>NW_028318272.1:610000-3115000 GCF_062004578.1 Staurois parvus
ATGAGGTTTAATGTTGATAAATGTAAGGTTATGCACTTGGGGGCTAAGAATATGCATGCATCATACATACTAGGGGGGGGGGTACAACTGGGTGAATCAATGGTAGAGAAGGATCTGGGGGTTCTGGTAGATCACAAGCTTAATAACAGCATGCCATGCCAAGCTGCAGTTTCTAAAGCGAGCAATATCCTCTCTTGTATTAAAAGAGGTATAGACTCCAGAGAGAGATATATCATATTACCCCTGTACAAATCATTAGTAACACCTCATCTGGAATATGCAGTTCAGTTTTGGGCAGCAATTCACAAAAAACATTGGGGAACTGGAAAAAGTACAGAGAAGGGCAACCAAACTGATAAGAGGCATGGAGGAGCTCAGCTATGAGGAAAGATTAGAGGAACTGAATTTATTCTCTTTTGAGAAGAGGAGATTAAGGGGGGATATGATCAACATGTATAAATACACCAGTGGTTCATATAGTGAACTCGGTGTAGAGCTATTCACCCTGAGGTCATTACAGAGGACAAGGGGGCACTCTTTACGTCTGGAGGAAAAGAAATGTAATCTCCAAACACGGAAAGGTTTCTTCATAGTGAGAGCTGTGAAAATGTGGAATAGACTCCCTCAGGAGCTGGTGATGGCCAGCTCAGTGTATTATTAATACGTTTCTGGTTAGTGCGCATTTCTAACTTTTGCACTGGGAATCAGCGAGCACCATTACTGGACTGTGATTTATTTATTTATTGATTTATTTATTGATTTATTTATTTGCTTTGGTTTCATTTATTATTTATATCTGCCAGCAATATAGTAACATCACACAGCGCTGCATTTTCTTTATATATAGCTCAGTGGATTGCTTTATAAAAGGCCTGTATTCTTTCTTAGACACACAGAATATAACTGGATACAAACATTTATAGGTAAAGTTGATACAGGGAATATCCGATTGCCTCTTGGGGGATCAGAAAGGAATTTTATTTCCCAGCAGGAGCAAAGTGGATCATGCTTTGCTGGATTTTTTTTTTTAATGAATGAACTGGATGACTTTTGTCTTTTTTCAGCCAGACTAACTATGTAACTATATATGTAACTATGTAACTATGAATAGAATTCCTAGTAATTGCAATAGAATGGAAATGTTCTATGCCGGTACAAGGAGGAAATCTGAAATGTTTTTTTCTTAAAGTATCTTAGTATTATAAACTGATAGGTGAGCATTATTACATTCACCTATGACTGCTTGAATGCACAGTCAGTCCCTTCCAGACTTCACTGTTATCCTTAAAACTGGTGTTTCTTGGTTGACTCACTGTTGGTCAGTAAGGCTGTTCATTTAATTTAGTGGGCAACAGCAAAGTTTAAAGAGGAAAGAAGTTACCAAAAAAAAGTGACTTCTTAATGGAAACTTCAGCTGGTTCGAGAGCGATGTGTATGACTTTAAACAAAGCCAATAGGTTTTGAAGGATTGGGGCTGTCCCTTCTTCAAAGCTAGCACTGGTGCAGGGACACGTACAATTAAATAGAATTTCATAACCAAATGACCAGTGCAGCTTATCGGTTTATTGATAGAACTAATACAATATACACTATATTGCTAAAAGTATTGAGGGATGCCTGCCTTTGCACGCATATGAACTTTAATGACATCCCAGTCCGTAGGTTTCAATATTGAGTTTGCCCACCCGTTGCAAATATAACAACTTCAACTCTCCTGGGAAGACTGTCCACAAGGTTTAGGAGTGTGTCTATGGAATTCTTTGACCATTCTTCCAGAAGCGCATGTGTGAGGTCAGGCACTGATGTCGGATGAGAAAGCCTGGCTCACAGTCTCTACTCTGATTCATCCCAAAGGTGTTCTATCGGGTTGAGGTCAGACCAGTCAAGTTTCTTCAACCCAAACTCACTCATCCATGTTTTTATGGACCTTGCTTTGTGCACTGGTGCGCAGTCATGCTGGAACAGGAAGGGGCCATCCCCAAACTGTTTCCACAGTTAGAAGCATGAAATTGTCCAAAATGTCTTGGCATGCTAATGTCTTAAGAGTTCCCTTCACTGGAACAAAGGGGCCAAGCCCAACCCCTAAAAAACAACCCCACACCATAATCCCCCCTCCACCAAACTTTACATTTGGCACAATGCAGTCAAGCATGTATCGTTCTCCTGGCAACTGCTAAACCCAGACACATCTATCAGATTGCCAGACAGAGAAGCGTGATTCATCACTCCAGAGAACACATCTCCACTGCTCTAAAGTCCGGTGGTGGCTTGCTTTACACCACTGCATCCAACGCTTTACATTGAACTTGGTGATGTAAGGCTTGAATGCAACTTCTCGGCCATGGAAACCCATTCCATAAAGCTCTCTATGCTCTGTTGTGGTAATCTGAAGGCCTCACAGTTTGAAGGTCTCTAGCTATTGACTCTGCAGACTGATGGGCCCTGATTCACTATGATGTGAGTGTAATAGCAGAGACTGACCATTCAGGCAGACTCCGGTCAATCAATCAGTCGTCTGACCAGCGTCTAGCAAGCTCATTGACGAGCGTCTATTGACTACTTTGCTATCACTGGCACATTTTTAGGTGCAATACCGGATATGTTCGCTAGATGGCGCACAAGCGCGGGCTTTATTTACATTGGCGTTTTCATGATGGCAAAAGAATTCTTAGAATGTTATAAATACACCTGTACACCTGTATTAGAATTTTCTATTTTCTTCTATTTATTTTCTTGCTGTGTCTCCAAAATGATCAGGAAACTAATGCATTTACTAATGAATGTCATACATTCTGTACTCAAATGTTAAACATTTACACACTTATATCTCAAATAATTTATATACTTCTAATTTCCCAATATAATTATATATCTTCATTCTCTTTAATCACGTAACTATTCTATGGTAAAGACAAGTGCAGCGCTATAAATGCATGTGATCAATAATGAACGCATGTAAAAACCAAAAAGTGCAAAGAATTGCAACAATGATGTAATATTGTAAATGGTGCTAAAATAAGTTCATAGAATCATTCCTGAATAATGGAATGTCCTTGGTGTGAGAGTACCAACTCAGAGAGTGCCTATGAATGGCACGTGTGGTCTCTCCGTGACGGACAGTAGTGCATGAACTCGTGAAAGGTAAACCACCCTTGGGACTGGTCTACACTCACCAGAACAAAAGTATTAATGTGTATGGGTTATACACTCCACACATCTGGGGGTGCAGCGGTATGCTGGCAGTTATGGGTTAGTCATCCAGCTCCATCCATCCATCCATCAGGGTGGGTGCCCAAATGGTCCTGGGGAGGAATTAGCTCAGCCACAGGAGCCAGAAAGGTGCTCAATAGTGTAGTACACTGTCACAGGGGTGGATGACCTTTCACGAGTTCATGCACTACTGTTCGTGGTTATATTTATCTTGTGTAATACCATTTTAGTAGTCTATATCATGTGACCAGCTCGCTCTATCATTTTCAAACAATGGAACTATTCTACATTATAGCTCAAACTGTGTCTCCCACAGTGGTTTAGTGGTTAGAGCTCAGAACTTACAGCACTTGGGTCATGGGTTCTAATCCCGGTCATGGCTACATCCTAAAAAATGGAGATCAATTTTCTGGGTTGTGTCAGTGCCAGGAATATTGATCAAACAATTATGATTTTGCCTAATGACTAGAAAGTGGATGAATGTACTCTTCTGCCAATTAGGAAATGTGCCATTTTCATGCCGTGTATATTTCATTGTAACATTTTTCTCTTTTAAATCTGTCTCCTTATACAACTTGACCCCCTCCCCCACCCCGCCATCACCTGTCCCATATGCAAATCTATGGATCACCGCCCCACTCTTTAACTATCTATTTACTGATCAAGTGAATGTGTCTCATTTTCTATCAGCTACAGCTCAGATCTCACATTATTATACAATTGCTGATTGTATCTCACCACTAGTCTGATTGAATTCACAATTCCTGGTCAGTCCCGTTCCCTGACCTCTAATAAACTTTAGGGCCAGTTCACACTACATGTGTTTCAGTTGCTTTTTCGGCATCACAAACGCACAGAAAGAAGGTTATATGGTTGTCAATGTCATAGTTCACATCAGCACTTGCATTTTCAGTGCATTGCAGGTGCTGTAAACAAAGTTGACCACGCTGCATTGTTTCTGCACAGAACTGTACTGGAACACATTGAAACGTCCTTGAATGTACTAAAACGCACATGTCCCTAACTACATTGAATACAAAGAAAATAGAAAAAAATAAGTGGAAGGGATATAAAAATGCAATGTAAACATGTCCAAAACGCATTCAAAATGTACTGGAACACACTAAACATGCATGCCAAAAGGGCATGAAAAAAACCCATCAGGAACACATCTAGACTGTTTCTATAGTGTGAACCAGCCCTTAGGACTTGTTCACACCATTGGTGGTGCAGAAACGCATGCAAGAACACACATTTTCCAGCACAGCAAAGAAATGCAATGCCCTATGTAGATGTGCGCAGGTACCATGATGAAAACGTTGTTGCACCTACACACGTCTATTAAAAACAGCCCCATTCACAGCCACAAATACGCATGGCACCACACTACTGTGCGGTTAGGTGCGACACACTTGGAAAATAACATAAAAATAAGCCAACATGGCTAAAACATATCTTGAAAATATGGGGACTCTGATATCCGGCGACAGTCCGTTCACCAACGAGAAGCAATTCTGCACCCCTAAAACCAACATAGAGGAAAGGGATGGTCAAATTGCTGTGCTGCTTCCAAACCACCTCTGGCATGCCAGGGTCATTATGCAGGTCCTTGATGCCAGTTCTTGCCTGCGGCCACAAAATATCCACTGGCCACAAGTGAAGGTGAGTGGAGGACGTGAAGGTGGATTTCTACCAGCTTCAACCGCAAGCAGTACCACTCCTGAAAAATGAGAGCAAATAATCATTGACACGTCATCATGACAGTCAATTCTCAGTGCAGGCTATCTAGAGTGTCTTTCCTTTTTAACCATTTCAAGAGTTCAAGGAAACATTCTTGGAGCATCTACTGTGTTTGGAAAGGCCAAAGGTCCCCCCCCTCCCCCAGGCACACTAATGCTTATGCAGACCATAGACGGGGAGAAAAACGGCCGATTTTTCTTTTAAAAAATGAAAAATTGGTTGTTCAAGCGGCCGACGTTGCCAGCAATGGTAAAAAAAAAAAATCGGCCGATTTTCATCCCGTCTACAGCCGGCAAAAAGTGTCTCTGCAGAGAGCTACGCTATTTCTTTGACAGTTCCTTGACATTTACAGCGGTTGCAACAATGTATCTATTTGTATCCATTTAGGATACAGATGTTTTTATTCGGAAACAAATAGATACAATGTTGCAACCGCTGTAAATGTCAAGGAACTGTCAAAGAAATAGCGGAGCTCTCTGCAGGGACACTTTTTGCCATACTGGAATTCCTCTCATTTTTCATCCTTCTTCTTCTTCTTCATCATCATCCTCTTCTTCTTTTTCATCATCATCCTCTTCTTCTTTTTCATCATCATCCTCTTCTTCTTCATCCTCTTCTTCTTCATCCTCTTGATCATCATCATCCTCTTCTTCTTCTTCTTCATCATCATCCTCTTATTCTTCTTCATCATCATCCTCCTCTTCATCATCATCATCTTCTTCTTCTTCTTCTTCATCATCATCCTCTTCTTCTTCATCATCATCCTCTTCATCATTATCATCATCCTCTTCTTCTTCTTCTTCATCATCCTCTTCTTCTTCTTCTTCATCATCATCATCCTCTTCTTCTTCATCATCATCATCATCCTCTTCTTCTTCATCATCTTCTTCTTCATCCTCTTGATCATCATCATCCTCTTCTTCTTCTTCTTCATCATCATCCTCCTCTTCATCATCATCTTCTTCTTCTTCTTCTTCTTCTTCATCATCATCCTCTTCTTCTTCATCATCATCATCCTCTTCATCCTCTTCTTCTTCTTCTTCATCATCCTCTTCTTCTTCTTCATCATCATCATCATCATCCTCTTCTTCTTCATCATCATCATCATCCTCTTCTTCTTCATCATCTTCATCATCATCTTCTTCTTCTTCTTCTTCTTCTTCATCATCATCATCCTCTTCTTCTTCATCATCATCCTCTTCTTCATCATCCTCTTCTTCTTCTTCTTCTTCATCATCATCATCATCCTCTTCTTCTTCATCATCATCATCATCCTCTTCTTCTTCTTCATCATCATCATCCTCTTCTTCTTCTTCATCATCATCCTCTTCTTCTTCTTCTTCATCCTCTTCTTCTTCTTCATCATCATCATCCTCTTCTTCTTCTTCATCATCATCCTCTTCTTCATCCTCTTCTTCTTTTTCTTCTTTTTGTCTTCCTCTTGCAGGTCACTGCTCATGTGCAGATTTTTTATCAGTAAAAAATCGGCCAATTTGCCCATCATTGCCGCGAAAATCGGCCGATCGGCAAATTCGGCCGTTTTTTTTCCAACTTTACCGAAAAAAAAAATCTGCCAAAATACCGAAAAACGGCCGAACAAATAGCCCACTAACGATCCGAAAATCGGCCGATTTTATTTTCGGACGAAAAATCGGCCAATTTTCGACCCATCTATGGCCTGCATAAGATATGGTGTGGCCCTAGGGTCAATGTGTGTTTAGAATACTTCCAAAATGCACATACAAAAACACTCCATCCAAATGCATGTTGCATTTCTATAGCATGTTAAACAGAAAAAAAATGCACTTACATAATGTTAACATGCGCAAGTAAAAGTAGACAAAATCCACATCCTTTTATTCTGGCTTCACATACATGCATTGTGGTCTAACACCGCACTCCTGGGCAAATCACATGCAATTTGTGTGCGTTGCAATTAGAGACAAACATTTTGCACACCTCAAATTGCACCGCATCTGGGCCAAAAATGTGCAGGACCCTTTTTCAGGGTATGCACATGTATTGTACTGTCCAAGGCATTGCACACTAACGCATTGCACACTAAAAATGTCAAATACGTTAGTGTGTACAGTGCATGAGTGTAAAATGCGTTAGTGTGTACAGTGCATGAGTGTAAAATGCTTTAGTGTGTACAGTGCATGAGTGTAAAATGCTTTAGTGTGTACAGTGCATGAGTGTAAAATGCTTTAGTGCACACTGCAGTGTACAACGCATTGCACACTGTAATACACTGTAATACCGTGTACACCCACACATTGTAGACTGTAATGCACTGTACACTGTCATGCAGGATGGAGCAACGCATTGCACACTGTGATACCGTGTACACCCACACATTGTAGACTGTAATGCACTGTACACTGTCATGCAGGATGGAGCTACGCATTGCACACTGTGATACGCTGTCCACTGTCATGCAGAATCCAGCAACGCATTGCACACTGTAATACCATGTACACCAACACATTGTAGAATGTAATGCATTATACGCAGTATACATGTCCAGATATTCAAAGATTAGCCATGAAGGCCTAGCTGGTTACCTATTGGGCGACCGCAGATAGCCGAATAACGCTACACTGCATCCAGGCAGCTCTGGGAGGGTGTCATATGACATCCTGGCAGAATGCGCTCTCCGTGATTGCTGTGTCCTAAGGACACAGCTGATCACGTGATGTGGTAAAGGCCAATCACAGCGGCTTTTTACCATGTGATCAGCCATGTCCAATGACACGCTGATCACCGGGAAATGCATTTGTCGGGTCTTGGCTGCACTTTCATCACGCTATCAGAATGTGTGGAAAGTACTGCCGAGAACCAGCAGTTATCAAAGCAGGGGTCGGCCCCGATGATCAGTGCCCACCAGTGCCACCCAACAGTTACGCCCACCTGTGGCCAGCAGTGCCACCCACCAGTGCTGCCTCATCAACGCACATCAGTGTTGCTAAATTACCAGTTTACCAAATGTTATAATATAAACAGACTTTTATTCATTATGAGCTATTTTGTGGTTTATCGAGCAAAAAGTAAAACACACAGCAGCAAGTCAATACCACCCAAAGAAAGCTCTATTTGTCTGAAAAAACTGATATAAATTTAAGATGGGTACAATGTGGCATGACCGCACAATTGTCATTCAAAGGGTAAAAGTGCAGAAAGATGAAAATTGGCCAGGACAGGAAGGGGGTAGGAGTACCCAGTAGGCAAGTGGTTAATATCATTGACCCATCAATACCCAGGAGCTAATGTACAGATAAGTAGCATGTGCACCAAGTGAGATTCTGCTAGGCCCCACCCACAAAATTGCAATTACCTGTCCCTCACATGTTATAAACATGTTTGCAATGGCCACACTTACTGTACATATAAGGATCATCTCCTCAGTTGATAACTGTGCTCTCGCCATGTCCAAATGCCAATAAGGTTATCAAAATTTTCAACCAACACAAAACCTCCAACCACTTGTCATCCACTTACACTCCCCACAACCACTTCCGGGTGCGCGCGCACGTGATGACGGACTTCCAGGATAGCCGTTCATGCGCCATGGGGGACACCTGTTTGGTGCTTATTTGTTTGCAATCGCGCATTTTTATGTGCGGCTATGATAGCTTTCGCAAATGTGTGTTTCTTATTGATTTGTTTTTTTTAACCTTGGCTAATATTTGTTGCCAAAGGCCAAAAATCAACAAAGTGTGGACTATTTTATTACTGTAAATCGAATTGTAGAAAACCTGTAGCTGGCTGCACAGTGAATGTGACATTCATTAGTACATAATATTGTGGTGCAAGTGGGTTTTTTTTTTTTGGTTTTGAAAAAGCCAGTTTGCACACACTTGCATATTCACGCTCTTACAAGCTACATTTGAGCAGATTATATAAGTATACAAAGTAACTATTAAGGTTGTTCATATATTGAACATAAAATAAACACAAAAACATCGGTCAAATATTTATTGATCAAATATATCGTCATTTATTTGGTCAGCAGGAACAAGTAGGTACAGTCAATATCTTGGTGAGTCACAAAAATAGGATTGATGTGGCAAAAATAAAACACTCCTGCTCATAAGAGCTTACAATCTAAAGATACTTCTAGTGAACTGTGTGTGCTCAGGTTATAGCAGGAAACAAAGGGGAAGATGAATCAAGTAACATTTTCATGCACATAGGATTTACTTACACAATCACGTAGTATAAAGATCCATTCAAAAAAAAAAAGTCTTCAGATCAAAATATCAAGAAAACAAAGCATGTGAAAAAAAACCCTCCCACCTCTACAAATCCCCTCCCACCTCTACAAATCCCCTACACATACATTTGTCAGCAGGTTTGTCAGAAAAATGCATTGGAGTCTAAATAAACAAGCAAAATTAAAACAAGGGCAGATTTTAAACAAAACGATTGACATGTGTGAGGCTTTCAATGCAAAGAGAAAAAACACAATCATTGTGCAATAACACACAAACACTTTACAAGGCCAAAAATATGCAAACATTTCCAGCCCACTTCCAAACACAGCCTGGGTGGTGTCTGGGGCAATTCAGCACAAAATCTCTTCTTCCCCCAAACCACTACAAGCAAGGACTTAGTCACAAACCACCCGGCCTAGTAACAGGCCAAATCACTCCCTACTGCACATCTTTATATAAGCTAGGTTGTATTTGGAGCGTGCCAAACAAGGCCCCACACCCAATGAAGCCTCACCCACCACTGACCTTAATTTGGTCAGTGAAAGTGTTTTCACCTGATGAATCCGCTTCCTACCTGCATTAACCCTTGGTATACAGGCCCCACAAATCAGAAAGAAATATACAGTGAAATGTACGTGTGCAGCATACAACAGAACATTGAGCAGGGATGTGAAAGGGAACCCCAATTGGAACCGTTATTGCTACTATGGTCACAATTCCCTCCAGATTCT
This sequence comes from Staurois parvus, assembly GCF_062004578.1. NCBI lineage: Eukaryota > Metazoa > Chordata > Amphibia > Anura > Ranidae > Staurois > Staurois parvus. The sequence continues at coordinate 619,896 of NW_028318272.1, forward strand.
CGCATGAGTTAAGACAGTCACATGACCACATCTTGTATGCAATACTGAAAATGACAAATCGATTTGACTAGTATGGTGAATTTCCCATCAATTGGCAAAACACTCCAGAAATCAAACATCACCAAACATTACACTCTGGGCAAAGCTGATTTACAAATCCTGCGACTTACAGTAAAGTTGACCATTTTAATGCAATTTTCAAGACATCTGACACAGATCTCTATGCAAATTGCCACTAAAGTAGTACATGTACTACTATAGAAATCAGTGTTTGAAACGCACCCATGTGGTCACTCTAATAGCAGACAATAGGGTGCGACTTTGCAGACGATTTACAACTTGCATGTTGTGCAAATCACATGCCAAGTCCCACTCAATGTGCACGCTATTGGAGCGTTCATATTGTTGTGGTTCAAACTTGGTTGGAGCCGCAAGTAATAATAGAGTAATGAATACACTACTTTTCATGCAATTTGCTGAGAGATCGGTGTCGATTGTCTTGCAAATTGCACTTGAAATCACCATGTACCCTAACTTTGAAATCATGCAACTTCTATGCAAGTCACATGATGTGACTGTGGTGTCAATAACACCACTTAGAAATCTGCTTTAATGTGACCGGGTAGCCCCCAGTAACATTGTTTGCGATTGCCATGCAATTGGCATTACAGGCGACTTGCAAATCGTAGACCAAGTCGCACCCTATTGGCCACTGTAGGCTCTGTTCACATCCAATTGGATTGTGAACTCGTGCAACTTCACTGTAAGTTGGGCAATTGCCGCATCGGATTAGATGTGACAGTGGTGTTAGCCCCCAGTAACATTGTGTGCAATTTGCCATGCAAAGGGCAAGTTGCTGGCCATGCCAATCGCATGACAAGTCGCATCCAGGGTGTGCAATTTCAGGTGCGATTTGTGAATTGACATGGTACCTGATATTGGATATAATGAATGTGAATGTGAGTGTATTAACGTACGCCATTTGTTGCAGTGAGAGGTCAAAGGTATTTGAAGATTTTGGCCATTTATTAGCAATTTAACATCTAGACTTAAATAGAAATCGCAATGCTACACACAATTGAAAACACAACTAGTTAGTAATTCTCTAGAAAACACAGTAAAATTGGCAACTTAAACAGTAATTTTCATTTGCATATAGTGTGAACGAAGCAGGAGAATTAACAAAGGAAATAAATCTTTGAAGGCGTGCGGTCTGCTTTGCATTTGGTGGAAAAATCCATACCAGTATTTGTGACAAGTTTGATGTGTGGATTCACCAACCAAGTCTTTTCTCTCTCGCTCACTCTTCTTTGTCTCACTGGCTCGCTCTTCTCTCTCGCTCACTCTTCTGTATGTCTCTCTTTATCACTCTTCAGTATATTTTTCTCGCTCACTCTTCTTCATCTCACTGGCTCGCTCTTCTCTCTCTCTGTCAGCTCTTTGCTTGCCAAATCCTTCACAAAAGTGGGTTGAGTGTAAACCATCATTATCAAATCTATTAGTGCTCCAGGCTCTTATCTTACCCCATTGTATGACATTCACATAAGGTGCAGCTTTGAAGGTGTTTCAACAGACAAGGCCTCATTCTAATTCACATTTTAGGGATCACTTAGACAGAAAGCAAAGATGTTGCCAGAACATCTATTTGAAGACAGCCACACACGGAGATCATACTACTTCCTTGCCGTGGTTGGGATTCAAACCGACAACCCTAGAGTTGTGAGGCAGTAGTGCTAACCACTAATCCACGGAGCTACATTGCTAATCCAGCCTGTATTTCTGTGCTGTGAATCAATCTTAGGTCCCTGGGCAAGTTCAGTGTAACTACCAGATATCTCCAATGTGACACAAATGTTGTGCTATGTTGCCAATTCACATGTATGATGGTTCTATGTATCCCAATACAAAGGATTGCAATACTAATACAGGCGTACCTCGGTTTACCAATGCCTCAGGGAACGTCATATTTGGGGTACAAATGCCAAACCATTTCAGTTAATTGGTCTGTTTACAAATGTTTGAATAATTTGGTATGGGCATGTGGCCTGGTATGGTTCAGGAGGGGGGGAGGCGCTCGCTTGTCCCCCCCCCCTTTCCTGACCTGCTGGGCTGCATGCTCAGATAAGTATCTGTTATGGATTTTGGGGGGTACCCCATGCTGTTTTTTATTTAATTTCAGCGTGGAGTTACCCCTTAACATCCATACGAGACCCGAAGGGCTTAGTATGGATGGGAGGGGGGACCCCACGCCGGGTTTTTTACAAATTGTTTATAATTCCCTGCAATACTTTTACATCAACTGTCAGTGGGGAACTCCGCCGACAGCTGAAACATGAGCGCTGCATTGGTTTTCGCTACTAAAATGCTGCATGAGTTGATAACATAACTCATGCGGGATTGTAGGAGCGACAGCCATGTGTTAATGTTTCAACTGTCAGCGGGGTTCCCCACTGACAGCTGAATGTAAAAAAAAAAAAAAAAAGCGTGGGGTCCCCCCTCCCATCCATACCAAGCCCTTCGGATCTGGTATGGATATTAAGGGGGAACTCCACGCTGAAATAAAAAAAAACAGCTTGGGGATCCCCCCAAAATCCATACCAGACCCTTATCCGAGCATGCAGCCCGGCAGGTCAGGAAAGGGGGGGGGACGAGCGAGCGCCCCCCCTCCTGAACTATACCAGGCCACCTGCCCTCAACATGGGGGGGTGCTTTGGGGAAGGGGGGCTCCCCCCCAAAGCACCTTGTCCCCATGTTAATGGGTACAAGGGCCTCTTCCGTTATTGGGATAATTGGTCAGCCATTTTTTGGGATTTTAGCATATTTTGTTTACCAGTAAAGTTGAAAATTTTTTGTTCCAAATTTACTGATAAAAAAAATGTGCCAAAATCCCGAAAAACAGCTGACCAATTAACCCACTAACGGCCCGAAAATCGTTCGATTTTCTTTTCGGCAGAAAAATCGGCCGATTTTAGACCCATCTATGGCCTGCTTTACATGGGTCTAAAATCGTCCGCAAAAAAAATCGGCTGATTTTCAGCCCGTTAGTGGGTTAATTGGTCAGCCATTTTTGGGGATTTTGCAACTTTTTTTAATTGGTAAATTTGGATAAAAATTGGCCGATTTTGCAGATCGGCCGATTTTAGCTGCAATGATCGGCAAATTGGCTGATCTTTTAACAGATAAATAATCTGCACATGAGCCATGACCTGCAAGAAAAAGAATAAAAAAAAAGAATAAGAAAAAGAAAATGCAGGCCTTAGATGGGGCGAAAACTGACCGTTTTAAAAAAAAAAAATCGGTTGTTCAATGGGCCGACGTTACCACCAATGGCAAAAAAATTGTTCGATTTTCGCCCCATCTACGGCCTGCAAATATAATAGCGAAGTAATTACTTCTGTCCCTGCAGAGAGCTGCGCTATTATATTTGACATTAAAAAGTATAAAGGTTGCAACATTGTATCTATTTGTATCCGAATAAAAACATATATATCCGGAATGGATACAAATGGATACAATGTTGCAGTCTCTATACTTTTTAATGTCAAATATAATAGCGGAGCTCTCTGCAGGGACAGAAGGAATGTTTCAGCTGTCATCGGGGTTTCCCACTGACAGCTGAATTTTAAATTATTTCCGTGAATTAAATAAATAATAAAAAAAACAGCGTGGGTCCCCCTCTCATCCATACCAAGCCCTTCAGGTCTGGTATGGGTATTAAGGGGGAACTCCACGCTGAAATTTAAAAAAAAAACAGCGTGGGTCCCCCTCAATATCCATACCAGACCCTTATCCGAGCATGCAGCCCGGCAGGTCAGGAAAGGGGGGGGACGAGCAAGCGCCCCCCCCCCTCCTCCTGAACCATACCAGGCCACATGCCCTCAACATGGGGGGGTGCTTTGAGGCAGGGGGGGCTCCCCCCCCCAAAGCACCTTGTCCCCATGTTGATGAGGACAAGGGCCTCTTCCCCACAACCCTGGCCGGTGGTTGTGGGGGTCTGCGGGCGGGGGGCTTATCAGAATCTGGAAGCCCCCTTTAACAAGGGGGCCCCCAGATCCCGCCCCCCCCCCCTACGTGAACGAGTCTGCGGTACATGGTCCCGCAGACTCCTTCACAAAAAAACTAAGTGTGGTGTAAAAAAAACACAGTACAGGGTCTTTGACAAGTCCTTTATTAAAACAATGTCCCCCGAAGTAGATCCAACGTCAATCACGGCGGCGGCGGCAGGGACCCGAAAAAAGAAAAAAAAAAAAGGTTCCGCTCCCGTCGGAGGCTCCCAGCCTTGTGAAGAAGAGGCTAGCTGACAGTTCTTATATAGGTATGGGGCGGGGCCAGCCGGGCACATCATCCCCGCCCCTTACCTATTTGAGAAATGTCACCCTGTCTCTCCGCTGAGGCTAACTAGCTGAATGCAGGAGACAGTCTGACATTTCTTATATAGCTATGGGGCGGGGCCAGCCGGGAACAGCAAGCATGTGACATGGGGCGGGTCACTCGGATGATGTCCCCGGCTGGCCCCGCCCCATAGCTATATAAGAAATGTCAGACTGTCTCCTGCATTCAGCTAGTTAGCCTCAGCGGAGAGACAGGGTGACATTTCTCAAATAGGTAAGGGGCGGGATGATGTGCCCGGCTGGCCCCGCCCCATACCTATATAAGAACTGTCAGCTAGCCTCTTCTTCACATGGCTGGAAGCCTCGGAAGGGAGCGGAACCTTTTTTTTTTTTTCTTTTTTCGGGTCCCTGCCGCCGCCGCCGTGATTGACGTTGGATCTACTTCGGGGGACATTGTTTTAATAAAGGACTTGTCAAAGACCCTGTACTGTGTTTTTTTTACACCACACTTTTTTTTTTTGTGAAGGAGTCTGCGGGAGCATCTACCGCAGACTCGTTCACGTGGGGGGGGGCCGGGATCTGGGGGCCCCCTTGTTAAAGGGGGCTTCCAGATTCTGATAAGCCCCCCGCCCGCAGACCCCCACAACCACCGGCCAGGGTTGTGGGGAAGAGGCCATTGTCCTCATCAACATGGGGACAAGGTGCTTTGGGGGGGGGAGCCCCCCTGCCTCAAAGCACCCCCCCATGTTGAGGGCATGTGGCCTGGTATGGTTCAGGAGGGGGGGGCGCTCGCTCGTCCCCCCCTTTCCTGACCTGCCGGGCTGCATGCTCGGATAAGGGTCTGGTATGGATATTGAGGGGGACCCACGCTGTTTTTTTTTTTAAATTTCAGCGTGGAGTTCCCCCTTAATATCCATACCAGACCTGAAGGGCTTGGTATGGATGAGAGGGGGGACCCACGCTGTTTTTTTTTTTTTTTTTTTTTTATTGTGGACCTTTATTTTTACATTCAGCTGTCAAAATAAATATTATCTAGACCTTTGAAATAAGTAAAATCATTACAGAAATAATTATAAAGGATAAGAAACAAAAATAGAATCACTAGAACTAAGGAAATCTAGTTAGATTACATGAAGATATGCCGAGTGCTGTTTATTAAACACAATAGTCGCGAGCGAGTGCCGGCTCTCAGAAGAATCCACAATCAGATTCACTATTAGTCAGTGGCTAAAAAGCAAACGCCCATGGCAGAAGTCTAAAATGTGTTCTGCACATGCTCAGTTGTATCTGCCAAAGACACTGCACGGGCTTCTAGATTTTTACTGTGTCGATTTCCTTGAAAAAAACGATTTTTAACACATTTTTAATTTTTTTGGAAATAGCAGATATTGTTTAAAGTGAAGTCCTGATATTTGGCAAAGCAAATTTCTAAGTGAACATGTCTCTGCAGTGATTTTTCATGGTTTTAGACTTGCTTCTTAGCAAGTCTGTTTTGTGAGTCTGATTTCGGGCGTGTGTCTTTTTGTGAATTAGATTGGGCATCTGCTTATGGGCTCTGCTCAATAGTGAATTAGGTTGCAGGGTAAAAAATGACGGACGCCCATGAAAATTGGGCTTAAGCCCATAAATATGCGCCCACGCCCAATAGTGAATCAGGGCCCCGGTGACTTCTGCATGCGGTGACCCCACTCTGTCATTTTACATGGCCTACCACTTTGTGACTGAGTTGCTGTGTTTCCAAGTTGCTTCCACTTTGTTATAAATATAATACAACTAACAGTTGACCGTGGAATATTTAGTAGCAAAGAAATTTCACAGATGGACATATTGGCAGGTGGCAACCTATCCCGGTACCATGCTTGAATTCACTGAGCTCCTGAGACTGACCCATTCTTTCACAAATGTTTGTAGAAGCAGTTTGCATGCCTAGGTGCTTGATTTTGTACATCTATGGCTATGGAGGTGATTAGAAAACCTGAATCCAATGATTTGGAATTGTGTCCGAATACTTTTGGCAATATAGTGTAAGTCTCTCATAAAAAATGTATATATACATTCTATTCATATACAATACAGCTCCACAAGCTTTGGAAGGACCCACTCTGTGGATCCTCTACAAGCTGAGCTGTAAGAGACCTACCCACCATGATTTCAAGCAGTTTTGTGAAGTTCAGATGGCATTTCATTGGAAGTACTTAATTTCAAGTTGAGTACTCAAGTTGCTTTTGCCCAAGTCCTACAAGTTTTATAATTGCCTGTCCTTGATCTAGCAAGATAACCCATGAAACCACATGCTGGGCCCCAGGTCCAGTGGAGTACAATTTCTCCATAGGCTTGATTTGAGAATGCAAAGTATACTGTATGTTTAGGCCCGACTCAGAGAGTTGTGAAGACTAACAACTGTGGCATCATGGGTAATATATCTGTGGATCAGGAACAGGTGAGTGTAGAACTGATAGAGGGGGGCTGTGGATAGGGACATGTTCATTCTTAGTGTAACTGAGTTAAATGTGCAGTTACACTTTAAAGGCATTAGAGGGGCATAACAACTAGCCTTTTCAGAAGCATGGGCCTGCAATGACAGCAGACCATTGAACCTCATTTATCTGTAATTACTGCAGTACTAAGTATATTAGACAACCAAAATAAATGTTAAGTCTTAGTGACTGCCCTATCTGTTTGTTACAAATTACTGCCAGGTCCTTTGATTATCTCAATAGACCTCATGGGGTTAATATACTAAAGGCTAATAAGCTGCTTACTTTGTGAGAGAAGTTGAACTTTACAAGGACATTTTTCCCACAGCTTAGTGAACATGGTGAAATTTAATTTTGCAAGAATACCCAATCACATGCAAGAAAAATAAAAAACAGCATTTTGTTTGCACACAAATGACTGATGGAAGCAATCAAAGCTTCACCTCATTTACCAAGCTCTGGGAAAAATTTCCTTGCCAAGTGCAACTCCCTTGCACAATGTATAGTCTAGTTGTCTTTAGTAAATTGACCCCATGTATTAAATATATCCAATTGTTTCTTTCTGGGCTGCACAAACATTTTTCAGTTGTTTTTATTAACCCTTTCATGGCCAGATTGTATTGACGTTTAGATATCCAGACTTACTTTAGCAGCATTGTTACCAGAGGCGGACTGACAACTCATGGGGCCCCCGGGCAATAGAGGATCATGGGGCCCCTGTGGCCTTGCCCAAACTCAAAAAAGCCTATGAAAAAGGTACCAGGAGCATCTCATGGGGCCCCCTACTGACCCTGGGCCCTCGGGCACTGCCAGAGTTTCCAAATGGTCAGTCCGCCCCTGATTATTACATAAGTTAACTTGACAATAACTCTATGCGTTTGATTTACTGAAACTGGAGAGTGCAAAATCTGGTGCAGTTGTGCATGGTAGCCAATCAGCTTCTAACTTCCGCTTGTTCAATTAGGCTTTGACAAGAAAAAAAAAAACTGGAATCTAATTGGTTTCTATGCAGAGCTGCACCAGATATTGCACTCTCCAGTTTTAGTAAATCAACCCCAATGACTAATTATCCTGATGGACAGTGAGTTTCAAAACTAGAAACACACATGGTTGCACATTTCTAGTTCTCTGCTGCAAGGTTAATTAACATTCTCACAGCAAGTCATATTTGGACTTATAAAGTCGTATTGAGGTCAGTAAGGGATGATATCCCAGCCAGCACTGGAAAAACAAAAAAGAATTACTGACTGGTATGAACAACATAATTACTTTTTCTGACTCGGTTGATACATTGTGCTGTAGATGCAGACTAAGTACAAAATATGTGATTACCAAAATAAAGTTAATCTTAAAATAATTACCATCATTTTAGGCTGTGTAAATGTCCATGATGACTCTACTGTAAAATAGAACATTGTTTTACACTTTCCATTTCTCTTATGGGAAAAGCATTATTTACCTACTCAGATGCTTGGGACACTGAGAACCAATTTAGGAACCAGTTAATCCCATATTTCATGCTTATCTGCCAAATTTACTCTTCATTTCTCCCTTTGGTGACATGGATCTTGAACATGTATTTTAAAAGAACCTAAGACATGGAAAATACACTTAGCTGCAGATGTTGCACAAATCCAATTCCCAGCTTATATCTTATGGATATCATCTCCTTGGCTTGACACTGTTAAAATAATTAAAGAGAGGTCCCCAAGGAACATCTGTGAACTAAAACTAAATTACTACGTGTAAAAATGTATATGTGATATAGCTTAAAAATAGCAAGTGCAAATTAGCAAAATTAGCCCTATTAGCAACACCTACTTAAACAAAAACCTCGATTAATTTATTTAAGACATATTTAGACACCCATGCTTTCTTACACAATTTCATCAATTATATTAGAATAGTGCTTCAGATTTACAGTGTAATGTTTTCTTCCCCAGGGGTTTCCTTTTAAAGGAGAACAAAGGCCAAAGTTCTTTTGACACTTCTTCCCTTAATTTGGCACTCCTTTGACCTGTCTACAGCTGACAGTGGACTAAATTCCGCTGTTGGCGGATGTCACTGAGCCTGTCCAGACTCTGGAGGGATCCCAACTTTAATGTCAAGATCCAACCAGATCAATGACCGGCAACTGACTCAGCCTCTCAGCATACTGTTAAGAGCCAGAGCCAGCTACTCCCACCCCCTTCACAGTTGGTGCTCCAGTAGGCACTGGAGAGGCAGAGCAGAGAGTTGGTGACTGACAATCACCTGCTCTCTGCACACTGAAGACTGCGAACTGAGCGATTTGCGATCTCCGTTCTCTCAGTTCTCGGTCTTAGAGGTGGGGGGAACAGATGCAGTGTCAGACCAATGCATCTATCTAGGGGAGTATGATTTTTTTTTTTTTAATCCCACACTTCTCTTTTAGGAAGTGTTTTCTAAAATATAAAACATGTAGCACACATTTTGCTTATCTGTTCAGTCAGCAGCATTAAGGAAATGCCACAAAGGTCAATGACATACATCGAAGTTGTCCCTGTTTTAGGTAGAAAACATCATGTAGAATATAATATCCTAATCAAAGGTTAAAATAAACTCATGACTTTGATACTATTTCAGGATGAAGAGTAGTTTCAGAATTACCTAAATAATCTCTTTTGTATTGATTAAACCAGGAAATGTTCTGCCATCTGTCTGTATGTGAGTAGAATTCCTGGGCCTGGATGTAATAAATACATAAGACCTGGCAGTGGTGATGAACAAATCAATTTGTGTAAGTTAGCATTCTGCACAAGATTCGCTGCAAAATGTTAACTTATTTCAACAATGAACCTGAATCTCTCTGTGAACTAGTGTGGTTCAATGGACCACTTTGTCAGTTCACTTCCTTGCCTTTGAAGCTGTAGGTGTACAGGGCAACCCAGTGGGATGAAAAAAGAGATTCTCTTTGTAATGCTTTTTGGGGTTATGAGGTAAGAATTCCCATTCCCTGTGACATCACTTCCCTAATAAGGAAACACTATACTGTCTTATTAAGACTGCATCTAAAACACAGTACTTAAAGGCAGTATAGTACTTCCTTATTAAGATAATACCTTATAGGCAGTATACTACTTCATAATTAACAGCATCTAAAAGGCAGGATACTACTTCCTTATTAAGATAATACCTACAGTAGGGGAGGGTTTTTTTGCCATGTGTGTCTTATTAGAGACATTTCACTTCACTTAATTTCCTGTCCTGAAGATTCAACAGAAAAAGAAAGAATATCTTTCCAGTATGAGTGAAACCCTGGCCATACATAAATTGAATTCTGCAGGTTCAGTAAGGATCCACTGATCAATTGCTGTACAACCAGCCTGTAGGATAAATGCTGTTTGATCAGCTCAACACGCTATTGTCAGCAATGCTGATCTGTGCATTCTGATGGTGGGGCAATCTCTCTGCTGTCAGAACACAAAGGGTTTGATTTATTAAAGGCAAATAGGCTGTGCACTGCAAGTGCACTCCAAGAGCAAGGAAAATAAAAAACAGCATTTTTGCTTGCACATGATTGGATGAAAAAAATCAGCAGAGCTTCGCATTATTTTGTCTTAAGTCAGAGCTTCCCCTAGGACCTAAAGCAACTGCACTTGCAGTGCACAGCCTATTTGTGTTTAGTAAATCAATCCCGGGAGACTATGTACTGTGTCTATGCTCGGACTGTGATCCATAGTTGTATATGCCTTTTTTCTTCTAATAAAAGTATTTTTGAAAAAAAAAAGTAAATCAATCCCAATAGGAGGAGTGATTTCCTCACCCACCTTGAATGTGTGGATGGGGAAACTGGGTCCGTTTTTTTGTTCAACCTTCTGGTTGAATAAAAAAATGAATCATTTATGGGCAGCTTTAGACAGCTGCCAAGGAAACAAGTGTATTGAAAGATTTTCCACTATGCTGGTGGCAACTTAAAGTTTTCAATGTACACCTGATGTGCATGAATTATGTCATCGTGCCTCAGCCATTCAAGTGGCTGCAGCTGGTGAACTTGGAAGGAAAACTGAATGAAGATGGAAGCCTTGTCAGTGGTGGCAGTGCTCCACTACATTGCAGTGGTGCATACTAGGACATTATGGCTTAAGCCATTTAAACCAACCAGGGTCCATGTTTTTTTTTTTTTGGAAAATAATGTTTACTACCGCTTTAATATTTATGCGGCCTCAGACAGTCTCTGTGCAGTTTGGCCTAGAGGATTTTTGGAGAATGCATAAATACTCTGGAGCACAGCAAGGTCTTTGTTCAGAAAGGGAGATCATTGCCTAGGGGGCTTCTTTGCCTCTCCTGGGCATTCTGTCATGTGCTTGTCAAGTGGAGGCCCAAGCTGAGAGGCTGGAGGGCCTGGAGCCACGGTCTGCTGCTGAAGGCTGGCTGAGGGGCTGTCTTTTGAGGATCTAGTCTGATACCACTAAAAGAACTTGTCTGAGGGATACTGGTAGGGGGCCACTATTTATTCAGAGGCTGTGAGTAAAGGTAGGGAAAGATTCTAGAGAGAGTGCTACCAGTCATCTTGTGAGCTAGGAAGTCAGCCATGTGTTTGCTAAGAAATTTTGTCCTAAAGATCATAGTTTATCCATTGCTGGCAGCACTGATGGACAATGACTGGCACCACTGATGGACACTGTTGGGGCTGGAGGTTGCACTGGACAGCCTCTGATTTATTAAATACACTTGCCAATTACCGTCTCTCATCTTTCCTCACGCTGTGACAGCGTGAGGAAAGTGCAGCTCATAACAGGCAACTGGATTTACATTGTGATCAGCTGTGTCATTGGACACAGCTGATCACGTGGTAAAAGGCCGCTTTGATTGACCCTTTACCTTGTCATGTGATCACCTGTGTTCGATGAACAGGTGCGGGAGGTGCGATTCTGGAGGACTTCAGATGATGCCCTCCCAGAACTAGACGACCACGCTGTAAGTTTCATTCGGCTATAGCCTGATCGTCAAGTGGTTAAAGAACAACTCCCACTCATTACTTAGCTCATCAACTTCAGGTTGAGCAGTTAGCCAAAAGGGAATAAGATGCCACAAGGTCATAAATGATTGTTGTGGCCCAATAGTGGGAGTGGTCAGAGAGCATGTGTGGGCAAAACCCCACATATATTAGTCAGGATAATAGGGTCCAGTAAAATAAAATCAATACATGACATCGTGGAGTGTGAGGTGGAAAAGCATGAGGAGACTTTTGTGGTGGGGTATTTATACTTCCATGAGTCAACAATAGAAAACTCTATTAACAAGTGGGAAAATCTAGTTGTGTAATCAGGAGCTGAATGTGTGGGTTTAGGGCCTGATATGTCCAAGTTGGTACTGAAAGTGGTGTTAAAATCACCCAATCATAAAGCAGGAACTGAAGTGTGGTATGCCATAAAAGATAATCCATTACTAAACACCGCAGAGTTGTAAGGAGGAGGGAAATAATAGGTCAAGATGAGCAAGGGAGAGAAAAAAATTAAAGTATGTAAGAAGACATATCTACCTTGTGGATCAGAAATAAGCTCACAATAAACCCTGGGAATGGGTAGTATACTGTATGTGGTGTAAAACACCCATCTATTCAGTGCCATTTTAAGGTGCATTGTAATTGGCCCATGAAATGGGTCTCCACTAGTGCAATAATGCCATGTAATTATCAAGGATTCCAAGTACACTCCAAGTGAGAAATTTTTAAGGGGGCCATATGGTAATAATAAATGTAATAATAATATAGCTGGGAATCAATCTGATCAACAGGGCTATTATATCATATGACCTGATAAGTGCATTGAGTATCCATAGTGTGTTTCATGTTTAAACAATATCTGAAAAACCACTGATCAATAAACAACTGATAGGCCACAGAAAACAAAAATAATTTATTCCACTCCGTTCTGCACCAGCCTCACCCCCTATGAGCATTTCTCCCATAAAACTTCCATTGTGCATGGTAACAGATAAAATAGAAAAAAACCCTGACATTACTATTAAATAGATAAGTATAACATTAGTAGCCAGGAGAGCAAATGGTAATATAAAATAACTAGTAAAATTGCTAGGGGGTTAATTTTACACTATAGCAGAGCATTTGGCAAGGCACTTCATGGTACGTTAGTAAAATATCATAATGAGGAGCACCCACTTACAGTGGGTGAGATCATTTATGAACTAAAGAAAAAGACAGAATCCATAGTAGGTAGTTCTTCCGCATGCGGAAAAGCGGATAAGGATTAAAGAACAAACAATACGTTTCATCTCAGGGGGTCCATAGCAGACAGAGTTCTGGTGAAGAACAAGGATATTTCAAGACCTTATGTTGCCTAACATGACAGAACAAAATCAAGTAGTTGAAGCCATAGTACTGCGGTGGCAGGCATCCCAAAGACAAAATAATTTAGAGAAAGGAATGTGGAAAGGGGGAATAGTAGGAAGAGAGGAGAGGGGAAAGAAAGAAAAGAAAGAGGGGGCGAAGGGTAGATGGGGGAGAAATAGAGAGAGTAATGGGATAGGGCCTGTCCAAGTGTTGTTCAATGCCAACATCAGCTGATAAGGTGAAGAATTAAGAGGAGTAGTCATATGTACTCACAGTCTGTTGGTACAGAAAAATGGTATTTGTCAGCATCATCTGTTTAAAGCACTCCCTGCTCCAGCCAAGTGATAACAGCTTCAGAGTCATAGAAAAAGTGGACTCTGTCCCCACCAACCACCCGTAGGTGAGCCTGTTAGTGCACAGCATACAGTATTTGATATGCTTCACTCTGAGATGGCATTTTACTTGCAGAAAATGTGTGCATTGTTGTTGAGATGTTTTGGAATGAAGGTATGTGGTGGTACACCTGGAGGTTTTTTCTTTTTTTTTACCACCAGCCAGAGGCATGCTCCACCACAAACATGGAGGAGTTGGTCAACAAGTTTTCCAAAAAGGAGTCTGGATTAGAGCCCTCTACTCCCCCTGGTAGTCTAATGAACCAGAGGTTACTACAGCATAGCCTATTCTTCAGGTTGTGTTGTTTCTGCTTGATGTAGTAAAAATAAATATAATCAGTGCCGCGCAGTACTATGCAATTAACAGACCTATCTATACCCTCTATTTGCTCTTCATAAAGTGCTCCATGCCATCACTCAGATTAAATTATTATTATTTCAATTTAATCTGAGTGATGACACAGAGCAATTTATGAAGAGTAATTAGATGGTATAGATAGGACTGTTTATTGCATAGTACTGCGCGGCACTGATTATATTTATTTTTGATTTATTTAACTTGTGGGAACACATGAGTGTGTGCAGAAGTACATAAAGTATACATATACAGTATTCACGTGGAATTAAAGGAGTGATTGCGCTTGGGTATTATTGGTTGATTGCATGCCGTCCCATGAGTCCAGCAATAGGGGAAGGGCATCCTCCATCTAACTTATTCTGGTTTCTGATTCTGTGACTCTATCTCTGAATTTATGGAAATCTTGTCTGATCAAAGAAATGTCCACCTTTACCTCTTCAATCACAGAGGTAAGACTCACTTAGCAGGATGATATGGTTTCTAGCACCTTTGCTGTGTCTTCCGCCAGCTGCACTGGGTCAGAGGAGGATGTTCCGCCATCTTCTTCAGGGCAGCTCAGAATTTATCCAATTTAGCTTAGAGCTGCATCCAGTGCACTACGAGGGGGAGACATGGCTAGCCGATTCAAGGACCCCCCCCATGGGATAGTAAAGAGGAAAAAGCAGTGCGTGGATTTGCAATTATAGAAGAAAAGGATGTCAGAAGCAGAGCTCCTCTCACAAGCTCTGCTTGCCACTCCACGTTAAGCCCCAAAAGTTTTACCTTTACCTACATTCACTTTAATGTGTAACAAAAGGCAATTTTTTTTTTAAGTTTTACTCTCTGTGTGTGTCTGACAATGGTCATCAGGATTATTAGAGGGGTGAATATTTTGTGCGGGGACACAATAAAAACTTGGCATAGGGTCTAACATTTCCCCACTTCATCCAAATCTAAAAACATTGCCTTTACCTACATTTACTTTAAATTGTAACTAAAAGCGGAACTTTGTTTAGATATGAATAGAGTGGAGAGGGACTATTACCATTTGTACCACTGTTAGGGGGTTTCACCCACTGTATTTGTCCTGTTTACAGTTATCACAGAGCATGAAAGTAATTTTGAGTTGTTACAGGACAGGAATAGAGGGAAAATCCCCCAATGGGGACATTAGTTCATATAAAAACCAGGGATTCCCTCACTTCCTGTTTTGGATATGAGACAGGAAATGAAGAGAAATGGTGTACAGATGGCAAAAATAAACTGGCAGTACATATTTGGCTGTACAATTAATTATATTTTTTTTAAAATTTGCTTGGCTCACATACAGCAGCAGCATCCCAATTTGATTTATTGCAGTTTGAATGCAGTAATTAAATAAAATGTGTTGAGATAATCTAAATATTCCAACCAGGGCATTATCTTGGCATGAAGCTTGGGTAACCAAAAAAGGGATGGCAGAGAAATTGCAAACTGCCACACACACAGACACAAACACACACACACACACACACACGCACTATACCAGGCAACTTGCATTTAAACCATATTTAAACCATGATGGGGTACCTTGCAAAAGGCATGGAACAACAAAGCCTCATCCCCCTACAAAGTATCCTTTTGGAGGGACATATGGTGGAATCTGGAAAATGGTTCACAAGAAAATGTCTTGTAGATAAATGTACTTTACTGAAGGTCTCATTCTCCTCAATTCATGACATAATGTGGTCTAACTGCACTCTTATTTCCCTAGTAATCGAGGAGAAAGAGCACACTTCTCAGATGTACTTATGGAGATGTAACTCTGTTACACTCACCACAATTTCAAACCGTTCTGTCTAGACATCTACAAGAATTCTTTGCCAATAACACTGGATCAGTTGAAAATCTATTTACACTGTGGAATGCCCATAAGGTGTGTATGAAAGGGGTATTTATTCAAATGAGTGCCAGAGACAAATGCCAAAGGAAACATCCCAATGATCTTTTACAATGTATTCATGATTTAGACACACTAAATAAGGAATCCCTTAATCCCAAATTATCCTCAGAACTTGCACAACTTTGCCTCAATTTACGTAGGCTTTTACTTGACTCTCATGAATGTCAAACCAGAGCTCTAAAACTCTAAATAATTACTATGCTGCAGGAAATAGAGCAGGTAAATGCCTGGCAAACAGACTTGCAATCCAGAGGACCAAAGCAAAAATTCAATTTTTCTATCATCCGGCAGCCCACAAGAGATAGCCGGTTAGTTTGCCAATTACTACAGTTCCCTATATAATTTAAAAGATGACCCCACCATCTTCCAACCTTCAGACACAGCCATAAGAGATTTCCTTAGTACACTTAACTTACCTTCTCTAACCCCCCATACAACTTGAAGAACTAAACTCGGCATCAACGGAAATCTTTAAACACAATAAATTCCCTACCTAATGGTAAATCACTGGAACTGGACGGCTTTGTATTTGAGTATTACAAAATGTTTCAACACGTCTTGACCTAAAATATCTATCTGATGCAGCAGCCTCCTCATTGTTATTCCCTGAGGAAATGCTCCAAGCACACATAATTACTATACTGAAACTCGGCAAAGACCCGATGACCCCTCCGAACATCCGCCCTATATCACTGCTGAACGTGGATGTAAAAATTTATGCTAAATTAATAGCATGGCATGTTACAAAGATGCTCCCTTTACTGGTTAAGACTGGCCAGTTGAGATTTACACCTAGTAGACATTCCTCAGATGCTACGAGATGAATGATAACTGCCATCTATTATGCTAAATCTGCTTGAATACCCTCTTTGATGTTATCTATTGATGTTGAGAAGGCATTTGGTCGCATACATTGGTCCTACATGTCTCATACATTAGAAAAGTTTGGCTTCAGTGGCTTAATATGTCGGGCTATTCATGCCCTATATTCTAACCCTTCTGCACAAGTGTACACATCGGAGATGTTATCAAAACCTTTTCTGATTACTAATGGTACCAGACAGGGATGCCCCTTATCACCAACAATATTTAGTTTACTTATCGAACCATTAGCTGAAATGATCTGATCGCATTCAGACATCTCAGGCCTACTTAGTGGAAAACAACACCATACTATCCAGCTATTTGCTGATGATATAATCCTATTAATGTCGAATCCTCTTACAACCCTCCCATCTGCACATGAAGTTCAGTAACTGTTTAGTGCTATATCTTACTAAAAGGTGAATTTTTCTAAGTCCCTTATCTTAAATGTTGGAATCCCCAGAACTTCAAAATCTCAATTACAATTGCAACTACCATATGTATGGAACGATAGTGGGATCCAATATCTAGGCATTATACTGTCCCCTAACTTACAAACACTAGCCAAACTGATTTATGAACCCTTAATAAGAAAAATTTTAGGTGAACTTGCCCGATTACACACTCTCACTCTGTCCCGGATGGCTAGACATTTTACCCTGAATTTTATACATATTTAGAACACTCCTGAATCCAGTATCCCTCCAAACTTTAACATCTCCAGATCATAAATAACATCACCAAAATATATAAATGATTCCTATGGAATGACAAAAAACCTAGAGTGCCGAGTTCACTTATCCTTAAACACCAAAGCACAGGAGGAGCAGACTGTATTGATTTTGAGGACTATTTAACTGCTATCCATTTAGGTCAAATTAGAGAGTGGTTTCAATTGATCATAGACATGCCCTGGATAAATCTTGAATGCACCCTAGCCCCTGGAGGTAATCTTTCCCATGTCTTACTGATAGATCCTTGGAAACCGTGGAAACTGAGTACCCTCCCACCCACCATACAAAGCAGCTTTATAGCCTGGAGAAAGCTACTAGCCAGTTTCCAGACATAGGCCCCTATCTACTCTCTACCCTTACCATTAAAACTCATGGAACTCATTATTCCCTTTTTTAACACACAACTGTGGATAGAGAAAGGTCTCCAGGATATTTCCAACTTATATATCTCTAATACACTTAAAACTTGGGAAGCACTGAAGGACGAATTTGGGTTTTCAGGTAGGGAAAGATATCAATATCAACAGATAACTCATGCCTTACATACTCTACCTGGCTTGGTCAGCCTTATCGTCCACTAAACACCCTAAGTCAACATCCTTCTTTTATAACCTTTTACAGGTTTTTATCCAAAACTCCGCTATGCTCCAATGGGAATCTATCTATCACTACAAATTCCTAAATCCTTTTCCTAATTAGGCTTTCCTAATTTGGCTCACTCAATTCCCCACTATGCTACAGCCCTTGCCTTATTAAACCTGGGGCTATCTGATATACCCCACCATTTCCACGTAATAATTTCCCACATTTTATTAGCAGCTAGAACTACCATAACTAGAAGTTGTAAAAAGTCACAAGCACATAACCCTTCCAAATCCATACAGATTCTAAAGACAAATTTTGTATACAAACATTATTGGCTGTTAGAAATAATATTGTCTCTAGATTCCTCAATCAGTTGAAACCCTGGATAAGCTGGGGTGAGAAATATGATGATGTATAATTGTTATTTTACAGTCTACTTACCACTCTTTTTGCTACTTTTCTGTACTGTAACATTACGTATAACTGATATCTCTTTCTTTAACTACTTCTACTACTTTGTGCTTTGTACTTATAAGATCTGACTATACATGTTACATGGACCTTACCATTGTTACCTGTTACTCATTATCTAGTCTAATGTTAGACCCCTTTTCTTGTAATGTACTCAAATCTAATAACAATTTTATTGAAATAAGCCCCCCCAAAAAACCATGGAAGTGGTGAAAACAAAACCAAATTGTCAAAACTAAAATATAAATACATGCAGTAGTTAAGTGTGAAAAACTTTACAAAATTAAAGTAACACATAATAAATAAATACAAATATTTGTAAAGCCCTCAGCCTACATACATGCAAATACATATACAAAATGTCTTCTGTTCCCATTTGTTCTTTCAACAATCCAAATAGATTAATGGAGGGGGTGTGGCTACTGCACTGCTGCATGGCCGCTTGATCCCACAGCTTCGCATCAGTGCTGGGAATCTCTGAGACTTGAGGCAATCTCAGACAACACAGCAACCACCGATCAGTCCCTATCTACCCACTCACTTACCAGGGATGACCCGAAAGAGGCTCCACAGCCGAAAAAACTCCCTCATTTCTTCCCACCGGCAGAGAGAAGGGAGATCCAAGATGGTGCTGAGGGATGATCCCCAGCCTCCTCCAAGGCCTCACTCCCTCGCTCGGCCCCACAAAGCCCTACCTCACCTGCGGGATCCCATCAACGCTCTCTGGGCACCATCACACCACTCTCCTGCAACCCAGTAAAATCTAAGCCCAGGATGAGCTCAACAACACAGAGATGAGCAAGAATAGCGATTCTCTAAATGATACCAGAGATGTTACTCCCTTCTTTTTTTCAATACAAAAAAATACCGTATTTTCCGGCGTATAAGACGACTTTTTACCCCTTGAAAATCTTCTCAAAAGTCGGGGGTCGTTTTATACACCGGTAATGACATGCTGACACTTTTTAGGGGGGCCGCCCTCCCCCCCTTCCAACAGAAGGGACACTAAGTACAGGGGTGGGCAGGGGCTGCTGTCTCTTACCTGGCTCCGGTCCCACGACGATCCGGTCCAGGAAGCGCGGCTGCTCCTTCCTTCGGTTCGTCCACTGGATGTTTGCGCGGCTGCTCGGCTTCGCCTCCTCACCGGTGATTGGCCGCCAGAACTGTAGCTCAGGAAAGGCACACAGGCGGCCAATCACCGGCGAGGAGGTGGAGCTGAGCGGCCCCGTGAAAATCGAGTGGAGATGCAGGTAAGTGTGCCGTGCTTAGGTGCTGCTGCAACCACATATGCTGGCTGCAGCAGCACCGTACTGGAACAGGGGTCAGCAAGTGTCAGTGGGAGGAATAGTGCCCCATCGTTGGTGTCACTGATACCAATGATGGGGCATTATTCCTCCAACTGACACCAACGATGGGGCACTTTCCTCCCCCCCACTGACACCAACGATGGGGCACTATTTCTCCCCCCCCCACTGACACCAACGATTGGGCACTATTCCCCCCCCGACACCAATGATGGGGCACTATTCCACCCCCCACTGACACCAATGATGGGGCACTATTCCACCCCCCACTGACACCAATGATGGGATACTATTCCTCCCCCCCCCCACTGACACCAATGATGGGGTACTATTCCCCCCCCCCACTGACACCAGTGATGGGATACTATTCCTCCCACTGACACCAAAGATGGGGCACTATTCCACTGACACCAATGATGGGGTGCTATTCCCCCCAATGATACTAATGATGGGGCACTATTCCTGCCACTGATACCAATGATAGGGCACTATTCCTCCCACTGACACCAATGATGGGACACTATTCCTCCCACTGATACCAATGATGGGGCACTATTCCTCCCACTGATACCAATGATGGGACACTATTCCTTCCACTGACACCAATGATGGGGCGCTATTCCTGCCACTGATACTAATGATGGGGTGCTATTCCTCCCACTGACACCAATGATGGGGCACTATTCCTGCCACTGACACCAATGACGGGGCACTATTCCTCCCACTGACACCAATGATGGGGCACTATTCCTCCCACTGACACCAATGATGGGGCACTATTCCTCCCACTAATACGAATGATGGGGCACTATTCCTCCCACTGACACCAATGATGGGGCACGATTCTTCCCACTGGTGTGCACTGGAAGAGGGGTAGTCTTATACGGCGAGTATAGCCCAAACACTACATTTTAAACAGGAAAAGTAGGGGGTCGTCTTATACGCCCAGTCGTCTTATACGCCGGAAAATACGGTACTCATGAAACAACAACAAAAAAAGAAATGGTAGAGAAGAAGTGCCAGGATAGTCTTATTTCCATGTTCGTCAGCTTCTTCTCCTATTGCAACTTGCTCTTTATCTCACTGTGCACTGTCGCCTTTTTGATGTTTGAAGCATTTAGAAGGGGGTAGTTATTCCCCACACATCCAAAATTGACAACTCTGACACATTTACATGTGCAGACATTGTAAAGCAGCACACATCACTTTTGTACAAAGCCAATGATCCCAATGCTAAGCAGAAACTGGTGGTCCTTCATCGGGATCATAGGCACACTGAGGTTTCCTTCTGTGGCCATGCCAAGTAAATATCTTGTTGCTAATATCTTGTTAAGTTAATAATATGTACAATATCTGTCTGTTGTGATTATTTATTGGGAATATACTGAAATGTGGTTGTTTATAATAGCTTGTTTTGCAACAGATTTACTTTAGCCACCTCAGTATTGGTATGTTTAGCCCCTTCATTACTAGGCTATTTTTCAGTTTTTCAGTATTGTTATACTTTGTCTAGCAATTGCTTGGGCATGTAATTTTGTACTTAGATGAATTTAAAATATTTTTTGATGCAGATAGAGCTTTCTTTTGCTGGTATTCATGTACCACTTTTTTTAAAAACATTTTACTACAGTGGATATAAAAAGTCTCCACACCCCTGTTAAAATGTCAGGTTTCTGTGATGTAAAAAAATGAGATAAAGATAAATCATTTCAGAACTCTATCCACATTTAATGTGGCCTATAAACTGTACAAGTCAATTGAAAAACAAACTGAAATCTTTTAGTGGGGGAGTAACCAAAAAAAATAAAATAAAATAATGTTGTTGCATAAGTGTGCAAACCCTCTTATAACTGGGGATGTAGCTGTGTTCAGAATTAAGCAATCACATTCAAAATCATGTTAAATAGGAGTTAATACACACCTGCCATCATTTAAAGTGCCTCTGATTAATTCCAAATAAAGTTCAGCTGTTCTAGTATTTCTTTAAGAACGGTCTGAATAAAAGCGCACAGATGTGCCCCAAAGGAAATAAGTGAATGGTATATGTCAACTGTGATTGGTGGGGAAAAAACTCACTGCGGTTTGTGGGAAGTATGAACAGGAGCCAGGCGCTGTGTAGTTTTGTGATAAAAATAATATTATAAGATTATAAAATATTTTATCATATTACAATCAAGGGGACAATTTTTTTTTTTCCCTTGATTGTAATATGATAAAATATTTTATAATCTTGCACATGCCACTTTGACACAATTAAGCCCAAAAGGTTTTTACTATGGTCTTATTTAGGTTTTAATCACACTTTGTTCCTGTCCTTATAATGTTTTTTATATTTCAATTGCAATCTGATCCTGTTGTGAGACGAGCCATCTGCTCTTGATTATCCCTTTGATTATCCCCCTGGTTGTTAAGCCGGCCCTTTTGCCGTGCAGGTCTCCTATAAAATGGCCGATTGCTGGACTTTTCACAGACTTGATAAAGCGCATGTGCGCGAAACATGTTGTCCTGGCAACCGGCCTCTTCCTTCTAAAGCTGCGGCTCCAGCAAGAGTTCCCCCCCTCCGTCTCTCCACATCATGGTGACGTCATCCAGGACGCTGGGACGTCGGGTACACGTGGTTCTTGCACTGACAGGTATTCTACTCCACTGCTTCCCTCTGAGCGGACGGGCCATCCATCTTGGAACCTGGCTTCTTAAAGCCACAGGCTGGTTATTTATTTTTTACCATATGAATTATTAAATGTCTTTCCTGACATTTTCTTAGTGGCATCCTACAGCAAAAGCCATGGTCCGCAAAGAGCTTCCAAAGCATCAGAGGGATCTCATTGTTAAAAGGTATCAGTCAGGAGAAGGGTACAAAAGAATTTCCAAGGCATTAGATATACCATGGAATACAAAGAAGACAGTCATCAAGTTGCGAAAATATGGTGCAACAATGATATTACCAAGAACTGGATGTCCGTCTAAAATTGATGAAAAGAGAAGAAAACTGGTCTGGGAGGCTGCAAAGAGGCTTACAGCAACATTAAAGGAGCTGCAGGAATATCTGGCAAGTACAGGCTGTGTGGTACATGTGACAACAATCTCCCATATTCTTCATATGTCTGGACTATGGGGTTGAGTGGCAAGATGGAAATCTTTTCTTACAAAGAAAAATAAATACATTTTACAAAAACACATCTGAAGTCTTCCAAAAGCATGTGGGAAAATGTGTTATGGTCTGATGAAACCTAGGTTGACCTTTTTGGCCATAATTCTAAAAGATGTGTTTGGCGCAAAAACAATACTGCACATCACTAAAAGAACACCATACCCACAGTGAAGCATGGCAGTGGCAGAATCATGCTTTGGGGGTGTTTTTCTTCAGCTGGAACTGGGGCCTTAGTCATGGTAGAGGGAATTATGAACAGTTCCAAATACCAGTCAATATTGGCACAAAACCTTCAGGCTTCTGCTAGAAAGATGAACATCTTTCATCATGACAATGACCCAAAGCATACATCCAAATCAACAAAGGAATGACTTCACCAGAAGTAGATTATAGTTGTTGAAAGGCCCAGCCAGACCCCAGAACTGAATCCAAAGGAAAATCTTTGGGGTGATCTGAAGAGGGCTGTGCACAAGAGATGCCCTTGCAATCTGACAGATTTGGAGTGTTTCTGCAAGGAACAGTGAGAACATATTGCCAAGTCAAGTCAAGATGTGCTTTGCTGATAGACTCATACCCAAAAAGACTGAGTGCTGTAAAAAAATCAAACGGTGCTTCAACAAAGTATTAGTTAAGGGTGTGCACACTTATGAAACCATATTATTTTAGTTTTTTATTTTTACTTCCATCCACCTAAAAGATTTCAGGTTTGTTTTTCAATTGACTTGTACAGTTTATAGGTCACATTAAAGGTGGAAAAAGTTCTGAAATTATTTATCTTTGTCTAATTTTTTTTACATCACAGAAACCTGACATATACCTATTACCTGGAGTTCCAGGACAGAAGAAACATCAACAAAATAGCAGCATTTTGGAAAGCTCTCACCCTAGTTCTTGGTGACATAGTATACCTAACCCTTTTACCAGGGGACACTTCATATTCTAAACCAGAGGTAGCATTTGATCAAATTCTGAGTATGAATCTGTAGAAAGCAGAGGTTTAATTCAGCTTTGAGGTCTCTCTACAACTCTTGTTAGTCATACTAAGAACATTAAATGCCACTTCACTAATGTACATTTTTTTTTTTAGTATTTTTGTCGGTTTCTGTACTGGCAGCTGATTACACTGGTACTGGTGCTGGCTGGTGATCAGGGCACTGGTTTAAGCTGACACTGGTACCTGATAGCTCTGGTCCTGATGTGACTGATGGTCAAGACAATGGTGCTGACTTATAAATTAGTAATAGTGCTACATGGTGATCAGAACACTGTTACTGGCTGACACTGATATTTTAACATCTGTACTGGTGATCAGTACTTGATCAGGTCACTGATGCTGGCTGGCACTGATACTAGAACACTGTGCAGGTGCTGGAAGGTGATCAAGATACTGGCACAGGTAACACTATTAGAACAGTGGTACTGGTATGGCTGGTGATCAGGACGCTGGCACTGACTGACACTTGCTGGTGATCAGGGCACTGTTGCTAGCTGGTACTTTTACTGCAACCCTGTACTAGTGCTGGGTGGCATTTAGGGCACTGTTGATAGCCCACTGGTATTAGAGCACTTGTACTGGTGCTGGCTCGTGATCAGGACATAACTGACATTGGCATTAATATACTGTACTGATACTTACTGTTGATCAGGGCACTGTTTCTGACTATCAATGGTACTAGATCACTGTACTGGTGCTGGCTGGCAATCACAGTGTAATTCCCTGCCTCACAACTGATCAATTTGTAAGAAGAAAAAAAGACCCGACTGCAAGCCACAATCATTGTTTACAATTGTCATACACTGTGATTGGTCACTGCAATCATGGGTACAGGCCCACTCTTAAGCCGGCCATAGTGGGAGTGATTTTCTTTCCTGCAACCATGGGATTCAGGAGTGAAAATTGCTTTATTCCCTCATGAACACCCTCAATGTTGTTCATCAACACTCCCAATGTTGATGGGGGAATCCCTCCCGTGAATCCCTCCCAGCAGGGGGGGGGTGGGGAGATCTGACAGGCTGGCTGTACCCAAGTTGATTGATCATTCAGTCTGCCCATACATGGGTCAAATCTCAGCAGGTCCCTGCTGAACCAGCGGAGATTCGAAACGTCTATGGTCGGCTTTATTTGCTCTGTTCTTTTTACCTGCGATCAAGAGTGCAGCTCCCAGTGGATGTACCAGTATGTGCTCCCGGAACAATAAGGCAGCAGACTGAACAGTTTTATACAGTGGCTGGACTGCAAGTGGTTAAGGAAGGATATGGAATTCTCATTTAGGATATAGTACTTAAGATATCATACTTATATAAACATATAAATGTACCTGTATAATAAGATTTAAGAAATGATTTCCAGTATGTTTAAGAATCACCTGTGAATCGCATGTATTAAAAATAAAAAAAGACAACATTGTCTAGGTAGCCACTGCAGATTGTAGCTGCAAGATGTATGGAATAAGTTTGTACTGCACTAACTCAAGAAAGAACATTGTTTTGCCATGTTTCTTCAATGAAGATAATCAGAGATAGTAAAAACAAGAATTTATAAGGTCACGCTATTGACAATTTCTTGCTCCGCGTCTACAGCATTTATATTAGTTTTTAAATTATGGCAACAAAGCACTTTGTATCCTAGCTTTTTTTTTAATTTAGAAAAATTAAAAGACACTTTTGTAAGATCTTTACATAAATACAACAATCAGCTGAACTAAATGACCTGTTAATTATGTGATGCATTTTCTTTTGTTAAAATGATTTGTATTATACTCTGTATTGAAATACTTCATGGAATTCTTTTGGATTTTTTAAACTTTAAAAGAAAATAGCCTTTTGTGCATAAACCTACAGGCACTAAATATTACCACCCTAATGTTTGGTTGAACTTGCTGTCTACTGCCGCACAGATTTAAATTGTAAATGAAAGTTCCGCTCCCCTTCTTACCAATTATCTTAAAAAGTAGTAAATGAAAGACCAACTGTAACTAAAGAAAATACTGCGCCACGCATTCCATTGCAGTTAGTCCAATTACCGAATGCCTTAGCATTTTATTTTTATTTTTTTGTCTGAGTATATATCTACAGTATGTTTGCCCCAAGCATGTTTGAATCCACTTACTGTAGACTGACTCATTACCTCTGCTGGAAGTCTATTTCAAGCATTGACTCCTTTTTAAGTAAAATATTAATTTCTAAGATCAGTTTTGAACTTTTCTCCTGCTAGCTTGAGGTCAGGTCCCGTGTTCTTGATCTTGACTTCATATTGAAAATACTGCCCTTTTGTACCTTGTTCCAGGGGTGGACTGACCATTTGGAAACTCGGGCACTGCCCGAGGGCCCGGGGTCAGTAGGGGGCCCCATGAGATACCCCTGGTACCTTTTTCATAGGCTTCATTGAGTTTTTGCAAGGACACAGGGGCCCCATGATCCCCTATTGCCCGGGGGACCCATGAGTTGTCAGTCCACCCCTGCCTTGTTCATCCCTTTCATGTATTTAAATATTTCAGTCATGTCTCCCCTTTCCTTTAGTAGACAGGGGTACTTGGGGTAAACAAACGCCAGAGATCCAAGAGTCGATGATCATGAAATTGTTTCTTCAAAATCTGAAGACAGCTGTAGGATAGTTGGGATTGATGGGAAGAGGAATCAAGGAGGGGTTCCAAAACCACATTAAAATCACCTCCCAACAACACCGTACCCTCCGCAAAATCAGCAAGAAAGTGCAGATAGCATGTCACAGAGGTAACCTGATCCTGGTTTGGGACAGAAATTAGCCACGATGTGCATCCTGTTCCAAAATGAGAACTTCACAAAAAGATACCGCCCATTGGGATTTGCCCTATGTTACAAAGAGAGAACTGGGAGACGTTTATGAATAGCAATGTAGATGCCCCTAGATTTAGATGAGGGAAGGACACTGTGGAACCATCTAGAGTAATATCTCCTAGAGCAAGCCGGGAGGCTGTCAGCACAAAAGTGGGTCTCCTGGAACAATACAATGTCAACCTGGGACTTGTGCAGGAAGTATAGTATTTGCCCCCTTTTAGATTGGTTATTTAACCCTTTAACATTATAAAAACAAAACTTAAGGGGAGTAGGGGGCGGTGCCCTGGGCGCCATCCTCAGACAAAACTAGAAAAAGAAAATACAGAAAAGAGAAAGGGAAGAAAAGAGAAGGAGAGCAGAGAGAGAAGAAAAAGGGGGGGGGGAAGGGGAGGAAAGAGAAAGGGGTAAAAAGAGATATAAAAGCAAGAAAAAAGAAAAATATTAGAAAGAGAGAAAAGAGAAAGAACAGTAGAAGAGAGAAATTCTCTCACTGTGTGCAGAGCTACCCGACACCCAAAAATAACAAGAAAGAAAACAAGGAGGAAAACAATAAAGGAAAAACAATGGAAAAACAACCCCACTGAACCCTTCCAGAGGGTCGGTGAACCTACAGGGGGGAAATGGACATGCACGGAAGAAGCTCACAAAGGAGACCCAAGGGTAGATAAGGAGATAAGTCACAACGATATTAAGGACCCCCAGCAACAATAGGCAAAATGATACAATAAGGGGAATCCGCCAGCATCAGACACCCCCTCCCACCACAGGCCAGTGCTATTGGCACATGGAGAATCCCAGACAGGACACATATGGACATGGGTCGAAGAGGCAAATTGGCAGAGCCACACAAGCAGACATCCAGATGAGGTCACCACCGGCACAAGTTCATAAATGTAGGGTAAAATAAAAACACAACCATGAGACCAAGCAAAGGGTGACACCGGCAAAGCAGGTAAAATAAGAACAAAACATAGGGGATTCCACAAGCGGCAAGGCTCAGTCCAAAGATCTGAAGCAACCAAGACCCCCACGGAACACAGGAAACTAAACATATTGGCATACCATGCGGCAACGGGACAAGCAGCGAGCATCTTGCAGCAAAAAAAGTGACAAAGTACAAGAAAAACTGAGAACGAGTAGCCCACACACCCAAAGAGGCAAATGGTGGGCAAGGAGCAATAACATTATGTAGTAAATGGAAGGTACGGCTCCCACAGGGAGGAAAAGAGCCCCAAACAGGGATCAAATTTGCAAACCCAATTGGGGACGCACCGCCCCCGCTATGTCCTGCTGCCACATGTGCAACCTGCCAAAAGGAGTACACCCCCCAAAATACCCCATAAACGAACCCGAAAACAGACACAGAGGCATCAGGAGAGCAGGAGTCCCCCCCCACACCCCCCACAGAGGGAGCAAGGGGAGCCCCACACATCACTAGGGGGCAACAACGAAGGAGGCCCTATAGATGCACATATAAGATAGCAGTATAAAAGCAATAATAATAAATGCAATGACAAAAACATAATTTCAGAGAATTTAACACAGGATGAGGGCCCAGATGCAAAAAATAAAAAAATAGAGAAAAATTAGCAGCAGCGGTAAAGTCCATACAGACGTATATTAACCGGTGCCCCCAGATTCCTCTGGAGGCTCAGAACCCGAAGTAGTGGACATCATCGGCTGGGGGGTAGGAGAGCATCCAAATCCTAATGGCAGAGAGTATGACCAAGGCTAGTCCAGGGTAGGAAGGTCAGGCAGGTGAAGAGCTGACAACACCGTGGGGATTTCAGAAGGATGTCTGATGTTGAATAACTTGCCCTCTCACCAGATCTTCAGTTGGAAGGGAAAGCCCCAATAATAGGAGATAACGTGTTCCTGTAGCAAAGAAAGTAAGGGCTTGAGATCCTTCCACTTTTCCAGGGTATGTCGAGAGATATCAGTCAAAAGTGTAATGGATGCCCCATCAAAGTCTAATTGGCCCTTCTCACGAGCTTTCCGCATGATGTCCATCTTGGTATGGTAAAAGTGCACCCGACAAATGACATCTCTAGGTATAGTAGGATCAGATTTACATGGGCCCAAGGCCAGATGCACTCTGTCAATTTCTAGATCCACAGAATTAGAAGTGCCCAAAAGGCCCTTGAAAATTCCATGGCAGTAGGTAAAAGACCTTCCGTGCCCATTACTTCGGGTAAACCCCGCAACCGAATGTTACGGCAGTTGCAATTATCGAAATCTTTATGAAGAAGGACTAAGGGAGCAATGTGGTCCTCACGGGCATCCAGGCGCGGCTCCTGAGAAGTCACAGTGGTAGTCAACTTATGACAGGTCTGCTCCAGCTCAGCAGTTTTTGGGCGGGCCACCTGCAGTTCAGTTTTGAGAGAGTGGAGTTCTGTGCGATATCCCTGTTCCAGGCTCTTCGCATAGGCCTCCATTTCTGTTTGGGTGGGCAGGGCCCGGAGATAATCCCTGAGATCCCATTTCTCATGTCCTTGGCTGTCAGCGGGTGAAGATGGAGGTGACACGGGTGGACCCTGCCCATTGCCCTCATCTGGCTGCAACACTGGGCTCGGAATGGGGGAGAGGGACCGGGAGTGAGCCGGGGCAGAGCCGCATGTGTGGGTGGCCGCCATCTTAAAAGCCGAGTGTGAGGAACAGGCCCTACCATCCGACATGAAGAACTCTGGGATGCCATGGTGGGGAGTCGAGGGACCCAGCCCCGGCGGGTGTCCGGATGCACTGCGTCCCTTCTGACCCATAGGGGATGGGAGATGGTGAGAGAGGGCATCTGTAGAGCAAGATATCTCCCGGGTCTCAGCAGGAGCGCATTCAGCAAGCTGCTTCCTCCTCTATGCGTAGGCCCCCAAAGATATCTCTTTAAAGTTAATTTTGTAATGAGATGATTTAAACAAAACCAAATATATTTGATTTTGAAGATAGGCAAAAGGATAGGCCATTGTTAAGATGTTTTTGTTCACTGTTGGTCAGTGTGTGTGGAGAGGTTGAACATCCCATCATTTTTATCCATCTTTTTGACCCTATATTTTCTTATTTCTTTTTCTACCTCTTCTTCCTCTTTTTCTGGATTCCATTTCACTGAGTGTGGGTTGAGGAAGAGTAGGACTGTTTATGTGGTTGAACTGTAGATGGATTGGCAGATCATTCAAGGACTCATGAGTATTTTGGAAAATTCTAAAAAAAGAATTTTCAGAGCTGGAGGTACTGACTGTGGGTGTAGGAGGCTTAAGTGTCTTGGACTTAAAAAAAACGTGTGATGTTTTGTTATTTGAGTGATAATAACATGTTCTCAGATACGGTGTTGTGGACAGTGATGGCGCCTACAATTTCTGCAGTATTTGTGTTTCTAAGACCTGTAGTGCTTGTGCTCTTATCAGAGATATAGGTTAGCACTTGGGGGTTTTCTTAGGGCTCAATAATACAGACTTCAAATTCCACTGATTAATTTTGGGACATACTAGATTTTTCCTGTTGTGTAGGGATGTGCTTTGTATTGGAGAAATGGAAATTTGTGAATGTTCTATATGTTTTGGCTAGAGAAAAAAATAGTTTTGTTTCTGATTCATTTGTTAAGTCAATCATTTTGTTTTGCCATATTCATCATGTTAGAATGATTCATTTTTGTAATTAGTTTTGTTTATTCAGATTCGTTGTGATCTGTTCCTCCTGCTGTTTGTAAGTGTGCTAGAATGTGTGTTCTGCCTGTGTAGAATTGTGTTGTGAGCCATTGATGCTGGTAATGTGTTCTTTTTCTAATTTAAATTGAGAAGAGAACATCATTCTGTAAGAATCTACAGTATTTTCATCGGTACATAGGATAGAGGAAGCAATTCATTGATTATTATAAAATACTGCAAGAGGAGCTGAGTGGAGTGCAGCTGAAGTTTTTAATATTCTTAATGGAGGGTGGAGACACATTACAATGGCCAGCATCCAGATGTAGATCCATCGTCAGTGATAATGAACACACCACACCACTGATCTTCCAAAAACAAACACATAAACCTATATTGATGATGCACTCCCCCACCCTACACCAATTCTCTCACCACAAGTGATTCTACCATGGCTGGCAGTTAAATGTAAACAAATGGCATTGGGTTGCAGGCTGACATAGCTACATAGTTAATTAGGTTAAAAAAAAGACACAAGTTCATCCAGTTCAACCAACAGAGAAACACGCACACGCATAGTAAACCTCCATATACACTATTCCATACCTACCAGAGGAAGGCAAAAAACCCCAATAAAGCATGATACAATTTGCTCCTGCATAGGAAAAATAATTCCTTCCTGATCCCCCAAGAGGTAATCAGATTTCCCCTGGATCAACTTTACCTATGAATATTTGTGTACAGTTATATTATGTGAATTTAGGAAAAAATCCAGGCCTTTTCTTAAAACAATTTACTGAGCTGGCCAGAACCAGCTCTTGAGGGGGTCTATTCCACATTTTCACAGTGAAGAAGCCTTTCTGTATAAAGAGATTAAATTGTCCTCCAGATATAAAGAATGACCCCTTTTCCTCTGAGATGACCTTAAGGTGAATAACTGTACCCTGCGTTCACTATGTGAACCACCTATGTATTTATATATGTTGATCATATCCCCCCTTAATCTCTTCTCAACAGAGAATACATTCAGTTCAACTAGGCGTTCCTTATAGCTCTCCTCCATGCCTTTTACCAGTTTGGTTATTATTATTATTATTATACAGTATTTATAAAGCGCCAATAGTTCGCTCAGCGCTGTACATTACAATGGGAGACAGAACAATAACAATACAATACAATGCAAAATATGAGGGGATCGAGGGCCCTGCTCTTTCGAGCTTACAATCTAGGAGGGAGGGGATGGTGGCACAGGAGGAGAAAGCTGTGGGGGATGGAGTGGTAGGAAGAGTGGAGGAGGTCGGCAAGTTAGCAGGGGGTGGGGTAGGCTTCCCTGAAGAGGTGGGTTTTCAGGGTGAGTAAAGGAGAGGAGAGTAGGTGATAATCTGATGGGTTGGGGCAGGGAGTTTCAGAGGATGGGTGACACCCTGGAGAAGTCCTGGAGGCGGGCATGGGAGGAGGAGACCAGAGAACAAAGAGAAGGAGGTCTTGTGAGGAGTGATCGTGCTGGGTGGTACTTGGATATTAGGTCGGTGATGTAGTTTGGGGCAGTATGATGGACAGCTTTGTACGTCAATGTTAGGATTTTGAATTTGATCCGTTGCGCAATCGGAAGCCAGTGGAGGGATTGGCAGAGAGGGGTGGCGTAAACGGAGCGGTTGGAAAGATGAATGAGTCTGGCAGCCGTATTCAGGATCGACTGAAGCGGGGATAGCCAGCGGCGAGGCAGGCCAGTGAGGAGGGAGTTGCAGTAATCGAGTCGTGATATGATGAGGGCGTGGATGAGCTGTTTAGTGGTTTCTGGGGTTAGGAACGTGCGTATTTTGGCGATGTTGCGGAGGTGAAGTCTGCATGAGTTTGTTAAAGATTGGACTTGGGGCTGGAAGGATAGGTTGGAGTCCAGAATGACACCAAGTACTCTGGCCTGCGGGGCGGGTTTGATGGTGGCGTTGTTGGACATGATGGAGAAGTCAATGGGGGTGGTGTGCGGGCTGGGGGGGAAGACAAGAAACTCGGTTTTGGAGAGGTTCAGTTTAAGGAAGTAGAGCGACATCCAGTCTGATATGTCGCTCAGTAGGTGTGTGATTTGGGCGGAGACTGAGGGGGTGAGGTGGGGGGTTGAGAGATAGATTTGTGTGTCGTCGGCATATAGGTGGTAGTTGAAGCCGTGAGAGTGTATGAGTTGGCCAAGGTAGGAGGTGTAGATGGAGAAGAGAAGGGGCCCGAGGATGGAGCCTTGAGGGACCTCAACAGAGAGGGGGAGTGAGGGGGAGGTGGTAGCATTATAGGTAACGCTGAAAGAGCGTTGTGACAGGTAGGATGAGAGCCAGGAGAGAGCAGAATCTCTGAGGCCGAGGAAGTGTAGTTTTTTGAGGAGGAGGGGGTGGTCGACTGTGTCGAAGGCTGCGGAGAGGTCAAGGAGTAGGAGCACTGAATAGTGGCCATTAGCTTTGGCGGTTAGCAGGTCATTGGAGAGTTTGAGTAAGGCAGTTTCGGTGGAGTGTAGGGGACGGAAGCCGGACTGTAGGGGATCGAGGAGGTTGTTGTCATTGAGGTGAGAGCTTAGGCGGGTGTAGACTAGGCGCTCGAGGAGTTTGGATGTGAATGGGAGCAGGGAGATGGGTCTGAGGTTGTTCAGGTCATTGGGGTCCAGGGAGGGCTTTTTAAGTATGGGGGTGATGTGTGCATGCTTCAGAGGGGAGGGGAAAGTGCCAGAGGAGAGGGAGAGATTAAATATGTGGGTGAGGGAGCATAGGATGGAAGGGGAAGGAGGTTGTAGGAGATGTGAGGGGATAGGGTCGAGGGGCCAGGTGGTGAGGCGGGCATCAGAGAGGACCTTGGAGACTTCCTCGATGGTAGTAAGGTAAAAAGTGCAGAGTGTTGAGGGGGCTTCAGTATGAGGAATGTGGGGTGGGGTGGAAGTGGAGGTCAGGGCAGGGGTGGGGCCGTGGGAGAGGGGTGATGAGGGGGTAGCTGAGTGAGGGGGAACGGGGTTGGAGGGAGTTTGAGCAGTGACGAAGTCCCTGCGGGTTATGTCGAGGGAGAGGGGGGATGAGGGGGTAGCTGTGTGAGAGGGGACGGGTTGAGAGGGAGTGTGAGTTGTGGCAATGTCCTTGCGAATTGTGTCAATCTTGTTTTTGAAGTGATTGGCAATCTCAAGGGCGGTGAGTGAGGTGCTGGGTGGAGGTGGGGGTGGAGAGAGTAGAGAGTTGAAGGTGGAGAAGAGTCGGCGAGGATTGGAGGAGAGGGCCTTGATGAGGGTCAGGAAGTAGGCTTGTTTGGCTGCGTGGAGGGAGGAGGTGTAGGTGTGGAAGGCAGATTTGTAGCGGGTGAAGGCTTGTTAGGATTTGGTTTTGCGCCATAGTCACTCCAGGGCACAACTGTGTGGTTTGAGGGATTTGGTGTGATCAGTCTGCCAGGGCTGGAGCGGTCAGGGTCTGATGTTGCGCGTGGTTAAAGGCGCTAGTGAGTCAAGGGCTGTTGACAGCGTGTTATTATAGGCAGTCATAGCCAAGTCGGGGCAGGACAGGGGAAGGATGCTGTCAAAGAGTTGATCAGCTGCAGAGTGGAGGGGGGCAGGGTTAAGGTTGCGGAGGTTACGGCTGGTAGTAGTGTAACATTTGGAGGGGTAGGCGTTGGAGGATGAGGAGATAGAGAAGGTAATCAGGTTGTGGTCAGAGAGAGGGAAGGGGGTGTTAGTGAGGTTGTGGGGAGCGCAGCGGTTGGAGAAGACGAGATCAAGGATATTACCGTCGGAGTGGTTGGTGGATTGTATGCACTGTGCAAGTGCAAAGGAGGAGGTTAAGTGGAGGAGATGGGATGTGGCCGGGTTGTTAAGGTTGACAGGGATGTTCAAATCCCCAAGGATGATGGTGGATAGCTCAGAGGAGAGGAAGAAGGGTAGCCAGGAGGAAAAGTCATCCAGGAAGCGGGATATGGATCCAGGATGCCGGTATATCACAGCAATCTTCAGGGGGGTTGGGGAGAATAGTCAGACGCAGTGGGCCTCGAAGGAGGAGAAGGATAGAGAGGGGGGTTTGGGAGGACTCGGAAGGAGCTCTGTGGTGACAGGAGCAGACCAACCCCACCACCTTTACGACCGTTGGGTCTGGGTGAGTGGGTCCAGGTGAGACCTCCGTAGGAGAGTGCAGCAGGGGAGGTAGAGTCAGTGGCCTGGATCCAGGTTTCTGTGATCGCTAGGAGGTTGAGGGAGCGGGAAACAAAGAGGTCGTGGATGGCGGTAGGGCGTTCAGGAGTGCACATGAAAACGGTGGGGGTGATTTTAGGGAGCAGGGGGACAGATACTAAGTTGCGGGGGTTGCGGCAGGATGTGGAGGTGGGAGGGTGTTGTGTGGGTGAGGGAGGTGGTTTAGGGCCAGGATTCAGGGAGATCTCCCCTGCGGTTAGAAGGAGGAGAAAGGTGAGAAAGGTGGCATGGGAGCGGGATGTGCAGGAGCGTGTGAAACTACTAGTGGAGGTGTTCGGGTCAGTGGGAGAGTGGAGTATTAGGAGGAGGTGGTGGGTGCTGTAGAGGGGTGAAGGAAGCAGTGAGGACACAATATACAATTGTTTGTGGTTGCCTTTCTCTGCACTTTTTCCAATTCACCGGTATGCTTTTTGTGAACTAGTGCCCGATACTGAACAACGTATTCTAGATGAGGTATTACTAATGATTTGTACAGGGGCAAAATTATATCTCTCTTTCTGCAGTTCATACCTCTTTTAATACAAGAAAGGATTTTGCTCACTTTGAAAACTTCAGCTTGGCATTGCCTGACTTAAGCTTATGATGTACCATAACACCCAGATCCTTCTCCACCATTGACTCCCCCAGTTGTACTCCCCCTAGTGTGTATGATTTGTGCATATTTTTAGCCCCCAAGTATATAACTTTAAATTTATCAACATTAAACCTCATTTGCCATATACGTAGTTGTCCTATCAAACAGTGCATCGAGGTTGGCTTGTAAGTTGGAGACATACTGTAAGCTTGGTGTCATCTGCAAAGACTGAAATAGTACTTTTAATCCCAGACCCTTTAGCATTTATAAATATATTAAAAAGTAAAGGTCTCAACACTGAACCTTGGAGTACACCACTAATAACCTTAGACTATTCAGAGAATGAATCATTAAAGGATAAGTTCCCCTTTCATAACATGTTACACTCATATTCCCAGCCTTGTCAGTTAGCTGGGAATCTTCTCCCCTGGCCGCATCACTCATTCACAGTTCTCTGTGAATGAGAAACTACAAGTCCTGACAGCGTTTGCAGCTCTCAGCGTGTAGTTCTCAATTAACTACCACAGTGCTGGTAGTCCAATGGGACTATATCAGTCATTGAAGGGACCATGTCAGTCCAGTGTTACTATACCAGTCATTAAAAATTAGAAACAATGGCTTGAAATGACAGAGCTCAATTCCTTTAGGGCCCATGGGTGTATGCCATTTGGTCCAGGTGTCTTATTCACATTAAATCTAATTATTTCTAATTATTTCTGGACCATATCAATTTTGAGCCATTGTGGATCATTGTGGATCATTTGCTCCTTTGTATACATGGAGATAAAGAAGGTATTTAATATATTTGCCTTCTTTTTGTCCCCAGTCACCCAATCCAGATTACTTTGTAAAGGGCCTATATGCTCAGACCTAACCTTTTTATTATTAATATATTTGAAGAATTTCTTTAGGTTTGTCTTTCTCTCTTTTGTTACTATTTTTCTTTCGCATTTTTGCGGCCTTGATTTCCTTTTTACATATTCTGTTATAATCCTTGTAACATTTAAATGATAATAGTGTTTCTTCATTTTTATATTTTTTAAAAGCTCTATTCTTATCATTTGTAGCTTTTTTAACTTTGGCCGTAAGCCACATAGGTTTTATTTTTAGCTTTTTAAACTTAGCACCTATGGGAATATATTTTGCAATGTACAAGGGTTTTGAAGAATTCTCATTTCTGTTCTTTGCTCTTCAATGACAATATTCCTTCCCAGTCTAAGTCTTGGAGAGCTTTTATGTTTTTATCTTTCCAGTATGTGCTTGTTGTTTACAGCTAACATTAAATAAGATCATTATGGTCACTGCTACCCAGATGTTCTTTTATATGAGCATTAGTAATAATCTCTGCATGGTTTGAGATTACCAGGTCCAGCAGAGTATCATTCCTAGTCAGGACCTCTATGAACTGAACCATTTTTTTAATAGGTTTATACATTTTTGCCCTTTAAAACTCTTCCTGCAGTGCCATTATGCCAATCAATTTCAAGGTAGTTAAAATCCCCCATTATTATCACTGTGCAAGCCCTTTCAGCCCTTTCTATCTGTACAAGCAGCTGAATCTCCACCTCCTCATTAACACTGGGCAGCATATAGCAGACTCCAATAATTAACTTTGTAGTACGCACACCCATATGCAGTTCTACCCATAATGCTTCAGCCTTTATCACACTCTCCATCAACTAGGTCCTCTTTCACACTCGTTTTGAGATCACTTCTCACATAACTCACATAACTGCACCACCTTTTCTTTTTACCATGCCTCTCTGAAAGAGAGCATAGCCAGGAATATCAATAGCTGAGGAATGAAGCCAAGATTAAGCAGTGGGTTTCTCGCAGTGCATTCCAGGACACTCTCAAGTACTCTCACCCTCCTTATGCCTCCATCAGGTCTGCTGATTGATCTGCCTCTAAAATTTGGGTCGGCACCCAATTGAGGTGTTATGAGAGGGGTCCATATTAATCTTACCAAAGGCTGATTGCCATCGGAGCTACAAGTGCTGATCCATCCATCTAAGATTCCTTTTTTTTACAAAGCACTGTCGGACCTTGATTTGGAGGTCTTGGCTTCTGGTGAGAGGTTTGTATTTTTCTGAGTGGCATCCGCCGTGGTAAAGATTGCAAGCACAAATCACTCTTGCTGTCATTTGATGCATTGATTTAGCATGATTTTTTTTACACCATCTTGGTTGTTGGACTTAATTATTTATATATATTTTGATATATTTATTTTGTCACTTTTGAGTTACTGCGGACTTTATTACTGATATGAATTATTGTTATGTTTGTACTTTATTGAAGTATACGTATGCACTTTATTGAGTTAACCACTTGTCCTCCTAAGGATTTACCCCCCTTCCTGACCAGGCCTCTTTTTGCTATTCGGCACTGTGTTACTTTAACTGACAATTGCGCGGTCATGCAACGCTGCACCCAAATGAAATTTATGTCCCTTTTTCACAGAAGTCGAGCTCTCTTTTGGTGGTATTTGATCACCTGTGTGCTTTTTATTTTTTTGCTATAAACAAAAAAAGACTGAAAATGTTGAAAAAAAAACAATATTTTTAACTTTCGGCTATACAAAATATATAGTACACTCAAAGTTAGTCATAAATTTAGGCCAAAATGTATTCTGCTACATGTCTTTGGAAAAAAATTCCAGTAAGTGTATATTGATTGCTTTGTGTGAACGTTATAGCAAACTACAAACTATGGTATAGATACTGCAATTTACGCCATTTCTTGCACATAGAGCTTTCTTTTGGTGGTATTTTATCACCTGTGCACTTTTTATTTTTTTGCACTATAAATAAAAAAAGACCGAAAATTTTGAAAAAAAAACAATATTTTTTACTTTCGGCTCTAAAAAATATATACTGCAATTTATGCCATTTTTTGCTATACTGCACTGAGATAGTTTATAAATTTAATTTATGTACAGCATTGTGCGGTCATGCAATGCTGTACAAAAATGAAATTTATGTCCTTTTTCACACAAATAGAGATTTCTTTTGGTGGTATTTGATCGCCTCTGGGGTTTTTTTGCACTATAACCAAAAAAAGATCAAAAATTAAAAAAAAACCCAATATTTTCTCATTTCTGTCATAAAAAATATCAAGACTTCCGGTTCCAGCACCGCATGAGCTATGGACGGCATCCCTCGGCTCCGGAACAATCTGCATAAAAATACAGCCTCCTGCATCGGAGGACTTACCTAAACCGCACG
The DNA here is from genome assembly GCF_062004578.1 of Staurois parvus. NCBI lineage: Eukaryota > Metazoa > Chordata > Amphibia > Anura > Ranidae > Staurois > Staurois parvus. The sequence continues at coordinate 658,247 of NW_028318272.1, forward strand.
GGAGTGCCCCTCCCCCTGCTTCCCCCGCTCCCGACCACCTATGGAGCGGTACCCAGCCAGGATCCTGCTCCCTGCACACAGAGGGACAGGTCTCCCATCCGTGCAGCCAAAATGGCCACCGCCGACCACGCTGCAGATAGCAGCTTCACAGCACAGCAGCCCCAGCTCTTCTTCCCTGATGGCCAGCATGGAGACAGAATGGGAGCCAGGCCCAGATCCGGGGTCAGGACCAGGTCAGAGAGAGACACAGCCACCCCACACTCTCCTGATAGGGCATGCTGAGCACAGTAGTCCCACGGATAAATATGAACAAATTTCACAGGCTGTTGCTTCTCTTTTGCTGCCAACCATTACACAAGCAGTAGACAGAGCAGTAAATCAGGGCATAGAGCAGCTCAAAAGAGATTTGGGAGAAAACACCAAATGCATAACCAAAGTTGAACACCGCCTCTCAGATTTAGAGGATGAGTTTCAAACTATGCAGGCGCGGTCTACACAAGCCAAACATGAGCAACAGACCATCCTAGAAAAACTGGATGACTTAGAAAACCGCTCACGCAGGAATAATCTACGGGTTGTGGGCCTCCCAGAATCCTACAGTTCAGGTCAATTATCTGAAATCTGCTCTAAACGTATACCCGCAGCACTGGGAATCACGACACATTGCCAAGTCGAAAGGGCACATCGATTAGGCGCCCCCTCAAATGATCAACGCACGCCACGGTCTACAGTTGTTAAATATCTTAACTACGCTGACCGAGTAGCCATTCATAATTCATTTTGTAACTCACGTTCCCTACAACTGGATGGTCACAAGCTTTTACTGTTTGCTGATTATTCGCCAGAAGTCTCCCATAAACGCAAATCGTTCCAACAAATGTGTGCTACACTATTTCAGAAAGGGGTAAAATTCACCCTTGCTTACCCCGCTACACTTCGCTTCACTACGCCTGCAGGGGAACCCAAATCATTCACACATCCAGAGGAAGCCCTTCTATACTTACAAAATAATTTACCTGATATCATGGGCCCTCTACAACAACCACGAGATCTCGGCCTGCAAGATCAACGCAGTCCAAGAAAGGACCAGCCAAAACGCCAACGCATTAATCACACGTCAGCAAAGCAAAGACCACCCTAAAGGCCGATACACACCTTACTGGCAAATTTATAAACTGGTATTTACCGCCTCGCGCTAAAGCTCTTAGTTCAATTATAATATTATCTGTTAATTATGCTACTCAGTTTTGTTCTCTTCGCATTTATGGGCTCTCTCTCGTTCTTACTCACAATGATTTATTTACAATATGTATGCAATGTCTTATCATATCTTTGGCTGCTGCGCTACCACAAATAATAGGGTGCGTTGATCCCTTCTTTCGCTAGTGGCCTATGCCGTCATAAGGGGCTCTCCCTTCCTCCTACCTGACAATGCAACTCCTCGGTACAGGATCCACACCTAATAATTTCCGGTAACGCATGCTAAAGAAAGGAGATCACATGCGGAATAATGTGAAGTCCAAGTTAAATATGCAGTTTATTGTTACTTTCAGTTTTTCGATCGACCCCTGTTAGGTCAGTCTGATTTTTGTATGTTTTCCCTCCCTCTTCTCTTCTCCCTCTTTGCTCTATCTCTTTCTTACCCGGACACCCCACAACGCCCCTTCTTCTCATACAGAGCCGAGAAGGCGCAGACCATGAGACTGAGTTCGCGGATCTGCTGCTCAACAAGGACGATACTGATACCTTTCTAATCATCCTTGCATTTAATTTCCTATACTTCGTGTGATTTCATCGAATGTTAAGGGCCTGAGATCGCCTCATAAATGCATGGCCATTCTTCGCCATCTAAAATGCATGAAAACAGATATCACTTTCCTCCAAGAAACTCACCTAACCCAAACAGACTTTATGCGTATGAAAAAATGATGGCTAGGACAAATGCTGGGGTTGCCATCTCCCTCTGGCAAAGCAGGTGTAATCATCCTTTTCCATAAACGCCTCACATCCGACATTATCACATTAGACACAGATGAGGAGGGCCGATACGTTGCTGCCCATGTCATGTTAGATTCCTCCCCTTTAGTATTGGCCAATATATACGCACCAAACTCCTTGCCCAAACCTTTCTTCCAAGATCTGTCCTCGAAACTGTCAAATTTTATGCACCTCTCTGTATTGTTGGGAGGAGACTTCAATCAATGTATGAACATGCTGGAAGATAAACAAAAACCTTTCACGCCGAATTGTCCAGCTAACCCCACCTCCCCACCAACACCCATGCTATTGAACAACTTCACAGAATCGTTATAGCTCAGGGATGTGTGGCGACTAACACACCCAGAGGGAAGGGAATTCACTTTCTTCTCTCCTGTACACCATACTCTGTCCAGAATTGATTATTTCTTTGTCAACCACATGCTCTTACAAAACATCAAAGATTCTGAGATACATGATATAGCGATCTCCGATCACTCCCCAATTCCATCTCCATACAACTCACACAAAATACACTCACGCACCTGGTGTTTCCCCTCCTTTCTGGTACACAATCGGGACTTGCTCCGAATATTGAATAATGTTGGGAGCGAGTTCTGTAAAACGAATGCGGGACATCAAACAAAACCCAACCTCTTTTGGGAGATGGGCAAAGCGGTTCTACATGGCAGAATCATAGCGTTCACCTCCACCTACAAGAAAAATCTTCTCCGAAGCTATTCAGCAGCAAGCCTCTGTTTAAGACAAGCAAGGTAAGATCTAACAAATCTTAATTGCCATGAAAATAGGACTGCATGGTCAGAGGCCAAGCATCACTTTGACACATGGACAGCTGCCCAAGAGGCAATACACCAATCATATACCGACCTGCAATTTCATAAATTTGACAATAAGCCGGGCAAGTTGTAAGCAAGACTATGCAAAAAGCCATTTACACCTACTCTTTTTACGTTTCTCAGAGACGCACAGGGAACACTGAAAAGCGATCCTCTAGACTTTATATGCGTTTTAGAGAACTTCTACCAAACTCTCTTTAACCCAGACCCTATAGACATCTCTAAAGCTACCTCCTTCCTGGACCATGTCTCATTGCCACGGTTAGACCCCACTTCACTTCAAGCCTTAAGTGCTCCCATTACTCTGACAGATGTATCGCTAGCTATTAAATCACTTGCAAACGGCAAAGCCCCGGGCCCCAATGGCTATACAGCCAAATTTTACAAGTTAATGGCTGAAACCCTTTCCTCTACATTACAATCGGTGTTACAGACCATTCAGACAGGAGGAGACTACCTTCCCTCTGGTTCCCAAGCCCACATTAAATTGATTGCCAAGAAGGATAAAGACCCGTTAGAACCTGGCTCGTATCGTCCTATATCCCTGCTGAATCTTGATGCAAAACTCTGGTTAAAAATTATCGCCTCTCGCCTAGCAACTATTTTCCCCACTCTTATTCATCCTTCCCAAGTGGGCTTTGTGCAGGGACGCTCAGCAGCCTTGAATACTCGGAAGGTGATATCCGCTTTAAGTCAAGCCTTGAATGACACACTCCTAGATGCGGCAATAATCTCATTAGTCGCCGAAAAGGCTTTTGATAATGTTAGTTTTGAATGGCTTTTCTTAGCGCTAGGAAAGATTGGGTTTGAAGGCCTGTTTATGCATCTAATCCAAACCATGTACTCATTTCCAACAGCCTTAGTTGTAGCAGCAGGTCAAATATCTAACCCTATTCATCTCCACAAAGGCACTAGACAGGGTGTCCTCTGTTCCCATTACTTTTCAACTTGGCCCTAGAACCGTTAGCACGCTTCCTATTCCTATCACCGCGCCTATATGCCCTGTCTCTACTCCAAAAAGGATCCGGCTATGTCTACTTGTCCTCTGTGTGGAATTCAAAAACCATCATTACAACACAGATGTTGGACCTGCTGGAATGAAGTGGTTCATTTCATATCCGTCATCATTGCTTTCCGATTGCCCATCCAACCGCTACCATTACTCTTCGGATTTATGGAACAGCCAATCATTGGTCTCTTCTCTTCACAAACGTCATCCTTCAGAGATAACACATCTTGGATATCAACATGCTTTCTAATTGCAGGACGGGTCATTCTCCGCAAATGGGTCTCCAACTGCCCTCCAACTATGACAGACATCAAACAAGAGCTCAACTCTCTTCTATGTTTGGACAGGCTTCATCTAATCACCTCACTGACTACTTCAAAGGAATCCCATTATTTTAGAAAGTGGAATTCCTATATTACAGGTTCCCTATCCATACAGGAGCAGGCCTTCTTTACTCAGACGTGGTCTCCATCTACTAATTGGTCATGTGCATTGTTTAATTGTTTAATTGCCATTGATTTTCTCTTAGTTTCTCACTCACTCCCTCTCTGTCCTCATCTCACCTATATCTTGACCCCTAATTATTTTCTCGACTTATGTTCTTCTACACACTCGACATTGTCCTCACACCATAGACCCTCATTAGCCAGGTGGAGGGTGACACTTGTCATTTTCCAAATACTTGTGGTAAAAAAATAAATTCTTCTAATGGCTCGACATGCCTCTCAGCAAATAGTTGTGGGTGTTTACTTTCCAAAAAGGGGTCGTTTTGGGGGGTCAGGACATTTCATGCCCAGCATTAGAGGTTTATGCCACACATCATTCACTCTTCTAACCACCTGAAGACCAAGCCTTTTCTGACACTTTTTGTTCACATAAAAAAACAATCTGTATTTTTTGCTAGGAAATTACTTTGAACCACCAAACATTATATATATTTTTTTTAAAGAAGACACCCTAGTGAATAAAATGGTGGGTGCTGCAATTTTTTATGTCACATAGTACTTGAGCAGCGATTTTTCAAACACAAATGTTTTTAAAAAAAACACACTATGTTTACTTTTAATGCCCCAAAACACAATATATTGGCCAATTATTTGGTAACATAAAAGATGATGGTATGCTGAGTAAATAGATATTAAACATGACATGCTTTAAAACTGCGCATGCCCCGTGCAATGGTGAAAATCTGTATACATTTTTAATATCCATAGGCAGCGCTTTAAACGCCTTTACAAGCCACCATTTTAGATTTAAAGAGGAGGTCTGGTGCTAAAATTACTGCCCTTTATCTGATGTTCACAGCGATACCTCACATGCATGGTGCAACCGCTGTTTACATACAGCCACAGGGTCAAGACTTGAGCACGCAGGTGCGCACGCGCAGAGGGGCTAGGGTGTTTTTTTTAAGTTATTTTGATTTTTTAAATTATTTTTACACTGTACCTTTCATTTTTTTTCTTTTTTATCACTTTTGATGCTATCACAGGAAATTAAAATATCCCCTATAACTTCAATGGGCATTGTCATATTCTTTTTTGAGAAATCTGGGGTCTATCAGACTCTAGATATCTCTTCTGCCCTTACATTATCTAATCTCATCAAGATTGGTGTGATCAGATGCTTTCCCAATTTACAAATGGAACTGTTTATATCCTGCAAAACTGAAATAATGAAATGCTCGTAGCTTCTGATTTCTTAGACTATAGAGATGATTGGCACCATTCTGGTCTCCGATCAGCTCTATAGTCAGCTGGCAGAAACACCGGCTGCATTCCCAGGTTCCCCCAATGGCACGGGACTGCCCGAGAAGGCCGTGGAAGGCAGCGGGGGAGGGGGGTATCGTCTCCCGCTGCTTGTAAAAGCAATCTTGCAGCTTAATACCACTAGGATTGCTTTTACATGAAAGCCGATCGCCGGCTGAAAAAAAAAATACCAGGATGATGCCTGCAGCTGTAGGTATCATCCTGGTATAACCATTCAAAGTCCAGTGATGTACCAGTATGTCGCTGGCAGGGGCGGACTGACCATTTGGAAACTCGGGCACTGCCCGAGGGCCCGGGGTCAGTAGGGGGCCCCATGAGATGCCCCTGGTACCTTTTTCATAGGCTTTTTTGAGTTTGGGCAAGGACACAGGGGCCCCATGATCCCCTATTGCCTGGGGGCCCCATGGGTTGTCAGTCCGCCCCTGATCACTGGTCCCTGTTTGGTATATATGCTATGCTCTTTTTTTGTTTTGAATGCAGCCTGTGGGCTGAATGAAAAAAAGAGAAGAAATACCTGCCAGAAAAAGTGTGTGGCATTCCCACCATTAGAATATACCACCCTGCATCCACCCACTTCTAATGGTGGACACACATTAGGTCACAAGGTGCCAATTCCAAGATTGTATAAATGACTAAATAGTGGCATGCTTGAAAAGAAAAATTGTCCACGTATAAGTGGTACCCCATATGGAAAAAGGATGAAACCAAGTCCCAAACTATCTTTCCACTGCTCCCCATGTAGTCTGGGCATCCGGGGGGCTCCACTTTTCCCTCCTAAATCTGAAACTTATATGTATAGCCTGTTGCCCTCTCACAGGTCTTATACATCTTGACCCCACTTGCTGGCAAGAAATTGTTTGAATGCAAGGCGGCCTGAAAAATTAATGACAAACTCATCAACACAGATGTTTTGCTCGGGAGCATAGACATCTGCAAATTTTTGGTTAAGGTGATTTATGAGGGGTTGAAGTTTGTGGAGCTGGTCAAATTCAGGGTCACCCCGAGGACAACAGAGTGTATTGTTGTTGAAATGCATAAAACACATTATACTGTCATATCTATGCCTGGCCATGGCAGCAGAGAACACGGGCATATGATGAATCAGGTCTGTGGACCTATACAACCACAATTATTTTTCTTAGTAATGCCCATGTTGAGGATTAGGCCAAAAAAACCTTTAAATTCAGAAGCCATAATGGGTTTCCATGCAAATGGTCTGGCAAGGTTTGAAATTAGGTTGGCGGCAATAAATTGTTGTGCATATAAATTGCTTTGATCCACAGTCAATGCAATACAGATCTTCCGTGAAAAACAACTCCAAAAAATCAAGGAGAGTAGTTAAATTTGCTGTTTCCACCTGAATTCCAGGTTGGGCAGTGAATGGGGGAAGTACGGGTGCTGGAGAATTTGTGGGCTACCAATCGGGATTTGCAAGCACATCCGTAGGGATACTAGCGGCTGTACGGGCCTGTGTGCTAATTCTTGGTTGTTGAGGGACAATACTTGTGCTTGCCACCGCACCAGCTTGTACTGCACTTATGGGACTCTCCACGTTACCAAGTGATACTGCAGTGCTGGTATGTGAAAGACCAGGATGTACTAGGCTGCTGGTACTCGCCAGTTCACCAAAGGTAAAGCGGCACTACAGTAGTACTGGCACTTTGCTGCATATAAGAGTCATCAAAATTTACTGGCAAGTGCTAGCAGAGATCAGGCCTAATTCTGCAAACACTGCGGTTTTGTGTGCAGTGATCAACTAACACTGCACTTGCTGGGGGAGGATGGGGTGCAAGCGTAGGGGCTAAACGCAGGTTCTGGCAGGTACCGTAGCTGATCCCACTAACGCTGTGTTTTTGGGGACACTATACTCATGTGAACGCTGGTATAGTGCTGATCTGATCAAAGATATTGATCCGTTCAGACACTATACTAGCAATGGAGGTTTATTGTGTATGAGCGTGTTCCTGGCAATCAAGGGGTTAAATATGATTACTGATGTACTGACAGGCAATTTTACGCTATCTGTCAGGAGTGTGAAAACCACAGGAGCGCGAATCACGTGTATATACGTGATTTTGCACACCCGTGCCGCCCTGTTGCAGGATTTCTGCTATAGGGCGGTCAGGAAGCAGTTAAACAAGCGGTTTGCGTTACAGTGCTGCCTTACTTCAAGTGAGAATTGCGCGGTCATGCAACGCTGCTCCCAAATGAAATGTACTTCCTTTTTTCCCACAAATTGAGCTTTCTTTTGGTGCTATTTGATCACCTGTGTATTTTTTATTTTTTGCGCTATAAAAAAAAAAACAACAATTTTGAGAAAAAAACAATATTTTGGACTTCTTGCTATTAAAGATGTCCAGTAAAAAAATTCAAAATCAAATTTCGTCAAACACTTAGGCCAAAATGTATTCTGCGACATGTCTGTGGTAAAACAAAATCCCAATACATGTAAATTAATTGGTTTACGTGAAAGTTATAGCGTTTACAAATGGCTTATAGATATTGGATTTTTTTATACTAATAATGCCGGAGATTAGCAACTTATGGCAGTGATCGGTGACTTATAGCGGGACTGCAAGACTGCGGTGGGCATTCTGACACTAGGGAGAACTGACTTGGTGTCACTGATTCCCCAGTGACACCAATACAGTGATCAGTGCTAAAAAAAAGAACTGACACTGTACTAATGGCACTGGGCAGGAAGGGGTTAACAATGAGGGGCAATCAAAGGGTTAACTGTGTGATTGGAATGTTTTATTAGGATGTGTTTGCTTCACTGTAAGCACACTGCTCTGGATTGCTCTGCTCAGCCATCCAGAGCAGTCTGCCCAAACTAACAGGGAGGAGGGTTGTTGGTAAACAATGCAGCTCTCTTCCCTGTTGGTGATTGCCGGTAATCACCAGGCACCAGCGGGTAATCACCGTCCGGGATAGGGTAGAATGCTCGCGTGCCCCCTACCCAGAAATGCAGAATCACATATACTGTATATACGTGATCCTGTGCACAGGTGTCGTCCTGTAGCAGTAAATCTACTATAGGACAGTCCTTAAGCGGTTAAAACAGTATTAAACCTAAAAAAACACATTTATTATATTGCAGCTTATTAATTAATAGTTGTGGTGGCTGTCTTAATTTCCTTTTTAGGCCTTCTTTTTTCTATTTTCGTCTGGTGATCTGGCCAGCAAGTCTGTTTTTCAAAAGCACAAGCTCCAGAAGAATATATCAGGTTACATGAATCCATTTACCGCTGGCAGCGGTGAGTAAAAAGATAAGCTTTTACTTATTCATGTAAAACCTTTATCCTAAAAGGAAAAAAAAAAACCTGTTTACTGTAACTGATATAAAGTGTGAGCTGGAGTTTGGATTAAGTTTGTTATTAAAAATAACAACTAAAAGAGAGCACTAAACTGCACTAGTGTAATACAGTTTATTAATAAAAATAGGGATAAAAGCTTCATGCAATGCACTCACATGAATTGTGAAGTAATTAGGCCCATCAAAGTATTCCTAGCCACTTCTCCTGGGTCGCCATAATAACTGTCCAGTTTCACAAACTATCTGGCACTCTGCACATTGAGTTTTATACAATCCCCAAAGCTGCCCCTTTCCTGAACCTTAAGGGGGAAGCTACCCAGGAGAGGCAGACATGGGACTCCTTACCCACAATACGCACATATGGGATACTAAAGCAACCTTATTAAATTGCATAAACAAGGAAAATGCATTTATATATGTTTGTTATGCACATATACACAATAAAAAGATTAAATAATAATAGTAAATAATAATAAATAAAATTACACTTAATGTAAATCAAGGTGATTTACATCTCCATACCCACAATACTCACATATGGGATACTAAAGCAACCTTATTAAATTACATAAACAAGGGAAATACATTTATATATGTTTGTCATACACGTATACACACACAATAAAAAGATTAAATAATAGTAAATAATAAATAAAATTAGGCTTAAAAATGTAAATCAAGATGACTTGTAAACAGTATACACATATATATATATATATATATATATATATATATATATATATATATATATATATATATATATATATATATATACATACATATATACACACACACACACACACTCACACACACACACAAACACACACACACCCCGTGTTCCAAATTATTATGCAAATTATATTTTTCTCATTTACCTAAATAATTGATGTAAATAACAGGCAGCATAATTCTCATGTTATCAACTATTAAGAGTACAATTCACATTTTATTGAACAAACCTCCTAATGATAACAGTATTTTTTTTAAACATGAAACACTTACAATGCACTGTTCCAAATTATTACGCACAGTAAGTTTCAAAACACTTTATAGGTTGTAAAGAACTGAAAATTGTCATTTGTTGTGTTTGCAGCATATTTACTGAAATCAAAAGCTATTTCAATCAAACTTTTAACAACATTTTAACTTTTTAAACATTTTAACAGGTCATGTTACATTTTAACATAGGACTCCTTATTTGATAGCAGCTTCACAAGTCTTACATCCATTGAACTTGTGAGATTTTGGATAGTTTTTGCTTGAATTTGTTTGCAAGATGTCAGAATAGACCCCCAGAGCTGCTGTTTGGATGTAAACTGCCTCCCACTCTCATAGATCTTTTGCTTGAGGATTCTCCAAAGGTTCTCAATAGGATTGAGGTCAGGGGAGGATGGAGGCCACACCATGACTTTCTCTCCTTTTATCCCCCCCTTAACAGCCATTGATGCAGAGGTATTATTTGCAGCATGAGATGGTGCATTGTGATGCATGAAGATGATTTTATTACGGAATCATAGTTCTTCCTTCTGTACCAGGGAAGAAAGTGGTCAGTCATAAACTCCACATACTTTGCAGAGGTCATCTTTACACCTTCGGGGACCCTAAAGGGGCCAACCAGCTCTGTTCCCATGATTTCGGCCCAAAACATGACCCCACCACCGCCTTGCTGACATCGCAGCCTTGTTGGAACAGGGTGGCCGTCCACCAACCATCCACTACTCTATCCATCTGGACCATCCAGGGTTGCACAGCAATCAGTGAACAGGACTGTTTGAAAATTAGTCTTCATGTATTTTTCTGCCCAATGCAGCCGTTTCTGCTTGTGAGCATTGGTTAGTGGTGGCCGAATAGAAGGTTTATGCACAGTTGCAAACTCTGGAGGACTCTATACCTTGATGTCCGTGGGACTCCAGAGGCACCAGCAGCTTCAAATATCTGTTTGCTGCTATGTAATGGTATTTTAGCAGCTGCTCTCTTGATCTGATGCATGGATCTGGCAGAAATCTTCCTCAATGTGCCTTTATCTGCACGAACCCGTCTGTGCTCTGAATCAGCCACAAATCTCCTAATAGTGTAATGATCACGCTTACGTTTTCGTGAAATATCTAATGTTTTCATACCTCGTCCAAGTCATTGAACTATTTCACTCTTTTCGGCAGCAGAGAGATCATTTTTCTTCCCCATATTGCTTGAAAATGGTGCTCTGCTTAAAAACGTGGAACACCCTCCTTTAGTAGTTTTTCCTTAAATTGGGCTCACCGGCCAATCTAATTATCACAGGTGTCCGAGATTGTTTTCAGTGATCAAAAGAGCCCTGACACACAATGCCATCCATGAGTTAAACTGAAAAACTAAATATTTCATCTTTGTGACACTTAAATAGAATTTGCATAATAATTTGGAACACGGTGTATATGTATGTAAATATGAAAATACTTCCATTTGCTCAGCTTACAATAGCCTGTTTAATCCCAACATTACAACATTTATATTTGTAATGGTTGCTAAAACACCTCAGCAGCTTGGGCATCATATTGGCTATTGGAAAAAGGCTCATAAGCTGTTTTTAGACTAGACACCCACTATAAATTATTGTGCAAATATACTTTACAATGGGTATTAATTGGTTTATTTAGCTATTTAATTATCTGATGATAATTGCATCAGCAGCTCCGACATCATATTGACTAGATGAAAGAGGGACTCTTGAACTGTTTTTGAACTGGATACCCACTGTGATTTTTGATGCAAATACAATTTGCAGCAGGTATTGATCACTTGACCTCCGGAAGATTTACCCCCGTTCATGACCAAGCCATTTTTTGCTATTTGGAGCTGAGCTACTTTAACTGGTAATTGCACAGTCACGCAACACTGTACCCAAATAAAATTTAAATAATTTTTTCACACAAATAGAGATTTCTTTTGGTGGTATTTCCTCACCACTGTTTTTTTTTATTTTTTGCGATATAAACAAAAAAAGACCAACAAGTTTGAAAAAAAAACAATATTTTCACATTTCTGTTATACAAAATATCTAATAAACTCAAATTTCATTATAAATTTAAGCCAATATGCATTCTTCTACATGTCTTTGGTTAAAAAAAATCCAATAAGTGTATATTAATTGGTTTGTGTGAAAGTTATAGCGTCTACAAACTATTGTATAGATACTGGAATTCATGCAGCATTTACTTTCTGACTGCCATTCACATGTTTTGAGGTGCTAAAATGCCAGGGCAGTACAAACACTCCCAAAATGGCCCCTTTTTGGAAAGCAGATATCTCAAACTATTTGCTGACAGGCATGTTGAGTCAATGGAAGATTTTTTTTTAAGTTTTTGGAAAATTACTATAAATTATTTATTTCTCACACATGCCATGGGTAAATTGGGAAATATATCCCAAAATATATTCTGTTACTTCTCCTGAGTATGGGGATACCACATGTACACAACTTTGTGGGAGCCTAGCTGCATACAGGAGCCCGAAATCCAATGACCACTTTGAAAGTCTGAAGGTGCGTAATTTCCTCATTTAACTTCCTTACTACCTATCGCAATAGCACAATAACCCCCCCCCCCAAAAAAAAGACCCCGTTTTGGAAAGTAGACACCCCAAACTATTTGCTGAGAGGAGTGTTCAGTCAATTACACTTTTTTTACTTCAAGTTTTTGGAAAATGACAAAAATGTAATTTTTTTTTCACAAAGTTGTCACCTAAAGTGGTTGTAAAGCTAAAAGACACAAATCAATCTAATCCTACAGTTGAATAGATTTTATTTTACTAAGCATTTGAGCTTAGTTTGGTATCTTGAAGCAATCCCCTTCTCCAGAATTCCCCCCTGCTCTTCTGAACAGAATAAATCTGACACAAGCAGAAAAATGGTGTCGCCACTCCTCTTCTCCTGTGAGTGACAGGCCGTGCTGAAGACGAGCCTCCATGTAATACACTGCAAAGGGGTGTGGGGGATCGAGTGTCAACTCCCTGCCAGTCTATGCCTTCACAAGATGGAGAACTCAGCAGCAGTGATTTGACACTTCAATAATGCTGTAGTTATCTAGGTAAGTCGCCTGGCAGCTGATTATTGTCCTGCACTATTCACAGTACCTAGCTTGTGAATTGCAATTTACAGAGTTTTACATGAGAATGTTTCCTGGTCCACATTGCCACTTTAGGCTGCAAGATTCCTAGGATTTTTAACATTAACCCCTTCTACCAGCTTTCTCCTGATTAGCATAGATCCTGTGCTATAAGCAGAGCTGACATAGTCACTGGCACCTTTGTATTCCCCTGAATGCACTCAGGAGACCTGCTCGCAGGCATAGAGATGTCAGATAGCTGTGCACATTTTTGAGCCGAGGCCGGAGGGTGTGCATAACTGAGGGTTTGTGTTATATCACATCTCCACCTACTATTCTTTGGTTCTAAGCCACGCCCACAGACCAGCAGTTTTTGGAGGGCTGAGACAAACTAAGGGAGCGTATAGAATAAGACCCTAACCAAGAACAACTAACATTAGTTATACAGAAAAAATATAAAGACAATTAGTAAAACGGCACACCTTTTATTAGGTTTAAAAAACCACCAACAGGTGGAACATGACCGTCAAACACATGCATAGAAGATCATAAAGTTCAATTGATGAAAAAGCCACTGTAAATGACTCTGATGTCCAAGATGCAAGTGGGCGTCATGGGCATCAGCTACAAATTACCAGTAGCTGCAACCTCAAAACATCAAGGCTAAATTATGAATAGTTGCTGACACCTAAATTAATGAAGTCGCCTCATAGGTAGCAATAGACATAATGGTAAAGAGCTTCAGCCTAGAGTCATAGATTGGTACTTAGTTGATATTTCAACACTTAGAAGGCTGGTGTCACATCGTAGGTATTTACGAACATATTGGTACATAGCTTCAGCTTAGAACCATGAATGAGTACTTTGTTTATATTTCCAACGCTTTTCACGGGACAATGCCCGCTTTTCAGGGAAAACAAAACACAAATTCCTACAGTAAAGCAAAAATAGAACCAAAAACATAAAATCAATACATAGCCATACAGAAAGTTCAACAAAACAATAAAAATAAAAGTAGTTAGTTAGTGGGGACCCCATGCTTTTTTCCCCTATTTTTTTGGGGGGGGGTGGGGTTTCCCTTAAAAGTCCTACCAGGCCTAAAGGGCCTGTTATGGCTTTTAGGAGTAACCCCACGCACTTTTCCCCCCATCTTTGGGAGTTAGGGTTCGCCTTAAAAGTCCTAGCAGGCCTAAAGGGCCTGATAGGTCTATTAGGGGGAACCCCACGTATTAAAAAAAAAAAAAATACCGTGGAGTCCTTCCTAACAGACTTAAAGGGCCTGGCATGGATTGGGGGGGAACCCTTGATGTTTCTTTTTTTATGTATTTTTTGTTTTATTTTTATTTGTTTTTATAATATTTTTTTAATTTTTTTGGGTGACGAGCAACACACTGCATAAGGCTGTAGTGTAAACAGCCTTATATAGTGTGGGGCATGGATTTAGCCGAGAGCCATGACCTGGGTCAAAGTCATTGTGACTTTGGCCAGTCATGGCTCTCACAGTGCTTTGCCCTGTGATTGACCAAAGCATTTCCACCTGACCTGGCTTTCAACAATCATGGCTCTGACAATGCACTGTAAGAACACATGAATGGCCGATGTTTGAGTCGAACTTACATTCGACTCAAACATCGAGTCCAACTTACATTCGACTCAAACATCGAGTCCAACACTATCAATCACCCCTTTGAAGCCTACAGGTGCATAATTTCCTCATTTTACTTCCTCACTACCTATCACAGATTTAGAGGCCCTTCCAGGATAGCACAGCACCCCCCCACCCACAAATGACTCCTTTTTGGAAATAAGACACCCCAAGGAATTTAATAAGAGGCATAGTGAGCATTTTACAGATCTCATTTTTTTGCCACAAGATTTTGAAAAAGAAAGAAAGAAAAGAGAAACTATATTTTTGTTTTCTCTATTTATTTTCCAAAAACCTATGCAAACAAAATGAGATCTGAAAAATACTCACCATGCCTTTTATCGAATACCTTGGAGTGTCTACTTTCCAAAAAGGGGTCATTTGGGGGCTTTTGTATTATTCTGGCATTTCAGGGCCTCTGAAACTGTGATGGGTAGTCAGGAAGTGTAACGAGGAAATAAATCCCTTCAAAAGCCTGAAGGTGCTTATTGGATTTTGGGGTCCTGAACAGAGCTAGACTGCCAAAAAGTCTTTGGGAGAAGTAGCAGAATGTATCTTGGGGTGTAATTCCACATATACCTATGACATGTGTAAGCAATATATCATTTAAGTGACAACTTTGTAAAAAAAAAATGTTTTTGTAATTTTCCAAAAACTTGTGATAAAAAATAAATTCATCTATTGGTTCTACATGCCTCAGCAAATAATTTTGGTGATCTACTTTCCAAAAAGGGGTAATTTGGGGGTGGGGGTTGTCTTAAAACGTGTCAGGGAGGAGCCTGCCGTGCTGACGTCACTCACCGCTAAGGCCGCATGCTAGGCCGGCGGCCATCTTTGGTATTTCTGTATATCCAATACATTTTAAGTGCTTTCCAGATGCTGTGATTTTTAATGATGCTGTGAGCTCATAATACCTTGATTTATTAATGGCTCAATAAATATACTACACTATACCAGCAATTCTTGTTTGGTGGCTTATTTTGAGCCATTCAAAGTGGATACTTACCGTTCCTGGCATATTGAATACTTGGTGTAAGTGAAGCAAAGGAGTAGTCCCTGTATGCTGTGAGGGTCCGAGCTGAGAGGTCTGGAGTTCTTTCCTGTGTGCGTGGTGTACCAGTGGAGCCCCCTATCCCCGCCAGTTCCTTGATGACCACCAGTGCCTTTCTGGATAATACATTACATGCTCATTAATATTGTGTGTCCGGTGAGTGCAAGCATACCTCATTTTCCTTACCATGAAAGTCACGAGAACCTTATTTCCATGCATTACTTATGAGGAATGGCCCGTATCCCAAGACACCGGAATATTGTTACTCTATTTGTAATTTGCTTTAGCATGATTGTTCATTGGACATTTATCATGTTTAGGTTATACTGAATGTCACTTTTTTCGTCACATCTTTGACGACACACCATTTGTCACTTTATAGTGCTCTATTTGGTGCCTGAACTTATCACTGGTCACTCTTATTTATGATTATTTTTTATTATTTTAGTGCTGCATTTTATATGATTGACATTTTAAAGGATCAAGGGGTTCATCCTTATGCTAGCTGCTTATTTACACAGAGCGATTGCTTGCCATATTAACTATTCATTTAGTCATACGTATGGCTGATAAGGGTGGAAGAATAGTGTTTCAGAATAAGGAGGATTACCTTAAAGTAGCCACTAGACTACTATCTGATCTTATCACGAGTTATTGAGCCAAGATCCCCTTCCAGAGTACGAATTAGAGCTGCAGGACTTGGTAAAATGCATATGGTAGAGGAATTATTAATACATCTGAACAGCAATTTTTCATCATTAATTATTTTAAAATCACATATTTCTACCATATACTAAAAGTCCATAAGAACCCAGCCTGTCCACCTGGGAGACCAATAATAGCAAGCATTGAGAGTATCACCGGTAGGTTGTCAAGTATGTTGAGATATTTCTCCAACCTATAGTAACATCTCTACCTGCATACAGCAGGGATTCCTCCCATGTTTTGGACAGCCTACAACATTATAAATGAGAGTCTAGCTATCTATGGCTATCTCTAGTTGTTAGCTTGCTATATACTTCAATTCTCCCTGAAGGGGGATTGTGGGATAATGAGCACTTCCTACAGAAAGCTGATCATTTGCATCCCTCCCAGTCAAACTTTATTTGTCAATTTATTGGGTTGTTCTATTGGCAGATATCTGGCACAGCTATGGGTGCACACTTTGCACCATGTTATGCCAATCTCTTTATGGGATTCTGGGAGAAGTTCTATATTTGGACCCAGAATCCCTTTGCTAAGCACCTTGTCGATTATGAGAGTTACATAGATGATGTGCTTATTATCTTGGACAGTCCATTGGAAATAGTGTCTGAATTTGTTTCATTCTGCAATTCAAACACATATGGTATTAATTTATGCATGTGTTGGATGCGACCTCCCTGGTCTTTTTGGATTCGGAGTTGTCTTGAGATATGGAAGGTCAAATCACCTCCAAGACTCCCTTCAAAGAGACTGCTGGGAATTTCTATTTACACAAAAACAGTTGCCATCACCCAAAATGGAAGAATAATATTCCCTTCAGTCAGTTCTCTAGGCTCCATATGAATTGCTCTAATACATCTGACTATCTGGCAAAATCTGAGGTTTTAACTCACAAGTTCTTAGAAAAGGGGTATGAGAGGGTACACATTCAGAGAACGGTCGACCACTATCAAAATGGTTTGAATACCATCTAGACTATGTTTATCACTAGATTTAATGATCAGCCTTGGGCTATTAGGAAGACTATAAAAAAACACTGGCCTATCCTAAAGCAGGATCCAGCTTTGAGAAAGGTGCTACCAAATACCCCAAAAGTAATCTTTAGGAAAGCTAGAAACATGAAAAGGGAGATAGCTCCCAGCCTATGGAAAGAAGGGCCAGCTAGGATGAAATATATGCCCATCTTCTTAAACCTGACAGGGTCCTTTAAATGCAAACTGAGTAAATGTAAGGCTTGTGCATTCTTATCACATGGGAAGAAAACATTTGTTAGGAGGGATGGTCAGGTGTTTCAAAATCAACCAGTTCATCAGTTGTAGCACACCATCTGTAGTTTATGGATTGAAACGTCCTTGTGGGCTATATTATGGGGAGAACCATGTGCACCACGCACAAATGATTTGAAGAACACCAGTGCCTCTTTGAGCACAAGAGTGATAAGCATAGTGTTCCCCACCATTTCTCCCAGTTTCATGGGGGAAGTACACAAGGATTGGAACTGTTTGGCATTGAAGCTACACCGATGAGTGAACCTGAAGGGTAAGGATTCTCCAGATTAGATATTTACATTAAATCAGGGGCGGACTGACCATTTGGAAACTCGGGCACTGCCCAAGAGCCTGGGGTCAGTAGGGGGCCCCAGTTCAAATACTGTTTAAAGGATAAGTTCACCTTTGGAACATGTTACATGTTCCACCCGTTTTTAGGGTGGAACATGTAGCATGTTCCCATAGCCGCAGCTGCGCGCACCACCCCCTCCCTCTGACAGACAGTACAGGGAGAAGTTTCCCCATGCTATCCGTCAGATTTGAAAACAGCGTGGCTGTGCGGGGCTCCACCCACACGGCTGCGTCACTCATTCACACTGTTCTGTGAAGGAGTGCCTACAAGTCCAGCCAGCCTTAGCGTCTGTGAGCTTGTAGTTTTCAATGAACTACCACAGCACTGTGAAGCCCCGTGGTAGTTCATTGAAGCTTTATCTCAGTATATCTGCTTGACTGTATATCCTGTACTGCAAGCAGATATACTGACAGTCTGAAAAAGACCTGCATGGTATCAGAGATCTACTGATCGCTGGTGCAATGCGTTTCAGGCTTCTTTGGACATAAATAATAAATGCACATTTTTTTTTACCTGCAAAAAAATGTGCATCTATTATTGTTGTCCAAAAGGTGAATTTATCCTTTAAAGCTGATGTCTAATCTGCCTTTCTTGCTTTTTTTTTGTGGGTATCCAGTTCAAAAATGTTTTAAGAGTCCCTTTTTCATCTATCCAATATGATGTTCGAGCTGCTGATGCAATTATCATCAGATAATTAAATACCTAAATAAATCAATTAATTACTGTATTATTACCCATTCTAAAGTAAATTTTCACAATAATTTATAGTGGGTGTCTAGTCTAAAAACAGTTTAAGAACATTTTTAAAACTAGTTTAAAAACAGCTTATGAGTCTTTTTCTGATTTAGCCAATAGGATGCCTGAGCTGCTGAGGGGTTTCGGCAGCCAGTACAAATATAAATGTTGTAATATTGGGATTAAATGGGCCATTGTAAGCTGAGCAAATGGAAGTGTTTTTTTATATTTATGTATATACAGTATATATACTGTAGACTCTTTGCAAATCATCTTAATAAAATTTTTTTAAGTCTAATTTGAATCTTTTTCTTTTGTGTATATACCAAACATACTATATATAGATGTATTTCTCTTGCTTATGTAATTTGATAATGTTTCTTTAGTATCCCATATGTGTGTAGTGTGGGTAAGGAGTCCCGTGTCTGGCTCTCCTAGGGCGTTTGCTTGATGTCCCCTTTAAGATTTATGGAAGAGGCAGCTTCTGGGATCATATAAAACTCAATGTGCAGTAAGGGTGGGTGTTTCTTGGTAAAGGAGGCCACACCTCTGAAACACATAATAGAAACCATTCTGGGTCTGCACCCAGATGTTTGTGTAGTATTATGTTCAGCAGACTGTGTTCTTCTATTGTTGTGACTTAGATGATGTTCAGAGAACATTTTATGCCCAATTCATGCAAAACTCCACGTAATCCCAAGGGGTTCACATACTTTTTCTTGCAACTGTATATCTGAATATTGATCAATCCTGAAGTACTGACAGCCAATCTAATTTCTTGAGGTCCAAGAATGTCAGAACAGTACAGATATCCCCCAAATGACCCCTTTTTGCAAAGTAGACAGTCCAACGTACTTCATAAGAGGCATGGCGAGTTTTTTGAAGTTGTATTTTTCTTGTCATAATTTTTCGGAAAATGAAAAAATGTAAAAAATAATTTTCACTATTTTTTTTTACATACTGTCACCAGTGCAGTACAGCATCATCATATAACTGGCATGGCAGTGATCAGGGACACTGACTGGTGACAGTATGAAAAAAAAATATATAATTTTTTTTATTTTAATTTTTTATTACTTTTTTCTTTTTTTTAATATTTTGTTTTCATATTTCACTATGACCAAAGTAGTACAATGTTACCATAGTAACATTGTACTACCCTGGGGAAGTGGTCAGTATTTTTTTTTTTTTTTTTTTTTTACACAATTTGCTTATAGCAAAGAATTACTTTGCTATAAGCAAGCATTTACCTGAATGACATCGATTCATTCAGGTTTTTGTTTTTTTGTGCTTAGCTGTGATTTGGCCACGGCTAATCACATAATACAGCTGGGCTGTGATTGGCCCAGCTTGTGCACGTGAGCGCTGTGACCATTCACAGCTAGACACACTAGTATACAATGGATGGCATGAATGAAGCCATCCATCATACACAACCGTCATGTGACCTGCTGTGATTGGTCACAGCAGGTCACATGGTACCGGCAACGGGGCAGGTACTCAGATCTGTCATCGGCAGGCGTGCAAACTGCGCATGCCCGAAAGGACGCCATTTGGCGTCCACCCGGAACGCTGAGAGATTTTCCCGACTGCCAATCAGCCATTGGCTGGGCGGCAAGAGGCTAAAATGTATTTCTTCATAATGCCTGTGAATACAGAGATGAATGAGGACTTGTTTTCTAAATGCTTTTACTGCTTGTTCAGAATATGTAAATACATTAACTTGCATTATCTAGGCATAGGTTCATTTAAGATAATTGTTTACTGTGCATCCAAATCAATGCATACTCCCTTTGTTAACAACAATACAGTATTAATTGTCCATCTCCATATTATGATTACAGATAACCTTATCAATGTTTAGAATTAACCTATGATGTGATGATTTGTGAATATTAAAGCATCAATGTCTGTAACACATTTATTATTGTAATACCACAATGATGTAGTGCAAACAAAATAAATAAAAAATATATTAAAAAAATAACTAAAAGTCCAAACTTGTGATGATCAATAGTCCATCACCATTGTGTTACATATGTGAAAAGTTCTATAAACTTCCCATAATTTTGTGCTGTGTCTCCAGCCACCCAGTGCAATATATCTGCTCACCTCCAAATGTGGACCCCAATACAATATCAAGGTTATAAAAGCTTAAATCACCAGGACCACCAGTCTCCGCATTTATTATTGCACTTATTCATTTATTGTGCTTGTATGCATTTACTTTTACACTGCTCAAAAAAAATAAAGGAACACTTTTTAAGCAGATTACGGCATCAAGTCAATTAAACTCCTGGGATATTTATCTGGTCAGTTAAGTAGCCGAGGGGTTGTTAATCATTTTCAGCTGCTTTGGTGTTAATGAAATTAACAACAGGTACACTAGACATTTTTTTCCCTACTCATCCTTTGACTGTTTTTCACTAATTTTTCATTTGGCTAGGGTCAGTGTTACTACTGGTATCATGAAGTGATACCTAAACCCTGAAGAGGTTGCACAGGCAGTCCAACTCCTCCAGGATGGCACATCAATACGTGCCATTGCCAGAAGGTTTCCTTTTTCTCCCAGCACAGTCTCAAGAGCATGGAGGAGATTACAGGTAGTTACTCTAGGAGAGCTGGGCAGGGTTGTAGAAGGTCCTTAACCCATCAGCAGGGCCGGTATCTGCTCCTGTGTAAGGAGGAACAGGATGAGCACTGCCAGAGCCCTACAAAATGACCTCCAGCAGGCCACTGGTGTGAATGTCTCTAACCAAACAATCAGTTGTCAGATGTTTTCAAAGTGTTCCTTTGATTTTTTTGACCAGTGTATATTAGGCTTCGTTAGTTGCTTGGCTTAAACAGACCCATATTATTTTTGTACTCTTGAGATAATTTAAAAACAAAGGATAAGTTCACCTTTTAAAAAAAATAATAAATGCGTCCCGTATGGGCAAGTAGATACACACTGACAGGAAGAATCCATTAACTACCACAGCGCTCAACAGTACCATGATAGTTCAATGAGAACTACAAGCCGATAGCCCCAAAGGAGGCCACACCTCCGAAACATGTCATCATAGCAACCATTCTGAGTGTTCCCTCCCCTCTTCCTCTTGGCAGTGCTTCCATCGATCTCTATGCATGGCACCGGCTGGGGCGGGTGCATACACAATAGGCCCTGCACACTCTGTGGAGTGGCGGCAGTCTCATAGGGACAGGGTCATCAAGGCTGCCGTCCAGTGCCGTATGGTTTATGAAACTGGACAGCTATCATGGTGATCCAGGAGAGGCGGCTAAGACTCCTGCAGACCTGTCAGTTTATCTGCCTGCTTGTACCCCATATACACTGACAGGAAGAATCAATGAATTACCATGGTGCGCAACAGCACCATGGTAGTTCATTGAGAACTACAAGCTGATAGCCCCAAAGGCTGTTGGTACTTGTAGTTTTCTATTCACAAAATTCACACACTTTTTTTTTAAATAGTGTCAGCAGGAAGAGAAGATCCCTCACTAGCTGTCACTAGATGCAATGGAGTGAGCGGCGGCTCCAGGAGTGGGAACATGTTACATGTTCCACCTTAATAGGTGGAAGTTGTAACATGTTCCCAAAGGTGAACTTATCTTTTAGGCTTGCAGCAGGTTTATCTCAAAAAATGGAACCATATCAAACGACTCATTTTTTGCAAGGTTCCTGTCTTTACTATGTTTGATAGATTGCTGAGTTTGAGTTTTACGTTTGTGTGATGTTTGCTTTCACACATTTTGTATCATGATTTTTATGTTTTAATTTAAACCACTGCTTTATTTTTGATAATTATATAGTACCACTTCATTAAATAGCACTTCACAAAACCATATGTCCCCTTTTTTCAGATAAACTTGCAATATACCACCAAGGGGTCAAATTTGCTGAAAAGATTATCAATCCACCAGGTTGTTTGGTAGGTTGTGGATACAACTGGACCAACCAACAGTAAACTTAATGAAGATGGTGATACCTTTAGTAGCTGGGACACCAGTGTTGCAAATCAAGAATAATAATCCCTTACATATTAATAAAAGTGTGCAAACTTTGAATATGCTGAAAGGATTAACTTCAAATTTGAACAGACCTAGTGTGACAGAGTTGAGCTATAACCGTACTCCTGTGAGAGTAACATACATAGTTCTTGCTGAACATGTCCTTGTTTATATTACACATGACAAAATAAACTAATGAGATTCAGACCTTTGTCAAACACAATCAATTCATTTTGCTACAACGTTGTCAACTCAGCAATTAGTTGCCTTTTAGTTGTCTTTAATTCATGTGCAGCTCGTGGATTAAAATAGAGTTTATAGGTATGAAATATGCATTCTATTTAAAAAAAAAAATCTACATGTTTGACATTGATCTCAAATTAAAGCCATTATTTCTCATTATTGGGCGGCATACTAATTCCAAGGCAGTGAACGTGCGCTATACTTACAGTATATAGTTTCACTACAAGTGTCTTCACTGTCAGTCTCCATTCACAGTAGGTTCTTTCAAATTGTGGGCAGAATTACAGCGATTCTGCCCACGATTTGAAATGCACTGTAAATGTATGAAAACATCCGATCGCATTTTCAGGCGCCTTTCATTTCAATGGCATCTGAAAAAGTAGAGCATTTTTGCCGCAATCCTAGCACATTTTTCCCTGCGGCAAATGCACCACGATCATGCAAACAAAATTGTGGGATATGTGATGCCCAAAAAGGGTTCCAGAACATAATTTAGGCTTCGCCTGTCCCATGATTTTGTTTGCACGATTACGGTGCGTTTGCTCCATGGAAAACTGCACCACAATCATGGCAAAAATACCCTGCATGTCCAGGTGCCATTTAAATGAGTAGCACCTGAAAACGCTTTTGCACATTTTCTCACTTTTACAGTGTGTTTTCAAATCCTGGGCAGAATCTCAGTGATTCTGCATGTTATTTGAAAAAACCTAGTGTGAATTGAGCCTCAAGGAAAGAGCAACAAACCACAGAGAGAGTCATGGATGTTTTATCTGGGGCATTTTTTTTTAGCAAAGATTCACTTTAATGGAAAACTGTTGTATCTAGGCTGCCACTGCTGACCTCTTCTGCAAATATAAGATTCCAAGCTGTCATACTGACCCAATACCAGTTGCCTTTTTGTAATACACTGTTAATTATAGCTCTAGCATGATGTTCTCATTTAATATTGTACAACAAAAAGCTGAACAAATGTTTGTCATTGCTTAAAGCTGTTAAGGAAAAACATTTGTGCTTACATGAATAAAAATGAAGGGGGGTGGACTCATGCGCTGCCAAAGATATAAAGACGAAGAAGCTGCTGACACCTAACTAGACTAGAATGGATGAAAAATAAGTAGATAGGGTGGTGTAGTGCTAATACCATGTGATAATTGACATAAAAAATTAATAAAGGGCTCGATATTAAATGGGTGAATACATAAATTATATGAATGAATTTAAGTGTACAGTGGTGCATCTAATGTGTATCCCAAAAACATGCCATCAAGAATGTGACTAAATACAAGTGATAGGTGAATTAAGTTAAACAAATATTAACCAAATATAACCACTTGCCATCCGGCCACTGTATATAAACGGCTGGACGGTGGCAGTCCAGGGCGGGTTGCCGTTCATAAACGGCACCCGCCATTTGACTGTGGGAGAGCGCAGCATCGTGATCCGGTGCCTGCTCTCCCATCGATCGTCATGGGCGAGGTCCCGATCATGTGATTAGAGATGAGCGAATTATTCAAAAATTCGATTCGGCTGATTCGCCGAATTTGAGGAAGAAATTTGATTCGATGCGAATTAATTCGCTATGAATTTAACTTATTAAAAGGGTTTCTAGGCTTCAGAGAGCCTTTAAATTAGTGCAGAACACTGTACCTTTAATTTAAATGCCCTTGGAGATGAGGAAGGACAAGGAGAAGGAGAAGGATGAGAAGAAGGAGAAGGAGAAGGACGAGAAGAAGGAGAAGGAGAAGGACGAGAAGAAGGAGAAGGACGAGAAGAAGGAGAAGGACGAGAAGAAGGAGAAGGAGAAGGACGAGAAGAAGGAGAAGGAGAAGGACGAGAAGAAGGAGAAGGACGAGAAGAAGGAGAAGGAGAAGGACGAGAAGAAGGAGAAGGAGAAG
This sequence comes from Staurois parvus, assembly GCF_062004578.1. Lineage (NCBI taxonomy): Eukaryota > Metazoa > Chordata > Amphibia > Anura > Ranidae > Staurois > Staurois parvus. The sequence continues at coordinate 683,156 of NW_028318272.1, forward strand.
GAGAATGATGAGAAGATGGAGAAGGAGAAGGAGAAGGATGAGAAGATGGAGAAGGAGAAGGAGAAGGATGAGAAGATGGAGAAGGAGAAGGAGAAGGATGAGAAGATGGAGAAGGAGAAGGAGAAGGATGAGAAGATGGAGAAGGAGAAGGAGAAGGATGAGAAGAAGGAGAAGGAGAAGGATGAGAAGAAGGAGAAGGAGAAGGATGAGAAGAAGGAGAAGGAGAAGGATGAGAAGAAGGAGAAGGAGAAGGATGAGAAGAAGGAGAAGGACGAGAAGAAGGAGAAGGAGAAGGACGAGAAGAAGGAGAAGGAGAAGGACGAGAAGAAGGAGAAGGAGAAGGACGAGAAGAAGGAGAAGGAGAAGGACGAGAAGAAGGAGAAGGAGAAGGACGAGAAGAAGGAGAAGGAGAAGGAGAAGGATGAGAAGATGGAGAAGGAGAAGGAGAAGGATGAGAAGATGGAGAAGGAGAAGGATGAGAAGAAGGAGAAGGAGAAGGATGAGAAGAAGGAGAAGGAGAAGGATGAGAAGAAGGAGAAGGAGAAGGATGAGAAGAAGGAGAAGGAGAAGGATGAGAAGAAGGAGAAGGAGAAGGATGAGAAGAAGGAGAAGGAGAAGGACGAGAAGAAGGAGAAGGACGAGAAGAAGGAGAAGGACGAGAAGAAGGAGAAGGAGAAGGACGAGAAGAAGGAGAAGGAGAAGGATGAGAAGAAGGAGAAGGAGAAGGATGAGAAGAAGGAGAAGGAGAAGGATGAGAAGAAGGAGAAGGAGAAGGACGAGAAGATGGAGAAGGAGAAGGACGAGAAGAAGGAGAAGGAGAAGGACGAGAAGAAGGAGAAGGAGAAGGACGAGAAGAAGGAGAAGGAGAAGGACGAGAAGAAGGAGAAGGACGAGAAGAAGGAGAAGGAGAAGGAGAAGGATGAGAAGATGGAGAAGGAGAAGGATGAGAAGATGGAGAAGGAGAAGGATGAGAAGATGGAGAAGGACGAGAAGAAGGAGAAGGAGAAGGACGAGAAGAAGGAGAAGGAGAAGGATGAGAAGAAGGAGAAGGAGAAGGATGAGAAGAAGGAGAAGGAGAAGGATGAGAAGAAGGAGAAGGAGAAGGATGAGAAGAAGGAGAAGGAGAAGGATGAGAAGAAGGAGAAGGATGAGAAGAAGGAGAAGGAGAAGGATGAGAAGAAGGAGAAGGACGAGAAGAAGGAGAAGGAGAAGGACGAGAAGAAGGAGAAGGAGAAGGACGAGAAGAAGGAGAAGGACGAGAAGAAGGAGAAGGACGAGAAGAAGGAGAAGGAGAAGGACGAGAAGAAGGAGAAGGAGAAGGACGAGAAGAAGGAGAAGGAGAAGGACGAGAAGAAGGAGAAGGAGAAAGACGAGAAGAAGGAGAAGGAGAAGGAGAATGATGAGAAGATGGAGAAGGAGAAGGAGAAGGATGAGAAGATGGAGAAGGAGAAGGAGAAGGATGAGAAGATGGAGAAGGAGAAGGAGAAGGATGAGAAGATGGAGAAGGAGAAGGAGAAGGATGAGAAGAAGGAGAAGGAGAAGGATGAGAAGAAGGAGAAGGAGAAGGATGAGAAGAAGGAGAAGGAGAAGGATGAGAAGAAGGAGAAGGAGAAGGATGAGAAGAAGGAGAAGGAGAAGGATGAGAAGAAGGAGAAGGAGAAGGATGAGAAGAAGGAGAAGGAGAAGGATGAGAAGAAGGAGAAGGAGAAGGATGAGAAGAAGGAGAAGGAGAAGGACGAGAAGAAGGAGAAGGAGAAGGACGAGAAGAAGGAGAAGGAGAAGGACGAGAAGATGGAGAAGGAGAAGGACGAGAAGAAGGAGAAGGACGAGAAGAAGGAGAAGGACGAGAAGAAGGAGAAGGAGAAGGACGAGAAGAAGGAGAAGGAGAAGGACGAGAAGAAGGAGAAGGAGAAGGACGAGAAGAAGGAGAAGGAGAAGGACGAGAAGAAGGAGAAGGAGAAGGACGAGAAGAAGGAGAAGGAGAAGGAGAAGGATGAGAAGATGGAGAAGGAGAAGGAGAAGGATGAGAAGATGGAGAAGGAGAAGGATGAGAAGAAGGAGAAGGAGAAGGATGAGAAGAAGGAGAAGGAGAAGGATGAGAAGAAGGAGAAGGAGAAGGATGAGAAGAAGGAGAAGGATGAGAAGAAGGAGAAGGATGAGAAGAAGGAGAAGGATGAGAAGAAGGAGAAGGAGAAGGACGAGAAGAAGGAGAAGGACGAGAAGAAGGAGAAGGAGAAGGATGAGAAGAAGGAGAAGGAGAAGGATGAGAAGAAGGAGAAGGAGAAGGATGAGAAGAAGGAGAAGGATGAGAAGAAGGAGAAGGAGAAGGACGAGAAGATGGAGAAGGAGAAGGACGAGAAGAAGGAGAAGGAGAAGGACGAGAAGAAGGAGAAGGAGAAGGACGAGAAGAAGGAGAAGGACGAGAAGAAGGAGAAGGAGAAGGAGAAGGATGAGAAGATGGAGAAGGAGAAGGATGAGAAGATGGAGAAGGAGAAGGATGAGAAGATGGAGAAGGACGAGAAGAAGGAGAAGGAGAAGGACGAGAAGAAGGAGAAGGAGAAGGACGAGAAGAAGGAGAAGGAGAAGGATGAGAAGAAGGAGAAGGAGAAGGATGAGAAGAAGGAGAAGGAGAAGGATGAGAAGAAGGAGAAGGAGAAGGATGAGAAGAAGGAGAAGGAGAAGGATGAGAAGAAGGAGAAGGATGAGAAGAAGGAGAAGGAGAAGGATGAGAAGAAGGAGAAGGATGAGAAGAAGGAGAAGGATGAGAAGAAGGATGAGAAGAAGGATGAGAAGAAGGATGAGAAGAAGGATGAGAAGAAGGATGAGAAGAAGGATGAGAAGAAGGATGAGAAGAAGGATGAGAAGAAGGATGAGAAGAAGGAGAAGGATGAGAAGAAGGATGAGAAGAAGGAGAAGGATGAGAAGAAGGATGAGAAGAAGGAGAAGGATGAGAAGAAGGAGAAGGAGAAGGATGAGAAGAAGGAGAAGGAGAAGGATGAGAAGAAGGAGAAGGAGAAGGATGAGAAGAAGGAGAAGGAGAAGGATGAGAAGAAGGAGAAGGAGAAGGATGAGAAGAAGGAGAAGGAGAAGGATGAGAAGAAGGAGAAGGATGAGAAGAAGGAGAAGGATGAGAAGAAGGAGAAGGATGAGAAGAAGGAGAAGGATGAGAAGAATGAGAAGGAGAAGGAGAAGGATGAGAAGAAGGATGAGAAGAAGAAGAAGGATGAGAAGAAGAAGAAGAATGAGAAGAAGAAGAAGGATGAGAAGAAGGAGAAGGATGAGAAGAAGGAGAAGGAGAAGGATGAGAAGAAGGAGAAGGAGAAGGATGAGAAGAAGGAGAAGGAGAAGGATGAGAAGAAGGAGAAGGAGAAGGATGAGAAGTAGGAGAAGGATGAGAAGAAGGAGAAGGAGAAGGATGAGAAGAAGGAGAAGGATGAGAAGGAGAAGGATGAGAAGAAGGAGAAGGAAACAAATAGATACAATGTTTCAACCGCTGTATGGAGGGAATGTCACAGAACTGTCAGAAATAGTGGAGCTCTGCAGATACACTTAGCGGAGTTCTGCAGATAGATACAGCGGTTGAAACATAGGCTATGTTTCAACCGCTGTATGGAGTGAATGTCAGAGAACTGTCAGAAATAGGCTATTTCTGACAGTTCTCTGACATTCACTCCATACAGCGGTTGAAACATAGCCTATGTTTCAACCGCTGTATCTATCTGCAGAGCTCCGCTAAGTGTATCTGCAGAGCTCCGCTATTTCTGACAGTTCTGTGACATTCCCTCCATACAGCGGTTGAAACCGCTGTATGGAGTGAATGTCACAGAACTGTCAGAAATAGGCTATTTCTGACAGTTCTGTGACATTCCCTCCATACAGCGGTTTCAACCGCTGTATGGAGTGAATGTCACAGAACTGTCAGAAATAGGCTATTTGTGACAGTTCTGTGACATTCCCTCCATACAGCGGTTTCAACCGCTGTATGGAGGGAATGTCACAGAACTGTCAGAAATAGCCTATTTCTGACAGTTCTGTGACATTCCCTCCATACAGCGGTTGAAACCGCTGTATGGAGGGAATGTCACAGAACTGTCAGAAATAGCGGAGCTCTGCAGATACACTTAGCGGAGCTCTGCAGATACACTTTTTGCCGGCTTGGAATTCTTCTTATTTTCATCCTACTTCTTCTTCTTCTTCTGAGGATGAGGATGAGGATGAAGAAGAAGAAGAAGAAGTAGGATGAAAATAAGAAGAATTCCAAGCCGGCAAAAAGTGTATCTGCAGAGCTCCTCTAAGTGTATCTGCAGAATAGAGGAGCTCTGCAGATACACTTTTTGCCGGCTTGGAATTCTTCTTATTTTCATCCTACTTCTTCTTCATCCTCATCCTCAGAAGAAGAAGAAGATGATGAGGATGAGGATGAAGAGGAAGAAGAAGAAGAAGAAGAAGTAGGATGAAAATAAGAAGAATTCCAAGCCGGCAAAAAGTGTATCTGCAGAGCTCCTCTATTCTGCAGATACACTTAGAGGAGCTCTGCAGATACACTTTTTGCCGGCTTGGAATTCTTCTTATTTTCATCCTACTTCTTCTTCTTCTTCTTCATCCTCATCCTCAGAAGAAGAAGAAGAGGATGAGGATGAAGAGGAAGAAGAAGAAGAAGAATAAGTAGGATGAAAATAAGAATAATTCCAAACCGGCAAAAAGTGTATCTGCAGAGCTCCTCTATTTCTGACAGTTCTCTGACTTTCACATTTACAGCGGTTGAAACATTGTATCTGTTTCCGAATAAAAACATCTGTATCCTAAATGGAAACAAATAGATACAATGTTTCAACCGCTGTACATGTGAAGGAACTGTCAGAGAACTGTCAGAAATAGCGGAGCTCTCTGCAGGGACACTTTTGCCAGCTGATCGGGAAAAATCCGATTCGCGCACCCGAAGTAGGCTAATATTCGGATTCGACGTGAATCTAATTTTTCCTGAAATTCGAATCGAATTCCACTTCGCCTGGTTCGATTCGCTCATCTCTACATGTGATCACTGGTTGGCCAATCAGTGATCACATGAAGAGTAGTAAGCAAGATGTCACTTCTGACATCATTGCTTACTACGTGTGAAATCTGTGAATGATCACAGAGGTCACATGGTACGAGGCTATTCACAACAGCCTTGTACCATGTGACAAGCTGTGACCAATCACAGCTCACATAGTATTTCTCAATGGCTGCACAAATGCAGCCAGAGAGAAGGAGAAATGATTGCTTTTACAGCCTTTATGGGTGAAAAAGCAGTCAGCGTAAAAAAAAAAATCTTCATCACCCCCCCACAAGTAGTAGTGTCACCATGGTGACACTGTACTGCTAGGGTGATAGTATGTAAAAAAACCCATAAATAATAATATAAAAAAAGTAAAAAAAAAAATTAAAATTATAATTTTTGGTTATAAACTAATATGGATTATTTTGTTTTACTAAAAAGATAACTGAATACATTTTATTATGGTTCATGATGAAATATTATTTATTTGCAAAATTTTATAAGAAAAACACTTTTTTTCAAACTTTTTTCACATTTTCATTTATGTAGCAAAAAAAATAAAAATCCCAGTGCTGAATAAATATCACCAAAATAAAGCTTTATCTGTCTCAAACAAATGTTAAAAAATTCATATGGGTACAGTGTTGCATGACCGCGCAATTGTCATTCAAAGTGTGATAGCAAAATTGGCCTAGACAGGAAGGGGGTGAAAGTGTCCGGATCTGAAGTGGTTAAATACATGTCATCATAAATAAACAATATTCATAAATCATACAGCACAAAGTCCCAAATGTATAACTGTGATGAATCAATCTTCGACCATGAAAATTAATACGTGCTCAAGTGCATGAAACCATCTGTCACCATCTAGCGTGCACGCTTACCTCCAATCTTTGACCCTCAAGGAGTCATAAGGCATAACAAATCACCAGTTAGTTCCAGGTGGGATGAATCTCACTCTCTGGATGGACACAGGATCAGATTCCACACAGCTCATGGTTAATCAACCATTACAATGGTAAGGCACCTTTACAAGACTCCTCCACTCTCTCAATGAATCTTAAACAGGGAAGCAGAGAAAAAGCCACCATAGTGTAATAAAGTATATATAATATTTGCTTAATAATTGTTTCACTTAAATCACCTACCACTTATATTTAGTTACATTCTTGATGGCATGTTTTTGGGATACACATTAGGTGCACCACTGTACACCTATATTCATTCATATAATTTATGTATTCACCCATTTAATATCAAGTCCTTTATTAATTTTTTATGTCAATTATCACATGGTTTAGCGCTACACCACCTTATCTACTTATACATGAATAAAAAGTTGCTTCAATCTGAATATTATATTTTTGGTGATTTTGAATTTTTTGGGTAAGTCAATTTTCCAGAGATCTTAGATTTCCACATAAACATACTTACTTTATTTAAAGATGTCTGTTTGAAATAATTGGGTTCACTGGGTCAGAATAGATGAAATGCTAATTGCCCAATCCCTTCAACAGCAAGCAACTGAATTGTTTCATAAATAGCATAAATATGACTCGTGGATTAAATAACTTTTATTTTGTCCCTTTCTGAATTGAGTTAATTCTGATAATGATAATAATAGTAATAACAAAAGTGCTAAGGAAGCAAAGGTCTTAATTATTTATAAAGGAAGAAAAATCACTAACAAGTACATAAATAGATCTACAGTATATGAATGTTACAGCATAGTAACAACGTAAAATACACTGCAGAAAGTCCACCCTTTACGTTCTGTATTTTGGCTGGGGCACAAACAGAGAAAAATAGCTTGGTTACTGCTTTTTATAACACATAAGACTCTGCTCATGCAAAGAAATCCCCATTTTGCAGGGGTGGACTGAAAACTTGTGGGGCCCCCAGGCAATAGGGGATCATGGGGCCCCTGTGTTTTTGCCCAAACTCAAAAAAGCCTAAAAAAAAGGTACCAGGGGCATCTCATGGGCCCCATACTAACCCCGGGCCCTCGGGCAGTGCCCGAGTTTCCAAATGGTCGGTCCGCCCCTGCCATGTTGACACCTCCTTACTCACAATCCTTGCCTTTTTCATTGGAATCTGGCACATTCGCTGACATACTCCAGCAGATGGTGCTGTCATATTGTGGGCAGGTTCTCTGACCCAGGGCATCATTATGTTATACCCTGCCCTATGATTACTCAAGGGCAGCAAGTAGATGTTGTCGTAATTAGCACTGCAGGGAATCTTAAAAGTGATTTGTTACAAATCCTCTCACTGGAAACTGTAATGTAAATTCCATCTGCGGTAGCTACAGGGCGGACTGACCATTTGGAAACTCGGGCACTGCCCGAGGGCCCGGGGTCAGTGGGGGGCCCCATGGGATGCCTTTGGTACCTTTTTCATAGGCTTTTTTTAGTTTGGGCAAAGATACAGGGGCCCCATGATCCCCTATTGCCCGGGGGCCCCATGAGTTGTCAGTCCGCCCCTGGGTAGCTATTATTCACATAAACACCACAAGGTGCTATGTGAGCAGTCTTCAGAAAATGGGGTCTTTAATTTATGACCCCTGCCTTAAATATCCACGTAGAGACTTGCGTCACTGATCTTAAAGTGCACTCAGTATTGACAAAGGATGGTGTATTGACAAGAAACATAGCTATAATGCCATTTCCCAACATTGTACAGGTATTAAATCACCATTTTATCACTGCACCATTTTATCACTGCACTAATGTACAGTAAAATACAAAATGTTGCATAATCCAACAGTGAATGAAAACAATGTATTGCCTCATTTTATAAATGCAACAAGAGGTCATTTACTTAACCCTTTTGCTGCCAGGGGCATTTTACAGTATTTGCATACATGGTAAAATGCATAATTTAGGCCTTAAGATTAGTTAAACCCCCAAAATATTATATTTTTTCCGAACGCTTGGGACCATGGAGAATAACATGCTGTTATTTACAATTTTTATGCCACACAATATTAGCTTAACTATTTTGCAGTAAAAAATACACTAAGGCTAGTTTATAGCAAAGTTAACGTATAAAGTTAGTGCAAAGTAAGTTGCACACAATATTTTTGGAAAATACAAGATATGAGGTTGTGTTAGGCAAATAGATAAAAAACATGATAAGCCGTAAGTTTGTGCATGGCTATGAAACAGTGGCAACTATGATAGCCACAATTGTTTAAAGTGATTCCAAAGTTTGTAATAAAAAAAAAACAACAAGCATCTTATACTTACCTGCTCTGTGCAATGATTTTGTATAGAACACCACATAGTGACTTCTTGGAGTTGTAAAAGACTTACCAGATAATTATAACTCCTTAAAAGTAAGTGAGTCAAGAAGCATTTTTGCAAATGGGATTATATATAGCAGGACATCCAGGGTCTAGCCTTTCCACTAGACATTGACAGGTCAACAAGGAATGATTAAACTACTTTCATCCACTTCCCCCCAGTATAGCACTGGTATCAAAACATTAACAACTCCATAATGTAGCACGTATCAAAAATGTATATCAATCGCATATGTTGATTTTCTCACAAAAAACAATCACTACAATCTTTCAACTCCCAGAACTGTGGATAGGTAGAAAGCTCACCAGATATTTATGACCATTGGCTGAAGGCATGTCATAGGTGTACATTTCACATGAAATCAGCAGAACATCCAAAGTATTCTCCTCTTCACTGAAACATTCCTCATGCATACAGGATCATGTATACAGTATCGACTAGACTTGGTGTTTCCACAGTGCATCACTAGCTGTACCCATTCTCATCAGATACCAGGGCTCCCTAGTTCCTTCTTACAGTGTCTGCACCTTAGCACTTGTGCCATTTCTTTGCCTCTGCAGTCCCTGTCTCAGTAATAATGGGTGCTAGGAAGGGGACTGTGCAAAAGTCCACCCTCAGTATATCAGGCTCTGCAGACAAGTACATGGCAATAACTGTAACTTGCACTTTGATAAACAATTGCAAATTAAAAGCAATAATGCAAAATAGATTCAGGATGGCAAAAGCATGCATACACTGCAGAATAATTTAAAACAGATTAGAAAATCTGCACAAACATGGACCTTTTGCAGCAATGTCTTTGTGGCTCAATTAGGGTAACATGGCTGCATTGCATAGTCTCTATAAAACTCTATAATACTGTGGTGTTGATTTACTAAACCTGGAGAAAGCGAAATCTGGTGCAGCATAGAAACCAATCAGACTCCAGTTTTTTGGCAAAGCTTAATTGAACAAGCTGACGTTAGAAGCTGATTGGCTACCATATGCAGTTGCACCACATTTTGCACTCTGCAGTTTTAGTAAATCAACCTCTAAGAGTCTTTCAGACTCTATAACACTACTTCAGTAAAACAGTTTAGAAAACAGATACTTGCAATTATCCTCATAAACTACATCTTTCAGTGAATTTAAGATTAACTCTGATAAGACAAGAGAACAGCTAGAAGAATCCAAGGCCACCTCATTGAAATTAAAATATTCATGTAGCTTGGACTTCTAGCAATGCTGTATGCTATCAGGCTCCTGCTTGGTTGCCAACACTCCATTTATCACAGTGGAGGGCTGCTCACCTGACCTGGCTAATGAACACTTGCTCAACTGACTCTGCCTCATCAGGCATTGCCTCTCTGAGATCCTGACGAAAGGAAGCAGAGGAACCTATCTTCCCTGGGTATATTCAGTAACCCAGAGAGTTGTGAGAAATGGAGTTAAAGAGTAGTCATATTTTCTAGCAAATCCCAAGGCACATTGTCAGTGAATACCTTTTTTTGATATTTTCACTGCTGCACTTCTGGGCCACTGGGATTTAAGCTCTGCAGCTTTTGTGGACACCATTGTTATGGTCATGCATCCACCTCCCTTTACCTCTAGACCAGGGGTTTCCAAACTATGGCCCTCCAGGTGTTGAGGCCTTGCAAGACTCTGACAGCCACAGGCAAGACTCCCAGAGGCAGAGGCATGAAGGAACTTATAGTACTTCAACAGTTAGAGGGCCATAGTTTGGAGACACCTGAGCTAGACCCTTCAAAATCCACACAGCTGAAGGATTTGCTTTGTGAATGGCCAGGAGAAGAGTGAGATGAAGACATGACCTGGGGACTATTAATGCTGCAGTGCATATATCTGAGCAGCCTGAAAGTATAACAGAAGCTGTGCAAGCAAGATGATTTGCTAGATATATACATAGTTACATAGTTAGTCTGGTTGAAATAAAACAGTCAATCCAGTTCAACAAATAAGAAAGAAGAATCAAGAAAAAAGCATTCATCACATCAGGTGACTGCAGAGGTAATGGAATCTTCAACTGCTTAACTCTAGTAAGCTTATTGTGCTTATAATTGTTCATTAATTTTTATGTGTTTTTATCTGTAGTTTTTTAAGTTGAGTATTAGGCCAAACCATTTTTCCAAATAATTTTTTATGTCATTGTGGTTTATTGGTTATTGAGTGTATACACTGCTCAAAAAAATTAAAGGAACACTTTGAAAACACATCAGATTTCAATGCGGAAAAATCTCATGCTGGATATCTATACTAATATGGACTGGGTAATGTGTTAGGAAAATAAGGATGCCCCATCGTACATGGAAATGAAAATTACCAACCTACAGATGACTGAATTCAAAGACACCCCGAAAATTCAGAGTGAAAAAATTATGCAGCAGGCTAGTCCATGTTGCTTAACTTTCATTGTAGCAACTCAAAATAGTACTCAGTACTTTGTATGGCCCCCTCGTGCTTGTATGAGATGACAGATGGTGTCCTGGGGTATTTCCTCCCAGATCTGGACCAGGGCATCACTGAGCTCCTGGACAGTCTGAGGTGCAACCTGGCATTGTAGGATGGACCAAAACATGATATCCCAGAGGTGTTCTATTGGATTTAGCTCAGGAGAGCATGGGGGTCATTCAATGGTATCACTTCTTTCATTCTCCAGGAACTGCCTGCATACTCTCGCCACATGAGGCTGGGCATTGTCGTGCATCAGGAGGAACCCAGGACCCACTGCACTAGCATAGGGTCTGACAATGGGTCCAAGGATTTCATCCCGATACCTAATGGCAGTCAGGGTGCCATTGTCTAGCCTGTAGAGGTCTGTGCGTCCCTCCATGTATATGCCTCCCCAGACCATCGCTGGCCCACCACCAAAATGGTCAAGCTGAATGATGTTAAAGGCAGCATAATGTTCTCCATGGCTTCTCCAAACCCTTTCACACTCAGCTTGAACCTGCTCTCATCTGTGAAAAGCACAGGGCGCCAGTGGGAGACCTGCCAATTCTGATATTCAATGGCACATGCCTCTATGGTACCAGGCAGTAAGCACAGGGCCCACTAGAGGACAGCAGGTTCTTAGGTCACCCTAATGAAGTCTGTTTCTGATTGTTTGATTAGAGACATTCACACCAGTGGCCTGCTGGAGATCATTTTGTAGGGCTCTGGCAGTGCTCATCCTTTTCCTCCTTGCACAAAGTAGCAGATATTGGTCCTGCTGATGGGTTAAGGACCTTCTATGGCCCTGTCCAGCTCTCCTAGAGTAACTTCCTGTCTCATGGAATCTCCTCCATGCTCTTTATACTGTGCTGGGAGACACAGAAAAACTTCTGGCAATAGCACGTATTGACGTGCCATCCTGGAGGAGTTGGACGGCCTGTGCAACCTGTGTATGGTTCAGGTATTGCCACATGCTACCAGTAGTGACAATGACCCTAGCCAAATGCAAAACTAGTGAAAAACAGTCTAAAAAGATGAATAGGGAAAAAAATGTCAGTGGCCTTCACCTGTAAAACCATTCTTGTTTTGGGGTTGTCTCATTGTGGCCTATCTAGTGCACCTGTTGTTAATTTCATTAACACCAAAGCAGCTAAAACTGATTAAAAACCCCCCCTGTTACTAAACAGACCAGATCAATATCCCAGGCGTTTAACTGACTTGATGCTATAGTCTGATTAAAAAGTGTTTCTTTAATTTTTTTGAGCAGTGTAGTAACTTGCTGTGAGCAATACAGTACATCTTAAAATATATTTTCCTTCCTTCCTTGATATTAGAAATATAAATACACCTTAACAAACATTTACCATTTAGAATATCAAGATATAAGACAGAACATTAAAGTGACACTAAAGCTTTTTTTTATAACAAACCTGTCATACCTACTGCTCTGTGCAGTGATTTTGCACAGAGCAGCCCTTATTCTCTTCTTTTCAGGTCCCCACTTGTGCTCCTGGCTCCTCCCCCTCAGCAGTGCCCCTAGGGAAAGCCTATGGCACAGAGCCGTGGCTTGCCCCCCCCCTCTCTCCTCATTGGCTCACTGGCTGTGAATGACAGCAATGGGAGCCAATGGACTCCTGCTGCTGTTTCAGCCAATGGGGAGGAAGAGTCCCCAGACAGCAGGGGCTGTCGAGAACATCTTTGAACTGGAGGGGGCTCAGGTAAAGATTGGAGGGGTTGTAGAGCCACTGCACACAGAAAGTTGCTAACCACTTAGCAGTGCCGAAGCAGGTTGCTATTTATAAATGGCCCCCATATTAACTGCCTGTGTGTGCTCCCTGGGAGCACGCGGCACCACAATAAGGTACCCGCAGTGTCCGGAGTGAGGTCCCGATTCATGTGATCCCTGCTTGGCCAATCAGAGATCACCTGAATAGTAGTAAACAAGATGTCACTTCCTGATATCATTGCTTACTACTTGTGAAATCTGAATGATCACAGAGGTCACATGATACAAAGCTATTCACAACAGCCTTGTACCATGTGACAAGATGTGACCAATCACAGCTCTCACAGTATTTCTCAATGGCTGCAAGAATGCAGCCAGGGGGAAGGAGAAATTATTGCTTTTACAGCCTTTATGGGTGTAAAAGCAATCAGTGTAAAAAAAGAAAAGTAAATCTTCCTCACTCCCCACAAGTAGTACAGTGTCACTATGGTATGTTAAAAAAAAAAAGGGGCGCATGCGCGGCCGGCTTCTGGATGGACGTACTTTGAGCTCCGCTCCATCCACCTGCCAGATACATCACGGCTCATCCCGACCCCGAGTGTTCTAGCTCGCCTCGATCAGCGCATAAAGGATGTACAACCCTCGGTAGCCAGGCCTCGCCGTCGCAAAACTCCTGGACAGCCAGGGAAATTAACTCAATTCTTCCCTGCTGTCACAGCAGGGATCCAAGATGGCGCTGGCTGCACAGACACAGGACACAGCAGCCATGAGGGGGACAGCAGATCCCAGCAGCTGGACATAAGACTCCGTTCTCCACTATAACCTGGGTGAGTTATCTCCCGCCGTCACCCACCACAAGCAGCCCACCCAAATCTAGACCCCGTCTAGATCCAGACTCACTATCTGCCTGTCAGCCTCTCATTCCTCCATCTCTTCAGCACATCACAGAACCATCTCTGATAGAATCTTTCCCTGCCTCAGACCAGCCCATCACAGAAATCTGTATGAAGAACATGCTCTTATCCCTACGACAAACACTACATAATGATATGACAGTATCACTATCCCAGATCTCAAATGTGGTTCAGCAACAAGAACACAGATTACGCCATATTGAAACGAGAATGGGAGATATAATTACAGCGCATAACGATTTAATTGACGCACATGATGGCCATACTTCTGAAATCTAGCAAATAAACCTGAAACTAGCGGATTTAGAAGATCGCTCAAGACTTAACAATATCAAATTCAGAGGTATCCCTGAAAATATCACCAACGATACACTACTATCATATATCCAACAATACATGAAATACCTCATCCCATCTCTCTCGAATATGGAGTTTGCCATAGATCGAACACATAGAATACCCAAACCCGCATTCCTATCAGCGTCAATCCCCAGAGATATTCTGGCTCGCATCCACTTCTACCATATAAAAGAAAAAATAATAGCAGCCAGAACCCCCCCCCCACTCCCGCCATCACATACAAACATCAGAATATATGTGGATTTGTCAAAGGCCACTCTCCTTAACCGCAAAAAGATGATCAACATTATCAAAGCCTTACAAAACCACGGAGTAGGCTATAAATGGGGCTTCCCCACCAAACTGACCGTCAGGCACCAGGGAAAATACATACAATCAAATCCCTAGAGGCAGGTATCGACCTATTGAAGACATGGAACATAATACCCATGGAACCCCACCAATCCACCTCTACCAATATGCAACAAATGGAGGCAGAGTGAACCTGACTTACTACACTCTCCATACAGTCCAATCATACCACTTCGGACGCTATACCTCAACCTAATACTCTCTGGCAAATGGCCCCTTACAGAATATACTCACGTTACGAGACAGTTTGGCATGACCCTTTTCACGGTCAATGCTTGTTCACACGCCCCTCTTTTGAAGTAGCACTCCCTGCTACTCATGTTGCTTGCATTTTCTGCAAGTCTTTTTTATCCCCTTTCACTTCCCCCCTGCACCATCAGTCGATCATCCAAACCAACTGTACAACTGAAACCTACAAAACAATGTGTAAAATATCACACGCATCATCGAGCGAACCAATACCACTCTACCAAACTCGTAGAAATTTCTCTTGCCCTACCAAGTTTATCCAATTTATGTCAAAATGCCCAGAAACGACTCCTCTACTCTACCAACCCAACCAGCGAATTACAAAATGATTAACATAACATCACTTAATGTTCGGGGTCTAAACTCCCCCTTTAAGAAATCGATGCTCCAAAACAAAGCCCGTACGCTCCATGCTGACATACTCTTCATACAAGAAACACATTTCGCAACCACCAAGACCCCTAAACTACAACTGCACCGATTTTCCCATATTTATATGGCCACTAACTCTAAGAAGAAAAATGGGGTTAATACAGCCATAAAAGACAATTCCACCACATCTCAGAAATAGCAGACCCTCAAGGGCGCTACCATATCTTAATCTGCAAAGTTAACGATATACCATATACCCTAGTAAACATTTATGGACCCAACAACAACCAAATGCAATTCTACCACAAGCTTCATTCCACCATCTCTTCTCACAAACAAGGCAGACTTCTCATGGGTGGAGACTTTAACGTCATCGGCAACCCACTCCTGGACTCCTTCACCAACAAACGCTCCCCCAAACATAACTACACCTACTACTCCCCATCTCACCTATCCTACTCCAGAATCGACTTTGTTACAGACAAATGGACCCTACAACATGTAACGTCATCCAAAATTGGCAACATAACCTGGTCAGATCACGCTCCAATCAACATAACTCTGGACGACAAGCAACATTCCTCAATCCCCCGTATCTGGAGATTGAATTCCTTGATATTGAAGAACCCAGATAACAAAAAACACTTGATAGAAGCACACAACGTATTTCTTTAATTTAACGCCACACCTGATACCTCTAGAACCACATCATGGTCTACTTACAAAGCATACATGAGAGGTATCCTCATACAACTAAATTCTCACATCAATAAACAAAGAACCCAACGAATTGACCAACTTCTAACATCCATAAAACTAAAAGAAGAAATCAATAAAAAAAAAACAAACCCCTCCACACATGAGTCACTAACCTCAGACAGAAACAAACTCCGAACCCTTCTACTGTACAAATATGACCTTAACCTACAAAAAACGAAAGCACAATTTTACTCCCTAGGCAACAAGGCAAATTCACTATTAACAACACTAATTAAACAACGATGCCTCAAATCCAAAATACCCTTAATTCAACACCCAACAACACATACATCTCTCACGAACCCGCAAGACATAGTCAACGCTTTCGCAACATACTACCAAACACTATATAATATCAAAGATGACCCGGATGCAACTCAACCAACAACAATATCCATACAAAAATTTCTAAACGCCACAAATCTCCCTCAACTTACTCCATCACAACTCACTTCTATCTCTACCCCAATTTCTCCCGCAGAAATAGCCAAAAACATAAAAACTTTACCTCTGAATAAATCTCCAGGAAACGATGGCTTTACTAACGAATTCTACAAAACATTTGCCCCTGATCTTACACCACATCTCACCATTCTCTCCAACCATGCCGCTTCTACAGGTGAATTCCCCAACGAAATGTTACAATCCATAATTACAACTATTCCAAAAACAGGCAAAGACCCCCAACTTGTCCAGAACTATAGACAAATTTCCCTACTAAACACGGACATAAAACTCTATGCCAAAATTAGAGCACAAAGACTTCTTTCCTACCTTCTTACATTAATCCACCCAGACCAAGTAGGATTTATCCCTGGTCGCCAAGCACCAGACGCAACCAAAAGACTAATTTCCCTCATCCACAATTTAGAAACCACCAAACAACCCTCTCTATTCCTATCCCTAGATGCCGAAAAAGCATTCGACCAAATACATTGGCAATTTATGCAGCTAACACTCCAAAAATTCGGAATTACAGATTGGATGCTCTCTGCAATCCTTTCCCTATACTCCAACCCATCCGCTAGGGTATTAACAAATGGCACACTCTCGCATACCTTTCGCATTTCCAATGGTACTAGACAAGGCTGCTCCTTATCCCCCATAATCTTTACATTACTCATCGAACCCTTAGCTTCAAAACTCAGAGATGACCCCACCTTTACAGGAATTACACACCTGAAAACTGAACACAGAATTAGTCTATTTGCAGACAATATCATACTAATGATAACTAACCCATACAAATCACTTCAATCGATTTGTGAACATCTCCAAAGTTATTTGGAAGTATCATACTACAAACTCAATGAACCCAAATCTACTATCCTAAACCTCCACACATCTACTAAGACTCAAAAAGTACTAACCAAACAATTCCCCTTTTCTTGGGAACATCACAGCATCCCATACCTAAGAATCAAACTTACCACCGCAACAGATCAGCTTTATGCCTCAAACCACAAACTACTGCTCAAATCCATCCCATGAGAACTTAATAATCTTCGTACATCAACACTCTCAAAATTTGGAAGAGTAGCAACCCTGAAAATGAACATACTACCCAAAATCCTTTATATATTTCGCACACTCCCCATTCCTAATACATTTTTTACCAAATTACAGGCGATACTTGCTAAATTTCTCTGGAATGCGAAAAAACCCAGATGTACCACGAACCTATTAATACGCCCTACGTCCAGAGGAGGAGCAGGTCTCCCACACTTAAAATCATATTACAATGCCACGTTACTGGACCAACTTTATTATTGGTGGCATCCAACTAAGGAAAAGGCATGGTCCACCATGGAAACGCTTTCACAACCCCAACTTACACCACATAACCTACTGTTCTTACCACAAACTCCTCAATCCAAAATTCATCTCAAACACCCATGCATTCAAGCCACCGTACAAGCTTGGTATGACTTCCTCACCTCTAACTCGATAGAAACCAAACAAATACTCCAATTTCAACACTACATCTCATCACCCCTTCCGTACACCTGCTGCAATGGGAAGACCGAGGCATATCTTTTATACAAGACCTTTATACAACCCACAACTTAGATTCCTTCTTGACCCTTCAGAGAAAATTTAACCTCCCCGACAAAGAGCATTCCACCTACTTGAGAATAGCTCACTCCTTACAAAAGGTAAACACCCCACACTCTTTGAAAATTCCCTCCACAGCATATCAATTTTTAAACAAAACACAACACCCGAAAAAAGGGATTTCAACCTTTTACACATATTTAACCAACTCATAATTTTCTCTACAGACTTCCTCTCTATCCAACTGGGAGAAACTCCTCTCACAATCAATACTACCGCACACATGGGAAAAGACCTTTAACATCACTCACAAAGCATCCCGATGTAGCTCCCACTGGGAATCATACATCAAAATTTTGCACCAATGGTAATTAACCAATTCAATACCGTGCACTTTTACACCTTCCTGCCCAGGCCATCTTTTAGGTTTCAGCGCTCTCACTTTGAATGACAATTGCGCAGTCATACAACATTGTACCCAAACTAAACTTTTATCATTTTCTTCACACAACTAGAGCTTTCTTTTGGTGGTATTTAATTACCGCTGGGGTTTTTATTTTTTGCTAAATTAACAAAAAAGACCGAAAATTTCGAAAAAAAACCAAGTTTTTCTTTGTTTCTGTTATAAAAGTTTGCAAATAAATAATTGTTCTTCATAAATTTAGGCCGAGATGTATTCTACTACTTGTCTTTGGTGAAAATAACCCAAATTAGGATGTATTTTTTAGTTTGTAGGAAAGTTATAGAGTACACAAACTATGGTATAGATCTGAATATTGATCAATCCTGAAGTACTGACAGCCAATCTAATTTCTTGAGGTCCAAGAAATTCAGAACAGTACAGATATCCCCCAAATGACCACTGTTTGCAAAGTAGACACTCCGACGTACTTCATAAGAGGCATGGCGAGTTTTTTGAAGTTGTATTTTTTTTGTCATAATTTTTCGGAAAATGAAAAAATAAAAAAAATTATTTTCACTATTTTTTTTTTTACATACTCTCACCAGTTCAGTACAGCATCATCATATAACTGGCATGACAGTGATCAGGGACACTGACTGGTAACAGTGTGAAAAAAATATATATATTTTTTTATTTTTATTATTTAAAATTTTTTATTAAATTTTGTTTCTTTTTTTTAAGATTTTTTTTCATATTTCACTATGTCCAAAGTAGTACAATGTTACATAGTACCAAACTCACTGAAATGCACATGAAAACTGATGTAAACTCTTGTTTCTGCAAGTGAAATCTGCTCAGTTTTCCCATCAGTTTTTATGCACCTATGGTGTGAATGAGGTCTACAGCTTAGGACACCTAACTGAAATAAACAGCTTTTTTTATGCCACATGGTCTGGTGTACATGCTGTTGATGCGTCTGTCTTAGAAATGCTGAACATTACACATTTTCTGCTTGCAACTGTTTTTTATGTACTAATGCATAGCATTAACCTATAGTAGATAGGAATGAGTTCTATAAAATCTAGTTTAACCATTTACTCTGTAAGTACACTGAGACTATTTTAGCCCCAGAGCAAGCAACTATTGAAGTGTAATGGACTGTTATAAGTTGCAGTTACAAGAAGCATGCAACCATACATTAAATGTGTTAGTCATTCAGTTGGATGAGAGCACCCAGACCAAAAGCATCAACAATCTTATACTTCAGTGTCTGCCGCTAATCTGATAAACATCATGGTCAACTCATAAAATATTTTTGTGGTTCGTACAATAATTAGCAAATAGAATACACATTATTAAAAGTTTATGATTAAAGAGTAATGTCATAGCTAGGCATACAGAATACCATTATAAAATTGAGTACAAAAGTTATTCACATTTCTCAATCTGCACCACTTACATACCACACTATATCAGACTTTTAGTACGATTTTTTACATATATATATAAAATGCATGAGAGTACTGTACATTTGCACATATATATTTCTTTGCACATTTAGTTTTGCACTTTAAAGGGTTACTCTATACATAGAGGGTATATGCATTTTATCATCTGATATATTTAGGGTGGTGTGGTGGATTTAACCAATAAAGATTGTAATGTAGAAATAATTTTTATTTGGTGAGATAAATGAGATATAATGCTTTAGATATTGTATCACACTATTGTATATATAAAAGTAAAGTATAAAGTATACTTTAAAGTAAACCTATTTCCTTCCTATCCTGTGCTAAACACCCTCCAGTGCCTATAATTATTTTTAGCTCTGCTTCCTCTACACTCTGATCCCTGCTGCCAAAATGTAAACCATAAATATGAACAGTAACCAATATTGTTGGAATTTGCACAACACATGTCATGCCTCCAGCCCCATGTGACAGCCCTGGTGGCTGGTAAATTAGCGGATTTGTGTTCAATTACATTTCAGCACCAGTGCCTTTTAATTTCACATTACAGAGTTGCAAAGCAAAATTAGAAAACATATGAATAATTTAAAGTTGCCCTTTCTAAGGGTGAAGCTTAAAAAAATGAATTCCTCCATGAACTGGATTTATTATTTAGATAAGTATAGACACTGCCCATAACTTTAAGGCAATGGCCATACACACAAACAGACAAATGACATTTTTTTATTCAACCTAATGTAAAACAACCACATGATGTGTGATCATCATGTTTTCATTTTGCCCTATCTGTGCTTAGTCATTGACCTTGTTTACATCATGGGCTGTTTAAAAAATATCCCTGATATGGAGATTTATCAATGACAATTCCGGATGTTTACACACAGGGCCATTAAACCTTCCCAACAGTTTTACACATAAATGCGGCCTTACAGAAGTGGGTCTTCCACCATGGGGCTGCATATATGCATTACTATGTTTTGCTGAAAGTGGGCTACACAGCCTATTCCCAGCACAGAGACCAGGCACTCACTGAGAGCCCCGGGTCTTGTACTAACAGCTGGGAACTGGGAATCCTGGCTCCTGATCACTTAATCAATGTGATGCCTCTGATTAGCTATCACAGCAATCAGTCACTGTGCAGTTTGCCTGTGTTTTTTTGTCCTCTTAAATACATTGTATCTTTGCCTCTCTGCTAGAGGAGAAAAATAGCAACAGTGTGATCTAGCAATTTAATTTTTTTTTTGCACACAGTTTGTTCAGGGTTAGAGTGCCAATGTCAGTGTCAAAGGTCAATGGTAGAGTTAAAGATCAGGATCAAATGCAGGGGTGGACTTACCATACGAGCACTCGGGCACTGCCCGAGGGCCCGGGGTCAGTAGGGGGACCCATGAAATGCCCCTGGTACCTTTTATAGGCTTTTTTGAGTGTGGGCAAGGACACAGGGGCCCCATGATTCCCTATTGCCCAGGGGTCCCATAAGTTGTCAGTCTACCCCTGGTTCAAAGGTTAGGGTCAGCGTATGTTAGGTATGTTTTAAAAAAAAAGCATTGACTACTGGTCCATACAACAAATAATATATACATAGTTACATAGTCTGGCTGAAAAAGGACAAATGCCCACCCAGTTAAAAGTTATAATCCTATACCCACAGTTGATCCAGAGGAAGGCAAAAAAACACCAGCAAAGCATGATCCAATTTGCTCTTGCAGGGAAAAAAATTCCTTCTCTGCTCCCCTGAGATGCAATCGGATATTCCCTGGATCAACTTTACCTATAAATGTTAGTATCCAGTTATATTCTGTGTATCTAAGAAAGAATCCAGGCCTTTTTTAAAGCAATCCACTGAGCTGGCCGGAACCAACTCTTGAGGGAGTCTATTCCACATTTTCACAGCTCTCACTGTGAAGAAACCTTTCTGTGTTTGGAGATTAAATTTCTTTTCTTCCAGATGTAAAGAGTGCCCCTTGTCCTCTGTGATTACCTCAGGGTGAATAACTCTACATCAAGTTCACTATATGAACCACTGATGTATTTATACATGTAGATCATATCCCCCCTTAATCTCCTCTTCTGAAGAGAGAATAAATTCAGTTCCTCTAATCTCTCTTCATAGCTGAGCTCTTCCATGCCTCTTATCAGTTTAGTTGCCCGTCTCTGTACTTTCTCCAGTTCCCCAATGTTCTTTTTGTAAATTGGTGCCCAAAATTGAACTGCACATTCCAGATAAGGTATTACTAATGGATTTGTACAGGGGTAAAATGATATCTCTCTCTGGAGTCTATACCTCTTTTAATACAAGAGAGGATTTTACTTGTGTTAGAAACCACAGCTTGGCATTGCATGCCTTATTAAGCTTGTGATCTACCAGAACTCCCAGATCCTTCTCCACCATTGATTCCCCCAGTTGTACTCCCCCCTAGTATGTATGATGCATGCATATGTTTAGCCCCCAAGTGCATAACCTTACATTTATCAACATTAAACCTCATTTGCCACATAGTTGCTCAATTAAACAGTGCATTGAGGTCAGTTGTAAGTTGAAGATATCCTGTAAGGACGTTATTCCACTGCACAGCTTGGTGTCATCTGCAAAGTCTGAAATGGTATTTTTAATCCCAGACCTTGTATCGTTTATAAATATATTAAAAAGTAAGGGTCCCAACACTGAACCTTGGGGTACACCACTGACAACACTAGACCATGCAGAGTATGAATCATTAACCACTACTCTTTGAATACGATCTTTCAGCCAGTTTTCTATCCATTTACATATGGACTTTACCTTGCACATTAGCTGTGTGTGGGGAACTGTGTCAAACGCTTTTGCAAAATCCAAGTACACCACGTCCACAGCCACCCCTCTGTCCAAGGTTTTGCTCTCCTCCTCATAAAAAGAAATCAGATTTGTTTGACAACTTCTGTCTTTCATGAATCCATACTGTCTGTTGCTTAAAATAATTTTTTCCAGCAAGAACTCATCTATGTGGTATTTCATTAAACTCTCCAGTATCTTCCCAACTATAGAAGTTAAACTAACAGGTCTATAGTTACTTGGTAAATAATTTGTCCCCTTTTTAGATATTGGCACCACATTGGCCTTAAGCCAGATATGTGAGCTTGCTGCAATTATCAGGAGCAGGAGAATTTATTTTGTATTGTTCTTTGATGGCTGGTTATGGTAATAGCAAACAATTATACAGCTAGATTTTAAACAAAAATATATGTTTTACTATTTTGTGCTGGTTTCCTCATAATAAAAAAATCAAGAGATATCTTTTACCATTAACCAAATGAAAGGCCTATTCCTTAAAAAAACTAGATATACTGTAATTCACCTGGATACAATAGTAGTTGTGATGATATGGACATGTTTTCTAACACATGTCAAAGTTTCAAAACTGTGTTAAGATGTGTTTTACCCTCTGTCACATAAAGTTTGTTTATTCATTATATAGTCATTATAAAATAGGTTGAATTAAAGAATGTAATCTTTATCATTTTTGTTTAACTCCTAGACGCCAAGCGCACACAAATGTGGCCTCTCGGCGTCTGGGCCCTGACGCTGAGTAGCCTCATATTTGTGTACCATTTGAAAATACATATGTGCTGAGAGCGCGCGCCCTGTGAGCTCCAAGCACATATGTCTGACTCACAGAAAGATCCCAATCTCCCCTTGCGATCGGGACCTTTTCCGATCATGTGACCGCAATGACAGCGAATCACGGCGGTCACATTACCCTAAAACCCCGCCTGCCTCCCGGCTTCTGAAACTTCTTAAAGGCCCAAGAGGCACCGGAACAAAGGGGTTAAAGTGGTTGTAAAAGGATTTTTTACCTAAAATAATGACAAGGTTTACACTTACCCACTCTGTGAACTGTTAACATTGCACAGAGCAGCCCCTTATCTCCTCTTCTGGGGTCCTCGGCCAGTGCTGTGCACTCATTCTCTTTTGTGCATGCTTGCTATGGGGGCACGCGTGCAGGTGCAATCCTAAGCCAGTCATTGATTGACACACACAACACAGCTCTGTCCAACTCCCCCCCCACAGGATTTGATTTACATCAGCAGGAGCCAATGGTCCCCACTGCTTTTAATCTGTTCTGTGAGAAGAAGAAGAGAGACCAGCACTGCTGCAGACATGCACAGTGCTGGATCAGACGAGGGCTCAGGTACAGGGACATTTTTTACATTAATGCAAGGGGTGCATTGAGGTAAAAAATAAAAAAAACTTTAATCCCACTTTAAGGATTTTAGACAACAGAAAAATAAAGCAGAGCCTAAATAGCAGCTCATAGCATAGCATGTACTCAGGTTAAATTGCAAAAAAAGTTGCTATTTTAGTTTTTTTTGGTCAGTTTCCAAAATAACCCCAAAAAGCAGCATAATACGCCAAAATATGTGAAAAAGATGAAAAATTATGAAAAAACAAATGGTTTCTTTTTTTGGACATTATTATTTGCATGTAGTTTTTAAATCACATCCCGTGTAATTATTTTCCATTATAATGATCATGCTTTTTTGTGCAGTTTGTAGATTTTGTATGTAGACAATAAGAAAAAACATGACTGTATAGCAGGTTAAAATATTACATTTGGGAGTACATACATTTCTTCTTTTCCTTTCTTCCTGTCTTTTACAGTTATCTGATAAGAATAGCAAATAACAGTGAAATAAACCCAAAACCTAAAAAGTGCTGTCTCTTTAAACTTTTAATTTTTTTTTCAAAACAAAACCCCTCAATTTAAGCAGTAATAAACACCACTGGTACATTTGTAGCTACAGGTAAACTTCAAATAAAGCTTACCTGTAGGTACAAGGAACAGTGCACGTTTAGGAGATATTCTCTGTTTGTGCTGCCAGTGATATCACCGAAGCATGAACGCTGAAGGGATGGCATACTCATGCTGTCCCTTCAAAGCTCTGTGTCGCAGATGTGATTCTTGTGCACAGAGTGACGTTATCACGGCTCGGACATTCAAACGGCCACAGCCCGCAAACCCAGAAGGAAAACCTATTAAAGATGGAAGCCCTGTCAGTGGTGAAAGCATTACACTGGATGGCTTTTTTTTAAGGTAAGTATTTCATAATGTGACATTATGACATTACCTCTCAGAAGGATTTTTTTCTTTGTGAAAGTTTACTATCGTTTTAAGCTTACCATACACAGTTCGTTTTTTTCTTTCAGCCAGCTAGCTGAATGAAGAAAAAAAAAAAAAAAAACTTTTCAATCCACACAAATGAAGAAGATAAAAGAATGCCCCCTTCCATGTCGAGACATTGTATTGTGACAACTGCGCCCAGGGAGCAGACACATTTTGACCAGTGTGTTTGTGACTGACTTCTGTTGCAGCCTTTGATCGGTGTATGGACAACTTTACCCTAGCTTACAACAGGCTACACTTAAAGCACACAAAAGAATATTAAAAATATAAACACAATATGGTACTATTTAAAACTCTTAAAATCCTTAAAAACAAACTTTACTACCTCAAACTACCATTATTTCATTGAATTGGCAAAATTCTATCTATCTATCTATCTATCTATCTATCTATCTATCTTACAAAATGGGGGCCTACTAATAGCAAATATAAGAAAAAAATGTCCCACAAAAGAGAATTATTCAGTGGGGGAATGAATTGTCTATAGAAACTAATAGCATCACTAAGAGTTTAGGTTCACTGATAAATGTGTACCCGCGCTTACTCTATGGGGTCTTAAATTTAAATGATCATGCTGCTTCTGCAGCCTGTAAACATTACCTGTAAATGTCACATAGTGTTATACATCCTAACTTCTATTCATTGTTGTTAGATCCAAAAATGTGTGAATAAAGTGTGTAAATGGAGACACATGCATTCTAAAGGTAAGCTGTGCTGAGAACATTTTGTAAGATTACACTGTTAACCTCTTCTAAAAATACTAGTTGTCTGGCAATTATACTCATTCTGTAAATGTAATACTTTATGAATTACTGGTAAAAAATACAGCATGTGTACCTAGAAAACGTGACCTGTACGCTTGCTCCATGCCATTACCTGGAGTACTGAAGCCATTGAGTATTGAACCCAATGAATTAGCATGGCAATCTGGCAGCTAGTATTTTCAAAAAGAGAAGTCAGTACTGATAACCTCTGTAGTATTGCAACAATGATTTAACCTTAAGGCACAGAGGAGTTATTGGAGCAAGCCTGTGAAAATAAAAAAGTCCATCCACTTCAACCCAGAGAAAAAAACAACAAAATTCACACACACATCAAAAACTTTCATATACACAGTCCTATACCCACAGTTGATCCAAAGGAAGGAAACAAAAACAAAAAAAACAATAATACATGATCCAATTTGCTCCAGCTGAGTTTCTTCCTGATCCCACAAGAACAATCATATATGCCCTGGATCAACCTTACCTATAAATATGAGTATCCAGGTATATTTTGTGCATTTAGGAAAGAATATATGAATTTTTTCAAACAATCTGAGCTGGCCCAAACCCCCTGTTCCACATTTTCACAGCTCTTACTGTGAAGAAGCATTTCTGTATTTGGAGGTAAACTCTTTTTTCCTCCAAACATAAAAAGTGCCCCCTTGTCCTTTGTGATAACCTTAAAGTGAATATCTCTAAACCAAGTTCATATGGACCATTTATGTATTTATACATGTTGATCATATCCCCCCTTAATCTCATCTTCTCAAGAAAAAATAAATTAATTTCCTCTAATCTTTCCTCATAGCTGAGCTCCTCCATGCCTCTTATCATTTTTTTTTGTTTACAAATGTTTTTATTTTGCAAAAATAGACTGTAGAACAGTACAGTTTCAAATGATACTTACAGCAAAAACAAGGCACAAGGGAGAGAGGAAATAGAAAAAAGTAGATGGCAAGTACATGAAATGAGTAAACGATTAAGTAGGCTGAATGTTAGTTCTGTCAACAGTATATTCCAGTCAACCTTCACTTGGGATGTTATTAAACATGCAATAAATGTCTATAATCCTTCCAAGATTCCCATTTTTCATCAAATAAGCACATCTTATCCAATAGGGTATAATGAATACGCTCCATGAGCATCACAGCATCAACTCTATGCAAAATGGTGGTTAAGGGTACAGTGTTGGACTTCCAATGCGAGGCAATCGCCCACAAAGTGGCAATACAAATAGTATGTATCAATCTCCTAATGTCATTAGAGACTCCTGGGATATGGGCCCCCAATAGACAGATCTGTATAGACAATTGCACTAGGATACCCACCAATGAGGTAGCCACCTCAGATAACCTGCGCCAAATCAGCGATATGGTTGGGCAATCCCAAAATATATGAACCAAAGTACCTGTGAGGCCACAGCCCTGGAAACATAAAGGGGATGTTTGTGGGAACAATACCTGTAGTCTTGATGGGGTATAATACCATCTGGTTAAATCCTTAAGGGCAGTCTCTCAAACAGAAAGATCTAGAACACTTAGATATGTTATCCACCATGGAATCCCAGTCCTCATCTGAAAAAATGATACCGCTATCCTCCTCCCATTTCCGTCTATATAAAGGAGGCGTAGGAGAGGAACAGATCAAGAATTGGTGATAAAGATCAGAAATAAGATCAGAAAGATCAGATCTAGGAGAGTCACGGCTGATACGTTCAAAAAAATAAAATCGGAGAAGAGGGTATAAGGCCAAAATGTGACTTAAAAAAATGTCTAATCTGTCAGTAATGGTGGTACTCACGAAGAGGAACATCAAAACACGCGCGTAGCATATCAAAAGTAATATAAGACCCTCCTCTTTGAAAGTCAGATAATCTAATGAAAGATTGATCATACCACCAACAAAACGCTTGAGGAGAGGAAAAAGCTACATTAAAAAAAGGATCACCAAAAAATGAAGCACCTGAAGGGACAGAAGAGACCAGGTTTAATTTACATTTGTATTTGGACCAAAGTGTCAGTGAATGTGTCACTATGGAATTATGAAAAGTAAGTGATCGAGGGGAAATTTTGGACCACAGAATACCCAGTAAATAAAATGGGCGTATAGATTGAGATTCAAATTTGATCCACAGGATCTGAGAATTAATAGTTGCCCATTGTGATATCTGCGCAAAGCGAGCTGAGAGATAATATAGACAAAAATTGGGAAGGCCAAGACCTCCCGTCTGTTGCGAGCGGTACAAAACCGATGAAGTAAAACGTGGATGTTTATTACCCCAGATAAAGTTATTAATAGTCCTCTGAAAATGATCCAAAAACGTTTTCGAGACTGGGACTGGAAGTGCTTGAAAAAGATAAAGTAGTTTAGGCAAAATATTAATTTTAACCGCCGTGACTCTACCTAGAAAGGAAATAGGGTAACCATGCCAAATCTTTAATAAAGTAGAGAGACGTGATATACATGGTGGATAATTAGCAGCAAACATACCTGAGTATCTAGGGGTGAGATTGATACCCAAATAGGAAATCCGATCCGTGACCCAACGAAATGGAAATGAACTACAGAGAGATGCACTTAGGGAATCAGGAACATTAACAGGCATAATCACCGATTTGGTAAAATTAACAGTGAGACCTGACGCTATAGCAAAGTCGTTCAGTACAGCACATAAATTAGGCAATGAATAACGGGTCAGTAAGGAAAACCATAACATCATCAGCATACATGCATATTTTGAAATGTGAAACTAATAATGGGTAGCCAGAGATATCCGAATGTGATCTAATTGCTATTGCCAAGGGTTCCAACACCAGCGCAAACAAAAGGGGTGATAGAGGACAGCCGTGACGGGTGCCTCTACCCAATGTAAAAAAATCGGAGTTACAACCAGGAAGCTTTATTCTCGTTTTAGGAGAATTGTATAGTGCGTGTATACCAGCCAAAAACTCATCACTGAAGCCCATTTTATGTAACAAAGAAAACAAATAAGGCCAAAGAACACTGTCAAAGGCCTTGTTTATGTCCAGGCTCAGCAACAGAACCTCTTTGGAGTGTAAATTAGCATCTTGAATAACATTTAGTGTAAGGCGAATGTTATCAGTAATAAATCTGTCTGGAATAAAACCAGATTGGTCCAGAGAGACCAAAGAGGAGATAATAGGGGCCAACCTGTTTGCCAAAATATTTTCAAATCATTATTCATTACTGAGATTGGTCTATAGTTTTGTGGTAAATGGTGATTTTTGTGGTTTGGGTATTAAAGACATATTAGCTAACAGCATCTCCTTAGGGAACTTACCACCTCGCAAGACATCATTAAATAAAGTTATCAAATGGGGAGCCAACGTCGAGGTAAAGTGTTTATAATAACTAGCGGTGAATCCGTCAGGACCCGATGCAGTAGAACTTTTTAGCACGCTGATCGCACAAGTTATTTCCTCTAGGGTACAAGGGGCATTAAGAGAAGCTATCTGAGAGGGTGTGAGAGCAGGGAAAAAAGCAGGGAGCAGAGCAAAAAAAACCCAGAGGTGATCAAATATCACCAAAAGAAAGCTCTATTTGTGTGAAAAAAAGGACATAAATTTCATTCATGTACAGCATTGCATGACCGCGCAATTGTCAGTCAAACTAGTGCAGCTCTGTATAGCAAAAAATGGCGGAAATTGCAGTTTCTATACCATAGTTTGTAGATGCTATAACTGCTATCACTCAAAGCAATCAATATACACTTATTGGGATTTTTTTTACCAAAAACATGTAGCAGAATACATTTTGGCTTAAATTTATGACTAACTTTGAGTTTACTATATATTTTTTATAGCAGAAAGTAAAAAACATAGTTTTTTTTCAGATTTTTTTTTTTATAGTGCAAAAAATAAAAAGTGCACATGTGATCAAATAGCACCAAAAGAAAGCTCTATTTGTGTGAAAAAAAGTACATACATTTAGTCTGGGTACAGCATTTCATGACCGTGCAATTACCAGTTGAAATAGTGCAGCGTCGAATAGCATAAACAAAAAGGCCTGGTCAGGAGGGGGGGGGGGGGTAAATCCTCTGGAGAGCAAGTGGTTAATGTCACCAGTAGGATTGGGCTTGATATTCGAGTCAAACATAAGTTAAATTCAAACATCAGCCAGTCGTGTGTTCGATGCACACATTAACGCATGTCCTGATCTAGGGGGTGCTGGGGTGGCCTATGCCCCCCCAGATTTTAGTTGTGCCCCTCCAAAGTCAACTCTAACCCACCACTATACTGCCCTAGCCTGACACTATACTGTCCTTAACTAACACTATACTGATCTCAGTTATGCATTGTGTGGGGAGGAGGAGCTCTGCTGTCTGTGCCCAGGCTGTGTGCAGTGCAGGGATGGGAGAAGTAGCTGTGCCCTTGTCCTCAGTACTACCAGCAGTGACCCTGCCAGCAGTGACCCCTATATTCTTCCCTGCTGACCCCCTATCCTCTGACTCCCTGACATTTTTTACTGCACCCCCACATTGGACAGGCTAGATCCAGCCCTGCATGAATGGTGAGGGCGTTTGGCGGACTGGTCACTGGCAGAGCTCCACAATGCACTGCGCCCTGACAGTGCATTGTGATTGGCCAAAGCAATGCACCTGACCACAGCATGTGATGTCAACTGGGTGACCCCTCCCCCTTGTGACATCACATGATTAAGGAAATGTCAGACTGGCACAGCTGTCAGATGGCAGGAGCAAGCATCGCGAGTGGAGTGCCTTTTTTTTCTCTCTTTGTTTGGGTCAGCGGTGGTGGCAGACATCGTGATTGATGTTAGATCTACTTCAGGGGACATTTTTAAAATTTTTGTTTTTAATAAAAGGCTTGTCAAAGATTGTCTTCTGTCATTTTTTACAGTACACTTTTTTTGTGAGTGAGTACCATGTACCCCATACTCATTCACAAAGAGGGGGTAGGATCTGGGGGTCCCCTTGTTCCAATAAGCTACACGCCTGCAGACTCCCACAACCACTGGCCATGGTTGTGGGGAAGAGTCCCTTGTCCCCATCAACATAGGGACAAGGTTCTTTGGGAGGGAACCCCCCCTGCCCCAATGTACCCCCCCATGTAAAGGGCAAGTGGCCTGATATAGTTCAGGAGGGGAGGTGGTAACTCGTCTCCCCCTTTCTTGACCTGCTGGGCGGCATGCTTGAACAAGGGTCTGATAAGCATTTTGGGGGGATTTAAAAAACAATTTGGCATGGAGATTCCCATCAAAATCCATACCAGACCCAAAGGGCTTGCTATAGATGGAGGGGACCCTACGCTGGTTTTTTTTTTTCATTTAATTAGCCGACAATTATTTTTACATTCAGCTGTCAGCAGGGAACCCCGCTGACAGCTGAAACAATAAAGAATGTTTTCACTACTAAAACACTGCATGACTTAATATAACTCATGCAGTATTTTAGTAGCTGTGCTGTATCTTACCTCATACTCAGATGCAGTAAGATACCACTTAGCAAATTGTCCCTGTTCAAAGTTTACAGTCAAACATTATAGGTTCTACACCCAATCCTCTAAACGGCCTCAGGGACCTTCCTAACCTATTTGGCCAATCTCCAGGTCCTGAGCCCACAGTTTCATTATCTGTACCAACAGTCTTGCAATTTCTTCCCGAGCCCTCTAACCATGGAACAGTCTTACTAGATCCTGCAGATGATTTTTCACAACTAGAGACCTTATGGTGGGGCACAGATGAGTTCAACAAGTCCTCAGCTGCAGTATATCTCTCCACTAGGTCCACTAGTTGGTTTGCAGTTTTAAGGGTCCCATGGCTGACCCACTTTATCAAATTGGCAGGGAGCATGTAGATAGCAGTCCATGATCACACGCTCCACAATAGTAGAGACTGAAAATGTCTCTGGCTGCAGCAACTTTCTGGTGAGATGTATCAAGTCAAACATCTGGGAGAGAGGTGGCTTGTCAGCAGTGTACAACCACTGATGCGCCTGTTGAGCCCGGAATGCGATGGAGATGCCCAGGCATGCAAATATTTCAGCCTTCAGATTCTCGTAATCCTGGGCAGCATCTGGTTCCAGGTCATGATAGACCTTTTGAGGTTCACCTGTCAATAATGATGCAAACAGTCCCACTCATTGCTCTTTTTGCTATCCTTCTCAAACCTCAACTCTTGCAAAAGTTGCGAGGTAGGCTTCACATCATCTGCAGGTATCATCTTTTGCAGGTAATAGCTGGCACACACCATTATCAGTTCCAGCAGACCTGAAGACCCCTTCCTAATTTTATCAGATGTTGGGCCACCTCCCTAAGGCGCTCTCAGTCTGCTTGTTGGGCCTTCCCAAACTGGAGATTCACCTCCTGCTGCGTTGCAGTGACCTTTGTAATCTGGCAGTTGGTTTCCAGCTGGGCTGCAGTAGTCTGCAGCAAGGATCTTATCACATCAGGGGCAGACTGACAATTCATGGGGCCCCAGGGCAATAGGGGATCATGGGGCCCCTGTGTCCTTGCCCAAACTCAAAAAAGCCTATGAAAAAGGTACCAGGGGCATCTCATGGGGCCCCCTACTGACCCTGGGCCCTCGGGCAGTGCCCGAGTTTCCAAATGGTCAGTTCGCCCCTGTATCACATCCTCCATCTTCCCACTTGAACAGAAAGTTGCCCGCTAAATTCACCATATATGGTGGTTAGCTCAGACGGGGATCACCTTCCTAAGGAAAATAGGTAGTCCAGACGGCAGGTCTTTCTTAAAAGTCTGACTTGTAGCCAGTTTTATTTAAAAGGTTGAATGGAAAATAAACAAAACAGAACATAAATCCCTGTTATCCAGGCACTAACTAAACAGAAGAGATTCCTATCTCACAGGTTAAGGGCTTCTCCCAGTCACCAACAAAATAAAATATTGTGCAAACCTTTTCCTTTCTCATACAAAGAAAACTTTCACATCCGTGGCTCACTCAGTATGGCTTCCTGAGTCCCAGACCAAAAGCAACCTTTTGCTCCAGTCCTGCTTTATTTATACCACCTGATGGAAGTCACAGGTGGAAAGGAAAAACCGGTTCGGAACCACCACTGCCTGGAAAACCTGAACTGGATTCCACCTTAGTTCTCTACATATGAAAGCATGTGAGGTGATACATAGCATCCCTCAATCATCTCGCCTTTCATAATGTCAAAATTGTTTAAAAGAGTAAAGCTCAAATTTCATTGAAATAGTTAAAGTTTCAAGGCAATTCAAGATCAAAAACAAAGCCATAGGAAAGGTGATCTATATAAAGTATTGCTTCAAACAGAGGCGAGGTGGATATTCGCCCTTGGTTTAAGAGCTCCATATGCTATAAATGAGGAGTTTACATACTGTACATACCCTTTGTACATAATTTGGAACTTGCCCTGCATGCACCTGCTTAATCGAAAATACACTGTGTTCCAAATTATTATGCAAATTATATTTTTCTCATTTACCTAAATAATTGATGTAAATAACAGTCAGCATAATTCTCATGTTATCAACTATTAAGAGTACAATTCAAATTTTATTGAACAAACCTCCTAATGATAACAGTATTTTTTTTAAACATAAAAAACTTACAATGCACTGTTCCAAATTATTACGCACAGTAAGTTTTAAAACACTTTATAGGTTGTAAAGAACTGAAAATTGTCATTTGTTGTGTTTCCAAAAAAAGGGGGCAAAATGTCAGTGCATCTTATGGAGCGAATATGGAGTGGCCGGTCCGGTGATCCCACCGCCGCCGCTGCGTCAAAATACCGGGCCGGCCGCTCGTCTCCTCTCTGCAGCAGGACCTTACCTGTTCCTTGGTCCAGCACTGGGAAGGCTTCCCACATCGTCTCTGGTCATCTCCTGTACTGTCCGCAGTCTCTGGTCATCCCCTGTACTGTGTCCGCAGTCTCTGGTCATCTCCTGTACTGTGTCCGCAGTCTCTGGTCATCTCCTGTACTGTCCGCAGTCTCTGGTCATCCCCTGTACTATGTCCGCAGACTCTTGGTCATTCCCTATACTATGTCCGCAGTCTCTTGGTCATCCCCTATACTGTCCGCAGTCTCTGGTCATCTCCTGTACTGTGTCTGCAGTTTCTGGTCATCTCCTGTAGTACGTTCGCAGCCTCTGGTCATCTCCTGTAGTATGTCCGCAGCCTCTGGTCATCTCCTGTACTATGTCCGCAGTCCATTGGTTCAGAATATTTTTTTTTCTTGTTTTCCGCCTCTAAAACCTAGGTGCGTCTTATGGTCAGGTGCGTCTTATGGAGCGCAAAATACAGTATATATTGTACATATTGTGGATTAATAAATATATACATTTATAAGCACATACATGTTTATATTCAATTTATCAAAAATAAGAGATTGTATGTAGAATACAAAATGTATTACAATTGCTTAAAGCTGCTGGTTTAGTTTAGTCAACCTCATTCATTTTCTACACCATTCCCATGGCATCTATTTGAATAGAAGTTGACCACTGATTGTGATGATGTAAAGCTACATGTTAGCCTATTGGGGAACACATATTTCCAATTTTAATAGGATATACAACTATGTATATATTTTCATAAAGTTTCCATTTGGTGCTACATAGTAGTCTTCACAGTCGCAAATGAGTAAAAATACAGTACAAATCCAGTCATCTTACAGTTTACAAAATGCTTGGGTCTAGGTATTGTCCTGTTGGTACCTTTCACTGTATCCTTCCTTTTGTAATAGCTATGTTCCGATTTGTCTTAGATTGATATATCACTTTTATAATAGTCTTTTTGGGGGTCTCTCTAATACTTTTAGAAACACTGGGGACTGTCAATAATTATTACCAATATTTTTTATTGTTTCTCTGATTTATTGAGTTTGTCTAATATATTAAATGATAAATTAACAATTTCAGCTTTTTTTTCCTCCAATAGCAGAGATTCTGTTTTACCCATAGCCCTTTGATAAGACATTTAAGGTGTGGATTTGCTGTATCCTCATACTAATATTTCTTTTATTGCATTTGCTTCCATATGGAAGTGTGCATTGTCAGAGCAATTTCTTCTGGTACATTAATATTAGCTCAATGGAATCAACATAAACATAAATTGGAACTACTTCCATGTAAAATTTCATTCCCAGCAATTGGTTTTTGATACAGATTATTAGCAAATATCCCATCCTGCCTAACTGTAATTTTAAAATCCATAAAAGAAATCAGTTGCTGATTACAAGACATATTGAATCCCAAATGATATGTATTCACATTCATCCATGCCAGGAACTTCACAAGCAATGATTTTTTGCAATCTCATATGATGAGTAGGTCATCAATATATCTGTGCCATGATACCATGGAGCAGATGTATAAGGATAAGGCCATATACAAAAATATTGTATGCCCACACCTTACAGTACATAGGATGGAGTCAACAGGTGCCCATTATCAAGCCCTGAATCTGGACATAATTGGATCTATCAAAATTAAACACACAAGAGGTATTTAATAAAGCTTTCTGTGTCAATTTAATGGTGCAGAAAATTGGTGTGAGTGGTATGCACCACATTAACAAAGCAGATAGACGTGTTTCAGCTCTGTCTGCTCCACTTGCACCAGTTTCTATTTCAGAGTAAAATAGAAACTGTCCTAGGTTACATATCTTTTTAAAAAAGGGATTATGGCAGTTTTTGATAAAGTCCTGATTGTTAAGCATTTTAGGCACATGTTCACGTACTGCAAATTATTCTTAATCGAGAACCTGTACCCCTTATCTAAGGATTTAATCATAGCATTGTAACACTAATTTGTTTTTTTGGCAATGCCAAGCTGCAGCAAGCAAAGCTAGGAAACTATAATCTTTCATCAAAAATGGTATTTACTCAAGAGATAAAACTATAATTCTACCACTTTACAACAAACCTATCCTGCCACATTTTATATATGTAGTATAGTTTTGGTTGCCAATCTTCAGAAAAGATGTCCCTGAACTGGAGAGAGTGCAGAGAACGGCAACAAAGCTATTAAGGGGGCTGAAGACCTCAGTTATAAAAAAATACTACAAAAACTAAACTTATTCCCCTGGCACAAAAGCACTTACGAAGAATATTATTGCAATATTGAAATCTTTCAACGGTGATTTTATCATTGGGCAAAAACTTTTTAACATCAAGTTGGACAAGAAGTGGTTCAAACTCAAGCTGTGTAGAGGATTCTTTACTGTATGGTGAGGATATGGAATTCCCTAGTGGTGTCAGTAGGGAGAGTAGACAAATTAAAAGAATACCTTTTAGATGTGTTTCTTAGCTAACACAATGTATGAGATATGGAAAATGGTAGTGACACAAACACACACTGAACTGGATAGACAGTGTCTTTATTTAACCTTTCTATCTATGTAACTATGTAGGTAAAGTTTACCTTTTAAGGCTTTAAGGGGAAGAAACTCACTCTTTGAAGAGTTAATATGCAGCCTTGAAAGATACTAAAATTAGTAGTAAATCATTGTATGTGGTAACAAACTGTTTTAAAGACAGCAACAATCAGTTACTAAACAGGGCCGGATCTAGCCTGTCCGATGTGGGGGTGCAGTAAAAAAATGTCAGGGGGGCAGATGATGTGAGGTCAGCAGGGCAGTATATTGGAGTCAGTAGAGCAGTGTACAGGGGTCAGCAGGCCAGAGAATAGGGTCAGCAGTTTTCAGGGCAGGGTACAGAGACCATTAGTTTGTAGGGCAGAGTACAGTGGGTTATCAAGGCAGTGCATGGAGTTAGCAGGGTAGCAGACAGAGGTCAGCAGCGGAGTGTACAGGTGGTCTCTAGGGCAGGGGACAGGGGTCAGCAGAGAAGAGGACTGGGTTTACTGGTGACAGATCACTCAGCAGAGCTCCTACTCCCATCCCCACACTGCACATAGCCTGAGCACTCAGCCAATCTCTTCCTCCCCACACAGGACACAGCTCGGATCGGATTCCCTTAAAGACATAGCCTTGATCTGCAGTTTGTAGCTGGCTACCTCACCTGTGCTGCCATTCAGATCTGGGAATTCCACAGGTAAGAACTGCAACATAGCAGTCAGCTATACACTATGCAGATTGAGGCTGTGTCTGTAAGGGATCCAATCTAAGCTATGTACTGTGTGGGGAGTAGGAGATCTGTTGAGTGCCTTGTGTGTAGTACAGGCAATGCTGGGACAAGGTCATCTAGCGCCTAGAGTGAAGATGACAAACTGCACCTCTGAAGTGTAAACACCCTGTCTCAGCATAGAATTCCTTCCCATCAAAAAAACAAAAAGACTGCACTAATTAGTAGACTCTCCCCTAAGCATAAATTTCATCTGCAAACTAAAATTCTTTCACCCGAAAATGCAAAAATCCCCCTCCTCCTTGGTTCAAATCCACCCTCCCAGTAAAAATATTTGCCCTCCAATCCTGCCTTCCAGCTCAAATCCCACACTAATTCCCCTCTCCTAGCACAAATCTCCATCAACCCCAAAAATCACCCCCTCCTAGCACAGGTTGCATTTCTTCTCAAATTTCCCATCTTAGCACAAATTTTCTCCCGCAAATCCCCCCGCCTATCATAAATCCCCCCAAATTGCACAATCACCTCCCCAGTCACCCCTATTAGCTCAAATTCCCCCACCCCTTCCTGACACAAAACTTCCCCCCAATCCCCTCTCACAGCACAAATCCTCTCCCCCCAATCCTTCCTCATAGAACACAATCTCCCCAATCCCCCCTTAGTACAAATGCCCCCCAGCACAAAAATTCCTCCCAATCCCATCTGGCTCAATTCCCCCCAATCCCATCTGGCTCAATTCCCCCTAACCCCCTCCTAGCACATATCATCCCCTACCATCCATCCTTTTAGCCCAACCCCCCCCTTGCACAACCCCCCCCCCATTCCTCCACCTAGCACAACCCCCTACAAATTACCTTTCCCAGGACAAATCCTTCCTTCTTACCCAAATCCCCCCTCCTAGCAAAAATCCCCCTGCCAATCCCCCCATCTTACCACAACCTCCCAGCACAAAAATTCCCCCCAATTCCCCCTCCTAGAACACATTATCACCAGTCCCTCCCCCTAGCACAACCCCTCCAAATGACCCTTCCCAGGAAAAATCCTCCCTCCCTACCCAAATCCCCCCAGTCCCCCCTCCTAGCATAAATCTCTCTCAATACCCCCTTACTAAAACCCCCCCAGCATATACATTGTCTCCCAATCCCCCCTTTAGCCTAAATTTCCCCACCTCCCTTCTTGAACAATCCCCCCCCACAAATAAATTCCCCCCAATCCCTCCCCCTAGCACAACCCCCTACAAATGACCTCTCCCAGAACAAATCCTCCTTCCCTACCCAAATTCCCCCTCCTAGCACAAATATCCCCCCATCTTACTACAACCTTCCAGCAAAAAAAATTCCCACAATTCCCCTTCTGGCTCAATTTTCCCCAAACCCCCCTCCTAGCACATATCATCCCTCCCCCATTCTTCTTCCTAGCACACATTCACAAATCTCCTCCAACTCCCCTTCCTAGCACAAGCTCACCCCCCCTTCCCCCTCACCTTATAGGGAAAAACTGCTACAGAGCCAGGAACAGGTGTGGGTTGTGCCTCTCTCCTATCAGAACAGCGTTCCTGTGTGTGACAGATAATGCAGGATCGCTCTTCTGTTGGGCTGCACACAGGGTTCGATTACCCGCTCCCCACCCACGTGTCCTGCTGCCGGGTGATGAGCAGCCCTTGGAGGACATAGGGAGTGGGTAATCAAACCGTGTGTGCAGCCTGACTAAAGA
Source organism: Staurois parvus (assembly GCF_062004578.1). Lineage (NCBI taxonomy): Eukaryota > Metazoa > Chordata > Amphibia > Anura > Ranidae > Staurois > Staurois parvus. The sequence continues at coordinate 721,270 of NW_028318272.1, forward strand.
GCAATCCTTTGTTATCTGTCACACAGAGGAACACTGTTCTGATAGGAGGGGAAAGCAACGCACTTGCTACAGCCTCTCTCCTCTCTGCCACTCCTTTTCGGGCTTTCCCTCTCCTTGTAAATTTGTACTGAGTGCAGGGCTAGAGGGAAGTAGCCAGGCAAAACATCCATCGGGTGGCTGGCCTGGGGGGGCACAATGGAAATCTCTGGGGGTGTAGCCCACCCCAGCACTCCCCTAGATCTGGCCATGTTACTAAATGTGCTAAGCTTAGCAGTGCTGTACCACAAAACTGGGTAATTAAATAGACTGTTATAATGTCATGTTTTTTGATGACATTAAAAAAAATCAGTTGGAATGACCAAACTTATTTTGACAAAATTGCAGTATGTGCAGTTAAATGTCAAATGAAATGTAATTTTGGGAGAATAGCACTAGACCCTATACATATACTGAATATAAATACATTTGGAAATAAAATAGGATGCCAAGTGGAATCTCCAAAAACAAACAAAATCTTGGGGTTTTTAAATACAGGAGATTAAAACGCATGCTGCTTACATAGTCTTGCCTTTGTATAAATCACACGTAAGGCCATATTTACAATACATGGTTCAGTTCTGGCCATCACATTTTAAAAAAGGTGTGTTCCATTTGGAGAAATTGTTTTTAAAGTATACTTCATTAATATGTTCAAATATATCCTAGGCCAGCATTAAGTGATTTCTCTATGTAGGGACTGTACAAAGGATTAGGGATTACTAATAGATAAGATTGAAATATTTTCTTCAAAGGAATTGAGTAGACTCACTTTAGAGGGTCACAAAAGATTGTTTATTTATATGTGGTGAAATTGACAACAGTTACACAGTTGTCTTCCTCTGGACTAGAGCTGAAGATGTTGTGAGAGGGCGAGCTTGATGGAAATGTTTAAAGCTTACTAGATAGGTACTTATGTAACAATATTTCTAAGGCATTTAAGCAGATGTGACAAAATAAACTCACTGGCACAACAAAGGTCTCTGGTCCACTTTTTGCCACTTCACATTAATTGGAGATAATAAAATGTTGAAGTCCAGAGCCTCTCAAATCTCCTACCTTATACAGAAGGTCCATAGAAAGTAATCTCACGTGGGGACCTTCGGCCTACCATAATAACATTAATGTGTCCTAGGACCAATAAAGTTGTGTTCTGTTGAACAACATTACAAAAAGAATATTAAGATAAAACTCCAGTTTTGTTGAGATGCAAGGCAACCTAAATTTACTGCAAGTACTTTAGCTAGCTTTACTGAAATTTGAATTTTGTTTCTAGAAATACTGATGTAGACCTTGCTATGCTCATTCTGAAACTTGCTTGAAAAGTAGGATGGGCTGCCTTTAATCAATATTAAAATCCTAATCTTAAAGTTTAAATGATGCAATGAGAAAAGTTGTAATATCAGAATCTTTAAACATTAAGAAACTAAAATAAAATTGTAAAAAGTTGAGAAAACATAAAACAATAACATATACATATTCTATAATAGGGGATGGCTAGAATTGGACCTCAGACTTAAAGAGATGGGTATCTAGATTCTGCAACAAAAAATTACTTTAGAAAATCATGTCTTGCTGCAGATTAAAACTGAAACATATTTTTGTGGTGCCGAATTACAAAATGATTTGTGCAGCAATTATACTGCATATGTTAATTTTTTTTTGTTTTTACAACTCTTTAAGTTATCACTGTTAACAAAGCAAGAGGTTAAAGAAATACACATTATTTATGTTTCTACATATTAATATGAAATTATAATCTACATTTTTGAATTTCAATTCACATTACCTTCTTGGCAGCATTAATTCAATTATGTAAAATAGAAAAGTGTGTGCTGACACCTTTTATTTCTTCTTTCCAAATGTTTAATAGATAACATTTTTCCAGCAGAGCAGAGGTTAAGCAGATCCTGTCTTTCTCCATTCCCTTTGTGTTTCCATGTTCACACATTCCATAATGCTGCCCAGCTTGTTTTGTGAGCCATTTCAGGCAACCTGCCAGGCACAGTTTGTCAGAGGGCAGTTCTGATTTCGTTATCTCAGGTGGCATTAGGTTTAACAGAGAGGGAGAAACAGCATATGTTTCATGCAATGACATCATCTGCCAACACTTTCTACCTAGACTTCTAAAGCATGCTTGTCTACTCCAGCACACTGTGTATAATGCAAAGTGTGCATCTGCTGAAACATCAAAATATTTTCAAAGCAACAACCATTTATCAACATAAGTGTAATTAATACATAATGCATGCTGCTAAACTGGCATGCTAATTAGGTTATAAATAATTATTTTGAATAGGTAATGGCCAGCTACTACTGTATATTGACATATCACATTATTTATATCCCTGTACACTAGTAAATTTATCAAAACAGTTAAATTGTAAGAACGTAATTTCATCCTCTACAAGCCTCCTTTGGTCTATACCCAGTCTCTGTATTTTGTTCTTTCTTAAATGTTAAGAAACTTAGTTTTAATTTGCATTGCAAACCATATTGAAAACAGCCAAAATTGCTGAGATGCAACACACTTTATAGAGAAAAAAAATCGAAATGTGTAATTGCTTGCCAATTATTTACTATGTAAAGTAATTCTTTTTTAACATTCTTGCATAGCTTCACTGAAATTATGTGTGGATTTAAGGACCTGGAGTACAAAGGATATACACAACTGTTTCTGCACATTCTGTATTGCTAACAGTTGCTAACAGCAAGAAAAAAATATTAAGAAAGTGGGTATGGTGGGGATGTATTTAACGGTTTTAGTCCCAGAGCTTTATCATCTCCCCCCTTGATTTGCAGTAGGTTTCCTTTTTTTTTAAATGTTTTGATTTCACATGTTATGATAGTTTGTTGCTTTAGTTTTTTAAGGTTATATTAATGTAATATACATGTTTTTATCACAAATCTGACATTAATTTGATAGCTAATTTGGATAAATAAATTGTATTTATTTGGTTTTAATTAATTTAAAAACAGTTTGCTCAGCCTCAAAAGATAACCAATAAATTCTTCTGATAAAAGGATATTACACAAGTGTCATTTTTATGATGTAATAAAGAAAAAAAGGTAAAACTTGAAGTGAATATTTTCTTTTAGTTTAGGATAGCTTTTACCCCTTTCCACTCTAAAATGCAATCATGATAACAACAAAACAACTTGTCTGTATAAATTGTTTAGGATTAAAATAAGATTAAGCTGGTTTTGCGTTGACATAAATTTGCACGTTATCCACCTTTTTACTAGTTAAGTGTTCTTGCATGGCAAGACCACTTACTGTTATCTCACATATATATTCTTATTATAGCCAAATTTACCACCCTAACTCCTCCCACAGTTTTTACACTACATAGACAGTAATATACCGAAACGTGCGGATTGTTCCCGATTGGTGTGCTATTACTTTGTGGAACGTTTCGCCGAATGGTTCATGAAATAACGGCGTTTTTGTGGTGAAATTGGTCCCATAGGAATGTATGGCGGAATGTTCAAAGCTAGAGTGGGAGCTGACAAAAGCTAAAGTGTGAGCTGAAAAATCAGAACATGATTTCTAAACTGTCATCACTCCCTCATTTTCAAGCCCACCTACACAAATCTTATATCAAAATGTTCAGCTATCCCTGTTGCCACTATGTCCATGGCTAAGCTATAGTCCTGATAGTTTTCACAATATGACCATTTGTTTGCAACTCACGCCGCCCATTGACATTCATTGAAACTCCACTCTAGCCACCTCAAATTTGAAGGGCAATTTCTAAACTGCGACTGTGCCTTCATTTTTAATATTTCAGAGACATACTACGCATCAAAATGTAGGTCTGGGTCTTGTGATTCTCACAATATAAAGCTCTTCACTGTAGGATGTATAGTTTTTAAAACTACGACCATTTAAAGATGCCAGTGAAGTGAGCAATTTGGAGCAGTTTGTTTTTAACCGCTCTTCTCTGCCCTATTTGAAATCTAATTTTGAATTTGTGACGGTTTGGCCGGCTTCTGGTTAAAGGTTTGGAAATAAGTTTTCTACAGTAGAGAGTATTTGAGGTGATAATGCTGCTAATGTTTTTATAAATGTATGTTTTAATGCAACTGTGAAGCACTTTGGGCAACAACATTGAAATTAAATGTGCTATATAAATAATTAAAAGTTGAATGCATTTCTCACTCTATCAAGCTTGCCATGTGCACTTTTTAAATTTGATCAATCAATTGGTTAGTGTAATGTTTACTATCTTTACTCACTCCAAACACTCCACACAGTTACTCTGCCCACTCCATAAAGTTACTCTGCCCAGTCCAACCTTTTCACAGGTACTCCAGCCACTCCAACCACACAACAGTTACTCAATCACTCCACCCAGTTACTCCGCCCACTCCAGTTGTAGACTACTGGTGGAGGCAAGAACAATTCACACAATTTCCCCAGAAATTGTAGCTTTTCTAGTTTGATATTGCTAGTATTCCAAATGACATTGCTCTCAAACATTTGATGAAGTTTTTGGGACCTCGGAAGGTATAATAATAATAAAAAAAATAATATGTGTGTGTGTGGAAAGGAACATTCATGTGCACAAGCGCAAAAATCTAAGGAACTCTAAAGAAGTCAGATTATGGGTGTGCATGCACAGGCGGGTGTGCGAGTGCGCATTGGTGCCACAAGGGCTATTTATACTGCACTAGTGCAGTGCCATTTGGTCTGTTACATTTCCAAGTTCCTGTTATCAGTTCCTGTTTGATCTTCTGTTGCTGACTTGATCTGACTCTCCCACCTATACTGACCCCTGGCTTGTCCCTGGATTACGCTTCTGCCTGCCCCTTCTGCTCAACCATCTTGCTTTTACCAACCTTGGCCTGACTCCTGACTACTCTGCTGCCTGCAGTCTGAACCTGCTTGCTAGTTGCCAACCCAGACTGTCTGACTCTGTCTTATTGCCATCCTGCTTCTGTAACAGCTGATTGGAACTCTTCACTGGCTCCAGTCCTTCTGCCTGTGCGTTTTGGTCATGCCATCAATGCGTTCCAGATGCACATCAGCACCTGCCAATGAGAGACTTACCTGTCACTCATGCCACTCTGTGCTTTGGCATTTCCTGTTGCCTTATCAGGACTCATGTCATTCAGGGTGTAACATGTTATTAAAAAATGCCCCCCCTCCAATCCTCCACTGTGTCAGGGGGTTGGAGATGCTCTTCCTGCACCTACTTTCACAATTTAAAAACTGTGGGGCTCTGTCCACAAAGCTCAGCTGTGTCATTTATTCACAGCTTTTTAAAAAAAAACAAAAAAAACCATACTATAAGTCCCAGATGATAGATGGCTTGTAGTTCTCAATGAATTGCAAGGGAACTGGTGAGCACCATTGTAGTCCATTGATTGTTCCTGCTCATTAGTAACTGTTTGCTTGTACTGGAGCTATGGGCAGACAGCTGTTATGAGAGTCTGCAGGAGCCTGACATTGCACCCTAGATCTGCTGATCACAGGTGCAATACTCTGCAGGCTCCTAAGAAAAAATAATGAATGTACAAAAATCATTTATTTATTTATTTATTTTTTAAAGTGAACTTCTCCTTTAAAGTTCCTGAAAGCATGTCGTGTTTGATCGTTAGTCTGACAACTGTTATTTGTATTTTTTTTCAGATCAGAGATTTACTAGGCAGCGCAGGAAAGATTAATATGACAGTCACAGAGATTGCAGCTTCATAAACAGGTCAGCAATGGCAGTTCCCATATTTTTATTTGCTGACAGATTCCTTTATCCACTTCAGCTTTTGTACCAATATACACCTAACAGACCAAAGCAATTTTTAAATTTCCAATATAGGCTTGTTTAATTGGCAATAACTTTGTTGCTACTTAAGTCAGAAACCTAATACACAGTTTTTAGAGACAAACTAGGTTTTCTTTTGGCAAAATTGTCTTACAATTGTTGTTTTATTTTCTATGTAATCCATAGACATAGATACTAAAAAATTATGAAAAAGTATACCCTTTATTCTAAAATTTGTCCCGTTTAAAAATATTCAAAAACCATCCTAAAAAGGTGACCAAACGACTATGTGCTGCACTGTCTTATATGTGAAAACATAAACAAATTAAGAAAGAATGAATATCTAAATGCCAAATTAATAACTATATAAATAATTGCGAATAAAAAAGTAAACCCCCAAGGAGTAAATATGTGACACAAAAAATCAGTGAATAATTAATAAGTATGACTAAAAAGTCCCAATAATCACGAAAGTTCATAAAGAAAGTGAATAGTCACAACAGAGTGAATTAAAAAAGGTGCTCCACTTGTGCATCTAGCAGTCCACTCCACTCTTCACCATTGTGCACTCTGTATCTCATTTGTTCACCATCTTCATGTGGTTAAGTGAAATTATTCAATATTTTTATATGCAAACAAGTGTTTCCCTTCACTTTCTGTCCTAGAGAAGCAACATGAATTAAGAGAAAATATACTCAAATTGATGGGAAATTCCCACCTCAGACAGTTGTTGCACATGTGTCCCTATTGATTTACCCTTACCCTCTTAGTTACATAGTTAGTCTGGCTGAAAAAAGACAAAAGTCCATCTAGTTCAACCATAAAAAAAAGTTATAATTCTATATCCACAGTTGATCCAGGGGAAGGCAAAAAAACCAGCAAAGCATGATCCAGTTTGCTCCTGCAGGGGAAAAAATGCATTCCTGATCTCCCGAGAGGCAATCGGATATTCCCTGGATCAACTTTGCCTATAAATGTATGTATCCAGTTATATTATGTTTATCTAGGAAACAATCCAGGCCTTTTTTAAAGCAATCCACTGAGCTGGCCAAAAACAATTCTTGAGGGAGTCTATTCCTTTCACGTACCTGGATAGTGAGCCTGATGTGAAGAGGCAGACCTCCCGTACAACTCCGACTCAAGGACTGCTGATAGTGAGACAGAGGTCGCAGGAGCACGGTGGGGTATGAGTGCCGGAGATCAATCCGGTAACAGCTGGAGGGCTGATGAGTTGCAGGCCAGAGCAGGGTGCAGATGTATCCGTGCAGGATGGATGGATGCCAGGGATGTGTGCTGGGGATGCAGGTTCAGATGAGCCGGGTTTGATATTGGTGAGGCAGATCAGGCTTATAGCGTCAGGAGGAAGAGTAGTCGGGTCACAGGCCAGGTTCAGTAACATAAGATCAATCAGACAGGAGCAGGCAGAAGAATAATCCAAGGACAAGCCAGAGGTCAGGGCAGGAAGCAATCAAGCAGAGATCAGGAACAGGCTGGTTTGGCAACAGGAATCAATCATGGAAGTCAGGAAACACAATCGGGGGAAAAGACCATACGGCAATGAGATAACCACAGCAGACAGTTTAAATAGCCCGCTTGGTGCCAGCATAAATGACAGGCTAGTGCCCGCATGCGCGAGTGCAAGTGTGCGTGCCTCTGCCCAAGTGCCCACACATCTGCTCGGCTTGCAAGGACCCTGCGCATGCGCATATTTGTGCGCCGTGGAGCTTTACCTGCACTATGGGCAGGCCTTTCCTGACAATTCCACATGTTCACAGCTCGTACTGTGAAGAAACCTTTCTGTGTTTGGAGATTACATTTATTTTCCTCCAGAGTAAAGAGTGCCCCCTTGTCTTCTGTGATGACCTCAAGGTGAATAACTCTACATAGAGTTCACTATATGAACCACTGATGTATTCATACATGTTGCTCATATCCCCCTTAATTTCCTCTTCTCAAGAGAGAATAAATTCAGTTCCTCTAATCTTTCCTCATAGATGATCTCCTCCATGCCTCTTATCAGTTTGTTTGCCCTTCTCTGTACTTTCTCCAGTTCCCCGATATTCTTTTTGTGAACTGGTGCCCAAAACTGAACTGCATATTCCAGATGAGGTCTTACTAATGATTTGTACAGGGGTAAAATGATATCTCTTTCCCTGGAGTCTATACCTCTCTTAATGCAGGGAGACAGCAAACCATTCGGTTGAGGCGATCCTGGCAACACATTATTCTATCAGTCCCAGGGGCGGACTGACCATTTGGAAACTCGGGCACTGCTCGAGGGCCCGGGGTCAGTAGGGGGCCCCGTGAGATGCCCCTGGTACCTTTTTCATAGGCTTTTTTGAGTTTGGGCAAGGACACAGGGGCCCCATGATTCCCTATTGCCTGGAGGCCCCATGAGTTGTCAGTCCGCCCCTTATCAGTCCTTCTGATTATAGAATCCCCTATTACCACCAACTTTCTAGGCCTTCCTGCACTACCCTCACCACCCCTCCCAGATGGTCTGCACTCTCGGCTATTAGGGATAGCAGTGACATTCAGGCATGCCACCCCTGAGCTTGCCACCCCCACATCTTTGCCCAACTTGGCAAATCTGTTTGGGTGCTCAAACCCAGGGCTGGCCTTCCTTTTCTGTGAGCCCCTGCCACTCCCTCTTACTACAGTAACCCATCTTCCTACTTGATAATCCTGACGAGCCACTGCATCCTTCACATCAATCCCATTAGCTACCTGCTCAGAGAGCAGAAGACTTGAAAGCAAGGTTGTCAGTTCTGCCCAGTGTTACAACTTTCTCTTCCAGATCTCTAACACAAGCTTCTAGAAGGGCATCCCGCTCACATCTGCTGCAGCAGTATCCATCCTGGAGCTGTTGCTTCATTGTTGCATACATGCAGCACACTGTGCATGGCACAAAACTGTCAACCCTGCTACCACTCATATCCCAGTTACAATATTAATATTATTCATAGGAAATATCAGTTGTCACTTACAGGTTTGTAGACTCCTTATAATCTCCTGTTTTCAAGTCCGGTTTTTTAACTCCACTTAATCAAATATCCACTTGATCAAAAGGTCCAGCAAGCAAAACACAGGCAAGCTCAAGAATGAACAAGCTTATAGTGAGCTCTACAGAATGTTATATAGTACCTGTAGCAGTTGTGACCAATTAACCCCTTCCCTTAATCAGCACACTGAAGGAAGGAAAGGTAAGAAGAAAAAATGCTATTTAAAAAGTGAAAGAAAAAGTGTTTTAAAAAAGTAAAAGCTGCTAGCAAGTCCCCAAAGAAGAAAGTAAAACAATTACAAGCACCAGCAATCACCAACAGTCAAAAGCAAACTTTTTTTCACTCTCCACTCAAATTTCCCACTCTTTTTTAGCTTCCAGCCAGCAAAATGTGCCAGCATATTGCTGACAAATTTATAATTTCCCATCTCTGGGTATAAAGAAATTAAAACCTTGCAGAACATCTAATTCCTTCCCATTCTACCCAAAACAAAAAAAAAATATTTTACATGCACTTTAAATTTCTGTAGTGAAAAAGTAGTGAAAGGTTAAAGCACTGTCAGGTTTTTATTACTGTATCTGTTTAGGGAGATACGTCATCTCTAATTGTTATCTCCAATGTAACAAATTACAGTAAGGGTAAATCTAAAATGTTGACTCACAACTAGAACAGGAATTGAGGGAAAAGTTTCCAATTGGGACATTTGTTTGTATGACAACTGTATAAGAGGGGATTTTCCTCATATCGGAAATATATCCTCACACTTTCTGTTGAGTCAATGGAACAGGAAGTGAAGGAAAATCTCCCTACTTAGACACAGATAATAAAAAAAGCACTCTCCTCATCTAAAATGAAAAAAATAAAAACATTTTGGATTTAGATATACTTTAATCTTCTATATTTTCTGGTTAATTTTATAAATGTTAAAATCAATCTGTTCAATACATTTTTTGAACAGAATATTCTGACTACTGAGTCAGCTGTTTGGAGTATCTCAGTGTTTCACTAAACAGAAGTAACGTTCTGAGCTCTTCTGATGTGCTTGTCAGTTTTATGCACTAATGAAACAGTTCTGTAACATTTTCTCATGTGCTGAAAGAGCTCCAAGAATAACTGGCATTCAGAACACATGCACACTACATTTGCATACATACCGAAAGACAACTAAATATTTTTGTTAAAATAATAATATAAAATCTGATAAACCAACTAACAATGCACTTTATCACAATAAATTACGTATCAAGAATTTATAATACAATATATTTAACTATGCATTATTAACTGTTGTTCTATGTTATTATCTGTCATCGTAAGCTAAACAAAGCTTAAAACTGTTTGCTAGCAGTACTCTTTAATAGGATTACAAGGCCTAAATTTAGCTATGTGCCATGAAATATTTGCTTCTCATTACAGAAGTTTCATTGTAAATATATTCATTAAAATTAAATATTGCCATGGTTGTATATAAGAAATCCTTAAGTAAATTCTAATCAGAAAATGAACAGACTGCATAATTTCCTGTCTGCATGCATGTGCTCCCAGCAGGGGTGTATCATGAAATCAGTGGGTCTGTGTGCAAGATCAAAAGTGAGCCCCAGGAAAAATAAAAATACAGTGTGGGAGTGGTTTAAATTGTGCTAAATATTGGGGGTGGCTTAAAGGGAGTGTGGTTCAATATAGTCTGAGATGATTTTTCCTGTGCAGAATGTAATGGTGTTAAATAGGGAATTTACAGTGCAAAATGAGTGGGCAAAGATGCCAAGTGTGAACCTTACCCCATATCAAAAGGAAGAGTTTTTGGTCAAAGGATGGGTTCTTGCTGGAAAAAAATATTTTAAGCAACAGACAGCATGGATTCATGAAAGACAGAAGTTGTCAAACAAATCTGATTTCTTTTTAGGAGGTAAGCAAAACCTTGGACAGAGGGGTGGCTGTGGATGTGGTATACTTGGATCTTACAAAAGCGTTTGACACAGTTCCCCACACACGTCTAATGTGTAAGGTAAAGTCTACAGGCTTGGAAAAATCTGTATGTAAATGGATAGGAAACTAGCTTAATAAAGGCATGCAATGCCAAGCTGCGGTTTCTAAAGTGAGTAAAATCCTCTCTTGTATTAAGATCATATTCAGTATTAATGATTCATACTCTGATTGGTCTAGGGTTGTTAGTGGTGTATCCCAAGGTTTAGTGTTACTTTTTTATATATATATATATATATATATATATATATATATATATACACGATATAGGGTCTAGGATTAAAAATCCCATTCAGTCTTTGCAGATGACACCAAGCTGTGCAGTGGAATAACGTCCTTACAGGATGTCTCCAACTTACAGGCTGACCTCAATGCACTGTTTAATGGGGCAATTCTGTGGCAAATGAGGTTTACTGTTGATAAATGTAAGGGTGTGCACTGGGGGGCTAAGAATATGCATGCATCATACATACTGGGGGGAGATAGAACTGGGAGAATCAATGTTGGAGAAGGATCTGGGAGTTCTGGTAGATCATAAACTTAATAATATCATGCAATGCCAAGCATCAGTTTCTAAAGCGAGCAAAATCCTCTCTTGTATTAAAAGAGGTATAGACTCCAGAGAGAGTGATCTCATTTTACCCCTGTACAAATTAGTACAGTACATACTGTGAGGGGTTAGCCCAGTAGCAGGTTGTGCTTGACCCCCCCCCCCTGGATGGGTCAGAACACTGTGAAAGAGGCTCAGCACTACAGCAGGATCTTGGTGAAAAGTTGTGCTTTATTTACAAGTCTGGTGAACACACAGTGCATATAGTCAAAACAGCAAAAAAAATACAAACAGAGGATAGAACCTTGCCACATTGGGCGTCTAACTGCAAACACAGGTTTCCTATCTAGCTGTCTGAATACAGCCTATCGCTGCTCAGACATAGAGGGTTCACACAGTCTAAGATCACACAGATTATCTCTCACCATTGGATGGTTTGGTTGCTCCCCAGTCTGTCCTGCACAGCAAACTGGTTCCAGGTTGGAGCCTTCTCCCTAAGCAGCCTGGGAGTTTTATTGCACCCAGAGCCCTTAACTCACTACACCTGAGCTCATTAAATCATCAGTAAGCCAGACAGGCTCACTACACAGCACCAAAGGAGAAACAGTCAGTGTAAAGCATGAATCTGGGACAAACATACAGTACCTCCCATCCTGGACACATCCCTTAGTTCTTCCTGACCTCCTGTCACAATACATAGTAATACCTCATCTGGAATATGCAGTTCAATTTTGGGCACCAATTCACAAAAGGAACATTGGGGAACTGAGAAAGTACTGAAAAGGGCAATCAAACTGATAAGAGGCATGAAGGAGCTCAGCTATGAGGAAAGATTAGAGGAACTGAATTTATTCTCTCTTGAAAAGAGGAGATTAAGGGGGGTTATGATCAACATGCATAAATATATCAGTGATTCATATAGTGAACTTGGTGTTGAGTTATTCACCTTGAGGTCATCACAGAGGACAAGGGGGAACTCTTTATGTCTGGAGGAAAAGAAATGTAATCTCCAAATATGGAAAGGTTTCTTCACAGTAAGAGCTGTGAACATGTGGAATAAACTCCCTCAAGAGTTGATTCTGGGCAGCTCAGTGCATTGATTTAAAAAAGGCCTGGATTATTTCTTGGATACATAGACTATAACTAGTTACTAACATTTATAGGTAAAGTTGATCCAGTTAATATACAATTGCCTCTCGGGGGATCAGGAAGGAATTTTTTTCCCCTGCAGGAGCAAATTGTATCAAGCTCAGGTCTGGGTATAGGATCATAACTTTTTTCTTTTTTTGGTGGTTGAACTGGACTTTTGTCTTTTTTCAGCTAGAGTAACTACAGGTGCAACTCGAAAAATTAGAATATCGTGCAAAAGTTCATTTATTTCAGTAATGCAACTTAAAAGGTGAAACTAATATATGAGATAGACTCATTACATGCAAAGCAAGATAGTTCAAGCCGCGATTTGTCATAATTGTGATGATTATGGCTTACAGCTCATGAAAAGCCCAAATCCACAATCTCAGAAAATTAGAACATTACATGCAATCAATAAAACAAGGATTGTACATAGAACAATATCGGACCTCTGAAAAGTATAAGCATGGATATGTACTCAGTACTTGGTTTGGGCCCCTTTTGCAGCAATTACTGCCTCAATGTGGTGTGGCATGGAAGCTAACAGCCTGTGGCACTGCTGAGGTGTTCTGGAAGACCAGGATGCTTCAATAGAGGCCTTCAGCTCTTCTGCGTTGTTTGGTCTCATGTCTCTCATCTTTCTCTTGGCAATGCCCCATAGATTTTCTATGGGTTTCAGGTCAGGTGAGTTTGCTGGACAATCAAGCACAGTAATCCCACGGTCATTGAACCAGGTTTTGGTGCTTTTGGAAGTGTGGGCAGGTGCCAAGTCCTGCTGGAAAATAAAGTCAGCATCCCCATAAAGCTCATCTGCAGAAGGAAGCATGAAGTGCTCCAAAATCTGGTAGACGGCTGCGTTGACTTTGGACTTAATGAATCACAGTGGACCAACACCAGCAGATGACATGGCTCCCCAAATCAACACAGACTGTGGAAACTTCACACTGGACTTCAAGCATCTTGCAGTGTGTGCCTCTCCATTATTCCTCCATACTCTGGGTCCTTGGTTTGCAAATGAGATGCAAAAGTTGCTCTCATCAGAAAAGATGACTTTGGACCACTGAGCAACAGACCAGGTCTGTTTTTCTTTAGCCCAGGTAAGATGCTTCTGACGTTGTTTGTTGTTAAGGAGTGGCTTGACAAGAGGAATATGACATTTGAAGCCCATGTCCAGGATCCGTCTGTGTGTGGTGGCTCTTGATGCACTGACTCCAGCCTCAGTCCACTCCTTGTGAAAGTCCCCAACACTTTTGAATGGCCTTTTCCTGACAATCCTATCCAGGCTGCGGTCATCCCTGCTGCTTGTGCACCTTTTTCTTCCACACTTTTCCTTTCCATATAACTTTCTATTAATGTGCTTTGATACAGCACTTTGGGAACATCCAACTTCTTTTGCAATTACCTTTTGAGGCTTTCCCTCCTTATGGAGGGTGTCAATGATGGTTTTCTGTACAATTGTCAGGTCTTTCCCATGATTGTGATTCCTACTGAACCAGACTGAGAGACCATTTAAAGGCTCAGGAACCCTTTGCAGGTGTTATGGCTTAATTATCTGATTAGAGTGGGCCACTCTGAGCCTAGAATATTGCACCTTTTCACAATATTCTAATTTTCTGAGATTGTGGTTTTGGGGTTTTCATGAGCTGTAAACCATAATCATCACATTTATGACAAATCACGGCTTGAACTATCTTGCTTTGCATGTAATGAGTCTATCTCATATATTAGTTTCACCTTTTAAGTTGCATTACTGAAATAAATGAACTTTTGCACAATATTCTAAGTTTTTGAGTTTCACCTGAATGTAACTATGTAACTATGAATACTACATAGAGGACCTGGGTTGGCATAGTGAACCAAAATGAGAACCTTAAGATATTCCAACCATTTGAAAAATTACCAGGATAGGGAGGGGTGTTTCACTTGTGCAATGTAGTCATTAAAAAAGTAAAACAGAGTCAATCTTCATCATTTCTATCTGAGAAACAAGGTAGCTTTTAACTCACAAGTACAGATGTAATTGTGCAATTTGACTTTATACATAGATCTACTTTCAGATCTATGGTGTTAAGAAACTGCATTCATGTTCCTCTCCTGTATATCATCCTATTCATCCATATACCTCTCTTAAATACCATCCTTTTCATCCTGTACCTCTCTTACATACCATCCTATTCATCCATGTGCTGCTCTTATATACCATCCAATTCATCCTATACCTCTCTTATATACCATCCAATTCTAACATATACCTCTGTTATATACCATCCTGTTCATCCATATATCTCTCTTATATATCATCCTATTCATACTCTTATATACCATTATTATTATACAGTATTTATAAAGCGCCAATAGTTCACTCAGCGCTGTACATTACAAAAGGGGACAGAACATGTGACAGAACAACAACAATACAATGCAAAACATGAGGGGATGGAGGGCCCTGCTCTTTTGAGCTTACAATCTAGGAGGGAGGGGATGGTAGCACAGGAGGAGATAGCTGTGGGGGATGGGGTGATAGGAAGAGTGGAGGCGGTTGGCAAGTTAGCAGGGGGTGGGGTATGCTTCCCTGAAGAGGTGGGTTTTCAGGGTGCGCCTAAAGGAGAGGAGAGTAGGTGATAATCTGATGGGTTGGGGCAGGGAGTTCCAGAGGATGGGTGACACCCTGGAGAAGTGTCAAGGTCCTACCTTTTCCCTGAAGTTTTGTTACTCCATGTGCTGGCGTCCATCTTGGATTCTGCTGTGCATGGTGGGAATCCTTTTATGCCTTCAGGTCTCTGAGGTCCATCCCCCAGAGGGGTGTGGCTGATGACATATAAGCCTGTGGCCCGCACATGCTCTTTGCACTTGTGTCTTGTGTCTTTGTCTTCCTACAGCTCTGTGTATACGCTCGTGACTCTTCTGGTACTCTGACTCGGCTTGTTATTAAGACCATTCTCTGTGTTTTCCTTCGATCTGACCTTCCGTTGCTGAACCCGGCCCGTGACCTGTGATTCTCTGTCTACTGTTCTGTACCGTTTTGTCCCGTTGTTGTCAACCCAGCTTGCCTGACTACGCTATTGTCATTCTCACCAGCTACACGCCATTGGCGGCGGCCATTACCGCAGCCGGGGTGTCTTGGGGGCCGCGACCTGGTACCTGGCTGCATCAAGTCCATCCCCACCATCAGGGGCCCTGGTGAAGGGCAGCCTGGGACTTAGACTCTGCGCCCTGAGGGACTTCGGTCTGTTGGTGGTGGTTGTCGTCAGCCAGTGCGTTACCCTGCCACTAGGCCTACCTGTCCGTTCCACAGCCCTGCCCTGACATTACACAAGTGCCATGAATCCTGACGGTGCAGGTACGCCTTCGCTTCCAATGTTGGTCGCCAGACTGGATCAACAGGATCTCCTCTTGGATCAGTTTGCTCAGGCGTTGCAAACCCTGCTTGCACGCACCGCGCACCTTACTCCTGGTGTTATTAGGCCGGTTGTCACTCCGGTGGTCGCTCCCGCTGCTGTTCCACTGGTTGCGCCTACCGCCGCGGCTGCTGCGGCACCCGCGGCGCCCAGAGGTATGATTGGTTCAGCCCCTCTTCCACAGCGCTTTGGGGGTGAGCCGAGTCAGTGTCGTGGGTTCCTCAACCAGGTGGGGATTTACTTTGAATTAATACCCCACGCTTTTCCGACTGAGAGGTCAAAGGTGGGTTTCCTAATATCGCTACTCTCAGACAAGGCCTTGGCCTGGGCGAATCCCTTATGGGAGAGGAATGACCCAGTGATACACGAGTTTTCCGGTTTTGTCGATGCCTTCCGTAGGGTATTCGACGTACCGGCTCGCTCCGCCTCGGCTGCAAAGCTGCTCATGTCTATGCATCAGGGTTCACGGACCGTTGCCGAGTACGCCATAGAGTTTCGTACCCTGGCAGCAGAGGTGGGTTGGAACAATGAGGCTCTGGTGGCTGCGTTTTCTCAGGGTCTTTCTGATGCATTGAAGGATGAGATCACAGCCAAGGAATTGCCTGTGGAGCTGGAGGCACTAATTTCCTTCCTGATCCTGATTGATACCAGGCTCAGGGAGAGGCCTTCACTCAAGGAACGCCTGTGGAGGCCTTCCAATCGACTGGCACCTGCGTTTTCTGTCCCACCCGTTCCTCCCTCTCCTCCCACGCCTCCTGGGGATAGATTGTCTGATGGTGAGCCCATGCAGCTGGGGTTTGCTCGCCTTTCCGAGGGAGAGCGGGCCGCTCGGCGTCGGGAGGGGCGCTGCCTGTACTGTGGTCTTGGTGGGCACTTTCGGCAGTCCTGTCCGGTCCGTCCGGGAAACGCTCGCACCTGAGATCCTGTCGGGGACAGATCTTGGGTGGAGTCTCCTCGTCCCCGGCATTCCGCAGAAATAAGCCACTGATCACCGTTGTCCTCTCTTGGGCGGAGGACTCGGTGACGGCCCAGGCGTTGGTAGATTCTGGGGCCGGCAGGTTGTTTATGGACAGCTCGTTTGCTGCCCAGCACTCCATTCCCCTGCAGGCTCGAGTTACCCCATTGGTTCTCGAGGCGATAGATGGCAGGCTCCTGCAACCACCGCAGGTTACCCACGAGACTATGCCAGTTGAAGTAGCTATTGGGGCTGTACACAGGGAGTTGGCCAGTTTCCAGGTGATTTCTTCCCCTCACTATTCGGTGGTTTTGGGGTATCCCTGGCTCCAATGCACAATCCAACCTTCAATTGGCAAACAGCCGAGATTCTCTCGTGGTCTCCACAGTGTGGGGCCGGGTGCATCCGTGGGCCGGTTAAGGTGTTGTGTGCCTCCTCAGACTCTGCGTTGCCCACCGACTATGGGGAGTACCAGGACGTGTTTGATAAGGTACGCGCTGGTGCCTTACCTGCTCATCGTCCATACGACTTCGCCATATCCTTGCAACCCGGTGCCACTCCTCCGCATGGCAGGGTGTATCCTCTCTCGGTTGCGGAGAATAAGGCCATGGAGGAGTACGTTGTGGATGCGCTTTCCCGGGGGCACATTCGTAAGTCTACTTCCCCAGCAGGAGCGGGCTTTTTCTTTGTTAAGAAGAAGGGTGGTGAATTGAGGCCTTGCATCGATTATAGGGGTCTTAATCGAATCACCACTAAGAATGCCTACCTGATTCCCTTGATTACTGAGTTGTTCGACCGCCTTAAGGGGGCAACAGTCTTTACCAAACTTGACCTTAGGGCGGCGTACAACCTCATACGGATCAAACAGGGGGATGAGTGGAAGACCGCGTTTAACACCAGAACCGGTCACTACGAATACCTGGTGATGCCCTTCGGGTTGTGTAACGCGCCCGCAGTTTTTCAGGAATTCATAAATGATGTCCTGCGTGACTTGTTGCAGCAGTGCGTTGTGGTTTACCTGGATGACATCCTGGTTTACTCTGCCTCCATGGAGTCCCATATCCAGGATGTCAGGCAGGTGCTGCAACGATTACGTGAGAACGAACTTTTTTGTAAACTTGAGAAGTGCGAATTCCATCAATCCCAAGTTGCCTTTTTAGGCTACATCATTTCTGCGGAGGGATTCTCCATGGACCCTCAGAAGGTTTCGGCGGTTCTGCAGTGGCCTCGTCCCAATGGTCTTCGGCCCATTCAGCGCTTTTTGGGTTTTGCCAACTACTATCGGAAGTTCATCAGGAACTTCTCCACGCTGGCAAAGCCTCTCTCAGACCTAACCAAAAAGGGCAGTAATCCTCACGAGTGGCCATCCGAGGCCATCGTAGCTTTCGAGGCTCTGAAATCCGCCTTCGCTTCGGCTCCGATACTGTCTCATCCCAATCCTGGATTGCCCTTCGTCCTTGAGGTTGATGCATCCGAGATGGGAGCAGGCGCTCTCCTGTCTCAACGTCGGTCGCCCGATGGACCCCTACTTCCCTGTGGGTTCTACTCCAGGAAGCTTTCCTCTGCAGAGTGCAACTACCAGATTGGAGATAGGGAGTTGTTGGCAATCATTCTGGCTCTCAAGGAATGGAGGCACCTGCTCGAGGGCTCCGCGGTTCCAGTCCTCATTCTTACCGATCATAAGAACCTGACTTATCTTTCGGAGGCCAAAAGATTGACACCCCGTCAGGCCAGATGGGCCTTGTTCTTGTCGCGGTTCAACTATGTAGTCTCCTATTTGCCGGGTTCCAAGAATGTCAGGGCTGATGCATTATCGCGGCAATACTCTGAGTTGTCCAGGGAGGACTCTGAGCCAACCTCGGTCATACCTCCGGATCAGATCCTGGCTGCCATTCGCACCAGTCTGACTTCTCCCCTTGGGGAGCAGATTTTGGCGGCTCAAACTGACGCTCCTCCCGAGAGACCGGAGGGTAGATGTTTTGTACCCGAGGGGTTGCGCACTCGTCTACTGCGTACCTACCATAACTCCAAAACTGCCGGGCATCCGGGGAGGAACCAGTTGTCTTGGGTCGTCTCTCGGTTGTTCTGGTGGCCAACTCTCCGTGCCAACATCGCCTCTTATGTAGCGGCATGTTTGATCTGTGCACAGAATAAATCTCCACGGCATCTTCCAATGGGTCTTCTGCAACCCATTCCCAATGGGGAGCGTCCTTGGTCACACCTAGGCATGGACTTTATTGTAGACCTCCCTGTGTATCGGGGTCATACAGTCATCCTCATGGTCGTCGATCGTTTTTCCAAAATGTGCCATTGTATTCCACTCAGGAAATTACCAACAGCGCAAGAACTGGCCACTGTCTTTTCCAGGGAGATTTTTCGCCTGCATGGGTTGCGAAGGTGATTGTCTCGGACCGCGGGAGTCAGTTCGTGTCCAGAGTCTGGCGCGCCTTTTGCTCCCAGTTGGGTATTAGTCTCTCCTTTTCTTCAGCCTACCACCCGCAGTCCAATGGGGCTGCGGAGCGTTCCAATCAGGCCTTAGAACAATTCCTTCGGTGTTATATCTCGGACCATCAGGATGATTGGTCCGATCTCCTGCCTTGGGCAGAGTTTGCCAGGAACTCAGCGGTCAACTCCTCCTCCGGGATGTCTCCCTTCATGGCCAACTATGGGTACCAACCCGCGGTATTACCTGAGAGGTTCTCACCACAGGACATTCCGGGTGTGGAGAACCATCTTGCTGCCCTGCGTTCTTCATGGGGGCAGATCCAGAGGGCTTTGAGGGACTCGGCTCAGCGTCAGAAGTTCCAGGCTGATCGCAGATGGTTGCCCGCTCCTTCATACCAGGTCGGCGATCGGGTGTGGTTGTCTACTCGTAACCTCAATCTTCGGGTACCCACACCCAAACTAGCTCCCCGTTTTGTCGGTCCTTTTCGCATTCTCCGCAAGGTGAATCCGGTGGCCTATGCCCTTGCCCTTCCACCTGGGATGCGGATCTCCAATATCTTTCATGTATCACTGTTGAAACCTCTGATCTTCAATCGCTTCACTACCTCTCTGCCTCGGCCCCGTCCCATTCGGGTTGACGGTCATGAGGAGTATGAGGTGAGCCGGATCCTGGACTCTCGATTGGTGCACGGCCGGTTACAGTTCCTGGTTCATTGGCGCGGTTATGGTCCCGAGGAGCGTTCCTGGGTTCCCTCCGCGGATGTCCATGCTCCTGCCCTCCTCCGCGCTTTTCATACCTGCTTTCCTCAGAAACCTTTTGTTGAGCCGCGGAGGGGGAGGGGTCCTTGAGGAGGAGGTACTGTCAAGGTCCTACCTTTTCCCTGAAGTTTTGTTACTCCATGTGCTGGCGTCCATCTTGGATTCTGCTGTGCATGGTGGGAATCCTTTTATGCCTTCAGGTCTCTGAGGTCCATCCCCCAGAGGGGTGTGGCTGATGACATATAAGCCTGTGGCCCGCACATGCTCTTCGCACTTGTGTCTTTGTCTTCCTACAGCTCTGTGTATACGCTCGTGACTCTTCTGGTATTCTGACTCGGCTTGTTATTAAGACCATTCTCTGTGTTTTCCTTCGATCTGACCTTCCGTTGCTGAACCCGGCCCATGACCTGTGATTCTCTGTCTACTGTTCTGTACCGTTTTGTCCCGTTGTTGTCAACCCAGCTTGCCTGACTACGCTATTGTCATTCTCACCAGCTACACGCCATTGGCAGCGGCCATTACCGCAGCCGGGGTGTCTCGGGGGCCGCGACCTGGTACCTGGCTGCATCAAGTCCATCCCCACCATCAGGGGCCCTGGTGAAGGGCAGCCTGGGACTTAGACTCCGCGCCCTGAGGGACTTCGGTCTGTTGGTGGTGGTTGTCGTCAGCCAGTGCGTTACCCTGCCACTAGGCCTACCTGTCCGTTCCACAGCCCTGCCCTGACAAGAAGTCCTGGAGGTGGGCATGGGAGGAGGTGACCAGGGAACTAGAGATTCATCTGTGTCCCTCTCTTATATACCATCCTGTACAAAGGTCAGTCTGTACTTGGTACAATACTCCCCCATCCTCAGGCCAGTTTGTGCCCAGTACAACCCTCCCATGGTCAGTCTGTGCCCAGTACAATTACCCCCACAAACTGACCTGTGAGTGTATTATACTTGGGTTGGGTACACAATGACCTGGGGATGGGGGATATAGTACTGGAGATGGGTACAGACTGACAGGGGAATGGGGGGTTACTGTACTGGATTTCAACCTGTCACAGTCATGTCTGCAAATCCCCCCCCCCCCAGATCTCAATTCATACAGACATCTGACAAGAGATTTCCTATCTCCCAGGCTTTGATGGTTTAAATTACATCATCCTTGCCCCCTTCAGAGAAGACAAACTCGCCTCCATAGTCTCTGCAGCTCCAGCTGTGTGTGGCTGTGAGCTGAATCACACACAGATCCTCTGTGACAGGAGAGGGCATCGGCAGGGCTGCTGTTAGAAATCATTGGACCCTGTACAGCCTACCTGGCAGGGAAGCTATGCAACCCTAGGGGAAGGACAAGTCCTGGAAGAAGCTGTCAGGGAGCTCACTTCAGGACAGTGTTAAGGACACAATACTGTACAGGTTCTATATACAATATATACAGGGTATCAGTTCTACGGAAAGTTAGCAGAAGTCAGGACATGTTGGGACTTGTGGTTCTATAACAGCTGTGATATGACAGGTGCTCTTCAAAATCCTCACACATTATGAATGAAGGTTTTTCAGGTCTCTCCAGCTCCCTTTGCAACTCATAGATCCACTTACCACATCCTAGGCTTTGACTATGAAGGTGCCCTGGGATCAGCTCTTCCTTAGCACATCTGTCTCTGGCAAGTACACCCCCAGCTCTTTACTGCAGGTTTTAACACTGGCCCTGAACAGCAGAGTGATGTCCACTGACATGTTTACACCCCCACCTGATCAGGTGTGTAGAGGAGAAACATGTCCTCTGGGAGCAAGGCACGGCCATCAAAGTTCCAAACCAGCTGCTGCCCTGGAAGAGGAGAGCAAGAGTGGCTGTGTACCCAAGCCCCCTACAGGAGAGACGTAGCATCCACCCATTGGCAGTAGCAGTGAGCACATGCTGGGAGGTATCAGTAGGCTGGTGATGGCCTCAGAGAGTGACAGTGGGTAGGCCCAGAGAGTGACATTGGATAAGCCTGGAAAGTGACAGTTGGTGGGCGCCCAACAGTGACAGCAGGTGGGCCCCAGAGAGTGATAGTGAACAGCCCAGAGAGTGACATTGGGCAGGCAGTGACAGAAGCCGGTATGCCAGCAATGGCAGCTGCGTTTCAGTGCCTCAGACGTGTAACATCCATAGGTGCAGTGTGGGTGAGAGCACAGTGCCCCCCTCCGCCTCAAGGTCCATGTGCAGTAAGCACCTTGCACCCATGGATGATGCGCCACTGACTCCCAAGTGTGGCAGCATGGCATTTCTCAGGATGAGCTTCCTGTTAGGTGTCTGTGTAAAGTGTATTGATATCGCCACCTGTAGTATGGATTGGAAGCCCAGGTGACAATGCATGAGTGTGAATGGGAGAGCAGGAGGGCAGAGTGATATCATCCTATACCAGAAACTGCCTATGTAAAGACTGCTAAGGCAGGATGACCAATTATTAATTAAATGAAAACCACAGATCAGGAATAGCAAAAATTACATTTTGGCTAAATCTTATGAGATTGTCATGGTCAGGCTTACATGTGCATTAATTGTTGTTTAAAATAATGTGTTAATGAGGCCACATCACCTGCTAAAATTTTATATTTCTTGAGGACCCCAGCAGAAATATCTGAAATGTCTAAATGATCCAGCTCCAAAGTCTGTATAAATAGACCAGCATAAAAATCCTAAATAGAGTTCCAGTGACCATCCAAAGCTGTTACAGATAAAACCACTAGGAGGGTGGGAAACAGTCATAGAAACAATAATTGTCCACAAGCACTCAGGATTCACAGATCTCACAATTATCCACTATAAAAATCCTGTGTCTTGGGTGAGTGTTAAAAAAACAGCAGACACCATCAGCTTTATCAATGTGCAAAGTTTATTGGACTCCAGAAAAGTCATTAGGGCTTTTGTCAAGGATAAATAGACATTCAAATTCCCCACAGCCATGTGATACCAATGTCGGCACTTACATGTCCCATTGTATGGTAGCAATGCTGCAAACGGCTTCCACCAAGTCCTGCTATATGCATGGATATACTATGTGTGGCTCTGCCCAATAAAAACTGCAGATCTACCTGGATTGGGACCTCATGCACTGGAAGTGACGCACCGGCTGTGATGTATCACTGTCTCCAAGGACAATGAAGAGACTGGCCGATGTTCAGAACCAGAGGAGGCTATAAAACAGGTCTAGGCAGCGGGGATGTTGCTATGACAACACGTTTCACACCCATGTGCTTTCTCAAGTCATGTCGGCATGTACAACTAGGCAGACAGAAAATTCTAACATAGAGCTCTCTACAACCTGAAGAAACCTAAGAAACTTTCAGTGATTCTACTGCCTTCATATTACCAAATCAGCTATGATGGAAAAATGTCCACAAATATTCATAGCCCCAAAATTAAAATTGTGTTTTCTAGACAACATGTTTTGTCCAAAGGTTACTTTAGTAAAATTAACTCAACACAAAACTGGAAATGTGTCCAATTAGATCTGTTCAAGTGTATGTATAGCCAACACATTTTGGTTTGGATAGTGTAGTGAAGGGTAGAAACTCCAGATAATATTTTACTGTCTGTGTCTTGATGAGGCAAAATGCCATTGTAAGCCATCCTGGATGCTCAACAGTAAGAAAGAGAAAACCTTTCCAACATTGGAAAAAATTTCCTCTTAGACAGTTGTCACAGCAACAGTTATTCCCAATTAAGATTTAGCTTCACCTCATGATTTTGTGACAACTGTAAACTTTTTTATTAATACAATATAAATCTTCTAATAGTAAAGCTCTTTCTTGTCATCCTTTCATCATTGGCTCCCTGATGTGACTTCTTAGCCACTTAAGTCCTCCTATCTTGTGTCTTACATTATCTTACTCTTTAGTCATCTGGGACAGAACAAGGCACTGTAAACCTTTGTCCTCTGTGCATACCCCATTAGCCCTTACGTTCTGCAACCGTGAGTTTGCTCCAGGGTTTGTTCCAACCTCATTTCAATAGTGTCTTAAAGGTTTTTACAAATTAGGGACTACCTCAATGGCGATACACCACTGCTGAAACATTTCAGTACAATCAAATAATATCTTTTGTAAGATCTAAACTTAATTTGATAAAGGACCTCTTAAGCTTATGAGCTGTCTTGTAAGACTAGGGATGTCCTAAGAGGATGAATATCTGTGGTATATTCTTCCACCAATGATCTGAATAATAAACTTCCCTATATGATCCAGTGAAAATGGGACCTAAATCTTATGTCTGATCTAACTGAATACCAAGATATTGTCTATACTCTGTCTAAAATATCCATTAATATTACATTGATAGAGTCTAAACACTTCTAAGATGCTTCCACACAGATCGCTAAAATGCATCCTACTGCATCACCCATTTGTTTTCGGTGCTGTAGACAAACGGGACTTATGCACCACAAAAAAAAATTAGCGAAAGTAATCATGTATGTGTTCTCAGCAGTAAGAATTACTATTGCAAAATGTTGGAAGCAGTCCAACAGACAAAAACAAGCTTAACTGGATCATAGTTAACAACAAACTCACTTGTACCCTCCACAATACCACCAAAAATTTTGACAAAACATGGGATCCGTGTATTCAATACTTGTCTGTTCCCTAGCGAGTCCCTTGTTGACCGTCTCTTTTCCAGTATTTCTTCTTTTTTTTTCTTCCTTTCCTTCTTTCCTTTTATGATTTCCTCTTTCCTCTAAAAACCTTATGACTTTCTTTTAGCTGATCCGTTCTTAGCTATATATATGTAAAGTGAAACCAAGCTACTGGCATCATTTGAAATCGTTGCCCAACTGGATTGGTGATAATAATGATGATGATGATTTTTATAGTCTAGTAAAGGGGGTATGGGCCATATTCAATAATGGTGTGTCATCATAAAAAGATTTAGAACACCTGTATTAAGCTGGCCATACACTGATAAACCAGCCAAAATTAGCTCAGTGGGTGGTTCTGTCAGCCACCACCTGCTTGACATCCTTCAGTTAAAAAAATTAAATGAGCCAAGTGGAAATTTGCAGCTAAACAGCAGTTGCATCCAAGCAGATGCAGCAACTTTTCAGGTATTTTGACAGCTGGTGGGGCAGTCAGAATCAGAGATGTTATATAACAATTATGCGCTGCCAAAAAGGATAAATAAATAAACTTAAATGTAAATAAGCTGCTGCAAACACATGGGATGTGTACTCATCTATACAACTCAATACATACTGTATGTGTAAAAGTGTTGCGCTGCTCAAAAAACACAAATAAAAAAAGTCAAAATAACAGCTAAGTGCATATAAACGTGAAAGCCCAACATAAATAATCCAAATAAATACAGAAAAAATAACTCTTCAGGAATTCTTGGCGAGAAGGACCATGTATCTACTGGAAAGTGAACCCACAATCCCAGCACTGTAAATCTTTAAAGGAATACACCATCTGGTTGAATAGGCTGCATGGAGCTGTAGAGAGGTCACCTAGTTCCATTTGCAGAATTGACCTGACAGTTTAGAGGGCTTGTTGGAGGACACAGTTACCATATACAAAGGGAAGATTTTGTGCATGGAAGAGATCACTTCATTACCCCCATTAAAAGGGAAAATGCCCTATTGACCTGTTTCTCATGAGGGTCCACATATGAAGGCCATCTTTACCATATTCTCACTGTGGCGGTGTATTCCTTTAAAGATATACAGCACCAGGATTGTGGGTTCACTTTCCAGTAGATACATGGTCCTTCTCACCAATAATTCCTGAAGAGTTGTTTTTTCTGTATTTATTTGGACTGTTTATGTTGAACTTTCACCTTTATATGCACTTAGATGTATTTGGACTTTATGTTTTTTATTTGTGTTTTTTGAGCAGCGCAATACTTTTACACATATGTATTGAGAATCATAGATGTGTCCATCTGCATTGTATAAATGTTTTCTGTTCAGCCTGTGTATTGCCACTATTAGCAAATTCATAATTTGCAAGTAAATATTGTTCTATGCACAAACTCATTCAAATAGCCTATTAATGTTAATGAAGAATTTTCCAATGTGCAGACTGGCATATAAATGATAGCTGCAAGAGAAGAGGGGCAGTATTGTCAGAGTAAGTAAAAGAATCATTTTTGTAAATGAAAGTATAAATTATACAAAGGCAGTCCCTATCATTCTTCACCCAAATCCAAACTAATAGGTTTGATGTATTTCTAATTTAAAAAATGAAAACAAAGAAAATGTTGTCACAAGATGCTCCACTGTCCCAAAATACCATGCGCTTCCCAAGGTACAGTAAAAAGGACCTTAGCTTTTATTATTGTACAAATCTAAAACAATAAGTTCTGAAATATAGTGGAACAGAATCTACAGCTACAGAACTGGGACACTGGTTTTATAAGTTTGCAAAAGTAAGAGAAGAGAGAAAAGTAATTCAGTTACAAGCAATAATATATCTCTTTACTGCTCAGACTACTATATTAATGTATTATTTGAACTGAGATGCAGAAATTGCAAAAAAAAAAGTCTTTGTTACTTCTATAGATGTAGTCTTGTAATGCCATTTTATATTACAAGTGAACATAATTACATCCAATGTTCTGTAGCATTAGAACAGATTTATGTGGAAGTTTTATGAAAACATCACTTGGAACTCAGAGGGGCTGTATTGTTTATTATTCATAACATCTGCCACTTACAAAAAGAGCGTTATAAACGCAACATTTTTATGTGCTCAATGCCTGAGGTACAACTTAACAGCAAATAAGCAATGTTTTATTGTGCTTTTTATTATTGTCCTTCTGTCGAAACTTAAAAGCATTTGCCCTTGTCATAAATAGTAAAAAATGTTGTGTCTACTCCCAGAAGCTATGGTTAATACATTAGTAAGGGTACTATTTTGTGAAAACGGTGTGAGAACCCTTACAAATTTTTGGGATATGTATGTGAACAGTTTCTAACATGTGATACGATATTTCCATAAAAAAGTAAGAGGTTAATAGATAATTAGGAGAGATAGCAACACAAGTATTTAACGCAATAGTAGAGAACAGAGTAAATGTGATGAAGGAACAAAATGACAGTTTTGGTGTTCTGCTATTTTGTCTGCATGTTTGTATGCTTTCAGTGGTTGATGAGCCCAATCAAAGGTTTTTAAGCCTTCAACTTTTTTTCCTTCCTTAGCAACAACCATTGGCTGCACACCCCAATTTAAAGCATTAAACTTAGCTGAAGTTTACATTATCAGTGTGTTGTAGGAAGAGAAAGAAGCCCATTACAAAAAGCTTCAATGTCAGCAAAATAATTTGGTGTGCCTTCAGACACTTCCCTAAACGTAATTTATACAGCATCACATTTTACTGAATTATACAATACTGCTGTAAAATTGTTGTTTTATAAAAGTGTAACAATAGCTAAAATAATGTTGTGTATCTGCACTGAATTCCAAAAGTGTTATTTATGCAATTAAAGGCATTACATTGTTTATCATTTTACATGACAAGACAGTTATTGCAAGTTCACTTTGCTGCTCTTTAATAGAATGTCACTGAATTAATTCTCCCAAAAAAATTCAGTTAAAGGGGACATTGCTTAGAATTGCACAACATCACCATACTATTGTAAGTATTGCACCAAGTTAATTATGTGTATGTGTCTTCACATATTTCCAGAATCATCATTTAAGCAGTTAATGTTTGTGTAATATTAGACTAATGTTACATAGTTACATAGTGGGTAAGGTTGAATAAAGACAGCAGTCTATCCAGTTAAACCTGTGTGGTTGGGTGTGTGCCAATACCAATTTCCATATCCCAGTATATTGCGTTTGGTAAGATGCCCATCTAAGAGTTTTCTTTAAACTATTGACACTTCCTGCTGACACTACCGATTGTGGAAGGGAGTTCCACATCCTTACCACTCTGACATTAAAGAACCCCTACACAGCTTACGGTTAAACTGCTTCACCTCCGATTTCATTAAGTGGCTGCGTGTCTTAAGCTCCCTGAAGTTGAATAGTTTTTTTCCCTAAGCTAAAATCATCACTGAGGTATTTGTATATCACTATCATATCTCCTCTTAAGCATCTCTTCTCCAGGGTGAATACGTTTAATGTCTGTAGTTGTTCCTCATAATGGAGGACTCTCTCCAGTTTCAGCACGTCCTTCCTAAGTACTGGTGACCAGAACAGGACAGCATGCTCAACATGCAGCCGAACCAGAGTTTTGTAAAGTGGTAGACTTATAGTTTTATCTCTTGAGTGAATACCCATTTTTATGCATGATAATATTCTCCTTGCTTTGCTTGCTGCAGCTGAGCATTGCATGATATTGCTGGGCCTGTGGATCTACCAGAACCCCCAGATTGTTTTCAATCCTGGATTCCTCCAAAAGTCCCCACCTAGCAAGCAACTTGCATTCATATTTTTAGCTGCCAAGTGTGTTACTTTACATTTTCCTACATTGAACCTCATTTACAGTGCAATTGGCCACTCCTCTATTTTATTGAGGTCTTCTAGTAAAGTTTCTATATTCTGTCCTTTTTGCCCTGCTTAGCTTTGCATCATTAGCAAACACTGAGATTGAATTATTTATGCCAAACTCTAAATCATTTATGAATAAATTAAACAGAATTGGTCCCAGGACAGATCCTTGGGGTATACCACTCCAGACCATTCTAAATACACACTGTCACCACCCTTTAGACACTCACCTGCACCAGTTTTCTATCCAGATACATACACTATGGTCCATGCCAACAGACCTCAATTTGTAAAATAAGCATTTATGTGGAATTGTATCGAATGCTTTTGCAAATTCCAGATATACCATATCCACAGAGCTTCCTCTATCTAAATAACATCTCACTTCCTCATAGAATGTTAATAATTTGGTCTGGCAAGAATTATCTTTAATACTAATAATGCTGTTTTCATTAGCAAATTTTTGAATATAGTCCCTTGCCTTTTCCTTGTCATTTGTAATGAACTTCCACTGATCAACTTTTATGGAACAAATATGCTTGGGCCTAGCTTTCTTACTACTAATTTATTTTTTAAATATAAACATTTGGGGTATTTTATTCACTCTCCTATGCTATGTGTCTCTCCTTGTCTATTTTAGCTGCCCTGATCGCACTCATACATTTCTTACTGCACTCCTTGTAGTGTTGGAATGCCTACAATGACCCCTTGGCCTTATATTTTTTGAAGGTCTTTGAAGGTCTTTTTTCTCTTTAACCACTTGCCCTCCTGAGGATTTACCCCCCTTCCTGACCAGGCCTCTTTCTGCTACTCGGCACTGCACTAATTCAACTGATAATTGCGCGGTCATGCAATGCTGCACCCAAACAAAATTTACGCCCTTTTTTTCACACAAATAGACCTTTCTTTCGGTGGTACTTGATCACCTGTGCACTTTTTATTTTTCACGCTATAAAGAAAAAAAGACCAACAATTTTGAAGAAAAACAATATTTTTTACTTTCAGCTATAAAAAATATATAGTAAACTCAAAGTTAGTTATAAATTTAGGCCAAACTGTATTCTGCTACATGTTTTTGGTAAACAAAATCCCAATAAGTGTATATTGATTGCTTTGTGTGAAAGTTATAGCGTCTACAAACTACTGTATAGATACTGCAATTTACGACATTTTTTTTCTATACAGCACTGCACTAGTTTAACTGACAATTGCACGGTCATGCAATATGTTACATAAATGAAATTTACTTCCTTTTTTTCACACAAATAGAGCTTTCTTTTGGTGTTATCTTATAACCTGTGTGCTTTTTATTTTTGGCGCTATAAACAAAAAATTTTGAAGAAAAAAAACAAAATCATAAAAAATATCCAAAAGAACAAAAATGTCATCATAAATTTAGGCCAAAATGTATTCTGCTACATGTTTTTGGTTAAAAAAATCCCAGTAAGTGTATATTGATTGCTTTGTGTGAAATTTATAGTGTCTACAAACTATGGTATAGATAATGGAATTTATACAGCTTTTACTTTCTGACTGCCCATCTCATTTCTTGATGTGCTAAAATACCAGGATAGTACAAACACCCTCAAATGACCCCTTTTCGGAAAGTAGGCACCCTAAGCTATCTGCTGAGAGGCATATTGAGTCCATGGAAGATTTATTTTTTTCCACAGGTTTCTTGAAAATGACAAAAACATTTTTGTTTTTTTACACAAAGTTGTCATTTAAATGATTTATTTCTCGCACAAGCCATGGGTATATGTGGAATTACACCCCAAAATACATTCTGCTATTTCTACCGAGTATGGGGATACCACATGTGTGAGACTTTTTGGGAGCCTAGCCTCATACAGGAGCCTTAAATCCAATGACCACTTTGAAAGCCTGAAGGTGTGTAACTTCCTCATTGCACTTCCTCACTACCTAGCACAGTTTTGAAGGCCCTGACATGCCAGGATAGCACCAAACCCCCCCAAATGACCCCTTTCTGGAAAGTAAACACCCCAAGAAATTTAAAAAGAGGCATGGTGAGTATTTTGCAGATCTCATTTTTTCTCACAAGGTTTTGAAATATAAAAAAAAATAGAAAAAAATATGTTTTTGTTTTTTTTCTTCATTTTCCAAAAACTTGTGGCAACAAATGAGATCTGCAAAATACTTACCATGCTTCTTATCAAATTCCTTGGGGCGTCTACTTTCCAAAAAAGGGTCATTTGGGGGGGTTAGGTGCTATCCTGGCATTTCAGGGCCTCCGAAACTGTGATAGGTAGTCTGGAAGTATAATGAGGAAATAAAGCCCTTTAAAAGCCTGAAGGCGCTTATTGGATTTTGGGGTCCTGTACTTGGCTAGACTGCCAAAACGTCTCTCACATGTGGTACCCACATACTCGGGAGAAGTAGCAGAATGTATTTTGGGGAGTAATTCCACATATACCCATGGCATGTGTGAGCAGTAAATCATTTAAGTGACAATTTTGTGTAAAAAAAAATATATATATTTTTTTGTCATTTTCCAAAAACTTGTGGTAAAAAAAATAAATTCTTCTATTGATTCAACATGCCTCTCAGAAAATAGTTTGGGGTGTCTACTTTCCAAAAAGGGGTCATTTTGGGGGGTGGGGGCATTCTATGCCCAGCATTAGAAGTTTATGCCACACATCACTCACTCTTCTAACCACCTGAAAACCAAGCGTTTTCTGACACTTTTTGTTCACATGAAAAAATCAATATTTTTTGCTAGTATATTAATTTAAACCCCAAACATTATATATTTTTTTAAAGAAGACACCCTAGTGAATAAAATGGTGGGTACTACAATTTTTTATGGCACATAGTACTCGCGCAGCAATTTTTCAAAAGTAAATTTAAACAAAAAAAATACACTTCTTTTACTTTTAATGCACAAAAACACAATATATTGGTCAATTATTTAGCAATATATAAAGGATAATGGTATGCCGAGTAAATAGATACCAAACATGACATGCTTTAAAACTGTGCATGCCCCATGCAATGGCAACAAACTGCAAACATTTTTAATATCCAAAAGCCTTTAAAAGCTACCATTTTATATTTACAGAGGAGATCTAGTGTTAGAATTACTGCCCTTGATCTGATGTTCACGGCAATACCTCACATGCATGTTGCAACCGCTGTTTACATACCGACACAGGGTCAAGGCTTCTGCACACAGGTGTGCGCGCATGGGAGGGGCAATTTTTTTTTGTTATTTTGATTTTTTTTATTATTTTTACATTGTACCTTTCATTTTTTTTTGATCACTTTTAATGCTATAACATGGAATGAAAATATCCCCTATTACATTAATGGGCATTTTCATATATTGTTTTTTGAGAAATCTGGGGTCTATCAGACTCTGGATATCTCCTCTGCCCTTACATTATCTAATCAAACCAAAATTTGGGTGTGATCAGATGCTTTCCCAATTTACAAATGACGCTGTTTATATCCTGCGAAACTGAAGTGATGAAATGCTTGTAGCTTCCGAATTCTTAGACTATAGAGATGATTGGCACCACTCTGGCCTCCAATCAGCTCTATGGTCAGCTGGCAGAAACACCGGCTGCATTCTCAGGTTCCCCTGATGGCATGAGACTGCCCGAGAAGGCCGCGGAAGGCAGCGGGGGAGGGGGGGCATCATCTCCCGCTGCTTGTAAAAGCAATCCTGCAGCTAATTAGCCACTAGGATTGCTTTTACATGAAAGCTGATCGCTGGCTGAAAAAAAACGATACCAGGATGATGCCTGCAGCTGTAGGCATCATCCTGGTACAACCATTTAAAGTCCAGTGATGTACCAGTACGTCGCTGGTCCTTGTTGGGTATATATACTATGTTCTTTTTTTGTATGCAGCCTGTGGACTGAATGTAAAAATGAGAAGAAATATCTGCCAGAAAAAGTGTGTGGTATGCCCACCATTAGAATATACCGCCTTGAATCCACTCACTTCTAATGGTGGGCACACATTAGGTCACACTTTGCCACAAGCACCAGTTCAAAGATTGAACAAATGTCTAAATAGTGGCACGCCTGAATATAAATTGTCCTCGTATAAGTGGTACCCCATATGGAAAAAGGATGACACCAAGTCCCAAACTATCTTGCCACTACTCCCCATGTAGTCTGGGCATCCAGGGGGCTCCTCGTGACTATCTTTGTATCAAGTGACAGTGACCTACTGACACTGCACTTGCTGGGGGAGAAGGGGGGGTAATCGTAGGGGCTAAACGCAGGTGCTAGCAGGTGCCGGGACTGATCCCGCTAACGCTGCATTTTTGGGGACGCTATACTAATGTGAACGCTGGTATAGTGCTGATCTGATCAAAGATATTGACCTGTTCAGACACTATACTAGCAATGGAGGTTTATTGTGCATGAGCGTGCTCCTGGCAATCAAGGGGTTAAATGTGATGACTGGTGTACTGACAGGCAATCTGACACTATCTGGGAGGGGCGTGAAAACCACAGAAGCATGAATCACGTATGTATATATATATATATATATATATATATATATACGTATGTGATTTTGCGCACCCATGCCGCCCTGTAGTAGTATTTCTGCTATAGGGCGGTCAGGAAGCGTTACAGAAGCGGTTTGTGTTACGTCGCTGCGTTACTTTAACTGAAAATTGCGTGATCATGCAACACTGCACCCAAATTAAATTTACATCCTTTTTTTCCCACAAATTGAGCTTTCTTTCGGTGGTATTTGTGCATTTTTTATTTTTTGTGCTACAAAAAAAAGGGCTGACAATTTTGAGAAAAAAAAACAAAATTTTGGCCTTTTTACTATAAAACATGTCCAGTAAACAAATGTAAAAATCAAATTTAGTCATAAATGTCTGCCAAAATGTATTCTGCGACATGTCTTTGCTAACAAAAATCCCAATATGTGTAAATTTATTGGTTTACGTGAAAGTTATAGCATCTACAAATGGCGGGAAAGATACTGGGATTTTTTTTTATTATACTAATAATGGCAGCAATCATAATTGTGATGATTATGGCTTACAGCTCATGAAAACCTCAAATCCACAATCTCAGAAAATTAGAATATTACATGCAATCAATAAAACAAGGATTGTACATAGAACAATATTGGACCTCTGAAAAGTGTAAGCATGCATATGTACTCAGTAATTTGTTTGGGCCCCTTTTGCAGCAATTACTGCCTCAATGTGGCGTGGTATGGAAGCTACCAGCCTGTGGCACTGCTGAGGTGTTATGGAAGACCAGGATGCTTCAATAGTGGCCTTCAGCTCTTATGCATGGTTCGGTCTCATGTCTCTCATCTTTCTCTTGGCAATGTCCCATAGATTCTCTATGGGGTTCAGATCAGGCGAGTTTGCTGGCCAATCAAGCACAATAATCCCACAGTCATTGAACCAGGTTTTAGTGCTTTTGGCAGTGTGGGCAGGTGCCAAGTCATGCTGGAAAAAGAAATCAGCATCCCCATAAAGCTTGTCTGCGGAAGGAAGCATGAAGGGCTCCAAAATCTCCTGGTAGACGGCTGCGTTGACCCTGGACTTAATGCAGCACAGTGGACCAACACCAGCAGATGACATGGCTCCCCAAATCAACACAGACTGTGGAAACTTCACACTGGACTTCAAGCATCTTGCAGTGTGTGCCTCTCCATTCTTCCTCCATACTCTGGGTCCTTGGTTTCCAAATGAGATGCAAAAGTTACTCTCATCAGAAAAGAGGACTTTGGACCACTGAGCAACAGACCAGGTCTGTTTTTCTTTAGCCCAGGTAAGACACTTCTGACGTTGTTTGTTGTTCAGGAGCAGCTTGACAAAAGGAATACGACCTTTGAAGCCCATGTCCAGGATCCGTCTGTGTGTGGTGGCTCTTGATGCACTGACTCCAGCCTCAGTCCACTCCTTGTGAAAGTCCCCAACACTTTTGAATGGCCTTTTCCTGGCAATCCTCTCCAGGCTGCGGTCATCCCTGCTGCTTGTGCACCTTTTTCTTCAACACTTTTCCCTTCCACATAACTTTCTATTAATGTGCTTTGATACAGCACTTTGGGAACATTCAACTTCTTTTGCAATTACCTTTTGAGGCTTTCCCTCCTTATGGAGGGTGTCAATGATGGTTTTCTGTACAACTGTCAAGTCAGCAGTCTTTCCCATGATTGTGATTCCTACTGAACCAAACTGAGAGACCATTTAAAGGCTCAGGAACCCTTTGCATGTGTTATGGCTTAATTAGCTGATTAGAGTGGGACACTTTGAGCCTAGAATATTGCACCTTTTCACAATATTCTAATTTTCTGAGATTGTTGATTTGGGGTTTTCATGAGCTGTAAGCCATAATCATCACAATTAATGAATCTATCTCATGTATTAGTTTCACCTTATAAGTTGCATTACTGAACTAAATTAACTTTTGCACTTTATTCTAATTTTTTGAGTTTCACCTGTATATTTATTAAATATGTTTTTAAAGCATTCCCATTTTTCCTCAGTGTTCAATGTTTCTAGAATTGTATCCCATTTAATTCTTGCAGTATTGAGCACAGTTTGGAAAAGTTGGCTCTTTTAAAAATCAGTGCTCGTGCACTACTCTCATGCCTCCTTTTCCTGTGATTTATACTGAATGTAATTACCCTGTGATCCCTCTTCCCTAAATTGTCCCATATTTTCACATTTGCAATCATATCAGTGTTATTTGTAATAAGTAGATCTAGCAATGCATTATTTCTAGTCGGGGCATGGCACATGAAGTTGTCTTGCAAGACATTTAAGAAATAATGGGTCTTAGATGAGTGAGCAGTTCATTCTGTCCAGTCGATATCTGGACAATTGAAGTCTCCCATTATAATCACTGGTCAACAAAAAAAAAAATATTCTAGCCTGGACTTTTGCAGCTGTTTTAGACTAATTTTAGGGTGCTGACTCCAAATCTGATCTCAGATTTGCTCTATCACATCTCATTTTTATGTTATCGGCATACATTGATTTTACCGGAAATTAAATCTTTGTCACTTATGATTGCAAGTTGTTGAGAGTCAGTGACTGCTTTAGTGTTAAAATATGGTACTGTATTTTTAGGATAGTGTGTTTATAATATCATTTTATGTAGATATCCAAATATATTTAATATTTTCATTCTGCACGGAGGTCACACCAAATACCCTTGTTTCCTGTGATACTGGGACAGTAGGGCTACATTATAACACTGGGTTAAAAAGAACTGGCCACCAAGAATCAGTTTGACACCTGGTGACAAGAACATCAAGAATGAGCCTTTGGTTGATAGGAATAAAATTGTATTTCCCCCACTGCATATAAAACTTTGGTTAATGAAGCAATTCGTCAAAGCTCTTGATCACACTGGAGACTGTTTCAGCTATATATGTTCAACCTTTTCAAGTCTCAGGGCCGAGAAGAAAAAGGCAGAAATATTAGAAGGCCCTAAAATAAGAACACTCATCAGGGATCCACACTTTGTTACAACAATGACTGCGACAGAGGCTAAAGCTTGGAATGCATCCTCTGATGTGGTGCGGAATGTCCTTGGGAACAGGAAAGCGGACAACTATCGAGAGATTTTGGAAGAGCTGCTCTTGAGTTTCCAAGCACTTGGATGTAGAATGAGCATCAAGGTTCACTACTTACATAGTCACTTGGACCAGTTTCCAGAGAACATGGGTCACATGAGCGAAGAGCAAGGTGAACGCTTTCATCAAGACATTAAAGTTATGGAAGAACGTTACCAAGGACGATGAGACTCAGAAATGATGGCAGACTACTGCTGGTCCTTGATGAGAGACATTCTGCAAGCTGTACATCAGAGATCATCAAAGAATAGGTCGTTTATGCAGATGTAACATCACTATTTTGAATTACCTTTTTGTACATATTTTTCTTATCTTCACAATTCAGTTCTTACATGGTAATATGCATTCACTCACATTGATATGCAGTCACTCACAACTTTGTGATACGGCTCATTAAATGTTTGTTTCATTATTATTTTATATTGTATCTTATCTTATTCTTGTATGTATGCATGTACTGTATAGCTGTTCGTATATGAGCAAAACTTTGCTGTTCTTATTCAAAATGCAATATTTGATATCTCAAAAACCTGATGTGATAGACAAAAACTGATGCCAGATTTGGAATCAGCACCCCAAAATTAATTTAAGACTGTTGGAATACCTTATGCTAGAAAAAGTGTGTTGACCAGTGTAATATTTCCCTGCCTTGCAGCCAATTCTGTGACAGAAGGTTAGACTCCTCCTCTTTCCTCAGGTTAGGGGATTTGTATCATACACACTATTAATTTAACATGTTTTTCTTCCCTTTGAACCTCCAGCTACAAGAATTCCACCTACTTCCTTGCCCCATTAGCAGTGTCATCCTTCACATTTGCTTGCAAATTATCTTTGATATAGAAATGTACCCCTCTCCTCTTCTACCCTCCTTGTCCCTCCAATACAAGTAGTACCCCTGGATAGTGACAAGTCAGTCATGTGAGCTGCCAAATCAATTTTCTGATATTCCCATGAAGTAGAGAACCTTCTCGTTTATCAGCAGCTCCAGTTCTTTTGTTTTATTAGCTGGGCATTTGTGTAGATGCCTCTTCATTTTTTTAGCACATATTTTCTCCTCGCATATTATGTTCTGAGGCTGCAATTGGATTCTGCCAACCTTCTTACCTTGGGTTTAGGTATTCTAGTTACACTACTACTAATGCCCCAATAGCAGGACTGCCAGCTATCACTTCCTCTGATCCTTCCCTCCCACCATCTAGTTTAAAAGTCCCTATAACTTTTTGGCCATATTTTTTCCCAACAGAGCTGCACCCTCTCCATTTAGATGCAGTCTGTCTCTGCTATAGAGCCAGTAACTGACTGAAAAGGCAGCCCAGTTCTCCAGAAACCCAAATTGCGAAATTACCATTTTTTTTTTAAATCATTTGGTTTGTTTTCCATCAGTTTCAAAAGCATACATTTATATAGTTTATGACCCTGTGCCCAACACGCAGCCTGTGGAACACATGTGGCCTCTATGTGCAGCCTGTTGGAAATTGGGCACCAATAAGATTGTAGAGAGGTAGTGTGATGCCAGGAGCAGGAATGTTGAGGGTTTTAATATTACAGAAACTGACACCAATGTTGGGAGATATTTCTGCAACCACTGACATCATTGTTGGAATTATTATTGCACCCACTGCCACCAGTACTGAAATAATTGTACTCCAACTTCTTCAGTGTGCATTGCATTACACCTAAAAAATGCAGCAGGATTGCAGAAGCAGAATTTGTGGACACTGAAATGTGGAAATACATTGCTTGAGGCCATCTATAATTTTCAGTTGACCACCATTGGTTTGCATTGTTGAGACTACTTGTCTGCGTGTATATTACAGGGGCATTGCTAATATTTTAAAAAGTCACTTTATACAAAATACTCCTATGCCACAGTCTTTGTACCAACAGAATGTGCTTTAAAGATACCCAGTCACCAGATCATGTATTTTTTCATGTATTTGCTTTTTATTTACAAACAAAAGTATCATAGACAAATATAAACTGCAGCACAAAAATGTAACATTTTTTTTACTACATATACTTTTCTGCACACACAATATAGCTGGAGCTCTAACACCTTGTCTGAGCTTACCTTAGCCACCTCAATACCAGGTACATTTACCCCCTTCCTGCCCAGATCAATTTTCAGCTTTTAGCACTGCCTCACTATGAATGACAAATGTTGCGCTGTTATGCAACACTGTACCCAAAATACATTTTCAGAATTTTTTCACACAAATAGAGCTTTCTTTTTCTGGCATTTAATCGCCACTGGACTTTTTATTTTTTGCTAAATAAACAAAAAAAAACCTTTTTTTTTAAGTATTTGTCTTGGTTTTCTTGGTTGCAGTACTTTGAAGAAGTGACCAGGATTTTTTAAACACATTATTATTATTTATAGCAGTGAATTTCACTGCTACAGGCAAGCATTTTGCTGAATTAAATTTATTCATTCAGGGTGCTTTGCTGTGATTAGTTGTGATTGGCCACAGCTGAGTACACGGTATGCAAGAGCTGTGATTGTCCCTGCCTGTACCATGTGACCAATCACAGCTAGCAACACAATTGTACACAATGAATGACATGAATCAAAGCCATTCATTGTTTGCAATTGTCATGTGATCTGCTGTGATTGGTTACAGCAATCATATGGTACCAGCAAAGGGCTGGTACACTGATCAGTTGTCAGCTGTGACTGGTGGACACAGTCAGTGACAGATCGCACCTGCAGCAAGGCAACATGGCCGTATGTGAAGCTCATTCCGGGAGGATGTCATATGATGTCCGCCTGGAACGACAAATGTCCGGCCCAGCCATCAATTTGCTATAGGCTGGGTGGAAAGTGGTTAAAGAAGAGCTTCCTTAAAATAGTTAGGGACTATTTAGCATCCAGCAACTGTTAACACAATTAACAGTGTGTTAACAGTTGCTGGATGGTCAGCCATATATAGAATTACTATTGTCATATAGAGTGCAGAGGTCAAGAGTATGTAATGTACAGAGTGTAGCAGCCAAAAGTATGTAAACATTCAACAGTAATATATATTTACAGCATGCAGGTCAGAAGAATGTTACATACACAGTATGTTACATAATACTGAATGCTGCACTCTGTATGCTGTGAATGTACAAATATCTCACTGCTGAATGTTTACATTCCTAACTGTCTGTGTTAAACAATTAACATATAGAGTGCTGGTATTAAAAAAAAAGAAGAAAACAATCAATCAAAGATCTTCTCTAGTAAACCCCCCAAAAGACTACAACCCTCTCTACCTTAGGTAACCCCCCGCCAGCAGCTCACCATCCCTTTTACACTATTCATCTCTGTCCCCAATGCACCTCTTATTGCCTGCCCATTTCTGCATCTGCTCATCCACCATTTTCCTCTGCATCTCCCCCATTACTGCTTACATCATTCCTGAACAATGCAGGCCCCTGCCCCCTCCCCCTCACATTCGCAAACAATGCTATTCCCCTTTACCCATGACACTCACATGCAGTGCAAATCCCTGCCCCCTCCTCATACTTACAAACAATGCAGGTCCCCTGCCCCTCCTCACAAACAGTATAGCCCCCTCATTACACTTAATGCAGCCCCATGCTCACCTCCTAACACTCTATACAGTCCTCCTGCCCCCCCCAGACACACTATATAGCTCCTCTGCCCCCATCACACACTACACATCCAGCCTTCTCATACACTATATAACCCCCTTCCCACCCTCATACACATTACAGCACTTTTGCCTCCCCTCCTCACACACTATACAGCCCCCTGTCTCCTCATCATCACACATATTGCAGCCCCCCTGTCCCATCAATATCTAATACAGCCCCCGTGCCCTGTCCAGTCACACAAAATAGAGCCCTCTGTCCGCTCTTCTCATACAAAATACAGCCCCCCTGCCCCACTCAACACACAACATACAGCCCTCCATCACAAATAATACACCCCCTTCTGCTACCTCCTCACATATAGTATAGCCCTTGCCCCCAGGAATACCTCTCATGTTGGTCAGCCCCTCTTGTCCCTGTACACAGATGGGAGTACTGAGGGTACCGAGACAAGGAAAGCCAGTCAACACCTGAGGTATCACTGTCCATCACACATCCTTAAACCTCAACCAGCACACTGGCAAATTTTCGCAAGAACCTTATATTCCCCTATTTGGACATGGGTAACAGCATGCACGCTACTGCCACAAGATGCCAAGGACATGGGCTCACAGCAATTCATTATTTATCTGAAAGCAAATATCTGCCATCTTTGTGAAACCTAAGGTGCTATATTTTCTGTGGTAACAACTGTTTCTGTATATATTCAGGTATTAAATGTTACATGTTACAAATGTGAAGAGAAAATGTTCTTATACCCAAAGATGTTGCAAAGGACTGACCATACCATATTTCTGTAGCCCTCTGTATGTTGTAAAAGCTTTTAAGTGTTTACTTAAAAAATGTAACCAGTATAGCCAGATAGGACCCACCCTTCCCCAGGAGAATCATGTGCTGCAGAAAGCAGTGAGTGTGTGAACAGCCACACTAGGAAGCATATGTCCAGGCTTGAGAAAAAGACCAGCTGT
Organism: Staurois parvus; assembly: GCF_062004578.1. Taxonomy (NCBI): domain Eukaryota; kingdom Metazoa; phylum Chordata; class Amphibia; order Anura; family Ranidae; genus Staurois; species Staurois parvus. Next base: position 761,902 of record NW_028318272.1, read on the forward strand.
CTGACAAAAAGTATTTGAGTCACTGGTACACATTGACTGAACACAGAGGAAGCCTGTGTAACCCAAGATGAGCACATCTATAGCCAAAAGACTGCAAACCTTGTTGCGTTCTATGTGATGGTGGGATGCCTTGCATGGGAAACCTGCTGTACAAGAACATTTCTTTTAAAAGTGACCAAAAAGCCCCTAACAATCTAAATTGGAGAGTGGATTGAGTCCTTGAAAGCTCTACACATGAAGCTATTTCCCACACTAGTTACGCACCTATAATGTTGCAGGCGGTTCAGTGGTAAAGGGAAATAGGGAAATGCAACTCTTGCCTGAAGAAGAGTGAAGACATCTTATTCTAGGCAAAGGTTTCTCATTTAAGCTCAAGTACTGATTTGGAATAATAAAAGGACAGATCTTCTTAAAAGTTGCTGGATATTTTGAAATATCAAGAATTTATTCATTAAAACTTGTAAAGTTACTCAAAGGTCCCCTTGTTGGTGAGACAGTGAGCTTGAAATGTTCCATAAACCTTACTCATAACTAAAGGTAAAAGCTTTGGATCAAATGGGGAGGCATTAGCACACCTGTCTATTTTTATTGCTCTCTGTGCCCCTTTAGGGAGATTCACCCTCTCTATTTGTCAAGTTCATATTTCCATTGTATAATTAAAACTGAAAGAGAATCCTACATTTTGGGTTGTCCTCAGAATTGTAATATGGGTGGCATTTTCCAATAGGGACCCTCGTTCTGGTGATCCTAGTGACAACCAGGCATTCCCTCACTTTAGACGTATTTCCTCCTGTTTTGGCTATGGGACAGGTAGTAAAGGAAAATCTCCCCAATGGGCAAAGGATGGCAACTAAACCTAACTGGGGTTCAGGGGCGGACTGATCATTGGGGAACTTGGGCACTGCCCAAGGGCCCGGGGTCAGTAAGAGGCCCCATGAGATGTCCCTGGTACCTTTCATAGGCTTTTTTGGGTGTGGTTTGAGTGTGGGCAAGGACCAAGGGCCCCATGATCCCCTATTGCCCGGAGGCCCCATGAGTTGTCAGTCCGCCCCTGCTTGGGTTATAACCTTCTCTTTCTCAATTCAAATTTAAAAGAAATACTTTGCCTGTAGTTGTACTTTAATTGCAAATAAATGGTGCAAAAGAGTGTAAATGGTGCTCTACAAAAAAATCGATCCACAGCAAGAGTCCATAAAGTCCTACTGGAATACTCCAGTCCACTTAAAGTTTTACTAAACTTACAACAGTAAAATCAGTCTGTATATGCAGTAAAGCATGCTTGTTATACTCACTGTGGAAGCTAAGGTTTTATCCTCTGCATTGTGTAAAAATTCTGTCTGATCCTCCCCTTCTGCCAGTGTCCCCCTTATCTTCTGATAAGATATTGTGTGGAGACACACTGCAAATGCTCAGTTTGGTGTATATTGCTAGAGAGGTTTTTTTTCTTGGGAGGGTGCATGTGATCAGCACAGGGCCAATCAGTACTGTCCAGAAACAGGTCAGGGGTTCTGCATCCTCCTAGAGCAGAAAGAAAACTTCTACAAGCTTTAACCAGTGCTCTGCTGAACACTGATAGAAGTCACAAGACTTTTACAACTGCTGACAAGAAAAAAGGTATTTAGCAGTTTTTATTAACTAAAATAATTGCATTTCCATGTTCTGTGTACTGTGGGACATCAGAAAGAGAGAATGCAGGGTCATGGGTTTAGTAACACTTTAAAGACTGAAGAAATCTCTAAAACAACTGAAAAAGAACAGCAGGGGCACAATCTAAGTGCAGTATAAAAGCATCTTTATTGGTTAAAAAGGACAAATGGCAACTCACATGTAAAAAAAATGAAAACAGGTCTCAACCAGGTATGGCTGTCATCTCCACAAAGGCTGCAGGGATCCAGTCCTGAATGTACAATCACAGATGTTGTCTGGGTATACCTGAGATGCTAACAGACTCTCTGACAGCATGGAAATCAACAGGAGTGACATTAGACAGGAGGTGTCGAGGGGCATGGCTACTCATTTTGACGCAACCCTGTCTCTTTCTCAAGCCTTTAGGCTTGAGAAAGATTGAGGTAAACATAGCTTCTTCTTATTTACTAAGTTCATTGAACATTCACTTTGCAAACTGAACAGCCTTTATTTCTTTAGTCTCTTGACACCCATGTAATGCATACATATGGCCACAAAAAGGGTGGGCTTTAATAGCCTCACACCGCACATATGCATCCATGGAAAGCCAGAGTTTCTGTGCTGAGAGCACACTCACTTAACACTGACAGCACTGCACAGGGACCAGCTGCCATCATGTGTTCACTGTGACAACTAATCACATTGGTCAAGTGATCGGGCAGTTCTTCCCTCCCCTGGATGTAAAGACCAAGTTAACACCTTCCCACCCAGCCTATAGCAGACTGACGGCTGGGTGGGACACTAACCATTGTGACTGGTGTCCTGTCAAAACGAGCCGCTAATGTGGCCACAGGGCCACGTAGCAGCACGATCTGTCACCGGCTGTGTCCACTGGACACAGCTGATGACATATCACTACACCAGACCATTGCCACTGTCATGTGACCGCTGTGACCAATCACAGCAGATCACATGTCAATTGTATACAATGGATGGCTTCCTGTCATGCCATCCATTGTATACAATTATGTTGTTAGCTGTGACTGGTCAAGGCAGTCACATGATACCGACAGGGCCAGTCACAGCCCATCTGTATCATGTGATCAGCTTTGCCCAGTCATAGCTAATCACAACAAAAGACTGAATGAATCAGTTTCATTCAGTAACCTTGATTGCAAATATCAATGAAATGCATTGGTATTAGCAATCATAATGTGTTAAAAAAAAACAAAATCCTGATCACTTGCCCAGAGTAGTTCAATGTTACTATGGTAACATTGTATTGCATTGGTCACAGTGTGCTGAAAAATAAAATAGTAAAAAAAAATAAAAAATTAATAAAAAAAATAAAAACATTTGAAATAAAAAAATACAAATTCAAGTATTATTATTATTTTCACCAAAGAAATGTAGCAGAATACATTTTGACCTAAATTTATGAAGAAATGTGCATTTTTTTTCAAAAGTTTCAGGTGTTTTTTGTTTTATTTAGCAAAAAGTGAAAAAACTCAGTGGTGATTAAATACCACCAAAGGAAAGCTCTATTTCTGTGAAAAAAATATAAAAATTTTATATGGGTACAGTGTTGCATGACTGCCCAATTGTCATTCAAAGTGTGACAGTGCTGAACACTAAAAATTGGCCTGGGCAGGAAGGGTGTATAAGTGTCCAGTATTGAAGTGGTTAAAGGGATGTCCGGGTTGGGTGGGTACAGGAAGTGAGTATTCCTGATACTCACCATCCACTGGTTATTAATACCTATTAAAACTGCAACTTTAGATCCATTTCCCACTTTCACCTGATGTCACATTCCAGTTATTGCTTTGTGAAGTTCTCCTTCCCTTTGCTCTTAAGCAAATCTGACTGTTTAAATGTGCTAATTTTAAAATGTATTTGAGTTATAAAAGCTTTATATTTATTCTAGCATAAAACTGATTTTTGCCACTTCACCTGGAAAAAAAATGATATTTACATTTAGATAAACATCATCATTCCAAATTAACCATTCAAGGAACATGCACATCTTCTTAGTACAATGTAGCGTTTTGTAATAAAGAAGGTAGTTTAATACTCTTGCTTTGTTTGATGTAATGCGAGCGACATTTATCTTTGAGAAGCATTGCAGAATTTTAAAATGTAAACACTGGTGAGAAACAGCTTAGTTGGGTTGCCACTGAAACTGATTATTAACAATTATAATGATGTCACTACAGTGTTCAGTGTTGTCTCACATAACTGATTTGATGCAGTATGATAATTACATTGCACTGAATATAGAATGAAACTAACTGATCTTTACAAAGAAAACAGCTGTAGATTACAGATCTGAAATTTATATAAAGTTTTTTTGTAATATATGACAAATACACATGGATCATTCATTACACCTGAAAGTATGAGAACAAGATGAGCCAATGAAATAACAAAAAAATCACTCCAATTGGATTCCTAATTATCTTACATGTTTTTTTCAACTTTTCCTCAGACCTTACAGAAATCTCATTGCTCCAATTACGATGACTTTCTAGAGGGTGCTAACAAATTCAGTGGTGTCATCTCTTTGAGTGTTAAAAACAAAAGCAATATATTACATATACATGACTGTGACACAAACAAATGTTCAAACCATTTGTTTGGGCAAAAGGATACAAAAAGAAAACTATTCTGGTAAATGTATTTGGTATATATAATTAAAACACATACTTGTTGTATATATTTAATCACTGGTTTATATTCTAATCACAGAAAATTAAGTTTTGAAAACTTTTTTAGGGGAAATAAATTATGGAAAATAAACTATACTGCATCTACTATTTAGCCTTAGTGGTTGGTGCTGGTACTGCTTTTTTCAGATATTCCAAAAAAGGGAGCCAAGTAATAATACAATAGGGAGTAACCACTTAAGGCCCGCCCACAGTACTTTTACTGCTGCAGGGCGGGCCCGCTGCACAAAATCATGTATATATTCATGATTTTGCAATTCCGGGTGAAGGGGGCGCGCGAGGCACGCTACCACCCTACTTGCGCCGCCGATCGCGGCCCCGGGTGTCAATCACCGGGTCCTGGCCAGTGATTATCTGACGGTGCCCGGTGATTACCAGCAAACACTGACAGTTTGGGCACACTGATTGGGATGGCTGAGCACAGCCATCTCGATCAGTGTGCTTACAGTCAAGCAGACACTCCCCACCCTCTAGTAAAACACTCCCAGCACACAATTAACTCTTTGATTGCCCCCAAATGTTAACCCCTTCCTCCCTAGAGCCATTAGTACAGTGTCAGTGATTTTTTTTGCACTGATCACTGTATTGGTGTCACTGGGAATGTCAATGACATGAAGTCAGTTCCCCCTCAGTGTCAGAATGTCCGCAGCAGTCCCGCAGCCCTGATTGCCGCCATAAATCGCTGATCGCCACCATAAGTCACTGATCACCGCCATAAGTCGCTGATCACCACTATTATTAGTATAAAAAAAGGCATTTGTAAATGCAATAACTTTCACGTAAACCAATTAATTTACACGTATTGGGATTTTTTTTAGCAAAGACATGTCGCAGAATACATTTTGGCCTAAATTTATGATGATTTTTTTATTTTTTTACTGGACATGTTTTATAGCAAAAAGTCCAAAATATAGTTTTTTTTCTCAAAATTATTTTTTTTTTATAGCTCAAAAAATAAAAAACGCACAGGCGATCAAATACCACCAAAAAAAAAGCACAATTCGTGGGGAGAAAAAGGGCGTACATTTAATTTGGGTACAGCGTTGCATGACCGAGCAATTGTCAGTTAAAGTAATGCAGTGCCGTAACGCAAACCGCTTCTGTAACCGCTTCATGACCACACTATAGCAGAAATACTGCTACAGGGCGGCATGTGTGCGCAAAATCACACATATATATATATAGGTGATTCGCACTCCCTTGGTTTTCATGCCCCTCCCAGATAGTATCAGATTGCCCGTCAGTATGTGGCACTGTGCAACTTTATGTGTGCCCACTATTAGAAGTGGGTGGATGCAGGGTGGTATATTCTAATGGTGGACATGGCACACACTTTTTCTGGCACAGATTTTTTCTCTTTTCTTCATTCAGCCCATAAGCTGCATACAAAGAAAAAAAGAACATAGCATATATACCCGACAAGGACAAGCGACGTACTGGTACATCACTGGACTTTGAATGGGTATACCAGGATGATGCCTACAGCTGCAGGCATCATTCTGGTATTGTTTTTTTCAGCTGGTGATCGACTTTCATGTAAAATCAATCCTAGTGGCTAATTGGCTGCAAGATTGCTTTTATGAGCAGCGGGAGACGATTCCCTCCCTCCCCCACTGCCTTCCACGGCCTTCTTGGGCAGTCCTGTGCCATCGGGGGAACCTAAAAATGCAGCCAGTTTTTTTTCCAGCTGGTTTGAGACTGGAATGGTGCCAATCATCTTTATAGTCTAAGAAATCAGAAGCTACGAGCATTTCATCACTTCAGTTTCGCAAGATATAAACAGCGCCATTTGCAAATTGGGAAGCATCTGATCACACCGATCTTGGTGAGATTAGATAACGTAAGGGCAGAGGAGATAGACCCCATATTTCTCAAAAAAGAATATATGACAATGCCCATTGAAGTTACAGGGGATATTTACATTCCCTGTGATAGCATTAAAAGTGATCAAAAACCCCAAAAAATGAAAGGGACTGTGTAAAAATAATTTAAAAAATCAAATAACTTAAAAAAAAAAGGACCCTCGCCCCATCGCACGCTCGCTCACCTGCGTGTGTGACCGTTGACTCTGTGCCGGTATGTAAACAGCGGTTGCATCATGCATGTGAGGTATCGCTGCGAACTTCAGATCAAGGGCAGTAATTATAGCACTAGAACTCCTGTGTAAATCTCAAATGGTAGCTTGTAAAGGTTTTTAAAATATTGCCTATGGATATTAAAAATGTATGCAGATTTTCGCCATTGCACTGGGCATGCACAGTTTTAAAGCATATCAGGTTTGATATCTATTTACTCGGCATACCATCATATTTTATATGTTACCAAATAATTGGCCAATATATTGTGTTTTTGTGCATTAAAAGTAAAAAAAGTGTATTTTTTTTAAACAATTTGTGTTTGAAAAATCGCTGCACGAGTACTATGTGACATAAAAAATTGCAGTGCCCACCATTTTATTCACTAGGGTGTCTGCTTTAAAAAATATATATAATAATGTTTGGGGGTTCAAAGTAATTTCTTAGCAAAAAATACTGATTTTTTGCATGTGAACAAAAAGTGTCAGAAAAGGCTTGGTCTTCAGGTGGTTAGAAGAGTGAATGATGTGTGACATAAACTTCTAATGCTGGGCATAAAATGCCCCCACCTCCCAAAATAACCCCTTTTTGGAAAGTAGACACCCCAAAATATTTGCTGAGAGGCATGTTGAGCCAATAGAGGAATTTATTATTTTACCACAAGTTTTTGGAAAATTACAAAAAATGTTTTTTTTTGCACAACATTGTCACTTAACTGATTTATTGCTCACACATGCCATGGTTATATGTGGAATTACTCCCCAAATACATTCTGCTACTTCTCCCGAGTATGGGGGTACCACATGTTAGAGAGTTTTTGGCAGTCTAGCCAAGTACAGGACCCCAAAATCCAATAAGCACCTTCAGGCTTTTAAAGGACTTTACAGTATTTCCTCATTACACTTCCTGACTACCTATCACAGTTTTGGAGGCCCTGAAATGCCAGGATAGCACCGAACCCCCCAAATGACCCCTTTTTGGAAAGTAGACACCCCAAGGAATTTGATAAGAAGCATGGTGAGTATTTTGCAGATCTCGTTTGTTGCCACAAGTGTCTGGAAAATGAAGAAAGAAAACAAAAACATATTTTTCCTTTCCTTTTTTTATACTTCAAAACCTTGTGAGAAAAAATTAGATCTGCAAAATACTCACCATGCCTTTTTTAAATTCCTTGGGGTGTCTGCTTTCCAAAAAGGGGTCATTTGGGGGGGGGGGGGGTGTTGGTGCTCTCCTGGCATTTCACGGCCTCCGAAACTGTGATAGGTAGTGAGGAAGTGAAATGAGGAACTTACGCACCTTCAGACTTACAAAATGGCCATTGGATTTCAGGCTCCTGTATGTGGCTAAGCTCCCAAAAAAGTCTCACACATGTGGTATCCCCATACTCGGTAGAAGTAGCAGAATTTATTTTGGTGTGTAATTCCACATATACCCATGGCTTGTTTGGGAAATATTTAATTAAAATTACAACTTTATGTAAAAAAAAAATGTTTTTGTTATTTTCCAAAAACTTGTGGAAAAAAAAAATCTTCCATGGACTCAATATGCCTCTCAGCAGATAGTGTGTCTACTTTCCAAAAAGGGGTCATTTGGGGGTGTTTGTACTTTCCTGGTATTTTAGCCCCTCAAGAAATGTGATGGGCAGTCCGAAAGTAAAAGCTGTGTAAATGCCATTATCTATACCATAGTTTGTAGCTGCTATAACTTTCACACAAAGCAATCAATATACACTTATTGGGATTTTTACCCAAAAACATCTAGCAGAATACATTTTGGCCTAAATTTATGATGAAATTTTAGTTTTTGGATATTTTTTATGACAGAAATGAGAAAATATAATTTTTTTTCAAAAAACATTTTTTTTCAAAAATTTTTTTTGTTTATAGCGCCAAAAATAAAAAGCACACAGGTGATAAAATAATACTGAAAGAAAGCTCTATTTGTGTGAAAAAAAAGAAGTAAATTTCATTTATGTACCATATTGCATGACAGTGCAATTGTCACTTAAACTAGTGCAGCACTGTATAGCAAAAAAATGGCGTAAATTGCAGTATCTATACCAGCAATGGGCAAACTACAGCGGACCTTTTAATCCAGCCCGCGGAGCGTGGCAAACATTGCCTGTCAGGATGTGTGTAGGCGGGGCAGCGTGAGGAGCGGGGCAGCGTGAGGCGGGGCAGCAGGGGAGCTAGGCTCCTCTCACAGTCCGCCCTGAAGACCGGAACGGCGCGGGAACACGGCGAGAGGAACGCGCGGAGCAAAGGTAAGTGAATTGACACAATATGGGGAATGAATTACTATAGGGGGGATGAATTACTATAGGGGGGATGAATTACTATATGGGGGATGAATTACTATAGGGGGATGAATTACTATGGGGGATGAATTACTATATGGGGGATGAATTACTATATGGGGGATGAATTATTATATGGGGGATGAATTACTATGGGGGATGAATTACTATAGGGAGGATGAATTACTATATGGGGGATGAATTACTATGGGGGGTGAATTACTATAGGGGGGATGAATTACTATGGGGGATGAATTACTATGGGGGATGAATTACTATATGGGGGATGAATTACTATGGGGGATGAATTACTATATGGGGGATGAATTACTATGGGGGATGAATTACTATGGGGGATGAATTACTATATGGGGGATGAATTACTATATGGGGGATGAATTACTATGGGAGATGAATTACTATGGGGGATGAATTACTATATGGGGGATTAATTACTATGCTTACTATGGGGAATATTACTATACTTACTATGGATGACACATACACATCATTCATCTACTCTTGGTCCGGCCCCCGGGTCCAATATATGAACCCATTGAGGCCCTCAAGTCAAAAAGTTTGCCCACCCCTGATCTATACCATAGTTTGTAGACACTATAACTTTCACACAAAGCAATCAATATACACTTATTGGGATTTTTTTACCAAAAACATGTAGCAGAATACATCTTGGCCTAAATTTATCACTAACTTTGAGTTTACTATATATTTTTTATAGCCGAAAGTAAAAAATATTATTTGTGTGAAAAAAAGGACATACATTTCATTTGGGTACAGCATTGCATGACCGTGCAATTATCAGTTGAATTAGTGCAGCACCAAATAGCAAAAAGAGGCCTGGTCTTTAAGGGGGGTAAATCCTCAGGATAGCAAGTAATTAAACCTGGTCCTTAGGCATAGTGATAATAGCCATCTGCTACTCAGAAGCTGTGCATTGAATGCAGCTTGACAATGTTTCAATTTAGGTTTACTTCCAGAAGCATGTTACATAGTTAGTCTGGCTGAAAAAAGACAAAAGTCCATCCAGTTCAACCAAAAAATAATTTGAGCCTCCAACAACAATTTTGAGCCTCCAACAACATACTGTAGGTACCTGGTGAGTATTCCTTTGTTGTATGGCCAAAAAATGCCTGTAAGTGTTAGATTACAACTAAAAAAAATGTAGCTGTTTGTTTAACTATGAGTATGAGATATTCTCCACTAGTACAACATATCTACTTTTCCCTTGAATATGACATGTCTGAGAGCTGTAAAGCATGGTATAAACATTGAGGGTTTTTTCATTCAACCAGTGGGTTGAACAACAAAAAAACTCACAGATCTATGCATCAATGCAAAAGATGTTGATGCAGGAATCTCCCTCACTGTGCTATTGTATTCTGACAGCATGGACTCCCACCCATCAGAATACACAGATGAGCACTGCAGCTACTGGCTGTAAGCTCTTATTGAATGTTGGTTTTCCAGCAGAGCCATTAGACAGAAACCAATCATTAGACTGGCTTCTATTGAACAGAGAGGAGTACACACATACCGAAATTTGGCCGATTCCTGCTGAACTGGCTGACTTTGGGTACATGCATACTTAACTTAAATGTAGCCCCTTCCCCAGGTGACAGAAGCTGTTCAACATTCTCCTCTTCCAAATACTGATATAAAGGTAAACATGATCAGCAAACCCCTGAGCCTCTTCTACCCTTTCTGCCTCATGACCTCCCTATGTTGATCTAAGGCAATGTACAGTATGGGTTTGGACATAGCAGTTCTTTGTCCTACCTTTCCATTGGATTTATGATGAATGCTGAATTTGATTATCTGTATCAAGATACTGTACTAAGTACCCCACCCTCACCTGCATTGAAATGTATGACTTTGCAAAGTGTGAAAGTGTGCATTTTCAGTACTAACCTGGTACCACTCCTAACCGAATACACAAAGGATTATGTCCTCCCCTGCCATCCATGGAGTCATCTCTATCACCCTTCCCCCCCCCCCCCGGCCCCCCTCGGTCTATCCTTAGCTCCACATGCAGCACTGGAGAGTCATTAATCACACTGATTAAACTCATTATGGTTTGTTGTTTCTTTCTGTTACTAATCTTTATTTACTCAATACCCTAGGTTATGCTGCACTGCTTCTTTGAGTCTCTCTCCTTCTATATAAGGACATTGATACTGCACATTTTTTTTACCCCTGTATTTTGCTGTCAATGTACTGTCCAAAGCCTACTGTTAATATCCCCCTCCCCATGTTATAATACCAATAAAAAGTTTGAACAAGAAATGTATGACTTTGATGGCAAAATATGCCATAATTTCTACAATGGCCTTATGGTTCCTGGAGGAGGGGTTGGGGGCAATATAATGGTTTAGTTCACCTTTACCAAAAAACTGCCTATGCAGATAAGGGGCCCCTGTATATATAAACAAACTGTGCATCTCTGACTAAAGTTAAATAATGTCTCTGCTATAGGTGTAGGCCATTTACATACCTTCCAAAGTCTGATTGGAATACTCCCAGCACATTGCTAGGATGTTGCTAAGTCAGACCTAGCCATTACTGTTCACCTCTACCATCACAAGAGCAAGCTCTTTCTCTGATTCAGACCCCTCACATGCTGTTTCTCTCCTCTGATGGAGTAGCTCTGAGCTCAGCACTTGCAAGCTCACTCCTGAGATGGTGGAGGAGAGCAGTAATGATTAGGCCTCACCTACCGCAAGGGTATTATTCAACTATTTTGTTTTTATATCGGCACCCCTAATCTGCATAGGCAGTTTGTTTGGTGAACTAAGATGAACTAACCCTTTCATAAAAACTGATTTTCTTTTCTGTTTCAATAATTTTTATTGCAAATAGTTCTTTCCAAAAAGAGAGAACAAGACATAACAAGTGCACAGGTGTGTTTCAATTGCAGCATTCACAAAGGTATTATGGGTCATACAAAAAAGCAAGGTACATATGTATAGCCAAGTACATGTCCCTACCTCCTCCAGGAGGCAAACCAAGAGGTAGCCAGAGAAATGCAACAATAATCGATGCTCTAGAAATACACAATAAAAATTATCCCTCAGTACATGTCAGAGCAGCAACTTACATAGTCACATATAGTCACTGTGAGGTGACATTAAACAAAACAGAGCTAGCCGGCAGATCAACCCATTTGATCCCAAAGAGGCTCACCTGGGTCCCATCAGGTCAGACCAAGACAAAATAATCTGTTGGATCCACTCCCCAATGAGGCTCATGGAGGTCGAGACATCATCAGCAGCAAACATAGGAATAAACAAAATAAAATAACACTGTAATGCAAGGTCATGGTTAGCATGACAATAGATGCCCAATTCAGGGAGCATCAATGCTCAAAGCAGTGAGCCCCCTGAATCGGGGGGGGGGGAGAAATAAAGGCAAAGGACAAACATAAGAGGGGGAAAAGGAGGAGAGGAAAGGAAGAAATGAAATTAGAAGAGAAAGAAGAAGAAAAGAACCAGTCCATCCAAAAGTCCAGCACACATCAGCCCAGGAGTCAATCCTGCCCTTCCGTGACCTGTAGGTAAGTGAGCCATGGGTCCATATTGTGTCAAATAGGAATTATTTGTCCCACAGAACACTCACCAATTTTTCATTAAGCATAATCTAAGTGAGCTTTCTCTTCATTAATGCTATATCAATGATTGGACTTTTTCAAGCTGTGGCAATGGCGATTTTCAACATAAAAAAAATAAAGTAGATCAAGGTTTGTGTGTGTCTGGGGACATTGTCAACCGACTTATTTAACAAAGCAATGCAAGTATCTTTGGTTATGTTGACCATGGTGACCAAGAATATGAGGAAATATATCCTCATCCAATAACAGTGGACTTTTGGAAAGGTCCACCATATATGCAGAACCATGCCTGTCTGGCCACAACCCCTAAAGCATGAAGCCGAGTCAGCCGACTATTCCAGGAACATTCATCTCACATACACTTTATATCCCTCTTCTATCAAAGCAGCGTTTAATATGCCTCTGTGAACATGAGAGTTCCAGGAGCGCCAATCTTCCTCCTCAATAGTAATGTCCAGGTCCATCTTCCAGGCGACTTGGTAAGAATGTTTGGCCACCCTGGCTGTGAAGAGTGTATACAGAATAGAGATGCATCCTCATGATTGAGTCCTTTGCATACATCTGTTTTCAAACATAATGCATACAGTCAGATCAGGACTGTTTTTCTGTACAAAATTATAAATTTGCAAATCAGAGTTGTCCAAGGGAGGCATCTCCAGGCTGCTCAAAAAAATATGAGGATGGGTGAATCAGCTTACGGTCAAGGAAGTCCCCTATTCTATAAAGTTCCTTATTGACCCACCAGCTAAAATTAGTGGGGTGCAGTGCAGGTGGGAACAGAGGGTTGTTAAGAAGGGGGGCTGCCGGCATGTGTAAAGAACGCAAGTGCCATTGTTTGCAATTCAAGTCCCACAGACAGAGGGAGTGGGAGAGAGTAGGGCACAGAACGGCTTTACAACATTGTGATGGGAGCCACATCAACAGATCCATGGGAAGTGGTGAGCACGTTTGGGCTTCAGTAGAGACCCATTTAGCCCTATATCCCCAATGATGAAGTTGACATAACTGCAAAAGTTGTGCTGCAATATAATATTTTCAAAAGTCTGGAACACCCAAACTGCCCACCTCTTTTGGCGAGTACATTATGGCTGAGGCCAATCTTTTACCCTTAGCACCCTAGATGTAATGGAAAATTTTTGCTTGAAACTGCTGAACTATTGCCAATGGGACCAGGATGGGCAGCATTCTAAAGTAATATAGAAATCTGGTAGAACCATCATCTTGATGGAGGCGATCTTCCCCATCCATGACAAGCTCGCATCTGACCATGTTTCCACGTCCTCCAATAATTTTCTGAACAGGGCTGGGTAGTTTGCCTTATATAAGTACGAGATGCTAGGAGTCAATCTTATACCTAAATAAGAGAGCGTTTACAGCCATTAAAATGGATACTGTGTCTGCATACTTTGCAGTTTCCACGTCCTCCAATAATTTTCTGAACAGGGCTGGGTAGTTTGCCTTATATAAGTACGAGATGCTAGGAGTCAATCTTATACCTAAATAAGAGAGCGTTTACAGCCATTAAAATGGATACTGTGTCTGCATACTTTGCAGTATTACATCAGCCAGGTTATATTAATTGCCTCAGACTTATCCCGATTGACCCCCAAGACCCGAGATATTCCCAATCTAGAAGGGTAAGCAAAATTGGGCAAAGTGTGTGGGGAGGTGATAAATAACAGGAGGTCATCAGCAAATAATGCACATTTGTGGCTGCGACCTCCACTCTGTATCCCCAAAATATCAGGGTCTGGCAAATAGTGATTGCCAACATTTCTATTTTAAATATAAATAGGAGAGGAAACAGGGGATACCCCTTTCAAGTGCCATATGGATAGGGAATGGGCCCGATTTATGGCCCCGTAAAGTTATTAGCACAGTAGGCATAGTATAGAGAGAGCAAAGGGAGGCCAAAAATTTGGGTCCAGACTTCCACATTTGCAACAACTGAAAGAGGTAAAGCCAGGAGAGTAAGTCAAATGTCTTGCGGATATCAAGCAACAATAGCATTCCTCATCTAGAGCTACCCCCTGTCCCATGAAGATTGTAGCAGGGTGATTATTTCTAGTGCTCCTCTGCCTGTCGATTGGGAAGAAATCCCACTTGGTTATGGTGGATGTAAAGTGCCACTAAGGTTAGTAATTTTTTAGCAACATTTTTGTAAATAATTTAAAATCATTGTTAATTAGAGAAATTGGCTTTCTAACTACATCACTGGGATCTCTGTGAGGCATTGAAATTAGAGTTATAAATGTTCTATTGCGTCAGCAGCCAGTGCTTTTCCCAACGGGGTTGTTTAATAGCCAATAGTACCTCCTCAACTGTTATTTCTTTTTCTAGAAGTTCCCTGTATTCCTCCAATATAGTGGAAATAGGCAGGTGGGTAATAAAATGGTCAAAGTCCTGTTGGGTAGACACATCTTCATACAATTTCTTATAAAAGGATTGGAATTCTAGTAACACCATCCTTCGGTTTTGTGAGAGTCTACGCCAGCCATTCTAAGCTTAGGAACATGTGGCAGGGGAGGTCTAGGAGCCAATTTAGTTGCTAATAATTTGCTGGTTTATCCATTTGAGAGTAAAAATTTGCTTGGGTCCATCACAGCTGTTTTGCAGATTTTGTTGTAAGGCATACATTCAGTTCCAACTGGGCCATTTCTATCCAGTCATGCAGGTCTAGATTAGGGTTTTGCTTATGTTCCTTAAGCAGGGCTACTAAGTTATCCTCCTTTTGCTTAAGCAGGGCTTCATAATGCCTTTTATACCTGGCACCTACTGTATCTGAATCAAGAGACCTTGAATTGTGGCCTTGTGAGCAGCCCAATTACACATAGAGGACTTATGAATAAGGTCATTCAGAGAAAAGTATTCTTTCAGGGCTAGTTCAATGTTAAGGCAAGTCGCAGGGTTACTAAGTTGAGACTAATTTAGGTACAGAAAGCAGAAGGACTTTGTAAGGAAGAAATTAATGCGATAACAGGAGAATGGTCTGACCAAGGAACTTCTAGGATCCTGGAGGATGTGCAAAGTTTTACAGATGTAGAGGCCATAAATACATGGTAAATCCACGAATATGCCAGATGGATGTGGGAGTAGTAAGTGTAATCATGTGTATTGGAGTTAAAGTCGCGTCAGACATCCACCAGGTTATAGTTATGCAACAGTTTTGCAAAGTTGGTACCTATCTTAGTGGGTTTCAAAATTTGAGAACCTGGTGGGCAAGTCTTGTCCAAGGAGGAAACTAAGGCTACATTAGAATCGCCACCCATTAATAGTAGGCCCTCAAATAGTGGAGACAACATCTCAAGCAAAGTATGAAAGAAGCCAAGCTGGTTTTTATTGGTGGTGTAGGAGGTAAGGATTATATATAAATTGGTGTAGCGCTCATACATAAAATATGAATAAGTAATCAAATAATCATATATAAATATACAGTGATAACTACATAGTGACCTTGTGATGGGAGTGACTTTTGGGGGTGGGGGACCCCTGTATCATCTCCCCAAATCATTATGTTTAACCCACCCTGTGCCTGTTAAGGGTACAGGGTGTACATGTGAATGTCCCAGTATTGTGCATTTGTGTGTTGTCCTTTGTCTAGGCCACATGGCTGTCCATTGTTTGTTTGCCATGTGCTCCCCCCCCATGGTGCTGTGCCTTCCTGTCCAGCAAACTATTATGGGATGTACTGTTTGTGTATTGGTGTGGGGGTTGGTCAATGTCCTTTGCCGCATGGCTGCATCCCATTGTTCTGTGTCTTGGTTGGATGGGGAGGGGTGATGAGGTGCTTCCTGCCTATACTGTAGCCCTTCCCACTGATAGGGTGGGCTGATGATGTGTTTCCTGTCCCTGGTTGTCTTTCCCCACCCTCTGTATAAAACATGTTGTTTGTGTACAATAAAAGTTGTTGGCTTTCTGTTTTAAGAGCTGGGTGCTGTCTTTTTCCTGAGGGATTTCAAGGGTGTGGTCCGTGGATGGTGTTCGGACAGGGGAAGCTGCAGTATAACGGAATATACCCAAGTGCGGTCGGGTACCGGTTTCATTACAGACCTGATCCCCTCTAATATCTGAATGTGACACAAAACAGTGGGTGAAAAAAATCAAATAAAAAAACTAAAAAATTGTGGTCTCAAAATAGACCCAATGTGAAATATCAAAGTGCTCACAAATACCCAGATCCTAAATTAGGATCAGTGACTGAACATAACCTAGCAATCAAAAAATAAGTGACATAAACAAGTGATCCCAGCACTGGGGGATATATTTTCTAAATATAGTGAATAGTGCTCAGTGAAAAAAACACTCCAAAAATTCCGATATAACATATAATATCACAATATCCTCCTCTTATAATATATCTCAAATATATATATATATATATATATATATATATATATATATATATATATATAATTCCAAATTGATCTAAAAAAACATATAATGAAATATACATAAAATATAAAATGAAAAAAGTCCAACACAAAATAGGCATGTAAACCCGGTGTTCCACAGATATTTAAAACATGCAAGTAGTGCTGTGGATGTGCATGGCAGCCACTGGTGATGAATCAAAAAAGTAGCTGAATTATTTATCATTTACCATAACAACGGTGAACCCTAATAAAAGAAAAATATACATATGTATATATATTTTTAGTATGCATTTTCTTTCAAGTAAAGAGCTTTGTCTTTGTGTTTATTTGAATTTAATCTTCTTGGGTATGAGTATATATAGAGGTATAGTAAGGGGTGTATCTACCGAGAGGCAAACAAGGCGTTTGCCTAGGGCAGCAATTTTTAAGGGGATGGCACCACCCCCCGGAAGAAGGGACCTTTTGAGAAGCGGCAGACAGAGCCATGCAGGGTCGCCATCAGAGGGGTACCTTCGGTACTCTTGCATTGGCCCGGACAGCAGGAGGATCGATGCGGGGGAGGGCAGTTGCAGAGCGATGCTCCTGTACCTCTCCCTCCAGAAGCTGACGAGTCAGGACCAGGGGAAAGCCTGGAGCAGGGAGAGCAGAGGACCCGGAGGAGCTCCCTACACTGACAGATCATATGGGACTGCACCCCCCCTCCTGCTGCACGGAGATCAGCAGCCCTTGGAGGAGGTGTGTGTGTGTGCAGCCCCATACGATCTGAGAAACAAAGAGAGAGGGGAGGGAGAGGGGGGAGGGAAGATAGAGAGGGGGAAGAGAGAGAGGGGGGGAAGAGAGAGGTAACTAAGAGAAAGAAAGGGAAGAGGGGGGAAGAGAGAGAGAGGGGGGAAGGGGGAAAGAGGGGGGGGCAAAGAGAGAGTGGGATGAAAGAGAGGGGGAGAGGAGAGAGAGAGGGGGGAGAGGGAGAGGGAATAGAGAGAGGGAAGAGAGAGGGGGGAGAAGAGAGAGAGGGGGAAGAGAGAGACAGGGAAAAGAGAGAGGGGGAAAAGAGAGAAAAAGGGAAGAAAGGTAGGGGAGATAGAGGGGGGGTAGAGAGGGGGCGAGAGTGAAGGGGGAAGAGAGAGAGAGAAGAGAGAGATAGGGGGAAGAGAGAGAGAGAAGGAAGAGAGGGGGAGAGGAGAGAGGGGGGCGAGAGAGAAGGAAGAGAGGGAGAAAGAGAGATAGTATATATATATATATATATATATATATATATATACACACACACACTTATTGACTCTCTTGCTATCTCATGGGTGGGGGGCAAAATTTTTGTGTTGCCTAGGGCAGCACAAAGTCTAAATACACCACTGGATAGAGTACCACATATTCATTTCACTAGGAATGCCTTAGAATTGACAATAAAGGGTAGCTTTCAGATTCTGATAAGTATCCCCCTTGCAAGCAGCACATCCTTTCTGGGGGACAGAATGTGAGGATGAGGCCCTTTTCTCCTCAGAATGGGAACAAGGTGCCTTTACAGGGTACCCTCCTAATGTTAATAGGCATATGCCATGGTATGGTATTAGGGTATAAGAAGGGAGGGGTTACATAGTTACATAGGTTGAAAAAAGACACTAATCCATCTAATTCAACCAGTCAGGGTTGCATGCCTGGATAAGGATTTGGTTTGTATTCTAACCCTATGTTGTCTTTTCCCTATCTTTTAGTTATTCTTTTTGATGTTACTTTGAAAGGAATAATTCAGACTGTTTTGTAAAAGCATGTGAAGTTTTAAGGCATCTCCCAAGCAAACTATTTACAGGTTTTTACAGTGGGGCAAAAAGTATTTAGTCAGCCACCAATTGTGCAAGTTCTCCCACTTAAAAAGATGAGAGGCGCCTGTAATTGGCATCATAGGTGGACCTCAACTATGAGAGACAAAATGAGAAAAAAAAATCCAGACAATCACATTGGCTGATTTGGAAAGAATTTATTTGCAAATCATGGTAGAAAATAAGTATTTGGTCACCTACAAACAAGCAAGATTTCTGGCTCTCACAGACCTGTACCTTCTTCTTTAAGAGGCTCCTCTGTCCTGCACTCATTACCTGTATCAATGGCACCTGTTTGAACTTGTTATCAGTATGAAATACACCTGTCCACAACCTCAAACAGTCACACTCCAAACTCCACTATGGTGAAGACCAAAGAGCTGTCGAAGGACACCAGAAACAAAATTGTAGACCTGCACCAGGCTGAGAAGTCTGAATCTGCAATAGGCAAGCAGCTTGGTGTGAACAAATCAACTGTGGGAGCAATAATTAGAAAATGGAAGACATACAAGACTACTGAAAATCTCCCTCGATCTGGGGCTCCACGCAAGATCTCACCCCGTGGGGTCAAAATGATCACAAGAACGGTGAGCAAAAATCCCAGGACCACACGAGGGGACCTAGTGAATGACCTGCAGAGAGCTGGGACCAACTTAACAAAGGCTACCATCAGTAACACACTACGCCGCCAGGAACTCAGATCCTGCAGTGCCAGACGTGTCCCCCTGCTTAACCCAGTACATGTACCGGCCCGTCTGAAGTTTGCTAGAGAGCATTTGGATTATCCAGAAGAGGATTGGGAGAATGTCATATGGTCAGATGAAACCAAAATAGAACTGTTTGGTAGAAACACAACTTGTCGTGTTTGGAGGAGAGAGAATGCTGAGTTGCATCCAAAGAACCCCATACCTACTGTGAAGCATGGGGGTGGCAACATCATGCTTTGGGGCTGTTTCTCCGCAAAGGGACCAGGACGACTGATCCATGTACAGGACAGAATGAATGGGGCCATGTATCGTGAGATTTTGAGTGCAAACCTCCTTCCATCAGCAAGGGCATTAAAGATGAAACGTGGCTGGGTCTTCCAACATGACAATGATCCCAAACATACCACCCGGGCAACGAAGGAGTGGCTTCATAAGAAGCATTTCAAGGTCCTGGAGTGGCCTAGCCAGTCTCCAGATCTCAATCCCATAGAAAACCTTTGGAGGGAGTTGAAAGTCCATGTTGCCCAGCGACAGCCCCAAAACATCACTGCTCTAGAGGAGATCTGCATGGAGGAATGGGCCAACATACCAGCAACAGTTTGTGTGCCAACCTTATGAAGACTTACAGGAAACATTTGACCTCTGTCATTGCCAACAAAGGATATATAACAAAGTATTGAGATGAACTTTTGATATTGACCAAATACTTATTTTCCACCATAATTTGCAAATAAATTCTTTCCAAATCAGCCAATGTGATTGTCTGGATTTTTTTTTCTCATTTTGTCTCTCATAGTTGAGGTCTACCTATGATGCCAATTACAGGCCTCTCTCATCTTTTTAAGTGGGAGAACTTGCACAATTGGTGGCTGACTAAATACTTTTTTGCCCCACTGTATGTTAAATTTAGACCTTCAGCTGCTTGAAAAAGCACTTTTCTACTTAAATAGTCTTTTATTAATAATTGTTTTGGTATGTACATATACATGTGCTCTATTGCGTTGCCCAGATCACTATATCTCTTTTGACTATAGCATGCCTATGTTCTTTGAAAATGTGCAGAATTGAATTACAGCATTTGCTTATAATAGACCTTCGCACTAAGTTTAGGTTTGGCAATATGCAGAGCTTGTGGAGTTCAAATTCAGCAAACTCTATCAAACTCTATAGCACACTAAGTTAGATATTCTGAAGCTGAACCTGGGGATCAAGAAGATTCACTCATCCCCATTGATTAGAAAATAAGGATGTTTTTTCCCAATACCATGGTTTTGACCACTCACATGTGTGGATCATGGGGAATTACAACAGCCATAGCAGACTCTGTCCTACAAGAGAAACTATTATTCACTGCCGAAATTGAGGTAAGTGATGAGAATGTTGTTGCTCTCCTTTCACATTTCCAAATAGGGTGTTTATTCAGGTCATTAATCATTCAATACATCATCATTACATCTGGTTGAAAAAAGACACAAGTCCATCTAGTTCAACCCACAGAGAAAAAAAACACACATACAGGTATAAAACCACCATGTACCCAATTCTATACCCACAGTTGATCCAGAGGAAGGCAAAAAAAAACAATAAAGCATGTTCCAATTTTTTGCCAGCGGGGGAATAATTCCTTCCTGATTACCCAGTAGGCGATCAGATATTCCCTGGATCAACCAGCCCTGGAGTTATTACCTATAAATATCAGTACTCAGTTATAGTTTGTGCATTTAGGAAATAACCCAGGTATTTTTTTAAACCCATATACTGCAGCTGGGCATTGCATGCTATTATTAAATCTATGATCTACCAGAACACACAGATCTGTCTCCACCACTGATTCCCACAGTTGTACCCTAGTATGTATGTTGTACGATGCATGCATGTTTTTAGCCTCCAAGTACAGGACACTTTATATTTTTCAACATTAAACCTCATATTCCACATAGTTGCCCAAATAAACCAGTACATTAAGGTTGGCCTGTAAGTTGGAGACATCCTCTATGGACCCTATTCCACTACATACCTTAGTGTCATCTGCAAATATTGAAATGGAACTTATAATGACACTAACAAACTTAGACCATTCTGAGTATGAGTCATTAATCACTACAGTCTTAATATGGTGTTTTAGCCAGTTTTCTATACATTTACAAACTTAATTTTCCAAGCCTGTAGACTTTAACTTACACATTAGCCATGTGTGAGGAACTGTGTCAAACAATTTAGCAAGTACATACTGTATATCCAAGTCCAAGTATGCTGTACTATATCCACATCCACAGCTTAATACCTCATTAAAATAAATCAGATTTATTTGATAACCTTTGTCTTTTGCAAACCCATGCTGTCTGTTGCTTAAAATATTTTTTTCTAGAAAAAAACCTATGTTGTCTTTTTATTAAACTCTCCAGTATCTTCCCAACTATGAAAGTGAAATAACACACAATAAAATCAACTGGAAATTTATAAAAAGTTCATTAAGTTAAGAAATGACTTCTGTGCAAAATAGTCCCAATTCTGATAACTACAAGTTGTGAGACAGTCCAAATGCTGCTTGATCTCCATGTGAGTGTCCCCAGTGCTCTCACACTCCCTACCAGATAATAAGATTTCAAAGAAATGAGATCAAATTTGCTTAGCTGCTACACGACCATACACCACCAATGGCAACTCCTTCCACTTTGGCTCCACACAGATGTCATATGAGGCATATGAGGCAAATAAGAGACAGAGGGCAAAAAGTCATAGTGCAGTAGATTAAAAACATGTAAAATTTATTTTGATACTGCACTCACATGAAAGACAGGTAAGCTGGCTATGTACAAGAACAAAGATGGCACCGCCGCAACTTCTGCTGGTATGTGCAATGACTTCACAAGCTCAAACTCTGCCCACCGTGTTTCTACTCCACAGTCATAGTCAGGATAGGGGAATCTAAACAGGTTCATGTTGAGGCAACTGTGGGTATCTTCTTCTGTTTGGGGACCCCTTGATGAGATGCTTACCAGCATTTTGGTGCTGACTTCCTTGTTGATAATGGATTGTGATGTCTGAAAGGCCAAACTCCATTCTAAGATTAATCCATTGTCACCCAGAGGCCCAATTCAAAAAGGTGAGTGGGTTGTGGTCAGTGAGGATTGTAAACTCCCTGCCTTAAGCCAGCTAGATAAAGTTGTAGTTTTTTCAAAGCTCATACAATGGCAAGGCAATCTTTTTTCTGGTTCAGTCACATTTTTATTAGAGTTTACATGTTTACAGAATGAAACATACAGTGAAAGGCAATAAAAACAAAACTGAAATCAGGAATACAATAAAAGGGGGCTGGGGCATCCCATTGGAGGCACCAAGAGTAATTGGTAACTTTAGGGCAGCCAAGGCTACCAGAGGCGGTAAAAGGCAATCTTTTTTTATTTCTGCTGTAGGCCACCTCCCTATTCACCAGCTTGAGGATGGAGAAGGCAATGGTGTGCTCATTTACTTCATTTACTGAGGACAGCACACAAGCTGTACATTGACGCACCTGCCTACGCCTGTCACAGTTTAGCCTGCAGTTTCCTGCCTGTAAAATTCTTACCTGCTTGGTGCAGTGCTTCTGCTAGACCTATGATTCTATTCACATGTGCTTCTGTGTTCACCTATGAGCATCACCTGTTCTACTGTGGATTTATATCCCTTTCTCTTCTATCACTTCCTGGCCCGCCTCCCAGTCTGCTTTCCTATATAAAACATGCTCTCTGCAGCCTGTGTTGCCTGAGCAACTTCCCAGTTTCTCTGAGCTCCTAGTTTGCCTTGTATTACTTACATTCTGTATCAGACTTTATGTGGACTGTCCCTGACTTTGTCTACCATTCTTGCCTTCCTGCCACCCACCCTGACCTCAGCTCATTTACTGGATCTCCTGTCCCCTGCCACCTGCACTCTGCATTTGTGAGTGGTCTTCACATTGTCAGCTGGGCATACTTGGAGGCTATAATCTGATTCCAGCTTTCTGCAAGTTCATCCCCACCCTCAGGGACCCTGGTGAAGAAGCAAGCTGGGGATTAGACTCTGCATCCTAGGGAACCTTCAACTGGCCTTTTAGTACAAGGGCACACTACCACAGAAACCTTACAACACTATGAAATGTTTGTTCTAATCGGGGCTGTGGGGTTGGAGTCATTTATGAGGGCAGATTTTAACTGCTTGAAGAAGAGATCACTGGCAAACATGATCTAGTTCACTATCCTATGGCTGTTCTCCAGAGTTAAAGTGGTAGTAAAGTTTTCTTTTTGTTTAATTCTTACAAGTACACCGATAACAAGGTTTACCTGTAGGTTCAGTAAATATCTCCTAAATGTGAACAGTTTATTCACTAGCAGCTGGTGGCATTACCCACACATGTGCACTGTGCTCTGAATGGATGGCACCGCTGCACTCTGCCGTGGCCATGACTTCCATGCATGTGTGGGAGTGACATCACCGTGGTTCGACCATTTAATCACCAAAGTCCACAATCCCTGGAAGGAAGACTGGTTGAAGATGGAAGGCCCAGCGTACTGTTGGAGGGCTTCATTTTTAGATAAGTCTGTCAAATGTGCTAGTACGCACTTCATACTAGCACATTATGACATTGTCCTGCAGGGGACTTTTTTTTTTCTTTTGCGGTTTACTACCACTTTAAATTGTTCAGCATTTTTGCCATGGTGCTAACACATGGTAAAAAAGCTTACAACAGTAACTTTCAGTAACTTGATTTTTGGTCTGAGGGGTAGGCCAGCTATGGAAACCTTGGACTTTCATGGGGTTTGGTTTCATTTTCCCTCCCCTGCTCTATTTTCTAGGTACTGTACTTTAACCATTTCAAGTTGACATTCGTCCAGTCTTACAGTCAGCCCTGCCTTGTAGATGCATCCTAGAATGGTCCCCACTTATAGCAGGAGGTCCTGGCAGTTGTTGTTAAAGATAACTGCTATATATATATATATACACATATAAAAGTGTAGCGCTAAGAGTGCAAATAAAAAGTATGGATAATGTAAATGTGACAAATAATATAAAAAATATATGTGGATGTGAATAAAACACGTTCCAGTCTCAAAGGACACTAAAAAATATCCTTGAGTGCAATCACAAATCTTCAGTTATTTAAATGATCAACTGTATTCAAGTGAAACCCCACTCAGTGCTCAAGGAAGGCTTACCAGATAAATTTGAAAATCATGTTATAAAATGGTCAAAATGGGCACATAAATAATCCTAAGGCAACCTCCTCCTCTACAGCCTCCAACCATGGGTTAAATGGCGTTCACCCACTCCATATGGATCATCAGTGTCAGGCATATAAAGGGCACCATTACTGCTCTTTTTCTATTCACGTCCACATATATTTTTTATGTTATTTGTCACATTTATATTATCTGTACTTTTTATTTGCACTCATAGCACCGTACTTTTATTTGTATGTTTTGACAATTCTTTGTATCAGAATTTAGTGCTGGCAACTTACGTTTTTGTGAACCAGTGCAGATTCTGGTGCTATTTTTGCTATATATATATATATATATATATATATATATACTGTGTGTGCAAGCAAAATACTGTAACCCCTCCAGCAATTGATCTATTACCCACTGAAAGGGTCATATTTCATCCAAAAGTACGCCGCTAAGAATTCAAATAGTTAAAATAGAGTAATAAAGGCAGAGCATTCTTTGCCTTCCTTGGTAAGGACAATCTACCAATGGTCATTCCTTAAAAATAGGGTGCTAACATACTAGGCCCCTGCCAATATGTCAGGTATTTTATCTATATGGAGCATGAGGTAAACATCACTTACATACTGTTGATCTATGCAGAATCTGGAGCTCCCATCTTTTTTTAGAAACTGATATGTTCAGTGAATCTTAGGGTCTTGCATAACCTCCTATTTTATTATCTCCCCCAGTACTGTATATATAGAATCTTTCACTGATTTGGGCAGTTAGAAGCGAGCCTTTTTTTTCCAAAGGACCTCTTCATGGAAGAGGGCCAGCTCTGTGTGCCCTTGGGAGGTTTAAAATGCAGGATGTGCAGCCGATATAAACAACTAATGTGTCCCACAATTTATAGACAGTTTGATGGTATGTGTCCTGTCATCAGACCCCAACCCTATCTTTTTGCGGTACTTCTGCCACATATATTGCATGCACCACAATTATTTACTCCACATTTGTAACTACTGTTAAGATCTAGAAAGGAACCATAAAAATTGGTGTTCTTCCTAGATAGATCTGTAGCCCTAGTCAGTGCAGTGTACCTACTCAGAGACATTTACTGAATATTGGTTCTTCTTTCAAGATTCAACAGTTCAAGCACAAAGATTTTTTAATGTCTAAAGCTCTGCTGTTGAGTTTGGTGTAAAAAATGATTCCTTTCTTTTTCTCTAGTACTTTCTCTCTCTCATAATCATTTATTTTGATGCAAGTGATCCACAGCCTGAAAAACTGTCCCAAAGGGAATTTGTATAGCCTTCAGGGATGGTGTTCGTAGTTGCATGAATGTTACAGCTGCATGATGTGTGCTTAAAATTGGTTCATGATATCGTTTCCCCATTATCATAAACCATTAACTCTAAATCCCCCTCCCCAAAAAAGTGCCTCTCTATAAGGTAATACTCATACTTACATAGAATCATAAAATAGTTGTGAGACAGAATGTATTGAATACTATTTATAATGAATGCAGACTGTGTACTGCAATACTGTACTGTTGCAGGCCAAATTCATGTTTAATAGAGGTATAGAACAATGATACATTTAATGAAACCTAATTATATTATATCCCTATTCCCTGTGTAGTGTGATGGAATGTGTGTCATATGGCCATAGTCCCTAGCATAAGAGGATAATCGCACTACTAAATTCTGCAAAAATTGGTCTATGTAACAACCTAGGTTATTTATCATTCCATTGATGCCAGGTACAGAAAAGCACAGAGGCATTAGTGAACATGAGTTGACTGCAAGGAGCCTGCCGAAGCAATGAAAACCCAATCCATGAATCTAATATTTCCACGAGGTGGGTTTTCACTGGCTTAGCATGGTTTAGAAGGTTCACTGCCCCTTCCTTTTCAGGTCAGCCAATCAATATGCCCATATAAGGGTCTGATATGGATTTTAGGGAGGACCCCATGCCATTTGTTTGGGTGGGGTCCCCTTCAAATACACCCAGACCCTTATCCAGACAGGCTGCCTGAATGGCCAGGACAGGAGTGGGCAGTTAGCCAGCACCTCCTCCTTCCTTAAACATACCAGGCCACAAAAAATGGTGTGGAGCCCCCCATCCAAAATCCATACCAGAATGTTATCCTAAATAGGGGTCTATTATTGAGTTTAGAGGGAAACCCCATGCAAAATAAAACAGTGTGGCTGACCAGTAAAAAATGTGCCCCCCCATCCTGAATCATACCAGGTCACATGCCCATAACATGGGCAGCAGAAGGTACCTCCATATATAGAACCCTATACCCACATCTGATACAGTGGAAGGCAACAAAAAACCTCTATAAATCATGGTTCAATTTGTGCCAGTAGGGGAAAAAATTCCTTTCTGATCCTTTGATGGCAGTTGGTTATCCCTAAATCAACAATTGTTACCTTAATTTTTACCTTCAAATCCTAACTATTCAAGGGTTAACTGTTCAGTTATTCTTGGGGAGAGTAAAGCACTTTTACTAACCTGATCCACCACTCCCCCGGCAGATGGTGCTTTCCCATACTCCAGAGGTAGACTGTCCCTCTGCATTATCATGTCCAGTGTAGGCCTATGGATCCTATATCTATCTTGATAATGTCAAGATTTTTGACTGCTGAAGCATAGGAATTAAAATATTGTGGGAACTGATTTTTCAGCACAGAAGAGTGGAAGATCTGATAAGCAAATCTTCTTTTCAATGCCAACTAGACCTAAATGAGCGGTAAACCCTTGCCCCACTGCAAGGGATAACTTTCAAGTTTGCCAGAGTTGGGCTATAAATGTTAATATCCAGTCATTTTATATGCATTTAGGAATGCAACCAGATCTTTTTTTAAAAAATCTACTGAGCTGGCCACAACTACAGTATTTCTTGGGAGCCTTTACCACATTTTCACAGCTTACTGTGAAGAAGCCTTCCCTCATGTTACATCTGTTTTCCTCCAGACATAAATATTTCTCCAATGTCCTTTGTAATGACCTAAAAGTAAATAACTTCACATCAAGTTCACTGTTAAGAACCAGTTATGTATTTATACATGCTGATCGTATCCCCCTTAATCACCTTTTCTCAAGAGAGATTAAATTCATTTCAGCTAATTGTTTCTCATAGATGAGGTATATTGGAAAAGAACCGTAGATATACTTCAGAATACAGGTTCATGAGAAGCCACTTTCTTCTAATCAGTCTTCTATCAAGATACAAGTCAAGGAATCTCTCTACTTCACTGACATATCCTAACATTAACAGCAACACAAGCTTTCTACAGGGGAGATTTGATTTCCTCTTCAGTCATGCTCCAAATACTTAGTGGACAAAGCAATCAAACAGATAGGATACTTTAGTCTCCCTGTCATTTACAGTACTTTATGAAAGCACGAAATTCATTTTTATGGGTGACTGACCCCTGGCATACTTTATCTGAGTAGTAATAAGGCAAAAAGATGGAAATTACTTGCTTCTACCTGTCAAAATAAAGAGATTTAATTTTAATAAGTATATATTTAAAAGTCAAACAAGACTTGACATCCCACTTATGGTTTATATTGCCTGAAAGCAAAACAAAAAATGTTTAACATTCAGAAGAAACTGTTGAATTATGCAGATGTAATTAGTCCTGTTTCTTTGGAAGGATCGGAAAACTCAGTTGCTCCCGCAGGCATCCTTAACAATTCTTTGATGAATATTGTTGTGTCATGCTTGATTGTGTATATGACATACCCTTCCAATGAACATGCACAAAGGGAGCAATCAGTTTTATTCTGCATTCATAACAAAACAACTATTGTAAATATACACAGACACTTCACAACATCTCATAGAACTGAGGACTAGCTACTCAGCCATATTCCTAATAAACATCACAGATAAACTCACAAAGGAATGTATTTTGTATTTTGTGTATACAGATTAAAGAATCCTTTATAAATACATTTACTAAACATGTATTTCAAAGATGAAAGAGAAGGTATGCTAAACTATGTCTCTCAAAGAGTGAATTGAAGGGGTATGACATTAGATTAAAACCTGATAGGAGTGTCTTGTACTTTTTACTTGACTTTATAAAGTACACACCTTGCACAGTTAAACATTTAATAAATTAATAAAATTAAAATTAACAAGATTGTATTTACCTTTTACAACTAGAAGAAGCATCTAAAATACTGCCTTGTCATGCTGAGAAGAATTGTTCACATAGTGGCTAATGATGTCCAGTATTAACAAAGCTTTAAAACTGAGTTCTCTCTCTGTAGCTGCTGACGTTTAACAAATGGGCACTTTCCAGCCCATGGAGTCCATCTATGTCTTCCCCAGAGCTGATTCTTTGCTGGTCTTCAGATCCCCAGTGCTGCTATATTGGCTGTGGGAGCTGGATGTAACTTCCTAATGTCTCACAGTCAGCTCCCCAGTGTGATTGTGCGGTTTAGTGAGGTGGTCCAAGGTAATGTCATTTCTATTTACCATATTTTTCACTCCATAAAAAGCACCTGACTATAAGACGCACCTAGTTTTTAGAGGAGGAAAACAAGAAAAAATATATTCTGAACCAATGGACTGCAGACATAGTACAGAAAATGACCAGAGACTGTGGATGTACTACAGAAGATGACCAGATACTGAAGACATAGTACAAGAGATGACCAGAGACTGCGGACATACTACAGGAGATGACCAGAGACTGTGGACATATTTCAGGAGATGACCAGAGACTGCAGATGTACTACAGGAGATGACCAGAGACTGTGGACATACTACAGGAGATGACCAGAGACTGTGGACATAGTAAAGGAGATGGCCAGAGACTGTGGACATAGTACAGGAGATGGCCAGAGACTGCGGACATAGTACAGGAAAACGACCAGAGACTGCAGACATAGTACAGGAGACGACCAGAGACTGCGGACATAGTACAGGAGACGACCAGAGACTGCGGACATAGTACAGGAAATGACCAGAGACTGTGGACCTTTGAGGAAGGGGGTACCCGAATTTGACAGATGGGGGGCACAGTCTCTGATGGGGGTGCTGCTTTTGATTGAGTGCTGCGTTGAAGGAGTGCATAGAAGCAGCAGTTAAACACAGCAATCTAATCATGCCTTCTCTGCTTTTCACAGGTAAATGCTCCTATCTCCACTCTTAACTAGGAAAACGCATTGACTCCTGCTGCTTTTCTCTGGGTAAATGCTCCTATCTCCACTCTTAACTAAAAATACGCTTTGACTCCTGTTAAATTCAGAACAAATGGTGTATTTATATTTGTGTATATGTTGACCAGCTCTCACCTCTAGTTGCACTTGGTTTACGACTGTAGCCTGTTTCCTGAGAAACATCCCCCACTATTCATGTGATCCTTATCAGCTTCTAATTGGGGTGGAGTTGAATGTTCATTTGAGCATCTCCCTATAAATTTAGATCAGCTCATGGGGGAGATCACTGATGGGGGGCACAGTCTCTGATGGGGGTGCTGCTTTTGATTGAGTGCTGCGTTGAAGGAGTGCATAGAAGCAGCAGTTAAACACAGCAATCTAATCATGCCTTCTCTGCTTTTCACAGGTAAATGCTCCTATCTCCACTCTTAACTAGGAAAACGCATTGACTCCTGCTGCTTTTTTCTGGGTAAATGCTCCTATCTCCACTCTTAACTAGAAATACGCTTTGACTCCTGTTAAATTCAGAACAAATGGTGTATTTATATTTGTGTATATGTTGACCAGCTTTCACCTCTAGTTGCACTCGGTTGACAGATGGGGTCACAGTCTCTGATGGGGGTGCTGCTTTTGATTGAGTGCTGCGTTGAAGGAGTGCATAGAAGCAGCAGTTAAACACAGCAGTTGAACTAAAGCAGGAGAACATAAGCAGCAGGAAGACACAACAACAGCAAGAAACTCTACTGCATGCTGGACAGACTGCAAGCATACACCCCGGGAAACATCTCTTACATGCCTGAGTCCCACTCTGTGTACCTTTATAATATGTCCCCTCTTCTCCTTTTCATATTACTATCCTCTGTTCCCAAATCTCATTTCTTTACCCCTCTGCTCCACCCCAAAACTTGTACATCTCCCCCTCACTGCTATCATCTCCCTACTACTGCTCTCATCTCCTCCTGCTGACCCAAACACCAGGACTGGAAGGCATGTGTGCTCGTGTCTCCCATGTTACTTTCTTCACTGTCAGGGATCCGGGTATGACCAGAGATGTGTGGACTGACACAGGGAAACAGCAGGCTTCAGAAATGATTAAATAATAATAATATTTAATATGAGCTGCACAAAATATACAAACAGTGCAAAACAAAACAAAACCTTAAACTAATAGGTACATGTGCAGTCAGGGCTGCAGAGGTGGAGTTGTCAGGCAGGCCAGGTCAGGAACAATCAGGCAGAAAGGTATAACGGGAGCAGGCATTAGAATGGTCAGAAATAGCCGGGGTCGGTGCGGGCGGAGTTCTATCACAGTCAGAGTCAAGCAGGAGAGTCGAGCAGGCAGGAGACAGGATACAGGAAACAGGGCACATGGGAAACAAACACCAAGGCACTGACTGCAGGTCTGGCCATTCCTTAAATACACCTCCTGCAATCAGCCTCAGGTGATGGCTGACTGCAGGAGTGAGCTTCTGGTTGCTGAGAGCACCCTCTGGCCAGCCCTGGTACTTCAGCCCACAAGGCAGGTGAATCCTACCACCATTGGCGAGTCCATTCCTGACATTCACCCTTCTTCTTCTCTTAACTTCTGGGGATATCTCCGCTCCTGAGGGGCCACCACCCCCGTCGGTACCCTCGTCAGCCGCTCCCGAAGTCCTGCCATCGCCCAGGAGGAGTACTGGGCGCCCTGTCCCCTGCGGCCTACCACTGCCTCTAAGCCTCGCTACTGCCCAACGCCCAAACCAGGACGCCGCCATCCGCACCAGTAAGAAAGGGAGCTACCACCACCGCCTCCCCTACCTACAGCTGCCACAGTGAGAGGAGAAGCAGCAACCACCCCCACCGGCACCAAGAGGGCAAACCACCAATACCAGATCTGCTTCCCTGCTCCCCAATGTGTATCACATAGCTTTGCCCCTGCCACCGCACAGCCCCGAGCCCCGTCCAATCCGGCGGAGGCGAGCCTGCTGCGCTGCCTCCTGCACCCACTGACGCCGGGCCCCTTAGCACCCTCAGTCGCTGGCCTGCAGCATCCACATGCACTGGCCCACAACACCCACTGACGCCGGGCCCTACTGCGCCTACCAACACCTAGCCCACTCCACCTCGAGACGCTGGGCCTTCAGCACCTCCACTCATACCAACCCCCGGCTCAACTTTACCTAAAGACTTGAACACTTGTTGAAAGCCACCACAACAAGAGACCCCTCTGCACCCCAGACTTTCACCACTCAAGCTCCCCTGGAAACCGTCCATCCACACCTGATCCCCTCCCCCTTCTCTCCTAAACTCCAGCCACCAGAAGACATATCGAAGAGATACGCCTCTGCCCGCTGGACTATCGACAACCAAGCCTCCCACCACTCCTATCAGCCCTCCTGGGCACCTGCCAAAATGCCTCTTCCACTTCTCCTCCTCATTTTCCTCTCCTCCGTTCCCAAAATCCATTCACTATATCCCTCTGCTCCTCCCAAACAATTGTATATTGTGTCCTCACTGCTTCCTTTACCCCTCTACGGCATCCACCACCTCCTCCTATTACTCCACTCTCCCACTGACCCGAACACCTCCACTAGTAGTTTCTCACGCTCTTGCACATCCCGCTCCCATGCCACCTTTCTCACCCTTCTCCTCCTCCTAACCGCGGGGGACATCTCCCTGAATCCTGGCCCCCCACCACCTCCCTCACCCACACAACACCCTCCCACCTCCACGTTCTGCCGCAACCCCCGCAACTTAGTATCTGTCCCCTTGCTCCCTAAAATCTCCCCCCCCGTTTTCATGTGCACTCCTGAACACCTGATCGGTGTGCAACAAGCTTACCGCCATCCACGACCTCTTTGTTTCCCGCTCCCTCAACCTCCTAGCGATTACAGAAACCTGGATCCAGGCCACTGACTCTACCTCCCCTGCTGCACTCTCCTACGGAGGTCTCACCTGGACCCACTCACCCAGGCCCAATGGTCGTAAAGGTGGTGGGGTTGGTCTGCTCCTGTCACCGCAGAGCACCTTCCAAGTCCTCCCAAACCCCCCCTTCCTATCCTTCTCCTCCTTCGAGGCCCACTGCATCCGACTATTCTCCCCAACCCCCCTGAAGATTGCTGTGATATACCGTCCTCCTGGATCCATATCCCACTTCCTGGATGACTTTTCCTCCTGGCTACCCTTCTTCCTCTCCTCTGAGCTACCCACCATCATCCTTGGGGATTTAAACATCCCTGTCAACCTCGACAACCCGGCCACATCCCATCTCCTCCACTTAACCTACTCCAGTGCATACAATCCACCACTCACTCTGACGGTAATATCCTTGATCTTGTCATCTCCAACCGCTGCGCTCCCCACAACCTCACTAACACCCCCTTCCCCCTCTCTGACCATAACCTAATTACCTTCTCTATCTCCTTGTCCTCCAACTCCTACCCCTCCAAATGTCACACTACTACCAGCCGTAACCTACGCAACCTAACCCTGCCCCCCTTCACTCTGCAGCTGATCAACTCCACGACAGCATCCTCCCCCTGTCCTGCCCCGACTTGGCTATGACTGCCTACAACAATGCACTGTCAACAGCCCTTGACTCACTAGCGCCTTTAACCACACGCAACATCAGACCCTGACCGCTCCAGCCCTGGCAGACTGATCACACCAAAACCCTCAAACGACACAGTCGTGCCCTGGAGCGACTATGGCGCAAAACCAAATCCCAACAAGCCTTCACCCGCTACAAATCTGCCTTCCACACCTACACCTCCTCCCTCCACGCAGCCAAACAAGCCTACTTCCTGACCCTCATCAAGGCCCTCTCCTCCAATCCTCGCCGACTCTTCTCCACCTTCAACTCTCTACTCTCTCCACCCCCACCTCCACCCAGCACCTCACTCACTGCCCTTGAGATTGCCAATCACTTCAAAAACAAGATTGACACAATTCGCAAGGACATCGCCACAACTCACACACCCTCTCAACCTGTCCCCCCTCACTCAGCTACCCCCTCATCACCCCTCTCCCACGGCCCCACCACTGCTCTGACCTCCACTTCTACCCCACCCTTCATTCCTCATACTGAAGCCCCGCCAACACTTCACACCTTTGACCTTACTACCATCGAGGAAGTCTCCAAGATCCTCTCTGATGCCCGCCTCACCACCTGCCCCCTCGACCCTATCCCCTCACAACTCCTACGACCTCCCTCCCCCTCATGCACACACATGCCACATGCACACATCACCCCCATACTTAAAAAGCCCTCCCTGGACCCCAATGACCCGAACAACCTCAGACCCATCTCCCTGCTCCCATTTACATCCAAACTCCTTGAGTGCCTAGTCTACACCCGCCCATGCTCTCACCTCAACGACAACAACCTCCTTGACCCCCTACAGTCCGGCTTCCGTCCCCTACACTCCACCGAAAATGCCTTACTCAAACTCTCCAACGACCTGCTAACTGCCAAAGTTAATGGCCACTATTCAGTGCTCCTACTCCTTGACCTCTGTGCGGCCTTCAACACAGACATCCACCCCCTCCTCCTCAAAAAACTACACTCCCTCGGCCTCAGAGATTCTGCTCTCTCCTGGCTCTCATCCTACTTGTCACAACGCTCTTTCAGCATTACCTATAATGCTACCACCTCCCCCTCACTCCCCCTCTCTGTTGGGGTCCCTCAAGGCTCCGTCCTCGGGCCCCTTCTCTTCTCCATCCACACCTCCTCCCTTGGCCAACTCATACACTCCCACGGCTACCACCTATATGCCGACGACACACAAATCTATCTCTCAACCCCCCACCTCACCCCCTCGGTCTCTGACCTATCACACACCTACTGAGCGACATATCTGACTGGATGTCACTCCACTTCCTTAAACTAAACCTCTCCAAGACCGAGTTTCTTGTCTTCCCCCCAGCCTGGACACCACCCCCCATTGACTTCTCCATCATGTCCAACAACGCCACCATCAAACCCGCAGGCCAGAGTACTTGGTGTCATTCTGGACTCCAACCTATCCTTCCAGCCCCAAGTCCAATCTTTAACAAGCTCGTGCAGACTCCACCTCCGCAACATCGCCAAAATACGCACGGTCCTAACCCCAGAAACCACTAAACAGCTCATCCACTCCCTCATCATATCATGACTCGATTACTGCAACTCCCTCCTTACTGGCCTGCCTCGCCGCTGGCTATCCCCGCTTCAGTCGATCCTGAATACGGCAGCCAGACTCATTCACCTTTCCAACCGCTCCATCTCCGCCACCCCCCTCTGCCAATCCCTCCACTGGCTTCCGATTGCGCAACGGATCAAATTCAAAATCCTAACACTGACATACAAAGCCGTCCACCACACTGCCCCGAACTACATCACTGACCTAATATCCAAGTACCACCCAGCACGCACACTCCGCTCCTCACAAGACCTCCTTCTCTCTAGTTCCCTGGTCTCCTCCTCCCATTTCTGCCTCCAGGACTTCTCCAGGGTGGCACCCATCCTCTGGACCTCCCTGCCCCAACCCATCAGATTATCACCTACTCTCCTCTCCTTTAGGCGCACCCTGAAAACCCATCTCTTCAGGGAAGCCTACCCCACCCCCTGCTAACTTGCCGACCTCCTCCACTCTTCCTACCACTCCATCACCCACAGCTATCTCCTCCTGTGCCACCATCCCCTCCCTCCTAGATTGTAAGCTCGAAAGAGCAGGGCCCTCAATCCCCTCATGTTTTGCATTGTATTGTTATTGTTCTGTCACATGTTCTGTCCCCCTTTGTAATGTACAGCATAAAAATACTGTATAATAATAAAAATAATACCCACTTCCACTTCTGCTTCCGATCGGAAGTGGAAGATTTTCTCCCTCTATCCCCATAGTCTTTTGGGACACGTGACAGGTCCCAGAAGACTACGTGGCCATTCACAAAGCACGGTGCTTCTCAAGCATGCTGTCACAGCCGGATGCCCACACTGAAGATGCCGGCATCAGGGAGAGAAGACGGCCTGTGAAACCAGTGGTGATGAGGACACCGCTGGACTGAGGAGCTGCACAGAAAAGCCGAATGACTGGCCTGGTAATCTAACACGGCAGCAGGAGGAATACCGGGCCGGCCGCTCCATATTCGCTCCATAAGACGCACAGACATTTCTCCATTTTTTTGGGGAAAAAAGTACATCCTTTGGAGAGAAGAATACGGTAAGTATTAGTTCACATAGCGTGCCACACTTTATTAATTTATATATGCACACTAGATGTACAAGGTGTACATTTAAGAGCAGCTGCTGAGTAATATAGGTTTGGCTTAGGCTTTTGTGAGTGCATAGACACAGTGATTATTTTTAGAAGCAATTGAGCTCTTGTACCACAAAAATCTGCTATGCCACAGTTTAGTTTTTGGTCTAAGATACATAATGGATAAGGTGCAGTTTTAACCATAGTGCAGGTGATTTCATTATACAGTAATACCAGGGGCGGACTGACCATTTGGAAACTAGGGCACTGCCCGAGGGCCCAGGGTCAGTAGGGGGTCCCATGAGATGCCCCTGGTACCTTTTTCATAGGCTTTTTTGCGTTTGGGCAAGGACACAGGGGCCCCATGATCCCCTATTGCCCGGGGGCCCCATGAGTTGTCAGTCCACCCCTGAGTATTACAATCAAGTGAATGTTTGCTCATACAGTATATGGTCGCTTTTTTAAATTCTTCATTTTCTGCCATTGCCTTTCACAACGTGTAATTCTAAGAATATCTTTTTATGCAAAAATAAAGACAGAAGTTAATTGGAGAAATACTGTAGCAGCCACAAACTCCCTTGGATAAGACTTTGGACTGTGAATGTGGGAAACCTACTGGCTCAGGAAGTGACTCAGTAGCAACTGCTTAATCTGTTATCTATTGAAAATGGATAAGGCTGACAATAAAAAGCAATGCTCAGACAGCATCTGCTGTTGGATAAGATTAGTGCCAGCAGCCAGGTTCAAACTCCAGACTCAATATGTGGAGAATACACACTGGGCATTGCAGCACCATGTGAAGAAGCGTAATAATTATAGAAATGACAATAAACATCAACAGCTTTGGATCCTTGACCATTTACCAAGAAGAAGCAAAACATAGTATCAATGCAATTATAACCCATACAACAACAGGCATATAATAACGTCACTTCACCTACACAAACCCCATAGAATGCTTTAAATGTGATTTCAAACCATATATGATAAATCCAGAAATGAGCACACCTGGGTGTAGCAGTAGACCAAACCTCCAAATTTAAACCTCTATAGCATCTCAACACTTAACTAAATCTACATAATTTTAGATAAAATATTGTGTAGATCTAATTGAGGGTTGAGCCACCACTGTAAGAGCCCAAATATAACAGAAGAAAGAAAAAGAAACAATTTTATGGAACTCCCTGGACTTCAGCACCTACAGCATGTTCCCTGTGTCTGCTACTGGTTGTCCCAGTCTAAACACACTCAGCAAGCATGTAAGCACCACTGGGCTGATTCAATTCCTGCCTGACAGTGCCTTCATGGTTTTTGTGCCAACATTTCAGAGCTGACAGTATTGGACACAAAACCTCTCTCAGGTAACCACTGGCACCAGTTATTTTAAAGTTTTCCTTGATCCCCAACATAAGGATCCACTACATCCACTACACCAATGTAAGAGGAAATATGCCACGTACCACCATTAAAAAGAGGCATTCAACCTCTGCCCTCTACTATAGGTAGAAACTAATGACCCCAGTACCACATATTTATACAGATCACCAGTGTAGGGCTCTTTTCACACCAGCGCATGAAAAATAGTACCCTTTGGGGGGATTGGAGAAGGAGGGTTGTGCTAGGAGGGGGAATTTGTGCTAGAAGGGGGGATTAGTGAGGGGATTTGTGCTAAAAGGGGGGATTGGGGAAATTTGTGATAGAAGGGGGGATTAGTGGGGGGATTTGTGCTAGGAGGGGGATTAGCAGGGAGGATTTGTGCTAGAAGGGGGATTGTGGGGATTTGTGCTAGAAGGGGTGATTGGGGGGTTGTGCTAGGAGGGAGGGATTAGCAGGGGGATTTGTGCTAGAAGGGTGGATTGAGGGGGTTGTGCTACAAAGGGGATTAGTGGGGGGGATTTGTGCAAGAAGGTGGATTGGGGGGAATTTGTGCTAGGAGGTGGTGAGGGAAATTGGTTTAAGATGTGGGACTGGGTTTATCTTCAGATTTGAATGCTCTCCATATTGTTTTAATAATCTCATTAAATTAGGTGATGTTAGTCCAGGGTTCACTATATAAAACAGCATATCATCTGCATATGCCGCCACCTTATGATATATCTCTTCTACCTTAATTCCTCTGATATCTACACTGTTTCTTACTGTCGCCAAAAAAGGTTCCAAGGATATAACAAATAACAAATAGCTCTCCTCTAATTCCCTATATTGTGCGGGTACCCAAATACTTTTACTTAGACTTATTCCACTCAGAGCTTTCTCAATTTTAACCCAACTTTTCTCCGGATTATGAATCCAGTCGAATATTCTCACGATAATCCCCGCTTTATAATATCTCCTAAAATCTGGTACCCCCAATCCTCCTCTTTCTTTACTTCTAGTCAACGTTTCATAACCTATTCTAGGCTTTTTATTCCTCCATATACAGTTGCAAGAAAAAGTATGTGAACCCCTTGGGATTACGTGGAGTTTTGCATGAATTGGGCATAAAATGTGCTCTGAACGTCATCTAAGTCACAACAATAGAAGAACACAGTCTGCTGAACATAATACTACACAAACATTAGATGTTGCCATGGTTTAATTGCACATAACATGTAAACATTCACAGTGCACGGAGGAAAAAGTATGTGAGGCCCTAGCTTAATGACTTCTCCCAGAGCTAATTGGAGCCAGGAGTGAGCCAACCTTGACTCCAATCAGTGTGATGATATTGGACGTGTTGCTGACAGCTGTCCTGCCCTTAAAAAACACACACCTGTTTTGGGTTTACTGGTTTCAAGAAGCACTGTCTGATGTGAACCATGCCTCGCAGAAAAAAGCTCTCAGAAGACCTACGATCAAGAATTATTGACTTGCATGAAGCTGGAAAGGGTTACAAAAGTATCTCCAAAAGCCTTGATGTTCATGTGTCCACGGTAAGACAGACTGTCTACAAATGTAGAAAGTTTAGCACTGTTGCTACTCTCCCTAGGCGTGGTCGTCCTGTAAAAATGACTGCAAGAGCACAGCGCAGAATGCTGCATGAGGTAAAGAAGAATCCCAGAGTGTCAGCTAAAGACCTACAGAAATCTCTGGCACATGCTAACATTTTTGTTGACACATCTACAATAAGGAAAACATTAAACAAGAATGGAGTACATGGGAGGACACCACGGAGGAAGCCATTGCTGTCCAAAAAGAATATTGTAGCACGTTTGAAGTTTGCAAAAGAGCACCTGGATGTTCCACTGCACTACTGGCAAAATATACTGTGGACAGATGAAACCAAGATTGAGTTGTTTGGGAAGAACACATAACACTATGTGTGGAGAAAAAAAGGCACAGCACACCAACATCAAAACCTCATCCCCACTGTAAAACATGGCGGAGGGAGCATCATGGTTTGGGGCTGCTTTGCTGCCTCAGGGCCTGGACGGATTGTTTTCATTGATAGGAAAATGAAATCCAGAGTTTATCAAGACATTTTGAAGGAAAACGTACGACCATCTGTCCGCCAACTGAAGCTCCGCAGAGGATGGGTGATGCAACAGGACAATGACCCAAAGCATACAAGTAATTCAACAAAACAATGGCTGCAACAGCACAAAATACGCCTTCTGGAGTGGCCCAGTCTGAGTCCTGACCTCAACCCGATTGAAATGCTGTGGCATGACCTTAAGAGAGCGATTCACACCAGACATCCCAAGAATATTGCTACACTGAAACAGTTTTGTGAAAAGGAGTGGTCCAAAATTACTCCAGATCGTTGTGCAGGTCTGATCTGCAACTACAGGAAACGTTTGGTTAAGGATATTGCTGCCAAAGGAGGGTCAACCAGTTATTAAGTCCAAAGGTTCACATACTTTTTCCTCCCTGCACTGTTAATGTTTTCATGTTATGTGCAATTAAACCATGGCAACATCTAATGTTTGTGTAGTATTATGTTCAGCAGACTGTGTTCTTCTATTGTTTTGACTTAGATGACGTTCAGAGCACATTTTATGCCAAATTCATGCAAAACTCCACGTAATCCCAAGGGGTTCACATACTTTTTCTTGCAACTGTACATTTTATTATCATTTTCCTAAGTTCTTTAAAATATGCCTCTGGGAGTTTGATTGGGATCATTTGAAATTTGTAAAATACTTTGGGGACAATTACCATCTTTATCAAGTTTATGCGACCTATCCACGATGGGTTTCCATTTCCCACTTTCCTCAACTCCTCCTTAATCTCATTTAATAATACTATATAATTGGCTTTATATAGGTTCTTAATTGAGGCTGATAGTTTTATTCCTAGATATTTTAATTCTTTGTCTCTCCAAAGGAAAGGGAATTCCTCTTGTAATTCTTCCTTTTCGCTGTTTTTAAGGTTTATATTTAAGATTTCAGTCTTTGTCGGGTTAATTTTCAGGTTCGACAGTTCTCCATACTCCCTCAATGCTTTCATTAAATTTGGAAGTGATGTTCTGGGGTTTCCAACATAAAACATCAGATCGTCCGCATAAGCCACTACCTTATGTTCTCTATCTCCTATCTTTATTCCTTTTATGTCTATGTTCTTCCTAATCAAGGACAATAAGGGCTCCACTGATAACACATATAACAATGGCGACAACGGACATTCCTGTCTTGTACCATTTGACATCTTAAAATACTCCGATCTTCCTCCATTTACCATTATGGTAGCGGTAGGCCCTCTATATGACTCTCCAATCCACCCTCTCATTCTATTTCCAATTCCTAACGCTTCCAGGGTATCCATCATAAAACCCCAACTCACCCTGTCGAATGCCTTCTCAGCATCTATCGACATCAGTATCATTGGGGTTTTCCCGTTTTTACCCTCCTGTATAAGCAACAGTGATCTCAAAGCATTATCTCTACCCTCTCTTCCTGAGACAAACCCCACCTGATCTCTATGTATCCACTCCGGCATCAACTCTTTCAGTCTATTTGCCAGAACCTTTGCATATATTTTAGTGTCTACATTCAACAGCGCTATTGGTCGATAACTCACACATTGCGAGGGGTCTTTATCTTCCTTCTGTATCAATACTATATTAGCCTGTAAAGATTCTCCCCTTATCTCCATCCCATTCCCCAAGGTGTTCATGTAAATCTTCATCTTGGGTATTAAAAGCTCTTTCTATTTTTTATAATATTTGACCGTATATCCATCCGGTCCCGGACTTTTCCCTCCCGCCATGCTTTTTAACGCTGTTTTTATTTCCTCTGCAGTTATTTCTGCCTCTAAAGAGTTCAGTTGTGTTTCTCTTAATTTCGGTAGGCCTGCATCCTCTAGGTATGTCTTTCTTTTCCCTCTATTTACTGTTTCCGTTTTCTTAAACGTATCCTGAGGTATGATATTATACAGCTCGTTATAATACTCTTTAAATATTCTAGCAATATCCTTGGTTGAGTGTACAAATTCCCCCTTGGGATTTCTTATTTTCTCAATATAATTTCTATTTTTCTTCTTTCTTAAAGTTCTCATTAAATACTTTCCCGGCCCATCTCCCCATCTATACCTTTAACATGTTATTTTATTAAAGACTCTTCTTTTTTCCTCCTCCATTACATTCTCTAATTCTTCTTTCTTCTTTATTAACAGCTGCATTATCTCCTTAGATCTTTCCCTGTCAGGGAATGAGAAGATTGCCTCGGCGATCGAATCTGCACATGCGTAGAATCCTGACAAGACATACAGGAAGGCAGGCACTAGGACCCAGGCGCGCCTGTCACCAATGACGGCGCCGGGCAGGCACTAGGACCCAGGAGCGCCTGTCAGGAGTTGGGCGGCCTATTTAAACCCAGCTCTTGCAATGCTCAAGTTCCATATGGTCTTACCTGTTTCCTGAAGTTCCTGTTTAGTAGATTGTCTTGTTGCTGACCCCGCCTGACCCTGATTTGCTGTCTGTCTCCTGTTCTGATCCCTGGCTTGTCTGACCATTCTCCTGCTTAACCCTGCACGTTCTGATCTCCTGTTAACGAACCCGGCTTGTGACCTGTTTATTCCTCTGCCTGCTGATTTTGTACCACGCTGCCACCACTGTTACCGACCCGGCCTGCCTGACGCTGCTCCTGTGACCTCCTCACATCAGACTCTCACCTGCTATACACCTCCAACGGTGCTTCTACCACAGCTGGGTGAACTCAGGGGCCGCGACCTGGTCTCGGCCTGCTCCAAGTCCATCCCCACCATCAGGGGCCCTGGTGAACAAGCAGGTAGGGACTTAGATTCCACGCCTTGGGGGAATCCGGTCTGTGGAGTGCTAGAGGCTACCGCTGTAGGATCCCTGACATTTCCTTTTATGCACCTGTTCAAGATCATATATTTAATTTAATAATCTATCTATCTTTTCTCTCCTTTCTTTTTTCTTTTTTGTCCCCATTGCAATGAGTAAACCTCTGATGTAGGCTTTATGTGCTTCCCACACCGTTGCCACCGACACATCCTCTGTTTCATTCTCTTCAAAAAACCATTCAATTTCCCTCTCAATTCTTTGGCCAATCTCTTCATCCATGAGAAGTGCCTCATTCAACCGCCATACATATCCTTCTCTCCCCTCTCTACCCCATCTTAACTTCATTGCAACTGGGGCATGATCTGACAGGGTGCTTCCTCCAATTTTTACTTCCACCACCAACTCTATCATTCGATGTTCTACTAATATGTAATCTAATCTAGAATAAGTCTCATGTACATGCGAAAAGAAAGTATAAACTCTCTCCTTCATATTCCTAATTCTCCAGATGTCCACCAATTGACACTCATGCAACAGTTTCTTTAACATTCTCAAGGACTTGCTTTCCTCCCTCCTCACACAGGAATTAGTATCCATCCGTGGGTCCATACAGATGTTAAAGTCTCCCGCTACTATCATACAGCCCCTTTTAAAATCCATCAATCTCTTCAACACTTCTCTCATAAACATCTCCGGCCTCTTATTTGGACAGTATATGTTTGCTATTGTACACTCAGTTCCCTGTAATTTACCTCTCAAAAATAAAAACCTTCCCTCCAAATCCATTAATCTCTCCTCCACCTCGAACCTTATATTCTTTGCAAAGCCTATAGCAACTCCTTTTGCTCTTTTAATTGGTGAGTCTGCATAAAACCATGTTGGAAAATGTCTGGTCCTCAATCTAACATTCAATTCTATCTCTAAGTGTGTTTCCTGCAGAAATACCACTGAGGATTTTCTATGTTCTTTAAATAATCTAAATCTCTTTCCTGGACAGTTTAACCCTTTTACGTTGTAGGTTATATATTGGATTTCTTCCATCTTACTCTTTTCCTGCTGACTCCTTCCTCCTTCCCTTCCTCTTTCTCATTCCTATAGAGTGTTTTTATTCCACTACACATTTCTCTCCCCTTATCCCTCCCCCCCTCTCTCAGTACTCCCCTCAATCCCTTTCCTCTCCCTCCCCTCCACCCCCCTCCCTCACCATCTCTCCCTCCCTCCCCCCTCTTTTTAGGCCTTCGCTTTGCCTAACCATCATTTGTGGAGATAACATCCACCTTTGATTTAATCCTTAGGGCTACACTCCTCCCATGGACAGCCTCCCCTCCCTCCAAATCTCCCCATTGACCCCCTTTCTACTTATACTTCTAAAGAAAGAAAAAAAAAAAGGAGTTAAGCTAAAGGAGAGAGGGAGGAAAAGGCGGTGGAGTGGGAGCAAGGAGGAAGAGAAAAAAAAAAGCAAAAAAACTTCTCTTACCTACACTCTTCCTCCCCGCCCTACCTCCCCCCCTCCACCGGTCTCCACTCCTCCCCTCTTTTTGATCTATTTCCCCCAGGTTCTTCTTCCCAACCATTAATTTCAATTCTCTGCATTTCAAGTCTATCGCAAAAATTTCTCAA
Organism: Staurois parvus; assembly: GCF_062004578.1. Classification (NCBI taxonomy): domain Eukaryota; kingdom Metazoa; phylum Chordata; class Amphibia; order Anura; family Ranidae; genus Staurois; species Staurois parvus. The sequence continues at coordinate 805,557 of NW_028318272.1, forward strand.
GTCCTCTGGTAACCTCAAATGGGCTGTTATTCCGTTTTTCCATTCTATTAAGCACTCCGGTACCTCCCATCTATATCGCACCTTCTGTTTTTTCATCTGCTCCAGCAAAGGCCTCAGCGCTCTCCTCCTCCGGAGAGTCTCCGATGACAAGTCCGCATATATTTGGATATCCATTTCTCCATATTTTATTACTGATTTTCCCTTAGTTTTCATCCAGATTCTTTCCCTTTGCTGAATTTCATAAAATTTAACAAGTATGTCTCTTGACCTATCCTTCTCATAGTTCCCCCGGAGTTTCCCATTTCTAGAGATTCCTTCTATATTAGTCCTTTCCATATCAGAGTTTCCCATTATAAAGTTCAGTATTTTGCAAACCGCCTCAACCAAAAGGAGCCAGCCTGGCCGAGGTAGGTCTCAGCTTTCTAGGGCTCCATGTTTCAGGGGGGAATTTGAGATCAAAGGGGGATCGAACGGAGAAGCCCCATGCAGGAGCTCCTACCACGAGCTCTCCACCGCCAACATAGTCAGGCTCTGCCCCGGAGCGATTCCTTTCTTATTCCCATTCCCTCTCCAAAAGGATTCATGTAAGTACAAAGTTTTGGGATCTATAAATCTTTAAAGTTCTTGTAATACCCCACTGTATACCTGTCAGGTCCTGGGCTCTTCCCTCCTAGTGTATTCTTCAGGGCCATATTAATTTCATCTTGGGAGATCGATTGTTCTAGAGATGTTAATTTTTCTTCTGATATTTTTGGCAGCTCTGCAACCTCTATATATTTTTTTCCTCTTTATATCCTCTGTACCTTCCTGGTTCCTGGAGCCCACATCATTCAGTCTACTATAATATTTTTGGAACATTAGTGATATCGGTGGTGGAATGAGCCTGTTCTCCTTTCTCATCTTCAATCATTTCAATATAATTCTTTGTTTCCTTTTCATTAAGTCTTTTCATCAGGTATTTTCCTGGCCTATTCCCCTACCGGTATCTTTCATTTGAAACCCTATTAAATATCTTTCTTGTTTCCTGTTCCAATAGGTCTTTTATTTCATCTCTTTTAAATATAATCTTTGGGTAAATCTCCGTATTCTGTTTCTTTTTATGTGCCTGCTCTAAAACATATAAGTCCTCTGTCACTTCTTTTATTTTTTCTCTCCTGTTCTTTCTTTTTTCTGGTCCCTGTAGCTATCAGAATTCCCCTAATATATGCCTTTTGTGTTTCCCAAATGGTGGCTGCTGAGACTTCTTCAGTTTCATTTAACATAAAAAATTGCTCTATTTCCTCGCTAAACATTCTTTCTACCTCAGGGTCCTGTATAAGCATATCATTTAATCTCCACATAGCCCTTTTGTTCCGGTCACTTCCTACCTTTATTCTTGTCATGACAGGAGCATGATCTGAAATAGAAATAACCTCTATATTAGATTTAACCAATAGGTCCAATTGTCTATGTTATATAATCCAACCTTGAATACGTCCTATTCGCCATAGAGAAGAAGGTATACGCTCTCTCTGGGATGTTTCACCCTCCATGTAGCTATACGTTGGTATTGATGTAACTTCTTCTTCAATATTCGTAGTTTTTTACCTCCTCATTTCTGCGCACTCGAAGACGCATCCAACTATGGATCCATACAAAAATTAAAGTCTCCTGCCAGGACAATACTACCCCTCTTGAAACCCATAATTATTTTCCAACATTCCGATCATATGTACTATTGGATTTTGATTTGGACAATAAATATTAACCAGTGTACATTTCTGTCCCCACATTTTCTCTCTTAGACATAGAAACCAACCCTTTGGATCCTTTAGTTTCCCCTACAAGTCAAAGCCTGTATTTTTGAGAACCCAATCGCTACACCTTTAGCCCTCTTTATTGGTGAATCCACGTAATACCAAGTTGGATAATGCCTCGAGTATAATTTAACATTAGTATCATATGATAAGTGTGATAGTGTAAAAACACTATATCAGTGGAGAGTGTATGGATTTCCCCAAGTATCTTATGCCTTTTGGTAGGATAATTTAAAACCTTTCACATTATATGTCGTTATATTAATTAGATTCATGACTATCTAAAGTTTCTCTTCGAGGGCGCATGCGCGGCCGGTTCCGAGATGGACGCTCACTGAGGAGAGCTCCTTCCATCCGCCAGCAGTAACGCGGCTCACTCCGGTCCCAGGGGACATCCGCACCGCAAAACAATAGATAAGGGTCACGAAACCCTCTGCAGCAATGACCCATCATCGCAAAGCTCCGGGGCTCCCAGGGAAGCTTACAAGCTTCTTCCCTGCTCTCAGCCCCTGCAGCCAAGATGGCGCCGGCTGCATGACAAGCAGCCTCTCCTCACATGAAGGGGACAGCGCAACACACAATCCGGATCCCAGGCTCAAGGCACCACTGTACCCAGGAGACCTGGGTGAGTCCTCTCCTCCACTGTCTCCTACTACTAGCAGTCCTGCTAAATCCAGACCTAGACTGGACACAGACATCATTTCTGACAAACAGCCTTCCTTCTCAACTACTATTCCTGAAAACAACTCTCCGTCTTGAAACTTTTCCTGCCTCTGACCAACCTATCACAGAAATTTCCATGAAAAATATGCTTCTTTCTCTGCGACAAACATTGCACAATAATCTGATGGCGACATTATCCCGAATCTTAAACACGGTACAAAATCAAGAACACCGTATTCGCCATATTGAGAACAAAATGGGAGAAATGTGTATGGCGCACAATGATCTAATAGATGCACATGCAGACCATGAAGCTGATATTGAGCAAATCAATCTTAAACTGGCAGACCTAGAGGACCGCTCCAGGCGAAATAACATTAAATTCCACAGTATCCCTGAATCCATTACTACGGACGCCATAGTTCCCTATATTCAACAATTCATGAGACACCTTATTCCTACACTCACAGATGTAGAGCTCGCCATAGACCGTGCACACAGAATACCCAAACCGTCATTCCTACCAGCCGCAGTACCCAGAGATACATTGGCATGCATACATTTCTATCACGTGAAAGAGAAAATAATGATAGCTGCTAGAAATTCTACTTCAATTCCAGCAGCCCAAGCAAATATCAAATTATTTGCTGACCTATCCAAAGCTACACTCCTCAACCGCGAGAAGTTTGTCACCATAACAAAAGCACCCCACGAAGCTCACCGTCAAACACCAAGGAAGACTCTACACGATCAAAACCCTAGAAGCAGGCATCAAACTCCTGAAAACATGGAACATCATTCCGGTGGACTCTCACCAACCCGCCTCTAATCGTCCGCAACAAATGGACGCAGATTGGTCATAATCCTACATCTACCTGTATCTTTAAACACCCAACAAACTGGGCATCGCTTCACAGACAGCTAAGGCTGGCAGACGGCCCCTATCTGAAGATTCCCAGATTCCACGTTTTCTTCCAACATGACCTCTCCTATGAGTCATGCTTGCTCAAGCTTCCCTGTTATGCAATAGCAAACAATGCCACTCAAAGACCTCCTCTACAAGATGGAAAACCTCTCTCAGAACAGTGACCAAATCATGCCCACAACATCATGTCTATGGAACTCCACCACCTACATCATAAAGAAACTCATCTTCCTCCACAATCTATGAAACAACGCAGCTACCTCATACAATCCGCCAACAATCAACAAAATGATTAACATATCATCGTTAAATGTCCGAGGCCTCAACTCCCCCTACAAGAGATCCTTACTCCTGAAAGAAGCTCGCTCCCTACAAGCCGACGTCCTATTCCTACAGGAAACCCACTTCGCCTCCACCAAAATTTCCAAATTTAATATCCATCACTTTTCTTCAATATATATGGTGAAAAACTCCAAGAAAAAGAATGGTGTCATTACAGCCATAAGAGACTCCCTCCAATTTCAATACATCTCAGAAACAGCAGACCCACAAGGCCGCTACCACATCCTGATATGCAAAATCAACTAAATCCTGTACGTCAAGTCTATGGTCCAAATACCAACCAACTCCAATTTTACAACAAACTCAATTCAACTATCTCCCATCACAGAAAAGGCAGACTACTCATTGGTGGAGACTTCAACATCATCGCCAATCCACTTATGGACTCTTCCTCCAACAAACGCTCCTCCAAACAGACCCTTAACCACTTTCTACACACCAATGACCTCTACGATGCCTGGCGATGCCAACACAGTACAGAAAAAGATTACACCTACTACTCCCCATCCCACCTATCCTACTCCAGAATTGACTTCTTCATCACGGACAAATGGACTTTACAACATGTCACTGCCTCAAAGATCGGCACCATAACATGGTCAGACCACGCTCCAATCACCATCACTCTCGACCACAATCAACATCAATCAAATCGATCCCTCGGATATGGTGACTAAATTCGACTCTATTCAAGAATCCAGACCACAAGAAACACATATTGGATGCACACAACACATTTTTTGAACTCAATGATACACCTGATATATCTATACCCATACTATGGTCCACTTATAAGGCATGCATGAGAGGTATTCTTATACAACTAAATTCCCACATTACCAAACAAAGAAACCAGCAAATTGATAAACTCCTCACCTCAATCAAATCAAAACAAGAAATGAACAAAAAATCCCCAGATCCCTCAATCTCTTCCTCTCTCACCACAGACAGAAACAAACTTAGATCCCTCCTACTATATAAGTATGACCTTAATCTCCAAAAAATGAAAGTAAAATTTTACTCATTAGGTAACAAAGCTTATTCACTACTATCCAAAATGATCAAACAAAAACACCTAAAATCCAAACTCTCCTCAGTCCAACACCCAACCACTCTTAACCTAACTAAAAATCCACAAGATATAGCCAACGCTTTCACAAACTATTACCAAAACTTATATAATCTCAAAAATGACTCTGATACTATTCAACCAACACTAGCATCCATACAACAATTCCTACGCACAACTAAACTCCCTCAACTTTCCGTGTCCCAACTCACCGCCATCTCTGTCCCAATCTCTCCCAAAGAAATAGAAATAACCACCAAATCACTCCCACTCAATAAATCCCCAGAAAACGACGGATACACAAATGAATTTTACAAACAATTTGCCCCAGACCTATCCCCCTACTTGACCAAACTTTTTAACCATGCCGCTGTTTTAGTCATGGACTGAAATCGTCCACTGCTTATCTGTTCCTGTCCAAAATTTATGACGCTAGCTTTGAAATGTGCGCACATTGGAAGGGACTCACGCTGACACACAAGTTCAGTCTATGAACACTTCTAGTTTATTATAATGAGAAAGTGAACTTATATATGCAGAATGATGCGAGAGTCATGTGACAACAGCATAAGCATTATATTAGTCTTTGATTGGTCATTTCCACACGAAAACAATCTCCGTCATGGTATAGGTGTGATCTTCTTCAGTCTTATCTTATAGAGAAGAAAAACATTCCTTTGTTTCCCAAATCACACGGTGGGATGGGGTCTGTGTGTGTGAGCAGACATTTCTTAAGCAAGGATTTCTTATAGTACCACAAAGCCCAGCAGGCAGAAAATATTCACACAACATATGTATTAAAGTATAAAAGTAAATATTTATAAAACTTATAGAAATAGCGTATATATATGTATTCAATAGGAAACAAAATAGGCATTTTACCAAATCCATCACACCGCCACCACAGGTACTGTCAGGCACCACCCAGCGGGATCTCTAGTGACCCACAGAACGGGATTCCCCAGGGCGCAGAGTCTAAGCCCCAGTCTGCCTTTTCACTAGAGCCCCTGATGGTGGGGATGGACTTGGCTCAAGACTGAGACCAGGTCGCGGCCCCTGAGTGCACCCAACTGTGGTAGAGGGGTCTGCCGAGGGTATGTGCCAGGGGAGAGCCTGATGTGAAGGGACTGGCAGGTCTGGACAGTAGTAACTGGATCCGTGCGGGATGGATGGATGACAGTATGGAGTATTGCGTGGTCAGACAAGCCGGGTCGGTAACGGTGGAGGCAGATTGGTACAGAGCAGCGGGCAAAGAGTAAACGGGTCACGAGCCAAGGTTCAGCAACAGGAGGTCAAACAGCATAGGAGTAGGCAGAAGAGTAGTCAGTGACAAGCCGGGGATCAGAGCAGGAGACGGTCAACAGGAATCAGGATCAGGCAGTGTCAGAAACTAGGTAACTTCTCACAGGAACAGATGCACAGGGAACTAGATCTTACGGCAACCTGATCATTGCATGGCTGGTTTAAATAGCGTGCCCTGCACCGTCATTGGTGCCAGGCGCGCGCCCGTGTGCGCAAGTGCGCATGTGCGGCTGCAATTGCTGCCACGGACACCCAGGCCCTAGTGCCTGCACATTGATGCACCTAGGCAATCTGCGCATGCGCAGACCCGTGCGACGCGGCGAGCCCTGAAATGCCTGACAGGTACATTCCCCAAAGACATGCTACAATCTATTATAACGACTATACCAAAACCTGGCAAAGATCCACAACTTGTCCAAAACTATACACCAATCTCCTTACTCAATATGGACATAAAACTCTATGCAAAAATCATATCCTGTAGAATCCTCCCCTATCTCTCTACCTTAATACACCCAGACCAAGTAGGATTCATTCCAGGCCGCCAAGCACCCGACGCCACCAGAAGACTTATATCCCTTCTTCATAACTTAGAACTTACCAAGCGCCCTTCCCTACTCTTATCTCTAGATGCAGAAAAAGCATTTGACCGGATACACTGGCAATTTATGCAACTCACCCTACACAAATTTGGCATCACAGGATGGATGTTAACAGCCATCTTATCACTATACTCACACCCCTCTGCTAGAGTACTAACAGATGGAACACTATCAGACCCATTCAACATCACAAACGGTACTAGACAGGGCTGCCCACTATCCCGCATTGCTCATTGAACCCTTACCTTCAAAACTTAGAGATGACCTGGCATTTACTGGCATCAAACACCTTAACACAGAACATAAAATCAGTCTATTGGCAGATGACATCATACTGATGGTGACCAACCCAAACAAATCCCTCCAAATCATTTGCACCCACCTCCACAATTACTGGGCGGTTTCCTTTTATAAACTTAACGAACCCAAATCCTCTATACTAAATCTCCATATACCACCCCAAGACCAAATACTACTAACTAAACAATTCCCATTCTCTTGGGAAAAAAACAGTATTCCCTATTTAAGAATCAGATTCACCACAACAACAGATCAACTATACACCTCGAACCACAAGATACTACTCAAAACTATCCCCCAAGAAATTGCCATTCTTCGCACCTCAGAACTCTCTAAGCTGGGACGAGTAGCGACCTTGAAAATGTACATCCTACCCAAAATTTTATATATATTTTGCACACTTCCTATACCAATCCCCAAATCCTTCTTCTCCAGACTACAAATAATTCTTGCAAATTTCTTATGGAACTCTAAAAAACTTAGGTGCACTACCAATCTTCTAATACACCCCACATCCAGAAGAGGGGCAGGCCTCCCCCACATGAAATTTTACTACAATGCCACTCTTCTTGACCAAATATACATTTGGTGAAACTCATCAAGAGAAAAAATCTGGTCCACAACGGAAAACCTTCCATTTCATCCGCTTAAACCCCAAAATGTAATCTTAATACCATCAACACCCCGAATTGAATATCAGCTGAAAAACCCATGTATCCAAGCCACTCTACAAGCGTGGTATGATTAACATATTAACATATTACACCTCATTACACCCTCTCTAGAATTATCCCAATGGAAAAAACGAGGTATAAACAATATAGCTGACTTCTATATAGACCAAACTCTATATTCTTTTCAAAATCTCCAAACCAAATACAATCTCCCTACTACTGAGTATTTTACCTATCTAAGAATGGTCCAATGCCTACAAACAACAAAAATACCCCACTCCACAAAGATCCCAATTACTGCCTATCACTTCTTTACCAAACCACAATACCCAGGTAAAGGTATCTCCACTTTCTATACGTACTTCACAAATTTACAATTCACTTTACAATCAACATCCCTAACTAATTGGGAAAAAATCTTCTCGGAACGAATAAAAACACAATTATGGAAAAAAGCATTTAGTATCACCCATAAATCCACGCGATGAAGCTCGCACTGGGAGTTGTACTTAAATATCCTTCACCAATGGTACCTAACCCCTATCAAACTTTCTATTTACTACCCATAACACTCCTCTTCCTGCTGGCGACAATGCGGTGAAGTAGGCTCAACACTACATATCATTTGGTCCTGTTAATTAATTAGATCCTTTTGGAACAGTGTCTTCCAGTTAATCTCGGAACTTTCCGGAACCCCGATAACCCCAAACCCCTCACTGGCACTCCTACAGATTGGAATTTAAAAATTTCCTCATAACTCTCTTACTATTATTACCCAAACATCCTTCGCAGCCAAAATACACATCACCAGATTATGGAACACTACCAATGCTCCCTCGCCCACATCACTGGTGATGGATCTTAATTTCCAATGTGAAATGGAAAAGAGATCCACATTCAACAATTCCTCCCAACACAAATTCAAACCCCAATAGTCTTGCTAGCTACAAAATTCAAATTGCTCTGTACAACCCAGATAACCTAACTACAAACTAAACTATCCACCAAACCTAGACTGGTATCTCCTCTTCCACCCAGTTATACCTACCTATCTCCCTTTCTTCCCCCCTTACCCCCCCTCCCTGTTTAACACCCCCTCAACATTCCATGCACCTCACCAAGGTTCAAAAAACTCTCAAGAATACCTCTGATGATATTGTTTTACATACCACTACCACCCCCAGCCAACCGGTGGGGTAAATACTCAATATTATGCTGTATTACAATGTTTTACTGATGAACCGTATATCCTTACCCTGTTATGTTTCTAAAAACCTCAATAAAAATATTGAAACATAAAGTTTCTCTTCACTTTCTGTTCACATAGAAAGAGATATAGGCTCCTCAATTCATGGACCTCCTCACTACTCCCCCTCCCCCATCCCACTTTCGACCCCCCAATCCTAACCTACCCTTAAAAACCCCCTGGCCTATATATTGCCCTGAAATCTGATGTGAGGCTCCCCCACTAATTATTCCTAATATGGGGTATTGCTCTGGACATGAACGCCTACTCCTACTCCCTACTCTTAGCGTAGGGTTTAAATATTTAAAATTTTTATTTGTTTAACCTCCCGACATCCCACCAACTCTGCTTATATTCCCTAAAACCTTCCTATAGGGAGGGACCAGGAGGGGGGAGAGAAAAAAAAAGGGGGGCTCAGGGAGGAAAAACTTGATCCCCATGGCTCCAACTCTCTCCCCTACTGCACCCGACCCCCATTCCAATCTATCTTTTTTTTTATTTACTAAATGCCATTTTGTTTTTCAACCTTGCATTTTAATAAGACCCCTCTGACCACCCCATAATGTCAACCTTCTGCAGTTTTAATTTTTCACAAAAGTCACTAAGCTTTTCTGGGAATCTTAATTTTGCTGATTTCCCATCTTTCCACCCAATAAGACATGCTGGAAATCCCCAGTTATATTGAATTCTTTTCTCCTTCACCTGATCCAGTAAAGGTTTCAACAATCTCCTTCTGGCTAATGTTTAGATGAAATATCTGCAAAAATTTGTAATTTCATATCTCCATACTTTATTTCTGGGATCTCCCTCAATTTTTTCCATATTCTTTCTTTATCTTCATAGTGGTGGAATCTAACTATTACATCTCTTGGGATATCTGATAATACTCCTGACGGGCGTCTTAGTCTATGTAATCTCTCTATCTTCAAAGGCTCTGTGGCTAGTCTACCTATCATGGGGTTAAACACTTTCTTTAATTTTTCCCGGAGATCCTCATCATACGAGTCTTCTGGCAGGCTTCGCACTCTTCAGTTATGTCTTCTCTCTCTCTATTTCCTTGATCCTCTAATTTAAATGAGAGCTTCTCCTGTTCTCTTCAAATCTCCTCAAGCTGCATCTCCAGATCAATTATCTGTTGGACCTGAGTCTCCATCTTCTCCTCCACTTCTTCAACCCATGTTAAAATTTGTCCCAGGTCTTAAAATTTGTCCCCGCCATTTTATTTTTCAGAGATAATTTTAATTTTGCAAACATTTCTGCCATCTCCATTTCTGTGATGTTATTAACATATTTGTTATTAATAAAAAATTAATACTTAAATATATATGGGCTAATAAGAAACTGAGAAATAGTTATGAAGTTTTGTATAATAATAAAGAGAAAGGGGGATTACATTTGCCCAACATTAGGAATTACTATATAGCGGTGATGCTGTCACAATTGGTAGATTGGACATTTAATTCACATGGGAAAGTTTGATTAAAATAGAGGAAATTTTAAGTAAAGCACGACCAGAGAAGGTTATTTGGGCTCCACAAAAGTTTTGTACTATAGATAAGATTGGTAGCACTTTGATACAGGAGGTGTTAAAATTATGGGATGGAATTCACAAGCAACTGGGTTGGAAGTATAATTCATTATTGATTCTCCTGGTGGGCACAGAATTTTTCCCACCATTTCGGGTAAATGGTTTAAGAACAGGGATACACAATTAAGGGACATGATAGTTAAGGGGAAGATGTGCCCTTTTCAAGATTTAAAAAGTAAAGAAGAGTTATTTATAGTATTAGATGAATTTAGATATTATCAATTGAGATATTTTGTTTCAGAATTGCCTCAACCGCTGAGGATGCCGGAGGACATGCTCCCATTTGAAAAAATGTTGGGTGTGGATATAGCTCCAAAACATGTCACCTCTAGGATAAATAAGATTCTTATTGAATTGAAAGGGACAGGCTCTCCATCATTCTTAGAGAAGTGGGAAGTTATTAAAGCAATATCTGACCAACATTTTGATGTTTCTATATACACTAAGTTTTAAGCAAAAGTTTTTAAGCAGGTGTGAAGCAATGCACGCCAGCCATGGGAATAGCAGTGGTGTAAAGGAAGGGATCCCTCTAGTCAGCTGTCTGTGTTGGTGCCCCCTCTGGCACCTTAAATGTGAGTGCCTATAGTTTGATCTATTTATTCTCACTTGTTTGGCAATGGAGGAGATGTATTAGTGGTGTATAAGTGGATGGGCTTCAAGCATTCTGCTGAAAGATTTGGACATCCTACCTGATATACACAAGAATTGGTCCTTTAAACACGGAGATGGAACACTGTTAAGTTTAATAGAAGACTGGGTCTGTCAGGGATCTCCTCGATCCCTGCCGCGATGGTCCCGGCGCAGGCGCAGTGCACCGCCCCGTGCAGGGACACGGGCACTAGGTCCGGGCCGGCCGCGGCGTTCGAGTTCGCGCATGCGCAGTAGAAGCCGCGGCCGCCCGCTGGGCACCAATGGCAGCGCAGGGCGGGATATTTAAATGGCCCTGAGCTGTCATTCAGTGCTTTCTGGTCTTCCCTGCATCCTGTGAACCTGTGATCCTGTACCCCTTGTAAGTTTTGACCCGGATTGAACCTGACCTTGCTGCTTTCTCCTGCTCTGACCCTTGCTTTGCCTGACCTCTCTCCTGGATGCCCCCTATTGGATTTGACCTGCTGTTGCTGACCTGGCGTGTGACCCGACCATTCTATGCCCGCTGCCTTGTACCTTGCCGTCCTCTCTGTTACCGACCCGGCCCGTCTGACCTTGCTCATCCATCCATCCATCCCTTGCAGTGGGGTCTTCCGACCTCCTCACATCAGACTCTTCCCCGTGGGAGCCCCTTGCGCATACTACTACCACTGACGGGCGCACCCAGTAGTCACGACCTGGTCTCAGGGAGCTCCAAGTCCATTCCCACCATCAGGGGCCCTGGTGAACAAGCACCCTGGGACTTAGATTCCGTGCACTGGGGACGCCTAATCAGTGGAGTGCTAGTAGTACCGCCGGGCGGTCCCTTACAGTACCAGAAGGCCATGACTGAGTCTAGAGGAGGTCCCTCGCCGCTTGAGGAGATCTGCAGGCACCTGTCTAATTTGACACAGGCCGTATCGGCCCTGCAGGATAGATGTCAGCAGATTGAAACCCAATTCCAGACCTGCACTATATCCGTTCCCATCCCACAGGCCGCGGTCCCCGCACCTCCAGCCGTAGCAGCCCCTGTGCTGGTGTCTGGGGCATCCGCACCACTCCCGGCGGCCGACCCCCGAGTACCCTTACCGGAACGTTTCCACGGGGACCGCACACGCTTCAGATCATTCCGCGAGTCCTGCCTCCTCTATTTTGAGCTACAACCCCGAACCTTGGTGACTGAATCCGTGAAGGTGGGGTTCGTCATCTCCCTCCTGCAGGGTGAACCCCAAGACTGGGCCCATCGATTACGGGGAAAAAATGACCCTCACCTCAGTTCGGTTGACAGTTTTTTTGATGCAATGGCCATCCTTTATGATGACCCGCAGCGGGCAGCTTCTGCTGAAGCTACTCTGTACACGCTCCGGCAAGGCCGCCGAGCGGCGGAGGAGTACGCATCTGAGTTTAGGCGGTGGATGGGGGATACTCGCTGGAACGAGTTCGCACTCCTGCATCAGTTCCGTATAGGCCTATCAGAAGGCCTGAAAGATGAGCTCGCCCGGGTGGAGGTACCTGAGACTTTAGAGGACTTAATAGCACTGACCATTAAAATTGACTGTAGACTGCGGGAACGCAGGTTTGAGAGGTCCGGCCAGGGTCATGGAAATCCCTGGGGATCATTTCAAGGTCCCAGTCAAACACCTAGGCCAATCATCCAAAACCGGCCACCTGGAGATAACCCCGAACCCATGCAACTCGGCCTGGCATGGCCTAAACTATCCCCAGAGGAACATCTGCGCAGACGATCCCAGAACCTGTGCCTCTATTGTGGCGAAGCTGGTCATATGGCACGTTCCTGCCCGCAGAAACTGAGTAAGTGCACCTCTTCTTCCTTATCCATTGGCAATGTTGGTCCATCCCAATACTTAGTGGTACCCCTTTCCTTTCAGCTTCTAGAAAGGACCGTGGAAGTATCGGCCATAATTGACTCTGGGGCATGCAGCTGCTTCTTGGATATTAATTTTGCTCACCAGCAGGGTATTCCTCTCCAATTGAAACAGAAGGGGTTCAATATTTATTTGGCCGACGGTTCCCGAATAAAATCAGGGGTAGTGAACCAGGAAACCCCCTCCATCACCACTGTCATTGCCGGCCAGCACCAGGAACTCCTCCGCCTGGATGCTATAGCTTCACCCCTCTTCCCAGTCATTCTGGGGCTCCCATGGTTACGGGCCCATAACCCCCAGATTGACTGGGAGACCGGAGTAATCACGTTCCCTTCCCCATACTGTCGGGTATACTGCCGCACTTCGGGCCTGGGGGCCCCCCAAATCCTCCTGTGCTCTGAGGGGGAAGCTGAATTAAAACAAGTAATCCCTGCAGTCTACCATGGGTTTCTAGATGTGTTCAGCAAACGGGGAGCCGATACTCTACCCCCCCACCGCCCTTATGACTGTCCCATTGACCTGTTACCCGGCTCAGAAATTCCTTTTGGGCGAATCTTCCCCCTTTCAGAGCCCGAATTGGGGGCCCTAAAGGAATATATCGAGGATAGCCTCCAGAAGGGGTTCATCCGCCACTCCACTTCACCGGCGGGGGCGGGAATCTTCTTTGTTGAAAAGAAAGACAAAACCTTAAGGCCGTGTATCGATTACAGGGAATTGAACAGGGTCACGATAAAAAACCGTTACCCACTACCGTTAGTACCAGAGCTGTTCCAAAGTTTAAAGTCAGCAGTGGTTTTTACCAAGCTGGATCTGAGGGGGGCGTACAACTTGATTCGCATAAGGGAGGGGGACGAGTGGAAGACGGCCTTCCGCACCCGCTTCGGTCATTTTGAATATCTGGTCATGCCGTTCGGGTTGTGCAATGCTCCGGCCACTTTTCAACACTTTGTGAATGATATTTTTAGGGACTTTCTGGATGTCTTTGTGATCGTTTATTTAGACGACATTCTGATTTTCTCCCCGTCTTTGGGGGAACACAGAATACATGTAGCAAAAGTATTGGGGCGGTTGCGGCAGCATGGGTTGTACGCCAAGGCAGAGAAATGTTGTTTTGAACAATCCAGCATTGCCTTCTTGGGCCTGATTATCTCCACCGCGGGGGTCGCGATGGATCCCCAGAAGGTCGCTGCAATACTGGATTGGCCTGAACCCACAGACAGGAAAGGCGTCCAACGATTCATCGGCTTTGCAAATTTTTACCGGAAGTTCATCAAGAACTTCTCGGGTCTGGTCTCCCCCATTACTCAGCTAACCAAGCTGGGAACCCGATTCAGATGGACACCAGAAGCGCAGGGAGCTTTCAAAGCCTTGAAGAAGCTGTTCACTTCGGCACCCATTTTGGGTCACCCAGACGCCGCCCTGCCCTATATCTTGGAGGTAGATGCATCGGAGAATGCGGTAGGCTCCATCCTCTCCCAACGAAAAGGCACCAAGGAACTGCTCCACCCTGTAGCGTTCTTCTCACGGAAGCTTACCCCAGCAGAGAGGAACTATGATATCGGTGATCGAGAGCTACTAGCGATCAAAACGGCGTTAGAGGATTGGAGTACCTGCTGGAAGGTGCGGTGCACCCCATCTTAATATTTACTGACCACAAGAACTTAGAGTATCTGAGAACCGCCAAGCGTCTACGCCCGCGACAGGCGAGATGGGCACTATTCTTTTCAAGATTCAACTTCCACATTACGTACCGGCCGGGAGCAAAGAACACTAAGCCGGATGCGTTATCACGGATGTACGAAGACGCCAAGGAGATCCCAGTACCCGACACCATCCTGTCCTCGGGTAACTTCTTGGTCCTTCAGTCGGACCTTTGTTCCAGGCTAATGGAGGCATCCACAAGCTTCTCTACCCCAGGCGGAGGGCCGCTCCAGAACAAGGGGGGACTCCTATGGAGGGAAGATCGAATTGTGGTGCCGGAAGAAGCCCGAACCCTGGTCTTGGGGCATTGCCACGACCACCCGATGGCGGGGCACTTTGGCCCAGAAAAGACCCTGGAACTTCTCCGACGCTCATTCTGGTGGCCAGACATGGCTAAGGATTGTAAGGGCTATGAAAGGTCCTGTGTCACCTGCCAGAAGAACAAGCCATCAAAAAACAAGGTTTGGGGTCTGCTGCGACCCTTACCTATTCCTGAACGGCCTTGGCAAAAGATCGCATTAGACTTTATAGTCGAGCTTCCGCCATCCCGAGACCACACGGCAATCCTGGTGGTCGTGGACCGCTTGTCCAAGATGGCCCACTTCATCCCGTTGAAGAAAACCCCCTCGGCGGCCGAGACCGCGCGAGTCTTCATTCGTGAGGTAGTCAGGTTGCATGGGGTCTCCGAAGACATTGTCTCGGACCGAGGGGTCCAGTTCACGTCCAGATTCTGGAGAGCACTGTGCAAAGCCCTGGACATCAAATTATCTCTCTCCTCTGCGTTCCACCCTCAAACTAACGGTCAAACCGAAAGGACCAATCAGACCTTATTGCAATACTTAAGATGCTATACTTCGTTTACTCAAGATGACTGGCTGCCACTTCTACCTCTAGCGGAATTTGCGTATAACAACGCCCGCCACTCAGCAACAGGGCAGTCCCCGTTCTTTGCCAACTATGGCTTTCACCCAGTCTTCCTCCCTAATTTGGTGTCGGAATGCCCAGTACCAGCAACACAAGATGTGGTAACGTTCTTCGCTGCGAACAATAAGAAGCTTCAAGAGGCCATCAGTCGGGCCCAGGAAGACTACAGGAAAGCATTCAACAGGAAACGGAGAGGAGATCTGGTATTGCGGCCTGGGGAGAAGGTTTGGCTGGCGACGTCCAATTTAAAGATGCTTTGCCCGTCAAAGAAATTGGGACCCAAATTTATAGGCCCCTTCTGCATTTAACGGATGGTTAACGAAGTAGCCTACGAACTCGTCCTCCCTGACACGCTCAAGATCCACCCGGTCTTCCATGTGTCCCTGCTGAAGCCAGTGGTCCCAGATGCCTTCCCTGACCGGGAATCTAGACCCCCGGAAGCGGTAACGGTCGAGGGAGAAGAAGAGTTTGAGGTTGAAACAATCCTGAAGTGTCGAAGGAGGGGAGGCCAGACCCAATTCCTTATCAAATGGAAGGGCTATGGCCCTGAGGACAATTCCTGGGAACCAGCCCATAATGTCCATGCACCCAGACTTGTCCGGAGGTTTTTTCGCGATCACCCGTGGTGGAGAGATCGGGTGGGCATCCGGAGGCTGCCCGTAGGGGGGGGGCAATGTCAGGGATCTCCTCGATCCCTGCCACGATGGTCCCGGCGCAGGCGCAGTGCACCGCCCTGTGCAGGGACACGGGCACTAGGTCCGGGCCGGCCGCGGCGTTCGAGTTCGCGCATGCGCAGTAGAAGCCGCGGCCGCCCGCTGGGCACCAATGGCAGCGCAGGGCGGGATATTTAAATGGCCCTGAGCTGTCATTCAGTGCCTTCTGGTTTTCCCTGCATCCTGTGAACCTGTGATCCTGTACCCCTTGTAAGTTTTGACCCGGATTGAACCTGACCTTGCTGCTTTCTCCTGCTCTGACCCTTGCTTTGCCTGATCTCTCTCCTGGATGCCCCCTATTGGATTTGACCTGCTGTTGCTGACCTGGCGTGTGACCCGACCATTCTATGCCCGCTGCCTTGTACCTTGCCGTCCTCTCTGTTACCGACCCGGCCCGTCTGACCTTGCTCATCCATCCATCCATCCCTTGCAGTGGGGTCTTCCGACCTCCTCACATCAGACTCTTCCCCGCGGGAGCCCCTTGCGCATACTACTACCACTGACGGGCGCACCCAGTAGTCACGACCTGGTCTCAGGGAGCTCCAAGTCCATCCCCACCATCAGGGGCCCTGGTGAACAAGCACCCTGGGACTTAGATTCCGTGCGCTGGGGACGCCTATTCAGTAGAGTGCTAGTAGTACCACCGGGCGGTCCCTTACAGGGTCACCTTATTTTCATGGTTACAAGAATATGGTATTTGGGGACTTTCTATCAATCTTTCGGACATTTTAATACATACTATCGCATTTGCTTATATGTATGTGTTGTTGTATATGCATATATTTTTTCACTATATGTAGGTGTAATTTCCACATTTACAGCTAATGCCTACTTTCACTTATTTTATGCATATTATAAGTGTAATTTTTGCACTTAAAGGGTCAGCTGCCTAGATTTTTAGTTTGTTGTTGTTTTGGTTATGGAATAATGGGATGGCACTTTTCCACTTCTAATTAAGGTGTGAATCAATAATGTGAAGTATGAATACAAAATATATAGTTTACTTGTTTATTTCTATCAATTTAAAAAAATGAAAAGTGAGCGAACAGAAGAAAAATCTAAATCAAATCAATATCCGAATACCCTTCAAAACAGCATCAGTTCTTTTAGGTACACTAATACAAATGCACTGGTGTCCTCCCCTTTTCCATCACCTGCGTGTCTCTTTCCTAGTTTAAAACACTGACTAAGGGAGTGGGTGCCTCCACAACCAGAACATTCATGTTTGAAGTGGCAGGCACTACCAAACCGACACATGCTGTCATTGAACTGCCAACAAAACCCCTTCTTTCTAGTGGCCGGCGGTACTGAGGTGGAGGTTCCACCGGTCCCCCCAGCAAAAAACTGACCCCCAGACCTGGAAGAAGTCATAAGCTTCATCCATAAGCTGATATCCTTGTGATCCCAGCATATGGAAGGTTGAATCGCTTTACACTGCCGAAATTGCTCATCATAGCGGAGCAAAGCCAGTCCGCCATAAACCTGGTGAGTCTCACTAATGGTGTCCTGATAGCAAAAAAGGGGGGGGGACATTGCAGTGGAGCCTTCTCCCCTATAATGCTAGTCAGAATTATGAACGCCTGCAACCAACTGGCAAATGTCCGAGGAATGAGCCGATTCCTCCTCTTCTCTTCCTCCTCTCTCCTGCTTACGTCCGGCTTCCCCCTATCCAAATAAATTTTTTTCAGTGGGAGTAAAAAATTTCCATTTACTCACCTTTCCATATCTTACGCACATCCACCTTCAGGTGAGTGCTGAGCGGACCCTCGAAGCACACATACACCTCGCACCTAGCCGAGTCCTCCAGTTGCACCCATTCCACATCCTTGTCCCCCTCCTTCAAATTACCTGCATTGGTCACCAAGAATCCTACCTTGTCACCTTCCATCTGTGTGCCGACGATGGACATCAAAGGGAGGTCCTGAAAGGGGGAAACAGCCCCCGATGCCACCTCCCAGCTCCTGGGGGAACCCACACAGTCACTGGTGGGGAGACCTGTGCTGGCTCCGCCTCCAACCTGCACAGTAAGTGACACAGCGAAGCCAAAAAGTTGCTACCCACCAGCACCACACCAGAGCTACCAGACCCACTGAAGGCCCCCAGCAACCCCTGTCCCCCTATCCCAGACCCAAAAGCCACCACAGGAGAAAGAAAGGACTGTAAAGAAGATGCACACTCACCAGGCTGCTCTGGGCAAGGAGCCCCCCCAGCCATTGGTCCAGTCTTCCCTGCTGCGTCCAGGGTCCCGTCTTCCAGCTCACCCTCCTCCGCATTGCTGACTTCACCCTCCGATCGGACTTCCATGTGCCTGTGAACCCCTGGCACTCTTCTGGCTGTAAGCCGTCCTCCAGCCCTGGGCACCACCAATGGTCCCCTCTGCCCCGCACAATGAGCACCCGGAGGGCTCAGTCTCCTACTGCCAGAAGGACTCTGGGGCCCGGCTGTGATGTCATGCCGTGCAACCCATGCTCCGCTCCGGCATCCATGCAGGCTGCGCTCCTAGGCCCCCACTGAGGCCCACAGGCACCGTTTTCTGACCGTTCCAACACCGATCAGGGGCAGACTGACCATTTGGAAACTTGGGCACTGCCCGAGGGCCCGGGGTCAGTAGGGAGCCCCATGAGATGCCCCTGGTACCTTTTTCATAGGCTTTTTTGAGTTTGGGCAAGGACACAGGGGCCCCATGATCCTCTATTGGCCGGGGGCCCCATGAGTTGTCAGTCCGCCCCGAAACTGATGCAGAGAAACCTGCACCCCCATGCCAGCTCCTATGTACTGCCACTGAAGGGCCACCGGCTGCACCAGAAGACAGGCCGGAGCCCACAGAATGTCCTCTCCCCCACTGGACTGACCCACCGACCAAAGCATCGCCACCTGCTCTGGGATCCTGCTGACCAAGGAGGGTACTGAGGCTGCTTCCAGGCTCCACCTAAGACGTGGGTTCCTCCCAGGATAACCACCTGCAGAGGCTGGCAGACGCTTGGCAGGTGGACCTGGAGGATCCCTACTGGGGCTCTAAATGCTCCGCTGAGCCCGGGGTAATTTCTGGGCTGAGGCACTCCAGAGACTAAGACCTCCGAGCCCGTGTGGTGGCCGGCCCTGGCTGTGGTGAACCTTGCCTTACCCCCTGCAGAGAGGCTGCAACCTGCCTCTGAACCCAATCTGAGTCATGTACTGCAGCCACAGCTCAAAGCTGGGCCACGAGCTTATCCAAGTCACTCATCGTATTATTCTCCTAATGCAGAAACGCAGCAGGCAGCTAGACAGACAGACATTCTACCGATGATTTTCAGCTTGCAAGTGATGCTCTTCACTCCACCCTACCAACTGTTCTCTCTTCAGCTTCTCCCATCACCCCATCCACTCCTCCAATCCAGTAAGTGTGCTCTGATTTCATATATCAACAGCACCTTATCCTGTCAGGTTTTACTTCTACCCCGTCATATATGCCCTGCACTTATTCTCTTCTTTCAAAGCCCTGGGCATGTCTTGACAACCCATGATGCCGGCATGGCTGCTGGATAGATAGAACCCAGAATCAGCAGCGTGATACTATAGCGGAGTTTAGAGGGGGAGCAAAAGAAAATGTGGGAAAAAGAAAGCTGGAATAATGGAGAAAAAGTGAGAAAAGGAAATATTAAAATGAGTGAAAGAGAAAAAAAGAAAGTTGCAGAATAAAAAATTAAAGAAATTAAAAAAAAAGTGTCAATAAAAAATAAATGAAGAAGTAGAAACAGAAATTATGAAAAAAGAACCAAACCTAAATAAAGAGGAGTCAAAAAATGGAAAAAAAGAAAATATGAAAGAAAAGAAAATGAAATAAAAGAGGGAAAAGCAGTGAAAAAGGTGAGGAAGCAAATGAGAAAGAGAGAAGAAAAGAGAGCAAGTTGAGAGAAATGGACTGCGAGCAAGATATCATAAAAGGTAAGAGGAGAAAAAAGAATTTAAAAAGGGAAACAAAAGAGGCTGAGGGAAAAATGAGCAAAGAAAACCAGAAGAGAAATTCCAAAAAAGAAAAAAAAAGAGGGGGGGGGAGAAGAGAGATGGGAGGGAACAGAAGGGAAGGAATAATAAAAAATAACCACAGTAGTGTGTTGAAAATTGGAACAGATAATGAGACCAAAAAAGACACTATATACAATATTCAATCATGATGATGTCCATAAACCAAAAATCATCTTTCCCCAAGGAAGCATGTAAAAGATAAGCTGATATCAAGTCCCCTAGGCTGTATGATGTTAAGTGTGTAAATCCAGTATGCCTCCAGGTGTAGGAGGCTAGAATCAGGGTCCCCACCCCTCTCCGGTCGACCAACATGTTGAAGTACCATGCCTCTTAACCCTATTATGATCCTACAGGTGGTACCTCTGGCAGCCCACCAGACGGGATTTCCCAGAGCGTGGAGTCTAAGTTCCGGTCTGTGTATTCACCAGGGCCCCTGATGGTGGGGATGGACTTGAAGCAGACCAGGACCAGGTCACAACCTCTGAGCACTCCCACCCGTGGCAGAGGGGACCACAGGGGATGTATATAGGAGGAGAGCCAGATGTGAAGAGACCGGCAGGCCCAGGCAGGATGGATGGATGGATGGATCGTAGTCAGACAGGCCAGTCGTTACCGTGGGAGCAGCGAGGTACAGAATTGGCAGGCAAAGGATAGTCGGGTCACACGCAGGGTCAATACCAGGATAGTCAGTCCGCAGAGAGGTCAGATAAGCCAGGGGTCAGGATAGGAGAAGGCAGCGTAGTCAGGGCAATCCGGGTCAGTATCAGCAACAGAATTCAGAGTACAGGAACGCAGGAACACAGGAACACAGGAACACAGGAAAGACCTTACGGCAATTTGTGACAGCGCAGGGCATCTTTAAATACCGCGCCCTGCGCTGTCATTGGTTGCCCAGCGTGTACTCGCAGTGCCTAATGCGCATGCGCGAGTCTCCTTCAGCCGCGGCCGGCCAGGACTTAGTGCCCGTATCCCGGCGCGAGCCGCCGAGACTGCGCATGCGCCGGGACAGACGCCGCAGTGGACCCTGACAAACCCATTGTTGGCTGATGTAACTCAGCCGGTCTAGGCTGGGGAAAGATCCAGACTTTAAAGACTGGATCCACCCCAGAGTCTGAAGTGGCACCTGGCTCTCCCTCTCAGCAATCTGCTGAGAGCCCGAGCCAGCTTCTCCCTCTCCACAGCCCAGCACTCCAGTGAGTGTGGGAGGACAGAGCAGACAGTGGTGACTGACAGTCACCGCTCTCTGCTTAGAGCAGCTGTGAGAATTTATAATGTGATCGCTGAGTTCTCACCCTTAGAGCAGGTGGGGGACATCGGTCCGATGCTGCATCCGCCTAGGTAGGTATGATTTTGAGAAAAACAAAATGCCATACTTCTCTTTTAAGGATGTTAAGGTTACGAACAGTGGCCTATAGCCACTCCCTTGGATCCTACAAGAATTCATGGTGGCGGTTGTCAGAACTTGATCAAGTATAGTGGCAGGGTAACCACAGCACAGAAAATTATAGTACATACTATCTAGCTGTTGCTTCCTCTCATCATCTCTGGAACAAATGTGTAGGACTCTCTTGAACTGTGAATTAGATAAATTGTTCAGAAGGTGCCTAGGATGTGCACTCTGGCAATTGATAAGGGTGTTCCTATCTATGGGCTTTCTGAAAACAGAGGTCCTTAGTGAACTAAGGCTCCACACCTACTACTTGGTGTAGAGCTATTCACCCTGAGGTCAACATAGAGGACAAGGGGGCACTCTTTACATCTGGAGGAAAATAAATGTAATCTCCAAACACGGAAAGGTTTCTTCACAGTGAGAGCTGTGAAAATGTGGAATAGACTCCCTCAAGAGTTGGTTCTGGCCAGCTCAGTGGATAGCTTAAAAAAAGGCCTGGATTTTTTCTTAGATACATAGAATATAACTGGATACTAACATTTATAAGTAAAGTTGATCCAGGGAATATCCGATTGCCTGTAGGGAGATCAGGAAGGAATTTTTTTCCCAGCAGGAGCAAATTGGGTCATGCTTTGCTGGGGTTTATTTGCCTTCCTCTAGATCAACTGTGGGTATAGGATTATAACTTTTCTTTTTTCTATAGTTGAACTGGATGGACTTTTGTCTTTTTTTCAGCCAGACTAACTATGTAACTATGTAACCCTGTTAATTTGTGATCCTCACATCAAGGTAGGGAATGCTACATGTGGAAATCTCTGGATTGAATATTAAGCCTGGGAAAATCCCATTCAAGTATTCTACAAATTCAAAGAAATCAAGCTCATCCCCATCCCAAATGATAAAGATGTAATCAATGTACCTTACCCACATTTTATATGGTCAGAAAAAAGAGTGTTTGATAAATATAATTTTTATCCATATATCCTATAAACAGGCTCGCGCATGAGGGGGATGCAGAACTGCCCATGATTGTGCCTCATTTTGGTCATACATCATCTCCTTGAGCACAAAGAAATTGTTTTTCAGCACCAAATGTAAACATTCAATAAAATATTTGCTAGGGAGATTCTGGGAAATCAACTTAGATAAGAGATGTTTCACTGTAGTCAGACCGGCTGCATTGGGTGTCCTTGTATACAAGGACAAACTATCCATGGTTTCCAAAAGCCAATTAGCATCAAATACAGAGGACCTCCCAAGTTTATTTAAAAAATCACTTGTATCTCTGACATTGAAATAAATTTTAAGGGGGGTGGTTTTCTGGAATCCCCCTATTTATTATTTGATTATGTACTATTTGTCTGTTCCTATAATTAATTAGTAAACATATAAGCTTTGATAATATCGAAGGACATAATATACTGCAATATTAGCTATAATAACAAACACAATGCTCAAAGAAGCAAGGTCTTATTTATTTACAAAGAAAGTAGCACTAACAGATAAAAATACGCCAATATTACAGAATATATAGGAATAATAGTAAAGATGATACGTTACGTAAGTTTGTCCTCAAAGCTAAGTATCTTTTATCTGGTCCCACGTCAGAGAGAATAGTGACAGAAACATGGCTAACACTATGTTTAAAAGCTCTCTCAAGCACTACCCACACACACACCCTTGACTTGCCTGGTGTAGTTCTCCATCCAATGAGCAAACGTCCATAACTCATAAGGGGCTGTCCTCCCTATTCATTAAGATGTGTAGAATTACCCCAGCCATCCTCCCGGAAGTAGGTCGTCTCCACCAAGGGGCACTGCTGTATTGCCAACAATGCTCTGACCCAGGTCAATCACATCTGGCTCCTTCCTTCTTGCTAGAAGCCATGTAATCCATCCTTTTATTATGCATGGCACCTGGGAGTCTGGGTTGAGGCTCTCTTATCCCCATGCCCCATAGCTAGGGGGTATGTGTGAACTTCCAGAACATGGATTTTGGCATGCAGCCTTTTGTTACACACATCCTGTAGTACATACTTGCTTTTCTTGACACTCCAAGATAACATTCAATAGGCCAAATAGTTCTCTGACAACAAGGCAGTAAGAATCCATAAATGTCTGATATAGAAACATGTTGCCTTCCAACAGACATATACTGGCAGATTGTTAGCCAGTGGTTGGAGGTAGAAGTCAATCCACTGACCCAGATCCTGACACAATGAACTTGAATTTCAAGTAGTTAGTGTCCTTGTGGATCTTAAGTAGCCCATAGATAACAGCAATCTTGGATGTTCATTTATCATAAAATTAGCTGCATCACTAGAAAACCAGCCATTTGATCAACTGATATTGATCAAAGAGTCCAAGAGATCTTTGTGCTGTGTGTAGGATCTTTAGCAAGTTGCCAGTAGTTTGTAGTGTCAAATAACATCGATATGTGCTCCCTATATTCCTTATAGCAAATAATTACAATCACCCCGCCTTTTGTTGACGAGTGACTTCAGTCATCTCTCATGCATTTAATACCCTAACTTCATCTGGATTTAAATTAGTGTGAAAAGAACTAAAAACTCCTGTGCATGAGTGTGGTGGACTGCTTTTGGATCTTCATAAGCACTCCTTTTTTGCACAACACAGGGATGCTTTAAACCTTGCTGCCCTCTGAGGACTGGGGTTTTCCCAATTAGCAGCTGCAAAAACACAAGCAATTAAGGGCGCACCAGCTTAGTGCATTATCCTGTATACGTTTTTATATTAATAATCAGTATTAAATCTACTCACAAACCATTTTAAATAAACAGCATATCTAGCTACTATTCAGTAGTATGGTGGTTCCTTAGAGCCAGATTGTTCCTGTGCCAGATGGAATACCAACCAAGATCCTATCTGGCTTACGCATATCAAGGATGAACTTTTTGCAAGTCCTTTTGGTGATGCTATTATAAACATTATGCTTTACGGTCCATGCGTAACTGTCTATTGACTGGTATTGTCTGGGAGGCATAAATTGCCTTTAAGTTTAAAAAGGTTCATCCTCATCCTACTGGCATTGTTGTAGAATGTGTGGAAAAGAACTGTTTGAACTTTTCCATTTCAACTTAAAAATCAAATTTGTCAAATTTTACTGATGTACAAAATGAAAGTTCTTTCGATAAGAAAAATTATATCTGTCTGCCAGCTGCACCATTGTCATGCATTGCCATAACATCAACACGTGGCCCTCTGGAGAAGTAGATATTAACTGGGCATTCATGCACCCAGGTATAACATTGGAGGCTGACTCACACACTTCTTACCGATGCCTAGTAACCAATATGAACAAACTCCAGAACCTTACCAGCCCGTCATGATGTAACAATTATCTTGCTTATGTTTAACAGCTCATTATTTGCTTGTAATGGTGACCATGGCTTATATTTAATTGATTTGCTGTATCTGTAACTTTATGATTGTGAGAAATATGAAGTTACTTCTTGATGTTAGACAGTTTCATTTTTTAAATTTAGATGTAATGGTGGACTTATGATGTAATTGTGGCATCAAGAAGTGGGGCTGGGCCAAATCTTGCTTCACAGCCGTTTGGAGAATTGGTGTGCTGGTGACATATTTTCCACTACTGGGTAAAGATGTTAAAAGGGCATTATATGTGGAATACAGATGGTGTCCCCCATTCAGGGATAGTTGTTCCAGTTTGACATAAATGGTCTCTTGTGAAAGAGTTGTCCTCTCTGTCCAAATTGTTCACATCATTGTCCTCAAAAGAGTGTCTATTTTACTTAAGATGTAGGAATGCTGCATACCTTCTAATTGTTGTCAAATGGCAAGGGTAGTAGCACTCCTGAAATGTTTTTGTTCTTTGTCTTTAGACTCTCTGGGGGCGATATACTAAAACTGGTTCCCACAGAATCTGGTGCAGTTGTGCATAATAACCAATCAGCTTCTAACTTAAGCTTGTTCAGTTTTGCTTTGACAATAAAACCTAGAAGCGTATTGGTTACTATGCACAGATGTACCAGATTTTAGTAAATCACTCCCAGAGTGTCTAAAGACAAAGAACAAAGACATTTCAGGAGTGCTCATTTCCTTACTATTTGACAACAATTAGTGCTGTCAGCCATGTGAATAGAATGAGTAACAGGTATACAGACACCCTTCCAACAAGAGTGATGACCATGGTCATTAAACACCTTTCACTGTTCCCACCTCTTTCTTGGACACCCACCATCTGCCTGAATACATTCCAAGATGATTGTAATAAGAGGTCTGTGTTACCTGGTGGATATAAATGTTGTGCTGTGTTGTCTGAATTCTGCTGAGCAAGGGATGGTGTGATGCTGATATCAGCAAATCCAAATACTCCTGTGCTTGGGGATGGACTCCACATAGACTATAACCACATTTCAAATGTCCTGGAAAGTGCACGCCTTGCTGCCTTCAAAGGACTGGGGAAGTCCAAATGCACTGGATACAAAGAAAACAAACAGAGGGTGCACCGGTCAAAAGCATTTATTGAAAAGAATAATAATAGGTATAGAACAGATTAAGGTGTTTATTATGGTCATTTGGAAATGTGGATGTTATTATTTAGAGAAAAACATTTATTATATAGAGCTTTGTTATGAACAATTTAATTAAATTTTTTCACTATTGAATGAAAAACCCAGTGAATACATAGCAACTGCACTGAAAACGGTTACGTTTTCTGACTTGGTTTAACATTGTTATGACTGTATGATATTTAATCTGAAAATATTGTCTGTTATACTATGTTAAAACAGTAGATACTATACTTTCAGTATATTTCTAACATATTTCCACTTTCACATCTCTTGTGCAAACTGTGACACATTACCTTTATTATATGTTAGTAAAATACGGATAGAAAAACAGATTGTGTCATACTGTTTAACAGCCAAACATCAATACTAAGACTTACTTTTGAAATTGTCCCTGGGAGGTTTTGTTTCTTCGGTTCATACCATCTATTTTTTCACTCAGTTTGATGTCTAAGGCATCCCACAATGTTTCTGCTTGAAAATGTAGAAGTCATAGGACTTAACTCTTGGTGAGAATTTATTGTGTGTTCCAAAGACATAACAATCACAGCTTATCCTATGCAAGCGGGAAGCATCATCTTATAATGTCATAAACTGGCAGCATTGTAAATAGAAGAATTGTTATTACAAGATGACTTTACATTTATATACAGTATGCATAATATATAATAAAATAATAAATATAATCTAAAATTGCAGTTTTATTTAGAAAATTGTTTCCAAACTGAGCCTTTTGTTACTACACACATTTTATTCAAGTTTTGTTTTAGTCCATTTTGCTTTATTTGATTTTGCAATCAATTCTTTTGAGCTGAGGTCTCCCTGAAACTGTCACTAGTGGTGGTAGTAAAACTGCAGCTACACGGACACCCATCCTAATGTTTACTTTGGTTTTGGGAAAAAGCTTATTTGTTATGTTCATTTCAGCTTGGGGGGGGGGGGGTTTCCAGGTTCTGGAATGTTTATATTGTCATTGTAATGCTGACCTGCTCTAAGATGTTATTCAAACTTTTGTATTTATTCTGAGGCTGCTGGTATGCACACAGCTCTCCGTCCATCCCATGATTAATTCTGCTACCGCCGTGACTCAATTCCACAGTTAGAACATCCCTGGTAATGGGTCAAATTAAAAGCATCAAATCCCTGATTATATTCCTACAGGAAACACACCTCGCTGGTTCCCAATTTATGGCCCTGAAACACCCTTTTATATCCCACGCATTCCATGCCACCTACTCTACATACTCTTGAGGAATTTTGATCCTGATCGTTAAAACGATGGTGGTACAGATTGAGGCAGTGGTCTCTGATCTGGAAGGATGCTACCTTATTGTGCTTCTAAAACACCTTGATACTTATTACACCCTGGAAAATGTCTATATACCGCCCCCGTTTGACCTGCAACGTTTATTGTCCTGCACTAACAAAGTGCTTCTTGCGGCTAAGGGAGTTATCCTTATTGCAAGGGATTTTAATAATGTACAGTACTGTCTTTGGCCCTTGACAGATCGGTGGGTTCTGGCACTGCGACCACCGCACTGAGAGGTTGAGCTATGGTTGGTTAGAGATATGGCGCTGCAAACACCTGAAGCGTAGGGAGTTTTCTTGTCACTCTGAATCCCATAAGACTCTTTCTTGCTTAGATATGTGCTTTACTCATCCTGAGTCTTTGACTAAGGTGCTTAGGATCTGTTATTTACCTAAAGCTATCTCCTATCATGCTACCCTGGAACTGCAACTTCAAAAAACATCCCCTTCAGGTCCTCTTACTTGGTGTATGAGCTCTTTCTGGTTAGTTGATCCCATGGTGTCATACAAGTGCAAGGATGATATGAGGTTATACTGGCAGGAAAATGGTCAGGATGTCTTTGTGGAGATTGTTTGGGATGCTTTTAAAGCAGTTAAGAGGAGGTCTTACATGCCGGGTGTGTGAGAGCTTAACAGGGCTAATGACTCTAATTTAGCCACTCTATCCCAAAAGGTATCTGATCTGGAGGCACAATATGTTTCATATCCTTCTGATTCTACGTACCAACAATAGAAACATTCTGAACGGCTATATGCCATAGCTCTCATCGTCAAAACCCCCCAAAAATCGCCTTACTCCACTAAACATGTATTTGAACAGGGGGATAGGAATAGCAAACTGGAACCCTTTGCCATCCCCAGAATTTTAGATGGTAGGGGGTGCCTGCAGGAGTCCACTGACAGCATCATGAATACTATTTTACAATTTTATACTAATCTACATACCTCAAAGGCACACTACAACATGGAAGATTTACAGGGATATTTACATACTATCACTCTCCCCTCTATTTCTGCAGACGATAAGGACTATTTAGACCAGTGGTTCTCAACCTTTCTAATGCCGCGACCCCTTAATACAGTTCCTCATGTTGTGGTGACCCCCAACCATAAAATTATTTTCGTTGCTACTTCATAACTGTAATTTTGCAGTGGGAGGACTAGTGCCACATCATTGGTGTCAGTGGAAGGAGTAGTGCCCCATCACTGATGTCAGTGGGATGAATAGTGCCCCATCGTTGGTGTCAGTCGGGGGGAATAGTGCCCCATCGTTGGTGTCAGTGGGGGGAATAGTGCCCCATCGTTGGTGTCAGTGGGGGGAATAGTGCCCCATCGTTGGTGTCAGTGGGGGGAATAGTGCCCCATCGTTGGTGTCATTGGGGGGAATAGTGCCCCATCGTTGGTGTCATTGGGGGGAATAGTGCCCCATCGTTGGTGTCATTGGGGGGAATAGTGCCCCATCGTTGGTGTCATTGGGGGGAATAGTGCCCCATCGTTGGTGTCAGTGGGAGGAATAGAGCCCCAACATTGGTGTCAGTGGGGGGAATAGTGCCCCAACATTGGTGTCAGTGGGGGGAATAGTGCCCCATCATTGGTGTCAGTGGGGGAATAGTGCCCCATCATTGGTGTCAGTGGGGGAATAGTGCCCCATCATTGGTGTCAGTGGGGGGAATAGTGCCCCATCATTGGTGTCAGTGGGAGGAATAGTGCCCCATCATTGGTATCAGTGGGAGGAATAGTGCCCCATCACTGGTGTCAGTGGGAGGAATAGTGCCCCATCATTGGTGTCAGTGGGAGGAACAGTGCCCCATCACTGGTGTCAGTGGGAGGAATAGTGCCCCATCACTGGTGTCAGTGGGAGGAATAGTGCCCCATCATTGGTGTCAGTGGGAGGAATAGTGCCCCATCATTGGTGTCAGTGGGAGGAATAGTGCCCCATCATTGGTGTCAGTGGGAGGAATAGTGCCCCATCATTGGTGTCAGTGGGAGGAATAGTGCCCCATCATTGGTGTCAGTGGGGGGAATAGTGCCCCATCATTGGTGTCAGTGGGAGGAATAGTGCCCCATCATTGTTGTCAGTGGGGGGAATAGTGCCCCATCATTGGTGTCAGTGGGGGGAATAGTGCCCCATCATTGGTGTCAGTGGGGGGAATAGTGCCCCATCATTGGTGTCAGTGGGGGGAATAGAGCCCCATCATTGGTGTCAGTGGGGGGAATAGTGCCCCATAATTGGTGTCAGTGGGGGGAATAGTGCCCCATCATTGGTGTCAGTGGGGGGAATAGTGCCCCATCATTGGTGTCAGTGGGGGGAATAGCGCCCCATCATTGGTGTCAGTGGGGGGAATAGTGCCCCATCATTGGTGTCAGTGGGGGGAATAGTGCCCCATCATTGGTGTCAGTGGGGGGAATAGTGCCCCATCATTGGTGTCAGTGGGAGGAATAGTGCCCCATCATTGATGTCAGTGTGGTGGAGGGGGAAATAGTGCCCCATCTTTGGGGTCAGGGGGGGGGAATAGTGCCCCATCGTTGGTGTCGGTGGGGGGAGGAATAGTGCCCCATCATTGGTGTCAGTGGGGGGAATAGTGCCCCATCGTTGGTGTCAGTGGGGGGAATAGTGCCCCATCGTTGGTGTCAGTGGGGGGAATAGTGCCCCAGCGTTGGTGTCAGTGGGGGGAATAGTGCCCCATCGTTGGTGTCAGTGGGGGGAATAGTGCCCCATCGTTGGTGTCAGTGGGGGGAATAGTGCCCCATCGTTGGTGTCAGTGGGGGGAATAGTGCCCCATCGTTGGTGTCAGTGGGGGGAATAGTGCCCCATCGTTGGTGTCAGTGGGGGGAATAGTGCCCCATCGTTGGTGTCAGTGGGGGGAATAGTGCCCCATCGTTGGTGTCAGTGGGGGGAATAGTGCCCCATCATTGGTGTCAGTGGGAGGAATAGTGCCCCATCATTGGTGTCAGTGGGAGGAATAGTGCCCCATCATTGGTGTCAGTGGGAGGAATAGTGCCCCATCATTGGTGTCAGTGGGAGGAATAGTGCCCCATCATTGATGTCAGTGTGGTGGAGGGGGAAATAGTGCCCCATCTTTGGGGTCAGGGGGGGGAATAGTGCCCCATCGTTGGTGTCGGTGGGGGGAGGAATAGTGCCCCATTCTTGGTGTCAGTGGGGGGAGGAATAGTGCCCCATCGTTGGTGTCAGTGGGGGGGAGGAATAGTGCCCCATCGTTGGTGTCAGTGGGGGGGAGGAATAGTGCCCCATCGTTGGTGTCAGTGGGGGGGAGGAATAGTGCCCCATCGTTGGTGTCAGTGGGGGGGAGGAATAGTGCCCTATCATTGGTGTCAGTGCGGGGGGGGAGGAAATAGTGCCCCATCATTGGTGTCAGTGGGAGAAATAGTGCCCCATTGTTGGTATTAGTCACACAAATGATGGGGCACTATTCCTCCCACTGACACCAATGATACTTACCTTGCTGACCCCTGCTCCAGCCTGGGCTCGCTCTCTCACTTACCTGTCAGCTGTCTTCCTTCTCTGGCCGCTCTCCTCTTCACTTACTCCGGCAGTTCCCTCGATCTTCTTAGATCTACGCGCGCTGCCGCTCGGCTCCTCCTCTCCAAGCTCCACCTCCTCGCCGGTGATTGGCCGCCTGTGTGCCTCTCCTGAGCTACAGTTCCGGTGGCCAATCAGCAGCGAGGAGGCGGAGTTGTTGAGGGATCCCGGAGGTGTGGCCAGGTGACAGGGCAGCGTGTCATCCCGCCCACACATCGACTGAGTCAGAGGAGCGGTGTCTCGGTTCCTAAGACCATCGGAAATATGTGTTTTCCGATGGTCTTAGGCGACCCCTGGGAAATGGTCGTTCGACCCCCAAAGGGGTCGCGACCCCCAGGTTGAGAACCGCTGATTTAGACGGTCCAATAACCTTGTAAGAGCTTGACCACACATTGAAGAAATTCTCCAAACATAAAACCCCAGGCCCAGATAGTATACCAGTAGAATGGTATCTGGTACATAAAGATTTTGTACTTCCCTGTCTATTG
Source organism: Staurois parvus (assembly GCF_062004578.1). Taxonomy (NCBI): domain Eukaryota; kingdom Metazoa; phylum Chordata; class Amphibia; order Anura; family Ranidae; genus Staurois; species Staurois parvus. The sequence continues at coordinate 837,202 of NW_028318272.1, forward strand.
TCCCTTTATAAATATGTTTTAAAGGTGAAGTCCCTGCCTGCCTCTATGAGAAAGGCCCTTATTGTCCTCATACCCAAATCAAACAAAGACCTTCACTACAGTGAGTTTTTCATCCGATTTCTTTGATATACATAGATCTTAAGATTCTCTCCAAACTCTTAGCAACCTGACTGAACTTAATTGTGCCTAAACTAATTAAACCCAACCAAACTGAGTTTAAACCTGGTAGATCTACCTATATAAATTTGCATAGACTTTTCACAATCTTTCAAGTTCCCAACAACTCTGATACTGGTAGAGTCCTTTTAGCGCTGAGCACACATAAGGTGTTTGACTCAATAGAATGGCCCTACTTGTTTAAAATTTTGCAGAGATTCAGTTTTGGCGAAACCTTCACCCCCTGGATTAGAATCCTCCATAATGACTCAGGCCCATATAAGAGTAAATGGCTGCATATCAGATATTATTATTATTATTATACAGTATTTATATAGCGCCAAAAAGTTTGCTCAGCGCTGTACATTATAGTGGGGACAGTACATGAGACAATACAGTAATAATACAATACATGAGGAGTTTGAGGGTCCTGCTCCTTGGAGCTTACAATCTAGCAGGGAGGGGATAGTGGTACAGGAGGAAATGGCTGTGGGGGATGGAGTGGTAGGAAGAGTGGAGGAGGTCGGCAAATAGCAGGGGGTGGGGTAGGCTTCCCTGAAGAGGTGGGTTTTCAGGGTGCGCCTAAATGAGAGGAGAGTAGGTGATAGTCTGATGGATTGGGGTAGTGAGTTCCAGAGGATGAGGGAAGACCTGGAGAAGTCCTGGAGTCGGGCACGGGAGGAGGAGACCAGGGAACTGGAGAGTAGGAGGTCTTGTGAGGAGCGAAGATTACGTGTTGAGTGGTATTTGGATATCAGGTTGGTGAGGTAGTTTGGGGCAGTATTATGAATAGCTTTGTACGTTAATGTTAGTAGTTTGAATTTTATGCGTTGGGCAATCGGAAGCCAGTGGAGGGAATGACAGAGGGGGGTGGCAGATACGGAGCGGTTCATAAGGTGGATGAGTCTGGCCGCAGAGTTCAGGATAGACTGAAGCCGGGAGAGTCTGTGATGAGGTAAGCTGGTGAGGAGGGAGTTGCAGTAGTCGAGTCGTGAGATAATAAGGAAGTGAATGAGTTGTTTAGTAGTGTCTGGCATTAGGAACAAACGTATTTTGGAGATGTTGCGGAGGTGGAGCCTGCATGAATTTGCCAGAAATTGGAAATGGGGCTGGAAGTATAGGTTGGAGTCTAGAGTGACACCTAGAACTTTGGCTTGCGGGGTGGGACTGACGGTGACGTTATTGGTCGTGATGGAGAGGTTGGGGGGGTGGATACGGGCTGGGGGGAAAACTAGGAGCTCGGTTTTGGAAAGGTTTAATTTGAGGAAGTGGAGTGACATCCTGTCTGACATGTTGTTCAGTAGGCAGGTTATTCGGGCGGAGACTGAAGGGGTGAGGCGAGGAGTAGAGAGGTAGATTTTCATGTCATCGGCGTAGAGGTGGTAGTTGAAGCCATGGGAGTGTATCAGTTGGCAAGGGAGGAGGTGTAGATGGAGAAGAAAAGGAGCCTGAGGACAGAGCTTTGGGGGACCCCAACAAAGAGGGGGAGAGAGGGGGAGGTGGCAGCGTTATAGGTAACACTGAAGGAGCGCTGGGATAGATAGGAGGAGAGTCAGAAGAGAGCAGATTCTCTGATGTCAAGGGAGTATACTTTTTTAAGGAGGAGGGGGTGGTCAACTGTGTCGAAGGCCACGGAGAGGTCGAGGAGTAGGAGGACTGATTAGTGGCCATTAGCTTTGGTGGTTAGCAGGTCGTTGGTGAGTTTGAGTAGGGCGGTTTCGGTGAAGTGTAGGGGATGGAAGCCAGACTGTAGGCGATCAAGGAGGTTGTTGTCGTTGAGGTGGGAGCTTAGGCGATTATAGACTAAGCGCTCGAGGAGTTTGGATGTAAATGGCAGCAGGGAGATGGGTCTAAGGTTGTTCAGGTCAGTGGGGTCCAGGGAGGGTTTTTTTAGTATGGGGGTGATGTGCGCATGCTTTAAGGGGGAAGGGAATGCACCAGTAGAGAGGGAGAGATTGAAGATGTGGGTGAGGGAGCGTAGGATGGAGGAGGAGGGTGACCGTAGGAGTTGTGTGGGGACAAGGTCAAGGGGGCAGGTGGTGAGGCGGGCTTCAGAGACCTTAGTGACCTCTTCAGTGGTAGCAAGGTCGAAGGAGTGGAGTGTTGGGGGGGTTATAGTGTGCGGGATGTTAGGTAGGGTGGGGTCTGGGCAGTTGCGAGGTAGGAGGGGAGTGTTGAGGGGGTTGTCATGGGAGGGAGGCTAGGTGGGGTGGAAGTCTGAGCATTGGCGATGTCCCTAAGGATTGCATCGATCTTGTTTTGCAAGTGGTTAGCAATCTCGTGGGCGGTGAGTGAGGTACTGGGTGGAGGTGGGGGGGAGAGAGTAGGGAGTTAAAAGTGGAGAAGAGCCAGCGAGGACTGGAGGAGAGGGTATTGATGAGGGTACCTTTTCCATCCAAAGAGGCACCAGACAGGGGTGCCCTACTACTCCTTAAGGGTATACTGAGTGGTATCTTTATATGCTGATTATATGTTATTATATGTCTCCGATGCTGCTTGTAGTGTTCCGGCAGCCTTAGATATTATACAACAGTTTGGGTTTTATTCTGGGTTTCAAGTCAATTGGACAAAACCCTGCATATTATCGATAGATGTAGACTTACCCCTATGCTTACCCCAATTATGTCTATTGCAGGTTACACACAAATTTAAATATCTCGATATTGAAGTCCAACTAACAACATTTGTTGAAAGCAGTTTAGTGCCCTGCATTTCCTTATTTTGCACCAAAACAAATCAGTGGGTTAAGCTCCTACTGTCCTTATTGGGAAGGGTCAATTTGTTTAAAATGGTGTTCCTGCCAAAGTTTCTGCATATTTTTGCACATGCCCCAATTTATCTCCCTAAACATATTTTTCAAGACATTGATTCCTTCCTGTCCATATTCCTCTGGTCACTGAAGGTACCTAGGCTCTCCCTAGAGGCTCTGCAGCTCCCCACAACTAGAGGGGGGCTGGCAATTCTTAACCTTCGCTTCTTTTATTATGCTGCCCAGTTGGTCTTTGTGCACTGGTGGATGTTTCCACAACTTAATAATGCCGCTACTGCTGCTGAAGAGGCTATCATATGAAACTGAAATATATACAATAGGTGCACATTTAGTACATGTACTGGTATTGTGACGCTGAGAGCCTCTATTAGAATTTACAACCAATGCCTGAATCTGTTATCTGAGATGAATCACAAACACACCCCCAATCAGCCTCTATGGCACAACCCCCACTTAGCCCACTTCCTGAGCTTAACAGATGATTTGCCGTGGGAATGGAGAGGTCTGAAGTACACCCACCAATTGTATGTGCAGGGCATGTTTAAATCCTTTGCACAATTACAACAGGAGCTCAGCATCCCTATTGGTTGGCATTACAGATATTTTCAACTCAGACATGCCATGGAAGCCCAATTAGGTCTTAAAGAGGTGCATCTGTTTAATTCCAAATTGGAACTTGCATTGCTTTCCCCTGAACATACACACTTGGTTTCTACATTTTACTCTACTAAGGGACAGGCCTTCTTCCAAATTACAAGCAAAGTGGGTGGCTGATGTCCCAGACCTCATACCTGACAATTGGCAAGAGGTTGGTAACTCATTTTTTGACACTGTTATATCAGCTAGAGATAAACTTATTCAGGTAGAATATATCCACAGAATTGACTACACTCCTAAGTGACTCTTCTTTATGCACAAACGGGAGAGTCCTTTGTGTCACAAATGTGAGGCTGAACAGTGTGACTTTATACACATTTTGAGCCTGCACCAAGATCAGTCCTTTTTGTTCAGAGGTTACCGCATTTATTGCCTCTAATTTTGAGCCACCTAATGTATGCAATCACAAATTGTGTTTATTGGGAGTATTTGAGGATGTAGAGCCTTCAGCTAAGACTAAAAGATTACTACTCTTTTATGCTAGTGTAAGCCGTGTACCGGGGTGGGCTCCCCAGGATACAGTGAAGTCACGAACGAGGAAAGCAACCCCAACACCAGCTTTTGCCACAACAGAATTTTACTTAGATGTGGCAAGTAAACACAACCACAAATGCTGGGAACATACAATAAATTTACATACACCCAGCCCAAAGGCTGAGACCCTTGTGCTGCACAGCATGGCGCCTCCTGATGGATGAAGGTAGAAAGTGTAGTAATTTACCTACTGGTGGGCACAATTAAGCTGCCACACCTTACCCGTTATTAAACTAAGAGAGCAGAAATCAGGGTATGGGTGTTTGGTATGGGCTAGCCTGCGCTGCAGCACAACAGCTTACAATCTTACACAAATCTACAGTATTCCGCCTCCCATAACTGGTCCTGTAGCACGTGCCTGAGTATTCCTTCTGAGCAAAATGCCAGTCTGGCTTGAGTTTGTAGGATTTTATCAGCTCTCCAATGTGAAATGTCACTTTACGTTGTGGAGTCCTTCCAATAATCGGTAACAACACTTGTGGCCTGACACAGATAGAGACCCTAACTAACTAACTATAGGCCTGGACTCAGTCTATAGGCACCAACACTGAAATGAGGTACGTGCACGATCTTACCGACCCGGGTCTGCTTTGTATCTGCTGGTGACTCTGAACAGAACAAATGTCTCTCCAACAAGCTTGCGATATTGTAGTGTATGCTGCGTTGTTCCTCTGCTCTCATCAGCATTACTGGCAGCAATCTTCCTTTCTCTGAACAGGATCAGGGTCTTGGACACAATCAGCTTCACTTAGCTGCAGCTCTGGTTACCGAGGGTAGCTCCCATACCTGGATGTCATCGGATTCTCAGCTCACACGGCCCCTTCATTCAGCACCGTTCAAAACATGGCTGCAGTCTCCTCTTCCTGTTCACTCCAGCTCTGTGTGAAAACTCCACCTCTTAATGAATATACAAATATCTATGCAGTCTGAGGCTGTGTTATAAAAACAGTGACATCTTGTGGCTAAACCGCAGAATGTCAGTCAAAACATTAATTTACTTCCACACAATCAGTGTTCAAACAATGAGAGCTGTTTCCCCATCTCACACTAGGAAAAACATTGCTCTGTATTGGATAAAGGTTGATTGCCTCCATCTAGGCCTATGGAAAAAACTAATTAAACAAAACCTCCTGCTTTATAAGTTAACATATGAGGCGAGGGCATGCCCTAAGAAATTCCTTAAAATATGGGGAGCATGGATAGACTCTCAGGATACCAGTGATTCCTTGCTTCACTTAGTCTCTGACCTTCCTGCCTAATAAGTGTTTAAATTGAGTCTAAATGCTCTGATGATGTAGTGGTGTGTGTATGAACCTACCTAGGTCTCTGATGATTTAATATATCCTGACTGAAGTGGCAATATAGGTGAGCACCAGCTGCTTTATAATAATGTAGTATCTGTAGTTATATACCCTGTTAGTTTACAGGTAATTGTGTTTGTTCCCCTCTTTTTTTTTTCTTCTCTTTTCTCCTCTTCCTGTACCCCTGTATTATAATGTCAATTATTGCTATGTGGATACAGTATAAAATCTACAATTAAAAAGTGAATACTTGTGAGCCACTATGTCTCAGATGTTCAGTATAATATGTGCAATAGGTGGTAGTGAACTACCTGTTGTGTTAGGTGCGCTGGCACTTTCACAAACTCACTTAATTGTGTATATGTAAATTGATTAGACGTATCTATAATGCCGCGCTCCTACTATAAATACTTAATAATGTATTGTATATCACTCGTATATATCAATAAACTAGATAAATTAATAATAAATAATAAATATTAATAAAAATCAATAAATTAATTGATGTGATATAGTGAATGAAAAATCAAATCATGAATATGCTAAATTGTGCCATTAGTGCTCAAACAATATTGTCCATGCCATATTCCAATTTCATGATTAAATAAAAAGTCTTTTATATCTTTGTGCAAAGGTGCATACAGAAATGAACAGTCTTATATATCTTTGTGCAAAATGTGCAATGTGCAGGTGAACTCCTTAATCCCTCTTTCCAGGTGCCGTGTAGTCTCAATATGTGCTCACCTTAATATTTGCCCAAATGAATTTAGGCAAATAGACTTGTAGTCCTTCTAGGACTGGTGGGATAGTGCTCCTTTATGCAGTATTCCAGATGGATGTGCAGACCTGCTCAGATCCTCCTCCTATAATCTCCTCTTAAATCATCCACGTGGCCACTCATAGATAGATTTTTGAAAGGGGGGTATCAGTATCTCCTATTTCCCCTCCTGGGGACACCTCCTTCTTATATCCACTTTTCCTCAATGTTGAGTATATAGATCAGATAGAGAAAAAAAGACCATAGTGTCTTATCCTTTTGAATAAGCGTATTTATTGCTACCAGATGCGGTGATACAAGCATATGAGGCACTTATCTTATGCAGATATGCAGAGCTGGTGATTCCCTCTGCCTCTCTGACTGCCTCTGCTAGAGTCGCCGAGCCTCTCCGATGCAACGTCGTGACGTCAGAGCCCCTCCCCTACGCGCTGTGTCACAGGGTCACGTGACTACATCAGGGGGAATTTGATTGGACTCTAGAATACTATTGCACTTATGTTATCATTACAATTCCATGTATATTGTAAGATTGATATGTGCAACTGTTTGAATAAAACTGAGTTTAAAAAAAAACTGCAGCTAAATTATGATTTCCTGCTGCAGCAGCTGGAGGATTGGATGGTCAGGTGAACTGGCCAAATCTTGCCATTTATCCTGCTGTGAATAGTTTGGGTTTGGGCCTGGGCAAAACTCATGATCAACCGGAAGCCAACTGTCAAGATGGAAGACTCCTGGACAAATTTCTCACCCAAATATGAGAGCAGATAAAGACATGGGGTGAAGATTGGGTTCAGGAGCAGCCACTAAAACTCTCAGTTTATCTGAATTATCAACAGTCCTTCATGTGTCCCTTATCACAGATCAGTTCTTCCATATCTCCTGCAGGTTTGAAGTATAGGGGTGCTTCCCCTTCCATGACCTGGAAGAATCTTGCAGCTAATGGAGTGAATCCCTGAAGGGTGGAGCACAATCCCAGAGCAGCCAGTGCAATAGGGGAATAGGAAGAAGTAGCAACCATGGAACTGAGGTTCTTAAGCCTACAGAAACACCTTCTGGAGACAGAGAAGAACAACATCTGCCTGTCCAGCTCATCTTCAGACCAAGAGTCTTCAGCCAAGAGGGTGGAGCAGACATCCTGAAATGCCATCCTAGGACCTGAGCAAAAGAGATGCAGTGGTGAGGGCCAGAGAGAGCCATTGATAGCAGGGAATCAAGAAGGAAGGCAAGCTTCATGCAGAGCAATGCTATGAGGTCAGTGACAACCCTTGTGGTACTGGGCTCGATGATGAGGTGGTTCTCTCTGGAGAGGGGTTACTAGTGTCAAACACATTGTTAGGAATGCCCTAAGTGTGGTATGCAGTGAGTCTTCTCTCCAGAGAGAACAACCTCAACATCGAGCCCAGTGTCGCAAGGGTTGTTATTGACCTCATAGCACACTGCTGAGGACAGTTTGTGGTGCCTTTGAATGCTTTACTTCAGGAATAGTATTGGCACTAGTGATGTCCTTGATTTTCCAGTCGAACATGAGTCCGACTCGAACATTGGGTGTTTGTGTGTTCTCTGAACACACTAACGGTTAGGGCGTTCAGCGGGCTCTTCGACCGCCTAACCTCACAATTCACTTCGCTCTGACAGAGGATTGTGATTGTCCAAAGCAATGCACCTGACCACAGGCCAGGTGCAATGCTTTGGCCAATCACAGCACAATTGGGTGGAGCTAGCTAGCTCTACAAAATTGTTTACATCTGACCGGCAAATGTCAGATGTGGAGAGTGCTCGGCTGGTGCGGAAGGGTCTGCGGGTGTCGGGTTTATCTCAGCGGGTCAACATCATAGTGACAATGCTCGACACCATGATTGACGATGGATTACATCGATGGAACCATTTTTTTGTCTTTTTTTAAAAAAAAGACTTGTCTGCAGTTACATAGTTACATAGTTAGTCTGAATCAAATAAAAAGGTAGCGCTAGCATCATAAATAAATCAAAAGCTTATATTGTGAAATAAATAAAAATAAATATAAATGTGAACAAAAAAATAGCATGAACCGCATAATATTAAAATCATCTCAAAAGCAGGAGCTACCCGCCGCTTACGGAATGTAGTGATGTCAGTCCGAAGCTCTACCCTACTCGTTTCGTCACTTGACGTCTTCATGGAGTGTAAGGATGAACGTCACTACATACACAGCCCAGCAATTTATACCCCTCTCCGAGGACAAATTACCGGAACAATTTCTTTGCAATTACAATCTTAAGGCAAAACACCTTTTAACTGCAATATTAATAAGATAATATAATACATTAACCTAAAAAGCAAAAAACGAACTCGATTTGGGCACTCCTTCATATTATACACCCTTAAAGGGCCAGTGTCTTTAAAGTGGAACTCTAACATTCCCAATATTACAAACAAAAATTATTGTCATTAATGACAACATTAACATATTTGGAAATCTGTGAGAAAGCAATTAAGATCAATGTCAATATTTAACCCTTGCGGTCTCAAGGTATCTAAGTTTTAAATCCAATATGTCTCCCGTTTGGAAACTTACTTTAACATATCAATCCCTCCCCAATGCTGGTCAATTTTATCAATACACCAAAAAGTCAGCAAATTTGAATTGCAATTATGATGCAACCTAAAGTGTCTAGAGACACTGTGTTTGTCAAATCCTTTTTTAATATTATTTATATGTTCTCCTATTCTTGCTTTCAAAGCTCTAACTGTTCTTCCTACGTACTGAAAGTGACAAGGACACTCTAGAATATAAACTACATGTGTAGAATCACATGATATCAATGATTTAATTTTATATTCTCTGTTTGTTGAAAGCGATCTAAATTGTTTTACCACTCTATTTTTATTGGAGTCACCTTCTTTGGCCATGCCTTCTTTTCAGGGAACACTTGGCTGAAAAGGAGGCATGGCCAAAGAAGGAAACCCTAATGTGCCTAAAGCTTATGATCCTGCTGAAGAATCACCAGTTTCTGATGGTTTATGGCTTCCCAATGACTGTACATGTAAACGAGTGTGAGTTGTCAATTTTAGCCCAAATGCTCTAGATATGTGGGGAGTAATCACCCCCCTTCTAAATGCTTCAAACATCAAAGAGCAAGTTGCAATAGGAGAATAAGCTGGTGAATATGGAAATAATGCTGCCCTGGCACTACCATTTCTTTTTTTGTTGTTGTTTCATGAGTATTTTTCTTGAAAAAATATAAGGGAGTAAGATTTCAGCAAGTTACAGAGGAACTTATAATCAAGTCAAATGACAGAAACAAATAATTTGACATATACAGTACCAAGTACAGAAGGAGCATATAAATCTCCATTAATCAATTTGGATTGTTGAAAGAACAAGTGAGAACAGAAGACATTCTGTATATGTATTTGCATGTATGTGGGCTGAGGGCTTTAAAAATAGTTTTATTTATTATGTTACTTTCATTTTGTAAACTTTTTCACACTTAAGTACTGTATATTGCTATTACACAGGGGGCTGATAGTCCCCTGTTATAGCATAGTATAAATGGCAAGTCCTCTTTATGGAGACATCAGGGGTTTATTAGGCAGTTTATGCTATATCAGCTTGTTCCCTGGCCACAGCAGCTGAGGAATGACAGGTCTGACCCCAAAAGTGTTTCACACCTATCATTCCTTTCCTGGGCCCGCAGTAGGAAGTAGAGCTTGGACTACATTACAGGAAAGTCAAGCAGGGGGTAGTGCCTTTGGGGTGGCATAGAAGTGATTGAGTGGCTTTGCAGTTTTGGTTTGTGTGTTTCTAATACTTAATCATGTCTATTGGGTCAAAAATGTATAGTGTAAATCTGTATGTAAATGTATAGAAAACTGGCTAAAAGATTGTATTCAAGGAGTAGTGGTTAATGATTCATACTCTGAATGGTCTAGGGTCATCAGTGGTGTACCCCAAGATTCAATGTTGGGACCCTTACTTTTTAATATATTTATAAACGATATAGGGTCTGGGATTAAAAATACCATTTCAGTCTTTGCAGATGACACCAAGCTGTGCAGTGGAATAACGTCCTTACTGGATGTCTTCAACTTACAAGCTGACCTCAATGCACTAAATAGATAATAAAGGTGCAGCGCTGAGAATAGGAGCAATATCGTGCAGATGTCAACAAAAAATGAGATATCCAATGTGCAAATATGTTATATGGAGCACAATGTGAAATATAAAATTGTTAATGATCACAATTCAATATAGTGTCCAGATCACAAGGAATGTGACATAGGGATCTTGCAGAGTCCTGTCTAACGGTGAGAATATGTGATCCAGAGGTGGAGATAATTAAATAAGTAGAATGCACACTCACCAGAAGTGCGTATCAAATACGCATGAAAGAAGTTTTCTTTATCATCAGATACACCTAGGTCATCTGCATTCTGGTCAAGCTGCATTCACTATCATCCTTTGGTTATCCGTTATAACAGGCCTCCAAGGTCCATCAGACAATCACAAACATCCGGGGTCCCCCTTTAGGGTAGGCACTGCGGAGGGTGGCGCTCCTAAAGAGAGCCCAATAAGGGACACCACATAGTGTGATACTGTATAGATGAACTTTATACCAAATGTAGGTAAGTAGAAAACAAACAATACTGACCAGAATTTCAGGATGGCCACCAGCGGTGGCTAGATGTCCAAATGCTGTAGCCCCCTTGACGCGTTTCGTGCTAAGCACGTACTCATAGGGTGCAGGGCTTACAGCAGGACATCTGTATAGGGCTATTTATATTCTACACTGGCGATTCGCACTTATCGCGCCCACCATTTTGCCGGCGACCGGCGCATGTGCAGTACGCCGGCGCCATTTTGCCGTGGATCGTGGTGACTTGCAATCTTCTTCCCTCTTGTCACATTTTGGCACATTACGGTGCCATTTTGTTGGAGGGAAGAGAAGCATAGTGTAATGGGCAACAGAAGGGCAATAGTGGGGAAATAGCAACTTATAAAACCTTATATACCCCTACATGGATGTATTCATAAATATGTGAATAATTGAATATATATTAAATATATATTAAAATATGCGATGCCCACCCATTTACACATATACATGAATTCAATATAGTAATCATGTATAAAATATGTGTAATTAAAATAGATAAATAATTCAACAAATTAACGTATGTTCCCAAATGTGACATCAATTTATGGATGTCAAGTTCTGCGCAAACGTTAAGTATTTCTAAAGAAGCATATATATAGCAATTGTACAACAAATTATGTCAATCAATAAATAAGTTAAAATCATGGTCAGTAAAAAATACAAAATACAAGGTCAGTAAAGTGTACATAAATAATAATATATAAAAAATATGCAAACATTTACAATAGATAATATCCATGAGTATGATAAAAAGGATAAAACATATCATAGATAGATAGAATTGCAATGACAAGAACCAATAAAAATACATATATATATATATCAGAAATAAATATCATAATGTAATAAAATGTATAAAACTAGTATAAATAATAACATGATGATATAATAATATAATGTAATCACTTATTTGAGAAAAGCCACCCAATGTTAAAACAAAGTTATGTTTAATGTATAATAGAAAATATATATTGTAAAAAATGTGTATAAAAATATATATAAAGACCATATATCAAGGCTCACAACTATGCACATGTGGGGTACTTTAGCTATTATCTATAAAGCAGTTCAGATCAAATTCAATATTATGTCCATTAGGACATAAGGAACTGAGTTCATAAATCCATTTGGACTCAAGTTGTGACACTGCTCTTTTTTTTTTTTTTTTTAATTTGATCCTCTCCAATGTGTATTAATGACCCCTATGCCCATAAATATCAGTGAAGATGGGACTTTGTTATGGTGGGTCTTATAATGGAGCGACAGAGAATGTTCTTTATATCCCTTTTTAATATTGTTAACATGTTCTCTTAGTCGATCTCTTAAACATCTGGTTGTTCGTCCTATATATTGTAACTTACAAGGGCACTGTAATAAGTAGACTACGTATCTACTCGTGCAAGTAATGAAATCTTCAATTTTGTAAACATTGCCTTTTGTTGTAGATTTGAAACATGTATGTTTGCTTGTAAATCTGCTACTCATGCAGATCATACATTTTTTACACGGGTAAAAACCTTTCATGTTGGGAAAAAGTGGGATGTGCTTAGGAGGATCGATATATTAGGAGCTATTTTGTTCCTAAGTGGCGTGGCTTTCCTGAAAGTGATTTCTGGTTTATCTGGTAGCATTTGTCTCAATACTGGTTCTGATTTTTAAATTTTCCAGTTATTTTTGATTATTTTAGTTATAGATTTATGCTGGATGGAGTAATTAGTAATAAACGGACAAATTCTTTTAGGTCTTTGTATGGCATCATTGTTCAGCATCATATTTCTGTTAGATCTGCCAATATCTTCCATGACCTGATTGAGTATATTTTCATCATAGCCCTTTTCCAGAAATTTCATCTTAATAATTGATGCTTGTTTACTATATGTATTAATATCTGTACAGTTACGCCTAATGCTGGAAAATTGTCCTTTTGGGATATTTTGTAACCATATCGGGTGATGACAACTGTCTAAAGGAATGTAGCTATTTCTATCAGTCTGTTTGAAATATGATTCAGTTACAATCTTACCATTCATGTTTATTAAGGTCAGGTCGAGAAAATTTATACTGTGTTGACTATAATTAAAAGTGAGTTTGATATTCAATGTATTAAAATTCAAAGCTGTAAAAAAATTTAAAAGGGCCTGTTTATCACCATTCCATATGAGGAGGATGTCATCTATATATCTTCTATAAAAAGAACGTTCAGGCCAGTCTCTGGCATAGATGACATCCTCCTCCCATCTGGCCATAAAAAGGTTTGCCAAACTGGGGACAAACTTTGCCCCCATAGCTACACCCCTTGTTTGTAGATAAAATTGGTGATTAAACCAAAAATAGTTTCTTGTCATTACAAAATCTAAAAGAGATAAAATAAAATCTTTTTGTAAATCAGGCATATTGTTAAAATCATATAAAAAGAAATTCACCACATCCATACCATCTGTGTGGTTTATATTCGTGTATAAAGACGCCACATCAGCTGTGACAAGAAAAGTGGATGCGTTTGTGGTTATATTGTCAACATCTTGAAGTACTTGTTTGGTGTCTTTTAAATATGCTGGAGTATTAGTCACAAGCGGTTGCAGAAAATGATCTATATACTCGCCTATTTTCGAGGAGAGAGACCCTATACCACTAATAATAGGCCTTCCTGGGGGGTTAAGGGGGTCCTTATGTATCTTAGGTAGTATGTAAAGGACAGGGAGCCTAGGTGCTGTAGGGCAGAGAAACAGCTTTTCTTTTTTATTTATAATTTTATCATCATACCCTTTTTGTATGATGGATTTAAGTGTTTTCTTATATTGCCTTAACGGATTTTTGGGTAGTGGTAAATATGTATTTTTGTCACTCAAAATATTGTGAACTTCTTTCACATAGTCTGTTTTATTTAGGACCACCACCCACCCCCTTTATCCACTGGGCGTATTACAAGATCCTTTCTCTCTAACAGAGAGTCAATAGCTTTTTTATTGGGATCATATTTGTTAACACTTTGTCAGGAATCTAGGAATGACCAGAAAGGCGTGGACTGACACAGGGAAATGCAGGTTTCAGGTACAGCATAATACAATTTATTAGCCACCCAGATATATATATATATAAACGCACAGTGAGCAAACCAACCTTCCACTAATCTTAGGAGGTGCAGGAACACAGGCGTAGTCAGGGCTGGAGAGGTGGAATGGTCAGGCCGGCCGTAGGGTTCTGTAATGACCGTTTGGTGGTACCTCTAGTGGTCCCCAGGACAGGATTCCCCAGGGCGCGGAGTCTAAGTCCCAGTCTGCTATTCACCAGAGCCCCTGATGGTGGGGATGGACTTGGAGCAGACAGGAACCAGGTCGCGGCCCCTGAGTACACCTGCTAGTGGTAGAGGGATCCGCCAGAGGTATGTGCAGGTACGGCTGGATCCGTGCAGGATGGATGGATGGCAAAGTAGTTAGCGTGGTCAGACGGGCCAAGTCAGCAACGTGCGGGCAGCAAGGTATCAAAGGAGCAGGCAGAGAATGGTCAAGGTCACAAGCCAGGTTCAGTAACTCACGGGCAGCGCGGTACAGGGGATCAGGCAGAAGGATGGTCAGGCAAGCCAGGGGTTCAGCAGGAGACGGTCAGCAGAGGTCAGAATCAAGCCGGGTCAGCAACAAAGCAGGAACACAAGATACCAGGTACAGAGGCTCATGGGAAAACATACACCAAGGCCCAGAGCACATTCCTGGTCATGCCTTATATACACCTTTCTGCAATCAGCCCCAGGTTTAGCTGATTGTGAGCTTCTGGATGCTAAGAGCACCCGCTGGTCAGCTCTGGTACTGCAGCCCACACGGCAGGTGAGTCCCACCACCAGTGCTGAGAGCACCCGCTGGTCAGCTCTGGTACTGCAGCCCACACGGCAGGTGAGTCCCACCACCAGTGCTGAGAGCACCCGCTGGTCAGCTCTGGTACTGCAGCCCACACGGCAGGTGAGTCCCACCACCAGTGCTGAGTCCATTCCTGACACACTTTTTATTTTTGTTGTTTCAAGATCTCTCAGCACTGTATCTCTAAATGCATTGATATATGTATTATTTTGTGGTGGCGGATTAAACAATGATGCGTTATGGAGGTTTGAATTAATAGAGTGATTATCATCCGTTTTATGTATCATAGGATTATTAAAAAAGTATTTTTTCAGAGATAGTTGTCTCACATATTTTCTAATATCAACGTATGTCTGAAAATTGTTAAGCGGTTTCTTAAGTGCAAACTTAAGCCCTTTGTTCAGTAGTCTTATTTCTTGTGTAGTTAGGACAGTGTTGCTACGATTGAAAATCCCTAAATCGTTTACGTTTTTCGTTTCTTGAGGTTTGTTGATCCTCTTACTTCCCCGTTTTCCTCTTCTATGGTGCTTCTTTTTCATGCCTTGTTTACCCCTAAAAAAATTCACTTGTGCTTGATTATTGTTTGATCGTTCATTATAATCTCTCTGGGGATAAGGGGTTCTGTATTCAGATTTATTAGATTGAGGAGGTGGTCCGTAATTAATATTTTTCCTATCGGAGTGGTTAGGTTTTCCTCTGTTGTTCCTAGGTGAGGAGTATTTAGGTCTAGAGTTATAAAATTGTTGAGTTTGAGCTGGCTTGGAATATTGCCGGCTTGTATATTGGGTATTTTGAAATTGTGGTCTGGGGTGCCAATCTAAGCTAAGTACACCTACACCATCATTATTGCCCGAATGTAAAGGGGCATAGCTATTATAAGTAGGTATGTTATATGTGTATTCTGATCTAGCAGGTGATCTGTGTTGGCTGTTACTCCTCAATCGTTGTCTTGATTGACCTCTTTGTTGCCAGGGTAATTTCTTAGGTTTGGAAATTTGATAAGGGGTATTCGATACAGGAAGGTTAGGTATGGCAATAGTTTCATCCTGTTTGGTTTGCCATTTAAAAACCTGGTTATCCTGATAATCCTTCAAATCCCTAGTGTATTTTTTACGTTTCTTGATTTTCTGATCCTTTTCTAAATTTTCCATATATGTCTTAAGTTTATTGGATTCTATTTTATACTCCTCGCTTTCTTTAAAAGGAGCAAGTTTATCACGAACTTTATTAATTTCATCGTCTAGGTATTGTAATTTTTTCTGGTTTCTCAATACTAGAAATTTTAAGAGGTCAATCCCTGCTTTATTAAAAAATTGGTACCACTCTGTGATTCCATTTATATCCTCATATTCAGGGGATACTTCCCATCTTAAGGACCTAGGGACCATCCCTTCCTGATGTGGCGTCTTTATACACGAATAGAAACCACACAGATGGTGAGGAGGTGGTGAATTTCTTTTTAAATGATTTTACCAATATGTCTGATTTACAAAAAGATTTTATGTAGCTATGGGGGCAAAATTTGTCCCCAGTTTGGCAAACCTTTTTATGGCCAGATGGGAGGAGGATGTCATCTATGCCAGAGACTGCCCTGAACTTTCTTTTTATAGAAGATATATAGATGACATTCTCCTCATATGGAATGGTGATGAACAGGCCCTTTTAAATCAGAACCAGTATTGAGACAAATGCTACCAGATAAACCAGAAATCACTTTCAGGAAAGCCACGCCACTTAGGAACAAAATAGCTCCTAATATTATGAATCCTCCTAAGCACATCCCACTTTTTCCCAACATGAAAGGTTTTTACCCGTGTAAAAAATGTATGATCTGCATGAGTAGCAGATTTACAAGCAAACATACATGTTTCAAATCTACAACAAAGGGCAATGTTTACAAAATTGAAGATTTCATTACTTGCACGAGTAGATACGTAGTCTACTTATTACAGTGCCCTTGTAAGTTACAATATATAGGACGAACAACCAGACGTTTAAGAGATCGACTAAGAGAACATGTTAACAATATTAAAAAGGGATATAAAGAACATTCTCTGTCGCTCCATTATAAGACCCACCATAACAAAGTCCCATCTTCACTGATATTTATGGGCATAGGGGTCATTAATACACATTGGAGAGGATCAAATTAAAAAAAAAAAAAAAAAGAGCAGTGTCACAACTTGAGTCCAAATGGATTTATGAACTCAGTTCCTTATGTCCTAATGGACATAATATTGAATTTGATCTGAACTGCTTTATAGATAATAGCTAAAGTACCCCACATGTGCATAGTTGTGAGCCTTGATATATGGTCTTTATATATATTTTTATACACATTTTTTACAATATATATTTTCTATTATACATTAAACATAACTTTGTTTTAACATTGGGTGGCTTTTCTCAAATAAGTGATTACATTATATTATTATATCATCATGTTATTATTTATACTAGTTTTATACATTTTATTACATTATGATATTTATTTCTGATATATATATATATGTATTTTTATTGGTTCTTGTCATTGCAATTCTATCTATCTATGATATGTTTTATCCTTTTTATCATACTCATGGATATTATCTATTGTAAATGTTTGCATATTTTTTATATATTATTATTTATGTACACTTTACTGACCTTGTATTTTGTATTTTTTACTGACCATGATTTTAACTTATTTATTGATTGACATAATTTGTTGTACATTTGCTATATATATGCTTCTTTAGAAATACTTAACGTTTGCGCAGAACTTGACATCCATAAATTGATGTCACATTTGGGAACATACGTTAATTTGTTGAATTATTTATCTATTTTAATTACACATATTTTATACATGATTACTATATTGAATTCATGTATATGTGTAAATGGGTGGGCATCACATATTTTAATATATATTTAATATATATTCAATTATTCACATATTTATGAATACATCCATGTAGGGGTATATAAGGTTTTATAAGTTGCTATTTCCCCACTATTGCCCTTCTGTTGCCCATTACACTATGCTTCTCTTCCCTCCAACAAAATGGCACCGTAATGTGCCAAAATGTGACAAGAGGGAAGAAGATTGCAAGTCACCACGATCCACGGCAAAATGGCGCCGGCGTACTGCACATGCGTCGGTCGCCGGCAAAATGGTGGGCGCGATAAGTGCGAATCGCCAGTGTAGAATATAAATAGCCCTATACAGATGTCCTGCTGTAAGCCCTGCACCCTATGAGTACGTGCTTAGCACGAAACGCGTCAAGGGGGCTACAGCATTTGGACATCTAGCCACCGCTGGTGGCCATCCTGAAATTCCGGTCAGTATTGTTTGTTTTCTACTTACCTACATTTGGAATAAAGTTCATCTATACAGTATCACACTATGTGGTGTCCCTTATTGGGCTCTCTTTAGGAGCGCCACCCTCCGCAGTGCCTACCCTAAAGGGGGACCCCGGATGTTTGTGATTGTCTGATGAACCTTGGAGGCCTGTTATAACGGATAACCAAAGGATGATAGTGAATGCAGCTTGACCAGAATGCAGATGACCTAGGTGTATCTGATGATAAAGAAAACTTCTTTCATGCGTATTTGATACGCACTTCTGGTGAGTGCGCATTCTACTTATTTAATTATCCTCACCTCTGGATCACATATTCTCACAGTTAGACAGGACTCTGCAAGATCCCTATGTCACATTCCTTGTGATCTGGACACTATATTGAATTGTGATCATTAACAATTTTATATTTCACATTGTGCTCCATATAACATATTTGCACATTGGATATCTCATTTTTTGTTGACATCTGCACAATATTGCTCCTATTCTCAGCGCTGCACCTTTATTATCTCTTTAGTGCATTGAGGTCAGCTTGTAAGTTGAAGACATCCAGTAAGGACGTTATTCCACTGCACAGCTTGGTGTCATCTGCAAAGACTGAAATGGTATTTTTAATCCCAGACCCTATATCGTTTATAAATATATTAAAAAGTAAGGGTCCCAATATTGAATCTTGGGGTACACCACTGATGACCCTAGACCATTCAGAGTATGAATCATTAACCACTACTCCTTGAATACAATCTTTTAGCCAGTTTTCTATACATTTACATACAGATTTTTCCAAGCCCGTAGACTTTACCTTACACATTAGCCGTGTATGAGGAACTGAGTTAAACGCTTTTGCAAAATCCAGGTATGCCATGTCCACTGCCATCCCTCTGTCCAAGGTTTTGCTCACCTCCTCATAACAAGAAATCAGATTTGACAACTTCTGTCTTTCATAAATCCATGCTGTCTGTTGCCTAAAATATTTTTTTCCAGCAAGAACTCATCTATGTGATCTTTTATTAAACTCTCCAATTTCTTCCCAACTATAGAAGTTAAACTAACAGGTCTATAATTACTCGGTAAAGATTTTGACCCCTTTTTAAATATTGGCACCACATTGGCCTTACGCCAATCTAGTAGTACTCTGACAGTCATGAAAGAGTCCCCAAAAATTAGAAACAATGGCTTTGAAAGGACAGAGCTCAATTCTTTAAAGACCAGTGAGTGTATTGCATCAGGTCCAGGTGCTTTATTCACTTTTATTCTGTCTAAATATGTTTGGATCATATCAATTGTGAGCCAAAGTGGATCATCTGGAGCTGTGTCAATGCCTGGTAAGTTTTCTGTTGAGAGATTCTGATGTGCATTAGGATGCACAAGAATGGCTGGCTGGTGCACACTGGCAGCAGGTACGCATCAGCTGGTTCATATACGGGAGGAAGAACCAAACACAGAGTCAGATAGTCCAGGCCAGCAACTAGCGGGCAGACCAGGTACAGACAGCAGGCTGAAGAGAAATCAGGAGTTGGGGTCAGTAACAGCCAGACAGATGAGCAGAAGGAGCCGACAGCGATGGTGGGTACAGGCAGAGTCTGGAGCAGAAAGGGCTGGCAACAGAAGATCAATATAGGAACAGATCACAGATGCACAGGAATGTACTAGGCTAAACGGCAATGACATAGGGGACTAGTTCAGTTTAACACCTTCACGCTGACAGTATGCATATATGCAACCACTCGTCAGGTGGGCTTTAACGCTGAGCAACTGCATATATGCAGTCCTGTATACACAACTTGCCATGCTGCATACTCCCAGCATGGTATTCAGCGGGGATTGGTAAGCTCCAGATGCATTCTTGCCATCAGGACCTTTCTGTTCATGTGATCGCTATGACAGCCTATCACAGTGGTCAGATGACCTGAATGCCCACCTCCTCGCTTTCAATCTCTTACAAGGTTTCGGGAGAAGGTCAGTGCTAAGGGGTTAAATAACCCACATGGCGCCAATGCGCACTCATGCACCTGCTTGCGCATATATGCACTCAGCTGCAATTTGGCCACAGGCAGAGTTCCTCAAATTCATACATCTGCAAACATGTATGTGTCTTTCCTGACAATGTGGCTTGGCCCTGTCCCCTCTCCCTTCTCACTGGATGTGAATGACAGCAGCAGGAGCCAATGGCTCCCTCTCCTGTGTCTTAGCCAATGAGAAGGGAGAGAGCTGAAAGTGCGGCTGCTCTTGTCCACATTGCTGAATTGAGATAAGGCTCAGGTGAGTGTAAGGGACAACTGAGGGGGAGCTACACACAAAAGGTTTTTTACCTTAATGCAGAGAATGCATTAAGGTAAAAAACCTCCTGCCTTTTGAACCCCTTTAAACTAGTATTATTAAAGCAAATTTAGCTATAATAAAGATATTGAATTTCAGTTGTCAAAGTTGCCACTGGCCACATATCACTAGATCAGTGGGTAACCAATCCATTATATAATTCTTCCAAGATTAATTATCTGTTTACAAACGATTTTATTGAATATAAGTAGACTGTAAAACAACAGCACACTTTCAAGTGTTATTTTCAACGAAAACAAGGCACTTTTGAAATGTACAATACAGAAAAGTATATTAACATAAGAAAGAGAGAAAAAAAAAAAAGGAAAAGAGTAAATTACGAGTGCATGAAATACGTGAACAATAAGATAAACTAAGAGATACATCCGTCAACAGTACATGTCAGGCAACTTTTACTGAGAATATTGTTAAACATGCAATAAGTGTCTACAATCTCTCCATGACTCCCATTTTTTATCATATAAGTGCATCTTATCCAGTAGGGTATAATGAATGCGGTCCATGAGCATTACAGTATCAATTCTGTGTAAAACGGAGTCCAAGGGTACAGCATTGGACCTCCAGTGTAAGGCAAATTAATTATCCAACACTGTTGATTCATAAACAAGACTTAACTCTCACATCACTAATAGAAAAAATGTTGACCATTGGCCTTAAATTAAGCATCCTTAAACTCCTATTTCTTAAACCAGTTTTCATGAGGCACCATCAAGAACCTGCCACAGCAATTTGAGGTTGAAGCCTCAACCTTGAATACCTAGCCATTAGATGCCGTGACCCAAAAACTCTCCATAAGAATTGGGAGCACATTAACAATATCAAAAACGGTTTTAAAAAACATAGCCTTTCCAGACACTGCACGATATTGCTCCTATTCTCAGCGCTGCACCTTTATTATCTCTTTAGTTCTCTGGAAGGGTTTATTGGTTTCCTTTTTGGTGTTCTAGCGGTTTTTATACATAATTTGAATACACTTTTGTTGAAGTAGCGCTCGCTATACAGTTTATACATATGACCTCAATGCACTGTTTAAATGAGCAACTATGTGGCAAATGAGGTTTAATGTTGATAAATGTAAGGTTATGCACTTGGGGGCTAAGAATATGCATGCATCATACATATTGGGGGGGTACAATTGGGCAATCAATGGTCGAGAAGGATCTGGGAGTTCTGGTAGATCACAAACTTAATAATGGCATGCAATGCCAAGCTGCGGTTTCTAAAGTGAGCAAAATTCTCTTTTGTATTAAAAGAGGTATAGACTCCAGAGAGAGATATATAATTTTACCCTGTACAAATCATTAGTTATACCTCATCTGGAATATGCAGTTCAGTTTTGGGCACCAATTCACAAAAAGAACATTGGGGAACTGGAGAAAGTACAGAGAAGGGCAACCAAACTGATAATAGGCATGGAGAAGCTCAGCTATGAGGAAAGATTAGAGGAGCGGAATTTATTCTCTCTTGAGAAGAGGAGATTAAGGGGGGATATGATCAACATGTATAAATACATCAGTAGTTCATATAGTGAACTTGATGTGGAGCTATTCACCCTGACGTCATCACAGAGGACAAGGGGGCACTCTTTACATCTGGAGGAAAAGAAATTTAATCTCCAAACACAGAAAGGTTCCTTCCCAGTAAGAGCTGTGAAAATGTGAAATAGACTCCCTTAAGAGTTGGTTCTGACCAGCTCAGTGGATAGCTTTAAAAAGGCCTGGATTCTTTCCTAGATACAGAGAATATAACTGGATACTAACATTTACAGGTAAAGTTGATCCAGGGAATATCTGGCTGCTTCACGAGGGATCAGGAAGGAATTTTTTTCCCTGCAAGAGCAAATAGGACCATACTTTGCTGGGCTTTTTTTGCCTTCCTCTGGATCAACTGTGGGTATAAGATTATAACTATTTATTTTTAAATGATTGAACTGGATGGATGTTTGTATTTTTTCAGTCAGACTAACTATGTAACTATGCATTCCTGCCACATGCTTTGACATTCCTATCACTTTACCAGGGCTCTGGCCCCATCACCAGGTATTTTACGAGCTGTTTGTGTCTTATGGACACAGAGTTTGCTAAAGAGTGAGCATGCATGAGTGCCCTCATAGCATGCAGCTTGCTATGGGGCACTTGTTGGAGAAAAGGGGCCAGGACTGTACGGCAGGGACCTAAGAAGAGGAGGTTCAGGACTGCTCTGTGAAAAAAAATTGTACAGAGCAGATAAATATAACATGTTTGTTATTTTTAAAAAATACAGTGTTTTCCTTTACAATCGCTTTAATTTGACCCTACCATTTAACAGTCCCAGTGGGTGTTTATACACTCACTTAAAAGCATTCTGTCAATGTGATGACAAAAAAATGGCTTAAAAGCTGGTACAGAAAGAGTTAAGTTATGTGCTGTACCATTATGGGAATTATGGTGTAGCTGTGCCTGGGGAAAAGTGATTAAAAGTCTGGAGGATCTGTGCAATCAGGGACGTAATTAGAAAATACCAGAAAGACAAAGAAATTAGATAAGGGAGGCTACCTGAGGAATACAGAGAGGGTGGAGTAAACAGGAATATTAAGGAGGTTTTGCAACCTACTGTACATGTGCTACTAAAAATGTAAAACATGCAGTAAAATATCAATTCTATTTTGGCAAATGCAAGAAGTCCAACAAACAAAATTAGTTTACTTGAATCATTGAAGATTGACCAGGATTATGATCTACTGAGATTTAATGATTTAGTAAGAGAAACCTGGTTGGATGATAGTCATGACTGGATAATTTTGAAGACCATAGTGTAGAAAATATAGATTTGCTGTTTGAAAAACATTTCATATCCACTGTGATTAAGGATATAATGTAAAGAAAGTGGAAATAAGGTTTCCATATGGAAAACATAAATGGCAAAAGTTATAATTGTAACATACTTGTTGGTGGTTCAAAAGCTGCTACAAATTAAAAAGCCATCAAACAGAAAAGCAGTCCCTCACTTCAGCTAAAACATTGAAGCATGTGTTTTAAGGGCCCAGAATTTTAGCCACAAGACAATTGCCTTAAGCAAAAAATAGGTGTACCATCTAGAGATGAATCCCTGCTAAATTTGTTCATTAATAATAAACCAGATTCTGGTGTTCTTTTATGAAACAGATATCAGCGGCGATCCTGAGGATCATTGCTGATCTCCGATCATTAGTGGTTTAGGAAACATGATCAGTGGAAAACACGTTCTCATCTCAGCACACAGATGTCCAGTATATGAAGGAGCGATCTCAGCCCTTAACTGGCGATCTGTGTTCTCCCTTCAGATTCTCCAGCTCAGAGCTGGAGAATCGGAGGAACCACAAACGAAGCAGCGATAATTTACCACTGCATAGTAAACAGTGTTTGGCTGATCTCTTACTGTAATTTTGCGAGATTATAGTAAAATCAGCCATTTTCCAGCGTTGAAAGCGTTTGTAGATCGCTTCTCCCTTCAATCGGAGAACTGATCTATACCGCTTCATAATAAGGCATTCAGAGGAGAACCGTCTTCTCCGAGAATGCCGGAGAACTGAGCAGTGGTCATTTACCGCTGCATGATAAAAGGACACCACAGTATCTAATTTGCAAGTCTGAGAACATTTGGGCTGCAGTGACCACATTATGGTATTATTTTCTAATTGTGATTGGCTGACTAATTTTTCCTCAGCAGTTCTTCCTATTTACAACTGGGCTGCTCAATTAAATTTACCCTTTTAGAAACCTCATTCACACATTGAGAATTCAGTGGATAGCGTATGTTGTAATGAAAAACTGAAACAGCTCACTTATTTAGGCCTGATTCACTACAGTGAAACTTAATCTTTTTGGTTTTTCTGAAAAATTAATTGGTAGAGTTTATTACAGACTAATAATAATAAGTAAGGGGTAAAGACTCAGCTTCAGAAAAAAATCAAATCAAGATGGCACAGTTGAACAATGAGAGATTTTACTTCCCTGAAATAAACTGGTATAGCAGTACTGTTGGTACAGAAAAAAAACCTCTTGGACATCCCCCCAGTGGTCAGCAGTCCTAAATGATGCTGACTGCAGTGCTGATTTGACGTGACTCAGTCAACAGTGCTTATTACATCAATATGCTGTCAGTGCAGGATGCTTTGCTCATGGGGAGGAGTCATGATGTCCTGCACTCAGAATGTTTCCTTTAGGTAAGCAATGCTGGGCTAACAAACCTTATAATACTAATTTTGATTTGCAGTGGACAGGTACTGAAACCTTAACACAGCTGCAATTTTTCTTTAGTAGCAAGAGCAGGCCATTGATTGAGTATAGATATTGTTTTACTTGCTGTTTAAATATCATTGTATTTAGCATAATCCTTTTGTTTTAAGTGAAGTTAAATTAAATATTCTGTTGTGTGCAATTGTATTTTTATTTATTAGAGATTTCTTTTTATTTTATCTTTGTTACTTTTTACTCTACCTATAAGTAACACTGTCATATATACAAAAATATACGTATAATGTATGATGTCATCTGCCATGCCGTTGCTGACCTTTTACAAATACAACATTCATGAGTGTCAAGAGAAATTAGTTTTAAATGAGAACAAAATAGCACCTTTTGTTTCTTCTCCTAAACCAACAATACGATTTGATGGTAAAATAATAAAATAGAATCTGTGTTCATTTTGGATCAAAGCATTGAATTGTTTGATTGACCAAATGTCAAACACTTAAAAAAGGGAAATAATCAGTGCCCAGTAAACAAGAATTTGTCTCTGCTTCCATTACAATATTTTTCTTTAATTCTCCCCTGGATCCATAAATCCATAGGGGTTCAGCAAAGGTTGCGTATTCAAGGATGATAAATTATGATTTGGATAGAGATGTGCTGAGCTGGTGATGTCTGTTCTCTCCAGAGCTGGGAATCAGCTGACAATATCAACATTGTCTTATAAAGTAAGGGAAAAAAATGCTTCTCCATTACATAACAGTGCAATTCCTCTCACTGAAAGCTTGCTATAATAGACTTTGTTTAATACTTGCTCCGCTGAGACAAGCTCCTTCTGGTATGTCTATCCTAATGAACAAAGACTGATAGGTTTAGTAGTGTTTAGTCTTCCAATACCTGTAGTGATATCTATACTGGTCTTTCTGTATTTGCACACATAATATTCCCTGACAATTTTGGGAAGTTTCTTTCTAAAGTGAACCTATGTTTACATCAAACATCCAACTATGTATAGGATCATGCTCTATTAATTTTTTTTTAAAGTCCCCTGCTCATAAATGGATATTCATATTAGTTATTGTTAAGCTAATATTAAAAATGGTATTCCTTATTTGATATTACATTTTTCAAGATAGATTGTAGATATAGAATCGCATTTCCAGGAACATATAGCTCACTCTTATTGCCAAAAGATACCTAATTCAAAGTCAATATAAAGGTTACTGGAAGAGTTCTGCATCTGATTTGCTTGCAACCATGGGAATCCACTTGTTGGTGAGAGGCTACAAAGAAGAAGCTGAAGGCCAGCATGGTGATGTGGAATAGAGCAAACGATACTGGTATTTAATTTCTGATCAGAGAGTAAACTGCAGTTCTAAGACCTCCCTTCAGATGGTCTCTTCAGTGATTTGCATGTTGAGCCAATATCTACCTGGTATAACTAGAGCAAACCCAGGGAATTCTGTTTAGGCATAGTTTGCAAGAAGTACCATAGTTTCCAGCACAAAATAATAATTTAACTTTATATTAGTGACCTAAACTCACTAATTTATTGCTGTAAAGTATAGACAACCAACTGCCTCTAGGTGTTTTATAATTACAGATCTCATTTTGGTGCAGAGTAGGGATGGGCTCCTTTTTGGTCTGAAAAAATCCATTAATTAAAAAAAATTGTAAAGTAACCTTCAGTCATGTTGTTCAGTAATGCAGATTCATGATGCACAACTACCTACAAAAAGAAAAAAAACATGGACCACCAATTTAATTTTCCTATTCACAGATCTCTAAGATATAGATAACGAAGGGACATCATCTTGTTTTTTTTATGTGGGGTCCCCCTTTGCACCCAAACCAGACCCTTATCAAGGATAAGGATTTGGTATATATTTTATGGGAAACCCCATCCCTTGTTCTGTATAGGGTCCTCCAGTAACATCAATACCAGACCCTAGGCAAAGGGTCTTTTATAGATGAAGCAAATCTCCAGGTGCTTTGTTTATGTACAAAAGTAAGCAGAC
This sequence comes from Staurois parvus, assembly GCF_062004578.1. Classification (NCBI taxonomy): domain Eukaryota; kingdom Metazoa; phylum Chordata; class Amphibia; order Anura; family Ranidae; genus Staurois; species Staurois parvus. The sequence goes on from NW_028318272.1 coordinate 863,802, forward strand.
AAAGCTGTCATTTGCTGGCAATTTAAACAATAGTTTGTTTCCTCTTTAAATGAGTAAATATCAATTTTGCTGCAGTGGGTTGTATACAATGTACAAATACATCACTTTGTAGGCAGCCTCAGCCAACCCCCCCCCCTTCCTAGCATGTTATTTAACCCCTTCATGCCTAAGGGTAAACCAAATCTAAATGCCTAGGCACAATTTTGCAACGTGTTAGTAAAACCGTACATATCATCACAACTACTTTGTACATCCAGGTGAATTATACAGCTTTTTTTTCAGGACAAATTGGGCTTTCATTTGGTGGTAAATGGTAATGGATATCTCCTGATTTTTTTATTATTATCAAAGGAAAACTGGCCCAAAATAGTAAAAAAAAATATATTTTTTTATTTAGCTGTCTGTTTCTTGTTACTACCATAGCCTACCATCAAAGAACAACCCAAAATAAATTCTCCAGCTCTTGATGATCGCAGCGATATTATATATGTGTATGTTATTTGTTGTTTGTACCCATAGTACAGCCCAGAAACAATAGTGCGTATTTTGTTTTTGTCTTTTTATTTTTTTTACCTAAACACTCTGACACTGACATTGACACTGATACCGCTTTTTTTAAAAATCCTGACCTTTGACCCTGACCTTGACCCAAACAATAGCCCTGGCACTGAACTAGTTCAAACCTTGATCTAGGTATTTTTTCTTTATTTTCTATTTTATTTTTTAACATTTATTTATTTATCTTTTTTTTTTTTCACAAATATTTTTTTTCTCTCTATGCCGGGAGTTAGAGATACAATGTATCTCTCTTCTCCATTCATAGAGAGAGAAAAAACAAGGGGGCCGGGCTGCACAGTGACTGATCACTGAGATAGCCATTCAGAGGCTATCACAGAGTTCATGTGACCCGGAATACGGAGTCCCGGGTCCCGATCGTTAGAACGGACCCGGTGCTCTCAGTGACACCGTGGTCTTTGTGCTGGGAGCGCGCAGTGTGGCGCGCTCGCAGCACAAAGACAGGTACGCAAATATGCTGAGTATGCATACAGTCTCCAATATGTAAGGAACCAAAAGTAGTAACTTTCAGAAATGATGAGAGATAGTCAAATAATGCACTAACCAGATATAAAGCTCATGGGGCATTTAAGACCTGCCCCTGGTGCTCAGCCACTGTATCACTGGAACAAGGAGGTGTCATTTGTAGGGTGACCACTAGATGTCATCCGTCCGCATGGAAGCTAAGTCCAGTGGACGGATGATGATGTGTACTCACACAATACGCGTTAGGGAAGTGCCAAGCTATGTTTATCCTTTGTACATGTACCTCTGGTCTGGCCGTTTATGAGCAGCTGAACCTTTGTTAGTAAGTTCATTTCTGATTACTTATCAACTATAATAAACGTTATCACACTATTTGAGGCCTTTTTTCACGGGCTCTTTATTTCTGAGGAGCCTGTAATCCTGAAGGTCCTGGGGCTGTGCCTAGCAAGAACACATCTGCAAGTGACATCCCTGGATCCATGATACAGCTCCTCCATGAACGGATGACATCTAGTGGTCGCCCTATAGATGACACCCGCCTGATCCATTAATACAGCAGCTGGACTTAGCTTCCATGCGGACGGATGACATCTAGTGGTCACCCTACAGATGACACCTCCTTGTTCCAGTGATACAGTGGCTGAGCACCAGGGGCAGGTCTTAAATGCCCCATGCGCTTTATATGCGCTATCTGGTTAGTGCATTATTTGACTATCTCTTATCATTTCTGAAAGTTACTACTTTTGGTTCCTTACATATTGGAGACTGTATGCATACTCAGCACATTTGATGAACTTACGCTGACATTTTACTGATCCACAATCATATGTGGTCTATCATATGTTTAGTCACCATTTGGATTAGCGCTGCACTTTTATTCTTTATTATTTACTCTGGAGGTTCTCGAGGTGCCTTTTTGTTGCCAGCAGCTACCCTATTTTACATCTATACACTGCGCTCGATTTTTATATATAGATTTTATATATAAGTTTATTTTATAGGCACGCAAATATGCGGCCCCACGGAAAAAGCCCAGTTCCGTGAGGCCGGCATATTTGTGTGATGCCGGCGTCAAGGGTTAAAGGAATGTTACATTTTTAATGTTGCCTATTAAATATGATTAAAAATTCTGCTCCCCACAAAAACAGGATTTTTTTGTAAAACATGTTTTTGCTTTGGAACATGTTCCCCAGGCCTAGTCCCACATGTCTATTAGTCCATAAAATAGCCATTATTGGTTTTTAACATTGGGCTCCCATTGATTTCATGGTACCCCATTTTTCATAATGTTTGCCGAACCTGCTTCAAAATGAAGGTGTGTTTGGCTAATCCCTAGTGCTGAAGTTTATACCCTCTGTGGTATTCACAGTATATCCCCAAATATTAATATGATAGTATGATCATATACATATTATGATATGATAAAATACATAAGGGTTTAGGATAATTATTGTATTTATTAGATATTATGTATAGGGATGAGCTAGCCAGTTTAGACTTGTTTGGAGGTTGGGAAAATGGCCATTTTTTTAAATACATTTGGCTATCTTTGACTTCATAGGGGTTTGGATTCAGTGCTCAAGCTTCAGTATTGTTTTCCAGATCTGCCTTAATCCAAACCCAGGTATGTTCAACTCAAAACATTATGTTCAGCTCACCTTAGCAACGAAATTATAATTAAATACAGTAAGTATTGCATTGAAATAGAGAGAGGATAGGATGACATTGCCCAAACCATTAGATCAATGCACCAGTGGTGGATGCTGATCTATTGTAATCCTTGTCAATCTATAAAAGATTAATCTGCTACATAAATGTGCCTAAATAGCTAAATAGAGTAGCTTAAAATTATTGAAAATGTAAGATCTTCATTTGGATTATATGGATGACATTCTAAAGCATGAAAGTCTATACAGGCAGTGATAATTTACCTATATTCCAATTGCAGGTCTGATACTTGATGAATCTCTTTTAGGCTATATCATCATGAGCAAGTTAATGCAATAATAATCACCCTTTGTACGTAAAATGATTTCTGAGTGCTAAACAAATCGGTGAACAATAGTGTTTTCTTTGCAGCACAAAAGAAGAACATGCTAAAATATTACCTGAACACAGTACAGACAGGTGAAATAATCTGATTTGATTTAAGAGCAGAATGCACATAAAATAGTCAGTTCTAAAGGTCAGATATCTCAGCTCACAATATATTGAATCGTTCCATCATACTGTGCATCAAAGTGAATCTGGAGCGACAAAGCATAACTAGAAAACAATAGTTAATGTGCAAAGACTTCTATTGTTCATTTCCCAAAGGTGAGAAATATGTAACTGTTGGGTGAGAAAGGATGTTCATTTTATGTGTTAGTAAAAGTTCTGCACACTTGTTTTTATGATTTCATTCTACATTGCCTAAATATTTCTAGTTTTATTTTTTTTTTAACAATAGCATATGCAGCATATTTGTACTTAATCTACATAATAGTTGGAAATTTGTGATACTCCTATTTACTTTCAGGAATTTACTAATCCATAACCAAGGTATTTAACTTGTTTAATCCAAATAATTCTAGTAATCAATAGAAAGTGAAAGTTTTTTTTTTAAATTTGGTTTGGGATAGAGTTAAGTCAACATAGGTTTCAGAATGTTGGTCAGATGGATATCCTGAGCTGAGTGTTGGTCTCCTTGTAGAGTCTGGGGATAGTTCTAATCCCTAACTTGACAAAATTGAGTGCCCTAACTGAGGACCAGCCTGTATTACCCCCTCATTACAAGGCCATTTTTATGTTTCAATAGCTTTTATTGAAAGATTTTCAAGAACAGAACATAGTAAGAATATTCGGTTCAATAGGAAATATATTCATACAACATAGTGTTGAGCATTTACCTCACCAATTGGCTGGGGTTAATATTGGGATTTAAGGCATTAACATCAGAGGTAGTCTTGGATATATGTTGAACCTTGGTGAGGTGTATGAGGTGATGAGGGGGTGGGGGGGGGGGGGGGTAAGTGTAACGGGGTGGAAAAAGGAGTACCAGTCTAAAATTGGTGAATAATTCAATTGTATGTAGAGTATCAGAATTGTACCGAGCAGTTAGGATTTTGTAACCAGCTCGTCCATTGGTGTTTGAATTTGTGTTGGGTGGAGTTGTTAAAGGCGGATCTTTTTTCTATTTCACATTGGAAATTAAGATCTGTGATTAGTGACTTGAGGGAAGGAGCAGTGGTAGTGTTCCATAATCTGGCTATATTGATTTTGGTTGTGAAAAGTGTGTGGACAATGATAGCACGGGAATTATAGGGGAATTTTTCAATCCCAATGTGTAGAAGCGCAAGTGAAAGGTTTGGGGTTATCGATGTTTTTGATATTTCAGAGATTAACTGGAAGACACTGTTCCAAAAGGATTTCATTGATTTACAGGACCATAGTATGTGTAATTTTGAGCCTATGTCTCCGCATTGTCGCCAGCAAGAGGAGGAATGTTTTGGGTAGCAAATGGCTAGTTTGACAGGGGTTAGGTACCATTGGTGAAGAATTTTTAAGTATGATTCCCAGTGCGAACTATATTGGGAGGATTTTAAGTAGTGTTAAATGCTTTTCCCCATGTCTGTGTCGTAATTGTTTCTGAAAGAGTTTTTTCCCGGTGGGATAGGGATGTAGATTTTTGAGTGAATTGTAGCTTCGTTATTTAGAAAGTGAAAATGCCTTTACCTGGGTATTGTGGTTTGGTAAAGAAATGATAGGCGGTATTCGGAATCTTTGTGGTATGAGGTATATTTTTTGTTTGCATGCGGTGGGTGATTCTTAAGTAAGTAAAGTATTCAGTGGTAGGGAGATTGAATTTGGTTTGGAGATTCTGAAATGAGTGTAGGGTGTGTTCTATATAGAGGTCTGTTATATTATGTATATTTCGTTTTTCCCATTGGGATAGTTCCAGAGAGGGTGAAATGGAATGTAGTATGTCAATTGGGGTAAGGATTTGTTTGGGATCTGTGTATTCAGTGGTCAGAAGATCGTACCAGGCTTGAAAAGCGGCTTGGATACATGGGTGCTTTAGCTGGTAGTTTGTTTGTGATGTTGATGGAATTAGGAGTAAGTTTTGGGGTTTAAGTAGAAGAAAGGGCAAGGTTTCCATTGTAGACCATATTTTTTCCCTGGTTGGGTTCCACCAAAAATATATTTGGTCAAGAAGAGTAGCATTATAGTAGGATTTTAGATGTGGGAGGCCTGCACTTCCTTTGGAAGTTGGGCGTATTAGGAGATTGGTGGTACATCTACGTAGGTTTTTTAGAGTTCCATAAGAATCTGGCAAGAATTGATTGTAATTTGGAGAAAAAGGTGTTAGGGATTGGTATGGGAAGTGTGCAAAAAATATATAGAATTTTGGGTAGGATGTACATTTTCAATGCCCCAACTTGGCCCAATTTGGATAGTTCTGAGGTGCGAATGGTAGCAATTTTTTTGGGAATAGTTTTGAGTTGTATCTTGTGATTCGAGGTGTATAGTTGGTCTGTTGTTGCGGTGAGTCTGATTCCTAAATATGGAATATTGTTTTTTTCCCAGGAGAAGGGGAATTGTTTGGCAAATAGTATCTGGGTTTGGTGTGGTGTATGAAGATTTAGGATTGGTGAACAGTCCAAAATGTTATATCGTGACTTTAATCAGTATGAGCACTGCTCCAGCATCCCGATGTGAAAGTATGGAAAGATTGCCCACTCACCTGAAGCGCAATCTTAATGCGCATATAGAGATCCCAACTGGTCGGAGGTCCTATTCAGGTACTGCCTGGTGCTAGGATGATCCTCAGGTGGTCTCTCAGTTTGGGTGGCGGGTAACGGGAATACTGGTCTGGTCTTAGGGCGCCACTCGTGCATGCTCATCCAAGTGTGGATCCCCGTGTCCTCTAACCAATAAAATGGCGACCGGAACACTCTCGCATGCGCGGTTCTATGCGTGGCTGCCATATCTGATATCTACAAGAATATGGCGCTTGCGCATGCGCAGTGAGCCGAACTTCAGCAAGATGGTGCCCGTGCAATTGCGCGCTCATTTACCCTATATATAGAATAAAGTGATGTCCGGTAGGTATGGCCAGTTGGGATCTCTATATGCGCATTAAGATTATGCTTCCGCTGAGTGGGCAATCTTTCCATACTTTCACATCGGGATGCTGGAGCAGTGCTCATACTGATTAAAGTCACGATATAACATTTTGCACTGTTCACCCATTTAGTAAAAAACATTGGACTTTATTTTTTAGTAATTCTTGCATAACACTTTGATCTTATTGTTACCATTCATCTTAGCGCTTCACTTTCATTTTCAATTTGCTTATTATAGAAAGGTTTTTGTGGTTCCTTTTTGTGCATTTAGCTGCTTTGAAGCTCGCTCTCTAGGCCACCTATATATATGAGATTTAGGATTGAAGATTTGGGTTCGTTAAGTTTATAATAGGAAACCGTTGAGTACTTTTGGAGGTGAGTGCATATCGTTTGGAGGGATCTGGTTGGGTTGGTTACCATCAATATGATATCGTCTGCAAATAGACTAATTTTATGCTCTGTGTTAAGGTGTTTGATGCCAGTGAACGTCGGGTCATCTCTAAATTTAGAAGTTCAATGAGCAATGCAAATATTATGGGAGATAGTGGGCAGACTTGTCTAGTACCATTGCTGATATTGAAGGGGTCTGATAATGTTCCATCTGTTAGTACCCTGGCTGAGGGGTGGGAGTATAATGATAGGATGACTGTTAACATCCATCCTGTAATACCAAATTTCTGTAGGGTCAATTGCATAAATAACCAATGTATTCGGTCAAATGCTTTTTCTGCATCTAAGGATAAGAGTAGTGAGGGTTGCTTGGTATGTTCTAAGTGGTGAAGAAGAGATATAAGTCTTCTGGTGGCTTCGGGTGCTTGGCAGCCTGGTATGAATCCTATTTGGTCTGGGTGTATTAATGTAGGAAGATAGGGGAGGAGTCTGCGAGCTATAATTTTTGCATAGAGTTTTATGTCTGTATTGAGTAGAGAAATTGGTCTGTAATTTTGGACAAGTTTATTATTTATTTATTTTAGGTACTTATATAGCACTGTCAATTTATGCAGCACTTTACATATATATTGTACATTCACATCAGTCCCTAACCCTCAAGGAGCATACAATCTAAGGTCCCTAACTCACATCCATACATACACATATTAGGGCCAATTTAGACAGGAGCCAATTAACATACCAGCATGTCTTTGCAGAGTGGGAGAAAACTGGAGTACTCAGAGGAAACCCTCACAGGCACAGGGAGAACATGCAAACTCCAGGCAGGTGGTGCTGTGATCAGGATTTGAACCAGCAACCCTAGTACTGCCAGGCAGAAGTGCTAACCATTTACCCACTGTGCTGCAAGTTGTGGGTCTTTGCCAGGTTTTGGTATTGTCGTTATTATGGACTGCAGCATGTCTTTAGGGAATTTACCGGTGGTGGCTGCATGGTTAAAGAGTTTGGTCAGGTATGGCGATAGGTTAAGGGCAAATTGTTTGTAAAATTTGTTTGTGCATCCGTCGTTTCCTGGAGATTTGTTAAGAGGGAGTGTTTTGATGGTTATTTTTATTTCTTTGGTAGAGATCGGAGTAGATATAGAGTCAAGTTGAGATAAAGAGAGTTGGGGAGGTTTAGTTGTGTGTAGGAATTGCTGTATGGATGCTAGTGTTGATTGCATAGTGTCAGGATCGTTTTTAAGATTGTATAAGTGTTGATAATAATTTGCGAAAGCATTTGCTGTTTCTTGTGGATTTGTGGTTTAGGTATGTGTGGTTGGGTGTTGAACTGAGGATATTTTGGATTTTAGGTGTCGCTGTTTGATTATTTTGGTTAATAGAGAATTGGCTTTGTTGCTCAGGGAGTAAAATTTAGCTTTCATTTTTTGGAGGTTAAGATCATATTTATAAAGCAGGAGGGCTCTAAGTTTGTTTCTGTCTGTGGTGAGAGAAGAAGAGATTGAGGAGTTTGGGGATTTTTTGTTTAGTTCTTCTTTTGTTTTAATTGAGATGAGGAGTTTGTCAATTTGTTGGTTTCTTTGTTTGGTAATGCGGGAGTTCAGTTGTGTAAGAATACCTCTCATGTATGCCTTGTAAGTGGACCATAATATAGGTATAGAGATATCAGGTGTCTCGTTCATTTCAAAACACATATTGTTTGCATCCAATATGTGTTTCTTGTGGTCTGGATTCTTCAGTAGGGTCGAGTTCAATCTCCATTTCAAGGGATCGAAGAATGTTGATTGTGGTCAAGAGTGATGGAAATTGGAGCATGGTCTGACTATGTTATGGTGCCAATCTTGGAGGAGGTGACATGCTGTAAAGTCCACTTGTCTGTGATGAAAAACTCAATTCTGGAGTAGGATAAATGGGATGGGGAGTAATAGGTGTAATCTTTTTTCCGTACTATGTTGACATCGCCAGATATGGAAGAGATCATTGGTGTGTCGAAAGTGGTTAAAAGTATGTTTGGAGGAGCGTTTGCTGGAGGAAGAGTCCAGGAGTGGATTGCCTATGATGTTGAAGTCTCCGCCGATGAGTAGTCTGCCTTGTCTCTGGGAAAAGATGGTTGAGTTGATTTTGTTGTAAAATTGGAGTTGGTTGGTATTTGGACCGTAGATGTTGACTAGGGTGTATAGGATTCCGTTGATTTTGCATATCAGGATATGGTAGCGGCCTTGGGGGTCTGCTACTTCTGAGATGTATTGGAATTGAAGGGAGTCTCTTATGGCTGTGATGAAACCATTCTTTTTCTTGGGGTTGGTTGCCATATATATCAAAGAAAAGTGATGTATATTGAATTTAGGGATTTTGGTGGAGGCAGTCTCTGACCGTCTCCTGTATCTTGTCCGCCATCTCTGACCGTCTCCTGTATCTTGTCCACAGTCCCTGACCATCTCCTATAGTATGTCAGCAGACTCCGATCATCTCTTGTATCTTGTCCTCAGTCTCTGACCGTCTCCTGTATGCTGTCTACAATCTCTGACCGTCTCCTGTATCCTGTCCACAGTCTCTGACCATCTCCTATAGTATGTCAGCAGACTCTGATCATCTCCTGTATCCTGTTCTCAGTTCTTGATTGCAAGTACCTCAGCCAAGAAATCAGGATATTTTTTTGAAAATTTGTTAGCGAAAAAAGACTGCATCTCCCCAGCTTCACAGATTTAGGTATGCCTCATATCCTTATGATGTTACACCTAGAGCAGTCCTCTAAATCCACCAGCTTTGCTTTTATCCAGGCCACATCATCTTCCCTATCATTGTGCGCTTCTGTTAGCTCATTGAATGTAGTGGGAAATTCTCCCATCTTTTGCTCAGTTTGGCTGACTCTGTCCCCTCCCACATATCATATTTAAATTGATTCATTTAAGACATCAGATCAGATGGAATCAGGGGCGGACTGACAACTCATGGGGCCCCCGGGCAATAGGGGATCATGGGGCCCATGTCTTTACCCAAACTCAAAAAAGCCTATGAAAAAGGTACCAGGGGCATCTCAAGGGGCCCCCTACTGACCCCGGGCCCTCGGGCAGTGCCCGAGTTTCCAAATGGTCAGTCCACCCCTGGATGGAATAGAGCTTCTCAAAGATACTAGCATGTCCTTGAGTGTGGAGTCTAACACAGGTTAGTTATTGTTCTGAAATGTGAAAATTGAGTCAGGCAATTCTCTTGTATCATCTAAAGAATGATCAGAGATACTCACCTCCCCGGCTGCAGCATGTGTAAGTCTCTGCTTTGATTTGGCTGGACTGCTTGTGAGAAAGGGAGTCCAAGCTAGAAAGCCATTCAGCTGGGTATGAGAGTGCCATCTTGACCATGAGTTTTTCTAGGTCGTCCCCCACTCTGTGCATTTCCTGTCAGTGCCCATCAGGTTCCAGAGGCTGGAGGGAGAGTTCACCCCTATTCTGGATGGTGTGTGCCACTCCTAGCAGCTTCGGTGGATCCTAGGAGTACAGAGCTTCAGGCTAGAATGGCCATGCCCCCCTATTGTCCACTTTTATATTATAGGTTAACATGTATTTTGTATCATTGGAATAAAATAATATTTCAAATACTATTTTAATCATAAAACAAATACTTTTCTGACATACATGTATGCCATGATCAAGAAATATTATAGCAGAATGATAGTGTTAATAACTTATCTTTATAGTTATCCATTTTATAACTTCAATAGTATAATTCTCCAGCTCCCCAGACCTTGAATAAATTCAATAGATCACTATCTTGGGGTGTCAAACATTCTTACAAAGTTATTCTACTAGTGATGAGCTGACCATACTTGGCTTCAATTTTAAGCGGGTTCAGCAAACTTTACTGAAATTTGAGTCCCGAATCCTAACCACATTAAATTCAATGGGACAAAAATGTTAAAAACCAGTAATGGCAGTTTTCTAGGCTAATAGGGAAGGGAATGCCAAACAAATGTCATGGGGGCCTGAACAATGCCTTAGGAAATGTTTTTTTTTTTATTCCATTTGCCTGGGAACAGGGATTTTAATAATCCTTAAAAAATGTGTTAAATATTAAAAATACAAACTTCCTCTGAATTACATGGTGAAACAGGAAGGTGCTTCTAGGAGCAGTATTCCAGGTCAACTTTAATAAAAAGATGTTAAAAACACTTACAATGTAGTAGTACAAACAGGCTCTAATGTAATCAGTCAATAAGTGTTTTTAACCGCTTTTTATTTAAGTGTTTTTAACCGCTTTTTATTAAAGTCGACCTGGAATACTGCACTTAGAAGCGCCTTCCTATTTCACCTTCTTCTGCATAGAGTTTGTCTCCACTCTTCGCACTTCGCTGCTCAGTACCAGTTTTCCTACACACCATCCATCATCAGCTGCCATACTTCCTGTCAGGGATCCCCTCGATCCCCGCCGCGTTGGTCCCGGCGCAGGCGCAGTATGCCGCCCGGCGCAGGGACTCGAGCACTGGTTCCGGGCCGGCCGCGGCGTTCGAGTTCGCGCATGCGCAGTAGAAGCCGCGGCCGCCCGCTGGGCACCAATGGCAGCGCAGGGCGGGATATTTAAACGACCCTGAGCTGTCATTCAGTGCCTTCTGGTCTTTCCTGCATTCTGAATCCCGTGAACCTGTACCCTGTAAGTTATTGACCCGGATTGTACCTGACCTTGCTGTTTTCGCCTGTTCTGACCCTTGCTTTGCCTGACCTCTCTCCTGAATGCCCCCTATTGGATTTGACCTGCTGTTGCTGACCTGGCGTGTGACCCGACCATTCTATGCCCGCTGCCTTGTACCTTGCCGCCCTCTCTGTTACCGACCCGGCCCATCTGACCCTGCTCATCCATCCATCCATCCCGTGCAGTGGGGTCTTCTGACCTCCTCACATCAGACTCTTCCCCGTGGGAGCCCCTTGCGCATACTACTACCACTGACGGACGCACCCGGTAGTCACGACCTGGTCTCAGGGAGCTCCAAGTCCATCCCCACCATCAGGGGCCCTGGTGAACAAGCACCCTGGGACTTAGACTCCGTGCGCTGGGGACGCCTATTCAGTGGAGTGCTAGTAGTACCGCCGGGCGGTCCCTTACAGTACCAGAAGGCCATGACTGAGTCTAGAGGAGGTCCCTCGCCGCTGGAGGAGATCTGCAGGCACCTATCCAATTTGACACAGGCCGTATCGGCCCTGCAGGATAGATGTCAGCAGATTGAAACTCAATTCCAGGCCTGCACTATATCCGTTCCTGCCCCACAGGCCGCGGTCCCCACACCTCCAGCTGTAGCAGCCCCTGCGCTGGTGTCTGGGGCATTCGCACCACTCCCGGCGGCCGACCCCCGAGTACCCTTACCAGAACGTTTCCACGGGGACCGCACACGGTTCAGATCATTCCGCGAGTCCTGCCTCCTCTATTTTGAGCTACAACCCCGAACCTTCGTGACTGAATCTGTGAAGGTGGGGTTCGTCATATCCCTCCTGCAGGGTGAACCCCAAGACTGGGCCCATCGATTACGGGGAAAAAATGACCCTCACCTTGGTTCGGTTGACAGTTTTTTTGATGCTATGGCCATCCTTTATGATGACCCGCAGCGGGCAGCTTCTGCTGAAGCTACTCTGTACACACTCCGGCAAGGCCGCCGAGCGGCGGAGGAGTACGCATCTGAATTTAGGCGGTGGATGGGGGATACTCGCTGGAACGAGTTCGCACTCCTGCATCAGTTCCGTGTTGGCCTATCAGACGGCCTGAAAGACGAGCTCGCCCGGGTGGAGGTACCTGAGACTTTAGAGGACCTAATAGCACTGACCATTAAAATTGACCGTAGACTGCGGGAACGCAGGTTTGAGAGGTCCGGCCAGGGTCATGGAAATCCCTGGGGATCATTTCAGGGTCCCAGTCAAACACCTAGGCCAGTCATCCAAAACCGGCCACCTGGAGACAACCCCGAACCCATGCAGCTCGGCCTGGCGCGGCCTAAACTATCCCCAGAGGAACATCTGCGCAGACGATCCCAGAACCTGTGCCTCTATTGTGGAGAAGCTGGTCATATGGCGCGTTCCTGCCCGCAGAAACTGAGTAAGTGCACCTCTTCTTCCTTATCCCTTGGCAATGTTGGTCCATCCCAATACTTAGTGGTGCCCCTTTCCTTTCAGCTTCCAGAAAGGACCGTGGAAGTATCGGCCATAATTGACTCTGGGGCATGCAGCTGCTTCGTGGATATTAATTTTGCTCACCAGCAGGGTATTCCCCTTCAATTGAAACAAAAGGGGTTCAATATTTATTTGGCCGACGGTTCCCGAATAAAATCGGGGGTAGTGAACCAGGAAACCCCCTCCATCACCACTGTCATTGCCGGCCAGCACCAGGAACTCCTCCGCCTGGATGCTATAGCTTCACCCCTCTTCCCAGTCATTCTGGGGCTCCCATGGTTACGGGCCCATAACCCCCAGATTGACTGGGAGACCGGAGTAATCACGTTCCCTTCCCCATACTGTCGGATATACTGCCGCACTTCGGGCCCGGGGACCCCCCAAATCCTCCTGTGCTCTGAGGGGGAAGCTGAATTAAAACAAGTAATCCCTGCGGCCTACCACGGGTTTCTAGATGTGTTCAGCAAACGGGGAGCTGATACTCTACCCCCCCACCGCCCTTATGACTGCCCCATTGACCTGTTACCCGGCTCAGAAATTCCTTTTGGGCGAATCTTCCCCCTTTCAGAGCCCGAATTGGGGGCCCTAAAGGAATATATCGAGGACAGCCTCCAGAAGGGGTTCATCCGCCACTCCACTTCACCGGCGGGGGCGGGAATCTTCTTTGTTGAAAAGAAGGACAAAACCTTAAGGCCATGTATGGATTACAGGGAATTGAACAGGGTCACGATAAAAAACCGTTACCCACTACCGTTAGTACCTGAGCTGTTCCAAAGTTTAAAGTCAGCAGTAGTTTTTACCAAGCTGGATCTGAGGGGGGCGTACAACTTGATTCGCATAAGGGAGGGGGACGAGTGGAAGACGGCCTTCCGCACCCGCTTCGGTCATTTTGAATATCTGGTCATGCCGTTCGGGTTGTGTAATGCTCCGGCCACGTTTCAACATTTTGTAAATGATATTTTTAGGGACTTTCTGGATGTCTTTGTGATCGTTTATTTAGACGACATTCTGATTTTTTCCCCGTCTCTGGGGGAACACAGAATACATGTAGCAAAAGTATTGGGGCGGTTGCGGCAGCATGGGTTGTACGCCAAGGCAGAAAAATGTTGTTTTGAACAATCCAGCATTGCCTTCTTGGGCCTGATTATCTCCACCGCGGGGGTCGCGATGGATCCCCAGAAGGTCGCTGCAATACTGGATTGGCCTGAACCCACAGACAGGAAAGGCGTCCAGCGATTCATCGGCTTTGCAAATTTTTACCGGAAGTTCATCAAGAACTTCTCGGGTCTGGTCTCCCCCATTACTCAGCTAACCAAGCTGGGAACCCGATTCAGATGGACACCAGAAGCGCAGGGAGCTTTCGAAGCCTTAAAGAAGCTGTTCACTTCGGCACCCATTTTGGGTCACCCAGACGCTGCTCTGCCCTACATCTTGGAGGTAGATGCATCGGAGAATGCGGTAGGCTCCATCCTCTCCCAACGAAAAGGCACCAAGGAACTGCTCCACCCGGTAGCGTTCTTCTCACGGAAGCTGACCCCAGCGGAGAGGAACTATGATATCGGTGACCGTGAGCTACTAGCGATCAAAACGGCGTTAGAGGAATGGAGGTACCTGCTGGAAGGTGCGGTGCACCCCATCTTAATATTTACTGACCATAAGAACTTAGAGTATCTGAGAACTGCCAAGCGTCTACGCCCGCGACAGGCGAGATGGGCACTATTCTTTTCAAGATTCAACTTCCATATTACGTACCGGCCGGGATCAAAGAACACTAAGCCGGATGCGTTATCACGGATGTACGAAGACGCCAAGGAGACCCCAGTACCTGACACCATCCTGTCCTCGGGTAACTTCTTGGTCCTTCAGTCGGACCTTCGTTCCAGGCTAATGGAGGCATCCACAAACTTCTCTACCCCAGGCGGAGGGCCGCTCCAGAACAAGGGGGGACTCCTATGGAGGGAAGATCGAATTGTGGTGCCGGAAGAAGCTCGAACCCTGGTCTTGGGGCATTGCCACGACCACCCAATGGCGGGGCACTTTGGCCCAGAAAAGACCCTGGAACTTCTCTGACGCTCATTCTGGTGGCCAGACATGGCTAAAGATTGTAAGGGCTATGTCAGGTCCTGTGTCACCTGCCAGAAGAACAAGCCCTCAAGAAACAAGGTTTGGGGTCTGCTGCGACCCTTACCTATTCCTGAACGGCCTTGGCAAAAGATCTCACTTGACTTTATAGTCGAGCTTCCGCCATCCCGAGACCACACGGCAATCCTGGTAGTCGTGGACCGCTTGTCCAAGATGGCCCACTTCATCCCGTTGAAGAAGACCCCCTCGGCGGCCGAGACCGCGCGAGTCTTCATTCGTGAGGTAGTCAGGTTGCATGGGGTCCCCGAAGACATTGTCTCGGACCGAGGGGTCCAGTTCACGTCCAGATTCTGGAGAGCACTGTGCAAAGCCCTGGACATCAAATTATCTCTCTCTTCTGCGTTCCACCCTCAAACTAACGGTCAAACCGAAAGGACCAATCAGACCTTAGAGCAATATTTAAGATGCTATACCTCGTTTACTCAAGATGACTGGCTGCCACTTCTTCCTTTAGCGGAATTTGCGTATAACAACGCCCGCCACTCAGCAACAGGGCAGTCCCCGTTCTTCGCCAACTATGGCTTTCACCCAGTCTTCCTCCCGGATTTGGTGTCGGAATGCCCAGTACCAGCAACACAAGATGTGGTAACGTTCTTCGCTGCGAACAATGAGAAGCTTCAAGTGGCCATCAGTCGGGCCCAGGAAGACTACAGGAAAGCATTCAACAGGAAACGGAGAGGAGATCTGGTATTGCGGCCTGGGGAGAAGGTTTGGCTGGCGACGTCCAATCTAAAGATGCTCTGCATTAAACGGATGGTTAACGAAGTAGCCTATGAACTCGCCCTCCCTGACACGCTCAAGATCCACCCGGTCTTTCATGTGTCCCTTCTGAAGCCTGTGGTCCCAGATGCCTTCCCTGACTGGGAATCTAGACCCCCGGAAGCGGTAACGGTCGAAGGAGAAGAAGAATTTGAGGTTGAAACAATCCTGAAGTGTCGAAGGAGGGGAGGCCAGACCCAATTCCTTATCAAATGGAAGGGCTATGGTCCTGAGGACAATTCTTGGGAACCAGCCCATAATGTCCATGCACCCAGACTTGTCCGGAGGTTCTTTCGCGATCACCCGTGGTGGAGAGATCGGATGGGCATCCGGAGGTTGCCCGTAGGGGGGGGGCAATGTCAGGGATTCCCTCGATCCCCGCCGCGTTGGTCCCGGCGCAGGCGCAGTATGCCGCCCAGCGCAGGGACTCGAGCACTGGTTCCGGGCCGGCCGCGGCGTTCGAGTTCGCGCATGCGCAGTAGAAGCCGCGGCCGCCCACTGGGCACCAATGGCAGCGCAGGGCGGGATATTTAAACGACCCTGAGCTGTCATTCAGTGCCTTCTGGTCTTTCCTGCATTCTGAATCCCGTGAACCTGTACCCTGTAAGTTATTGACCCGGATTGTACCTGACCTTGCTGTTTTCGCCTGTTCTGACCCTTGCTTTGCCTGACCTCTCTCCTGAATGCCCCCTATTGGATTTGACCTGCTGTTGCTGACCTGGCGTGTGACCCGACCATTCTATGCCCGCTGCCTTGTACCTTGCCGCCCTCTCTGTTACCGACCCGGCCCGTCTGACCCTGCTCATCCATCCATCCATCCCGTGCAGTGGGGTCTTCTGACCTCCTCACATCAGACTCTTCCCCGTGGGAGCCCCTTGCGCATACTACTACCACTGACGGACGCACCCGGTAGTCACGACCTGGTCTCAGGGAGCTCCAAGTCCATCCCCACCATCAGGGGCCCTGGTGAACAAGCACCCTGGGACTTGGACTCCGTGCGCTGGGGACGCCTATTCAGTGGAGTGCTAGTAGTACCGCCGGGCGGTCCCTTACACTTCCACAGCATCGTCCACTGATGCACCCTACTACCTACATCTGAATTACATGCCTGGACTTAGCCCTTAAAGTGAAGTGGTGCATTGGTATATAATCTATAGCAATAAAACTGACATTACAAAAAAAAAAGTTCAAATTGCAGGTAAATGAAAGCTTTCTTTGTTTACCTTTGTTTGTAAAGTGTTCGGGCATTTCCTTCACTCTTTCTAGACATTTATCCTAGACTAACATAAAAATGGCATAGGGTTATTCTAAACATATATACAAGACCCTTACCTTTATGAGGGTCTGGTATGGATGTGAAGGGTAACCTCACATCAAAAATAAACAAAAAAAAAATGGGTCTTCCCCTAAAATGTTAAGACACTTATCTACTTTGTCTCTCTCTATTCAAATGTGGCCTACTGAAAAAAATCTTGCACAATGTACAGTGTGTCTCTGCAATGTTTATGAATTTGTCTGCTTACATACTGTCCAGCCATTGTTCCCTTTGTTTAACTATTGTCTCTGAATTATGTCAATGTAATTTTCATTTCTCCAAAACAACTTCATCATTTCTGGAATGTGACATTTTGAACTATTTTTGTAGACAGTACTGCACTAAAATAAGTTCTCTATCTATGCTTTAAAACAGGGGTCCTCAAACTACAGCCCGCGGGCCACATGTGGCCCGCCGAGGCTATTTATCCGGCCCGCTGGCAGGGGCGTATTTTCTGCGAGGAAGGGACACTAAGTACAGGGGGCTGCTGTACCTTACCTGGCTCCGGTCCCAGTCCCACGACGATCCAGTCCAGGAAGCGCTGCTCCTTCATTCATTCCGGCCACTCCCTCACTCCTGCCGCTCGGCTCCGCCGCCTCACCAGTGCTTGGGCTCCAGAACTGTTGCTCAGGAAAGGCACACAGGCAGCCAATCACCTGCGAGGAGGTGGAGCCGAGTGGCCCCACGAACATCAAATGAGGGAGAGGGCCAGAGTGAAGAAGGAATGGTGACAGGTAAGTGTGCCGTGCTGATGGTGCTGCTGCAACCAGGTATGCTGGCTGCAGCAGCACCATGCTGGAACAGGGGTCAGCAAGTTAAGTGTCATTGGTGTCAGTGGAAGGAATAGTGCCCCATCATTGGTGTCACTGATACTAATGATGGGGCATTATTCCTCCCACTGACACCAACGATGGGGCACTATTCCTCCCCCCACTGACACCAACGATGGGGCACTATTCCTCCTCCCTACTAACACCAACGATGGGGCACTATTCCTCCCCCCCCATTAACACCAACGATGGGGCATTATTCCACCCCCCACTGACACCAAGGATGGAACACTATTCCTTCCCCCACTGACACCAATGTTGGGACACTATCCCCCCCACTGACACCAATGACGTACTATTCCTCCTACTGACACCAAAGATGGGGCACTATTCCTCCCACTGACACCAGTGATGGGACACTATTCCTCCCACTAACACCAATGATGGGACACTATTCCTCCCACTGACACCAATGTTGGGGCAATATTCCCCCCCAACACTGACACCAACGATGGGACACTATTCCTCCCCCCCCACAATGACACCATTGATGGGGCACTATTCCTCCCCCCACTGACACCAATGATGGGGCACTATTCCTCCCCCCACTGACACCAACGATGGGGCACTATTCCTCCCCCCCACTGACACCAACGATGGGGCACTATTCCTCCCCCCCACTGACACCAACGATGTGGCACTATTCCACCCCCCACTGACACCAACAATGGAACACTATTCCTTCCCCCACTGACACCAATGTTGGGACACTATCCCCCCCACTGACACTAATGACGTACTATTCCTCCTACTGACACCAAAGATGGGGCACTATTCCTCCCACTGACACCAATGATGGGACACTATTCCTCCCAATGACACCAATGATGGGGCACTATTCCACCCCCCACTGACACCAACGATGGAACACTATTCCTCCCCCCCATTGACACCAACAATGGGCCACTATTCCACCCCCCACTGACACCAACGATGGGGCACTATTCCACCCCCCACTGACACCAACGATGGAACACTATTCCTTCCCCCACTGACACCAATGTCGGGACACTATCCCCCCCACTGACACCAATGACGTACTATTCCTCCTACTGACACCAAAGATGGGGCACTATTCCTCCCACTGACACCAATGATGGGACACTATTCCTCCCACTGACACCAATGATGGGACACTATTCCTTCCCCCACTGACACCAATGTTGGGGCACTATTCCCCCCCAACACTGACACCAACGATGGGGCACTATTCCCCCACCCCCACAATGACACCAACGATGGGGCACTATTCCTCCCCCCACTGACACCAACGATGGGGCACTATTCCTCCCCCCACTGACACCAACAATGGGGCACTATTCCCCCCCCCCCCACTGACACCAACGATGGGGCACTATTCCTCCCACTGACACCAATGATGGGGCACTATTCCTCGCACTGTCCCAATGATGGAGCACTATTCCTCCCACTGACATCAATGATGGGGCACTATTCCTCCCACTGTCACCAATGATGGGGCACTATTCCTCCCACTGTCACCAATGATGGGGCACTATTCCTCCCACTGATAGCAATGATGGGGCACTATTCCTCCCACTGTCACCAATGATGGGGCACTATTCCTCCCACTGACACCAATGATGGGGCACTATTCTTCCCACTGTCACCAATGATGGGGCACTATTCCGCTCCATAAAACACACTTGGGGGGAAATGTCTGTGCTTCTTATGGAGCGGCCGGCCCAGTATTCCCGCCGCCGTTGTATGTCTGCAGTCTCTGGTCATCTCCTGTACTGTGTCCACAGTCTCTGGTCATCTCATGTACTATGACCGCAGTCTCTGTCATCCCCTGTACTGTGTCCGTAGTCTCTGGTCATCTCCTGTACTGTGTCCGCAGTCTCTGGTCATCTCCTGTGCTATGTCCGCAGTCTCTGATCATCCCCTGTACTATGTCTGCAGTCTCTGATCATCCCCTGTACTATGTCCGCAGTCTCTGATCATCCCCTGTACTATGTCCGCAGTCTCTGGTCATCCCCTGTACTATGTCCGCAGTCTCTGGTCATCTCCTGTACTGTGTCCGCATTTGTTCATAGTTTTTTTTTTTTAAACTATAGTCCGGCCCTCCAACGGTCTGAGGGACAGTGAACTGCCCCCCTTTTTAAAAAGTTTGAGGACCCCTGCTTTAAAACATGTGTATATATATATATATATATATATATATTTTTTTTTTTTTTTTTTTTAATTTATTTATTTATTTATTTTTAATTTTAAAGTGCAACATTTCAGATAACATTTACATCTGCTCTCTACTATTACAACTGCTTACTGCTTCAGCAGTACGTTAAATTAAATCAGATGGGGAGCTGCTGCTTTACACTGAACATTAAAAAAACATTCCCTGGCACCAAATACAATCAGCTAAGAAACAGCTTTATTCTGTTTCCAGAATTAAGATTAAAAGGTTTTTGTTACATACTTCATGTTTGCAAATATAAGTGAAACTGCAATACCTCACCAAGGCACCTCCACAAAATGTGGAACTCAAACATATATAGCAATAATAATTTAAACCAGTCTTGCTTTGGAGGTAGTACCATTCTCCATCTTGGTACAGCAAAACACCAGACGTGCAGATCTGTGCAAAGCAGACAACTAGAAATGGGTGGGAAAGTGTTAACAGTCTCTGTCTCCTGTGGTAATTGTTGTTTCAAAGGCATAGTAAAGGTAATTTTTTTGCAATGATAGTGCTTATAGATCAAGATTTGTACATTAAAATGACTATATTACTCCAGGATATATAATGGTTTTTATTCTTTGTAACCTTGTTTACTGACTCATTCTAACTACGCCTGTCATTGTATATTATAGTATAGACATAGTTGCATAGTTAGTAGGTTTAAAAAATATGAATCAATATTGCAAGGGTATATACAGTAGGTGAAGTGTCAAGATAAATTATATATTGGGATTACACTATAGGAGGCATCATCCCAAGATCTTGAACTATGTATCGAAGGAAAAATTGGTGGGACAGTGAACAGTGAAAATAACAAATCATTAAAATTTCTACAAAATTTTATTGCAAAAAGTCATATTAAAAAACATGTACAAAGAACAAAAACATTCACATTCTGTGAAACTCTATTAAGAGTACAGTAAGATCAATATACTAGTCTATGGGTTTTTCTGGGCATCAGAACCTCAAATGTATCCATATTTCCTTATGATGATATGTTGTACTGTGAAGAATCCACGAAAAAAGATAAACAACATCAAAGTAAATATATAACACATAAAATATACAATATGTGCATGATGTAATGCATACTGATGTATTTATGTCCTTCACAACAAAAGAACAAAAAATCAAACACAACTCCTTCTAACCAACCTTGCACCATTGATACAATTCAAGGCTTGGGGGCAGCAATCAAATCCCACCTGGCCCGTGCGGGGACCCTCCATGGCAACACAAAAGCTAGAAAAGGGTAAGAAAAGGAAAATAGGGAATGGAAGAGGAGGGGGAACATAAACTGATTTTGTTTCAGATGTTAAGATAACATCCCATTATCCCAAATAAAATAAAACCACCTTTCACCCAGAATTAAAGTTGGTATAGGCAAAGAAAAAATATATCTCTTACGCCTCTGGTCAAACCAAAGCTCTTTCAAGAATAGAGCAACAGTATATCTCAATAACTCAGAATATGAGGACTCTAATAATAATGATAAAAATGGGTATACTGTAAGTGCCAGCCATGTTCCCACTGTTTGTAGACTTATATAAAGCGACCCATAGGGTGATGATGGGGTGATAGGGGTAAGTAACCTTCAAATATTCACTAGTGTGTTTGTTAATCAGCTGATCCCTATAAGTTTTATCTATGATGTCAAAGAATTGCCTCTGACACATATCCTTTCTCAGACATGATCACAACATTTTCCCCTTTATCAGAGGGTTTGATTACAATTTCCTTCCTAGTGTGCAAATTACATAAAGCTGTACATTGAACTGATGTCAAATTAGAGTGCTTAGACTTGGTTGTGATAAGTTGAATTTTCCTAGCTGCTTGCTTTACAAAAAGTTTCAAATGTGGATTAGAGCTCTGTTGGACAATTGATGATTTGTTTTTGTATTCCTGGAATGTTTCAGTCATGTCAATAGATATCTCGGGCTCCTCAACTGCTTGAAACATATCTCAGGGTGTATCCCACACTCTTTCACTTTTAAATTGAATAAGGGTCATTGGAGACCTATAGTCAGCCTAAGAGAAATCCTGCCAGCTGGACAATAGTCCATATAGTGGTAATTCCCTTGAGTTCATTTTTTTATCCCTCCCAGAATGATTTCAGACTTAATTTGCACAAAACAAAATGATGATTCTTAAAATGTTACCAAACCCAGGACCCTGCATTCACTATATCTGGTCTCCCACAGTACACACTACACGAAAATGGAAATATTTTAGTAAATATAAACTGCTAAATACCTTTTCTCATCAGCACTTAGAGTAGTCTTGTGACTTCTATCAGTTTTCAGCAGAGCATTGGTTAAAGCTTGTAGGAGGAGTTTTCTTTCTGCTCTAGGAGGATGCAGAACCTCTCACCTCTGTCTGGACAGTACTGATTGGTCCTGTGCTGATAACATGCACTCTCCCAAGAGAACTGATAGTAGGTGTGTGTGTGTAGGACAGAAATACATGTAATAATATTGTATGTGTTATGTATTAATTTTGTTTTTGTTATATTGACCTCACTGAACTCTTACCTGAGTTCCATACAGTGTATGGCGTTTTAATGTTTTTGTTCTTTGTAATTTGTTCATTTGTCCATTGGGAATTTTTAATATGACATTTTGTAAAAGAACGTTGTATACATTAAATGTTGTATACATTTTAATTATATTCACTGTTGGAGGCACACTCCCACCCATTTTTTTTGGTATATACAGTAGTTCAGGTTGAAAAAAAGACACTAATCTGTCTAATCCAACCAATGACTTCTGAATTATTTTAAATCTTTTCTGCTTTTTGTAATTTTTTTTTTGCTGTCAACATGAGAAGTTTGCTTAGCGATTTGCCCTTTTCTTCCCTAAGGGAGAATAAAATTGGAAAGAGATTTGTGATGATTTAATGCACATGGTAATGGACTCAGGAGATACAAACATATACAGCAAAGTGAATGAAAGGACAAAAAAATCTTTGTTGTTTGTACTATTTCTTTTTTTTTTTGTCTCCTTTCCTCTTACTCCATTTTCTCTCCTGCTTTGAAAGCCACTTACTGGCAGAGACTTTTAATAGCAACCAAAATTATTACATAAACAAAATGGTTGGAATGCATTTCAGCAGTTATTTTCATTAATCCTTAGTAGAATGCATTTGCCCATAAAGCTCTACCAAGGGACTGTGATAGAAAATTAGATGACAGTATCCATTCCAACTACAGATGGAGTCCAAGAAATGGTAATTTTTCTTACTTTGTTTTCTGATTAACTACTCAAGTTTTGGCTCTGAATGAATGGTACTGTAACTATGACAAGTATTATTGTATTTTCTTACTATAATAGACCAAAGGATTATTCAAATTGTTTACACTCTGTAAGGTTTTGTATGACTTTCAATATTTAAAACCCAATATATAACTAATAAATATACTGTATTAGTTTAATGCCTGGCTAAAGGAATTTGCTCTTCCTAGAAATACAAAAAATCAGAACACATACCATGATATGTCAACAATTTAATTTTAACCACTTAAAGTGTTACTAAACCCACAACGGGAAAATCAGTCTGTATATGCAGTAAATAATGCTTGTTATACTCACTGTGAAACCTAAGGGGTTAATCCTCTGCATTGTGTAAAAAGGCTGTTTGATCCTGACTTCTCTGCCCCTCCTCTTCTTTATATGTCCACCTAATAACAGACTGAACCCGTAGCCATTCTGCACATGCTCAGTTTGGTGTGTATTGCTAGAGAGGTTTTTTTTTTGTCTTGGGAGAGTGTATGTGATCAAGTACAGGACCAATCAGCACTGTCCAGATGGAGGGTCAGCAGTCCTGCATCCTTCTGGAACAGAATGAAAACTCCTCCTACAAGCTTTAACCAGTGCTCTGCTGAAGTCACAAGACTGCTCTAACCCCTGATGAGAAAAGATATTTAGCAGTTTATATTCATTAATATAATTGCATTTTCATGTTCTGTGTATGGTGGGAAACCAGATATAGTGAATGCAGGGTCCTGGGTTTAGTAACATTTTAACCTCTGGAAGGTTTTACCCCATTCATGACCAGGGCATTTTTTGCTATACAGCACTGTGCTACTTTAGCGGGCCATTGCTCAGTAATGCAACACTGTACACAAATAGAGATTTCTTTTGGTGGTATTTTATCACCACTGGGTTTTGTATTTTTTATTATATAGACATGTGCACTACCCCTTAGGGATTGCTGATGAATTTGGGTCCCCCTATAGTCCTGCACCGCCAGTCAGTTAGCATTTTCCATTCAAGCTCCCATTCGTAGACAGAAATCAGGCCTTGAGCATTTGTTTTGTTATTTTATTGAGGGGATTAAACTTAGATGGGGTAAGGGGAGTATAGGATTGCCAAATAAACCTAAATCTGAGTACAACTTCCTGAACTATTCACAGCTTCTTCTCTCTAACACAGTCTCTGTTGGAGTGCTAGCCAGCAGCTCCAGATGTACTACCTAAGACCCCAGATGAACTCCTCATCACCCAGCAATCTGGAGACTTTCTTCCTGAGCAGAGGATCTGGCTCCTGTTCCTTTAAATGGGTAACATTCACTAGTTGGGGGCTAATCTGGTTTCCCATCAGAGTGCTCCTTCCTTTATCCACCTAGGCGGTGCAGGTTTACTCACTCAGATCCTCTCCTGTACCACTTGCAGAATGACCTCTACTACCAGGCCTATCAGCTGGGCTGCTCCTTCCCTGCAATAGAGCTGGTCCTCTCTTAGGGGGCCAGTGAGTCCTGAGTTTTCCTTCTTTCCAGCTCCAGGCTCGCAGGCAGGCCCCATCCCACTAGGCTTTCTATCAGCCTTCCACCTCAAACTCGCATATTCCTCTTTTCTTCTGCCATCTGACTCTCCTCCTGCTACTGAGCAGACTGCAACACTTTTGAAGGGAGTCCAGCCCCTTGACAAGCCTCCTGTTGGGAATTGGCTGAGGTCCCTCAAAAGTGCAGCCAGCCACTCCTCAGATCCACTCACTGCCTCCAAGGCTCTCCTCCTTCTCAGAGCAAGGGGAAATTCTAGAGAGGCTGGCCTGCAGAGTCTCTGAGTCCTGATTAGAATTTGACCCTTCTGACTATCTCACCTGAGCTGCTAATCAGATGCTCACTAGCCATTAGAGTCTAGCTCCCCCTAGCTAAACTAGAAGGGTGCAACAGACAAAAAAAGACCAAAAGTTTGAAAAAAAAACCCACTATTTTCTACTTACTGTTATAAAACATATCTAATTAAAAAAAATCAAAACATCACATTTTTTCATAAATTTAGACCAAAATGTATTCTGCTGCATGTCTTTGATAAAAAAATACCAATATGTGTATATTAATTGGTTTGTGTGAAAGTTATAGAGTCTACAAACTATGGCATATATGCTGGAATTTACGCAGCTATAGATGTTATACTTGTAATGATGGTCATCAGCAACTCATAGTGTGACTTTGATAGTCTGGTAGGCAATTTGATACTAACAGACTCTGACATCGCTAATGACACTAGTACAGTCATCAGATATAATCATCAAGTGGAAATCAAGGGGATAACTGAATGCCTAACAAGTGTAATGTAAACTAAGAGGGTGTTACACTCACCCCACACTTAAAACAGCCATGTCCTCATTGGCTGGGGCAAGAAAGAACAAAAAAGGCTCCTGAGCCCATGAGCGGTTCATCCTATATAAAACAAAATGGGAAGGGAAAAGAGTACAATAACTGGGAAGGGGGAAATAAATATTTCAACACACAATCAAAATAAATAAATAGTACAAAAATAAAAATCTTGCAAATGTACACTTTACATGAATTACATACTGTATTTTACATTTCCTGATGGACGCTAACTCTCTAGCAGCAGGACAATGAATACAGCACCATGACCAAATTGGTAAACCAACCAGTGTTAACATAGAGATGAAGCACCTCCCCCTAGATGGAGGCCCTTCATCAGAAATTATATTCTTTGTTCTTCACATGCAGGGGAGACAGCTATCCTGTAACCTGCAAAACAGTAAGGAGAACAACATAAAACATAACCAATTGCGAATAGCACAGTCCTATATCTAAATAGGTAATAAGGCATAACAATGAACCTAGACCATATTTGTTTGGGTTCTTTTTTTTTTGAGTCCTTGTTTAAGGAGGAGCCTCTCCAAAGCAAATAAGGTGAATGCCCTTAGTCTCTCTGAAAAAAACAAACCCAGACCAGCCTATCTGTGAAAAACCAAAGAGCCCAGCATTATCCATAGACTATGTCAGTCCACTGGACCAAAATCTCAATAATATTTCCACGGACTGGGTTGGAACTATCAGGTCTCCGGATGGTCACAGAATAGCTATGGCTTGGTTGTCCTTCTCTTACAACCACCACCCGATCTTTATGAATAGCGCGGTCCTTTTTCTTGATGTCCTGGAAGTGGGCAGAGGCTCCTTCTAAATAAGGCCCTCTCAGGTGTCTGGGAACGTGCATATGGTCCCAGATCAAGTCCTCCTCCCATTGTGTCCGGGACTCCATAATGACCTGGGGAACGTAGGGGTAGTACAGGCCCCATTCTACCACTACTCTACCACTACTCTCCTCTGTATCTCCCATTGCAACCGGGAGAAGCGGGGCAGGATTCTCTTGTCCCCCAACCAGGCTGCACACTGGACTGTGGTGACCGAATGACACACTCCTGTTTTGCAATGTCTCTGAACTTTGTCCTGGGCCAGGGAGAAGCAGCAGACTTAAATGGTGGGGAGTGGGATGAAATCCTGACTGGCTCTGACCAGCAGGATCATCCAGCAGAGTCTGGAGTGTATGGGGGTTTTGACAATTTTGTCTGTAAATTCAGCTCAACTGTAGTATCCCCCAGTCCCACTCCTCCTCTGTCTCCTCAGAGGTAATTCTGTTCTATCTCTAGGGGCCCAAACCTTGCCAGTAGTCTGGGCGATTCCCAATTACTTCCCCACCGGCTCACCTAAGGACTGGTCATCCCCGCAACTAGGCTCTTTCCAAGAAGAGAGGTCAGGACAGGAGAGCAAGGCTGGCTGTTCCAATGGGTTGGCTTAATCCTGCTGTACATTAGCTGTAGACTCCAGCCTTCCTGCATCTTTTGGCAAGCAGGGAATGTCCTGGACAAGCCCCCACATGTAACACTAACCCTTTAGGGATTGTTGACGAATTTAGGTCCTCCTATAGTTCACAGCCAGTCAGTTGGCATTTTCCCCACAAGCTTCTATTCATAGACAGAAATCAGGCCTTGAGTCTCTCAGTCCTAAACAAACTTTGACCCCTCTGACTATCTCACTTGAGCTGCTAATCAGCTCCTCACTAGCCATTAGGGTCTAGCTTCCCCCTACCTAAACTAGGAGGATGCTAAAGACAAAAAAAAGACCACAATTATGAAAAAAAAGCAATATTTTCTACTTACTGTTATAAAACATATCTAATAAATAAGTGTAGGTGTCTATTGTTCATGTGAAAGTTATAGAGTCTACAAACTATATGTACTGGAATTTATGCAGCTATAGATGCTATACTTGTAATGATTGTCATCAGCAACTCATAGTGTGACTTTGAAAGTGTGGCAGGCAATTTGGCACTAACAGACACTGGCTGAGAGGGACACTAACTCACACTGATGTTGCTAGTGACACTAATGCAGTCATCAGATATAATACTGTACACTGTACTAATGACACTTGCTGAGAAGGGGTTAACATCAAAAAATGGTGAAAGGTCTGGGGGATAAAACATATCAAGAGCGACTTCAGAAATTTAACATGTACAGTCTGGAGGAAAGAAGGGAAAGGGGAGACATGATTTAAACCTTTAAATACATCAAGGGGATGAATAAGGTTCAGGAGGGCAGTATTTTCAACACGAAACCAAAATCAAGAACTCGGGTATATGACCTTAAAATAACTGGAGGAAAGTTCAAAACTAATCTCAGAAAGTACTATTTTATTGAAAGAGTAGTGGATGCTTGGAATAAACTTCCAGCAGAGGTAGTGAGTCAATGAACAGAAAATAGCTTCAAACATGCTTGAGACAAGCATAAATCTGTACTCAACTCAACAAAAAGTTAACCCCCCCCCAAAAAAAAAACACACACACACACACACACACACACACACAAAAAAACAGGCAGACTCATTAGACCACTTTGTCTTTTTCTGCCATCATGTTTCTATGTTCCTAAGTAGAAATCAAGGGAATAATTGCGTGCCTAACAAGTGTAATGTGTGCTGCTTTTATTCACAGATCTGGCTGTTTTTTCCTGCTTTTCAGGAAGAAGAAACAGCCAGATCACTGTTCAAACTACACAGAGTTTTGTGTGTTTGTAAACATCAACAAAATCATTGTTTGAAACCTGCTGACAAACTCGTACTGTGCACAATCACAGCACAGGTCAGCAGGGGGCACACGCATGCCTAAAAACTCAGAAGCAGATGTTGACATACATGTGCATTGCTGAACCTGCATTTGCCACCCACTCACAGGTGATGTACTGTGAGCAGATGGCAAGAGGTTAAAAACAGGTTACAATCTAAAAATTATTATATCCATTTTCAGGGGAAATCATAAAGACTATCTAAGGCAGTGGTTCTTAACCTGGGTTCGATCGAACCCCAGGGGTTCGGTGAGTCAGTCTCGCGGGTTCGGCAGAGGTGAAGACCCACACCCGACTCATATGATTCGTGCAGTAAATATTCATTATTATGTTTTTGTTTTTGTGTGAAAATCATGTTTTAATGGTTTTGTTCTTTGTTCTTAATGGTTTTGTTCATTTTGTGCACCTATGTATAAATATATACCTAAATATATACCTATGTTTTGAATTTGAAAAATCATATTTTATTTTTCCAATTAAGAAGGGTTCGGTGAATGCGCATATGAAACTGGTGGGGGTCAGTACCTCCAACAAGGTTAAGAACCACTGATCTAAGGCAATCTTTAGAATTCTGACGTGCCTATGCATTACAAATGTGAATGCCAGGAACAAATTGATGTACCTGTGGTAAAGAGGTTCACTGAGCCTGACATGTTCTTAAGACACTCCTCCTTAAATTTTTCCTTAAATATCTGCTGATACATCATGCTATATAAACACCAGTCAACACCCTAACACTAACGTTAGCCTCCTTTCCTAAAAAACAATCTCTTTTCATGGAATATGAAATTAAACTGACCACTCCTTTCTTTAAATGTTTGGTTTTAAAATAAACACAAATCTCTTTTACAAAATTGCAAAAATGTATTCCAGATCTTTCTGAAGACAGCTGGCAGGAGGCAACTGACACCTGGTTTGCAGATTCAATCATCAGACAGATTTATACAGTTTATGTTCATACATCACTTAAAGTGTATGCCTGCTACATCATACGGGCCTCCTTAAACATTTTTTTTAAGGGCAAAGACGCTTCAACCACTTTGTATCACATCTTCTAGACCTGCCCTTATATTACAGCTTTCTGGGGCTGCACTGTATATTGCAATGGAAACAAATTTAGGTTTTTCTAGTCCCAGAACATCCGAAGTCCACCTTTGGGTATCCTGAATGACTTTGTTCCTTTGACCCATGAACGTGTCATGTTTTGATTGATTTCTTTTCAAGCTAGAAAAGCTATATTGCTCAATTGGAAGAATCCTAACCCCCGACTCTAAAACAAGTTTTTCATCTGATTAATGCAGACTTGCCAAAATACAAGATCATATATGACGGTAGAGCATATCCAAAAGAGGTTCACAAATTTGAACTCTATGGTTGGATCCCCTTATGACTTCATACTCTAGATACCAATTTTTAATTCCCTGCATTTCTTCGCTACACAATGTTTTCTGTTGTAAATACAGAGAAGAGAGGGAGCACATGTGAATGTGGTGAATGATGGATGGATTTGTCTTTTTTGTTCTTGTTTTTTTAAGGTACTCTTATATTAACCAATGTCTTATGTTATTGGGTTGCCTATACCATACTGTACTGTATATTCCTATCTATGTATGTCAAGCCACAATGAGTTTTATTGAGCCGTTCATCTTTACATGTATCTTATGTAAAACTCAACAAAACATGTTTAAAAAAAGACACTCCTCCTTCAGGGCTGCTGAACTTCCTCCCCACCACCACAGCTGTACTACAGAGAGAGCAGCATTTGGGAGCTTTGAAACTTGATGGCTGGAGCCTGATGGAGACTCACAAACACTTGTTCCCCATATGGACAACTGTGATTGACAGTAGGCAGTAGGAGGATTCATAGCCAATAGACAGCCACTGCCCACTGTCAATCACAAGGGGAGTGGTCCTTATAGGGAACAAGTGTCTGTGAAGTATCATCAGGATCTGCCCACTCAGACTACAGTGTTCTTAACAGCCAGTGACAAGTGTGGAGAGGAGGAAGTAGCAGCAGCAAGCTTCTACACAGCATACAGGGACAAATACTCTGCTTGTTTCTGTATGCCAACTTAGAATTGGCCTTAATTACCTCTAGTTTCATTATTTACAAACTGCAAGAATTATTTTGGTCTAGTGCTGTAAAAGTAGCATTATTAAGAACTACCCAAATCCACTGTACATGTTATTACCAGAAAAGTGTTGTTAGTACCTTATTGAATGTCCCCGACAATAATTATCACTGAACATACATTTGCATGGTTTTATATTTCTCCATAGCTGTTGTGCAGCATTCTGTCCATATTTTTACATTTATTTGAGGTTTACTACTTAAAAAATGGAGAGAAATATAGGTCACATGGCCATTCTTGGTCTTTTCCATCCTGGTCTGTTTGAGCTGTTAGGAGGAATAAAGTGAAACCAGCACATTGCTGCAGGGACACACAGTGCAACAGCAATTGACATTTGTTTTGATATGATAGGGATCTACATGTTGAATTTCTACAACAGTGATTCTATACCAGGCTAGAAATCGCAGAAGAAAACTGTTGGTAACTTTGCCCTCTCCAAACCTAAACTATAAACAAGATTTGAATTAAAAGGAGACTGATCACATGGCACAGTAGCATCAATATTGGTAAACCCCCTTTGGCATCAGAGGTAGGTTTGGCACAGAGTGTAAAAAAAGCTTGGTCATCATATAGAAGTTGAATTCTGCTGTGTGCCAGTCACTGAGTTGCAGCCATTGGGTTTGTTCCACTGCAAAGAAGTAGTATTTAAACATAGGACCAGATAAAGTACTTATTAGCAAGGTGGACACGAAATCAGGTTCAGACCAAAGAACAGGAAAGGCAGCAGACACATGTTGTTTGAAAACTATGCAGACGGTCAAAGTGGAATATAGGAATCAGTAGCCCTCAAGCCCAAATAAATAAATTGTTGTCCATTGTCCATCTGAAAATTTATTAATAACAAATGGACAAATGTCTATGGTTAAGGGTCCTTTCAGTTTTCTTTGTGGACAAAAACTGACTCAGATGAAAGAGGATGTAAATGTCCAAAATATTGTTTTTTTTTCTCAAAATTGTCGGTCCTTTTTTTTTATAGCACAAAAAATAAAAACGCACACTCAATCAAGTACCACCGAAAGAAAGCTCAATTTGTGGGAATAAAAAGATGTAAATTTCATTTGGGTGCAGCATTGCATGACAGTGCAATTGCCAGTTAAAGTAATGCAGCGCCGTATCACCAACCGCTTCCTGACCATTTCCTGACTGCCCTATAGCAGAAATACTGCTACAGGGTGGCATGTGTGTGCAAAATCACGTATATATACGTGATTCGTGCTCCCATGGTTTCAAACCCCTCCCAGATAGCGTAAGATTGCTCATCAGTACACCAGTAATCATATTTAACCCCTTAATTGTCAGGAACATGCTCATACACAATAAACCTCCATTGCTAGTATAGTGTCTGAATGGATCAATATCTTTGTTCAGATCAGCATTATACCAGCGTTCACATTAGTATAGTGTCCGCAAAAGAGCATCATTAGTGGGATCAGCCCCGACACCTGCCAGCCCCTCCACTTACCCCCTCCTTCTCCCTCAGCAAGTGCAGTGTCAGTAGGTCACTGTCACTTGATACATTGCACACAAAACCGCAGTGTTCGCAGAATCAAGCCTGATCTCTGTTAGCAGTTGCTGGTAAATTTTGATGACTCTCATATGCAGCAGAGTGCCAGTACTGTGCCACGCTACCTTTTGGTGAACTGGCAAACACCAGCGGCCTAGTATATCCTGGTCTTTCACAAACCAGCACTGCAGTATCACTTGGTGATGGCAAGTCCCATAAGTGTAGTACAAGCTGGTGCAATGGTGAGCACATGTATTGTCCCACAACCACCAAGAATTCGCACACAGGCCCCTAGAGCCCCTAGTATCCTTCCGGATGTGCTTGCATATCCTGATTGGTAGCCCACAAATTCTGCAGCACTCGTACTTCCCCCACCCACTGCCCAATTCGGAATTCAGGTGGAAACAGCAAATTTAACTACTCCCCTTTATTTTGTGGAGCTGTTTTTCACAGAAGATCTGTATACATTGATTGTGGATCAAAGCAATTTATATGCACAACAATTTATCGCCGCCAACCCAAATTCAAATCTTGCCAGACCATTCACATGGGAACCTATTACGGTTTCTGAATTAAAAATTTTTTTTGGCCTAACCCTCAACATGGGAGTTACTAAAAAAAATAATTGCAGTTGTATTGGTCCACAGACCCAATTCATCATATGCCCGTGTTCTCTGCTGCCATGGCCAAGCATATATATGAGAGTATAATGTGTTTTATGCATTTCAATGACAATAACTCTGTCGTCCTCCAGGTGATCCTGAATTTGACAGGCTCCACAAAATTCAGCCCCTCGTAAATCACCTTAACCAAAAATTTGCAGATGTCTATACTCCCAAGAAAAACATCTGTGTTGATGAGTCCCTCATTATTTTTTCTGGCCGCCTTGCATTCAAACAATTTCTCCCCAGCAAGCATGCCAGATATGGGGTCAAAATTAATAAGACCTGTGAGAAGGCAACAGGCTATACTTATAAGTTTCAGATTTACGAGGGAAAAAACACGTGGAGCCCCCCACATGGCCAGACTACATGGGGAGCAGTGGCAAGATAGCTTAGGACTTGGTGTCAACCCTTTTCCATATGGGGTACCACTTATACGTGGACAATTTTTATTCAAGCGTGCCACTATTTAGACATTTTTACAATCTTGGAACTGGCGCATGTGGCACCATGCGACCTAATGTGGGCCCAACAAGGACCAGTGACATACTGCTACATCACTGGACTTTGAATGGTCATACCAGGATGACGCCTACAGCTTCAGGCATCATTCTGGCATCGTTTTTTTTTCTTTCTAATTAGCTGCAGGATTGCTTTTACATGCAGTGGGAGATGATGCCCCCCTCCCCTGCTGCCTTCAACGGCCTTCTCGGGCAGTCCTGTGCCATCGGGGGAACCTGAGAATGCAGCAGGTGTTTCTGCCAAGTGACCATAGAGCTGATTGGAGATTGGAATGGTGCCAATCATCTCTATAGTCTAAGAAATCAGAAGCTACAAGCATTTCATCACTTTAGTTTTGCAGGATATAAACAGTGCCATTTGTAAATTGGGAAAGCATCTGATCACACCAATCTTGGTTTGATTAGATAATGTAAGGGCAGAGGAGATATCTAGAGTCTGATAGACCCCAGATTTCTCAAAAAACAATACAGTTGCAAGAAAAAGTATGTGAACCCCTTAGGATTACGTGGAGTTTTGCATGAATTGGGCATAAAATGTGCTCTGAACGTCATCTAAGTCACAACAATAGAAGAACACAGTCTGCTGAACATAATACTACACAAACATTAGATGTTGCCATGGTTTAATTGCACATAACATGTAAACATTCACAGTGCAGGGAGAAAAAATATGTGAACCTTTGGACTTAATCTGGTTGACCCTCCTTTGTCAGCAATAACCTCAACCAAACGTTTCCCGTAGTTGCAGATCAGACCTGCACAATGATATGGAGTAATTTTGGACCACTCCTCTTCAAAAAACTTTTTCAGTGTAGCAATATTCTTGGGATGTCTGATGTGAATCGCTCTCTTAAGGTCATGCCACAGCATTTCAATCGTTTTGAGGTCAGGACTCTGACTGGGCCACTCCAGAAGGCGTATTCTGTGGTGTTGCAGCCATTGTTTTGGTGAATTACTTGTATGCTTTGGGTCATTGTCCTGTTGCATCAACCATCCTCTGCAGAGCTTCAGTTGGCGGACAGATGGTCTTACGTTTTCCTGCAAAATGTCTTGATAAACTCTAGAATTCATTTTCCCATCAATTACAACAGTCCGTCCAGGCCCTGAGGCAGCAAAGCAGCCCCAAACCATGATGCTCCCTCCGCCATGTTTTACAGTGGGGATGAGGTTTTGATGTTGGTGTGCTGTGCCTTTTTTTCTCCACACATAGTCTTGTGTGTTCTTCCCAAACAACTCAATCTTGGTTTCATCTGTCCACAGTATATTTTGCCAGTAGTGCTGTGGAACATCCAGGTGCTCTTTTGCAAACTTCAAACATGCTGCAATATTCTTTTTGGACAGCAATGGCTTCCTCCGTGGTGTCCTCCCATGTACTCCATTCTTGTTTAATGTTTTCCTTATTGTAGATGTGTTAAAAATGTTAGCATGTGCCAGAGATTTCTGTAGGTCTTTAGCTGACACTCTGGGATTTTTCTTTACCTCATGCAGCATTCTGCGCTGTGCTCTTGCAGTCATATTTACAGGACGACCACACCTAGGGAGAGTAGCAACAGTGCTAAACTTTCTCAATTTGTAGACAGTCTGTCTTACCGTGGACACATGAACATCAAAGCTTTTGGAGATACTTTTGTAACCCTTTCCAGCTTCATGCAAGTCAACAATTCTTGATGGTAGGTCTTCTGAGAGCTCTTTTCTGCAAGGCATGGTTCACATCAGACAGTGCTTCTTGAAACCAGTAAACCCAAAACAGGTGTGTGTTTTTTAAGGGCAGGACAGCTGTCAGCAACACATCCAATATCATCACACTGATTGGAGTCAAGGTTGGCTCACTCCTGGCTCCAATTAGCTCTGGGAGAAGTCATTAAGCTAGGGCCTCACATACTTTTTCCTCCCTGCACTGTGAATGTTTTCATGTTATGTGCAATTAAACCATGGCAACATCTAATGTTTGTGTAGTATTATGTTCAGCAGACTGTGTTCTTCTATTGTTGTGACTTAGATGACGTTCAGAGCACATTTTATGCCCAATTCATGCAAAACTCCACGTAATCCCAAGGAGTTCACATACTTTTTCTTGCAGCTGTATATGGCAATGCCCCTTGAAGTCATAGGGAATATTTGCATTCCCTATGATAGCATTAAAAGTGATAAAAAAAATGAAAGGACAGTGTAAATATAATTGAAAAAATCAAAATAACTTTAAAAAAAACACCCTTGCGTGTATACCTGTGTGCGTGAGCGTTGACCCTGTATCGCTGTGACTGTCAGATCAAGGGCAGTAATTCTAACACTAGATCTCCTCTGTAAATCTAAAATTGTAGCTTGTAAAGGCTTTTAAACTTTGCCTATGCATATTAAAAATGTATGCAGTTTGTCACCATTGCACGGGGCATGCACAGTTTAAAGCATGTCATGTTTGGTATCGATTTACTCAGCATACCATCATCTTTTATATTTAAAATATATTGTTTTTTGTGCATTAAAAGCAAAAGTGTGGGGTGCATGCGCGGTCGGCAACTCTGATGGCTGCATCTTACTGAGCTCCACTCCTCTCCTGGCCCTAGAGACTCACCCACGGCGCATCGCTGGTCCACAGGCGTCCCTGGGTGAGTCACAGTAGCGGGGCACCCAGCTCTCCAGTCCCCAGCCTCATCATGGGGAAGATCGGGCGCTGGAAGCCCCCTTCCCCGCCGCCACATGAGTCGCTGCAGCGGTTCCTCCATAAGCCGCAATCCCCGGCCTCAATTTCAGCCGCGATCCAGCAGCTGAGCTTCGAGGGGCCGCCGGTGGCAGCCGGAGGTACTGCAGTAGCTGCCTCTGCAATACAGCAAACCTCCTCACATTCTCAGTGTCCCCAGATGAAGGAATAAGAGCCCCTGACTCCTGTAGGGGGGGCGATGGTGCACTCTCCGCTGAGCCCTCCACCACCTGCTTCTGCCAATCCTCCTGTGCTGCCTAATACTAATACTCTCACAATATCTGTGCTGGAGGAAAAATTGCAGGTTTTTTTACGCAATATTACCGCCACCATATCCGCTGAAGTGAGCAAGTTGGCTTTGGATCTTCGGGGAGAAATAGCGCAAATTGGGGAACGCGTGGATCAATTGGAGAATAAATTTGATGAATTGGTGCAATACGTCCACGTCTTTGAAGAAGATAATGCGTATCTGAAGCACACCATGTCCCATATTCAGCTCCAACAAGAGGACTTGGAAAACAGGGAACACCAGCAAAATATCCGCATCCGCGGTATGTCTGAATCTATTGCCGATTCCCAACTCCACAGACATCTCTTGTCCTTCTTCACTGCAACCGCCCCCTTGGTTCCAGAAGCGGATTGGAGCATGAACAGGGTCCACCGATCATTAGGTCCCAGACCTGCTAACGGCACCAGACCACGTGATATCATCGTCCGCTTTCACTTTTTTGAGAGCAAGGAAGCCTTGTTGGCTGCTGTGCGCAACATCCCGTCCCTGGAATTTAAAGGGGACCGGCTTCAGCTCTTCTGTGATCTCTCTCCAATTACCCTGCCTAAACGGCGAGCACTGAAGCCATTCACCACTCACCTCCAGCACCACCGTGTCCCTTATCGCTAGGGTTTTCCCTTCAGGTTGGTCGTCTCCAAAGATAATTCCCAAGTTTCTTTACGCGATCTTTATGAGGCGGACTCCTTCCTGAAGCAATTGGGACTACCTCCTCTGCCGGAAGACAATTCCTCATTATCGCCTTCTCCGTCTCGTCCTTCCGCCACCCCCAACAAGATTTGGACACCAGTTCATAGGGACCGGAAGCGCCCTTCACGTACTCCACAGCGTCCTCGTCCTCCTCGTTCCAGCGACATGCTTGCTTGATGCTTCTCTGCGGTGTTCCTCTGTGGGCATTTTGAGGTTGTATCCTTACCCCCCCTCTTCCCCCTCCCTTTTTCCCCCCTTTCCCCTCTCTTCCCCCCCCCTTTCCTTCCCTTTCCCCTCCCCTCCTTTCCTTTTTTTAAATTTTTTTCCTGTGCTGGGTCCCCCATATGTTATATTTTACTGGCCGGATTTGCTAACTGATATGTTCCGGTTGTCCTGTTGCCCCCGATCCTGTCCAGACAATTGTCCGGATGACTTGGGTTTTGATGTTTCTCCCAAGTTCATATCCTTACGGGTATCTATTTTTTATTGCAATGTTTTTGGTTTGTCTATTATTAGTTTTCTGTTTTGTCTCATCGATGGTATCGCCTTTATCTTTTCTGCTGATACATGTGTCATACTCATTGTTATTTTATGATGCCTTTACAACTTCTGTCATATAATGTCAAAGGTCTTAACTAGAGATGAGCGAAGAAATGAAAAATTCGATTCGTATGATTCGGCGAATTCGTGGACAATATTCGATTCGAGTCGAATAAATTCGCTGTGAATTTAACTTAAAAAAGGGTGTTTCTAGGCTTCAGAGAGACTTAATATTAGTGCAGAACACTGTACCTTTAATTTAAATGCCCTTGGAGTCTGCTGGGGAAGAGAAATAATACTGTCACTCAGTATGACATGCAGATGAGTGCCGTCGATCTTAGAATCACCGCACACTTCACTCATTTGGCCAGTCACGGGGCCAAAACCAGTGTTTGGAGCCACAGTGTGGCGGTGGAGGCAGCAGCAATGGGAGGCCATACAGCAACCTATGACAAAATGGAAACCAGCAGGAGTGTGAGGAGACCTGAAAGTGGCACATGGCAGAGTGGGAGCAATGGGAGGCGGTACAGGGACCCAGGTCACACTGTGGGACCAGCATCAGCGTGAACAGGCGGTACGGGGGCCCATGGCCGATTTGACCTCGTTCATCCCATAGTCCTGCCGACTCACGAATAGCGTGGCCTCCTCAAAGGGCCTGAGCAAGCGCAGGTGTCACGCATGAGCTGACAATGGCTGACATCTAAGTTACACAGGGAGTACCTTTATCCGCTTTTAACATCAGGAAATCTGTGATGGCCTTTCGCTGTTCGTAAAGGCGGTCTAACATATGTAGTGTTGAATTCCACCTTGTTGCAACGTCACAGCATGAGGAGTCGGTACAGGGGCCCATGGCAGATTACGTGCCTGGCAGCAGCAATGGGAGGCCCGTAATCTGCCAGCACCCTATGTCAAAAAATTGAACACACCAGCAGTGTGAGGAGACCTCAAAGTGGCACATGGCAGAGTGGGAGCAATGGGAGGCGGTACAGGGACCCAGGTCACACTGTGGGCTCAGCAGCAGCGTGACCAGGCGGTATGGGGGCCCATGGCCGATTTGGGGCCTGGTGGCACCTATGGAAGGCCTGTAATCTGCCAGCAACCTATGACAAAATGGACAACCGCAGGAGTGTGAGGAGATTTCAAAGTGGCACATGGCAGAGTGGAAGCAATGGGAGGCCGTACAGGGACCCAGGTCACACTGTGGGCTCAGCAGCAGCGTGACCAGGCGGTACGGGGGCCCATGGCCGATTTGGGGCCTGGCGGCACCTATGGGAGGCCTGTAATCTGCCAGCACCCTATGACAAAATGGAACCCTGGGCTGGGGCAGGCAGAACCGCCGTATCTTTATCACGGTTTTCCCAGGCCACTGAATGGCGACGCTGCATATGCTGACGCAACGCTGTAGTCCCAACATGGGCCTACTGGCCACGCTTGACTTTCTGGCCACATAGTCGACATACGGCTACGTTTACTTCCTCGGGCGGCTTGACGAAAAATTGCCACACCGCAGAGTAGGAAACTTTGCCTCCGCTACTCCTCACTGGCTGACTGCTACTTCCTCCGTGCACACCGGCACCATTACTGGCCGTGGTGGTAGGCTGCAGTGGAGCTGGTGCTCTACTCCGTGGCCGTTTGCCTCCACTGACACTGCTGCGACCCTGCTGCCTCCTGGCAGCAGCAATGGGAGGCCGTACAGGGACCCATGAGAGACTCTGGACTTGGCAGCAGCATGAGGAGGCGGTATATAGGGGCCCATGGCAGATTAGGGGCCTGGCAGCAGCTATAGGAGGCCCGTAATCTGCCAGCACCCTATGTCAAAAAATTCAACACACCAGCAGTGTGAGGAGACCTGAAAGTGGCACATGGCAGAGTGTGGCGATGGAGACAGCAGCAATGGGAGGCCGTACAGGGACCCATGAGAGACTCTGGACCTGGCAGCAGCATGAGGAGGCGGTATATAGGGGCCCATGGCAGATTAGGGGCCTGGCAGCAGCTATAGGAGGCCTGTAATCTGCCAGCACCCTATGTCAAAAAATTCAACACACAAGCAGTGTGAGGAGACCTGAAAGTGGCACATGGCAGAGTGTGGCGATGGAGACAGCAGCAATGGGAGGCCGTACAGGGACCCATGAGAGACTCTGGACCTGGCAGCAGCATGAGGAGGCGGTATATAGGGGCCCATGGCAGATTAGGGGCCTGGCAGCAGCTATAGGAGGCCCGTAATCTGCCAGCACCCTATGTCAAAAAATTCAACACACCAGCAGTGTGTGAGGAGACCTGAAAGTGGCACATGGCAGAGTGTGGCGATGGAGACAGCAGCAATGGGAGGCCGTACAGGGACCCATGAGAGACTCTGGACCTGGCAGCAGCATGAGGAGGCGGTATATAGGGGCCCATGGCAGATTAGGGGCCTGGCAGCAGCTATAGGAGGCCCGTAATCTGCCAGCACCCTATGTCAAAAAATTCAACACACCAGCAGTGTGAGGAGACCTGAAAGTGGCACATGGCAGAGTGTGGCGATGGAGACAGCAGCAATGGGAGGCCGTACAGGGACCCATGAGAGACTCTGGACCTGGCAGCAGCATGAGGAGGTGGTATAGGGGCCCATGGCAGATTAGGGGCCTGGCAGCAGCTATGGGAGGCCCGTAATCTGCCAGCACCCTATGACAAAAAATTCAACACACCAGCAGTGTGAGGAGACCTGAAAGTGGCACATGGCAGAGTGTGGCGATGGAGACAGCAGCAATGGGAGGCCGTACAGGGACCCATGAGAGACTCTGGACCTGGCAGCAGCATGAGGAGGCGGTATATAGGGGCCCATGGCAGATTAGGGGCCTGGCAGCAGCTATAGGAGGCCCGTAATCTGCCAGCACCCTATGTCAAAAAATTCAACACACCAGCAGTGTGTGAGGAGACCTGAAAGTGGCACATGGCAGAGTGTGGCGATGGAGACAGCAGCAATGGGAGGCCGTACAGGGACCCATGAGAGACTCTGGACCTGGCAGCAGCATGAGGAGGCGGTATATAGGGGCCCATGGCAGATTAGGGGCCTGGCAGCAGCTATAGGAGGCCCGTAATCTGCCAGCACCCTATGTCAAAAAATTCAACACACCAGCAGTGTGTGAGGAGACCTGAAAGTGGCACATGGCAGAGTGTGGCGATGGAGACAGCAGCAATGGGAGGCCGTACAGGGACCCATGAGAGACTCTGGACCTGGCAGCAGCATGGGGAGGCGGTATATAGGGGCCCATGGCAGATTAGGGGCCTGGCAGCAGCTATAGGAGGCCCGTAATCTGCCAGCACCCTATGTCAAAAAATTCAACACACCAGCAGTGTGAGGAGACCTGAAAGTGGCACATGGCAGAGTGTGGCGATGGAGACAGCAGCAATGGGAGGCCGTATAGGGACCCATGAGAGACTCTGGACTTGGCAGCAGCATGAGGAGGCGGTATATAGGGGCCCATGGCAGATTAGGGGCCTGGCAGCAGCTATAGGAGGCCCGTAATCTGCCAGCACCCTATGTCAAAAAATTCTACACACCAGCAGTGTGAGGAGACCTGAAAGTGGCACATGGCAGAGTGTGGCGATGGAGACAGCAGCAATGGGAGGCCGTATAGGGACCCATGAGAGACTCTGGACTTGGCAGCAGCATGAGGAGGCGGTATATAGGGGCCCATGGCAGATTAGGGGCCTGGCAGCAGCTATAGGAGGCCCGTAATCTGCCAGCACCCTATGTCAAAAAATTCAACACACCAGCAGTGTGAGGAGACCTGAAAGTGGCACATGGCAGAGTGTGGCGATGGAGACAGCAGCAATGGGAGGCCGTATAGGGACCCATGAGAGACTCTGGACTTGGCAGCAGCATGAGGAGGCGGTATATAGGGGCCCATGGCAGATTAGGGGCCTGGCAGCAGCTATAGGAGGCCCGTAATCTGCCAGCACCCTATGTCAAAAAATTCAACACACCAGCAGTGTGAGGAGACCTGAAAGTGGCACATGGCAGAGTGTGGCGATGGAGACAGCAGCAATGGGAGGCCGTACAGGGACCCATGAGAGACTCTGGACCTGGCAGCAGCATGAGGAGGCGGTATATAGGGGCCCATGGCAGATTAGGGGCCTGGCAGCAGCTATAGGAGGCCCGTAATCTGCCAGCACCCTATGTCAAAAAATTCAACACACCAGCAGTGTGAGGAGACCTGAAAGTGGCACATGGCAGAGTGTGGCGATGGAGACAGCAGCAATGGGAGGCCGTACAGGGACCCATGAGAGACTCTGGACCTGGCAGCAGCATGAGGAGGCGGTATATAGGGGCCCATGGCAGATTAGGGGCCTGGCAGCAGCTATAGGAGGCCCGTAATCTGCCAGCACCCTATGTCAAAAAATTCAACACACCAGCAGTGTGTGAGGAGACCTGAAAGTGGCACATGGCAGAGTGTGGCGATGGAGACAGCAGCAATGGGAGGCCGTACAGGGACCCATGAGAGACTCTGGACCTGGCAGCAGCATGAGGAGGCGGTATATAGGGGCCCATGGCAGATTAGGGGCCTGGCAGCAGCTATAGGAGGCCCGTAATCTGCCAGCACCCTATGTCAAAAAATTCTACACACCAGCAGTGTGAGGAGACCTGAAAGTGGCACATGGCAGAGTGTGGCGATGGAGACAGCAGCAATGGGAGGCCGTACAGGGACCCATGAGAGACTCTGGACCTGGCAGCAGCATGAGGAGGCGGTATATAGGGGCCCATGGCAGATTAGGGGCCTGGCAGCAGCTATAGGAGGCCCGTAATCTGCCAGCACCCTATGTCAAAAAATTCAACACACCAGCAGTGTGTGAGGAGACCTGAAAGTGGCACATGTTTGAGGCATGATTCATGGCGGATTTAGTCAGTTGTGTCAGGAACTGGTGGTTTGAAATCCAGACTAATCCACGCCTGATTCATTTTCACAAACGTGAGTCTCTCCACACTTTGGGTGGACAGTCGTGTCCTCCGCGGAGTTACAATACCTCCTGCCGCACTAAACACGCGCTCCGATGCCACGCTACTGGCCGGGCATGACAGCCTTTCAAGGGCAAATTCAGCTAGTTGGGGCCAAAGGTCAAGTTTCGTTGCCCAGTAGTCAAGGGGATTGTCTACCTCGGTTGGCAGGGTGCTGTCCAAGTAGGCCCAAGCCTGTTGTTTGAGGTCCTGCTCCAGGTCCACCTGATGCTGCTGCTGCTGCGGCTGGTTAGTAGTTTCCTCACTGCGCTGGTGAAGAAAGCTACTCATCATCGACTGCAGACTGAGGCAGCCGCTGCTGGTGGAGCTGCCACTGCTCCTACCACCCCACCCCTCCCCTGCTGCCATGGCAGCGGAACGCGAGCGCACAGGGCCCACAGTGT
Organism: Staurois parvus; assembly: GCF_062004578.1. Lineage (NCBI taxonomy): Eukaryota > Metazoa > Chordata > Amphibia > Anura > Ranidae > Staurois > Staurois parvus. The sequence goes on from NW_028318272.1 coordinate 906,519, forward strand.
CTGAGGATGGACGTTGGCGCACAAAGGCAGAGACCAACTGACTACATAGGTGGTTTTTATAGTACGTTATTTTGGCCTCCCTCTCAGCAGGTGTGAAAAAGGCCACCATTTTTGAACGGTAGCGAGGGTCCAACAAGGTGGACAGCCAAAAGTCATCCCTCTGTCTGATGGTTATTATTCGGCTGTCGCTACGCAAGCAACCGAGCATGCTATGGGCCATTTGTGCCAAGGAATGCGAGGGACTCCCTGCCTCCATCTCCACAGCATACTGCCACGGTGCGTCTGGGTCCTCTGTCTCCTCCTCCTCCTCCTCTACCAGATGCTCCTGCTCCTCCACTCCTGTCCGCTGAGTGGAAAAACCACCCATTTCACTCAATAATTCCTGAGCACAAATGTCCTCCTCTACCTCCTCCTCTTCTTCCTGTCCTGCCCCCACAGGGGTCATGTGGCATTGAGATCTGTGCGCCACGTCTACCGCACCCTGACCAGCCATTGTTAACAGCATTTGTTCAAGGACGTGCAACAGAGGAATGACGTCGTTCATCCCATAGTCCTGCCGACTCATGAATAGCGTGGCCTCCTCAAAGGGCCTGAGCAAGCGGCAGGTGTCACGCATGAGCTGCCAATGGCTGACATCGAAGTTACACAGGGGAGTACCTTTATCCGCTTGTAACATCAGGAAATCGGTGATGGCCTTTCGCTGCTCGTAAAGGCGGTCTAACATGTGTAGGGTTGAATTCCACCTTGTTGCAACGTCGCAGATCAGGCGATGATGTGGAATTCCGTTCTGCCGCTGCAGCTCAAGGAGGGTGTGCTTTGTGGTGTAGGAATGGCTGAAATGCATGCAAAGTTTACGTGACATTTTAAGGATGTCTTGCAGTGGGATGGTGGATTTTAGGAACCGCTTGACAACCAGATTGAACACGTGAGCCATGCATGGCGCATGGCACAACCTTCCTTGACGCAGAGCAGACACCATGTTCTTTCCATTGTCGGTCAACATGGTTCCGATTTTCAGTTTGCGCGGAGACAGCCATCTGTCGATTTCTCTGTTCATTACACTCAGAAGTTCCTCCCCTGTGTGACTACGTTCGCCAGGGCATACCAGGTGCAGAACAGCGTGACACCGTTGCGCCCTGCACATGTGATATGCCGGTCGGGTAATGGGACTTGGCACGGGGGTGGCGGCTGAGGACACGGCGGAAGAAGAGGTGGTAGAGGCGGACATCTTTGCCGGACCAAGGACGTGCAAACGTGGAGGCAAAAGCGGCGTGACCTGTCCAAGTTGCTGGTGCGGCTGTGACGGCACCACGTTCACCCAGTGGGCCGTAAATGACATGTACTGTCCCTGACCGTAGTTACAGCTCCACACGTCGGCGCTGCCGTGCACTTTGGCAGAGACCGACATGCTCAAAGACTGGCCCACCATGTCTTCTACATGTGAATGCAGGGCTGGCACTGCCTTTTTGGCAAACAAATGACGGCTTGGCACTCTCCACCGCGGCGCGGAACCAGCCATCATTTCTCTGAAAGGTGCTGAGTCCACCACTTGGAAAGGGAGGGACTGCAGCACCAGCAACTTGGACAGGAGGACGTTCAGCTTTTGCACCGTCGGGTGCGTGCTCGCAAACTGTTGTCTCTTGGAAATGGATTCCAAGAAAGACTGCTGACGGAATCCGTGAAGAGGAGTAGCAGGAAAAGGAGCATCTGAACGAGCGGAAGATGCCAACGAGCGACAACTCCCCTCAGCAGAGGTGTTGGAGCCTTGACTGGCTGATGGAGGGCGATTGACGTCGGGTGAGGGAGCAAGTAACGGAGCGGGTGATGGAGCGGGGGCTTGGGCGGGCAGAACCGCCGTATCTTTATCACGGTTTTCCCAGGCCACCAAATGGCGACGCTGCATATGCTGCCGCAACGCTGTAGTCCCAACATGGGCCCTCTGGCCACGCTTGACTTTCTGGCCACATAGTCGACATACGGCTACGTTTACTTCCTCGGGCGGCTTGACGAAAAATTGCCACACCGCCGAGTAGGAAACTTTGCCCCCGATACTCCTCACTGGCTGACTGCTGCTTCCTCCGTGCACACCGGCACCACTACTGGCCGTGGTGGTAGGCTGCAGTGGAGCTGGTGCTCTACTCCGTGGCCGTTTGGCTCCACTGACACTGCTTCCACTGACACTGCTGCGACCCTGCTGCTGTCTCCTGGGCAACTCACCGACTGTTTCGCTCACTGCCAAGCTGCCACTCTCTTCTCCTGATGATGCGGAAGAAATTGCCTGATGACGACGAGGCTGCCAAGTGCGATCAACCTCCTCATCATCAAGTAGGGTCTCCGCCTCACTACTAGCCCCCTCGGCTGCGTCTGGGTCAGGAGACAGACCTGTCTCTAGACCGGCTACCGGGCCACTCTCCTCGCCACTACTTCTTCGCCTGGCTGCTGAAAAGGCGGATGTCTCCCCCCGTTCCTGACCACCCTCTGTTAGCTCTTCCTCACTGTACAGTGGGGCTGAGCCCACAGCATGCGATACTTCGCTTGGTGAGGGAACACCAAAGGACAGGGGCAGGTAGAGGACACGTGATTTCAGTGGGCTTGGTCCCGAGCCATGCCAACTAACGGTTGTGTCTGACGTACCCACCGACCGTTGGCTGTAGGTGTCAGAGGTGACCTGGGAAGAGGAAGACGACCGAGCCAACCAATCGATGATGGCAGGGTTGTCGGTGGAGAGACGACCGCTGGATGACACCGGGAGCACTGGCCTCTGGCTGCGAATAGTGCTGCCTCGACCCCTTCCTCTGCTGCCACGTCTGCTCGCTCCTAAAACATTGCCTCCTCTGCCACTCCTCTGCATGTTGTCTGACATACTCTTTAATTCAACGATTCTGTGTCCCTGAGTAACAATTCTGTGTCCCTGAGTAACAATTCTGTGTCTGTCCCTGAGTAACAATTCTGTGGCCCTAAGTAACGGTTCTGTGGCCCTCAGTAACAATTCTGTGTCCCTCAGTAACAATTCTGTGTCTGTCCCTGAGTAACAATTATGTGGCCCTAAGTAACGTTTCTGTGGCCCTCAGTAACAATTCTGTGTCCCCCTGATTAACGTTTATGTGGCCCTAAGTAACGGTTCTGTGGCCCTCAGTAACGGTTCTGTGGCCCTCAGTAACAATTCTGTGTCCCTGATTAACGTTTCTGTGGCCCTAAGTAACGGTTCTGTGGCCCTCAGTAACAATTCTGTGTACCTCAGTAACAATTCTGTGTCTGTCCCTGATTAACGTTTACGTGGCCCTAAGTAACGGTTCTGTGGCCCTCAGTAACAATTCTGTGTCCCTGATTAACGTTTATGTGGCCCTAAGTAACGGTTCTGTGGCCCTCAGTAAAAATTCTGTGTCCCTCAAGAAACAATTCTGTGTCTGTCCGTGAGTAACAATTCTGTGGCCCTAAGTAACGGTTCTGTGGCCCTAAGTAACAATTCTGTGTCCCTGATTAACGTTTATGTGGCCCTAAGTAACGGTTCTGTGGCCCTCAGTAACAATTCTGTGTCCCTGATTAACGTTTATGTGGCCCTAAGTAACGGTTCTGTGGCCCTCAGTAACAATTCTGTGTACCTCAGTAACAATTCTGTGTCTGTCCCTGATTAACGTTTACGTGGCCCTAAGTAACGGTTCTGTGGCCCTCAGTAACAATTCTGTGTACCTCAGTAACAATTCTGTGTCTGTCCCTGATTAACGTTTACGTGGCCCTAAGTAACGGTTCTGTGGCCCTCAGTAACAATTCTGTGTCCCTGATTAACGTTTCTGTGGCCCTAAGTAACGGTTCTGTGGCCCTCAGTAAAAATTCTGTGTCCATCAAGAAACAATTCTGTGTCTGTCCGTGAGTAACAATTCTGTGGCCCTAAGTAACGGTTCTGTGGCCCTCAGTAACAATTCTGTGTCCCTGATTAACGTTTATGTGGCCCTAAGTAACGGTTCTGTGGCCCTCAGTAACAATTCTGTGTCCCTGATTAACGTTTATGTGGCCCTAAGTCACGGTTCTGTGGCACTCATTAAAAATTCTGTGTCCCTCAAGAAACAATTCTGTGTCTGTCCGTGAGTAACAATTCTGTGGCCCTAAGTAACGGTTCTGTGGCCCTCAGTAACAATTCTGTGTCCCTGATTAACGTTTATGTGGCCCTAAGTAACGGTTCTGTGGCCCTCAGTAACAATTCTGTGTCCCCGATTAACGTTTCTGTGGCCCTAAGTAACGGTCCTGTGGCCCTCAGTAACAATTCTGTGTCCCTGAGTAACAATTCTGTGTCTGTCCGAGTAACAATTCTGTGGCCCTAAGTAACAGTTCTGTGGCCCTCAGTAACAATTCTGTGTCCCTGAGTAACAATTCTGTGGCCCTAAGTAACGGTTCTGTGGCCCTCAGTAACAATTCTGTGTCCCTGTGTAACAATTCTGTGTCTGTGCGAGTAACAATTCTGTGGCCCTAAGTAACGGTTCTGTGGCCCTCAGTAACAATTCTGTGTCCCTGAGTAACAATTCTGTGTCTGTGCGAGTAACAATTCTGTGGCCCTAAGTAACAGTTCTGTGGCCCCCAGTAACAGTTCTGTGTCCCTGAGTAACAATTCTGTGTCTGTGTGAGTAACAATTCTGTGGCCCTAAGTAACAGTTCTGTGGCCCTCAGTAACAATTCTGTGGCCCTAAGTAACGGTTCTGTGGCCCTCAGTAACAATTCTGTGTCCCTGTGTAACAATTCTGTGTCTGTGCGAGTAACAATTCTGTGGCCCTAAGTAACAGTTCTGTGGCCCTCAGTAACAGATCTGTGTCCCTGAGTAACAATTCTGTGTCTGTGCGAGTAACAATTCTGTGGCCCTAAGTAACAGTTCTGTGGCCCTCAGTAATAATTCTGTGTCCCTGAGTAACAATTCTGTGGCCCTAAGTAACGGTTCTGTGGCCCTCAGTAACAATTCTGTGTCCCTGTGTAACAATTCTGTGTCTGTGCGAGTAACAATTCTGTGGCCCTAAGTAACGGTTCTGTGGCCCTCAGTAACAATTCTGTGTCCCTGAGTAACAATTCTGTGTCTGTGCGAGTAACAATTCTGTGGCCCTAAGTAACAGTTCTGTGGCCCTCAGTAACAATTCTGTGTCTGTCCCTGAGTAACAATTCTGTGGCCCTAACTAAAGTTTCTGTGGCCCTAAGTAACAGTTCTGTGGCCCTCAGTAACAATTCTGTGTCTGTCCCTGAGTAACAATTCTGTGGCCCTAACTAAAGTTTCTGTGGCCCTAAGTAACAATTCTCTGGCACTCAGTAACAATTCTGTCTGTCCCTGAGTAACAATTCTGTGGCCCTAATAACGTTTCTGTGGCCCTAAGTAACAGTTCTGTGGCCCTCAGTAACAATTCTGTGTCTGTCCCTGAGTAACAATTCTGTGGCCCTAACTAAAGTTTCTGTGGCCCTAAGTAACAATTCTCTGGCACTCAGTAACAATTCTGTCTGTCCCTGAGTAACAATTCTATGGCCCTAATAACGTTTCTGTGGCCCTAAGTAACAATTCTCTGGCACTCAGTAACAATTCTGTCTGTCCCTGAGTAAGAATTCTGTGGCCCTAACTAGCGTTTCTTTGTCCCTAAGTAACGATTCTGTGGCCCTCATTAACAATTCTGTGTCCCTGAGTAATGGTTCTCTGTCCCTAAGTAACGTTTCTCTGTCCCCAAGTATCGTTTCTGTGGCCCTAACTCTGTCCCTAATACAGAGCGGTCTGCCTCTGTTCAATGACTGCAGGCAAATGAAGAATTCCAAAATGGCCGCTATTTATAGCTCGACCATTACACAGTGCTGGCTGGCTGGCTGCTGATTGGCTGATGCGATCACATGTCATTGAGGAATGCATTATGGGTCAGCGCGCCTTGTCTGCGCGCCTTCCCAGACATCCCCGCTCCGTCGCCGCACATGTCCGCCGCCATTTTCGGAAAAATTTCGATTCGCGCGTCCGAAGTAGGCTATTTTTCGGATTCGGCGCGAATCGAAATTTTTCCGATATTCGACTCGAATTCCACTTCGGCTACTTCGATTCGCTCATCTCTAGTCTTAACTCTGTTCAGAAGCGGTGGATGGCTTTGAAGGAATTCCGATCCTCAGGAGCAGATATTATTTTTGTCCAGGAGACTCATTTTAAGTCAGCAGGTTCCTTTCGTTTTGCCACAAGGTTTTTTTCTCCATCCTATTCGGCCTTTGACCCATCTGATAGGGCTGGAGTGGCAATACTGATCCGGACACATTGCTCCCTTCGGGTCGTCTCCTCCAAGGTTGATCATCATGGTCGCGTCATTCTCCTAGAATGTATGCTTGGTGACACTCCCCTTATTTTGCTGAATCTCTTTCCTCCGAATTCAGGTCAATTACAATTTCATACACAAACTCTCGCCAAATTAGGCTCCTTCTTCCCTCCACACATGATTATAGGGGGTGATTTAATTTAATTCTTTCACTGCACAAGGATAGGAGGGTCCTCTTCGAGTCCACTCCTTCGAAGCGGCAATGCTCCTCCTCGAAAACTTTTCATAAATTGATTAGGGAGCATTGTCTCTTTAAAGCCTGGTGGATTCGTCATCCTACCCACAAACAGTTCACCTTCTACTCCACACCTCACCGCTACTCCCGCTTAGATAATTTCTTCATTTCTGCTCCTCTTCTTCCGCTCCTAGTTTCTTCTGACATCAATCCTATTACATGGTCTGACCACGCCTCCCTGACCTTAAATTTATTATTCCCCAATGTTATGCCGAAATCAGGCCATTGGCATCTCAATGAGTCCTTCTTGACCACGGAACATCTCCTTGCTGAGCTCTCACAGGGCCTTGATATGTATTTTCAACACAATGTAGGCTCTTTCCCATCTACCTCGACCCACAAGGTGGTATTTCCAGGCCTTTATATCTCCATGGGTTCTCACCTGAAGAAATCCTCAGAGCATGCCAGGACTACCCTAGTTCACCAGTTAACCCTAGCTGAATGTAGACTTCTCGCAAAGCCGTCTATTCCTCGGCTGTATAAAGTGACCTCCCTACGTGACCAAATCAAAACCCTTGATGCTTGTAAGTCCACAAAATCTCTCCTCTGGGTTAGGCAGAAATTCTACAAATTCTCTAACAAACCCCATCGTATGCTTGTCAATAGACTTAAACCACAGTCCTCTTCTACATTGCCGGACCATCTTGTCCAGCCGAATGGGAGCCCTACTTACCATCCTCGTGTGATGGTCTCCCTTTTTGGCTCATATTATGAGTCCCTTTACAACTGTTTGACCCCAGACCTCCACCCCCCTCTTACAGAAACTTCTTTTGATACGTTTTTCAATCCCCTACTAATACCAAAGCTATCCTCTTCTGACATTGCGGCTCTTAACGCTGACATTACACCTGAAGAACTATTTGATATGGTTAAACATCTCCCCTCACGCAAAGCCCCGGGACCAGACAGACTTCCCTACTCCTATTACAAGAAATTCATTGGTATCCTAGCTCCCCATCTTCTTTCTCTTTATCACAATTTTTTCAGAGGTATCGTTCCCCAAGCCGATTTTTCCCGAGCGTATATCTCTGTGATTCCCAAACCTGGCAAAGACCATTCCATCTTAGATAATTACCATCCTATTGCTCTATTAGGACTGCTCGGTTATCTAGGCTCATCTCCAAGCTCATACAAAGAGACCAGGTTGGCTTTGCTCCTGCCAGACATGCAGCGGATAATACCAGAAGATCTATTGATCTGGTTGACTTGGCTAACCGGTCCTCCATCCCTACTATTTTATTGAGCTTAGATGCCCAAAAAGCTTTTGACCGCCTCAGCTGGCCTTAAATGTTTATGGTCTTGAAGAAGTTTGGCTTCTGTGGCCCTTTCGTGGCAGCTTTAAAAGCTCTTTATTCTCACCCTTCCTCACAGGTGAGACTAGCCTCCTTTTTTCACCTCCTTTCCAGATGTCGAATGGTACGCTGCAAGGATGCCCACTCTCTCCCCTATTATTTATCCTCTATTTGGAACCACTGGCTATTGCAATCCGGGCCCATCCTGACATAAGGGGGGTATTGTCTCATGGCCGTGAATACAAACTATCCCTATTTGCAGATGATATTCTCCTCACTCTCTCGAACCCCCAAATCTCCCTCCCAACATTACATAAACTTTTACGACAATTCGGGACTCTTTCGGGTTACAAGGTTAACACATCCAAGACTGAAGCGCTCCCGCTTCACATTCCACCAGTTGTCCTCTCATCCCTTCAAGACACTTTTCCATATCGATGGTGCACCCATTCTATAAAATATTTGGGTATTAATCTTACCTCTTCCTACAGTTCTATTTATGATGCCAATTTCCCCCCACTATTCATAGCTATTTCCAGTTCCCTAAAGTTTTGGGATACTCTACCTTTATCATTCTTGGAACGTATCAACGTCATAAAGATGACTGTCCTACCCAAGCTTTTATATTTATTTTCGACTCTATCTGTTACTGTTCCCATGTCCAAACTACATTCCCTCCAGAAATCCCTTCTACACTTTATCTGGCATAATAAGCGGCATAGAATTGCTCGCAGCGTGCTACTGTCTTTGCGCTCTAGAGGAGGCCTAGGGGCACTGGATATCGTGACCTACTACTATGCTTCTCACCTCCGTTTTATTCCGTCATGGTCCACTCAGTTTCCTCCCAACTTGTGGACTGAGATCGAGTCCTTACAATTGACTCCGACTCATCCTTGCTCTCTCCTCTGGTCATCCTCGTTGGCGGACCCTGCCCCCTTTCATCATCTCTTCCTTGGCCCCATGCAATTTTCCGTGAGTATTTGGCGGGAATGTAAGACCAGGTTTGCACTGACCTCATCCTAATTAAAAGGTATGCGCTATAACAAACTTATACAAAGGTGTATATCATCATCCAAAAAACATTAGTGTTTTAAATAAATAATTATAGTGTCCAAACATAAATTAGTGTCCAAAAAAAATATATATATATCTTCAGTGACTTGAACCAATTGTGAAAAATCCACCACCAAAGTAGATTAAATGAACTCACCAGAGCTAATGGCTGGTCAGATTATAAACCAGCAACAGCGCTTGTGCTCTGGGAGCAATGAACCCGATGTCCAAATAGATATGGTGATGTTTCAGATACTTCCAGATAATAATAAATCACAGACAAACAACTTTGCAGCCCAAGCTCTTATGATGAACTTCTCCACTCTTTCTCATACCTCCATGAGAGCATACAGTACACTCAGGGGCAAAAAAGAGAACATAATGGTGCAATACGTTTTTCTCATTTATCTCTTTAATAAAAAAGGTATAAGGAAACTCACAAACAAGGTGTCCAACAGGCACCAGCTTCAATCGCAAAAAAGGGTTGAGATACAGTTAACGCTCACCGCGGATATCTCCCATACAGCACAAAACAGCAAGGCTCTCTAACGTCCACATCGAGTAGGCTACGCCCAACCGGTTTCGTCACACCGACGTCATCAAGGGGCGGTACAGGTGGGAACTTCAGACAGCTCTTATAAATACCACTCTTCATCTACATAGTTTTAACACCCAGCCAATCACTGCGTTCCTAGTCTCCTTAATCACGTCGGCTAGAACAGGTGTTTCCCAATTTAATTATACACATACACTCTACTACATAAACAAAAAGGCTAAATATATATACCCTGCAGGTTTGAATCAGCGCAATACCGCTCTCCTTCAAAAATACCCACAAAAAAAATATAAAAACATAAATATATGCAGAAAAGCAATATATACCATCCTGTGCATGGCTCTTCAAACCACAGAAAAACCCTTAAAGGGCCATGCACAGAACTTAAAGCACAACTCTTCTCATACACAAAAAATCAAATCAAATTACAAACATTTATAAAAATATAATATAAACCAAATTAAAATAAACTATATATAACGATTACTACATGTAATCAATATTTTAAAATATTTATCTTAAAAATTAGTCAAAAAACAATTTAAATCAATATCTATGTTTAAACCTCTTGGTACTAAAGACTCCAATTCATATATCCAAAAAGTCTCCTTTTTTGATATTTCTTTAATCAGATCTGAACTCCTCCAATGACTTTTTACTCTCTCAATTCCATAAAATGTCACTAAACTCGGATCACTATTGTGTCTTAATTTAAAATGTCTTGAAACACTATGTTTGTCAAACCCTCTCTTTATATTGTTCAAATGTTCATTTATCCTATTCTTCAACTGTCTCCCTGTTCTTCCCACGTACTGAAATTGACACGGGCATTCCAAAACATAAATCACATGAGAGGAATTACACGAAATAAGTTGTTCGATCTTATATTCTTTCTTAGTTATATTTGAAATAAATTTCTTCCTCTTTATTTTATTCGATCTATTTATCGTTCTACATGCTTTACACCTGTTACAATGAACAAATCCCTTCAAATTAGGAAAAAAATCCACCTCTTTTGGTGGATCTAGAACATTATGCACTAATTTCGTCCTTATAGATCGATTTTTCTTATAAATAAATTTAGGTTTTTTTGGAATGATCTTTTTCAATACCTCATCTTTTAACAAAATCGGCCAATATTTCTTGAAAATACCCTCAATCTCTTTATATTGATTATTAAAGTTGGTAATAAAAGCCATATCAAAGTTGTTATTCTTTATCTTTCTATTAGACAGAAAAGTACTTCTATCCTTTTTATCAATCATTTCCCTTTCTGTTGACAAAAAAGGTTTTTTATATCCTTTCTCAATAAACCTATCGATCAATACATCAGTTTGATCAACAAAATTTTTCCTTAAACTGCAATTCCTTTTAATTCTTGTAAACTGACTTCTTGGGGTATTATATAGCCATTTAGGATGATGTCCACTTGAAACCGGGATATAGCTGTTTTTATCAATATCTTTAAAAAAAGTTTTAGTATAAATCTGTCCATCATATTTATATAAGATCAAATCCAAAAAATTAACCTTTTCAAAATCTTTAGTAACAGTAAACTTCAACCCATAACGGTTTTCATTAATATAGTTTGAAAATCCTTCAAGATCTATTTCAGAACCCCTCCAAATTACTATAATATTGTCTATGTAGCGCCTATACAGCGCCACCTGTGGCCATTTTTCAAATATACATTCTTCTTCCCATTTATCCATAACGATATTAGCTACACTGGGAGCATACTTAGCACCCATAGCAACGCCCCTACATTGCTGAAAAAAAGTATTATTATACCAGAAGAAGTTATTCGACATCACAAATTCTAGTAATTCACAAATAAATGCTCTTTGAGTTCTTTTAATATGTGATTTATGTTTCAATGCCCATTTAACTGCTTTCAGACCATCATCTTGTTTAATGCTGGTATATAAGGACTCAACATCAATAGTGACCAAGTAGCAACCTTCAATATTCTCTAAACTCGTCAAAATATCAATAAGTTCTCCACTATCCCTTAAAAAGGAACGATTGTTCTTCACTATCGGTTGTAAAAATGAATCTATATATTCTCCGACTCGAGAGAAAATAGAATTAATCCCACTCACAATGGGTCTACCAGGGGGTGTTTTTTTTTTTTGTAATTTGGGTAGGTAGTATATAGTAGGAATTCTTGGATTATTAATACATAAATACCTCTTTCTCGTCCAAGACTCCTAAGTCTTTACCTTTATTAATCAGCAGTTTTAATTTACCCTTCAATCTTTTAGTAGGGTTTGATGCAAGAATTTTATATTTATCTTCAACTTTAAGCAATCTATCCATCTCAAGTTCATAATCTTTTTTATTTAAGATAACAATGCTACCACCCTTATCAGCCCCTCTAATAACAATCTCTTTTCTTTTTTCTAAATCTTTAATACCCTGTCTGAGTTCTTTTGAAGTATAATATCTCTTTTTAAGATTCATATCTTTAATTTCAGTCTCAACCATTTTTTTAAAAACATCTAAATATTCATTCCCTGTATTTTTGGGATTAACCGTAGAAGAATTCTTCAGATTACTATGCATGTAGACCTTTGCAGGTACTTTACTAATCCCCTGGTTTGAAGAGCCATGCACAGGATGGTATATATTGCTTTTCTGCATATATTTATGTTTTTATATTTTTTTGTGGGTATGTTTGAAGGAGAGCGGTATTGCGCTGATTCAAACCTGCAGGGTATATATATTTAGCCTTTTTGTTTATGTAGTAGAGTGTATATGTATAATTAAATTGGGAAACACCTGTTCTAGCCGGCGTGATTAAGGAGACTAGGAACGCAGTGATTGGCTGGGTGTTAAAACTATGTAGATGAAGAGTGGTATTTATAAGAGCTGTCTGACGTTCCCATCTGTACCGCCTCTTGATGACGTCGGTGTGACGAAACCGGTTGGGCGTAGCCTACTCGATGTGGACGTTAGAGAGCCTTGCTGTTCTGTGCTGTATGGGAGAGATCCGCGGTGAGCGTTAACTGTATCTCAACCCCTTTTTTTTTGCGATTGAAGCTGGTGTCTGTTGGACACCTTGTTTGTGAGTTTCCTTATACCTTTTTTATTAAAGAGATAAATGAAAAAAACGTATTGCACCATTATGTTCTCTTTTTTGTCCCTGAGTGTACTGCATGCTCTCATGGAGGTATGAGAAAGAGTGGAGAAGTTCATCATAAGAGCTTGGGCTGCAAAGTTGTTTGTCTGTGATTATTATTATCTGGAAGTATCTGAAACATCACCATATCTATTTGGACATCGGGTTCATTGCTCCCAGAGCACAAGCGTTGTTGCTGGTTTATAATCTGACCAGCCATTAGCTCTGGTGAGTTCATTTAGGTGTCCGTTTATGACACAGAGAATAGCTGCGATTCAATGGATCTCAGCTATTCTCTGGTCATTCACAGTTTATGACACTCAGGAGATCATGTCAGCCCTTCTCTGGAAATCTGTGTTCTCCCTCCAGATTCTCCAGCCCAGAGCTGAAGAATCAGAGGGACCGAAAACTAAGCAGAAATAATTTACCTCTGCTTAGTAAACTGATCTTTTACTGTAATCTCGCGAGATTATAGTAAAATCAGCCGTTTTCCAGAGTTTGTAGACCGTTCTTCAGCGTTTGGAGACCGTTCTCCCTTCGTTCGGAGAACTGCTTCATAAACTGCATTCACAGGAGAACTGTGTTCTCCGAGAATGCCGGAGAACTGAGCAGCGATCTATTACCGCTGGTTCATAAACGGACACCTTAATCTCCTTTGGTGGTAGATTTTTCACAATTGGTTCAAGTCACTGAAGATATATATTTTTTTTTTTTGGACACTAATTTATGTTTGGACACTATAATTATTTATTTAAAACACTAATGTTTTTTGGATGATGATATACACCTTTGTATAAGTTTGTTATTAGCGCATACCTTTTAATTAGGATTATTGTTGCCAAAATTTATTTTGGGTGGGATATGCTGCTGACATTTTGGTGTTTTTTGTAAGTGGCGCTTTTTTCTTTTTTAATTTGGATTGCACTGACCTCAGACTGCTCTCCACTGACTAATATTCTCTTTAATCCCAATCTTCCAGATAGTTTGGCCGTGTCCCGGTTGCTCCCTTGGGTCAAGGCCAGGTTTTTCCAATTGCGCCATCTAGTACACCCCATTACTCGGAAGCTGCAACCGTTCTCATACCTCCAGAAAAAGGATCTGCCCTCCCAACATTTTTATATATATCTTCAGCTACGCCATTTTTTCTCCACCATGTCCCCCACTTTGACTCTTGGGAAACCTTCGCCCTTTGAGCATCTATGTATACATGGCCCACATCAAAGGGGTATAATTTCAAAAACATACAAACTCTTAATGGACGCTACCCCCCTTTCTAGTGACACTCACCATTACATGCGCAAGTGATCCCAGTTTCTACAATATGACATCGATCTAACACAGTGAAAGAAAATTTGGGAAAACGCATCTAAATCCTCTGTCTGTGTGGTTTATAAAGAAAATACATACAAAATTCTGATGTTGTGGTACAAAACCCCTGAAGTTATTCATGCTTTTAACCAAAGTGCTTCTTCTGCCTGCTGGCGTTGTGGGAGGGACTTTGGCTCCCTCTTCCACATTTTTTGGACTTGTAGATCCATTGTCCCTTTTTGGGAAGAGGTTTTGTCTTTTTTACAATTGTTATTGCATACCTCTCTCCCCTTTGAACCTCTATACTTTTTATTGGGTTTGCCGTTTCCAGGTCTTCCCAAGGTGTCCAGGAAACTTTCCACTCATATTTTGACAGTAAGCCAGAAGTAGCGTTCCTATGTGTTGGTTATCCGCTATACCGCCCTCGATATCCACTTTGTTTAAAATTATTGCTGATGTACGACAGAAGGAATATCTGACTGCTATACATTCCGGCTCGACAGCTGTGTTCGAGGCAGTGTGGCACCCATGGGAAAATTTCTCCCCTTCCCACCTTTCTCCAACTGTGCTGGTCTGAGAGCCTCCCCACTGTAGCTATGTGACATTATGTTTGTAACCATGCAGATTTTACCATCGATGTGCTTTTTCTTTTGTTCTCTTTCAACATGTTCTTTTTACATGTATATATGTGAAAATCAATAAAAATTGTTAATACAAAAAAAAAAAAGCAAAAGTGTATTTTTTTTTAAATTGCGTTTGCAAAATTGCTGCGCAAGTGCTATGTAACATAAAAAATTGCAGCACCCACCATTATATTCACTAGGGTGTTTGCTTTAAAAAAATATAATTTTGGGGGGGGTTACATTAATTTCCTAGCAAAAAATACTGATTTGTTTTCATGTGAACAAAAAGTGTCAGAAAAGGCTTGATCTTCAGGTGGTTAGAAGATTGAGTGACGTGTGGCATAAACTTCTAATGCTGGGCATAAAATGCCCCCACCCCCCAAAACGACCCCTTTTTCGAAAGTAGACACCCCAAACTATTTGCTGAGAGGCATGTAGAATTAATAGAAGAATTTATTTTTTTACCAAAAGTTTTTGGAAAATGACAAAATATTTTAATTTTTTTTACACAAAATTGTCACTTAAATGATTTATTGCTCACACATGCCATTGGTATATGTGGAATTACTCCCCAAAATACATTCTGCTACTTCTCCCGAGTATGGGGGTAACACATGTGAGAGATGTTTTTGCAGTTTAGCCAATACAGGACCCCAAAATCCAATAAGCACCTTCAGGCTTTTAAAGGGCTTTATTTCCTCATTACACTTCCTGACTACCTATCAAAGTTTCGGAAGCCCTGAAATGCCAGGATAGCACCAAACCCCCCCAAATGACCACTTTTTGGAAAGTAGATACCCCAAGGAATTTGATAAGAAGCATGGTGAGTATTTTGCAGATCTCGTTTGTTGCCACAAGTTTTTGGAAAATGAAGAAAAAAAAACTATTTTTCTTTTCTTTTTTTATATTTTGTAATATTAATTTTTAATATCTAAATTTTAATTTGGTCTCTAGTAAGTTTCTGGCCAGGATATATAAAATATAATATAACCTCTATTTGGATGTGAATGGAAGGTTTAGAACTGAGTAGTAACAGATGTGAATTATTTGTGTCTGGGTTGGATAATTACGGAAGGCTTAGTCTAGTTTTATATTTTCTTTAGAATAGCTAGGTACCGTATACCTTGTTGTGATTTTATATGAGTCTAAAAGTTTAAATTGTATATGTAACATAAGTTCTCAGTTACTCCCTGTAGAGTGTCCTTGTCAGTCATGTTAATTAGCCTAGCTGTGACTGAACAGAAACACATGTTACTAGCTTGCTACACTGGGAGGTGACAAGGGGAGTGGTTAATGAGCCCGCAAATTTGAAACAAAAGATTGTGGGAGGGCTTGGTTTCTTAAGCATTTTTAAGCACATGTTAGCCTTACAAAGAACTCACTTCTTACAAAGGAGACTGACACACACACTTCATTCAGACACACTTACACAAAGGAAGCATGTGGCATGCTAGACAAAGGAACTACATTTTTCTTCTTTTATTCAAGGAACAAACAACTTATATTCTTTATTTTTATTTTAAGCAACATATCTTCTTTTATTTGAATTTGCTACTTTTGTATTGACTTTGTATCTTTTGGTGTGTGATCAAATAAAGTCACACTGCTTTTTCCTAACTGGCTTTGAAAAGGATTTCTTTCCACAATCACCTAAAAATACAGGAATACTAATAGAGTTTTTTCACAACTCTAAAATTCCAACATTATTGGTGAGCCATTTTCATTTTTTTCCAAGCTTTTTGCCTTTTCCCTCGCTTGCTCAGAGGGGAATGAGATGAACCAAATATTGAGTGATTAAGCTTCGGAAAATATTGCAGAACCTAGATCAGAAGACGGTGATTGTGGAGAGCTGAGAATCCAAGGAGGAGACTTTACATCCAGAAAGCCAGGACAAAAGAGAAAACTTGCTATATTCGATGAGTAGAAAAAATTGAATTAATTGATTCATTAGCTAATGAAAGCAAGTTGGAATTTTAAGGTTTAGCTAGCCATGCTTCTGATACTGGTTTGTGGAAATCTATGTATGAGCAATGTATGCAGGCTAATGTTGATATTGATAGATCTAGATTTCCGTTTAATAAGATGAATAGAAAATTGCGTAATATTATGAAGCTAGAGTTTTCAATTCTATGGTGTTTGAATTGCCTGAGAAAAATGTGGTTTGTGTTGTAAATAAGGCAGAAAGCGAACATGTCTTACAGAGCACAAACATGCATGATACTATTAAATCCAATTGTACAAACTGTGAAACTTTTTGTAAGTATATTGAGCATCTTGAGCAAGAAAATGAAACTCAAAATGTTGCAATATCAAGAAACAAGCAAATAGCTGTGCTGTCCAAGAAAAAGCAATCAGATAATGCACAGGCCTCCTTTATTCCAGATTCACCCAGTGCTACAGAGGAGAGTAGTGAGGCTTCTGTTCAAAGGCAGAAGTTACTTGCCAGGGCATCCAAGCTGAAATTACAGATTCAGGATTAGTTAATAAAAATATTGACGGATATATCAGCATATGATATGAAAGTAGATTCTTTCCATAATTCAGATACTTTTGAGAATTTTTGCGATAGGTTCCAATTAAATAACGATCAAAGAAATTGTATTTTTGGATTATGGATTCCAAGTTTTATGGCTCGTAGATTAACCAAGACGCCATATATTGAGGATGATATGGAAGTTCATAGCAATGCATCAGACCGATTGCGTCAGTTGTTGCTATTCACTACTGGAGAGGAGATACCTAATTTGGAAATTTTAGACTTCTTAAGAGCTACTATTAATGATGATCCTTTTGATTTTAGAATTCGATTTTCTAAAGCATACAGGATGATATTTAATTTAGAGGAAGAGACTCTTGCTATGGTTAAAGATTTTGTAAAAAAATTTAAGTATCTTCATCCAGCATCTTTGTTGATTGCTAATGGAAAGGATAATTTAGATGATGCAGCTTACATTATAGACAAAGTAAGAAGGCAATTAAAGCAAAGTAATGTAAGACCAAAAATTGCTACAATTCAGAATAGGTATCCTAGAAATGAAAATCAGGAAATATTCAAGACAGGAAACACTGCCCCCCGCAGGAATGACAGAGTAAGACAAGGGACTCAAAGGCAACCGCGTACTTGTTATTATTGTTCAAAGCAAGGTCATTTTAAGTGGCAGTGCAGGAAATTTTTGAAAGACATTCAGATGAGAAATTTGGGAAAAGAACATGGACTTATTCCTTTTGAACCATCTGTTCCACCTCGTTCACAGGAAGTTAAGTCATCTTCGCCCTACACTCCTCTGATAAAAGAACCCAGTGAAATGTCAATTGGTAATGGATGAAATGTGAACAACTCACATTCATCCAATACTTTAAGACAGCCATTATTACCTTCATCATGACTGGTGAAAGAAAAGGAGTTTGAGCCTCACTGTCTGGATTATGTAGCTCCAATTTTCTTAGACAAGTGTGGGCGTCCCTATGTAAAAGCCAAAATTAACGGCCAAAAACTGAAATGTCTTTTAGACACAGGAGCTCAAATTAGTGTAACAGGTTTGAAATGACCTATTCCATCAAATGCAGCAGTTTGTACAGTTGTAGGGTTCAATGGGAAAGGTAATGCACATGCTAAAAAATGTAAACAATTGTCTTTTGAAATTCCAGGATGTTTGCAAGCTGAAATTGACATTTGGTATTGCCAAGGCACAGAGAACATTATTGGTACATATGTTTTGTCTCAAAGAGGGAGGATACTTAATTTAGCCAATGGCATTGTTTAGCAAGGCCCTGCTAATCATAAGCTTATGGTAATTGACCCAGCAGAAGTCGGTAGTATCAGTTTGACTGAAGCAATTGATACTGGCTATAAATGGCCAGATACAAGAGATAATTTGGAATTGAAACAGTTAGTACAATTACACAACAAACTTTGGAATCAAGGTAAAAATGAAGCAGGACTGTTTAAGGATGTTGAAGTGGATATACAAGGCAAAGACCATCCCCCATTAAAACAATACAGGTTGCCGCCAGAATCCGATGAACCTGTATCAGTAATCATAAAGACCTGTTGGAACAGGGTATCATCAGGAAAACTAATTCAGTTACAAACAATCCCTTGTGGGTAGTGGCAAAGCGTGATGACAAATTATTGATAGATCTAAGAATGCTAAACAAATACACTCCAAGTTGTACACCCATTGTGGCGGAAACTCCAGACATCATGTTGCAGATAAATGCCAATGCAAAAGTGTTCTCTGTACTTAACATTGCAAATTGATTTTTTAGTATTAAATTGGCTAAGAGCTGCCAATACAAATTTTCTTTTGTCCACAGAAATGTGCAATATTTTTTCAGGCATCTTCCAAAAGGATATCATTCTTCTCAGTCTATATTTCATAAGGCATTAGCAAATGTTTTGTCTAAATTTTCTAGACCAGATTGTTTAATCCAATATGTAGATAATATCTTGCTTATGATGAATACTGAGATTGAACACATGACTCTCTTGGCAGAATTGTTTACACTTCTGGAATACGAAGGTCTCAAGCTGAATACTCACAAAGTTCAGCTCATGAAAAATGAAGTAACATTTCTTGGAGTTCTGATTGGTCCAGGAAAGAGACAGTCTTTACAAAAACAAATTGAGTCTATTGTGTCACTTCTTGTACCAACAACATTCAAAGCACTAAGACAGCTTCTGGGTTTGGTAAATTTTTCTAGAGATTTTATCGAATCATTTGCAGAAAAAGCCAAATCACTATATGATTTGTTGAAGCACAATGAGGAAAATGTATTTGGTCCCTGGACAGAAATCCAGCAAAAGGCTTTTGAAATGTTGAAAAATTATTTACAAACAGCTCCAGCTTTGGCTACTGTGGATAAGCAAGCACCATTTGCTTTGCAGGTGCATGCTTCAGAAACTGCAATCTCAGCTGTCTTGATTCAGAAACAGGGAGGAGTCTGGAGAAGTCTTGGATACTTCTTACGTCTTCTTTATCCAGTAGAGAGAGGTTTTGATGATTGTGTCAGACAACTTGTGGGAGTACATTATGCAGTAAAAGCTACAGAGCATATTGTAGGATTCAACAAAATTATTCTACAAACCCCACATAGCACATTGAAGCTCCTTTTTTGAGAAAAATGTTCCTGGAGTTTCTAACCAAAGATTTTCTCAATGGTTGTTAGCTCTATCACCTAAGCATATACAGGTTGAACATAATGCCAAGTATGTCCTACCTCAGTTGAATATAATACAACGGGTTAGAACATGAATGTTTATGTGAAGTCCAAGAGACGTCCTCCCCTCTTTTTCGTGCAGAGGCAAAGAAAACTCATGAACCTGTATTTGTTGATGGTTTGAGATACTGTATGTCTGGTAATTATAACAGTGGATATTCAATTTGGTATCCAGAGCATAATTATTCCATACAGCACAAATTACCAGGACATTTTTCAGCTCAAAGGGCAGAACATGAAGCAGTAAAAACTGTGATGACATTAGACAAGGAAGAAAACAGAAGTCCATTAGTGATCTATAGTGACAGCTCATATGTTGGACGTTCCTTGACTGATTATCTACCAATTTGGAAACATAGAGGTTTTGTAGATGCATCCAATAAAGTCCTTGTGCACAAAGAGACACTTGAATCAATTTTTGAACTTTCAGAGGAAAATCCTTTTGCCTATGCAATTGTTAAAATTCCATCTCATAGGAAGGACAATGATGACATGAGTGTGGGCAATAGAACAGCTGATCTCTTAGCAAAAGAAGCAGCTTTACATGGAGAACCAGTGATTCAGTCTGAACCAGTCTCAGTTAATGTTGTTAGGAAGACATACACACAGATTCCCTCCTTTGCAGAAGAACAGAAAAGGGATTCATCTCTTTCTGCTTCTCAGGTTGATCCAAAAATCTCCCTTTGTTTGTGAAAACGGGATCTTGTGTTATGACTTACACAGGTTTCTGCATCCTGTTATACCGCAGCATCTACAGGTAGAATTTACAAAATACAATCATGAAAGCCTAGGTCACATAGGTAAACAAATATTGCTTGAAATTCTAAAGAAAAATTTTACTGGGACAAAATGGAAGAAACAGTAGACAGTGTAGTTCAATCTTGTCAAATCTGTGCTCAAGTGAATCTTCGACCAAAGGGTCAAAAACCTCCATTACAAAGAACTCCTCCATCAGATGGACCATGGTCCACATTACAACTAGATTATATAGGACCGTTACCTACAGGTAAAAATGGATACAGGTATGCTTTAGTTGTAGTTGATGTTTTCTCAAAATGGATTAAAATTGTGCCTGTTCGCAAAGATGATGCATTAACAACTGCTAAAATGCTAATAAACCTCAGTAGTATACCAATAAACCTCAGTAGTGACAGAGGAACCCATT
Source organism: Staurois parvus (assembly GCF_062004578.1). Taxonomy (NCBI): domain Eukaryota; kingdom Metazoa; phylum Chordata; class Amphibia; order Anura; family Ranidae; genus Staurois; species Staurois parvus. The sequence continues at coordinate 927,406 of NW_028318272.1, forward strand.
TCACAGGTAAAATCATGCAGGCAATGTGGAAAATCTTAGGTATACAACAGAGATTTCATGTGCCATATCATCCACAATCTGCAGGTATTGTGGAAAGAATGAATAGGACTGTCAAATCAAGAATTGCAAAAATGCTATTGGATAGAGGAAATACTTGGGTTGATGCTGTGCCATTGGTTCTGATGAGTGTCAGAAGTACAACATCTTCTGCAACACAGTATTCTTTTTTTGAGTTAATGACAGGAAGGAAAATGCCACTTGTGTTTCCCCATGAACCTTTTTTGTCTACACCGCAAAGAGAGGCAATAGAAAAAACAAAGTGGTTACAGATATTGCAGGACAATCTGAACACTATTGTACCACATGCAGCTACTCGCATGTAAAAAATGGTTCCTCCATATTTTTCAAAGTTTGAAAAAGGAGGACAAGTGATGATAAAAACTTTCAGAAAAACTGGACCATGGCAAAGCAAATGGGAAGGTCCATTTGATATTTTGGATGTTCAAAGAGTAATGGTACAAGTTCAAAGACCTCTAAATTCAGTGAAAAATGCTCGTAGACAACAAAAAATGTGGGTACACACTGACCAATATAAATTGTTTATACCGAGATAATGATACTGCATTTCTTGCAGAAATGGATTTCAAAAATCTGGAAAAGAAAAAGAATCGCAGATTCCAGAAAAAAGTAAAAATTACAACAAAAGAACATAAAGAAAATCAAAGCAGTAAAAAGGAAAGACTTACCATCACAGGATTGATCTTTTCTCTAGTGACAATTACATCTTTGGTAATATACATCATAAACTGTTCCAGCAATGCAGAAGTTAACATGATTGAAGCTCTACATAAGAAAAACATTACACTTTGAGGAACAAAAGATTTTTTCCAAAGGACAGTGACATTAATACAGCTGAAAACTTGTTAGGATATGTGTGCATGGGCTATGGAAGAACTTCTTGTATGGAATTGTATTTTGTTCATAGTAATGATATTGAAGTTAGAGCTAAAATAGAGTCTAAATCAAAATTTGTTAAAATGCAAGGATCTTATATAATCAATAACAAAACTAGTACCTTGGAATGTAATTTATCAGATATGGGATTCTGGGTATTAGTTTTAAAAGGAAATGAGCCTACTATTTGGTCAGGAGATATTACAATAGACATGTTAAATTCTGGGAAAATAGGAAGTTCTAAAACAGATATTTGGTATCAATTACAAAGTTATTCACAATTTCTTGATCCTGAACATCTGAATATAAATGGGAATGAAAAAGAGGACATAGTTAAAATATGGGATTTCCAAGTAGCAAGAGCTCTGGTTCAAACTAAAGTTAAAGTAATTGTTACTGTTGTAGATTTGATTGTCCCAGAGATAAAAATATCTTCTCAATCTTTAAGATTCATAGAAGGAAAGGATAATCTGACTTTGATGTGTAGTACACAAATACACATACCCCAAAATTCATTATTAACTTGGAAAAGAAATGGTGAATTTGTGGGAAGTTTTCATCACTATGAAACTGATATTTTCCATAAAATAAAATATTTTGGGCAATTTGAACTGGGAGAACATAAAAACATTATATCTATTAATGACACAGGTATATATGAATGCTGCATATCAATAGAAAATTATCCAATGAAATGTGTGAATACAAATGTAATTGTAATATCCCCTAAAAAAACACAGTGCACGGATAAGAAATATATTCCAGCTAGTCCTTTCCAAATTAACCATTTCCAAACCAGACTCCTTTTAAGAGAAGGAACGTTTGTTATTATATTGTGGAACTTCAATATTTCAGAATGGAAAATCTCAAGGTTTCCACAATGTCAAGAACATCTGGTTAATATGGAATTAGGTATTGGAAGATGGTTTGGAACTAATATTAAGAATTCTCACAGGAATAAGCGTGGTATAGTTGAAGGTATTTTAGGAGGAGTTGGTACTATTGGAAGTATTACAAATAGTAAGGATATTAGTACATTAAAGTCTGATCTTGAGACAGCTGGTTTAGTGGGAAGCAATAGCATTAAAGTGCAAAGAAACTAAAATCAGATACTGGAAAATATGGTGATTAAAACAGCCAATATTATGGGTCCATCTATATTACATTTACAGAATATTACTCTTAATTTAATGACAAGTGAACAGCATTCCCATATAGCCAGAGAATGTTTAGAAATCCAGACGGAATATTCCACAAATTTTAAAATAATAGCTCAAGCCTTTCAAAGTGGAATAACTCCTCTAGGTATTGTACAAAATTTACCCAGAGAGTATACAGTATGTATGCCATAAACCATACATATCTGTGGGTAAATAAATGGATAGGATGTTATCAGAACATATGTTATAGTTCTTCAATGATTCCTGTAGCAGGAAAAGAACAAATGTTGGTTCCAATCACTGTCTTGGGATTACCTGTTAGCAACACACAGTTACTATATTAACAACTACAATATACAGATTTTGCATTTAATGAAAATAATTTCAAGTTAGAACAATTAGATCTGTCTTCCTGTTTACAATTTCAGTCTAAAGTTATTTATCTACCTAATCAAGACAAAGGTATATTTCATTCTTGTTACCATAACCATACTTTATGTTCAGCAAGGATAGAAAAGGTTAGAACCACTTCTGAGTTCATTTCAATTGTAGATAAAAAGAAAGTTTGTTTCCAAGTTATGTCAAACTCAGAAAGGGTTAAATTTTTCTTTTCTTCTTGTACGCATACAGAAATCTTAAGTCGAGGTTTGTTCTGTATAGAAGGAGATATTTTAGCAATAAGTGTTAATGGGATGAGAATGAATTTGACAAGCATACTTATGAAAAATGTAAGTGCTCTTCCTATACAGTACAATATATCTCAGGTGGATGAATTCCCTTGGAGAGATTGGACAAATGTTATTCAAAAAGATAAATGTTTACTGATAGCTTTATCAGATGAACTCCAAATGGCAGAAATATTATTTAAACATGAACAAGGGAACTTGCAAGAAATAGAACATGAATAGTCTGAATTTTCAGGTCACTCTTGGTGGTCAAAATTTAAACGTACTGTATCAATGTGAGGAAAAACTTCAGTTGCATCTGCAGCAGGAAATATTTTATTACATCCTATAATAATTATTTTTATCATTATCATATTATGTATTATATTTCAATTATGTTTGATGTGTAAAATGAGACGTTTTTATAAGCGAATTAGAAGTAAATCTTCCATGGACTCAATGGGGTTTATTTACTAAAGCTGGAGAGTCCAAAATCAGACTCCCTTCTGCATAGAAACCAATCAGCTTCCAGGTTTCATTGCCAAAGCTTCATTGAACAAGCTGAGGTTAGAAGCTGATTGGTTTCTATACAGAAGGGAGTCTGATTTTGGACTCTCCAGCTTTAGTAAATAAACCCCAATATGCCTCTCAGCAGATAGCTCAGAGTGTCTACTTTCCAAAAAGGGGTCATTTTGGGGTGTTTGTGCTATACATTTCACACAAAGCAATCAATATACACTTTTTGGGATTTTTTAAACCAAAAACATGTAGCAGAATACATTTTCACCTAAATTTACGATTAAAGTTTAGTTTTTTTGAATTTTTTTATGACAGAAATTAGAAAATATTGTTTTGTTTTTTTTTAATTTTCAAAACCTTTTTGTTTATAGCGCCAAAAATAAAAAGCGCACAGGTGATAAAATACCACCAAAATAAAGCTCTATTTATGTGAAAGAAAGGACATAAATTTCATGTATGCACCATATTGCATGACTGTGCAATTGTCAGTTAAACTAGTGTAGCGCTGTACAGCAAACAAATGGTGTAAATTGCAGTATCTATACCATAGTTTGTAGACGCTATTACTTTCACACAAAGCAATCGATATACACTTATTTGAATTTTTTTTACCAAAAACATGTAGCAGAATACATTTTGGCCTACATTTATAACTAACTTTCAGTTTACTATATATTTTTTAAAGCCGAAAGTTTATAGCACAAAAAATAAAAAGCACACAGGTGATCAAATACCACCGAAAGAAAGCTCTATTTGTGTGAAAAAAAAGGAAGTAAATTTTGTTTGGGTACAGAATTGCACGATCCCGCAATTATCAGTTGAATTAGTGCAGTGTTGAGTAGCAAAAAGAGGCCTGGTCATTAAGGGGGGTAAATCCTCTGGAGGGCAAGTGGTTAATCACACTGCTATACACCCTTACCTCATTCAAACAGATTATTGCATCAAACCAGGATTCTTGGTTTGCATGTATTGTAATATGTGTTCAAGCTGGCCAGCTGAATCAAAGTGACTCCTCTCTGGCCAGTCCCTGCTTCACTGCACAAAATGCTAAAAATGTATTTCCCTATTGCACTCTGTAACCCTTTTGCTGTCATTTTTTCATACATGATAAAAGTGCAGACTAGTTGAAACCCCAAATACTACATAGTTTTTGAAAGCAGGGACCCTGGGGAACAAAATGTTGGTAGATGTACAACATAAAATGTCACACAATATTAGTAAAATGTAGTAACAATTTAGTGCAGCACTAACAGCAACTTAAAAAAACACATATAAAATAGCCCCATCTATATCAGATCGGGGGGACAGTCACAGATGGGCTGCTACTTTTGCGTGAGTGCTGCGTTGATGGAGTGCTAAGACGCAATTAAACACAGCAGTTTAACTAAAGCAGGATAACTCAAGCAGCAGGAAGATACAACAAGAAACTCTACTGCGCTCTGAACAGACTGCAAGCAAACACCATGGGAACATTTCTTACAAGTCTGAGTCCCACTCTGTGTACCTTTTAATATGTCCCCTCTACTCCTCCTTTTCATATTACTTTCCTGTGTTCCCAAAATCTCACTTCTTTACCCCTCTGCTCCACTCCAAAACTTGTACATCTCACCCTCACTGCTACCATCTCCCTTCTACTGCTCTCATCACCTCCTGCTGATACTTCACTCTCCTGCTGACCCAAACACCAGGACTGGAAGGCATGTGCACTCATGTACAACCCGCTCCCATGTTACCTTCCTCACCCTTCTTCTTCTCCTAACCTCTGGGGATATCTCCCCAAACCCTGGTCCTCCACTATCTCACCCCCACACCAGGCATCCTCTTTCTTCTGGGAATAGCCGCAATCCCCTCAATTTAATATCAGACCCCGAGCTCCCAAAAACCACCCTGCCTTTTTCATGTGCGCTCTGGAATGCCCGTTCTGTATGTAATAAGCTCACCTCTGTCCATGACCTTTTTGTCTCCTGCTCCCTTAACCTATTAGCAATTACAGAAACCTGGCTTCTCCCGCAGCACTTTCCTATGGAGGCCTTCTCTGGACCCACTCACCCAGATCCAGTGGTCAGAAAGTAGGTGGAGTTGGTTTGCTTCTATCCCCACTCAGCACCTTTCAAGTCCTCCCTAACCCTCCCTCTCTATCCTTCTCTTCTTTCGAGACTCACTGCATCCGGCTGTTTTCTCCCATTTCTCTGAGGATTGCAGTGATCTATCGGCCTCCTGGACCGGTGTCCCGCTTTCTTGATGATTTCTCCGCTTGGCTACCCTACTTTCTCTCCTCTGAACTACCCACTATCATTCTCGAAGATTTTAACATCCCTATTAATGTCAACAACCCGGCTACATCCCAACTCTTCAACATAACCTCATCTTTTGCATTAGCACAATCTATACAGTCCTCCACTCACTCTGATGGTAATACGTTAGACCTTGTTTTCTCTTGTCTTTGCACTTCCTACAACCTCACAAACACCACCTTTCCTCTCTCTGATCACAATCTCATCACCTTCACAGTCTCCTCATCATCAAACACTTATCCCTCCAAGCGGCAAACAATTACCCGCAGAAACCTTCACAACTTGAACCCTTCTCGTTTCCACTCTGCAACTGACCAACTCTATGACATAATCTCTCCCCTGTCCTGCCCTGACCTGACCACTACTGTCTACAACAGTTCGCTTTCATCCGCATTAGACTCACTTGCTCCTCTAACAACACGAAACATTAGTGATTGTGGCATAAAAGCAAATCTCAACAAGCATTCACCCTATATAAATCTGCTCTCTTAACATACAATCCTCCCTTTATGCTGCCAAACAAGCCTACTTTGTTACTCTTATTAATACCTTGTCATCCAGTCCTCGTCGTCTCTTCTCTACTTTTAACTCTCTACTTTCTCCATCTCCACCCACTACCTCACTCACTGCTCAGGAGATTGCAAATCATTTCAAAAACAAGATCGACGCAATTTGTAGGAACATCGCCACTACACGGACATTCATCCCACTTACCATACCTTATACTAAACCTCCCTCAACACTTTCCTCTTTTGACCTTGCCATTACTGAAGAGGTCACTAAGGTTTTCTCAGAAGCCCGTCTCACCACCTGTCCCCTGGATCCTGTCCCCTCACAACTACTACAGTCACTGCTTCTTCCATCCTTTGCTCCCTCACTCACATCTTCAATCTTTCCCTCTCTACTGGTGCCTTCCCCTCCTCTCTAAAGCATGCACACATCACTCCCATATTTAAAAAGCCCTCCCTGGACCCCACCAACCTGAACAACTTAAGACCCATCTTCCTGCTGCCATTTAACTCTAGTCTACAATCGCCTGAGCTACCACCTCACCGACAACAACCTTCTTGACCCTTTACAGTCTGGCTTTCGCTCACTACACTCCACTGAAACTGCCCTACTAAAACTCACTAATGATCTACTAACAGCTAAAACCAATGGCCACTACTCCGTACTCTTACTACTTCACCTCTATGCGGCTTTTGATACGGTTGACCATCCCCTCCTCCTCAAAAAACTCCAATCTCTTGGCCTCAGAGACTCTGCTCTCTCCTGATTCTCCTCCTACCTATCACAGCACTTCTTCAGCTTTACCTATAACTAGAGATGAGCGAATCGAACCAGGCGAAGTGGAATTCGTTTCGAATTTCAGGAAAAATTCGATTCGCGTCGAATCCGAATATTTGCATAATTCGGGTGCGCGAATCGGATTTTTCCCGATCAGCCGGCAAAAGTGTCCCTGCAGAGAGCTCCGCTATTTCTGACAGTTCTCTGACAGTTCCTTCACATGTACAGCGGTTGAAACATTGTATCTATTTGTTTCCATTTAGGATACAGATGTTTTTATTCGGAAATAAATAGATACAATGTTTCAACCGCTGTACATGTGAAGGAACTGTCAGAGAACTGTCAGAAATAGCGGAGCTCTCTGCAGATACACTTTTTGCTGTACTGGAATACTTCTTCTTTCCATTCTTCTTTTCATTCTTCTCATTCTTCTTTTCATTCTTCTTCTCATTCTTTTTTTCATTCTTCTTCTTCTTTTCATTCTTCTTTTCATTCTTCTCATTCTTCTTTTCTTCTTCATGAAAAGAAGAATGAGAAGAAGAATGAAAAGAAGAATGAGAAGAATGAAAAGAAGAATGAGAAGAAGAATGAAAAGAAGAATGAAAAGAAGAATGAGAAGAAGAATGAGAAGAATGAAAAGAAGAATGAAAAGAAGAAGAAGAATAAAAAGAAGAATGAAGAGAAGAAGAAGAAGAATCTTTTCATTCTTCTCATTCTTCTTTTCATTCTTCTTTTCATTCTTCTTCTTCTTTTCATTCTTCTTCTTCTTTTCATTCTTCTTTTCATTCTTCTTCTTCTTCTTCTTTTCATTCTTCTTCTTCTTTTCATTCTTCTTTTCATTCTTCTTCTTCTTTTCATTCTTCTCATTCTTCTTTTCATTCTTCTTCTTTTCATTCTTCTTCTTCTTTTCATTCTTCTTCTTCTTCTTTTCATTCTTCTTTTCATTCTTCTTCTTCTTTTCATTCTTCTTCTTCTTCTTTTCATTCTTCTCATTCTTCTTTTCATTCTTCTCATTCTTCTTTTCATTCTTCTTTTCATTCTTCTTCTCATTCTTCTTTTCATTCTTCTTCTCATTCTTCTTTTCATTCTTTTCATTCTTCATGAAAAGAAGAATGAGAAGAAGAATGAAAAGAAGAATGAAAAGAAGAAGAAGAATGAGAAGAAGAATGAGAAGAAGAATGAGAAGAATGAAAAGAAGAAGAAGAATGAAAAGAAGAATGAGAAGAAGAATGAAAAGAAGAATGAGAAGAAGAATGAGAAGAATGAAAAGAAGAATGAGAAGAATGAAAAGAAGAATGAAAAGAAGAAGAAGAAGAATGAAAAGAAGAAGAAGAATGAAAAGAATAATGAAAAGAAGAAGAAGAAGAATCTTTTCATTCTTCTCATTCTTCTTTTCATTCTTCTTCTTCTTCTTTTCATTCTTCTTCTTCTTTTCATTCTTCTTTTCATTCTTCTTCTTCTTCTTTTCATTCTTCTTCTTCTTTTCATTCTTCTTTTTCTTCTTTTCATTCTTCTTCTTCTTCTTTTCATTCTTCTTCTTCTTCTTTTCATTCTTCTTTTCATTCTTCTCATTCTTCTTTTCATTCTTCTCATTCTTCTTTTCATTCTTCTTCTTCTTCTTTTCATTCTTCTTTTCATTCTTCTCATTCTTCTTTTCTTCTTCATGAAAAGAAGAATGAGAAGAAGAATGAAAAGAAGAAGAAGAATGAGAAGAAGAATGAAAAGAAGAATGAAAAGAAGAAGAAGAAGAATCTTTTCATTCTTCTCATTCTTCTTTTCATTCTTCTTTTCATTCTTCTTCTTCTTCTTCTTTTCATTCTTCTTCTTCTTTTCATTCTTCTTCTTCTTCTTTTCATTCTTCTCATTCTTCTTTTCATTCTTCTTCTTTTCATTCTTCTTCTTCTTTTCATTCTTCTTCTTCTTCTTTTCATTCTTCTTTTCATTCTTCTTCTTCTTTTCATTCTTCTTCTTCTTCTTTTCATTCTTCTCATTCTTCTTTTCATTCTTTTCATTCTTCTTTTCTTCTTCATGAAAAGAAGAATGAGAAGAAGAATGAAAAGAAGAATGAAAAGAAGAAGAAGAATGAGAAGAAGAATGAAAAGAAGAATGAAAAGAAGAATGAGAAGAATGAAAAGAAGAATGAAAAGAAGAAGAAGAATGAAAAGAAGAATGAGAAGAAGAATGAAAAGAAGAATGAGAAGAAGAATGAGAAGAATGAAAAGAAGAATGAGAAGAATGAAAAGAAGAATGAAAAGAAGAAGAAGAAGAATGAAAAGAAGAAGAAGAATGAAAAGAAGAATGAAAAGAAGAAGAAGAAGAATCTTTTCATTCTTCTCATTCTTCTTTTCATTCTTCTTTTCAATCTTCTTCTTCTTCTTTTCATTCTTCTTCTTCTTTTCATTCTTCTTTTCATTCTTCTTCTTCTTCTTTTCATTCTTCTTCTTCTTTTCATTCTTCTTTTCATTCTTCTTTTTCTTCTTTTCATTCTTCTTCTTCTTCTTTTCATTCTTCTTCTTCTTTTCATTCTTCTTCTTCTTCTTTTCATTCTTCTCATTCTTCTTTTCATTCTTCTTTTCATTCTTCTTCTTCTTCTTTTCATTCTTCTTTTCATTCTTCTCATTCTTCTTTTCTTCTTCATGAAAAGAAGAATGAGAAGAAGAATGAAAAGAAGAATGAAAAGAAGAAGAAGAATGAGAAGAAGAATGAAAAGAAGAATGAAAAGAAGAATGAGAAGAATGAAAAGAAGAATGAAAAGAAGAAGAAGAATGAAAAAAAGAAAGAAGAAGAATGAAAAGAAGAATGAGAAGAAGAATGAGAAGAATGAAAAGAAGAATGAGAAGAATGAAAAGAAGAATGAAAAGAAGAAGAAGAAGAATGAAAAGAAGAAGAAGAATGAATGAAAAGAAGAATGAAAAGAAGAAGAATGAAAAGAAGAATGAGAAGAAGAATGAAAAGAAGAATGAGAAGAATGAAAAGAAGAATGAAAAGAAGAAGAAGAATGAGAAGAATGAAAAGAAGAATGAAAAGAAGAAGAAGAATGAAAAGAAGAATGAGAAGAAGAATGAAAAGAAGAATGAGAAGAAGAATGAGAAGAATGAAAAGAAGAATGAGAAGAATGAAAAGAAGAATGAAAAGAAGAAGAAGAATGAAAAGAAGAAGAAGAATGAAAAGAAGAATGAAAAGAAGAAGAAGAAGAATCTTTTCATTCTTCTCATTCTTCTTTTCATTCTTCTTCTTCTTCTTTTCATTCTTCTTTTCATCCTACTTCTTCTTCTTCTTCTTCATCCTCATCCTCATCCTCTTCTTCTTCTTCTGAGGATGAGGATGAGGATGAAGAAGAAGAAGAAGAAGAAGAAGAAGTAGGATGAAAATAAGAAGAATTCCAAGCCGGCAAAAAGTGTATCTGCAGAGCTCCTCTATTCTGCAGATACACTTAGAGGAGCTCTGCAGATACACTTTTTGCCGGTTTGGATTTCTTCTTATTTTCATCCTACTTCTTCTTCTTCTTCTTCTTCTTCATCCTCATCCTCATCCTCGGAAGAAGAAGAAGAGGATGAGGATGAGGATGAAGAAGAAGAAGTAGGATGAAAATAAGAAGAATTCCAAGCCGGCAAAAAGTGTATCTGCAGAGCTCCTCTATTTCTGACAGTTCTCTGACATAGAACTGTCAGAAATAGAGGAGCTCTGCAGATACACTTTTTGCCGGCTTGGAATTCTTCTTATTTTCATCCTACTTCTTCTTCTTCTTCATCCTCATTCTCATCCTCCTCTTCTTCTTCTGAGGATGAGGATGAGGATGAAGAAGAAGAAGAAGTAGGATGAAAATAAGAAGAATTCCAAGCCGGCAAAAAGTGTATCTGCAGAGCTCCTCTAAGTGTATCTGCAGAATAGAGGAGCTCTGCAGATACACTTTTTGCCGGCTTGGAATTCTTCTTATTTTCATCAGAAATAGCGGAGCTCCGCTATTTCTGACAGTTCTCTGACATTCACTCCATACAGCGGTTGAAACATTGTATCTATTTGTTTCCATTTATGGAAACAAATAGATACAATGTTTCAACCGCTGTATGGAGTGAATGTCAGAGAACTGTCAGAAATAGTCTATTTCTGACAGTTCTCTGACATTCAATACTCCATACAGCGGTTGAGGAGTGAATGTCAGAGAACTGTCAGAAATAGCCTATTTCTGACAGTTCTCTGACATTCACTCCATACAGCGGTTGAAACATTGTATCTATTTGTTTCCATTTATGGAAACAAATAGATACAATGTTTCCACCGCTGTATGGAGTGAATGTCAGAGAACTGTCAGAAATAGCGGAGCTCTGCAGATACACTTAGCGGAGCTCTGCAGATACACTTTTTGCCGGCTTGGAATTCTTCTTATTTTCATCCTACTTCTTCTTCTTCTTCTTCTTCATCCTCATCCTCATCCTCTTCTTCTTCTGAGGATGATGAGGATGAGGATGAAGAAGAAGAAGAAGAAGTAGGATGAAAATAAGAAGAATTCCAAGCCGGCAAAAAAGTGTATCTGCAGAGCTCCTCTAAGTGTATCTGCAGAATAGAGGAGCTCTGCAGATACACTTTTTGCCGGCTTGGAATTCTTCTTATTTTCATCCTACTTCTTCTTCTTCTTCTTCTTCTTCTTCTTCCTCTTCATCCTCATCCTCTTCTTCTTCTTCTGAGGATGAGGATGAAGAAGAAGAAGAAGAAGTAGGATGAAAATAAGAAGAATTCCAAGCCGGCAAAAAGTGTATCTGCAGAGCTCCGCTAAGTGTATCTGCAGAGCTCCGCTAAGTGTATCTGCAGAGCTCCGCTAAGAAATAGCGGAGCTCTGCAGATACACTTTTTGCCGGCTTGGAATTCTCCTTCTTCTCATCCTTCTTCTTCTTCTCATCCTTCTTCTTCTTCTCATCCTTCTCCTTCTTCTCATCCTTCTTCTTCTTCTCATCCTTCTTCTTCTTCTCATCCTTCTCCTTCTTCTCATCCTTCTTCTGCTTCTCATCCTTCTTCTTCTTCTCATCCTTCTCCTTCTTCTCATCCTTCTTCTTCTTCTCATCCTTCTTCTTCTTCTCATCCTTCTTCTTCTTCTCATCCTTCTCCTTCTTCTCATCCTTCTTCTTCTTCTCATCCTTCTTCTTCTCATCCTTCTTCTCATCCTTCTCCTTCTTCTCATCCTTCTTCTCATCCTTCTCCTTCTTCTCATCCTTCTCCTTCTTCTCATCCTTCTCCTTCTCCTTCTTCTCATCCTTCTTCTTCTCATCCTTCTCCTTCTCCTTCTTCTCATCCTTCTCCTTCTCCTTCTTCTCATCCTTCTCCTTCTCCTTCTTCTCATCCTTCTCCTTCTTCTCATCCTTCTCCTTCTCCTTCTCCTTCTTCTCATCCTTCTCCTTCTTCTCATCCTTCTCCTTCTCCTTCTTCTCATCCTTCTCCTTCTCCTTCTTCTCATCCTTCTCCTTCTCCTTCTCCTTCCTCATCTCCAAGGGCATTTAAATTAAAGGTACAGTGTTCTGCACTAATTTAAAGGCTCTCTGAAGCCTAGAAACCCTTTTTATAAGTTAAATTCGTAGCGAATAAATTCGCATCGAATCGAATTTCTCCCGCAAATTCGGCGAATCAGCCGAATCGAATTTTTGAATAATTCGCTCATCTCTACCTATAACGCTGCCTCCTCCTCTTCACTCCCTCTTTCTGTAGGGGTCCCTCAAGGTTCTGTCTTTGAACCCCTTCTCTTCTCCATCTACACCTCCTCCCTTGGTCACTTGATAAACTCCTATGACTTTAAGTACCATCTCTATGCTGATGACACACAAATCTATCTTTTTACCCCTCACCTCACCCCTTCAGTCTCCTCTCACATTACTAACCTACTAAGTGACATATCGGCATGAATGTCACTCCACTTCCTCAAAATCAATCTTTCCAAAACTGAGCTCTTAGTATTCCTCCAGCCCATGCCCCCTCTCCTGACTTCTCTATCAAGATCAATAACACAATCATCAGTCCCTACCCTCATGCCAGGGTACTAGGTGTAATCCTAGACTCCCATCTGTCCTTTCAGCCCCAAATCCAATCACTGTCCAAATCTTGTAAACTTCACCTCCGCAACATCTCCAAGATACACCCGTTCCTAACCACGGAAACCACAAAGCAACTTATTCACTCCCTGGTTTTCTCACCTTGACTATTGTAACTCCCTCCTCATTGGCCTACCTCATCGCAGGCTATCCCCCCTCAGTCTATCATGAATGCTGCTGCCAGACTCATCCACCTTACTAACCGTTCTGTATCTGCCACCCCTCTCTGCCAATACCTCCACTGGCTTCCCGTTGCCCAATGGATACAATTCAAAACATTAACAATAACGTATAAAGCCATTTATAACTCTGCCCCAAATTACATCACCGATCTTGTCTCTAAATATCACCCAAACCATACTCTCCGCTCCTCGCAAGACCTCCTACTCTCTATCTCCCTTGTCTCCTCCTCCCATGCTCATCTCCAGGACTTCTCCAGAGCTTCACCCATCCTCTGGAACTCTCTACCCCAATTTATCAGACTATCACCTACTCTGCTCACTTTTAGGCGATCTCTGAAAAGCTATCTATTCAGGGAAGCCTATCCTGCCCTCAGCTAATACTGGAATTTTCTACTTTTCCAACCAGTCCATCCACCACAGTTACTACCTTTTGTACCACTAGCCCCTCCCTCCTAGATTGTAAGCTCCAAGGAGCAGGGCCTTCAAATCCCTCTTGTATTGAACTGTATTGTTGCTGTATTGTCTCCCGTTATATTGTAAAGAGCTGAGCAAACTGTTGGGGCTATATAAATCCTGTGTAATAATTATAATAATATAGTGGAGTAAAGAAGGTGCAATGAATCCACATAAATCTGCAGGTGCTTTAAGGAGAACACGCAGGGTGGAGTCAAGCCATGTTATGCCATTGCGTACTAGATGGACAGTGGCCATCTTGTTGGTTGGAAACATCACCATTGACATGGTTTATACTGATGTAATTGTAGGAGCAATTTTATTAATACATTTTCATTTTATTAATCTGCTACACTATGAACTGGCATTTTTCCCTATATGGTGTCTGTTGCCTGGTGAGAGATTTGCCATTTAAAGATGTCATCGGGAAAAGTGCTTCATAAATTGGATCATCTGAGGAGTTTAAACCTAGGAGTCTGTGCTATACTATCTGGGCCAGATTACTGCGCTATTTGACCAGTCCCTTGGGCGGTCAAATTGTCTGGTAAGAGGCTTTGATATTGGGTGGATGGCTTAATATTTGGTTTTGGCTTTAAAGGAACGGTGCATTTTTAATGTTGCCCATTAAGTCTGGATAAAAGACCTGCTCTTCACTTAATGATATTTTTTGCAATGGTACAAAGAGTGTCCAGCTACCAAAGTCTTTTTACCAAAAGCTTGCAAAACAAGATAACATTTTCCATTAGACTTCAGTACAGTTCTGTCACTATGTTTAGGGTTTGAGGATTTCAGGCATGGTTTGTGTATCAAACCATGGACTAAACTCATGCATGTTTTCTCATTACTACTCTTAACCAAAGGATTTAGTATTCTTTGTTAAATCTTCCCTAGAAAGTCTTGGGAGATGGAAGGATCAAATCTGCAGCAAGTATGAGCTTAAGGTAACAAACACAAGTCCAGATTGAACTTTGGCTGTTCAGGAATTTAGATAAACACCCAAACATTTACTGCCAAGTCCTTATAAAATCTTGACATTATTGGCCCAATTTATTTACATGGTATGCAGGCAAAGACCCCAGGGGTCTGGTACAGAAATTGGGGGGACCTTGTGCCATTTTTTGTGGGAATCCTTCTACCCGAAGGGCCTGATATGAAATAGGAGGAAACCCAATGCTATTTTCATTTGTGTGTGATAGTTCCTCAGTAACATCTGTATACAACCCTCATCTACAGTAGTATAGATGAAAGGAATCCTTGGCCAATCTGTCTTCAAACAGAGGTAAGTGGCCAGGAATTGTCATTTTGCTGGCACTTTAACCCCTTCCTACAGGCGCCTCCCGGCCCTTTAAGAGTTTCATACGCCGGGAGGCGGGGCGAGTGGGGCATGGTTTAGGGATCATGTGACCGCCGTGACGCATCGTCACGGCGGTCACATGATCGGGAGAGGTCCCGATCGAAAGAGCAGCCCGGGACCTTTTCATGAGTACCGGACATGTGTGCTAGGAACGCGCAGGGCACGCGCTCTCAGTACATATGTTTTTTGTTACATGAACGCAAATGTGCGGCCGCTCGGCGTCTAGGCCCAGACGCCAGGAGGCCGCACGTTTATGTGCGGCCGGCGTAAAGGGGTTATACACACTCTTTTCTTTGTAAATATCAGTTTTGTTCTGCCATGGTGGTAATGTTCTCTGAACCTGCCCTTAACTGAACCTAGGTATGTTTGGAGCATCACTAATCAGGAACCACTGAAGACACAGGTAGCCAGTATCCTCTGCAATTATATGACCACTATTTTATAAGAAGGAATATTTAAATTACATAAAAATACAGTCTATGGTCAAAATTAGAGATGAGCGAATTATTCAAAAATTCGGTTCGGCTGATTCGCCGAATTCGCGGAATAAATTCGCTTCGAGCCGAATATATTCGCTGCGAATTTAACTTATAAAAAGGGTGTTTCTAGGCTTCAGAGAGTCTTTATATTAGTGCAGAACACTGTACCTTTAATTTAAATGCCCTTGGAGTCTGCTGGGGAAGAGAAATAATACTGTCAGTCAGTATGACATGCAGATGAGTGCCGTCGATCTTAGAATCACCGCACACTTCACTCATTTGGGCAGTCACGGGGCCAAAACCAGAGTGTGGAGCCACAGTGTGGCGGTGGATGCAGCAGCAATGGGAGGCCATACAGCACCCTATGACAAAATGGAACCCACCAGCAGTGTGAGGAGACATTGTGGGCCATTTGTACCAAGGAATGCGAGGGACTCCCTGCCTCCATCTCCACAGCATACTGCCACGGTGCGTCTGGGTCCTCTATCTCCTCCTCCTCCTCTACCAGATGCTCCTGCTCCTCCACTCCTGTCCGCTGAGTGGAAAAACCACCCATTTCACTCAATAATTCCTGAGCACCAATGTCCTCCTCTACCTCCTCCTCTTCTTCCTGTCCTGCCCCCACAGGGGTCATGTGGTGTTGAGATCTGTGCGCCACGTCTACCGCACCCTGACCAGCCATTGTTAACAGCATTTGTTCCAGGACGTGCAACAGAGGAATGACGTCGTTCATCCCATAGTCCTGCCGACTCACGAATAGCGTGGCCTCCTCAAAGGGCCTGAGCAAGCGGCAGGTGTCACGCATGAGCTGCCAATGGCTGACATCTAAGTTACATAGGGGAGTACCTTTATCCGCTTGTAACATCAGGAAATCGGTGATGGCCTTTCGCTGTTCGTAAAGGCGGTCTAACATATGTAGGGTTGAATTCCACCTTGTTGCAACGTCGCAGATCAGGCGATGCTGTGGAATTCCGTTCTGCCGCTGCAGCTCAAGGAGGGTGTGCTTTGCGGTGTAGGAATGGCTGAAATGCATGCAAAGTTTACGTGACATTTTAAGGATGTCTTGCAGTGGGATGGTGGATTTTAGGAACCGCTTGACAACCAGATTGAACACGTGAGCCATGCATGGCGCATGGCACAACCTTCCTTGACGCAGAGCAGACACCATGTTCTTTCCGTTGTCGGTCAACATGGTTCCGATTTTCAGTTTGCGCGGAGACAGCCATCTGTCGATTTCTCTGTTCATTACACTCAGAAGTTCCTCCCCTGTGTGACTACGTTCGCCAAGGCATACCAGGTGCAGCACAGCGTGACACCGTTGCGCCCTGCACATGTGATATGCCGGTCGGGTAATGGGACTTGGCACGGGGGTGGCAGCTGAGGACACGGCGGAAGAAGAGGTGGTAGAGGCGGACATCTTTGCTGGACCAAGGACGTGCAAACGTGGAGGCAAAAGCGGCGTGACCTGTCCAAGTTGCTGGTGCGGCTGTGCCGGCACCACGTTCACCCAGTGGGCCGTGAATGACATGTACTGTCCCTGACCGTAGTTACAGCTCCACACGTCGGCGCTGCCGTGCACTTTGGCAGAGACCGACATGCTCAAAGACTGGCCCACCATCTCTTCTACATGTGAATGCAGGGCTGGCACTGCCTTTTTGGCGAAGAAATGCCGGCTTGGCACTCTCCACCGCGGCTCGGCACAAGCCATCATTTCTCGGAAAGGTGCTGAGTCCACCACTTGGAAAGGGAGGGACTGCAGCACCAGCAACTTGGATAGGAGGACGTTCAGCTTCTGCACCATCGGGTGCGTGCTCGCAAACTGTTGTCTCTTGGAAACGGATTCCAAGAAAGACTGCTGACGGAATCCGTGAAGAGGAGTAGCAGGAGAAGGAGCATCTGAACGAGCGGAAGATGCCAACGAGCGACAACTCCCCTCAGCAGAGGTGTTGGAGCCTTGACTGGCTGATAGAGGGCGATTTACGTCGGGTGACGGAGCAAGTAACGGAGCGGGTGATGGAGCGGGGGCTGGGGCAGGCAGAACCGCCGTATCTTTATCACGGTTTTCCCAGGCCACCGAATGGCGACGCTGCATATGCTGACGCAACGCTGTAGTCCCAACATTGGCCCCCTGGCCACGCTTGATTTTCTGGCCACATAGTCGACATACGGCTACGTTTACTTCCTCGGGCGGCTTGACGAAAAATTGCCACACCGCCAAGTAGGAAACTTTGCCCCCGCTACTCCTCACTGGCTGACTGCTACTTCCTCCGTGCACACTGGCACCACTACTGGCCGTGGTGGTAGGCTGCAGTGGAGCTGGTGCTCTACTCCGTGGCCGTTTGGCTCCACTGACACTGCTGCGACCCTGCTGCCTCCTGGGCAACCCACCGACTGTTTTGCTCGCTGGCAAGCTGGCACCCTCTTCTCCTGATGATGCGGAAGCAATAGCCTGATGACGACGAGGCTGCCAAGTGCGATCAGCCTCATCATCATCAATTAGGGTCTCCGCGTCACTACTAGCCCCCTCGGCTGCGTGTGGGTCAGGAGACAGACCTGTCTCTAGACCGGCTACCGAGCCACTCTCCTCGCCAGTACTTCTTCGCCTGGCTGCTGAAGAGGCGGATGTCTCCCCCCATTCCTGACCGCCCTCTGTTAGCTCTTCCTCACTGTACAGTGGGGCTGAGCCCACAGCATGCGATACTTTGCTTGGTGAGGGAACACCAAAGGACAGGGGCAGATCAAGGACACGTGATTTCAGTGGGCTTGCTCCCGGGCCATGCCAACTAACGGTTGTGTCTGACGTACCCACCGACCGTTGGCTGTAGGTGTCAGAGGTGACCTGGGAAGAGGAAGACGACCGAGTCAACCAATCGATGACGGCAGGGTTGTCGGTGGAGACACGACCGCTGGATGACACCGGGAGCACTGGCCTCTGGCTGCGACTAGTGCTGCCTCGACCCCTTCCTCTGCTGCCACGTCTGCTCGCTCCTGAAACATTGCCACCTCTGCCACTCCTCTGCGTGTTGTCTGACATACTCTTTAATTCAATAAGCACCCCAAAAATAAAACCGGATTTAACTCTTTGAACGTACAATAGTGGTTGTGAAGCAGAAAGTCAGTTTATTTAGCACAATCGGTCAATTGCAGCTTGCCGTTGGCTGGAAACTGTACGTTTATGTCACTGGAATGCACTAATCACCCAAAAAATATTACCGCCACCCGGCGTGTATATGGATTTAACTCTTTGAACGAACAATAGTGGTTGTGAAGCAGAAAGTCAGTTTATTGTACACAATCGGTCAATTGCAGCTTGCCGTTGGCTGGAAACTGTACGTTTAGGTCACTGGAATGCACTAATCACCCAAAAAATATTACCGCCAGCCGGCGTGTAAATGGATTTAACTCTTTGAACGTACAATAGTGGTTGTGAAGCAGAAAGTCAGTTTATTGTACACAATCGGTCAATTGCAGCTTGCCGTTGGCTGTAAACTGTACGTTTATGTCACTGGAATGCACTAATCACCCAAAAAATATTACCGCCAGCCGGCGTGTAAATGGATTTAACTCTTTGAACGTACAATAGTGGTTGTGAAGCAGAAAGTCAGTTTATTGTACACAATCGGTCAATTGCAGCTTGCCGTTGGCTGGAAACTGTACGTTTGTGTCACTGGAATGCACTAATCACCCAAAAAATATTACCGCCAGCCGGCGTGTAAATGGATTTAACTCTTTGAACGTACAATAGTGGTTGTGAAGCAGAAAATCAGTTTATTTAGCACAATCGGTCAATTGCAGCTTGCCGTTGGCTGGAAACTGAACGTTTATGTCACTGGAATCCACTAATCACCCAAAAAATATTACCGCCACCCGGCGTGTAAATGGATCTAACTCTTTGAACGTACAATAGTGGTTGTGAAGCAGAAAGTCAGTTTATTGTACACAATCGGTCAATTGCAGCTTGCCGTTGGCTGGAAACTGTACGTTTGTGTCACTGGAATGCACTAATCACCCAAAAAATATTACCGCCAGCCGGCGTGTAAATGGATTTAACTCTTTGAACGTACAATAGTGGTTGTGAAGCAGAAAGTCAGTTTATTTAGCACAATCGGTCAATTGCAGCTTGCCGTTGGCTGGAAACTGTACGTTTATGTCACAGGAATGCACTAATCACCCAAAAAATATTACCGCCAGCCGGCGTGTAAATGGATCTAACTCTTTGAACGTACAATAGTGGTTGTGAAGCAGAAAGTCAGTTTATTGTACACAATCGGTCAATTGCAGCTTGCCGTTGGCTGGAAACTGTACGTTTGTGTCACTGGAATGCACTAATCACCCAAAAAATATTACCGCCAGCCGGCGTGTAAATGGATTTAACTCTTTGAACGTACAATAGTGGTTGTGAAGCAGAAAGTCAATTTATTTAGCACAATCGGTCAATTGCAGCTTGCCGTTGGCTGGAAACTGTACGTTTATGTCACTGGAATGCACTAATCACCCAAAAAATATTACCGCCACCCGGCGTGTAAATGGATCTAACTCTTTGAACGTACAATAGTGGTTGTGAAGCAGAAAGTCAGTTTATTTAGCACAATCGGTCAATTGCAGCTTGCCGTTGGCTGGAAACTGTACGTTTATGTCACTGGAATGCACTAATCACCCAAAAAATATTACCGCCACCCGGCGTGTATATGGATTTAACTCTTTGAACGTACAATAGTGGTTGTGAAGCAGAAAGTCAGTTTATTTAGCACAATCGGTCAATTGCAGCTTGCCTTTGGCTGGAAACTGTACGTTTATGTCACTGGAATGCACTAATCACCCAAAAAATATTACCGCCAGCCGGCGTGTAAATGGATCTAACTCTTTGAACGTACAATAGTGGTTGTGAAGCAGAAAGTCAGTTTATTGTACACAATCGGTCAATTGCAGCTTGCCGTTGGCTGGAAACTGTACGTTTGTGTCACTGGAATGCACTAATCACCCAAAAAATATTACCGCCAGCCGGCGTGTAAATGGATTTAACTCTTTGAACACACAATAGTGGTTGTGAAGCAGAAAGTCAGTTTATTTAGCACAATCGGTCAATTGCAGCTTGCCGTTGGCTGGAAACTGTACGTTTATGTCACTGGAATGCACTAATCACCCAAAAAATATTACCGCCAGCCGGCGTGTAAATGGATCTAACTCTTTGAACGTACAATAGTGGTTGTGAAGCAGAAAGTCAGTTTATTGTACACAATCGGTCAATTGCAGCTTGCCGTTGGCTGGAAACTGTACGTTTGTGTCACTGGAATGCACTAATCACCCAAAAAATATTACCGCCAGCCGGCGTGTAAATGGATTTAACTCTTTGAACGTACAATAGTGGTTGTGAAGCAGAAAGTCAGTTTATTTAGCACAATCGGTCAATTGCAGCTTGCCGTTGGCTGGAAACTGTACGATTATGTCACTGGAATGCACTAATCACCCAAAAAATATTACCGCCACCCGGCGTGTAAATGGATCTAACTCTTTGAACGTACAATAGTGGTTGTGAAGCAGAAAGTCAGTTTATTTAGCACAATCGGTCAATTGCAGCTTGCCGTTGGCTGGAAACTGTACGTTTATGTCACTGGAATGCACTAATCACCCAAAAAATATTACCGCCACCCGGCGTGTAAATGGATCTAACTCTTTGAACGTACAATAGTGGTTGTGAAGCAGAAAGTCAGTTTATTGTACACAATCGGTCAATTGCAGCTTGCCGTTGGCTGGAAACTGAACGTTTGTGTCACTGGAATGCACTAATCACCCAAAAAATATTACCGCCAGCCGGCGTGTAAATGGATTTAACTCTTTGAACGTACAATAGTGGTTGTGAAGCAGAAAGTCAGTTTATTTAGCACAATCGGTCAATTGCAGCTTGCCGTTGGCTGGAAACTGTACGATTATGTCACTGGAATGCACTAATCACCCAAAAAATATTACCGACACCCGGCGTGTAAATGGATCTAACTCTTTGAACGTACAATAGTGGTTGTGAAGCAGAAAGTCAGTTTATTGTACACAATCGGTCAATTGCAGCTTACCGTTGGCTGGAAACTGTACGTTTGTGTCACTGGAATGCACTAATCACCCAAAAAATATTACCGCCAGCCGGCGTGTAAATGGATTTAACTCTTTGAACGTACAATAGTGGTTGTGAAGCAGAAAGTCAGTTTATTTAGCACAATCGGTCAATTGCAGCTTGCCGTTGGCTGGAAACTGTACGTTTATGTCACTGGAATGCACTAATCACCCAAAAAATATTACCGCCACCCGGCGTGTATATGGATTTAACTCTTTGAACGTACAATAGTGGTTGTGAAGCAGAAAGTCAGTTTATTTAGCACAATCGGTCAATTGCAGCTTGCCTTTGGCTGGAAACTGTACGTTTATTTCACTGGAATGCACTAATCACCCAAAAAATATTACCGCCAGCCGGCGTGTAAATGGATTTAACTCTTTGAATGTACAAAAGTGGTTGTGAAGCAGAAAGTCAGTTTATTTAGCACAATCGGTCAATTGCAGCTTGCCGTTGGCTGGAAACTGTACGTTTATGTCACTGGAATGCACTAATCACCCAAAAAATATTACCGCCAGCCGGCGTGTAAATGGATTTAACTCTTTGAACGTACAATAGTGGTTGTGAAGCAGAAAGTCAGTTTATTTAGCACAATTGGTCAATTGCAGCTTGCCGTTGGCTGGAAACTGTACGTTTATGTCACTGGAATGCACTAATCACCCAAAAAATATTACCGCCAGCCGGCGTGTAAATGGATCTAACTCTTTGAACGTACAATAGTGGTTGTGAAGCAGAAAGTCAGTTTATTGTACACAATCGGTCAATTGCAGCTTGCCGTTGGCTGGAAACTGTACGTTTGTGTCACTGGAATGCACTAATCACCCAAAAAATATTACCGCCAGCCGGCGTGTAAATGGATTTAACTCTTTGAACGTACAATAGTGGTTGTGAAGCAGAAAGTCAGTTTATTTAGCACAATCGGTCAATTGCAGCTTGCCGTTGGCTGGAAACTGTACGATTATGTCACTGGAATGCACTAATCACCCAAAAAATATTACCGCCACCCGGCGTGTAAATGGATCTAACTCTTTGAACGTACAATAGTGGTTGTGAAGCAGAAAGTCAGTTTATTTAGCACAATCGGTCAATTGCAGCTTGCCGTTGGCTGGAAACTGTACGTTTATGTCACTGGAATGCACTAATCACCCAAAAAATATTACCGCCACCCGGCGTGTAAATGGATCTAACTCTTTGAACGTACAATAGTGGTTGTGAAGCAGAAAGTCAGTTTATTGTACACAATCGGTCAATTGCAGCTTGCCGTTGGCTGGAAACTGAACGTTTGTGTCACTGGAATGCACTAATCACCCAAAAAATATTACCGCCAGCCGGCGTGTAAATGGATTTAACTCTTTGAACGTACAATAGTGGTTGTGAAGCAGAAAGTCAGTTTATTTAGCACAATCGGTCAATTGCAGCTTGCCGTTGGCTGGAAACTGTACGATTATGTCACTGGAATGCACTAATCACCCAAAAAATATTACCGACACCCGGCGTGTAAATGGATCTAACTCTTTGAATGTACAATAGTGGTTGTGAAGCAGAAAGTCAGTTTATTTAGCACAATCGGTCAATTGCAGCTTGCCGTTGGCTGGAAACTGTACGTTTATGTCACTGGAATGCACTAATCACCCAAAAAATATTACCGCCACCCGGCGTGTAAAGGGATCTAACTCTTTGAACGTACAATAGTGGTTGTGAAGCAGAAAGTCAGTTTATTGTACACAATCGGTCAATTGCAGCTTGCCGTTGGCTGGAAACTGTACGTTTGTGTCACTGGAATGCACTAATCACCCAAAAAATATTACCGCCAGCCGGCGTGTAAATGAATTTAACTCTTTGAACGTACAATAGTGGTTGTGAAGCAGAAAGTCAGTTTATTTAGCACAATCGGTCAATTGCAGCTTGCCGTTGGCTGGAAACTGTACGTTTATGTCACTGGAATGCACTAATCACCCAAAAAATATTACCGCCACCCGGCGTGTATATGGATTTAACTCTTTGAACGTACAATAGTGGTTGTGAAGCAGAAAGTCAGTTTATTTAGCACAATCGGTCAATTGCAGCTTGCCTTTGGCTGGAAACTGTACGTTTATTTCACTGGAATGCACTAATCACCCAAAAAATATTACCGCCAGCCGACGTGTAAATGGATTTAACTCTTTGAATGTACAAAAGTGGTTGTGAAGCAGAAAGTCAGTTTATTTAGCACAATCGGTCAATTGCAGCTTGCCGTTGGCTGGAAACTGTACGTTTATGTCACTGGAATGCACTAATCACCCAAAAAATATTACCGCCAGCCGGCGTGTAAATGGATTTAACTCTTTGAACGTACAATAGTGGTTGTGAAGCAGAAAGTCAGTTTATTTAGCACAATTGGTCAATTGCAGCTTGCCGTTGGCTGGAAACTGTACGTTTATGTCACTGGAATGCACTAATCACCCAAAAAATATTACCGCCACCCGGCGTGTAAATGGATCTAACTCTTTGAACGTACAATAGTGGTTGTGAAGCAGAAAGTCAGTTTATTGTACACAATCGGTCAATTGCAGCTTGCCGTTGGCTGGAAACTGTACGTTTGTGTCACTGGAATGCACTAATTACCCAAAAAATATTACCTCCAGCCGACATGTAAATGGATTTAACTCTTTGAACGTACAATAGTGGTTGTGAAGCAGAAAGTCAGTTTATTTAGCACAATCGGTCAATTGCAGCTTGCCGTTGGCTGGAAACTGTACGTTTATGTCACTGGAATGCACTAATCACCCAAAAAATATTACCGCCACCCGGCGTGTAAATGGATCTAACTCTTTGAACGCACAATAGTGGTTGTGAAGCAGAAAGTCAGTTTATTTAGCACAATCGGTCAATTGCAGCTTGCCGTTGGCTGGAAACTGTACGTTTATGTCACTGAAATGCACTAATCACCCAAAAAATATTACCGCCACCCGGTGTGTATATGGATTTAACTCTTTGAACGTACAATAGTGGTTGTGAAGCAGAAAGTCTGTTTATTTAGCACAATCGGTCAATTACAGCTTGCCGTTGGCTGGAAACTGTACGTTTATGTCACTGGAATGCACTAATCACCCAAAAAATATTACCGCCACCCAGCGTGTATATGGATTTAACTCTTTGAACGTACAATACTGGTTGTGAAGCAGAAAGTCAGTTTATTTAGCACAATCGGTCAATTGCAGCTTGCCGTTGGCTGGAAACTGTACGTTTATGTCACTGGAATGCACTAATCACCCAAAAAATATTACCGCCACCCGGCGTGTATATGGATTTAACTCTTTGAACGTACAATAGTGGTTGTGAAGCAGAAAGTCAGTTTATTTAGCACAATCGGTCAATTGCAGCTTGCCGTTGGCTGGAAACTGGATGTTTATGTCACTGGAATGCACTAATCACCCAAAAAATATTACCGCCACCCGGCGTGTAAATGGATCTAACTCTTTGAACGTACAATAGTGGTTGTGAAGCAGAAAGTCAGTTTATTGTACACAATCGGTCAATTGCAGCTTGCCGTTGGCTGGAAACTGTACGTTTGTGTCACTGGAATGCACTAATCACCCAAAAAATATTACCGCCAGCCGGCGTGTAAATGGATTTAACTCTTTGAACGTACAATAGTGGTTGTGAATTAGAAAGTCAGTTTATTTAGCACAATCGGTCAATTGCAGCTTGCCGTTGGCTGGAAACTGTACGTTTATGTCACTGGAATGCACTAATCACCCAAAAAATATTACCGCCACCCGGCGTGTATATGGATTTAACTCTTTGAACGTACAATAGTGGTTGTGAAGCAGGAAGTCAGTTTATTTAGCACAATCGGTCAATTACAGCTTGCCGTTGGCTGGAAACTGTACGTTTATGTCACTGGAATGCACTAATCACCCAAAAAATATTACCGCCACCCGTCGTGTATATGGATTTAACTCTTTGAACGTATAATACTGGTTGTGAAGCAGAAAGTCAGTTTATTTAGCACAATCGGTCAATTGCAGCTTGCCGTTGGCTGGAAACTGTACGTTTATGTCACTGGAATGCACTAATCACCCAAAAAATATTACCGCCACCCGGCGTGTATATGGATTTAACTCTTTGAACATACAATAGTGGTTGTGAAGCAAAAAGTCAGTTTATTTAGCACAATCGGTCAATTGCAGCTTGCCGTTGGCTGGAAACTGTACGTTTATGTCACTGGAATGCACTAATCACCCAAAAAATATTACCGCCACCCGGCGTGTATATGGATTTAACTCTTTGAACGTACAATAGTGGTTGTGAAGCAGAAAGTCAGTTTATTTAGCACAATTGGTCAATTGCAGCTTGCCGTTGGCTGGAAACTGTATGTTTATGTCACTGGAATGCACTAATCACCCAAAAAATATTACCGCCACCCGGCGTGTAAATGGATCTAACTCTTTGAACGTACAATAGTGGTTGTGAAGCAGAAAGTCAGTTTATTGTACACAATCGGTCAATTGCAGCTTGCCGTTGGCTGGAAACTGTACGTTTGTGTCACTGGAATGCACTAATCACCCAAAAAATATTACCGCCAGCCGACGTGTAAATGGATTTAACTCTTTGAACGTACAATAGTGGTTGTGAAGCAGAAAGTCAGTTTATTTAGCACAATCGGTCAATTGCAGCTTGCCGTTGGCTGGAAACTGTACATTTATGTCACTGGAATGCACTAATCACCCAAAAAATATTACCGCCACCCGGCGTGTATATGGATTTAACTCTTTGAACGTACAATAGTGGTTGTGAAGCAGGAAGTCAGTTTATTTAGCACAATCGGTCAATTACAGCTTGCCGTTGGCTGGAAACTGTACGTTTATGTCACTGGAATGCACTAATCACCCAAAAAATATTACCGCCACCCGTCGTGTATATGGATTTAACTCTTTGAACGTACAATACTGGTTGTGAAGCAGAAAGTCAGTTTATTTAGCACAATCGGTCAATTGCAGCTTGCCGTTGGCTGGAAACTGTACGTTTATGTCACTGGAATGCACTAATCACCCAAAAAATATTACCGCCACACGGCGTGTATATGGATTTAACTCTTTGAACATACAATAGTGGTTGTGAAGCAAAAAGTCAGTTTATTTAGCACAATCGGTCAATTGCAGCTTGCCGTTGGCTGGAAACTGTACGTTTATGTCACTGGAATGCACTAATCACCCAAAAAATATTACCGCCACCCGGCGTGTATATGGATTTAACTCTTTGAACGTACAATAGTGGTTGTGAAGCAGAAAGTCAGTTTACTTAGCACAATTGGTCAATTGCAGCTTGCCGTTGGCTGGAAACTGTATGTTTATGTCACTGGAATGCACTAATCACCCAAAAAATATTACCGCCACCCGGCGTGTAAATGGATCTAACTCTTTGAACGTACAATAGTGGTTGTGAAGCAGAAAGTCAGTTTATTGTACACAATCGGTCAATTGCAGCTTGCCGTTGGCTGGAAACTGTACGTTTGTGTCACTGGAATGCACTAATCACCCAAAAAATATTACCGCCAGCCGGCGTGTAAATGGATTTAACTCTTTGAACGTACAATAGTGGTTGTGAAGCAGAAAGTCAGTTTATTTAGCACAATCGGTCAATTGCAGCTTGCCGTTGGCTGGAAACTGTACGTTTATGTCACTGGAATGCACTAATCACCCAAAAAATATTACCGCCACCCGGCGTGTAAATGGATCTAACTCTTTGAACGTACAATAGTGGTTGTGAAGCAGAAAGTCAGTTTATTGTACACAATCGGTCAATTGCAGCTTGCCGTTGGCTGGAAACTGTACGTTTGTGTCACTGGAATGCACTAATCACCCAAAAAATATTACCGCCAGCCGGCGTGTAAATGGATTTAACTCTTTGAACGTACAATAGTGGTTGTGAAGCAGAAAGTCAGTTTATTTAGCAAAATCGGTAAATTGCAGCTTGCCGTTGGCTGGAAACTTTGCGTTTATGTCACTGGAATGCACTAATCACCCAAAAAATATTACCGCCAGCCGGCGTGTAAATGGATTTAACTCTTTGAACGTACAATAGTGGTTGTGAAGCAGAAAGTCAGTTTATTTTGCACAATTGGTCAATTGCAGCTTGCCGTTGGCTGGAAACTGTACGTTTATGTCACTGGAATGCACTAATCACCCAAAAAAAATACCGCCACCCGGCGTGTAAATGGATCTAACTCTTTGAACGTACAATAGTGGTTGTGATGCAGAAAGTCAGTTTATTGTACACAATCGGTCAATTGCAGCTTTTCGTTGGCTGGAAACTGTACGTTTGTGTCACTGGAATGCACTAATCACGCAAAAAATATTACCGCCAGCCGACGTGTAAATGGATTTAACTCTTTGAACGTACAATAGTGGTTGTGAAGCAGAAAGTCAGTTTATTTAGCACAATCGGTCAATTGCAGCTTGCCGTTGGCTGGAAACTGTACGTTTATGTCACTGGAATGCACTAATCACCCAAAAAATATTACCGCCACCCGGCGTGTATATGGATTTAACTCTTTGAACGTACAATAGTGGTTGTGAAGCAGGAAGTCAGTTTATTTAGCACAATCGGTCAATTACAGCTTGCCGTTGGCTGGAAACTGTACGTTTATGTCACTGGAATGCACTAATCACCCAAAAAATATTACCGCCACCCGTCGTGTATATGGATTTAACTCTTTGAACGTACAATACTGGTTGTGAAGCAGAAAGTCAGTTTATTGTACACAATCGGTCAATTGCAGCTTGCCGTTGGCTGGAAACTGTACGTTTATGTCACTGGAATGCACTAATCACCCAAAAAATATTACCGCCACCCGGCGTGTATATGGATTTAACTCTTTGAACATACAATAGTGGTTGTGAAGCAAAAAGTCAGTTTATTTAGCACAATCGGTCAATTGCAGCTTGCCGTTGGCTGGAAACTGTACGTTTATGTCACTGGAATGCACTAATCACCCAAAAAATATTACCGACACCCGGCGTGTATATGGATTTAACTCTTTGAACGTACAATAGTGGTTGTGAAGCAGAAAGTCAGTTTATTTAGCACAATTGGTCAATTGCAGCTTGCCGTTGGCTGGAAACTGTATGTTTATGTCACTGGAATGCACTAATCACCCAAAAAATATTACCGCCACCCGGCGTGTAAATGGATCTAACTCTTTGAACGTACAATAGTGGTTGTGAAGCAGAAAGTCAGTTTATTGTACACAATCGGTCAATTGCAGCTTGCCGTTGGCTGGAAACTGTACGTTTGTGTCACTGGAATGCACTAATCACCCAAAAAATATTACCGCCAGCCGGCGTGTAAATGGATTTAACTCTTTGAACGTACAATAGTGGTTGTGAAGCAGAAAGTCAGTTTATTTAGCACAATCGGTCAATTGCAGCTTGCCGTTGGCTGGAAACTGTACGTTTATGTCACTGGAATGCACTAATCACCCAAAAAATATTACCGCCACCCGGCGTGTAAATGGATCTAACTCTTTGAGCGTACAATAGTGGTTGTGAAGCAGAAAGTCAGTTTATTTAGCACAATCGGTCAATTGCAGCTTGCCAATGGCTGGAAACTGTACGTTTATGTCACTGGAATGCACTAATCACCCAAAAAATATTACCGCCACCCGGCGTGTAAATGGATCTAACTCTTTGAACGTACAATAGTGGTTGTGAAGCAGAAAGTCAGTTTATTGTACACAATCGGTCAATTGCAGCTTGCCGTTGGCTGGAAACTGTACGTTTATGTCACTGGAATGCACTAATCACCCAAAAAATATTACCGCCACCCGGCGTGTATATGGATTTAACTCTTTGAATGTACAATTGTGGTTGTGAAGCAGAAAGTCAGTTTATTTAGCACAATCGGTCAATTGCAGCTTGCCAATGGCTGGAAACTGTACGTTTGTGTCACTGGAATGCACTAATCACCCAAAAAATATTACCGCCAGCCGACGTGTAAATGGATTTAACTCTTTGAACGTACAATAGTGGTTGTGAAGCAGAAAGTCAGTTTATTTAGCACAATCGGTCAATTGCAGCTTGCCGTTGGCTGGAAACTGTACGTTTATGTCACTGGAATGCACTAATCACCCAAAAAATATTACCGCCACCCGGCGTGTAAATGGATCTAACTCTTTGAACGTACAATAGTGGTTGTGAAGCAGAAAGTCAGTTTATTTAGCACAATCGGTCAATTGCAACTTGCCGTTGGCTGGAAACTGTACGTTTATGTCACTGGAATGCACTTATCACCCAAAAAATATTACCGCCACCCGGCGTGTATATGGATTTAACTCTTTGAACGTACAATAGTGGTTGTGAAGCAGAAAGTCAGTTTTTTTAGCACAATCGGTCAATTACAGCTTGCCGTTGGCTGGAAACTGTACGTTTATGTCACTGGAATGCACTAATCACCCAAAAAATATTACCGCCACCCGGCGTGTATATGGATTTAACTCTTTGAACATACAATAGTGGTTGTGAAGCAAAAAGTCAGTTTATTTAGCACAATCGGTCAATTGCAGCTTGCCGTTGGCTGGAAACTGTACGTTTATGTCACTGGAATGCACTAATCACCCAAAAAATATTACCGCCACCCGGCGTGTAAATGGATCTAACTCTTTGAACGTACAATAGTGGTTGTGAAGCAGAAAGTCAGTTTATTGTACACAATCGGTCAATTGCAGCTTGCCGTTGGCTGGAAACTGTACGTTTGTGTCACTGGAATGCACTAATCACCCAAAAAATATTACCGCCACCCGTCGTGTAAATGGATCTAACTCTTTGAACGTACAATAGTGGTTGTGAAGCAGAAAGTCAGTTTATTTAGTACAATCGGTCAATTGCAGCTTGCCGTTGGCTGGAAACTGTACGTTTATGTCACTGGAATGCACTAATCACCCAAAAAATATTACCGCCACCCGGCGTGTAAAGGGATCTAACTCTTTGAACGTACAATAGTGGTTGTGAAGCAGAAAGTCAGTTTATTGTACACAATCGGTCAATTGCAGCTTGCCGTTGGCTGGAAACTGTACGTTTGTGTCACTGGAATGCACTAATCACCCAAAAAATATTACCGCCACCCGGCGTGTAAATGGATTTAACTCTTTGAACGTACAATAGTGGTTGTGAAGCAGAAAGTCAGTTTATTTAGCACAATCGGTCAATTGCAGCTTGCCGTTGGCTGGAAACTGTACGTTTATGTCACTGGAATGCACTAATCACCCAAAAAATATTACCGCCACCCGGCGTGTATATGGATTTAACTCTTTGAACGTACAATAGTGGTTATGAAGCAGAAAGTCAGTTTATTTAGCACAATCGGTCAATTGCAGCTTGCCGTTGGCTGGAAACTGTACGTTTATTTCACTGGAATGCACTAATCACCCAAAAAATATTACCGCCAGCCGGCGTGTAAATGGATTTAACTCTTTGAACGTACAATAGTGGTTGTGAAGCAGAAAGTCAGTTTATTTAGCACAATTGGTCAATTGCAGCTTGCCGTTGGCTGGAAACTGTACGTTTATGTCACTGGAATGCACTAATCACCCAAAAAATATTACCGCCAGCCGGCGTGTAAATGGATCTAACTCTTTGAAAGTACAATAGTGGTTGTGAAGCAGAAAGTCAGTTTATTGTACACAATCGGTCAATTGCAGCTTGCCGTTGGCTGAAAACTGTACGTTTGTGTCACTGGAATGCACTAATCACCCAAAAAATATTACCGCCAGCCGGCGTGTAAATGGATTTAACTCTTTGAACGTACAATAGTGGTTGTGAAGCAGAAAGTCAGTTTATTTAGCACAATCGGTCAATTGCAGCTTGCCGTTGGCTGGAAACTGTACGATTATGTCACTGGAATGCACTAATCACCCAAAAAATATTACCGCCACCCGGCGTGTAAATGGATCTAACTCTTTGAACGTACAATAGTGGTTGTGAAGCAGAAAGTCAGTTTATTTAGCACAATCGGTCAATTGCAGCTTGCCGTTGGCTGGAAACTGTACGTTTATGTCACTGGAATGCACTAATCACCCAAAAAATATTACCGCCACCCGGCGTGTAAATGGATCTAACTCTTTGAACGTACAATAGTGGTTGTGAAGCAGAAAGTCAGTTTATTGTACACAATCGGTCAATTGCAGCTTGCCGTTGGCTGGAAACTGAACGTTTGTGTCACTGGAATGCACTAATCACCCAAAAAATATTACCGCCAGCCGGCGTGTAAATGGATTTAACTCTTTGAACGTACAATAGTGGTTGTGAAGCAGAAAGTCAGTTTATTTAGCACAATCGGTCAATTGCAGCTTGCCGTTGGCTGGAAACTGTACGATTATGTCACTGGAATGCACTAATCACCCAAAAAATATTACCGACACCCGGCGTGTAAATGGATCTAACTCTTTGAATGTACAATAGTGGTTGTGAAGCAGAAAGTCAGTTTATTTAGCACAATCGGTCAATTGCAGCTTGCCGTTGGCTGGAAACTGTACGTTTATGTCACTGGAATGCACTAATCACCCAAAAAATATTACCGCCACCCGGCGTGTAAAGGGATCTAACTCTTTGAACGTACAATAGTGGTTGTGAAGCAGAAAGTCAGTTTATTGTACACAATCGGTCAATTGCAGCTTGCCGTTGGCTGGAAACTGTACGTTTATGTCACTGGAATGCACTAATCACCCAAAAAATATTACCGCCACCCGGCGTGTAAATGGATCTAACTCTTTGAACGTACAATAGTGGTTGTGAAGCAGAAAGTCAGTTTATTTAGCACAATCGGTCAATTGCAGCTTGCCGTTGGCTGGAAACTGTACGATTATGTCACTGGAATGCACTAATCACCCAAAAAATATTACCGACACCCGGCGTGTAAATGGATCTAACTCTTTGAATGTACAATAGTGGTTGTGAAGCAGAAAGTCAGTTTATTTAGCACAATCGGTCAATTGCAGCTTGCCGTTGGCTGGAAACTGTACGTTTATGTCACTGGAATGCACTAATCACCCAAAAAATATTACCGCCACCCGGCGTGTAAAGGGATCTAACTCTTTGAACGTACAATAGTGGTTGTGAAGCAGAAAGTCAGTTTATTGTACACAATCGGTCAATTGCAGCTTGCCGTTGGCTGGAAACTGTACGTTTGTGTCACTGGAATGCACTAATCACCCAAAAAATATTACCGCCAGCCGGCGTGTAAATGAATTTAACTCTTTGAACGTACAATAGTGGTTGTGAAGCAGAAAGTCAGTTTATTTAGCACAATCGGTCAATTGCAGCTTGCCGTTGGCTGGAAACTGTACGTTTATGTCACTGGAATGCACTAATCACCCAAAAAATATTACCGCCACCCGGCGTGTATATGGATTTAACTCTTTGAACGTACAATAGTGGTTGTGAAGCAGAAAGTCAGTTTATTTAGCACAATCGGTCAATTGCAGCTTGCCTTTGGCTGGAAACTGTACGTTTATTTCACTGGAATGCACTAATCACCCAAAAAATATTACCGCCAGCCGACGTGTAAATGGATTTAACTCTTTGAATGTACAAAAGTGGTTGTGAAGCAGAAAGTCAGTTTATTTAGCACAATCGGTCAATTGCAGCTTGCCGTTGGCTGGAAACTGTACGTTTATGTCACTGGAATGCACTAATCACCCAAAAAATATTACCGCCAGCCGGCGTGTAAATGGATTTAACTCTTTGAACGTACAATAGTGGTTGTGAAGCAGAAAGTCAGTTTATTTAGCACAATTGGTCAATTGCAGCTTGCCGTTGGCTGGAAACTGTACGTTTATGTCACTGGAATGCACTAATCACCCAAAAAATATTACCGCCACCCGGCGTGTAAATGGATCTAACTCTTTGAACGTACAATAGTGGTTGTGAAGCAGAAAGTCAGTTTATTGTACACAATCGGTCAATTGCAGCTTGCCGTTGGCTGGAAACTGTACGTTTGTGTCACTGGAATGCACTAATTACCCAAAAAATATTACCTCCAGCCGACATGTAAATGGATTTAACTCTTTGAACGTACAATAGTGGTTGTGAAGCAGAAAGTCAGTTTATTTAGCACAATCGGTCAATTGCAGCTTGCCGTTGGCTGGAAACTGTACGTTTATGTCACTGGAATGCACTAATCACCCAAAAAATATTACCGCCACCCGGCGTGTAAATGGATCTAACTCTTTGAACGCACAATAGTGGTTGTGAAGCAGAAAGTCAGTTTATTTAGCACAATCGGTCAATTGCAGCTTGCCGTTGGCTGGAAACTGTACGTTTATGTCACTGAAATGCAGTAATCACCCAAAAAATATTACCGCCACCCGGTGTGTATATGGATTTAACTCTTTGAACGTACAATAGTGGTTGTGAAGCAGAAAGTCTGTTTATTTAGCACAATCGGTCAATTACAGCTTGCCGTTGGCTGGAAACTGTACGTTTATGTCACTGGAATGCACTAATCACCCAAAAAATATTACCGCCACCCAGCGTGTATATGGATTTAACTCTTTGAACGTACAATACTGGTTGTGAAGCAGAAAGTCAGTTTATTTAGCACAATCGGTCAATTGCAGCTTGCCGTTGGCTGGAAACTGTACGTTTATGTCACTGGAATGCACTAATCACCCAAAAAATATTACCGCCACCCGGCGTGTATATGGATTTAACTCTTTGAACGTACAATAGTGGTTGTGAAGCAGAAAGTCAGTTTATTTAGCACAATCGGTCAATTGCAGCTTGCCGTTGGCTGGAAACTGGATGTTTATGTCACTGGAATGCACTAATCACCCAAAAAATATTACCGCCACCCGGCGTGTAAATGGATCTAACTCTTTGAACGTACAATAGTGGTTGTGAAGCAGAAAGTCAGTTTATTGTACACAATCGGTCAATTGCAGCTTGCCGTTGGCTGGAAACTGTACGTTTGTGTCACTGGAATGCACTAATCACCCAAAAAATATTACCGCCAGCCGGCGTGTAAATGGATTTAACTCTTTGAACGTACAATAGTGGTTGTGAATTAGAAAGTCAGTTTATTTAGCACAATCGGTCAATTGCAGCTTGCCGTTGGCTGGAAACTGTACGTTTATGTCACTGGAATGCACTAATCACCCAAAAAATATTACCGCCACCCGGCGTGTATAAGGATTTAACTCTTTGAACGTACAATAGTGGTTGTGAAGCAGGAAGTCAGTTTATTTAGCACAATCGGTCAATTACAGCTTGCCGTTGGCTGGAAACTGTACGTTTATGTCACTGGAATGCAGTAATCACCCAAAAAATATTACCGCCACCCGTCGTGTATATGGATTTAACTCTTTGAACGTACAATACTGGTTGTGAAGCAGAAAGTCAGTTTATTTAGCACAATCGGTCAATTGCAGCTTGCCGTTGGCTGGAAACTGTACGTTTATGTCACTGGAATGCACTAATCACCCAAAAAATATTACCGCCACACGGCGTGTATATGGATTTAACTCTTTGAACATACAATAGTGGTTGTGAAGCAAAAAGTCAGTTTATTTAGCACAATCGGTCAATTGCAGCTTGCCGTTGGCTGGAAACTGTACGTTTATGTCACTGGAATGCACTAATCACCCAAAAAATATTACCGCCACCCGGCGTGTATATGGATTTAACTCTTTGAACGTACAATAGTGGTTGTGAAGCAGAAAGTCAGTTTACTTAGCACAATTGGTCAATTGCAGCTTGCCGTTGGCTGGAAACTGTATGTTTATGTCACTGGAATGCACTAATCACCCAAAAAATATTACCGCCACCCGGCGTGTAAATGGATCTAACTCTTTGAACGTACAATAGTGGTTGTGAAGCAGAAAGTCAGTTTATTGTACACAATCGGTCAATTGCAGCTTGCCGTTGGCTGGAAACTGTACGTTTGTGTCACTGGAATGCACTAATCACCCAAAAAATATTACCGCCAGCCGGCGTGTAAATGGATTTAACTCTTTGAACGTACAATAGTGGTTGTGAAGCAGAAAGTCAGTTTATTTAGCACAATCGGTCAATTGCAGCTTGCCGTTGGCTGGAAACTGTACGTTTATGTCACTGGAATGCACTAATCACCCAAAAAATATTACCGCCACCCGGCGTGTAAATGGATCTAACTCTTTGAACGTACAATAGTGGTTGTGAAGCAGAAAGTCAGTTTATTGTACACAATCGGTCAATTGCAGCTTGCCGTTGGCTGGAAACTGTACGTTTGTGTCACTGGAATGCACTAATCACCCAAAAAATATTACCGCCAGCCGGCGTGTAAATGGATTTAACTCTTTGAACGTACAATAGTGGTTGTGAAGCAGAAAGTCAGTTTATTTAGCAAAATCGGTAAATTGCAGCTTGCAGTTGGCTGGAAACTTTGCGTTTATGTCACTGGAATGCACTAATCACCCAAAAAATATTACCGGCAGCCGGAGTGTAAATGGATTTAACTCTTTGAACGTACAATAGTGGTTGTGAAGCAGAAAGTCAGTTTATTTTGCACAATTGGTCAATTGCAGCTTGCCGTTGGCTGGAAACTGTACGTTTATGTCACTGGAATGCACTAATCACCCAAAAAAAATACCGCCACCCGGCGTGTAAATGGATCTAACTCTTTGAACGTACAATAGTGGTTGTGATGCAGAAAGTCAGTTTATTGTACACAATCGGTCAATTGCAGCTTTTCGTTGGCTGGAAACTGTACGTTTGTGTCACTGGAATGCACTAATCACCCAAAAAATATTACCGCCAGCCGACGTGTAAATGGATTTAACTCTTTGAACGTACAATAGTGGTTGTGAAGCAGAAAGTCAGTTTATTTAGCACAATCGGTCAATTGCAGCTTGCCGTTGGCTGGAAACTGTACGTTTATGTCACTGGAATGCACTAATCACCCAAAAAATATTACCGCCACCCGGCGTGTATATGGATTTAACTCTTTGAACGTACAATAGTGGTTGTGAAGCAGGAAGTCAGTTTATTTAGCACAATCGGTCAATTACAGCTTGCCGTTGGCTGGAAACTGTACGTTTATGTCACTGGAATGCACTAATCACCCAAAAAATATTACCGCCACCCGTCGTGTATATGGATTTAACTCTTTGAACGTACAATACTGGTTGTGAAGCAGAAAGTCAGTTTATTGTACACAATCGGTCAATTGCAGCTTGCCGTTGGCTGGAAACTGTACGTTTATGTCACTGGAATGCACTAATCACCCAAAAAATATTACCGCCACCCGGCGTGTATATGGATTTAACTCTTTGAACATACAATAGTGGTTGTGAAGCAAAAAGTCAGTTTATTTAGCACAATCGGTCAATTGCAGCTTGCCGTTGGCTGGAAACTGTACGTTTATGTCACTGGAATGCACTAATCACCCAAAAAATATTACCGACACCCGGCGTGTATATGGATTTAACTCTTTGAACGTACAATAGTGGTTGTGAAGCAGAAAGTCAGTTTATTTAGCACAATTGGTCAATTGCAGCTTGCCGTTGGCTGGAAACTGTATGTTTATGTCACTGGAATGCACTAATCACCCAAAAAATATTACCGCCACCCGGCGTGTAAATGGATCTAACTCTTTGAACGTACAATAGTGGTTGTGAAGCAGAAAGTCAGTTTATTGTACACAATCGGTCAATTGCAGCTTGCCGTTGGCTGGAAACTGTACGTTTGTGTCACTGGAATGCACTAATCACCCAAAAAATATTACCGCCAGCCGGCGTGTAAATGGATTTAACTCTTTGAACGTACAATAGTGGTTGTGAAGCAGAAAGTCAGTTTATTTAGCACAATCGGTCAATTGCAGCTTGCCGTTGGCTGGAAACTGTACGTTTATGTCACTGGAATGCACTAATCACCCAAAAAATATTACCGCCACCCGGCGTGTAAATGGATCTAACTCTTTGAGCGTACAATAGTGGTTGTGAAGCAGAAAGTCAGTTTATTTAGCACAATCGGTCAATTGCAGCTTGCCAATGGCTGGAAACTGTACGTTTATGTCACTGGAATGCACTAATCACCCAAAAAATATTACCGCCACCCGGCGTGTAAATGGATCTAACTCTTTGAACGTACAATAGTGGTTGTGAAGCAGAAAGTCAGTTTATTGTACACAATCGGTCAATTGCAGCTTGCCGTTGGCTGGAAACTGTACGTTTATGTCACTGGAATGCACTAATCACCCAAAAAATATTACCGCCACCCGGCGTGTATATGGATTTAACTCTTTGAGTGTACAATTGTGGTTGTGAAGCAGAAAGTCAGTTTATTTAGCACAATCGGTCAATTGCAGCTTGCCAATGGCTGGAAACTGTACGTTTGTGTCACTGGAATGCACTAATCACCCAAAAAATATTACCGCCAGCCGACGTGTAAATGGATTTAACTCTTTGAACGTACAATAGTGGTTGTGAAGCAGAAAGTCAGTTTATTTAGCACAATCGGTCAATTGCAGCTTGCCGTTGGCTGGAAACTGTACGTTTATGTCACTGGAATGCACTAATCACCCAAAAAATATTACCGCCACCCGGCGTGTAAATGGATCTAACTCTTTGAACGTACAATAGTGGTTGTGAAGCAGAAAGTCAGTTTATTTAGCACAATCGGTCAATTGCAACTTGCCGTTGGCTGGAAACTGTACGTTTATGTCACTGGAATGCACTTATCACCCAAAAAATATTACCGCCACCCGGCGTGTATATGGATTTAACTCTTTGAACGTACAATAGTGGTTGTGAAGCAGAAAGTCAGTTTTTTTAGCACAATCGGTCAATTACAGCTTGCCGTTGGCTGGAAACTGTACGTTTATGTCACTGGAATGCACTAATCACCCAAAAAATATTACCGCCACCCGGCGTGTATATGGATTTAACTCTTTGAACATACAATAGTGGTTGTGAAGCAAAAAGTCAGTTTATTTAGCACAATCGGTCAATTGCAGCTTGCCGTTGGCTGGAAACTGTACGTTTATGTCACTGGAATGCACTAATCACCCAAAAAATATTACCGCCACCCGGCGTGTAAATGGATCTAACTCTTTGAACGTACAATAGTGGTTGTGAAGCAGAAAGTCAGTTTATTGTACACAATCGGTCAATTGCAGCTTGCCGTTGGCTGGAAACTGTACGTTTGTGTCACTGGAATGCACTAATCACCCAAAAAATATTACCGCCACCCGTCGTGTAAATGGATCTAACTCTTTGAACGTACAATAGTGGTTGTGAAGCAGAAAGTCAGTTTATTTAGTACAATCGGTCAATTGCAGCTTGCCGTTGGCTGGAAACTGTACGTTTATGTCACTGGAATGCACTAATCACCCAAAAAATATTACCGCCACCCGGCGTGTAAAGGGATCTAACTCTTTGAACGTACAATAGTGGTTGTGAAGCAGAAAGTCAGTTTATTGTACACAATCGGTCAATTGCAGCTTGCCGTTGGCTGGAAACTGTACGTTTGTGTCACTGGAATGCACTAATCACCCAAAAAATATTACCGC
The DNA here is from genome assembly GCF_062004578.1 of Staurois parvus. Taxonomy (NCBI): domain Eukaryota; kingdom Metazoa; phylum Chordata; class Amphibia; order Anura; family Ranidae; genus Staurois; species Staurois parvus. Next base: position 966,456 of record NW_028318272.1, read on the forward strand.
CACCCGGCGTGTAAATGGATTTAACTCTTTGAACGTACAATAGTGGTTGTGAAGCAGAAAGTCAGTTTATTTAGCACAATCGGTCAATTGCAGCTTGCCGTTGGCTGGAAACTGTACGTTTATGTCACTGGAATGCACTAATCACCCAAAAAATATTACCGCCACCCGGCGTGTATATGGATTTAACTCTTTGAACGTACAATAGTGGTTGTGAAGCAGAAAGTCAGTTTATTTAGCACAATCGGTCAATTGCAGCTTGCCGTTGGCTGGAAACTGTACGTTTATTTCACTGGAATGCACTAATCACCCAAAAAATATTACCGCCAGCCGGCGTGTAAATGGATTTAACTCTTTGAACGTACAATAGTGGTTGTGAAGCAGAAAGTCAGTTTATTTAGCACAATTGGTCAATTGCAGCTTGCCGTTGGCTGGAAACTGTACGTTTATGTCACTGGAATGCACTAATCACCCAAAAAATATTACCGCCAGCCGGCGTGTAAATGGATCTAACTCTTTGAAAGTACAATAGTGGTTGTGAAGCAGAAAGTCAGTTTATTGTACACAATCGGTCAATTGCAGCTTGCCGTTGGCTGGAAACTGTACGTTTGTGTCACTGGAATGCACTAATCACCCAAAAAATATTACCGCCAGCCGGCGTGTAAATGGATTTAACTCTTTGAACGTACAATAGTGGTTGTGAAGCAGAAAGTCAGTTTATTTAGCACAATCGGTCAATTGCAGCTTGCCGTTGGCTGGAAACTGTACGATTATGTCACTGGAATGCACTAATCACCCAAAAAATATTACCGCCACCCGGCGTGTAAATGGATCTAACTCTTTGAACGTACAATAGTGGTTGTGAAGCAGAAAGTCAGTTTATTTAGCACAATCGGTCAATTGCAGCTTGCCGTTGGCTGGAAACTGTACGTTTATGTCACTGGAATGCACTAATCACCCAAAAAATATTACCGCCACCCGGCGTGTAAATGGATCTAACTCTTTGAACGTACAATAGTGGTTGTGAAGCAGAAAGTCAGTTTATTGTACACAATCGGTCAATTGCAGCTTGCCGTTGGCTGGAAACTGAACGTTTGTGTCACTGGAATGCACTAATCACCCAAAAAATATTACCGCCAGCCGGCGTGTAAATGGATTTAACTCTTTGAACGTACAATAGTGGTTGTGAAGCAGAAAGTCAGTTTATTTAGCACAATCGGTCAATTGCAGCTTGCCGTTGGCTGGAAACTGTACGATTATGTCACTGGAATGCACTAATCACCCAAAAAATATTACCAACACCCGGCGTGTAAATGGATCTAACTCTTTGAATGTACAATAGTGGTTGTGAAGCAGAAAGTCAGTTTATTTAGCACAATCGGTCAATTGCAGCTTGCCGTTGGCTGGAAACTGTACGTTTATGTCACTGGAATGCACTAATCACCCAAAAAATATTACCGCCACCCGGCGTGTAAAGGGATCTAACTCTTTGAACGTACAATAGTGGTTGTGAAGCAGAAAGTCAGTTTATTGTACACAATCGGTCAATTGCAGCTTGCCGTTGGCTGGAAACTGTACGTTTGTGTCACTGGAATGCACTAATCACCCAAAAAATATTACCGCCAGCCGGCGTGTAAATGGATTTAACTCTTTGAACGTACAATAGTGGTTGTGAAGCAGAAAGTCAGTTTATTTAGCACAATCGGTCAATTGCAGCTTGCCGTTGGCTGGAAACTGTACGTTTATGTCACTGGAATGCACTAATCACCCAAAAAATATTACCGCCACCCGGCGTGTATATGGATTTAACTCTTTGAACGTACAATAGTGGTTGTGAAGCAGAAAGTCAGTTTATTTAGCACAATCGGTCAATTGCAGCTTGCCTTTGGCTGGAAACTGTACGTTTATTTCACTGGAATGCACTAATCACCCAAAAAATATTACCGCCAGCCGGCGTGTAAATGGATTTAACTCTTTGAATGTACAAAAGTGGTTGTGAAGCAGAAAGTCAGTTTATTTAGCACAATCGGTCAATTGCAGCTTGCCGTTGGCTGGAAACTGTACGTTTATGTCACTGGAATGCACTAATCACCCAAAAAATATTACCGCCAGCCGGCGTGTAAATGGATTTAACTCTTTGAACGTACAATAGTGGTTGTGAAGCAGAAAGTCAGTTTATTTAGCACAATTGGTCAATTGCAGCTTGCCGTTGGCTGGAAACTGTACGTTTATGTCACTGGAATGCACTAATCACCCAAAAAATATTACCGCCACCCGGCGTGTAAATGGATCTAACTCTTTGAACGTACAATAGTGGTTGTGAAGCAGAAAGTCAGTTTATTGTACACAATCGGTCAATTGCAGCTTGCCGTTGGCTGGAAACTGTACGTTTGTGTCACTGGAATGCACTAATCACCCAAAAAATATTACCTCCAGCCGACATGTAAATGGATTTAACTCTTTGAACGTACAATAGTGGTTGTGAAGCAGAAAGTCAGTTTATTTAGCACAATCGGTCAATTGCAGCTTGCCGTTGGCTGGAAACTGTACGTTTATGTCACTGGAATGCACTAATCACCCAAAAAATATTACCGCCACCCGGCGTGTAAATGGATCTAACTCTTTGAACGTACAATAGTGGTTGTGAAGCAGAAAGTCAGTTTATTTAGCACAATCGGTCAATTGCAGCTTGCCGTTGGCTGGAAACTGTACGTTTATGTCACTGAAATGCACTAATCACCGAAAAAATATTACCGCCACCCGGTGTGTATATGGATTTAACTCTTTGAACGTACAATAGTGGTTGTGAAGCAGAAAGTCTGTTTATTTAGCACAATCGGTCAATTACAGCTTGCCGTTGGCTGGAAACTGTACGTTTATGTCACTGGAATGCACTAATCACCCAAAAAATATTACCGCCACCCGGCGTGTATATGGATTTAACTCTTTGAACGTACAATACTGGTTGTGAAGCAGAAAGTCAGTTTATTTAGCACAATCGGTCAATTGCAGCTTGCCGTTGGCTGGAAACTGTACGTTTATGTCACTGGAATGCACTAATCACCCAAAAAATATTACCGCCACCCGGCGTGTATATGGATTTAACTCTTTGAACGTACAATAGTGGTTGTGAAGCAGAAAGTCAGTTTATTTAGCACAATCGGTCAATTGCAGCTTGCCGTTGGCTGGAAACTGGATGTTTATGTCACTGGAATGCACTAATCACCCAAAAAATATTACCGCCACCCGGCGTGTAAATGGATCTAACTCTTTGAACGTACAATAGTGGTTGTGAAGCAGAAAGTCAGTTTATTGTACACAATCGGTCAATTGCAGCTTGCCGTTGGCTGGAAACTGTACGTTTGTGTCACTGGAATGCACTAATCACCCAAAAAATATTACCGCCAGCCGGCGTGTAAATGGATTTAACTCTTTGAACGTACAATAGTGGTTGTGAAGCAGAAAGTCAGTTTATTTAGCACAATCGGTCAATTGCAGCTTGCCGTTGGCTGGAAACTGTACGTTTATGTCACTGGAATGCACTAATCACCCAAAAAATATTACCGCCACCCGGCGTGTAAATGGATCTAACTCTTTGAACGTACAATAGTGGTTGTGAAGCAGAAAGTCAGTTTATTGTACACAATCGGTCAATTGCAGCTTGCCGTTGGCTGGAAACTGTACGTTTGTGTCACTGGAATGCACTAATCACCCAAAAAATATTACCGCCAGCCGGCGTGTAAATGGATTTAACTCTTTGAACGTACAATAGTGGTTGTGAAGCAGAAAGTCAGTTTATTTAGCAAAATCGTTAAATTGCAGCTTGCCGTTGGCTGGAAACTTTGCGTTTATGTCACTGGAATGCACTAATCACCCAAAAAATATTACCGGCAGCCGGCGTGTAAATGGATTTAACTCTTTGAACGTACAATAGTGGTTGTGAAGCAGAAAGTCAGTTTATTTTGCACAATTGGTCAATTGCAGCTTGCCGTTGGCTGGAAACTGTACGTTTATGTCACTGGAATGCACTAATCACCCAAAAAAAATACCGCCACCCGGCGTGTAAATGGATCTAACTCTTTGAACGTACAATAGTGGTTGTGATGCAGAAAGTCAGTTTATTGTACACAATCGGTCAATTGCAGCTTTTCGTTGGCTGGAAACTGTACGTTTGTGTCACTGGAATGCACTAATCACCCAAAAAATATTACCGCCAGCCGACGTGTAAATGGATTTAACTCTTTGAACGTACAATAGTGGTTGTGAAGCAGAAAGTCAGTTTATTTAGCACAATCGGTCAATTGCAGCTTGCCGTTGGCTGGAAACTGTACGTTTATGTCACTGGAATGCACTAATCACCCAAAAAATATTACCGCCACCCGGCGTGTATATGGATTTAACTCTTTGAACGTACAATAGTGGTTGTGAAGCAGGAAGTCAGTTTATTTAGCACAATCGGTCAATTACAGCTTGCCGTTGGCTGGAAACTGTACGTTTATGTCACTGGAATGCACTAATCACCCAAAAAATATTACCGCCACCCGTCGTGTATATGGATTTAACTCTTTGAACGTACAATACTGGTTGTGAAGCAGAAAGTCAGTTTATTTAGCACAGTCGGTCAATTGCAGCTTGCCGTTGGCTGGAAACTGTACGTTTATGTCACTGGAATGCACTAATCACCCAAAAAATATTACCGCCACCCGGCGTGTATATGGATTTAACTCTTTGAACATACAATAGTGGTTGTGAAGCAAAAAGTCAGTTTATTTAGCACAATCGGTCAATTGCAGCTTGCCGTTGGCTGGAAACTGTACGTTTATGTCACTGGAATGCACTAATCACCCAAAAAATATTACCGCCACCCGGCGTGTATATGGATTTAACTCTTTGAACGTACAATAGTGGTTGTGAAGCAGAAAGTCAGTTTATTTAGCACAATTGGTCAATTGCAGCTTGCCGTTGGCTGGAAACTGTATGTTTATGTCACTGGAATGCACTAATCACCCAAAAAATATTACCGCCACCCGGCGTGTAAATGGATCTAACTCTTTGAACGTACAATAGTGGTTGTGAAGCAGAAAGTCAGTTTATTGTACACAATCGGTCAATTGCAGCTTGCCGTTGGCTGGAAACTGTACGTTTGTGTCACTGGAATGCACTAATCACCCAAAAAATATTACCGCCAGCCGGCGTGTAAATGGATTTAACTCTTTGAACGTACAATAGTGGTTGTGAAGCAGAAAGTCAGTTTATTTAGCACAATCGGTCAATTGCAGCTTGCCGTTGGCTGGAAACTGTACGTTTATGCCACTGGAATGCACTAATCACCCAAAAAATATTACCGCCACCCGGCGTGTAAATGGATCTAACTCTTTGAGCGTACAATAGTGGTTGTGAAGCAGAAAGTCAGTTTATTTAGCACAATCGGTCAATTGCAGCTTGCCAATGGCTGGAAACTGTACGTTTATGTCACTGGAATGCACTAATCACCCAAAAAATATTACCGCCACCCGGCGTGTAAATGGATCTAACTCTTTGAACGTACAATAGTGGTTGTGAAGCAGAAAGTCAGTTTATTGTACACAATCGGTCAATTGCAGCTTGCCGTTGGCTGGAAACTGTACGTTTATGTCACTGGAATGCACTAATCACCCAAAAAATATTACCGCCACCCGGCGTGTATATGGATTTAACTCTTTGAATGTACAATAGTGGTTGTGAAGCAGAAAGTCAGTTTATTTAGCACAATCGGTCAATTGCAGCTTGCCAATGGCTGGAAACTGTACGTTTGTGTCACTGGAATGCACTAATCACCCAAAAAATATTACCGCCAGCCGGCGTGTAAATGGATTTAACTCTTTGAACGTACAATAGTGGTTGTGAAGCAGAAAGTCAGTTTATTTTGCACAATTGGTCAATTGCAGCTTGCCGTTGGCTGGAAACTGTACGTTTATGTCACTGGAATGCACTAATCACCCAAAAAATATTACCGCCACCCGGCGTGTAAATGGATCTAACTCTTTGAACGTACAATAGTGGTTGTGAAGCAGAAAGTCAGTTTATTGTACACAATCGTTCAATTGCAGCTTTCCGTTGGCTGGAAACTGTACGTTTGTGTCACTGGAATGCACTAATCACCCAAAAAATATTACCGCCAGCCGACGTGTAAATGGATTTAACTCTTTGAACGTACAATAGTGGTTGTGAAGCAGAAAGTCAGTTTATTTAGCACAATCGGTCAATTGCAGCTTGCCGTTGGCTGGAAACTGTACGTTTATGTCACTGGAATGCACTAATCACCCAAAAAATATTACCGCCACCCGGCGTGTAAATGGATCTAACTCTTTGAACGTACAATAGTGGTTGTGAAGCAGAAAGTCAGTTTATTTAGCACAATCGGTCAATTGCAACTTGCCATTGGCTGGAAACTGTACGTTTATGTCACTGGAATGCACTTATCACCCAAAAAATATTACCGCCACCCGGCGTGTATATGGATTTAACTCTTTGAACGTACAATAGTGGTTGTGAAGCAGAAAGTCAGTTTTTTTAGCACAATCGGTCAATTACAGCTTGCCGTTGGCTGGAAACTGTACGTTTATGTCACTGGAATGCACTAATCACCCAAAAAATATTACCGCCACCCGGCGTGTATATGGATTTAACTCTTTGAACATACAATAGTGGTTGTGAAGCAAAAAGTCAGTTTATTTAGCACAATCGGTCAATTGCAGCTTGCCGTTGGCTGGAAACTGTACGTTTATGTCACTGGAATGCACTAATCACCCAAAAAATATTACCGCCACCCGGCGTGTATATGGATTTAACTCTTTGAACGTACAATAGTGGTTGTGAAGCAGGAAGTCAGTTTATTTAGCACAATTGGTCAATTGCAGCTTGCCGTTGGCTGGAAACTGTATGTTTATGTCACTGGAATGCACTAATCACCCAAAAAATATTACCGCCACCCGGCGTGTAAATGGATCTAACTCTTTGAACGTACAATAGTGGTTGTGAAGCAGAAAGTCAGTTTATTGTACACAATCGGTCAATTGCAGCTTGCCGTTGGCTGGAAACTGTACGTTTGTGTCACTGGAATGCACTAATCACCCAAAAAATATTACCGCCACCCGTCGTGTAAATGGATCTAACTCTTTGAACGTACAATAGTGGTTGTGAAGCAGAAAGTCAGTTTATTTAGTACAATCGGTCAATTGCAGCTTGCCGTTGGCTGGAAACTGTACGTTTATGTCACTGGAATGCACTAATCACCCAAAAAATATTACCGCCACCCGGCGTGTATATGGATTTAACTCTTTGAACGTACAATAGTGGTTGTGAAGCAGAAAGTCAGTTTATTTAGCACAATCGGTCAATTACAGCTTGCCGTTGGCTGGAAACTGTACGTTTGTGTCACTGGAATGCACTAATCACCCAAAAAATATTACCGCCACCCGGCGTGTAAATGGATTTAACTCTTTGAACGTACAATAGTGGTTGTGAAGTAGAAAGTCAGTTTATTTTGCACAATCGGCAAACTGCAGCACCAACTGTGCACGACAGCCACCAAAAAAAAAAAGGGTGTATGTCACTTTAAATTTTCGATTCTTTGAAAGCTGTGGCCCTAAGTAACGATTCTGTGTCCCTGAGTAACAATTCTGTGTCCCTGAGTAACGATTCTGTGTCCCTGAGTAACGATTCTGTGTCCCTGAGTAACGATTCTGTGGCCCTAAAGTCTCTGTGGCCCTAACTCTGTCCCTTAATACACACAGGTCTGTCTCTCTTGAATGACCGGAGGCTAATGGAGAATTCTAAGATGGCCGCGATTTATAGCTCCACCATTACACAGTGCTGGCTGGCTGCTGATTGGCTAATGCGATCACATGTCATGAATGCATTATGGGTCAGCGCGCCTTGTCTGCGCGCCTTCCCAGAGATCCCCGCCCCATCTTCTCTGTCCATTTTCTCAGTCGCCACACATGTCGCCGCCATTTTTGGGAAAATTCGATTCGTGTATCCGAAGTTTGCTAATCTTCGGATTCGTCGCGAATAGAATTTTTCCAAATCTTCGGAACGAATTCCACTTCGTCATGTTCGATTCGCTCATCTCTAGTCAAAATTGTATAAGTTAAAATTCTGACTCCTTAGACGAAACAGTCAGTAACCCCACTGAAAGCACAAGTTCTGTCATGTATATGCAGAAGAGCAAGAAGGACTCTGCCATCATGATCAGAAAACAGTTAATGAAAAAATATTTATTTACTTGTTGATTCCTTCCTATTTAGGTGGAATAGGTTCACTTTGTAATGATGGTTTCCAATATTCACTTTCTAAAAAGATTAATGTAACACAGTATTTTATAAAATTAAAACATAAACTTTAAATGCTCCGGGTAATGGTTATTGTTGTATCCCCACAATATAATAAATTAACACACTAATTTTACACAAACATGTATGAAACTTTTTCAGAAAATAAATTATTTATAAAATTAATCTACAAGCACAATTAATATATTTTTAAACTTTACAATTAATCTAAAGGTGGCCATATTATCTGCTAGGCCTAGTGAAAATGTAGAAGAGTGTACAAAGGATATTCTTTAATAAATATCGTTACGAAAGACGTGATTTTTTTATGGCATTCATGTTAAAAATCTATAACGTGTTTTAAGGATAAATCAGCTTCTCAGCTGTATGGCAGGTATCACTGCGCTAAATATTTCTTACAGTGTAGCTTGATACTCCACATGTCATGCACCTCAACAGCCACTCCAGGTGCTAAAAATACTGATGAAAAACATTCTTTAATGACTGTGAATTGGCCGGAATGTACAACATTCAGACAGGTGTTTTACTACAAGAATTAAGAGACTGCAGATGACACAGCAATGTAATGTAAATCCATGGTAGCCCTGAGCCAGAACCTCATCCTTACACTTTTACTTCATTAAAAAAAAATGCGGCCTTATGTTTTTTGTGATTCTGTACAAACTTTTAATCAACAAATGTGGACTAATGAGGGATTTCTGCCCAGATTCACTTTGCAGGGGAATCAACAAAATCTACTTGAAATATTAAACCCAAATTTTCCCTGGACCGAGGCCAATCTATTTCAGTCGCGACACTTGGTCCATTCAGTGACTCATAAGCTTAAATCCTTCTCTGAGATTCAAAAAGCCTCTCATATGCCATCCCACCAATATTATGTTTGTCTACAGATACGTCATTTCTTTTCCTCCAAAGCCTCTTCTTTGACTCTTCAGAAACCTATCTCCTTTAGATGTATCTGCATCCAAGGCCCATACCAATGGGGCATAATTTCCTCTACATATAAGTTGCTTTTAGATGCCTGCCCCCTTTCTATTGATACCCACCTTTATATGCGTAAATGGCTTCTAATCCTCCAATGTGACATTGCCTTGGATCAATATAACAGGATTTGGGAGGCTGCCTCCAGATCTTCTATATGTGTAGTATATAAAGAAAACACTTATAAAATACTGATGTTTTGGTATAAGACTCCTGAGGTTCTCCATGCTCGTAATCCAAATGTTTCTTCTGTCTGCTGATGTTGTGACGAGGAAACTGGCACTCCTTTCCACATTTTTTGGGCTTGCCAGTACATTGCACCCTTTTAGAGAGAGGTCTTTAACCTAATATGGCAACTTTTTGGGGGCTCCTATTTCATTTGAGCCCATCCACTTTTTGTTGGGCCTACCTTTTTCAAGCCTCTCCAAATTTGCAAGGAAACTTTCCTCCCACGTTTTAACAGGGGCCTGGAGAACCATTCCCATGCATTAGCTGTCTACTATGCCTCCTTTGCTATCGGAATTGACGAAAGTTATAGCAGAGATTAGAAAAATGGAGTACCTCACTGCTTTGCATGCTAACTCTGTTCCCACTTTTGAAGCTGTTTGGGAACCATGGAATACTTTCGATTTTGACTTGTCTACTCAATTGTCTGACAATGATTGTTAATTCACTGTTATGTATTGACATTGTATGTATCTATGTACCTCTCATCGATGAGCCTATTTCTCTATCCTTTTGCTGCTCTGTGTTTGTTCTATGCAACTCTGTTTGTTGTAAATGTTTGAAAATCAGTAAAAGGTTAATTATAAAAAAAAACAAAACCCAAATTTAACTGCATACTCAACTAAAGTTTATGGGTAGGAATCTTGATGCCAAATTCTGGCCAAGCTATTGTCAAAAAAGGGCATTGTTAGCTAGGCACTATCATTAAGGGACATATAATAAAGCAAAATAAAAAAACTTACAGCAAGGGGAGGGTACTAATGCAACTTTGAGGATGACAAGAGAAAAAAACCTTCAATTTACATGCTTAGGAGATGCTTTTAACCTGTATGCATTGTTACAGAATAGTACAAATTTCACAGACAGCATCAACTACACCATATTGTGGTATTGCATATTTTGGATATGTCATTGATTTTACATTTATGTTGGCTTAAATACAACAACAGCATCCCATTCTGATTAAATTCAAGTAAAATGGCTTTTTATTAAGCATTTATAGGTTTGAATTTAATGGTCAAAGTAAAAACTTGAACAGATCTAAAAAACTATATTTCTCCACAAAAAAGCTTTTCTTAAAAAGCTATAGAAATGTATACTCTTAAAAGAAAATAAGTGAAAACTCTCAATTTCCTACAAATAGCCAGTAAAATAAGCATTTTAAAGTAGAGTTTGTCAGGTTCTTTTTTTCTCAGTACCACACTGCATTGTCCTAAATATTTATATATGTAATTTTATACTTATAATGTGATGTACGAGGTATCACTTACGTAACAATGCCACTCTCTGCTGCACCCTGCACAAAGATTTTCCAGTTCGTTGGACCACAATTTAGGTGCTAGCAGCCTGAGAGCGATTTTCACAGGGTTAAGTTAACTAAACAATTAACTCTTTAAATCCAAACTGTCTCAGATAACTTTTGGCCTACCAAAGCTTCACAATATTAGGAAGAACAAGTATGAAAAATGGATGTCTGTACACACACTGTCACCACAGACAGGTATATATAGAGATTTATCATATACAGTAAAACTCTTCAAGAGGCAGGGATTCTTTTAGTTTGTATGAATGCATTTAAAGACAACTTCAACGCTTTCCAAAATAGGTTTTAATAATAAAAAGTTCAAAATGGTGCAAATCAAATATTTACAAAAACAAAGATATTACAAAGTAACAGAGAACAAGCAACAGCAAGTTAAGAGGTGAAAAAAGTAAATGCTTGCAAAGTCCTTGGTTTTAGTAGAGTTCAGTCAAGGGTGAGCAAGGTGTTACTTGCTCTTATAAGTCGACAGATATTCCTTGATTGAAGGTACACAAGATGTCAAAAAGGTCCTGACATTCAATTTTCCTGTGGCATTAAAGGGGTGTAGACAGAGACCATCTGACCAATTATCTGGTTTAAGGGGTGTTGGCTAGGTCACCATGTTTATGACGTAGTCCCAAATACAGTTTCCTATTAGTATTCATATTTCTGAATACCTACCATTTACAGTCTGCTAACATGAAGATTATTGTCCAGCATCATGTTTCATATCCAGGGATACCAAATACAGAGTATTTTGGATGGGCCTGTCACCCAAAAGGTAGGAGACTGCTAGCTCACCCTCTGTATGTGCTGGCTTAGTCACGTATGACCTTGATTTGTTTGGTATGATATTATCCATTGAAATATATACTTAATATTAATGTGACTTCCTGCTAGGACTCCAATTGCTGTTTATAAATATGGAAAATGCCTGTGTGCTGGTGTCGGCTGTTCCTAAATTGAGATAACAGGCTTGTTTGAAGTGTGTTAAAAGCTAAGGCTATAAATTCCATACAGCTTCCAAGTTCCTAATGTGACAAACATTACATATAATGTCAAAACAGAGAGCATAAAAAAAATTATAACCTCACATTCTCAAACTCTCTCACTTCCCTGTATCCCCAGTTATTCCCAAAATATTAAAAATATAGACTTTGGGTATTTTTTGCTGTCTATTTTCTAATATTGATGAGCTAGGTGTCCTGCTTGTACATAGGTTTAAGGGCATTGGGCATGCATGAACATGGCCCCTCCCCGCTGTTAATGGGTACCTGAACCTTTGGCATCCTTGCTAACCACTGACATCATCCAGTCTATTCACATGTATGGCTGTGAAACCCCTGCCAATTTAGCAAAGCGGCAAGGATAGGAGGTGACATCATTGCCCAAATATGACCACATGGTCATATATGGTGATGATGTTTCCACTATCCTTGCCCCTTTCCTTATATGCCAATGAGGAGCTGTCATTCGTTGAGTGGCCATTGTCATGTTAGGGTCATCTGAGTAATGAGGATCTACATTGCGAGACAGCTTGATTGATTGTGGATTTACTGTACATCATGAGCTTTTTTTAATGAAGGACTTGTCAAAAACTTCGTGAAAAGTCATTGTCCTCATCAACATGAGGACAAGATGCTATTCCAGGGAGGGTCCATTGAGGGAATAAGGCATATTGCACGCTCACCTCCTCTTCCCTGAGCAGCCAGTCTGCACACACAGCTATAGGTCTAATACGGATTTTTTGGGGAGACCCCATACTGCTTTTAAATGTTTGCATTGGAATTGCCTAGTAACATCTCTTTCAGCCCCTCATCTAGAATAAAGGGTCTGACATTGATGAAGGGATTCCCTGGCCATGTAAACAAAAAAGCTGGGGTAGTTTAAAAAAAAGTAAAGGTGCTGCCAGGTGGACATAATAGGTGGGAGTCTTGCTAATGTAACTTCTTCCTCCTCCTTCCCCCAAACTACTCTTTTTTCCACTTACCCTTTCTCTTTCACCTCTTTTGCCTCCAATGTGACAATGGCATGAGGAGAGGCTTTGGGCGCAAAGCAGGAAGTTGTCTGCAAGTGGTGCTAATGTACTCTTTACCTCGTTCTACTTCTGCTTTTCTTCTGCTAATCCAACCATATCAATGCAAACTAGGTATGAGGATTTGTGGAATTACATTACAGAGCTTGTCCACAAAGCTCAGAAGAAACAATCTTAGGCAAAAATGAAATCCTAGGTCTCTACATCACTTTGGCCTTATGCAAACAAGAAGGGTTCTTTGTAAGACAGGGTTGCCAGCTCAGAAACTCACCTTGATTTTTTCTAAAAAGCTGGCTTACAATAAAATGAACCAGACCTGAATCACAAAGAGCTAGAAAACACTGATTACAGATGTTACTGATAAAATCAATACATGTATTTTATATAAATGTAAGAAAACAACACATACGTTTTGAGTATATGGTGATATGGCAGGATGTTGTGGTGCACCTGGGGTGAAAGTGTAGGGTTTATTGGGTGCACAATGTTTTTAAGTTTGTATTTTATTTTTTGAAGCATGTAGTGAGGATCACTGTTCTGTGAAAATGTTAGCTATTGGCCAGACTGTAAGCAACAACTACCTGAGATGCTCTAGTTAAAATATATAATAACAAAGGGAAAATACCCTAATTAATGAAACAGTATTTAAAGTGTAGACAATTGACAAATTGGCTATCAATCAGTTGTTATGGGTAGTTATTGGATCTTCCAGAGGCTTTTGAGTGAACAGATTTGTGCACAGAAAAGGTACATGAGAAAAAGTATTAAAGTCAAATCTCCGCCAAGGGCAATTTAAAAGTAAAACTGTTACTAAAGAAAAAATATGAGTTACTTTGGTCCTGGCTTTCAATGCTTCCAGGAGGTGCGGGTGATGTAATTGCGCCTCACCTCTGCCTCCTGGGATAGCTGAATTCTCAAATGCACTCCAGCCCATTGCAGGAGCATATTCTCTTGGGATTTCTGGTGCACAGGTATCCAAGGAGGAAGTGATAATGCATAGTGACATTAAGCACATCTGAAGCATTGGAATCCAAGACAGAGGTGAGTGTTTTTTCTTTTTTTCTATCCAAAAATTAATTTTTAAGTGGCATTTGCAGTAATTTGACTTTGAGGGGTGGAAGGTGTTTTAATAGAGCAGACCTTCTATTTTCGTGGAAGTCCATTGGACATGAGCAGGTTGTAAAGAGCCTGCAGGACATCAGCAGCAATATGATGCAAACAATGGCTAAAAAAGAACCGAACTGGATATCGTATGTACTCTCCAGCGCCTCAGGAAATGCACAGCCAAAGGGAAGCCAAGGGAACCAGGACAGCGACAACCAAAGGAAATGCTTCAGGGGTGCAGCCCTCCTCAGACAGGGAGATCAGCCATTAGATAAAGAATAAACAGGTGGCGCACACACCTAATACATTATCTAAGGTTTATTCAAAGGTATAACGGATAAAAACATACTCACAGATGAAGCATGTATCTAAAAAGCATTTGCATTATGAAGATGGCCACAACGGCAAGCATGGTGTTCCAACTGTCAGTGCGCTCAAATGGCTGACGTGTTTTGGGGACGAGTCCCTTTTCTCAGAGCTGCTGACCAGCCTGTATGACGGTCAAGTGGTAAATAACCATGGCTGAATGCCTTAGGTGCAGAGCTCCACCTCCTCTACTTGTTAAAGGGCGAGGAGTTGGAGGGGGTTATTTAAAGTGCAATATTTGGTAATTAATATAAACATTTACATTCATACATACATACAGTAAAAGGAAATGCGGATACAGAAATAAATGAATGCATCATTTGCAAATATAAATGAATAAAAATAAATAAAAATAATAGTAATAATACTGTCAACAATAATAAAAATAGAGGTAAAAATAATATTAACCACTTGCACTCCTGAGGATTTACCCCCCTTCCTGACCAGGCCTCTTTTTGCTACTCGGCACTGCACTAATTCAACTGATAATTGCGCGGTCATGCAATACTGCACCCAAACAAAATTTACATCCTTTTTTTCACACAAATTGGGCTTTCTTTTGGTGGTATTTGATCACCTGTGCACTTTTTATATTCAACGCTATAAACAAAAAAATACCCAAAATTTTGAAGAAAACCAATATTTTTTGCTTTCAGCTATAAAAAATATATAGTAAACTCAAAGTTAGCTATAAATTTAAGCTAAAATGTATTCTGCTACATGTTTTTGGTAACAAAATTCCCAATAAGTGTAAATTGATTGCTTTGTGTGAAAGTTATAGCATCTACAAACTATTGTATAGATACTGCAATTTACGCCATTTTTTTTCTATACAGCACTGCACTAGTTTAACTGACAATTGCACGGTCATGCAATATGGTACATAAATGAAATTTACTTCCTTTTTTCACACAAATAGAGCTTTCTTTTGGTGTTATCTTATAACCTGTGTGCTTTTTATTTTGGCGCTATAAACAAAAAAAAAACCAATATTTTCTCATAAATTTCATCATAAATTTAGGCCAAAATGTATTCTTCTACATGTTTTTGGTTAAAAAAAATTCCGGTAAGTGTATATTTATTGCTTTGTGTCAAAGTTATAGAGTCTACATACTATGGTATGGAGTACCATAATGGAATTTACACAGATTTACTTTCTGACTGCTCATCACATTTCTTGAGGTGCTAAAATACCAGGATAGTACAAACACCCTCAAATGACCCCTTTTCAGAAAGTAGACACCATAAGCTATCTGCTGAGAGGCATATTGAGTCCATGGAAGATTTATTTTTTTTCCACAAGTTTCTGGAAAATTACAAAAACATTTTTTTTTTACACAAAGCTGTCATTTAAATGATTTATTTCTCGCACAAACCATGGGTATATGTGGAATTACACCCCAAAATACATTCTGCTACTTCTACCGAGTATGGGGATACCACATGTGTGAGATGTTTTGGGAGCCTAGCCACATACAGGAGCCTGAAATCCAATGACCACTTTGAAAGCCTGAAGGTGCGTAACTTCCTCATTACACTTCCTCAATACCTAACACAGTTTCGAAGGCCCTGACATGCCAGGATAGCACCAACACCCCCCCAAATGACCCCTTTCTGGAAAGTAGATACCCCAAGGAATTTAAAAAGAGGCATGGTGAGTGTTTTGCAGATCTCATTTTTTCTCATAATGTTTTCAAATATAAAAAAATAATAGAAAAAAATATGTTTTTTTTTTTTTTTTCATTTTCCAAAAACGTGTGGCAACAAATGAGATCTGCAAAAAACTTACCATGCTTTTTATCAAATTCCTTGGGGTGTTTACTTTCCAAAAAGGGGTCATTTGGGGGGGTTAGGTGCTATCCTGGCATTGCAGGGCCTCTGAAACTGTGATAGGTAATCAGGAAGTGTAATGAGGAAATAAAGCCCTTTAAAAGCCTGAAGGTGCTTATTGGATTTTGGGGTCCTGTACTTGGCTAGACTGCCAAAACGTCTCTCACATGTGATAACCCATACTCGGGAGAAGTAGCAGAATGTATTTTGGGGAGTAATTCCACATATACCCATAGCATGTGTGAGCAATAAATCATTTAAGTGCCAATTTTGTGTAAAAAAAAAATGTTTTTGTTTGTCATTTTCCAAAAACTTGTGGTAAAAAATAAATTCTTCTATTGATTCAACATGCCCCTCAGCAAATAGCTTGGGGTGTCTACTTTCCAAAAAGGGGTCGTTTTGGGGGGTGGGGGCATTTTATGCCCAGCATTAGAAGTTTATGCCACACATCACTCACTCTTCTAACCACCTGAAGATCAAGCCTTTTCTGACACTTCTTGTTCACATGAAATAAATCAGTATTTTTTGCTATGAAATTAATTTAAACCCCCAAACATTATATATATTTTTTTACAGCAGACACCCTAGTGAATAAAATGGTGGGTAGAATTTTTTATGGCACATAGTAATCGCGCAGCGATTTTTCAAAAGCAATTTTTTAAAAAAAATACACTTTTTTTACTTTTAATGCACAAAAACACAATATACTGGCCAATTATTTGATAAATTATAAAAGATTATGGTATGCCGAGTAAATAGATACCAAACATGACATGCTTTAAATCTACGCATGCCCCATGCAATAGCGACAAACTGCATAGATATTTAATATCCATAGGCAACGCTTTAAAAGCCTTTAAAAGCTACTATTTTAGATTTACAGAGGAGACCTAGTGTTAGAATTACTGCCCTTGATCTGACGTTCACATTGATACCTTACATGTATGGCGCAACCACTGTTTACATACCGCCACAGGGTCAATGCTTGTGCACACAGGTGCACGCATGGAAGGGGCAAGTTTTTTTTTTTAAAGTTATTTTGATTTTTTTTTATTATTTTTACACTGTACCTGTTGTTTTTTTTTAATTTTCTGATCACTTTTAATGCTATCACAGGGAATTCAAATATCCTTTATAACTTCAATGGGCATTCTTATATATCATATATTCTTTTTTTCAGAAATCTAGGGTCTATCAGACTCTGGATATCTCCTCTGCCCTTACATTATCTAATCAAACCAAGATCGGTGTGATCAGATGCTTTGGCGCTGTTTATATCCTGCAAAACTTAAGTGAAGAAATGCTCGTAGCTTCTGATTTCTTAGGTTATAGAGATGATTGACACCATTCTGGTCTCTAATCAGCTCTATGGTCAGCTGGCAGAAACACCGGCTGCATTCTCATGTTCCCCCAATGGCGCAGGACTGCCCGAGAAGGCCGTGGAAGGAAGCTGGGGAGGGGGGCATCACCTCCCTCTGCTTGTAAAAGCAATCCTGCAGCTAATTAGCCACTAGCATTGATTTTATATGAAAGCCGATCGACGCTGAAAAAAATGATACCAGGATGATGCCTGCAGCTGTAGGCATCATCCTGGTATAACCATTCAAAGTCCAGTAATGTACCATTACATCGCTGATCCTTGTTGGGTATATATGCTATGTTCTTTTTTTTTGTATGCAGCCTGTGGACTGAATGAAAAAAAGAGAAGAAATCTCTGCCAGAAAAAGTGTGTGGTATGCCCACCATTAGAATATACCACCCTGCATCCACCCACTTCTAATGGTGGGCACACATTAGGTCACACTTTGCCACATGCACCAGTTCCAAGGTTGAACAAATGTCTAAATAGTGGCAAGCTTGATTAAAAATTGTCCACATATAAGTGGTACCCCATATGGAAAAAGGATAACACCAAGTCCCAAACTATCTTGTCACTACTCCCCATGTAGTCTGGGCATCCGGGGGGCTCCATGTGACTATCTTTTCCCTCGTAAAACAGAAACTTATAAGTATAGCCTGTTGTCCTCTCACAGGTCTTCTACATCTTAACCCCATATCTGGCATGCTTGCTGGGGAGAAATTGTTTGAATGCAAGGCGGACAGAAAAATTAATGAGGGACTCATCAATGCAGATTTTTTGCTGGGGAGTATAGACATCTGCAAATTTTTGGTTAAGGTGATTGGCAAGGGGCTGAATTTTGTGGAGCCAGTCAAATTCAGGGTTACCCCAAGGATAACAGAGTGTATTGTCATTGAATTACATAAAACACATTATACTCTCATATCTATGCCTGGCCATGGCAGCAGAGAACACAGCATATGATGAATCGGGTCTGTGGACCAATACAACAGCAATTAATTTTTTTTAGTAATGCCCATGTTGAGGGTTAGGCCCCCAAAAAATGTAAATTCGTAAACCTTATTGAGTTTCCATGCGACTGGTCTGACAAGGTTTGAATTTGGGTTGGTGGCGTTAAATTGTTGTGCATGTAAATTGCTTTGAT
Source organism: Staurois parvus (assembly GCF_062004578.1). Lineage (NCBI taxonomy): Eukaryota > Metazoa > Chordata > Amphibia > Anura > Ranidae > Staurois > Staurois parvus. The sequence goes on from NW_028318272.1 coordinate 985,134, forward strand.
CCACAATCAACGCATACATATATTCCATGAAAAACAACATCTGAGTCCATACGATGGAACCCTGGATGACCAACTGGCTAATGCGTTTCGAGGACATAACCTCTTCCTCAGAGCCAACGTGGTTGGCTCTGAGGAAGAGGTTATGTCCTCGAAATGCGTTAGCCAGTTGATCATCCAGGGTTCCATCGTATGGACTCAGATGTTGTTTGGATCATACATCTTGTTCAGTTTGACATGCCTGTGTTATTGTGTCCATTGTGAGTATGATACCTATTTTTGTTTCTTTAATAAATTATTTTAAATGATAATGCACTAGGTCGGTGCACCCTTTTTCTGTTTCTCCATTTGTATCTAGGAGCTCTATGTGCCTGTGTGCAAATTCTTGGTGGCTGCGGGACAATACTTGTGCTCGCCACCGTACCGGCTTGTACTGGACTTATGGGACTCACCAAGTCACCACATCATACTGCAGTGCTGGTATTATTATTATACAGGATTTATATGGTGCCAACAGTTTGCTCAGCGCTTTACAGTATAACAGGAGACAATACAGCAACAATACAGTTCAATACAAGAGGGTTAGGAGGGCCCTGATCCTGGGAGCTTACAATTTAAGAGATATGTGAAAGACCAAGATGTACTAGACCGCTGGTGCTCGCCAGTTCACCAAAAGGTAGCACGGCACTAGTACTGGCACTCTGCTCTATATGAGAGTCATTAAAATTTACTGACAAGTGCTAACAGAGATCAGGGCTGATTCTGCCAACACTGCGGTTTTGTGTGCAATGTATCAAGTGACAGGGACCTACTGACACTGCACTTGCTGGGGGAGAAAGGGGTGGGTAAGCAAAGGGGCTAAACGCAGGTGCTGGCAGGTGCTGCGGCTGATCCCGCTAACGCTGCATTTTTGGGGACACTATACTAATGTGAACACTGGTATAGTGCTGATTTGATCAAAGATATTGATCCGTTCAGACACTATACTAGCAATGGAGGTTTATTGTGCATGAGCGTGCTCCTGGCAGTCAAGGGGTTAAATGTGATGACTGGTGTACTGATGGGCAATCTGATGCCATCACGGGAGCACAAATCATGTATATATATATATATATATATATATATATATATATATATATATATATATATATTGTGATTTTGTGCACCTGTGCCGCCCTGTAGCAGTATTTCTGCTATAGGGCGGTCAGGATGTGGTTGCAGATGCAGTTTGTGTTACTTTAACTGACAATTTCGCGGTCATGCAACACTGCACCAAAGTTCAATTTTATGTCCTTTTTTTCCCCACGAATTGAGCTTTCTTTCTATGGTATTTGATCTCCTGTGCGTTTTTTATTTTTTGCGCTATAAACAAAAAGGCTGACAATTTTGAGAAAAAAACAATATTTTGGACTTTTTGCTATAAATCATGTCCAGTAAAAAAATTTAAAGATCAAATTGTGTCATAAATTTCGGCCAAAATGTATTCTGCGACATGTCTTTGCTAAAAAAAAAAATCCCAATACGTGTAAATTAATTGGCTTACGTGAAAGTTATTAACTTTTTATTTTATTCAATCAAAGGGTTACTGTGTGAGGGGAGAGTTTTACTAGTGGGCTGGGGGTGTGTACTTCAGAGGTACACACTGATCCAAAGAGCTAAACTCCACTCTCAGGATCAATGTGTTAGGAACTGACAGGGAGCAGAGCTGCAGTGTAAACACTGCAGCCGTGCTCCCTGTCAGTGATTGCCGGTAATTGCCGGGACCCGGTGGGTAATGACCAGCTGGAACCCGGGTATGGCGGTTGCGCGCAAAAAAAAGTTATAATCCTGTACCCACAATTAATTCAGAGGAAGGCAAAAAAAACAAGCAAAGCATGATGCAATTTGCTCCTGCAGGGAAAACAATTCCTCCTGACCCTCTGAGAGGCAAATGGATATTGACTGGATCAACTTTACCTATAAATGTTAGTAACCAGTTATATTCTTTGTATGTAGGAAAGAATCCAGGTCTTTTTAAAGCAATCCACTGAGCTGGCCAGAACCTACTCTTGAGGGAAGCTATTCCACATTTTCACAGCTCTTACTGTGAAAAAACCTTTCCATATTTGGAAGTTAAATCTCTTTTTCTCCAGATGTAAAGAGTGCCCCTTTGTCCTCTGTGATGACCTAAGGGTGAATAACTCGACACTGAGTTCACTACATGAACCACTGATGTATTCATACATGTTGATTATATCCCACTTTAATCTCCTCTTCTCAAGAGACAATAAATTCAGTTCCTCTATTCTTTGCTCATAGCTGAGCTCCTCTTATCAGTTTGGTTGCCCTTCTCTGCACTTTCCCAGTTCCCCAATGTCCTTTTTGTGAATTGGTGCCCAAAGCTGAACTGCATATTCCAGATGAGGTGTTACTAATGATTTGTACAGGGATAATATGATATATCTCTTTCTGGAGTCTATGCCTTTTTTAATACAAGAGAGAATTTGCTCGCTTTAGAAACCGCAGCTTGGCATTGCATGCCATTATTAAGCTTGTGATCTACCAGAACTCCCAGATCCTTCTCCACCACTGACTCCTCCAGTTGTACTCCCCCTAGTATGTATGATGCATGCATATTCTTAGTCCCCAAGTGCATAACTTTACATTTATCAACATTAAACCTCATTTGCCACATAGTTGACCCATTAAACAGTGCATTGAGGTGGGCTTCTAAGTTGGAGACATCCTGTAAGGACGTTATTCCACTGCAAAGCTTGGAGTCATCTGCAAAGACTGGAACAGTATGTTTATTCCCAGACCCTATATCATTTATAAATACATTAAAAAGTAAGGGTCCCAACATTGAACTTTGGGGTACACCACTAACAACCCTAGACCATTCAGAGTATGAGTCATTAACCACTACTCTCTGAATACAATCTTATGGCCAGTTTTCTATCCATTTACATACTGATTTGTCCAAGCCTATAGACTTTACCTTACACATTAGCCGTGTGTGGGGAACTATGTCAAACTCTTTTGCAAAATAGTGAATTCCTAAATTAATTTGATGGTTCCACAAACTGTGAACATGGAGGATGCATTGCAGACCCATGGTAATGGTGAACCTGAACACCATTCCTAGTAGTAACTAGGAATTATTGAATATCAGAAAACTCACTCCACCAGTCATTTAGTGGAGGTTAAGCACTTGACCTTCAAAAGATTTACCCTTCTTCCTGACATGGCCATTTTTTGCTATGCAGCATTGCACTATTTCAAGTAGTAATTGCGCACTCATACAATGCTGTACCAAAATTACATTTATATCTTTTTTTCACACAAATAGAGATTTCTTTTGATGGTATTTGATCACCACTGGGTTTTTATTTTTTGTGATATAAATGAAAAAAAAAAAACAAACATTTTGAAATAATAAGATATTTTATACTTCTGGTTATGAAGAATATCCAATAAACTCAAAGTTAGTCATACATTTAGGCCAAAATATATCCTGCTACATATCTTTGGTAAAACAAAAATCTCAATACTTGTATATTAATTGGTTTGTATGAAAGTCATAGCGTCTACAAACTATGATATATATATAGTGGAATTTATGCAGCTTTTACTTTCTGACTGCCTATTACATTTTTTGAGGGGCTAAAATGTTAGGGCAGTACAAAAATCCCTCAAATGACCCCTTTTTGGAAAGTTGACACCCCAAAGGAATTTTCTAAGAGGCATGTTGAGTCCATGGAAGATTTTATTTTTTTACCACAAATTTTTGGAAAATTTAAATTTTTATATAAAGTTGTCATCTAAATGATATATTGCTCATGTATGCCATGGCTATATGTGGAATAACACCCCTAAACACATTCTGCTAGTTCTCCTGAGTATGGGGATACCACATGTGAGAGACTTTTTGTCAACCTAGCCACATACAGGCCCTCAAAATCCATTGACTACCTTCAAGCTTTCAATGGGTATATTTCCTCATATCATGTCTTCACTACCTATCACAGTTCGGAGGCCCTAAAATGCCAGGATATTACAAACACCCCCACCCCCCCCCCAAATTACCCCTTTGTGGAAAGGAGACACCCCAAGGAATTTTATAAGAGGCATGGTGAGTATTTTACAGATATCATTTTTGTCAGAGGGTTTTGAAAAAGAAAAAATACATTTTTGTTTTCCTTCTTCATTTTCCAAAAACTTGTTACAACAAAAGAGATCTACAAAATACTCACCATGCACCTTAGCAAATACCTTGGGGTGTCTAATTTCCAAAAAGGGGTCATTTGAGGGGGGGTGTGATTATACTATCCTTGCACTTCATGGTCAACATTAAAAGCTTATGCCACACATTACCCACTCTTCTAACCACTTGAAGACCAAGCCTTTTCTGACACTTTTTGCTTACATGAAAAAACTGTTTTTTTGCTAGAAAATTACTTTGAACCCCAAAACATTTTATAAATACACACTTTTGAATTTAAATGCACAAAAACACAATATATTTTCCAACTGTTTGATAAAACATAAAATATGATGTTACCGAGTAAATAGATACCAAACATGACATGCTTTAAAATTGCACGCCCCCGTGCAACAGCGACAAACTACGTAAATTATTAATATCCATAGGTGATGCTTTAAAAGCCTTTACAGTTTACCACTTTATATTTGCACAGGAGTTCTCGTGCTGGAATTACTTACCCCAGTCTGTTGTTTGTGGTAATACCTCACATACATGGTGCAGCCTCTGTTTACATACTGACATGGGACCAACGCTTTTGTTCCCCTTTGTGCACGAGCATGGGGGGGGCAGGGGGTGTTTTTTTTTTTTTATTTCTAATTTAGATTTTTTTATACACTGTCCCTTTTCTTTTTTATCACTTTTATTGTTTTTACAGGGAATGTAAATATCTCCTCTGATAGCAACAGGCAATGACAGCCACTCTTTTCTGAGAAATCTGGAGTCTATTAGACTCTAGATTTTCCTCTGCCTTTTAAAGTATCTGATCACACCAATATCGGTGTGATCGGTGCAAAAATACATACTTTACCCAACAAACCTTTAGTTATATCACCTACATATAGAGTAAAAAGAACAGGACCTAGTACAGAGCCTTGTAGTACACCATTAGTGACTGGTCTCTTTTCCGAGTAAGCCTCATTTACAACCACACTCTGGTATCTATCCTTTAGCCAGCTGCATATTCACTGAAACACCCAAGGGCTAAGTCCTAGCTTGTATAACTTTTGTATTAGATCATTATGTGGAACTATATCAAATGCCTTGCTGAAATCAAGATATTTTATGTCCACAGCACCACCCTGGTCCAAAACATTGGTAATATAGTCAAAAAATCCAGGCAGATTAGTTTGACATTGTCTGTCCTCAGTAAAGCCATGCTGCTATGGATCCAGCAAGTTGTGTGTTTTTAAGTGATCAATGATCCTTCTTTTCAGGATTGATTCCATTAACTTTACTACAACCGATGTTAAACTCACTGGCCTGTATTTGCCAGCTTCTACCTTGCTGCCCTTCTTGTGGATAGGTACAATATTAGCTGTCTACCAGTCATTGGGAACTTCTACTGTTAGAAGAGATTGATTAAAAAGATCAGTTAATGGTCCAATAACTATGCCTCGAAGTTCTCTTAGAACTCTGGGATGAATACCATCAGGGCCCATCACTTTTTAATCTTTAACCATTCTTTTCCTCTGCATCCTCTGTCTCCATAAATCCTACTAATAATCCAACATTGCTAGGACCAATATGATTTCCCAACTTATTATTGTTAGTATAATTTATTTCTAAGAAGACTGAAAAAAAGTAATTGTTTAAGTGGTTTGCTACATCCAGGTCTCCCTTAACATAAGTGTTGTGCCCAGTTTTCATTTTAGTGATTTCATTGTATTTTTTCTTTATATCACTAATTTACCTTTAAAATGTTTTATCTCCTTTCTTAATAGATCTATCAATTTCCTCCTTTTTCTGTGCTTTGGCAGTGCTGATAATGCGTTTGGCCTCCTTTTGTCTATTCTTATACTTTTCTCTGTCAGCTACACCTCCTGTTTCCTTGAATCTCCTATATGCTGATTTTTGTTTCCTTTACTATCCTACTTATCTCTTTAGTGAACCATATTGATTATTTCTTCTGTTTATTCTTACTAATTTTTATGGAATATCATCTAGTTGCCTTCAGGATTGTAGACTTTAACATTGCCCACTGATTACTTACTCCTGTCGCTTTACTCCAACCTTTCAATTAATTTTTTAGAAATTCAGCCATTTCAGCAAAATTTGTCTTTTTGAAATCTAAAACTTTTGTTTTTGTATATGATTTCCAGCTCTTATTTTAATATCAAACCAAAGACATTGGTGATCACTAGAACCCAGATTTTCTCCCTCCTCAACATTAGACAGTCGATCCCCATGTGTCAGTACTAGTACAGTTCTAAGGGAATATCTCTCTCTGGCTGGAGTGTTTCATTTGCTTTTTTTAATTATTGTTAGCCTTATGCTATTTTTTACATATATGGCAACTCCACCTCCCCTCTTCCCTACTCTGTCTTTCCTGGATAGTGTATACCTTGGTATAGTTATTTCCCAGTCATGTGAATCCTTGAACCATGTCTCTGTAATTGAAACAAGGTTCAAGTTGTCCCTAGACATAAGAGCTGTCAGCCCACACAGCTGGTTGCCTAAACTACAAGCATTAGTGCACATGACATGACAAACACTGCTATCTACTTTATTTTTACCACTAGATACTTTAGCTGAAGTGACCACCCCATCAGCCCAGTCCTTAGCAGCACAGATCCTCAAATTTGTTTCAACCTGCTGGGGACAGAAATGCTCCTCTGCAATAACATCTCTGCCCCATTTCTCAGTTTAAACGCATGTCCAAAAACCCCATAAATTCCATACTACGAAGCTCAGCGCCCTTGTGTGAGGGATTTAGACCATCTCTTTTGCACAACTCAATGTCATGCCACCTGATAGCACCATGATAAACACAACTGAAACCTTCAGCTTTGTACCAATCATTTAACCAAATATTGAACTCTGCTATATGAAGTACTTTCTCTTGTTGCCCATTTTGCACAGGTACATGCACAGGTAAGACCTCTGAAAATGTAACAGTACACCCTAACTGTTGAGGATCCTGTCCCAAATACTGAAAATCCTTCTGTAAAGAACACACATCATTCTGGGACAAATCAATTTTGCCAAGATGCATGACACCATCAACATTGCACTCTTCACTAGCTTCGATAATAGTGATCTGTAATTGGCTGGAGCTGGTCACATGGTACAGGGTGCTGTGATTGGCCCCATGTATCATGTGAGAACTGTGGGCCACTCACAGCTCAAAAGGAAGAGAAGCAGAGCTGTTTTGAATCAGACTGATTTATAAAAGCTTTGCGAACATTGTGATCACCGGGTCCCATTCTCCGCTGTTACCAGTGGACATAGCAGTTGTGGGTGGGGAGTGCTTCATGCCCACTCGGGAGCAGCACCCCCCTGTGTTAGTACAGCCAGAGCGACATACCCATACATCGCTTTGCCTGTAGCTGACTCCCATCCACAGTACATTGCGGGAGGGGGGCAAGTGGTTAATATTTGTAATCTGCACAAATTATTAAAGAAGGCTTTTCTTTTATAGTTTACTATAATTTAGAAAGGGCCATCTTAGTACCTTATCAGTGTATTATAGAATGTAATTTTAACAGAACTGCTGTCTCCATATGTACCTGTAAAGTGCGAATATCAGGAGAATGTTTTTTTTCCTTTATGGGTGTTATAGTTTGCTAGCAAAACCCACAGTTTCTAAATAAAGGGTTTTGTGCCCAGGGCCACCATCAGGGGGGGGCAGCCGATACAAATTGTAGGGGGCCCCGAATGTCGCACAGGGCCAGAAGGCAGGGGACGGTGCTGGCAAGCCACGTGGTGCACTCTGCAGCTGCTGCAGCTCTGTGTCACTGAGCTCACACATCAACACAGTAACAGCTCAGACTGTACGTGAACACACTGTAAAATATATTCCCATGGACAACACGTTTAAAAGGCTAAAAATCAAACCTATGTGGCTTACTGCTAAAGTTATAAAAATCTATAAATCATTTAAACATTACAAAGAATATAACAGAATGTGTAAAAAGGAAATCAAAGACGCAAACATTGAAAACGAACAACAGATTGCAAAAAATAGCAGAATAAACCCCCAAAAATTCTTCAAATATATTAATAGTAATAAGGTCTGGTCCGAGCATGTAGGCCCTTTACAAAATAATCTAGAGTGGGTGACTGAAGACAAACTTACTAAATATTTTCTTCATCTCTATGTATACAAAGGAGCATGAGGGAGCTCTTGTCCATAATGGGCATTGTATTGACACAGCCCCAGATGATCCACATTGGCTCACAACTGATATGATACAGAAATATTTAGACAAAATAAAGGTGAATAAAGCACCTGGACCAGATGGCATACACCCATGGGTCCATAAAGAATTGAGCTGTCATTTCAAAGCCATTGTTTCTATTTTTTACGGACTCTTTAATGACTGGCATAGTACCACTGGATTGGTGTAAGGCCAATGAGGTGCCTATATTTAAAAAGGGATCAAAATCTTTTCCAAATAACTATAGACCTGTTAATTTAACTTTTATAGTTGGGAAGATACTGAAGAGTTTAATAAAAGACCACATAGATGAATTCTTTCTGGAAAAAAATATTTTAAGCAACAGACAGCAGGGATTCATGAAAGACAGAAGTTGTCAAACAAATCTGATTTTGCTTTATGAGGAGGTGAGCAAAACTTAGGACAGAAGGGTGGCTGTGAATGTGGTATACTTGGATTTTGCAAAAGCGGTTGACACAGTTCCCCACACACGGCTAATGTGTAAGATAAAGTCTACAGACTTGGAAAAATCAGTATATATATGGATAGAAAACTTGCTAAAAGATCATATTCAGAGAGTAATGATTCATACTCTGAATGGTCTAGGGTTGTCAGTGGTGTACCCCAAGGTTCAGTGTTGGGACCCTTACTTTTTAATATATTTATAAACGATATAGGGTCTGGGATTACAAATACTGTTTCAGTCTTTGCAGATGACACCAAACTTTGCAGTGGAATAACATCCTTACAGGATGTCTCCAACTTACAAGCCCACCTCAATGCACTGTTTAATGGGTCAACTATGTGGCAAATGAGGTTTAATGTTGATAAATGTAAAGTTATGTACTTGGGGGCTAAGAATATGCATGCATCATACATGCTATGGGGAGTACAACTGGGGGAATCAATGGTGGAGAAGGATCTGGGAGTTCTGGTAGATCACAAGCTTAATAATGGCATGCAATGCCAAGCTGCGATTTCTAAAGCGATAAAAATCCTCTCTTGTATTAAAAGAGATATAGACTCCAGAGAGAGAGATATCATTCTACCCCTTTACAAATCATTAGTAACACCTCATCTGGAATATGCAGTTCAGTTTTGGGCACCAATTCACAAAAAGAACATTAGGGAACTGAAGAAAGTGCAGAAGGCAACCAAACTGATAAGAGGCATGGAGGAGCTCAGCTATGAGGAAAGATTAGAGGAACTGAATTTATTATCTCTTGAGAATATTAAGGGGGGAAATGAATATAAATGTGATGCTGCATTCTGGAGTAGGGGACACGCAAGGTGCATGACTGCCCTACCCGCGGCACTGATCACGGCCGCAGGTGTCAATCACTGGGTCTCGGCCGGTGATTACCCACCGGGTCCCGGCAATTGCCGGCAAACACTGACACGGAGCACAGCTGCATTGTTTTCAATGCAGCTCTGCTCCCTGTCAGTTTCCAGCACACTGCTCTGGAGAGCTTCCAGGACAATGGTGCAATAGTGAAGAACACACCCCCACACACTAGTAAAACACTCCCCTCACCGCAATGTTCGCAGAATCATGCCTGATCTCTGTTAGCACTTGCTGGTAAATTTTGTTGACTCTCATATGCAGCAGAGTGCCAGTACTAGTGCCGCGCTACATTTTAGTGAACTGGCTAGCACCAGCAGTCTAGTCCATCCTAGTCTTTCACATACCTCTTAGATTGTAAGCTCCTAGGATCAGACCCTCCTATCCCTCTTGTATTGAACTGTATTGTTGCTGTATTGTCTCCCATTATATTGTAAAGCGCTGAGCAAACTGTTGGCGCTATATAAATCTTGTATAATAAGAATAATAATACCAGCACTGCAGTATGACTTGGTGGAGTGGTGAGTCCCATAAGCGCAGTACAAGCTGGTGCGGTGGCGAGCACAAGTATTGTCCCGCAACTACCAAGAATTCACACACAGGCCCTTAGATCCCCTAATATCCTTCCGGATGTGCTTGCAAATCCCAATTGGCAGCCCACAAATTGTGCAGCACCCGTACTTCCCCCATTCACTGCCCAACCCGGAATTAAGGTGGAAATAGCAAATTTAACTACTCCCCTTGATTTTTTGGAGCTGTTTTTCAAGGAAGATCTGTATGCATTGATTGTGGATCAAAGCAATTTGTATGCACAACAATGTATTGCCGCCAACCCAAATTCAAACCTTGCCAGACCATTCGCATGGAAACTCATTATGGTTTCCGAATTTATATTTTATTTGGGCCTAACCCTCAACATGGGCATTACTAAAAAAAATGAATTGTGGTTGTATTGGTCCACAGACCTGATTCATCATATGCCGTGTTCTCTGCTGCCATGGCCAGGCATAGATATGAGAGTATAATGTGTTTTACGCATTTCAACGACAATACACTCTATCGTCCTCGAGATGACATTGAATTTGACCCGGCTACACAAAATTCAGCCCCTTGTAAATCACCTTAACCAAACATTTGCAGATGTCTATACTTCCCAGCAAAAAATCTGCGTTGATGAGTCCCTCATTAATTTTTCTGTCCGCCTTGAATTCAAACAATTTCTCTGCAGCAAGCGTGCCAGATATGAGGTAAAGATGTAGAAGACCTGTGAGATGACAACAGGCTATACTTATAAGTTTCGGATTTATGAGGGAAAAGATAGTCACGTGGAGCCCCCCGGATGCCGTATTTTTTTATCAAATACCACCAAAAGAAAGCTCTATTTGTGTGAAAAAAAGGACATAAATTTCATTTATGTACCGTATTGCCAGTTAAACTAGTGCAGTGTTGTATAGCAAAAAAATGGCGTAAATTGCAGTATCGTTTGGGTACAGCATTGCATGACCGCGCAATTATTAGTTGAATTAGTGCAGCGCCAAGTAGCAAAAAGAGGCCTGGCCATTAAGGGGGGTAAATCATCTAGAGGGCAAGTGGTTAAATTAATTGCCTGTGTTTCCCTAGAAAAATTAATCAATTTTTAACTTGCTCTATCTGGCTGATGGAGAATTAGGCGAAAGTAGTATTACTATGAGATGACACCCAGACTCCATATTTTAAGCACATTAAATGTGGCTCAAAGTTCTGCAAATAAATGTACAATTTTCTGATGCAATATATTTTTTTTGTGAACATTTTCAGGTCTTAGGTTTCCTATTGATTATATTATACATTAGAGATAATGATGATAAAAATGAATCTGCCATTAATGTGTAGGGGTTTAAAAGTTTCCTTTGAAAACCAGTTTTCTCTTTTCAAGACAAAGATTTAAATATCAATTCAATTACTCTTGGCATTTTAAGATCTCCTAATTATCTTGCCAAAATTATATGGTTGTCTTTTTTTCAAGCCAAGTAGCAGAAGGTTTTGCACTCTTAAATTACTCACTGTTATTTTTAAACCATTATCTCACTGACACGACTAGTCTTGTAACTACTACTTAAAGAGAAAATATAATGAGGGAAGTTTTTCAAAATTGGAGCAGCCAGAATCTGGAAAAGCTGATATGGTAACCAATCAGCTTCTATCTTTCATTTTCAAAGCTTAACTGAACAAGCTAAAGTTAGAAGCTAATTGGTTGCTATGCACAGCTGTGCCAAATTCTGTGTGGTCCACTTTTGATAAATTCCCCAATATATTCTCAGTGAACATACTGTATATTTTAGGTTATTGTAGTAGTGTTTTACTTCAAGTAATTAATTATGTGAATGTCACTTTTTTATTAGATTGATATTCCTTATTTTTGTTATTGTACTAGAGACTAGTGGAATGGACACTAGAGGAAAGATAGTTTAACCATTATAATAACTTCTCCCATGCACTTTAACATTTAAGAAATGTTCAGAAAATATCCATGTAACATGACAAGCCTTGAATAAACTACATTGGATTTTACTCTTAAGCAACCCATAGATTATACAATTGTTTCCTTCTGCCATGGGTGGAAGGAAAGAAAGGTGCTCAGATTCCCATCAACACAGTCAGTGTTGATGGGGGAATCCCTCCAACTGCGTTATTGTGTTCTGCTGGCAGGAAGCCTTCCCTGTTGAAAGAGCATAATGATCACTGCTGGTGGTTATAGCCACCCGCAGTGATCACGTAAAAAAAAACTGACAGGCTGGTTGTACAGACGTCGATTGATGGATTGACTTCAGTGCAACTAGCCTGCCCATAGATGGATCAAATCTTGGCTGGTCCCTGCTGAATCAGCCCATATTCAATCCATCTTTGGCTAGCTATATTCTTCTTGGTGGGTTGAACTTGACTGTGGATTCTGTTATGTCAGCAAGTTGCCATATTGTCTGCACAGGCTCGGTCACAGGAGGTATTTTCAATTTCATTAAACAATCCTTACAACAAATAATTGCATCTGTGCATGTGGTGACCAAATATGACTGCATATGAATTGTTTATACATAATGTATAAACAATTTTAAAACAAACATTAAATCCCTTAAAACCAGCATATACCTAGAGAAATACTCAATGCAACTAACTTTCATTCTAAATGCACCATCTGTTTCTCATCAAGCACCTAGATAATCAGAATTCTTGCCTCATGTTTTAATAGAGGAAGAATTCCAACATGTCATGTAATTTCAGTGGTCTAGAAGCTTTTTTCCTTAGCCTTTCTTTGCTTCTGAAACTGTGTATTGAAAACATTCTTTGTCACTGCCCTTAAAAATTCTTACCAGAATGTATTTTCATTTTCTTTAAGGCAATGTCAGAACAAAGTGTATACAAAAGTGCACAAATATTGTTCTGTCACTATTTAATTTGCCATATAAGTTTTTTTATGCTGTGTTACGTATCATTCAAGATCATATATCACCACATTTTAATTTGAGCAATTTGAATCAGCCTACATTTTGCTTTTTCTGGATTAGTGTGTGTGGGAGGGGTTTACTAAAACTGGCACACTCAGAATCTGGTGCACATGTGCATGGTAACCAATCAGCTTCTAATTTTAGCTTGTTCAGTTACACTTTGGCAATAAAACCTGGGGGCTCATTTTTTTTCTATGCACTAGATTTTGCACTTACCAGCTTTAGTGAATAACCCCCAGTGTGTCATAACAAAGCCAGCTATCTATTCCATTTATACTAACTGTAACTTTGTATCTGTTTTGTCAATACAAATACAATTTTTTCACTTTCTAGACTGTTGCATTCAGTAAGAAAATTCTAAAATGTCCTTGTATATTTAATAAATAAATCATTTTTTTAAAAGCGCACCTTCTAAAATTATCTTTGCAGTAGTGGACTGAGAAAAACTCATCTTACTATGCTTGCTATTTATGTCCAGCAAGAGAAAATGTTTCAGTCACAGTTTACTGTAGAAAGACCATAATCTACTTTTGTAGACAGCTCATGGTGTAATTGACCCAATTCAGATTTATTTACAGCTTCTGTAACATAAAACTATAGCTGCTATCATAAGTAAGTGAAATAAGTTATTGCAGAATAATGTTTTCTGGTTGTCTTAAAACAGCTTTCCAGAAATGTAACAGATACCATTCATTACTTTTCCAAGGATCCCATCCCATACCAAGTCTTTCGCCCAAACATTTCCCCAAAGACTAGACTGGGATTCACCAATCAGTTTTGGCCAACAATCACTTCATTTTGCAGGAAGTTTATGGGTAAGGTTTGCATCATCAAATGTTGTTGTATATATTGAAAATACAGTTGAGGTTACTTTCACATTCCTAGTCAAATCCTCATGGAAGTCATTGGAAGAATCCTGTTAATTAATGGAAATCTTTTCACTCATCTGCAATCCTTGTTAGTCCTTTGTCTACAACCTTTTAATCTATTCTTTTCCCCATGCTATCTAACCTCTTTTTAATGCAGTCCAATCTTATAAATGTACGTAGTTAAGGGAAAAATGGGCATTTTAAGTTCCTAGAGAATACAAATAATTCCTTAACTAGACATTCAGTCATTTATTGAAGTCCCTACGTTCATCTATATCCTTTATGTAGAACATGTCATGCACTATATTTCTGAAAATGTTTACAAAGTAGAATCTTAGATATCATAGACCTAAGTTGAATGCATTCATGTACAGTGCTAAGCATAAATGAGTACACCCAATTTGAAAAGTAAGATTTTAATCAATATCCCAATGAAAACAAGAACAATTTCCAAAATTTTGTCAAAAATTAGTTTTATAGAACATTTGATTAGCACATTACATGAAAGTAAGGTTAATAATATAACTTACATTACAGAATCTTCAGTTTTACTCTAATTAGCTGATGCAATAATGAATACACCCAGCAACAAAAACTACTAGTATTTTGTATTACCTCCATGATTTGTAACCACAACATCAAGTTTTCTACGCATGGAATGAACAAGTTGGTGACATACTGTATTGCAACATCTATCTTTTTCCATTCTTCAAGAACAACCTCTTAGAACTGCGATGCTGGATGGAGAGTGATGCTCAACTTGTCTCTTCAGAATTCCCCATAGGAGTTCAATTGGGTTCAGATCAGGAGATATACTTGGCCACTGAATCACTTTCACACTGTTTTTCTTCAGAAATGCAACAGCGGCCTTAGATGTGCATTTTGGATCATTGTCATGTTGGAAACGTGCATGATGACTAGAGATGAGCGAATTATTAAAAAATTTGATTCGGCTGATTCGCCGAATTTGCGGGAGAAATTCGATTCGATGCGAATTTATTCGCCGCGAATTTAACTTATTAAAAGGGTTTCTAGGCTTCAGAGAGCCTTTATATTAGTGCAGAACACTGTACCTTTAATTTAAATGCCCTTGGAGTCTGCTGGGGAAGAGAAATAATACTGTCAGTCAGTATGACATGCAGATGAGTGCCGTCGATCTTAGAATCACCGCACACTTCACTCATTTGGGCAGTCACGGGGCACGACGAAGAAGAAGAAGAAGAAGAAGAAGAGGAAGAAGAAGAATGAAAAGAAGAATGAAAAGAAGAAGAAGAAGAATGAAAAGAAGAATGAGAAGAAGAATGAAAAGAAGAATGAAAAGAAGAAGAAGAAGAATGAAAAGAAGAATGAAAAGAAGAAGAAGAAGAATGAAAAGAAGAAGAAGAATGAAAAGAAGAAGAAGAAGAATGAAAAGAATGAAAAGAAGAAGAAGGAGAAGAATGAAAAGAAGAAGAAGAAGAAGAATGAAAAGAAGAAGAAGAAGAATGAAAAGAAGAAGAAGAAGAATGAAAAGAAGAATGAAAAGAAGAAGAAGAAGAATGAAAAGAAGAAGAAGAAGAATGAAAAGAAGAAAAAGAAGAATGAAAAGAAGAATGAAAAGAAGAAGAAGAAGAATGAAAAGAAGAAGAAGAAGAATGAAAAGAAGAAGAAGAATGAAAAGAAGAAGAAGAAGAATGAAAAGAAGAATGAGAAGAAGAATGAAAAGAAGAATGAAAAGAAGAATGAGAAGAAGAATGAAAAGAAGAATGAAAAGAAGAAGAAGAAGAATGAAAAGAAGAAGAATGAAAAGAAGAATGAAAAGAAGAAGAATGAAAAGAAGAAGAATGAAAAGAAGAAGAAGAATGAAAAGAAGAAGAAGAAGAATGAAAAGAAGAATGAAAAGAAGAAGAAGAAGAATGAAAAGAAGAAGAATGAAAAGAAGAATGAAAAGAAGAAGAAGAAGAATGAAAAGAAGAAGAAGAAGAATGAAAAGAAGGAGAATGAAAAGAAGAAGAAGAAGAATGAAAAGAAAAATGAAAAGAAGAAGAATGAAAAGAAGAAGACGAATGAAAAGAAGAATTCCAGTACAGCAAAAAGTGTATCTGCAGAGAGCTCCGCTATTTCTGACAGTTCTCTGACAGTTCCTTCACATTTACAGCGGTTGAAACATTGTATCTATTTATTTCCGAATAAAAACATCTGTATCCTAAATGGAAACAAATAGATACAATGTTTCAACCGCTGTAAATGAACTGTCAGAACTGTCAGAGAAATGTCAGAAATAGCGGAGCTCTCTGCAGTGACACTTTTGCCGGCTGAACGGGGAAAATTCGATTCGTGCATCCGAAGTTTGCTAAAATTCGGATTCGATGCAAATCGAATTTTTCCTAATATTCGAAACGAATTCCACTTCGCCAAGTTCGATTCGATCATCTCTAATGATGACCAAGGGAACGGAATGATGATAGCATCTTCTCTTTCAATATAGAGCAGTACATCTGTGAATTCATGATACCATAAATGACATGTAGCTCCCCGACACTAGCAGCCCTCATGCAGCCCCACAGAAGGACACTGCCACCACCATGTTTCACTATAGACAACATCCATTTTTCTTTCTAATCCTCAGCTTTGTGATGCCATACAGTTTTGAAGCCATCAGTTCCAAAAACATTTTTCTTGGTCTCATCACTCCAGAGTACAGAGACCCAGTAGTCTTCTTCTTTTTCAGCATGGGCCCTGACAAATTCTAAGTGGGCTTTTTTGTGCACGTGCTTTCGGAGAGGCTTCCTTCATGGACAGCACCCATGCATGCCATTCCTCTGCTATGTACGCTGTATTGTGTCACAGGAAATAATCACCCCAGTTTGGCTTTCTACTTCTTTAGCTAACTGCAGTGAACTTGCATGGTGATTTTCTTCAACCCTTCTCATCAGAAGACGTTCTTGTTGAGGTGTTAACCTCCATGGACAGCTTGAACGTCTCTGTAAGAAGATTGCAGTTCAATCTTTGTTAAATTTTTGTACAATTTTTGCTACAGTATTCTGACTGATAAGTAAAGCTTTGCTGATCTTCTTGTAGCCTTCACCTTTCTTGTGTAAAGAAATTATTTTCTTTCTCAGGCCTTTTGACATTTCTCTTCTATGTGGTGCCATTGCTAACAGCATGAAATGGGAAGGGGTTATCTTTGTTAAGTAACGCCCTTTTATATTCAGCTATCTGCTGGACACCTGTTTAATGAATAATTAGACTCATCTGTAGTTGAATTTTGGTAATTAGGAATGTGTTGTCTAAAATGTAGCTTTGCTCCTAAGACTGTCATTGGGGTGTATTAATTTTTGCAACATGGTCTTGAATTAATTTTTTAGAAAAATGAACAAATCTTGTTTTCAATTAATGGCCCGCATTTGTGGGAGTATTTTGTAGTATCGTGTCCCATAGAAAATGTTGATTCTGAAGGGAAAGTAAAGGTTTTCTGACAAATCTGTTGGGGTGTACTCATTTATGCTGAGCACTGTAATTCCCTAAAGTCATTCTGATTATTTAGAACCCCCAAACATTATATACTTTTTTTAGCAGAGGCTCAAGAGAATAAAATGGTGGTCATTGCAATTTTTTCATGTCAAATTGTATTTGTGCAGCAGTTATTCAAATGCATTTTCTTGGGGGGAAAAGTACACTTTAATAAATTTTAACACACAAAACACAATATATATCCACATTTTTGGTAAAATATAAAAGATGATGTTACATTGAGCAAAAATATACCTAAAATTTTGTGCTTTACCTCACAAGCACTGGGGGATAGGGGCAGATTAATTTTTTTTTATTATTATTATTTATTTTATTAAAATATTTCTCTACACTGTCCCTTTGATTTTTTTTTTATCACTGTGATTGCTGTCACAAGAAATGTAAGCATTCCTTGTAATAGCAATACAGCATGACAGGCTCTCTTTATGGAGACATAAAGATACTCTCCCCTACCCTTGAAAGCATCAGATCTGATGCTTCCCCCCCCCCTCAAAAAAAATGGCCTTGTTTATTTACCTAACCGTAAGTGCTGAAATGCTTATACCATGACCCCGGTTTAGCCACTTGAACACAATGACATACATGTACATGATTGTGAATCAAGTGGTAATGTGTCTTAGTTCAGAATTAGACTCCCTGTCACTAATTCTAACTTCTTTTCCCTAGCTCTTCCTTTGAATGGAAGTTTTGTTCCTCTCAATCTTAGTTTTGGCTGTGTCCACCAACTTTTATATTGGTCACAGCAGTAATGAAAAAAATTTCTACATGTATTAATTTCTAGCGTTTTGGGTTGTACATGTTGATTCAAGACCCAGGCCTCCATATGAGCATCCCACTCCCATCATGGCTAGTAGAATTTGCACTGTAATGTTCCAATATTGCTTGAAGTATAACTGAAAGCAAAAAAATTATTTTTGTTCTTGTACTGGTGGGCTAAACAAAATGCCAAACTTTTATGATTATTTAATAGATACCATAAATGTTTACCTCCTGGTTTTTCCTAATCCCTGCTTTTAATGCCATGTAATTACAAGCCACTTAGTCTACCAAGCCTTGGGCTGAGCAAACTGAATACTGAAGCTCAAATTATATCAGCTGAGAACACCTATCATTACTATTTAATCAGGAAAATGGCAGAAAAAATATTTTTAAAAGAAAACATACAAAAAAAAGTTACACACATTTTTGTTTATTATTTACTTCAGAATAAAAATTTAAAAGTCAGCTTTTTTGTAAATGACATTCCAATACAGCCAGTGTAGAGAACTTCCCAACCTAAGATCAATCAATTAGCTAAATGGACATGTTTAGTTATTTTGCTCCCAGCCCTACCATCTCTACCACCCTTGTCAAAACAGAAATGCCAGTACTAGCAAGAGCAAAGCAGTGGCCTCTTTAGCTTACTAGACAGGATATCCTATTTTGTTTAGAATGGAGAATTTATCATTGCTATAGATGAGTGAATCTTTTAAGGTCCAGTTGCATTGTTGTGATGCATTAATGTACGTAACTCAACAAACTTTTTTTGCACATTAACTTGCATTGCATTAGGGTAGCCTATTTATTGTAAATTGCCTGCAAACACATTGAAGCACATAATAAAACCACACATTTTTTTAACAACAGAACACAACAGCAAAGAAAGTGTTCATATCAGTGCATTGTTATGCACTGTATATGTTGTTAGGGTAACATTTACTCCACAAAGCACTTATACTGTATCTTGGCATGCATCCATGGGCATGCCAGTGATGTAGAAGTGAGCACTTCTGCCTAGCAGCATTAAGATCATCAGTTCATATTCCACCATAACATTACCTTCCTGGTGTTTAAATGATCTTGTGCTTGTGTGAGTATCTCTCCAAAGACATGCTGGTAGGATAACACCTTCTGTCTAAATTGGTCGTAGTAGGTATATGTATGAATGTAAGTTAGGGACCTTAGACTATAAGCATTCTGATGAAAGGGGCTGATGTGAATGTGCAATATACAGTATAAGTAAACTGTTGTGCAAATTGTTGGTGCTGTATAAATACCAATAATAAATACAGTACCTGTGTGTTTAATCACAATGTACATATGCAAATGTGGCTTTACATTTTATTTTCTAGTTTTCTATCTTTGGATATCTGTCTAACCACTTTGCTATACCAGAGTCCCAAAGCCAATAGCACACTAAACACATTTGTAAAGTAAAAAGCAGGTTTTGTTTTAGAAGTGCTTCTTAAATGAATCCTTCATTTTCATGCAAAAATTGATTTCTAATAATGATTTGAGACAGGTGTAATACTATATTTGAAAGCATAGTTTTGCTTTGTTTTTTGTTTATCCTCAATATAAGAACAGTTGATATTAACTAAAGAGGAATTCTAATCCATAGATGGGAAACTTTTGGAATATTTCCATGTCATTTGATCTCCTTGCAATGCTTGTAGCTGACATATTTCTTACTGTCTTATTGCAGATGATATGGTCTTATTTTACATAGACTTTAAATGGAAAACCATGCATGGCAAAGTAACAACATCTCCCAATTTTCTACAATGGGTAAAGCTTCTTTACGCAGCACAGATAGCCAGGGTATAGGTTAACAGGCATATTTTAGATTCTTTTTCATGACACAGAGGTACAAGGCAGGGGTGTCCTCTGTCATCCCTCCTTTTTGCGATAGCACTGGAACCCTAAGCAGCAGCCATTCACCAATCCTCTGACATCATTAGTTTTAGTAGGTCTAATTGTGAGGATAAGGTAGCACTGTATGCTGATGATACTTTACTATTCCTAGGAGACACCTCATCCTCACTAACTGCAATAATGTCCTTTATTACTAAATATGGTTTGTATTCCAGTTTCACTATTAACAAAATTGGTCCATTTACCATTAGACCCCCTCCCATTTGAGCTGCCCAGCATAGCAAACCAAATAACAGTTGTCACCTCCTTTAAATATTTAGGGGTCATGATTATCCCACTAGTGCATGATTACTGTACTTAGAACGGAACCTGGAACCCTTGCTCCATAGGTTAAAACAAACTGGCAAGACCTGGAGTAAATTGTCTTTAACAGTCATTGGAAGGGCTGACTTAGTTAAAATGGTATGGATGCCACAGCTTTTATCTTTGGCACAACTGCCCAGTGTGGCTCCCAGAAATTTTCTTCCGCAAAATAGACTCTCTCTTTTGTGATCTTGTTTGGAAATATCAACATCCCAGAATACGATTGTCTATTCTACAATTGCCCAAGGATGGAGGAGGCCTGGCAGTGCCTAATGTTAGGTTGTACTTTATAGCATCACAGATACAACATTGGTATGGCTGGAACAGCCTTGACCCTCGAGACCCTGTACACTGCATTATTCTTTCTCAATTTGCCAATACCCCACTAATATAATAGCTAGTGTTGTCTCATTTCTATCTTAAATGTAGCTTCCCTACACTTAACTTAATCCAGAAGTTGTGGGAGTCTGTCCAAACCTTAACCGCACATGAAGGGTATACACAATACATGCCTATTTGAGACAATACTCAGCTGCCGGAAGTGGAAAATTTGAAGATTTCGACCTCTGGAAATGACTAGGCCTTGAACTCCTTCACCAACTGTATGATAAGGATGTCTCTTAGATTGTAAGCTTCAAGGAGCAGGGCCCTCCTAACCCTCTTGTATTGAACTGTATTGTTGCTGTATTGTCTCCCTTTATATTGTAAAGCACTGAGCAAACTGTTGGCACTATATAAATCCTGTATTATAATAATAATAATATTGAGCTAAGGCCACTCTTACTGTGCCATTAAAGTGTTGTTTTATCCCACATGGACAAAGAATTCATGTACTTAAAATGTAGCCTTTCACTATGGCATGCTTAGCAGGCCAAACAAATCTTGTACAAGTTGGCACTGATCAAACAGTTAATTTTTCCAGCCAAATGGTGAATCAGTGCTCCTGGCTTTACTGTTTTCTACCACTTCCAACACTTTTGGAAATATCAGTGTCTTTCTCTGACTGATAGCCCTTAGCTGTTCTTCCCCCCATCCCAGTCCCTGACCTCACCAGTGCTGCTAGATGCTACCTGGGAAACATTGTACAATTTCCAATCAGCATATTTACATACATCCAGTGACAGTGGGTGTAACAGCTTACAATACGATTTTGGTACTGTAAACAGACTAGTGCAATTTGACAGGTGTACCTGCAAAATTATGCTGTAAAATTACTCTATACAGCATTGTATCCCCTATAGGACTAGTTCACACCAGATGCAGTCCAGTGTGTTTTTTTTCTGCATCAAAAATGCATGCACAGTGTTTTACATGTATCCAATGGCCCTAGTTCACACCAGTGCTGTCAGTTCCTGTCAGTTTACAGTGCAGAAAGTAGAACATACTGCATTTTTTCTGCACAGAACTGTACTGGAACATAGCAAGCTGCATCAAAACTGGGAACTGTAAGCAAAAACATATCCAAAATGCATTTGTAGTGCATTTTTCTGGTGCAAACTGGCTAATATACAATATCCAAAGAATGGCTTATGAGAGTGTGATGGACCGCCTGGCACCCTGCCTTGGTGCTTCCATCAGAGAACTGATTCCTCACCGTTGGAACACAAG
Organism: Staurois parvus; assembly: GCF_062004578.1. Taxonomy (NCBI): domain Eukaryota; kingdom Metazoa; phylum Chordata; class Amphibia; order Anura; family Ranidae; genus Staurois; species Staurois parvus. Next base: position 1,007,342 of record NW_028318272.1, read on the forward strand.
AACAAGGTATTATAGCTGGGCACTGCACCCAAGAACTAGACAACACTAGCTTAGTGGCAAAATTGAACTCCAATATTGAAAAATTCCCAAATAATTTATACCACATAAAATAAGATAAGAGAGCATGATTACATGATCCTAACAATGCAAACTTTAACCAGTAATATCATCAGTAAATCTAACAGTGCTTTTAATGAAAAGCTAGCAGCTAACAGTAGCCTAAGTAAACAGTGATCTAATTAACAGCTAGCTAATCAACAGCCAGGCACCCAGATCAGTCAGGGAGCCCACCCCAGACAGTCCGGCACTTGCATAGGAGTTCATTACATATGCTGTCTTTCAGGTGTTTGGCTTTCAATTGTGTAATCTGTCCACTAGAAAAGTCACCATAAAACAAAACTCATACAACATTCCAACAGTCTGAAAAAGTGGAATTAATTTATCTTTGTACATTTCTAGAGGGAGATTGTTGATAAATATCTCTGTCCCAAGTGGAGGAGCTTCTCCAACCCAGTCTGCAGGAGGGCCACCATATTTCCTCTGACCATTAACCTGTGCAAGGTTAATACTACACATTTACATCCACTTTAGATGGGAAATTGTATTGTCTTTAATCAGAGAATTAATCCAAGCATTGATCTCAGTGTTCATCACGTTGTTCATCATTAAAGAATGATCTGCTCTCTCCATAGAATCGGAGGCTGAGCTGAGTTATTTTCCATGCTCTCCATGCTTCCTCTCCTTGTTCTCCTGATGAAGCTTGATACAGTATGTATGTAAAACATGTTGAAAAAGGAGACTTCTGTAAAAAAAAAAAAAACAAATAGAACCCCTGAACTAATTGCTGCATGTTCTCTACAGAGTAAATGGTGACCTTCTATGTGGTAATCCCCTCAAGGAAGGGGATTTTTTTGTGATGATAATTTATTGTTTAATATTTTCATTAAATAGTAATAGATTTGTACATGATTTTATACAACCTGTGAATAAATACTGTAATATTTTATTTTTAGAGTTTTTTGAGTGCCTATATATACCCTAAAATCCAAATTAAGCCATTCTGTGGAATTTGCAATTGGTTTAATAGAATAATTAATCCTTTGACAATTTTTATAATTGCTAAATATCCATTAAAACTGTATATTTAGCTGTTTTATACTTTTAAATGTTAAATTTGAACTTACATTTTTGTGAATCTTTTAGTGTTTCACTGGCTAATATGTTTCCTAATTTCTGTATGTTTTTTTTTTTTGACAGCCTCTAAGATGCCTTAAGATTCATTATTATTGTTGAAGCACATTTTTCTGTTTCCGCCTAAAAATTTGGTAGACTTTGTCAACAAAATGACTTAATAAATAACATTTAAAGCTTTTGTATTGTATTGCTACTAGCTTCCCTAAAATGACATAGTACTTTGTGGTGTCATTGAAACATTTCAAAATATAATTATACTCAGAAAAGTGCTAGGCCTATCTAATGTTCTATGCAGCATTTAAATATTAAAAGGATGCAAAATACTTGCAATGTATATCAATATACACAACCTTACAACTTATATAAATACATATATTTGAATATTTTGTTTCAGATGCAGAGCTACACACACCAACTTGCGTTTTTAGGGCTTTCTTGCCTATAGAATGTTGTCCCTCACAGGGCTTCTCACCATCACACACACAGAGAACAACACAATGTAAAGATTTTACCCTCCTGACTATTTTGATTTGCCTGACCTGAACTCCATAGATAATCTATGGGGCATTGCCAAGAGAAAGATGAGAGACATGAGACCGAACAATGCAGAAGAGCTGAAGACCGCTATTGAAGCATCCTGGTCTTCCATAACACCTCAGCAGTGCTACAGGCTGATAGCTTCCATGCCACACCACATTGAGGCAGTAATTGCTGCAAAAGGGGCCCAAACCAAGTACTGAGTACATATGCATGCTTATACTTTTCAGACGTCCGATATTGCTCTATGTACAATCCTTGTTTTATTGATTGCATGTAATATTCTAATTTTCTGAGATTGTGGATTTGGGGTTTTCATGAGCTGTAAGCCATAATCATCACAATTATGACAAATCACGGCTTGAACTATCTTGCTTTGCATGTAATGAATTTCATATATTAGCTTCACCTTTTAAGTTGCATTACTGAAATAAATGAACTTTTGCACGATATTCAAATTTTTCGAGTTTCACCTGTATGTCATCATACACAAACTGTTACATCTCACTCCCCTGACTATAGAGTTGCCCAGGTTGGGCTGTACAGGCTTTTTGCCTATTCATACACTGTCTCGCTGTCCATGACAGAGACCCACTCACTTCTTATCAGACACCAGTCTGGTCAAAGCACCTGTCTCTCAGGCCTGGACATTTACTCTCTGCTTGTCTGTCCACACACATGTTGCTTTCTGCAGCACAACTCTCTACTGGGATGAGGGGAGCCTGGAAATCAGTCTTACACCTGTTCAGGAACCCTTACACTGTTGAATCACATGCATATTGCAGGTAATTAGCTAAAATGAGGCACTCCAGAGTACTCAGTCACTCTCCAATTCTTCCTTTAGGGTTTTCCTTGACCACTTTTATTGACAGTACATTAATAAAACATGTGGGTTTAACATTCTGGGGTTTTTCAGTAATCCACAACAAACAAACATTTCACGCCAGCCTCTTGGTTATTGCTTGAATTGCCGCTACCTTGCCTTGAATGTAAGCCCTTGTCTGTTCCTCCAGCTCTCAACTACTGTGAATACATGTACTTCTGGCTGCTCCTTTGTAGCCACACAAACTCCTGGGGAGGATGAAGCCCTGAACTACAGTCACTCCCAAACTAAAATAGATTGTGCACAGTTGCACAGTGCCCACAAAAAATGAACCTAGACTTCCTCCCACGTCTCTACAATGCTTCCAAGAGATTTATCAAGCTCTGAGAAAACCAACAGGCTTGTTTTGTCTCTATACATCACATGTCCTGGAGCCCCCTCACCCTGTATGGGTGAGAATGCAAGCTGACATGTATATCTTTTATGATCTTGCGATCCAGGTCACTTGCCACACTATATGCAATTTGCCATTGTGACATGGCTTAGTACTTTCAGTATATATACATTATATTGCCAAAAGTACTGCCTATACACACACATGAACTTTAATGGCATCCCAGTCATCTTAGTCTGTAGGGTTCAATATTGAGTTAGCTCACCTTTTGCAGCTATAACAGCTTCAGCTCTTCTGGGAAGGCTGCCCACAAGGTTTAGGAGTGTGTCTATGGGAATGTTTGACCATTCTTCCAGAAGTGCATTTGTGAGGTAAGGCACTGATGTCAGATGAGAAGGCCTGGCTCTCAGTCTCCACTCTAATTCATCCCAAAGGTGTTCTATCAGGTTGAGGCCAGGACTGTGTGCAGGCCAGTCAAGTTCCTCCACCCCAAACTCGCTCATCCAACTCTTTATGGACCTTGCTTTGTGCACTGGTGTGCAGTCATGTTGGAACAGGAAGGGGCCATCCCCAAACTGTTCCCACAAAGTTGGGAGCATGAAATTGTCCAAAATGTCTTGGTATGCTGACGTATTAAGAGTTTCCTTCACTAGAACTAAGGGGCAAAGCCCAACCCCTGAAAAACAACCCCACACTATAATCCCCCCTCCACTAAACTTTACACTTGGCACAATGGAGTCAGGCAAGTACCATTCTCCTGGCATCTGCAAACCCCAAGCACATCCATAGGATTGCCAGACAGAGAAGTGTGATTCATCACTCCAGAGAACATGTCTCCACTGCTCTAGAGTCCAGTGGTAGCGTGCTTTACACCACTGCATCCAACACTTTTCATTGCACTTGGTGATGTAAGGCTTGGATGCAGTTGCTCGGCCATGGAAATCCATTCCATGAAGCTCTCTATGCACTGTTGTGCTAATCTGAAGGTCACATGAAGTTTGGAGGTCTTTAGCTATTCACTCTACAGACAATTGGTGACTTCTGCCCACTGTGCGCTTCACCATGCGCTGACCCCGCTCTGTCATTTTACATGGCCTACTACTTCATGGCTGATTTGCTGTTGTTCCCAGTTGCTTCCACTTTGTTATAATACCACTAACAGTTGACTGTGAAGTATTCAGTAGCAAGGAAATTTCACAGATGAACTTTTTGTTGATGATAAATAATAAACAATTCAAAATAACAGTACAACGATCTAATCCAAAATAATAGTTAGAAATTCAAACCAGCAGTTACTTTAAAATATTAACGGATTAGAACCAACTGTCTAGAAATGCAGTGTAAGAAACTATCAGTAACTCAGCAACATGTGACAATAGCTAGGCAAATCAACCGTGTGATCTCTCTACGACCAGATATTCAAAGCTCAAGGAGTACCTTGGCATGAGGCTAGTATAAGTTAGCTGAAGAAAATGAAAGTTATAGTTACCAATATGGACTCTATGGTGTCAGTGATGTCAGCTTTCAGTCAGCTCACTTCAGGGTGTGTCTGTGTCTGTCTGTTGTCCCCTGTCTCCTGTCTTGTTATGTCCTGTCTTTTTGGTGATGTCTCCTGTCTCTGTCCATCTACTACTTTTATCCCCAAAAAGCCTAGGCAGGCAAAACTTATCTTACCTAAAAGTGACCTCAGTCTAGGTGCCATTTTCTCTACTAATTGATTTCAATTACCTGAAGGGGGTAGTATATGATTAGGAATGATTTAGGGTTTCTCTGACACCCCTTCTGCTTCATGTCAAAAGTTGACCTTTAACCTTGGCTAGTAAGAATATCACTAAATTAAAAGATAACTACTTTTCTGACAGACTGATACCCATGTCACTGTAAATAATGTATTACTTAAAGTGATTCTGGAGAAGAAAATAATCTACCTATATATCCTAAAAAAGATAAAGTCATTTTACTGAGACTTTCTTATCTCACATCTTTTGTAACATAACAACATTGTAATTACAATGAACTTAAACTAATTCTTTATATTGTTAAAAACATAATATCCACAATATACCAATATGTATTAATTGTTAAAACCAGTTAATATAGGTAGAATATATATACATATGGAAACTGAATATAGTAATATAAAACCTGAATTACTTAAGTAAGCAAGTATTCACCTCATGCAATACTAATAATAATACAATTGACATTTTTGGTTAAAATATTCCTGTCAATTAACCACTTGCCGCCCTGCCACTGTAGAAATATGGCGGGAGGGCGGCACGGGCAGGCAAAACCACGTTTTAAAACATGTGTTTTGTAAACAGATAGGGGGCGCGCGCAAGGCGCGGTGCCGCCCTATCTGTCCCGCCGATCACCGCCACGGATGTCAGTCGTCGGGTCACAGCCGGTCCTTACCGGCTGTTTCCCGGCAATCGGCGGCAAACAGTGACAGACAGCACAGCTGCAGTAGCTGTGCTGTCTGTCACTTCCCTGACAGCTCGAGGACGAGCTGATCGAGAAAGAAGAGTTTCTCTCTCTCGATCAGCGGTGTCCCGTGCAGCACACGCCCCCGCCCCCTAGTAAAACACTCCCCTCACTCCTATAACCCTTCCCTGCAAAATAAAGTTAACCCCTTCCTCCTCAGTGCCATTAGTACAGTGTCAGTGTTTTTTTTTTGCACTGATCACTGTATTAGTGTTTTTGGGGATGTCAGTGACCCCAAGTCAGTACCCCCCAATGTCAGAATGTCCGCCGCAGTCCCGCAGTCCCGCCATAAGTCGCTGGTCGCTGCCATAAGTCACTGATCACCGCCATAATTCGCTGATCACCGCCATTATTAGTATAAAAAAAACCCTAAAAATCCCAGTATCTTTCCCGCCATTTGTAAACACTATAACTTTCACGGAAACCAATTAATTTACACGTATTGTTTTTTTTTTTTTAGCAAAGACATGTTGCAGAATGCATTTTGGCAGAAATTTATGACTAAATTTGATTTTTGCATTTTTTTTTTACTGTACATGTTTTATAGCAAAAAGTCCAAAATATTGTTTTTTTTTCCTCAAAATTGTCAGCCTTTTTTTTTATAGCGCAAAAAATAAAAACCGCATAGGTAATCAAATACCACCAAAAGAAAGCTCAATTTGTGGGCAAAAAAAGGATGTAAATTTCATTTATGTACCATATTGCATGACCGCGCAATTGTCCAATAAACTAGCTCAGCGCTGTATAGCAGAAAAATGGCGTAAATTGCAGTATTTATACCATAGTTTGTAGACGCTATAACTGTCACACAAAGCAATCAATATACACTTATTGGGATTTTTTTACCAAAAACATATAGCAGAATGCATTTTGGCCTAAATTTATAACCAACTTTGAGTTTACTATATATTTTTTATAGCTGAAAGTAAAACATATTGTTTTTCTTCAAAATGTTTGGCCTTTTTTTGTTAATAGCGTGAAAAATAAAAAGCGCACAGATGATCAAATACCACCAAAAGAAAGCTCTATTTGTGTGAAAAAAAGGACATACATTTCGTTTGGGTGCAGCATTGCATGACCGTGCAATTATCAGTTGAATTAGTGAAGCGCTGAGTAGCAAAAAGAGGCCTGGTCATTAAGGGGGGTAAATCCTCTGGAGCTCAAGTGGTTAATAATAACACCATATACAATGTAAAATTTAATATGCACTCTTTTTCCAGAGGTTCATGGAAAAAAAATCATTGTGAACAATTATTTTGTCCTTTGTTCAATTTAGACATGGGCTTATCCATTTATCTTACAACTTAGTATCATGTCTAGTCTTTATTTTGTATCTGTCTGATACCACCATACCTCCCCCCAAATGTATAACCTGGGAACATACCCTGTACAGATTTTGGAATTTCCTTAAGATTTGTGTTCAGACATCATGAAAATAGAATATACAGAACAAAATGGCTTCCAGTATGCCCATGTAGAGATGATAAGTTCAGGCCTTCCTGTTTCATTCTGTGAGCCCAGAACAGTTCCGACATATCCCCCCCCCCTTTTCCCCACGGTATTCAGGTGAACAACCTAAGGCCTTTCTTCATCCTGGATTGAGGAATGTTTTCCTGTTTTCATCCAAGCAGATAATGGCATAGGGGTGTCTTAGTAGAAATTAAATTTACTGCAAAGTAGTTGCTGCCACCATCATACCCAACATCGTAAATACAAAGCTTGCAATCAAGAAATTGATGAATCACTTGGTCACTTATTTGTAGACATTGGTTGAGTAGTGAATGGCTTCCAGGCAAGTGCTTGAGCTCGGTTTATGTGGCAGTATACCATTCTTACATTTCCACATGTTGTAGGTGGGGTATGTTGTAGTTCCTCTCAATGGATATCTCTCTTTCTGTTAGGAAGAATCCTGGAACATCTGCCTGATGAGGGACGTGGTCCAATGATAGATTCGGACTTTAACTGGACACCAAGGATCAAAATCATCCAAACAATTGCTGTGTCTTTGGTAGTCATCCACATTTTTACCAAATAACGATCTGGTTTGTTTTGACCTTCAATCTCCATCAATATAGGATCATTATTAATTTAATATGGACTCTATCAAAGAAAAACAATAGTTTTAATATGTATTCTTCGTAATTAATTATTTAAAATTTTTAGCTATGCTAGATATTAACTGATTAACCGCATTATTATAGTATTCTACTATAATTGATAGCACCAATAAAACTGAATAGGAATTGAGATATGAATATTTGGATGTTGAGAAAGAAACATCACAATGTTAAATCATTCTTTTACATTCTCTTATGGTTGATTAATATGAACCCATTTGTCCACACAATCACCATTTTCGAAAATTCTTATTTTGTATACCACAGGTGAATTTTTGTCAGTAATAGTATATGGACCTTTCTATGAAGGAAGACATTTCTTTTCTTTTACTCTATCTCAAGCAAAGTTGTATAAATACACTTTATCATTTACTTCATACTTCTTCTTGGTAGTTTTGAGATCATAATACATTTTGTTGCTTACCACCGCTTTTTCTAGATTCTTCTATGCGAAGGAAAAAGCATGTTGTAGGTGCTGACGAAGGTTTTCAACATTTTGATGTGTTATGGCTGCATTGATCAGCTTATGATCAGATGTGTGATTGTGGAAGTACCATTTTCTTACCTGTCATCTACTCAAATGGTGACATTTTAGTTGTGGTACTTGGCATTGCTCTAATAGCCATGAGCACTAAAGGTAGCTTCATATCCCAATCTTTACCTGACTCTTTAACTAATTTCTTGAGTATGTTGATGATTTACTGGTTACAGCGTTTTACTGCTCCTCTACAGTAGATGCTGGATGTAGTTTCCATTTTACACCTAAAATTGTCCACAACTTAGACATTACTGTTTGACAAATTGCCATCTCTGATTTTGTCACATTGTAAATATTGCAAAGGTTGATATGCAGTTTTTATTATTATTTTCTCACCCTGAATGTAACTTTTAAAGTTTTGAAGGACCCAGACTGTGGCTAGTAATGCTTTCTCACAGTCATTAAACTTGATTTCTAAAGATGGCAGGGATTTACTGACATATGCACTGATTTTGCAATATGCAATTATTCTGTTCAGATTATCTTGTTTTAGATACTGTACAGAACTGATACTGAGGTTTGTGAAACCAGTTTCCAGATAGAAGGGTTTTCGTCCTTCTGGATAAGCTAGGTACTGGGCTTGGGTGAGTTTCCTTTTAACCACTTGATGATCGCAGATAGCCGAATGACGGCTTCACGGTTCCCGGCCAGTTCTGGGAGGGCATCACATGACACAGCAGATCACCGGTAAATGCAGTTGCCAGTTATCGACTGCACTTTCCTCACGCTGTCACAGCATGAGGAAAGCATTGTCGATTACTTGCAATTGTTGGAGGATGGATCTGCACCGATCATCAGGGCACTGATGATCAGTGCCCAGCAGAGCCACCCACCAATGTCACCCATCTGTGCCCATCAGTGCCATCCACCGTTGCCCATCAGTGCCACCCACCTGTGCCCATCAGTGCCCAGCAGTGCCACCCACCAGTGCCTAGCAGTGCCACCCACCAGTGCCCATCAGTGCCACCCTACAGTGCCACCCATCAGTGCTGCCCATCAGTGCCACCAGTCAGTGTCCAGCAGTGCCGCCAGTCAGTGCCGCCTATCAGTACCCATCAGTGCCGCCTGTCAGTGCCCATCATTGTTGCATATCATTGCCAGCTCATCAGTGCCACCTATCAGTGCCACCTATCAGTGCTGCCTATCAGTGCCCATTGGTGCCGCCTATCAGTGCCCATCATTGTTGCATATCAGTGCCACCTCATCAGTGCCGCCTATCAGTGCCACCTCATCAGTGCCCGTCAGTGCTGCCTATCAGTGCCCATCAGTGCTGCCTATCAGTGCAGCCTCATCAACGCACATCAGTGAAGGATAAAAATTACCTGTTTGCAGAATTTTATAATAGAAACAAAGAAAAACTTTTTTTTCAAAATGTTTGCTGTTTTTTTGTTTATAGCGCAAAAAATAAAACACCCAGAGGTGAGTAAATACCACCAAAAAAAAGCTCTATTTGCTCTATAAAAAGTGATACAAATCTGCCTGGGCACGAAGAGGGTATAAGTTCCTGATAGGCAAGTGGTTAAGCTCATTCATAGCTTGCTCTTGAGCCTCCCACTATGTCCATTCTTCTTTAGCAATGTGAATAAAGGTTTACTGAGTTCTGCACAGTTCTCAATAAATGTACGTAAGTAATTCATCATACCCAGAAATGATCTCAGATCACTTACAGTATGTTGGTAGGTGTTTTAAACTTAACCATAGCCTCCACTTTCTTCTTTTGTGGATTTAGTCTTTCAGAAGTAACCTCATGTCCCAGGATATTAACTTTGGTACGGCACCACTGGGCTTTCTGTAATGGGATTTTAACACCTGCCTCTCTCAACTGATTAAGCACATGTCTAATTTCTTGGATATGCTTTTCAAAAGTACTTTTCAATAAAATATGCTAAATTTCCTCTCTCTGCAGCATCAGGTATAGCCTTATATAAAAACACAGCAAGTTCATGGCCTGAGTTTATATAACCGAAAGGCATTTAGCGCCAGGTAAATTGTTCTTTACCAAAGCTGAAAGGCCAGTTTGTATTGGTCTTCAGGACTTATCTTGACTGTCCAATAACCTTGGGCACAATCCAGTGCAGTAATGATCTTGGATCCTTGCATCTGTACCAAGCATTGGTCAATATATGGCACGGGCCAGCCGGACATACAGTATATACACGTTTGTTGAGCTGTCTTAAGTCAGCACACAAATGACATTGACCATTTGGTTTAAGGATACCTAAGATAGGACTATTATAAGAACTGTGAGCCGGTCTTATAATGCCTCTCTCTTTAAGGTTCCTTATGATTTCTGCCAATGAATTGTAACATTCTAGAGGAAGTCGATATTGCTTGATATAGATGGGAGGTGCATCAGGATTAGCCTGGATCCTGACTATGTGAATGTCTGTAACACCACAACCATAGAAATCCTTAGAAAACATATCCTTGAATGCCATAAGGACTTCATTTAACTGCTGGTGCTCTAGATAATTAGAGCATCCATCAGCAAAGGATATTTGTTGCTGGACCATTGCCAGAAATCCTGGGAAGACTTCAGTTTGACCTATTTCATAGGCTTCCTCAAGCCTGTCAGTGAGGTCATTATTTGACCTACTAGCCTTATTAGTAAGATCATGATATTCCTTTGCTTCTTGTTCATTAAGAGTATGATTAAAAATAAGTGAGGATTCCTCCACCTTACAAGTGCATATCTCAGAATTGAAAGAATAAATTAAGCTATTGGTAAATAATCCATCAGGAGAAGAATAAAATGCTTGCTGAACTATCTCTTCCTCAGTAAGGTATTGTTCAGGGATAAGGCCAATAATTGCATTATGAAACCCAAAGGTGTACTAATCTGAATCTAAAGTCAAACCAATTATAGTGTTTTTGGGCTACCCTTGTCTAACAAAGTAATTTTTGGTAAATTATTATGCAGTTCCACTTCAATGTAATACCATTTGTCAATCTCCTGTAATGGGCAGAGATACCTTGGGTTAAAAGTGAAGCTGTTTTTATGCTTTGTCTTATCCACTGACTCCCCTTCTTCCTCTTCACATGCATAGTCCTTGGAATGCCTGTCACATGTTTTCATTGCGGAGGATTCTGTGGGCTGTAAAACAGAAACACAAACATTCTGCCCCTCTTGCTTTTTGGCATAGGACATGTTAAATTCTTCTTAGGCATACAGACCAGTGGTAAATTTAGATTTTGTGCTGTCCTAGGCAACACAAAAATGTTGTGCCCCTCCCTCCCCCCACAATGAGAGAGTTCAATAAGTCTCTCTTCCCTCTCTCCCTCTTTCCCCTCTCTCTCTCCTCCCTCTCTATCTCTTCCCTCTCTATCTCTTTCCTCTTTCTCTCCCTCTCTCCCTCTCTCCATTCTTTCTCTCTATCTCTCTTCCCTCTCCCCTCTCTCTCTTCCCTCTCTTCCCTCTCTCTCTTTTTCTCGCTATTCCCCCTTCTCTCTCTTCCCTCTCTCTCTTTTTCTCGCTATTCCCTCTCTCTCTCTTCCCCCCCTCTCTCTCTTCTATCTCTTCTCTCCCTCCCTCTTTTCTCTCTCTCTTCCCTCTCTCTCTTCTCTCTCTCTTCCTCCCTCTCTCTTTCCTCTCTCTCCCCCTTCTCTCTCTCCTCTCTCTCTCTCTTCCCCCCTCTCTTCCCTCTCTCTCTTCGTTTCTCAGATCGTATGGGGCTGCACACACACACACCTCCTCCAAGGGCTGCTGATCTCCGTGCAGCAGGAGGGGGGCTGCAGTCCCATATGATCTGTCAGTGTAGGGAGCTCCTCCGGGTCCTCTCCTCTCCCTGCTCCAGGCTGTCCCCTGGTCCTGGCTCATCAGCTGCTGGAGGGAGAGGTACAGGAGCATCGCTCTGCAACTGCCCTCCTCCGCATCGATCCTCCTGCTGTCCGGGCCAATGCAAGAGTACCGAAGGTACCCCTCTGATGGCGACCCTGCATGGCTCTGTCTGCTGCTTCTCAAAAGGTCCCTTCTTCCGGGGGCTGGTGCCATCCCCTTAAAAATTGCCACCCTAGGCAAACGCCTTGTTTGCCTCTCGCACTGGGACTGTGGGACTGAGCAAACACACACACAGTATGATCACCCCCCCCACCTCCTCCAAGGGCTGCTGATCTCCAGGCAGCAGAAAATGTGGACAGTGGTGGTAATCATACTGTGTGTGTGCAGTCATATACAATCTATTTGTGATGCATGGACGACAGGAGGGAGAGCCCAAAGAACACAACACAGCTCATGTCCTCAGCCACTTCTCTCCCTGCTCCAGGCAGTCCCCTTGTCCTGGCTCTGAGTGTGGGCAGGGGAAGGAGCTCAGCAGAGAGCGGCCACTCAAAAACACCAGGGCATCCCCTCCATCTGGCCAGGTCTTTCTCTCCCTTCAGCAGCAGAAAGCCAATGGGAGGGAGAGGAGGAGAAACCTCAAATCGGCTTTCAGCTGCTAGAGGGAGAGATACACAGTGCATCCTTCTGCAACTGCTCTCCCCCACCACACCAATCCTGCTGCTGTCCGGGCCACCTACAGGAGTACCGGTGGTACATCTCTGATGGCAGCCCTGCATGGCTCTGTCTGCCGCTGCTCACCAAGTCCCTTTTTCTGGGGAGTGGTGCCACCCCCCTAAAAATTGCCACCCGAGGCAAACGCCTTGTTTGTCTCATGGTAGATACGCCCCTGATACAGACAGTTGGGTTAATTTGCACTCTTGTTTATTGGTATATTACAGACATTAGCATTGTTTGATGCTTTAACCTGTTTATTACTACTTTCTATTGTGGAGGATTTTCTGCAGGAATGGGACTCCCTAAAATAAGATTTTTAGTGTTAGCAATGAGGAAGTTATTTTCTCCATTTGTTTTGCTAACACACTGAACTGACCCTGCATCTGGTCCATGCATTCATATAGATTACCTCTATTTCTATGATGAACTTTTGGGTTTGGAGTTTTAGAATTAGAAGTCTGGAATCTGACAGAGTTTTCTGTTTCAGAACCAGATTGGACCTTTTTCTGGTTAGATCTGTAATTCCGGTAATAACCTCCCTGATTTCTCCTGTTATTAGGGAAAAGTCACTTAGCAAATTCAAACTTTTTGTTTGAGTTTTCAGTGACAGGGACCTTCTTGAAATCTGGATTGGGTTTAGGCTTATTCTGACTTAGAGGTCTGAAGTTTTTAACAACTTCAGCATAACTTCTTTTTGGGGATTCAAACTCTATGGGATCCCTTTTAGTCTCAGCTATTTTTTTCTGTTGGCTTTTTAAATATACTGCCCTGAGACTCTTCACTACACTGTAAAACAGCGTAGAGGGCGGTACTCTCTGTCAGTAGCCAATCCAGAGTTTTCCTGGGATCATAATGACAGGCCAAAATCATTTTTTTTTTATTTGGCAAAGTATCATAAAACAGTTGGACAAATTAAGGACAATCATAATCAGGGTCTTTTTCAGCCAAGCTGTAGACATTCTTGAGAACTGACAAAAACGCTCGGTGAATTCGATTTGGCCAACATTTTAAAGTCAAAATGGCTCTTTTAGCAGCAGTACCTGACTGGTAGGGAACAAATTCTGGTTTTAATTTTGATACCACTTCAGACCATCTTTTTATACCTGTGGCTCTAAGGCAAGTAAAGAAATACCTGTGCTTTAGCTCAAACACCCATGGAACAAATTCAATTTTCTGTTTGTCAGAATTCAAACTTAGGGTCATCATTGCCTCTTTATAGGTTTCTATATGATCAATTATAGAAGATGATCCTTTCTTAGTAAAGAGACCCACAGTTTCTTTTAAGAATTGTATCACTTTGGTGGTATCATACACAGGACTCTGGGATTTTCTCTCACTTTTGGGATGTTTATTAAGTGAGATGGATTTTAATTTAGGAAGATAATGTTCCCTACTAGAAGGCATTTCATCTTCATCTGAAGGGTCACTGTAGTTAATTTCAAATTCTGAAGCCTCTGTTTTTAATGGGTTTAAAATTTTAGGCTTCACAGAATGGTCTGGGTGTGAGATGTAAAAATTTCAAGGACATTTGTTCTTTGCCAAGTAGAAGGTTTAACCCTTGTACTGCCAGCTTTTAACTCCTGTGTTTCCTGTACCAATTGCTGATATGCATGGTTTTGGACATTTAACTCATGCTGAAGATGGGTATTCGCAATCCTCAACTTTTCACATTCCCATTCTAAAGTTGAGTTTATCCCTTTAGAATCAGACAACTCCTCAGAGATTTGATCTAGATTCTTTCTTAGAAAAATTATCAATTCTTTATTTTGGGAATCTTTTTCCTCAAAATTCAACATTTTGGCTGACAATTGTTCCATCTCATCAGAGATATGTGTACATTGATCTTCCATGACATGGAGTGTTCTCTGTGAGTTTTTAACGTTATCAGCCTCTTGCCTGCTATCCAATTTTGCTTTTATTAATTGTTCTGCCAATTTAAAAATTACATAAAGAAATTCTGACCAAGCAGAATTATGATTTAAGCAGCCGTGTTTCTTTTTATTTCTTTGTTTTAGCCCAATTTGCACAGTAAAATTTTTTTATTTGTTTCAAATGTAGGCAAATCTCGGTGGGACCTTCAAAATATGTCAGAACTTTAGCTCTGAGAAAATAATCAGTATACAATATATGAAAATAGGCAGGGATCTGGAATTAAAGAGATTCCCTACTAATTTTCATAAATAAACTGATGATCCAAGTTCTTTATTAGCGCTAATTTGAAGATGAAATAAAAAGCAATAAAGTGCAAAAATCTATATTTAATAATAATAAAAATCAGTGCAAAATAATAATGAAATATAATAGGTGATGATAAATAATAAACAATTAAAAATAACATTACAATGATCTAATCCAAGATAATGGTTAGAAATTCAAACCAGCAGTTGCTTTCGAATATTCAAGGATTAGAACCAACTGTATAGAAATGCAGTATAAGAAGCTATCAGTAACTCAACAACATGTGACAACAGTTATGCAATTCAACTACGTGATCTCTCTACAACCAGATATTCAAAGCTCCTTGGCATTAATTGATTAACAATACCATACACAGGTCAATCCAATCAGCTTAGAATCTATCTGAGGTCAAGATCAAATGGTACACTAAGTTGTCTACCATATATATATATATCCAGCTAAACAAAGAAAAGGCACATTTATTTAATACGTTCTTCAGCTCTGTGTATACAAAGGAGCATGGGGGAGCTCTTGTCCATAATGGGTATGGTATTGACACAGCTCCAGATGATCCACATTGGCTCACAATTGTTATGGTCCAAAAATATTTAGACAGTATAAAGGTGAATAAAGCACCTGGACTGGATGGCATACATCCACGGGTCCTTAAAGAATTGAGCTCTGTCATTTCAAAGCCATTGTTTCTCATTTTTAGGGACTTTTTAATGACAGGCATAGTACCACTGGATTGGCGTAAGGCCAATGTGCTGCTAATATTTAAAAAGGGGTCAAAATCTTTACCAAGTAATTATAGAACTGTTAGTTTAACTTCTATAGTTGGGAAGATACTGGAGAGTTTAATAAAAGACCACATATATGAGTTCTTGCTGGAAAAAAAATATTTTAAGCAACAGACAGCATGGATTCATGAAAGACAGAAGTTGCCAAACAAATCTGATTTCTTTTTATGAGGGGGTGAGCAAAACCTTGGACAGAGGGGTGGCGGTGGATGTGGTATACTTGGATTTTGCCAAAGCGTTTGACACAGTTCCCCACACACGGATAATGTGTAAGGTAAAGTCTATGGGCTTGGAAAAATCTGTATGTAAATGGATAGAAAACTGGCTAAAAGATCATATTCAAAGAGTAGTGGTTAATGATTCATACTCTGAATGGTCTAGGGTTGTTAGTGGTGTACCCTAATGTTCAGTGATGGGACCCTTACTTTTTAATATATTTATAAACAATATCAGGTCTGGGATTAAAAATACCATTTCAGTCTTTGCAGATGACACCAAGCTGTGCAGTGGAATAACGTCCTTACAGGATGTCTTCAACTTACAATCCAACCTCAATGCACTGTTTACTTGAGTAACTATGTGGCAAATGAGGTTTAATGTTGATAAATGTTAGGTTATACACTTGGGGGCTAAGAACATGCATGCATCATACATACTAGGGGGAGTACAATTGGGGGAATCAATGGTGGAGAAGGATCTGGGAGTTCTGGTAGATTACAAGCTTAATAATGGAATGCAATGCCAAGCTGCGGTTTCTAAAGCGAGTAAAATCCTCTCTTGTATTAAAAGAGGTATAGACTGCAGAGAGAGAGATATCATACAGTTGTGACCAAAATTATTCAACCCCCACTGAAATTGAGTGTTTTGGCCAGTTTGACATTGCTTTTGATCATTCAGTCATCTTGCTTACATTTACATTAAAGAGGCACTTGTAGGTCAGACAAATATAACATAACAGTTATAATGAAATAACCACAAATGTCTTTTCTGTGCTCACAGCATTATCAGTTTTATTCAACCCCCAAGTGACATTCAATCTTAGTACTTAGTACAGCATCCTTTTACAGTTATAACAGCTTTTAAACGTGAAGCATAGCTTGACACAAGTGTCTTGCAGCGATCTACGGGTATCTTCGCCCATTCTTCATGGGCAAAGGCCTCCAGTTCAGTCACATTCTTAGGCTTGCGCACTGCAACTGCTTTCTTTAAGTCCCACCAGAGGTTCTCAATCGGATTTAAGTCTGGTGACTGCGATGGCCACTCCAAAATGTTCCAGCCTTTCCTCTGCAACCATGCTCTAGTGGACTTGGAGGTATGCTTGGGATCATTGTCCTGTTGAAAGGTCCAACGTCTCCCAAGCCTCAGGTGTGTGACGGACTGCATCACGTTTCCATCCAATATCTCCTGGTACTGAAGAGAATTCATGGTACCTTGCACACGCTGAAGCTTCCCTGTACCTGCAGAAGCAAAACAGCCCCAAAGCATGATTGACCCTCCACCATGCTTCACAGTAGGCAAGGTGTTCTTTTCATCATAGGCCTTGTTCTTCCTCCTCCAAACATAGCGTTGATCCATGGGCCCAAACAGTTCTAATTTTGTTTCATCAGTCCACAGAACACTATCCCACAACTTTTGTGGTTTGTCCACATGGCTTTTGGCATACTGCAGTCGACTCTTCTTATTCTTTGGAGACAGCAAGGGGGTACGCCTGGGAGTTCTGGCACGGAGGCCTTCATTACGCAGTGTGCGTCTTATTGTCTGGGCTGAAACTTCTGTACCCACATCTGACAAATCTTTTCTCAGTTCCTCAGCAGTCACACGGGGACTTCTCTCCACTCTACGCTTCAGGTAGCGCACAGCAGTCGAAGTCAGCATCTTCTTTCTGCCACGACCAGGTAGCGTTTCAACAGTGCCCTTTGCCTTGAATTTGCGAATGATGCTTCCTAAGGTGTCTCTTGGTATGTTTAACATCTTTGCAATCTTCTTATAGCCATTGCCCTTCCTGTGAAGAGAAATCACCTCTTCTCTTGTCTTCCTGGACCATTCTCTTGCCTTCACCATGTTTGTAACCACACCAGTAAATGTCTAGAAGGAGCTGAGTATCACAGTCATTTTAAAGCTGCCTAATTGGTGCTTATTATGCTTGATTGCTGCTCGGTGACATCCACAGGTGTTTTCAATACCTGATGGAAAGCACCTGTATGAACCTCTGTTCTTCAGAGTGGTAGTCTTTAAGGGGTTGAATAATTGTGGCAATGAAGAAACCACATAAGAACCATTTACTACTGTATTACATAAACAATTGATGTCATTTTAGTTGCATTTGGGTAGTTACAACGTCCTTGTAGGATTTGATTCTGAATACAATTCCAAATGTACACTATAGTCCCTAAACCCCTTTACAGCATTGGGGGTTGAATAATTTTGGTCACAACTGTATTACCCCTGTACAAATCATTAGTAAGACCTCATTTAGAATATGCATTCAGTTTTGGGCACCAATTCACAAAAAGAACATTTTGGAACTGGAGAAAATACAAAGAAGGGCAATCAAACTGATACGAGGCATGGAGGAGATCAGCTATAAGGAAAGATTAGAGAAACTGAATTTATTCTCTCTTGAGATTAAGGGGGGATATGATCAACATGTATAAATACATCAATGGTTCTTATAGTGAACTCGGTGTAGAGCTATTCACCCTGAGGTCATCACAGAGGACAAGGGAGCACACTTTACGACTGGAGGAAAAGAACTTTAATCTCCAAACACGGAAAGGTTTCTTCACAGTGAGAGCTGTGAAGCTGTGAAAATCTGGAATAGACTCCCTCAATAGTTGGTTCTGGCCAGCTCAGTGGATTGCTTCAAAAAAGACCTGGATTATTTGTTAGATATACAGAATATACCTGGATACTAACATTTATAACTAAAGTTGTTCCAGGGAATATCCAATTGCCTCTTGGGGGATCAGGAAGACATTTTTTTCCCAGCAGGAGTAAATTGGATCATGCTTTGCAGGGATTTTTTTTGCCTTCCTCTGGATCAACTGTGGGTATAGGATTATAACTTTTTTAATGGTTGAACTGGATGAACGTTTGTCTTTGTTCAGCCAGACTAACTATGTAACTACAGTCAGGTCCATAAATATTGGGACATCGACACAATTCTAACATTTTTGGCTCTATACACCACCACAATGGATTTGAAATGAAACAAACAAGATGTGCTTTAACTGAAGACTGCCAGCTTTAATTTGAGGGTATTTACATCCAAATCTGGTGAACGGTGTAGGAATTACAACAGTTTGCATATGTGCCGCCCACTTGTTAAGGGACCAAAAGTAATGGGACAATTGGCTTCTCAGGTGTTCCATGGCCAGGTGTGTGTTATTCCCTCATTATCCAAATTACAATGAGCAGATAAAAGGTCCAGAGTTCATTTTAAGTGTGCTATTTGCATTTGGAATCTGTTGCTGTCAACTCTCAAGATGAGATCCAAAGAGCTGTCACTATCAGTGAAGCAAGCCATCATTAGGCTGAAAAAACAAAACAAACCCATCAGAGAGATAGCAAAAACATTAGGTGTGGCCAAAACAACTGTTTGGAACATTCTTAAAAAGAAGGAACGCACCGGTGAGCTCAGCAACACCAAAAGACCCGGAAGACCACGGAAACAACTGTGGTGGATGACCGAAGAATTATTTCCTGGTGAAGAAAACACCCTTAATACCAGTTGGCCAGATCAAGAACACTCTCCAGGAGGTAGGTGTATGTGTGTCAAAGTCAACAATCAAGAGAAGACTTCACCAGAGTGAATACAGAGGGTTCACCACAAGATGTAAACCATTGGTCAGCCTCAAAAACAGGAAGGCCAGATTAGAGTTTGCCAAACGACATCTAAAAAAGCCTTCACAGTTCTGGAACATCCTATGGACAGGTGAGATCAAGATCAACTTGTACCAGAGCGATGGGAAGAGGAGAGTATGGAGAAGGAAAGGAACTGCATACCACCTCATCAGTGAAGCATGGTGGTGGTAGTGTCATGGCGTGGGCATGTATGGCTGCCAATGGAACTGGTTCTCTTGTATTTATTGATGATGTGACTGCTGACAACAGCAGCAGGATGAATTCTGAAGTGTTTTGGGCAATATTATCTGCTCATATTCAGCCAAATGCTTCCGAATTCATTGGACGCCGCTTCACAGTGCAGATGGACATTGACCCAAAGCATACTGCAAAAGCAACCAAAGAGTTTTTTAAGGGAAAGAAGTGGAATGTTATGCAATGGCCAAGTCAATCACCTGACCTGAATCCGATGCATTTCACTTGCCGAAGACAAAACTGCAGGGAAAATGCCCCAAGAACAAGCAGAAACTGAAGCCAGTTGCAGTAGAGGCTTGGCAGAGCATCACCAGGGATGAAACCTAGCGCCTGGTGATGTCTATGCGTTCCAGATTTCAGACTGTACTTGACTGCAAAGGATTTGCAACCAAGTATTAAAAAGTGAAAGTTTGATTTATGATTATTATTCTATCCCATTACTTTTTGTCCCTTAACAAATGGGAGGCACATATGCAAACTGTTGTAATTCCTACACCGTTCACCTGATTTGGATGTAAATACCCTCAAATTAAAGCTGACAGTCTGCAGTTAAAGCACATATTGTTCGTTTCATTTCAAATCCATTGTGGTGGTATATAGAGCCAAAAATGTTAGAATTGTGTTGATGTCCCAATATTTATGGACCTGACTGTATGTAAACCATTGACTAGAAGCTAAAATTAGCTTCAGGGATATTTAAAATAGAATTCCCCCCCAGAGAATTGAAATGAAAATAATGTATACTGCATTTAAAATTACTTCTCATCAACTCCTATGCTAACCATAACCTCCATTGGATAAACAATTTAGCTGGAGATATAAGGCTAGTATAAGTTAGCTGAAGAAACTTATACTAGTATAGTATAGTTATCAATATGGACTCTATGGTGTCAGTGATGTCAGCTTTCAGTCAGCTGACTTCAGGGTGTATCTATGTCTGTCTGTTGCCCCTTGTCTCCTGTCTTGTGATGTCCTGTCTTTTTGACGATGTCTCCTGTCTCTGTCCATCTCCTAAAAACCTCTATCCCCAAAAAACCTAGGCCGGCAAAGCTTATCTTGCCTAAAAGTGATGTCAAACTAGGTGCCATTTTTTCTATTAATTGATTTCAATTATCTGAAGAGGGTAGTATATGATTGGGAATGATTTGGGGTTTTTTTGACACCCCTTCTGGTTCATGTCAAAAGTTGACCTTTACCTTGGCTAGTAAGAATATCACTAAATTAAGAGATAACCGCTTTTCTGACAGGTTTAGTTTCAGACAGACTGATACCCATGTCACTGCAAAAAATGTATTACTTAAAGTGATTCTGGAGAAGAAAAAAACTACCTATATATCCTACAAAAAGATGAGGTCATTTTACTGAGACTTCTTATTATCTCACGTCTTTTGTAACATACCAACGTTGTAATAGAATGAACTCAAACGAATTCATTATAATGTTAAAAACATAATATCCAAAATATACCAGTATGTATTCATTGTTAAAACCAATTAATATAGATAAAATATATATGCATATGGAAATTGAATATAGTAAAATAAAATCTGAATTACTTGCGTAAGCAAGTATTCACTTCATGCAATACTAATAATAATACAATTTACATTTTTGGTTAAAATATTCCTGTCAATTAATAATAACACCATATACAATGTAAAGTTTAATATGCACTCTTTTTCCAGAGGTTCATGGAAAAAAAAAACACTGTGAACAGTTCTTTTGTCCTTTGTTCAATCTAAACATGGGCTCATCCATTTATCTTACAATTTGGTATTATGTCTAGTCTTTATCTTGTAGCTGTCTGATACCACCATACCTCCCCCCAAATGTATAACCTGGGAACATAAGCTGTAATGACTTTGGAATGCTCTTAAGATTTGTGTTCAGACATCATGAAAATATAATATACAGAAATGGCTTCTAGCATGCCCATGTAGAGATGATAAGTTCAGGCCTTCCTGTTTCATTCTGTGAGCCCAGAACAGTTCTGACATTGCACAGGTGGTAACCTATCACGATACCACTCTTGAATTCACTGAGCTCCTGAGAGTAACTCATTCTTTCACAAATGTTTGTAGAAGCAGTCTGCATGCTTAGGTGCTTGATTATATATACACCTGTGGCCATAAGGGGAATGCAACACTTGAATCCAATGATTTGGAGGGGTGTTCCAATACTTTTGGCAATATAGTGTGTATATATATATATATATATATATATATATATATATATATATAGTGTGGTGACCTGTCACATTGTAGAAAGGATATTTCACCCGGGATTCTCAACAAGGCAGGTTAAGGAGCTCCAGGGTACTTGCTTAATGCAGAGGAAACTGGCTTTTCACTTTCCTCATTTGGTTGTAAAGTCCATTTTGGGATCTGGAGCCTGGAGATTTCAAAGTGAAAATGTCCAAATTGGGCCCAATTATCCATTTTCCCTCCTCTGCTTTACATAAAGATGGCCTAGGCTATAAGAAGATTGCCAAGACCCTGAAACTGAGCTGCAGCACAGTGGCCAAGAGTATACAGTGGTTTAACAAGACAGGTTCCACTGAGAACAGGCCTTGCCATGGTCGAACATGGTCGACCAAAGAAGTTGAGTGCACGTGCTCAGCATCATATCAGAGGTTGTCTTTGGGAAATAGAGGTATGAGTGTTGCCAGCATTGCTGCAGAGGTGGAAGGGGTAGGGGAGTCAGCCTGTAAGTGTTCAGACCATACTCCGTACACTGCATCAAACTGGTCTGCATGGCTGTTATCCCAGAAGGAAGCCTTTTCTAAAGATGATGCACAAGAAAGCCTGCAAACAGCTTGCTGAAAACAAGCAGACTAAGAACATGGATTACTGGAACCATGTCCTGTGGTCTGATGAGACCAAGATCAACTGATTTGGCTCAGATGGTGTCAAGCATGTGTGGCGGCAACCAGGTGAGGAGTACAAAGACAAGTGTGTCTTGCCTACGGTCAAGCATGATGGTGGGAGTGTCATGTCATGCTGCCGGCACTGGGGAGCTACAGTTCATTGAGGGAACCATGAATGCCAACATGTACTGTGACATACTGAAGCAGAGCATGGTCCCCTCCCTTTGGAGACTGGGCCGCAGGGCAATATTTCAACATAATAATGACCCCAAACACACCTCTAAGATGACCACTGCCTTGCTAAAGAAGCTGAGGGTAAAGATGATGGACTGGCCAAGCATTTCTCTAGACCTAAACCCTATTGAGCATCTGTGGGGCATCCTCAAATGGAAGGTGGAGGAGCGCAAGGTCTCTAACATCCACCAGCTCCGTGATGTTGTCATAGAGGAGTGGAAGAGGACTCCAGTGGCAACCTGTGAAGCTCTGGTGAACTTCATGCCCAAAAAGGATAAGGCAGTGCTGGAAAATAATGGTGACCACACAATATATTGACACTTTGGGCCCAATTTGGACATTTTCACTTAGGGGTGTACTCACTTTTTTTGCCAGCAGTTTAGACATTAATGGCTGTGTGGTGAGTTTTTGTGAGGGTACAACAAATTTACACTATTATACAAGCTCACTACTTCAGTGTTGCCACATGAAAAGATATAATAAAATATATACTGTAATGTGAGGGGTATACTCACTTCTGTGAGATACTGTATATACAGTATATATACTGTATATATCAACAGAGAAGAGTTTTTACTTTAAATATAAATGGTGTTGAGTTTAAAAGTGTTTTTTTAGCATTTTATGCAATTACAATAAATTCTATTGCTTTTTCAATGTCACCTATTGTTAGATTATACAAGATACATAGAAGCTATTGATGTAACTTCTCTATTAGAATGCAATGTAAAACAACATCATTTATCAGAAAAGGGAACTAACATTTGATTTTCATGTGTTACACAGTAGGCAATACTGGGTTTAATGTGTTCAAACCATAGTGTTAAAAATGGCCAGCAAACTGCGTTGTGTGGGTTATGCCAATGTAGTAGCTCTGTAATATACAGTACTAATACAAATTAGTACTTTCATTTTGTTGCAATAATTGTAAAAAACAAACCCAATCATTCTAAAATGAGACATCCTCCTGCATTGTCAGCAACAAATGCATATTTCACAGTAAATGGCATGTACAAGAAATTAAGATAAATGACCAATAGAGTTAATAGTTTATATTCTTATCAGCTGTTTTGAAACAAACCATGATTATTAATATTACAATGTATGCCATATGGCAAAATTACTGTATATTATTGGAGGTCGTTATAGAGAATCTGTAATATTTCACTGAGAAATGCCAATAAGTAATAGGATCTTACTTAGTTATTATCACACTCTGGGCTGAATGATTAAAGTAAATGTAAGCCCAAACATTAAAGTGTTACTAAACCCAGGACCCTGCATTCTCTCTATCTCATCTCCCACAGTACACAGAAGATGGAAATGCAGTTATTTTAGTAAATATAAGCTGCTAAATACCTTTTCTCATCAGCAGCTAGAGCAGTCTTGTGACTTCAGCAGAGCACTGGTTAAAGCTTGTAGGAGGATTTTTCTTTCTGCTCTACAAGGATGCAAAACCCCTGACCCTTTGTCTGACCAGTGGTGATTGGACCTGTGCTGATCACATGCATTCTCCCAAGGAAAAACAAACCTCTCTAGCAATATGCACTAAACTGAGCATATGCATGTGGCTACAGGTTCAGTCTGTCTTATCAGGTGGACATTTGAACAAGAGGAGGGGCAGAGAAAGCAGGATTAAACAGCCTTTTAACACAATGCAGAGGATTAACCCCTTAGGTTCCACAGTGAGTATAACACGCATGCTTTACTGCATACACAGACTAATTTTACTGTTGTGGGTTTAGTAACACTTTAACATTTCATAAAAGTCTTAACATGTTAATGTAATTATGATTTTCTCAATATTTTTACATATGAAGTTTAAATTAAAATAATGCCTAATAATCCTGTCAAGATGTTCCTTGTTCAAGCTCTAATTGTGATAGTGTAGCCATGCTCTGTTCCTGTCTCCCATTTTTTCTCCTACATTAACATCCTGTTTCACAACACACAGTACACAGGCATGTTTACTGTTGCCTCTGTCAGAAAAAAACATCCTGAGAAATGCTATACAGGCAGTGTTGGAGTGGAGTAAATGCAAAGTGACTTCATAGAAGCTGTAGAAGATCAGCAGGGCTGAGATGCACCTAATGATCTAAAAAATTGAAAATATTTTTTTCAAAAATGATAGAGAGTGCTTTAGTTTGGATAGGCAGCACAGTGGCTAAGTGGTTAGCACTCCTGCCTAGCACAACTAGAGTTGTTGGTTTGAATCCCAGCCATGACACTTACTGCCTGGAGTTTGAATGTTCTCCCTGTGCCTGCGTGGGTTTCCGCTAACACTCCAAAGACATGCTGGTAGGTTAATTAGCTCCTATCTAAATTGGTCCTAGTATGTGTCTGAATGTGAGTCAGGGACCATAGATTGTAAGCTCCTTGAGGGCAGGAACTGATGGGAATGTACAATATAAATGTAAAACTAAATAAACTGCTGGTGCCATAGTAGTACATTTAATAAGTAAATACATTTACATCTACTTTAGATATAAACTGAGGTGAAAAGCAGTGAAGTAATGTGAAGAGATTCTGTGTTCACATTAAACAGCCAATCACATTCAGGATCTAATTTTTTCAAAATCCCCCGTATGGTTGGACTGCTTGGTGCCTTAGTAGAGGGGGGGGGGGGGGCAAAAAAGAGCAGTACTGCAGCTTATGCTGTTGGATTAATTCATAGCTCATGGAGGTGAGTGGGGAGAGAAGATGGACTTTGGCTATTTTTTTCCCTTGGGTTGACATTTTAGTAATCCAGCTAGACATGGAGGAGTAGTGAAAATTTAAAGTAGCAGATCTACAAAATATGTTATGATTTTATGCTGTTTAGCTAATTTTTTCACAGCAGAAATTTTAATTAATTGTAGGAAAGTTACATTGTGATATAAAAAGCCTGTGGAACAGAATTTTTGGCTGGTAAAAGAAGATTTTATAGAGCAGTAGGAGTGAAGATAATGATTAGATCTCTAAAGTCTTGTTCACACTTGTGGCAGCTGAGCTGTGATTTTAACATCCCACTTGACCTTCCCTTCACCCAATACAAAGACCAAAGGGGAGTGTAGAGATGTTGCAGTTACGATGCTTTGCTTCGGCAATAATTGTGCTTCTGTCGTGTTTAGCAGGTACTACTTTCGAACATATGCAAATGATAGGAGCTACAACCCTCATAACATATTCCAGAAGGAGTATAAATCTCACCGTGTGACTACTGTGGTCTCCATCCTCTCAACCAATGAATCAATCATATAGGATAGGCAACAAGGTGAGAATGGACTGTAGAGACTTTATTTGAATGCAGAGTAAAAAGTGTTCCAGGAGACAAGCAACACTAATGCGTTTCAGTCAAACAAGACCTTACTCATAGTTAGTTACTTGTAGTGCAACAAATCATTATATAGTGGTCTATCACTCCATTAAGGGCCAATCATGGAAGATAGTCATCTCTGGTACATCCAATGCAAAAGGAAGAGTGATCACCACTAACTGACGCGTGTGCTTAGTCAAACAGACCTACATATCTGACCCAATATATAAAAAAAAACAAAAGCAAAACAATATAAAATAGCAACCATGAATATAAATATGCCACTTAATCAAAACCTATAATAATCACTGAAAACTTTTTGTTAGAAATAAAAGCAATTACAGGAGGAAAGATAATTCACAGGACAATGAATATCAACCTAGATGCATGTTCAACTCCCATCTAAGGTTTAATCCATGAGGTGATTTAGTTTGTAACCTGTGTATCCATCATGCCTCTTTCTGTAATAATATAAAATGCTTATCATCCCCTCGAGGGAGGATTGTAAATTCTACTGAAGCACTCAGACAACTTGGTGATTGATCTGCTTACCACCCCCTTTTGTCAGATCCAACTAAATCAGGGGTGGGCAAACTTTTTGACTTGAGGGCCGCAATGGGTTCATATATTGGACCCGGGGGCCGGACCAAGAGTAGATGAATGATGTGTATGTGTCATCCATAGTAAGTATAGTAATATTCCCCCATAGTAAGCATAGTAATTAATCCCCCATATAGTAATTCATCCCCCATAGTAATTCATCCCCCATAGTAATTCATCCCCCCTATAGTAATTCATCCCCCATAGTAATTCATCCCCCATATAGTAATTGATCCCCCCTATAGTAATTCATCCCCCATATAGTAATTCATTCCCCCCTATAGTAATTCATCCCCCCTATAGTAATTCATCCCCCCATAGTAATTCACCCCCCATAGTAATTCATCCCCCATAGTAATTCATCCCCCATATAATAATTCATCCCCCATAGTAATTCATCCCCCATATAGTAATTCATCCCCCATAGTAATTCATCCCCCATAGTAATTCATCCCCAATATAGTAATTCATCCCCCATAGTAATTCATCCCCCATAGTAATTCATCCCCCATATAGTAATTCATCCCCCCTATAGTAATTCATTCCCCATATTAATTCATCCCCCATATTAAGTCCCCAAGTCCCCCCTGTGTCAATTCACTTACCTTTGCTCCACGCGTTCCTCTCGCCGTGTTCCCACGCCGTTCCGGTGTAGCATGAAAATCTGTCTCCTATGAGGATCTGTCCCACTCGACGTATCTGCGCATGTGCCAGTTTCAGGCATTAGCAGCCGATCGGCGATCTCCGGCACATGCGCAGATACGTCGAGGGGACAGATCCTCATAGGAGACAGATTTTCATGCTACACCGGTCTTTAGGGCGGACTGTGAGAGGAGCCTAGTGGGAGCCTAGCTCCGCGGGCCGGATTAAAAGGTCCTCCGGGCCGTATACGGCCCGCGGGACGTAGTTTGCCCATTGCTGAACTAAACCCTTGAGTGTCTATCCTGCAAGATCTAGTCAATAGGGAAATCAATTGAATTATAAGTCTGAAAACAGCTGAATATTTCTAAAAGCAGAATCCAATCATGCCTATATTTCATTCTCTGCCAAAAATACATAAAAAAGATGAACCTATGCGAGGTCGTCACATAGTTGCAGGCATTGGATCTATTTTGGAACCTTTGAGGGAATGGGTTGATCAACATCTTCAACCATTAGTCCTACGACTACCAAGGTATATTAAGGATACATGTACAGTACTGTCACAGATTCAGAAGGTTCATTGGACCTTTGATCTTTCTTGGGTGACATTTGATGTCAAGGCATTATAGTTAGAGATGAGCGAATCGAAGTATCCGAAGTGGAATTCGAGTCGAATATCGGAAAAATTTCGATTAAATAGTTTCGGAAAAATAGTCTAATTCGGACGCGCGAATCGAAATTTTTCAGAAAATGGCGGCTGACATGTGCGGCGACGGAGCGGGGATGTCTGGGAAGGCGCGCAGACAAGGCGCGCTGACCCATAATGCATTCCTCAACTACATGTGATCGCATCAGCCAATCAGCAGCCAGCCAGCCAGCACTGTGTAATGGTCGAGCTATAAATAGCGGCCATTTTGGAATTCTTCATTTGCCTGCAGTTATTGAACAGAGGCAGACCGCTCTGTACTAGGGACAGGGACAGAGTTAGGGCCACAGAAACGATAATTGGGGACAGAGAAAAGTTACTTAGGGACAGAGAACCATTACTCAGGGACACAGACTTGTTAATGAGGGCCACAGAATCGTTATTTAGGGACAAAGAAACGCTAGTTAGGGCCACAGAATTCATACTCAGGGACAGACAGAATTGTTACTCAGTGCCAGAGAATTGTTACTTAGGGCCACAGAAACGTTATTAGAGCCACAGAATTTTTACTCAGGGACAGACAGAATTGTTACTGAGTGCCAGAGAATTGTTACTCAGGGACAGACAGAATTGTTACTGAGTGCCAGAGAATTGTTACTTAGGGCCACAGAAACTTTAATTAGGGCCACAGAATTTTTACTCAGGGACAGACAGAATTGTTACTGAGTGCCAGAGAATTGTTACTCAGGGACAGACAGAATTGTTACTGAGTGCCAGAGAATTGTTACTCAGGGCCCCAGAAACTTTACTTAGGGCCACAGAATTTTTACTCAGGGACAGACAGAATTGTTACTGAGTGCCAGAGAATTGTTACTCAGGGACAGACAGAATTGTTACTGAGTGCCAGAGAATTGTTACTTAGGGCCACAGAAACTTTACTTAGGGCCACAGAATTGTTACTCGCACAGACACAGAATTGTTACTCGCACAGACACAGAATTGTTACTGAAGGCCACAGAACTGTTACTTTGGGCCACAGAATTGTTACTCGCACAGACACAGAATTGTTACTCGCACAGACACAGAACTGTTACTGAGGGCCACAGAACTGTTACTTAGGGCCACAGAATTGTTACTCGCACAGACACAGAATTGTTACTCAGGGCCACAGAACTGTTACTTAGGGACAAAGAAACGCTAGTTAGGGCCACAGAATTCATACTCAGGGACAGACAGAATTGTTACGGAGTGCCAGAGAATTGTTACTCAGGGCCACAGAAACTTTACTTAGGGCCACAGAATTTTTACTCAGGGACAGACAGAATTGTTACTGAGTGCCAGAGAATTGTTACTCAGGGACAGACAGAATTGTTACGGAGTGCCAGAGAATTGTTACTCAGGGCCACAGAAACTTTACTTAGGGCCACAGAATTTTTACTCAGGGACAGACAGAATTGTTACTGAGTGCCAGAGAATTGTTACTCAGGGACAGACAGAATTGTTACTGAGTGCCAGAGAATTGTTACTTAGGGCCACAGAAACTTTACTTAGGGCCACAGAATTGTTACTCGCACAGACACAGAATTGTTACTCGCACAGACACAGAACTGTTACTGAGGGCCACAGAAACTTTACTTAGGGCCACAGAAATGTTACTCGCACAGACACAGAATTGTTACTCGCATAGACACAGAACTGTTACTGAGGGCCACAGAACTGTTACTTAGGGCCACAGAATTGTTACTCGCACAGACACAGAATTGTTACTCAGGGCAACAGAACTGTTACTTAGGGACAAAGAAACGCTAGTTAGGGCCACAGAATTCATATTCAGGGACAGACAGAATTGTTACGGAGTGCCAGAGAATTGTTACTCAGGGCCACAGAAACTTTACTTAGGGCCACAGAATTTTTACTCAGGGACAGACAGAATTGTTACTGAGTGCCAGAGAATTGTTACTCAGGGACAGACAGAATTGTTACTGAGTGCCAGAGAATTGTTACTCAGGGCCACAGAAACTTTACTTAGGGCCACAGAATTTTTACTCAGGGACAGACAGAATTGTTACTGAGTGCCAGAGAATTGTTACTCAGGGACAGACAGAATTGTTACGGAGTGCCAGAGAATTGTTACTCAGGGACAGACAGAATTGTTACTGAGTGCCAGAGAATTGTTACTTAGGGCCACAGAAACTTTACTTAGGGCCACAGAATTTTTACTCAGGGACAGACAGAATTGTTACTGAGTGCCAGAGAATTGTTACTCAGGGACAGACAGAATTGTTACTGAGTGCCAGAGAATTGTTACTTAGGGCCACAGAAACTTTACTTAGGGCCACAGAATTGTTACTCGCACAGACACAGAATTGTTACTCGCACAGACACAGAACTGTTACTGAGGGCCACAGAAACTTTACTTAGGGCCACAGAATTGTTACTCGCACAGACACAGAATTGTTACTCGCACAGACACAGAACTGTTACTGAGGGCCACAGAACTGTTACTTAGGGCCACAGAATTGTTACTCGCACAGACACAGAATTGTTACTCAGGGCCACAGAACTGTTACTTAGGGACAAAGAAACACTAGTTAGGGCCACAGAATTCATACTCAGGGACAGACAGAATTGTTACGGAGTGCCAGAGAATTGTTACTCAGGGCCACAGAAACTTTACTTAGGGCCACAGAATTTTTACTCAGGGACAGACAGAATTGTTACTGAGTGCCAGAGAATTGTTACTCAGGGACAGACAGAATTGTTACTGAGTGCCAGAGAATTGTTACTCAGGGCCACAGAAACTTTACTTAGGGCCACAGAATTT
Organism: Staurois parvus; assembly: GCF_062004578.1. NCBI lineage: Eukaryota > Metazoa > Chordata > Amphibia > Anura > Ranidae > Staurois > Staurois parvus. Next base: position 1,038,104 of record NW_028318272.1, read on the forward strand.
TTACTCAGGGACAGACAGAATTGTTACTGAGTGCCAGAGAATTGTTACTCAGGGACAGACAGAATTGTTACTGAGTGCCAGAGAATTGTTACTCAGGGCCACAGAAACTTTACTTAGGGCCACAGAATTTTTACTCAGGGACAGACAGAATTGTTACTGAGTGCCAGAGAATTGTTACTCAGGGACAGACAGAATTGTTACTGAGTGCCAGAGAATTGTTACTTAGGGCCACAGAAACTTTAATTAGGGCCACAGAATTTTTACTCAGGGACAGACAGAATTGTTACTGAGTGCCAGAGAATTGTTACTCAGGGACAGACAGAATTGTTACTGAGTGCCAGAGAATTGTTACTTAGGGCCACAGAAACTTTACTTAGGGCCACAGAATTGTTACTCGCACAGACACAGAATTGTTACTCGCACAGACACAGAATTGTTACTGAAGGCCACAGAACTGTTACTTAGGGCCACAGAATTGTTACTCGCACAGACACAGAATTGTTACTCGCACAGACACAGAATTGTTACACAGGTACACAGAACTGTTACTGAGGGCCACAGAACCGTTACTTAGGGCCACAGAATTGTTACTCGCACAGACAGAATTGTTACTCGCACAGACACAGAATTGTTACTCGCACAGACACAGAATTGTTACTCAGGGAAACAGAACTGTTACTGAGGGCCACAGAACTGTTACTTAGGGCCACAGAATTGTTTCTCGCACAGACACAGAATTGTTACTCGCACAGACACAGAATTGTTACTGAGGGCCACAGAACTGTTACTTGGGGCCACAGAAATGTTAATCAGGGACACAGAATTGTTACTAAGGGCCACAGAACTGTTACTTAGGGCCACAGAATTGTTACTCGCACAGACACAGAATTGTTACTCAGGGACACAGAATTGTTACTCAGGGACACATAATCGTTTAATTAAAGAGTATGTCAGACAACATGCAGAGGAGTGGCAGAGGAGGCAATGTTTTAGGAGCGAGCAGACGTGGCAGCAGAGGAAGGGGTCGAGGCAGCACTATTCGCAGCCAGAGGCCAGTGCTCCCGGTGTCATCCAGCGGTCGTGTCTCCACCGACAACCCTGCCGTCATCGATTGGTTGGCTCGGTCGTCTTCCTCTTCCCAGGTCACCTCTGACACCTACAGCCAACGGTCGGTGGGTACGTCAGACACAACCGTTAGTTGGCATGGCCCGGGACCAAGCCCACTGAAATCACGTGTCCTCTACCTGCCCCTGTCCTTTGGTGTTCCCTCACCAAGCGAAGTATCGCATGCTGTGGGCTCAGCCCCACTGTACAGTGAGGAAGAGCTAACAGAGGGCGGTCAGGAACGGGGGGAGACATCCGCCTTTTCAGCAGCTAGGCGAAGAAGTAGTGGCGAGGAGAGTGGCCCGGTAGCCGGTCTAGAGACAGGTCTGTCTCCTGACCCAGACGCAGCCGAGGGGGCTAGTAGTGAGGCGGAGACCCTACTTGATGATGAGGAGGTTGATCGCACTTGGCAGCCTCGTCGTCATCAGGCAATTTCTTCCGCATCATCAGGAGAAGAGGGTGGCAGCTTGGCAGTGAGCGAAACAGTCGGTGGGTTGCCCAGGAGACAGCAGCAGGGTCGCAGCAGTGTCAGTGGAAGCAGTGTCAGTGGAGCCAAACGGCCACGGAGTAGAGCACCAGCTCCACTGCAGCCTACCACCACGGCCAGTAGTGGTGCCGGTGTGCACGGAGGAAGCAGCAGTCAGCCAGTGAGGAGTATCGGGGGCAAAGTTTCCTACTCGGCGGTGTGGCAATTTTTCGTCAAGCCGCCCGAGGAAGTAAACGTAGCCGTATGTCGACTATGTGGCCAGAAAGTCAAGCGTGGCCAGGGGGCCCATGTTGGGACTATTTGGGCCATGTTGGGACAATGGGAGACCTCCCATTGCTGCTGTCTCCATCGCCACACTCTGCCATGTGCCACTTTCAGGTCTCCTCACACACTGCTGGTGTGTTGAATTTTTTGACATAGGGTGCTGGCAGTTTACGGGCCTCCCATAGCTGCTGCCAGGCCCCTAATCTGCCATAGGCCCCTATATACCGCCTCCTCATGCTGCTGCCAGGTCCAGAGTCTCTCATGGGTCCCTGTACGGCCTCCCATTGCTGCTGTCTCCATCGCCACACTCTGCCATGTGCCACTTTCAGGTCTCCTCACACTGCTGGTGTGTAGAATTTTTTGACATAGGGTGCTGGCAGATTACGGGCCTCCTATAGCTGCTGCCAGGCCCCTAATCTGCCATAGGCCCCTATATACCACCTCCTCATGCTGCTGCCAGGTCCAGAGTCTCTCATGGGTCCCTGTACGGCCTCCCATTGCTGCTGTCTCCATCGCCACACTCTGCCATGTGCCACTTTCAGGTCTCCTCACACACTGCTGGTGTGTTGAATTTTTTGACATAGGGTGCTGGCAGATTACGGGCCTCCCATAGCTGCTGCCAGGCCCCTAATCCGCCATGGGCCCCTATATACCGCCTCCTCATGCTGCTGCCAGGTCCACAGTGTCTCATGCCATGTGCCACTTTCAGGTCTCCTCACACTGCTGGTGTGTAGAATTTTTTGACATAGGGTGCTGGCAGATTATGGGCCTCCCATAGCTGCTGCCAGGCCCCTAATCTGCCATAGGCCCCTATATACCGCCTCCTCATGCTGCTGCCAGGTCCAGAGTCTCTCATGGGTCCCTGTACGGCCTCCCATTGCTGCTGTCTCCATCGCCACACTCTGCCATGTGCCACTTTCAGGTCTCCTCACACTGCTGGTGTGTAGAATTTTTTGACATAGGGTGCTGGCAGATTACGGGCCTCATATAGCTGCTGCCAGGCCCCTAATCTGCCATAGGCCCCTATATACCGCCTCCTCATGCTGCTGCCAGGTCCAGAGTCTCTCATGGGTCCCTGTACGGCCTCCCATTGCTGCTGTCTCCATCGCCACACTCTGCCATGTGCCACTTTCAGGTCTCCTCACACACTGCTGGTGTGTTGAATTTTTTGACATAGGGTGCTGGCAGATTACGGGCCTCCCATAGCTGCTGCCAGGCCCCTAATCTGCCATGGGCCCCTATATACCGCCTCCTCATGCTGCTGCCAGGTCCACAGTGTCTCATGCCATGTGCCACTTTCAGGTCTCCTCACACTGCTGGTGTGTTGAATTTTTTGACATAGGGTGCTGGCAGATTACGGGCCTCCCATAGCTGCTGCCAGGCCCCTAATCTGCCATAGGCCCCTATATACCGCCTCCTCATGCTGCTGCCAGGTCCAGAGTCTCTCATGGGTCCCTGTACGGCCTCCCATTGCTGCTGTCTCCATCGCCACACTCTGCCATGTGCCACTTTCAGGTCTCCTCACACTGCTGGTGTGTAGAATTTTTTGACATAGGGTGCTGGCAGATTACGGGCCTCCCATAGCTGCTGCCAGGCCCCTAATCTGCCATGGGCACCTATATACCGCCTCCTCATGCTGCTGCCAGGTCCACAGTGTCTCATGCCATGTGCCACTTTCAGGTCTCCTCACACTGCTGGTGTGTTGAATTTTTTGACATAGGGTGCTGGCAGATTACGGGCCTCCCATAGCTGCTGCCAGGCCCCTAATCTGCCATAGGCCCCTATATACCGCCTCCTCATGCTGCTGCCAGGTCCAGAGTCTCTCATGGGTCCCTGTACGGCCTCCCATTGCTGCTGTCTCCATCGCCACACTCTGCCATGTGCCACTTTCAGGTCTCCTCACACTGCTGGTGTGTAGAATTTTTTGACATAGGGTGCTGGCAGATTACGGGCCTCCCATAGCTGCTGCCAGGCCCCTAATCTGCCATGGGCCCCTATACCGCCTCTTCATGCTGCTGCCAGGTCCACAGTCTCTCATGCCATGTGCCACTTTCAGGTCTCCTCACACTGCTGGTGTGTTGAATTTTTTGACATAGGGTGCTGGCAGATTACGGGCCTCCCATAGCTGCTGCCAGGCCCCTAATCTGCCATAGGCCCCTATATACCGCCTCCTCATGCTGCTGCCAGGTCCAGAGTCTTTCATGGGTCCCTGTACGGCCTCCCATTGCTGCTGTCTCCATCGCCACACTCTGCCATGTGCCACTTTCAGGTCTCCTCACACACTGCTGGTGTGTTGAATTTTTTGACATAGGGTGCTGGCAGATTACGGGCCTCCCATAGCTGCTGCCAGGCCCCTAATCTGCCATGGACCCCTATATACTGCCTCCTCATGCTGCTGCCAGGTCCACAGTGTCTCATGCCATGTGCCACTTTCAGGTCTCCTCACACACTGCTGGTGTGTTGAATTTTTTGACATAGGGTGCTGGCAGATTATGGGCCTCCTATAGCTGCTGCCAGGCCCCTAATCTGCCATAGGCCCCTATATACCGCCTCCTCATGCTGCTGCCAGGTCCAGAGTCTCTCATGGGTCCCTGTACGGCCTCCCATTGCTGCTGTCTCCATCGCCACACTCTGCCATGTGCCACTTTCAGGTCTCCTCACACTGCTGGTGTGTAGAATTTTTTGACATAGGGTGCTGGCAGATTACGGGCCTCCCATAGCTGCTGCCAGGCCCCTAATCTGCCATGGGCCCCTATACCGCCTCTTCATGCTGCTGCCAGGTCCACAGTCTCTCATGCCATGTGCCACTTTCAGGTCTCCTCACACTGCTGGTGTGTTGAATTTTTTGACATAGGGTGCTGGCAGATTACGGGCCTCCCATAGCTGCTGCCAGGCCACTAATCTGCCATAGGCCCCTATATACCGCCTCCTCATGCTGCTGCCAGGTCCAGAGTCTCTCATGGGTCCCTGTACGGCCTCCCATTGCTGCTGTCTCCATCGCCACACTCTGCCATGTGCCACTTTCAGGTCTCCTCACACACTGCTGATGTGTAGAATTTTTTGACATAGGGTGCTGGCAGATTACGGGCCTCCCATAGCTGCTGCCAGGCCCCTAATCTGCCATGGGCCCCTATATACCGCCTCCTCATGCTGCTGCCAGGTCCACAGTGTCTCATGCCATGTGCCACTTTCAGGTCTCCTCACACTGCTGGTGTGTAGAATTTTTTGACATAGGGTGCTGGCAGATTACGGGCCTCCTATAGCTGCTGCCAGGCCCCTAATCTGCCATAGGCCCCTATATACCGCCTCCTCATGCTGCTGCCAGGTCCAGAGTCTCTCATGGGTCCCTGTACGGCCTCCCATTGCTGCTGTCTCCATCGCCACACTCTGCCATGTGCCACTTTCAGGTCTCCTCACACTGCTGGTGTGTAGAATTTTTTGACATAGGGTGCTGGTAGATTACGGGCCTCCTATAGCTGCTGCCAGGCCCCTAATCTGCCATAGGCCCCTATATACCGCCTCCTCATGCTGCTGCCAGGTCCAGAGTCTCTCATGGGTCCCTGTACGGCCTCCCATTGCTGCTGTCTCCATCGCCACACTCTGCCATGTGCCACTTTCAGGTCTCCTCACACACTGCTGGTGTGTAGAATTTTTTGACATAGGGTGCTGGCAGATTACGGGCCTCCCATAGCTGCTGCCAGGCCCCTAATCTGCCATAGGCCCCTATATACCGCCTCCTCATGCTGCTGCCAGGTCCAGAGTCTGTCATGGGTCCCTGTACAGCCTCCCATTGCTGCTGTCTCCATCGCCACACTCTGCCATGTGCCACTTTCAGGTCTCCTCACACTGCTGGTGTGTAGAATTTTTTGACATAGGGTGCTGGCAGATTACGGGCCTCCTATAGCTGCTGCCAGGCCCCTAATCTGCCATAGGCCCCTATATACCGCCTCCTCATGCTGCTGCCAGGTCCAGAGTCTCTCATGGGTCCCTGTACGGCCTCCCATTGCTGCTGTTTCCATCGCCACACTCTGCCATGTGCCACTTTCAGGTCTCCTCACACACTGCTGGTGTGTTGAATTTTTTGACATAGGGTGCTGGCAGATTACGGGCCTCCTATAGCTGCTGCCAGGCCCCTAATCTGCCATAGGCCCCTATATACCGCCTCCTCATGCTGCTGCCAGGTCCAGAGTCTCTCATGGGTCCCTGTACGGCCTCCCATTGCTGCTGTCTCCATCGCCACACTCTGCCATGTGCCACTTTCAGGTCTCCTCACACTGCTGGTGTGTAGAATTTTTTGACATAGGGTGCTGGCAGATTACGGGCCTCCCATAGCTGCTGCCAGGCCCCTAATCTGCCATAGGCCCCTATATACCGCCTCCTCATGCTGCTGCCAGGTCCAGAGTCTGTCATGGGTCCCTGTACGGCCTCCCATTGCTGCTGTCTCCATCGCCACACTCTGCCATGTGCCACTTTCAGGTCTCCTCACACTGCTGGTGTGTAGAATTTTTTGACATAGGGTGCTGGCAGATTACGGGCCTCCTATAGCTGCTGCCAGGCCCCTAATCTGCCATAGGCCCCTATATACCGCCTCCTCATGCTGCTGCCAGGTCCAGAGTCTCTCATGGGTCCCTGTACGGCCTCCCATTGCTGCTGTCTCCATCGCCACACTCTGCCATGTGCCACTTTCAGGTCTCCTCACACACTGCTGGTGTGTTGAATTTTTTGACATAGGGTGCTGGCAGATTACGGGCCTCCTATAGCTGCTGCCAGGCCCCTAATCTGCCATAGGCCCCTATATACCGCCTCCTCATGCTGCTGCCAGGTCCAGAGTCTCTCATGGGTCCCTGTACGGCCTCCCATTGCTGCTGTCTCCATCGCCACACTCTGCCATGTGCCACTTTCAGGTCTCCTCACACTGCTGGTGTGTAGAATTTTTTGACATAGGGTGCTGGCAGATTACGGGCCTCCCATAGCTGCTGCCAGGCCCCTAATCTGCCATAGGCCCCTATATACCGCCTCCTCATGCTGCTGCCAGGTCCAGAGTCTGTCATGGGTCCCTGTACGGCCTCCCATTGCTGCTGTCTCCATCGCCACACTCTGCCATGTGCCACTTTCAGGTCTCCTCACACTGCTGGTGTGTAGAATTTTTTGACATAGGGTGCTGGCAGATTACGGGCCTCCTATAGCTGCTGCCAGGCCCCTAATCTGCCATAGGCCCCTATATACCGCCTCCTCATGCTGCTGCCAGGTCCAGAGTCTCTCATGGGTCCCTGTACGGCCTCCCATTGCTGCTGTCTCCATCGCCACACTCTGCCATGTGCCACTTTCAGGTCTCCTCACACTGCTGGTGTGTTCAATTTTTTGACATAGGGTGCTGGCAGATTACGGGCCTCCCATAGCTGCTGCCAGGCCCCTAATCTGCCATGGGCCCCTATACCGCCTCTTCATGCTGCTGCCAGGTCCACAGTCTCTCATGCCATGTGCCACTTTCAGGTCTCCTCACACTGCTGGTGTGTTGAATTTTTTGACATAGGGTGCTGGCAGATTACGGGCCTCCCATAGCTGCTGCCAGGCCCCTAATCTGCCATGGGCCCCTATACCGCCTCCTCATGCTGCTGCCAAGTCCAGAGTGTGTCATGGGTCCCTGTACGGCCTCCCATTGCTGCTGTCTCCATAGCCACACTCTGCCATGTGCCACTTTCAGGTCTCCTCACACTGCTGGTGTGTTGAATTTTTTGACATAGGGTGCTGGCAGATTACGGGCCTCCCATTGCTGCTGCCAGGCACGTAATCTGCCATGGGCCCCCGTACCGACTCCTCATGCTGTGACGTTGCAACAAGGTGGAATTCAACCCTACATATGTTAGACCGCCTTTACGAACAGCGAAAGGCCATCACCGATTTCCTGATGTTAAAAGCGGATAAAGGTACTCCCTGTGTAACTTAGATGTCAGCCATTGGCAGCTCATGCGTGACACCTGCGCTTGCTCAGGCCCTTTGAGGAGGCCACGCTATTCGTGAGTCGGCAGGACTATGGGATGAACGACGTCATTCCTCTGTTGCACGTCCTGGAACAAATGCTGTTAACAATGGCTGGTCAGGGTGCGGTAGACGTGGCGCACAGATCTCAACGCCACATGACCCCTGTGGGGGCAGGACAGGAAGAAGAGGAGGAGGTAGAGGAGGACATTGGTGCTCAGGAATTATTGAGTGAAATGGGTGGTTTTTCCACTCAGCGGACAGGAGTGGAGGAGCAGGAGCATCTGGTAGAGGAGGAGGAGGAGGAGACAGAGGACCCAGACGCACCGTGGCAGTATGCTGTGGAGATGGAGGCAGGGAGTCCCTCGCATTCCTTGGCACAAATGGCCCATAGCATGCTCGGTTGCTTGCGTAGCGACAGCCGAATAATAACCATCAGACAGAGGGATGACTTTTGGCTGTCCACCTTGTTGGACCCTCGCTACCGTTCAAAAATGGTGGCCTTTTTCACACCTGCTGAGAGGGAGGCCAAAATAACGTACTATAAAAACCACCTATGTAGTCAGCTGGTCTCTGCCTGTCTGCGCCAACGTCCATCCTCAGACACTGTGGGCCCTGTGCGCTCGCGTTCCGCTGCCATGGCAGCAGGGGAGGGGTGGGGTGGTAGGAGCAGTGGCAGCTCCACCAGCAGCGGCTGCCTCAGTCTGCAGTCGATGATGAGTAGCTTTCTTCACCAGCGCAGTGAGGAAACTACTAACCAGCCGCAGCAGCAGCAGCAGCATCAGGTGGACCTGGAGCAGGACCTCAAACAACAGGCTTAGGCCTACTTGGACAGCACCCTGCCAACCGAGGTAGACAATCCCCTTGACTACTGGGCAACGAAACTTGACCTTTGGCCCCAACTAGCTGAATTTGCCCTTGAAAGGCTGTCATGCCCGGCCAGTAGCGTGGCATCGGAGCGCGTGTTTAGTGCGGCAGGAGGTATTGCAACTCCGCGGAGGACACGACTGTCCACCCAAAGTGTGGAGAGACTGACGTTTGTGAAAATGAATCAGGCGTGGATTAGTCTGGATTTCAAACCACCAGTTCCTGACACAACTGACTAAATCCGCCATGAATCATGCCCCAAACATGTGCCACTTTCAGGTCTCCTCACACTGCTGGTGTGTTCCATTTTTTGTCATAGGGTGCTGGCAGATTACGGGCCTCCCATAGCTGCTGCCAGGCCCCTAATCTGCCATGGGCCCCTATACCGCCTCCTCATGCTGCTGCCAAGTCCAGAGTCTCTCATGGGTCCCTGTACGGCCTCCCATTGCTGCTGTCTCCATCGCCACACTCTGCCATGTGCCACTTTCAGGTCTCCTCACACTGCTGGTGTATTCCATTTTTTGTCATAGGGTGCTGGCAGATTACGGGCCTCCCATAGCTGCTGCCAGGCCCCTAATCTGCCATGGGCCCCTATACCGCCTCCTCATGCTGCTGCCAGGTCCAGAGTCTCTCATGGGTCCCTGTACGGCCTCCCATTGCTGCTGTCTCCATCGCCACACTCTGCCATGTGCCACTTTCAGGTCTCCTCACACTGCTGGTGGGTTCCATTTTTTGTCATAGGGTGCTGGCAGATTACGGGCCTCCCATAGCTGCTGCCAGGCCCCTAATCTGCCATGGGCCCCCGTACCGACTCCTCATGCTGCTGCCAGGCCCGTAATCTGTCATGGGCCCCTGTTGTTGCTTGTTGGCATATTCCGCTCGTTCAGATGCTCCTTCTCCTGCTACTCCTCTTCACGGATTCCGTCAGCAGTCTTTCTTGGAATCCGTTTCCAAGAGACAACAGTTTGCGAGCACGCACCAGACGGTGCAGAAACTGAACGTCCTCCTGTCCAAGTTGCTGCTGCCAGGCTCGTAATCTGTCATGCGCCCCTGTACCGCCTCCTCATGCTGCTGCCAGGTCCAGAGTGTGTCATGGGCCCCCGTACCGACTCCAAATGCTGCTGCCAGGCCCGTAATCTGTCATGGGCCCCTGTACCGCCTCCCCATGCTGCTGCCAGGTCCAGATTGTGTCATGGGTCCCTGTACGGCCTCCCATTGCTGCTGCCAGGCCCGTAATCTGCCATGGGCCCCCGTACCGACTCCTCATGCTGCTGCCAGGCCCGTAATCTGCCATGGGCCCCTGTACCGCCTCCTCATGCTGCTGCCAGGTCCAGAGTGTGTCATGGGTCCCTGTACGGCCTCCCATTGCTGCTGTCTCTATCGCCACACTCTGCCATGTGCCACTTTCAGGTCTCCTCACACTGCTGGTGGTTTCCATTTTTGTCATAGGGTGCTGTATGGCCTCCCATTGCTGCTGCCTCCACCGCCACACTGTGGCTCCACACTCTGGTTTTGGCCCCGTGACTGCCCAAATGAGTGAAGTGTGCGGTGATTCTAAGATCGACGGCACTCATCTGCATGTCATACTGCCTGACAGTATTATTTCTCTTCCCCAGCAGACTCCAAGGGCATTTAAATTAAAGGTACAGTGTTCAGCACTAATATTAAGTCTCTCTGAAGCCTAGAAACACCCTTTTTTAAGTTAAATTCACAGCGAATATATTCGACTTGAATCGACATTTTTCCACGAATTCGCCGAATCAGTCGAATCGAATTTTTGAATACTTCGCTCATCTCTAATTATAGTCTAGCATTCCCCATGATTTAGCATTACAAGCAGTCAAATTTCATCTAACCAAATATAGCTGTTATACAAAAGAACTTCAAGAGTATTTGCTTCAATGCTTCGAATATGTATTAACACATAATTATTTATGTTTGATGGTATTTATTATCTACAATCTTGTGGAGCATAGATGAAAGCCAAATTTTCACAGTCTCTGGCAAATCTCTATATGGGCGGGTGGGAGGAGCATTTTTTTTTCTCCCAGTTTAACCAATACAGTACACAGCTTCACTGGTTTGGTCGCTATATTGATGACCTATTGATTATTTGGTGAGGGGATAGTCTGTCTCTTGACTCGTTTGTTAATTTTCTAAATGACAATACTTTAAATCTTCAACTCTCCACCTATATTCATAATACAAAAACTATTGATTTTTTGGACATCACTTTAACTAGTAACCTGGAGACAGGTGAGATAGCTTCCAAAACTTTTCGTAAATTCTGTGCAGGTAATACGACTTTACATGCCAGAAGTTGTCATCCTTTGCATACTATTAAAGCAATACAGGTAGGAGAATTTATCAGAGCCCAGAGAAATTGTTCTACAGAGGGAATGTTCATAAAGGAATGTTGTACCATACAAACTAGGCTACAGGAAAGAGGTTTTCCATTTTGGAGGATTGAAAGGGACAGGTGTATTGCAGAGGCAAGAGATTGTGATAACCTATTAGGTAATAATAGACATCATAGATCTAACAGTAGGGACAGAAGATTATAATGTAATAAAATTACTTTTGTTACAACTTTTTCTCAAGAATATAAACAAATAACAGATATTCTGTAATAACAAAATATATGTGCAGCAATCTGTAAATAATAAAGTGATAATCAAAAAAAGTCTATAAATCAAAAGTCCTTTTGTAATCACCATGTGACTTGAATTATAACTGCCAAAGAAAAATCACCACGTGACTGCTTAAATATCTTCAAAGTGCCGTGCTCCCCCTTCAGGTGCGCACTCACCAAATGTATTTGCCTCCCACTCTCATGGTTGGCAAATGCGCTTTTGTGTATGTTTATATTCTTTCAGAAAAAGGTGTTCTCTCATATCATAAATCGATCCCTCCCAAGAATGGCTCAAATGCTCCAATGTTATTGCCTCTGATAATGACTCTCCGCAGACATCACATAAAAGAAAAAGATAGAGACCTGACATGGTGCAGTATTATCTTTTTTCTTTTATGTGATGTCTGTGGAGAGTCATTACCAGAGGCAATAACACTGGAGCATTTGAACCATTCTTGGGAGGAATCGATTTATGATATGAGAGAACACCTTTTCCTGGAAGAATATAAATATACACAAAAGCGCATTTGCCAACCATGAGAGTGGGAGGCAAATACAGTTGGTGAGTGCACACCTGAAGGAGGAGCACGGCACTTTGAAGATATTTAAGCAGTCACGTGGTGATTTTTCTTTGGCAGCTATAATTCAATTCACATGGTGATTACAAAAGGACTTTTGATTTATGGACTTTTTTTTTATTCACTTTACTATTTACAGAGCGCTGCACATACAGTGGGGCAAAAAAGTATTTAGTCAGCCACCAATTGTGCAAGTTCTCCCACTTAAAAAGATGAGAGAGGCCTGTAATTGGCATCATAGGTTGACCTCAACTATGAGAGACAAAATGAGAAAAAAAATCCAGACAATCACATTGGCTGATTTGGAAAGAATTTATTTGCAAATTATGGTGGAAAATAAGTATTTGGTCACCTACAAACAAGCAAGATTTCTGGCTCTCACAGACCTGTACCTTCTTTTTTAAGAGGCTCCTCTGTCCTGCACTCATTACCTGTATCAATGGCACCTGTTTGAACTTGTTATCAGTATAAAAGACACCTGTCCACAACCTCAAACAGTCACACTCCAAACTCCACTATGGTGAAGACCAAAGAGCCGTCGAAGGACACCAGAATTGTAGACCTGCACCAGGCTGGGAAGACTGAATCTGCAATAGGCAAGCAGCTTGGTGTGAACAAATCAACTGTGGGAGCAATAATTAGAAAATGGAAGACATACAAGACCACTGATAATCTCCCTCAATCTGGGGCTCCACACAAGATCTCACCCCGTGGGGTCAAAATGATCACAAGAACGGTGAGCAAAAATCCCAGGACCACACGGGGGGACCTAGTGAATGACCTGCAGAGAGCTGGGACCAACATAACAAAGGCTACCATCATTAACACACTGCGCCACCAGGGACTCAGATCCTGCAGTGCCAGACGTGCCCCCCTGTTTAAGCCAGTACATGTCCGGGCCCATCTGAAGTTTGCTAGAGAGCATTTGGATGATCCAGAAGAGGATTGGGAGAATGTCATATTGTCAGATGAAACCAAAATAGAACTGTTTGGTAGAAACACAACTCATCGTGTTTGGAGGAGAGAGAATGCTGAGTAGCATACAAAGAACACCATACCTACTGTGAAGCATGGGGGTGGCAACATCATGCTTTGGGGCTGTTTCTCCACAAAGGGATCAGAACGACTGATCCATATACAGGACAGAATGAACGGGGCCATGTATCGTGAGATTTTGAGTACAAACCTCCTTCCATCAGCAAGGGCATTGAAGATGAAACGTGGCTGGGTCTTCCAAAATGACAATGATACCCCCAGGGCAATGAAGGAGTGGCTTTGTAAGAAGCATTTCAAGGTCCTGGAGTGGCCTAGCCAGTCTCCAGATCTCAACCCCATAGAAAACCTTTGGAGGGAGTTGAAAGTCCGTGTTGCCCAGCGACATCCCCAAAACATCACTGCTCTAGAGGAGATCTGCATGGAGGAATGGGCCAACATACCAACAACAGTGTGTACCAACCTTGTGAAGACGTACAGGAAACGTTTGACCTCTGTCATTGCCAACAAAGGATATATAACAAAGTATTGAGATGAACTTTTGATATTGACCAAATACTTATTTTCCACTATAATTTGCAAATAAATTCTTTCCAAATCAGCCAATGTGATTGTCTGGATTTTTTTTCTCATTTTGTCTCTCATAGTTGAGGTCTACCTATGATGCCAATTACAGGCCTCTCTCATCTTTTTAAGTGGGTGAACTTGCACAATTGGTGGCTGACTAAATACTTTTTTGCCCCACTGTATATTTTGTTATTACAAAATATGATTTGTTTATTACAATTTTTTTACAGTGGAAAGTAGCAGCTAAATATATATTCATTTATTCAATTTTTTTGTATTATACACATGATATTTATATAGCGCAGTTTGTATTCAGAGAGATCATTTCTTTTGACCTGGAGAAATACGGTGATCTGTATAAATAACAGATATTATTTAAAAGAATCTTCTGATCTTATATGTAGATCCAGATTTGCATTCAGTGTTAAAACAAGGCTGCAGATTCTCTTGCCGAAGAGCACCCACGTTAGGCTCATTACTTTCCCCTAGTCTTTTTACCTCCAGGAATACTACATCCACTTGGTTGCCATGCACAGACTCATATGCTTCTGGGTATAAGACTTGCAAATATTGTCAATTGAACCTGTGCACTAAAACTTTTGACTCTTTAACTACAGGAGAGAGCTTTAAAATCTTATATTATGTAAATTGCAACACTACTTATGTAGTGTACCTTATTTACTGTACGAGTTGTCGTTTACAATATGTTGGCTGTACAACATGTACTTGGAGAATACATATTGGAGAACAATTTTGTCATTCAAGTGATTTTCAAGCAAAACAGATTTCTAGTGTATCCAGACACTTTAGAGATTTTCATGCTGCAGACGCTACTTTGTTTAGATTTTGTGGCATTGAAAGGGTTACAACCCTCCCTCGAAGGGGTGATAAGCATAGTATATTATTACAGAAAGAGGCATGATGGATACACAGGTTACAAACTAGATAACCTTATGGGTTAAACCTTAGATTGGATTTGCTATTATGGGACTTTTTCACTTTGTGGGTGCATTTATTTACATTGCACTTTTTTGGGGAATAAGTAATAAATGGCATTATTGTACCCCTGTACTCATTCTCCTCAAATATTGGTTGCAGATTCTAATAAGTTCCTCAAATGCTCAAATCCTTTTTGGGGGACAGGATGAGCAAGGGAAAGTGGCTCTTGTCCCTCAACAATGGAAGTAGTTGCCTGACAAGGGGACATTGCCATTCCCCTTGCAGGGTACCCCCCATGTTGCAAGTCAAGTGACCTGGTCTGGTACTGTAAGAGGTTTGAGCACTCAATGCCTTAATTTCCTGCTTTCCTACATTTTCCTGGCTGGTCTGGTTAGAATTTTAGGGGGAACGCCACTCCCTTTTTAAAGGAACAGTGCACATTTCTTTTTAAAAAATGGTGCGAGGATCCCCTTTAATATTCCAACCAGTCCTTTATCCTGGAATGCAGTCTGGGCTGAAAGGAAGTAAGAAAGGGAGTGTCCAACCCCCCCTAACTGTAGAACAGGCCATATACAGTAACTTTCAACACTGGATGCATAGCTTTCCCTCTAGCAAGGCACCTTGTCCCCACATCAATAGAGAAGGGCCTCTTCTCCACACCTAATGCCCCCCAAAAGATGTGGGGGTTTATGGGGGGGTTAAAGGAATCTGGAAAACCCCTTTAAAAAAGTGACTCCCATATATCTACCCCCCCTCCAATGGAAATGAGCACAGGGTACAGTAGTACTCCATATTGTTCATTCCAAAAAAAGTGAAATGTTAATAAACACACATCACTAAAAAAAAGTCCTTTAACCTCCTTCGGGCAGCTGCATCCCAGCATTTCAACCCAGTTAAAGGGTTGGGATGAAGCAGGCATTCCAATCGTGTGACCACTGTGATTGGCTGTCACAGAGGTCACGTGATCTTAAAGCTGATCAAGTATTCATCAGGAATTTCCATTACATGTTCATTGCTGTGGTGGGAGCATGTAGTGAGTGCATGCATAGCACAGTAAATTGTTTACAAGGAGGCCCATATAAGTGGCCACTCGGCATTAAAGCCCACCCACCGAGAGGCTATATATATATATGTGTGTGTCACATCGGCGGTAACAGGTTAAAGCAAAACAAAAGTAAATAATGTCCCCCAAAGAAAACTCATAATCAATCAAGTCATCTAGCAATGTTAATACATCATCAATCACGATGACCCGCTATCAGACAATGTTCCCCCAAAAACACAATGACCCACTGCTAAGACGACAATGTTTGCCCATTAAAGCTTCCATTGCTAAATGACTGATTTCTGGGCACTACTGTAATGTAAACAATAGCTCTGGGAATTCTGGATGACATACAGTAATTGACTATATATGCTCATAACTATATTTGGTCAATGACAACTCCCAGAATCTCTGGCTGAGAGTTTACATACAGCAGCTCAGAATTTGAGTGGGAGACGGTACCAATTTGAGCCTAATAGTTCACCTGGCCTGCAAACAGGCTAGGTTAAGGTCTATTTAAACCCTAATCCCATCTTCAGCCAGCACCCTAAACCTATAAAAAACATAGATTTTGTCAAAAAAGGATCTGAAAGGAGACTTTTGTACAGTTTGGAAATAAATTGGCACCTACTGGAACAACATGGCAATATATTTTGAAAAAACAAACATAATTTTTTTTCAGCTATACTGATTCTGGGCATTCCAAGTCAACATCCATGACTATATCAGTAAGGAATTTTGTAAAAAGTCAGACTTTTTTAATATTAAATTGTCAGTCCTTGTGCTGAAAAGAGTATCACATTTTGTCAAATATTTAATAATTTTATAATATTTAATAATTAAGTACAACAAATTACAGCATGAATGTATTCCAACCTAACCATATAATTTTTTTTCCTTGCAGGGGCAAATTGGATCATGCTTTGCTGAGTTTTTTTGCCTTCCTCTGGATCAACTTTGGGTATAGGGTTATAACTTCTTTTTTTTAATGGTTGAGCTGGATGGACTTTTGTCTTTTCAGCCAGACTAACTATGTAACTATGTAACATCTGTTCATCCATTTTATCTTATCACAAGAATTCCCTCTCAGCACCAATTATCTTACTGGTTCGTCTTAATTTTTTTAACCACTTTTATTTTTCTCAAGGAATGTAGATATCCCCTGACAGGTACTCTTTTCTGAGAAATCTGGGGTCTATTAGACTCTAGATCTCTCCTCTGCAGTAAAATAATCTGGTCATACAAAGATTGGTTTGATCCAATGCTTTCCCAATTTAAAAACAGTGCTGTTTATATCCGGCAAAACCAAAGTGATGAAATTCTCATCGCTTACAGTTTCTTAGACTACAGGGATGATTGGAGCCGTTCTGGTCTCCAATCAGCTCTATGGTCAGCTGGCGGAAATGCCAGCTGCATTCTTGGATTCCCCAATGGGACCAGACAGCCCACGAAAGTCGTGGAAGGAAGCTGGAGGGGGAGGAGTCCTCTCCCGCTGCTTGTAAAAGAAATTCAGTGGCTAATTAGTGGCTAGGATTGCTTTAACATGACAGCCGACCACCTGCTGAAAAAAACAATACCAGAATGACGCCTGCAGCTGTATAACCACTCAAAGTCCAGTGATGTATCAGTACGTTGCTGGTCCTTGTTGGACATATACAATATGTTGTTCTTTTTTTATACAGCTCGACTAAATGAAAAAAGAGAAGACATCTCTGCCAGAAAACGTGTGTGATATGTGCACCATTAGAATATACTGCCCTGCATCCACCCACTTCTAATGTTGGGCATACATGAAATGTTCTTTGAGGAGAGATCCAGCCACTGACCACACCAGGCCCCCATGCTTGGGTATATATATATAAGTTATTTTCTTAACTTGAGATGATCTCATCCAGCAGTGCTACACACACTGACGTATATTCTGAGAGCACACCCTGTTGCTGTCAGTAAAAATAGATCAGTGCTGCAGCTTAATGGTGTTCCTGCAAAGAAAACAATGGTTAACAATAAAACACAGTAACAATAGAACATTACCCAATAAAATAACGTTTTTTAATTGAAATCTGTGCCAAAAAATATGAAAAATATATATGCCGAAGCCTAAGTGCGATACAGATACTGACCACCCCAGGGCTCCATGCTTGGGCATATTTGTTCTTTTTTAACTGCGGATGATAAATCTCATCCAGCATCACTGCACGCATTGACATATATTCTGAGAGCACACCCTGTTGCTGTTAGAATAAACAGATCGGTACTGCAGCTGAATGGCATTCCTGCAAAGAAAATAAAAATGGTTAACAATAAAAACATTAACAACAGAACATTAACCCAATAAAATGACCACATTTATTTTTATTTTTTTTAGTGTGTGGTCGCAATAGAAGTAATTAGAGATGAGCGAATTATTCAAAAATTCGATTCGGCCGATTCGCCGAATTTGCGGGAGAAATTCGATTCGATGCGAATTTATTCGCTGCAAATTTAACTTATTAAAAGGGTTTCTAGGCTTCAGAGAGCCTTTATATTAGTGCAGAACACTGTACCTTTAATTTAAATGCCCTCGGAGTCTGCTGGGGAAGAGAAATAATACTGTCAGTCAGTATGACATGCAGATGAGTGCCGTCGATCTTAGAATCACCGCACACTTCACTCATTTGGGCAGTCACGGGGCTCGACGAAGAAGAAGAAGAAGAAGAATGAAAAGAAGAATGAAAAGAAGAAGAAGAAGAATGAAAATAAGAATGAAAAGAAGAAGAATAAAAAGAAGAATGAAAAGAAGAAGGAAAAGAAGAATGAAAAGAAGAAGAAGAAGAATGAAAAGAAGAAGAAGAAGAATGAAAAGAAGAATGAAAAGAAGAAGAAGAATGAAAAGAAGAAGAAGAATGAAAAGAAGAAGAAGAAGAATAAAAAGAAGAAGAAGAAGAAGAATGAAAAGAAGAATGAAAAGAAGAAGAAGAAGAATAAAAAGAAGAAGAAGAAGAAGAAGAATGAAAAGAAGAATGAAAAGAAGAAGAAGAAGAATAAAAAGAAGAAGAAGAAGAAGAAGAATGAAAAGAAGAATGAAAAGAAGAAGAAGAAGAATGAAAAGAAGAAGAAGAAAAATGAAAAGAAGAATGAAAAGAAGAAGAAGAAGAATGAAAAGAAGAAGAAGAATGAAAAGAAGAATGAAAAGAAGAAGAAGAAGAATGAAAAGAAGAAGAAGAAGAAGAAGAAGAAGAATGAAAAGAAGAAGAAGAAGAAGAATGAAAAGAAGAATGAAAAGAAGAAGAAGAAGAATGAAAAGAAGAAGAAGAAGAAGAATGAAAAGAAGAAGAAGAAGAAGAATGAAAAGAAGAATGAAAAGAAGAAGAAGAAGAATGAAAAGAAGAAGAAGAATGAAAAGAAGAATGAAAAGAAGAAGAAGAAGAATGAAAAGAAGAATGAAAAGAAGAAGAAGAAGAATGAAAAGAAGAATGAGAAGAAGAATGAAAAGAAGAATAAAAGAAGAATGAGAAGAATGAAAAGAAGAATAAAAAGAAGAAGAAGAAGAATGAAAAGAAGAATGAGAAGAAGAATGAAAAGAAGAAGAAGAAGAAGAATGAGAAGAATGAAAAGAAGAATGAAAAGAAGAAAAAGAAGAATGAAAAGAAGAAGAAGAAGAAGAAGAACGAAAAGAAGAATGAAAAGAAGAAGAAGAAGAATGAAAAGAAGAAGAAGAAGAATGAAAAGAAGAAGAAGAAGAATGAAAAGAAGAATGACAAGAAGAATGAGAAGAATGAAAAGAAGAATGAAAAGAAGAAGAAGAAGAATGAAAAGAAGAAGAAGAAGAATGAAAAGAAGAAGAAGAAGAATGAAAAGAAGAATGAAAAGAAGAAGAAGAATGAAAAGAAGAAGAAGAAGAATGAAAAGAAGAATGAAAAGAAGAGGAAGAAGAATGAAAAGAAGAAGAAGAAGAATGAAAAGAAGAAGAAGAATGAAAAGAAGAAGAATGAAAAGAAGAATGAGAAGAAGAATGAAAAGAAGAATGAAAAGAAGAATGAAAAGAAGAATGAGAAGAATGAAAAGAAGAAGAAGAAGAATGAAAAGAAGAATGAAAAGAAGAAGAAGAAGAATGAAAAGAAGAAGAATGAAAAGAAGAATGAAAAGAAGAAGAAGAAGAATGAAAAGAAGAATGAGAAGAAGAATGAAAAGAAGAATGAGAAGAAGAATGAAAAGAAGAATGAAAAGAAGAATGAGAAGAATGAAAAGAAGAATGAAAAGAAGAAGAAGACGAATGAAAAGAAGAATGAGAAGAAGAATGAAAAGAAGAATGAAAAGAAGAATGAGAAGAATGAAAAGAAGAATGAAAAGAAGAAGAAGAAGAATGAAAAGAAGAAGAAGAATGAAAAGAAGAAGAAGAAGAATGAAAAGAAGAATGAGAAGAATGAAAAGAAGAATGAAAAGAAGAAGAAGAAGAATGAAAAGAAGAATGAGAAGAAGAATGAAAAGAAGAATGAAAAGAAGAATGAGAAGAAGAATGAAAAGAAGAATGAAAAGAAGAATGAAAAGAAGAATGAGAAGAATGAAAAGAAGAAGAAGAAGAATGAAAAGAAGAAGAAGAAGAAGAAGAAGAACGAAAAGAAGAATGAAAAGAAGAAGAAGAATGAAAAGAAGAAGAAGAATGAAAAGAAGAAGAATGAAAAGAAGAATGACAAGAAGAATGAGAAGAAGAATGAGAAGAAGAATGAAAAGAAGAATGAAAAGAAGAATGAAAAGAAGAATGAGAAGAATGAAAAGAAGAAGAAGAAGAATGAAAAGAAGAAGAAGAAGAAGAAGAAGAAGAAGAACGAAAAGAAGAATGAAAAGAAGAAGAAGAATGAAAAGAAGAAGAAGAATGAAAAGAAGAAGAATGAAAAGAAGAATGACAAGAAGAATGAGAAGAATGAAAAGAAGAATGAAAAGAAGAAGAAGAAGAAGAATGAAAAGAAGAAGAAGAAGAAGAATGAAAAGAAGAAGAAGAAGAATGAAAAGAAGAATGAAAAGAAGAGGAAGAAGAATGAAAAGAAGAAGAAGAATGAAAAGAAGAAGAAGAAGAATGAAAAGAAGAATGAAAAGAAGAAGAAGAAGAATGAAAAGAAGAAGAATGAAAAGAAGAATGAAAAGAAGAAGAAGAATGAAAAGAAGAAGAAGAAGAATGAAAAGAAGAATGAGAAGAAGAATGAAAAGAAGAAGAAGAAGAATGAAAAGAAGAAGAAGAAGAAGAACGAAAAGAAGAATGAAAAGAAGAAGAAGAATGAAAAGAAGAAGAAGAAGAATGAAAAGAAGAATGAAAAGAAGAAGAAGAATGAAAAGAAGAAGAATGAAAAGAAGAATGACAAGAAGAATGAGAAGAATGAAAAGAAGAATGAAAAGAAGAAGAAGAAGAATGAAAAGAAGAAGAAGAAGAATGAAAAGAAGAATGAAAAGAAGAGGAAGAAGAATGAAAAGAAGAAGAAGAATGAAAAGAAGAATGAGAAGAAGAATGAAAAGAAGAATGAAAAGAAGAAGAAGAAGAATGAAAAGAAGAAGAATGAAAAGAAGAATGAAAAGAAGAAGAAGAATGAAAAGAAGAAGAAGAAGAATGAAAAGAAGAATGAGAAGAAGAATGAAAAGAAGAATGAAAAGAAGAATGAGAAGAATGAAAAGAAGAATGAAAAGAAGAAGAAGAATGAAAAGAAGAAGAAGAATGAAAAGAAGAATGAAAAGAAGAAGAAGAAGAATGAAAAGAAGAAGAAGAAGAATGAAAAGAAGAATGAAAAGAAGAAGAAGAAGAATGAAAAGAAGAAGAATGAAAAGAAGAATGAAAAGAAGAATGAGAAGAATGAAAAGAAGAATGAAAAGAAGAAGAATGAAAAGAAGAATGAAAAGAAGAAGAAGAAGAATGAAAAGAAGAAGAAGAAGAATGAAAAGAAGAATGAAAAGAAGAAGAAGAAGAATGAGAAGAAGAATGAAAAGAAGAATGAAAAGAAGAATGAGAAAAATGAAAAGAAGAATGAAAAGAAGAAGAAGAATGAAAAGAAGAAGAAGAATGAAAAGAAGAATGAAAAGAAGAAGAAGAATGAAAAGAAGAATGAAAAGAAGAAGAAGAAGAAGAATGAAAAGAAGAAGAAGAAGAATGAAAAGAAGAAGAATGAAAAGAAGAATGAAAAGAAGAATGAGAAGAATGAAAAGAAGAATGAAAAGAAGAAGAATGAAAAGAAGAAGAAGAAGAAGAATGAAAAGAAGAAGAAGAAGAAGAATGAAAAGAAGAAGAAGAAGAATGAAAAGAAGAATGAAAAGAAGAAGAAGAATGAAAAGAAGAAGAAGAAGAATGAAAAGAAGAATGAAAAGAAGAAGAAGAATGAAAAGAAGAAGAAGAAGAATGAAAAGAAGAAGAAGAAGAATGAAAAGAAGAAGAAGAATGAAAAGAAGAAGAATGAAAAGAAGAATGAGAAGAAGAATGAGAAGAAGAATGAAAAGAAGAATGAAAAGAAGAATGAGAAGAATGAAAAGAAGAATGAAAAGAAGAAGAAGAAGAAGAAGAATGAAAAGAAGAATGAAAAGAAGAAGAATGAAAAGAAGAATGAAAAGAAGAAGAAGAAGAATGAAAAGAAGAAGAATGAAAAGAAGAATGAAAAGAAGAAGAAGAAGAATGAAAAGAAGAAGAAGAGGAATGAAAAGAAGAAGAAGAATGAAAAGAAGAAGAATGAAAAGAAGAATGAGAAGAAGAATGAAAAGAAGAATGAAAAGAAGAATGAGAAGAATGAAAAGAAGAATGAAAAGAAGAAGAAGAAGAATGAAAAGAAGAATGAAAAGAAGAAGAAGAAGAATGAAAAGAAGAAGAAGAATGAAAAGAAGAAGAATTCCAGTACAGCAAAAAGTGTATCTGCAGAGAGCTCCGCTATTTCTGACAGTTCTCTGACAGTTCCTTCACATTTACAGCGGTTGAAACATTGTATCTATTTATTTCCGAATAAAAACATCTGTATCCTAAATGGAAACAAATAGATACAATGTTTCAACAGCTGTAAATGAACTGTCAGAACTGTCAGAGAACTGTCAGAAATAGCGGAGCTCTCTGCAGTGACACTTTTTGCCGGCTGATCGGGGAAAATTCGATTCGTGCACCCGAAGTTTGCTAAAATTCGGATTCGGTGCGAATCGAATTTTTCCTAATATTCGAAACAAATTCCACTTCGCCAAGTTCGATTCGCTCATCTCTAGAAGTAATCCTCAAGGCAGAGACCGGGTTGGCCAGGACAGGAGACACAAAAAAAGAGCGTGTCATGCCTAATTTCGTCACATCTTTTTTGGGGGGATTTTTGGGTTGGGGTACCAGGAATGGCATAGGGAAAATGCCTCTCATACACCTGGCTCACCTGGGTTGGGGGTTTGGGCCACAGCACCTTTTGGATACAAAAGGGCTGTGATGATCTCTTCCTGAAATTTTAGTAAGGATCCACTTCGTCCAGTTGCTTTGTAAAGCACAAAAGCATTGTACAGAGTCAATTGAAATAAAAATACAGACACTTTTTTGTACCAGCATCTGGCTTTATGGGAAACTAAGTACAGCTTAATCATCTGGTTGTTGAATTCAGCCCCTCCCATGTAAGGTTATAGTCTTAGACACAGAAGTGCTTCTCAACAACAGCAGTTTCCATGCAAACATTCTGTTTATCCTTCCGCTTCACTGCGAACAATTCATTATTTCTCAAGCAGGCTTTCTCCTCCTTTCTAAGTTGGGTATTTACAAGCCATTGGGGGAAGCCCTGGTGATTAGGTTGCATGGTGCCACATGAACCATTTCCAAGATCAAAATGATGTCTAATTAGTGGCACGCTTGTATAAAAATTGTCCACATATAAGTGGTACCCCAGAAAGGAAAAGGAGTGACACCAAGTCCCAAACTATCTTGCTATTGCTCCCACATGTAGTCTGGGCATATGGGGGACTCCATGTGACTATCTTTTCCCTTGTAAATCTTAAAATTACATCTATAGCCTGTTGCCCTCTCACAGAGCTTATACATGTTGACCCAGATCTGGCATGCTTGCTGGGGAGAAACTGAATGCAAGGCGGTAAGAAAAAGTAATGAGGGACTCATCAAGGTAAATGTTTTGCTGGAGCATATACACATCTGAAAATTTCTGGTTAAGGTGATTTACAAGGGGACAAATTTTGTGGAGCCTATTATATTCAGGGTCACTCTGAGGATGACAGAATATATTGTCATTGAAATGCATAAATCACATTATATTCTCATATTTAAGCCTGGACGTGGCAGCACAGAACACGGGTATATGATGAATTGGGTCTGTGAACCAATATGACCATGACTCATTCTTTTTAGTAATGCCCATGTTTAGGGTTAGGCCCAAAAAAACTTTAAATTCAGAAACAGTAATAGGTTTCCATGCAACTTGTCTGGCAAGGTTTGAATTTGGTTTGGCAGCGATACATTTTTGTGCATATAATTGCTTTGGTCCACAATCAATCCATACAGATCTTTCGTGAAAAACAGCTCCAAAATATCAAGGGGAATAGTTTACTTTTTCCACATTAATTTACTTTTTCCACCTGAATTCCAGGTTGCGTTGTGAATGGGGGAAGTACGGGTACTGCAGAATTTGTGGGCTTCCAATCAGGATCTGAAAGCACATCTGGAAGGACACTATGGCCTCCATGGGCCTGTATTCAAATTATTGATAGCTGCAGGACACTGCACTTATGGGATTCACCACATCACCAAGTGATACTGCAGTAGTGCTGGTATGTAAAAGACCAGGATGTACTAGGCTGCTGGTGCTCGCCAGTTCATCAAACGGTAGTGGGGCACTAGTACTGGCATGAGAATCATTATGCATTTCTAACACCTCAGCAACCTGGGCATGGGGTCAGGTATGCCTGACCTTATCAGGGACCTTTACTCCATCATCTGAGCTATCTGTCAGGGTGCCTCTGCTCTCTACAGGTTCATATTCTGAGCCTTATTCTGTCAGTAAAGCTTCCCCTTTGCTCTCAACTGCCATGCTCAGAATCCTGTAGGCCTCTTTACTAGTGGACATTTTGGCCACTAAATTTATAGGTACCTAGTGTGACTTACAGGAAAAGAGCACCTGGCTGTCAAGAACTGCTTGAACCGCTACAAACAAATTTACCTGCTAGTGCTAGCAGAGATCAGGCCTGATCTTGTTAACACTGCAGTTTTGTGTGTAATGCATCAAGTGGTAGTGATCTACTGACACTGCACTTGCTGGGGAAGGGGAGGGGAAGAGGGGCTAAATGCAGGTGCTGGAAAGTGTCAAGGCTGATCCTGCTAACGTTGCGTTTTTTGGGGTCACTATACCATTGTGAATGCTAGTATAGTTCTGATCTGATCAAAGATATTGTTCCGCTCAGACACTATATTGGCACTGGAAGTTTATAGTGTGTATGTGAGCGTGTTCCTGGCAATCAAAGGGTTAAATGTGATAGTACTGTAGTTGCGTGCAATCTGACTGTATCTGGGAGGGACCCTAATTGATGCTAATGTTATCCGAAGTTTCCCTTGACACTAATAAAATGATCAGTAAAAAAAATCTGTACACTGTACTAATGACACTGATAACAGGGCA
This sequence comes from Staurois parvus, assembly GCF_062004578.1. Classification (NCBI taxonomy): domain Eukaryota; kingdom Metazoa; phylum Chordata; class Amphibia; order Anura; family Ranidae; genus Staurois; species Staurois parvus. Next base: position 1,063,152 of record NW_028318272.1, read on the forward strand.
GTGAAAGGGTTAATTGGATCTTTGACTCACATGGATCTGCTTTCTTCTCTCGCTGCTTTCTTCTCTCTCTAGAACTGAATTTGCTCCAAAGAGAGAAGATTGCATCATTTCCTGTGCCTGTGTTCTGTAGCAGTAAATTTGATATAGGGTTAACAGCAACTGGGTAGACTGGCTGTGGGGTCAGTCAGTGGGGACTGTGGGGATAGTTATCTCCTGGGGTTAAAATAGAATTTATTAAAACAAATCTGTATTTGATTCCAAAATAAGTGTAAAAACATAGCGATTGGAAATAATGGCTGCAGAAACTAAAACAGTATTTCGTCAAACAGAACAGTGGAAGTGCAACCTATAAACAGTATTTAATTTTAAAAGGAAGCTATAATGGCTTCTGGACACTTTTTTTATACATATACATTTGGTTGTTTTGTTACCTTTTTGGGGTTGTATTCGATATGTGCAAAAAGAGATAACACAAATACTTATTATAACTTAGTATAACATTTATTACAAGTAATGACAGATACAGATTAAGATAAAGAAAATATAAAAAGAATACTTAACTAAAGATGCTGTTTCCTTCATGGGTCCCTCCATTATATGGCATGGCCGATTATCAGAACAGAACAATGGTTAACGCAAGCTCTGGGTTGAGACAAATATTTCCTTTCTGGCTGTATGTTATATACTGGACGTGTGTAGAGAATCGACAATCAACTATCCTTGCAAACAACATGATGACCTTCTAAGGAAAATGGCACATTACTGAAAGCAGAATAGGATGGCTTGTCCATATAAACCATATAGTTACATTCCTTTGTTATTTAAGATAATCAGACTTTTCCTTGTATAGTCCTTTAACCAAGGCTTGGAGGCATTCTTAAACATTTGTGAGGCCAACATTAATGGAGAAATACTGTGCCTTGAAAAAGTATTCATAACCCTTGAAATTTTCTACATTTTGTATTGTCACAAACAAAAAACGTAAATGTATTTATTGTGATTTTATGTTATAAACCAACACAAAGTGCCACATAATTGTGAAGTGGAAGGAAAATGATAAATGGTTTTCAAAATGTTTTACAAATAAATATCTGAAAAGTGTGGTGTGCATTTTTATTCAGCCCCCCGGAGTCAACACTTTGTAGAACCACATTTCGCTGCAATTACAGCTGCAAGTCTTTATGGGTATGGCTGTACCAGCTTTGCACATCTAGAGAGTGAAATTTTTGCCCATTCTTCTTTGCTAAAAAGCTCAAGCTCTGTCAGATTGGATGAGAGCATCTGTAAACAGCAATTTTCAAGTCTTGCCACAGATTCTCAATTGGATTTAGGGATTTTTTTCTTTCCAGATTCCGGTAAGCCCCCTGCCTGCAGACACCCACAACTGCCGGTCACGGTTATGGGGAATAGGCCCCTGTCCCCATCAAAATGGGGACAATGTGCTTTGGGGGGGATGCCCCCCTGCCCCAAAGCATCCCCCTATGTATGTTGAGAGCATGTGACCTGGTATAGTTCAGGAGGGGGGGACTTGCTCGTCCCCTCCCTTTTCTGACCTGCCAGACTTCATGGTCGATTAAGGGTCTTGTATGGATTTTGAAGGGACCCCCACACCATTGTTTTTTACATTTTGGCGTGGGAGTTCTCCTAAAAATCCATACCAGTCCCAAATGGCTTGGTATGGATGGGGGGAACCGCACACATTTTTTTTTTCATTTTTAATTGCCAGACAATGCTGGCTATTCTTTTTACATTCAGCCATCAGCCGTGAACCCCGCTGACAGTTGAAACAATAAAGAATGTTTAAGTAACTGTGCAGTATCTTACCGCATACTCAGATGTGGTAAAATACCGCTTAGTGAATTGTCCCCTCGGTTCAAAGTTTACGGTCGGACTTTTGTTGTTCGAATGTTTGACTGCAAGCTGAACAGGGAGGTGTTTGGCCCATCACTAATTGAATATGGTGGCCAAATAATTGCTGAGTGTCAGATATAACAATGCATCTATCAAATATTTAGAGCACCTTATTTTAAAGGACTTACAGTGGATATAAAAATTCTACACACCCCTGTTAAAATGTCAGGTTTCTGTGATGTAAAAAAATGACACAAAGATAAATAATTTCAGAACTTTTTCCACCTTTAATGTGACCTATAAACTGTACAACTCAATTGAAAGACAAACTGAAAACATTTAGGTGGATGGAAGTAAAAATAAAAAAGCTAAAATAATATGGTTACATAAGTGTGCACACCCTTAACTAACACTTTGTTGAAGCATCTTTTTATTTTTTTGCAGCACTCAGTCTTTACAGGTATGAGTCTATCAGCATGGCACATCATGACTTGACTTGGCAATATTTTCCCACTCTTCCTTGCAAAAACACTTCAAATCTGTCAGTATGCAAGGGCATCTCCTGTGCACAGCCCTCTTCAGATCACCCCTCAGTTTTTCATCGGATTTAGCTCTGGGCTCTGGCTGGACCATTACAAAGCTATAATCGTCTTCTGGTTAAGCCATTCCTTTGTTGATGTATGCTTTGGGTTGCTATCATGCTGAAAGATGAAGTTCCTCTTCCTGTTCAGCTTTCTAGCAGAAGCCTGAAGGTTTTGTGCCAATATTGACTGGTATTTGGAACTGTTCATAATTCCCTCTACCTTGACTAAGGCCGCAGTTCCAGCTGAAGAAAAACAGCCCCAAAGCATGATGCTGCCACCACCATGCTTCACTGTGGGTATGGTGTTCTTTTGGTGATGTGCAGTGTTGTTTTTGAGCCAAACACATCTTTTAGAATTATGGCCAAAAAGGTCAACCTTGGTTTCATCAGACCATAACACATTTTCCCACATCTCAAGTCTTTGGAAGACTTCAGATGTGTTTTTGCAACATTTAGCCAGCCTTGGATGTTTTTCTTTGTAAGAAAAGGCTTCCATCTTGCCACTCTACCCCATAGCCCAGACATATGAAGAATACAGAAGATTGTTGTCACATGTACCTCACAGCCGGTACTTGCCAGATATTCCTGCAGCTCCTTTAATGTTGCTGTAGGCTCTTGGCAGCTTCCCAGACCAGTTTTCTTCTCTTCTTTTCATCAATTTTGGACGGATGTCCAGTTCTTGGTAATGTCACTGTTGTACCATATTTTCTCCACTTGATGACTATCTTCACTGTATTCCATGGTATATCTAATGCCTTGGAAATTCTTTTGTACCCTTCTCCGGACTGATACATTTTAACAATGAGATCCCTCTGATGCTTTGGAAACTCTCTGCGGACTATGGCTTTTGCTGTAGGATGCGACTAAGAAAATGTCAGGAAAGAAATACTAGAACAGCTTAACTTAATTTGGGATTAATCAAAGACACTTTAAATGATGGCAGGTGTGTACTGACTCCTATTTAACATGATTTTGAATATGATTGCTAAATTCGGAACACAGCTCCATCCCAGTTATAAGAGGGTGTGCACACTTATGCACCCATATTATTTTAGGTTTTTGTTTACTCCCCCCCTAAAAGATTTCAGTTTGTTTTTCAATTGAGTTGTACAGTTTATAAGTCACATTAAAGGTGGAAAAAGTTCTGAAATTATTTATCTTTATCTAATTTTTTTACATCACAGAAACCTGACATTTTAACAGGGGTGTGTAGACTTTTTCTATCCACTGTACTTTACAATTTGCATCCATTGCAATAAACCAAAATTATATGGTTGTATGTAAAAAACAAGTTATACCGTTACTGTAGTATCACCCTTTCTTTCCCTGTACTGTGCACATCCTGTGGATTCGGTTTTTCACTCCATCAGTGGTTCTGCCTTACAGTTCCACTAGATGATTATAGCAGAATGTACCAAAGTACAGTACATGCCACCATAATCTAGCTAGAACACACACACAGGAAACAGGAACAGTACATGTTTTATATGTAAATGTTTGGGTAATCTTTACTCTTCAAAACACAAAAAACAAGTAAACCATCCCAGATGTTAAACAATCTTACTAATAATCAAACACTAAGTTTTTGTCTATTGTTGTTTCATATTCAACTTAACCAGAGAAAACTCTTAAATGGTTAAGATGGAACACATACTACACAAGACAAAAAAAAATATGGCCATTATTTTGTTGATTCCTGAGTGCACTCTACCCATATTTATGCGATCATATCAATTAATTAATTAATTATCACTACATGGGTTTTCATTAGAGGACGTCCATCAAAAGTTGTCAATAATTCGCCATGGTTGAAATGCCATTCACAATTTCATCACATTGTGCACAAACATTATACATTACAATCTATGTTGATTTTTCTATTTCAACCTCTTGGTCGATCCCATACAGATCTAGGAAACTCCTTAACTTCTACAAACAGATCTGGTTCTTTCTATGTTAACGAGAAAACTTGGAAAAAATCATCAGTGTTGTATTCTTAAAATATTATACTTTATTACAATCACCAATAAGGACAATATAAAGATATATGTACGTATCTAGTGATCATTCACCATTGTCCTAGCTTAAGCTGTTACTCTTAGCTTAGTCATATATTTAACATATAAAGGACTTTACTAGTCAACTATCTTGTTCAACTGACTGTAGTTAAAGGGGTACAACCAGGTTTTGTAAGTGGGTGGAGCCTTTTTCCTTTTCCACGCCCAGTAGGCTGGAAAAGGAGCTAAACATTTAAAGTGTTACTAAACCCACAACAGTAAAATCAGTCCGTATCAGGGGTGGACTGACCACTTGAGCACTCGGGCACCGCACCGGGTCAGTAGGGTGCCCCATGAAATACCCCTGGTACCTTTTACAGGCTTTTTTGGGTGTGCTTTGAGTGTGGGCAAGGACAGAGGGGCCCCATGATCCCCTATTGCTCGGGGGCCCCATGAGTTGTCAGTCTGCCCCTGGTCTGTATATGCAGTAAAGCATGCTTGGTATTCCTCTGCATTGTGTAAAAAGGCAGTTTAATCCTGACTTCTCTGCTCCTTTTGTTCAAATGTCCACATCTTATCTCCTGATAAGACAGACTGAACCATAGCCATTATGCATATGCTCAGTTTAGCATGCATTGCTAGAGATTTTTTTTCTCTTGGGAGAGTGCACGTGATCAGCACAGGGCCAATCAGCACTGTCCAAACAGCGGTTTAGGGGTTTTGCATCCTCCTAGAGTAGAAAGAAAACTCCTCCCACAAGCTTTAACCAGTGCTCTGCTGAACACCGATAGAAGTCACAAGACTGCTCCAACTGCTGATGATAAAAGGTATTTAGCAGTTTATATATACTAAAGTAATTGCACTTCCATGTTCTGTGTACTGTGGGAGACCAGATATAGTGAATGCAGTGTCCTGGGTTTAGCAACACTTTAATAATGAATGATGGTCCTACTACCCTGAATTTCACACGGATACCTCACATATCTTTTGCAATCGCTGTTTATATAGGTATGTAGGACCAGCATGCATGTTGGTCCCACACACATCTATTTACTTTTACTTAAAGCATATCTAAACCAAAAACAGTAATATGATATATTGCAGCTTACCAATCCTTAAACATGATGGCAGCATTCATTTTATTTTTAGGTTTATTTTTCTTTTTTCACCTGGTGATCTGGCCAGTAAGCCTGTTATTTTTCAACTTTCTTTAACAGAAAAGCTGTGCAGAAAAAGTAGCAATCAAAGAGTAGAGACAAACCATTTAATACTGACAGGGGTGCTTACATACAATGGTCAACTTCTATTCATTTAGTTCAAATCTTTATCCCAAAAGAAAAAAAACTGTTTCTGTAACTGCTTCAACAGTGTTAGCTCGATTTTGACTATAATGCATTAGTCACTTACGTAAAGTCTATCTACATCTACTAGGCCATCTGACAGGGCTCTTTCCAGACAATGCTTTCCAGACAATGCTGCTGTCCAAGGGTAAACTACCTGTAGTAGTTGAAAAAAACAAGGAATCATTGTGTGGTTTTGAGGTTAGCAGGCAGATGCCAGTCAACAATACCAGGAACTTTTTCAGGGTCAATGTGTAATCCCAAACCCAACACAATAACCCAGGAATGGTACCTCAGGGCACTTGAATACACACTTTTTCAGCTTAGCTTATTTACCTTGATTTGCTGACGTTCTATGCAGACATTGTATCTGTGGGAAACCAGAGATGGAGATATCATCAAGATAAACCATAAAAAAACTTGTATAACAGATGGAAGTCTTGTTGATAAAATGTTGAAATACTTCTGGGGCATAGCACAGTCCAAGGGAAATCACAAGGTATTCATAATGACAGTTGCTGGTGTTAAACATAGTCTTCAATTAATAACCCTAGTGTAAACTGATAAGATTAAATGCATCCCTTAGATCCAATTTGGAGAAGATAGATGCCCCATTTAAGGCAGTTGAAGAGTTATAATATTAAGGGCAGTGCATATTGACTCCTAATGGTAATGGTATTTAAGCCCAATAGTGAATGCATGGCCTTATAGAATAATCTTTCTTTGAGAAAAAGAGGAACATCACAGGGGCCAAAACACATGAATGAATCATTCAGCAATGTACTCTGACATGGCCTGTGACTTCAGGAGGTAAATAAAATAGGTATGCTCTCCTGGGATGGCTACAGAAATTATATTGATAGTGCAATTGAATGGTCTGTGTAGGAAGAGAGCACCTCAGCTCATATCTTACAAAACAGATCCCAAAATTCACTGAATGTGGGCCGAAAAGAGGGCAAAATTGTGGTAGCAGCAATAGAGAGCTTCTTACCAGGAGTGAATTTAGTTAAAGAACAATAGATAATGATAAAGAGTGACAGTGGAAGGCATGGCCTGGCATGTGGGCAAGATGGATGCCTGACTGAGGAGCTCCACACAGCGGACCTGATTACCAGAAACTTTCAGCATCCCACGGCGCACTACTAGTAACAGCAAGTGTAGATCCTCCACTTCACAGCGGATTACAGCCTTCTTATTCAGCCAGGCAAGATGGCGCCATGGCCACAGTCTCCACTATACACCCTGCACCACTCTCAACTAATCAGCCTGCAGGAGAAGACAGTGACATGGACATATCAGGGACAACCCGTGGGTCTCCTTCTTCACCTCCTGGAACCCCAGCCACTAATAGTGCAGCCAAGGCAAGGATGTAGATGACCTCCCCTTCTATAGACAACCATGAGGTGAGCTGCCTATATCCATCTCCTGAGGCACAGGGAACACAGCCGGATGCCATAGCGTCCTTTCTCGCCTCTAATCAGCCAGTTATGGACACTGTTCTTAAAGACAGGTTAATGTCTTTTAGGAGCTCTTTAAAGAATGAAATGCTATCTATAATGCAGCAAGTCAAGTGTTACTACTCTTGAACACAAAGTGATTCATATGAAAACAAAAATGGGGGATATTACCTCAACTATAAATGAGCTTCTTGATGCCCATGAAGAGCATGTAGAGGAGTATAGATGGATCAAGGATAAACTAGCAGACCTAGAAGATAGATCCCGCCACAACAATGTTAAGATTTGAGGAATATCCGAATCAGTGCAGGCTCCCAAGCTTTCTACTTATGTACGTGTCTTGCTCAAGACATTACTACAGAGCTAAAATATATTCAACTTGTCATAGATCGTGTCTACAGGCTCCCTAAGCTGCCACACTTTCCACACTCAGTGCAAAGGGATGCAATACTAAGAATCCATTTTTGCCAAACAAAAGAGCAACTTATGCAAAAATCGAGGGTATTAGTTACCCTTCCTGACCCCATGCTCATCTATAGATATTCACAGATCTAAGCATATGCTTCACAGCTTAAGGACAGCTTAATACCCTGGCAAAGGCCATGTGGAACCATAACATTACATATCAATGGTCTGTCCCTGCAAAAGTGCTTGCTACATACAATGGTACTAAGCACACAATATCTTCTTTGCAAGCTGGTCTAAATCTGCTACATACTTCGAATATCCTCATTGAACCTCCACTTCCTTTACCTGCATTACAGAATATAATCAAACCATCTCCTGAACCACAGTTACCTCAATGCCCACATAGTTCTAGACGCTGCCGCTGAGGCACCATGTTTTCTTTCAGTTTGTAGTTACCTTGTCTCCGGTCCTTTGAACTTGTTTTCCCCCCAATCCTCTTCCAAGGCACAAGGAGTGCCTATTATTTGGGAAGTTTGATTAGGGCATCAGGCCCTGATCATTGTATTCTTTTTGTTAATCTTTAGGTTTACTACTCTGGTTGCTATTATTTCTCTTCTTTTCCTCTACACACTACTGCAGTTTTATTGAAACAAGTGTCACTGAGCACGTTTAAACACTCCCATAATGATAACAGTATCTTGTCAGCAACCAAGTGTGCCCTACGTAGCCTTATCTCCTTCTGATTGATTCTCCTCTGCCATCCTCCTTGCTCCACAGCAACACAGACTCACCAGCTGATAGTATGACTATCAAAATACTTTCAATAAACCCTAAAGGACTATTCACTCAGCAAAGAGGTTTTCCCTATGGAAACTGGCACTGTGATATCCTGTGTGCACAGGAAACACATTTTGATGCATCATTTCAACCATCCTACTCTAACAAGAACTTTCCCCCATGTGTCTTCGGCAAACACACCAGACAAGAAGAAGGGTGTTTTACTGGCGATTAAACATACTGTCTCTTTCCAACTACAGGAATGCATTGCCGACCTGGCAGGAAGATTAATTATCCTCCTGTACACTATCAATAACTCAAGCTTTACAATAGTTAACACCTACATTCCCAGCACTCACCCAGTACACTTTCTAAAGAAGCTCCACAAAAAGATCATTACTGTACAACAATGATCTTTCATATGTTGTGGACACTTCAACATAGTCTCTGATCCAGAGATGGATTCCACAACATCTTCCAGGCACAGCAGACCTTTCTTGGGCCCTCTACTATCTACATTTCAACTTCATGATATCTGGAGATGCCAACATGCGAGGGAATGGGACTACACCTTTTTTCCCCATGTCATAACTCTTGTATAGACCTGTTTCTAACAGATCAATGGCTATTACAAAAAGTTTCAGAATCGGAAATCCTATCAACCACCTGGTCCAGTCATTCGCCTGTCTCCATTGCTATTGAAGACAACCCTCGATCTAATTCTTCCTACGTCTGGAAGATAAACCCACACCTTCTACAATCCACCCCGTGTGGGGAAACCCTGCCAAAGCACTTAGAAGAATTCTTTAAATTGAACAATGGCTCAGTCTCTGATTCAATCACTCTTTGGGCTGTGCATAAGGCTATTATGCAGGGTCTCTTTATTCAAGTAGGTAGCTAGATAAAAATAGGAGGACTCATATCCCGAAATTAACAGAAACACAATTACAACAACTTAACTCCCCATTCATGTCTCCTGAGTTCTCTAAAGCAATCTTTTCAATACCGAACAACAAAGCCCATGACCTCACAGATATACAGGGGAATACTTTAAACATTTAAAAAATATTCTTTTTGAGCCTTTGACACGGCTATTCAATGCTGCTGCCTCCTCCTCCACATTCCCTACTGATATGTAACAGACTTTAACCACTTGCTAACTGCGCTAAAGCCAAATGATGGCTACAGTGCCTTTTACCATGTGATTAGTTCTGTCCAATAACACAGGAGATCATGGAGTAAATACAGTTGCCGGTTATCGGCAGCACTTTCCTCATGCTGTCACAGCTTGAGGAAAGTACTGCTGATAACTGGCAACTGTCACACAGCAGATCAGCACTGATCATCAGACCACTCATGATCAGTGACCTGATGATCAGTGCCCTGCAGTGCCACCCAGCAGTGCCATCCACCAGTGCCCAGCAGTGCCACACATCAGTGCCTAGCAGTGCCTCCCAACAGTGCCCATCAGTGCCCAACAGTGCTACCCATCAGTACACATCAATTGCCCCCAGCAGTGCCCCTCATCAGTGCTTGCCAGAAGTTGCACCCATCAGTGCCCAGCAGTGCCTCCCATCAGTGCCCAGCAGTGCCACCAGTCAGTGCTGTCAGTCAGTGCAGTCAATCAGAGGTGCCCGTCAGTGTTGCCCATCAGTACCGCCTATCAGTGTCCATCAGTGTTGCCTATCAGTGACCATCAGTGCTGCATATCAGTGCAGCATCATCTGTGCCTCCTCATCAGTACTCAACAGTGCCACCTCATCAGTGCAACCCAACAGTGCCCATCAGTCCTGCCTATCCATGCCACTTCCTCAGAGCCCATCAGTGCCCATCAGTGCTGCCTATCAGTGCCCATCAGTGCTTCCTATCAGTGCAGCCTCATCAACGCACATCAGTGAAGGAGAAAAATCACCTGTTTGCAAAATTTTACAATAGAAACAAAGAAAAACTTTTTTGTTCAATTTTTTTTGCTCTTTTTTTGTTTATAGTTCTAAATAAAAAACACGGCGGCGATTAAATACCACCATAAGAAATCTTTATTTGTGTGAGAAAAATTATAACAGTTTCATATGGGTACAGTGTTGTATGACTACGCAATTGTCATTCAAAGTGCAACAGTGCTGAAAGCTGAAAATTGGCCTGGGCACAAAGGGGGTAAAAGTGCCAGTTAAGCGAGTGGTTAATTATTGCCTTGCCGAAGCCAGGGAAGGAACCAAACCATTTGTGAATAAATTAAAGAGTGCGCTAAATATAAGTAAATACAAAAATTATTAGTTTAAAATAATGATGTCCGTGATAGAAAACATTTTTTTATATAAAAGTCCATCCACCATAACAAAGTAATTAAACAGTTCTGAAATCTTGTATAAATCATACACTGTGCAAAAAAAATCCACCACCGAATGAAATGGGTACACTCACCAGAGCTCCATGCTGACCAGATTATAAATCAGCAAAGATAGCGTTTGCTCTAGGAGCGATGATCAGCAGAAGTAATCCAAACTGGGAGCAATATACTGCAAGCAGCCAGTCAGCACAATATAGAGTAGCCTTAACAGCAGGTAGTCATCACGTCTCCATACCATAGATCATGTTCGGGGAATCAAAAAAGGAAATCATGGTGCAGTACATTTAAAACCAAAATGTTTTATTAAAACGTCAGAAATTCACTCACAAACAGGGTGTCTAGCCGACACCAGCAATGACAGCCTCAAGAAAACAGGGATGAGCCTCGCTCACCGCGATATCACAGTCGACAGTCTACGAGGAGCGACCAGACGTCACATCCAAAAGAAGCCCTGCCCTACTAGTTTCGTTATCTGACATCCTCACGGGGCGGAAATGGAGAAAAATTACCTGTTTGCAAAATTTTACAATAGAAACAAAGAAAAACTTTTTTGTTCAAATTTTTTTGCTCTTTTTTTGTTTATAGTTCTAAATAAAAACACAGCGGCGATTAAATACCACCAAAAGAAAGCTTTATTTGTATGAGAAAAATTATAACAATTTCATATGGGTACAGTGTTGTATGACTATGCAATTGTCATTCAAAGTGCAACAGTGCTGAAAGATGAAAATTGGCCTGGGCACAAAGGGGGTAAAAGTGCCAGGTAAGCAAGTGGTTAATTATTGCCTTGCTGAAGCCAGGGAAGGAACCAAACCACCCTCAAAACGTCCACCCAATCTCATTACTTAATCAGGATCTCAAATTGTATGCTAAAATCATTGCAAATGGGTTAGTAGATATACTCCCACACCTTATCCATCCAGATCTATTTGGCTTTACTAAAGTGTGGCAAACTTCTGATGTCACCCGGCATAAGATTAACATTATTTATCACGCTAAACACCAAGGAGGGCCTTCTCTGCTTTTATCTATAGATGCAGAGAAGGCATTTGACAGTGTCCATTGGACAAACTTAGCTATGACCTTGCATAAGTTTGGTTTCCAAGGCCATATCTTATAGGCAATTATGGCTCTGTATTCGCGCCCTTCTGCCCAGGTCTATAGTTCAGATATTTCATCAAAACCATTTAACATTACAAATGGTACTAGGCAGGGATGCCCCCTATCCCCCCACCTCTTCAATCTGCTCATTAGCTGAGAGGATTAGATCACATGTTGCTATATCAGGTCTCTCCATAGAATAGGATAAGAACATAAAATAAATTTATTCGCAGATGAAGTCATCCAAATATTGACTAAACCTATTTCTTCCCTTGCTTCGGTACAATGTATAATTTCAGAAGTTAGTGTTGTTTCATATTATATAGTGAATGACAATAAATTATATGTATTAGATTTGGGGCTACCACACTTGCAAAAAATCTATTAATGGAAAAGTACCCTTAAGTGTTGGCAGCAGATAGTATAACTTACTTAGGGGTCCAGCTGACTAAATCTGTATTGTCACTATTTCAAGTGAACTATACCCCTTTCTTACACAACCTACTATGAGATCTTGACCATTTAGCTAAGCTTAAACTCTTCTGGTCCAGCAGATTAGCTGCTTTTAAAATGATTCAACTTCCCAAACTTTTATATCTATTCAGATTGTTGCTAATTCCAATATCAACACCATATTTTAGAGCCCTAAGATGCTTTGTATGGTTAGACAAAAAAGCTAGATGTGCCCGCAACAAGCTAATGAAGCATAGATCGGCAGGAAGCACAGGTTATGTGGATTTCAGAGATTACTATATTACTACTATCTTGGCACAATATAAAACCTGGTTCATGCCAAATATCACTAGCTTATGGAAAGACATTGAGTCATTACAAATCAGGGGCCATAATCTCTATAATTGGTTGATAAGCATAACTTGAATACACATCAAAGACAAATCTATCTCTTGTAGTCACACTTGCAGTCTCGGCTCTAGCATTCCATTACTTCTTACAAAAAGCACCTTTAGGCATGCCCCCAGTTCAAATGCCCATCACTACTTAAGTGCTCCACCGACATATCCCAAACATCACTTTTCAAAATTGGCTAGATATGGGAGTTACTCCACTTTCTAATCTATACACCCACGGGACGATTATCCCCTTCCCCACATTGCAAGCTAAATATGCCCTTCCTAACTCCGACCACTATAAATATCTCCAAGCAACCCATTGTCTGACTCACAGGCCTTACCTTCAACAATCTGGCCTGGAAGTACTTATCCTATACAGACGCTAATTTAAAAAGCATTATGCTATTCTATAATCCACTACAAGATAAGGTTAATTTCATCAAACTCGCCTCCTTTACCAAATGGGAATCAAATATTGGCTGTACTTTTACAAACTCCCAATGGTTAACAGCCTTTGACACTGTCTTCAAAAGTACCCATTCCTCTACCTTACGGGAACATACCCATAAGATTAATCTTCGCTGGTACATTGCCCCAACAGTTATCCATAAAATTAGCCCAACTAAGACACCTCTATACTGAAGAGAACGTGGAGCTAAGGGAAGCTTATTTCATATTATTTGGGAATGTGCCAAGGTAACATTTTTTGGGGAAACTCTTTCCTTCTTAACAAAAGATGTCATTAAGATACCTATAACCGTTTCCCCAGAACTTGCAATATTGAATATAGATATTGAAAATTGCCCACTACAATATCAGTGTATCATAACACACATTCTCTTGGCACATTTAATTATAGCACACTACTAGAAAACTCCACAATCTCTTACCAAAGAGGAAGTTATCACCCTGGTGCATACCCATGGTACATACAAATGTTTGATAGCATCCAGTGAAGGTCGCTTACAATGTATTATTTAAAAATGTAATGTTTAGTATGCTTGGTACTCTCACACCTTTGGATGTAATTCTTAGTACAAACCTTGTGAGGCTACTTCTGACCTGTTACTCCTTACTCATAAAGAAAGACCACAATTGTGGGCGCTGTTGAGTAGCAGAAGATGGTCAGACATTAGACTGGCTCCTCACTGCCCGAGTATTCTGACAGTCCAATCCAAAAGACAATCAACGTTTACTATGGGTGGACCCAACAGACAATGGATCCCCATAGTATTTATGCGGAGAAAAACTGAAAGAGAAAAAAATCCCTTTGCTTGCAAAAAAGGAGGAGAACTTTTGCTGGCTGGAAAAACTTTTGCTTATTCAGAAAAAATCCATCCTTGAAACTTGCCTGCTGAAAAGGCCAGCCTGCTGAGATGACTTCCTTGCTGAAAAAAAAAAAATTTGCTGGTGTATACACTAAAGAAAACCTTGCCACACCAGAGAGACGTGACTCTCGCCAATACTCTAGAACACTATACCTGGGAGTGGTGAGATTTAGGCTAGAAGTATCAAGTCAAAGTTTTATCTATACTAAAATTATTACTAGAACTTTATAACTGTTTTTATTAAGCTGTATTGCTAGTGCTGTGCATGGTGGTTTAAACTTTTATTTTTCCCATATTTTTATGCGTCTTGTTGAAACAATGAGATTGGATAATGCATAGGAAGATTGGATGCTAATTTATCATATTGGGGGTGTATTGTCGGTAGAAATAGAGTTTTATTTTTTTTTCTCTATATTGATCTGCTGCAAACTTACTGTTTTAGGACACATTTGAAGTGTGTTTCAGTTTGTTTTAATATCAGAAATAGTTTCCTCCCTTCCTTCGGCCGCGCGAGTGGGGGAACTGCACTGAATACTGAAATATAATCTTTTGCTAATCGTTGATCAATCAAGGGTTTTGTTATTTTACTCTGCTAGTATATACATTTGAAGATTGCCCTAAATCGAAGTTTATCATGGTTTATTCATTTGATCCTGTGTAGGTAATACTAATCACCAGTAAATTAGTTTGTATTAAAGTATATATAAATATTTTTGTATATAAATAAATTATTTTACTCATCAAATTGGAGATATTTGTATATCTGGTAAGAAATCCTTTGGTAAAAGAATTCAGGAAAATTACATTGTAGTGATATATTTTATTAAGGTGTCTGTATTATTTAATATTATTTCTTAAGCTATTTTGCCATAACGGCTGAAGGCACTGTGTCATAATTATATATGGGAGTCAGACACCGCCCAGTTCATTAATAATTCATAATTCATATTGCTGACCATTATACAAAATCAAAAGCACCACATTTTCCCCAGCATTACAATGATGCACAACAGCCTTTGCTTGTTACGTAATTACTTAGTTACTCTGGATGAAAAAAGACAAAAGTCCATCTAATTCAACCATAAAAAAAAAGTTGTAATCCTAAACTCACAGCTGATCCAGAGGAAGGCAAAAAAAACCCAGCAAAGTATGACCCAATTTGCTCCTGTAGGGGAAAAATTCCTTCCTGATCCCCCAAGAGGCAATCGGATATTCCCTAGATCAACTTTACCTATAAATGTTAGTATCCAGGTATATTCTGTGTATTTAGGAAATAATCCAGGTATTTTTTAAAGCAATCTACTGAGCTGGCCTCTGGCTCTGAGGAAGAGGCAAGTCCTCGAAACGCGGCAGCCTATTGGATGTCTATACTTCCTATTGCGGACTGTTACTCAGCGCATTGTTGACCCAGCTGTTCTTTTATGATGTGCTTTGACTTTATTGTTGTTTGTGAGTACAACACCTATTTTATTTCTTATTAAACATTTTTTATGGTACTGCACTAGAACTGTGTGCCCTCTGTTTGTTCTTTCCTCATTCAGTATATTTTGATTCCCCCGGTCTAGGTGTGCATGTTCCAGGACATTCTTAATGTGGTTGTAGCCTGCATCGAGTCCATCCCCAAGCGCAGGAGCATTTGTGTTTGCTGGTTCTTTGTAAAATGATATCTCTCTCTGAAGTCTATACCTCTTTTAATACAAGAGAAAATTGTGCTCGCTTTAGAAACCGCCGCTTGGCATTGCATGCCATTATTAAGCTTGTGATCTACCAGAACTCCCAGATCCTTCTCCACCATTGATTCCCCCAGTTGTACCCCCCCCCTAGTATGTATGATGCATGCATATTCTTAGCCCCCAAGTGCATAACCTTACATTAATCAACATTAAACCTCATTTGCCACATAGTTGCCTAAATGAACAGTGCATTGAGGTCGGCTTGTAAATTGGAGACATCCTGTAAGGACATTATTTCACTGCACAGCTTGGTGTCATCTGCAAAGACTGAAATGGTTATTTTAATCCCAGACCCTATATCATTTACAAATATATTAAAAAGTAAGGGTCCCAACACTGAACCTTGGGGTACACCACTAACAAGCTTGTAAACTATTGATTTAATATACCTGCCTGTAATCATGACAGCGGTTACAATTAGAGATGAGCGAAGTATTCAAAAATTCGATTCGACTGATTCGGCGAATTCGTGGAAAAATTTCGATTCGAGTCGAATATATTCGCTGTGAATTTAGGGTGTTTCTAGGCTTCAGAGAGACTTAATATTAGTGCTGAACACTGTACCTTTAATTTAAATGCCCTTGGAGTCTGCTGGGGAAGAGAAATAATACTGTCAGGCAGTATGACATGCAGATGAGTGCCGTCGACCTTAGAATCACCGCACACTTCACTCATTTGGGCAGTCACGGGGCCAAAACCAGAGTGTGGAGCCACAGTGTGGCGGTGGAGGCAGCAGCAATGGGAGGCCATACAGCACCCTATGACAAAAATGGAAACCACCAGCAGTGTGAGGAGACCTGAAAGTGGCACATGGCAGAGTGTGGCGATAGAGACAGCAGCAATGGGAGGCCGTACAGGGACCCATGACACACTCTGGACCTGGCAGCAGCATGAGGAGGCGGTACAGGGGCCCATGGCAGATTACGGGCCTGGCAGCAGCATGAGGAGTCGGTACGGGGGCCCATGGCAGATTACGGGCCTGGCAGCAGCAATGGGAGGCCGTACAGGGACCCATGACACAATCTGGACCTGGCAGCAGCATGGGGAGGCGGTACAGGGGCCCATGACAGATTACGGGCCTGGCAGCAGCATTTGGAGTCGGTACGGGGGCCCATGACACACTCTGGACCTGGCAGCAGCATGAGGAGGCGGTACAGGGGCGCATGACAGATTACGAGCCTGGCAGCAGCAACTTGGACAGGAGGACGTTCAGTTTCTGCACCGTCTGGTGCGTGCTCGCAAACTGTTGTCTCTTGGAAACGGATTCCAAGAAAGACTGCTGACGGAATCCGTGAAGAGGAGTAGCAGGAGAAGGAGCATCTGAATGAGCGGAATATGCCAACAAGCGACAACAGGGGCCCATGACAGATTACGGGCCTGGCAGCAGCATGAGGAGTCGGTACGGGGGCCCATGGCAGATTAGGGGCCTGGCAGCAGCTATGGGAGGCCCGTAATCTGCCAGCACCCTATGACAAAAAATGGAACCCACCAGCAGTGTGAGGAGACCTGAAAGTGGCACATGGCAGAGTGTGGCGATGGAGACAGCAGCAATGGGAGGCCGTACAGGGACCCATGAGAGACTCTGGACCTGGCAGCAGCATGAGGAGGCGGTATAGGGGCCCATGGCAGATTAGGGGCCTGGCAGCAGCTATGGGAGGCCCGTAATCTGCCAGCACCCTATGACAAAAAATGGAATACACCAGCAGTGTGAGGAGACCTGAAAGTGGCACATGGCAGAGTGTGGCGATGGAGACAGCAGCAATGGGAGGCCGTACAGGGACCCATGAGAGACTCTGGACTTGGCAGCAGCATGAGGAGGCGGTATAGGGGCCCATGGCAGATTAGGGGCCTGGCAGCAGCTATGGGAGGCCCGTAATCTGCCAGCACCCTATGACAAAAAATGTAACACACCAGCAGTGTGAGGAGACCTGAAAGTGGCACATGTTTGGGGCATGATTCATGGCGGATTTAGTCAGTTGTGTCAGGAACTGGTGGTTTGAAATCCAGACTAATCCACGCCTGATTCATTTTCACAAACGTCAGTCTCTCCACACTTTGGGTGGACAGTCGTGTCCTCCGCGGAGTTGCAATACCTCCTGCCGCACTAAACACGCGCTCCGATGCCACGCTACTGGCCGGGCATGACAGCCTTTCAAGGGCAAATTCAGCTAGTTGGGGCCAAAGGTCAAGTTTCGTTGCCCAGTAGTCAAGGGGATTGTCTACCTCGGTTGGCAGGGTGCTGTCCAAGTAGGCCTAAGCCTGTTGTTTGAGGTCCTGCTCCAGGTCCACCTGATGCTGCTGCTGCTGCTGCTGCTGCTGCTGCGGCTGGTTAGTAGTTTCCTCACTGCGCTGGTGAAGAAAGCTACTCATCATCGACTGCAGACTGAGGCAGCCGCTGCTGGTGGAGCTGCCACTGCTCCTACCACCCCACCCCTCCCCTGCTGCCATGGCAGCGGAACGCGAGCGCACAGGGCCCACAGTGTCTGAGGATGGACGTTGGCGCAGACAGGCAGAGACCAGCTAACTACATAGGTGGTTTTTATAGTACGTTATTTTGGCCTCCCTCTCAGCAGGTGTGAAAAAGGCCACCATTTTGGAACGGTAGCGAGGGTCCAACAAGGTGGACAGCCAAAAGTCATCCCTCTGTCTGATGGCTATTATTCGGCTGTCGCTACGCAAGCAACCGAGCATGCTATGGGCCATTTGTGCCAAGGAATGCGAGGGACTCCCTGCCTCCATCTCCACAGCATACTGCCACGGTGCGTCTGGGTCCTCTGTCTCCTCCTCCTCCTCCTCCTCCTCCTCCTCTACCAGATGCTCCTGCTCCTCCACTCCTGTCCGCTGAGTGGAAAAACCACCCATTTCACTCAATAATTCCTGAGCACCAATGTCCTCCTCTACCTCCTCCTCTTCTTCCTGTCCTGCCCCCACAGGGGTCATGTGGCGTTGAGATCTGTGCGCCACGTCTACCGCACCCTGACCAGCCATTGTTAACAGCATTTGTTCCAGGACGTGCAACAGAGGAATGACGTCGTTCATCCCATAGTCCTGCCGACTCACGAATAGCGTGGCCTCCTCAAAGGGCCTGAGCAAGCGCAGGTGTCACGCATGAGCTGCCAATGGCTGACATCTAAGTTACACAGGGAGTACCTTTATCCGCTTTTAACATCAGGAAATCGGTGATGGCCTTTCGCTGTTCGTAAAGGCGGTCTAACATATGTAGGGTTGAATTCCACCTTGTTGCAACGTCACAGCATGAGGAGTCGGTACGGGGGCCCATGGCAGATTACGTGCCTGGCAGCAGCAATGGGAGGCCCGTAATCTGCCAGCACCCTATGTCAAAAAATTCAACACACCAGCAGTGTGAGGAGACCTGAAAGTGGCACATGGCAGAGTGTGGCTATGGAGACAGCAGCAATGGGAGGCCGTACAGGGACCCATGACACACTCTGGACTTGGCAGCAGCATGAGGAGGCGGTATAGGGGCCCATGGTAGATTAGGGGCCTGGCAGCAGCTATGGGAGGCCCGTAATCTGCCAGCACCCTATGTCAAAAAATTCTACACACCAGCAGTGTGAGGAGACCTGAAAGTGGCACATGGCATGAGAGACTGTGGACCTGGCAGCAGCATGAAGAGGCGGTATAGGGGCCCATGGCAGATTAGGGGCCTGGCAGCAGCTATGGGAGGCCCGTAATCTGCAAGCACCCTATGTCAAAAAATTGAACACACCAGCAGTGTGAGGAGACCTGAAAGTGGCACATGGCAGAGTGTGGCGATGGAGACAGCAGCAATGGGAGGCCGTACAGGGACCCATGACAGACTCTGGACCTGGCAGCAGCATGAGGAGGCGGTATATAGGGGCCTATGGCAGATTAGGGGCCTGGCAGCAGCTATGGGAGGCCCGTAATCTGCCAGCACCCTATGTCAAAAAATTCAACACACCAGCAGTGTGTGAGGAGACCTGAAAGTGGCACATGGCAGAGTGTGGCGATGGAGACAGCAGCAATGGGAGGCCGTACAGGGACCCATGAGAGACTCTGAACCTGGCAGCAGCATGAGGAGGCGGTATATAGGGGCCTATGGCAGATTAGGGGCCTGGCAGCAGCTATGGGAGGCCCGTAATCTGCCAGCACCCTATGTCAAAAAATTCAACACACCAGCAGTGTGAGGAGACCTGAAAGTGGCACATGGCATGAGAGACTGTGGACCTGGCAGCAGCATGAAGAGGCGGTATAGGGGCCCATGGCAGATTAGGGGCCTGGCAGCAGCTATGGGAGGCCCGTAATCTGCCAGCACCCTATGTCAAAAAATTGAACACACCAGCAGTGTGAGGAGACCTGAAAGTGGCACATGGCAGAGTGTGGCGATGGAGACAGCAGCAATGGGAGGCCGTACAGGGACCCATGAGAGACTCTGGACCTGGCAGCAGCATGAGGAGGCGGTATATAGGGGCCTATGGCAGATTAGGGGCCTGGCAGCAGCTATAGGAGGCCCGTAATCTGCCAGCACCCTATGTCAAAAAATTCTACACACCAGCAGTGTGTGAGGAGACCTGAAAGTGGCACATGGCAGAGTGTGGCGATGGAGACAGCAGCAATGGGAGGCCGTACAGGGACCCATGACAGACTCTGGACCTGGCAGCAGCATGAGGAGGCGGTATATAGGGGCCTATGGCAGATTAGGGGCCTGGCAGCAGCTATAGGAGGCCCGTAATCTGCCAGCACCCTATGTCAAAAAATTCTACACACCAGCAGTGTGAGGAGACCTGAAAGTGGCACATGGCATGAGACACTGTGGACCTGGCAGCAGCATGAGGAGGCGGTATATAGGGGCCCATGGCAGATTAGGGGCCTGGCAGCAGCTATGGGAGGCCCGTAATCTGCCAGCACCCTATGTCAAAAAATTCAACACACCAGCAGTGTGTGAGGAGACCTGAAAGTGGCACATGGCAGAGTGTGGCGATGGAGACAGCAGCAATGGGAGGCCGTACAGGGACCCATGAGAGACTCTGGACTTGGCAGCAGCATGAGGAGGCGGTATTGGGGCCAATGGCAGATTAGGGGCCTGGCAGCAGCTATAGGAGGCCCATAATCTGCCAGCACCCTATGTCAAAAAATTCTACACACCAGCAGTGTGTGAGGAGACCTGAAAGTGGCACATGGCAGAGTGTGGCGATGGAGACAGCAGCAATGGGAGGCCGTACAGGGACCCATGAGAGACTCTGGACTTGGCAGCAGCATGAGGAGGCGGTATAGGGGCCCATGGCAGATTAGGGGCCTGGCAGCAGCTATAGGAGGCCCATAATCTGCCAGCACCCTATGTCTAAAAATTCTACACACCAGCAGTGTGTGAGGAGACCTGAAAGTGGCACATGGCAGAGTGTGGCGATGGAGACAGCAGCAATGGGAGGCCGTACAGGGACCCATGAGAGACTCTGGACCTGGCAGCAGCATGAGGAGGCGGTATATAGGGGCCTATGGCAGATTAGGGTCCTGGCAGCAGATATGGGAGGCCCGTAATCTGCCAGCACCCTATGTCAAAAAATTCTACACACCAGCAGTGTGTGAGGAGACCTGAAAGTGGCACATGTTTGAGGCATGATTCATGGCGGATTTAGTCAGTTGTGTCAGGAACTGGTGGTTTGAAATCCAGACTAATCCACGCCTGATTCATTTTCACAAACGTGAGTCTCTCCACACTTTGGGTGGACAGTCGTGTCCTCCGCGGAGTTACAATACCTCCTGCCGCACTAAACACGCGCTCCGATGCCACGCTACTGGCCGGGCATGACAGCCTTTCAAGGGCAAATTCAGCTAGTTGGGGCCAAAGGTCAAGTTTCGTTGACCAGTAGTCAAGGGGATTGTCTACCTCGGTTGGCAGGGTGCTGTCCAAGTAGGCCCAAGCCTGTTGTTTGAGGTCCTGCTCCAGGTCCACCTGATGCTGCTGCTGCTGCTGCTGCGGCTGGTTAGTAGTTTCCTCACTGCGCTGGTGAAGAAAGCTACTCATCATCGACTGCAGACTGAGGCAGCCGCTGCTGGTGGAGCTGCCACTGCTCCTACCACCCCACCCCTCCCCTGCTGCCATGGCAGCGGAACGCGAGCGCACAGGGCCCACAGTGTCTGAGGATGGACGTTGGCGCACAAAGGCAGAGACCAACTGACTACATAGGTGGTTTTTATAGTACGTTATTTTGGCCTCCCTCTCAGCAGGTGTGAAAAAGGCCACCATTTTGGAACGGTAGCAAGGGTCCAACAAGGTGGACAGCCAAAAGTCATCCCTCTGTCTGATGGTTATTATTCGGCTGTCGCTACGCAAGCAACCGAGCATGCTATGGGCCATTTGTGCCAAGGAATGCGAGGGACTCCCTGCCTCCATCTCCACAGCATACTGCCACGGTGCGTCTGGGTCCTCTGTCTCCTCCTCCTCCTCCTCTACCAGATGCTCCTGCTCCTCCACTCCTGTCCGCTGAGTGGAAAAACCACCCATTTCACTCAATAATTCCTGAGCACAAATGTCCTCCTCTACCTCCTCCTCTTCTTCCTGTCCTGCCCCCACAGGGGTCATGTGGCATTGAGATCAGTGCGCCACGTCTACCGCACCCTGACCAGCCATTGTTAACAGCATTTGTTCCAGGACGTGCAACAGAGGAATGACGTCGTTCATCCCATAGTCCTGCCGACTCACGAATAGCGTGGCCTCCTCAAAGGGCCTGAGCAAGCGGCAGGTGTCACGCATGAGCTGCCAATGGCTGACATCGAAGTTACACAGGGGAGTACCTTTATCCGCTTGTAACATCAGGAAATCGGTGATGGCCTTTTGCTGCTCGTAAAGGCGGTCTAACATGTGTAGGGTTGAATTCCACCTTGTTGCAACGTCGCAGATCAGGCGATGATGTGGAATTCCGTTCTGCCGCTGCAGCTCAAGGAGGGTGTGCTTTGCGGTGTAGGAATGGCTGAAATGCATGCAAAGTTTACGTGACATTTTAAGGATGTCTTGCAGTGGGATGGTGGATTTTAGGAACCGCTTGACAACCAGATTGAACACGTGAGCCATGCATGGCGCATGGCACAACCTTCCTTGACGCAGAGCAGACACCATGTTCTTTCCGTTGTCGGTCAACATGGTTCCGATTTTCAGTTTGCGTGGAGACAGCCATCTGTCGATTTCTCTGTTCATTACACTCAGAAGTTCCTCCCCTGTGTGACTACGTTCGCCAAGGCATACCAGGTGCAGAACAGCGTGACACCGTTGCGCCCTGCACATGTGATATGCCGGTCGGGTAATGGGACTTGGCACGGGGGTGGCGGCTGAGGACACGGCGGAAGAAGAGGTGGTAGAGGCGGACATCTTTGCCGGACCAAGGACGTGCAAACGTGGAGGCAAAAGCGGCGTGACCTGTCCAAGTTGCTGGTGCGGCTGTGACGGCACCACGTTCACCCAGTGGGCCGTAAATGACATGTACTGTCCCTGACCGTAGTTACAGCTCCACACGTCGGCGCTGCCGTGCACTTTGGCAGAGACCGACATGCTCAAAGACTGGCCCACCATGTCTTCTACATGTGAATGCAGGGCTGGCACTGCCTTTTTGGCGAAGAAATGACGGCTTGGCACTCTCCACCGCGGCGCGGCACAAGCCATCATTTCTCTGAAAGGTGCTGAGTCCACCACTTGGAAAGGGAGGGACTGCAGCACCAGCAACTTGGACAGGAGGACGTTCAGCTTTTGCACCGTCGGGTGCGTGCTCGCAAACTGTTGTCTCTTGGAAACGGATTCCAAGAAAGACTGCTGACGGAATCCGTGAAGAGGAGTAGCAGGAGAAGGAGCATCTGAACGAGCGGAAGATGCCAACGAGTGACAACTCCCCTCAGCAGAGGTGTTGGAGCCTTGACTGGCTGATGGAGGGCGATTGACGTCGGGTGATGGAGCAAGTAACAGAGCGGGTGATGGAGCGGGGGCTGGGGCGGGCAGAACCGCCGTATCTTTATCACGGTTTTCCCAGGCCACCAAATGGCGACGCTGCATATGCTGCCGCAACGCTGTAGTCCCAACATGGGCCCCCTGGCCACGCTTGACTTTCTGGCCACATAGTCGACATATGGCTACGTTTACTTCCTCGGGCGGCTTGACAAAAAATTGCCACACCGCCGAGTAGGAAACTTTGCCCCCGATACTCCTCACTGGCTGACTGCTGCTTCCTCCGTGCACACCGGCACCACTACTGGCCGTGGTGGTAGGCTGCAGTGGAGCTGGTGCTCTACTCCGTGGCCGTTTGGCTCCACTGACACTGCTTCCACTGACACTGCTGCGACCCTGCTGCTGTCTCCTGGGCAACCCACCGACTGTTTCGCTCACTGCCAAGCTGCCACCCTCTTCTCCTGATGATGCGGAAGAAATTGCCTGATGACGACGAGGCTGCCAAGTGCGATCAACCTCCTCATCATCAAGTAGGGTCTCCGCCTCACTACTAGCCCCCTCGGCTGCGTCTGGGTCAGGAGACAGACCTGTCTCTAGACCGGCTACCGGGCCACTCTCCTCGCCACTACTTCTTCGCCTAGCTGCTGAAAAGGCGGATGTCTCCCCCCGTTCCTGACCGCCCTCTGTTAGCTCTTCCTCACTGTACAGTGGGGCTGAGCCCACAGCATGCGATACTTCGCTTGGTGAGGGAACACCAAAGGACAGGGGCAGGTAGAGGACACGTGATTTCAGTGGGCTTGGTCCCGGGCCATGCCAACTAACGGTTGTGTCTGACATACCCACCGACCGTTGGCTGTAGGTGTCAGAGGTGACCTGGGAAGAGGAAGACGACCGAGCCAACCAATCGATGACGGCAGGGTTGTCGGTGGAGACACGACCGCTGGATGACACCGGGAGCACTGGCCTCAGGCTGCGAATAGTGCTGCCTCGACCCCTTCCTCTGCTGCCACGTCTGCTCGCTCCTAAAACATTGCCTCCTCTGCCACTCCTCTGCATGTTGTCTGACATACTCTTTAATTAAACGATTATGTGTCCCTGAGTAACAATTCTGTGTCCCTGAGTAACAATTCTGTGTCTGTGCGAGTAACAATTCTGTGGCCCTAAGTAACAGTTCTGTGGCCCTCAGTAACAGTTCAGTGTCCCTGAGTAACAATTCTGTGTCTGTGCGAGTAAGAATTCTGTGTCTGTGCGAGTAACAATTCTGTGGCCCTAAGTAACAGTTCTGTGGCCCTCAGTAACAGTTCTGTGTCCCTGAGTAACAATTCTGTGTCTGTGCGAGTAACAATTCTGTGTCTGTGCGAGTAACAATTCTGTGGCCCTAAGTAACGGTTCTGTGGCCCTCAGTAACAGTTCTGTGTCCCTGTGTAACAATTCTGTGTCTGTGCGAGTAACAATTCTGTGGCCCTAAGTAACAGTTCTGTGGCCCTCAGTAACAATTCTGTGTCCCTGATTAACGTTTCTGTGGCCCCAAGTAACAGTTCTGTGGCCCTCAGTAACAATTCTGTGTCTGTGCGAGTAACAATTCTGTGTCTGTGCGAGTAACAATTCTGTGGCCCTAAGTAACAGTTCTGTGGCCCTCAGTAACAATTCTGTGTCCCTGATTAACGTTTCTGTGGCCCCAAGTAACAGTTCTGTGGCCCTCAGTAACAATTCTGTGTCTGTGCGAGTAACAATTCTGTGTCTGTGCGAGTAACAATTCTGTGGCCCTAAGTAACAGTTCTGCGGCCCTCAGTAACAATTCTGTGTCCCTGATTAACGTTTCTGTGGCCCCAAGTAACAGTTCTGTGGCCCTCAGTAACAATTCTGTGTCTGTGCGAGTAACAATTCTGTGTCTGTGCGAGAAACAATTCTGTGGCCCTAAGTAACAGTTCTGTGGCCCTCAGTAACAGTTCTGTTTCCCTGAGTAACAATTCTGTGTCTGTGCGAGTAAGAATTCTGTGTCTGTGCGAGTAACAATTCTGTGGCCCTAAGTAACAGTTCTGTGGCCCTCAGTAACAGTTCTGTGTCCCTGAGTAACAATTCTGTGTCTGTGCGAGTAACAATTCTGTGTCTGTGCGAGTAACAATTCTGTGTCTGTGCGAGTAACAATTCTGTGGCCCTAAGTAACGGTTCTGTGGCCCTCAGTAACAGTTCTGTGTCCCTGTGTAACAATTCTGTGTCTGTGCGAGTAACAATTCTGTGGCCCTAAGTAACAGTTCTGTGGCCCTCAGTAACAATTCTGTGTCCCTGATTAACGTTTCTGTGGCCCCAAGTAACAGTTCTGTGGCCCTCAGTAACAATTCTGTGTCTGTGCGAGTAACAATTCTGTGTCTGTGCGAGTAACAATTCTGTGTCTGTGCGAGTAACAATTCTGTGGCCCTAAGTAACGGTTCTGTGGCCCTCAGTAACAGTTCTGTGTCCCTGTGTAACAATTCTGTGTCTGTGCGAGTAACAATTCTGTGGCCCTAAGTAACAGTTCTGTGGTCCTCAGTAACAATTCTGTGTCTGTGCGAATAACAATTCTGTGTCTGTGCGAGTAACAATTCTGTGGCCCTAAGTAACAGTTCTGTTGCCCTCAGTAACAATTCTGTGTCTGTCCCTGAGTAACAATTCTGTGGCCCTAACTAAAGTTTCTGTGGCCCTAAGTAACAATTCTCTGGCACTCAGTAACAATTCTGTCTGTCCCTGAGTAACAATTCTGTGGCCCTAATAACGTTTCTGTGGCCCTAAGTAACAATTATCTGGCACTCAGTAACAATTCTGTCTGTCCCTGAGTAACAATTCTCTGGCACTCAGTAACAATTCTGTCTGTCCCTGAGTAAAAATTCTGTGGCCCTAAGTAAAGTTTCTGTGGCCGTGAGTAACAATTCTCTGGCACTCCGTAACAATTCTGTCTGTCCCTGAGTAACAATTCTCTGGCACTCAGTAACAATTCTGTCTGTCCCTGAGTAAAAATTCTGTGGCCCTAAGTAAAGTTTCTGTGGCCCTGAGTAACAATTCTCTGGCACTCCGTAACAATTCTGTCTGTCCCTGAGTAACAATTCTCTGGCACTCAGTAACAATTCTGTCTGTCCCTGAGTAAAAATTCTGTGGCCCTAATTAAAGTTTCTGTGGCCCTAAGTAACAATTCTCTGGCACTCAGTAACAATTCTGTCTGTCCCTGAGTAACAATTCTCTGGCACTCCGTAACAATTCTGTCTGTCCCTGAGTAACAATTCTCTGGCACTCAGTAACAATTCTGTCTGTCCCTGAGTAAAAATTCTGTGGCCCTAAGTAAAGTTTCTTTGGCCCTGAGTAACAATTCTCTGGCACTCAGTAACAATTCTGTCTGTCCCTGAGTAACAATTCTCTGGCACTCAGTAACAATTCTGTCTGTCCCTGAGTAAAAATTCTGTGGCCCTAAGTAAAGTTTCTGTGGCCCTGAGTAACAATTCTCTGGCACTCCGTAACAATTCTGTCTGTCCCTGAGTATGAATTCTGTGGCCCTAACTAGCGTTTCTTTGTCCCTAAGTAACAGTTCTGTGGCCCTGAGTAACAATTCTGTGTCTGTGCGAGTAACAATTCTGTGGCCCTAAGTAACAGTTCTGTGGCCCTCAGTAACAGTTCTGTGTCTGTGCGAGTAACAATTTTGTGTCTGTGCGAGTAACAATTCTGTGGCCCTAAGTAAAGTTTCTGTGGCCCTCAGTAACAGTTCTGTGTCTGTGCGAGTAACAATTCTGTGTCTGTGCGAGTAACAATTCTGTGGCCCTAAGTAAAGTTTCTGTGGCCCTAAGTAACAATTCTCTGGCACTCAGTAACAATTCTGTCTGTCCCTGAGTAACAATTCTCTGGCACTCAGTAACAATTCTGTCTGTCCCTGAGTAAAAATTCTGTGGCCCTAAGTAAAGTTTCTGTGGCCCTGAGTAACAATTCTCTGGCACTCCGTAACAATTCTGTCTGTCCCTGAGTAACAATTCTCTGGCACTCAGTAACAATTCTGTCTGTCCCTGAGTAAAAATTCTGTGGCCCAAAGTAAAGTTTCTGTGGCCCTGAGTAACAATTCTCTGGCACTCCGTAACAATTCTGTCTGTCCCTGAGTATGAATTCTGTGGCCCTAACTAGCGTTTCTTTGTCCCTAAGTAACAGTTCTGTTGCCCTGAGTAACAATTCTGTGTCTGTGTGAGTAACAATTCTGTGGCCCTAAGTAACAGTTCTGTGGCCCTCAGTAACAGTTCTGTGTCTGTGCGAGTAACAATTCTGTGTCTGTGCGAGTAACAATTCTGTGGCCCTAAGTAACAGTTCTGTGGCCTTCAGTAACAATTCTGTGTCTGTGCGAGTAACAATTCTGTGTCTGTGCGAGTAACAATTCTGTGGCCCTAAGTAAAGTTTCTGTGGCCCTAAGTAACAATTCTCTGGCACTCAGTAACAATTCTGTCTGTCCCTGAGTAACAATTCTCTGGCACTCAGTAACAATTCTGTCTGTCCCTGAGTAAAAATTCTGTGGCCCTAAGTAAAGTTTCTGTGGCCCTAAGTAACAATTCTCTGGCACTCAGTAACAATTCTGTCTGTCCCTGAGTAACAATTCTCTGGCACTCAGTAACAATTCTGTCTGTCCCTGAGTAAAAATTCTGTGGCCCTAAGTAAAGTTTCTGTGGCCCTAAGTAACAATTCTCTGGCACTCAGTAACAATTCTGTCTGTCCCTGAGTAACAATTCTCTGGCACTCAGTAACAATTCTGTCTGTCCCTGAGTAAAAATTCTGTGGCCCTAATAACGTTTCTGTGGCCCTAAGTAACAATTCTCTGGCACTGAGTAACAATTCTGTCTGTCCCTGAGTATGAATTCTGTGGCCCTAACTAGCGTTTCTTTGTCCCTAAATAACGATTCTGTGGCCCTCATTAACAAGTCTGTGTCCCTGAGTAATGGTTCTCTGTCCCTAAGTAACTTTTCTCTGTCCCCAATTATCGTTTCTGTGGCCCTAACTCTGTCCCTGTCCCTAGTACAGAGCGGTCTGCCTCTGTTCAATAACTGCAGGCAAATGAAGAATTCCAAAATGGCCGCTATTTATAGCTCGACCATTACACAGTGCTGGCTGGCTGGCTGCTGATTGGCTGATGCGATCACATGTAGTTGAGGAATGCATTATGGGTCAGCGCGCCTTGTCTGCGCGCCTTCCCAGACATCCCCGCTCCGTCGCCGCACATGTCAGCCGCCATTTTCTGAAAAATTTCGATTCGCGCGTCTGAATTAGGCTATTTTTCGGATTCGGCACGAATCGAAATTTTTCCGATATTCGACTCGAATTCCACTTCGGATACTTCGATTCGCTCATCTCTAGTTACAATGTATACCTGTAAAATGTTTTCAATAAAAATTTATTGAAAGTAAAGACCACAACTGATCATTTTCTGG
Organism: Staurois parvus; assembly: GCF_062004578.1. Taxonomy (NCBI): domain Eukaryota; kingdom Metazoa; phylum Chordata; class Amphibia; order Anura; family Ranidae; genus Staurois; species Staurois parvus. The sequence continues at coordinate 1,092,269 of NW_028318272.1, forward strand.
CTGCAAAACTGCTTTACTACAAGTATATATGCTTTTTCTGTTATTCAGTAGTGTGATAATCATCTCACTTTCTATTTCCTTCCTCACTCTTGTTGATGTATTATTATTCTTATTATGTGCAAACTTCAATAAAAAGTTATTGGGGGAAAAAAAAGAAAATGGAATAACCCTAGGCCAGAACTTGCTCAGAGGACCAGTCTATTTGAGGGGCATGAAGGTGAAGTCAGGGATGGCCCAAAAGAAAAAGATCAATTTGTGGTGGTGTACCCCAAAGATATTTTAATAAGATGAGTCTTGTAGTAGATAGTTCCCACAGTGACATCAATAGCAAACTAAAAGAGGGGAGGAGAGAGAAATGAGCAGATGGTTAAGGGGTGCCACAGTACCTCTAGCCACAAAGTTGCAGGCAGCCTGAGGGCCTATGTAGGCTGAAATAATTCTAATTTTGTAATTAGACCATTTATTTATAATTATATTTTACTACCTCTATACCAAATGTTCTAATACCACATTTATCTTCTGGCACCAAACCTTTTAGGATGGCTAATAAGGCCATCCCAGAGGTACAGTGAATTAGAGTTGGCAAGGTTCCTATTCACAAAATGTACAAAAGACTTTCGACTACATGTCACCTCTGCAGTTTTGTACAAAGTTAACATTTAAACAGTTATCTGCCACCACTAAACCACCAACGGTAAGCTCTGCATTAAAGTGCTTTTATTGCTTTTATTAAGCCCCAGGTATAGAACCCAATGTACATTTTTCTAATATTATCTTAAGGGCATATAGACATAATAATAATAATAATATTATAATAATAATATACCATCATGCATTCTGTGTTCTGAGTAACTTTCCTTGTATGTTGTCATTGAGCTATACTTGTGCTCTTACTCTCAGCAGAAAATGTGCCACATCTTCAGCTAAAAGTGGAGCTTCCAAATTAGGTTTATTTACTTTTTCCACCTGTCTACATCCTTCATCGCTAAGGGGGAAAAAAGCCGAACAGGATTCTCAGGGCACTGAAATTTCATAACCACAAATTAATGCTGTAAAAGGTACAGATCAATCAACACTTTCCCATAAGACCTAAAATGATTTTTTCGTTTATTGCAAAAGAGAAATCAAAATGTAATATTGTCTGCACCTGTCTTGGAATAGATACATATATATATGGTCTGCTCTGTCTAAAAACAGGATTCCTCATGGGAGATCATGATGCAGAGAAAAAAAATTCTTTAGAATTTGTGAGGCTTTATCATGAAAATAACATGATATTATATAAAAACATGAATTTTTAAATGCAAAATATGAGTTACTAAAAGTAAGTATGCACTTATAGTTGGTGTGTAGTCTTCTTTTTAAATGTACTTTATTTGTGTTAAATATATTTGTTATATATTATCAAGAGATTGTGTTAGGGGAAGCCCTGTGATTTGGAATAGTGCAGCCAATGGCTTCATCTCTCAAGCACGACAACATTACCGTTATATGCCAGCTGGTATTAATATGAGGTTATGCAATGCTTTCCTGAAGCATCCTCTAAGAGCAGTTCCTGTATTACGATTCTTCAGTTTTCAGGAGCCTGTTTTTAAACAGAAACTGGAGCCAGCAAAATGTAAAGCATTAACATGAAGTTTACATTTTCAGAAATAACTCTAGTCCAACTGCATTACATGCATGTTCTAGAAGTCTAAAATTTTACTTTTAAATGTACTCGTTTTCCAATCCTTGCTTGCTGCCTCTTTATCTTCTGGATATACAGTATATACTGTATACAGTATGTTATATAAAAAAGAAGGTAGTAGCATGGAGAGATTTTTATTAATCAGCCCTCTGTTTATTTGAATTGTTTGTATTGATCCAGTGCGTGCACGGACATAGGACATTTGGGCTGAATTACTTTGGTGCAGTTTGCTCCTGTGAATTTTATGTGTGTGTTTGTATCCACTTTAAGACAGGCTAATGTACATTTACATTGCCAGTTTAAAGTGTTATACCCAGATGATGCCTGCAGCTACAAGCATCATCTTAGCATTTTTTTTAAGGCCGGCAATGCTGTGTTTTGTAAAAGCAAGCCTAACAGCTCTCCTGTGCATCTTCAGGCTCTCCCGTCCCAGCAGGGAGCCCAGCACTGAAGCCGATGGTTCCATTGGCTTACCAAAGAGGTGATCAGGGATCAGAACATCCTCAATCATTTCTATGGTATACAAACCTGGAAGCGATGGGTATATTATCACTTCTGGTTTCGGTCTTTTGTTTAATGGCCAGTATAGGCTTAGGAGAGCTTCAGATAGAACTGTTTCAGATTTGATCCAAACCTTTCAAGGGCAGAGGAGAAATTTGGGGATATAAGACCCAAGATGTCTCCATAAACTGGACCTGTCACTGCATATTGTTATCACAAGAGATGTTGATATTCCTTGCGATACCAATACAAGTGATTCGAAATTAAAGAAAGAAGCAGTGTAAAAATAAAAAAAATACAATAAATAATAAGAAAATGTTTAAAGCGTTCCTGTCCTCCCCATGTTCGCGTGCAAAGGTGAACACATATATGTTGCACACACAGGCGACCACACATATGAGGTATTGCCGCGAATGTTATGGCAAGACCTCCTATGTAACTCTAAACTGGTAATCTGTAATGGCTTTTAAAGCATCACCTATGGAAATTTTTAATAGTTTGGCACCATTTCACTAGCATGCACAATTTTAAAGTGTGACATGTTAGATATCAGTTAGATATTAGTTTACTTGGTGTAACATCATCTTTTATATTTTACGAAAAAATTGCATATTATTCTAAGTAAATTTTAGCAAGAACATATACATTTTAACATGTAAACAAAAAGTGTCAAAGTAGGCCTAGTTATACAGTATTTATGAAACGTTTACGAGGTGAAACATACCGTCCCTCAACCATCTTGCCTTTCATTATGTTATATCTTATGTCAAATATATACAGTATATCTATCTATATTTTTTTATTTAATCCTACAAATAATTGTAGAAAAGAGAATACAGCTTCACCGAATGTAGAGAAAATGTTACTCCTGTCATAACTCTTTTGAAGCCTAGGCATAGTACGTTTTTTTTCTTGTGTAAATATTGAGCACACATTTTCCTAGCAACAGCAGGAATATTTCTCTCATGTAAGCTTGTTAACACATGAACACATGTAGGCTGATCACTAAGGATGTAGTGCATTAATGCTAAGGAAAAAAAAATGTTTGGAAGTGCTGCAATATTGCTTGCACACACAGATTCGCCAGTGGTGGAGGAACAGTCTAAATGGTCTGTGTTTTCTGGGTTAAAAGCTGCTTAAAATGTGCTAAACTGGTATGTCTTTTCCTTGAATTTATTTCCTGACTGGTATTTAAACCTCAATGTTTAGAGCTTCTCTCTCATTGGTCAATATAGCACACTCATGATTGCTATTGTTTATCAAGTGACTCTCCCATGTCATGTGACCATCCTTTTACCTGATTAGCAACTTTATCTGGCTCATTTGTGTTGCAGTTTTCCTAAACAGAAACCAATAGAGGTGCATCAAATCATGTAAGGCTAATCGTTTCACATTATTGAAGATTAGAAATGAGCTTGAGCTTCCTCCAATCTCATCTGTAGCTGAACATGTACTGTTTTTTAAAGTGTTAAAAGAAAAAAAAAGATATCCCCCTGCAACACAGTGGTATAATTTGCTAGTATTAATCGCATGCTAGCACATTATAAGAGACTCACTTTAAAAAAAATCCCTCCAGTGACGCACTATCACTGTCAATTCTATCTTCACCCAGTCTTTCTTCCAGGTTCACAGACTCTGGCCATTTGACTGGCTGAACGGCGGTGATGTCACTCGCACATGTGTACAGGAGTCACGGCCATGGCACACAGCTCTGAAGGGATGGCATGTGGATAATGTTCCTTCAGAGCGCATGCGTCGGAGACATCACCGGCTGCTGCTCACTGGAATATCTCTTAAACGGTGTACGTTTAGGATATATTCATTTTACCTACAGGTAAGCTTTATTATAAGCTTACCTGTAGGTAAAAGTATCAAAAACGAGTTTACTACCATTTTAATTCTATTGATCTGCGGCCTGGGTAATTCCCACCCAGCAACAGGGATAGAAACATGACATGTTTGCATCTTCAACTCTGAAGAAACTCTATTCAAACTTTTTATTATGCAAAAAAGGAAAAAACAATGATACAGAAAATTTTAACTCAGTTTTTACAATTAGAAAGAAAAACAAATATTACAATCTAACACCTGTTTGTACATAAAAGATCTATAAAACACAGTCAAACATGCTATTCATGTTGGTGTGTATGATATGTGTCCCAAAAATAAAAAGGCACTTCCCCCCCTCAACAAAAAAACATAAATACATGTCCGCAAAACAACAAAAAAGCACAAAAATTATAATAACACTTGTTTCGCCCTCCTATATAAGCCTGCTGGATAAGCTAGGTAAACGCATTTTTTTAAGGTTCCACTGTAATCAACAGAGCAGTTTGTGATTGCTTTGGACTCTTCTAGGCTTCACTGGTTATGGGTTTGGCTGTTTCCCTTTGTCTTCTAAGTGCATAAATAGTCTGGGGCCTGAGGCATCCCTGTTCTTGTCCAGGAGGAGAAGTTCCCAGCCTGAAGGGCATCTGCTGTTCTGGGCAGCCTCGCTGTACTTCTAAATGTGCTTATCAAGGTTCCAGCTATGCTAAGACCTGGGGAGCCTGTTCTGCTGAAACTTGCTGGAACTGATTAAGAGATTGAGAATCTGGTCTGGAGGGTTTGCAAGAGAAATGTCTAGCTGATATTTGAAGGTGGCACCTAATTGTCAAGGGGCATTGTGAGTACAGGCCTGTGTGTAATGACTGTGCTAATACTATCCCTTGTGCATCGGTGCCAGAGCTTGCTTGAATTGGGACATTTCCAATGCTGTCTCAGTATTGGTCAATCCTTTAGTTGTTGCTAGAGGGATCATACTAAAAAGCTTTGACAAAAGAAGGGTGTCCTCGTGTTACTACATTGTGCTACTGGAGTATCCCACAGCTTCCCTGCATCCTATCCAAGTTCAATTTTCAATAAAGCATCAAAAAGATACTCCTAGACTATTCACTGAGCTAAAAGAGTGAATATTAACATGTGCTAGACATGTCATTACGATTCATTTTTCAGACAAAAATTTCATTTTCAAAGATTTGGATGTTCAGTATATGAATCTACAAATGGACATAGCAACAAATGTCTATAAAAAATTACAATAAAATTAACAAATGCATTCATTTCATTTGTTTCATTCAGATGATGTCACAAAATGTGATAATAGTTTGGGCCCATGGGAAAATGAATTACATTTTTGAATTTGTTCAATAATTTGAATTTGGATAACAGGTGGATCCGAATGTCATTCCATTTGTTAATTTGGATGCACATAACATCAGTCGATATTGTTTAATCAGATCATGTCATTTCTGTTGGTGGGTTGGACTAGTGTCCAAAAATATAAAATCTTTCCTAATTGAATCCATCTGATTTGATATTTTATAGAATATATAGCAATCTTCTGGAAAAACATCAACATTTTTCGATTCCATCTGGACCAATGAATATCCGTAACAAGTGCTGAAGATACATAACGAATTCTGAAAGTGAACATATCAAATATGATAAAACCAAACTCTTCAATAAACGAATGCATCTGAACCTAAACACAACAAAACTTTCTGGCATGAGCATGTGCCTGGCTGCCACTGCATTAGTCTGGAAAAAGAACCCGTGGCAAAATAATGGGCCCTCTGAGGGGTTAGTGCTACACACTGCAAGAGCATATAACAGAACACTCAGAATTTGCAAAGAATACTCTGATACATGTTTTCTTAGGGGGCAATAGAAAGATTAAGCAGGAATGTAATGTTAAAAAAGAGTTGTATAAGGTAGAATTTTAAAATAAACCACAAGTAGCCAATATTATTCAGGTGGCAAAGTGTGCGGTGAAGATAAAGAGGTAAAAAGGGCAGATTTTTTTAGTACTTTATATGGATTAAGCTCGTATTTAATTGCATAAAGTAATGCAAGTACCTCTAAACAGAATACAAACTATTATAGTTTGGCCAAAGGAAACATAAACAATTGCAGACCTTAAAAAAACATTGCTGCTGGTCATGCTCTATGACTAAGCCCATAAGGTCAAAACATGTCAGAAAGGGGCGGCCTCCTCGTAGAGATGAACTGTATTGCTTATATGGGAACATCATTTGCTTGTGGCTTCTCCTTTTCTGGTGGGCATGCTGTTTGAGTTTACAAAGAAAACAAACAGGAAGGTGCAAGCACCTAGTGCATTACCAAAATATATTGGAGGGTATAAAACTGATAAAAATGGGTACTCACAAAAGTACAACATATAAAAGCATGTAAATCAGAAGATGCAGAGCGCATGCGCGGTCGGCTCCGGGATGGACGCTCACTGACCAGAGCTCCGTCCACCTGCCAGCGCTAACTCGGCACAATCCGATCCCAGGAGACATTGACACCACAAGTACATAGATAAAGGTCATGGAACCCTCTGACAATATGACCCACCTCCACAAAGCACCGGGACAACCAGGGAAGTTGACAAACTTCTTCCCTGCCCTCGGCCCCTGCAGCCAAGATGGCGCCGGCTGCAGGACAAGCAGCCTCTGCTCACATGAAGGGGACAGCACAGCATACCACCCGGACCTCAGGCTGAAGGCACCACTATATCCAGGAGACCCAGGTCAGTCCTCTCCTCCCCTGTCTCCTACTATCAACAGCCCAGCTAAATCCGGACCTAGACTGGACACAGACATCTCCTCTGACAGACAGCCTTCCTTCTCAGCTACAAATCCTGAAAACAACTCTCCATCTTTAATTGAATCTTATTCTGCCTCTGACCAACCTATCACAGAAATTTCCATGAAAAACATGCCCCTCTCTCTAGGACAAACACTGCATAACAATATGACGGCGACACTATCCCAAATCTCCAATACGGTACAAAAACAAGAACAACGTATCCACCATATTGAGAACAAACTGGGAGAAATGTGTACCGCACACAATGATCTCATAGATGCACACGCAGACCATGAAGCGGATATTGAACAAATCAACCTCAAACTGGCAGACCTAGAAGATCACTCCAGGCGAGATAACATCAAATTCCGCGGTATCCCTGAATCCATCACTACGGATGCCATAGTACCATATATTCAACAATTCATGAAACACCTCATCCCTACACTTACAGATGTAGAGCTCGCCATAGACCGTGCACATAGAACTCCCAAACCATCATTCCTACCGGCCGCAATACCCAGAGAGACATTGGCGTGCATACATTTCTATCACGTGAAAGAGAAAATAATGATAGCCGCTAGAAATTCCACCTTACTTCCAGCAGCACAAGCAAATATCAAATTATTTGCTGACCTATCCAAAGCTACACTTCTCAACCGTAAGAAGCTTGTCACCATAATGAAAGCATTGCGGAACCATGGAATCGGATACCAATGGGGTTTCCCCACGAAATTAACCATCAGATACCAAGGAAGACTCTACAAGTTCAAAAACCCTAGAAGTAGGCATTGAACTCCTGAAAACATGGAACATCATTCCGGTGGACTCCCACCAACCCGCCTCTAATCGTCCGCAACAAATGGACGCAGACTGGTCATAACTTCAAAACGACCTATACTTTCCAACACCCAACAAACTGGGCACCGCTTCACAAACAACTAAAGCTGGCAGACGGCCCCTGTCTGAACATTCTTAAATTCCAAGTTTTCTTTCAGCATGATCTCTACAATGAGTCATGCTTGCTCAAGCCTCCACGTTACGCAGTAGCAAACGATGCTACACATGTTACTTGTATTTTTTACAAGTCTTTTTTACTCCTCTCCCCTCTCCGCACTACCAGTGAACCAACACAAAACTGTCCCTCTCAAAGAACTCCACCACAAGATGGAAAACCTCTTCCACAACAGCGATGGAACCAAGCCCACAACATCACATCATTGGATGACCGCCACCCGCGCCATGAAGAAACTCACCCTTCTCCACAGTCTCTGAAACATCATCACTACTCCATACAAACCACCAACAACCAACAAAATGATTAATATATCATCGCTAAATGTCAGAGGCCTCAACTCTCCCTATAAGAGATCCTTACTCCTGAGAGAAGCTTGCTCCCTACACAGCACAGAAAAAGACTACACCTACTATTCCCCATCCCACCTATCCTACTCCAGAATTGACTTCTTCATCACTGACAAATGGACCTTACAACATGTTACTTCCTCAAAGACAGGCACTATCACATGGTCAGACCACGCTCCAATCGCTATGTGAGACCATGTGGGACAGACTTTATGAGAGTTAGGCAACTTTATTCAAATATTCCTTTCTCTGCTGCTATCAAGTAATACTGTGAGAGAATAAACTTTGCCCTCACCACTTGTGCAAGTCTGCTTCTGTTGGCTGCCTGGAATTCCAGCCACAAGAGTCACAAACACACATAAAATCTGTTACATAGAATGTGCTACTGACAGCAGCCTAATTTGCATTTACAAAGTCAAGACAGGACTTTTGAGTTTATATAAAAAAATTCAGAGTAGAAACTGCAGGAACATACTCCCCTACATTTGTACACTTATCCCAGTGTTTAACTAATGCCTGGAAAGCTTTGTCATAGAAAGATTTGTCAGTACGTCTCTACCATCATAGGACATTCTTGAATGATTGTGTTCACTGTTCACACAGAAAAATTAGTCTTGTGCAATTCTGCAACAGGTTATGCATCGATTATCCAGGATCAGGCATTCCACACTCTGAATGTTCACAGGAATAACTGATGTAGGCTGGGATCATCACTGGTGGACGTACGGCCATCTTTGAAACATTTACACCATTCAAATGTCTTACTGTGGCTCAGTGTCTCATTGCTGTACTGTGCTTAAAGTCTTATGTAGTTATCCACGGGTTTTAGGCCTTCATTCACAAGAAACTCTATCACCACTCGCTGTTCAATGCATGCACTAACACTGTTTTCTGCCATCTTGATTAATGGTCTCTGGACTGGCTCATGACATGTGCGCCACCTATCAGTAATAGGACACACTTGCCACGTTCTACTGTGTGTAATACCACCATGCTAGCATCTCTTTTTTATACCTGTAAATTTAAAAATTAAAAATCTAAGTTTGACTTGAACAACCCTTGTAAAAAAAGGTGAACTATAAAATCACAAAAGAAACAAAAGAAAACTTTACATGAACTCTTGAAATATATTTATTAAACCAAGCCTGTGCTATTTTTTACACTCTTTCTCTGTGATTAGTTAGCTCCGAACACATTCTGATTGACAGCCCTGAGAATCTTCTTAGTTCCGACATTTTCATTTTAACTTTGGAATTTTGTATTTGAGCAGCTTGGAGTCTGCTTCTGTTGTGTTTGTAAATAGTTCTCCAGCATCACAAGCAGGTGTTCTCAGGTCCACATATTACCAGAAAGATAGATTGTGGTAGGCTTGTGCACTATGGCAATATCTGAATAAAAAAAATAAAGTGTGATAGCAGATGTGCTCGCTGCATGAATCTCAAGATTCGTTATGCAATGTTAAATGGAGTGTCTCTTTAATATAAATGTATTTGAACGTGATATAGGATGAGCTTGCACTTTGAGTATTATTTTCAAACAGCACTGTCTCAGAATGAAAACATATACATTTTACCCCAGCAGATACTATGCACACAAGTTTCATATTTGGTTTAAACATTTATTTTTTTACACTGTAGAGTGCTATTGTCTTCAAAAAGTGATTTCCAACATGTTGCAATAAAATTGCAGTAGATATTCCCCCAAACCTTTGCTTCCTTGGGATGTAATATTTCTAGGAAAAATGACAAGATGGATGACAGTGCTATAGTCATACAGTTTGTAGGATCAAGTCAGTGACAAGTGATCTTCCTAATAATAATGTTCAAGGACAAACATGAACCTGTCTGCGTGGAGCACTATTGTGTTGCTCCTTTGTTCCTTCACTTCCACTCCTGAACAGGCTCTTGATGAATGCATACTGAACACTAACCTAAAATTAAAACTTTTAAATGATAAAACTATAAATTATAAACTTTTAAAATTAAAAACTTATATATAAAAGATTTTTTAAATGATGCACTTTACAAAACACAGATTACCATATACTGTAGCTAAATTGTGTTCTAATTCGTTATTTTGGCTGACAACAGCAATCACACCATTATAAACCTTGATCATTTCACCAGCGCTTGCTTTTTTCAATATAGGCACTGGCCAGGTGCTTGCTGCCTATTAATGTTAATGCATGCAGTCTGATGATATGTTGCACTGAGGTGAACACAATTGGAACGATCAGCCTTAAGAAATGATCATAAACATGTTTCAACAACAGTTATTGATATCTGACTTCAAAGTGTAAAGTAGAGTGAGCTACAAACATTACAGTTTGTAGGATTTGTATTTGAGTAGTAGTGGGTAGATATGTGTATCAAGTGTAGAAAACCTTCAAAACAGCAGGCAAGGATGAGGAATGCAGAGTTGATGCAATGATACTGTGATATGTAAGTGAAACAGTGTAAGCAGAATGTGTCTGTCTTAGATAAGACACACAGGATGCTGTGAAAGCGGGATTGGAAGCAAAAGGAACAGAGAGGGAGCCACAATGAGAAAATCACTGGAGTGCTGCAGTGACTGGAGAGGCATAGGGGAATCCATGAGGCTGCCATGTTCAGGAGTGACAGGTGCGTGGTGAGGATGAAGAGGGCTGTGTTTGCTAGAGCAGCCTGAGTTGTACGTAAGGAGTACTGGAGACATTATGTATCTAGATTTCACTAAAGCATTTGATACAGTACCTAATAAACGCTTGATCTACAAATTAAGATCTTTGGTCATTGACTGGATCATATGTACCTGGATAGAAAACTGGCTGCAGGAGCATGTCCAGAGTGTAGTGATTAATGCCATATTTTCCTGAATGGTATAGAGTTGTGAGTGGTGTGCCCCAAGGATTTTTACTGGGACCAATTCTGTTTAACTTGTTTGTAAATGATATAGAGGTTGGAGTAAATAGTTAAAGAATAAGTTCACCTTTTAAACAAAAATAATGCATTCAAATTTTTTTGCAGGTAAAAAAATGTGCATTTATTATTTTTGTTTACAGAAGCCTGGAAAGCATTGCACCAGTGATAAGTAAATTGCTGACATATTCTGAGATATTTTGTAAATTGCTGACATATTCTGAGATATTCTGACAGGAAGATTCAATGAACTACCAAAGCGCCATGGTAGTTAATTGAAAACTACAAGCTGGCAGCTGCTAAGGCTGTCGGGACTTGCAGTCCATTCATTCACGGACGTTTGTGAATGAGTGATGCAGCCATGTGGACAGAGCCCCTCATGGCCACGCTGTTTTCAAATTTGACAGATAATATGGGAAGAATTCTCCCTGTACTATCTGTCAGGGGGAGGGGGGCAGTGGGCTGCCGAGGCTATGGAAACATGTTACATGTTCCACCCTAAAAACAGGTGAAACATGTAACGTTCCCAAAAGTGAAGCTCTCCTTTAAATCTTAGTGTTTGCTGATGATACAAAAGTAGGCAAGGCAATAATTTCCCAACAGGATATTGCATATAGGATATTTACAAAAAGACCTTGATAAAATAGAGGGGTGAGCAGCTAAATGGTAGACAAGGTTTAAAGGAGAAGTACAGCCGAAGCTCAATTGGCTGTACTTCTCCTGTGGATCACAGGAGTGCAGTTTGTTCTGCACTCCTGTGACCCATTTTCAGCTGACAGTGAACTTAAGTTTGCTGTTGGCTGACATCACTCAGCCGGTTCAGGCTGGGGAAATATCCATCCCAGAATCTGGAGCAGCACCTCTCAGTGAAGTGCTGAGACCTTGAGCCAGCCACTCCCCCTCCCTGCATCCTGTTTTCTTTATATTGCCTCCTTTTTGTGAAAACCCTGGTGTTCCTGCCAGTCCCTCTGTTTTCCTATCAAAAACTAACTACACTAGGCATGATAACACCATGATCAGTTCTCTAGCTGTGCTGAGAACTTAGCCTGTGCTCCTCCAATGATCAGACTTGTCCTGACATGCTCCCCCCCCCCCGCACACTCTTTCACTGCGAAGAACAGTGCTTCTCCTCCCCTAGCTCTTATGCAGATGATGAGAACAGAGGGGATGTAATCACTAATAAAAGAGGGGAAAAAGGTGTTATATAATTTTGCTTGTACAGTGCTCAGCATAAATGAGTACAACCCTTTTGAAAAGTATGATTTTAATCAATATCCCAATGGACAAAAGAACAATTTCCAAAATTTTGACAAAACTGAGTTTTATAGAACATTTGTTTATCTCATTACATGAAAGCAAAGTTATTAATATAACATAGGTTACTAAATCTTCAGTTTTACTTAACCACTAGCCTGCAGGGCACTTCCTGCCCAGGCCAATTTCCAGCTTTCAGCGCTGTCACACTTTGAATGACAATTGCGCGGTCATGCAACACTGTACCCATATGAAATTTTTATCATTTTTTTTAGACAGCTAGAAATTTATTTTGGTGGTATTTAATCACCTCTGGGATTTTTAATTGTTTCTTAAACAAACCAAAAACCACTGAAAATTTTGAAAAAAAAAGTTTTTTCTTAGTTTTTGTTATACAATTTTGTAAATAAGTGATTTTATCCTTCACTGATGTGCGCTAATGAGGCTGCAGTGATGGGCACTGATAGGCTGCACTGATGGACACTGATAGGTGGCACTGATGAGGAGGCACTGGTAGGTTGCACTGATGGGCATTGACAGGCATCACTGATGGGCACTGAAAGGCATCACTGATACATGCCACTGATATATGGCACTGATAGGCGGCACTGACTGGCACTGTTAGGCGGCACTGACTGGCACTGTTAGGCAGCACTGACTGGCACTGATAGGTGGCACTGACTGGCACTGATAGGAATCACTGACTGACACTGATGCGCATTGATAGGCAACACTGACTGGCACTGATAGGTGGCACTGATTGGCAGCATTGATAGGTGGCACTGATTGGCATTGATAGGTGGCACTGACTGGCACTGATGGGTGACATTGAAAGGCAGCTCAGATGGACACTGATATGTGGCATTGATGTGCACTGGTATACACTGATATGTGGCATTGATGTGGCACTGACACGTGGCACTGATGAGCACTGACTGCTGGCACTGATGGACACTGACAGGTGGCACTGCTGGGGCTACACTGATCATCAGGGCACACTGATCATTAGTGCCCTGATGACCAGTGTACATGTCCCCTCCGCGGAAAGCCGATTACCGGCTCTCCTCTCCTCTCGAGCTGTCAGCGTGAAAGCTCAAGAGGAGAGAAATGCCGATAACCGGCATTTCCGTGTTTACATGTGATCAGCTGTGATTGGACACAGCTGATCACATGACCGAGCTGACATCTTCGGCTCTTTCTGTGATCCGCTGTGTCCGAGGGACACAGCACACCAGAGATCAGAACGAGAGAACCACCTTGCGCCCGTCATTGTACTATATTGTGGTTAAATTAGTTGAGGCAAAAATGAATACACCCCACAACAAAAACTACTACATCTAGTATTTTGTATGACCTTCATGATTTGTAATGACAGGACCAGGCATGACATGAACAAGTTGGTGACATATTGCAACATCTATCTTTTTCTATTCCTCTTTTAGAGCCTGGATGCTGGATGGAGAGTGATGCTCAACTTGTCTCTTCAGAATTCCCCATAGGTGTTTGATTAGGTTCAGATCAGGAGACATACTTGGCCACCGGATCCCTTCACCCTGTTCTTCTTTAGAAATGCAACAGTGGCTTTAGATGTGTGTTTTGAATCATTGTCATGTTGGAAAAGTGCACAACGACGAAGGGCATGGATTGATGGTAGCATCTTCTCTTTCAATATAGAGTAATTCATGATAATATCAATGAAATGCAGTTCCCTGACACCAGCAGCACTCATGCAGCCCCACAGAAGGACACTGCCACCACCATGTTTCACTGTAGACACCATGCACTTTTCTTTGTACTCCTCACCTTTGCGACGCCATAGAGTTTTGAAGCCACCCGTTCAAAAAAAATTTATCTTGGTCTCATCACTCCAGAGTACAGAGTCCCAATAGTCCTCTTCTTTTTCAGCATGGGCCCTGGCAAATTTTAGCAGGCTTTTTTATGCATGGGCTTTAGGCTTCCTTTGTAGATGACATCCATGCATGCCATTCCTCTGCAGTGTACGTCATATTGTGTCACAGGAAACAATCACCTCAGTTTGGCTTTCTACTTCTTTAGCTAACTGCAGTGAACTTGCATGACAATTTTCTGCAACCTTTCTCATGAAAAGATGCTCCTGTCAAGGTGTTAACATCTGTGGATGGCTTGGACGTCTCTGAGATGGTTGCAGTTCCATTAAATTTAAGTTATATTTTTGTATCACTTTTACTACAGTATTCTGACTGATAAGTAAACCTTTGCTGATCTTCTTGTAGACTTCACCTTTCTTGTGTAAAGAAGTTATTTTCTTTCTCAGGCCATGCTACATTTCTCTTCCATGTACTGCCATTGATGACAGCATGAAATGGGAAGGGGTTTTCTTTGTTAAGTAACACCCTTTTATAATCAACTGTCTGCTGGACACCTGTTTAATAAATAATTAGACTCACCTATAGTTGAATTATTGTTAATTAGGAATTTGTTGTCTAAAATTTAGCTTTGCTCCTAAGACTTTCATTTGGGTGTATTCATTTTTGCAATATGGTCTTGAATGAATTTCTTATGAAAAATACTTTTTTTGTGTGTGAAAATTAAAAATGTTGTTTGCAATCAATGGCCCGCATTTGTAGGAGTATTTTGTAGTATAGTGTCCCATAGAAAATGTTGATTTTCAAAGGAAAGTGAAGGTTTTCTGACAAATCTGTTGGGGTGTACTCATTTATACTGAGTTCTGTATTTATACCCAAATGTTTTGCATTTAATTTCTATTTTAAATTGAATGGGTTGTTTTACAAGGTGACAGTTTACAATTACTTTAGGAGGGGACATGATTGCAATAAACAAATCATTGAATGGTGACTCTAGAATTGGGAGGAAACTATTTAGGCTAATGTTTCTAAAGAAGACATGAAGCTGTATGAGAAGCCACTAAATTTTAAACTGTGTGAGGGGTACTATTCGAGAGATAAAGATGTGGAATTCCCTTTTGCAGTTGGTGGTGTCAGTGGTGTCTGTGAGGAGTGAAGATAAATGTAAAATAAAATTAAGATGTGTTTCTTAGTGAACACAATGTACAGGGATAATAAAAATTGTAGCATTATACACACATACATGTACACAATTGAACTGGATGGACAGGTGTTTTTAAAATGGTACTTCACTTTCTTAATCAACACTGGCTATTTTAATCCTTATGCTGCTAGTATTAGTAAATAGATAGGAAAGTATAATCATATTTTCCTTTTTGTAAACTTTTTCATACATTTTTTTCAGTTATTTGCTGGTTCCCATGTCTAGGCAAATGATGTCATACTTCAGAGGCTGCCCACCCTGTTTCCAGTCACAGTATCATATCCAATAAACTCAGGCTTTAGTCTAGAGGGTTTTTTTTTATAGATTATTGCAGTTTTCAACCAAAGAAGCAGGGAGGAGGGCTGAAGGTGTAGGATGCTAAAGCCACATGAAAAACTTAGGAAATGGCTTCCTGAAAAATCCCAGCAGGATTAGGTCCTTTAGCAGCCTTTAAAATATACCAATGGAGAGGTGACAGCCAAGTAAACCTGTGAATCTATGAGAGTAGTCACAGTATTTTTGTAGGACCTCCTGGCATCTTACCCTCAATGGGTAATTCAATACTTGGAACTGCAGTTGAAAGGTCCTTCCTCTCTAGCCCAGCTTCCACAAGCAACTTTCTGCAAGCCCCCAGCAAATAGCATCTGCTGAGGCCTAATAATAGGTTGTCTGAACTAAACATGTATCCTTCAAGTAGAAGCATGTAAACATAGTAGTATATTTATAATCTGTATCACAAACTCAAGTGCACTTCATCTTTGCACAGAACATGTATTCTAAAATTAAACAGTGCTGTTATGCATAAGCAAATGTTGCCTGTTGCAAATGTTGCTTTTGTCAACAGAAAAGCCTACATTTCTATCTATAACCACTCCCTCTTGGACACTAATGTATGCAGAGGGAAGTGACTCTCATGGGAAATGTAATACAAAAAAACAAAAAACTGTCAAGTAGGATGAGCACCCAGCAAAATGGTAATGATCAATCCAGAGGGAACCTCAACTGATTGTTAAAAGCTACATTATTATAAAACCAAAGAACGCATTTTGTGTTTTGTTGTCACTTCTGCAGAACAATGGTGTGACACAAATTCTATATATTTAATACATGGTACAGAAAAGAATGGAATTTGGGGGGATCAGCAGATTGCATATAAATTCAGACCTAATATAACATGATATGCATAATATATTATATAAAGGTAAAGAAGTACTGGATGGAAATGCAAAGAATAGTGATGCACCAAGCACACCTGGGTAAAATAAATGAGTAAAGTTTAATAAAATTTGGGTGCTGATTTTAAACTTCATTGTAGATTAATTGGAACCAAATGTTAAATATCAGTTATGGACATTTTCTGGGTAAATAGACAAGGGATTATTTAAAAAAATGGCATTCTGGCATGTTGGTAGGCAATTGTTTTTTGCAGCAGGTCAGGTATCATGACTGACATAAGTTGTGTTTTTTTTTATTGTTTACATTTTTTTATGAATATTTAAGGGCACTATGTACCCCTTAACCATTCACATGGAGGGAGGTATGTGGGTGCCCCTTATTGTTAAAGAGATCTTCTAAATTTTGATAAGCCCTTTTCCTACAGAAGAGGGCTATCACTGGGCCAACAGATAGACAAGGTGTTTTGTCAGGAGGGTCCCCCATGTTGAGAGCATATAGCCTGATATTGATCAAGAAGGGAGTGAAAATCCATCCCCCCTTTCCTGGCTGTATGCTTAGATAAGATCTTGGTATGGATTTTCTTGGGGTTTTATGGAGTTCCCCCTAAGTCAATATCAGACTTAAAGGGGGTGGTATAAATGAAGGGGAACCCTTTTTTTCTTTTCTTCAGAGATATCACTATTTGTTAAGGTCTTGGCAGTGCTTGTACTGTACTGTAGTGAGCATGTAGAGGCAAATAGTAGGTGAAACATGATATGTGAAATATAAAACATATGACAGGCAACTATAATGTGGAAATTAGAGCAAGTAGTAAATTTTAAAGAAAGAAATGGGGTCAATGAAGAGATAGAATGATTTCTCCATAGACTTACATCTTGCAGGATGATATCCAGAGCACTTAGCATCATGCAGGTATGTGGGGCCACTGTGTAAATGGCTGCCAACATGTGTAACAGAGAGTCCCCTGTATCTGGATGCACTCAGTTCCACAAAAGGAGCATGTATGCACAGTGTGGACCATCCCTCATTGGATTGAACTTGTTAGGATCCTTTCAAATGGACATTGTAATTAGATCCACCATTCAGTTTTTCTGGCAGATATGAATGCACAGTAAGCTCAGTGTTAGTCCATGAGCAGGTTGATGTACACAGTTGTGCATCTGTTTACGTCTGATTACCTCTGAGTCAGTCTACGTCCAAAAAAATGTAAAAAGTTTGTGTCCATGTCAGTTTTTCCACACCTAAACATGGATCAATAGCAATAGAGGTAAATGCAGATATGTATACATTTATATCCATCTGCTCATAGACCTAACATATATCCATTAAGATCCACATCTTGTAATGGAGGAGAAGCCTGATTGGACAAGGATATCACAAAATTGACCCCTATTCCATTTTTTTAAATTCAGCAGGGGGACCGTCAAATATTGGCCAGTTCAGCAGGGACCAGCCAAGTTTTGATCCATCTATGGGCAGGCTGGTTGTACTGAAATTCATCTGTCTACTGACTTCAGTACAGCCAGCAGTTATCATTGTGTTCTGCTGGCAGGGAAAGCTCCACCCCAGAGAACAAAATAGTGATGCAGGAGGTATTCTCCGTCAACACTGACTGTGTTAATGTGGAATCCAATCAATTTTCTTTCCTTCCACCTGTGGTGGAAGGAGAGATAATTATATAATCTATGGCTTGCTAAAGAGTCACAGAGGTGAGATTGATCATAAAACTGTTTGTTAGTGATTACGAAAACTGAGGTCCATATTTAGTCCTTTATCTCCTGTATCAAATAGAATTAGCATTCTTAGTTCAAAAGTTATGCACCCAGCAAAATACAATTTTTACACTCTTTCATCTATACACGAGTTACGCAGTAATCAGGCCATCACTAGAAAATCAACAAAAAAAGGGGGAACAGTTGTTGTGATGGATACAAACAAATACATACAAGAGGGCCAGAGGCAACTGGTAAATGCTATTTAATATAAAAAAAATGGATTATGAGCTGACCCAGGATTTTACTCATCAAGGTCTAGTACTTATACGTTTTTATTAAAACACTAGCAGCTCACCTACATTCAGTGCAACTACAGATAATCCAAAAAATGGGAACTTCTGCATGCTGCCCAAGATCCACAAACTAAGAAATCCAGGCAGATCCATCATAACAGGTATGAATACACTTATTGAACAAATCTTAGTTTTAAAACATTGGTCACAAATGCTACTAGTTTCCTGCAATATACAACTGATTTTTTGAACAAATCCACAATATACAGCAACAACAAACAAATACACTTCTAGTCTCTATGGATGTAGACTCTGTAAAGTAACATTGCTCACAAGGATGGGATTGCTGCATGTCACAGATTTGTATCATCCACACCAAACCACAAATACAGAGTTGAGTATGCTACACAGCCTCACTGAATTCATTGTTACACACAAATACTTCACTTTCAACAATTACATTTATCTTACATCCCTAAGATATGCTAAGTTGTTTATAGCTGACATGGAGGACAAATTCCTTAACAGCACACAACAAAAGCCATACAGATAATATAGCTATGTTGATTATATTTTTATCATATGGCCAGAAAGTGAGGGAAAAAATACTTATTAATGAGCAGGTTTTACCAGTCAATCAAACTAAGAATTGACTATTCAAACCCACTACAGATGCAACTATCTCCTAACTGGATACTAATATTTATAAGTAAAGCTGATCCAGGGAATATCTGATTGGCTCTTGGTGGATTAGGAAATAATCTTTTCCCTTGCTGGAGCAAATTGGATGAAGTTTAATAGTTTTTTTTACTTTCCTCTGGATCAACTGTGGGTATAGAATTGTGTATATCGGATTGTATATTTTTCCCCCTTTCAATGGTTGAACTAGATGGATGTGCATCTTTTCAATTTGAATAACTATGTAACTAAATAAAAAAAGTATAATGGACAGTTGTAAGTTCACTAACACAGCTACAATCACCTCAAACATATAGAGGTGTGTAATCTAAATACTATTAAAGGACCTGGTAAAAGTAAATAAATGGGAAACAGGGAATGTAATACAGAGTGGAAAGCAGACTGTTTTGGAGGGACAAAGTTAAAGTCAGGCATGTGCAATTGGTTTCAGTCCGAATCTAGAGTCGGACAAGTTTTTAGTTATTTGGTGATTTGGATGTATGTTTCATTTATTTACTTATCTTCAGAACAATTCAAATCAGTCAAAAATTTACAGACCAATCCAAATTCTGTGTGAAGAATAGCTGGTTGTTAAGGAGTGGGCTGGGAAGCCGGCCGCTGCGTCCTTAACAACCAATGATTCTTCAGCTGGCAGTGGTCCTTAGATCCTTCACAGGCGATCCTATTACTACAGTATGAGCCTGTCTGCACAGCCCTGATTGATGCTGTGCAGGTCACATTACTAAAAAAAACCCGTTTCAGAAGAGCAATTCAAATCAAATATTAAATATCAAAAAACTGTTCTATAGCTCTCTATAAATCTTCATTGAAGAGATGATTAACACTAGCTTTCATTTTTTACAGACAGCATCTGCATCTAAGGCTCTTTTTCTACTTTACAGTTATTAGCAATTGTATTTTAAATATTTAATACATACATTTTTTATATATAAAAATGTATAATTTGTATATTAAAACTAAGCTTTTTTTGTGAGTTTCTTAGTGCATGTAACCAATCAGCATACTATATCTCGCCCCCATAGTGTTTAGCAATTGGAGGACAAGGAGGAGGAGGGAGGGAGTGGACTGTCATTTATCCGTAGTGTATAGGCCCACATATGTGACTTGATACTTATGTGGGCTGCATGTGAGATGATTAACACTACCTTTCATTTTGTACAGACAGCATCTGCATCTAAGGCTCTTTTTCTACTTTACAGGTATTAGTGATTGTATTTTAAATATTTAATACATACATTTTTATATATAAAAATGTATAATTTGTATATTAAAACTAAGCTTTTTTTGTGAGTTTCTTAGTGCATGTAACCAATCAGCATACTATATCTCGCCCCCATAGTGTTTAGCAATTGGAGGACAAGGAGGAGGATGGAGGGAGTGGACTGTCATTTATCCGTAGTGTATAAGCCCACATATGTGACTTGATACGCATGTGGGCTGCACAGATAAGAAAAAAGAGGAAATGAAGAGCTCAGAAGAGAGCTGATATATGAGCATGCTCAGTACAGGTCACCAGCAGGTCTATACAGTCTCAGCATGCAATGGGGACACAGAAGATGGGAGGGACAGCTGAAGGCCATATCAACCAGGTATATTTTACTCTACACAAAATGAATGCTTTAGAGGCTTTGAGAGTATGTACACTCTGTTATGTAGCATGTAATGAAAGTTTTTCATAGTCTGGGTTTAATGACACTTTGACTTCAGCATTGACATATAACATGAAAATATTGACCTCAAACATAAAATATAAAACATGCATCAAGATACTAATAACATAAAAAGGAATTTCTGACAGGCAAAACGATGGTAAAAAGACTGTAACAGGATGAGGCATTCTAAAACATAAATAATATTGTATCAACAGATTTTATATGAGTTTTAACCACTTGCTGACCTGATACGTCACTGGACTTCAAGCAGTTGCACCAGAATGATGCCTGCAGCTGCAGGCATCATCCTGGCATAACTTTTTAGAGCAAACAGTCAGCTCCATTTTGATAGCAATTGGAGTGGGTAACTAGCCTCTCAATTGCTATTACAAGCAGTGGGAGGGGACTACCTCCCCCCCCCTCCTGCCACCTTCCACAGCTTTAATGGGATCTCCTGTCCCACTGGAAGCCTCGAGTGATCAGCCGGTGCTTCTGCCAGCTGATCAAGCTGAACAAAGACCAGATTGGCTTTGTTCAGCTCTGTGATATAGTAACCCGAAAGCGATGACCTTACATGACTTCCAGTTTACTTGGAAAAAAAACAGTGCCATTTTAAAATAAGAAAAGCATTTAATCATACTGATCTCTGTAAGTCTAAAGTTGTAACCTGTAAAGGCTCTTAAAGCATTGTCTAAGGATTGTAAAATGTATGTTGTGTGTCACCGTTGCAAGGGCGTGTGCAATTTTAAAGCATGACATGTTTGGTAATTATTTAATCTGTTTAACATCATCTTTCATATTTTACCAAACATTTGATTATGTATTATGGGGGATTTTTCAGAATTTTAAAAAGTGAAATTTTTTCCCAAAAAATTTGTTTGAAAAATGCTGCACAAATGTGACATATAAAAATAACAAAACCCACCAATTTATTCTCTAGGGCATCTGCTTTAAAAACATATGGTGTTTGGGGGTTCTAAGAAATGTTTTAGCAAAAAATACAGATTTTTCATGTAAACAGAACGTGCCAGAAAAGGCCTAGTCTTATGAGATATGTGTAATGTCCACTTCATAAAAAAAATTGCTATTCAGGAAAAATAAGATTTACATGTAAACATCAGATGGTAAAAAAACAACATGTGTTGTATTCAAAAACATGTATTTTAAGTCTGTGTAAAGAGATGAAATGTAAAGGGACTAAAAGCATACAAATTATTGGGCTAACAAATATACAGCATGTACAAATGAGAATTTCACTAAGCTAACAACATGAATTCTAGTTTGCTGATTCCACAGCCTTATTGCTGCCCTCTGGATGTAGTGCTTTCAGAGTGGAAATCTAATACGACTCTCTGGCTTTCATTCTTTAAATCTGTTATTTTTTATGGAATCTGGTATTTAGTCTATTTGCATGACTTTTAAGTTATCAGCAGATTTATTTGGTGGAATACGTTGTGAACTTTGAAACTTTTTGTAATATTTCCTCAATGTTCTCCAATGCTAGATCCAAATTTTTGAGTGGTACATCCTACACTGCATATGAGATTTTATTTGTTTTGGCCATTATGACGGTACAGGTATGATTATTAGGTAAAGTTTGTTTGAAATATGGTTTTCAACACAAGATATGCCAGTGGATTTTCAATATATTTTTATTTCTTTACTTTTTGTGGTGTATTTGTGTTACCTTGGGAGTAATAAGGATTCTCTGTTAAGGCTTCCAGCTTTAGTTCTGAAACATAGTTTTGGGATGTTTCTCTTTAAACTTTTTGTTAGTATGGAGGACTCTGCCATAATCTTGTAATGTGGTACAGTTCTTTGATATCTTTTGGCATTAGCTGTAGGTTTTTGTGGCTGCTTCTTAAGTAAATCAGCAATAGGTTTCTTAGAAAGTGTTGTGGATGCTATGGATAGATTCTCAGTTATGAAAAGTTGGAGGTCAAGGAAGCTAATGCTAAGCAGGTCTGTGTGGCTGGTAAAAGTGAGAGGACCTTGAATACTGAGATACTTGAAAATTTACGGGATTGATTTTGGCTCTTCTTTCCACATTAGAGGTAGATAATCTACAGTATATATATATATATATATCTATGGTAGAACACTAGATTCATTGAGTATTTGGTGTCAAGACCTAATAATATATTCTCTAAGTACCTCATTGAGAAGTTGGGAAAGCTGGGTTCAAACGTAGTCATTGTGATGGGCCATTTTGGTGTATGTAATACTGTTAAACAAAGATAAAAGTGTATTAAATTAGATGTATTCTAATATGAGGTTTTGTGGTTTATGTGACATAAGGGGGTCGGTGGAAAGATAGATGGATGATGCTTTAGTCCAAAGTTGTGTTCCTTCAGAATATACACACCATCGGCTTACAAAAAAAACAAACTACACAAAAGAATAATACTAGTACCTAGCGCTATGCTTGAAAGGGATGACTGAAATACTAATACCTAAAAGAATAAACATTTGTGTCAACTTGAACATAGAAATAGAAACATTATGAGTATCACTGCTTCACTCCACAGAATACTCAGAATACAAAACATGCCTTTAACGTATGTCCAACAGGGTTCAAAAATTCAAACATGATATAATACTAAACCAAACTGATAACACTAGAATATTCACAGAACAATGCGAAAACCTAAGCTAATTTTAATTTAAGACACACAGTACAAGACTAGGAATCTGAGAACAAAACACTTTCCCAATACAGTGCGGAACTACCAGGGTCACAAAAGTAGCACTTCGACCAGGCCCTGGCGTTCCGCCACTGTGGGGGGGGGGGTCCCCCAAGATGGCATTACATATCCTCCAGATTAAGCTACCTTATACCACAGGACGCTTCCGTTCAGCCACACTGCATGCTGGGATTTGTAGTCCGGCACCCACTGTCAGTGATGGGAGAAGTCTTCTTGTAGGACTACCAATCTCAGGATTCCAAGTGGACCCCCCCCAAATGACCCCTTTCTGGAAAGTAGATACCCCAAGGAATTTAAAAAGAGGCATGGTGAGCATTTTGAAGATCTAATTTTTTCTTACAAGGTTTTGAAATATAAAAAAAGGATAGAAAAAATATGTTTTTGTTTTTTTTCTTCATTTTCCAAAAACATGTGGCAACAAATGAGATCTGTAAAATACTTACTATGCTTCTTATCAAATTCCTTGAGGTGTCTACTTTCCAAAAAGGGGTCATTTGGGGGGGGGGTTAGGTGCTATCCTGGCATTTCAGGGCCTCCGAAACTGTGATAGGTAGTCTGGAAGTTTAATGAGGAAATAAAGCCCTTTAAAAGCCTTAAGGTGCTTATTGGATTTTGGGGTCCTGTACTTAGCTAGACTGCCAAAACGTCTCTCACATGTGGTACCCCCATACTCGGGAGAAGTAGCAGAATGTATTTTGGGGAGTAATTCCACATATACCCATGGCATGTGTGAGCAATAAATCATTTAAGTAACAATTTTGTGTAAAAAAAAAATGTTTGCATTTTCCAAAAACTTGTGGTAAAAAAAATTATTTCTTCTATTGATTCAATATGCCTCTCAGCAAATAGCTTGGGTTGTCTACTTTCCAAAAAGGGGTTGTTTTGGGGGGTGGGGGCATTTTATGCTCAGCATTAGAAGTTTATGCCACACATCACTCACTCTTCTAACCACCTGAAGATCAAGTCTTTTCTGACACTTCTTGATCACATGAAAAAAATCGGTATTTTTTGCTAGGAAATTAATTTAAACCCCCAAACATTATATATTTTTTTAAAGCAGACACCCTAGTGAATAAAATGGTGGGTACTACAATTTTGTATGGCACATAGTACTCACGCAGCGATTTTTCAAAAGCAAACTTTTTAAAACAAATACACTTTTTTTACTTTTAATGCACAAAAACACAATATATTGGCCAATTATTAAATACAAAAGATGATGGTATGCCGAGTAAATAGATACCAAACATGACATGCTTTAAAACTGTGCATGCCCTGTGCAATGGCGACAAACTGCATATATTTTTAGTATCCATAGGCAATGCTTTAAAAGACTTTAAAAGTTACCATTTTAGATTTACAGAGGAGGTCTAGTGTTAGAATTACTGCCCTTGATCTGACTGTCACGGTGATACCTCACATGTATGGCACAACCGCTGTTTACATACCGACACAGGGTCAAGGCTTGTGCGAGCATGGAAGGGGCAAGTTTTTTTTTTGATTATTATTTTGTTTTTTTTTAATTATTTTTACACTGTACCTTTCTTTCTTTTTTTTGATCACTTTTAATGCTATCACAGGTAATGCAAAAATCCCCTATAACTTCAATGGACATATATTCTTTTTTCAGAAATCCGGGGTCTATCATACTCTAGATATCTCCTCTTCCCTTACATTATCTAATCAAACCAAAATCGGTGTGATCACATGCTTTCCCAATTTACAATTTATATCCTGCGAAACTGAAGTGATGAAATGCTTGTAGCTTCTGATTTCTTAGGCTATAGAGATGATTGGCACCATTCTGGTCTCCAATCAGCTCTATGGTCAGCTGTCAGAAACACCGGCTGCATTCTCAGGTTCCCCCGATGGTGCAGGACTGCCCGAGAAGGCCATGGATGGAAGAGGGAAGCGGGGGCATCATCTCCCGTTGCTTGTAAAAGCAATCTTGCAGCTAATTAGCCACTAGGATTGCTTTTATATGAAAGCCGATCACCAGCTGAAAAAAAATTATACCAGGATGATGCCTGCAGCTGTAGGCATCATCCTGGTATAACCATTCAAAGTCCAGTGATGTACCAGTACATCGCTGATCTTTGTTGGGTATATATGCTATGTATGCAGAAGAAATCTCTGCCAGAAAAAGTGTGTGGTATGCCCACCATTAGAATATACCGCCCTGCATCCACCCACTTCTAATGGTGGGCACACATTAGCTCACACTTTGCCACATGCGCCAGTTCCAAGATTGAACAAATGTCTAAATAGTGGCACGCTTGAATAAAAATTGTCCACGTATAAGTGGTACCCCATATGGAAAAGGGATGACACCAAGTCCCAAACTATCTTGTCACTACTCCCCATGTAGTTTGGGCATCCGGGGGGCTCCACGTGACTATCTTTTCCCTCGTGAATCCGAAACTTATAAGTATAGTCTGTTGTCCTCTCACAGGTCTTCTACATCTTGACCCCATATCTGGCACGCTTGATGGGGAGAAATTGTTTGAATGCAAGGTGGCCAGAAAAATTAATGAGGGACTCATCAACGCAGATTTTTTGCTGGGGAGTATAGACATATGCAAAATTTTGGTTAAGGTGATTTGCAAGGAGCTGAATTTTGTGGAGCCAATCAAATTCAGGGTTGCCCAGAGAATGAAAGAGTGTATTGTCGTTGAAATGCATAAAGCACATTATACTCTCATATCTATGCCTGGCCATGGCAGTAGAGAACACGGCATATGATGAATTGGGTCTGTGGACCAATACAACCACAATTCATTTTTTTTAGTAATGCCCATGTTGAGGGTTAGGCCCCAAAAAATGTAAATTCGGAAACCGTAATGAGTTTCCATGCGACTGGTCTGGCAAGGTTTGAATTTGGGTTGGTGGCGATAAATTGTTGTGCATATAAATTGCTTTGATCCACAATCAACGCATACAGATATTCCATGAAAAACAGCTCCAAAAATCAAGGGGAGTAGTTACATTTGCTATTTCCACCTGAATTCTGAATTGGGCAGTGAGTGGGGGAAGTACAGGTGCTGCAGAATTTGTGGGCTGTCAATCGGGATTTGCAAGCACATCCAGAAGGATACTAGGAGCTCTATGGGCCTGTGTGCAAATTCTTGGTGGCTGCGGTACAATACTTGTGCTCGCCACCGCACTTGCTTGTACTGGACTTATGGGACTCGCCACATCAACAAGTCATACTGCAGTACTGGTATTATTATTATACAGGACTTATATGGCGCCAACAGTTTGCTCAGCGCTTTACAGTATAAAGGGAGACAATACAGCAACAATACAAGAGGGTTAGGCGGGCCCTGATCCTGGGAGCTTACAATCTAAGAGATACAGTGGGGATCGAAAGTTTGGGCACCCCAGCTAAAAATTTGTATTAATGTGCATAAAGAAGCCAAGGAAAGATGGAAAAATCTCCAAAAGGCATCAAATTACAGATTAGACATTCTTATAATATGTCAACAAAAGTTAGATTTTATTTCCATCATTTAAACTTTCAAAATAACAGAAAACAAAAAAATGTTGTCTGCAAAAGTTTAGGCACCCTGCAGAATTTATAGCATGCACTGCCCCCTTTGCCAAGCTGAGACCTGCCAGTGTCATGGATTGTTCTCAATCATCATCTGGGAAGACCAGGTGATGTCAATCTCAAAGGTTTTAAATGCCCAGACTCATCTGACCTTGCCCCAACAATCAGCACCAAGGGTTCTTCTAAGCAGTTGTCTAGAAAACTGAAACTGAAAATAGTTGACACTCACAAAGCTGGAGAAGGCTATAAGAAGATAGCAAAGCGTTTTCAGATGTCAATATCCTCTGTTCGGAATGTAATTAAGAAATGTTTGACTGCACGATCCCTCCAGAAAGATCTGGCAGACACTGGAGTTGTGGTACACTATTCCACTATAAAGAGATACTTGTACAAATATGGTCTTCATGGAAAAGTCATCAGAAGAAAACCTCTTCTACGTCCTCACCACAAAAATCATCGTTTGAACTTTGCAAATGAACATATAGACAAGACTGATGCATTTTGGAAACAAGTTCTGTGGACCGATGAGGTTAAAATTGAACTTTTTGGCCGGAATGAGCAAAGGTACGTTTGGAGAAGAAGGGGCACAGAATTTAATGAAAAGAACCTCTGTCCAACTGTTAAGCATGGGGTTGGATCAATCATGCTTTGGGGTTGTGTTGCACCCAGTGGCACAGGGAACATCTCACGAGTAGAAGGAAAAATAGATTTAATAAAATTTCAGCAAATTTTGGATGGTAACTTGATGCCATCTGTGAAAAAGCTGAAGTTGATGGATGGCTTCTACAAATGGATAATGATCCTAAACACACCTCGAAATCCACGGGGGATTACATCAAGAGGCGTAAACTGAAGGTTTTGCCATGGCCTTCACAATCTCCTGACCTCAACATAATTGAAAATCTATGGATAGACCTTAAAAGAGCTGTGCGTGACAGACAGCCCAGAAATCTCAAAGAACTGGAAGACTCTTGTAAGGAAGAATGGGCAAAGATACCTCAAACAAGAATTGAAAGACTCTTGACTGGCTACAAAAAGCGTTTACAAGCTGTGATACTTGCCAAAGGGGGCAGTACAAGATATTAACTCTGCAGGGTGCCCAAACTTTTGCAGACGCCATTTTTTTGTTTTCTGTTATTTTGAAAGTGTAAAAGATGGAAATAAAATCTAACTTTTGTTGACATATTATAAGAATGTCTAATCTGTAATTTGATGCCTTTTGGAGATTTTTCCATCTTTCTTTGGCTTCTTTATGCACATTATTACAAATTTTTAGCTGGGGTGCCCAAACTTTCGATCCCCACTGTATGTGAAAGACCATGATGTACTAGACCGCTGGTGCACGGCAATTCACCAAAAGGTATCGCGGCACTAGTACTGCCACTCTGCTGCATATGAGAGTCCTCAAAATTTACCGACAAGTGCTAACAGAGATCAGGCCTGATTCTGCGAACACTGCGATTTTGGGTGCAATGTATCAAGTGACAGTGACCTACTGACACTGCACTTGCTGGGGGAGAAGGGGGGGTAAGCAAAGGGGGTTAAATGCATGTTCTGGCAGGTGCAGGGGCTGATCCCGCTAACGCTGCATTTTTGGGGATGCTATACTTATGTGAACACTGGTATAGTGCTGATCTGATCAAAGATATTGATCCGTTCAGACACTATACTAGCAATGGATGTTTATTGTGCATGAGTGTGTTCCTGGCAGTCAAGGGGTTAAATGTGATGACTGGTGTACTGACGGGCAATCTGACGCCATCAGGGAGGAGCGTGAAAACCATGTGTATGTATATATATATATATATATATATGTGATTTTGCGCACCTGTGCTGCCCTGTAGCAGTATTTCTGCTATAGGGCAGTCAGGAAGCCGTTACAGAAGCGGTTTGTGTTACGGCGCTGCGTTACTTTAACTGACAATTGCCCAATCATGCAATACTGCACCCAAATTAAATGTACGTCCTTTTTTCCCATGAATTGAGCTTTCTTTCGGTGATATTTGATCGCCTTTGCATTTTTTATTTTTTGTGCTATAAAAAAAAGGCTGACAATTTTGAGAAAAAAAACAATATTTTAGACTTTTTGCTATAAAACATGTCCAGTAAAAAAATTTTAAAATTAAATGTTGTCATAAATTTCGGCCAAAATGCATTCTGCAACATGTCTTTGCTAATAAAAAAACCCAATACATGTAAATTAACCACTAGCCTACAGGGCACTTTCACCCCCTTCCTGCCAGGCCAATTTTCAGCTTTCAGCGCTGTCACACTTTGAATGACAATTGCGCGGTCATGCAACACTGTACCCATATGAAATTTTTATCATTTTTTTGAGACAGGCAGAACTTTCTTTTGGTGGTATTTAATCACCTCTGGGATTTTAATTTTTTCTTAAACAAACCAAAAACCACTGAAAATTCTGAAAAAAAAAATTTTTTTTCTTAGTTTTTATTATACAGTTTTGTAAATAAATGATTTTTCTCCTTCACTGATGTGCGCTAATGAGGCTGCAGTGATGGGCACTGATAGGCTGCACTGATGGACATTGATAGGTGGCACTGATGGGCACTGATGAGATGGCACTGTTATGTTGCACTGATGGGCATTGACAGGCATCACTGATGGGCACTGAAAGGCAGCATTGATACATGACACTGATATATGGCACTGATAGGTGGCACTGATAGGCAGCACTGACTAGCACTGATAGGCGGCACTGACTGGCACTGTTAGGCTGCACTGATTGGCATTGATAGGTGGCATTGACTGGCACTGATGGGTGACCTTGAAAGGCAGCTCAGATGGGCACTGATATGTGGCATTGATGTGCACTGGTATGCACTGATATGTGGCATTGATGCGCACTGGCATGTGGCACTGATGAGCACTGACTGCTGGCACTGATGGACACTGATAGGTGGCACTTTTGGGGCCACACTGATCATCAGGGCACACTGATCATCAGTGCCCTGATGATCAGTGTACATGTCCCCTCCGCGAAAAGCCGATTACCAGCTCTCCTCTCGAGCTGTCAGCGTGACAGTTCAAGAGGCGAGAAATGCTGATAACCGGCATTTCCATGTTTACATGTGATCAGCTGTGATTGGACACAGCTGATCCCATGACCGAGCCAACATCTTTGGCTCTTTCCATGATCCGCTGTGTCCGAGGGACACAGCGCACCGGCGACGGCCACGCTGCGCGCTCCCTGAGCCGCGCATGTGCGGTGAAAATGGAAGGACGTCATATGACGTCCTATCAGAATGACAGAACCACCTTGCGCCCGTCATTGTACTATATGGCGGGCGGAAGGTGGTTAATTGGTTTACGTGAAAGTTATAGCGTCTACAAATGGCGGGAAAGATACTGGGATTTTTTTTTATAATAATGGCGGTGATCAGCGACTTATGGTGGTGATCAGTGATTTATGACAGTGATCAGCGACTTATGGCAGGACTGCAGGACTGCGGCGGAAATTTTGACACTGGGGGAAACTGACTTGGAGTCACTGACATCCCCAGTGACACCAATACAGTGATCAGTGAAAACAAAAACACTGACACTGTATTAATGGCACTGGAGAGGAAGGGGTTAACATTTTTATTCAAACAAAGGGTTAACTGTGTGAGGGGAGTGTTTTACTAGTGGGAGGGGGGTGTGTACTGCACAGGAACACACTGATCCCGAGAGCTAAACTCTGCTCTCAGGATCAGTGTGTTTGGAACTGACAGGGAGCAGAGCTGCAGTGTAAACACACAGCACTGTTTTAGTGCTCCCTGTCAGTGATTGCCGGTAATCGCCGGGACCAGGCGTGTAATGACCGGCTGGGACCCGGTGATTGACACCCGCAGTCGCGATCAGCGGCGCGGGTAGGGCGGGCGCGCACCTCACGCGCCCCCTACCTGTTTTGCAAAAATTACGTTTTAAAACGGGTGCCTCCCTGTGGCCATTTTTATACAGTGGCTGGTCGGCAAGCAGTTAAAGTACTCAATCTTATTTGCTAGTGCAACCCTATAATGAACATCTATATATGGAATATTATAAAAACTACACTGCTCAAAAAAAATTAAAGGGACACTTAGAAAACACATCAGATCTAAATGGGGAAAAATACCATGCTGGATATCTATATTGATATGGGCTGGGTAATGTGTTAGGAATGTAAGGATGCCCCATCGTTTGATGGAAATGAAAAGTATCAACCTACAGAGGACTGAATTCAAAGACACCCCAAAAATCAGAGTGAAAAAATTATGCAGCAGGCTAGTCCATTATGCTGAAACTTCATTGCATCAACTCAAAATGGTACTCAGTAGTTTGCATGGCCCCCCATGTGCGTGTATGCATGCCTGACAATGTTGGGGCATGCTCCTAATGAGACAACAAATGGTGTCCAGGAGTATATCCTCCCAGATCTGGACCAGGCCATCATTGAGCTCCTGCATAGTCTGAGGTGCAACCTGGCAGTGTCAGATGGACTGAAACATCATATTCCAGAGGTGTTCTATTGGATTTAGGTTTGGCGAGTGTGGGGAACATTCAATGGTATAAATTCCTTCATCCTCCAGGAACTCTAGGAAACGCCACATGAGGTCAGGCATTGTCGTGTACCAGGAGGAACCCAAGACCAACTGCACCAGCATAGGGTCTGACAATATGTCCAATGATTTCATCCTAATACCTAATGGCAGTCAGGGTGCCACTGTCTAGCCTGAAGAGGTCTGTGCATCCCTCCATGGATATGCCTCCCCAGACCATCACTAATCCACCCCCAAAACGGTCATGCTGAATTATGTTACAGGCAGCATAATGTTCTCTATGGCTTCTCCAGACCCTTTCATGTCTGTAACATGTACTCACGGTGAACCTGCTCTCATCTGTGAAAAGCACAGGGTGCCAATTGCAACCTCTGTAGGGTCTAGGTATCACCTCATGCTACCAATAGTGACACTGACCCTAGCCAAAAGCAAATTAGTGAAAAACAGTCAGAAAAGTTGAGTAGGGAAAAAAGTGTCAGTGGCCTCCACCTATAAAACCATTCCTGTTTTAGCGGTTGTCCCATTGTTTCCCATTTAGTGCACCTGTTGTTAATTTCATTAACACCAAAGCAGCTGAAACTGATTAACAACCCCCTCTGCTACTTAACTGGCCAGATCACTATCCTAGGAGTTTAATTGACTCAATACTATACTCTGATTAAAAAGTGTTCCTTTAATTTTTTTGAACAGTGTATATTCTATCTAATAATATACATAAGAAAGAAGCAAAAATCCACTAATAAACATCCACCCACACCTCTAACCCTTGGTTAAGCAATACAATTATTCGGTTAGTTTAAATATTAATGCAACATTGCAACACAAATGCATGAACACATATATATTAAAATGATATAAATGTGCAAAAAAAAACACCAAAAACAAAAAAGGGAATTCCATGACTCAATAAATATAAATACTCCTCAATTCCTCCAAAACGTCTAGTGCAATATACCCATATATGTACATACAGTACATATTGTGCCAAAACACCTCAAACTTTCATATATGTGCTAAAATTAAGTTTACTAAAAAACAAAAAAAAGAAACCTCATATAATTTCGCTTGAGGTAGCCATGTGAATATACCCATACTCATACGTCCCTCAGGAAAGTATAGTAACAACCTACCCTTCTTAATGATTGCCTGTGACTTATCAAAACAAGTGTGACCAATCAAAAACCAAACAACAAAAAAAAACCCACCCGCACACCCCTCTAACCCCCTTCTTAAATAATACAGTTATTTGATTAATTTAGAAAACAGTGCAAATGTAACTACAAATATATGTATATTATGCAGTCGCCTGAAAATCAAAATGAAATATGACAAAAAAAACCCACGCATACATATGTCCCTCAAAAATGAGCCACAATACCCTATCCTACTAGTGGCTATATGCAGCTTATCAAAGCAACAGTAAGAAATCTACCAGAAGAATATAGTGTGTGTGTATATATATATATATATATACACACACAGAAGCTTTTCTATGAACATGGCAATAAGAGTGGCAAATTTCTTGCTCGGGCGCTACAATCTAAAAAGGCAGCTCGACACATTTATCAGCTCCATTCCAAGCATGGACGCCTACTGAAAACATCGTCGGAAATCGCGGCGGAATTTGAAGAGTTTTACTCTAACCTATACAACCTACCTTTACAGCCCAAACCAACAGGTGACATTAGGCCACGTAAGACCATTATACAGGCCTTCCTCACGCAATATCTCCCCAAACCAGTTTCAAGGACACAAGCGAAAGAATTGGAGGGAGCTTTGACGCTACAGGAACTACAACAGGCTATTACACAGTTGAAACCTGGTAAAAGCCCAGGACCCGATGGCTTTATCAACTCTTACTACAAATCTTTTCTTGACATTTTAGCGCTTCCATTTCTACAGGCCTTCAACACATTAGACACGCCAGGACAATCTATGAGTCATCTTTCGGAGGCTCACATTACGGTTATACCCAAAGAGAATAAAGACCAAACTTCTACAGTGAATTATCGTCCGATTTCGCTATTAAATGTTGATCTAAAGATCTTTGCTAAAATTCTGGCTAACCGCTTACTGCCTGTTATAGACTCCATCATATCTCCGGACCAGGTGGGCTTTGTTCCGGGCAGAGAGGCCAGAGATAACACAATTAGGGCCATTAATATACATCACTGGCTACTTCAAAAGCGACAACCTGGATTTTTTCTCTCTTTAGATGCCGAAAAGGCGTTTGACAGATTAGCATGGGATTACCTGGAGGCAGTTTTGATTGGACTAGGACTACCTTTGCGCTTTTTGACTTTTATTATGTCTCTATATATAGCCCCCACAGCGCGAGTGCGCGGTAATGGTCACCTTTCGGACTCCTTCTCAATTGGCAACGGGACTAGACAGGGATGCCCCTTGTCACCCCTCTTATTTATCCTTACATTGGAACCTTTATTGAATTGCATTAAGGATAATGCTAACATCAAGGGGATTTTGATCAATGACAAACTACATAAAGTGGCAGCCTTTGCTGATGACATACTTCTTTTCCTAACAGACCCGCATATCACGTTGCCAAACTTGCTACAAGATTTCAAACTATTTCAGTACTTGGCTAACTTTAAAATCAATTTTTCTAAATCTCAAGCACTTAATGTATCATTAACTCCGGATGTGTTGAAACAAGCGACATCAAATTTTCCTTTTACTTGGCAACGTGAAGCTATCACTTATTTAGGAATCCAATTACCAACACATCTTTCGGAATTATATACAAAAAATTTTCTACCCCTCTTACGTGACATCTCCAAAGACCTACAGACATGGAATAAACCCTGGTTTTCTTGGTTTGGTAGGGCAGCTATACTAAAGATGAACGTGCTCCCCAGAATATTATATCTTTTGCAGACAATACCAATCCAATTACCAAACTCATTCTTCAAATCCTATAAAACGCTCTGTACCTCCTTTCTTTGGTATAATAAACGCCCAAGAATTAGCTTTGCCCAACTCACCATGCCCAAGAGGAGTGGAGGTATAGGACTTCCGGATATTCACCGTTATTACAGGTCCTGTCACCTAGCCAGAATAGTGGACTGGACAACAAACCACACTCGTAAGGTGTGGGTTGGTGTAGAGGCTGATTTCTCAAAGGTACCACTCTCCACCTCCCCGTGGCTGAAAACCTCTCACGTCCCTTCCGAGTTTCGAGAACACCCACTTATAGGTCCCACTCTATGCTGTAGTGCTCAGTTGTTCCAGAAAAAAGAACTATCTTCCTTTCCGAGCCCTCTTACTCCGATCAAATTGAATCCGGACTTTATTCCAGGGATTTCTCCGACCTTTCTCGCTGGGTATGGCCGTGATGAGAGTCTTACAGTGGGTCAATTCTTCAAAGATTCTAGCCTCTTATCTACAGAAGACATTGCAAAGACGTGGCCATCCATTACACTAACACCATGGATGTATAGACAAATACACCATTTCTTACGTAACTCCCCACATCTAAAAGACTATTCAAGACCGCTTACTGCATTTGAGAAGCTCTGCTTTACGGACATCCCCCAGCGGCATGTTATATCTAAGCTCTATTCCTATCTTGAAAGTACTAACACATCTCATTCGCGGAAGACCTGTTCAGCCTGGCAACGTGACCTACAACTTCAAATCTCACCAGAGGACTGGGACCACATTTACGACCATATGCATAAAGGCTCCATTTGTGTCTCTACACAAGAAGGCAATTATAAATTATTTTCCAGATGGTACAGAGTTCCGTCTTGGGTTAGTAAATTTGATCCTAACGCCTCAGATCTATGCTGGAGATGTTCCCGGGCAACAGGTACTCTTCTACATATCTGGTGGGACTGCCCGCGGCTGCAACCCTTCTGGAGAAAAGTTTTGGACATAATCACTCAAGTAACTACATACACCCTAGACTTTACCCCAGCACAATGTCTACTTCATCATTCCTCACTTTCTGTGCGGACTTATCGTAGGTCGCTTGCTTTACACATGATAAATGCGGCAAGACAGTGTATTCCGGTCCATTGGCGATCGGAATACGTTCCCACCGTGCGAGAGTGGATTCTTAGGATCATCAGGATCGCAGAGATGGAGGAGCTGATTTCAGTGGCAAAAGAACACCCCGAGAGATTCAGGAAGACTTGGGCGTGTTGGAATCATTTCCAAACTACCGATACTTATCATTGTCTAATGAAGGAATGAGCGAGAGGAGATTTGGTGACACGGAAACCCCTAGAACGTTCACTTCAGGAATAGTTCCATTACGGGACTTTAACGAAATTGTATTTCTAAGTAATGATTGAATCTGTCTCAGCCTGGAAGCTGCTAACTGATATGACTGGTTTGGTTATGCCTATTTAGTTATATACCTCATCCTTCCCCCATTCACCTCCCCCCCCCCCTCTTCCCCCCCCTTTTTTTTTTTTTTTTTTTTCTTTCTCTCTCTCTCTCTCTCTCTCTCTCTCTCTCTCTCTCTCTCTCCCTCTACCTCTACCTCTCTCTCTCTCTCTCTCTTCATCTGTATTCGTCCCCTACGTCCCTCCTCGCCCCACTATGATATTTTTTCTCATACTCTTCCTCCATTCCCTTGCTCATTTCATTCCCATCTCTTCTTTCTCTCTTTTTCACCTCTTTACCATATTCTAACTAACTATATTTTTCATAAGGTACAGAGTACTTACAGACACACAGGTGTAACAATACTCCTCCAATCTAATCTATAATGTTCAAGTACGGAATCCTAAGACATATATGCCTTGAGTTGACACGACTATTGCTATATACCTCACTGTCCTGTTTCTTTAGATCTCTCTACACAAGGACTATTGTACCCCGTATTTCTATAAATTACTTACTGCTAACATCATTGCTATGGGTATATACGGTGCCTTCCCCTTAGGACTGTATTTCAGGTTGAGCTACGATTTACTTCTATGTCCTGAACCCGTCTGCGTTACGGGAGAACATGCTTAAAGACTTGCGCGGACTGCGATCCGTATTTGTTTATGACTTGTTATGCCTTTCATATCTCAATAAAATTTCTTGGAAAAAAAAAAAAATATATATATATACACACACACTATATTGCCACAAGTATTGGGATACCTGCCTTTACACGCACATGAACGTTAATGGCATCGAAATCTTCAATGTTGAGGGTTAAATATTGAGTTGGCCCACCCTTTGC
Organism: Staurois parvus; assembly: GCF_062004578.1. Lineage (NCBI taxonomy): Eukaryota > Metazoa > Chordata > Amphibia > Anura > Ranidae > Staurois > Staurois parvus. The sequence goes on from NW_028318272.1 coordinate 1,129,184, forward strand.
AGCTATAACAGCTTCAACTCCTCTGGGAAGGCTGTCCACAAGGTTTAGGAGTGTGTCTATATGAATGTTTGATCATTCTTCCAGAAGCACATTTGTGAGGTCAGGCACTGATGTCGTACAAGAAGGCCTGGCTCACAGCCTCTGCTCTAATTCATCCCAAAGGTGTTCTATCGGGTTGAGGTGCAGGCCAGTCAAGTTCCTCCACCCCAAACTTGCTCATCCATGTCTTTATGGACCTTATTTTGTGCACTGGTGCACAGTCATGTTGCAACAGGAAGGGTCCATCCCCAAATTGTTTCCACAAAGTTTGGAACGTGAAATTGTCCAAACTGTCTTGGTATGCTGATAACTTAAGAGTTCCCTTCACTTGAACTAAGGGACCAAGCCCCTGAAAAACCCCTGAAAAACAACCCCACACCATAATCCCTCCTCCACCAAACTTTACACTTGGCACAATTCAGGCAAGCAAGTACCATTCTCCTGGCATCCGCCAAACCCAGACACATTCATCGGATTGCCAGACAGAGAAGCAGGATTTGTCACTCAACAGAACACGTCTCCACTGCTCTAGAGTCCAGTGGCAGCGTGCTTTACATCACTGCATCTGACACTCTAGAGTCCATTGTACTTGCTGATGTAAGGCTTGGATGCAGCTACCTGACCATGGAAATCCATTCCATGAAGCTCTCTACGCACTGTTGTTTTGCTAATCTGAAGGCCACACAAAGTTTGGAGGTCTTTAGCTATTGACACTTCAAACAGTTTGTGACTTTTGCGCACTGTGCACTTCAGCATGTGCTGACCCTGCTTTGTCATATTAGGTGTCCTACCTTTTTGTGGCTGAGTTGCTGTTGTTCCTAGTTGCTTTCACTTTGTTATAATACCACTAACAGTTGACCCTGGAATATTTAGTAGCAAGGAAATGTCACAGATGGACTTTTTGCACAGGTGGCAACCTATCACGGTACCACACTTGACTTCACTGAGCTCTTGAGACCGACCCATTCTTTCACAAAAGTTTTTAGAAGCAGGCTTGATGCCTAGGTGCTTTATTTTATATGCCTGAGGCCATCAATCATATTTAAAGTGTCCCTCTAGCAAGCATCCCACCAGCAGGTTGTTAAAGAGTCCCGACTTGCAGCCCCCAAATACACAGTGTTTGTGATAGTTCTTCATTTCTTAGATAAACCAATATTTCCTGGTTGCATTTCATTCTCCTCAAGAGAGTACAGCCAGTTTGGCACAGGGATTGGCTCAGTACCCAGGAAAGTAAAAAGAGGGGGCAGCAGCTCCAGGGAGAACAGCTGAAACAGGACTCCCTTTTTTCTTACCCGGACACTAAATGGATGTCCCCTGCTGTAAAATGTCTCCTGTGCCTGAATCAGTTCTAGGAGAGGTTTCAATCTTCTCAGTATAGCGAGTGTAGCCCTTGATAAATAGGATAGGAGAGTGATCTGAGATTATGTTCTACTTGACCCATTTGCCATGATCTTTGTAAGATATCTTCCTTAATATGATAGCAGTGCATTCTGCACAGTACATCACGAGGGCAGGTAGCTGAGGGATTCCTGGGTCCTGCAACTCTTTGCACCCTATCCAATTCAATAGGCTCATCCTAGGATCTCTCCACTACCTTATTCAGAATTTCCAAGACTGTAGAATATAGATCAGAGTTAAGAATAGATTTGGGGATAACACATAATCTGGCATTGTTTTTCCTAGAATGGTTTTCCGCATCTTCCATTCTCAGTCAAATAGCTATAAGGGCATGATGCTGATGAGCCTGCATTTTCTCTAGCACATCTAACTGTACATAGTTGCATTGAAGTGGCAGATAGTTGCTCTGTTTTAGTAGCTATGCAGGATACATGCTATCAGTTTTAGTAGAGAGGGCTCTGATTATGGATTGAAACTGAGTTGAAACTACCGAAGCCAAGTCGGTTTACAGGGGCTCAGTTGGTGTCACTTGCAAGGATATAGGCAGTCCTGCAGCGGCAGTTGTGGGGGAGATAGATTGCCACCTGGAGCACTGCAAAACTGCAGGGCTTTTTGACATAGACACTACCTTCTCCTTCTTCTTAGTGGCTGTCATAGATGGCACCATCCTGAGAAAGTTGGTATCTGGTACAGTGGGAGCAGCAGGGAATGGAGCTACCAATGGTGCAAAATATCCTCACAGATCCTCCTTCAATGGATCACTGGCAGTTGTTTTGGATCTTTGCAGCACAGAAATATATTATCACCTCTGAATGGTTCACTGAATGCCAGCAGGGCTGCTCAGTCAGAGCTCAACTCACCTGTGTCCACTCAGCTCCATAGCCAGGACACCTCCCATGTACTCTCTTTTTTGGGGACTGCCCTTTCTTAATCCAACTCTCTCCTTTGCTCTCTGCAGAGTCTTTATCCTGGGTGAGATGTGCTTGTGGTCTAGTGTCTGGGAGATTACTTCTGTCTCATTTATTTATGGTTTATAGCTATCTTTCCTTTCATGGTACAGCCATGAATTCTTATATATTATTATTTAAACATGGGTACTAATTGTAGTGTGGTGCATGTTGTTTCACCATTTGCCTAGTGGATTTATTCTGGATTATTCTCTTTAGATTTTTATTAAACCATTAAATGATATGAATACCTTTCATTTTTGTCCCGAAGTGGACATAATCTATGAAATATGTTGAGAAAGTCTGTGAAAGGATGTCATAGATTCACAAGATATAAACAGAAAGTGTAGCATTTAAAAAGTTTAATATTTTGAACATAAGATTAACTCATGGCTTGGACTGTTTTTATCTTATTAAAAATATATGGAAATTGTATAATATGTATCAATAAATCAATTTATATGTGATATGTTATCTTATTAATATACAGTATTCTTGAGTGCTTTAATTAAAGTTCCTTGGTCCCATATGTGTGGTCACATTTGACCTGGTCATTAGCATGCCAAAGCATAGTAAGTCCTAACAGAGATACAACTGAACTCCCCACGATGTAATGAAACATGATTGGCCTGCTAGATTATGAAAATCTTTGAACAATGAATATATCATTGTTTTGTACCCTTGGGTGTTCCTACACATACCTGCTGAAGAAGGCTACAAATAGATACTACAATATCACTTACATACTAGGATGAGAGAATTTGTTCATATTTTCAAATATGTTACTTTTAGCAGTTTACAAGGACTTGGTAGTTAATTTAAAAATTTACCAAATTAGAATTTATCTACAGTACTTATTTACTTAGTTATTTCATAACTCATAATATGGCAAACTCTCCCAATGTATTTGCAATTATTACTCTCTAAATGCAAGTATTAATATTTTTGTAATATTGTAAAAATTGCTCTAATTCGCCTTATGATGGCATTCTACATAGTCCTTGTTACTCTTCTGCTATTGAAGTATTTAATTTCCAATGGTTTTTATTGTTTTTCCATGAGTGTTCAAAAATATCCCGAGAACATATGGGATGAAGAGAACATAATTCTGACAGTATACATATCCAGGCACATTACGGTGTAATAGACAAAGGAAACACAATTATAAAACTCCTGAGTATTACAAAAAATCCAATATATCGCAGCATATCTCCATTATACTTAATAAAACAAGTTGAGTATATGGGGGAAATAAACAAACAAACTAGATGCTTCGCTGCCATACCCAAGGAAAGTCTACTGTTCTAGTTATGCCCCACATTGTTCTGATGATGTGCAACAGGTTGTCCTCCTGGACACCCCTACTATATTGTCTGTTGCTCGCCATGGAGCCAAACATTAGCCGTGTGCCTCATACAGTGGATGGTGTAGAGAGATCATCTTCTAAAGAAAAGGGGAAAAACTAGATTAAACCAAAAAGAAGACCTAAATAAAAGTAAAAGCGAAAGGAGAGAGAAAGGAGAGGAAGAGGAGAAAAGAAAGGAGGTGGGCTCTCATCCAAGACCAGCCATTGAAGTATTTAATTTCATTGATTTGTGTTGCAGTAAAGCATGATAAAGATCAGTACTACAAAATTTAACTTAGCTTTTCTTCCTTATTAAAGGGTGATGGGGGCAATATGAGGGACATCTGTGTTATGTCAATCTTGTGGCCACTGACTGCAGCCAATTACTGCAGCTTCACAAGTAACATATCCATTCTGTTGCCATGCAGCAATAATTGTAGAAATCAAAGCTTCTGTCACACTCCATTCCTTTCAACATCACAGTGCAAAAGATCAACTGAACTAAAGAGAGAGTGGTTGCCAATTGTAAAAAAAAATAAAAAATGCTATGTATCAGACAATATAGACCAGAAATGCTATTTTAAAAATTAAACATTGATTTTCTTTTCAATTTAAATCAAAGAATGTACTGGTCTTTGCTGAAAAAAGCCAAACATTCTTTTAACAATAGCTTAAAATGTGAGAAGACAATATCTGTTGGTCTCTCTGGTACTCTATGGCCCTTTTTAACTTAGGTGTGAATTGAGGTCATTCTGAGCTGAAATGAACCTGGACCTGATCTACAAAAGTGTGAAATTAGGAGAGTGGACCAGTGTTCTTTTCAAACAATCAGTAACATGTAGGACATTTTAAAAAAGAGCTGCTTAACATGACTGAATGTTGCTGTGTACACAAGTTCACTTAACCTCTGCTGATCAGCTCAATTTTCACTTCAGTTCACCTCATTTCACTTGTAAATCAATTCCACTGACTCAAACAACTGCTTTGCCGAAATATTTTTTCATCTCCCTTTTTCAGCTACTAAATAATAGAAAATAAGGGCAAATAGTCAGGAGAAGGTAGCTTTTGAGAAATATATTAATGGCACAATAATAAAAAAACAGCCAGCTCTGCGTGCAAAATTAACATTTACATACACTTTAATTTGAGTTTTGGAGATGGATCTGCAAGATTCCAGACATTTTTTCATTATTGTTGGATATATTCTATTTTAGCCACGAAAGGAAGATACTTGTTCACTTCATGTTCAGAAGCAGCTGAAACATATCAACCATTAGCTTTAAAACATATTTGTAAAATTAAAACCACATCATTTATGCATAACCACACGATTTCTTCTCCAAAAGATAATATCTTGTAATATCTTGTGCAAAATATCTCATAATGTGTGCCTTCCGGTGATTTAATTAATGAACACAGGAAAGCCATCTCAGTTGATTTAAATTTAATTTCAGATCCCTCCAAAATCAGCCTTCTCTACATCCCATAGGACTCTTTTTATTTTAAATGAAACCTTTTGGTTTCCCACATGTCATTTTCTTTATAAGAGAAGTTAGTAAAGAGTTAATTAGCATCAATAATTTGGTAAATAATCCATGTATTTTTACTTATATATGTTAAGGTAGACATCACAGCTTTGCCATAAAGCTTTGATTTTATGCTTCATGCTTTATATAATAGAATTTTACTTTTTAAGTTTTGCTAATTTCGAACAGGCATTTCATTATTATGAGAATTAAAAGAGTCTCTTAAACAATACAACTACTTGTCTTTAATATAAAGATTTCACAAGCAGAGATCTTTTTTTTTTTTTTTTTTTAACAATTCTTTTGGGTTTTATTGTATACATAATATCCACCAATGATAACTTCCAAAAGTATATCATGGCATCATAACAATATTGAAAGTAAAACCAACAAATCAACCAAAGCAAGAAGTATGATATTACAATACTGACACTTCCATGATCTCTGAGATGAAGAAAAAGAATAGTAGTAGCTTACAGTGGAAGTATCAGTATAAGAGCTGTGAAAACGGTAAAAGTAGTTCTGCTTTGTAGACAAGAAAATGGGTAAGTAATGTGCAGAGAGTAGACTAGAACAGACTCCTCATTATTTAGTTATAGACATGTAGCATTATGTTGACTAATAGCCAGAGCAAAGATAGAATTGTGACTATCATGTATGCAGATTAAAAAGGAAATGAAATAGGAAAAGATAGGAAAGGAAAAAGGAAAACGTAAGAGTTGAAAGTAGAAAAATAAAGGATAAACTGAGAAAAAAAAGAGGAAAGAGGGATGAGCAAGGTAGAACATCCCAGAGAAGTCATTATTGAGATACCACAGATCATATAAGTAGGACCAGAGAGTAGACTAGAGTCCTATAATGTAATGTACAGTAGAGTGATATAATGTGAAATAAAGTGAACTACTGCAAGTCTTCTCCAATTATTAAACATTAATGGGACAGTGGTTAGTCGATGACTAAAGAATGAAGGAAGTGGGAAAAAAAGAGACTTAATATCTAGTAGAGGTGAGAGAGCAGCAATGAAGAAAGAAACCATGCCTGTTATATCTCACATATACTGTACATACACTGAGCAAATATGAAACTATATGGCAACATCTAGCCTTATATATTCATGACTGTTGTGCCTTGAAGAAAGATCTGTTGCTCTGGGACAGGAAATTACCTTAAAATATAGAGTCTCCACTTTCGGTTGTAGTACTCCTCTCTGTGATTATGGGATGAAATTAATAGATTGAGCAGGTCCAAGCGGAGGAGGGAGTTAAGATCTAATTTAACATCTGAAATGGTTGGTAGAGAAGTGGAGACCCATTTTTTCAGTATGGCTCTTCTCGCTGCCAATAAGCAGGTTGACAGCCACGCTTTAATGGCCCAAAATGTAACGAGCTGAGTAGAGGAAATTCCTGAAGTCGGTAGATCCAAGTTGCCAAAAAGAAGAGGTAGGTGATCATTCGGTAGTTGAAGAGTGGTGATGAAGGTTATAAAGATGAGTAATTGACTCCAAAAGGTAGATATTGATTTTCATGTCCAAAATCTGTGGTGTAGCGAAGGTTTGTAGTGTCCACATAGCGGGCAGGTAAAAGCAGAAGGCATTGCTATTAGGTACAAACAAGGCATGTAGGCATGATGCATGATCTTGAATTGCTGCTCACGCCAAAACTCATTTGAGTTAAATGCACATGTAGTATTGAAACCGATAAGGATTTGATCGACTGTGAAGGTATTATCAAAGTCTCTAATCCAAGAGGTAATAGAATTGGAAGTTTCTAGCGGTTTTGTATAGTATAGGTTTAGTGGACCGTGGATATTTGATATCCTGTACTTTTGGTATCTGACTAAGATTTCTATCAATGATGTACTAAAGCGAGTAGGTTTAATCGGTGCCACCGAGTTCACAAAATTCCATACTTGTAGTATATACAGAAAATGGTGGGAAGGTAAGTTGAAGGAAGTTAGAATTTGTTGAAGAGAAAGAGGAGAGCCAAAAGAGATATCAAACAGTTGGCATACAAATCTTAAATTCTGATCATACCTCGTTTCATATGCTGCATGGTTTTGAGGGACAGGAAAAGAAGGGCTATGATGTATTGGAAGAAAATGAGATAGTCAAGGGGAGACTCTCAATTTGCGCCTAACCTCTCTTCAAGTAATTAGAGTGTTGCGTATGAGTGGGTTATGTTTCAAGTATGGTGGGAATGAATTAGAGTTCGAATGTAGAAGGGTCGCGAGATCAAATGGATGGACCATGGCAGACTCTAGTTGATTCTAGTTGATAATTAGAGTAGTCAGATGAGTGGAGAAGCCAATCTATACAAACACGTAAAATGCATGAGAGATTATAAATTCGGATATTGGTAAGACCAACTCCCCCATCACACCTAGGAAGGAATAACTTGTGTATTACAATGCGGGGGCGACGCCCCTTCCACAAAACACAGGAGATTGCCTTGTAAAGTTTGAGTATATCCATATGTTTAAGCAATAGGGGGATGGTTTGAAGAGGATATAGCAGTTTCGAAAAGCTCACCATCTTGAAGAGGCGGGCCCGTCCCATGAGTAATAGCGGCAGGTCTTTCCACATCTCCAATTCTCCTATGATTTTTTGAATTGTTGTCAAAAAGTTCAGCGAGTAAAGAGACGAGGCAAGTTTCCCTATTTTAATCCCTAGATATGTAATGTAGCTTGAGGTTATTTTGAAGAGTGAATTTTGAGCCCATGTAGGAGTGTGTGCATGGTACAATGGAAGGACTTTCGTGAAATTGATTCGAAGGCACGAGCATTGTCTGAAAGACAAGAAAGTGTTGTGTATATATGGCAAGTCTAGAGTTGGATTGGATGTAAAAATTAATATGTCATCACCAAACAGCGCTAAACACAGCTCTTGTTGCGCAATTTGGACTCCATGTAGTTGAGAATGGAATAATAAGAAGCGGGCTAACGGTTCCAAAGCTAGATTGAAAAGCAAGGGGGATAAAGGACATCCCTGTATTGTTCCTTTATGGAGTTTTATGAGATTAGAAGTTAGATCTGACGCTATTACCTGTGCCATGGGTGCTGCATACATAGCATAACATAGATGCGTAAAAGGACCTGAAAATCCGAATTTGTGTAAAACTAACTGAAGCCACTGAAAACTGACATTGTCAAAAGCTTTTTCAGCATTGAGAGAGTTAATCGCTAGATCTTGAAGTGGGTTAACCTTTGCGTGATGTAGAACTGTTAAAACTTTGCGTATGTTCGATGCGGCCGAATGACCCTGTATGAAGCCCGCTTGCAAAGGGTGAATAAGGGAAGGCAGAATAGTGGCTAAGTGGTTTGCAATAATTTTAGAAAGAATTTTTGCATCTAAATTTAAAAGGGATATCGGCCGATATGAGCCAGATCAGAGGGGTCTTTGTCTTTTTTTGCTATTAATTTGATATGGGCTTGGATACGCCCCTCCCTTCTGTATTGATTGAAAAACCATTTGTAGAGTCGGGAAGAGGGTTTTGGACATGAGTTTATAAAATTCTGAAGTGTATCCGTCAGGGCCAGGAGCTTTACCATTTGCTAAAGATTTTATAGCCATATGAATATCCGATTGCGATATAGGGGCGTTTAAGGATTGGAGTGCTAAGGGATCTATTTGAGGGAGAGTGACATTGGCTAGAAAAGAGGTGGCTTGTGATTGGTTGATGGGATCAGGGTCATACAAATTCGCAAATAAATTTTCCAAAATAGATATAAATTCCTCCAGGGAGTGTTTTAATGTACCCTGGGAGTCTTTCAAAGAGGTAAATTGGGTAGGGGTAAAGGGCTTTCGGCACAGTCTGTCTAAGGTGATTTCTAGCTTCGGTGAGTTTTTTCTTTTAAGCAGATGTAAATGCAATGATTTTACCCCGTTTCCCAGAATAAATTTTGGTTGCACATGTGGGCTGCGTTCGTTTCTTGAAAATCTGCCCAGGTGTCTTGGAGCTGTCGAGACGACTCCTGATTATCTGCAAGAAACACAGGGAACTGCCATATTCTTGGATGTTGTATGGTGTTTAAATAATTGAGGGAGATGGAGATAGGAGAGTGGTCTGAAATAGCGATATCGTGAATGTCAGAGGATGCGATGTGCTGTAGAACAGTAGAATTGCAGAAAATATAATCAATTCTAGAAAGGGAGTGATGTACAGGAGAGTAACAGGTGTAATCTTTGCCATCTGAATGAGCCAGATGCCAGATATCAGTGAGTTGCAATGCTTCCACAAAATTGTGAAGTAATGTAGGTGTTGAATGGGACACCTGCGAATGGCATCAAATATGATCAAGTGTTCTGGATTTATCCTCCTGTTCATTCATGAATTAATTAAAATCACCTCCTGTTACCAAAGGCAAATGGAGGTAGCCTGGCAGCTTCGAGGACAAATCCTGGAAGACTTGTTTAGATGGTGAATTTGGGGCATAAATACTAGTGAGGACCAGGGATTGGGAACCCATCCGAATATGAGCTGCTATGAATTTTCGTCTGAGTCTATAGAAACAATTTCAGGGGTAAGCCGTTTGTGTATAAGAATGAGCACTCCTGCCTTATTATTAAGTGAGGGGGAGCCTAAGACTTGTCCCACCCAAAGTTTCTTCATACGGATGAAATCAGATTGAGCTAGATGAGTTTCTTGGAGTAACGCTACATCTGCCTTAAGCCGCCGAAGATGGCAAAGGATAGCCATGCGTTTGTGAGGTGATCTCAAGACCTTGACATTGTGTCGAAAGTGGTGTGGTGTAAAAAACAGTGAAAGACTTACAGTTCTGTGAGATGGAGTCGTCTAGCTTCACATTACCGTGCAATCTTGTGCGTAGTGGTCTTGGCTTCTGGGGAAGGGGGTGGTCTCCGGAAAAAAGTAAGAAAAGAGGACAGAAAAGAAGGAAAGAAGAGTAGAGAGCAATGACCCAACAGGGGCCTATCTGTAGATCAAAATAAACAGTAAAGCGTAGCAATATACTGGACTTCACATAAACCCGCTTGCTGTCCCTATACTACGACCAGTGTGACTGGGAATAACAAGAGAAAAGAACCTGCATCAAGGGGCATGTTAGTTTTGCTGAGAGGAGTACCCTCAGCCATATTAAAGGCCAAGAGGGAAGAGCTCAGCAATCCCAACAGCCAAAATGGCACTTTGGTCGGAGCAAGGCACATATGTCAACAGGATAAACAAATGTATACATACTCTGCTAGGCAAAGCAACTGGTTCAACTCAAAACCACGTTTAAATTTTGTCACTAACATCTTGTATTGGTGACCGTAATTGTCCCTTAAGGTGAGTTCTTAGGTCTGGAGATCTGGTAGAATGGTGATCAGATTAGGTGATGAGAAAGGAGGAAGTAATCCAGATGAATTATTAGATGTAGGCTGTGTCAAGGTGGACGGGTTTTGGAAGAAAAAAAGTTAATACGCTGCCGCTTAGGAGGATCTTTGCGGGGGCTGCGTTGATCTCTGGGGCCAGATGTACGGGCAGGATGGTGTAGAGACAATATGTCGTTAGTGTCCATCAGGGTATCTTGTAGATGTTGATTGCCTTGCTCTGGGTGGACAAAGGATTTGGTATAGCCAGAGGGTGTAGTGAATCTAAGAGTAGCCGGGTATGCCAGGGTAAATTTAAGCCCTCGTTGGTAAAGCGTGGTGCATATTTGCTGGAATGCCTTTCGCTTACGTGAGACTTCCTGCGAGTAGTCAGTGAATAAGAGCAATTTATGTCCCTCTATCTGCAAGGAGCAAGAATTGCGAAAAGAGTTGAGGATGGCCACGCGGTCAGCATAATTAAGGTATTTGACAATCACTGAGCGCTGCGTGCGCCATTCATTAGAGGGTGGCCCTAGGTGATGAGCTCTCTCTATCTGGCAGGAAGTGGCTAGTCCCAGGGCTTCGGGAATAAGCACTGAACATAGTTCTGGAAGCGTCCCTGAGGTATAAGATTCTGGAAGGCCTACAATACGCAAATTATTTCTGCATGAGCAGTTTTCTAAGTCATCCAATTTGTCCAAAATGCTTTGATGCGTACGATTGGTTTGAAGTGCGGCCACTTGCAACGATTGAACCTCATCTTCTAAATCTGAAAGACGTTGCTCCACCTCAGATAAATGTTTGGATTGGTCACCCAAATCTTTTCTAAGCTGATCAATTCCTGTAGCAACTGCGTTATCCACAGCCCGTGTAATGGTAGGCAACGAAAGAGAGGCAACTGCCTGTGAAATCTTTTCATAAAAATCTGTGGGATGACAAGTGCCAGAAGGGATAGTTAGGGCTGGTAATAGTGTGTCAATGCATTCATGCATACCTGAGCCAGTGTTCTTCCCTGTATCGATTTCTGTGTCCATGCTGCAGCATGTATCGGCGGCCATCTTGGCTGCTGGAGGGGGAGAGCCGCATCCCTCTCCCCTCGTGGCGGGGTCTGAGCCGGTCGGCGCCGGCAATAGATACTTCTCCATGGTGGAGGGGTAATGCACGGGTCAGAGGGGGACCTCCCGAGATAGTCTACAGGAGTCCCCGCTGCAGGATGCTGTATCTACACCCACGGGTCCCACGACCTACAGCATCGGAGCTGGAACCGGAAGTAAGCAGAGATCTTAATAAACCATTGTTATTCAGTTATACTAAGGCAAAGATTGTTACATCTCTACTAACTACTATTAGGCTATCAGTAGAGATCAATAAATCATTATATTGATGAATTCAAAAACATCCACCCATCCCAGAATTCCAGGTATAAAATTAATGGGGTTGATTTAAGACAAATATGCTGTTCACTTTGCAAATAAATTTTCACTTTGCAAGGGAATGTTCCCCTAGCTTAGTGGATGTGGTGAAAATACACTTTGCAAACAATATCCCAACACATGCAAGTAAAAATACAGTATTTATGTTTGCACGTGATTGAATTATAAAAGTCAGCAGAGCTACCCCTCATTCACAAAGCTATGGGAAAATTCCTTGCAACGTGAACAACCTTTTTGCCTTCAGTAAATTATCCCCAGTTTGTAGTAAATATGGCTCTACTCACACAGCCGGATCATTCATTCGCAGAGATCATGAATGAATGAACTGCAACCACGGCAGATGCACTTGCAGTTCTCAATGTAATACAAGTGCAGTAATGACTGCACCCATAGCTCACTATCACTTCCTCCAGCTCTCCAGCTAAAAGCCCATACCTCAGTGCAGACAGAGAGCCGGAGGTCTGAAGGAGCCTGGTAATGCACCTGTGATCCACTGCTTTGCAGGCTCCTGTGAAGAAATTATAAATGTATTTTTTTTTCCTGCAAAAATATGTGAATTTATTCTTTTAAAGGTAAACTTAGCCTTTAACCTCCCTGGCGGTATTCCCGAGTGTAGCTCGGGGTAAAGTTTCAGCACCACAAGCGGTAACCCCGAGCTACACTCGGGCTTACCATACAGCGCTGCTCCGTGATCCCTCGATCACTTACCTTGTCCTGCGCTCCCGTGATGTCCCTCCTGCAGTGTCCCCGGCAATGTAATCCAGCGGATGCCGGGCATCTGTCATCTGGATTCTGTCTCCTGTGAGCGTCGGGACGTACGGGGGACGGAACGGCGGGAAATTTGAAAATGACAAAAAGTGACATTCACTAAAATCATTAAAATCACATAGTAAAACATTACTGTATCAAACCATTTCACATACATTTTGTCCTGAGTGCTTTGTCCTGTGCCCTGCCTGCATTTTTACTGTTCTTTCTGCCTGGAAACTGAGAAAAGTCCATGGTGTCCAAAAAGCGTCCCTTTAGGTCAAAAGCTGTTTTAGACCAGCTAGAGAACAGAGATAGTAAATTAGAACTACTTGCAGAATTGAGTGATAATGATTCGTGGGGAAATTCGTCATCAGACGCTGAAAACGATTTCGCGACTTTGCTCAGTGATGTGCAAACTTGGCGCTATATTTCAAATTTCAGTGTTTTTGGTTTGATTATATTATTGAATTAAATTGATTATTATTATTTTTTATGATTATTTATTAAATTATCATTTATGATTTCATGTTTCAAGTTTTATCCTACCCGGGATGTTTACTAGACTCTTGTTCGGACAGATTTCAGTGAGTTATTCCTAAAAATTACAGGCCTACACTCAGTTGGTCCAGGCTCAGGAAAGATCCTGACTTCACAGTCAGGATCCACACAGATGCCAGGACCAGCAGATGGCGCAGCCTTTCAGTGAGCCTGAGCCAGGCATTCCCATCCCCTCCACAGCCTGGTGTTTCAGTGAGAGCTGAAGGGGCAGAGCACAGAGCCGGTGACTAACAGTCATTGGCTTTCTGCAGGCTAAAGACTGAGTGTCCTGTCCCCAGAATACATTCCCTTCTGAGGACTTCAAGATCAAGATTGACCTGTCTAATAATTATATGTTGTTTTGCATTTGATTTGTAGTCATGTTTTATTTACAGATTAGTTATCTGGTCTCTTATGCCACCTACTGGCTAAACATCTGTATATGCAGAGCTCTGTTATTTAGCTAAAGACAGGATGTGATGTAAAGGTCATCACTTCTTCCACAATGCAGGAAGTGAACTACAGGAAGTGAACTACCTCATAGGAAACCATGATTCTCTACGTGAGAGAAGCAACCAAACTCTATTTCTTTCCATCTGATGGCATCGGAGGTAATTAATGTCCCTTTTTCTCGGCTATAGGTAGCTAGGATTGTATAGAAGAGGAGCATAGCTGTACTGAGTGTTATTTTATCTATGTTATGTTTATCGTATAGTGATTACATATTATCTTTCTTGTTATAGTTTTACCATTTATCTGCAATGTGCCAATAAAGTAGACAAGTTTAGAACCGTCTATTATTGAGTACGCAGAGAAGGTTATCTGCTTGAATAACCTCCCATAGACTCCAGGAGTACGAGGAGTGAGCTCAAGACACTGAGAACTGAACATTTAGCTGTGCTGATCACTCTGTTCTCAGTCTTAGAGCTGGTGGGAGACAGCTGCAGCATGGATCGATGCTGCATCCACCTAGGTGAGAAGGATTGCTTTTTTTTTTTTGTTATTACCACACTTCTCTTTTGAAGAAACCACTATGGTGTTCCTCAATCACTGAGTCTGTGGGACTTGACAGTATTGTACAAACCACTTTGCACACTGAGGTCCTCCACAAGGAGTTCATCACCTTCCTAATTTTCCCAAGTCTGTAAATCTTATTCTTCTAGGGCTTCTTTGGCTTTAACCACTTGCTTATCAGGCAATTTTCGTCCCTTCCCGCCCAGGCCAGCTTTCAGTACTGTTGCACTTTGAATGACAATTGCACGGTCATGCAACACTGTACCCATATGGAATTTGTATCATTTTATTCACAGAAATAGAGCTTTCTTTTGGTGGTATTTAATTGCCACTGGGTTTTTTATATTTTTGCACTATAAATGAAAAAAGAGCAAAAAAGTAGAAAAAAATGTTCTTTGTTTCTATAATAAAATTTTGCAAGCAGGTAAATTTTCTCCTTCACTGAAATGCATTGATAAGGCAGCACTGATAGGCAGCACTGATAGGCAGCTCTAATGGGCACTGATGAGGTGGCACTGGTGGGAATTGCTGAGGAGGCACTGATGATGCTGCACTGATGTGCAGCACTGATGGGCACTGATAGGTGGCAATGATGGGCATTGATAGGTAGCAATGATGGGCTCTGATAGGTGGCACTGATGGGCACTGACTGGCGGCATTGACTGACAGCACTGACTGATGGCACTGAGTGGCGGCACTGATGGGCACTGATGGGTGGCACTGCTGGGAATTGATGGGTTCCACTGCTGGGCACTTTTGGGGCTGCCCTGATTATCTAAGCAGATGTCCTCTGTGATACTTGCTTGTTATCGGCAGTACTTTCCTCATGCTGTGACAGCATGAGCAAAGTACTGCCAATAACCAGCAACTCTATTTACTTTGTGATCAGCTGTGTCGTTGGACACAGCTGATCACGTGGTAAAAGGCCGCTGTGATTGGCCTTTTACCTTGTCATGTGCTCAGCTGTATCCTTAGGACACAGCAAACACAGACAGCACCGGGGTGCACGCCACTGGGGGCGCGCAGGGGGTGCGTTCTGGGAGGACATCATATGACGCCCTCCCAGAACTGGACAACCATGCTATAGCCCAGTTGTCAAGTGGTTAAACTTCACTAATTTCTTTAAATAAAAGTCAGCAGCTACAGATACAGTAGCTGCTGATTTTTAAAAACGAGGTAATTACCATTCCAAGGAGTCTATTGTCATTTTTCCACAGTTGATTCTTTTCACAGCACTGCCATATTGAATTTGGAAGCCAGCTATGTCCTTCTGATGAACCACAGCTGGTCCCCCACTTTACATGCATGAATGTGTTGGGGTAGGGTTGAGGAGGAGGATGAGTGGTATTTTTACTTTTGGTCAGCTGGATCCAGCAAATTGGAAGAAACTGAGAGACTATGACTGCCTCTTTTGTACTGAATAGCATAGATTGCAAGTTCTTTTCTTGTGCAGAAAGTTCCCAGGTCTTGCTGTACTGCACAAACACCTAATTAATAAGCTGTTTACTTTTTCCAAATCTGAGCTCTTTGTATAAACCCCTTTTAAGATGTATAATTAGTATAGTGCATACATGCAATTCCCTGATTCCCATCCTCACAGCCTGATTCCTGCATGTTTTTATGCTAAATGTGAAAAATCACATGTTTTTATTCAAAATGTAAATCATTTTAATAAAAAATACATTGCAAGGGTAGATACAGTATATATGTAAATGTAAAAGGCATTCTTCCACAATGTCACAATTTCACAATGTAAGTTGCTAAAAATATTTTTTAAGACTACTTACACCCCCACCCATTAAAAAAATAAAATGAATTAACGTGTTTTCACACATTTGTAGAAATATGTAGAAAAAATTAACTGCAATCTTCCAAAATGGTAGCTGTTTCTTATGTCTGTGTAGCATTTGTGGCTGAGGTTTCCTCATCTTCTCACAAAGTAAACAGCTAGCAGAATTCTTGTATGGAAAGTCTATCACTGCATTTAAAGGTACACAAAAAGAAAAGCAATTTAATTGCTGATCAAAATCTTAGAGAGAATCAAGTGGTCCTTTAATAACACTTTGGTGCTGCTTGCTCTAACCCTGGCCTGTTTATTGACCACGTTTTACCTTCTGCCTGGACTGATCCTTTCCTGTGAGACACTAGGCCAGTGAACATGGTATTCCTGGGAGCAGCAATGAACCAGTAGGTTAGGCTTATTTGGCTTTTAGCAACTGAGACTAAAATAGGTGATGCTACACTACTTCATATTCCCTGACTACTTGCAGAGAGGTGACAATTACAGTACATTGGTTTTGGCACAGTTGGTTGATTTGTGTGATACACAAGATATACTGTTTGGCATTTAATCAGCCAGACAGTGAAAAAGTCTCACACATATGGTATCTCTATTGTCTGGAGGAGTAGCAGAATGTGTTTTGGTTTGTAATTCTACATTTAAAAAAATAATTTTCTTTCCTGCATTTCCTGCATTTTCCAAAAACATGTGGCAAAAATGAAGTCTTTGAAAGACTCGCCATACCTTGGGGTGTTTACTCTCCAAAATGTGGTCATTTTGTGGGTGTTTCTACTGTCCTGGTGCTCCAGGACCTTAGATGCATAACCTATGCCCCTAGAATGCCTGAAGGCGTTCTTGGATTTGGGGCCACCTAATGGCTAGACTGTGAAAAAGTGCTACACATGTGGTATCACCAAACTCAGGAGAAGCAGTAGAATGTGTTTTGAGGTGTAATTCTAAGTATGGTTATAATGTGTGTTAAACATATCTTATTGATTGACAACTTTGTGTGAAAAAATACATTTTCATTTTCTGCAAAATTACATTTTCAAAAGACTGACTATGCCTTTCAGAAAATGCCTTGGAGTGTCTGTTTTCCAAAAATGTGGTCATTTTGGGTGTATTTTGTACTGTCCTGGTGCTCCAGTGCCTCCAAAAATGTGATAGGCAGCCAAGAAATTATATTCATAAATTATGCTTCTTGAAAGCTCCTTGGATTTTGGGCTCCTCTATGCATCTAGGCTGTGAAAAGTCTCACATATGTGGTACCTCCATGCTCGGGAGGTAGAATGTGTTTTGGGGTGTAATTCTAGGTATGCCTATGCTGTGTGTAAGAAATAACTTGTTAAATGGCAACTTTGCAAAACAATGTATTTAATTTCTTAATTTTCTACACAAAATTTGACAAAACATTACAACTTAAAAAACTCACCATGCCCCTTACTAATTTCCTTTAAAGGTCTACTTTACAAAAAGGTTCATTTGGAGGGTATTTGTACTGTCCTGGCATTTTAGAACCTCAAGAAATGAGGCAGTCAGTACATCAGGTTTGATCAATTTTCAAATATATAAAACATATATACCATAGTTCTATAACTTTCACACAGACTAAATAATATACACAGATTTGGGTTATTATTAGCAAAAAAGGGAGCAGAATACATTATGGCCTAAATTTATGAAGAAAGATTATTTATTTGCTAAATTTTATAACAGAAGTTAAGAAAAATGTGGGTTTTTTTTTCAAATTTTTCATTATTTTTTCAGTTATGTAGCAAAAAAAAACAGTGGTGATTAAATACTACCAAAAGAAAGTTCTACCTGTCTAAAAAAAAGATAATACTTTAATTTGTGTACATTGTTGCATGACTAGTAATTGTCATTCAAAATGTGACAATGTTGAAATCTGAAAATCTGCCTGGACAGGAATGGGGTGAAAGTGTCTGGTATTTAAGTGGGTAAAGATTAACAATAAAAATACACATGCTTGGGGATGCCTTAAACCTGCACTTGAAGGAGTTGCACTTGAGGAACGCTGAGACCAGGAGAGTTGGAGACGAGGGGATGCTGCAGATGCACAGCACGGTGTAGGATCTGTTCTTTTCTCCTCTCTGCTGCTGACTGTTGAAATTAAAGGAGGGGAGAGAGAAGCCTCTCTAAAGCTGGACAGAGAAGTGCAAGATTTGACAGAGGAGTTATGTCCTCCTACTGGCAACTGCTGAGACAAGGGGGGAAAGAGTGACAAGGGGGTGCTGCAGCTGCAGGAGAGGTGCAAGGCTGTTTGATTACAGTGTTCATGTATTTTGTGTTACAACTACATCAGTATTCAGAGATATATTCTTCAACCAGTAGATGTCAGTGTTAATATATTTGTAGCTGCATCTATGGTAATACTGTACGTCTTTTCTCTGAATTAATT
Source organism: Staurois parvus (assembly GCF_062004578.1). Lineage (NCBI taxonomy): Eukaryota > Metazoa > Chordata > Amphibia > Anura > Ranidae > Staurois > Staurois parvus. The sequence continues at coordinate 1,147,677 of NW_028318272.1, forward strand.
TTCCTGTTTCCTTTTTACATTGAAACAAAAGGAAAAGCACACGTGGACCGTGCACTGTCTGATCTGTAGGGCTATATACAGAATCTCTAACATGTTATGACCCCAGAAGCATAGGATGCCCAGTTTCCCAGCCATAGCTTGCTACAGCAAATAAGCACAAGATACAGCAACAGAAAGAAGACTGCAACTTAATAAAAGTAACATGGCCAGTAACAGAGCTGCAACAAAGCTTTCATTTACAAACCTTACAAACCAGAATAACAGTCTTGGAAATTCAAATAAAAAATGCTGCTAATAAGAGAAGGTACGTAGAAATGTATAAATTAAGTCAGGTCAGGACACCCCTCAGAAGAGTAGATAGAGAAAGATCAGAAATCTCAGAGCACAATCTCTCTTAGCATAGAAGATGATCAAATCAAACATATATGCACATGTGAAACTGTTAAAGAAATGTGAGAAGAATTACAAAAAGTGCATGAAAGAGTTCATCTCAGCAACAATCTGTATTTGATTAGAAATCTATACCAAACCAAGCTGATGAAAATCCAAGATATGCATGATTATATAAGGCACACCTTGGAAATGGTTGAATGCATGAGAGGTATAGGAGAAAAAAGAAAAGATTTTCATGTCACAATACTATTACTTAGTGGTTTACCATTAAGTTATGAAATGCCTGACTTTACTTGATTCCTGTCAAGATGATGAACTGACACTGGAATATATTAAGGGCAAGCTTGTGAATAAATATAAGTGTAAAACAGAAAGAAATTAGTGAGTCTGCTTTAGAGATGAAAAAATAGGAATAAAAACAGCAACATGCATCAAGAAACACGTGAATGCTTTGTGTGCAAGAAACAAGATCATTTAAAAGCATATTACAGAGTATGGAAAGCTAGAATGCAAAAACAAACTAAATTACAAATGGCCAGAAGTGTAAAGGAAGAAACTGATTTTTCTTCAAATAATGAATGTTTTTCAATCCAAAAGGCGCACTTCATCTTTGCAAACAAGGTGTGTTAATTGAGGAGCTAAAAGTCACATGACAAATGACAGCAATTTCTTTATTCACCTTGACCAGAGTAAAATAGAAAAAATCACCACAGCTAATGGGCAAATAATGGAATCAGAAGGATTAAGATATGGTTTTCTTTACTGTCATATTTTCCAGAGTGTCACCAGAAAGATATCTGTAAAAAATGTCCTGAATGTCCCTGCTCTTGAAACGAATCTTTTGTCAGTGAAGAAGCTCACAAAACAAGGCAATGTAGTGTGAATCTAGACAATTAGCACAATATTTATCATAAACAAATATAAACAGACCAACAAAAATTACAAGTGAAAATATATATATATATATATATCCAGAATCAGAATTTATATGTATCCTCTGTGCAAGCTGGCTCCTCACCTCCTGAAAAGGACCCCAATATATATATTAAGGTCATAAGAGCTTGTAACATCTCCTCCAATTAATGATTTCCTCTGCTTCCCTTCAATGCTCTCCTCCTCCCGCAGCAGGACAATTACAGATCGGATCACATGCAAATATAGAAATGAGACCAGTAGTGTTTTCTGATAAAACCACTCTTTATTAAAACCATCAAAATGCCACTCACATTAAAAGAGCACCCACTGTGCTATGATATGCGCTGTACAGACGCCTTATGCACAAGGGATCAATTCACAATTCATGTTAGATAACTAGGATCATGTACATCATATGTACAATTGCAGCATGGCTCCGCTCCTATACTCGTTATGCCCTCTGGGCTTCTTCAGTAGGTGCCTACTGGTGACCAGGGGGAGTAATGCATATAGGGGTGGAGCCATGCTGTAATTGTGGAGGACTAGTGGCACTTTGTTGTGGACTTTTTTCACTTTTGAGGAATATTGCACTACATCATGTGCCATTACAAAAGGGGATATCTTGCTTGCAAATAACAGATGAACTGTATCAGCTGAACTGCAATGAGGTTGGTAATACTGCCAAGGAGGAAAATCATTCAAACTGAATTCACACATGACACAGACGGCTTAGGCACAGAAGTCATGACATAATAAAGAAATTACTGAGAATGACTATGCAAGTGGAATAAAAATGAGTCCATGTGATCAACAATGAAATGCACCAGCTGTATAAAAAGAAAGATAACCTCTGGACTTACTTTATTCAGATCTATGCGGTCCAATGGAAAAATTTACTTCAGGAAAGAAGAGGTGTTTTCTCACTTTTATAGATTATTACTCCAGGTGTACTATACTATATCTATTACCCAACAAAAGTGAAGTACCAAAGAAATGTAAACAGTATTTGCCTCAAGTAAACAACAAATTTGGCAAAATGCCAAGTTTATTGCGCACAAACAATGGAACTGAATATACAGGTGATAACACAGTTGATTCTCAGAAAGCATGGCATAATATTTCAAACTACTGTATTTCATACAACCCAGAACAAAACAGGGTTGCAGCAAGAGTGGAAGATGCTGTTTGATACAGATATGCCAGCCACATATTGGGGAGGCAATTATAACCACATGCTATCTCCAAAATTGACCAGGAAAATCAACTGGAAGCAAAGTCTTGGTCCATTTCCCAAAAAGAAAAACATATAAAATGTGATGTTCGCGCAAAGGAAGGTGTACTTGTGTGGTACAGTGACTCTCAAAAGGGATACAGAATTCTACACCAACACATACGGTAACCATCAATAGAAGTGTAGTCATCGATGAAATTTCAGTGTGCTCAAAATTTCATGAACTAACACAAACGATTCGATACTGCGGGAAATTCCACGTCAGTGTCACCTAAAGATAAGCAACAAAGTGACACAGAAATAGAAATGAATGCAGACAATCCAAATACTGTAAAAGAAGAAATCAGGCCACAAGAGGCTGCAATCAGGAAATCCACCAGAAGCAATAAAGGCATTCCAGCCAAACGTCTGTCCTATGTTGCTCACGTAGCATTAAAACTAGAGACAGATGAGAATCATGGGATGAGAATCACAGACTTCCAACTCATGAAAAACAAAATATGTTTAAGTATTGTGAAACTAATAACATGATTGCAGATGCTTTGACAAAACCACTTACAGAAAACAAATTTATAGAACCGAGATTCTAATGGGACTAATATAAAGAGCAGTTGTTGAGTGGGGGTGCTGGAATACAGTGTTCATGTATTTTGTTCAACAACTACATCAGTATTCAGTAGAGATATATTCTTCAGCCAGTAGATGGCAGTGTGTATAGGTTTGTAGCTGCATCTATGGTGGTACTCTGTCTTTTCTCTGAATACAATTTCCTGTTTTTTTTTTTTGCAGTGAAGCAGAAGGAATATCACATGTGGATTGTGCACTGTGTGGTCTGTTATGTAGGGTTATATACAGAATTTCTAACAGAGGGATGCATGAAATGGCTTGGAGGTCCGGATTCAGCCCACGGACCTTGTGTTTGATTCATGTGACTTAGGTTGCTGTTTGCCATCATCAAATATAAAAGGATTCTCATTGTGGTCACTGTAATAAAACCCCTCAATTACAGTATGTTGTATTTATTATGGTATATACAAGCGTCCAAGAGTCGTGTTTTTACAGTGGAGACAAAAATAAGTATCTCATAAAAACAAAGCAGATTCGTATAGTCATAGATTCATGGTCTCTAAAATGTTTCCAATTAATAAACCTGTCACTTGAATTTTCTGTAAAATTATACAACCTGGCTGTAAGAATTATTTAATAACAGAAGCAAAACATAGGAATAACTTCGAACAGCAAAAGAACATTCTCACAATACGTGCGTGTGCAACTCAATGGTTTGGGTTGGAGATTGAAAAAAAAAAGTGGCAATCTAAATAATTCTGGTATAATTAAACAATTATGTACATAATTGATGTTAATAGCAGTTTGATTATTAAGAAACACAATAGAACATGTTCCTTTTTTTGTAGTACAAATGTCATATTGCCCATGAAAATCATGATTTTTTTTTATGACTTAATAACAATACAGACTCAAAATATGACTCAGAACATACAGTACATTGTATAACATAGGAAAGCATAGTTGCCAACAGTCCCGTATTGTCCAGGGCATTCACGAATATTTGACTGCTGTCCCGAAGTGACCTTGTCTCTACTGTAGCTGAGTCTTGAAAATGATGCCCTGTCATGGAAATCTGAGCTGACTATGAACTGTGCTGGTGCTTAGTGCCCCTGCCGGCGCTACAGGTAACATTACATTTGGCACACACACAGTCATAGATTCCTCCCCCTTCCTCCTCCGGCTCCCCCCTCAGCAGTGCTATTCAGCAGCTTAGGGACTCTGATGCTGAGGAAGTGTCAGCTGGTGCCAGCCTCCTTCATTATCATTGGTAGGGACTCATGAAGGGGCATGGCCAGCCAAGGGGTGATTCCGCCTGTCAACTGAGGGTGGAGGCAGTGCAGTCGGCATCAGGAATGATTGCGCTCAGTCTGCCTTCTGCTTGAAGAAGAAGGAATATGGAATTCTGCGTGTGTGTTGGGGGGGAGTTTAAAGTGTTAATAAACCCACAACAGTAAAATCAGTCTGTATATGCAGTAAAGCATGCTTGTTATACTCACTGTGGAACCTAAGGGGTTAATCCTCTGCATTGTGTAAAAGTGCTGTTTGACCCTGACCTCTCTGATCCTCCCCTTCTTCCAGTGTCCCCCAGCTTACCTCCTGATAAGATATATCATGTGGAGACACTCTGCACATGCTCAGTTTAGTGTATTGCTAGAGGGTTTTTTTTCTTGGGAGAGTGCATGTGATCACCACAGGGTCAATTAGCTCTGTCCAGACAGAGGTTAGGGGTTCTGCATCCTCCTAGACCAGAAAGAAAACTCCTCCTACAAGCTTTAACCACTGCTCTGCTGAACACTGATAGAATTTACAAGACTGCTCTAACTGCTGATGAGAAAAGGTGTTTAGCAGTTTATTTTTACTAAGATAATTGCATTTCCATGTTCCGTGTACTGTGGGAGACCAGATAGAGAGAATGCAGGGTCCTGGATTTAGAAACACTTTAAGGATACCATCCCAGTCTCTAGTTGGTTCATTCACTATGTACATTACTTCATAAATAAGGACGTGAGCACAGAGTCTCTCAGTTGTAAATTTCTTGGATGTTATCCTTCCAAAAGAATTTATAAATCATCAGTACGAAAAAGAGATTTTAGATAATACTCCCATGAAAGCTGTATACCTGAGAAAATTTTTTAAAAAATAAATATATATTACAGATATATATATATATATAAGTACAATATACATAAGATCATTTCAGATTTGAGCATATTGTATAATATATCCACAGGTTACACATTTCACAGATTTAATCTGCCTCTTCAGAACCAAAATAGACAGTAATTACTGTAGTGTATGGGCTGCATACTTGTCTAAAATAGATAGCAGTAATTATAAATGCATCAAACAAACAAGCAAAGAATATCTACAAACTTTCATGTTTATGTGTAAGCTATTCACATTGTCCAAAAACAAATTCTATACACCATTGTATCAAACGAAAAAATAAGGAATATAAATTTTCTTGGTACCCCAAGAACATCAAACAGACATCTTTAAAAATGTAACATAAAATAAAAGCAGTGCAAAAAAGTGACAAATAAAACTTCAGAGATAACCACGTGCTCCAGAGGAAAAAGCCTCCCCCAATTCAGTGTCACTCGCCAGATATCATGGCTATCCAAACCAGATAGACAAATGCGCTTGTCAGCGTAGTAAAGATCATCAATCAACAAGCCCTTCATCAATTAGAGACTGATTAAGTTGTGGGGCATCCTCCAAAGAATTAAACTCCATAGTCAAGGAAAGACATGAAAGGAAACTCATAGCGTGAATCCATTAAAAACCATTTATTGAATGAAAAGTATTACACTCACATAGAATGAATGAAACCATGACAAAATATCCCCATTAACTGCTAAGGATATCAGTATGTCACATAGAGCAAGCGCCTCACCCAATCCTCCTCTCTGCTTGTAAGCAATACGTCACTTCCAGCGGGGGATGTAAGCTGGATGTCTCATTCCAGAGTACGTCAAAAGGCCCGAAACAGACGCGTTTCGTCACTGAACTAATGCTGTAATTACTGCCCTCGATCTGACGTTCCCAGTGATATTCACATGCATTGTGTAATCTCTGTCTACATACTGCCATGGGACCACCACTTGCGTTTGCCTTTGCGCGCAAGCACGGGGATGGCGGTAGCGGTGAATTTTTTTTTTACTATTACTTATCTTGCTTTTTTATTATTTTTACACTGTCCCTTTCATTTTTGTTTTCAATCACTTTTATTGTTATTACAAAGAATGTAAATAACCCCTGTAATCGCAATAGGCAGTGGCAGGTACTCTTTTCTGAGAAATCTGGGGTCTATTAGACTCTAGATCTCTCCTCTGCCCTTAAAGCATTTGATCACACCAAGACTGGTGTGATCAGATGCTTTCCCAATTTTAAAATGGCACTGTTTATATCTGGTGAAATGGAAATGATAAATTGCTTGTAGGATTCCAGCCTTCGATTATCTCTTTTGTCAGCCAGCGGAACTGCCGGCTGCATTTTTGTGTTCCCCTGTGGGATGGGAGAGCCCAAGAAAACTTTGGAAGGTGGTGAGAGGTGTGGGGGAGAGCTGTCCAGCTACTTTTAAAAGTATCCAGTGGCTGAATAGTGGCTAGGATTCATTTTACATGAAAGCTGACCGCCAATTGAGAAAACTGTAGCTGCAGGCATCATCCCAACTAACTACTCAAAATCCAGCGAAGTACCAGTACATTGCTACCCATGTTGGGCATATACATTATACAGCGTATACAGCAGAGAACATGGGCATATGATGAATTGGATCCGTGGACCAATATGACCGCAATTCATTCTTTTTTGCAATGCCCATTGAAAGCGTTAATAGTTAACTAATTTTTGCTTTGAGTCTACTAACTGGTTTATTTTATGTACAAGATTTTCCCTTGGGATTGAAATGCTTTATGGGAAGGAAAAGGTTTGATAAAAGCATGGTGTGGCCTAATTGGATTGTGCTGTTGTATACAGCATATTCCCAATTTGGTGACAATGGCACATTCAGTAAAACAATACTGAAAGGTATAAAGGATAAATACAGTAGTTGTCACTTTTGACAAAAGGGAGGTTGTGAAAGGGTTAATAGTTAACTAACTTTTACTTTGTGCCTGCTAACTGGTTTATTTTATGTACAATCCCCTTGGGATTGAAATGCTGTTATCTATGCACACACTTCTCTGAGAAATTGCAGAAGTTACTACTCTGTTGCATTTTTGTTTTGACTAGCCATAGAGTAGTTTACTGAAATCTTTTTTTTCTGTCTTCTGATTGGGGCTTTACGGAAACCACCTGAAATATGCAGTGTTGGCATTTATTACTTAAACTTGATCAATAATAAAGAAGTTGAATTTTGCATCACACATCTAGGTGTCCGACTTGCATTGCTCCCAAAGTACTGTGAACTGTATGTGTATATGGAGGAGGGCCAGCCTAAATTGATATTCCTAACACCCATGTTGAGGGTTAGGCCCAAAAATGTTTTAAATTCAGAAACTGTGATAGGTTTCCATGTGAATTGTCTGGCAAGAGCTGAATTTTGGTTCATGCATTGTTGTGCGTATAAATTGCTTTAGCCCACAACCAATTGATACAAATCTTCAGTGAAAAACAGTGCAGAAGCTAAATGCTAGTCCTAGCAGCAAACGGGGCTGGTGATTAGCAACCTATAGCATGAGTGCAACTGTGTGCAGGCAATCTAGCGCTAGCTGACCTTGACTGGGAGGGACACTAACTGACCCTGACACTATCTCATGTCGCTAGTGGCAGTAATAGAGTGATCAATTCAAAATTCTAAATTCTGACACTGTACTAATGGCACTGGCTGGGTGACAAGGGTGATCAAAGGGTTAATAGGGGCAATCAAAGAGTTAAATGTGCTAATCTAATGTATGCATGTAAAATGTAGTACTTTTACTCAGTGCCATGTTTGTTCTTCTCTCCCTGGATGGCATAGGGGCATGCCCACGCACAACCAGAGATAGAAAGTGACATAAGATTACATCGCTTTATCCAGAGCACATTGTTGACGGGCGGGTAAAAAGTAGTTAAAAATGATTTTTAAAAAAATTATCTATTTTTTTTTTAAATTTTAACATTATGTTTGGGTTTTTTCACTATTTTTTTTTATAATTTCATGAGAGTAGTGCAATGTTACCATAATAAAATTGTACTACAGGGATTTTTTTCTTTTACACCTTGCATTGTATGAGCATTGCTCTGTGTAAAAATGTGTTAAGTTCATGACAGTTCAATATAATAGTGATCTGTGATTGGCTTCAGCTGGTCACATGGTACAGGGTGCTTTGATTGACCCCGTGTGTCATGTGAGAGCTGTGGACCAATCAATCTGATTCATAAAAGCTTTGCTATTATGGGGGGTAGGGTTGCCTGCCTCCCTGTTATGGCAAAAGACCAGTGGCATACTAGTACATCACTGGTCCTGTAGTTGCCATCCGTCTGCAGTCCACATGAGGGTGGGCAGCCTGAAAGTGGTTAAACAGTATAAACAATATGTACAGTAAACACTGACAATATTAACAATACTCATAACAAGTAATCTGACTGGTTTACAATTAAAAAAGTCAAGATAGCATAACAAAATGTGAACTAGGATTATGAAAGTCATGGAGCATTCTGGGACAGAACAGAAAAGTTCTGCATCTGGCCAGTAGGGCGTCTTAAAGGAGATTGCACAGAATCTGCACCTACTGTATACAATGCACACCTATACCACAGTCCTTGTATCAAAAAAATACTAAATACTGTGCCACAGCCGACAGTCTCACAGACACAAATAAACCTCAAAGGATTAAATTAAACGTTTCCATAACATATATATTTAATACACACAAAAAGGATATTTTGGTTTCAAGTTCTGTACACCCAGCCTCTAGAAAAATTTCTGCTTGATCACCCCCACTAGCTTAATGTATTCTGATGGCAGGGAAGTCTCCCTGCTGTCATAACACAATATCTTAGCGGATGTGATTCCCCCATTAACCTTGAAAATGTGGAAGGGGGAATCGGTTCAATTTCTTTCATAAAACCTGCTGGTTGAATGAAAAAAAATTACTAATGTATGGGCTGCCTTACTGAGCCTACCTTAAAGAAGAGTTTAATTAAAACCAGTAAGTGTTGAGACAATGAATACCTTGGTCAGGTCTATGTACACAAACCAAAAAGATAAAATTTAGTGTGTTTATGGGTCTAATATAAATGAAATGAACCCATAATTAAAGCGATCAGGGCATAAACTAATAGGTTAAGCAATCACATAACTGACTCACCAGATGATTGGTGGGATCCTATAAGGAAACATACGATCAACAAAGAATATTTGTAGGTGTCACCAAAGGGGTGACATCCACATAAAGCAGCCTCACAAAGGAAACCAACTGCGACTTAATGTGAATCACAAATACCATCTTCTTACAAATCGCTTAAAAAGTCCACCACAATGGGTGAATAATGCTCAATTTCTCTAACACCACTTAAAATAAGGATTGACAACATTGTCACTCTAAAATAAAACCTGAAATCCCGGGATAACATATGCTCATTCACAAAACATACATGCCACCCTAATCAGGAAATTAGACCACCAGTTTCCCACAGTTCAGGAATACACAGATCTAAGCCAACCATGAGGCCACTAATTAGGCTTTAATCATCTCAATTGAGGATACATAACAGGGGTGCTCAGTATAAATAAACCTGAACTGGGGGCAACCCAGTCATAAGAGAGTAGAAAAACACAAAACGGGTGTCAAAATTGTCAGAGTGAAATGACCTAATGGGCCAATGCTTGGTCTGTATATATATATGCTGCATACCAAACCCATTTCATGATGGTCAGATTACCTTAAGGGTAAATCATGGCATAATCTCAAAATGCTTACCTCATTGGTATACGAATGTACATTATTGCCAAAAACTTGACATAAGTAATCCTAAATGGGAAATACAGCATAAAGTGTCTTTTTCAAACACGGCCCTCCAACAAGTGGACAGTAATTAGTTCAAAGCTCAAACAGTGGGCTCACCACTACCCATAGATAGATCATGAAAGTCCAGATAAGGGGTGGACAGACTACGGGTGAATGGTGGTATATCACCTGGACTGTATACACTCAAGTGGGGAGAATGCAGCTAGAGCCATAAATGGATAGTGACATTCACATTAGCCATTAACACTTTGACATAGTGATATTGGTTCTCAAACACACAGGCATGACAGTGCCTTAATACAAAGAGGCTCTCACCCAACCGATACTTCAAGCCAGGTACCCACCTGCCAGATTTCTCTTTCTCTTCTGGTATTCCTGGTTAAGCCCTAGGGCCATACTGATATTCAGGCCATTCACTTTAAACTCCCCATAAGGTACTTGCTTCCAAAGTGCAATCAAATAAGACACCTGTGTGAGCTGAGCTTGGGCTCTATGACACTATCAATGCATTTTGCTCACTGGATCGTGAGCTTCATTAGGACATTCGAGCGTCCACACCTGCAGCATTTAAAGCAATTAATCTCACACCCATATTGACCAGCAAGGGTGCCCCATTGCAAAGACAGTGATTACTGCACTATACCTAATTACTATTAACATTTAAAAAGGGAGAAGTATTACATAACTATCAAAATAATCATCATAACTACTTCATTTTTCTATTCATATAGTACAAATCGGGAAGAGCTGATCTATACAAATGGGTTTTTTTTTTCAAAAGAATAGTCCCCTCTACGGCTTGTCAGTTTAGGTGCATAGAACCCTTTTACCTTCAGTTCATTGGTCTTACCCTCATGGAACTCAATGAAATGTTGGGCTAATGGAGCGTCTGCTTTAAGTTTGATACTACTAAGGTGCTCACCGACTCTGACCTGGAGCTGTCTTTTCATTTTGCCTACATAAATCTTCTTATAAGGGCATTCAATGATGTAAAGCACCCTCTCAGTGCCACAGTTTATAAACTGCCTAATCTTGAATTGCAATTGGTGAACATTTCTGTTCGGTCTACAAACCTGCAAATCTTGCAGTGACCACATTGAATCAAGCCCGTCATCTCTGGAAGAACTGTGAGCCAGTTTCTACTGGGTGTTTTTACATATTCTGAGTGAAATAATATATCACTTGCATTATTTTATTTTTTTTTTTATTATAAATATTTATTTAGTTTTCACGTCATATACAAAACATTTCAACATTTCTATTAAAATAGTTATCTAAACATTAATTCTCTGTTATATAATTTATTTATATATATAACTTCCTTTTCCTTCCCCCCCTCCCATACACCCTCCCTCTATCTCTGTCAGGGATCCCCTCGATCCCCGCCGCGTTGGTCCCGGCGCAGGCGCAGTATGCCGCCCGGCGCAGGGACTCGAGCACTGGGTCCGGGCCGGCCGCGGCGTTCGAGTTCGCGCATGCGCAGTAGAAGCCGCGGCCGCCCGCTGGGCACCAATGGCAGCGCAGGGCGGGATATTTAAACGACCCTGAGCTGTCATTCAGTGCCTTCTGGTCTTTCCTGCATCCTGTATCCTGTGAACCTGTACCCTGTAAGTTATTGACCCGGATTGTACCTGACCTTGCTGTTTTCTCCTATTCTGACCCTTGCTTTGCCTGACCTCTCTCCTGAATGCCCCCTATTGGATTTGACCTGCTGTTGCTGACCTGGCGTGTGACCCGACCATTCTATGCCCGCTGCCTTGTACCTTGCCGCCCTCTCTGTTACCGACCTGGCCCATCTGACCTTGCTCATCCATCCATCCATCCCGTGCAGTGGGGTCTTCTGACCTCCTCACATCAGACTCTTCCCCGTGGGAGCCCCTTGCGCATACTACTACCACTGACGGGCGCACCCGGTAGCCACGACCTGGTCTCAGGGAGCTCCAAGTCCATCCCCACCATCAGGGGCCCTGGTGAACAAGCACCCTGGGACTTAGACTCCGTGCGCTGGGGACGCCTATTCAGTGGAGTGCTAGTAGTACCGTCGGGCGGTCCCTTACAGTACCAGAAGGCCATGACTGAGTCTAGAGGAGGTCCCTCGCCGCTGGAGGAGATCTGCAGGCACCTGTCCAATTTGACACAGACCGTATCGGCCCTGCAGGATAGATGTCAGCGGATTGAAACTCAATTCCAGGCCTGCACTATATCCGCTCCCGCCCCACAGGCCGCGGTCCCCACATCTCCAGCTGTAGCAGCCCCTGTGCTGGTGTCTGGGGCATCCGCACCACTCCCGGCGGCCGACCCCCGAGTACCCTTACCGGAACGTTTCCACGGGGACCGCACACGTTTTAGATCATTCCGCGAGTCCTGCCTCCTCTATTTTGAGCTACAACCCCGAACCTTCGTGACTGAATCCGTGAAGGTGGGGTTCGTCATCTCCCTCCTGCAGGGTGAACCCCAAGACTGGGCCCATCGATTACGGGGAAAAAACGACCCTCACCTCAGTTCGGTTGACAGGTTTTTTGATGCTATGGCCATCCTTTATGATGACCCACAGCGGGCAGCTTCTGCTGAAGCTACTCTGTACACGCTCCGGCAAGGCCGCCGAGCGGCGGAGGAGTACGCAGCTGAATTTAGGCGATGGATGGGGGATACTCGCTGGAACGAGTTCGCACTCCTGCATCAGTTCCGTATTGGCCTATCAGATGGCCTGAAAGACGAGCTCGCCCGGGTGGAGGTACCTGAGACTTTAGAGGACTTAATAGCACTGACCATTAAAATTGACCGTAGACTGCGGGAACGCAGGTTTGAGAGGTCCGGCCAGGGTCATGGAAATCCCTGGGGATCATTTCAGGGTCCCAGTCAAACACCTAGGCCAGTCGTCCAAAACCGGCCACCTGGAGACAACCCCGAACCCATGCAGCTCGGCCTGGCACGGCCTAAACTATCCCCAGAGGAACATCTGCGCAGACGATCCCAGAACCTGTGCCTCTATTGTGGCGAAGCTGGTCATATGGCGCGTTCCTGCCCGCAGAAACTGAGTAAGTGCACCTCTTCTTCCTTATCCATTGGCAATGTTGGTCCATCCCAATACTTAGTGGTACCCCTTTCCTTTCAGCTTCCAGAAAGGACCGTGGAAGTATCGGCCATAATTGACTCTGGGGCATGCAGCTGCTTCGTGGATATTAATTTTGCTCACCAGCAGGGTATTCCCCCTCAATTGAAACAGAAGGGGTTCAATATTTATTTGGCCGACGGTTCCCGAATAAAATCGGGGGTAGTGAACCAGGAAACCCCCTCCATCACCACTGTCATTGCCGGCCAGCACCAGGAATTCCTCCGCCTGGATGCTATAGCTTCACCCCTCTTCCCAGTCATTCTGGGGCTCCCATGGTTACGGGCCCATAACCCCCAGATTGACTGGGAGACCGGAGTAATCACGTTCCCTTCCCCATACTGTCGGATATACTGCCGTACTTCGGGCCCGGGGGCCCCCAAATCCTCCTGTGCTCTGAGGGGGAAGCTGAATTAAAACAAGTAATCCCTGCGGTCTACCATGGGTTTTTAGATGTGTTCAGCAAACGGGGAGCTGATACTCTACCCCCCCACCGCCCTTATGACTGCCCCATTGACCTGTTACCCGGCTCAGAAATTCCTTTTGGGCGAATCTTCCCCCTTTCAGAGCCCGAATTGGGGGCCCTAAAGGAATATATATCGAGGACAGCCTCCAGAAGGGGTTCATCCGCCACTCCACCTCACCGGCGGGGGCGGGAATCTTCTTTGTTGAAAAGAAGGACAAAACCTTAAGGCCATGTATCGATTACAGGGAATTGAACAGGGTCACGATAAAAAAACGTTACCCACTACCATTAGTACCTGAGCTGTTCCAAAGTTTAAAGTCAGCAGTGGTTTTTACCAAGCTGGATCTGAGGGGGGCGTACAACTTGATTCGCATAAGGGAGGGGGATGAGTGGAAGACGGCCTTCCGCACCCGCTTCGGTCATTTTGAATATCTGGTCATGCCGTTCGGGTTGTGCAATGCTCCGGCCACTTTTCAACACTTTGTAAATTATATTTTTAGGGACTTTCTGGATGTCTTCGTGATCGTTTATTTAGACGACATTCTGATTTTCTCCCCGTCTTTGGGGGAACACAGAATACATGTAGCAAAAGTATTGGGGCGGTTGCGGCAGCATGGGTTGTACGCCAAGGCAGAAAAATGTTGTTTTGAACAATCCAGCATTGCCTTCTTGGGCCTGATTATCTCCACCGCGGGGGTCGCGATGGATCCCCAGAAGGTCGCTGCAATACTGGATTGGCCTGAACCCACAGATAGGAAAGGCGTCCAGCGATTCATCGGCTTTGCAAATTTTTACCGGAAGTTCATCAAGAACTTCTCGGGTCTGGTCTCCCCCATTACTCAGCTAACCAAGCTGGGAACCCGATTCAGATGGACACCAGAAGCGCAGGGAGCTTTCGAAGTCTTAAAGAAGCTGTTAACTTCGGCACCCATTTTGGGTCACCCAGACGCCGCTCTGCCCTATATCTTGGAGGTAGATGCATCGGAGAATGCGGTAGGCTCCATCCTCTCCCAACGAAAAGGCACCAAGGAACTGCTCCACCCTGTAGCGTTCTTCTCACGGAAGCTGACCCCAGCGGAGAGGAACTATGATATCGGTGATCGAGAGCTACTAGCGATCAAAACGGCGTTAGAGGAATGGAGGTACCTGCTGGAAGGTGCGGTGCACCCCATCTTAATATTTACTGACCACAAGAACCTAGAGTATCTGAGAACCGCCAAGCGTCTACGCCCGCGACAGGCGAGATGGGCACTATTCTTTTCGAGATTCAACTTCCACATTACGTACCGGCCGGGATCAAAGAACACTAAGCCGGATGCGTTATCACGGATGTACGAAGACGCCAAGGAGACCCCAGTACCTGACACCATCCTGTCCTCGGGTAACTTCTTGGCCCTTCAGTCGGATCTTCGTTCCAGGCTAATGGAGGCATCCACAAACTTCTCTACCCCAGGCGGAGGGCCACTCCGGAACAAGGGGGGACTCCTATGGAGGGAAGACCGAATTGTGGTGCCGGAAGAAACCCGAACCTTGGTCTTGGGGCATTGCCACGACCACCCAATGGCGGGGCACTTTGGCCCAGAAAAGACCCTGGAACTTCTCCGACGCTCATTCTGGAGGCCAGACATGGCTAAGGATTGTAAGGGCTATGTCAGGTCCTGTGTCACCTGCCAGAAGAACAAGCCAGCAAGAAACAAGGTTTGGGGTCTGCTGCGACCCTTACCTATTCCTGAACGGCCTTGGCAAAAGATCTCACTAGACTTTATAGTCGAGCTTCCGCCATCCCGAGACCACACGGCAATCCTGGTAGTCGTGGATCGCTTGTCCAAGATGGCCCACTTCATCCCGTTGAAGAAAACCCCCTCGGCGGCCGAGACCGCGCAAGTCTTCATTCGTGAGGTAGTCAGGTTGCATGGGGTCCCTGAAGACATCGTCTCGGACCGAGGGGTCCAGTTCACGTCCAGATTCTGGAGGGCACTGTGCAAAGCCCTGGACATCAAATTATCTCTCTCCTCTGCGTTCCACCCTCAAACTAACAGTCAAACCGAAAGGACCAATCAGACCTTGGAGCAATACTTAAGATGCTATACCTCGTTTACTCAAGATGACTGGCTGCCACTTCTTCCTTTAGCGGAATTTGCGTATAACAACGCCCGCCACTCAGCAACAGGGCAGTCCCCGTTCTTTGCCAACTATGGCTTTCACCCAGTCTTCCTCCCGGATTTGGTGTCGGAATGCCCAGTACCAGCAACACAAGATGTGGTAACATTCTTCGCTGCGAACAATAAGAAGCTTCAAGTGGCCATCAGTCGGGCCCAGGAAGACTACAGGAAAGCATTCAACAGGAAACGGAGAGGAGATCTGGTATTGCGGCCTGGGGAGAAGGTTTGGCTGGCGACGTCCAATCTAAAGATGCTTTGCCCGTCAAAGAAATTGGGACCCAAATTTATAGGCCCCTTCTGCATTAAACGGATGGTTAACGAAGTAGCCTACGAACTCGCCCTCCCTGACACGCTCAAGATCCACCCGGTCTTTCATGTGTCCCTGCTGAAGCCAGTGGTCCCAGATGCCTTCCCTGACTGGGAATCTAGACCCCCGGAAGCGGTAACGGTCGAAGGAGAAGAAGAGTTTGAGGTTGAAACAATCCTGAAGTGTCGAAGGAGGGGAGGCCAGACCCAATTCCTTATCAAATGGAAGGGCTATGGTCCTGAGGACAATTCTTGGGAACCAGCCCATAATGTCCATGCACCCAGACTTGAGGTTTTTTCGCGATCACCCGTGGTGGAGAGATCGGGTGGGCATCCGGAGGTTGCCCGTAGGGGGGGGGCAATGTCAGGGATCCCCTCGATCCCCGCCGCGTTGGTCCCGGCGCAGGCGCAGTATGCCGCCCGGCGCAGGGACTCGAGCACTGGGTCCGGGCCGGCCGCGGCGTTCGAATTCGCGCATGCGCAGTAGAAGCCACGGCCGCCCGCTGGGCACCAATGGCAGCGCAGGGCGGGATATTTAAATGACCCTGAGCTGTCATTCAGTGCCTTCTGGTCTTTCCTGCATCCTGTATCCTGTGAACCTGTACCCTGTAAGTTATTGACCCGGATTGTACCTGACCTTGCTGTTTTCTCCTATTCTGACCCTTGCTTTGCCTGACCTCTCTCCTGAATGCCCCCTATTGGATTTGACCTGCTGTTGCTGACCTGGCGTGTGACCCGACCATTCTATGCCCGCTGCCTTGTACCTTGCCGCCCTCTCTGTTACCGACCCGGCCCGTCTGACCTTGCTCATCCATCCATCCCGTGCAGTGGGGTCTTCTGACCTCCTCACATCAGACTCTTCCCCGTGGGAGCCCCTTGCGCATACTACTACCACTGACGGGCGCACCCGGTAGCCACGACCTGGTCTCAGGGAGCTCCAAGTCCATCCCCACCATCAGGGGCCCTGGTGAACAAGCACCCTGGGACTTAGACTCCGTGCGCTGGGGACGCCTATTCAGTGGAGTGCTAGTAGTACCGCCGGGCGGTCCCTTACAATCTCCCTATCCCCTCCCATCCTCCCCACTCCCTCCACCTTTTCCTCTTGTCTCATTAACTCCATATATTTCTATTATTCCTTAACCTCATTCTAAACCTACTTCCAGGAGTGTTATCTCTTCATAAATTTCACCTTTGCTTTGTATTTTTCCCAACCTTTCCATTTTTTATTATATATCTCCAACTTGTCCTCATGCATATAATACAATCTTTCTGTCCCAGATATCTGATTTACTCTATCCATCCAATCCTCCTCAGTTGGCACCTCTCTTCTCTTCCAGTACCTGGGGATCAGACTCTTTGCTGCGGTCAAGTAGTGCCATATCCCCAAACTCTTATATGCTTTCGTTGAGAGTTCTGAGATATGGAGAAGACATAGTTCTGGATCCAATCCTATATTGATTTTAGTAATTTTCCCAATCAAATAAACTATCCTCCGCCAGAACCCCTGTATTTCTGGACACTCCCACCACATATGATACCACGTGCCCACCTCTCCACAACCTCTCCAACACATCTGTGACGTTTCCGTATTCATCTTGTGCTCCACGTTAGGGGTAATGTGCCATCTATTTAAACACTTATAATTTATTTCTACTTCCCTCATACTAATATTTTCATGAATTAATGTGAGCATTTTCCTCTGCTCCTCCTCCTCTATTTTTCTTCCCATATCTCTTTCCCATTTCTCTATGTGCATTAATTTTGTGTCAGTGTCAAGTTCCATTAATATCTTGTGTGTTTTTGCCATTCCGTGTCTACCATTTTCCCGTGACTCAAATATTCTCTCGAATGGATTCCAGTCTTTTCTAGTTCTTATAGGCTTTGGGAGGCTCTCAAAAAAGTACTTCAATTGGTAGTATCTTAATCTATCCATCTTATTAAAGACTTCTCCCGTTCTTTCCTCCATGTCCTTATATGACCCTATTTCTTCTCCTACCATTATGTCTCTCAATTGTGCCTCCTGCTTTTTAATCCATTTCCCTGCTATACTATCCATACCCGGGGTGAAATATTTTGTGTTCCTAAGTGGTATTAATTGTGAATTAAAAACCCACCCCTTTTGTCTGTGTAATAAATCCCATTCTTTTAAAACATTAAGGGTGTACATACTAGTGCTCTCCTCTAATTCCCTATATTGTGCGGGTACCCAAATACTTTTACTTAAACTTATTCCACTCAGTGCTTTCTCTATTTTAAACCAACTTTTCTCCGGATTATGGATCCAGTCAAAGATTCTCGCAATAATCCCCGCTCTATAGTATCTCCTAAAGTCTGGTACTCCCATTCCTCCTCTCTCTTTACTTCTAGTCAACGTCCCATAGCCTATTCTAGGTTTTTTATTTCTCCATATATATTTTATTATCATTTTCCTAAGTTCTTTAAAATATGTCTCTGGGAGTTTGATTGGAATCATTTGAAATTTGTATAATACTTTGGGGACAATTATCATCTTTATCAGGTTTATGCGCCCTATCCACGATGGATTTCCATTTCCCACCCTCCTCAGCTCCGCCTTGATCTCATTTAATAATGCTATATAATTGGCTTTGTATAGGTTCTTAGTTGAGGCTGATAATTTTATTCCTAAATATTTTAATTCTTTATCTCTCCAAAGAAAAGGAAATTCCTCTTGTAGTTTTTCTTTTTCACTATTTTTTAGGTTTATATTTAAGATTTCAGTCTTTGTCGGGTTAATTTTCAGGTTTGACAGTTCTCCATACTCCCTCAATGCTTTCATTAAGTTTGGAAGTGATGTTCTGGGGTTACCAACATAAAACATCAGATCGTCCGCATACGCCACTACCTTATGTTCTCTATCTCCTATCTTTATTCCTTTTAGATCTATATTCTTCCTAATCCTAGACAACAAGGGCTCCAGTGATAACACATATAACAATGGAGACAACGGACATCCCTGTCTTGTGCCGTTTGACATCTTAAAATGCTCTGATCTTCCTCCATTTACCATTATGGTGGCGGTAGGTCCTCTGTATAACTCTCCAATCCATCCTCTCATTCTGTCTCCCAGTCCTAACACTTCCAGGGTATCCATCATAAAACCCCAACTTACTCTGTCGAATGCCTTCTCCGCATCTATCGACATAAGTATCATTGGGGTTTTCCCTTTTTTAGCCTCCTGGATGAGCAACAGTGATCTCAGAGCATTATCTCTACCCTCTCTTCCCGGGACAAACCCCACCTGATCTCTGTGTATCCACTCCAGCATCAGTTCCTTTAGTCTATTTGCCAGCACCTTTGCAAATATTTTAGTGTCTACATTCAATAGCACTATTGGTCGATAACTTGCACATTGCGAGGGGTCTTTATCTTCCTTCTGTATCAGTACTATGTTGGCCTGTAGAGATTCTCCCCTCATCTCCATCCCATTTCCCAAGGCGTTCATATAGATCTTCATCTTGGGTATTAAAAACTCTTTATATTTTTTATAATATTTAACCATAAATCCGTCCGGACTCGGGCTTTTCCCTCCCGCCATGCTTTTTAACGCTATTTCTATTTCCTCTGAAGTTATTTCTTCCTCTAAAGAGTTCAGTTGTATTTCTCTTAGTTTCGGTAGGCCTGCGTCTTCTAGATATATCTTTCTTTTCCCTCTATTTACTATTTCCATTTTTTTAAACATGTCCTGGGGTATGATATTATACAGCCCACTATAGTAGTCTTTAAATACTCTGGCAATATCCTTGGTTGAGTGTACAAATTCCCCCTTGGAATTTTTTATTTTCTCAATATAATTTCTATTTTTCTTCTTTCTTAAAGTTCTCATTAAATACATTCCGAGCCTATCTCCCCATCTATACCTTTCACATGTTACTTTATTAAAGACTCTTCTTTTCTCTTCCTCCATTACATTCTCTAATTCTTCTTTCTTCTTTATTAACAGCTGCATTATCTCCTTAGATCTTTCCCTTTTGTGCACCTGTTCAAGATTATGTATTTCATTTAATAATCTATTTATCTTTTCTCTCCTTTCTTTTTTCTTTTTTGCCCCCATTGCAATGAGAAGACTTCTGATGTAGGCTTTATGTGCTTCCCACACCGTTGCAACCGACACATCCTCTGTCTCATTCTCTTCAAAAAACCATTCGATTTCCCTCTCAATTCATTGACCGATCTCTTCATCCGTGAGGAGTGCCTCATTCATCCGCCACACATATCCCTCTCGCTCCTCTCTACCCCATTTTAACTTCATTGCAACCGGGGCATGGTCCGACAGAGTACTTTCTCCTATTTTTACTTCCCCCACCCACTCTATCATTTGATGTTCTACTAATATGTAATCTATTCTAGAATAAGTCTCATGTACATGCGAAAAGAAAGTATAAACTCTCTCCTTCATATTCCTGATTCTCCAGATATCCACCAGTTGACACTCATGCATCAGTTTCTTTAACCTTCTCAAGGACTTGCTTTCCTCTCTCCGCATACCAGAATTAGTATGTATTCGCCGATCCATACAGAAGTTAAAGTCTCCCGCTACAATCATACACCCTCTTTTAAAATCCATCAATCTCTTCAACACTTCTCTCATAAATGTCTCTGGCTTCTTATTTGGACTGTATATATTTGCTATTGTGCACTCAATTCCCTGTAATTTACCTCTCAAAAATAGAAACCTTCCCTCCAGATCCGTTAATCTCTCCTCAACCTCAAACCTTATATTTTTAGTGAAGCCTATAGCGACACCCTTTGCTCTTTTGATTGGTGAGTCCGCATAAAACCATGTTGGAAAATATCTGGTCCTCAATCGAACCTTCAACTCTATCTCTAGGTGTGTTTCTTGAAGAAATACCACTGAAGATTTTCTATGTTGTAGTTCTTTAAATAACCTAAATCTCTTTCCTGGACAGCTTAACCCTTTTATATTGTAGGTTATATATTGAATTTCTACCATCTTACTCTTTTCCTCCTAACTCCTCTTTCCTCCTTACTTTCCTCTTTCTTATTCCTATAGAGCGTTTTTATCTCACTAGCCTTTTCTCCCCCCTTTTCCCTCCCCCCCTCTCCCCTCATTCCCCTTCCTCCCCCTCCCTTCCATCCCCCCCCGGCATCATTGCCATCACTCCCCCCCTCCCTCCCCCCTCTTTTTAGGCCTTCGCTTTGCCTAACTATCATTTGTGGAACTATCATCCACCTTTGATATAATCCTTAGGGCTACACTCCTCCCATGGACAGCCTCCCCTCCTTCCAGATCTCCCCATTGACCCCCTTTTTGTTTATACCTCTTAACAAAAAGAAGATGAAAAGGCGTTAAGCTAGAGGGGTGAGGGGGTAACAGGCGATGGAGTGGAGGCAAGAGGGAAAAAAGGAGAGATAAAAAAAAAAAAAAAACCTCTCTCCCCTCTACTCCCCCCCCTCGCCCTACCTCCCCCCCTCCACCAGTCTCCACCCCTCCCCTCTCCTTAATCGATTTCCCCCGGGTTCTTCTTCCCATCCATTCATTTCAATTCTCTGCATTTCCAGTCTATCGCAAAAATTTCTCAAGTCCTCTGGGAACCCCATTTGGGCTGTTATTCCGTTTTTCCATCCTATTAAGCACTCCGGTGTCCCCCATCTATATTGCACCTTCTGTTTTCTCATCTGCTCCAGCAAAGGCCTCAGAGATCTCCTCCTTCGGAGAGTCTCCGGTGACAAGTCCGCATATATTTGGATGTCCACTTCTCCATATTTTATTACTGGTTTTCCCTTGGTTTTCCTCCAGATTCTTTCCCTTTGCTGCAGTTCATAAAATTTGACCAGTATGTCTCTCGGCCTATCCTTCTTCTGGTTCTCCTGGAGTTTCCCATTTCTAGAGATCCCTTCTATATTAGTCCTTTCCATATCAGAGTTTCCCATTATAAAGTTCAGTATTTTATAGACCGCCTCTTCCATTAGTTCTCCTTTTAGGCTTTCCGGTACCCCTCTTATCCTTATGTTTCTCCTTCTTTCTTTATTCTCTTGAATTTCCGCCTTGTACAGCAATTTTTCCTGAACTTTTTCCATATTAATTATCTTCTTTTCTAATTCGGAAATAATCTGGGTCTGATTTTTAACTTTCTGCTCCGTTTCCTCCACTCTTAACAACAGCTGCCCCAGATCACTCCGAATATTTACCATTTCTTGCTTTATTGTTCTCTCTAGACCTTTAAACATTTCTGTCATCTCTTTTTTATTTGGGATTTGTAGGTCTTTTTCTGTCTCTGGTCTTTGTTGACTACTAATATCCAAATCCATTACTTGTTTAGGACTACTTTGCATGCTTAAGTCTAATTCTCCTTTGTCATTTCTACTCTGGGGCCTTTCCGGGGTCATGTTTCCCTGGGATGTATACTTTTTTATTGTACCCGTTTCGGTCCCTTTAGGCCCGGTTCCCTTTGCACTTTTATTTTTCATTTCTTCTATTTCTTTTATTTTTCTCTTGTAAACTTTTACACAGACATTGACAATGAAACATTTTACACAGAAAAAATAAATCATTATAGTATAGCGATAGAGCTCCCAGCAGCTTCTGTTAACTTTTCTGTGTGTTATTGCCTTACGTTCTTCTTTATATTCTTTATATTCTCTGGGGGCCCCCCCCCTTTTTTTCTCACTCTCTGCCTTCCTTCAACTTAATACAGTTTCTCCCAAATCTGCACAGTTTTTATATTTGGGGCCACAGCCGGAGCCACTCACCCTTCCTGCTCCTCACATGAGACTGCTCCCGGCTCCATTTCTCCCGCAGGTCGGCTTTTTTGCTCTCAGGGGGACCCTCCAGGACTTTCCTCC
This sequence comes from Staurois parvus, assembly GCF_062004578.1. Lineage (NCBI taxonomy): Eukaryota > Metazoa > Chordata > Amphibia > Anura > Ranidae > Staurois > Staurois parvus. The sequence goes on from NW_028318272.1 coordinate 1,170,613, forward strand.
ATTTTTTTTTGTTTAGCAGGCAGTTCTTCATGGTTCACGGTTCACCCCCGCTGGGCTACACTAGGGGCTAGTCATCCAGCAGGACGATATCTCTCCTGTTCCCCGTCTGCCTCCAGCTGGCTGGCCGGCTTCCTCACCTCCCAGTGATGCACTGCGGCCGGTCACATGTCCCGGCCGCACCTCCTTGTTTCCCGGCAACCGCACTCAGCGTCTCCACCTCTCTCAGCGAACTCCGTTCCCCAGCTCTTCCTCCCACGGGCCGCCACTCAACCGAGGGAGCCCGCCTGTCCGAGGTAGGTCTCAGGGTTCTAGGGCTCCATACTTCAGGGGAATTCCGTGGGTCACGACAGGGGATCAGTCTGAGGGGCTCTGGCCGGGAGCTCCTACCACGAGCTCTCCGCTGCCGCCATAGTTAGGCTTCGCCCTCCAACCATATCACTTATATTATTGGCCCTCTTTGCAACCATATAGGGTCTTTTACCCACAATCCTTTCCATTTCTGGAGATCAGGTAAGGAGATGTTAGTGTCTACACATTGTTCCACTGAGAGCCAAACTGGGTTATTATTCTCACTGGTCCTTCAACATCTTTTTCCTCCACTTGAGAATTTTTGCCCGAGAGAAGTTCTTTCCTATCTCTTTTGGCTACTTTTTCCCTCGCCTCTCTGAGCATCCCTGAAATTATCATACATATCATTTCTTTGCCACAGAGGTTGATGCCTGTAGTCATCAACCTCCGTGTAGTTCCTGTGGATCCTCAGGAACTGTCCTACTGGAATCCCCTTAATAAGGGAATTGGGGGTGATAGCTAGAGGCATGAAGCAGAGTTTTGGCCGCTGTCATTTTCCTAAAAGTCTTGGTCACTAGCCTGTTGCCCTTAATGCAGATGTTAAGATCCAGGAAGGGAATATGAGCGGGGTCAGCAGAAAAAGTTAACCGTATATTTTGGCTATTCCTACCAAGTTCATCCATAAACTGATCCAGTTCTAATCTAGAGGCATATCAAAGGACCAATACATCAGCGATGTACCTTAGCTACAGTCCAATGTGGCCCCGATACATCTCTGAGGTACTGTATATACTACCTCCTCCTCCCACCAGCCAAGGTGAAGACAAAATCATAAGATGGAGCCCCCATTGAGGGTCCCCTGATTTGCTGGTAATTCAGCGCAGCAAATTGGAAGAAATTCTTCTTTAATGCAAAATCAAGCAGTTCAATAATTAACTAATTTTGCGAAACCATACTTGGGTACCTTTCTTCAAGAAAATGGGAGACTGCTGCTATGCCCCATTCATGTGGAATAGACGTGTACAAAGACTCGGCATCTACACCAACAAGTAAAGCGTTTTCAAGCACCCTAATTTGATCAATTTTACTCAACACATCCCTTGAATCCCCCACATATGAGGGTAGTCTGGTTACCATATCTTTAATCAGGGAATCCACATATTTGTCTACTCTTTAAGCGGCCCTTTAACTGCCGACACAATCAACCTTCTGGGGGGAATTTGTCTCATTGCTATGTATTTTCTAGATAATATAAAGTGTGGGAATATTAAATTCTCCCACACTGAAAAAGTCCCTTTCTTTTTTGGTAATAATGAGATTCGCTTCATATACCCATTGAAGTTTTTCATTCAAAATATCAAAGTGATCCATCTTGCTAACTGGTGAAATGGTGAGACCTTTTTGTAGGAGTCTAATACGTCTTTCCTCAAGCTGAAAATCAGAAAGTTTAATCACCTTCAGCTTCCCCATTTGTACTGTATGAATGGAAAAATGAAGTAGTTATGATTATTTTGATAGTGATGTAATACTTCTCCCTTTTTAAATTTTAATACTAATTAGGTATACTGTAGTAATCACTGCCTTTGGAATCGGGCAAGCCTGCTGGCCAATATGGGTGTGAGATGCATTAATTGCTTTAAATGCCTCAGGTGTGGATGCCCGAATGTCCTGCCAAGCTCACAATCCAGTGAACAAAATGCATTGACTTTGGTAGCGCCATAGAGCCTGATCTCAGCTCACGCCGGTGTCTTATTTGATTGAACTTTGGAATCAAGTACCTTACGTCAGAGTTCAGTAGAGTGCCCCCTTACATCAGAGTACAGCGGAGTGCCCCCTTATATCAGAGTACACCGGAGTGCTCCCTTAGATCAGAATCCAGCAGAGTGTCCCCTTACATAAAAATCCAGTGAAGTGTCCTCTTACACCATAACGCAGTGGAATACCCCCTTACATCAGAATCCAGTGGAAGCAGAGTGTCTTCTTACATCAGAATCCAGCAGACTGCCCTTTTATGTCAGAATCCAGTGGAGTACCCCCCTACATCAGAATCCAGCGGAGCGCCCCCTCAAATCAGAGCTTAGTTGTCCCTAAGTGCTAACTGGACATGAAATAAGATGGGCAAGTGTGTGAAGCTCCTGGAAGAAAAGAGGGAGGAGTGAAAGGTGGGGGACAGAAAGGAGCGAGATGGAGAGTATTCAGTGAACAGCTCATCCCAGGCTGGGATCTGCAGGTTCAGGCAGGAGCATCAGGTATGTAGCCACAATGGATCTGCTGGCTTCTGGCTTCAAATCTCCCACCCACACATCTCCTTTGTCAGGTACAGCACTGACTGCACATAGGGGATTTCAGTGTGAAATAGATCCTTCTCTCTCCTCTCCTGTCTGTGCAAGGTGGAGGGGAGTGTGCTAGCTGCAGCTATCCTGCCCCTAAGTTAATGGGTAGCTTCTCCTGATGGCAACCCTGCCCAGGAACAACAATCATGGTGGGGAGAGTTGCCTGCAGGGGTACAGCTGAAATCTGGTGGGGAGCAGCTGACCCCAGCACACCTCTAGATTTGGCCATGGCTGGGAATCCCAGGTTTCACTTAGTTTCATGCAATAGAGGGGTGAGAAGAATGTAGGTTGATCACTTACCATTGTTAGATAACCTGGTGACTGTTAGCACACTAGTACTAGGGTGATGGTCATCACCTATCATTGAATGATGTAGTGGGTGGTTACTTTACAGTGGCAGAGGGTCTGTTTGGAGGTGCCTCAAGTGCTGGAATGAGTCCGTATATTTGAAAGGATGCCAACAAGTCCAGGTGTGCAGGAAATGGGACATGTAAGCTTGGCTGACACAAATTCTAGGAGGAGAACACCTGACGGAGTCATTGGTTGAAAATATTCTGGGTGTTCCAGTAGATCATAAACTTAATAATAGCATGCAAAGTCAAGCTGAATTTTCTAAAGCTAGGAACATACTTTCTTGTATCAAATGAAGTATAGACTCCAGTGATAGACATCGTTTTGTCCCAGTACAAATCATTAGTAAGACCTCATCTGACATATGCATTTAAGTTTTTAGCACCAGGTCACAAAAAGGATACCAGAGAACTGGAGAAAGTGAAAAGAAGGGCAACCAAACTAATAATAGGCATGGAGTAGCTCAGCTATGAGGAAAGATTAGCTAAACTTAATTTATTCTCTATTGAGACAGGGCGATTAAGAGGGATATGATCGCCATGTATAGGAATCATATATAAAAAAAATCATCTTTTATTTAAATACTTTAAAATAGCTTGAGTATCAAGCTAAAATGTATTTAAAAACAAATCAGCTGCATGACATTTTGTGATTATGACTGCTAAACTCACTCCCTTATATGTTATATTGTTTTAAGTTTCTTATGTTACACCAATAGCTGGTACATAGTCGGGGTGTGAGTCCTCATGTGTCAGCACGTTTGTCTTACAGCTTCTTCAGGATGCATGATTTTGCAGTAAAATACACTGACATACAACAGAATCGCATGAGAATCATATATGACATACAAAAACCATATAGTATAGACAAATGTCATTTCCACAAAGAAAATTCTTACTAAAGCACCTTGGTCATAAGTATCCAAATGGCTTAAGGGTCCCCCTTGGGGGAGCACATAGCAGAACAATCCAGATCATAGACAAGATGCTGATGTCTACCTAGCAGCATAATATAGTGGTTAGCTTTTGGATCAATTTTTGAGGATTATCACAGATCAATTAATTCCCCAAATACCTACCAGAGAGATTGTTAAGGACAGTATTTCTAGGATGAGGACATTATTCTAATGCATACCGCGGTTGGCGCCAATAATATAACCAATAGATTCACATCCAGAAACATATATGGAAATATCTAGATCAAAGAAATAGTTAAATTATATTTCCAGTAATAGATGCATGTATCCAAACAATCCAACTCAAATCATTATCCAACATGTGGTATCCTTAAATGTGTTCCTCATGTAGACCAGGTAAAAGTTATATAGTCACAACATGATATTGACAGTCCCCAAAAAAGTACTGTAGACAAAAGTGTGTACAAGACTCACTAAATTGAGCACAACCATCCACAATATTGGCAAATGTAACCTCACAGCTAAAATATATATATACCTTAGGATACTGTGGCCTCACATCTCCATATATAAGGTATTAATATCCATATAGCCACAATGTGATTAAATAGGCAAAGGAATGTAAGCATCAGTCAGTCATCCCTGCAGTGTAAACCAACAATATATTAGACCCATGTTTGATATCTCAAAAAATTTCTTTGTCCATAATATAACTCGCCATGCTCACCTAAGTCCACAATGTAATTGCATGCATCATCTGTTCAGACAGTCTGACAGTCTCTCCTCTCAGTGTCCTTTTATATGTGATCCCACCACCAGACTGCGTGGTCACCTGCCGCATAGTGTCGTGGCCAATGACGTCATCAATATGCGCAGTCACAATGCTGACAAAGCGTGTGCTGCTCCAGCTGAGGGTGACGTCAGCTGGCAGTGCGGTCGCCTCCACTAGGAATGCGCATTGGGTGCCTCTCCCAGGCAGGAAATCAACCAATTGTCCAGCATTCCACCCCAACACGACTAGAATTGACCAATGGGAACAGGGAGGAATAGCCACAAAAATGAGAGAATACCAACCCAGGCAAAACCAACATGAATGCAAAAAAAATCAAACACAGTCAACAGATATATAAAACAACACATGCCACCGAAATACACATTCCCCCCAATCCCCATGGAGCCCCCCCCCCCGAAAAGCAGAGGCAGCCTGGAACAAATTGGCGTCAGGAAAAGGATGAATACCAAATAGACGCCCCCTTCACCTACTCAACCAAAGGTTGCCAGTGGCCACCGAATGCTCGCAATAAGTAGTGTAATAGTGAGAGACTATGCCAGACCATCCAAGACTAACATGACCAAGATGTAACACAATATTGCATACATAACAATTCATTGTACATACATATTTTATTGATATTAATATTTAGTTGGCAACCCACATGATTGCCACTGCGACTATAATGGTACCTTATAGAAAAGGCTTGCAGCTAAACATATCATTCAGGCCAGGAGGAATAGTGGCCCGCAGGTCATATATCCATTTTGCCTCTCTTTGGAGGACATATTTCTCAACATGAGAAGATCCTAGGGAAGGTAATTTTGACAAATATGTTACTGTATGTTACTGTTTGGCTACTGTACTGAACAAAGTGAATGGCACTTGCAGAGTGGCCCCATTCACTTGAATGTATCACCCTTGGTGGGCAGCACACCCGCCAAGCGTGGCACAGCATATAATTCCTGCTGCAGCCATGGCACTGCAACCTTTGGCCACTATAGCTAAAGGGAATGTAAATGAGCTGTTACTTTCCTAATCCCCCTGTAGTAGTTGCTTTATGGTGCTATGTGTTGTTATGATTGTGTGTGGGCTTCCCTTGCAGCATTGAAATGCACTGAGTGAAATGCACTGACCTGAACAAAAAAAAGAGGATAATAGATGAGAGGAGTCCAGTGACAGCACACCACAAACTGGAGCACTTCTCTTTCTCTGTCCCCTTGCAGTTGCTGCTGGTGCTGCTCTGGTCCTGTTACGGCAAGATAAAGAGAGGCGGAGCAAAGTTTATATCATTCCACTGGGGCCTGTAGCCAGAACAAGAGAAACAGTATTGGCAAATGTGGTTGCCTGCTCACTCCATAGGCACCGACCACTACTATTAGAGATGAGCGAAGAAATGAAAAATTCGATTCGACTGATTCGGCGAATTCGTGGACAATATTCGATTCGAGTCGAATAAATTCGCTGTGAATTTAACTTAAAAAAGGGTGTTTCTAGGCTTCAGAGAGACTTAATATTAGTGCAGAACACTGTACCTTTAATTTAAATGCCCTTGGAGTCTGCTGGGGAAGAGAAATAATACTGTCTGTCAGTATGACATGCAGATGAGTGCCGTCGATCTTAGAATCACTGCACACTTCACTCCTTTGGCCAGTCACGGGGCCAAAACCAGTGTTTGGAGCCACAGTGTGGCGGTGGAGGCAGCAGCAATGGGAGGCCATACAGCAACCTATGACAAAATGGAAACCAGCAGGAGCGTGAGGAGACCTGAAAGTGGCACATGGCAGAGTGGGAGCAATGGGAGGCGGTACAGGGACCCAGGTCACACTGTGGGCCCAGCAGCAGCGTGACCAGGCGGTACGGGGGCCCATGGCCGATATGGGGCTTGGTGGCACCTATGGAAGGCCTGTAATCTGCCAGCAACCTATGACAAAATGGACAACCGCAGGAGTGTGAGGAGATTTCAAAGTGGCACATGGCAGAGTGGAAGCAATGGGAGGCCGTACAGGGACCCAGGTCACACTGTGGGACCAGCATCAGCGTGAACAGGCGGTACGGGGGCCCATGGCCGATTTGACCTCATTCATCCCATAGTCCTGCCGACTCACGAATAGCGTGGCCTCCTCAAAGGGCCTGAGCAAGCGCAGGTGTCACACATGAGCTGACAATGGCTGACATCTAAGTTACACAGGGAGTACCTTTATCCGCTTTTAACATCAGGAAATCTGTGATGGCCTTTAGCTGTTCGTAAAGGCGGTCTAACATATGTAGGGTTGAATTACACCTTGTTGCAACGTCACAGCATGAGGAGTCGGTACGGGGGCCCATGGCAGATTACATGTCTGGCAGCAGCAATGGGAGGCCCGTAATCTGCCAGCACCCTATGTCAAAAAATTTAACACACCAGCAGTGTGAAGAGACCTGAATGTGGCACATGGCAGCAGAGTGTGGCGATGGAGACAGCAGCAATGGGAGGCCGTACAGGGACCCATGACAGACTCTGGACTTGGCAGCAGCATGAGGAGGCGGTATATAGGGGCCCATGGCAGATTAGGGGCCTGGCAGCAGCTATGTGAGGCCCGTAATCTGCCTGCACCCTATGTCAAAAAATTAAACACACCAGCAGTGTGAAGAGACCTGAAAGTGGCACATGGCAGCAGAGTGTGGCGATGGAGACAGCAGCAATGGGAGGCCGTACAGGGACCCATGAGAGACTCTAGACTTGGCAGCAGCATGAGGAGGCGGTATATAGGGGCCCATGGCAGATTAGGGGCCTGGCAGCAGCTATGTGAGGCCCGTAATCTGCCTGCACCCTATGTCAAAAAATTTAACACACCAGCAGTGTGAAGAGACCTGAAAGTGGCACATGGCAGCAGAGTGTGGCGATGGAGACAGCAGCAATGGGAGGCCGTACAGGGACCCATGAGAGACTCTGGACTTGGCAGCAGCATGAGGAGGCGGTATATAGGGGCCCATGGCAGATTAGGGGCCTGGCAGCAGCTATGTGAGGCCCGTAATCTGCCTGCACCCTATGTCAAAAAATTAAACACACCAGCAGTGTGAAGAGACCTGAAAGTGGCACATGGCAGAGTGTGGCGATGGAGACAGCAGCAATGGGAGGCCGTACAGGGACCCATGACAGACTCTAGACTTGGCAGCAGCATGAGGAGGCGGTATATAGGGGCCCATGGCAGATTAGGGGCCTGGCAGCAGCTATGTGAGGCCCGTAATCTGCCTGCACCCTATGTCAAAAAATTAAACACACCAGCAGTGTGAAGAGACCTGAAAGTGGCACATGGCAGCAGAGTGTGGCGATGGAGACAGCAGCAATGGGAGGCCGTACAGGGACCCATGACAGACTCTGGACTTGGCAGCAGCATGAGGAGGCGGTATATAGGGGCCCATGGCAGATTAGGGGCCTGGCAGCAGCTATGTGAGGCCCGTAATCTGCCTGCACCCTATGTCAAAAAATTTAACACACCAGCAGTGTGAAGAGACCTGAAAGTGGCACATGGCAGCAGAGTGTGGCGATGGAGACAGCAGCAATGGGAGGCCGTACAGGGACCCATGAGAGACTCTGGACTTGGCAGCAGCATGAGGAGGCGGTATATAGGGGCCCATGGCAGATTAGGGGCCTGGCAGCAGCTATGTGAGGCCCGTAATCTGCCTGCACCCTATGTCAAAAAATTTAACACACCAGCAGTGTGAAGAGACCTGAAAGTGGCACATGGCAGCAGAGTGTGGCGATGGAGACAGCAGCAATGGGAGGCCGTACAGGGACCCATGACAGACTCTAGACTTGGCAGCAGCATGAGGAGGCGGTATATAGGGGCCCATGGCAGATTAGGGGCCTGGCAGCAGCTATGTGAGGCCCGTAATCTGCCTGCACCCTATGTCAAAAAATTAAACACACCAGCAGTGTGAAGAGACCTGAAAGTGGCACATGGCAGAGTGTGGCGATGGAGACAGCAGCAATGGGAGGCCGTACAGGGACCCATGACAGACTCTAGACTTGGCAGCAGCATGAGGAGGCGGTATATAGGGGCCCATGGCAGATTAGGGGCCTGGCAGCAGCTATGTGAGGCCCGTAATCTGCCTGCACCCTATGTCAAAAAATTAAACACACCAGCAGTGTGAAGAGACCTGAAAGTGGCACATGGCAGCAGAGTGTGGCGATGGAGACAGCAGCAATGGGAGGCCGTACAGGGACCCATGAGAGACTCTGGACTTGGCAGCAGCATGAGGAGGCGGTATATAGGGGCCCATGGCAGATTAGGGGCCTGGCAGCAGCTATGTGAGGCCCGTAATCTGCCTGCACCCTATGTCAAAAAATTTAACACACCAGCAGTGTGAAGAGACCTGAAAGTGGCACATGGCAGCAGAGTGTGGCGATGGAGACAGCAGCAATGGGAGGCCGTACAGGGACCCATGACAGACTCTAGACTTGGCAGCAGCATGAGGAGGCGGTATATAGGGGCCCATGGCAGATTAGGGGCCTGGCAGCAGCTATGTGAGGCCCGTAATCTGCCTGCACCCTATGTCAAAAAATTAAACACACCAGCAGTGTGAAGAGACCTGAAAGTGGCACATGGCAGAGTGTGGCGATGGAGACAGCAGCAATGGGAGGCCGTACAGGGACCCATGAGAGACTCTAGACTTGGCAGCAGCATGAGGAGGCGGTATATAGGGGCCCATGGCAGACTAGGGGCCTGGCAGCAGCTATGTGAGGCCCGTAATCTGCCTGCACCCTATGTCAAAAAATTTAACACACCAGCAGTGTGAAGAGACCTGAAAGTGGCACATGGCAGCAGAGTGTGGCGATGGAGACAGCAGCAATGGGAGGCCGTACAGGGACCCATGACAGACTCTAGACTTGGCAGCAGCATGAAGAGGCGGTATATAGGGGCCCATGGCAGATTAGGGGCCTGGCAGCAGCTATGTGAGGCCCGTAATCTGCCTGCACCCTATGTCAAAAAATTTAACACACCAGCAGTGTGAAGAGACCTGAAAGTGGCACATGGCAGAGTGTGGCGATGGAGACAGCAGCAATGGGAGGCCGTACAGGGACCCATGAGAGACTCTAGACTTGGCAGCAGCATGAGGAGGCGGTATATAGGGGCCCATGGCAGATTAGGGGCCTGGCAGCAGCTATGTGAGGCCCGTAATCTGCCTGCACCCTATGTCAAAAAATTAAACACACCAGCAGTGTGAAGAGACCTGAAAGTGGCACATGGCAGCAGAGTGTGGCGATGGAGACAGCAGCAATGGGAGGCCGTACAGGGACCCATGAGAGACTCTGGACTTGGCAGCAGCATGAGGAGGCGGTATATAGGGGCCCATGGCAGATTAGGGGCCTGGCAGCAGCTATGTGAGGCCCGTAATCTGCCTGCACCCTATGTCAAAAAATTAAACACACCAGCAGTGTGAAGAGACCTGAAAGTGGCACATGGCAGCAGAGTGTGGCGATGGAGACAGCAGCAATGGGAGGCCGTACAGGGACCCATGAGAGACTCTGGACTTGGCAGCAGCATGAGGAGGCGGTATATAGGGGCCCATGGCAGATTAGGGGCCTGGCAGCAGCTATGTGAGGCCCGTAATCTGCCTGCACCCTATGTCAAAAAATTTAACACACCAGCAGTGTGAAGAGACCTGAAAGTGGCACATGGCAGCAGAGTGTGGCGATGGAGACAGCAGCAATGGGAGGCCGTACAGGGACCCATGACAGACTCTGGACTTGGCAGCAGCATGAGGAGGCGGTATATAGGGGCCCATGGCAGATTAGGGGCCTGGCAGCAGCTATGTGAGGCCCGTAATCTGCCTGCACCCTATGTCAAAAAATTAAACACACCAGCAGTGTGAAGAGACCTGAAAGTGGCACATGGCAGCAGAGTGTGGCGATGGAGACAGCAGCAATGGGAGGCCGTACAGGGACCCATGACAGACTCTAGACTTGGCAGCAGCATGAGGAGGCGGTATATAGGGGCCCATGGCAGATTAGGGGCCTGGCAGCAGCTATGTGAGGCCCGTAATCTGCCTGCACCCTATGTCAAAAAATTAAACACACCAGCAGTGTGAAGAGACCTGAAAGTGGCACATGGCAGAGTGTGGCGATGGAGACAGCAGCAATGGGAGGCCGTACAGGGACCCATGAGAGACTCTAGACTTGGCAGCAGCATGAGGAGGCGGTATATAGGGGCCCATGGCAGATTAGGGGCCTGGCAGCAGCTATGTGAGGCCCGTAATCTGCCTGCACCCTATGTCAAAAAATTTAACACACCAGCAGTGTGAAGAGACCTGAAAGTGGCACATGGCAGCAGAGTGTGGCGATGGAGACAGCAGCAATGGGAGGCCGTACAGGGACCCATGACAGACTCTAGACTTGGCAGCAGCATGAAGAGGCGGTATATAGGGGCCCATGGCAGATTAGGGGCCTGGCAGCAGCTATGTGAGGCCCGTAATCTGCCTGCACCCTATGTCAAAAAATTTAACACACCAGCAGTGTGAAGAGACCTGAAAGTGGCACATGGCAGAGTGTGGCGATGGAGACAGCAGCAATGGGAGGCCGTACAGGGACCCATGAGAGACTCTAGACTTGGCAGCAGCATGAGGAGGCGGTATATAGGGGCCCATGGCAGATTAGGGGCCTGGCAGCAGCTATGTGAGGCCCGTAATCTGCCTGCACCCTATGTCAAAAAATTTAACACACCAGCAGTGTGAAGAGACCTGAAAGTGGCACATGGCAGAGTGTGGCGATGGAGACAGCAGCAATGGGAGGCCGTACAGGGACCCATGAGAGACTCTAGACTTGGCAGCAGCATGAGGAGGCGGTATATAGGGGCCCATGGCAGATTAGGGGCCTGGCAGCAGCTATGTGAGGCCCGTAATCTGCCTGCACCCTATGTCAAAAAATTAAACACACCAGCAGTGTGAAGAGACCTGAAAGTGGCACATGGCAGCAGAGTGTGGCGATGGAGACAGCAGCAATGGGAGGCCGTACAGGGACCCATGAGAGACTCTGGACTTGGCAGCAGCATGAGGAGGCGGTATATAGGGGCCCATGGCAGATTAGGGGCCTGGCAGCAGCTATGTGAGGCCCGTAATCTGCCTGCACCCTATGTCAAAAAATTAAACACACCAGCAGTGTGAAGAGACCTGAAAGTGGCACATGGCAGCAGAGTGTGGCGATGGAGACAGCAGCAATGGGAGGCCGTACAGGGACCCATGAGAGACTCTGGACTTGGCAGCAGCATGAGGAGGCGGTATATAGGGGCCCATGGCAGATTAGGGGCCTGGCAGCAGCTATGTGAGGCCCGTAATCTGCCTGCACCCTATGTCAAAAAATTAAACACACCAGCAGTGTGAAGAGACCTGAAAGTGGCACATGGCAGAGTGTGGCGATGGAGACAGCAGCAATGGGAGGCCGTACAGGGACCCATGACAGACTCTAGACTTGGCAGCAGCATGAGGAGGCGGTATATAGGGGCCCATGGCAGATTAGGGGCCTGGCAGCAGCTATGTGAGGCCCGTAATCTGCCTGCACCCTATGTCAAAAAATTAAACACACCAGCAGTGTGAAGAGACCTGAAAGTGGCACATGGCAGCAGAGTGTGGCGATGGAGACAGCAGCAATGGGAGGCCGTACAGGGACCCATGACAGACTCTGGACTTGGCAGCAGCATGAGGAGGCGGTATATAGGGGCCCATGGCAGATTAGGGGCCTGGCAGCAGCTATGTGAGGCCCGTAATCTGCCTGCACCCTATGTCAAAAAATTAAACACACCAGCAGTGTGAAGAGACCTGAAAGTGGCACATGGCAGCAGAGTGTGGCGATGGAGACAGCAGCAATGGGAGGCCGTACAGGGACCCATGAGAGACTCTGGACTTGGCAGCAGCATGAGGAGGCGGTATATAGGGGCCCATGGCAGATTAGGGGCCTGGCAGCAGCTATGTGAGGCCCGTAATCTGCCTGCACCCTATGTCAAAAAATTTAACACACCAGCAGTGTGAAGAGACCTGAAAGTGGCACATGGCAGCAGAGTGTGGCGATGGAGACAGCAGCAATGGGAGGCCGTACAGGGACCCATGACAGACTCTAGACTTGGCAGCAGCATGAGGAGGCGGTATATAGGGGCCCATGGCAGATTAGGGGCCTGGCAGCAGCTATGTGAGGCCCGTAATCTGCCTGCACCCTATGTCAAAAAATTAAACACACCAGCAGTGTGAAGAGACCTGAAAGTGGCACATGGCAGAGTGTGGCGATGGAGACAGCAGCAATGGGAGGCCGTACAGGGACCCATGAGAGACTCTAGACTTGGCAGCAGCATGAGGAGGCGGTATATAGTGGCCCATGGCAGATTAGGGGCCTGGCAGCAGCTATGTGAGGCCCGTAATCTGCCTGCACCCTATGTCAAAAAATTTAACACACCAGCAGTGTGAAGAGACCTGAAAGTGGCACATGGCAGCAGAGTGTGGCGATGGAGACAGCAGCAATGGGAGGCCGTACAGGGACCCATGACAGACTCTAGACTTGGCAGCAGCATGAAGAGGCGGTATATAGGGGCCCATGGCAGATTAGGGGCCTGGCAGCAGCTATGTGAGGCCCGTAATCTGCCTGCACCCTATGTCAAAAAATTAAACACACCAGCAGTGTGAAGAGACCTGAAAGTGGCACATGGCAGCAGAGTGTGGCGATGGAGACAGCAGCAATGGGAGGCCGTACAGGGACCCATGAGAGACTCTAGACTTGGCAGCAGCATGAGGAGGCGGTATATAGGGGCCCATGGCAGATTAGGGGCCTGGCAGCAGCTATGTGAGGCCCGTAATCTGCCTGCACCCTATGTCAAAAAATTAAACACACCAGCAGTGTGAAGAGACCTGAAAGTGGCACATGGCAGCAGAGTGTGGCGATGGAGACAGCAGCAATGGGAGGCCGTACAGGGACCCATGAGAGACTCTGGACTTGGCAGCAGCATGAGGAGGCGGTATATAGGGGCCCATGGCAGATTAGGGGCCTGGCAGCAGCTATGTGAGGCCCGTAATCTGCCTGCACCCTATGTCAAAAAATTAAACACACCAGCAGTGTGAAGAGACCTGAAAGTGGCACATGGCAGCAGAGTGTGGCGATGGAGACAGCAGCAATGGGAGGCCGTACAGGGACCCATGAGAGACTCTGGACTTGGCAGCAGCATGAGGAGGCGGTATATAGGGGCCCATGGCAGATTAGGGGCCTGGCAGCAGCTATGTGAGGCCCGTAATCTGCCTGCACCCTATGTCAAAAAATTTAACACACCAGCAGTGTGAAGAGACCTGAAAGTGGCACATGGCAGCAGAGTGTGGCGATGGAGACAGCAGCAATGGGAGGCCGTACAGGGACCCATGAGAGACTCTGGACTTGGCAGCAGCATGAGGAGGCGGTATATAGGGGCCCATGGCAGATTAGGGGCCTGGCAGCAGCTATGTGAGGCCCGTAATCTGCCTGCACCCTATGTCAAAAAATTTAACACACCAGCAGTGTGAAGAGACCTGAAAGTGGCACATGGCAGCAGAGTGTGGCGATGGAGACAGCAGCAATGGGAGGCCGTACAGGGACCCATGACAGACTCTAGACTTGGCAGCAGCATGAGGAGGCGGTATATAGGGGCCCATGGCAGATTAGGGGCCTGGCAGCAGCTATGTGAGGCCCGTAATCTGCCTGCACCCTATGTCAAAAAATTAAACACACCAGCAGTGTGAAGAGACCTGAAAGTGGCACATGGCAGAGTGTGGCGATGGAGACAGCAGCAATGGGAGGCCGTACAGGGACCCATGAGAGACTCTAGACTTGGCAGCAGCATGAGGAGGCGGTATATAGGGGCCCATGGCAGATTAGGGGCCTGGCAGCAGCTATGTGAGGCCCGTAATCTGCCTGCACCCTATGTCAAAAAATTTAACACACCAGCAGTGTGAAGAGACCTGAAAGTGGCACATGGCAGCAGAGTGTGGCGATGGAGACAGCAGCAATGGGAGGCCGTACAGGGACCCATGACAGACTCTAGACTTGGCAGCAGCATGAAGAGGCGGTATATAGGGGCCCATGGCAGATTAGGGGCCTGGCAGCAGCTATGTGAGGCCCGTAATCTGCCTGCACCCTATGTCAAAAAATTTAACACACCAGCAGTGTGAAGAGACCTGAAAGTGGCACATGGCAGAGTGTGGCGATGGAGACAGCAGCAATGGGAGGCCGTACAGGGACCCATGAGAGACTCTAGACTTGGCAGCAGCATGAGGAGGCGGTATATAGGGGCCCATGGCAGATTAGGGGCCTGGCAGCAGCTATGTGAGGCCCGTAATCTGCCTGCACCCTATGTCAAAAAATTTAACACACCAGCAGTGTGAAGAGACCTGAAAGTGGCACATGGCAGCAGAGTGTGGCGATGGAGACAGCAGCAATGGGAGGCCGTACAGGGACCCATGAGAGACTCTGGACTTGGCAGCAGCATGAGGAGGCGGTATATAGGGGCCCATGGCAGATTAGGGGCCTGGCAGCAGCTATAGGAGGCCCATAATCTGCCAGCACCCTATGTCAAAAAATTCAACACACCAGCAGTGTGAGGAGACCTGAAAGTGGCACATGGCATGAGACACTGTGGACCTGGCAGCAGCATGAGGAGGCGGTATATAGGGGCCCATGGCAGATTAGGGGCCTGGCAGCAGCTATGGGAGGCCCATAATCTGCCAGCACCCTATGTCAAAAAATTCTACACACCAGCAGTGTGTGAGGAGACCTGAAAGTGGCACATGGCAGAGTGTGGCGATGGAGACAGCAGCAATGGGAGGCCGTACAGGGACCCATGAGAGACTCTGGACCTGGCAGCAGCATGAGGAAGCGGTATATAGGGGCCTATGGCAGATTAGGGGCCTGGCAGCAGCTATAGGAGGCCCATAATCTGCCAGCACCCTATGTCAAAAAATTCAACACACCAGCAGTGTGTGAGGAGACCTCAAAGTGGCACATGTTTGAGGCATGATTCATGGCGGATTTAGTCAGTTGTGTCAGGAACTGGTGGTTTGAAATCCAGACTAATCCACGCCTGATTCATTTTCACAAACGTGAGTCTCTCCACACTTTGGGTGGACAGTCGTGTCCTCCGCGGAGTTACAATACCTCCTGCCGCACTAAACACGCGCTCCGATGCCACGCTACTGGCCGGGCATGACAGCCTTTCAAGGGCAAATTCAGCTAGTTGGGGCCAAAGGTCAAGTTTCGTTGCCCAGTAGTCAAGGGGATTGTCTACCTCGGTTGGCAGGGTGCTGTCCAAGTAGGCCCAAGCCTGTTGTTTGAGCTCCTGCTCCAGGTCCACCTGATGCTGCTGCTGCTGCTGCGGCTGGTTAGTAGTTTCCTCACTGCGCTGGTGAAGAAAGCTACTCATCATCGACTGCAGACTGAGGCAGCCACTGCTGGTGGAGCTGCCACTGCTCCTACCACCCCACCCCTCCCCTGCTGCCATGCCAGCGGAACGCGAGCGCACAGGGCCCACAGTGTCTGAGGATGGACGTTGGCGCACAAAGGCAGAGACCAACTGACTACATAGGTGGTTTTTATAGTACGTAATTTTGGCCTCCCTCTCAGCAGGTGTGAAAAAGGCCACCATTTTGGACTGGTAGCGAGGGTCCAACAAGGTGGACAGCCAAAAGTCATCCCTCTGTCTGATGGTTATTATTCGGCTGTCGCTACGCAAGCAACCGAGCATGCTATGGGCCATTTGTGCCAAGGAATGCGAGGGACTCCCTGCCTCCATCTCCACAGCATACTGCCACGGTGCGTCTGGGTCCTCTGTCTCCTCCTCCTCCTCCTCTACCAGATGCTCCTGCTCCTCCACTCCTGTCCGCTGAGTGGAAAAACCACCCATTTCACTCAATAATTCCTGAGCACAAATGTCCTCCTCTACCTCCTCCTCTTCTTCCTGTCCTGCCCCCACAGGGGTCATGTGGCGTTGAGATCTGTGCGCCACGTCTACCGCACCCTGACCAGCCATTGTTAACAGCATTTGTTCCAGGACGTGCAACAGAGGAATGACGTCGTTCATCCCATAGTCCTGCCGACTCACGAATAGCGTGGCCTCCTCAAAGGGCCTGAGCAAGCGGCAGGTGTCACGCATGAGCTGCCAATGGCTGACATCTAAGTTACACAGGGGAGTACCTTTATCCGCTTGTAACATCAGGAAATCGGTGATGGCCTTTCGCTGCTCGTAAAGGCGGTCTAACATGTGTAGGGTTGAATTCCACCTTGTTGCAACGTCGCAGATCAGGCGATGCTGTGGAATTCCGTTCTGCCGCTGCAGCTCAATGAGGGTGTTCTTTGCGGTGTAGGAATGGCTGAAATGCATGCACAGTTTACGTGACATTTTAAGGATGTCTTGCAGTGGGATGGTGGATTTTAGGAACCGCTTGACAACCAGATTGAACACGTGAGCCATGCATGGCGCATGGCACAACCTTCCTTGACGCAGAGCAGACACCATGTTCTTTCCGTTGTCAGTCAACATGGTTCCGATTTTTAGTTTGCGCGGAGACAGCCATCTGTCGATTTCTCTGTTCATTACACTCAGCAGTTCCTCCCCTGTGTGACTACGTTCGCCAAGGCATACCAGGTGCAGCACAGCGTGACACCGTTGCGCCCTGCACATGTGATATGCCGGTCGGGTAATGGGACTTGGCACGGGGGTGGCGGCTGAGGACACGGCGGAAAAAGAGGTGGTAGAGGCGGACATGCTTGCTGGACCAAGGACGTGCAAACGTGGAGGCAAAAGCGTCGTGACCTGTCCAAGTTGCTGGTGCGGCTGTGCCGGCACCACGTTCACCCAGTGGGCCGTAAATGACATGTACTGTCCCTGACCGTAGTTACAGCTCCACATGTCGGCGCTGCCGTGCACTTTGGCAGAGACCGACATGCTCAAAGACTGGCCCACCATCTCTTCTACATGTGAATGCAGGGCTGGCACTGCCTTTTGGGCAAAGAAATGACGGCTTGGCACTCTCCACCGCGGCGCGGCACAAGCCATCATTTCTCGGAAAGGTGCTGAGTCCACCAGTTGGAAAGGGAGGGACTGCAGCACCAGCAACTTGGACAGGAGGACGTTCAGCTTTTGCACCGTCGGGTGCGTGCTCGCAAACTGTTGTCTCTTGGATACGGATTCCAAGAAAGACTGTTGACGGAATCCGAGAAGAGGAGTAGCAGGAGAAGGAGCATCTGAACGAGCGGAAGATGCCAATGAGCGACAACTCCCCTCAGCAGAGGTGTTGGAGCCTTGACTGGCTGATAGAGGGCGATTGACGACGTCGGGTGACGGAGCAAGTAACGGAGCGGGTGATGGAGCGGGGGCTGGGGCAGGCAGAACCGCCGTATGTTTATCACGGTTTTCCCAGGCCACCGAATGGTGACGCTGCATATGCTGACGCAACGCTGTAGTCCCAACATGGGCCCCCTGGCCACGCTTGCATTTCTGGCCACATAGTCGACATACGGCTACGTTTACTTCCTCGGGCGGCTTGAGGAAAAATTGCCACACCACCGAGTAGGAAACTTTGCCCCCGCTACTCTTCACTGGCTGACTGCTACTTCCTCCGTGCGCACCGGCACCACTACTGGCCGTGGTGGTAGGCTGCAGTGGAGCTGGTGCTCTACTCCGTGGACGTTTGGCTCCACTGACACTGATGCGACCCTGCTGCTGTCTCCTGGGCAACCCACCGACTGTTTTGCTCGCTGCCAAGCTGCCACCCTCTTCTCCTGATGATGCGGAAGAAATTGCCTGATGACGACGAGGCTGCCAAGTGCGATCAACCTCCTCATCATCAAGTAGGGTCTCCGCCTCACTACTAGCCCCCTCGGCTGCGTCTGGGTCAGGAGACAGACCTGTCTCTAGACCGGCTACCGAGCCACTCTCCTCGCCAGTACTTGTTCGCTTGGCTGCTGAAAAGGCCGATGTCTCCCCCCGTTCCTGACCGCCCTCTGTTAGCTCTTCCTCACTGTACAGTGGGGCTGAGCCCACAGCATGCGATACTTCGCTTGGTGAGGGAACAGCAAAGGACAGGGGCAGGTAGAGGACACGTGATTTCAGTGGGCTTGGTCCCGGGCCATGCCAACTAACGGTTGTGTCTGACGTACCCACCGACCGTTGGCTGTAGGTGTCAGAGGTGACCTGGGAAGAGGAAGACGACCGAGCCAACCAATCAATGACGGCAGGGTTGTCGGTGGAGACACGACCGCTGGATGACACCGGGAGCACTGGCCTCTGGCTGCGAATACTGCTGCCTCGACCCCTTCCTCTGCTGCCACGTCTGCTCGCTCCTAAAACATTGCCTCCTCTGCCACTCCTCTGCATGTTGTCTGACATACTATTTAATTCAACGATTAGGTGTCCCTGAGTAACAATTCTCTGGCACTCAGTAACAATTCTGTCTGTCCCTGAGTATGAATTCTGTGGCCCTGAGTAACAATTCTGTGTCTGTGCGAGTAACAATTCTGTGTCTGTGCAAGTAACAATTTTGTGTCTGTGCGAGTAACAATTCTCTGGCACTCAGTAACAATTCTGTCTGTCCCTGAGTAACAATTCTCTGGCACTCAGTAACAATTCTGTCTGTCCCTGAGTAACAATTCTCTGGCACTCAGTAACAATTCTGTCTGTCCCTGAGTAACAATTCTCTGGCACTCAGTAACAATTCTGTCTGTCCCTGAGTATGAATTCTGTGGCCCTGAGTAACAATTCTGTGTCTGTGCGAGTAACAATTCTGTGTCTGTGCAAGTAACAATTTTGTGTCTGTGCGAGTAACAATTCTCTGGCACTCAGTAACAATTCTGTCTGTCCCTGAGTAACAATTCTCTGGCACTCAGTAACAATTCTGTCTGTCCCTAAGTAACAATTCTCTGGCACTCAGTAACAATTCTGTCTGTCCCTGAGTATGAATTCTGTGGCCCTGAGTAACAATTCTGTGTCTGTGCGAGTAACAATTCTGTGTCTGTGCAAGTAACAATTTTGTGTCTGTGCGAGTAACAATTCTCTGGCACTCAGTAACAATTCTGTCTGTCCCTGAGTAACAATTCTCTGGCACTCAGTAACAATTCTGTCTGTCCCTGAGTAACAATTCTCTGGCACTCAGTAACAATTCTGTCTATCCCTGAGTATGAATTCTGTGGCCCTGAGTAACAATTCTGTGTCTGTGCGAGTAACAATTCTGTGTCTGTGCAAGTAACAATTTTGTGTCTGTGCGAGTAACAATTCTCTGGCACTCAGTAACAATTCTGTCTGTCCCTGAGTAACAATTCTCTGGCACTCAGTAACAATTCTGTCTGTCCCTGAGTAACAATTCTCTGGCACTCAGTAACAATTCTGTCTGTCCCTGAGTAACAATTCTCTGGCACTCAGTAACAATTCTGTCTGTCCCTGAGTAACAATTCTCTGGCACTCAGTAACAATTCTGTCTGTCCCTGAGTATGAATTCTGTGGCCCTGAGTAACAATTCTGTGTCTGTGCGAGTAACAATTCTGTGTCTGTGCAAGTAACAATTTTGTGTCTGTGCGAGTAACAATTCTCTGGCACTCAGTAACAATTCTGTCTGTCCCTGAGTAACAATTCTCTGGCACTCAGTAACAATTCTGTCTGTCCCTAAGTAACAATTCTCTGGCACTCAGTAACAATTCTGTCTGTCCCTGAGTATGAATTCTGTGGCCCTGAGTAACAATTCTGTGTCTGTGCGAGTAACAATTCTGTGTCTGTGCAAGTAACAATTTTGTGTCTGTGCGAGTAACAATTCTCTGGCACTCAGTAACAATTCTGTCTGTCCCTGAGTAACAATTCTCTGGCACTCAGTAACAATTCTGTCTGTCCCTGAGTAACAATTCTCTGGCACTCAGTAACAATTCTGTCTGTCCCTGAGTATGAATTCTGTGGCCCTGAGTAACAATTCTGTGTCTGTGCGAGTAACAATTCTGTGTCTGTGCAAGTAACAATTTTGTGTCTGTGCGAGTAACAATTCTCTGGCACTCAGTAACAATTCTGTCTGTCCCTGAGTAACAATTCTCTGGCACTCAGTAACAATTCTGTCTGTCCCTGAGTAACAATTCTCTGGCACTCAGTAACAATTCTGTCTGTCCCTGAGTAACAATTCTCTGGCACTCAGTAACAATTCTGTCTGTCCCTGAGTAACAATTCTCTGGCACTCAGTAACAATTCTGTCTGTCCCTGAGTATGAATTCTGTGGCCCTGAGTAACAATTCTGTGTCTGTGCGAGTAACAATTCTGTGTCTGTGCAAGTAACAATTTTGTGTCTGTGCGAGTAACAATTCTCTGGCACTCAGTAACAATTCTGTCTGTCCCTGAGTAACAATTCTCTGGCACTCAGTAACAATTCTGTCTGTCCCTAAGTAACAATTCTCTGGCACTCAGTAACAATTCTGTCTGTCCCTGAGTATGAATTCTGTGGCCCTGAGTAACAATTCTGTGTCTGTGCGAGTAACAATTCTGTGTCTGTGCAAGTAACAATTTTGTGTCTGTGCGAGTAACAATTCTCTGGCACTCAGTAACAATTCTGTCTGTCCCTGAGTAACAATTCTCTGGCACTCAGTAACAATTCTGTCTGTCCCTGAGTAACAATTCTCTGGCACTCAGTAACAATTCTGTCTGTCCCTGAGTATGAATTCTGTGGCCCTGAGTAACAATTCTGTGTCTGTGCGAGTAACAATTCTGTGTCTGTGCAAGTAACAATTTTGTGTCTGTGCGAGTAACAATTCTCTGGCACTCAGTAACAATTCTGTCTGTCCCTGAGTAACAATTCTCTGGCACTCAGTAACAATTCTGTCTGTCCCTGAGTAACAATTCTCTGGCACTCAGTAACAATTCTGTCTGTCCCTGAGTAACAATTCTCTGGCACTCAGTAACAATTCTGTCTGTCCCTGAGTAACAATTCTCTGGCACTCAGTAACAATTCTGTCTGTCCCTGAGTAACAATTCTGTCTGTCCCTGAGAATGAATTCTGTGGCCCTGAGTAAGAATTCTCTGGCATCAGTAACAATTCTGTCTGTCCCTGAGTAACAATTCTCTGGCACTCAGTAACAATTCTGTCTGTCCCTGAGTAAAAATTCTGTGGCCCTAATAACGTTTCTGTGGCCCTAAGTAACAATTCTCTGGCACTGAGTAACAATTCTGTCTGTCCCTGAGTATGAATTCTGTGGCCCTAACTAGCGTTTCTTTGTCCCTAAATAACGATTCTGTGGCCCTCATTAACAAGTCTGTGTCCCTGAGTAATGGTTCTCTGTCCCTAAGTAACTTCTCTCTGTCCCCAATTCTCGTTTCTGTGGCCCTAACTCTGTCCCTGTCCCTAGTACAGAGCGGTCTGCCTCTGTTCAATGACTGCAGGCAAATGAAGATTTCCAAAATGGCCGCTATATATACCTCGACCATTACACAGTGCTGGCTGGCTGGCTGCTGATTGGCTGATGCGATCACATGTCGTTGAGGAATGCATTATGGGGCAGCGCGCCTTGTCTGCGCGCCTTCCCCGACATCCCCGCTCCGTCGCCGCACATGTCAGCCGCCATTTTCGGAAAAATTTCGATTCGCGCGTCCGAATTAGGCTGTTTTTCGGATTCGGCACGAATCGAAATTTTTCCGATATTCGACTCGAATTCCACTTCGGATACTTCGATTCGCTCATCTCTAACTACTATTATAAAACAGACCCACTCACACTGCTTCTTTATGACACTCCTCATTCTGCAGGCATCAGGTCAGCAAGTTGAAGACACAATCTACCAGTCACCTGGTTGCAATCGACTGGTAGATTGCAATCAACTGGTAGATCATGATTGACCTGTTGCTGACCCCTGCTGCATATCAGTACTATCAGTCTGTATTACGTACCAAAAAATTTAAATACTTGTTTTTTTTTGCAGTGACCAAGGCACATGGGATCTTTTACATAAATGAAAAGCTAGAGATACATATCTCAGACACTGAAAACATCACATATTGCTGAGCCAAAATGAACAAGAATAAATATGTCATTAGTCAAAGTACAGTATGTCACCTGCCAGTTTGATGCTACCCAGAGAATATGTTTAAGAATCAAGACGATTCCAAATAGCTTCATAATTTAATATATCTAAGAAAACTTACATTTTGGGAATGTTCTGATTATTTATAACAAGCTACAAATCATGTAAATGGTATGCAAGCCACAATAAAAAAGGGACAATATACCTTTATGTTTCTCACATTTCTCACTACTTGTTGACACCATAATATTTGTAAGATGGAACAAAGAGCCAGGGTCTTTACCACACCTAATGTATAAGGGCCTCCACATTCATTGAGGAGCATATGACAGATGTTTGCCCTGGCCACTGAGTTTCCATCAAACTTTTTCTACAGCACAAAGCAGAGGGAGGTCTTAATTATTATGCAGAAAAACTGAGTCTTATCACATTGTAAGGCTCATTATTATGCCTACCCATTGACTTGTATGTGCAATTCAATGGGGTTGATTTACTAAAGGCAAATAGGCAGTGCACCGCAAGTGCACTCCAAGTGCACTGAAAGTGCAGTTGTCCTAGATCTGAGGAGAACATGCAAAAAAAAATTAAAAACAGCATTCTTGCTTGCACATATTGGATGAAAGAAATCAGCAGTTTCACTTAATTTCAGAGCTTCTCTTTGGATCTAAAGCAACTGCATTTGCAATGCACTTGAAGTGAACATACAGGCGGACTTGCAGTGCACAGTATATTTATCTTTAATAAATCAACCACATTGTGTTGCATCACACAAAAAAACCCTCCTCAAACAATGCAAAAACCGTCTCTATTAACATATTTTGCAAACCCATAAAATATTATAGCTTGCTTTGCTTTGCTTTCTTTACTACAAGGACCTTTTTTATCCAGTTTAAGTGTTTGTATGTGCGTAACATAAAAACAAACAACATTGTGCAGCCTCCAGTTACCATCATTCCGTACTTCTCCAGGTAGAAAACTGTATCTCTCTAAATACTACCGCTTACTATACAAAGGACTGGAATAGGACATTCCACTGATCCAGCAGGTTGAAAAATTAAATGTTCTTTATCCATGTACTTTAAATATGTGTTATATAGCCAATTATATATCTGTTGTTGCACCTTATATGTTTCTCATCAGCTGAAAAAACTGGAGTTCCAAAAATATTTTTTATGACACTGCAAATTAGTATCAAGATATAGACACAATGCTGTTAGTGTGCTCAAGGGGTGAACTTCAAATTACATACATTTTGCTTATGTCCCAACTGTGTTATTTTCATCTGTTTATTGCATCTGTCATATCAATCACATTTAAGCAAAAAACATATTTCAAACTCAAAGAAGTACAGTACTGTATATTTTGCTTTCTTGAAGATCTTTTTCTTGGGAAGGAGTTGGAATTTCCTAAAAAGGTAAACAGAAATTAAAAGAAGGCACAATTATTATATGAAGTAACATTACGAAATGCACCAGTAAATGTTATACTGTGAAAAAGAAAGGTTATTGTATGATATATTAAAAAGTTATGCACAAGTATGTAAACTGATTAACTCTTGGACTCAAGTATCTTTGGTGAAGTCTCCTTAAAGAAGAATTCCAGGTATGGCATTTTTTACACAAGTAAAAAACTTTTTGCGCTGCTACTAGAAAAGATGAGACTATTGGGACAGCAGCACACATCTAGCTATACCACTAGCAAAAAACAACAAACAGAAAATTGATGTTGTGCTAATCACAATAATGCCACAGATATTCCAAAACAAATAATGAGATGAGAAGACAATAGATAATACACCATAACATAATCAGTAAATGGAAGGAATATGGGAGTGAAGGGAAAGGTGAAATAATAAAGGTCCAAAATGAGGACCAAAAGGTGTAACAGACAATAAACCATGACCGTGGGCAAAACGCACGGAAATGATCAGGGAAAAATAAAATATTAACTAAATCACAGTAATAGTGGGACATATGAGTCTGTCATAACATAAATGGAATAACGTGAATACAACTGATAAGAGAGTGGAGCAAATTGTGAAAAATACAAAACGAAGTGCTTAATATTAAAAGTGGACAAACCACTTATCACAGAAGAATGACAATAACAACGCACAGTGAGGCCAAAAATTGTGACCACACGACTAAAGAGTCATAACACAATGTGCATCAAAAGGCCATGTGACATAAAATGACTAATAAGTGACCATATAAATACCATAAATAGAGAAATCTTCCAATAGGGACACAAATTCCATTGACCTGGAGGTCCCCAAGGAATTGCCAGAGGTCTCAGATAAGAGGGAATTCCCTGTGGAAAAGGAGACAGGGAATATAATATAGAGCTGTACAGGAATTTGGTTTTGACAACCTTATCCCTAGATGAGGTAACTGTGGGAACTTGTAAAGGAAGAATTTTCTGCCTTGCTTCCTCTGTGAGGTCTGGAACATCCTCCTTCAGTTAAGATTCTGTAATCAGGGGTCTATTAGTTTTAGAAAGAAGCAAATAATAGTAATATGTGGAGAAAAGTTTGGAATGCAAGGCATAACACAGCAGTGCAGTCTAGTGCAGAACGTTGTACAGATACATTAGTCAAGCCAAATTGTGCCGCTGCAGTGTGTCATGATTGTAAATACCTGAAGTAGGCTGTGGAGGGAAGATTATAAACTCTAAAAATCTCAGAAGGGTTGAAAAATACCTAGAAAGAATAAACAGGAAACTCATTTTATGCCTAGTCTAGAACGATCCATCAGTCTGCAGTAAAAATTCTCTTAGACGTGGATTATGACAAGTAGGAGCATTAGGGGAGAACTGATGATCTGCCCTAGAGGTAGCTAACTTAGAAATTTTGAAGATATGCAACATCATAGACAATAGATTGGTACTTTTCCTATTCATGATAGACTGTCTATGAATTGAATTTTTCTAGGGATTCCTAAGAATTAAGGATTGCCGCTTCCAAAAAATCTGAAACAGCATTGTTAGTCTCTGGGTAAAACCACCAGTGGGCATGAGACAACAGAGATGCAATTTAATAGGTTTGGTGATTGGGAAAGGCCAGACCCTTTTCCAGAATAGGCAAAAGCAGGGTATTCTAGCTATTCTAGTGACCTTACCTACCCAAATAAAGGACGTAAATATGGAATCAATCTCTTGTAATTGGCATTTGGATATGTATACTGGGAAGTTACTTAGTACATAGAGGAAGTACATCAGGAAAATAATTTAAAAAATGTATCCTACCTAACAGAGTCAGAGGAAGATTAGCCCAAACTTTAATGGTGTTTTTGAGTTTGCTAATAAGGGAATCAAGATTATACTTAAGATACTATGGGAAAGGCTGTTATACTATTACAACCAAATATCAGAAATTATTGACATCTTAAAATGAACAGGACATGGGCATAGAAGTAAGTACATCCTGATCCAGTAATAGATTTTTCCCAAATAACCTGGAAACCCGAGAATTTCTGGATAACACTCAATAGCATTATCTGCTAAATAAATAATTATTTAATCCGCATAAAGGGACACATTTTCTTCCAGCCCATTCCAGCCCAATAGTAAGCAGCCCTGCTATAGTGGAATTGAATCATATCAATCACTAGGGGGAATAACAAGGGCGATAGGGGGCAAATGGGGGTAAATGACACAGAACTATAATTGTTTGCCCATATTCTAGCCTGTGGTTTTTAATACAGAAATCTAATCCACTGGTGGGAACTATCCAAATTGAAGAAATATTTTGCCTGTAGGTACGGCCATTTGACAGAATTAAAGGCTGTATGGGTATCCAGTACCAGAACAACTCTGGATCCCATGGCATCATGTGTGGCCTACATATTAGTGAAAAGCCTAAGCAAGTTAATAGAGGTGGATGTTCCTGGGATAAACCCAGTTTAATCTGCATGTGCAATAGAAGGAACTACCTTGCTTAGTCTGTGAGCAAGAACTTTGGCTAAGATTTTGATGTCCAAGTTAATTAATGAGATGGGATGGCAGGATTCACAATAGAGATGGTCTTTATGAGGTTTTGGAATAAGTATAATTAATGCCTTGGACATAGAGGGCGGTAAACATCCATCCCCCAAGGCACAAGTAAAGTACAAAAGAATGTATGGCAGTTCTATTTCTTCAGCCAATAAAGGTGCATCTAGAAGTAAAGTTTGGCTTGCAAACAATTTAGGGAGTTGTATATCATACAAATAGTCATCTAATTCAACAATGGTATATGTTCTAGTTGTATATAAATCGGTTGTATATAAGTAATACACAAAGTTGGTAATCACTTCACTGGTTCTCTCAACTGTTACACCTGTAGAGGTCATAAATTTAGGAATAGTACAGGGTTGAAAATCAGGTCTAGAGAGATATGCCAGTAAATTACTAATTTTATCTCAGAACTCAAATATCCTCTTTTTTTTCTGAGTGCTTTCTAAAAGAATCAAATCCAACTCTCTGCCTTTGTTCTGCTATTCAGTATAAGTATCAGAATTGGGAGTGGTGGAGTATTGGATCTCTGCATCTAACTGCTTGGATTGGGAGGCCCTTCAAGCCTCACCAAAAGCTGCAGCAAATGTACCCTGCATGGTGGCTTTAAAAGCATCCCAAGCCAGAGGTGTGAAATTGCTATGAAAGTTCAGTAAACAATAGGAGTTAATTTCAGCAAGACACTGATCCGCTACAGCTGGATCAGCAAGCTATAGTGGACTCAGTCTCCATAATTTATCATTACAAAGTGTACCTAGAGCAAGATCAATCAGTAAAGGAGAGTGATCAGATATTGCTCTAAGGAGGTATCTAATTTCAGTCACAAAACTAAGCAATTCCGGAGAAAGTAGACATAGATCAATTTGACATAAAGTACCATAAGTATCAGAGAGACAAGAGAATTCCGTGGCATGAGCATGTTTCCATCTCCAGACATCTACAAGGTCAAAGTTATCCAAATAGGCACTCAAGGGGACCAAGCATCCAAAACTATCAAGGGAGTTATCCAGAACCATATTAAAATCGCCCGCCATGGGTCCTACAGCAATTTCCAGAACCACCCCCAGGATACATTAAAAAACAGTTCTGATAAATGGAGGGGGGATATAGAAATTCACCACAGTATATGGTTTACCTATGAATTCAAAAACAAGGATTACACCCCTGAGTCTTTCTCACTATGCTTAAGTGGCTTTCAGAATAGATGTCCCTCTAACACATGAGCAATACTGTAAGTAGAATGGAGAGCATACGCAATTTTGGCATGTTTAAGGGCCAGGATTGTAGAACCTTGTAGGTGGGTTTCCTGGAGATGGATAATATGCGGGTTATGGCAGCCCAGGTATTCAAAAACTAGAGTGCGTTTCACTTTAGAATTGACCCCCCTGTCATTCCAAGAAATCAGGCACAAAGCAGTCATTAAAAAGGTACATAAAACATAAATGAAAAATATCATACCAAGGGGTTATCAAAGGGTCCCACAATACAAAGGCTAGAGACCAGGGATGATTGCGTAAAGCTGGACCCAGTACTTTCAGTATAAAGACTAATACATGATGCATGAATGAACAATATACAATATTAAAATAAAAAAAACTGTAATAACATTGCCCAGCAAAAAACAGCTTCCCATACCCTCCCGCCCACCAAACCCCAACTGTTGAGAGCTTTTTCTCTGGAACTAAAACTGTACATTGGGGAATGTGGATCAACCCAACAATGGAGGGAGCAAGCGTCAATTTGCAAAAGAGAAAAGAAGTAAGATACAGCAGTCATCAACAAAGCTGTTCCCACAACGTCACCCTAATGTAAAGATAGACAATCTGAACCCAGGTTACAGATACTGTAAAAGGACTTGGGAAGCATACCAATAGGTGAAGGCCCTGCAATCATTGGACAAAGCAGAGATGTGAAGAAACATATAACGGGGTACAGTATAGTGCAACAAAAGCCTTATGTTTCATCCAGACTAGTTGTACAGAGAAAGGGCAATAACTGGTATCCGTGGGTTATATATCCTCAACACAGGAAAGGTAAATGGACATACATATCCCAGCAGGTGTAACCAAAGGGCAGTTCTCCTCTATGACTAAGCTCCGGTGGGTGAGGCAAAACATTTCAAAAGATTTGGCCAGTGAAGCAATGCTGGATGAGACCATACACTTCAATGAGCGTCGGTTTCGGTTGAGCAGTGTCCTATTCCCTTCATGCTGACACCAAAGGGCAGTTGAGTTAGAGAACTCTCCCCAGTGTGGACACAACTGTAGTAATGAAGGAAAACAACCTTTGCTAGCGGGGAGACATGTATTGATTCGAACATGATGGAGCTGCTGGGCCCAGAGCATCTACCCACTGGGCGGCATCTTGAGGACAAGTGAAGAAATGGGCTTTAACCTAATTAATAATTCGCAGCCGAGGTGGATACAACATGCTGTAGGGTAATTGCAGATCACCGAGCAGATCAGCTTCTAGAGACATACAGGCTCCACCAGGACAGGATCAGTTAGAGCAGGGCTTCAAATTTCGAGTCTAGACCTACTAGCCAGGCACAAACCTTACTCTCCACCAGTTGCCCCACCCAACCTTGCCTAGGTCCGCCTCCATCCCACCCCGGCCCTGCCCCCAACCATGCCCCCTTATGAACGCTTATGAAATTACATTTTTCTTTAGAATAACATAGCTTTACTATGTCAAGTTAAACATAACAGCAATAGCTTAATAGCAATAGGGTGCAATCAAAATATCAAGTTTTACAGCTTTAAACCTGTAGTAAACATTTTGTATTTTTCATTGATGATGATTTAATGATTACACAGGGAGAGCCACGTTATCCTGATATACAGAGCACAGAGCCCAGAGCCCAATGATTACACAGGGAGAGCCGCATTCTCCTGATGTACAGGATATATCAGCACTGGAGCACACGTGATTGGCTTCTTGATACCAGGTTAAATATAGGTGCATACTGTGCTTGCATGTAAAAAGAAAAATACATTGAACGATGAATTAATCAATACAGAGCTGCATTAATATGTATTTGTTTTTATCTTTCTAATTCAGCTTTTATTCATTTACTGAATGCCCCTTTGAAGGGACTGCCTCTAATTTGCTTCTTCTTTTTTTTTTTCAAGGGACATTTGTATAAGCTTAATATTACTATTGCCCCCGTTAATCTCCTATTCTCATAATGGATCCTCTCAGTGGAGAAGAGCGAACCTCTCCTGTACCTGTCCCCTCAGCAGCGCTGCCTGTGTAATGGCGGTGCCAAAGAAGAAGCCGGAAGTCGAAAACCGAAAGTTGGACACCAGAACTTGGCTTCACAATGAGGCTTGGAGCGCAGGTGGAGCTGCTCCATCTGTGCTCACCACACAAGGATTTCTCCTCGCATTTAGAGCATTGGATGCATCTAGTGTTGAAGCAAGCAGCTGTGAGCTGGCAGACTAAGCTGATGCTGTGTCTGTGCCACAAGGTGAGCCAGCACCATCATGGTGCAGCTCCTGGGGAAGGCAAGGAGGCTTGTGTCCAGAGCTGCCGCACCTGCACGCCAGACCTTGACCACCCCTGCTGTGTCCAAGGAGTGAGGACCGGAGAAAGCAGGTGTCTTCAGGCAGAATGGAGCCACAGGTTTGGCAGGATCAATGAAGGATTAGAGCAGTCAGGACCCTCTGTTCACATCCTGTAAGTAGTCACTAGTGATTTTAGTTGCAAAACCTCCTGTGTAGTTGACATCTCAGATTTCTAATGCCTTCCAATGTCTGTAAATACTGTTGATCAAAAATGTGTTTGCATCACTGTATACCGTAAATACCCCTGTTATAGAACATATATTTTCATTCTCTCTGGAGACTATCCATATGGATACGTGTCAATAAAATCCTTTGTTATCTCACCATAAGACAAGTGGTTGTGACTGAATTCCACAACATTCTATAAACTTTCAGTGCCCCCTTAGTCCCCTTCCGCTTCTGCCCACCAATTCTCTTGCAGGTTGAATAGTTTATAGCATCATTTTATCCACTTTCTGTAAGTGCAGGAGAATGCTGTAGGATGCTGTAGATAATGGCACTCACAAGTCACAATGTGTGTGTGTGTGCCCTTTTCCATAGCATTGAGAACCGTTTACTGCCAAGCTGCAAACTGCTAAGCTGTAAACTGAAGTTGGGATTTAAATATTTCATAATAAAATATTAAAATTGTTGGTGTATATTAAACCTTAAATATCTAAACCCAAGGAAAAAATTGTACATATATACTGTATATATATATATATATATATATATATATATATATATATATATACCCTGTTCCAAATTATTATGCAAATGATATTTTTCTCATTTACCTAAATAATTGATTTAAATAACAGTCAGCATAATTCTCATGTTATCAACTATTAAGAGTACAATTCAAATTTTATTGAACAAACCTCCTAATGATAACAGTATTTTTTTAAACATAAAAAACTTACAATGCACTGTTCCAAATTATTACACACAGTAAGTTTCAAAACACTTTATAGGTTGTAAAGAACTGAAAATTGTCATTTGTTGTGTTTGCAGCATATTTACTGAAATCAAAAGCTATTTCAGTCAAACTTTTAACAACATTTTAGCAGCTTCACAAGTCTTGCATCCATTGAACTTGTGAGTTTTTGGATAGTTTCTGCTTGAATTTGTTTGCAAGATGTCAGAATATCCTTCCAGAGCTGCTGTTTGGATGTAAACTGCCTCCCACCCTCATAGATCTTTTGCTTGAGGATGCTCCAAAGGTTCTCAATAGGATTGAGGTCAGGGGACGATGGAGGCCACACTATGACTTTCTCTCCTTTTATCCCCATAGCAGCCATTGATGCAGAGGTATTCTTTGCAGCATGAGATGGTGCATTGTCATGCATGAAGATGATTTATTACGGAAAGCATAGTTCTTCCTTCTGTACCAGGGAAGAAAGTGGTCAGTCATAAACTCCACATACTTTGCAGAGGTCATCTTTACACCTTCGGAGACCCTAAAGGGGGCGACCCGCTCTGTTCCCATGATTCCAGCCCAAAACATGACTCCACCACTGCCTTGCTGATGTCACAGCCTTGTTATAACAGGGTGGCTGTCCACCAACCATCCACTACTTCATCCGTCTGTGCTCTGAATCAGCCACAAATCTCTTAATAGTGCGATGATCACGCTTAAGTTTTAATGAAATATCTAATGTTTTCATACGTCGTCCAAGGCATTGAACTATTTCACTCTTTTCGGCAGCAGAGAGATCCTTTTTCTTCCCCATATTGCTTGAAAATGGTGCTCTGCTTAATAATGTGGAACATCCTCCTTTAGTAGTTTTTCCTTAAGTTGGGCTCACCTGCCAATCTAATTATCACAGGTGTCCGAGATTGTTTTCAGTGATCAAAAGAGCCCTTACACACAATGCCATCCATGAGTTAAACTGAAAAACTAAATATTTAATCTTTGTGACACTTAAATAGAATTTGCATAATAATTTGGAACAGGGTGTATATATATACACACACACACAAACACATTGTATAGTCATACAGGGGTTAGACAAAAAATGGAAACACTACATGGGCAGCACAGTGGCTAAATGGTTAGCACTTCCGCCTGGCAGTACTATGGTCATTGGTTCGAATCCCAGCCACGGCACCACCTGCCTGGAGTTTGCATGTTCTCCTTGTGCCTGTGTGGGTTTCCTCTGGGTACTCCGGTTTCCTCCCACACTCCAAAGACATGCTGGTAGGTGAATTGGCTCCTGTCTAAATTGGCCCTAGTATGTGTGAATGTGTGTTAGGGACCTTAGATTGTACACCCCTTGAGGGTTAGGGACTGATGTGAATGTACAATATATATGTAAAGCGCTGTGCAAATTGACAGCGCTATATAAGTACCTGAAATAAATAAATAATAAAAACAAATAATTTGTAATTGTGAAAGTGACAACGTTTCTCATTAAAAGTGGACAAAAAAGAGGGCACATTGTTGCTGCCCGCTTAGCTGGTGCCCCTGTGTCTGAAGTTGCCAATTTATTTACTGTGTTGTGAGGTACAGTATCAAAGGTTATGACTGCATATACAGTTTCTGTGGAAAGGTTGTCTGTTAAACATAAGCTAGATTGACATGGTCAACTGAATGAAAGAAACAAAAGAACATTGCGCAGGGTTGTGACCCGAAATAAGAAAACAACTGCTACAAAACTAACTGCAGAGCTCAATCTCAGAATAAGATTGAGATGCTTCCTACCTGTTAGCCAGGTGTCTCAATGCAAAGCGGAAGCAAAAGAATGTTACATCACTTGTTTTTAACACAAAATATGTCATCACTTTCACACCTGCTAATCATGTAGTGTTTCCATTTTGTCTAACCCCTGTATATAACTTATCTGTCTTTAGATGTGGTGGCTGTGCGTTTTTTTATTCCTTTGTATTTTATCTAGTAATACTGTCAGTAACACACTCAATGTTCTGTATGTAAAGGACAATTTATCCTAGGAGAGGAGGTGTGTTAGGAAAATAGATAGTAGAAAATTTCAAGGGGTACGAATACTTTTTCAAGACACTGAATGTAAAAAAATGTGAAAAAGAACACATTTCATTTATTTTCTTCAATTCTGACAAAAATTACAACTTCAAAAAATGCACCATGTCTCATACTAAATACATTGTGGTGTCTACTTTAAAAACAAATAGGTCATTTCAGGGTTTTTGAACATTCCTGGCATTTTAGGACCCCAAGAAATGAGATAGGTCATCAGTACATCAGGACTGATCAATTTTCAGATAGAGATACCATAGTTTGTAGACTCTATAACTTTCACACAAACTAAATCATGTATGCTGATGTGGGTCATTTGTATCAAAGAAATGTAGCAGAATATATTTCGGCCTAAATTTAGGAAGAAAGATTACTTATTTGCAAAACTGTATAACAGAACTGAAGAAAAATTAGTTTTTTTCAAAATTGTTGCTATTTTTCATTTATAATGCAAAAAAAACCCCAGTGGTGATTAAATGAAAGCTCTATCTGTCTCAAAGAAAATGATAACTACGTGCACACTAGCATTTTTTAAGCTTCTAGAAGCTATTATTAAATTGTTTTTCTGCTCCTATAAGATAACAGTGTCATCCAATGTGTTCATGCACACTACTTTAAGCTATTTGCATTTTTTGAGCTTAAGCCTCTAGGAGCAGATAAAAAAATATTTTTGTAGAGTTTTTTGGAGCGTTTTTCCAGCAGAAAAAAAGCTAAATGCTACTAACCGCTACTAAAATGCTCCTACCAGCTTTTTTCTAGCTTTTTCTCCCCTCTACATGTACTGTAAAAACAAAAGCACAAAAACATAAAATGCTAATGCTCTTAAATGCTCCTAAACACTTCTGATTGCTAATAAAATGCTACTAAAAACACTATTACCAGCTTTCTTATCCAGTGTTTTCAGAGCTTAAAAACTGCTAGTGTGCATGGAGCCTAAAAGGCTAGAAAAATATAAATAAAAATGCATTTTATCTAAACATTGTACATTCAAAGTATATTTAAAAAAAATAAAAAAATAATTGATGGCTTCATTAGATAAACCTTATTTATATAAATTATCTCAATTGTTTTAACCTTTAGCTTTTGTCTACCATGTGCAGAGAGCTTTGACTTGACACATGGTTAAAGGTTAAAAAAAATAAAGATAATGAAAAAGGAACATGCTTTTACTTGTAGAGGAGTGATTTGTTGACTGTTATGTAGTAGCATATTGATTGATTGGTTGATTGAGTGTTGTATATAATCAACAAATGGTACTGCATTTAATAGATAACTCAGAAACATTTCCCATGAGTCTCTGGTTTTAAGGTCTTGTTTAAACGAGCTTCAGTTTATATATAAGGCCAGTGCATACAGCTATTAGCGTTGCCAACCATCAGTAAATTTATTGACAGTTTGTAAAAAAGCTGTGATTTTTACAGCTGTCAGTAAATGTCCGATAGAGAAATTTTATGTCAGTAAAAATCTGTTCTTTTTTCAGTTCCGGCTGGTGAGTGTTCTTAACTGTGCTGTGCCTGCCGCCTCTCTGCATAGATAGATAGTTGGAACCTATTGCTCGTCTGGCAGAAACAGTTCCTGAAGCTGATGGTGCCCATGGCCCCACATACCCCACAGCTACACTACAATCTCCTCCTGAGTAACCTATCCTGATCTTCTGCAGCCTCAGTTCTCTATCAGGTACTGTCAAGGAGGGGATTTAAGGGGGGAGAGTAGAGCACTGTAATGGGGGAGAGGGAAATTTGGGGGAAAAGGGGGCACCCCTTTACTCTACACTCTATCCACAGTATCCCTGAACCCTGCACTCTGTACACAGCTCACACCTGAACCCTGCACTCTATATGCAGCGCACCCCTTAAAACTGCAATCTGTATGTAGCACACACTTGAACTCTGTATGTAGCTCACACTTGAAACCTGCACTATGTACTTACCACACACTCCTAGTATTTAATGTCCCTTTAAGACCCTCCCACTGTTAGTGCAGGAGGTGATACTGCTGCGTCATGAATTTTTTTTTCCCCAGGCAAATTAAAATTTTGCATTGAGATACTGTGTCACAACTGCAAGCCAAGCATTCGTCTTGTGGCTGCTACGCAGCCCCAATGAGCTCAACAGGCAAGTGTAACAGGTGATGCTGCCTGTGAAACTTGACATGTCAAGTGAAAATTGCTGCAGCATGTAGTTAAGCAGCGCTGCCATGGGGCAATGTGTACTCACCCATCAGCTGCTATGGTCATTTACAGATAGGTGGTCAAGGAGCGGTTCTGTTTAATCATCCTTTTTAGGCCAATCCCAATCTGGTGATGCCCATTGCTCTCTTTGGCATGCATAGCAGAACTTGTTTTTCAACTGTAACTGATAATTTGTTATGCTGTGTTGACTTTTTATACTGTATGTAAACCAGGAAACTTACTTTTAATGGTTATTGTCAGATTGTGTGTATACTGTTTAAATATCAATTGATTTTGTTTCTATGTCATTTTTTTCAGATTGTCAGTAAAAATGTACTCTGTCAGTACATTTTCCATGTTCTATCACTAAAAAAAGTTGTGGGAGGTTGGCAGCCCTGACAGCTAGCATTGAACAGCTTCATTCAAGCCTTCAAAGCAACCTTCAGCTTAGATTTGTGAATGTTAAACACAGATGAGGTTTCTAAATCCAACATGTATGGGACCTTATGGAGTTTATGACTAAAGTTATAATATACAAAATGTTTGTTTTTAGGTTTAGATGCACTTTAAAATTGTAAGGGCAGACAAAATTATTGTCCCAATTTATACCACAGTCTAGAGTTTTAAATGTAATTATTAATTTGCATTCCCATCCCAGACACATTTTCTGTGCTTTTAAGTTCCCCATTAAAAACATAATCTTCAAATATTTTCTCTTGACCGAATATGAGTTCAACATTTTCTAACGGGAGGCAAATTCCGGAGATTCGGGCTATAACAACCCCCACCCCCTCAATGGATTAGCTACCATTAGACTGAGTGTAATGAATCACAGAAGGATTTCTTAGTTTGAGCATCTTTGCTCATGTAGTTCACCTGTGCGTCATATGCTATTGACTTCCCATGCCCTGATTAACAAATTGCTGGATAACTTCATTCCTCCATTCCTTCAGAAATGGGAGCCAGATTTGGACAAGACCTTGACTCTTGTGTAAAGATACATGGACATTTACTTTGATCACAGTTCCTCCCTTTACAGCAGGTACCAGGAAGCCGGGTATAAACTTTTGACTTTCTAGCACAAGACCCCTTCATTTCTTCAAAAGATCTTTCCCTCTCTGTTATGCTGGCATTGCCAAAAAGAACCTGGCATGTCGCTGTACATCTTTTGGTTGTATCCTCACATACAACCCTTTTGAGCTGATACATCGGCTTACTGATATATTCTTGGAGATGCATCCTGAGGCATTCCTATTAAATATCACCCCAGTCTCAAGATGTAGGTACAAAAAAATCCCCCCTGATCCACTTGCTCAATACTGCTAAGGCTTGCATCCCACAGAAATGAAAACACACAAACCCTCCATCAATTAGTCAATGAGTGGCTGTGGTTAACGAAATTAATGATATGGAACATCTAACAGCAGCTATGACACTTAAGAAGGAACAATTTTGTAAAACCTGATATTATTGGCATGAGTTCCAATTTTCATGGGACTATGCTTCATATTTATCTTCTCAGTTTGAATGAACTCCAACCCATTAATGACCAGCTACTTTGTGTTTTTTTGTGTTTACCCCTACCCCTACCTCCTCCCCCTCCTTTTTTTTCCTCTTTCTGTTTCTCTTTCTTCCCTCTCCCTTTTTCTTGCCTTATTCACCATGATTACTATAAATTAGGTTTAAAAATGTTCTTTTGGGTTAAAGGATAAGTTCACCTTTTTGAAAATATACTAAATGCACATTTTCTTGTAGGTAAAAAAAATGTGCATTTATTATTTATGTCTGCAGGAGCCTGGAAATCATTGCACCAGCAATCAGTAGATCGCTGATGCCATAAAGGTCTTCTGAAGACCTGTCAGAATATCTGCTTACCATACGAGATGTACGAGCAAGCAGATATTCTGACAGGAAGCTTCAATGAACTACCACACTGCTCCACAGCGCTGTGGTAGTTCACTGAAAACTACAAGCCTACAGCTGTACAGCTGTCAGGACTAGTAGGCACTCATTCACAGAACTCTGTGAATGAGTGACGTGGCCATGTGGGCGGAGCCCCACATGGTCACTCTGTTTTCAAATTTAACAGATAGTACAAGGAAACTTTTCCCCATACTATCTGTAAGAGGGAGGGGGGGTGGCGAGCACAGCTGCAGCTATGGGAGCATGTTACATGTTCGACCCTAAAAATGGGTGGAATTTGTAACATGTTCCCAAGGGTGAACTTATCCTTTAAGCTTCCATGGGTCCGACACCTCTTACACACTAATACTTTACATTAGGAATGATGTGATTCAGGGGCCTGGTTTTGTACAGATATTTTTTATGTAACTCGATCCCTATGGGTTTATGAGATGTATAAGGTGACATGGTTCCTGCTGTGCACTGCATTTTTCTTTGTGCTTCTTCTTGTGTATTTTATGACTGTCATTGTTTGACTGTGGAGCGGTGCTTTAGGAAGCACTGGCCTATCCTATGTAAGGACCCCACGATCAAAACAATACTTCCCACCAAACCATCATTTATCTACAGGAAAGCTCCTGCCTTAAGAACCAAGTTTGTACATAACATTCCCAACCCCCCTAAAAAACTTGCCTTTTTTCAACAAGGGGGTTTCTATAGGTGTGGTAAATGTGGACCATGTAAACATACCCCTAAAATGACCAAGAAAATTACCACTTTTATGAACCATCCGACTTTGAATCTGTACAATATCAAACCTTTTATAACCTGCCAGACCAAATTTGTGACCTATATGCTAGTATGTACCTGTGGGTACCAATATATAGGGACAACCACCTGCAAACTTACTAAAAGGATTATTGAGCATATAGCTACACTGTAACATCAAAAAAGGTTATCCCAAGCATAGCGTATTCAATCATTTCAGGATGGTACATAATAAGGACCCCTCACATCTTTCCTTCTTTGCAATAGATAAAGTAGAGGGGCATTGGAGGGGATCATATATGATCAGAGAGATCTCAAAAAATTAAACCCAGTGGATTTACGAGCTCCAGACTTTATCACCAGAAGGGTTAAATGTGGAGATAGATTTCAACTGTTTTCTGACTAATTTTTAACTAGTGGCCCAAATATAAAAGTATAATACATGAATTCCATTATTAATTTACTTTATATCTATTTTACTATATCTATATTTTCAAAATTTTAGTAGAACCACATGATTATACTTCCACTTTATGTCAGTTTACATATTCAGGGTCATCTCCCTTTAAGATCAGTTCCAGTTATGGAGTTTGTGTTAGGCATCTTGGAGGGGTAACTCCCCTTTAAGAGTGCCATTGTTTGGAACTAATGCAGACTGACATTGTATTTTTAATATTTTTTATTTTTTATATAATAATATTTTATTTCATAAGCACAGCAGCAATTTTTCTACTGTTCACTTATGTTTTTATTACTCTTTATGGTACATATACTTATGGAGGAAGAGTCCTAAGGAAGTAAAGGGGATCCCTAACTTTGAAGAGTGACATTCTCATCCACCTGTGTATAATTAAAGGGACACAAGCCTTATATGAGCTCACTTAACGGTTTGGTCATATATACCAGGTGAGAGCACAGCTGGTGAAGGTGCACATTTGATTGATATCACAACTTATTATTGGTGGATTGCACGCAAATCATTTCTGTTACATCAGCAGGAGTGTGAAGTCACGGATTGAATAGGGACATTTTTTGCTGCAATAGTGTTATTGTAATTTTACACAGAATTTGTTTTGGATTGAACTTTGGTTTTGTTATCACATGTTTCGATTGTCAGTGGAGCGCGACACTATTATATATGTTTGGATTTGCTATGACACATTGGTATGATTATGTGTAATGTGTAGGCGACCCACTATTTTCATTTTATTTTATTTTAATTTGTTAGTATTCACAGCACAAGATTGGTTTAACACATTAAGAGAATTATTTTCATGCCATAATAGCTCACAATATCTCAGTGTTTAAGTGTAGGAATCTGCTGCCCTCCACTTTGGTATTAGCTTCTAAAATCACAGCGTTATGTATAATTATGTATTATCACTTCCTGTCTATTGGAGGCTGGTTTTGAAAGACCCCATAACGAGGAAGTGAAGAGAGAGAAAGTCTCAGCCAGATGTCCTGTTCATGCCACTAAATCCAAACTAGAAGAGACTATTATACAAGTATTCTTATGTTTCAGTAGTTTAGATGCAGCTGTCCAAAGCTTCTTGAGTGTGTGTTTGAATCCTTGTGACAGAGCATCTCTGTCCTAATATTATTGTCTCACATGCACAGTGCCAGATAGCTAAATCTGTGCTACTGTATGTACATAGTGGTCACCTTTTTTAGTACATCAGCAGGTGAACCCATTTATTGCGATAGAGTTTATATGCAGCTTCTGTCATTTTAGTTAACTCTGTCTCTTCTGGTCTGGAATTCTATAGCTAGTTCTAGCTTAGGATACTAAAACCAGCATAGGCTGGAGCCAGGATAGGTATCCGACAGTCAATCCTGGTAGTTAGAGATCCGGTTGCATGTCAGATTAGAAACTACTAGGGAGGGACTAAAGCACAGAGTAGATAGGCTGACTCTTAGTTACAGTGCCACACCACAATTTCTGCATGTGAGAAGCTGCATTCAGGCTGGTTGGACAACAGTTGGAGGATCTTTCCATCAGTGCTGATATTGTCTTCAGGTCTCTGACACAAAGATAGACTATCATCCTCAGGGGTCCCTATGTATATACTTATGTAACTATGTAGGTCTGCCCCATTACTCATACCCCTCACTGGACCCGTTGATAACTTGTGCAATAATATTCTCACCAGAAGACCTTCTAGAGTCCTATCATCAAATTTTAACCACCCAGTAAAGCTGTTATAATGTTGTGAAAAATGATAGGAAATTGCTTATCTAGTATCCTTCTAAAATGCATTGGCCCTTTACTAGTGGGCTTTGTGATGGCACTGTTAATATTCATAGGATTTTGACAGACCTAAAACACAATTTGCAGTTCAGTGCTCTTCAGTAATTCTGGCTTTGGATGTGAAGAAGCCCTTTATCCAGTGTCCTACTTCCTTCTATCGCCTTATAAAAGGAAACTACTAAGGGATACACCTTTTGTTGTCCTTATTTATTTGTGTAATGGGCCATTAACTATTTTTTTAATCAACCTGTCTTAAACTGTAAAACAATTTTCTTCATGCAAGTTTATTCAGTTTTTTTTACTTGTGACATCTTGTTGTTTTTGTCCATCCCTACAGTTCATTTTCTTGCTCTTCAGTAGTTTCTCATAGCT
Source organism: Staurois parvus (assembly GCF_062004578.1). NCBI lineage: Eukaryota > Metazoa > Chordata > Amphibia > Anura > Ranidae > Staurois > Staurois parvus. The sequence continues at coordinate 1,211,291 of NW_028318272.1, forward strand.
ATGCCTAGGGCTACACTAATGTTTAACGTATTTCTCCAGCGAAAACATTTTTCTTCTACTTTTTAATAGAGTGGGGAAGGCTTAAATCCTTTGCTATGTTTTAATTGCTGTCTGTGTTCCTATTGGAGACATTCAACTTTACTTTTTGTCATGACCATTGTCACTGAAATACAAAATGAGTGGTAATTGAAGATATTACAGTTTTAATTAGAACAGGCATAGAGAGGAAATCTTCAAATGAGGACAGTTCCAATGACAACTGCCAGAAGTAGTTTTTCTTCTCATTTCCACTTTATTTTTCTTATGTTTTTGGGGTCAGGAAGTGCAAAAGTGTAAGAGAAATACAGTATGTCAAACGTGGTGTGAAATGTGATAGTTAGCTCTTGTGGTAGATGGCAGTGAGTCTACGGCAGATAGGAACTATTTTTAAAGGCTTGGTAGCCCACTTTGAATTTAAAAGAAAACACAATGATTTTCCATGATAGGGATCTTCTCCAACTTCAAAAGAAATCCATACACTGGAAAATGCCGAGCCACTTGCCTCATAACCTCATTCAGCTTCAGACACAGGATTTAATGTTCCTATCCAGAGCTGCACAATCCAGAGAAAGACAAATCCGCAGCATTTTCTGCCCAGAAACATTAGTCTGGAACATTGCATTCACCCTAAATGCAAATCCTGTGTCACATTTTCCTATCTTCTGACAGTGACAGGGTCTCGTCCTGTCACACTGGACACAGAAAGCTTTACAAAAATAAAGGTTGGAGCCCTGTTTAGAGTCCAACAAAGATTTATTCCCTCATATAATACAAGCAATTGTATTCCTGGGCTTCTAAATTCTACCCTCATCAAGGCTAGATAAGTACAAAATATTTTGAAGACTAAGTTCACCTTTTCTATATAGGCCTCTTCAGTCAAGGGGCCCCAGTTGATACTAAAATATGTGCAGCTTTGCAAAATGATCATTAACTTTATTGATTTACCTGCAGGCCATTTGGATTCCCTTAGAAGCCTGACTTAAAACTCCTTATCAGTAACCTCCACATTCTGCTATGCCCTAGCAACAAGTCAGCACATGGGAGTTGCTAACTAGGAGTTTTTAGCCAGGCTTCTGAGGGGACCCAAATGGTCTACAGGTAAAATAATAAAATGAATGATCATTTTAAAAAACTATACAAATGTTTAATATTAGCTGGGGCCCTGCACTGCATAGGCTTTTTTCTGAAAAATATGAATTAAGACTAAGATATAAAAAATACAAAAAGGAGTAAAATATATTTTGATATATACAGTATCATTTAATAGATTATCACTAATTAGCATGTATATCCCCTAAAAAAAATCTATTAGATTGTGGAGAACTGCTGTTATAATAAAATTCATTGGACTATGTAAACCATGCAGATACAAAGTCCAAGTTTAATATAACAAGTGATATATATAGGAATGAACTTTATTGAGTTTTACGTTTCTGGTATGTGTCTCCAAGAAAAAAAAAAAAAAAAATAAAAATAAAAATATATATATATATATATATAAAGAGAGCGAGAGCGAGAGAGAGAGAGAGCTCAGGGAGTAGAACAAGTGACTGAGAAGTAGGAAGGAGGGTTTGGGGTTCATGGAGAACTGAGCTGATTGGTTGGTTACTGGTTCCACTGTAGGAATGGACTCCATATAAATGGAGAGGGTGCAAGTCTGATAGGGGGGGGGATGTTAAAAGGCTGGAGGAGCTTTTAAACCAGGATTTAGTGAAATTTAGGGGTTCAGAAAAAGAATATGGCAGGTGGAGAGTAATGGGTCCACAGAGGAATGGGATATGTAAGGAGAGGGAATAGTGAGAAGATCAGGGTTCATACTAGGTGGCAGGATAATTGCATACCTAAGTCCAATACAAAAAAATATATGACATCAAGTTATAGCTTAAAATAATAATGGAGTATTAAACAGTAATACAAACTTAAAAAGGCATGTTCACAAATGCAAGAATCCTGGAAAACAAAATAGATGAATTAATGGCTAAAGGCTCAAGGTTTTTTACCTTCATGCATTCTATGCTTGAAGGTAAAAAACCTTCTGTGTGCAGCAGTGCCCACAGCCCCCTCAATACTTACCTGAATCTCATTGCGATCCAGCGATGTGCGCTACAGCCTCGGCTGTCCTAGATATCTGCCTCCTCATATGCTGAGACAGCAAGCGGGCACCATTGGCGCCCACTACTGCCAATCACAGCCAGTCAGCTAATGAGGAGGGGGGGCTAGCCGTGACTCCATGTGTGAATGGAGACACGGAGCAGTGGGTGCCCCCATAGCAAGCTGCTTCCTGTGGGGGCACCCAACAGGAGGGACGGGACCCGAGAAGAAGAGGATCCAGGCTGCTCTGTGCAAAACCACTGCACACAGTAGCTACATATAACATGTTTGTTATTCCCCCCCCAAAAAAAAAAAATTAACCTTTAGAATCACTTTAAAACTTCTGTTATTCAAGGTATAATTTGACTTAGTGGGGATATTGGAACCTTACATGACTGGGCTGCAAATATCGAGGGATACACTCTATTTTGGAGTGACAGAATTGGCATAAGAGGTGGACAGGTATGAATGTATATGAAGAACAAGCTGCAACTGAGTTTGAGCAATTATATCGCTAACAAGAACTGTAATGGTGAATGTGTGTGATGGCTGGACCTCTAAAAGTGTGCATTAAATAATAAATGACGTGTGGGAGTAAGTTATAGGCCCCCTAACATAAAGGATAAGGATTTGCAGTTTATTTCACAGACTGAGAAAACATGACTGGAAAACAGGGCAATACTATTATGGATTTAATTATCCTGATATTAAATGGGCAAAAGGAAGTGCACAGTCAGCAAAGGCTTGCCAATTTTTAAATGTATTGCAGGCCGATTTCATTGAACAGATGAAGGAACCCCAAACAAGTGAAATTCTCTGTTGAATCTATTAATTTCAAACACTGAGCTTACTACAGATGTGCAGGTTAGAGGCATCTTGAGTAATAGTGAACATGGTGTAATCACACTTGATCTAAGTTACAGGAAAGAGAAGCATGTTGGTATGACAAGAACTGTAAATTTAAAAAAAGCTAACTTTAATAAGCTGGGATCCTTACAGTATGACATTAAATGGGATCAAATATTTTCAACAAAGAGCACACAAGGTAAGTGGTAGTCTTTTAAAGATGAATTAAATAAGTGCATTAGTCATTGTATTTCACTGGGTAACATGAATAAAAGACCAAAATTAAAACCTATGTAGCTAAATTCTAGTGCAAAAAACAACTAAATGATAAAAAACAGGTCTTTTTAACTACAAAGTATAAGGGACATCCTTGGCATTCCATATTTACAAGGAATGCAACAAGAAATGCAAGAGGATAATCAGGGTGGCCAAAACAGAACACAAGAAACACATTGCTACAGCAAGTAATCACAATTTTTTTCAAATATATCAATAGTAGAAAGTTTAAGAAATCACAGGGAAAAGTCAAATGTATTAAATAATTTGTTCTCTTTAGTTTTACAGATGAAAATAACAGGGTTAATAATCTTAACAGTAAGTTTAATGATAGACTAGAAAAACTTAATGTGAACAAATCACCAGGTCCACGTAGCCTACCCTTAGGAAACGTAGCGCAGTTATATCCAAGCTGTTTTTTTCTAATTCTTAATGTGTTACTAAACCTACAACAGTAAAATCAGTCTGTATATGCTGTAAAGAATGATTGTTATACTCACTGTGGAACCTAAGGGGTTAATCCTCTGCATTGTGCAAAAAGGCTGGTTGGTCCTGTTTTCTCTGCCCCTCCTCTTGTTCAAATGTCCACCTGATAAGACAGACTGAACCCATAGACACATGCACATGCTCAGTTTACTGTGTATTGCTAGAGAGATTTTTTTTTGGCGGGGGGAGTGCATGTGATCAGCACAGGGCCAATCAGCACTGTCCAGACAGAGGGTCAGGGGTTTTGCATCCATCGAGAGCAGAAAGAAAACTCCTACAAGCTTTAACCAGTGCTCAGCTGAAGTCACAAAACTGCTCTAACTACTGATGAGAAAAGGTATTTAGCAGTTTATATCTACTAAAATAATTGCATTTCCATGTTGTGTGTACTATGGGAGACCAGATATAGTGAATGCAGGGTCCTGGGTTTAGTAACACTTTAAAGACAGCTTACTGAATGGAATGGTGCCAACTGACTGGCATAGAGCAAATTTAGTACCAATTTACAAAAAGGGATTAAGATGTATACCAGTAAACAATAGACCAGTCCACCTAACATCAATAGTATGTAAGGTATTCGGGGTAATGGTAAGGCACTCCATACAAAAATGTGTCTGTGATAAAGGTATCATAATTGACAATCAGCATGGATTTATAAAAAAGTTCTTTTCAGACCAACCTGTCATCATTCTATGAGGAAGTAATATGGAAATTGGATGGTGGAAGTACAGTGGATGTAGTTTATCTAGATTTTGATAACGCATTTCATACTGTGCCTCATAAACATGATCTTTAAAATAAGGTCTGTTGGAGTTGATGAAATTGTAAGTACATGAATATACATTAGAGGGAGCTTCCCTAGGAGAATCAGAGATGAATAAGGATCTGGGGGTGCTTGTAGATCAACCCTCAACATCCAATTTAAAATATAGAAATCACATTTAGAGAGTAATTTATTCACAGTCAAAACAACTCAAAAGATTGTAGGACGTATATTAGTATATTTTTGGCACCTGACCCCCAATTTGAACAGGATCCCGAACAGAAATTTTTAAGTTTAGAAATAACATTGTTGTGCCATTATTTCACAGAAAGAACACCCCAAAAGACTGTAGTATCTATGTATGCAGTATTAATTTATTTAAACTGTAGTCCCAGTTTGAGCAGAACCCCAACAGTTAATTTTAAATCTAGGAATTACATTTTAGGTATCATTTATTTGCAGACAGAACACCCAAAAAACTGTAGTATCTGTGTTTCAGGTATTAAACTATTGGTATATGTCCCCAATTTGAACAAGGACCCCCAAAGCCATTTTAAATCTAGAAATCAAATTTGGAATGTAAAGTATTCACAGAAAATACACCCCAAAAGAGTGGAGTACCAACATTTGCTGTAGTACATGTTGTGGCATTAGTCCCTAACTTGAACAGGACCCCCAACAACAATTTTTAAATCAAGAAATCAACATTACAGTGTCAATTATTCCCAGAAAACAAATTCACAAATGATTTTTTTTTTTTACAGAATTTCCAATTGCAATTTTTAGATCTAGAAAACAACATTAAAAATGTAATTATTCACAAGAAACACCAAAATATTGTAGACACAATGTATGCTGTATTCAAACACCTTTACCAGGCCATTTTGTCAACAGAAAAAAAGTCAGCATTATACTGTAGTGTATTTCACTCTAAATATCTCCCAAACATATTTTAGTGAGGACATGTAAAGTCTTTAAAAACAATATCCAAGCCACTTTGTTAACAGGTCCCACACCAGCCAGCTTTTCGTGAAAGATAACCTACATTTAGGTGCATTTATTTTTCTGCCAAAAACACACAACATATTCTACTGAGTATGTGCACAGTCTTAAAGCACATTTACCAAAAGCTAAACTACTATCCCCCCCTCCTTTTTTTTTTACCTAACTAAAAAAATTATGCAAACTTGAAATTAAAAGAAGCACCCAAAAAATATAATGGGGGTAGAGCAACCAAACAACAACTGAAATGATTGCTGTGACACACACAGAAAGGTATATTTTACTGGAAGAAAAACTTCCTGGGTTGTCTCCAAAGTCTACTGTAGGAGTGTCCAAAACTGCAAAACAAATGTGAGTGTGTCTGCATGGAAAAATAAAGACTTTTTCAACGTTCACACCTAATGAACATTCGACCACAAACCTTGAACTCAATGCAAGTCTATGGGATGTGAACTATATGAAACACTGATGTATTGATAAATGTTGATCATATCCTCCCTTAATCTCCTCTTCTCAAGAGAGAATAAATTCAGTTCCTCTAATCTTTCCTCATAGCTGAGCTCCTCCATGCCTGTTATCAGTTTGGTTGCCCTCCTCTGTACTTTCTCCAGTTCTCCAATGTTATTTTTGTGAATCGGTGCCCAAAACTGAACGGCATATTCCAGATGAGGTCTTACTAATGATTTGTACAGGGATAATATGATATCTCTCTCTCTCTCTCTGGAGTCTGTACCTCTTTTAATACAAGAGAGGATTTTGTTCGCTTTAGAAACCACAGCTTGGCATTGCATGCCATTATTAAGATTTTGATCTACCAGAACCCCCAGATCCTTCTTCAATGGTGAATGGTGATTCCCCAAGTTGTACTCCTCCTAGTATGTATGATACATGCATATTCTTAGCCCCCAAGTGCAGAACCTTATATTTATCAACATTAAACCTCATTTGCCACATAGTTGCCCGATTAAACAGTGCATTGAGGTTGATTTGTTAGAAAAAATCCTGTTAGAAAAAATAAAGACGCCAGACTTTTGAAAAATTCTGTTAATTGAACAAAAAAAAAGTTTTTGAAAAGTCCTTTAATTAAAATAAAAAGCCCCAAAAAATGGTTCCATTGTTGTAATCCATTGTCAATCACAGCGTCCAGTGTTGTTACGATGACACTGACTCACTGAAATAGAAAAAAAAAACAACGCCTGCCACCCTGTCCGCACCCACAAAGCACTTGCTGCAATCTGACATTTGCAGGTCAGATGTAAACAATTGGGAGGAGTTAAAGTTGATGTCACCACCGATGTCACCGCTAGCTCCACCCAATTGTGCTGTGAGTGGCAAAGCATTGCACCTGACCTGTGGTCAGGTGCATTACTTTGGCCACTCATGGCTCTCACAATGCACTGTGAGAGTGCATTGTATTGTGGGGCACTCGGTGGCGAATAACCCCCTGAACGCCCTTACCGTTCGTGTGTTTGGTGAAAACACGAATGGCCAGTTTTTGAGTCAAACTATTGTTTGACTTGAACATCAAGCCCATCCCTACAACAGAGGAAGGAGAAAGATCCTGTAACTGTGAATGGGCACAGAATGCAGCTGCTGATTCAGTCATTTTGTTGATGTGACACAGAAATCTTTTTTTAACCCTTTCCTACCCCCCAATACATACTCCAATAATGTCCCTGATAACCTGTATATTAACCCTTCACCTCCCTTATCCTGCTCATCTGAACATTAGCCCCTTCACCTCCATCCTGCCACTGTATATGACCAGTACATTAACCCTTTCAAGTCCTTCTTCATCTGTGCATAACCTGTACATTAATAAATCTAGTGCACCATTACCAAGCACTGTGTTAACCCCCTCAGTACAAGCACATTTCTTCATTTCCACAAAATTGTGGCAAAATATTAGATCACCTTGGGGTGTTTACTTTAAAAAAAAGAATCCCTGGCCTGTTTATTTACATATATAGGGGACAGACAGAAATCTGTCATTTGCAATGTGAGTAATGGTGAACAGCCATTGAGTGGTAGGTCATCATACACATTTTTTTAACCAATTCATAAGGAAAGGCAAAAAAGCATGCCATCCTCTATGCCACAAAGCTCCATTAAAACAAATTATTGTCTTGGGCAGAACAATATTCACTTCAACATCTATATATTCTCTTGATGATTTTATGATATTCACATCTTTAGCTGAAGGTATTTATGCTGTAATCATTGATACAGGGCTATTCAGGATGGTCTGGATCACGTGATTTACTTTACCTTACTAAAGGCAAATAGGCTGGTCCTTTGCAAGAAATTTTTCCCTTAGTGCAGTGAATGAGGTATAGCTCTGCTGTCTTCTATCATCTAATCATGTGCTAACAAAAATACTTTTTTTCTGTGCATGTGGTTGGGTATTATTTTCAAAGTGAAGTGAAAAGGAAAATTTCCTCTCAAAGGAAAAATTGCCTTGCAGAGTAAACAGTCTAATTCACTTTAGTACATCTAAGAAGCCTTAGAAAAAATTATGGTAAGGACAATGCTTCCTGCTTTTTATGCACCTTCGTCCATCATGGTAATGTGGCTTACCCTTAATCCAACTTCAGCCTTCCAGAGACAGCACAATCTGCTTCTCCCACTCTGGTCCTTGCCCCTGGTTGCCAAAGTCCTAGTCTGCAGATATCAGCATCAGGAGAAAGACTATATCCAGGAATACATTCCTAAGATGTCAGAATGGTTAACAGACTTTGGCTACTCTTTGTTGTACATAACTTTTCCTGCCTGGGGCACTATTACATTTGGTAGTGCTTCTTTGAAGGCTATCAACGCTTCACTGAAAATGTTTTTGGAGACCTTTTGTTAAGATACAGTTACCTGTTTGGATTATAGATACACTAATGTGAAGGTTGAGCAATCCATCATTAAATTTAAAGGCTCAACCCACCAGAACACAGTATGGCAGATTTATCCACTGGCCTTCACTTTGGTAGGATCTAGTTGATTGAAATTCCATTATAGAACCCCATATATAGTTGCAAATCTGGGACATTTGAGTGCATTAAATGTTGATAATTTGTTCTTGCTCTGTCACTTTTCACTTACTCAGAATGATGGGGCAAGGCCCTTGACGGGTGGTAAAGTGAACAAACACCAACCCTATCCATGTTATAGTACCATTGTATATTTCCACTCACTAAATATATTCATCTATTGTCAATCCTGTTTAGCCAACACTTTTTCAAAGGGCTTATTTCTAATTTAATAGAGTTAAGATAAACCATTGTTGTGTTGATGTACTGTGAGATCCAGTTACAGTGCAGGTCGCTACTGGCAACAGTATGAGAACCCATTACATGCAAGCAGCTCCTATGGACGGTATTGCAACACCAGAATAAATTAACTCTACAATAGTTATACTAGGAAAGAGACAGATTAGGAAGTAGTTCATTGAGCATATTTTAAGATATGAAACTTATCTCTACAAATAATTTTTTAGATAAAGGGCTTAGGGTGGTTGATTTTCCAGTGTGCCTGGTCTATGAAGCACAAGAAAAAAATTGGACCAAAATCTTCTAGATCTATAGCAATATTTTCCAGTTTTTCACCCTGACTCTCACTGTGTTTAATAATGCTGATGACAACGCTGTGTGAATGTCAGTAAACTAATTGTCAAATGGCAAGAACTACCCAGCATGAACATTTTGGGAAAATTCTATTATTAATAGACAGGTATGATTCGTTTCATTACAAATCGAAATTCGGACAAAAATTTCAGTATTCAGGGACTTGGATGTATCCGAATCACAATAGCATAGAATTTCAACAAATCTGAAAAAAATTATAACATAACAAATTATCCAAATTTGAATTTACAAGTGACCTTAAGGAGGGGGTGTGTCTGGCCGGCTCTGTGGATGGCTGCTCCTTAACAGAGCTCCACAGCACTCCAGCTTCGTTAGCGGTGACACAGCGACTACCAAGACAAAAATCATATCAAATGATCAGGTACTTACCCCTCCTCACTCCGGTGCTATGACCCACCACAGAAAATCACCCGGCCACCGCAGAAGCTGACAGACTTCTATGCGGCCCAGGATCACAGGATCCAAGATGACGCCGACTGCCTGCTCAGGGATCCATCCACTATATCTGCAGTTCAGCTTCTTTACACACCTGCTCCCAGGCTCTCCGCTCCTCTCTATGATGGTTACCCAGGAGAGTCATTTCCCTCTCTGTCCCCTACATCTCGCAGCCCTGCCAAATCCAGACCTAGAATAGAGAATCCCACTCACATAGATGCACAAGTATCTTCTTTCCCTCATATGCCTGCCACGCAGCTGCAGTCAGTCATAGAAGCTTTCCCTGCCTCTGATCAACCTGTTTCAGAACTGGCTATGAAGAACATGCTTCTCTCATTAAGGCAGACACTACATACCGATTTATCAGCTGTGCTAGTACTGCTTTCTAACAAGAACAAGAACAACGCATACATCATATTGAAAATAAGATGAGCAAAATATTTTCGGCACATAATGTCATGGTAGACGCTCATTCAGATCACGATGCTGAGATACAACAATTTAACCTCAAACTAGCAGGTCTAGAGGATCGTTCTAGAAGAAACACATAAAATTCTGTGGCATCCCGGAAACGATCCTGACACCCTAGTCACCTAGCTACAGCAACTGATCAAACATCTCATTCCTTCACTCACTGACATGGAAACAGTCATAGATAGAGTGCACAGAATCCTAAAGCCATCAATTCTGCATGCATCAGTCCCTAGAGATGTATTAGCACGCATTCACTTCTACCATATTAAAGAGAAGCTTATGACTGTGGCGAGAAATCCGTCAGCATTCCCTGCATCCCATGTAGGTATCAAACTTTATGCCAACCTGTCTAAAGTGACATTACTTAATAGAAAGAAGCTGATGCCCATTACTAAAGCCCTGCGTAATAATAACATTGGTTATCAATAGGGATCTCCCACTAAGCTTACAATCAAACAACAGGGGACGCTCTTCACAATTAGAAATCTGGAAGCAGGTCTCGACCTACTCAAAGAATGGAATACCTTGCCTGCAGATGACCACCCTAGCTCCCTTAGTCATCCTCATAACATGAAGGGGGACTGGTCCTGATCATAGACCCATCTAGCTGCACACAAGTTTGCTTAACACTCTCTTACTATCCTTAGCTGGAGTGCTCCGGCCTCATCCAATGAAAAATTCTACCCCAACCCAATACATATCCACATGTCAGTAGTTGATAATGCTACCTGTTTCTCTTGTATTGTTAACAAGATTTATTTATACTTGTTATGTTTTTGTGTACCCTATTGGTCTTACCAGTCTCATATGCTCCAATATCACTTACGACACTCTGGTACAAAACTCCCTCTTACGAGCCCTTATCCATTCCTCCAAAATCTTTCTACTTTTACTTTCTCTGTGGATAACTTCCCTAGCCATTAATGTAGTACCTACCATGGCCTAAATGGTACTCACAACTCCATTGGATATAGACACTCTGACTCAACATCTACGTTCCAATATTCATGTCCATGGCGTTTAAAATTGCCTCTCTTAATGTCCGGGACCTTAATTCACCATAAAAAGATCATCTCTAGTCAAGGAAGCTCATTCACTTCAAATGGATATCATTTTCATCCAAGAAACACACTTCGGCCTATCCAAGACTCCTCTTTTCAATATGAAACACTTCCCTAATCTATTCTTTGCATCAAACCCAAGAAGAAAAATGGAGTTATGACGGCTATAAAGGATACGTTAAACTTTCACTTAATATTCAAAGTTGCAGACCCACAAGGCCGTTACCATATTTTAATATGCAATATAGATGAAACATGATACACCCTAGTCAATGTATATAGTCCAAACTCTAACCAAATACACTTCTTTTGAAAACTTCTCACCCTGATCTCTACTCACAAGAATGGCCATTTGATTATAGGCGAGGACTTCAACACAGTTGGCAACGTACATCTAGACTTTTCCTCTAACAAACTATCCTCCAAACAGTCCCTAAACCACTTTCTACACACCATTGACCTCTACGACATCTGGAGATGACAACACGGAGCAGAACGAGATTACTCCTATTACTCCTCTTCCCAACTCTCATACTCTAGGATTAATCCTCACAGATAAATGGATGTTACAGCATATTCCGAACTTGCAAATAGGCATAATTACTTGGTCCGATCATGCACCGATTAGTATCACAGTAGGGAACTCAGATAAATATTCTATTCCTTGCATCTGGAGACTGAACTCGAATATATTAAAAGACCCTAACCATCGTAAAACCATTTCGGAAGCCCATTCTCTCTTCTTTGAAATGAACGACACACCAGATATTTCAATATATGTCTTATGGGCTACCTACAAAGCTTACATGAGAGGGATTCTTATACTGTAAAGCTAAGCTCTCAGATTTCCAGACAAAGGAGATGCCAAATTGAAGAGGTCTTAACCTCTATTAAATTAAAGGAAGACCAGAACAAACGTAATCCTACCTCTAGGGATTTGGCCTCCCTGCTCGCAGACCGAAACAAACTTCGCTCCTTACATCTATATAAATATGATCTCAACCTATGGAAGTTGAAGGCAAAATACTACTCCTTGAAAAACAAAGCAGGATCCCTTTTAGCTAAATTGGTGAAACAACGTCTTAAAACAAAGATAAATTCAGTTCAAATGGAGAAACAGAAAAAGGGTGCACCGCGTTGTGCCCTCAAAACGCGTTAGCCAGTTGGTCAACCAGGGTTCCTGTCAGGGCAGGGCTGTGGAACGGACAGGTAGGCCTAGTGGCAGGGTAACGCACTGGCTGACGACAACCACCACCAACAGACTGAAGTCCCTCAGGGCGCGGAGTCTAAGTCCCAGGCTGCCCTTCACCAGGGCCCCTGATGGTGGGGATGGACTTGACGCAACCAGGGACCAGGTCGCGGCCCCCGAGACACCCCAGCTGCGGTAATGGCCGCCGCCAATGGCGTGTAGTTGGTGAGAATGACAATGGCGTAGTCAGACAAGCCGGGTCAATAACAACGGGACAAAACAGTACAGAACAGTAGACAGAGAATCACAGGTCACGGGCCGGGTTCAGCAACGGAAGGTCAGATCAAAGGGAAACGCAGAGAATGGTCTTAGTCACAAGCCGAGTCAGAATACCAGAAGAGTCACGAGCGTATACACAGAGCTGTAGCAAGACAAAGACACAAGACACAAGTGCAAAGAGCATGTGCAGATCCCAGGCTTATATGTACTCAGCCACACCCCTCTGGGGGATGGACCTCAGAGACCTGAAGGCATAAAAGATTCCCATCATGCTCAGCAGAAATCCAAGATGGATGCTAGCACATGGAGTAACATAACCTCTGGGAAAAGGTAGGACCTTGACAGTTCCATCGTATGGACTCAGATGTTGTTTGGATCATACATCTTGTTCAGTTTGACATGCCTGTGTTTTTATGTCTATTGTAAGTATGATACTTACTTTGTTTCTTCAATAAATATTTTAAACAATAATGCACTAGGTCGGTGTGCATATTCCAGAAAATTCCAGAACATTCCTATTGGATCTACTGAGTCCTTTCCTAGCGCAGGAGAAAAGTGTTTGTTGTGTCGGATAAATTCAGTTCACCATGCCATTTCAAAATCCCCTGTAATGAACCCTCAAGACATATCAAATGCCTTTGCTGCGTTTTACCATTCCCTATACAATCTTAAAAATGATAATGAGACACCACAGCCGTCTCCTGCCCTTATACAACACTTTCTGAGCTCAGTTAATCTTCCTGCTCTTTCCCCCTCCCAAATCCAATCCATATCAGAACCATTCTCCACTACAGAAATTGAATCTGAAATCAAAACTCTTCCACTAAACAAATCCCCTGGGGGAGACGGCTATACCAATGAATATTATAAATACTTTGCTCCTATTTTGTCCCCTTACTTAACCAAACTCTTTAACTATGCTGCATCCTCAGGTTCACTACCTAAAGAGATGTTACAATTTATTATCACAACAATTCCCAAACCAGGTAAGGACCCCCAACTTATACAAAACTACAGACCTATATCCCTTATAAATATGGACTTAAATCTATTCACTAAAATAATAGCCAGCAAACTGCTTCCATTCCCCCTTGCTCTGGTCCACCCAGATCAGGTAGGAATTATACCAGGACGACAAACCCAAGATGCCACCAGAAGATTGTTCTCACTACTCTATGGCCTAGAATCACAAAAAAACACCTTCTCAGCTCCTTTCTTTTGATGCAGAGAAGGCGTTTGACCGCATACACTGGGGTTTTATGCAGGCGGTATTGCCAAAATTTGGCATTACAGGCTGTTTGCAAACAGCCATTATGTCTTATATTATTCCTCTTCCAATACAGTTCTCACAGATGGAGTATGATCTACCTCTTTGACATCACAAATGGAACCAAACAAGGCTGCCCTCTATCCCCAATTGTATTTGCACTACTTATTGAATCCCTTGCTTCCAAACTAAGGGAAGAATCTCTATTTACCGGCATTAAATGTCATGATACTGAACATAAAATTTGTCTATTTGCAGATGATATTATCTTAATGGTTACTAACCCTCGCCAGCCGCTTCCAGCAATACGTACCATACTTAACTTATATGCAGAAGTTTCCTATTATAAACTAAATTAAAATAAATCTGTGATCTTGAACCTATACACACCACCCAACACTCATCAGCTCCTTGTTAAGAAATTTCCATTCATGTGGGCTAACTTTTCAATTTCCTATCTAGGGATTAACTTAACTCCCTCAACCACCCCTGATTTTTTTAATTAAATCACAAAACATTCCTCCTAACCCTGCCCAGAGAACTCAATTCTCTTCGAACCTTTGGCCTATCTAAATTGGATCAGATTGCAGCCCTGACAATGTTTATTCTACCCAAATTACTCTATATATTTCGGACCCTTCCTATACCGGTACTTACCTCATTCTTCCACTGTGTTCAGAAACATTTTTCCCATTTTATCTGGGACTCCAAACGACCTAGATGTGCCACTAGCTTATTATTTCGCCCACTCAATAAAGGCGGTGCGGGCCTTCCACACATACATTCATACTACTTAGCTATACTCCTAGACCAAATTTATTTCTGGTGGCACCCAACAAAGGAACAAATCTGGTCTACTATGGAACCCCTAGTATTCTGCCCACTCTCGCAACAGAATCTTCTTATTCTTAGATATATCGATTGTTCACAACCTTCATTTACCCACCCCTGCATCAAAGCTTCACTTGAGACCTGGACTAGTATACTGTCATATTCTTTTCAAGAATCCAGATCAATCCTGATCCCCAATCATGCTCTATATTCGTGCCCTATATCAATCTAAACCTCTGGGAAAAATGTGTTGTCCATTCGATAATGGACCTTTTATATAACTAACAAAATAGCCCCTTTCCAAGATCTCCAACACAAATGTGCCCTTCCTACATCAGAATACTTTACTTATGTAAGGATTGTCCATTGCATTCAAACTAAAAAGGTTTTGTCTAATACTACCCTCCCAACCCCTTTATTTCAATATCCCAACCACTCCAAATACCTGGACTGAGGGATATCCACATTCTACTCCTATATCATTACGTGCAAATTTAACCTGCGAACAACATCTTTACGAAACTGGGAACTACTTTCCCAAACCTTCTCAGATCATACATGGCAAAAAGCCTTCACCCTCACATATCAAGCCTCGCACTGTACTACACACTGGGAATCATATCTAAAACTCCTGCATCAATGGTACTTGACACCCATTAGACTAGCGAAAATGTATCCTTCTTGCTCTCCACACTGCTGGCGACAATGTAGAGAAATAGGCTCCCTATTGCACCTATTATGGTCATGTAAATCATTAAGATCCTTTTGGAATAGGGTTTTTCATATAATTTCTGAAATAACTGGCAAGGTAATACATCCTGACCCTATCATAGCACTTTTTCATATCGGCTTAGAAAACTTCCCTCTTACTTCGCGTAACACAGTAATTCACGTTTTACATGCAGCCAAAAATAATATTACTAAGCTATGGAAATCCACTACTTCACCATCTATGACTATGACGATTAATGACCTAACTTTCAATGTGAAATGGAAAGGAGATTCTCCTTGAATAACCTTTCCTATGCCAACTTCTCTTGCTCTTGGTCTAAGTGGTTTTGTAATCCAAACTGCACAGTTAAAATATGATAGCCCATCCAACATGGACTATTCATTTTGTTTTCAATTGGTATACTGTTTAATGTAAACAATAATATGCAGCACTAATAATCAATAACAAATGTCTAATAAATAATGCAATAAAATTGTAATCAGCCAGTGACAAATAAATGTATGGTAGAACAGCATTAGAATCCAGCCGTTGTGATGGTGCTCCCCGTGCATATAGTATAAATGCGCACTAACCAGAAGCGTATTAAAAATATGCGGTGTAAATGTATCTCATGAAGATACCCCTCTCTGGTCAAAGGTCTGGACTGGAACTTGTAATGTGGTACTGCCCTCATAGGATGGAACTGGATCCGGTGTGCCAGAGGTCCCCTTTAAGGGATATGCAGGTGAAGGTTCCTGGGTGCAGGTAATCCCCCTCTCAGAGACTGGTGGATGGATCACAGCAGGGCTCTGGAAATATCAAAGCTCATCAAGGGAGACCAAAGAAAGTACCCATAGTGTAGTAATCAAAGTATAAATTTATTGTATAGCCAATATGGTGGGCTAAAAAGTACAACAGCAAAGGTAGAAGCAAATGACTGACCATCCAGCTTCACAACGTCCTCTGACGCGTTTTGTGCGCACGCACTTCTTCAGAGGTAGAGACAAAGGTACGCCATGATCGTGGAGGAGTCCTTACATGTGCAGTGTGGCGCATGCGCACTTAATCGGCGCCATTTTGCCAAAGTCCGGAGCGGCATTAATAGGTCATTGCGCTTGTGCGCCACCATTTTACCATGGGAAAAGAAGAAACAACAATGTAGTATTATGATTCCGTGATAGCAAATAGCAATTAGCATAGAGGGGTGTGCCAAGCGAATACTCATTAGAGATTATATATTAAACAAAACCGCTGGTCATATATTAAAAATATCAATACATAAAGGAGACAAATTACTATCAAAATACTAATAAGAAAAGAGGGAATGATAATTAAAAAATGTATGACTGGGGCGCATGCGCGGCCGGCTACGGATGGACGTGCTGTAGAGAGAGCTCCGTCCACCCGCCAGCATCGTAGCGGCACACACCAGCCCTGGAGGGGAAAAACAGCTCTGTTACCTACCTGAAGCGTGCCCGCACCTCCCGAGTCATGCCCCGCAGGAGGAAAACCCCGGGGTAGCCAGGGAAACTTACACAATTCTTCCCGGCTGTTATGCTGGGAATCCAAGATGGCGCCCGCAATCCTCACAGACAGAGAGACAGCAGTGGCCATGAGGAGGACTACAGGGCCCAGCAAGTGGATCAAAGGCTGCAACATCAGTTATACCCAGGGGACCCTGGTGAGTTGTCACCCCCACTGTCCCCCACGACTAGCAGCCCAGCCAAATCTCGGCCACGACTTGACCAGGACCCTGACCCCTCATACCAGGCCTCAAATCTCCCACCTCAGCCACCTGAAATAAGCCTGCCTAACATAGACGCATTTCCAGCAGCGGACCAACCACTGACAGAAATATCTATGAAAAATATGCTAGCGTTACTTCGCCAAACCCTGCACAATGACATCTCTACATCACTAAATCAAATTTCTAACGTGATACAACGACAGGAACACAGAATTAGCCACATTGAATCTAGTATGGGTGACATAATCTCAGCTCATAATGATATGATTGACGCTCACGCGGACCACTCATTGGATATCGAACAAATCAATCTCAAATTAGCGGATTTAGAAGATCGATCACGCCGCAACAATATTAAATTCAGAGGGATCCCTGAATCAATTACCAACGATGCATTACTACCTTACCTACAGCAATTCATTAAAATCCTCATTCCGTCACTCTCTGATATAGAACTTGCGATCGATCGAGCTCATCGGCTGCCTAAACCCTCATTCTTGGCGGCATCTATCCCAAGAGATGTACTAGCCCGCTTACATTTCTACCATATCAAAGAGAAAATTATGATGGCGGCCAGAAACCCTCCACCACTACCGCCATCCCACACAAATCTCCGATTGTACGCGGACCTATCCAAAGCCACACTTCTTAACAGAAAAAAAATGGTATCTATTACCAAAGCTTTAAGAAACCATGGTATAGCATACCAATGGGGCTTCCCCACAAAATTAATGGTACGACAACAAGGCAGGATCTATAATATCAAATCCCTAGAAGCAGGCTTAGATCTACTCAAAGCTTGGAACATCCTACCGGCGGAATCACAAGAGAATGCACCTGGCTCCATCCAAAACATGGAGGCATCATAACGGCAACATGGCACATTCTGTGCTCAAGCACTTCTGCATCTCCCTCCAGAGGCCACTTTTCGATATATAAATCTCTGGCGATTGGCCTAGAACCGATGAAGATTATTACACGAGTTCACAGTTGGCATGACCCCTCAGGAGGTCAAAGCCTGTTCAAACCCCCCATCTCTGAAGTAGCAATGCAAGCTACTAGGGTTACTTGCGTTTTGTGCAAGAGTTTTTTATTGTTCTTTACCTCCCTACCCTCCTCCCCCCAAGACACAATCAGCTACCCACCTATGCCACAAGTTCCACAACCCTCAAATATACAAGGAAAATTCACTCTTCCTCTCCAGTCGAGCCTAATCCACACCATAGCTACGCTATTACTCTCCTCAGAAAGATACCTACTGAGGCAAGATTTTCTCAAACAACAACCCAACTGAACAGACACCTGGGAAAAAGATTTATCAATGATTAGCATTACATCTCTTAATGTACGAGGCCTAAACTCTCCTTTCAAGAGATCGATGCTCTCCAGAGAAGCCTGAAAATCCCAAGCCGACATTCTTTTTATACAAGAGTCCCACTTTGCTACTGGAAAGACCCCTAAGTTATATCTCCACCGTTTCTCCCAATTATTCATGGCAACCAATATCAAAAAGAAAAATGGAGTTATCACTGCCATTAATGACTCTCTCTCATTTCGCACTATCTCCAACATAGTCGACCCTCAAGGACGTTACCATATCTTAATTTGCCAAATAAACAACATAACCCATACCCTGGTGAACATATACGGACCAAATAGTAAACAGATGCAATTCTACCGCAAGCAAAATCATCTCACAGCATAAACAAGGCAGACTCATCATTGGTGGTGATTTTAATGTTTTGGGTGACCCATTTATAGATTCGTCTTCCAACAAAAAACCTACCAAACTTAACTTTAACCAGTTCCTACATGCCCATGACCTGTACGACATCTGGAGATGTCAACACGGAACCGAGAGAGATTATACCTACTATTCACCCCCACACCTCTCATACTCAAGAATTGATATGTTCATCACCGACAAATGGACATTACAACAAGTGACATCTTCCACTACTGGAACCATAACCTGGTCGGACCACGCTCCAATCAACATATCTTTAGACGACAATCGACGCACAACGCTCCCGCCAATTTGGAGACTTGATTCTTCAATCCTGAAATTTCCAGAAAATCAGCAGCATATACTTGAAGCCCATAATCTCTTCTTTGAAACTAATGCCACCCCTGATATTTCTATTACTACACTTTGGCTAACATACAAAGCCTACATGAGAAGTATCCTCATACAATTAAACTCTCGCATCAAAAGACAACGGTCCCAACAAATTGACCAACTACTGACTTCCATCCATATAAACGAAGAGATCAACAAAAAGAACCCAAACTCTTCCACATCCGCAGCCCTAAACACAGACAGAAATAAATTGCGCACCATTTTACTACACACATATGACGCCAATCTCCAAAAAACGAAAACTAAATTCTACTCGCTTGGTAACAAAACAAACTCCCTCCTCATTAAAATCATCAAACAAAGACGACTTAAATCTAAAATCTACACAATTCATCACCCTACCACACACTCCCCAATGACAAACCCACTAGACATAGCCAACGCCTTTGCTTCTTACTACCAGAACCTATACAATATTAAAGACGATCCGAACACAACCCAACCAACAATACCCTCTATTGAAAAATTTCTACAGACCACGAAGCTCCCCCAGCTTACTCTATCACAGCTTGAATCTCTCTCTGTGCCGATTTCACCCACAGAGATTGAGAAAACCATACACACCCTACCTCTAAACAAATCGCCAGGGAACGATGGATTCACTAACGAATTTTACAAAACATTTGCATCTAACCTTACAACACACCTCTCTGTCCTATATAACCACGTTGCCTCTAACGGGAAATTCCCCTCTGACATGCTACAATCAGTAATCACCACTATCCCGAAACCGGGCAAAGACCCCCAGTTAGTCCAGAACTACAGACCGATCTCATTACTCAACACAGACATAAAAATATATGCCAAAATAATCGCCTTGAGACTACTCCCATACCTACCCACACTAATTCACCCAGACCAAGTGGGATTTATACCTGGTAGACAGGCCCCTGATGCTACTAGACGAATTATATCCCTGTTACACCACCTAGAATCTGATAATCAACCTTCACTTTTTCTATCACTCGATGCGGAAAAAGCATTTGATCGAATCCACTGGCAATTCATGACACTTGTACTCCGAAAATATGGAATAACAGACTGGATGCTATCGGCGATCCAATCCCTTTACTCTAACCCCTCCGCCAGGGTACTGACCAATGGTACACTTTCACAGCCTTTCTACATATCCAACGGAACCAGGCAAGGTTGCCCTCTTTCCCCCATAATTTTTGCCCTACTCATTGAGCCATTAGCATCCAATCTTAGAAACGACCCAAATTTTACAGGAATTAAATTTCTTAAAAATGAACACAAAATTAGTCTCTTCGCAGACGACATTATTCTAATGATCACAAACCCCTATAAATCACTCCAGTCAATACGCACACATATCCACAATTACGCAGCAGTCTCATATTACAAACTAAATGAACCTAAATCATCTATGCTAAACCTCTATACGCCCATCGAAACCCAGAACCTACTCTCTAAACATTTCCCATTTACTTGGGAAAAACATAGTATCCCCTACCTGGGGATTAAAGTTACAGCCAATACTAACCAACTTTACACTAATAATTTCAAACCACTACTTGACACTATCCCACAGGAACTCAAGAGCTTACGCACAACTACTCTGTCGACACTAGGCAGAATAGCAACCATAAAAATGTGCATACTACCTAAAATACTTTATATTTTTCGTACACTCCCTATCCCAGTTCCTTACACCTTCTTCTCTAAACTTCAAAAAATACTGAACAAATTCCTTTGGAATGCAAAAAGACCCAGGTACAATACAAATCTCCTTATACGACCGCCCTCCAGAGGTGGAGCTGGTCTCCCACATTTAAAATCATATTACCAAGCAGCCTTACTGGACCAGCTCTTCTTCTGGTGGCACCCTACTACTCAAAAAACCTGGACTACCATGGAAACCTCCTTGCACCTACCTCATCCATTAACAGATATCTTATTCATACCTCGAACAATTCATTCCCACTCCTTGCATAAACACCCCTGCATACAAGCCTCTTTGATGGCCTGGCATGACTTCCTAGCTTGTAACCAAGCACATAAAGACAACCTACGTATCCTTACCCCACTCTCATCCCTGCACCTCATTTCTCCTCACTTAAATCTGACATCATGGAAATCTCTTGGCATACCTTACATCCAAGACCTCTACACTATACATAAACGAAACTCCTTCCATACAACCCAAGAGAAATTTCACCTTCCGAACAAGGAACTATTCACTTATATTCGCATAACACACTCACTTCACAAAACAAATATACCACTCGAAATAGAAATTCCTGCAACTGCACAACAATTCTTTCATAGGACAATCCACCCTAAAAAAGGAATCTCAACTTTCTACACACTTATAATTGGAACGCTATTCACCACATATACCTCATCCCTAATTAATTGGGAAAAAAACGGTATCCAACCAACAACCCCGCATACCTGGGAAAAAACATTCACCATCACTTTTAAAGCTTCGAAATGTAGCTCCCATTGGGAAACATACCTAAAAATTCTCCACCAATGGTATCTAACCCCCATTAAACTATCCATATACTACCCTCAGCGTTCCCAGACCTGCTGGAGACATTGCGGAGAAACTGGTTCACTCCTCCATCTACTATGGACATGTAAATCCCTCAAATCCTACTGGAACAAAGTTTTCCAAATAATCTCCTCAATTACAAGAATGCCAGTACCCCCAAATCCTGCCTTAGCTGTTCTGCACATCGGAATACATAAGTTCCCCATAAACTCACGCACCATTACCATACACATCCTAGCAGCCGCAAAAACTAACATTACCAGATTATGGCAATCCACTACCAGCCCACTTCTGTCCCGCCTTATGGCTGATCTTAACTTCCAATGTGAGATGGAAAGGAGAACAGCCCTTCAAAATTCTTCCTATCAGAAATTTACAATACAATGGTCTCGATGGTTCAACAATCCTAATTGCTCAATAAATTGAATACTACACCATATTACTATAAGGTACTTGTCCCTGCTGCAACAGTGTCTTCCTTCCTTCCTCTTCCCTCCACCTTGTATCCCTTCCCCTATTCACATCTTACTGTCTCTTAATAAGGTTCACAGGACACCGAGCATACCTCTCATGTAAGCAAATTAAGACCTACAGTTTCTCCGGCCAAATGGTGGGGAACCTCCACTCTTATTTACTCCATGTATCACTGTTCTCAAATGTGAACCATTCTAAGTTGTGTATTTATACACTTGTTATGTTATAATCTTTCAATAAAAATCATTTGAATAAAAAAAATGTATGACTAATATATTAGAAGCAACTGTGAAAATCAAAACAATAAATAAAATAAAAAACTGTCAGATGGTGATGAATAACTGACAAAAATGAATGATAAAGCACCCCTAAAAATAATAATTATCAAAAATATGTAAAAAATAAAAATAAAAAAATATTATCTATGTATAAAATGAACGTAAATGATAAGAGGACCAAATGGTAAAAAGGCAAGGCGCATGGACTCAAGTTTTAAAAATAGAAAAACCATTGCATTTACAGGCAATGCATCTGTTGCATGGAAAGAAACCAGTGAAACAAGGTAGGGGCTGAGGAGGTAATAAAACAACATTAGGTGCTACCTTATCCCTTAAAGTGGCAGCCCTACGAAAGATAACCTCAGGCCTATCAGGAAGTACTTTCGCCAAAGTGGGATCAGCCTTTAAAATACTCCAATTCTTATTAATGATATGTCTGATCGACCTATGTTGGACTGAATAAGCAGTGATGAAGGGGCAAAACAAATCTTTAGAGGGCTTGGCCTGCACATTGAGTAGATCTTCTCTATTCAAATTTGCTACAGTCTCAATAGTTATTTATTTTAATACAGTGGGTATGGACCTGCTCAAATTTTTAATTACCAGAAAGAAGAAAAAATTAGAATACCTGGTTAAGGAGATTAACACTGTTAAAGATAAACTAACCCCATATAAGTCCAATGAGGACTATATGTCAGAATCCAATAAGCTTAAGAAACATTTGGAGGGGGTAGAATTAGAACAGAAGAATAAGAAAAGAAAGAAATATAATAGAGATCTGACTGATTATCAAACCCGAGTATTTAAATGGCAAGATTCCGCTCCTGTTACTCAACCAGATGTTAGTGGATTACACCAGCCTCTAACACCAAAACCTTCTACCAGTGGATATGCACCTCCCACTAGACCTATTGGAACACATACCAACGTTGGATATAATATACCCACCCATAATAAGTATCAACCTCTATCTAATCTTTATGATAATAACATTGGCTCTAGGAACTCTAGATAGCACTCTAATACCAATCCGAGATCTAGAAACCCTGCCCCACGTCTCAACAATACTTCTCATAATGCTGGCACATGGAAACCAGCTTACCAGAATAGGCAATTTAGGCCAAATGCTGCTAATCATCACTTTCCCTATTCACAGCCTCCCCAGACTCCACGTACCCCAATAGCACATTATAACCCTCGTCCTTACAGACCCCCACCTAGGACTATTATGCCCACAATCATTCCCATCAGAGGACTCCACAGGATAATTACTATCCACCTTCTACTCCTAGGACCCTGGATTATCATCCTCACAAGGGTAACTATTCCTATAATAGTAACCATTTTTTTAGGGAAAAGCAAAGTGCAAAAGCGAAGCGAAAATATAGAGGCAAGAGAGGAGGGAGGAGAGTTAACGGATCCAACCAAAAGAAGGAGAGTCTAATAGGGAAAGGCATATTTAATCTTAGCAACTCTAACCTTACTGCTAATGAGTTTAAACTTTTAGATAAAGGACTAAAATTTGCCCCAGCTAAACCTATGAATAAGTTTCAAGCTTTTATTGATGTCCAGAAATTTGCTAGAAAATTGTCTATAAAAAGACATTTTCTTAATAATCCCATTACTCGAGACATCTCAGAACATTATACTTCATTGAGTAACGCTTCTACTTTCAATCCCCCACCACAAGCTAATTCTGCAGTGGGTCTGTTTAAGGAGCAAGTACTTAAGGATTTAAAAAAACTTCCCATTAGAAAAGCATAAATGGACCCTGATACTAATAGAGCTATAAAATCCCTTTTCGAGAATAAGGACCTTGTGGTGAGACCAGCAGACAAAGGAGGGGGAGTAGTGGTGTTAAATATAAAAGACTATATGGATGAAGTCTACAATATTCTTAAGGACACCTCCTCGACCCAACAACTCCCAAAAAATCTTCTTTATGAATATAAATATTCCCTGAAAAATATAATTAAAACTGGATATGAGATGAAAATTATCAATAAGAAAGAAAAAGATTATTTGTGCCCAAGAGTCCCGCAGCTACCTATACTATACATCTTGCCAAAAATACATAAAAACTCAGTGAAACCTCCCGGTAGGCCAATAGTTAGTGGCATCAACTCATTATGTTCAAGAATAGGTGCTTACATTGAACACTATCTCCAACCTTTGGTGATACAAACACCCTCATATCTAAAAGATACTAAACAGGTTCTCAATGCTGTCATGGATATCACTACCTCTGCATCTACCTATCTGGTAACAGCGGATGTAGAAGTACTCTATACTAACATAGACCACACAGAAGGAATGAGAGCGGCTAAATACTATTTAACGCATGAGAGTACGTTGACGCCGCTACACATTGACTTCATATTGGATTTGTTGAATTTTGTGATGCAGAAAAACTACATGTGGTTCGACAATAATTACTTTCTACAGGTCAGAGGTGTTGCTATGGGGGCAAAATTTGCCCCCAGTTTAGCAAACCTTTTTATGTCCTACTGGGAGGAGGACAACATTTATGCTATGGATTGGCCTGAACTACAGTTTTACAAACGTTACATCAATGATGTGCTCCTACTTTGGAATGGCACTGAACAGTCTCTTTTTAATTTTTTTAATACCCTTAATAATAATAAAATTAATATTAAATTATCTTTTAATTATAGTACTACTGAGATTGACTTCTTGGATCTTACTTTAATGAATGTGTATGGGCATATCACTACTAAATCATATTTTAAGTCCACAGACTGTAATAGCTACATCCCCTTGGGGAGCTGCCATCATCCTAGTTGGCTTGCCAACATCCCCAAAGGGCAGTTCCTTAGACTTAGAAGGAACTACACAGAGGTCAACACTTATTATTCACAAGCTGCCATAGTAAAGGAAAGATTTCTGGAAAAGAGGTACAATAACGGGATTTTAACTGAGACTTTTGAGACTGTAGCAAATTTGAATAGAGAAGATCAATTCAATGTGCAGGCCAAGCCCTCTAAAGATTTGTTTTGTCCCTTCATCACTGCTTATTCAGTCCAACATAGGTCGATCAGACATATCATGAATAAGAATTGGAGTATTTTAAAGACTGATCTCACTTTTGCGAAAGTACTTCCTGATAGGCCTGAGGTTATCTTTCGTAGGGCTGCCACTTTAAGGGATAAGGTAGCACCTAATGTTGTTTCATTACCTCCTTAGCCCCTACGTTGTTTAACTACACCGGTTTCTTTCCATGCAACAGATGCATTGCCTGTAAATGCAATGGTGTTAGGAAAAAGAAAACTGCTACTTTTGCATCTAACCAAACTAATAGATCCTACCAGATTGCTAAGTTGATATGTTGCAATAGCAGGTATGTTGTATATCTGCTTGAATGTCCCTGTTCTAAACAATGTGTGGGGAGAACAACTAGGAGACTTAGGGACCGTCTACACGAACATATTAATAACATTAAGAAGGGATACAAGGAACATTCGTTATCCTTACATTATAGACGGCATCACAATAGGGACCCCACTAGTTTAAAATTTATTGGTGTAGATACAATTGTTCCTAATTGGAGAGGAACATTTTAAACCAGGGCTGTCTCGCAACTAGAGACTAGGCTTAATTATGAATTGGATACTTTATACCCAGCGGGGACTCAATGTTGGGATTGACGTCAATTGTTTTATTCGTACTATTATGATTATAACCTCATTATTGTTGGTCTTATATTCGGTTCATATAATGACACTATATTTTTGCCACTTTTTATTGATTTGTGTTTTACATAAGTTTTTCTATTTTTAAAACTTGAGTCCATGCACCTTCCCTTTTTACCATGTGGTCCTCTTATCATTTACATTCATTTTATACATACATAAAATAATATTTATGTTTTTTTTTTCTTTTTTTTACATATTTTTGATAATTATTATTTTTAGGGGTGCTTTATCATTCATTTTTGTCAGTTATTCATCACCAT
Source organism: Staurois parvus (assembly GCF_062004578.1). Classification (NCBI taxonomy): domain Eukaryota; kingdom Metazoa; phylum Chordata; class Amphibia; order Anura; family Ranidae; genus Staurois; species Staurois parvus. The sequence goes on from NW_028318272.1 coordinate 1,237,804, forward strand.
CTGACAGTTTTTTATTTTAATTATTGTTTTGATTTTCACAGTTAACTTCTAATATATTAGTCATATATTTTTTAATTATCATTCCCCCTTTTCTTATTAGTATTTTGATAGTAATTTGTCTCCTTAATGTATTGATATTTTTAATATATGACCAGCGGTTTTGTTTAATATATAATCTCTAATGAGTATTCGCTTGGCACACCCCTCTATGCTAATTGCTATTTGCTATCACGGAATCATGATACTACATTGTTGTGCGCTGCACTGCGTATATAAGGACTCCTCCACGATCATGGCGTACCTTTGTCTCTACCTCTGAAGAAGTGCGTGCGCACAAAACGCGTCAGTTGGAGCCTAGGACGTTGTGACGTCACGCTGCCAGTGCCATGTGGAGGCCCAACGGCCATTTTGGAAGCTGAATGATCAGTCATTTGCTTCTACCTTTGCTGTTGCACTTTATATGCTGCGTTTAACCCACCATATTGGCTATACAGTAAATTTATACTTTGATTACTACACTATGGGTACTTTCTTTGGTCTCCCTTGAGGAGCTTTGATATTTCCAAAGTCCTGCTGTGATCCATCCACCAGTCTCAGAGAGGGGGATTACCTGCACCCAGGAACCTTCACCTGCATAGCCCTTAAAGGGGACCTCTGGCACACCGGATCCAGTTCCATCCTATGAGGGCAGTACCACATTGCAAGTTCCAGTCCAGACCTTTGACCGGAGAGGGGGATCTTCATGAGATACATTTACACTGCATATTTTTAATACGCATTTATGCACGGGCAGCACGGGGAGCACCATCACAACGGCTGGATTCTAATGCTGTTCTACCATACATTTATTTGTCACTTGCTGATTATAATTTTATTGCATTATTTATTAGACATTTGTTATTGATTATTAGCACTGCATATTATTGTTTACATTATTACCACAAGGCTTTATCTGGTTTCCTTGAATGTTCAGCTGCTTTTGTTTATAGAGCGCTCACTTTTACTGTTATTTTACTGGTATACTGTTTACCTTCTTACGTCCCTGTTCCCCCTACACCCCTCCTTTCTCCCTCGAGTTCCTCACTGTATAGAAAATTAAAAAAAAAAATTAATACTGTGTAAAATATTTCAAAATTTTATATTCTACCTATTTTCCTGTTGACATTGCCAAGCAATTTACTGTCACCTGTACAACTGAGAACTTGATTCCCCTTTTTGTTTTGTCATCTGTAACTATTCCTGTTAAAAACTTAATAAAGATTATTTGAATATAAAAGTGAACTTAAATTAAAAAATTAATTTGAATTTGAAAATTAATTTGACATCGAAAAAGGGAATATATTGCAAAAAATACAATAAGGTATAAAGGTGAAATATAATGATGATTCCTATTTAGGCTGCTTTATAGACTAGAATAGATCATAATAGAACATAACAGAATAGAATAGCATAAAAAGAACAGATTAGAATATAACAGAAAATATAGGAATCGAATAGAACAGAATAGAATAGAAAATAAAAGAAACAAATAGAATAGACTAGAAAATAAAAGAATAGGATATAGAATCTAAAATAAAAGAGTAGAATAGAAAATAAAAGAATAGAATAGAATAAAATTGAAAAACATAGAATAGACTAGAGTAGAATAGAATAAAGTAGAACAATTATAGCTAATTTTGAAAATTAATCATTCTAACATAACTAATATTACAAAACACAATTATTAACTTAACAAACTAATCTGAAACAAAACATAGGACATTTTTCCATCGTGTACATCTCTAATTATTATTATGATTGTGATTATGAATAGAATGTAAATGCATGACTGAATACGAGCAGCTCCAAATGCACACGATAATGGCAAAGCACCCCCTCCTGACTAGTTGTGAAGAACACAGGAAAGGATGGGATTTCACAAATGGGGATAAACTGCCAAACATACTAGGACTAAAAATAATTCAAACTGCATAACATTTGCAAATATCCATACCAAGCGATTTGCTCACCTCTAGTAAGCATCATGAGTGCATTCTAGAACACGTTGCTAATCTAGAATACACTGCTAATCATAAAACATTCATATGAATATTAATGCTTTATCTTAGCAGGAAATAATTAACACATATTGTAAAATAATATATGTTCCAATAAATTATTCAGTACAGCAATGACTGAGTTTATTACTGCATAAAAGGTACATTTAATATTTTTGTGCCAAGAGATGCAAGCTTATACATTTGATGCTATTGTTAAAGAAAATCTTATATGTAATGACATTTCAGAGTGTTTTTGCTTTATGCCTGATGTGGCCCCATGTGTTTCCAATTGTGTAGCTTGTTCTTGTAAACATTATTGAGCTTTGTTTTGTAAAGCAATAAATACAAAGTTCAAGGAAAAATAGATTTGTTTAATAGCTATTTGGTTTTAAGAAAGGACCTCTTCCTCTACATATATAGACAGCCTTACTCCTGGAGCCCCTTAGGATCACTTAACAACATCAGCAAAGCAATTAAGCACAGTTTTCAGGAAAATGCCAAAGGCAGAATGTTGTATGCATGGGAGTCTCAGCCCAATTATTTTTAGCTCATTGTGAACTATAGAAGCTGGACTTTAGTTCATTAAACTTTAGTTCACACTGATTAAAAGTCTAGTAAGAAACAGACAGTGAGCAAAAAAGAAACAATTTCACACCCTCTAAAGCTGCTGTATATTATGCAATATGGAGTTTTATTTATCTCCAGAGAAGTGATTAAAATGAAATGATTGAGCCATGTTGCTTGAACAGCTGAGGAATACCATTTTAATACATACAACCTCAGCATCACAAGACAACTATATTTGATCCCCAATAATATAAACAAATATTTTTATATCTAAGTCATAATTATGTATAATATGATTATATATAATTTGAATTTTTTTTCATCCTCATTGTTTTATATTCCCGTACTGATCATGTAAACTTAGTAATGCTTGGCTTCTTGATTCATTCATCAATTTAGATTTATCAGAGATTGCTTTTATTCTAAATTCTCTAAACTGTAAAAATTATTAGTCATAGATGTTTATGGGTTCTTATAAACACTACAATAACATTTTTGTAAGCTAAAACTTAAATATTTTAATTATTTACAAGTAGGGATGAGAAGAAAGTAGCTGAATTCACTTTGAGGCAAATTTGGTGTACAGTGCAGTAGTTTGGTTGCTGAATCTGAAACCCACTGAAGTCAAAGGGAGCCGAATGTTATAGAACAATCATGCCCATTTTATAGGCTAATAGGCAAAAGTGTTGCCAAACAACACACAGGGGCTGGGCACTGTCCTGGGAAACATTAGCATAAAATGTTTTTAATATTCCATTTGGTGGGGTGGGGCAGCAAATTTAAAGGCAACAATAAAAATGCAAAGGCAACATTAAATTCCTTTAACCACTTCCCAACTGCCCTATAGCAGATATACTGCTACAGGGCAGCATGGGTGCGCAAAATCGCTTATATATGCATGATTTTGCATTTCTGGGTAGAGGTAGCGCCATTCACGGCTGCTGCTGTCAATCACTGGGTCCCGGCCGGTGATTACTCGCTGGCGCCCGGTGATTCATAAGCATCTCCAACAGGAAAGAGAACTGTATGTAAGCAATACAGTTCTCTTCCCTGTCAGCTCGTGCACTGCTTTGGATGGCTATGCACAGCACAGCCATCCAAAGCAGTGTGCTTACAGTGAAGCACACGGACACAGCACAGAGTAAAACAGCACACAGTTAACCCTTTGATCGCCCCACATATTAACCCCGTCCTTGCTTTTGTTTAGCACTGATCACTGTATTGGTGTCACTGGGGATGTCAGTGACACCAAGTCAGCTCCCCCAGTGTCAGAATGCAGTCCCGAAATCCCGCTATAATTCGCTGATCTCCGCCATTACTAGTAAAAATTAAAAATAAATCCCAGTATACATTCCGCCATTTGTAAACGGTATAACTTTCACATAAACTGATTAATTTACACGCATTGGGATTTGTTTTTAGCAAAGACATGTAGCAGAATACATTTTGGCCTAAATTTATGATTAAATTTGATTTTTTAAATTTTTTTACTGGACATGTTTAATAGCAAATATCTAAAATATTGGTTTTTTTATCAAAATTATCTTTTTTTTTTATAGCACAAAAAATTAAAAATGCATAGGCGATCAACTACCACCAAAAGAAAGCTAAATTTGTGGGAAAAAAGGACTTAAATTTAATTTGGGTACATGCATGACCGTGCACTTGTCAGTTAAAGTAACGCAGCACCATAATGCAAAAAAATGGCCTGGTCAGGAAGGGGGGAAAATCCTCAGGAGGGCAAGTGATTAGATAAAATGCCAGGGGGACACTCTGATCCTGCTTTTTAAGTGGTGATTGTATGATGTATACAACCCACTACAGCAAAACTTACATTTAGAAATATAAAAATGCCATTTATATTGACAGCAAATTACAGCTTTTGCTGCTCTACTTCTATTTGCAAACAAACAACCAGGAATTGCCTTCATTTATACTGGACCCTTATCCTAGATATTGGGGAACCCTGCAAAAAAGCATATGATCCCCCAAAATTCTGTACCAGTCCCTTTGAGTCTGGTATTAATTTTAATGTGATACCCTATACAAAAATTTTAGGAAAGTGTGCCCCCCTCAAAAAAAATACACACCAGACCCCCATTCGAGGCATGAGAAGGGCAGCCAAACTCATAAGAGGCATAGAGGAATTCAACTATGAGCTAAGATTGACTGAGTTTGTTCTCTCCTGAGAAGAGGCAATTAGGGGGGATATGATCATCATATACAAATACTTACAGTAAGTGGTCTATATGGTGAGCAAGGTGTTAAGTTATTCACATTCAGAGGACAAGGAGACACTCTTTACAACTGATGAAAGGCGTTGCCACAGTAGGAGCTGTGAAAATGTGAAATAGTCTCCCTCAAGAACTAGTTATGGTCAGGTCAGTAGATTGTTTTAAAAAACAGCTGATGCATTTCTAAATGCAAAAATATAATCAAATAGTAACAATTATATGTAATAACACCAGGGGTAGTTGATGCAGGGAATACCTGATTGCTTCCCGGGGGATCAGGAAGGATTTTTTTCTCTGCTGGAGCAAATTGGATCATTGTTTTTTTTTTGGCTTTCTCTTGGGTATAGAATTGTGTACAATATATATATAGGCTTTCTACTTTTTTGTTTGCTTATTTTTTTTCTGTTGGTTTTACTAGATGGTCTTGTGTCTTTTTTCAGCCTAACTAAATATGTAACTGTGTAACTATGCATGCAGCCTAGCAGGCCAGAGAATGGAGGGGACAAGAATGCAGCCATCCTCCTTAAACTATACCAGGGTACATGCCAGCAACATGTGGTGATACTGAAGACAAGGACCTCTTCCCAACAACCTTGGCCCAGTGGTTGTGAGGGTCTGTGGACAGAAGGTTAATTGGAATCTGAAAGCCCTTAAAACAATGTGGGGCCAACCAGATACCGCCCACCCCCCAGCCATGCAAACCATTGTCAGTCACAATGCCCAACACCCACTGATCTGTTAAAAAAAAAACCACAAACTTCTGACCACTGACATGATTCTTTCCCAACAACTGCTTGCCCATGAATGACAGATCCAGCAGATGCCATCTGAGTATAAACAAAGGCAAAGGGGCAGGGTCCTCTAAGTGATGTCATTTACCAAACAGACATGACCATATTTGGTGAATGACATCACTGGAATCCCTGTGTTAATCCTTCCCCTTGCAATCTGTATATACAGTTAGGTCCATATATATTTGGACACAGGCACAGTTTTAGTTTTTTCAGGTACTTACCAAAACATATTCAAGCTATAGTTATATAATGGATATGGGCTGAACGTGCACACTCTCAGGTTTAATTTCCGGGTATGTACATCCAAATTGGAGGAAGGAAGCAGCCAGATGAATTCTGCAGTGTTTAGAGATATACTGTCAGCCCAGATTCAGCCAAATGCAGCAAAGTTGATTGGACGGCGCTTCACAGTACAGATGGACAATGATACAAAAACACACTGCAAAAGCAGCCCAGGAGCTTTTGAAGGAAAAGAAGTGGAATATTCTGCAATGGCTGAGTCAATCACCTGATCTCAACCCAACTGAGCATGCATTTCACTTGCTGAAGGCAAAACTAAAGGCAGAAAGACCCACAAAGAACAACTGAAAACAGCTGAAGTTAGAGCCTGGCAAAGCATCAGAAATTAGGAAACCCAGTATTTGGTAATGTCCATGGGTTCCAGACTTCAGGCAGTCATTGCTAGTAAATGATTTTCAACAAAATATTAAAAATGATCATTTTATCTATGATTATATTAATTTGTCCAATTACTTTAGGTTCTTTGAAGAAGGGGGGATGGCTACTCTTAAGAGCTGTAATTCCTAAACAACTCTTCCTCTAATTTGGATGTACATACCCTCAAATTAAACCTAAAAGTGTGCACTTTCAGCCCATATCCATTATATAACTATAGATTGAATATGTTTTGGTACGTACCTGAAAAAAATTAAAATTGTGCCTGTGTCCAAATATATATGGACCTAACTGTATATATTCCTCCCTTCAAGAGCCGCCACCCAACATGTATCATGGCTGTTCGCTCTCAGTTCTACTCAGAAAATCCCTACACATTAAAGGAATCCCTTGGGGAACCCCAGTCACGAGAAGCAGTGTCCCCATTGGAAGATTTCCCCTGTATTACTATTCTGGGAACAACCCAAAATTTGGGATTTTCTTTTTCTTTCACTTTTAATGACAATGGCAAACAGGACAAACATAGAGAGGGTGGACCTTTTAACTTTAGGAGAGCAAATTTTCCAAAGTTGTGGGCTGCTCTCCAAGACTTAGAGGGAGGGAATATTAGCATAGATGAACACAGAACAGAAATGGAAATTCTTCAAAACAACTGTATGCGAACACACTGCAAAATATATTCCCATGGGCAACAATGCTTAAAATAAAACCTATGTGGCTCACAACCAAAGTTAATAAAGCTATAAATAATAAGAGAATAACTTTTAAAAAATATAAAAATGAGGGAATCCTATCATCCTTTAAATGTTACAAAGAATATAACAGAATATGTAAAACAATTTAAGGCCACACAAATTCAAAACAAACTACAGATTGCAAAAGAGAATAAGACAAACTGCCTCAAAAATTCTTCAAATATATTAATAGTAAAAAGGTCAGGTTTGAGCATGTAGGTCCTTTACAAAATTATCTAGAGTAGGTGACTGGGGACAAAGAAAAGGCACATTTATTAAATACCTCCTTCAGCTCTGTGTATACACAGGAGCATGGGGAGGTCATGCCCATAATGAGGATGATATTTACACAGCCCTAAATGAACCACATGGGCTCAAAATTTATATGGTCCAGAAATATTTAGACAGAAAAAGGTGAAAAAAGCACCTGGACCAGATGGCATACACCCATGGGTCCTAAAAGAATTGAGCTAAAAGCCATTGTTCCTAATTTTTAAGGACTCTGACTCTTTAATGACTGCCATGGTACCGCTGGATTGGCGAAAGGCCAATGTAGTATCTATATTTTAAAAAGGGATCAAAGTCTTTACCAAGTAACTATAGACCTGTTTAACTTCTATAGTTGGAAAGATAATGGAGAGTTTAATAAAGGACCACATAGATTTTTTTTTGCTAGATAAAAAACATTTTAAGCAATAGCCAGCAGGGATTCATAAAAGACAGACGTTGTCAAACAAATCTGATTTCTTTTTACGAGGAGGTAACCAAAACCTTGGAGAGAGGGGTGGCTGTGGCTGTGGACATAATATACTTGGCTGTGAACATAATATACTTGGATATTGCAAATACATTTGACACAGTTCCCCACACACAGCTGATGTGTAAGGTAAAATCTACAGGCTTGAAAAAAATCAGTTTTTTAAATGGATAGAAAACTGTCTAAAAGACCATATTCAAAGAGTATTGGTTCAAGGATAAGTTCACCTTTTGCAACATGTTACATATTCAGGGTGTAACATGTTACAGTTGTAATGGACTCCACACCCCTCGATCCCCATTGAGACAGCTAGAGGGGGATCTTTTCCTCTGCTAGCTGTCACAATTAAAAAAAAACACAGCTGTGCAGCGCTCCACCTACCGAGCTGCATCATCCATGCACAGTGTTCTGTGAATGAGAAGACTACAAGTCCCGACAGCCTTTGTGGCTGTCAGCTTATAGTTCTCAATTAACTACCAGGGTGCTGTTGAGCTCTGTGGTAGTTCATTGATTCTTCCTGCCAGTGTAAAACTGCCTGCTCGTACAAGGTATGAGCAGACAGATGACACTGGCAGTCTGCAGGAGACTTGTATGGCACCAGCAATCTGCTGATTGCTGGCGCAATGCTTTTCCGTTTCCTAAAACAAAAAATAGTGAATGTATATTTTTTTACTTGGAAAAAATGTGCATTCATTATTCTTTGTTAAAAGGTGAGCTTATCTTTTAGAGATTCATACTCAGAATGGTCTTAGCATTAGAAAGGTATTAGTGGTATACCACAAAATTCAGTGTTGGGACCTTTACTTTTTAATACATTTATAATACATGATATAAATTCTGAGATTAGAAGTACCATTTCAGTTTTTGCAGATGACACTAAGCTATGCAGTGGAATAACATCCTTAAAGGATGTCTCCAATTTACAAGCTGATCTCAATGCCCTGTTATGCACTTGGGGGCTAAAAATATGCACGTAACATACATTCTCGGAGGAGTAAAACTCCAATGGTGAAGGATCTGGGGTGTTCTGGAAGATCATACGCTTAATTATAGCATGCAATTCAAAGCTGCAGTTTCCGGAGTAAAGTCCTTGTATTAAAAGAGGTATGGACTGCAACGAGAGTTTTCAGTTTCAGGCACCAGTTCACAAAAAGGATACTGAGGTACTGGAGAAAATGCAAAGAAGGGCAACCAAACTGATAAGAGGAATGGAGCGATGACACTCGGAGAGGACACCGCAGGCTTGTGTTCCACTCCCCACCCCCCCTTCACTAGGAGAATACATGGAGGGGAGGATGCAGCCTGCTGTGCTGATCACTGTGTCTGTGCTGTGACAGCATGGGCCTGGGGCAGGGAGGTTTCCCGCACTGCTCCTGTGTGAACTCAAGCTATGACAAGCCTGGGTTCATGCAGGAGCAGTGGGGAAACCGCATGCAATTTGGATAGGCATCGTGCCACATTCCTGTTCAAACTGCATGCTATTCTGTGCCATGCAATTTACATCCATTGAAGACATTGCACCACAAAGTATCGGTTTCAGGTATCAGGAGCATTTTCATAAGTGCTAGTACTCGTGAAAATACTCGGTATCAGTATTGGTGCATCCTTAGCCTTTAGTTATATTATAAGTAAATGAACCCCAATGATTCTGTGTATTTCCTTATTAAGGTTTCTACTGTATGCATTACTGTTGAGAGACTGATCCAAAAAAGGTAAAGACTACTCAAAATTAATACTGTATTTTTACATTCCTTAATGGATAAGTTCACCTTTTGGAACATATTACATGTTTCCACCCCTTCCCAATGCTGCAGCAGATGAACAATTCCACCCGACAACATTATAAGGAGAAGTTCAGTGAATGAACGAACTGATATCCTTAGCGGATGTTGGCTTGCAGTTCTCATTGAACTACCACGGTGCTGTGGTGCTGTGGTAGTTCATTGATTCTTCCTGTCAGTACAACTGTTCTCCCATACGGAATGTACGGGTACGCATGGTGACCTGCATGGCACCAGCGATCTGCTGATCGTTGGTGCAATGCTTTACAGGCTCCTGCAACAAAAAATAACAAATGCAAATTTGTCTGAAAAATGTGCACTTATTATCTTTTGTCAAAAGGTGAACTTATCCTTTAAATATCACATGTCTAGATCACTACTTATTTAACGCGTGCATTTATTCATTTATTTCCTTTAGTGAATTGATTTTAAAACCATTTTATAAGGTATTTTAACAAGCATTATTGCTTTTTGAGATAAATACTGCATGTGATAGTAAATTGACATGTTCAACATTGCATGCAATATTTAGGAAAAATGTGTCAGATCACCTAAATACAGATCTTAGAAACCTTAGCTTAAATAGTTTCCTCCAAATGCTAGAATCACCATTCAAAGATTTGTATATTGCAGTCAAATCCTCTCTTAAGCATCTCTTTTCCAGGTAGAAGCAGGTTTAATGTTTGTAATTGTTGCTTATAAGTAAGGTTCTCCAGCTCCCTTATTAGCTTTGTTGCCTTTCTCTGGACTCACTTAAGTTAAAAAATATCCTTCCTGTGGATCAGTGACCAAAACTTGGATAGCATACTCAAGATGTGGCTGAACCAAAGTTTTGTTAAGTGGTAGAATTATAGCTTTATCATGTGAGTAAATACCCTCTGTAATGCATGCTAATAGTCTGCTAAACTTGCTTGCTGCAGCTTGGCAATGCATGTTATTGCTGAGTCTGTAATCTATTAAGACTCCAAGATCCTTTTCCATCCTTAATTCTCCAAGAAGTTTTCCTCCTCGTGAGTAACTTGCAATCATATTTTAGCTCCTAAGTGCATTACTTTACATCTTTTAATATTAAACCTCATCTGCCCACCCCTCTATTTTAATATACTGTATCTATATATAATGTACAACACAATTTAAAGCGGAGTTCCAGCCGTTTTTGTGTTTATTAAAAGTCAGCAGCTACAAAACCTGTAGCTGCTGACTTTTAATAAACACACACTTACCTGTCCCAGAGTCCAGCGATTTTCTCACCTGCACCGTTCCTTCTCCCCTTCTCTCCTCCATGGTGCCAGCATCTCAACTGTGGGCACCAGGCTGTGATAGTTTGTAACTTCACAGCCTGGTGCCCACTGTGCATGCACGAGTCACGCTGCACCCCCTAAATGGTCTGGCAGTCTTCTGGGACCTGTGAAATTTCCCAGGAGATTGCAGGAGGGAAGGGGGGGCCGAATGTCCGGCTCCCTTCGCCACGGCGAACTGAGCCAGAAGTGGGAGTGGGTACCTGTCAAAAACAAGTATCTGCTCCCCTCTCCCCCCCAAAAGGTGCCAAATATAGCAGTGGGGGGGGGAGAAGCAATAAACCGGAGCTTCTGCTTTTGAGTAGAACTCCACTTTAAGGATTACAGCAGTATGTAATGTACAGTACATATTACAAAGTACAGAGATAGAACATCTATGTGGTATACTAACTAATTAACAACCAACCATACTGTGCTACAAACAGTAACTTAAAAGTGTTTCCTTTCTAAATAATAAGTAATAAATATCCATAAATGTGTATATACACCATATGCATTCAATGCTGTTACCTTTCTAGCACATCAAAATAACTTCAACATGTGAACTGCAGGTGACCCGCTACAAATGTATCTCCTCTTCACTGGTAGCACTGTGAAAGCATCGAATATCTAAAAATCATTTAAATATCAAAACCATACTAAATAAAGTGTCCTTCATTTAACATGCAAACTGTACAAAGAGTTGTGCACAAAATGTGATATAAAAGTCCATAAAGTGTCCATATACAATTCTGAATCTGTGTTGTTTCCTTCCTAGAATCCCTACCACACCAGTTGTGCTCATGCAGTGCCCCTCCTTTTAGAAAGCAACTCACCAAATAAATATGCCAACCATTCTCATGACCATTCTCATGAATGGCACATTTTGGTTTATGATAACTCCACCATAGCCTCTGGCATCAAATCCTTAACCACTTCTCTTTCCAAGTCAATATTTATATGGAAAAAAAATATGAAAAAAAATGACAGTAATCTGAGCCAACAACATAATTTATTAAAAAGCCACGTACATCGTGTATATTAAAAACAGCATATCACATAGCATCATCATGTGTTGTATATGCTGGTATATTCTCACCACCCACAGGACGTTCTGGACAAACACCTCTTCACTGCTGGCTACGGTCGCAACCACGCCCTAATGCGTTTCGTGACTTCTGTCTTAATCATATGTGTTGGCTACATGGCACAGAAACCTGATTTTATATCCTTCTCCCCCAAAAGGTTAACAGATTCACTGTCAATCCAGATTATGCTGCACAATGGACAACTCCCGATTATCCACACATACCATTAACCCTTCAATGGACAATCCATCCAACTGTGTAATTAACCCCTCATTTAGCAATCATGCAAATCTAAAAAATATTAATATTAATATTAACTCAATCATCATTGACCATTGTGGTTATGCCGCCATCCATTTAAAACGAATATTTAATTAATCAGTATCATATTTTAATTCAGTGTGTAACAGATATACCCATTTTAGAATCTCCAGGAAATTCACATTATTACTACAGTATTAATAGTTACTTATAAAGCAGTTCAGATCTAGCTCAATGTTCAAACCTTCAGGTGCCAATGATCGTAGGGTGAATATCCAATTGGTTTCCCTCTTAGAAAGGCCCCACAATTTGTTAGAACCACTCCACAATGGGTATACTATATCCAACCCCCAGAATTGAAAACCCAACGGGTCTTTATTGTGAAATTTTTTTAAATGTTCCAATACACTGTGATAATTATAACCTTTCAAAATATTACATATCTGCTTAGCAATCCTCTTCTTAAGGGGTCTTTTTGTTCATCCCACATACATTAACCTCTTCACACCAACAGTACACAAATATGCGGCCTCTGGGTGGCTGAGCCTTGACGCCGAGCGCCTGCATATTTGCATTCCATTTGTAAACAAACATGTGCTCCCAGCATGTGTCAGCGTCTCACGGAAAGGTCTCAAACTCTCCTTGCAATCGGGACCTTTCCGATCATGTGACTGCCAATCACAGCGGTCACATAACCTTAAACCCCACCCCGCCTCCCGGTGTCAGAAACCCCTTAAAGGACTGACATGAAGGGATTAACCCACAAGGGCATTGAAATGGTTAAACAACATAAGTCATATCACAGGTAATTAGTTCTGAAATTTCAAATTCCTGTTGGTTTACCTGTGACCAAAAGGACTGATGTTCAATCCTTTTATTTCCCCTCACCCACCAGCACACCATACACTTCCTTCATGCCTTAAAACCCCTTCTCATAGGAAAAAGAGAGGTTTTTTTAGGGGCATCAAATTTTTTTGTTTTTAATGAAAATTTTAGATGAAATCCTTCTGCTGGTCCTCATCCAATTTTTGTATCTTCTCCTGTTGTAAACATTGTCCTCTAGGAATAGCCAGTACTTCCTGAAAGACCTTATCAACTTTATTAGGTGAGTAACCGTTTTGCACAAATCTCTTCCTAATTATCTGGGATTGTGTAAGAAAATCCCTATCGTACAGTATGTACAATTCCTCCTTATGCACATCACTGGACCACTTGATATATTGCTTAACCATACCTGGTGATGCCTACTTCTGATCAGTAGATTTAAAATAAACCTTTGTGGCCAAACTCTCCCCCGTCTAAATATTGTAACGTCCAAAAAGTTTATACTTTCCTTACTGTACTACAATTTGATATTTTGTTGATTCTTATTCAATTCGGACAAGAACAAGTGTAAATTTTCCTCTGTTCCCACCCAAATAAGCATCAAATCATCTATGAAGCTCCTGTAAAATAATAGTTTGTGTCTCTGAATATTAAACACAAATGTATCCTCCCATTCAGCCATAAAAATGTTTGCAAGGCTAAACGCAAATTTTTCACCCATCGCAACACTGATTTGATTGAATTAGGTCCCCTGATACTAAAAATAATTATGCTAATAATGCATCATCATGATGTATTATGGTGTAAAGCATTTTTTTGTCTCCAAAACTATTTCACTTTCATAATGCAATCTCACTTTTCAAGATGTTGAAAAAAATTATTTAGTATCTTTTATATATGCCTTCATCTGTACCACACTAGGCTGTAAACATTTATCCAAGTATTCACCAACTCTAGGTGTTATCAGGGGCGGACTGACCATTTGGAAACTCGGGTGCTGCCCAAGGGCCTGGGGTCAGTAGGGGGCCCCATTAGATGCCCCTGGTACCTTTTTCATAGGCTTTTTTGAGTGTGGGCAAGGACACAGGGGCCCCATGATCCCCTATTGCCCAGAGGCCCCATGAGTTGTCAGTCCTCCCCTGGGTGTTACTAAACAACAAAAAACCCATGCTACTGCACATCAAATAATTGTGCAAACAAAGCTAATTGTGCTAAAGAATGCCACTGCTCAAAAGTGAAATACACTAATAAAATAATGATAACTAATAAACACAGCGCATTACAAATAAAGTCCATATATCGAGTGCTTTTGTGCTCGTGTGCATCAATAACAGTGTCACATGCTCTGAAAAATTCTATGCAAATATCCTGTGCCTTGAAACAAATTCCAATCATGTTGTGCATAGTGCTCCCTCCCCTGTGCACTCCTCACATACCAGGTAAGGTGGTATCCTAGCTTTGTGGGCTTAAGAGTCAAAAACGCTTTTCTCTGGTCGGATATGCTCACAGATGTTTCCAATGGAAAGCTCCATTGCTGGCCTGGCCCTGTGATTCTATTGTGATTTCTGTTCTACTGGAAATTCAATTTGTAACAAAATGAATCACACATGTCTAGTATAGAGAACATTCTTCCTTAGTGTGAACAAGATGGTAAAAGGGATTCATTGGTGTGTTGATGGGAGGGAGCATATAGTTGTTACCAGGGGCGGACTGACCATTTGGAAACTCGGGCACTGCCCAAGGGCCCGGGGTCAATAGGGGGCCCCATGAGATGCTGGTACCTTTTTCATAGGCTTTTTTGAGTTTGGGCAAGGACATAGGGGCCCCATGATTCCCTGTTGCCTGGGGGCCCCATGAGTTGTCAGTCCGCCCTTGGCTGTTACTGACCCTATCCTGTTCACAATTGGGCGGGCAGGGAGGTGTTGTGGATCTTTATGTATCTTTGGTAAAGTGTATATTACAGGGATCCTATGTACGCTTGAAGACAAATATCTCTTTTCTTTTTTAGTTAAAACACTGGTTTTATAGCCCTCCTTAATCAATGAGTCTAATTGTTTCTTATAATCTGCAGTGGGATCCCTGTCTAACCTTTTATATGTATCCTGATCAGACAACATGTCTGACAACTGTTTACGATAGAACTCCTTATCTAAAATAACTACTACCCCTCTTGTCTGCTGGTCTAATAATAATTTCTTTGCATGTTTCTAATATTTTAATGCCACCTCTAATATATGTTGGATTAACACACTTCTTTAGGACCACTTGATCCAGGTCCCTTAGAACCAAATTTCTAAAAACTTCCACACAATGATTATTAGTCATTAGAAGATTAAATGTTGATTTGCTATGGAGACCACTATTTAATCCAGTTATAGCTAGTGTTTCTCTATATCCAGAATCTACAGGTTCATTCAGGAAATATTTTTTCAGATTCAATTTTCTAATATATTTATGAGTATCTATATATACATCAAATTTAGTAATAGGCCTTTTTGGAGCACACTTCAAACCCAAATAAAAAATGTGTAACTCTTGCAATGTCAATGTCATATTACTTAAATTATAAATACCCTCATTTATTGTTCTCTCCTTCACTTTTTTTGATTGGATTCCTGCTCTACATTCTCTACTACTCTTCTTCCCATTTCCCCCCTTACTCCACCCTCTCTTCCCTGAGTGGATGCCATCGATCTTCCTCTCGCTCTCCCTCTTCCTCTACCCCTCTCTAAAAAAAGGGGTGTAGGATGGCTGTTGTAAATGATTATCCCATCCATTATAGGCCTCTAAAGCTTAATCCGAAAGGATTATTATTTATATAATAATAATCTTAATGTTATTTTAACAATATTTGGAGGGTATATGTAATTTATTTGTTAATTTTAACATTTAAGATGTGAATGTATTATGACTTAAATATTCTCCTCCCTAATAAAATATTCTAGATAGTGGCAATATTTTATTATGATTATTTATAGATTATTACATTCAGTGGGTATATCTGTTAGCACACTGAACTAAAATTTGATACCTATCAATTACATTAATTATTAGTTTTAAATGGATGGCCGCATAACCACAATGGTCAATGCAATACCCATATTGAGTTAATAATTAAAAAGTCTTAATATTTTTTAGATTTGCATGATTGCTAAATGGTGTGTTAATTGCACAGTTGGATAAATTGACCATTGAGGGGTTAATGGTATGTGTTGATAATCCGGAACTGTCCACTGTGCGGCATAATCTGGATTGGCAATGAATCAGTTAACCTTTTGGGGGAGGAGGATATAAAAGTCATATCCTTTTTATTGATTTTCATGAATATACAAACAGTATGTTTAAAAAAGGATAAGAAAAGAGAGCAAGAGCAGAAAGGTACATCGATGGCAAAACTGCGTAGGGACAGGACCAGCGAGATCATAAAATAACAGTGTGAAGGTTATCAGGACCTTACATTTTGGGCCGGCATAGAGGAAATGAAGGTATCTCATGGGAGCCAAAACATCTCAAACACAGCAAACGAACAATTATGTAGTGCAGTCAAGTATTCTATCTGTCTTACATCAGCAATAAGTTTGTACAAAATTGACATTGAGGGAGGAGTAGAAGATAACCAACACATAGGAATGCTTCTCCTAGCCGCTGTCAGAACATGTACAGCAAGTTTTCCGGATGGTTTAGGTAGACCCGGAAATAGTAGACCTAGCAAAAAATGTAGTAGTTAAAAATATAATATTGCGCTCACAACCTTCCAATCTATATATAGTAAACCTATAAACGTGTATATAATATATTTGAATATCTGAATAAGTGAATATATAGCCAATCAACTCACATAAATGAATATATAGCCAGTCAACTCACATGAATGAAATAGTAAAAAATACTAAAAATATAGTGAAATCATATAATATATTGATAAAATAATAATGTCCCACAGAGAAATATATAGGTGACTTTGTGCTGAAAAAAATCTTCTATAACTTTAAATAGGTGACTGCTTGTGCCTCCTCCCTCAAGTGAAGATGTGCGCTCACCTCATGAATAGCCTGCAATTAGGCTATTAAAGCTTGCGGTTCACCTCCTTGGAACCTACTTGTTTAGGAACTGTTGTAGATGAGATAACAATTATAATGCGACCTGTGTTGTAGACCAATATCCTCTCACTGGATGCCCCTCTGCTGTCTTCTTATTTCCATGTAACTCCAAATGCATGAGCGGGTACTTAGTATGATCCTTCTGATCTTCTCTATTTTTTCTCCAAAAGAAACTGGATCTTCTTCACAGAAGCGCATAGATATTGCGCATTGATAAATCAAGGTAGTGGGGTATGCGTCTGGGACATCTGTCTCCAATTGGGCAGCTCCGCAGTGAGTGGGTGATGTCTGCTCCAGAGGTCTCCTTAGGGATCAGCAGGGTCAGCCACCTGATTACAGGCCTGTAATCAGGTGGCTGACCCTGCTGATCCCTAAGGAGACCTCTGGAGCAGACATCACCCACTCACTGCGGAGCTGCCCAATTGGAGACAGATGTCCCAGACGCATACCCCACTACCTTGATTTATCAATGCGCAATATCTATGCGCTTCTGTGAAGAAGATCCAGTTTCTTTTGGAGAAAAAATAGAGAAGATCAGAAGGATCATACTAAGTACCCGCTCATGCATTTGGAGTTACATGGAAATAAGAAGACAGCAGAGGGGCATCCAGTGAGAGGATATTGGTCTACAACACAGGTCGCATTATAATTGTTATCTCATCTACAACAGTTCCTAAACAAGTAGGTTCCAAGGAGGTGAACCGCAAGCTTTAATAGCCTAATTGCAGGCTATTCATGAGGTGAGCGCACATCTTCACTTGAGGGAGGAGGCACAAGCAGTCACCTATTTAAAGTTATAGAAGATTTTTTTCAGCACAAAGTCACCTATATATTTCTCTGTGGGACATTATTATTTTATCAATATATTATATGATTTCACTATATTTTTAGTATTTTTTACTATTTCATTCATGTGAGTTGACTGGCTATATATTCATTTATGTGAGTTGATTGGCTATATATTCACTTATTCAGATATTCAAATATATTATATACACGTTTATAGGTTTACTATATATAGATTGGAAGGTTGTGAGCGCAATATTATATTTTTAATTACACGTTTTTTCACATTGGTTGTTATGTGCTAATAAGTTTGCGATCCAACAAAAGGAATTCATTACTTGACTCGCAAGGTTTTTTCCATATAATTGAAAAAATGTAGTAGGTCAAGTGGGAGAGAGGTACGCATTAGTGATTGTAACAAGGAGAGAACATCTTCCCAAAAAGGAGTAATGGAGCTGCATGTCCAAAAGATATGGTAGAGAGAACCAAGGTCTCCACCACAGCGCCAGCAGGCAGGAGAAGCATTCGGATTATAAGAATGAAGAACTTCAGGCGTTTTGTACCATAGCATCATGATCTTGTATATATTTTCCTTAAAAACCACACAAACAGAAGATTTACATGCATTTTCCCAAATTTTCTTCCACGTTAATAGGTCAATATCACATTGTACGAATTGAGACCACCTACGCATGTAAAGGTGAGTGTCATTGGATAAGGAGGGGGCATCCATAAGAAGTTTATAAGTATTAGAAATAATACCCCTTTGGTGGGGACCCTGCATGCATAAACGTTCGAAGGGAGTAGGCTTCCCCAGGATTAATGAGGGTGATAAGGTGGAGAAGAAGTGGCGTATTTGAAGGTATATATATAAGTGCTGAGAAGGTAGAAAAGCTTTTTTCTGGAGATCTGAGAATGAGTGTAACTTACGAGTCACCGGGTGTACCAAGTGACGCAATTGAAAAAGGTTAGCTACTACCCAAAGAGACATCCGGGACATGGCCATATTGTCTGGAAGATTAGGGTTATAGAGGATATTTGTCAATGGGGAGCAATCAGAGGCCAGTGTAAATGTAGCCTTACATTTCTGCCAAACAGTCAGAGAAAAGTGCATGGGACCAAGGAACAGGTGGCGGAAAGAAGAGACATCCACTGCTGAGGTCGACCAAAGGAGAGAGCATGGATGAGCTGGAGACAGTTGCAAAGATTCAATCTCAGTCCATGTGTTGGGAGGATAGTGAGTAGACCATGACATGAGAAAACGAAGGTGAGTTGCATAATAGTATGTTATTATATCCGGTGCCCCCAAGCACCCCCTAGAACGTGGGGAAAGCAAAACAGAACTTGCAATCCTGTGCCGCTTGTTGTGCCAAATAAAATGCAGGAAAGATTTCTGAAGGGAGTGAAGTTTGGAAAAAGGAACGGGAATGGGGAGGGTCGCAAATAGGTATAACAGTTTGGGTAACACGGTCATTTTTAGTACGTTAATACGTCCAAGAAAAGAAATGGGCAGGGCATCCCAATGTTTCAGAGAGCAAGAAAATTCTATAAATAGTGGGGGGAAATTGGCCTCGTATATGGATTGGTAAGAGGAAGTAAGATTAGTACCTAATTATTTTAAAGAGTGGGTGCACCACCGGTAGGGAAAGGCTTCCTGAAGAGAGGATAAAACGACAGGTGTGACATGTAGTGGGAGTGCCTCAGTTTTAGACGTGTTAAATTTGTAGCCTGATATGGCCCCAAATTGTTTCAAGATCTTATGCAAAATCGGTAGGGAGGTATGGGGACTCGTAAGTGTGAGGAGGATGTCATCTGCAAACAGCTATAATTTGTACTCATGGGTATGGGATTCTATCCCGTGAATATCCGGATTCGACCTGATGGCGATGGCTAATGGTTGCAGACAAAGAATGAACAGCAAGGGAGAGAGTGGGCAACCCTGACATGTGCCATTTGACATCTGAAAGGGGAGTGAAAAAAAAGAGGCTAATCTGACCTGCGAAAAGGGGGAAGAATAAAGGGCCTTCAAGGCTGCTACAAATGGACCCCTGAAACCAAATCTTTCCAAGACCATGAACATGTAAGGCCATGGTCGAAAGCTTTTTGAGCATCCAAGCTCAATAATATAGCAGGGGTGGAGGATCGGTTAACCAAGTCAATCAGATCAATAGATCTCCTGGTGTTATCTGCAGTGTGTCTGGCAGGTACAAAGCCCACTTGGTCCCTATGTATGAGTTTGGAAATAATTCCGGACAGTCGGTTGGTCAAGATTTTAGTAAAAATCTTGTAATCGGAGTTAAGTAGGGCAATGGGGCGGTAGTTGTCTACAATAGAGTGATCTTTATCGGGTTTGGGGATAACCGAGATATATGCACGGGAGAATTCAGTCTGGGGTGTGACCCCCTTAAAAAGATCTCGATAAAAGGAGAGGAGATGAGGGGCCAGGATACCAATAAAGGATTTATAGTAGGAGTAGGGCAATCCGTCCGTTCCCGGGGCTTTACGAGAGGGAAGATGTTTAATTGCGTCAAGTAATTCCTCTAGCGTAATGTCATCATTAAGGGTGGCAATGTCTGAAGGTGATAGACTCGGAAGTGACAGGGGATCAAAAAAATTGTCAAAAGATAACTGTGTGAGGGGCGGCTGAAGGTCTGGGGTCAAACAGTTATATAGATTCTCATAGTATGAGCCAAAAAGGGATGCCATGACCTGAGGATCATAGGTAGGGCTTCCATTCGGTTAGATTAAAAGATCAGGCATCGTGGAAGGAGACTGAGCTTTGAGTTGATTGACTAACATACGATGAGGTTTGTTGGAAAATTCGTAAAATTTCTGCTTAACCCATAGGAGGGATTGTGCAGACTTATTAGAGTCAAGAGTTTTAATTTGGTCACGTAGAGATGTTACCCTCCGGAGCCCAGAAATGGATGGCTTGGCCAAAAACCGTCGTTCTGCCAAAGATCGCCGAGGACTTTTTTAAACGAGAACCCATAGAAATACAGAGTCCTCGAAATACCGCCTTATGGGCCTCCCACAGGGTTGAGGAAGAAGCTACGGAGCCAACATTGGGGGTAAAATAGGTATCAAGTCCCCGAGACAGTTCATCCCTAAGATGGTCTGTGGAAAGAAAGGTCTCATTAAGGCGCCAATGACATGGTTTGGGTAAAATGGGAGGGAAGAAAAGGTTTAAAGTCAGAGAGGTGTGGTCAGACCAGGTAATGGGGTTGATTTCAGAGGAGACCATGAGAGGAAGAAGTGGGGCAGAGATAAAAAAAGTGATCTAGGCGGGAGAAGCTACGGTCAGGAGTGGAGTAGAAAGTGAATTGTTTATGGAGGGGGTGTTTAATCCGCCAAGCGTCAAAGAGACGGTGCTCCCTTATCCGTCTACGGAAGGATTTTGAAGAGGAGCATTGCCGCTTTGAGGGTGTGGACTTGAAAAGAACTTTCCTGTCTTTATGGGGGGAAAAGACCAAATTAAAATCACCCCAACAATCACATGCAAAATGGAAATGGAATCTAAGTTGGCGAGTGTTTGTGAAAGAAAATGCAATTGACCCGAATTTGGGGCGTATAAATTCAACAAAACAAGGGGAGTGTCACCAAGCATACATTCCAAAATAATGAAGCGACCCTGTTGGTCAACTTTGGCGGAAACAACCCAAAGGGAGCAGTGTGACCTAGTCAAAATTGCCACCCCAGCCTTCCCGGAAGGATCAAAGGCCGAATAGGCTTGGGAAAAAAGTCTTGGGGCAAAACAAAAGGAGCCAGTTGATTTGAAATGGGTCTCCTGGACAAAAATAATATCTGCTCCTGAGGATCAAAATTCCTTCAAAGCCATCCACCGTTTTTGAATGGAGTTGAGGCCCTTGACATTATATGACAGAAACCTCAAAGCCATTATGAAATAATAATGGATAAAGCACATGTATTAGCATGAAAAATGAATAATATACCATCGATGTAATAGAATGAAAAACAAAGAACAATAAAATAACACAGGAAAGAATAAACACAATGATTGACAAAAGTATCCGCAAGGATATAAACTTGGGAGCAACAATTTGACCCAAGTCGTCTAGGCCTATGACTAGACAAAGTCGGGAGCAGCACGACATCCAAGACATCAGGAAGATCGTCAAACCCGGCCAGAAAAAACAAAGGTGAAAAAAACAAAAAAACACCCAACAATGGTTCGGCCGGCCAAAAAAGAAGAACCTGTGGAGAAATCATGTATAAACCAGGAGGGAAGGATCGCCACCGGATTCACATCGGAGAGTCACCCCAGGGAGTCATTAGACAGGCGGATCGGTTGACCGAGGGTGACGTGGACGTTGTGGGGTACGTGAGAGTCTCTTCCGACCTCTGCGGACTGGAATCCAGATCTTGTTGGGGGTGGCAGATGGACGAGGATGGAGTTGGTGGCAGTGGGAACACATCATCAGACAAAGGTGGAAGTCCCAGGCGCTTTAAGAAAGAATCCGCCTCATGAAGATCACGGAGCACAGCTTGGGTATTGTCCCTAGTTATGACCAGCCTGAAGGGGAACCCCCACCAGTAAGGGACACAATGTTGTTGAAGGTGTGTGGTGATCGGCTTCAGAGCTTTAAATTCCAGAGATGATTTGTGTCGAACAGCTGATAATAAGGCTTCTTTGCTTTGAAAAAAATGAAAGCGAACTATGACGTCCCGTGGTCTGGTGCCTTCAACAGGTTTTGGGCCCAAGGAGCGATGAGCCCTGTCCATTCGCCAATCTGCTTCTGGAACCAAGGGAGCAGTGGCGGTGAAGAAGGACAATAGGTGATGGTGTAATTGTGCATCAGCAATAGATTTGGACATACCGCGTATACGGATATTCTGGCGCCGTTCCCTGTTTTCCAAGTCCTCTTGCTGGAGCTGCATTTGGGACATGGAATGCTTCAGATATGCGTTATCCTCTTCCAGAACATGAACGTATTGCACCAAATCATCAAACTCATTTTCCAATTTATTCGTGCGGTCTCCAATCTGAGCTATTTCCCCTCTGAGATCCAATGCCAGTTTTCCAATTTCAGCGGATATAGATGCGGTGATATTGCGTAAGAAAGTTTGCAGCTTATCATCTAACGCTGAAATTGTGAGAGAAGATGATGAAATGGCCTGCTGGGAAATCTGGGTGGAGGGGTGATGATTCCCTGATGTAGGGTGGTCCACAGCCCCCCCAGTTATGTTCTGGGGGTCAGAATCCCCCATCTGGGGCTGAATCAGGGCAGAGGCAGGCATGGAAGCTGAGATGCATGAGGGTGCAGTACCCTCCGTCACCACCGGTGGGCCGGAATCTCTCCCTGGGTTCCTGGCCATACTAGAGGCCGGGGATTGCGGCCTGGTCAAGAACCGCCGGAGCGGCGAGGGCCGCGGATCCTGAGGCTGCGGGGAGGGGGGCTTCCAGCGCCCTATCTTCCCCATATAGGTCCCTCTCTGGTGCCGGGCCGGGTTTCAAGTATGAGCGACTCACCCACAGCTGATGAGGAGCAGAGGCGCGTGTCGGGTGAGTCCGTGCTGGCCGGGGATGAGCGGAGCTCAGGCTCTATGCAGCCTCCATCGTCCCTGGCCGCGCATGCGCCCCATGGCTAGTTTTTTGAAGTTGAGATTGTCAGTTTTTTTGGAAAATGAAGAAATGAAATAATTTGTTTCGAAATTTGTTTTTTACAAACTGTCATCAGAGCAGCACAGCATCATCATATGACTGGTATAGCAGCGATCAGCGACAATAATAATAATAATAATATTTGTAATTCAACTTTTAAAACTTATTTTCATTTGTTAACTTTTTTCTAATTTATTTATGCATACTTTCATCAGAGTAGTTCAGTGCCACCATAGTGACACTGAAAAATTATAGAGGGTGATCAGGGTTTTTGTTTTACATTGTTATTTCTAATTTTACACTTTTATACACTTTTATAAGCAATAGTTAACTGTTATGACAACGTGCTTACTGTTGACATGCTGTGATTAACTACAGCTAATCACATGGTACAGGGTAGAAGGTACCATGTGATAACTGTGGGCCAATCACAGAATCACAACAGTAACAAAACTGTTCATGAATGAAAGCCATTCATGACAGTTTGCTTACATAATATTATGTGATTACTATTATTGATCATAGAGATCACAATACCCCAGCTGTTCACAGTGGCTGGATACCAAGCACCATGATCAGGTCATGGGAACGTGCTGCTGTGTGCCCCAGGGGGTGCAGAGGGGCAATGTGCATAGGTGATGTACCAGTATGTTGCTGTGCCTGCCTGTGCTGCCCACTCACAGCAGATTTACAGTTTGATGTTCGGCAAAAGGTTTAGTTCCATCAGAAAAGCTTGCACCCTAGGTTAATCCATACTAGATTATTCAAAAAGTCCATCCTATTTCGTTTAATCTCAGATTGGCTCCTTCCTTAAAGATTCTCAACAAATTTTATGTCTCCTTTCTGGAATAGACTTCAATGGCCTCCAAATCTTCAGTACTTGTGGAAAAAAAAGACTAAGATACAAAGGACCATGGACTTCAGAATGCTCCTGGGTCTTGGCCTCTTCTGTCTGTTCTTGACAAAATGATCTAAAATTTATAGATTAAAAAATGCATTTTTCTTTTAGCTTCCTGTACAGTAACATTCAGTAAGGTAGAGAGTGACCCAGCAATGTAAGACAATGATTGGTCTGTTGCTTTGTATAGTGTTATCATACTAAGATTGTAAAAAAGTTAATAGGCATGAAAAACAGAATAGGGGACGATAAATTATATTAAAAACGTAAATATTTAATATAAATGAGTGGCACTAATTATGATATACGTAATTTAGTAAACCACAATAAATAAATATTTTTTAATAACTCACTCTAGAGGTAAAGGTGATGGGATATAAAATAGGGGTGGACGGAGAGTAGGGGTAGAATGTGGGGGGGGGGAGGGAAGCACTAAGAGCACAGGTGTGATGTGGTGTGGCACAATTAAAGAGTGAGGATGGCCTGCCTAGAGAGGGGTGGGCCAGAGGGGAGAAAGAGGCATACTGTAGTTATACCCGAATGAAGGAGATGGAATAGAGATAGGAAAAGAGAAGCATAATTAGGTAGCACCAGAACATTGAGAATTTTGAAAAATTGGGGAAAATGTTCCATTAAAAAAAAAACTTATGTCTGTCTTTCCTTATGTGTCATTTCTGTAGTGAAAATGGTGTGGTGTACAAATTTAAAACTAAATAAAAGGTTTAAAATAGTTTTTTTTTTAAAAATTAAAAAAAAAGATTTCATCTTACCTCCTATTTCATTGATGGCCTAAAATTCTGGATTTCCCTTATAATTTAAATCAGGCTGACAATGGCTGGTCACCAGAGAGGAACAGAGCAATAAAAAAAACTGATAGGGCTTTTACCTCTTCCTCCTCTATACAAAACTAACAAAAGATAGAGACGCACCCTACACATTCTGATCACTGCTGAACCTTGTCCCGTTAGCCAGAACTCTGTGACAATCATTTAAAGTGTATATGTCTCTTAAGAAGTTGTTGGTTACAATGACGTTTGGCAGTGTAATCTATTAAAAAACAAACAAAAATGAATTTCTTAGCAGCTGTGGTATTGCTATCATATGTCTTTTACTTTTTAACTTTGGAACATTTAATTCAATATATATGTCACCAAGGCAGCATAATGGGAAGTCGGTGTACTTAAGAATAAAATAGGCATCTTCATTATTCATTCCCATTTCAACCAATATGATGCACTATTTATGTCATTAGTATTTAGTGTCTGTGTTCTCTGTTTTTTCAGCACTCATAAACCTGTCTCTGTCCACAAATATGTCACTACATTGACATAAATATGAAGATTTAACAATCCATAAGTCACATACTCCGAACTGTTACTGAAACCTCAACATTCTGTTCAGAAACTGCCATCCAAAGCATGCAAATTACATCTGGATCTGCTTTTTTATGCAAACTTTAGCATAATGAAGACAGAATTTATATTAGCAAAGGAATTGATTAAATATGCAGTAATAAATAAAGTCAAATGAGCCACATTAGGCTCATCAGGACACACATAAACATAATATGACCAACTCCATATAAAAAGTCTATGCTCTTTTGATTGAAAATACTGTCGTTATATTGTTGGTTTTTAATGGACTAGACCCATTAAGCAAAACCTCAATCTAGTTATTATACCATTTTGCATACTTTTGAAAATATATATAATGGCTTTCTAAGTTATCAGGTAACAATTATTGTAAAGTGTTTATTGTTAGTTGTTTGTGTTACATTTTTGTATGTCTTAGCAAATGTTTGCAGTTTTGAGGGCATTGACATCAACTCTGTTTTTGAACTTACCTTATGTGTAAACACTTCAATCTCATATAAGATTTAACATATTAATATAGAATCAAATATATTTTCTAAATTTTTTAAATCTGCAGATTTAAAATGATTATTGGAAATCCTGCCATGAAGATTTTTGTTTTGCACTACCTGTTACATAGTTACATAGTATGGCTGAAAAAAGACAAAAGTCTATTTTTCACGCTATAAACAAAAAAATACCAAAAATGTTGAAGATAAAACGATATTTTTTACTTTCAGCTATAAAAAATATATTGTAAACTCAAAGTTAGTTATAAATTTAGGCCAAAATGTATTCTGCTCCATGTTTTTGGTAAAAAAAAATCCCAATAAATGTATATTGATTGCTTTGTGTGAAAGTTATAGCGTCTACAAACTATGGTATAGATACTGCAATTTACGCCATTTGTTTGCTATACAGCGCTGCGCTAGTTTAACTGACAATTGCACAGTCATGCAAGATGGTACATAAATAAAATTTATGTCCTTTCTTTCACACAAATAGAGCTTTCTTTTGGTGGTATTTGATCACCTGTGCACTTTTTATTTTTGGTGCTATAACCAGAAAAATTTTGAAGAAAAAAAAACATTTTTGAAAAAAAGATTATTTTCTCATTTCGGTCATAAAAAATATAAAAAATAACCTAAAATTTAGCCATAAATTTAGGCCAAAATGTATTCTGCTACATGTTTTTGGTTAAAAAAATCCTAGTAAGTGTATATTGATTGCTTTGTGTGAAAGTTAGCGTCTACAAACTATGGTATAGATAATAGAATTTACACAGCTTTTACTTTCTGACTGCCCATCACATTTCTTGAGGTGCTAAAATACCAGGATAGTACAAACACCCTCAAATGAATGGAAGATTTATTTTTTTCCACAAGTTTCTAAAAAATGACAAAAACATTTTTTTTTTTTTTTACATGAAGTTGTTATTTAAATGATTTATTTCTCGCACAAGCCATGGGTACATGTGGAATTACACCCCAAAATACATTCTGCTACTTCTACCGAGTATGGGGATACCACGTCTGTAAGACTTTTTGGGAGCCTAGCCTCATACAAGAGCCTGAAATCCTATGACCACTTTGAAAGCCTGAAGGTGCGTAACTTCCTCATTACACTTCCTCACTACCTATCACAGTTTTGAAGGCCCTGACATGCCAGGATAGCACCAACCCCCCCCCCCCCCCCCAAATGACCCCTTTCTAGAAAGTAGACACCCCAAGGAATTTAAAAAGAAGCATGGTGAGTACTTTGCAGATCTCATTTTTTCTCACAAGGTTTTGAAATAGGAAAAAAGAATAGAAAAAATATGTTTTTGTTTTTTTTCTTCATTTTCCAAAAACTTGTGGCAACAAATGAGATCTGCAAAATACTTACCATGCTTTTTATCAAATTCCTTGGGGTGTCTACTTTCCAAAAAGGGGTCATTTGGGGGGTTAGGTGCTATCCTGGCATTTCAGGGCCTCCAAAACTGTGATAGGTAGTCTGGAAGTGTAATGAGGAAATAAAGCCCTTTAAAAGCCTGAAGGTGCTTATTGGATTTTGGGGTCCTGTACTTGGCTAGACTGCCAAAAAAACTCACATGTGGTACCCCCATACTCGGGAGAAGTAGCAGAATGTATTTTGGGGAGTAATTCCACATATACCCATGGCATATGTAGTAAATCATTTAAGTGACAATTTTGTGTAAAAAAAAAATTTTTTTTTTTGTCATTTTCCAAAAACTTGTGGTAAAAAAATAAATTCTTCTATTGATTCAACATGCCTCTCAGCAAATAGTTTGGGGTGTCTACTTTCCAGAAAGGGATCATTTTGGGGGGTGGGGGCATTCTATACCCAGCATTAGAAGTTTATGCCACACATCACTCACTCTTCTAACCACCTGAAGACCAAGCCTTTTCTGACACTTTTTGTTCACATGAAAAAAATCTGTATTTTTTGCTAGGAAATTAATTTAAACTCCCAAACATTATATATTTTTTTAAAGCAGACACCCTTTTGAATAAAATGGTGGGTACTACAATTTTCTATGGCACACAATACTTTTTTCAAAAGCAAATTTGTTTAAAAAATTCACTTTTTTTACTATTAATGCACAAAAACACAATATATTGGCCAATTATTTGGTAAAATATAAAAGATAATGGTATGCCGA
This sequence comes from Staurois parvus, assembly GCF_062004578.1. Classification (NCBI taxonomy): domain Eukaryota; kingdom Metazoa; phylum Chordata; class Amphibia; order Anura; family Ranidae; genus Staurois; species Staurois parvus. The sequence continues at coordinate 1,266,257 of NW_028318272.1, forward strand.
GTAAATAGATACCAAACATGACATGCTTTAAAACTGTGCATGCCCCATGCAATGGCGACAAACTGCAAACATTTTTAATATCCATAGGCAACACTTTAAAAGGTACCATGTTAGATTTACAGAGGAGATCTAGTGTTAGAATTACTGCCCTTGATCTGACATTCACGGCAATACCTCACATGCATGGTGCAACCGCTGTTTACATACAGAAACAGGGTCGAGGCTTGTGCACGCATGGGAGGGGCAATATTTTTTTTTTTTTGTTATTTTGATTTTTTAAAATTATTTTTACATTGTACCTTTCATTTTTTTTTTTATCACTTTTAATGCTATAACAGGGAATGCAAATATCCCTTATAACTTCAATGGGCATTGTCATACTGTATATTCTTTTTTGAGAAATCTGGGGTCTATCAGACTCTGGATATCTCCTCTGCCCTTACATTATCTAATCAAATCAAAATCGGCATGATCAGATGCTTTCCCAATTTACAAATGGCGCTGTTTATATTCTGCGAAACTGAAGTGATGAAATGCTTGTAGCATTCGAATTCTTAGACTATAGAGATGATTGGCACCACTGTGTTCTCCAATCAGCTCTATGGTCAGCTGACAGAAACACCGACTGCATTCTCAGGTTCCCCCGATGGCATGAGACTGCCCGAGAAGGCCGTGGAAGGCAGCGGGGGAGGGGGAGCATCCTCTCCCGCTGCTTGTAAAAAAATGAAAAAAACGATACCAGGATGATGCCTGCAGCTGTAGGCATCATCCTGGTATAACCATTCAAAGTCCAGTGATGTACCAGTACGTCGCTGGTCCTTGTTGGGTATATATAGTATGTTCTTTTTTTTTTGCATGCAGCCTGTGGACTGAATGAAAAAATGAGAAGAAATCTCTGCCAGTGTGTGGTATGCCCACCATTAGAAAATACCGCCCTGCTTCCACCCACTTCTAATGGTGGGCACACATTAGGTCACACTTTGCCACAAGCACCATTTCCAAGATTGAACAAATGTCTAAATAGTGGCACGCTTGAATAAAAATTGTCCACGTATAAGTGGTACCCCATATGGAAAAAGGATTACACAAAGTCCCAAACTATCTTGCCACTGCTCCCCATGTAGTCTGGGCATCCGGGGGGCTCCACATGACTATCTTTTCCCTTGTAAATTCAAAAATTTTTTAAGTATACCCTGTTGCCCTCTCACAGGTCTTCTACATCTTGACCCCATATCTGGCACGCTTGCTGGGGAGAAATTGTTTGAATGCAAGGCGGGCAGAAAAATTAATGAGGGACTCATCAACACAGATGTATAAACACTGCAACCGTGCTCTCTGTCAGTGATTACCGGTAATTGCCGGGACCGGCGGGATCCGGTGATGGACACCCGCTGCCGCGATCGACGTTTGCTCTGTTTTGCAGAGCGCTGTTTAAAAACAGAGGTGCCGCCCTGCCACAGTTAAAACACTGTGGCTGGGCAGCAACCAGTTAGGGCTACAGACACAAAAATACTATTCTTGCAATAGGCTTCAATGTCTTGGACATTAGTAGGCATGGTCAGGATGTTCGAGTCGAACCTGAGTTCATCGCCGAACACACGAACAGTAAGGGCATTCAGAGGGCTATTCGCACGCCGCACCCCACAATGCACTGTGCTTTGTGATTGTGATTGGCCAAAGCAATGCACCTGACCATAGGTCAGGTGCAATGCTTTGGTCAATCACAGCACAACTTGGCGGAGCTAGTGGTGTCTTCACCACTAGCTACACCCACTTGTTTATGTCTCTCCAGCAAATGTAGGATTGCGAAGAGTGCTTGGTGGGTGCAGATGGGTTGGTGGGCATTGTGTTGTGTGTCAGGGCCCTTGTCCAGAGCAGCATGGATCCTCTACTTCTCAGGTCCCTCGCAAGCTCTCCTGGCCCCTCCCTCCTGTTGGGTGCCCCATAGCAAGAATCTTGCTATGGGGTAACCCGCTGCTTCGTGTGTCCATGCACACACAGAGCCATGACTCAGCCCACCCCCTCTCTCTTCTCATTGGCTCACTGGCTGTGATAAACAACAATGGGAGCTAATGGGTCCCGATTCTGTCTCAGCCAATGAGAAGAAGGAGTCCCGGGATAGCCGAGACTCCAGTGCACATCGCTGGATTGAGAGGGGGCTTAGGTGAGTACTAGGGAGGCTGGGGGGGGGATGCTGCACACAGAAGGTTTTTTACCTTCATGCATAGCACGCATGAAGGTAAAAAACCTTTAGCCTTTACTGGAGGCCATCCCCATTACAGAGGTTTCCTTAATAAATTTTGTATATACTTTCAGATGCTATCTGCTACATTTATTTCTGACATGATGTTTATTATCAACCTCCTGACTGAGGAACCCGTAGCCTGGGCCTCCCCTTATGTGGAGTAAGACAAGCCCATACTGGATAATTTAGATTCCTTTGTGGCTGCTATGAATTAAGTTTTCAATTATACTAACCACTTCACTGCTGAGACAAAGTTGCACAATTTACGACAGGGTAGACGCTCTGTTGCAGAATACACAACTGAATATTGACATTGGATTTCAGATACCACACGCGGAGCCATGGCTTGGCTGCACCCCCCTCTCCTCACTGGCTAACTGGCTGTGATTGACAGCAGCGGGGGCCAATGGCTCCCACTTGCTGTCTCAGCCAATGAGAAGGCAGAGACCTGGGACAGCTGAGGCTGTCATTCACATCCCTGGATCGCGATGGGGCTTTATTGAGGTAAGTATTGAGGGGGCTGGGGGCACTGCTGCACACAGAAGGTCTTTTACCTTCATGCATTCTTGAGCCTTTACAACCACTTTAAACTGAATACAGTAACTCTACACCAAGTTCACTATATGGACCACTTATGTATTTATACATGTTGATCATATCTCCTTAAGCTCCACTTCTCAACAGAAAATAAATTCAGCTCAGTAACCAGCAAAATCAGTTTAATGTTCTGTTGATAAAGCCAATACTTGTTTTCTATTTTCTATCCTATTTGGTGTGACAATAACCACCACCAGATTAAATTGACATCTTCCAGAGGTGGGTGCTGTATAAATTGCCTAGAAGCTCAAAAAATAATCCCAATAAATAAGAAAACACTTTTTTAAGCATTGTCAGTTGTGCTCATTACTAGTGCAGCCTCTTCATCCCTGTCCATTTCTTTTTACCAGCTAGTGCTCTTCTGATTTCTGTCAGTACCCTGCATGACCGCAGAAGCACACATCAGCCTCAGTTTGGTGCCAGACGGCCTTTATAAGGAGGCTCATCACTTCCTCACATTGCTGAATGATCTCTAGCTCCCCGTGCCTTGTTCCTGTTTCCTGTGATTGTAACCTGTGATTTCCTGATACCAACTCGGCTTGCTCCTGGACCTGTCTACTCTGTTTTACCCCTGATCTGACCTCGGCTTGGCTTACGGATACTCTCTCTCTCGTTCCTCTGTGTATGACCTCTGCAATCCAATCTGACTACGTCTGCTCTGATTCCCACCTGGTACCTGACCTTGGCTTGAACCAACTGCCCAGTAAACATCTAAATCCTGGAAGGGCTTGCATACCACGCACAGGCGCCTCCTGTCTACAGACCTATCTCCGTTCACCAGCTGTGCTTCTGAGTGGACCACCAACCAGCACTCCTACAGGCGACCTGTGCAACTTTGGGCCTGACTCCCTGTCAGGAATGGACTGGCCAGCTATGGTGGGACTCACCTGCCTTTTGATCTGCAGTACCAGGGCTGGCCAGCGGGTGTTCCCAGCAATCAGAGACTCAACTTTGCAGCCAGCTAACACCTGTAACTGATTATGCTGGGGTATTTAAGGGATGGCCAGACCCACAGACTCTGCCTTGGTGTGTGTTTGTCCTGGGCCCTGTATCCTGTTTCTGTCCTGCATCCTGTTTCTGTCCTGCATCCTGTTTCTGAACCGCTGCTGACTTCTCCTGCTCTGATCCCGGCTCGCTCCTGACCATCCCTCTGTCTGACCCTCTGTACCACGCTGCTTGCTACCTGTTCTGATCCCTGGCTTGTGTCCCCGACCAATCTCCGCGTGCTCCCCATGTACCTACCTGCCCTATTGATATTGACCCGGCCTGCCTGACGACGCTTGCTTGTATGTACTGTTATCTGTGGGTGGTTTGGTTTGGTTTGTTTGCACTGTATTATGTTTTAGTATTGCACTGCGTTTATGTTTGTATTGTTAGTGTTAATAAATTATATTGTTTATAACATATCTGAGGTCTGCGTTTCCCTGCGTCAGTCACACATCTCTGGTCACACCTGGGAGCCCTGACATTACACCAAGGCCAATCCTGACCAGAAGTGGCTGCACAGGGAAGCCATCTTGGCTTGTTGATGGGAAGGATGGATCTGGACGAGGTTGAGTATTTATCTCTGCTAGTGCTTGATGACAGAGAGTATGCTTATCAGACTCTGAAGGAGTATCCCAGGGATCAACTACTAGAATGTATACGGCTCGCTCATGTTCTAGTAGATCAGGGCACAGATTTCTCTATGGTGCAGCCATTGATTCAGGTTTGTGTTGAGTTGGTTTCATCTGGTTCCCCCGAATGCAGGGATGAATTTTTGCCACCATTTAGTGCAGACCAGGTTGAGTCCCTGGTGTGGTTATTAGAGGATGATGTGGGTTACTTTCTGGAGCGTTATTCCACATGTTCACCACAGACACTAAGAGATTGTATAAACGCAGTGCAGTCATTGACCAGACAGGCTTTGTGTAAGCTCAGCTTTGTTCAACCCATACTGCAGACATGGACAGACTTGTTGCACCCAGCCTCAGTCAGCTTACAAAGACCCAGTCCTGCTTCTAACTCTACTCCTGTATTCCCACCAGCTCCTCCAGTATACTTGGCTATCTACCGCATGTCAGTACCCTGTTCCCACTCGCTGCACCTATCCTGCCTTTAACCCTGTAAAAAAGCCCTCTGTAGCAACTGCTCCCTCTCCTGTTCCATCCTCCAGTTTTTCTCTGTCTCCAGCTGCTCCATTCGTTTGCAGACCTGTGTTTACTTGCAGTGCTCCAGTAGTTAAAACCAGAAAAAAGCGAAAATTCTTTCCAACCAATACCATCCTGCCAGTATCCAAACCGGTGAACCTGCCTTCCGTGACTCAGCCTGAAGCCTCTACTCAGCCGGATGCCTCTCTTCAGCCGGATGCCTCTCTTCAGCCGGGTGCCTCTCTTCAGCCGGATGCCTCTCCTCAGCCGGATGCCTCTCCTCAGCCTGATGCCTCTCCTCAGCCTGATGCCTCTCCTCAGCCTGATGCCTCTCCTCAGCCTGAAGCCTCTCCTCAGCCTGAAGCCTCTACTCAGCCTGATGCCTGCATTCAGCCTGATGCCGCTACTCAGCATGATGAACTGATCCAGCCCGACGATCCTATTAGGCCAGTTGACTCGATGCCCGCTGTTGATCCAGATGATCCGGTACCTGATCCAGTGCCCGCTGTCGTGCCAATTGACTCAGAGCCCGCTGTCATACCTGGTGACCCGGTGCCCACTGCCTTGCCAGATGACGCGGTGCCCGCTGGCAAGCCAAATGACCTGATGCCTGGTGACCCAGTGCCCGCTGTCATACCTGGTGACCCGATGCCCGCTGTCGAGCCAGACAATCCGATACCTGATGACCCGGTGCCCACTGTCGTGCCTGTTGACTCGGAGCCCACTGTCTTGCCAGACGACTCGGTGCCCGCTGTTCCGCCAGTCGACTCGGTGCCCGCAGTCTTGCCAGATGACTCGGTGCCCGCAGTCTTGCCAGACGACTCGGTGCCCGCAGTCTTGCCAGACGACTCGGTGCCCGCAGTCTTGCCAGACGACTCAGTGCCCGCAGTCTTGCCAGACGACTCGATGCCCGCTGTTCCGCCAGTTGACTCGGTGCCCGCAGTCTTGCCAGACGACTCGGTGCCCGCAGTCTTGCCAGACGACTCGGTGCCCGCAGTCTTGCCAGACGACTCGGTGCCCGCAGTCTTGCCAGACGACTCAGTGCCCGCTGTTCCGCCAGTTGACTCGATGCCCGCAGTCTTGCCAGTTCACTCGATGCCCGCAGTCTTGCCAGACGACTCGGTGCCCGCAGTCTTGCCAGACGAATCGGTGCCCGCAGTCTTGCCAGACGACTCGGTGCCTGCTGTTCCGCCAGTTGACTCGATGCCCGCTGTTCCGCCAGTTGACTCGGTGCCCGCAGTCTTGCCAGACGACTCGGTGCCCGCAGTCTTGCCAGACGACTTGGTGCCCGCAGTCTTGCCAGACGACTCAGTGCCCGCTGTTCCGCCAGTTGACTCGATGCCCGCAGTCTTGCCAGTTGACTCGATGCCCGCAGTCTTGCCAGACGACTCGGTGCCCGCAGTCTTGCCAGACGACTCGGTGCCTGCTGTTCCGCCAGTTGACTCGATGCCCGCTGTTCCGCCAGTTGACTCGGTGCCCGCAGTCTTGCCAGATGACTCGGTGCCCGCAGTCTTGCCAGACGACTCGGTGCCCGCAGTCTTGCCAGACGACTCGGTGCCCGCAGTCTTGCCAGATGACTCGGTGCCCGCAGTCTTGCCAGACGACTCGGTGCCTGCTGTTCCGCCAGTTGACTCGATGCCCGCTGTTCCGCCAGTTGACTCGGTGCCCGCAGTCTTGCCAGACGACTCGGTGCCCGCAGTCTTGCCAGACGACTCGGTGCCCGCAGTCTTGCCAGACGACTCGGTGCCCGCAGTCTTGCCAGACGACTCGGTGCCTGCTGTTCCGCCAGTTGACTCGATGCCCGCTGTTCCGCCAGTTGACTCGGTGCCCGCAGTCTTGCCAGACGACTCGGTGCCCGCAGTCTTGCCAGACGACTCGGTGCCCACAGTCTTGCCAGACGACTCGGTGCCCGCAGTCTTGCCAGGCGACTCGGTGCCCGCAGTCTTGCCAGACGACTCGGTGCCCGCAGCCTTGCCAGACGACTCGGTGCCCGCAGTCCCGCCAGTTGACTCGATGCCCGCTGTTCCGCCAGTTGACTCGGTGCCCGCAGTCTTGCCAGACGACTCGGTGCCCGCTGTTCCGCCAGTCGACTCGGTGCCCGCAGTCTTGCCAGACGACTCGGTGCCCGCAGTCTTGCCAGACGACTCGGTGCCCGCAGTCTTGCCAGACGACTCGGTGCCCGCAGTCTTGCCAGACGACTCGGTGCCCGCTGTTCCGCCAGTTGACTCGATGCTCGCAGTCTTGCCAGACGACTCGGTGCCCACTGTCGTGCCTGGTGACTCGGTGCCCGACGCTTCGTCTGGGGCCCGAGACCTGTTGCTCCGCCTGAGGGCCCGAGACCTGTCGCTCCATCTGGGGGTCCGGCGCCCGCCGCTTCGCCTGAGGGCCCGAGACCTGTAGCTCCGCCTGGGGGTCCGGCGCCCGCCACTCCGCATGGGGGTCCGGTGCCCGCCGCTCCGCCTGGGGGCCCGATGCCTGTCGCCCCGCCTGGGGGCCCGATGCCTGTCGCCCCGCCTGGGGGTCCGATGCCTGTCGCCCCGCCTGGGGGTCCGATGCCTGTCGCCCCGCCTGGGGGTCCGATGCCTGTCGCCCCGCCTGGGGGTCCGATGCCTGTCGCTCCGCCTGAGGGCCCGAGACCTGTAGTTCTGCCTGGGGGTCCGGCGCCCGCCGCTCCGCCTGGGGGTCCGGCGCCCGCCGCTCCGCCTGGGGGCCCGGTGCCTGTCGCCCCGCCCGGGGGCCCGGTGCCTGTCGCTTCGCCTCTGCCCGGAGTCCTGCCCGATGTGCCTCTGCCCGGAGTCCTGCCCGATGTGCCTGTGCCCGGAGTCCAGCCCGATGTGCCTCTGCCCGGTGTGCCTCTGCCCGGTGTGCCTCTGCCCGGTGTGCCTCTGCCCGGAGTCCAGCCCGATGTGCCTCTGCCCGGAGTCCAGCCCGATGTGCCTCTGCCCGGAGTCCAGCCCGATGTGCCTCTGCCCGGAGTCCAGCCCGATGTGCCTCTGCCCGGAGTCCAGCCCGATGTGCCTCTGCCCAGAGTCCAGCCCGATGTGCCTCTGCCCGGTGTACCGCTGCCCGGAGTCCTGCCCGGTGTGCCAGTCTTTGATATCCCGCCAGTTACCAGACCCGGGCGGTGGAACATTTTTCCCAGCTAGGACTGTTTGGAGCGTCCTGAGGCCGCTCCTTGAGGGGGGGTACTGTCAGGAATGGACTGGCCAGCTATGGTGGGACTCACCTGCCTTTTGATCTGCAGTACCAGGGCTGGCCAGCGGGTGTTCCCAGCAATCAGAGACTCAACTTTGCAGCCAGCTAACACCTGTAACTGATTATGCTGGGGTATTTAAGGGATGGCCAGACCCACAGACTCTGCCTTGGTGTGTGTTTGTCCTGGGCCCTGTATCCTGTTTCTGTCCTGCATCCTGTTTCTGTCCTGCATCCTGTTTCTGAACCGCTGCTGACTTCTCCTGCTCTGATCCCGGCTCGCTCCTGACCATCCCTCTGTCTGACCCTCTGTACCACGCTGCTTGCTACCTGTTCTGATCCCTGGCTTGTGACCCCGACCAATCTCCGCGTGCTCCCCCTGTACCTACCTGCCCTATTGATATTGACCCGGCCTGCCTGACGACGCTTGCTTGTATGTACTGTTATCTGTGGGTGGTTTGGTTTGGTTTGTTTGCACTGTATTATGTTTTAGTATTGCACTGCGTTTATGTTTGTATTGTTAGTGTTAATAAATTATATTGTTTATAACATATCTGAGGTCTGCGTTTCCCTGCGTCAGTCACACATCTCTGGTCACACCTGGGAGCCCTGACACTCCCGCTGTCCCACTCTCAGGGGAGTCCGGAACTTAGCCGCAAGGGAAGCCCTCTCTCCATTGGCCTCCATCACCAGGTACGTGATAGAGAAGCTTAGACTATATCAGAATACATTCTGTACTGTGAAATTTACCTGCCGGAGCAAGGCTCCAGCCAAATGAGATTTATACTTAACAGGGGCGGACTGACCACTTGGAAACTTGGGCACTGCCTGAGGGCCCGTGGTCAGTATGGGGCCCCATGAGATGCCCCTGGTACCTTTTTCATAGGCTTCTTTGAGTTTGGGCAAGGACACAGGGGCCCCATGAGTTGTCAGTCCATCCCTGATACTTAACATTATCAATACAATAAATGTTACTACTACAGTATGATAGTATATTAGAAAATATGTGGGCATGCAAAGAACAGTTGTGGTTATAGCAAAAACACCTAGATTAAGGTTCTACTCATTCTTATCCATTTACACCTGTACAAATGTACACATGTCCGACATCAGAATGTGTGAAAAGGCCACAGAGGCTGGGACTTTTTTGAAGAGAGTAGAGAAGGGCTAATAGACAGGTTACCTCTCCTGGAGACATGACAGTAAATGAAAGGAAATCACTACAAAGAGAGAGAAATTCCTGACTTAGACAGTTGTCTGGGGAACATTTTCCTTCACTGGGTGATTTGTCTTGGTGACTATGGTCACCAGGAAATATAAAGGGGGATCTTCCTAACAGGGGACACAGAGAGCATTACAATTCTGACTTGGGGTCTAGTCCCCTTCCTTTTTACCCAAACTAAAATACTTTTTTACATACAAAAAAGTTCAGAGCATATACTGTTAAAGATAAGCTATAACAACGAATTGAAAGAAAGAAATCATATTTGGTTTTTGAACCCCTGATGATGTCACATATGATGAAATTTGTAGGATGGAGCCAGGCCGTACATCACCACGCATGCACGCCAGATGGTGGCCAGCTTTCATTTGGGTGACATCAGTAGCTTGTGCTGTTTTATTCTTGTGGGTGTGTGTAAGTGCAATTTTTAGTAAATAAAATGTGGGAGCTAAGGGTCGATTTTATGAGCCTGGCAACACCTGCTGCAGGGTGCTAGGAGACTGAAGGAGTGTGGAGACGCAAAGGATCCTTTTACAGTAAAGCTGTTTTTGACTGCTCTTTCATTTGAGGGTCAAATACATCTCGGTAAGCCTCTCCTGTTCATTGTGTGGGGTGAAGCACTGATCCTGCTGCCACAAGTTAAGAAGATTGGAGATGTTGTCTTCTATACTTTCTATGTTTTAATCAAGTTACATGACATTTGTCATGAATCTCTTTGGAACGTACATCTTTCTTTTTCATAGATTGCTTAATAAATTATGCACTTTGTAGAGGTAATATCTGGAATTTCAAAAGTTGCTTAACGCATTCTTTAGAGATAGTAATTGAATTTGTTAAATTTGTCACATGCACACACGATTTATTGCTTTCAATTTGTTTTTATAGATTGTCATGTCACGTTTTTGTATGTATGTATATATTGTATGTATGTATATATCTTATATCAGGATATTGTGACAGCTGATATTAATTTTCACTTTTTTGGGTTCTACTTTTTTTGCCCACAAGAAATATTCAGAATATATAATTTGCAGCCTATCAGCCTGGAGAAAACATCAATAATTTTCACTCTGAGTCTTCTTTGTTAGTTGACACTGCCACTGCCACTGTATCTCGTTGAGTCAGCAAGTTACCATACTTGCCACTCAGATTGGGTTTCAGGAGGTATTTCTTTTCAATAAAAGGACAATTAAAACAAAACAAGCAGTTGTAAAAAAGTGACCTGCAAATTTTAATTTTGTACGTCTCCTCCCTTGCCACTTTTACCCCATATTATATAAGGTTACCCTGTATTAGCACAGTAATTGAAAGCAGTCACATGATTCCATTATATATTTTTGCCAAAGAAAATGTATTACAAGGAATTAAATTGTGTGTAAAGGTAAAACTTTTTGGGGGGATTATAAACTTTCAAACTCTGTAATGGCATTCAATAACAGTAAAACAAAGTAACTGAAAAGGGAAGCTGAGCGTGTCTAGTTAAGAACTGTACCATTAATGATAGAATGGTAGGGGGAAACAAGGGAACACACCAACTGTAGAAACATAATATTAAATAGGATGCTGTGGCAGCACACTGCTTCACGTGGAAATGTTCAAATCCAGTTTAGAGAATATTTGCAAAATTAATTAAAGAAATTATTTTTCATACATGAAATTGTACAAAGGTAGAAGGTGTACTTTGTGAACACTGCAAATCACATTTTAGGTCCCTTATTTTTATAAATATTTTGATAAATAGCATCTTTCTGCAGGTAGCTTCTAATTAATACAGTATAACATCAAAATAAATAAATAAATAAAATAATTAGCTACATGGAAATGCTTCAATTCCCTCTATGTTTGTGTAATTATATTCACATTACAAATCAATCAGGCCTGACCATTAACGATAGTAATACAACTCATAATCTCTGCTCCAGTCTGTTTAATGAACTGATGAATATGAGCTGTCTTGTTGAGTAAACTGACTCCAAATTTTAATCAGAATCCATCAAAGTTTATGCAAATAAAATTAAATTTTATGAAGGTTTCTAAATTACAATAATAGCTCTTTAATTGTATGTGTGACAAAATTTAGCAGTTTGGAGCCCCAAGGCACAGGAATATCAAGCAGAATAGAAATTCTAACAAAAAAAAACTTTGAGTTCTGAGATTACTTTCCAAAATAAAGATTTTGTTAGTATAATTTTTTATTATGTATTTTTTTATTTCAAGAAAAGCAATAGTTGATCCCTGCACATTCTAGTTTAGGTCCTGGGGGCCCACTGTAAGGAATATCCTACAAAAAACATGAAGGTCAGGCAACTGGACATTTTTATTTCAAAAGTTTTCCTTCGAAAAAAACTTTTGGTGATTATGATAGACCCCTTTAAGCTGCAGAGAAATGTAATCTCAGAATGACTGTATCATGTGGGAATCTTAAAAAATAACTTCTAATGACTAATGTATTAAACTGCATTCTGTTTTTGACAGTCTGCCTAAGTTCAACAGGGCTGAAAGTGCTTTATGCTGATTTTCATTTGTACACATAGTCCAGTGCATCTTGCTGCAGTGTCCAGTAATAGTCGGCCAGTTCTGATGGTTTCCAGTTGTCCTGATACCATGTTTCTTCTGTTTATGTTTCTTTTACATTTGTGTGTGCAGCATAGTCAACAGATATTGAAGGATGTACATTGCCATTGTGTAACAAGACAGCCTTTAGGCTTAATACTGAGGAATCAATAAAGAGACACCATTGTAGTTGGTCACATTTACAACCCAAAGCTGTGAACAAACCATCAATGTCAGTACAGATGATGAGGTTGTCAGCCTGTGCAAGGAAATGTTTTAAATCCTCTTGGAGTCTTTGAAAGACATAAATTTTTGTACCTTGTGATAGCAACATCATCCTTGTTGTCTTGAACCCAGTATTTCTGCTTTTGATTTTGGCAACCCTAAATTCCTGACCAGGCAATTTAAATCTGACTGTGTTATGAGATGCGGCTCATCAGACATACACAGAAAATATTGATTATTGTCACTGTCCACTCCCGGCTGATGCATTGCAGCATCTTTGTTTGTTGCATATAAGCTCCATTTCTCTGGTGGATTCAGTACTAGCAGATTGTTTTAATGTGGCACTGGTCTCATGGCTTAAGGCAGATTGGGGTATTTAATTGATTTCCTACCTATAGCAGAGAAACCAATGACATTAGTCAGACAGAAGTAAAAGTCTGTCATGTGATAATCATGTTCTCATCATATCATTGGGAGAACAAATGGAATTAACTTCCAAGTTCTCCTGAGCCAAGCTCTGAGATCAATGGCACATCTTGCACAACAAATGTGAGGAGGTCTTGTCTTGGTTATCAATCTTAAAACCAAAGTAGAGTTGATATGCTTTCTAAACAAGTCCAGTTATGGTGCAAATTTGAGGAATAAGCATGTATTCATCACAATTGTAGCAATATGTATCATGGCTATTCTGACACTGGCAAGACATTTTTGTTTTCACCATTCATCCTATAGTAAGTCAATAACTGACTTATTTGTTATATAGATTCCATAAAAAATAATTTAAAACTTCATTGCTCTGAAAGTGCAAAAAATTCTAGTTGTAAGCAATCCAACAGATACAAATTGTCCAAATAAACCATATAAACATGACCAATAAATCACAAACACAAAGAAGCACTGTTCTTTTTTTGTTGCACATATTTACATTTCTTTGTATGCACATGTATTAGTTGAAGAGCAGCACTTTTTATGTGATATAAATTACATTTACATAAACAATGCTATGCCTTGAAACAATTGCAACAAAATACTGATATTAACTAAATGAGTAGCATATGCACATGCAAGATGCTTTTCTAGCCTTTCCAGGCATTATCCATCCAGCCTAAGTATGCCTAGGCATGCTCTTATTGTATCAGTTTCACAAATGTTATGTAATAAGGCCTGAGCGCATTCCTAGACAAGCATGAGCTACACAAAGCATCTTATAAGCAAAAAGTAAAGGTAAAATATATATAGAAAGAAGATTTCTGTAAAACAGTATATGATATGTTAATTTACGGGTTATTATGTGATTTTTTTTTTGTTTACAAACTATTTTTATTAGGAAGATCAGGTTCAAGTACAAACAAACAGACACATGTACAAAAATGTCATAAGGTACCGAATACAGAGAAATCAAAGTTAAGCAAAATCACTTAAATATTGAGAGATATCCGCTTAAAGGACAAAGAAACAGCAAAGGCTCAATACATAGATATTGATTGACTCTAGTACTGATTATAATTATAGTACATTGACCACTAATAAGGGTAAATGATATAAAGAGAGATTTTGAGACAATTATATAAATAAATATTTAAAGTTATGGTGTATCCCAACTGGTTCATTTTTCTTCAAATATGTGTAAGTTATCATATAGCATATGGTGTATGTATTCAGATAGTTCCATTGATTCCATCCTTGCAAGCACATTCGACCAAGGGACAGAAGGGGAGCACCAGTTATATGCAATCAGCCATTGTATGGAACAACAGAGTGAATGTATCAATCTAACACAAGGAATGGGTATATCTGGTATTGAGGCAAATAATAGGCAAATTTGCAGAGTTAAGGAAATTGTCTTGGCTGCTATTTGAGATATTTTGGCTGTAGGTTGTAACCACAATTGTCGCAGGAACTTGCAATCCCAGAATATATGAACCAAGGTTCCCTGTTCCAAACATCCCCACAACAGCATGGGGAAACGAGAGGATAAAATTAATGTATCTTAGAAGGGGTCATATACCATCTAGTATGTACCTTAAGAGCTGTCTATCTGACATATATTGAGCGAGTGCAGTTATGTAAGTTATCAGTCATGGAGTCCCATTCCTTTATAGAAAAGGAGCAAACTAAATCAGATTCCTATTGTAGCAAAGGGTATGATTTTTCAGAGATAGAGGATTCATTTAAATAGCTGTATATACGAGAAATTAGTCCTTTATCTCTAGGAGATGATATACAAATTTCTTCAAATAGTGAATAAGGTGTTTGAAGAGTTAAAGAGTAGTGCTTTGTAAAAAAATTCTCTAATTTGTATATAGCTTGGAAGGTCTGATATAGATAAGTTATATTCTGATTGTGAGGAGACAAAAGCACTGAACTTATTGGGGTTTATTTACTAAAACTGGAGAGTCCAAAATCAGACTCCCTTCTGCATAGAAACCAATCAGCTTCCAGGTTTCATTGCCAAAGCTTCATTGAACAAGCTGAGGTTAGAAGCTGATTGGTTTCTATGCAGAAGGGAGTCTGATTTTGGACTCTCCAGCTTTAGTAAATAAACCCCACTGTGTCTGGTGAAAGATTTCAAGTTAGCAAGATTATATTTTTGCCATGAAATAAAAGAGTCTCTGTCTTGAAAAGCAGGTGAGAAATTGGGATCTCCGAGAAATGAGGCTAAAGGAGGAGTGGGAGATATCAGATTAAATTTATTTTTATGCAGATGCCACAAATGGTATGAGTTAGCGACTATTGTATTTAGAGAGTAAAGCTTACGGGGGAGGATTGATTTAGACCCTTGTAGATGAAAGGGAAGTATTGAATGTTTTTCAAAAAAGATCCAAGGAATGTTAGTAGAAGGGGCAAACCATTGGGCTAATTGTGTAAATCTTGCCAATAAATACTATAACAACAGGTTGGAAAGACCTAAACTGCCCTTGAGCTGAGATCTTTGCAGGAGAGGCCTTCCATATCTGGGACTTCTATCTAGCCAAATCAATTTATTAATTTCTCTGTCCAAAGAGTCTAAAGCGGTTTTAGAGACCAATGTTGGTAACGTTCTAAAGTAAAATAGCAATTTGGGTAAAATAGCCATCCTGACCACAACCACTCTTCCGACAAATAAAATATGGTAAGAAGACCACATTGATAATAGCGATTTAATACGTATAAAGAGTGATGGAATTTATTTGGAAGAGTGATTTATATAAAGGTGTAAGGGGAATGCCTAGATAACGAAAGGAGTGTGTACACCAAGAAAATGGGAATCTCTCCCGCAGAGAGGCCGACAACAAGGGTGGAAGGTTAACAGGCATCCCTGAACATTTGGATAAATTTACACCCAACCTTGAGAGATTATGAAAAATATTCAATTCAGATATAAGATTTGGTATGGATATAAGGGGATCTGATAGGAATAAAAGAACATCATCTGCATAAGGATTCAATTTAAACTCCTTTGGACTTTGCATATATCTTTTGATATTCATATTGTTTCTGATAGTGCATGCTAATGGCTCAATTGCCAGAGCAAATAAAAGTAGAGAAAGAGGGCAACCCTGTCTGATGTCACGCGTTAAAGAAAAAAATTAGAATTACTACCAGGGAGGTTAATTCTTGTTTGGGGAGCATGATATAAAGCTTTAAAACCTAGTAGGAATTCATCAGAAATACCATATTTAGGAAGCAGAGTATTTAAGTAGGGCCAAATTAACACTATCAAAAGCCATGTGTACATCCAGGTTGAGTATACAAACTGACCAAGAGTAAAGATTTGAATCTTGAATAATATTGGTGGCTAAACGAAGATTATCTGTAATTTGACTACCTGGGATAAAACCAGTTTGATCTGGTTGAACCAGAGAAATAATAACTTTGGCTAGTCTGTCAGCTAGTAAACTGCCAAAAATTTTTAGATCATTATTAATAACAGAAATTGGGCGAAAATGTTGTGGCAAAGTATGATCTTTATGAGGTTTGGGTAACAGGGACATGTTAGCTAATAACATTTCCTCAGGAAAGTGATTTCCTTGAAAAATAAAGTTAAATAATTTAGTTAAACGAGGAACTAAAATTGAACATTTTTTTATAAGTGGTAGAGAAACCATCGGGCCCGGTGCATTAGAAGTTTTAAGTGATTTAATAGTGTTAATTATCTCTAGGTCAGAGCATGGGGCATTAAATTTATCAGTTTGTTGTTTAGAGAGTGCGGGAAGTGAAATTCTGTCCAACCATGATTGAGAAGATGAATTAGGAGATGACTGAAGAGTAGAAAGTAGGTTCTTATAGAAATCCGAAAAGATATTCAACACCTCTTGAGGGTGGGAGACTAGATTTCCCGAAGCATTTTGTATACATGAGGAGGTTTAATTGAATGATTTAATTTTCTGGCAAACATGGTAGATGTGGAATTGCTACGGAAAAGGAATTTAGCCCTAGACCATCTAAGAGATTTTTTGGTATCAGATGATAATATAGTATAAAGCCTGCCTTTTATTTTGAACTTGGTTAAAAAGGTCTGGAGAAGGTGACTATGTCTATTATATAGACAGTCTAATTCTCTGGTAAGAATTCTGATATCAGACAATTTAGTTCTGTATTCTGCAGCAGGAACATTAATCAAGTGTCCTCGCATTACAGCTTTATGTGCGGTCCAAAGGGAAGTGGGAGATATATTCAAATTTGTATTAAGAGTAAAATAATCTTCCATATATAAAGAAAGTTGTGGTATAATTTCAGGAGCTGATAACAGAGTCATTAATGTGCCACCTGTATGGAGTGGGAGCTAAACCTATATGCGAAGTAGTGAAGGAAACAATATGATGATCTGTCCATGGGCATATGTGTATGTCTGCAGTAGAAGAATTTGCAAACAGTATGGGAGTACTGAAAATGTAGTCCAAATGGGCGTAACTATCATGTGGATGGGAATAGAATGTATAAGCCTTTACTCCAATATTATGTGCTCTCCATGTATCTATCAATTGGAAACTATTCAATGAGTGAGAAAGAGATTTATAAAATGCCTTGGTGGAAGGCAAAACTCTGCTTCTGTCTAATATAGGATGGGCCGTCAAATAAAATCTCCACCTTTAATAAGATATGGAGAATGATAACGATCGAGAATTTTAAAGCATTTTTTAAAGAAAGTGGCCTGAGATTCATTAGGGGCATAGACCGAGGCCACTGTAACAAGCCAACCTCTACATGAACCCTTCGGAATCAAAAAACGACTTTCAGGATATTTGTAAATTTTATGGTTTTCAAAAACTAGTGAATTGCAAGTAAAAATAGCCACACCATGGGATTTAGATGAATATGAAGTACAGTGAAACTGACCGTAAGATTTATCAAAGTACAATGGGTGATTAGAAGTTGAAAAATGAGATTCTTGTAAAAGAATTATATCTGCACTCAATCTTTTATAATGACGAAAGGCATTTTTACATTTTTGGGGCACCTTAAGACCCATTGTAACTTATTAAGAGCAAGCTAGATAGGTGTGGACTTGGTTATTTTATATTGAAAA
Source organism: Staurois parvus (assembly GCF_062004578.1). NCBI lineage: Eukaryota > Metazoa > Chordata > Amphibia > Anura > Ranidae > Staurois > Staurois parvus. The sequence goes on from NW_028318272.1 coordinate 1,283,929, forward strand.
AAATATGTAACGTTCTATAGAATAAAGGCCAAAAACAATCACCACATTATAACGGGCATCCCCACTATACTCCAATATGCACAGGTTATAACCAACATAACAGCATGAACATCCAAGACATTAGTGCATGTGCAACTCTGATTTATGATTATAAATACATATCTCTGAGTGATCTGAATTGATGTATTAGTTGACATAGACCTTCCAACTTGTAGAAAGTACCAATGTACAAACATAATAGCAAAAGTGTATGATAACATAACCAGGGGGTCAAAAGATAACCAGTAACCTTACCAAATAACAATTTTAAATGGACCTACACATCCAATACTCACCAACGGGACCGTAAGAGCAGGACCAACAGAAACCGTCTATGGATCGTCCCAAGCACCGATAGTAAGTATAAGGGGTAGTCAAACCACATGGGAGATGTACAGCTTATCTAGGATATCCAATATAATATATGGTGGTTAAATAACCATTCAGGCAGTATATATCCTATAAAGAAGGACAAAATAAATTAACCAAGAGAGAATGGAAGAGAGCGAGAGAAAAAAAAAGAGGGGTGGGGGGAAGGGAAAGGGAAGAGGGAGTTTGGGGGGGGGGGAGATCACTTATATCTTCTCTGTCGTTCATCTGCATTCCACCCCAAGTGATATAGATAGTTGATCATGATTGATCATAACAAACTTTCTTTATTGAATGAGCTATGTTCAGTTATGAAGGAGGGAAGACATTCTTTTAAGCCGCTAAATCCCTGACAGTCTGTCTCCATCTTCTTTGATCTCGATGTTAGAAAGGAGTAGACTATATAGGTGATGGACGAGGTGTTGCAGGAAGGCGTAGTGCTGGTTCAGGTTCTAAAAGTCCCAATATAATCAGGAGCTCTTTACCCTCGGCGACAGTGAAAATTGTATAATTAGTGCCATTATGAGGTACTGACAATTTAAAAGGAAAACCCTAACAATATCTTATATGAGCTGATTGAAGCACTGAGGTTATTTCTTTCATTTTGCGTCTTCTTTCTAAAGTAGCCGGAGAGATATTTGGAAATACTTGTATTTTGGAACCTTCTAATTCTATATTGGAGGTACTCCTAGATGCACATAAAAGTAAAAAGGTCCGGTCCGAGCATGTAGGCCCTTTACAAAATAGTCTAGAGTGGGTGACTGTGGACAAAGAGAAGGCAAATTTATTTAATACCTTCTTCAGCTCTGTGTATACAAAGGAGCATGGGGGAGCTCTTCTCCATAATGGGCATGGTATTGACACAGCTCCAGATGATCCACATTGGCTCACAATTGATATGATTCAAAAATATTTAGACAGTATAAAGGTGAATAAAGCACCTGGACCGGATGGCATACACCCACGGGTCCTTAAAGAATTGAGCTCTGTCATTTCAAAGCCATTGTTTCTCATTTCACCTATAAGGCCATTCACAACACTGCCCCTAACTACCTCACCGACCTGATTCCCAGATACCACCCTACCCGTACCCTTCGCTCTTCACAGGACCTCCTTCTATCTTGCTCCCTGGTCTCCTCCTCCCACGCACGACTGCAAGAATTCTCCAGGTCCTCCCCCATCCTCTGGAACTCACTACCCCAATCCATCAGACTGTCGCCTTCCCTCCTCACCTTCAGGCGCTCCCTGAAAGCCCACCTCTTCAGGGAAGCCTACCCCACCCTCACCTAACAGCCGCTGCCCTTCCCTCCTCCTATCACTCCATACCCCACAGCCATTTCCTCCTGTACCACTACCCCCTCCCTCCTAGATTGTAAGCTCGAAAGAGTAGGGCCCTCTTACCCCTTGTGTGCTGTTTGTTGTTACTGTACTGTTTCATGTATTGTCCCCCCCTCTATTGTACAGCGCTGAGCAAACCCTTTGGTGCTATATAAACTCGATATAATAATAATAATAATAATTTTTAGGGACTTTTTAATGACTGGCATAGTACCACTGGATTGGCGTAAGGCCAATGTGGTGCCAATATTTAAATAGGGGTCAAAATCTTTACCAAGTAATTATAGACCTGTTAATTTAACTTCTAAGTTGGGAAGATACTGGAGAGTTTAATAAAGGACCATATGAGTTCATGCTGGAAAAAAATATTTTAAGCAACAGACAGCATGGATTCATGAAAGGCAGAAGTTGTCAAAGAAATCTGATTTCTTTTTATGAGGGGGTGAGCAAAACCTTGGACAGAGGGGTGGCGGTGGACGTGGTATACTTGGATTTTGCAAAAGCGTTTGACACAGTTCCAAACACATGGCTAATGTGTAAGATAAAGTCTACGGGCTTGGAAAAATCCATATGTAAATGGTTAGAAAACTGGTCAGTCAGAGCTTTCCTTCATAAAGGTACATTTATCAAAGATTTATGATATTAGGGATGGTGTATATAACATAAATGTATCCTATAGTTATACTAAAAGAACAATACAGGAACTAAAGTATTGTTTTTTTTCCCTTAGTTTCTTGTTGAACTGCAGATTTCAGGTTAATAATAATTTAATAGGATGAGCATCAAAAAGTGTGTTAGTGACTAATATAGATAGGTTTTATTAAATTAAAAACACACTTGGAAAAAAACAATTTTTAAATAATAACTTCATTCCTTCTTCTGCAAGATGGTACACAATTTGGTGGTGGTATACCACACATGCACTGTAGAGTATTATTTCTGAGGTTGCCTGTGCTGAATCCAGTTTCCATATTGTATGTCAAATGTGGAATATGGCAGTGAGATCAAGATCACTGTTGCCAAAGCACCCAATACAGAGATACAGAAGGGGACCCACGCACATGTGGTTGAATAATGGAGCCTTGAGAGACAGATAATGGCAAGGCATGGCAGCAAAAGAAATGGACACTAACATTAGGGGAGACATAGAGATATTTGCTCCCAGCACCCTGCCAGAAGCCTTTTTCTCTTACCAGCATACCCAACATCCCTCAACACTCACTTTTGTACACTCTCTAATTGAACATCTGTCCCAAAACCACCCCTCCACTCTCACCACCACCCCTGTGGTGACCAGTCCACATCATCTACCACACCTGCATCATTGCTGTAATTACCACCACCTGTGCATGCTTACTGACCCTGATCTCACATCTCCCTCTGTACCTGCATCCTCCCTATTGTTACCCCACTCCCCCCCCCCAGCCTTTTCAACAGCCTCTTTTCACATTCATGCCTGTGCACACTTCTACTCTCACCACCATACCTGCATGTCCTTCTTCTAACCACCACATCTGTGGCCCATCCCCTCCAAAATACACTGTCTATACATTTACCTCCCCACCACTGGACTCTAAAGCAGTGGAGACATGTTCTCTGGAGCAACGAATCTTGCTTCTCTGTCTGGCTATCCAATGGACGTGTCTGGGTTTGGCAGTTGCCAGGAGAACGGTACTTGCCTGAATGCATTGTGCCAAGTGTAAAATTTGGTGAAGGGGGGATTATGGTGTGGGGTTGTTTTTCGGGGGTTGGGGTTGGGCTTGGCCCCTTAGCTCCAGTGAAGGGAACTCTTAAAGTGTCAGCATACCAAGACATTTTGGAAAATTTCATGCTCCCAACTTTATGGGAACAGTTTGGGGATGGGCCCTTCCTGTTCCAACATGACTGCACACCACTGCACAAAGCAAGGTCCATAAAGACACGGATGAGCAAGTTTGGGGTGGAGGAACTGACCTAAACCCAATAGACCACCTTTGGGATGAATTAGAGAGGAGACTGTAGGCCAGGCCTTCTTGTCCGACATCAGTGCCTGACCTCACAAATGCGCTTCTGGAATAATGGTCACACCTTCCCATAGACACACTTCTAAACCTTGTGGACAGCCATCCAGAAGAGTTGAAGCTGTTAGCGCAAATGGTGGGCCAACACAATATTGAACACTATGGACTAAGACTGGGATGCCATTATAGTTCATCTGCATGTAAATCAATTGTCCCAATACTTTTGGAAATATAGTGTGTATACAGTTGTGACCAAAATTATTCAACCCCCAATGCTGTAAAGGGGTTTAGGGACTATAGTGTACATTTGGAATTGTATTCAGAATCAAATCCTACAAGGACGTTGTAACTACCCAAATGCAACTAAAATGACATCAATTGTTTATGTAATACAGTAGTAAATGGTTCTTATGTGGTTTCTTCATTGCCACAATTATTCAACCCCTTAAAGACTACCACTCTGAAGAACAGAGGTTCATACAGGTGCTTTCCATCAGGTATTGAAAACACCTGTGGATGTCACCGAGCAGCAATCAAGCATAATAAGCACCAATTAGGCAGCTTTAAAATGACTGTGATACTCAGCTCCTTCTAGACATTTACTGGTGTGGTTACAAACATGGTGAAGGCAAGAGAATGGTCCAGGAAGACAAGAGAAGAGGTGATTTCTCTTCACAGGAAGGGCAATGGCTATAAGAAGATTGCAAAGATGTTAAACATACCAAGAGACACCTTAGGAAGCATCATTCGCAAATTCAAGGCAAAGGGCACTGTTGAAACGCTACCTGGTCGTGGCAGAAAGAAGATGCTGACTTCGACTGCTGTGCGCTACCTGAAGCGTAGAGTGGAGAGAAGTCCCCGTGTGACTGCTGAGGAACTGAGAAAAGATTTGTCAGATGTGGGTACAGAAGTTTCAGCCCAGACAATAAGACGCACACTGCGTAATGAAGGCCTCCGTGCCAGAACTCCCAGGCGTACCCCCTTGCTGTCTCCAAAGAATAAGAAGAGTCGACTGCAGTATGCCAAAAGCCATGTGGACAAACCACAAAAGTTGTGGGATAGTGTTCTGTGGACTGATGAAACAAAATTAGAACTGTTTGGGCCCATGGATCAACGCTATGTTTGGAGGAGGAAGAACAAGGCCTATGATGAAAAGAACACCTTGCCTACTGTGAAGCATGGTGGAGGGTCAATCATGCTTTGGGGCTGTTTTGCTTCTGCAGGTACAGGGAAGCTTCAGCGTGTGCAAGGTACCATGAATTCTCTTCAGTACCAGGAGATATTGGATGGAAACGTGATGCAGTCCGTCACACACCTGAGGCTTGGGAGACGTTGGACCTTTCAACAGGACAATGATCCCAAGCATACCTCCAAGTCCACTAGAGCATGGTTGCAGAGGAAAGGCTGGAACATTTTGGAGTGGCCATCGCAGTCACCAGACTTAAATCCGATTGAGAACCTCTGGTGGGACTTAAAGAAAGCAGTTGCAGTGCGCAAGCCTAAGAATGTGACTGAACTGGAGGCCTTTGCCCATGAAGAATGGGCGAAGATACCCGTAGATCGCTGCAAGACACTTGTGTCAAGCTATGCTTCACGTTTAAAAGCTGTTATAACTGTAAAAGGATGCTGTACTAAGTACTAAGATTGAATGTCACTTGGGGGTTGAATAAAACTGATAATGCTGTGAGCACAGAAAAGACATTTGTGGTTATTTCATTATAACTGTTATGTTATATTTGTCTGACCTACAAGTGCCTCTTTAATGTAAATGTAAGCAAGATGACTGAATGATCAAAAGCAATGTCAAACTGGCCAAAACACTCAATTTCAGTGGGGGTTGAATAATTTTGGTCACAACTGTATATACAGTATATATGTATATATATATAAATATATATATATATATATATATATATACTGTATATATATATGAATATAAAGTAAAGAGGCTAACATTTATATTTGTTAGTTTTACCAGCATCTCTATTTTTATGAGACTAATGGCTTGTTTAATAAGAGTTTTCAGTGCTGCCAGTCAGGTTGTGCAAAATGTTTTTACAATTTTTAAGCTTTTATCTAAGGATAAATAGTTAACAATAACTTTCCTAGGTATTGAAAAAGTTTTTTGTTTTGAGCATGAAGTTTTGTATACAATCCATATTGAACACAAAGGTTAATTCCTCTATAAAGAATGTTAAAGGTGTGTGTGTTCAGGGCTGCCACTGGTCCTCCTGTATGGGGCATAGGCCCCATCATTTCAGCGGTGGAGCATGGTCAGCTGAAAGCTGATGGGATGGAGAGGGGGGCACTACATAGGTTAATGCATAACCTATGTCCATAGTCTGAGAAATAACATTTCCTCTGAAGAAACTGCATAGCCCACAATCCCCGGGTTTCTAGTTAAGCTAGTATTGTGCAAGTGAAAGCTGCAGAGTAATTCAGTTTGACACTGACACGTGCAGGCACAGCAATGAAGGGGGGAGATGTGTTTCATCACATTAGCATGCTCATATTTGTGATGCACAAGGTAGGGAAAACCAATTACACAGGAAATATAATCACACTAATACCTAGTTAAAACAGCAACAAATATTTGAAAGTGTGTAGTGCTTTAAAGTTTGCCATGGATGTTAAAGGAAACATGTACGAAGTACATTTTTAAAATGTACTATGAATGATCAGTGACTGGAGCTGCCACTTCATAAGAAGAAAATATGGAAGCTTAAACCTCTTCTTAAGAATCATGCACTAGAACTTATCCTTTACTATTAAATAACTTAAAGCAGAAATACTCAAGCATACATTTTTAGTGTGTTAACTGTCTAGTGAGAAATGAGTGCACAGAGGTCTCACCAATATTTAATAATTCTCAAAACACTGGAAACTTGGAAGATTTGAAATGAGTACAGGATTGCTCGAAGTTATAGTGACAAGCCATTGGCCACACTAGCTTAAACTTAAAAAAGAAAGATCAAAGAGGATGGACCTAGCCAAAAAAATCAACAGTGATCTCATAAAAAAAAGTCTGCATAGCATGTGACGTGCATGTGATTTGAGAATATTTATTTTGCCAGCTGAACAGATGTAAAAAAACTAGAACTGCCCTGGGCTCATACAGGTTTTAGAGAACTTCAAAGAAGTTTGGATGCCAAACTTGAACCCCAATGAAATCAAAGTGAGCTGAATCTGTCAAATTTTCTGGACTAATGAGCAAGGGGGTGCAAAAATGGGATGCGCATTGCCCTGGGAACATGTACCAATACAAAAAATGTAAACTTAAAAGATGTGCTTAAAAATGTTTTAAAGCACTGATATTTACAGAGGGAAAAAAGTATTAAATTTCAGGCAAATTACATCTCTCTCCTGCCTTCTTTTTAAAAGAAAAAACAACACACAGACCCAAAAGGTCCCACAAAATACATAGCAGGCCTCTAAGGGTCTAGAGGACCTTTGGATCAACCTATGTGCAGTTTTTTCTTTCTTTCTTTTTTTTTTAAGAAACTGACAACTGCAATTTAAACTGTGTATTTATTTAATGTCTGATGTAGCACTTCCTACTGCAAAAATTAAAAAAATCAGTGTAGAGTGCCTCTGAGAATGTATGCCAAGCCATTTGAATATGGTATGGATTTTTTAATCCCACACACAAAAAAAGTCATGCATTTGGTCCCCCAGGAAATCTATATCAGACCCTCATTTTGAGCATGCAGTCTGGCTGGCCAGAATTAGAGCAGGACAAGTGTGCAGCTATCCCTTCCTGAACCAAACCAGACTATACTACATCAACATGGGGGGGGGCCTTGAAAATCATCTTGTCCTCATCTTGATGGAAACAAGGGCTTTTTCCCTAAAACCCCACTAGTGGTTGTGGGGGGTCTGCTGGCAGAGGCTTATTGGAATCTGGAAGCCCACTTTAATAATAAGGGAACCCCCAGAATCTATCCCCTACATGAATGGGTATGGGAAGATAGTACAGCTAATCATTCACAAAAAAAAGTCACCTAGAAATTAAGGTAACTAATTGTTTTGATCACTTGACAAGTCCTTTATTAAAAAAAACAATATCCCCCAAAATATTCCCAATTGTAAATCTATCACCAATCATAACGCCTGGCAACTTGCCAAAAAACCCCAGTGAAAACCTGCTGCACACGACCAGTCCTTACATTATATTACATAAATCAAAATTTACATTACATAAAGCAAAATTACACTTTCCTTAACTGCCAGTAAAAGAAAGGAGTGGGGACAGTGTTGACATCATTGCCCAAAAATGGGCATGGCCATTTTTAAGCATTGATGAAACCTGCTCTATTCCCTGTCCATTTGCTTACTTGACTGGGAATTCCCGGTTATGCAAATGATTAGACCAGGTGGCAACAGTGAGTGGTAAGGATGTGTCAGGTGCAAGCACCTGCTGCTTCCTTGACAACCATTGACAGCTGGAAGCTGGTACTTCATTCATGCCAAACACCCTAAACATTCGGCGTTCAGACAAATGTCTGAAAACTGAGCTCATCCCTACTGTTTCCACAACTGTGAAACTATGCAGGAGTTTGCTTTCATAATGTACTTTCAGCCCTTAAACTTAGGGCAGATGACTTAGAAGGACCAATAAGGGCAGGGGCGGACTGACAACTCATGGGGCCCCCGGGCAATAGGGGATCATGGGGCCCCTGTGTCCTTGCCCAAACTCAAAATAGCCTATGAAAAAGGTACCAGGGGCATCTCATGGGGCCCCCTACTGACCCCGTGCCCTCGGGGAGTGCCCGACTTTCCAAATGGACCCTGAATAAGAGTCTTAAATTTTGGATAAGTCAGACCCCCCACTATAAAAGGGTTATATTGCCAGGACCCATATTGACAATATGTTTCAGCTGAGGTGGGGAAAGCATAAAAATTGCTGCTGATAATGATAAAGTGTCTAGGGAGAACTTAGTGTAGGGCTTGTAGACACCAATTGGTCTCTACTGGGGACTACAGAGAAGAGGAGAAGCTGAGAGCTTCAGCAGGGAACCACAGCAGAAGTGATTTGAGCTGCTCTGTGCAACACTATTGAACAGAGTAGGTAAGAACAACATGTTTGTTCATTTAGTAAAATAAAGCCTTTGCAACCTCTTTAAGCTGTAACAAAGAATTAAAAAAGGTAAAAACTTTGTTTATCCCCCCCACCCCAAATTATCCCCCAAGATACACAATATTTGCTACCTACAGGACACTCAATAAGGGTTCGTATATACTATATTAAAATTGATATCCCTGTATACTGTGTTCACTAAGAAACCCATCCAAGAGTTTTTTTTAAACTATCTATTCCTCCTGCTGCAAATGCTACAATGCTAGAATCACCATTCAGAAATGTATATATCACTATCATATCTCTTAAACGTCTCTTCTCCAGGGAGAATAAGTTTAGTGCTTGTAGTCGTTCCTCATAACTGAGGTCTTCTAGTCCCCTTATTAGCTTTGTTGTCCTTCTCTGCACTGTCTCCAGTTCCAGCACATCCTTCCTGATGACTGGTGACCAGAATTGGACAGCATACTCCAGGTGTGTCCGAACCAGAGTTTTATAAAGTGGCAGGATTATAGTTTTATCTCTTAAATAGATTATCTTTTTTTATGCATGATAATATTCTGCTGGCTTTGCTTGCTGCAGCTTGGAATTGCATGCTATTGCTGAGTCTGCCATCTACTAGGACACCCAGATCTTTTTCCATCCTGGATTCCCCCAAGGGTTCTCCCCGTAGAGTGTAACTTTAAACGTTAAACATTAAACTTCATTTGCCATAAACTGTATCTACCCACCCAGGTCTTCTTGTAAAGTTACTGTATCCTGTTGCGAAGTTATTGATCTACTTAGCTTTGTATTTTCATCAAGTACTGAGATTACACTATTTATTACCACCGTTTGGATGCGCCCCTGTAACCATTTTTCTATCAATGTTCAAACCCTATGGTCCATTCCTACGGACCTTAGTTTGTAAATTAAGGGTTTATGGGGGACTGTATCGAATGCTTTCGAAAAATCAAGATATGCCATATCCACTAGCCTCCATTTATCTAGATGGCAACTTACTTCCTCATAGAATGTTAAGAGATTGGTTTGGCAAGAACGACCTTCCATAAATCCATCCTGATTACTACCATTTATTTGGTTTTCATCAGCAAAATCTTGGATATGGTCCCTTATCATTCCTTCCAATAGTTTACATACTATTGATTTTATACTGAAAGGCCTGTAGTTTCCAGGAATATATCTTGGCCCTTTTTAACTATTGGAACCCCTCTGACCCTTTGTCAATCAGCTGGTACCATTTCTGTCAGTATACTGTCCATAAAAATTAGGAATAGTGGTCTGGCTATAACCTGACTGAGTTCTTTGAGGACTCTCGAGTGTAAGCCATCTGGTCCTGGGGACATATTTGCATTAAGCTTTTAAAGTTTTTTTCAGACACCGGGTACACAAGGGTACATTCTGAGATACATTACTAATGATGCAGTCTTGACTACTATACCCCTCCTTTTCCTTTGTAAAGAGTGAGGAGAAGAATGCATCTAGTACAATTGCCTTCTCCTTGTCAATTCTAACCAACTTCCTTTCATCATCCTTTATGTTACCAATATGCTAGCTTATTGAATGATACTACACAGCAATTTGGAAAAGTCTGGAACCACTTGGCCCAATATATGAATATATCCCTGTCTGCTTAAAGTGTCATTAAACCTTAGTTTTTTTTTTATTAAAATACCAAACATGTCTATACTTACCTGCTTGGTGCAATGCATCCTCCATTTTTGGGGTTCCTCATGGGTGCTCCAGGTTTCTCCTCTTTGGAGGGTGCTCCCATGGAAACCTGCTTTCCATGGGGGCACCCATGCAGGCTTGCTCCAGAGCTGCCCTGTCTGCGTCCATTGACACAGGGCGGGCAGCTCAACCCTGCCCCCAGCTCCCTTGTCAAAGCAATGGCTCTCACAGCCAATGGCTTCCATTGGTATTAATCTGCCCAATGAGGAGGGAGCCAGAAGCTAAAGCCGCTGTTCTTGTGCACGTTGCTGGATCGGCTCGGGCTCAGGTAAGAAAAGGGGGGGCTGGGAGGAGCTGCAGTACATAAGGTTTTTCACCTTAATGCGTAGAATGCATTAAGGTGAAAAGCCTTAAGGATTTAGAACCACTGTAATATGCTATACAATGAACAGGGCTTACAGGTCTTCCACTATTTTTTTTTTCTTATTTCTTGTTTTTCATTACTATCTACTTTTCTTCTCTTCTTCTCTGTATTTTCTATTGAAAGTCACTGGGAAGGATATTTTTGAATGTGAGAATTGTGATCATTAAATATATTGTGCATTTGAAGTGCCTAATGGTCTAATACCTGATGTATCTTACTGTCTTATTTTCATAACTTTTTTGGATGACAGCACATTATTCATTGCTTCTTTCTTTTTACTTTACCATGTGACCATCTTCTTGGTGATCTTAAACCTTAATCTCATTGAATTGTATTTTTACTTTTGAAAAAAAAAAAAGATTGAACACAAATTGTGACAAAAGTGGGATATGCCTGAGCAATGTGCATCAGCACAAAAGTCTATAGTTTTTATTTTCAATAAAGGTAAAGGTCACTTGTCATACAGAGGCCACAACAAGTTGACAATGGAAAATAGGATTACATTAGCTCAAAACAAAAACGAGTTAAACATGAACAAACTGGGCAGTGTTTCTGGAAACATAAGTTCATGCAAGAAATGTTGGGCATGAGTGAGGTCCACCAAATGGATGACATCTAATGATTGTTAAGTAATACAGCAAAAGTATTGCAAACAGAGACAAGGACCATATATACAACATGGATCAATATAGCATAGATCCCAAGGGGCCTAGCAGCAAGAAAAAAGGGAGAAGGAATAAGAAAGGTGCTGGGGGGCCTATACAAACTGGACTCTAGAGGTGGCCTGAAGTTTTCTCTAAGAGAGTATGTTACAGGGAGATTTACAGGCAAGAGATTGTGAAATACATAGCATTGTCATCCCATTACACAAAGTGCCTAAACAAGAACCTTTATATTAGTATCAACAGCTGTCATTTTCATGAAAGTTAGCTATTAAAAATAGGCTTTATAAGTAATAATATCATGCTTATATGAGATTTTGGTAGTTGGGTTTAAATTTACTTTAACAAACTATGCTTGGGTTCTTTGAATTGCAGTGCAAGGGTACCCCTTTCTGTATGCACAGATCTGTACATTAAAAATCTATTCACAACAACTGATTGATAGCTAACTTAGATTATAACTTTATCTTGAGGTGATTAGAGCACAGCAGGCAATTGTTGCTGACAAGAACTGCAAGTTCAAGACAAGAGCTAACAGTTTCAAGTTCAGCACCTTTAAAAAACATAAAAAATACTCTGCACCAAAAACACCACATATGCTCATCCCAGGTGTACCACAATCCCCAGCCATATACCCATACAATGTTTGGTCTTTTCTTAAATGTATATAAAATAATTGTATTATTTGTATCGGCAACATGATATTTGGTAGTCCTCTGGGATCCAGATTTTTAGTTTGTTTTATTAAATTTCAGCTATTCAGTCACAGATGCAAACACATATTGGGCCACCTCCAGAGAGTGGTACATCCTTGATACCCAGTAGCCCACCCCTGGATATGCTAGATATAGCGTTTAGCTACAGCGTTGCTGTCCCTTTCAAAGTTTCCTTAACCAGGGAAGGGGGGGGGGCATTACCAGAAAAAAATAAAACCAAACATTCTTTACAACATTCTTTACAACAAAAAATTATGAAAAAAATGTAAATAATGTTAAAAATATGAGTGTGGATGAGAAAATGGCTGAGTCATAATCAGCGATTGACTATCAGCACTATAAAGTTTTTTTTCCTATATTTTTCAAAGGCCATTGGCCGCTCACACCTTGATTAAGTATTTTGTACAGGGAGTCACCCATTTAGCTTCCCCTGTTCATTCCCCTGTGGCTCCATGGTATCTGAGTTTGATTCTAAATCAGTAAAACAAAAAGAAATAAGATAATGAACACCCAAATCATAATGTCAGTGCATAAAGAGTTCATTGCATGAACAAGGGTGCTGAAACTATACATTGGGGTTCCTCAAAGAAGACCCAGGAATAATACACTTAAACTAAATAATAGGCAGCACCCCAAACAGCTAACTAAAAGGTTCATATATTTATAAAAAGAAGCATCATATAACGACATAACAATAAATTGTAGTACATGATCTCAGTACAGGATCTCCCCACAGTTCCTCTAGACAAAAGCAGACTCTCAGCTATAAGCAGCATATGCTATACATTAGAACAGGGGTGAAATTCACGTAAAAGAACAGCAAATAACAAACATCAATGTACATAAATAGATAACAGAAAAACCTAGTTTGAGACCCTCAGAACCAGGTGGAATTTGGAATCACAACATTTCATAGTAATAACCCCTTTCTCAAATAAGATTCACCTTTATGCATGTGGTACCCAAGCCATGTACAGTAACTATACAAAATGGCTCCAATACTCACTAGAACTGCCTCATGTCCCAGCTGGAGTGATGTCATATCTAAAGCAGGAAGTCTAACTTTTATGACATTACTTCCAGTCTACAACCTGTCTGATGCAACCTGCCAACCTCTGGAGGAAATAGCTAACCAGGGGTGGGGAGGTCATCCCATACTGAGAAGAGCAGACTGCTCTTGCTGTCTTAAATGGACACGCTCCAATCCTTAAACATTTATACATAAAATGTATTAAAAAAGTGTATGGAAGCAGATCTTGAATCCTACTCAAAAAATTATGGGGAGGGAACCAGCTCAACATAAACAGCCATCTAAAAAACAAAATACACAATGCAAGATAGATACATTAATGGTCATGTATCAAAACTAGAGCAGCCAGAATCTATAGCAAACGTTCATGGCAACTAATCAGTGTCTATCTTTCATTTTCAAACAATACTGTAACTTAGCAAGCTGAAGGTAAAAGCTCATTGGTTGTCATGCACAGCTGTTCTAGATTTGATAAATTACCATTCACTTTTTAAAATCTCCTGTTGAGTAAAAAAGAACGTTTCAGCCCTCAATGTTGTTCTGTGAAAAATAACATTTCTGCATCTGTACCTATAAATGATACAGCTTATACAATATTTTTTTCTCAGAAAACAAAGTTTTATTAAACCATAAAAAACACATACAAAAGACTATACCAGAGCACTGTAAGTTACATTACACATTCCAAACAGCAGTGTACATTTGGCACATCATCTACACACCCAAAGATAATAATTGAAAGATCCATAGCAGAATACATAGAATACATATATATATACTGTCATAAATATTATCACACATGTATAAATACCTGAGAGAGGGGATCATGGCACCTTCTAAACCTTACAGAATGTGGGCTATGATCAAGTCAACTGGAGCTGATCCAGGAACCTCTAGCCAAGGGGCCTATAGCTTGTCAAATTTACTACTACAACGTGTATGCTGGTAAATATATTTTTCGAGCTGAATAGTCTCCCCCATTTGGAAGATCCATTCCTTCAATGTGGGGGGATCCGTAGATACCCAATGTCGCAGAATCAGTATACATGCCTGAAAAAGGGTTCTAGCTACTGCTTGCTTGGGAATATCCGCAATTGGAAGATCACTCAAAATACCCAAAAGACAATATTTGGGGTCTTCCGGTATCTTTACCTGGAAAACCCTATAGATGGTGACCAAAACCTCCGTCCAACAGCGATGTAGTTTCAGGCATCTCCATAGCATATGTATTCAATTTCGATGATCCCTGCAGCACCTAGTACACATGGGATCAGCCTGCACCCCCATATGGAACAGCCTAACAGGAGTAAATGAACCTTTAGAAGTAGATATATTATTATTATACAGAATTTATATAGCGCCAACAGTTTGCTCAGAGCTTTACAAAATAAAGGGAGACAATACAGCAGCAATACAGTTCAATACAAGAGGGTTAGGAGGGCCCTGCTCCTTGGAGCTTACAATCTAAGAGGAAGGGGCTGGTGGTACAAAAGGTAATAAATGTGGGAATGGACTGGTAGAAGGAATAGAAGATTCCATTATTAGCTGAAGGCAGGATAGGCTTCCCTGAAGAGATAGGTTTTCAGAGATCACCTAAAAGTGGGCAGAGTAGGCGATAGTCTGATACTCTATAATAATAATAATAATAATAATAATAGATTGGGGTAGAAAGTTTCCAGAGGGTATGGAGGCTCTGGAGAAGTCCTGGAGATGAGCATGGGAGGAGGAGACAAGGGAGCTAGAGAGCAGGAGGTCGTGGGAGGAGCAGAGAGGACGGTTTGGGTGATATTTGGAGATGTAGTTTGGGGCAGAGTTGTAAATGGTTTTACATGTGATTGTTAATATTTTTAATTTTATTTGTGGGGCAATGGGAAGTCAGTGGAGGGATTGCCAGAGAGGGATGACAGATATGGAACGGTTAGTAAGGTGGATGAGTCTGGCAGCAGTATTCATGATAGACTGAAGAGGGGATAACTTGTGATTAGGTAGGCCAATGAGGAGGGAGTTACATTAGTCAAGGCGAGAGAAAACCAGGTAGTGAATAAGTTGCTTAGTAGTTTCAGAGGTTAAGAACAGGTGTATCTTGGAGATTTTGCAGAGGTGAATTCTACAAGATTTGGACAGTGATTGAATTTGGGGTTGAAAGGACAGATGGGAGTCTAGGATTACACCTAGTACCCTGGCATGAGGGGAGAAACTGATGGTTGTATTATTGATCTTGATGGAGAAGTCAGGGGAGGGGGCATGGGCTGGAGAGAATAGTATGAGCTCAGATTGAGTTTGAGGAAGTGGAGTGACATCCATGCAGATATGTCACTTAGTAGTTTAGTAATGTGAGAGGAGACTGAAACAATTAACTGAGGAGTAGAAGGATAGATTTGTGTGTCATCAGCATTGCGATAGTAATTAAAGCCATGGGAGTTTATCAAGTGACCAAGGGAGGAGGTGTAGATGGAGAGGAGAAGGGGTTCAAGGACAGAACCTTGAGGGACCCCTACATAAAGACGAAGTGGAGAG
Source organism: Staurois parvus (assembly GCF_062004578.1). NCBI lineage: Eukaryota > Metazoa > Chordata > Amphibia > Anura > Ranidae > Staurois > Staurois parvus. Next base: position 1,299,769 of record NW_028318272.1, read on the forward strand.
GAGGAGACAGAGTTATTGGCAACTCTGAATGAGCACTGCGATAGGTAGGAGGAGAAGCAGGAGAGAGCAGAGTCTCAGAGGCCAAGAGAGTGGAGTTTTTTGAGGAGGAGGGGATGGTCAACAGTATCAAAAGCCACAGAGAGGTCAAGTAGTAAGAGTGTGAAGTAGTGGCCATTGGTTTTATCAGTTAGTAAATCATTAGTGAGTTTTAGTAGGGCAGTTTCGGTGGAGTGGATTGAGTGAAAGCCAGACTGTAAAGGGTCAAGAAGGTTGTTGTCAGTGAGGTAGGAGCTCAGGCGATTGTAAATTAAGTGTTCTAAGAGTTTAAAGGTAAACGAAAACAGGGAGATGGGTCTTAAGTTTTTCAGGTTGGTGGTGTTCAGGGAGGGTTTTTTAAGTATGAGAGTGATGTGTGCATGCTTTAGAGGAGTGGGGAAGGCACCATTAGAGAGGGAGAGATTTAAGATGTGAGTGAGGGAGCATAGGATAGAAGAAGAGGGTGACCATAGTAGTTGTGAGTGGACAGGATCCAGGGGGCAGGTGGTGAGACAGGCTTCTGAGAAAACTTTAGTGACCTCTTCAATAATAGCAAGGTCAAAAGAGGAAAGTGCAGAGGGAGGTTTAGTATAAGGTATGCTAAGTGGGATGGATGTCTGTGCAGTGTAAATGCCCCTACGAATTGCATTAATCTTGTTTTTGAAATATAGCTGTGAGAGGTGTTGTGCTATGTTAAGAGAGGATTGCTGAACTGCCAGTAAAGCCTCTTCCCATTGTTCCCCATCCAACTGTCCAATATCCTGCTCCCATTGAGAGACCACAGTAAACGGATAGTTTTAAAGAAAAATATTCAGCAGCATAGTGTAGGAGTGGGAGATGAACCCTTTATACGAGGTTGCATCTTGCATAAAAATAAAAATAGGGGTGGGGGATAGCTCCCAGATATCCATACCTTGTTGAGCCCTCACAGCATGTTGAAGTTGGAAGTAAATGAATAGCATTGAGGAGGAGAGTTGTAATTGCGACTGGAGTTCTGCAAAAGGGCACAGCTTACCATTGTAAAAAATATGGGCTAAATCTGTAACACCATAGTGTTTACATTTGGGGCAATACTGTGTATTATACCAGATGGGGCTAAAGCTGGTAAATCCCGTAACGTGCTGCATCATTCTAACTTTTTCCATAAGGGCATAGGTTAGCAAACGTTTATTAGATTTACTAAAAAATGAGGCTTCAAGACCTTCAGCCACCTCCATAGCCACAGTGAGTTGCAAGAGCTTGGTGATGGGATCTCGGAGATTCAAGGCAAGATCAGCTGCTGGGTGTATGACTTGAGCAATATGTTGTAACTGAGAGGCTAGGTAATAGAGCCAGGGGTTAGGCAAGGCCAAACCACCAGCATCTTTTGGCAGCTGCAGTTTCTCTAATGTAACTCTAGGATGTTTTGATTGCCATAAAAAGGATTGGAAAATCGAATTAGTAATGGAGAACAATTTCAATGGGATAACCACAGGGGAATTATGAAGAATGAGTGACCAGTGACAGTGACAGTTTACCCCATATCTTAATCCAGTCCTTAAATCAGTTAAGAAGAGGTGTTGAATTAAAATGAAGGTAATCAAGAGGGCGTGGGGAAACCTGAATGCCTAAATACTTAAAGATGGAGGAATGTCCTGGATAGATAGCGTTTGTGGGTCCAGGAGCTTGTCTAGAGGCAGTAAGGAAGATTTGGACCAGTTTATAACCAGACCAGAGTATGTTTCAAATGTGGTGATAACCTTCATGCCTTCCTGCAGGGAGAAGGAAGTGTCACCCAGCATCAGCATGGTATCATCTTCATATAACATAAGTTGCCATAGCGAAAACCATGAATTAGGCTATTGGAGCGAATAAGAGCTGCCATGGGCTCAATAGTGAGGGCAAAAAGTAACACCCTTGCCTAGTACCTCTATAGAGAAAAAACTCTGGGGATACCCTACCCAATTCCCTTATAACTTCCGCAGGGGCGGTATAGAGGACCCATGAGATAAATCCTTCCCCGAATCCAAATTTACGCATTATTGCCCAGAGGTAAGTCCATTCAGTGCTGTCAAGGGACAACAAGGCATGGTCTCCCATATTGTCTGCTCTGGACTGTATATTAAGAAAGATTCTATGCAGGTTGACGACCGTTGACTTTTGAGGCATAAATCTGGACTGGTACAGGTGGATAATAAAGGATATGGCCTTATTAAGTCTAGGGGCCAGAACCTTCACCAGGATCTTCACATCACTTTGTAAAAGTGAGGTAGGTCTGTAGGAGCTGGGGTCTAGAGGGTTTTTATCTAGTTTTAAAATAAAAACTATAATGGCTTTGGTCATGGACAGTGGAAGGGAATGTTTTTCCATGGCAGCATTAAACACATCTAGTAATCATGGCAGGATAGACTCGGCATAGTATTTGAATACCTCTATGGGCAAACCATCTGCACTTGGAGCCTTTGAGATAGGGAACTGACTGGTTGCCAACTGGAGCTCCTCCAGAGTCAATGGAGTATCTAGTAGTTTTTTAGAAGCAGCGGAGAGGCACGGCAATTGGACATTCCAAAGGTACTCTGAAAGAGCATCGTCAGAATAGGTTTGTTTGGACTGATATGAAGAGAAATAGTAGTAGAAGGGAAGTTAATCAAGAATTTTGTCTGGAGAGTTGGTCACTGTCCCATCCCATGCTCTCGACACCCCAATAGAGAGGGATATTCGATGGAAATTTTTCTAGTTTTGCCAACAGGCAACCAGTCTGCTCACCCTCTTCATAGAAGGCCAGTTTAGAGAAGAAATACTTCCGCTTAGCAGTAGAGGAGAGCAGATACCCAAGCCTCCCTATTCTTATCTGAAGGATCAGAGATAAGTCAGCCTCTAAGAAGCTCACTGTCCATGCTGCCCATCCCTTCTGTGCATTGATAGACTGTATAACAGCCTTGATCTCTGAAATAAAGAGGCCTCTAAGGAAAGCTTCCCAAGTGGTGCAGACATTAGGGTTACCAGCATGGATATCCCAAAATAGTGCTATCTGGGCTTCTATTTGGTCATGGGATGGGAAAGGTTTAACCAAAGAGCATTAGGCTTCCATGGGGCTCTGGATAAAAAGGAGGGAGGGCGCACCTCCAGGGTCACAATTAGAGGGGAATGATCAGACATACCTCTAAGGGCATAACTAATATCCTGAATATAGCGTTCAACCAAGACGGAGCAAAGACACAAATCTATACGAGATAGGGACATTTTGATTTTGAAAAACATGAGAATTGTCTTTCTCCTAGGTGTTTATGGTGCCAAGGGTTTGTCCAACATACCTCTTCAATAAATTTCAACTGACTGTGGTGGCTGTCACTCTCTGCAGAAGATGGGGGATGTTTATCTAAGGCTGGGTCAAGATAGCAGCTGAAGTCACCAAATATAATACTGGTATATCCTTGTGAGCAAGTTGGTACCCTAGGATTACTCTCAGGATCAGGCTGTTAAAGGGCGGTGGGACATACACGAAAACTAAAATACATGTCAGAGAAAAAAGACGGCAAAACAGAATCACATTACGTCCATCTTCATCCAATACACAATCAAATTCCTGGAAGTCTATAGAAGTTTGTACTAGTATACTCACACCTCGTGAACAAGAGGTGTGGGTAGAATGGAATGCTTTGCCCACCCAGGAAAAATTCAACCAGGAAGTAGTGGCAGCCATGAGGTGGGTTTCCTGGAGAGTTCAAATGGTTGGTAGGCATTTATATAGCAAGATAAACACCATCAATCTCTTGAAGGGGTCATGTAACCCCTTAACAATCCAGGACAATACCAGAGTCATAGTTGTTACTAAAGAAACAATAAATCCAAAGAGAATGTAGAAGAACATCCTGTAGGGAAGAATCTCAAATAGGGCCTGGGTTGTAGCTGAGAGGCAGAAGGTATGCTCAAATCCTACCAAGCGTTGCAAGATCTGCCACCAGGCCCACAAGGAGCTAGATGGAAACAGTTGCAGTGCTCTGGGGTAGTAAAGCCAAATTAACAGAACAGATGAGTCTATCATGTACAAACAGGGAGCAAGGGACTAAAACAATAGGCCACGGGGGAAATTCAAGTCCAGGAAAAGCTGCAGATAGTGGGTATGTGGCCATTGTTCCGATAAATCAGAGAGGAACTAAAAAATAATAGTAAACAGGGAGTTCTATCAACCAGGGTTGCCATGGTCGCATACCGAAACACGGTATAGTAAGACAAATGGAGAAGTATTGCATATTGAAAAGCCATCTCTCTGTGGAAGAAAGAGAAGAAAAATGGCTATGCGTTCCAAGCCAATACAGTAGAGGTGACCAGACTCCCTCAGAGAGAAACTGTAGAAAGTTTCACAGGGTGTGTAGACTTAGTTCTCCTCAGCTGCTGGTCTCTGGGTTTGCCGAAAGAGACTTTCATTGGCATCAAGCCTGGCAGAGACCTCTGCCCCATTTTCAAAGAAGTGTGCCTGCCTCCTGGCTGTTATTCGTAGTTTTGCAGGATAAAGCATGGCATAGGAGGCCTGAAGTTGCTGAAGACGTTTTTTAATATCAGAAAATCATCCTCTGCATGTTTGTACTTTAGTAGAGAAGTCAGGGTAGAATGACACCTTTGTTCCATTAAATTGAATATTCTGCGGCTCCCTTGACAGCCTCAATATGATTTCTTTGTCTCTGTAATTCAGGAGACCTGCCAGCATAGGGCGGGGAGGTTGGCCCAGTGGAAGAGGGCAAGTGGGGACCCTATGTGCTCGCTCCACAGTATACAAGGGTGTGAAGGCCTCCTTCCCAAATACTTCTAGGAACCAGGTTTCTACAAATTCAGTGCGTTCCCGTATCTTTGAAAATCCTGCCAGTTCAGGGAGACCTCCTCCTTCAGACTACTGAATTGGTCCTTGAGATTGTTACTAGAGATGAGCGAATCGAACATGACGAAGTGGAATTCGTTTAGAAGATTTGGAAAAATTCGATTCGCGACGAATCCGAAGATTAGCAAACTTCGGATGCACGAATCAAATTTTCCCAAAAATGGCAGCGACATGTGTGGCGACAGGAGAAAATGGACAGAGAAGATGGGGCGGGGATCTCTGGGAAGGCGCGCAGACAAGGCGCGCTGACCCATAATGCATTCATGAGTCATGAATCATGACATGTGATCGCATTAGCCAATCAGCAGCCAGCCAGCCAGCCAGCACTGTGTAATGGTAGAGCTATAAATTGCGGCCATCTTCGAATTCTCCATTAGCCTCCGGTCATTCAAGAGAGACAGACCTCTGTGTATTGAGGGACAGAGTTAGGGCCACAGAGACTTTAGGGCCACAGAATCGTTACTCAGGGACACAGAATTGTTACTCAGGGACACAGAATCGTTACTCAGGGACACAGAATCGTTACTCAGGGACACAGAATCGTTACTCAGGGACACCGAATCGTTACTCAGGGACACAGAATCGTTACTCAGGGACACAGAATCGTTACTTATTGTACGTTCAAAGAGTTAAATCCATTTAGACGCCGGCTGGCAGTAATATTTTTTGGGTGATTAGTGCATTCCAGTGACACAAACGTACAGTTTCCAGCCAACGGCAAGCTGCAATTGACCGATTGTGTACAATAAATTGACTTTCTGCTTCACAACCACTATTGTACGTTCAAAGAGTTAGATCCATTTACACGCCGGGTGGCGGTAATATTTTTTGGGTGATTAGTGCATTCCAGTGACATAAACGTACAGTTTCCAGCCAACGGCAAGCTGCAATTGACCGATTGTGCAAAATAAACTGACTTTCTGCTTCACAACCACTATTGTACGTTCAAAGAGTTAAATCCATTTACACGCCGGCTGGCGGTAATATTTTTTGGGTGATTAGTGCATTCCAGTGAAACAAACGTACAGTTTCCAGCCAAAGGCAAGCTGCAATTGACCGATTGTGTACAATAAACTGACTTTCTGCTTCACAACCACTATTGTACGTTCAAAGAGTTAGATCCATTTACACGCCGGCTGGCGGTAATATTTTTTGGGTGATTAGTGCATTCCAGTGACATAAACGTACAGTTTCCAGCCAACGGCAAGCTGCAATTGACCGATTGTGCTAAATAAACTGACTTTCTGCTTCACAACCACTATTGTACGTTCAAAGAGTTAAATCCATTTACACGCCGGCTGGCGGTAATATTTTTTGGGTGATTAGTGCATTCCAGTGACACAAACGTACAGTTTCCAGCCAACGGCAAGCTGCAACTGACCGATTGTGCTAAATAAACGGACTTTCTGCTTCACAACCACTATTGTACGTTCAAAGAGTTAAATCCATTTACACGCCGGGTGGCGGTAATATTTTTTGGGTGATTAGTGCATTCCAGTGACACAAACGTACAGTTTCCAGCCAACGGCAAGCTGCAATTGACCGATTGTGCTAAATAAACTGACTTTCTGCTTCACAACCACTATTGTACGTTCAAAGAGTTAGATCCATTTACACGCCGGCTGGCGGTAATATTTTTTGGGTGATTAGTGCATTCCAGTGACATAAACGTACAGTTTCCAGCCAACGGCAAGCTGCAATTGACCGATTGTGCTAAATAAACTGACTTTCTGCTTCACAACCACTATTGTACTTTCAAAGAGTTAAATCCATATACACGCCGGGTGGCGGTAATATTTTTTGGGTGATTAGTGCATTCCAGTGACATAAACGTACAGTTTCCAGCCAACGGCAAGCTGCAATTGACCGATTGTGCTAAATAAACTGACTTTCTGCTTCACAACCACTATTGTACGTTCAAAGAGTTAAATCCGGTTTTATTTTTGGGGTGCTTATTGAATTAAAGAGTATGTCAGACAACACGCAGAGGAGTGGCAGAGGAGGCAATGTTTCAGGAGCAAGCAGACGTGGCAGCAGAGGAAGGGGTCGAGGCAGCACTAGTCGCAGCCAGAGGCCAGTGCTCCCGGTGTCATCCAGCGGTCGTGTCTCCACCGACAACCCTGCCGTCATCGATTGGTTGACTCGGTCGTCTTCCTCTTCCCAGGTCACCTCTGACACCTACAGCCATCGGTCGGTGGGTACGTCAGACACAACCGTTAGTTGGCATGGCCCGGGAGCAAGCCCACTGAAATCACGTGTCCTCGACCTGCCCCTGTCCTTTGGTGTTCCCTCACCAAGTGAAGTATCGCATGCTGTGGGCTCAGCCCCACTGTACAGTGAGGAAGAGCTAACAGAGGGCGGTCAGGAACGGGGGGAGACATCCGCCTCTTCAGCAGCCAGGCGAAGAAGTACTGGCGAGGAGAGTGGCTCGGTAACCGGTCTAGAGACAGGTCTGTCTCCTGACCCACACGCAGCCGAGGGGGCTAGTAGTGACGCGAAGACCCTAATTGATGATGATGAGGCTGATCGCACTTGGCAGCCTCGTCGTCATCAGGCTATTGCTTCCGCATCATCAGGAGAAGAGGGTGCCAGCTTGCCAGCGAGCAAAACAGTCGGTGGGTTGCCCAGGAGGCAGCAGGGTCGCAGCAGTGTTAGTGGAGGCAAACGGCCACGGAGTAGAGCACCAGCTCCACTGCAGCCTACCACCACGGCCAGTAGTGGTGCCGGTGTGCACGGAGGAAGTAGCAGTCAGCCAGTGAGGAGTAGCGGGGGCAAAGTTTCCTACTCGGCGGTGTGGCAATTTTTCGTCAAGCCGCCCGAGGAAGTAAACGTAGCCGTATGTCGACTATGTGGCCAGAAAGTCAAGCGTGACCAGGGGGCCCATGTTGGGACTACAGCGTTGCATCAGCATATGCAGCGTCGCCATTCCGTGGCCTGGGAAAACTGTGATAAAGATACGGTGGTTCTGCCTGCCCCAGAACCCGCTCCATCACCCGCTCCGTTACTTGCTCCGTCACCCGACGTCAATCGCCCTCTATCAGCCAGTCAAGGCTCCAACACCTCTGCTGAGGGGAGTTGTCGCTCGTTGGCATCTTCCGCTCGTTCAGATGCTCCTTCTCCTGCTACTCCTCTTCACGGATTCCGTCAGCAGTCTTTCTTGGAATCCGTTTCCAAGAGACAACAGTTTGCGAGCACGCACCCGACGGTGCAGAAGCTGAACGTCCTCCTGTCCAAGTTGCTGGTGCTGCAGTGCCTCCCTTTCCAAGTGGTGGACTCAGCACCTTTCCGAGAAATGATGGCTTGTGCCGAGCCGCGGTGGAGAGTGCCAAGCCGGCATTTCTTCGCCAAAAAGGCAGTGCCAGCCCTGCATTCACATGTAGAAGAGATGGTGGGCCAGTCTTTGAGCATGTCGGTCTCTGCCAAAGTGCACGGCAGCGCCGACGTGTGGAGCTGTAACTACGGTCAGGGACAGTACATGTCATTTACGGCCCACTGGGTGAACGTGGTGCCGGCACAGCCGCACCAGCAACTTGGACAGGTCACGCCGCTTTTGCCTCCACGTTTGCACGTCCTTGGTCCAGCAAAGATGTCCGCCTCTACCACCTCTTCTTCTGCCATGTCCTCAGCCGCCACCCCCGTGCCAAGTCCCATTACCCGACCGGCATATCACATGTGCAGGGCGCAACGGTGTCACGCTGTGCTGCACCTGGTATGCCTTGGCGAACGTAGTCACACAGGGGAGGAACTTCTGAGTGTAATGAACAGAGAAATCGACAGATGGCTGTCTCCGCGCAAACTGAAAATCGGAACCATGTTGACCGACAACGGAAAGAACATGGTGTCTGCTCTGCGTCAAGGAAGGTTGTGCCATGCGCCATGCATGGCTCACGTGTTCAACCTGGTTGTCAAGCGGTTCCTAAAATCCACCATCCCACTGCAAGACATCCTTAAAATGTCACGTAAACTTTGCATGCATTTCAGCCATTCCTACACCGCAAAGCACACCCTCCTTGAGCTGCAGCGGCAGAACGGAATTCCACAGCATCGCCTGATCTGCGACATTGCAACAAGGTGGAATTCAACCCTACATATGTTAGACCGCCTTTACGAACAGCGAAAGGCCATCACCGATTTCCTGAGGTTACAAGCGGATAAAGGTACTCCCCTGTGTAACTTAGATGTCAGCCATTGGCAGCTCATGCGTGACACCTGCCGCTTGCTCAGGCCCTTTGAGGAGGCCACGCTATTCGTGAGTCGGCAGGACTATGGGATGAACGACGTCATTCCTCTGTTGCACGTCCTGGAACAAATGCTGTTAACAATGGCTGGTCAGGGTGCGGTAGACGTGGCGCACAGATCTCAACGCCACATGACCCCTGTGGGGGCAGGACAGGAAGAAGAGGAGGAGGTAGAGGAGGACATTGGTGCTCAGGAATTATTGAGTGAAATGGGTGGTTTTTCCACTCAGCGGACAGGAGTGGAGGAGCAGGAGCATCTGGTAGAGGAGGAGGAGGAGACAGAGGACCCAGACGCACCGTGGCAGTATGCTGTGGAGATGGAGGCAGGGAGTCCCTCGCATTCCTTGGCACAAATGGCCCATAGCATGCTCGGTTGCTTGCGTAGCGACAGCCGAATAATAACCATCAGACAGAGGGATGACTTTTGGCTGTCCACCTTGTTGGACCCTCGCTACCGTTCAAAAATGGTGGCCTTTTTCACACCTGCTGAGAGGGAGGCCAAAATAAAGTACTATAAAAACCACCTATGTAGTCAGTTGGTCTCTGCCTTTCTGCGCCAACGTCCATCCTCAGACACTGTGGGCCCTGTGCGCTCGCGTTCCACTGCCATGGCAGCAGGGGAGGGGTGGGGTGGTAGGAGCAGTGGCAGCTCCACCAGCAGCGGCTGCCTCAGTCTGCAGTCGATAATGAGTAGCTTTCTTCACCAGCGCAGTGAGGAAACTACTAACCAGCCGCAGCAGCCGCAGCAGCAGCAGCATCAGGTGGACCTGGAGCAGGACCTCAAACAACAGGCTTGGGCCTACTTGGACAGCACCCTGCCAACCGAGGTAGACAATCCCCTTGACTACTGGGCAACGAAACTTGACCTTTGGCCCCAACTAGCTGAATTTGCCCTTGAAAGGCTGTCATGCCCGGCCAGTAGCGTGGCATCGGAGCGCGTGTTTAGTGCGGCAGGAGGTATTGTAACTCCGCGGAGGACACGACTGTCCACCCAAAGTGTGGAGAGACTCACGTTTGTGAAAATGAATCAGGCGTGGATTAGTCTGGATTTCAAACCACCAGTTCCTGACACAACTGACTAAATCCGCCATGAATCATGCCCTAAACATGTTATTAGGGACAAATAGGCCGCTGTCTTTACAACTTTATAATTCCATGAAGTATATAGCCCTATCGGCCACTTTCTGGCATCCAGTTGCTGTAGCCCCCATCACCACACTGTGCCACGGGCCCCTGTACCACCTGCTCATACTGCTGCCAGATCCATCCTCTGCCATGTGCGTCTTTGTCGTCTGCTCACGCTGCTGGGTTCCAGTTTTAAACCTAGGCCTGTGTATGGCTTCCGAATACTGCTGCATCCACCGCCACCCTGCGCCATGTGTCTCTGTCGTCTGCTCACGCTGCTGACGGCTTCCGCTTTTTAACCGAGGCCTGTGTTTGGCTTCCGAATACTGCTGCATCCACCGCCACCCTGCGCCATGTGCCTCTGTCATCTGCTCACGCTGCTGACGGCTTCCGCTTTTTAACCGAGGCCTGTGTTTGGCTTCCGAATACTGCTGCATCCATCGCCACCCTGCGCCATGTGTCTCTGTCGTCTGCTCACGCTGCTGACAGCTTCCGCTTTTTAACCGAGGCCTGTGTTTGGCTTCCGAATACTGCTGCCTCCACCGCCACCCTGCGCCATGTGCCACTTTCAGGTCTCCTTACACTGTTGGTGGGTTCCATTTTGTGATAGGGTGCTGTATGGCCTTCCATTGCTGCTGCCTCCACCGCCACCGTGCGCCATGTGCCTCTGTCGTCTGCTCACGCTGCTGACGGCTTCCGCTTTTTAACGAGGCCTGTGTTTGGCTTCCGAATACTGCTGCATCCACCGCCACCCTGCGCCATATGTCTCTGTCATCTGCTCACGCTGCTGACGGCTTCCGCTTTTTAACCGAGGCCTGTGTTTGGCTTCCGAATACTGCTGCATCCACCGCCACCCTGCGCCATGTGTCTCTGTCATCTGCTCACGCTGCTGACGGCTTCCGCTTTTTAACCGAGGCCTGTGTTTGGCTTCCGAATACTGCTGCCTCCACCGCCACCCTGCGCCATGTGCCACTTTCAGGTCTCCTTACACTGTTGGTGGGTTCCATTTTGTGATAGGGTGCTGTATGGCCTTCCATTGCTGCTGCCTCCACCGCCACCGTGCGCCATGTGCCTCTGTCGTCTGCTCACGCTGCTGACGGCTTCCGCTTTTTAACCGAGGCCTGTGTTTGGCTTCCGAATACTGCTGCATCCACCGCCACCCTGCGCCATGTGTCTCTGTCGTCTGCTCACGCTGCTGACAGCTTCCGCTTTTTAACCGAGGCCTGTGTTTGGCTTCCGAATACTGCTGCATCCACCGCCACCCTGCGCCATGTGTCTCTGTCGTCTGCTCATGCTGCTGACGGCTTCCGCTTTTTAACCGAGGCCTGTGTTTGGCTTCCGAATACTGCTGCCTCCACCGCCACCCTGCGCCATGTGCCACTTTCAGGTCTCCTTACACTGTTGGTGGGTTCCATTTTGTGATAGGGTGCTGTATGGCCTTCCATTGCTGCTGCCTCCACCGCCACCCTGCGCCATGTGCCTCTGTCGTCTGCTCACGCTGCTGACGGCTTCCGCTTTTTAACCGAGGCCTGTGTTTGGCTTCCGAATACTGCTGCATCCACCGCCACCCTGCGCCATGTGTCTCTGTCGTCTGCTCACGCTGCTGACGGCTTCCACTTTTTAACTGAGGCCTGTGTTTGGCTTCCGAATACTGCTGCATCCACCGCCACCCTGCGCCATGTGTCTCTGTCGTCTGCTCACGCTGCTGACAGCTTCCGCTTTTTAACCGAGGCCTGTGTTTGGCTTCCGAATACTGCTGCCTCCACCGCCACCCTGCACCATGTGCCACTTTCAGGTCTCCTTACACTGTTGGTGGGTGCCATTTTGTGATAGGGTGCTGTATGGCCTTCCATTGCTGCTGCCTCCACCGCCACCCTGCGCCATGTGCCTCTGTCGTCTGCTCACGCTGCTGACGGCTTCCGCTTTTTAACCGAGGCCTGTGTTTGGCTTCCGAATACTGCTGCATCCACCGCCACCCTGCGCCATGTGTCTCTGTCGTCTGCTCACGCTGCTGACGGCTTCCGCTTTTTAACCGAGGCCTGTGTTTGGCTTCCAAATACTGCTGCATCCACCGCCACCCTACGCCATGTGTCTCTGTCGTCTGCTCACGCTGCTGACGGCTTCCGCTTTTTAACCGAGGCCTGTGTTTGGCTTCCGAATACTGCTGGCTCCACCGCCACCCTGCGCCATGTGCCACTTTCAGGTCTCCTTACACTGTTGGTGGGTTCCATTTTGTGATAGGGTGCTGTATGGCCTTCCATTGCTGCTGCCTCCACCGCCACCGTGCGCCATGTGCCTCTGTCGTCTGCTCACGCTGCTGACGGCTTCCGCTTTTTAACCGAGGCCTGTGTTTGGCTTCCGAATACTGCTGCATCCACCGCCACCCTGCGCCATGTGTCTCTGTCGTCTGCTCACGCTGCTGACAGCTTCCGCTTTTTAACCGAGGCCTGTGTTTGGCTTCCGAATACTGCTGCATCCACCGCCACCCTGCGCCATGTGTCTCTGTCGTCTGCTCATGCTGCTGACGGCTTCCGCTTTTTAACCGAGGCCTGTGTTTGGCTTCCGAATACTGCTGCCTCCACCGCCACCCTGCGCCATGTGCCACTTTCAGGTCTCCTTACACTGTTGGTGGGTTCCATTTTGTGATAGGGTGCTGTATGGCCTTCCATTGCTGCTGCCTCCACCGCCACCCTGCGCCACGTGCCTCTGTCGTCTGCTCACGCTGCTGACGGCTTCCGCTTTTTAACCGAGGCCTGTGTTTGGCTTCCGAATACTGCTGCATCCACCGCCACCCTGCGCCATGTGTCTCTGTCGTCTGCTCACGCTGCTGACGGCTTCCGCTTTTTAACCTAGGCCTGTGTATGGCCTTCAATTGAAGCTGCTTCTGCTCCGCCACTCTGCCATTGGACTCTTGATAGTCGTCTCCCCACGCTGCTGCTGGGGGGACTTTTTAACATAGGCCTCTGTATGGCCTTCAATTTTAGCTGCTTACGCTCCGCCACTCTGCCATGGGCCCCTGTACCGCCTCCTCATGCTGCTGCCAGGCCCGTAATCTGCCATGGGCCCCCGTACCGACTCCTCATGCTGCTGCCAGGCCCGTAATCTGTCATGGGCCCCTGTACCGCCTCCTCATGCTGCTGCCAGGTCCAGAGTGTCTCATGGGTCCCTGTACGGCCTCCCATTGCTGCTGTCTCCATCGCCACACTCTGCCATGTGCCACTTTCAGGTCTCCTCACACTGCTGGTGGGTTCCATTTTGTCATAGGGTGCTGTATGGCCTCCCATTGCTGCTGCCTCCACCGCCACACTGTGGCTCCACACTCTGGTTTTGGCCCCGTGACTGCCCAAATGAGTGAAGTGTGCGGTGATTCTAAGATCGACGGCACTCATCTGCATGTCATACTGACTGACAGTATTATTTCTCTTCCCCAGCAGACTCCAAGGGCATTTAAATTAAAGGTACAGTGTTCTGCGCTAATATAAAGGCTCTCTGAAGCCTAGAAACACCCTTTTTATAAGTTAAATTTGCAGCGAATATATTCGCCTCGAATCGAATTTATTCCGCGAATTCGGCGAATCAGCCGAATCGAATTTTTGAATAATTCGCTCATCTCTAATTGTTACCAGAGGCTGTGCATTTGTTAACTGCTCTCAGAATATCTGATGATGTAGGTTGTTCCCCATCCTCATCTTCCTCCTCAGCCTCCTCTACATCTGTACTGTATGCAGCGAATCAAGCTCATCTTACATGGTGCCTGCGGCCTGTACACCACTATCCGCTTCTTGTTCGGTGTCAGAGAGCTCTGAGAGAGGGTCGGCGGTGACTGGAGCAGCTTGTTCAGAGGGACCTGACAGTTTTTGAGCATAAAAGCGCATATCCCTAGGGGGATCCCCCGAGGAAGTATTAGGCGTCTTAGCAGGTTTACTTACAGCCACCTTCTGTGCCACGCGGGGTGCGCTGTGGAAGGGCTTGCACGGCGCCATGTTGAAATTCAGGCCGCAGTCCTTCATCCTTCATCCTTGTTCCTGCTAGCCAGCATGTCAGCAACTGCGAAAGCAGACGTATTGGGTCATCAGTGATGGGGGAGGAGGAAGTGGGAGCCAGGCTCAGGGGTCCACAGTGCTGGGAACAGAATTAAATCAGGATAATCTCCGGGAGCTCTGTGAGGTACGACTGCTCACATGCCATTCCTGGCCACGCACCCACTAATACACTATTAAAGCAGTAATAAACACTACCAAAAAATGCAGGTTAATGAGGTAATGTGCTAATATCCACTGCATGCTAGCTCATTATAACAGACCTACCTTTCAGATGGAGCCCTCCAACACTTAGCTGTCACTGCTTCAGACACTTCCATCCTTAACCAGTCTTTCCTTCAGGTTTGTGCTATGCAACCATATGAATATCCTGGCCATGAGGACATCCTTCCCTCGCATGAAATACTGGCACACTCAGTATTTCATGAATGCAGGGAGAATTATGCATGCACCAGTGTTGTCATGCCAATGTTATTATCTACTAAATGATATAAGTTCAAGTGTCCCTCCATGGCACCTACAGGCAGTGGCATAGCGTGTGTGTGTGTGTGGGGGGGGGGGGGGGCAGTCAGTACAGCCTCCCCGGGTGCTACATTTAAATGGGTGCAGAAATTAGTCCCGAGTGTTCTGGGTCCGATGCAGACCAAGCAATCAACTCTACATCCTCTTGAGAGGACAACAGCTCTAGGTGTCATGTAGAGATGAGCGAATCGAACCAGGCGAACCGGAATTCGAGTCGAATTTCAGGAAATATTCGATTCGCGGCGAAACCGAAATTTTGCCTACTTCGGGTGCGCGAATCGAACATTTCCCGATCAGCCGTCAAAATTGTCCCTGCAGTGAGCTCCGCTATTTCTGACAGTTCTCTGACAGAAGGAACACATGTTTAGCGGTTGAAACATTGTATCTATTAGTTTACATTTAGGATACAGATGTTTCAACCACTGTACATGTGAAGAAGCTGTGAGAGAACTGTCAGAAATAGAGGAACTCTGCACATACACTTTTTGCCGGCTTGGAATTATTCTTCTTTTCATCCTACTTCTTCTTCTTCTTCATCTTCATCCTCAGAAGAAGAGGATGAGGATGAAGAAGAAGAAGAAGAAGAAGAAGTAGGATGAAAAGAAGAATAATTCCAAGCCGGCAAAAAGTGTATGTGCAGAGTTCCTCTATTTCTGACAGTTCTCTCACAGCTTCTTCACATGTACAGCGGTTGAAACATCTGTATCCTAAATGGAAACTAATAGATACAATTTGTATCTATTAGTTTCCATTTAGGATACAGATGTTTCAACCGCTGTACATGTGAAGAAGCTGTGAGAGAACTGTCAGAAATAGAGGAACTCTGCACATACACTTTTTGCCGGCTTGGAATTATTCTTCTTTTCATCCTACTTCTTCTTCTTCTTCTTCTTCTTCATCCTCATCCTCATCCTCTTCTTCTGAGGATGAGGATGAAGAAGAAGAAGAAGAAGTAGGATGAAAATAAGAATAATTCCAAGCCGGCAAAAAGTGTATGTGCAGAGTTCCTCTATTCTGCAGATACACTTAGAGGAGCTCTGCAGATACACTTAGAGGAGCTCTGCACGTACACTTTTTGCCTGTTTGGAATTAATCTTATTTTCATCCTACTTCTTCTTCTTCTTCTTTATCCTCATCCTCAGAAGAAGAAGAAGAGGATGAAGAAGAAGAAGAAGAAGAAGAAGAAGAAGAAGTAGGATGAAAATAAGAATAATTGCAAGCCGGCAAAAAGTGTATGTGCAGAGTTCCTCTATTCTGCAGATACACTTAGAGGAGCTCTGCAGATACACTTAGAGGAGCTCTGCACATACACTTTTTGCCGGCTTGGAATTAATCTTATTTTCATCCTACTTCTTCTTCTTCTTCTTCATCCTCATCCTCATCCTCAGAAGAAGAAGAAGAGGATGAGGATGAGGAAGAAGAAGAAGAAGAAGAAGAAGAAGTAGGATGAAAATAAGAATAATTCCAAGCCGGCAAAAAGTGTATGTGCAGAGCTCCTCTAAGTGTATCTGCAGAGCTCCTCTAAGTGTATCTGCAGAATAGAGGAACTCTGCACATACACTTTTTGCCGGAAACCGCTGTATGGAGGGAATGTCCCAGAACTGTCATAAATAGTCTATTTCTGACAGTTCTGGGACATTCACTCCATACAGCTGTTTCAACCGCTGTATGGAGGGAATGTCATAGAACTGTCATTAATAGTCTATTTCTGACAGTTCCATGACATTCCCTCCATACAGCGGTTGAAACAGCTGTATGGAGTGAATGTCCCAGAACTGTCAGAAATAGACTATTTCTGACAGTTCTGGGACAATCACTCCATACAGCTGTTTCAACCGCTGTATGGAGGGAATGTCATGGAACTGTCAGAAATAGACTATTAATGACAGTTCTGGGACTGTCCTTCCATACAGCGGTTGAAACATTGTATGTATTTGTTTCCATAAATGGATCCATTTATGGAAACAAATAGATACAATGTTTCAACCGCTGTATGGAAGGACAGTCCCAGAACTGTCATTAATAGTCTATTTCTGACAGTTCTATGACATTCCCTCCATACAGCGGTTGAAACAGCTGTATGGAGTGAATGTCCCAGAACTGTCAGAAATAGACTATTTATGGCAGTTCTGGGACATTCACTCCATACAGCGGTTGAAACATTGTATCTATTTTTTTCCATAAATGACATTCTGCAAATACACTTAGAGGAGCGCTGCAGATACACTTTTTGCCGGCTTGGAATTAATCTTATTTTCATCCTACTTCTTCTTCTTCATCCTCATCCTCATCCTCATAAGAAGAAAAAGAAGAAGTAGGATGAAAATAAGAATAATTCCAAGCCGGCAAAAAGTGTATCTGCAGCGCTCCTCTAAGTGTATCTGCAGAATGTCATTTATGGAAAAAAATAGATACAATGTTTCAACCGCTGTATGGAGTGAATGTCCCAGAACTGTCATAAATAGTCTATTTCTGACAGTTCTGGGACATTCACTCCATACAGCTGTTTCAACCGCTGTATGGAGGGAATGTCATGGAACTGTCAGAAATAGACTATTAATGACAGTTCTGGGACTGTCCTTCCATACAGCGGTTGAAACATTGTATGTATTTGTTTCCATAAATGGATCCATTTATGGAAACAAATACATACAATGTTTCAACCGCTGCATGGAAGGACAGTCCCAGAACTGTCATTAATAGTCTATTTCTGACAGTTCCATGACATTCCCTCCATACAGCGGTTGAAACAGCTGTATGGAGTGAATGTCCCAGAACTGTCATAAATAGACTATTTATGACAGTTCTGGGACAATCACTCCATACAGCTGTTTCAACCGCTGTATGGAGGGAATGTCATGGAACTGTCAGAAATAGACTATTAATGACAGTTCTGGGACTGTCCTTCCATACAGCGGTTGAAACATTGTATGTATTTGTTTCCATAAATGGATCCATTTATGGAAACAAATACATACAATGTTTCAACCGCTGCATGGAAGGACAGTCCCAGAACTGTCATTAATAGTCTATTTCTGACAGTTCCATGACATTCCCTCCATACAGCGGTTGAAACAGCTGTATGGAGTGAATGTCCCAGAACTGTCAGAAATAGACTATTTATGACAGTTCTGGGACATTCACTCCATACAGCGGTTGAAACATTGTATCTATTTTTTTCCATAAATGACATTCTGCAGATACACTTAGAGGAGCGCTGCAGATACACTTTTTGCCGGCTTGGAATTATTCTTATTTTCATCCTACTTCTTTTTTTTCTTCTTATGAGGATGAGGATGAAGAAGAAGAAGTAGGATGAAAATAAGATTAATTCCAAGCCGGCAAAAAGTGTATCTGCAGCGCTCCTCTAAGTGTATTTGCAGAATGTCATTTATGGAAAAAAAATAGATACAATGTTTCAACTGCTGTATGGAGTGAATGTCCCAGAACTGTCAGAAATAGACAGAAACTGTCACAGAACTGTCCTTCTTCTCATCCTTCTCCTTCTTCTCATCCTTCTTCTCATCCTTCTTCTCATCCTTCTCCTTCTTCTCATCCTTCTCCTTCTTCTCATCCTTCTCCTTCTTCTCATCCTTCTCCTTCTTCTCATCCTTCTTCTCATCCTTCTCCTTCTTCTCATCCTTCTCCTTCTCCTTCTTCTCATCCTTCTCCATCTTCTCATCCTTCTCCTTCTCCTTCTTCTCATCCTTCTCCATCTTCTCATCCTTCTCCTTTTCCTTCTTCTCATCCTTCTCCTTCTGCTTCTCCTTCTCCTTCTCCTTCTTCTCATCCTTCTCCTTCTTCTCATCCTTCTCCTTCTCCTTCTTCTCATCCTTCTCCTTCTTCTCATCCTTCTCCTTCTTCTCATCCTTCTCCTTCTCCTCATCCTTCTCCTTCTTCTCATCCTTCTCCTTCTCCTTCTTCTCATCCTTCTCCTTCTCCTTCTTCTCATCCTTCTCCTTCTTCTCATCCTTCTCCTTCTTCTCATCCTTCTCCTTCTTCTCATCCTTCTCCTTCTTCTCATCCTTCTTCTCATCCTTCTCCTTCTTCTCATCCTTCTCCTTCTCCTTCTTCTCATCCTTCTCCTTCTCCTTCTTCTCATCCTTCTCCTTCTCCTTCTTCTCATCCTTCTCCATCTTCTCATCCTTCTCCTTCTCCTTCTTCTCATCCTTCTCCTTCTTCTCATCCTTCTCCTTCTTCTCATCCTTCTCCTTCTTCTCATCCTTCTCCTTCTCCTCATCCTTCTCCTTCTCCTTCTTCTCATCCTTCTCCTTCTCCTTCTTCTCATCCTTCTCCTTCTTCTCATCCTTCTCCTTCTCCTCATCCTTCTCCTTCTTCTCATCCTTCTCCTTCTCCTCATCCTTCTCCTTCTTCTCATCCTTCTCCTTCTTCTCATCCTTCTCCTTCTCCTTCTTCTCATCCTTCTCCTTCTTCTCATCCTTCTCCTTCTTCTCATCCTTCTCCTTCTCCTTCTTCTCATCCTTCTCCTTCTTCTCATCCTTCTCCTTCTTCTCATCCTTCTCCTTCTTCTCATCCTTCTCCTTCTTCTTCTCATCCTTCTCCTTCTTCTCATCCTTCTCCTTCTTCTCATCCTTCTTCTCATCCTTCTCCTTCTTCTCATCCTTCTCCTTCTCCTTCTTCTCATCCTTCTCCTTCTCCTTCTTCTCATCCTTCTCCTTCTCCTTCTTCTCATCCTTCTCCATCTTCTCATCCTTCTCCTTTTCCTTCTTCTCATCCTTCTCCTTCTGCTTCTCCTTCTCCTTCTTCTCATCCTTCTCCTTCTCATCCTTCTGCTTCTTCTCATCCTTCTCATCCTTCTTCTCATCCTTCTCCTTCTTCTCATCCTTCTCCTTCTTCTCATCCTTCTCCTTCTCCTTCTTCTCATCCTTCTCCTTCTTCTCATCCTTCTTCTCATCCTTCTCCTTCTTCTCATCCTTCTCCTTCTCCTTCTTCTCATCCTTCTCCTTCTCCTTCTTCTCATCCTTCTCCTTCTCCTTCTTCTCATCCTTCTCCTTCTTCTCATCCTTCTTCTCCTCATCCTTCTCCTTCTCCTTCTTCTCATCCTTCTCCTTCTCCTTCTTCTCATCCTTCTCCTTCTCCTTCTTCTCATCCTTCTCCTTCTCATCCTTCTCTTTCTTCTCATCCTTCTCCTTCTTCTCATCCTTCTCCTTCTCCTTCTTCTCATCCTTCTTCTCCTCATCCTTCTCCTTCTCCTTCTTCTCATCCTTCTCCTTCTCCTTCTTCTCATCCTTCTCCTTCTCATCCTTCTCCTTCTTCTCATCCTTCTCCTTCTCCTTCTTCTCATCCTTCTCCTTCTCCTTCTTCTCATCCTTCTCCTTCTCCTTCTCTTTCCTCATCTCCAAGGGCATTTAAATTAAAGGTACAGTGTTCTGCACTAATTTAAAGGCTCTCTGAAGCCTAGAAACCCTTTTTATAAGTCATCTTCGTAGCGAAGAAATTCGCATCGAATCGAATTTCACACTGGAATTCGCCGAATCAGCCGAATCGAATTTTTGAGAAATTCGCTCATCTCTAGTGTCATGTAACAGACACCAGTCCTGTCATTGGCACCACAAAGGACTGGTTAGGGGAGATGCAGGGCTTTGGGGAAGTAGGAGGGGTGGGTCAGGAGAGGAGTGGATCTGACAGGGGCTGAGTGGAGCCCCTGGAAGGAAGTGTCTTCTGTCCGTCTCTCAATGACACCATGGTGATGTGGACTTGAACTTCTCACTCTGGGCTCCTTGAGTCCTGAGCAGCACCACCCATGACCAGGCAATGCAGGTGCTGAAGAAGAAGGGGAAGGAGGTGACCTTGGAAGGTGAAGAGCCTGGCACTGACCCTTCCTACTTACCTACCTCTACCACTCTCCACCTACCTACCTCCTCCCTACCCACACCAACCCATCTACCTCCCTCTACCCCCCACCCTACCTAACTACCTCTACCCCCACCTACTTCTCTCCTCCACCCACCTCCCTACCTCAACCACCCCTCCACCCACCCACTTACCTATTTCCCTCTACCACCTACCTTCCCTTTCCTGACAGCCACTCATGACAAAGCGGCGCAGGTGCTGAAAAAGGTGGGGAAGGAGGTGACCCTGGAAGATGAGGAGCCTAGGCGCACATGTCACCCACCTACCTACATCTATTTCACCTATCCCCTCAACCTACTGTACCTACCTCTATCCCACCTCCCCTCTGGACAGCCATTCATGACCAGGCAGTGCAGGTGCTGAAGAAGATGAGGAATTAGGTGCCCTTGGAAGGTGAGCTGCCTACGCACTAACTCTGACCCTTCCTTCTCTACCTCCCTCAAACCACGACCCTAGTGGAAGGGACTCAAGGAGTGCTAAAAGTCCACAGGTTAGGGGTCGCAAATTACTTGCCTTGCCCCAGGCTCTGACAATCCACACTATGCCACTGACTACATGTTAAACATTTTCGAAGCTTACCTGTAGGTCAAAGTTAAAAGTTTTATTTCAATACCACTTTAAAGCCAAAGTGCAGTCAAAAAACAAAACAGCACAAGGGATATAACTTACAGTCAGTAGGATATACTCCTTGTGCTGATGCCTCTTCCATTAACTGAAATCCTCCTCCATCTATGCCCCCCATCCCTCTACTGTAATATTCCATTACCACATGGGTTAGAAACAAACAAAATAACAAACTAGCAAAAAACATGCACCATTCTACGAAATGTTTCACTATATAACGGGACCAAAGACAGTACAGTGTACCAAGGATCGTGAGTGAAAATGCCTGAGACCATGACAAACATTTAGTATGGAAGGTAGTCAGGCTTTGAGTATGCTGTGCAAAAAATCTTTGATACGAAATTTGAATATTATCCTGTGTATAACTTGCTATCTGTATGTGAGTAATTACTGTCCAGAATTGCACAGGAGAGGTGTTTATGGTCAGACTCAATAAAGCCAAATGTGGGGAGGGAGATATGAGAATCCCCATGATTTTGGATATAAGGAAGTAAACTGAATTCCAAAAATGGTGTACACTTGTACAGTCCCATAATATATGGTATAAATTGTCAATATTCCCACATTGTCTCCAGCACAGAGGGTAATTGTTTGGGTATATCTTAGATTGTTTATAGGCAATCAAGTAGCTTCTATTCCCATTCTTTCTACCCAGAAACTCCATTCATAGAAACCAGAAAAAAAGAAAAAAGAAGAGGGAGCTGATAAATGCAGTATTAAATCTTTAATCGGTAAAAAGTACTTAAAAATTGCCACTCTCATGTAAAATAATGAAGCAAGGCACATAGGATTCTCAGATGCAAATGCACCACTCAGCTCTCCTCCAGAGCCTGGAGTCAGCTCTGACCAACTAGCAGGGAATCACCACTACTTTGAGGTCCCTCCCTACCAATTGGAGCCACATTTAACCAGCTCAGGGAAACCCCATGACTTCATCAGATCAAGAAATTTCTGGGTGGGAGTGTGGGTATAGCTACATGTTTTGGGGGTCAACCCCCTTTCCCAAGCTTTTATAGAAGCCAGTACTACAGCTACTATATATGAAAAGCCATCTATGAATGGAGGACAGGCAGATGATTGAAAGGGGGAAGTCCCTGTGACACAACACGTCTAGGTGAAAATTACATCAGACACTGGACCAGGAACCCAGAACTGCACTTTGTTTTAACATAGTTGGCTGTAGCTCTCAAACTGTGTGGGATATCGATTTTAAATGTGGGTGGTTTACTTTTTTAGTAAAAGAGATTTATTCAACTAGTACATTATGGATAATGTGACCTTTAATTGTACTTTTGAGCTGTTTTGGGGAGAAGGAACATCTGAGTCCTGGTTGGAGAAGAGCAGCACCTGGTGTCAATGGAGATGTTACATCTTGCTGTGTATAAGCTCCTTAGTGTTAAGAGGTCATAGTGATCTAGTGAGAGTTTCATCTGTATACTGCTTTGGGCAGTGGCATAGCGGGGATTGTTAGCACCCATGACAAGGCATGTAATTTGCACCCCCTAAATCATGGACTTTTAGCACTCCCTCTAGAGTGCCCCCTTGGTAGTACTAAAGGGACACTTTGGAGGTTGAAAGAGGGCACTCTGCAGGATCTATGGGTAATAGCTAAGCACCTCCAGAGTGCCCCCTTAAATCCACCAGAGTGCCCCCCGCAAATCCACCTGAGTGCTCCCCTACATCCTCAAGAATGCCCCTTACATCCTCCTTCAGAGTATCCCCTTACATCCTCCAGAATGCCCCTTGCATCCTCCTCCAGAGTGTGCCTTTGTTCCTCCATAGTGCTCCCTTAGTTTCTCCAGAGTGCTCCGTTCATGCCTCCAGAGTGCCTCTTTACATCCTCCAGTGTGACCCCTTACATCCTCCTCCAGAGTGCCCCCTTAGTACCTCCACAGTGCCCCATGAGTACTTCTGTATTAAGGGGGCTCTCTGGAAGATGTAAGGGGGCACCCTGAAGAATGTAAAGGAGCACTCAGGAGGCACTAAGGAATCACTCTGAAGGAGGATGTAAGAGGCACCATGGAACATGTAAAGGGGCACCCTGGAGGCACTAAGGGGCACTCTGGAGACACTAGGAAAGTATCTCCAGAGTGCCTCCTTCAGAGAGCACTGAGGAGTGAAGGTTGGCGTTGATCCCTGTCATGCAGACCAGCCTGTTCCTTCCATGTCAGTGTTAGGAGCAGCAGAGCACAGCGCCCACCTCCTGGCAGCCCTATTACTATCCTGCTTGCCCTCTCCCTGTCACAGGCCCAACATTCACCTGTTATCTTAACTTTACCTAGGAATTATTGGCTCCTCGTTGGTCTCACTTCCTGCAGCAGATGTCCGTCTTTGCAGTGAAATGCAGGGAGGAGGGGCAGGAAAAGCCCTTTCTGCACACTAAAAAGCAGCCAAAGCATCAGAGCTCCAGAGTCCAGGCACTGCATTGCTCCACTCAGGTCAGCCCAGCAGCTTCTGCCACTATTTTCTTAGTTTGGGGGCCTCCAGCACTGACACCACCGGGAATCTGTTGGAGGAGAACACAGAAGTGCACCCTTCTAAATGTTGCGCCCAGGGCAACCGCACCGGCTGGCCCACACACACATGCTATGCCACTGGCACTGGGAAATGAGGTTGAATATTAAAGGAGAGGAGGAGTGGCTGATATGAAAGTGTTCTTCACATCTTGATGGAGCTGGACTTTTCGTAGATATAAGACTTTATGCACATATGCGGATGTGGGATTATTACTATATTTGTTTATAAGTTTTATTTGAACATAGTATGTTTTATAATTACATATAAAGTACAATATTTAATATTGAGCACTATAGTTTTTCATGTATATTTGTGAATGTATTACTGTGAAAGAGTTTATTTGTTACTGGTGGAATTTAGTTTTTGTTTTTTTTAGCGCTGGTTATATTGTCATTATATTTGTACATATCCTCAGGACCAGAGTGCAAAACAGCATGTATATATAAAAATAAAAATAAAAGAAAGCTACATTTCACACAAAACAAACCCACACATTAAACTGTATGTATACACAGAAGAAGGAATCTGGCACTCAAGGATGGAAAAGGAACTCTATGGCTGACCATACACTATACAATTTGATTATACAAACTCTGAACAATCTCCCCTAGATCCAACAAAACCATGGAATACATGGACAAACCTAAACAATCCATTTAACTAATATCAAATTGGGAGACCCTTCTACTACACAGTTGGTTGCAGATCAGATTGTGTAGTGCATAACCAACTCATCAGTACTGGCTGGGAAAATGTGTTTGAGGGACTTGTGTGATTTTGTAAAGTTTGACTGAAGAAGAACCTTGTTTGTTGGGTGTGTTAATTTATAAATTTGAGTAGGAAAATTTGGTATTAATTTAGAAAAAAATGTGGTGGTTCTGAGTAATTTTGAGGAGAAAAGACAGCTATAGGTCAAATGAATGTTGTGCTAGTGAGGTATAGAAATATCATAGATATTTAAAATGAATGTCTGGAAATAGTTTTAAGGGGTGAGAAGGTGTGAACTAATATATAAATAGTGAACAGAAATTGTGAAAGATGACTAGTTGTAAGATCATCCAAAAATATTGATAGTGAACAGAAACATGTCAATGTGAAACATGGATATGTCTGGGGAGTTAGTGTGTACAAAAGAGATGGCAGAAATTGAATTGCCTTAATAGTCTCACTGTGGCCATTAGGAACTAGAGTATTGTATAGTTTCATTGCTCCATTAAATCCCTTGCCTATTAGCCTTGAAAATGGCCACAATGATTTTAAATATTTGCTCCCCCTCCTATTGACTTTAGTGGGGTTCAGATTAAAATTTGCAATTGCTGGAAATTATGTCCTCAACAAACAGCCTTCCAATTGAACCCAGACCAATACACTTATCACTAATGGTATCTATTGATAATTCTTTGAAACTCTGCTTTTTGCAGGTTCTCTCTGGGAATTTCACTCTAAAATATCTCTCCCCTGCATTGTATGTCTTTAGAACAAAGATGTGAACTTGTCTCAGTATTTTTGGGATATATGTTTATCATATTATGATGATATTGTTTGTGATTGTGTAAAGCATTTTGAACTCATGTACATGGAGACAATCTAAACTGTATTGCTATTGATTAGATACATGAGAGATATGTGTTGTAGTGGGATATAATATTACCATAGCATTTTATCTAAATGTATTTGTTTACAATAAATAATCCTTAGGGTGACACAGCTTTGTCAAGGTTCTTTATTTAAGATATAATTTTCAGTAATATTACAGTCCTAGTTATTCAGGTCCATTGCAGTCTGTAAAACAGTATATCCTCGTTATTCTGATTTCTTTTTTGGTTTTACTCTAGACTCTAGATATTATTGGGGATTTTAAGGCCATTATTTGTTTCACAAATTTATACTTCAGCCTACAAAAATGGTTATAAATATTGTATATTACACATTTCATTCATTGACATTATTTTTCTTTAGAAATGTTTAAAAAAATCAAACCAACAAGAACCTCACTTAAATCAGAAAACAGACTGGAACAATTCAAGAACAATATTACTTGCGGTAGCACATTTATTGAAATGCAGAATTATGTATAAAAATTGATGTGAGTGTTACAGAACTTAAAAAACTCCCATGGGAAATGTACAACTATTCAATGTCCTAGTGGTTGTAAGATACAAATTTCAGGCAATCTGACATTTTTTCAAAGCTATAGTCAGTCATGTTCCAGAATCTATATAGAGAAATAAAGCAATGCTTGTGCTATTACAATAACCATTCCACTCATGTAGCTTGTGTAAAACAAAAAGCAATTTTTAAAAGTGCTAGATGCAACTGTTCTATACAATGGATTCAAAGACACTTGTGTTCCATTTTCAATCTTGAAAGCCACAGTACCATATTACATGCACTTTGCTAATGGCTGTACACTAGATTACAGATCTCCTTTTTATGTAATAGTTTTAAAATGTCATCCATATTTATGTGTTGACATCTAAAATCTTGCTCTAATAGACCTTTATACAAATATTTGTTGACAAAACAGAATACATAATGGTATATAGCTTTGAAAATTGTTCAGTATATCAACATATTATCAGAGAAAAGCACTTTTCAAGATGATTTAAAGTAAAATTGTGATTTGGACACTAAAATAGCTCTGAAAGATCAGAGCTTTTCCAACATAACAAAATAATTACTGCATGTTGACATAAAACAGTAAATAAAGAAATAACCTTTTCTATTAATATAAAATCATGTTTTTTATTGATCAAACATAGTAAATAGACGTTTCTTCAATACTTTACCTCAATATAGGTCAAATCAATTTTATCTATTTTGACAATACTACCTAGCAACAAATAATTTAAATTAGAAAGTTAATTTAAAATAGCATCTCTAGGACTCTGGTGTAGTTGTTGAGAAAGAAAGACACTACAATGCATGAACTAACTGACTAGCCAAGTAATAAATCATCAACGTTTCATAGTTGATAAGGTTGAATAAAGCCACCAGTCCATCTAGTTCAACGTATGTAGGTGTGTGCATGTGTGTCTATTTCAATACCATTTTCCAATATCCCTGTGTATTGCATTTGCTAAAGTGCCAACCTAAGAGTTTTTTTTTTAATTATCAACACTTTCCACTTACATCACTGACTGTGGAAGGGTGTTCCGCATCATTACTACACTAATAGTAAAGAACTCCCTACACAGTTTAAGGTCGAACCTCTTTTCCAATTTCATTGAGTGGCCCAATGTCTTCTTAAGCTCCCTGAAACTGAATAGTTTGCTCACTATGCTAGAATCACCATTGAGGTATTTGTATATCACTATCATGTCTCAAGCATTTCTTCTCCAGGGAGAATAAGTTTAATGCTTGTAGTCATTCCTTGTAACTTACTAGCTTTGTCACCCTTTTTTGGACTGTCTCCAGTTACAGCATATCTTTCCTGAGGATTGGCGACCAGAACTGGACAGGATATTCAAGATGTGGTCAGACCAGAGTCTTGTAAAGTGGTGGATTTTTAGTTTTATTCCTTGAGTAAAGACCCTTTTTAATCCTAATTTTCTTCTTGCTTTGCTTGCTGCAGCTTGATATTGCATGCCATTGCCGAGGCTGTGATTTACCGGACTCACAGAGGTTTTTCCATCCTGTACGGTTCCCCCAGCGAGTAACTTGCATTCATGTTTTTGGCCCCCAAGTGCATTACTTTACATTTTTGAACATTAAACCTCATTTTCCATGTAGTTGCCCATCTCATCATGTTATTGAGGTCTTCTTGTAAGGTTTTGCTGTGAAGTAATTGCCATGCCCAGCTTTGTATCATCAGCAAACTCTGAGATTGAGCTATTTATAACAACATCTATATAATTTATGAATAATTTAAACAGAATTGATCCCAGGACAGAGCCTTGTGGTACACTGAATGCGTAGTTAGTGTGAAGGCATGAGTGAAAAATCCCAAATTTATTACAATGGGTTTTGTACCCAAGCAGACAAAATACAAACTGGGGAAGGTAGAGAAAGTGTTACTGTCTAGGCATAGCAAAAGTGAAAAGAAGATGTGAATATACAGAAATATGTAGGTGTTGCACTACATAGGTGTTGCACAAACATAAAGGTGGTCACAGCTTTTCAAGATAGATGTTCTATGTGGCATCCCAAAAGTGTCATCTTCTGAAATGGCTCAAAAGAGGGCTTTAACATTAAAAGCAAAGAAAAACACACCACTCTCAGTGTAGTATTAGTAACTGTGTAGATGGGGGCTTATCCTCCATTTTCTTCACATACATTGTCATTATAACTCCTCAGCTACTAGACTAGGGAGGGTGTGCTGGCACCATTCTTTTTGCACTGGGCATTTTCAAGTATATCTCCAGCTTGGGGCTGCAATAGGTATTGTTGTGGTTTTGTACCGAAAACTAGCTGTGTTGATGTAACTCTGGCCCACAAATTAGAAAATTAACAATATAAAACATCGAGTTTAAAGTTTTGAGAAGGAGGAATGCTGAAAAAGGATCCTTTTCATTTTCCTAAAATCTTGCACGCTTTCTGAAATATGCGTAAAAAAAGAATAAAGATGATTACATTTGGGAGAAAGTCATTGATGTTGGTCATTGTGGCAGAAAAGCATGGTGTCATTGGCTCAGCAACTAAGCAGCTACAGGTTGAGACATTACAGGTGGCAGCTATAAATAAGACATTCATATACAGTACAAGTCATAATGAAAGCTATGTATTTCTCACACAAAACATTTTTAATGTCATGTACAAATTGAATGAGATTTCTGAAGGTCTTATTGTGACAAAAGTTCCTATGGGGTTTTCAACTGAAGATTAAATCAAAGTAAGGGATGCCGTTTGCTCTTTCTGTGCCTATTAGGAATCATGTTACAAGCAATAATAAGACAGAAAAATGCACCTAATTTAAATATGCACTGTATAGATATTGAAAACACTTTGGTGACACAAACCAATGTATCTGGATTCAGACAAGCGCGCCTGTGCATATACAATTATTATCCTATAGTGTGCATAAAGATTTGGGCTAGCTGATGCACCAGTCCAGTAGATTTTAAGTAATTGTATGTTTATATTGCTTTTTAACAATAAGAGGATGTATTCATAATAAACGTAATTTTGTTTTATAAATATTGTTTCGTGATGTGCCTATAAAGTCCAATTAATAGGAATTGGCGGAGACTCTATTCTTCTCCACCAGTTTATTTTTTTTATACTTAGAGGTGTGGTTTGAGAGTTTGCTGGGGAGGGAGGGGGGCAAAATATGGCCAGTAGGCTTAAAAGGGCCAATAGAAAGGCTTTTGACTAAGCCAACCCCCTCACGATAGTGTCAGTGAGTTTGAAGCTAACAAAAATGCATAGGGAAAGATTAGGGTCAGTTAGAAAACTGTACTTTAATTCAAAATTGCTAGCTTATTGGGCAATCAACCTTTTTGTTGCCTTTTCTTTCTTTTTTTTGTTCTTATTGATAGTGTATTTTTTGTTAAATGTTTTTGTGTGGTTTATGTGAGGTCAGTGGCCAATTGCCTGCTGCCCCATCCATAGTAAACTTTTTTTTTCTTCTTTTTTTTTGTGTTCTTGCTGCAAGGCTTCCCTTTAAAAATGGCTTTTTATACAAGGGGTGGTATTTTTGGGTTGTCATTTATTGTAAGGGGTTTTTTTTTATGCTGATAGCTTTAATTGTTTTTTTTGGCTTTTGTTTTAGAGTAGCAGTTTGGCATTTTCATTTCTTTTGTGTTGTTTCATTTAATGTTGATTGGGCCTTTTTTAAGATTGAGGACTCTCAAAGATGAGTAGTCACTTGTTACTGACTAAATGTGTTCTTGGAGCTGCCATTTTTTTGTCCACTACATCATTTGAAAGAACAAAGTTAAGTGCAGGAGCAGTGTGCATCTAAACCATTTCACCATGTTACTCATATTCATTGCATTTCTCTGTTTCCACTGATAAAATAAGGGATAGGCATACACTCTTTAGGTCTACTAACCCTAATTAAAACTGTCCTGCTGCTGGCCAATTTAACACTACTATATTATCTGCAGTCTCTTAATTCTTGTAGTAAAACCCCTGCCTATACTCTTTGGGGTTAGATTACTAAACGTAAATTGGCTGCTTGCTTAGTGAATACAGAAATAAAAACAGTTTGCAAAGAATACCCAGTCATGTGAAGAAAATAAAAAGCAGCATTTTTGCTTGGACATCAGGACATGATTGGCTAATGCAGAGCTTTACCTCATTCACTAAACGCTAACATTCTCTTGAAAAATGCAACTTCCCTTGCAAAGTGAACAACATATTTGCCTCTAGTATATTTTGCCCTGTTATCTCTGTTTAAAACTGTTTTGTTACTAGTCAATTTTACACTGCTGTATCTACTTGATTATAGAAAGGAATTAAGATGATATACCACTGTAAAATCTCTTAATTATTGTGGTAAAGACCCAGCCTGTCCTCTTTTTCTCTAATTAATGTAGGCTTAGCCTTGCTAATTACAATTGTCCTGCTGTTGTATCATCTACAATCTCTTAATTCTTAGAGAGCTTAATAGAAATTGACCAGCAGCAGGACAGTTTTGGATCAGTGAGAACAGGGGCAGCCACAATGAACTGGTGGCTAGTTTTTATCAGCTGGTCAAAGTGAGTCTATTACCAATTGATTAAAACATGTAACATGTATCACTGCTACCTACCACAATTGTACAGTGCAGGATACATGGCTTGTATTCATAGACCATGGGTTATATGCAGGTGACCTTCAGGTCAATAGACACTGGAGTAAAGCCCCTAGAATGCATGTATATAACCCCACCCACCCTATGAGATTCCGTATTTTAGCTAACGTCTTAGGTGATGGACCTGTTCTCCTTTGGAGAAGTAGTTTTCTTTTCTATTTTTTTCTATGAAGATTCTATCACAATCTGACTGCTTGCTGACCAGGGGCGGACTGACCATTGGGAACTCGGGCACTGCCCGAGGGCCCAGGGTCAGTAGGGGGCCCCATGAGATGCCCCTGGTACCTTTCATAGGCTTTTTTGGGTGTGGTTTGAGTTTGGGTGAGGACACAGGGGCCCCATGATCCCCTATTGCCCGGGGGCCCCATGAGTTGTCAGTCCATCCCTGCACTGGATCCTTCTCTGCAACTATTGTTTTGGTCCACCCAGCAGCATGAAGATAGTGTGGATGGCATGGACCACCTCACCCTTTTCCTGAGGACTGCATGACTGAACAGACTTCTACTAAGGAGGTGAGTAATATTGGCTTGGGGAACCAGGGGCTATACATCCACCAGGATTACATATGCACAGGGCTCATGTTCTAGGTCTTGGCTATGAAATGCACATATTTGCTCCCCTAGAGCAGAAAACCGCTTTGCCCCAGACTTCCCTAAGCCTCAGAGAACACCAAGGTCCTGGAATTCAAATGAGCAAATATATCTGTCTCCTCAGACAAACTCTAACAAACTCTAGGCAAACTCTTTTTTTTAGATACATTTTTTTAGGGTTTCAATTGCATCCAAAAAAGTGAAAAGGAGTACACATGTTGAAAAAACAGGAGACACTATGAACCAGAATGATTGAGAGGCCAGTGCATCCTTGAAGTTACAGAATTGGTAAACTATATATTGAATAATATATAAAAAGCCAACATGTAACCTAACCAAGGGTGGACTGACCATTCGAGCACTCGGGCACTACCCGAGGGCCCTGGGTCAGTAGGGGGCCCCATGAGATGCCCCTGATGCCTTTCTTAGGCTTTTTTGGGTGTGGTTTGAGTGTTGGTGAGAACACAGGGGCCCCATGATTTCCTATTGCCCAGGGGTCCCATGAGTTGTCAGTCCGCCCCTGTTGCTGACTATGGCTACCAAGCAGTTTCTGGATCGGTTACTCTCAGGATTTCTACCTTTTTGGATTAGTTCTCTCAACAATAATGCAAACAAAAACTAAATATGGAAAAACACATAATCATTGGGGTTGATTTACTTAAAGAATGCCTAAAGACAAAACTTTTTTAGTTTTGGATAGAAGGGAGATGAATTAGAACCCCTGCCAAATTTTTATTGCTAAAAACAAACCAAATAATTTCCTTACGCTAGCAAAAACAGAAACAAAATAAAGACTGCTGCATCCACTACACAATTTAGATACTAGATGTAAAACAACTACTTGAAAAACTGGGGTGCAATTGTGCATGCAATATCAAACCATATTATTATAGAAAAAAATAGATAATGTGAGCTCAATATATGCAATAATCTAAATAATAAAAAGATAACATCACAAATAAGGTTGTACCAAAACACCATACTTAACTTTCAAACAAATATAAATAAATAAATAAATAAAAAAAAAACCTTGAGTATATATCCGTAAAAATGTGTGTATGGACAATAATAAGCTAGATGCCTAAATATGTGAAAAACGTAAAAGGTGTATGTGATATAACCCAATATTCCACTAGAAAAAACATTATAAAAGTGCATAAGTGTACAGATGGACAAATGGACATATGGACAAAAGTTAAATGAACAAGCATAAATATTGCAAACAAAGTTGAAGATGAACAAAGCAACCAAATGTGCAAAATGTCTGCACAGATGAATAAATATCCTGGTGAACAGTGCAAAATCAAGATGGAAAATCCCAAAGGAAAAGAAGACACATTTCAAAGTGTAAGATGGAGCGCAGGAATAGAGGGTGCCAGGAAATCACACCACCCACATGTAAGCTGAACTCCTTACCAAAGACACTGATCCCATATAGAGATCATGAAGTGCCTTGATGTCCCACAGCACAAAATATTCAGACACACCACTGCATCTGGATACGATCCTATATAAGTGTTCTGAGCACAGAGGAGTTATAAACAAGAAGGGAACACCACAGTGCAGTATGTTAAAACCAAGGGCTTTTAATATGGTAATGTACTTACAATAAAAAGACAATCACAAGCATATAACAAATGATGAGCATCTCTGGATTCCACCAACATGCATAATAGCATCATGTGCTTAGCCCTGTCTAGCGCATTTCACTGTAAAAAGCGTCTTCAGAGGACAGAGGTATGCTGGAGGAATTCGGTGATGCTCATCATTTGTTATTTATATATGTGTGTGATCTTTGATACTATTTTCATTCAGTATTTGTCATTTATAAAGATACTTTGTATTTACTTGATTTAACTTGTTTTTGATACACCACGTGTGTCCCGTGAAAGCAGCTTCCCTTGACTGGTATTTCAGTCACCTCTTTTCTTTTGTATTAATACATATGCTGCAGGGACCACACTGACTTAGTGAATTTCTAGTCTTTAACCACTTGCCACCCAGCCACTGTAGAAATACGGTGGCAGGGCGGCACGGCTGGGCAAAACCACGTTTTAAAACACACTTTTGCAAAACATGGTAGGGGGTGCACATGAGGCACGCCGCCGCCCTACCTGCACCGCTGATCCAGGCCGCGGGTGTCAGTCGCCGGGTCATGGCCAGTCATTACCGGCTGTGTCACGCCGATTAGCGGCAATCACTGACAGAGAGCACGGCTGCAGTAGCTCTGCTTTCTGTCAGTTCCCTGATGACAGCTCCTGACACGCTGATCGGAAGAGAAGAGTGTCCCCGTGCAGTACACACCCCCCGCCCCCTAGTAAAACACTCCCCTCACACAGTTATCCCTTTCAGTGAATAAAAACGTTAACCCCTTCCTCCCCAGTGCCATTAGTACAGTGTCAGTGTTTTTTTTGCACTGATCACTGTATTGGTGTCACTGGGGATGTCAGTGACCCCAAGTCAGTTCCCCCCCAGAGTCAGAATGTCCACTGCAGTCCCGCAGTCCTGCCATAAGTCACTGATCACCACGATAAGTCGCTGATCGCCGCCATTATTAGTTTAAAAAAAACCGAAAAATCCCAGTATCTTTCCCGCCATTTGTAAACGCTATAACTTTCACGTAAACCAATTAATTTACACGTATTGTTTTTTTTTTAGCAAAGACATGTTGCAGAATGCATTTTGGCAGTAATTTATGACTAAATTTGATTTTTAAATTTTTTTTTACTGGACATGTTTTATAGCAAAAAGTCCAAAATATAGTTTTTTTTCCTCAAACTTGTCAGCCTTTTTTTTTATAGCGCAAAAAATAAAAACTGCACAGGCGATCAAATACCACCAAAAGAAAGCTCAATTTGTGTGAAAAAAAAGGACATAAATTTCATTTATGTACCGTATTGCATGACCGCGCAATTGTCCGTTAAACTAGTGCAGCGCTGTATAGCAAAGAAATGGCGTAAATTGCAGTATCTATACCATAGTTTGTAGACACTATAACTTTCACACAAAGCAATCAATATACACTTATTGGGATTTTTTTACCAAAAACATGTAGCAGAATACATTTTGGCTTAAATTTATAACCAACTTTGAGTTTACTATTTATTTTTTATAGCTGAAAGTAAAAAATATTGTTTTTCTTCAAAATTTTTGGCCTTTTTTTGTTTATAGCGTGAAAAATAAAAAGTGCACAGGTGATCAAATACCACCAAAAGAAAGCTCTATTTGTTTGAACGACGTAAAAACGACGTAAATTTTCTTTGGGTGCAGCATTGCATGACCGCGCAATTATCAGTTGAATTAGTGCAGCGCCAAGTAGCAAAAAGAGGCCTGATCAGGAAGGGGGGTAAATCCTCTAGAGGTCAAGTGGTTAAAGAAGAATAGAACTCTTTATGAATTTAGCCAGAGAATTGGGTGCCCACCATATCATGCAGTGCAACAAGTTTAGTAAGCCATACGGTGAGATACAGGTCCAGGGATGAGGTAACTGCATCATGCCTCCTGGATGAAGCATTCCTGCCTGCCATTTTCAGTTAAAAAAAACAAACGGCACTTTGCTGTATTTCTGCTGCTAACTTCTACAGAGACAAAACCATATACATTCTGCACTCCATTCTTTGAGTACCCCACTGGGGATCCCCTTTATTAGCAATGGTGGATCATAGGTGCAAGGAGGCTGGGATGTAAGTGCCAAATAGCATAAATTCTGCAAATGGCCTACAGAAAAATCAAGCTACTGTTCAAGGTTAAAATCTGTTTCCTTGTCCCAGGGAAATGTTCTGTTATGACACCCCTTCCCTCATCTGACTTCTTCCCACATCATATGGCCTGTCTGACAAAAGCACATTTTTCTGCCAACATTACTGAATTCTTTGGAAAGCTCTTGTTGTTTCTAGAAATTTCACTTTCCACAGGCCAAAAATTCTGCACATCCTATTTTCCCCTGACCCTTTTCAAGATTCAGAATCTCCTTTACTTGAGGTTATCATGAAGAAAAATATTGAGGGCTCTGATTTTGTAGTGGAGACTGCAAACGATTTTCCTTCCCATTAATTGTATGAGGTACACACTAAGGCTCAGTTCACACTAGCTTTGTCAGCAGGTGTCAGACAGGCGTCTGGGAAGCGTTTTTAATGCTTCTCAAACGCCAATGAAAATTCTGCACATGGCAGCACACAGTGCTGTTCACACTGAAGCGTTAGCGTCCTGACGCGTCGCGGCAAAACTGACGCCTCGTATGGAGTCAGGAGGAGTTGAAGCCTCCCATTCAAGTCTATGGTGCCACTCCGCAAACGCCTGCCAGGCGTTTGTGGTGCGGTTGCAATGCGGTTGCGGAGTGTTAATAACATTTAACTTCATTATAGGCATTTGTGGTGCGGTTTTAACGTTTGGCAAACGCCTATAAGCCACCTCAAAACTGCGCATAGGGCGTTAGGGGAGCGTTTGAGGAGCGTTAAAAATGCTTCCCAAACGCCTGTCTAACACCTGTCAAATGCTATAGGGGCATTTGGCAAGAGTTAGAAATAAAGTCAAGTGTGAACGAGCCCTAACTGACACAGTGCACATTAGTTTTTGCTTAACAGCACCTGATACTCCACAACCTAGACAAGCATCTTGGGTACTAAAAACTGTTTAGAAGGAATTTTCCAAAAAACACTCAAATTGATTGTGCACTTTATGAGAACTGGTCCAATCCTGAAAGGGCATTCACACCCCCTAAGCTTTTCACTGTAGTATATCTAATGGAAAATAAATTTAAAGCAGAGAAAAGAGACATGCGGGCTGTGAGAGCAACATGTCTGCAGTACTGAAGCAGACCCAATAGTCTATTCACTAGCCAGGAGGCTTAATAGCTGTTTGCTGAACCTTTGTTTTGGACTGTAATCTTTTCCCCTGTGCAATTTGTCTTATGTTGAACTTTTGCTTTATTTTTACCTTTTTAATAAACTTGCACAAGAAGCCCTTAACCTTGCGTGCAGCTTGGTTGACCTCTCTGCAAGCTCCACTTGAAGCTAAACCCCACAATTGGTGTTTCGGACGCGAGCAATCCCTTTACTGAAAGGTTACAGGACTCCTGGCAACAAAACAGAGGGCTGAGGTGGAACCTGGGGGACCATCTTACAGGGAGGAGCACTATAAATAGAACTGTCTAGCTTGGCGTCCGTATCCCTTATGATTAAGTCGATGACGAAACGCGTCAAGGGCTGTGACGTCAAGACGCATACAGGAACAGGAAGTCGACCGGCGGCCATTTTGCAAAAGGGAAAAAGACTGTGTGTTGGTCCCTGGATGTTCCCTGGATGGTAGCTTGGCGGTTTTTACGGTATTTGAAAAGCGGTTTTGAATTAATTAAAATGTGAGCAGTTTGAATAAAGTGTTTTTCTGTACATTACTTTGGCGGTATTACACTATTTGTCCCTCATATGCTTTTGTCTATATGGTGCCAATGATATGGAGATATGGAAAATGCTGCTGGAATAGTGCCTTGAATACAGTGGAATCTGGGGGAGCACTATAGGAGGGTCCCATCCATAGGATACTATAAAATATTGAAAGCAGGTTTATTGAGGACTGTTGGTAAGGGTATATATTCCTTACTATAATAGAAGTGGCACAGTGTGGATTTGTTTTGGAGCACTGTAAGAGTGATTCACAGTACACAGTGTTTTGCACTATTTTTTTCTTTTTGAATTATGTTTGTTCACTTGGTTCACTTTTTACACTAATTACCAAAAGGAAAAAATTATGTTCCTATTTGGATAATCACCAGAGTGTTGTCACGAATATTTAATTATATTATAAAGATAATACACTATGTGATATTTTTCTTTTTTTGAGGTTTATCGTGAGAAAGGATTGGAAGGATTGGAAGGATTTTTCATTTTTTTTTTAATTTTTTTGATTTATATATATTTTGTTGGATTTTTTTTGGACTTTTTTATTTTTATTTTATTTTATTTTATTTGGAATATTTATATATAGTTGTTTTATGGGGCGGACTGTATAAGTATTAGTTTGTATAATTTTGGCACATTTTCATATTGTAATCTTTAAAGCAGAACTTCTCCTTTTGGGTGGAACTCTGCTTTAAGAAAAATGTTCTGATAATGGATCCTGCCATTTCAGCTCTCAATAAGCACCTTAAAGTTACTATTGAGAAGTCTTCCTTCTATAGGCATAGCCATCTGGAAGCCCTTTTAAAGGTCTTCTTTGCTTTTGCAGGTTCTGCCCCATAGCCTGCTATTACTGTCATGTTTATTTGCCAGACTAATACTAACTTTAAAAAAAAAATGAACAGAATACCGGAATCTGTTCTTTAGGAACCTGCTCTTTTAGAATAATTGCATCTGATGCCCTCAGCATTATTGTTTTGTGTTGACACTCTAGAGAACGTAATCTCCCAGGTTGCTAAAATGTTTCTTATCTCTGTGCATATTAACAGAATTTTCTGGCTAAGAAATTGGTATACTCAACCTGCTTGTATGCATGCCTTTTCATGGTGAACACCTATCCAGTGAAGTCTCCTACTCCTATGGCTTTTACCTCTACTCAGCAAAAGGGACCTTTTCACTCTGTCCATGCATTATCTTCCAAACATCCTTCCATCACAAGCCATGAACTCCCAAGTCTACAAAGTCATCCCATAATTCCTCCTCACAATGAAGGGGTGCTCATTAGAGTGGGATGATGTTTGTTGGTTTTTGAGCCAGTTTGGATCCAAGACATTCTGGAGCTCTAGGTCCAATATGTCATTTCGAAGGGGTACAAAACAGGTCCTATCTCTGCCCCCTCCTCACCTTTTACCTTCCAATCTGCCAATTTCAAAAGAAGGCAGATTTAATGATTGCCTTGTGTCAAATTAAGGCACAAGAAGCAGTCGCACCACATCCTTTAGAAGAAAAATATCAAGGTTTCTGCTGAAACCTATGTGCAGTCCCAAACCCAAATGGATTTGTCTCTCCAATACTCTTCTAAAAAATCTCTAAACTAGTTTCTTTGTGTACCAAAATTCAATATGGAGTCAACAAGACCTCTCATTGCTTCCCACAGATGAGGGGAATTTCTGGCATCAGTACATATTCAAGATGCCTAGCTACACATTCTCATCTTTACCTAACATCAATGTTCTCTGGATTTTGCTGTGAGAGGCTAGGTCTTCCAATTTGTAGCACTATCATTCAGACTCTCCTCTGCACCCCAAGTGTTTACAAAGGCACTGGGCCTTTTTCCCTTTGCTGTTTTACAAACCCAAAGCACTCATGTCACAAGTTATATGGATGACCTGCTACTGAAAGACACCCCAGCCACAATATCCAAAGAACAATTCAGTTCCTTCACATATTTGGCTAGGTAATCAACTCTACAAAGTTTGCTCCCCAATCCTCACAATGTCTGGAAATGTATACAATGTACCTAAGTCTAATCTTGGACACAGCACAAGCCAGAATTTTCCTTCCTCAGGAAGAAGTTGCTTCCCTAAGATCCATGTAAAGGAAATTTGTAAATTTTGTATAAAATTTTATTCTATTTTGTATGCTTTGCCTATGTATTGTACACTAGACTCATTGAGCACACAGCACTAATATTGTTTTCATTTTGTTTGCATTCCTTCAAGTCCTGATTAGAAATTAGCCTGCCTATGTAACGCCCCTTGATGCCATAAAGGTTCAATTGTAATATTGATGTGATACCTACATAATCATGTGCATATAAAACTTCAAACGTGCCATATAAACAGAACAGTGATTTGGAAAGATGCTGAGTGTATCTTTTTGTGTCTGTTCCCTACTGCAGTAGTTATTAATAATTTGGAACTACTAATCAATATAAGGGTTAGGAGTTGTCTATCTATCAAATTTTCAGTATTAATGTCCATAACAGTCCCACACAAGGATCCTGGGGCCAACACGGCAACCCTCAGTCTTTGTTTTGAGCTTGATGGTAGCCTCTTTCAAGTCAGTTCCCTTTTCCCAGCTTCACTCCAGCCCTTCTAAATTCAACATACTCATGATATCGAACAAGCAAATCCAATCTTTGAATCATCCAATGCTTCTGACCAGCCAGACAAAGCTCTCCCTGATATGTTGGATCTCTAATCCTTCAAATACCCCAAATGTGGTGAAAATGAATGCCAGCCATACAGGCATAGTGGAGTTTACAGTTCCCTGACTATCCAGGGGACCTGGTCTACACACGAGTTGAACCATTCCATCAACATTCTGGAACTGAGAACCATCAGATTATCTCTGCAACACTTGACCTCCTTTTTGAAAGGTCAGGCAGTCAGGATAGAGTCAGATAATATCACAGCATGTGCCTACATAAACCATCAAGGGGGTTATATGGGTGCACTGTAGGGACAGCCCTAGAAAATTATTTGCCAGTGCCCTATCACCTGAAGATAGCCTGCATATAATCCATGGTCTATGAATACAAGTCCCGTATCCTGTACTGTACTCCAAGATAAGGATTTTGAGAGTAAGTCAAAATTTCATATTTTTCAATCTGAAATAAATCAGATTGGAATGTTGCTGCATTGTATGCATGCCAAGCTAATTGTAAAAGAAGAAAATTAATTTCAGAGTGTAATAGGTGCTGTCGCTGAGGCTGTCTGTAAGAATCATATTGTTTTGTAATACTACAGTTTTAAGGCATCTTCCAAGCATTTCTTTGATCTAGTCCATATTAAGTGAAATGCTAGAGGAGGTGGTTCTAGATGGGGCTGTCGTGTGCTTTATCTGGCTTTACAAAAGTTTTTTGTGATCTGAAATCATTGGAGTGCGACTTCCTGCTTTCCTGTTGAGTTTGTGGTGAGTGATTGGGCTCCTTTTGGTCAGCACTGGGAGTTCCAGAGGTAAGGAATTTTTATATAGGCTTTGAGTGATGATATCTCTCTCAAAGGCTGCCATGAATTACAATGGTACATATCCCTCATGGCAATGCCTGTTTGTTTACAGCAATTTGCCTGTTAGTCCTAAACTTTTCTAGAATTAACTATAAGATAGCCCCTCCCCCCATAGGCTTCAATGGGATTCATTTCTAAGTTTGGCTTCAACAAATTTTGAACAAGATTTGATGGACCCTTGATATGTCTAAGCCAGGCAGATTCCCAATCACTAGTTGCAACTCTCATTAAAATCTCTAGGAAAAACAATAAATTATGGTTAATCAAAACTCAATGGTAGGGAATGACAAAGAGGACCAGGCAGATGATCGAAGCACAGAAGTATTTGTTTTTCACCTTAGTCCATATATCCTTAGATTCTCAACATACCCAAAAGGGCAAGATATTAATGGATCATACTAACATAATCAATTTTAGACACAGATCTTTTATCCTGTTTATTAATTATCTGATGGATGAAACAAAAAACAGTGTACATTTTTGCTGAGGGCTTTGAATTATGTAAAAATGTCAGATTTATCTGTTAGAGAGATTTACCATTGCTTCCTGTCCTGCTGACAACATTTCACTAGACAGGAAGTAAGGAACCCCTTAACTGCAACAAAGACAACATAAAAATTATTTTCTTTAGTATTATAAGAGGAGGCTGGTTTAGTGTAAGTGAGACAGATGGGCAATACAACCTGACAAAGAGGAAACGTAAAGGTAGCCTAAAATGAACCTACAGATTTTTAAAATATTTTTTAAAGATCATTCAAAAACATCTTTTCTATGTAGAGTTTGAAATAATAAATGTATATTTGGTACACATATAGTCTGCTGATACGAAGTGCTACAAAATGGTTGTGTTTTATTGCTCCTATCAACAATGAAATTCTATAAATTTGATGATTTTTTTTGGAAACATTGTACTCCTTTTGTTGATAATACCAAAAGTTTAAATCAGTTAGCAGAGCCCTTGTTTAAAATAGAATATTCAACACAAACATTTTGAGAAAGATGTCAAAGGAAAAGAAGTTTCATTGAGCTTGAGAAGCCTAAGCAGACTGGGCCAGGCAGCAGATGTCAATGGCTCCCCTGTAGTTTGGGCTTCCCATTCATCCATGCTGTTTCCTGTGCTCTGGTAGCTCACTCTAGTACCTGATGCCATTAATAGGCTTCAAACTAGCATGGCGGCAGTACAGGAGAAGAGAGAAATGTATCCCCACTTCCTGTTTCTTGTCATGTGAGAAAGCACCCGATGACTGACCAAACATTTCAGCCATTTTTCTATCACTGAACAATAACGCAAGCCATTTTTTCTTCTACTTAACAATTATGCCAAATATTTTTCTTTCATTGAACAATGTCGACAGGCATTTTTTTTCTTCATTTGACAATAATGCAAGGCCTTTTTCTCCCACTGACCACCAATAGTGTGACATTTTTTTCTCCTACTGACCATTGATGCCAGGCACTTTTACTACCACTGACCAAAATGCTGGACATTTTTTCTCACTGACTACCAATACAGAGATATTTTCTTTTCTTTTCACTGACCAGTATTGTTAGGTGAACTAAAAATAACATATAATACTGTTACCCTGCCATTGCAGGGAAAAGTGTCAGTGTCTTTTTAAAAGGGCCCATATAACCCTTTTAAATTCACCTTGTCATTGCCTTCTCTGGAGCCACATCTGAGGTGTCAATGACTGTGCAGAGTGATAATGTCATCTGCTCCTTCATGAGACAGTATGTGGCTAGTGTTTGACTATTATCTCTGAGTACTGTCAGAGTAGGTCTACACATTCACACATACCTCAAAATCATCAAAATCATTGGAAATCTCAAAAACTAGTTCTGGCCAACCAAGGGATTGTCAAAAGGGGCATGGGGAGATGTTTAACGTGGGGAGAGCTTTTAATGTGACTTTTACAATTTTGTACTAGGGTCTTTAATATTTTCTTTTTTTTTGGGGGGGGGGGTTACACTTGTTTTGGACACTGGCTAGACTTTCCTTTGTTTGCAGCAAGTCCACACATACCTGTTAAGGTGAGCGTACCAAAGTACCACATATTTAGCAATCTATTGACATTGCTGCAATTAAATTTATTTTTTTAAAAAAGGGCCAGACATGCCCAAAGTGAGAGGTATAAGTTCTGCACCCATTGAACTCCAAATGCAGCCTTTTTTCTTCCTCCTCTTTCTCTTCAACACTTTATATCAGCCATTTCTCTTGACTGGTGAGGTAGTAGGGCATTTTTGTATGTTTTTTAATAGTATGTTGTATTTACAAATTTTTTTAATTTTTTTTTTTAATGCAAAAATGGGTTCATGCAAAATAAGGCCATCAGCTCAGACACTGGCCTCACGTGGTGAAGGCTACAAGGGCTCTCTTGGCATTATCTGCAAATGGGTCTCTGATCTAAAACAACTTTTCAATTAGCTTCAGCTGCATCCCTGGAGTCCTGTGACAATATGGAGCATATTGATAGAATAGTATAAAAGGTAGACACTGACGTATGAGGAGTTTGAAGTCCCAGGTCTCTCCTCTGCCTTTAAAAACATTAGATTAAACCAAGATCAGTGACAAAATACCTGTTGCTTCTAGTTTCTTAGACCATAGTGATGATCAGGGATGTTCCGGTTCCTCGGTCATCTTTATGGTAAGCAGGCACAACCGACCTCCCAGGGACAGAACAGTACTGGAAGGTGGCAGGAGGTGGCAGGATCCCCTTCCACAACATGTAAAAGCAAGCCAGTTGCTTTTTAGCAACTCGTGTCATGACTGCAGCCATGGCCCCAGTATAACTCCTTTAACCAGAGGACATATGGGTATGTTCTTTTAAAAAGAGGTCCTGTCAACATAAAATTAAAAAAAAACACAAAATAAATGAGAACTCTAAAATACTACCCCTGAAACAGCCTAAAAAAGAAAGTTTAACCTAAAAGTACATCAAGTTAAAAAAATGTGTGTGCTATGGATGGGGTAGTAGCTCAAAACTGACAGTTGACGTCAGATCAACCATTAAAAAGAGAACAACAAAAAGTCCACATTACTAGGAACAAAAAAAGGCATCAAGGAGCACTTATTTTTATTTTTTTTTTCAATGATGGAAAAAAAATAACTATTGGGTGGACTGTCAGCAATAATCATCTCTAATCACCCCAAGCTTAAAGACACCATTTGCCCTGATGTTGACAATTAAAAAGTTATTACTCACTTGTTGTGGACAGATAAACAGGATTTTGGGTGTACAGATCTGTGTACACAGGTGGGGCACATAAGAAAATGTACCCCAACACTACAATTCAAGGAACCTAAGCACACTTTGTTAAAGTAAATGCAAATGCAACCACTAAAATGTCATATCAGTGTAAACTGGAACTTCACTCTCTCAATATTTACTATTCTTAATCCTTATGCTGCTAGCTTCCTTAATTCCATGTCTAGGGAAATTATGTCATTCATCACAGGAGTCTTCAGGAGTGGAGTAGGGATTTTCTCAGCTAAGCTCACCCTCCTGCCTGCATGCCTAAGCTAAGGACAGATGGCTTCCAGGAAGTAAATGCTACATAAATCATCTGCCCT
Source organism: Staurois parvus (assembly GCF_062004578.1). Taxonomy (NCBI): domain Eukaryota; kingdom Metazoa; phylum Chordata; class Amphibia; order Anura; family Ranidae; genus Staurois; species Staurois parvus. The sequence continues at coordinate 1,343,402 of NW_028318272.1, forward strand.
TACTTAAGATGGCCACTGACAGAAATGCTAGGGGTGGTTTTTGAAGTGATTTCTCAGCATAAAAAGGCATTGCTTTGAATATTAAAATTGAGTTAAGGGGGGACGTGGCTTGGCGCTCAAGCCGCATGGCAGCACACTGACAGTGCTCCGGGGAGCTGAGCAATTCAGGGCCATGTAGCGGGTACACAGTGGGGTGACCATGGGCAGGATAGTCAACCCACTTCTCACATTCACCCACACTGCTCAAATTCCATGTCTTTGGCGCGCCAGATCCCTGAACTTTACCACAGCAGAGGGACACAGAAGAGTGGCTCTGCAGGGGACAAGATGGTGTCTATACACCATGAGGAGGTTCACAGTGAGGAATCCCTGCCAGCTTCTGAGGACATGGTAAGAGAGAACACTTTCCCTGATCCACCTCTCACTTACTCTGAGATGACACAGATCGCTGTCGATCTTAAGAGATCGTTCACTACAGCTATCACTGATCTGAAGGAAGACCATCTCACTCTCTCACAGCAAATTACAACACTACAGAGAGCTGGCACACAGAGAGACAGAGTGATTTCTACACTAGAAAAAGTTTCTGAAATACATGCTGCACATCTGATCACTGTGAATCGCTATCTTGAAAATTTAGATAACAGAGGGAGATGGAACAACATAAGAGTAAGAGGTATTCCTGAAAAGGTGTCTACCAAGCAAATTAAACAGCATTACAATCCATCTTTAACAACCTACTAGAAAGGCCTGCTGACACTATTGATTTTGATAGAGCACATAGTGCTCTTAGACGAAGAGGAGCGGAAAACTCCCCCCCCCAAGGGACCTTGTCTGTTGTGTCACTAATTTACCATTGAAGGAAGAAATCCTCAGGAAAGCCAGACAGAATGAGCTCATCACTTTTAATGGAGATGAACTTTCCCTTTTTCAGGATTTGTCCCCAATCACTCTGAAAAATAGAAGAGCACTACGCCCTCTGTTGACCACCTTAAATGATAAAGGAATTCCTTACAGATGGCAGTTTCCTTTTGTCTTACAGGCAACCCAAAATGGCAAACACTACCTGTTAAGACTGCCTAACAAAACACGAAGTTTCTGTGATGACCTACAAATTCCATTCATAGACTTACCAGATTGGTACGAAGAATTCAAGCTTCCTTCGGCTGCACTTACTACCCCGTCTACACCACCGCAAACCCCATCTAAGTCACAGCATAGAAAAACCAGACAACAAAAACAGAGCTCTAGCTTCTCCTCACCAGAGAAGATTTGGATGACATCTGACTGTATTTGGTCAATTTTATATTTCCTCACTACCATTTTTATCTTGTCACTCTGTCCCATCCATAGGTAATCCAGGATGGAGGGGACACTGCCAGGTTGCACGGCTAGGGAAGTATTCTCTGCAGTATATCCCCATGGTATTCTCTTTTGAATGTGTTTGCCTTGCCTGTTTTATGTCCCGTTTGATGCTGTTTGTCTGGATTACAGACAGGGTTCTGGTTTATCACTTGAATGTGGTCTTTATGATCAATGTATACCAGTTACAACCTTCCAAGGTTATTAGGATAAGACAAATCTTTATGATGTTGCCCCACTGTTGCCTGAGACTTGCAAACAGATTTTAGTGATGATAGCTCTGAATACAAATCTCCCCATATTCAAACAAGCCCTTTGTCTCTTGTTATATTAGCTGTTCCCATTGTAATTATTATCACATTCATATTCATTCACTCTTGAATGACGGCTTCGTATATTTGATTGCTCCTCCCACTAACCCTGACATTTGGCAGAGTATTTATTTGAGCTTATTACCTGGGTTCCTTCTGTATCGACCTACTTCTGCTGACACTCATTTAACCTTACGATACGGACTATAGTTTCCTTGCCCCTAAAATATTTTTTTTCTTTTTCGCAGTATCATAAAGGTTAGTGATAGATAAGATTCTACTTTTCTGTCTTTTTTTGTACAAGTCTAACTAATGCACCATCTGCAGTATTTTTAAGATATCAACATGGCTTATTCATCATTAGGGAAAATATCTCTGATAATTTCCCACAATGATAGAGGTCTAAATGTACCCTAGAAGAGATCTCGATTGTTACACGAGCTTGATAAAACCAAACCTTCACTAGTTTTTCTGCAAGAAACTCATTTTAAAACTGGGCAAATTCCCAAATTATTGAATAAATATTTCACAACAGCTTAACATTCAACTAACTAGTTACATAGTTAGTCTGGCTGAAAAAAGGCAAAAGTCCATCCAGTTCAACCATAGAAAAAAAAAAGTTATAATCCTATACCCACAGTTGATCCAGAGGAAGGCAAAAAAAACCATCAAAGCAAGATGCAAAGAAAGGAAAATAATTCCTTCCTGATCCCCCCGAAAGGCAATCAGATATTCCCTTGATCAACTTTACCTATAAATGTTAGTATCCAGTTATATTCTGTGTATCTAAGAAACAATCCAGGCCTTTTTTGAAGCAATCCACTGAGCTAGCCAAAACAAACTCTTAAGGGAGTCTATTCCACATTTTCACAGCTCTCACTGTGAAGAAACCTTTCCGTGTTTTGGAGATTAAATTTCTTTTCCTCCAGATGTAAAGAGTGCCCCCTTGTCCTCTGTGATGACTTCAGGGTGCATAGCTCTACACCGAGTGCACTATATGAGCCACTGATGTATTTATACATGTTGATAATATCCCCCCTTAATCTCCTCTTCTCAAGAGAGAATAAATTCAGTTCCTCTAATCTTTCCTCATAGCTGATCTCTTCCATGACCTGGCCAAGAATAAGGGGGTTACTATATTGATTAGTAAATATGCGAATATAATGATAAAGGAACAGTTAATAGACCCCGGAGGCAGACACATTTTCATGAAAGGCTCCTGGGCAGACAGACCAATCATTCTAGCTAATGTTTATTTCCCCAACTCAGCGCACATCTCCTTCTCCCAGAAGATTGTTGATGAACTCAAGGGATTTGCAGCTGGCTTCTTGATTTTGGGAGGAGAGTTCAACATTCCCCTTAACCCTACCTATGATACGTCCACAGGGACAACTTGTATTGCATATAAGATCCTTAAAGAGGTCAAGCTATTTTTAAGGTCTTTATTACTGATAAACACATGAAGGTTGTGACGATCGCGGCATCAGACCCCAGCCCTTCTCACCAAACTTGTGACAGAGCAATATCACGCCCAGCTGCACCGTGCACAAAGATTTTCCAGCTAATGGACCACAATCTGTATATTTGCAGCCTGGGAGTGATTGTTACTGGGTCAGGTTATTTAGGCAATTAACCCTTCACACTGCCACCACCTCCTTTTTGTACAGAGAAAGAGGAAACTCAGCAATATCAGCAATAACACTATGATGTTGAATAATCGTCTGTATACCACTATCACCGCAGGCAGGATATACAGAGGTTTAAACACACACAGTAGTGCTCTTCAGAGACAGGGGTTCTTAGTTTGCATTAAAGAGCTTTAGAAACAGTTCAACACTTTCAGAAAGTAAGATTTATTACTAAAAGGTCAAAAGGATGCAATAAAAATATTTAAAGAAAAAGATGTAGCCAATATATATATATATATATATATATATATATATATATATTGTGGGGTTAGCTCAGGTGGGGGTTCTCCTTCCCTGGGACAAAGGTAGACCGCACAGCAGGCTTTCATCAAAATCTGACTGGTTGTCAGCTTTATTTAAAAGGTTCGCAGAAAATAAACAAAACATGAAAATAAACCCTTGCCATCCAGGCACTAACTAAACAAAAGGCGTTTCCTCTCTCAGAGGTGAAGGGCTTCTCCCTGTCACCGAAATAAAACAAAAGCAAACCTTTTTTTGTAGGTATAGTACACACACAGCTCTCTCAGAATACCTCTCTGAGTCCCAGGCCAAGAGCAACTCCTTGCTCCAGCCCTGCCTTATTTATACCACCTGTTGGTGGTCACCAGTGGAGCCCAAACCTGCTTAACTGTGGCCCCGAAAACCCGGAGTGGACTCCACCTAAACGGTCAGGTATGAGCATATGCGAGGTGACACATAGCGTCCCTCTATCACCTGTCATCCTGTCACATATCCCCCCCCTCTGCTCAAGCCCCTGCGGCTGAGCAACTGTCCCAACCAGACAATGGACCCGGGAGAGGGCATCTACATTACTTTGCAGTTTCCCCGCTCTGTGTTCCACTGTGAATTTGAACACTTGTAGCGCGAGAAACCACCTTGTCACTCGACTGTTTTTCTCCTTATTATCACACATCCATTTGAGCGGGGCATGATCAGTAACCAACTTGAACGGTCTTCCTAACAGGTAATATTTCAGGGCCTCCAAGGCCCATTTGATGGCCAAACATTCCTTCTCCACAATGGCATAGTTTCTCTCATGTTTGTTGAGCTTTCTACTTAGGAAGACCACAGGGTGCTCCTCCCCATCTCTGATTTGGGACAGTACCGCACCTAGTCCCACGTCAGAAGCATCAGTCTGTACCACAAACTCTGTTGTGAAATCTGGAGTCACAAGCACAGGTTGAGCACAGAGAGCTTGTTTTAGCCTTTGAAATGCGGTCTCCGCCTCAGGATTCCACTTAATCATGACTGACCCCCTACCTTTTGTCAGATCTGTCAGTGGAACTGCAATGGTGGCAAAATTGGGGATAAACCACCTGTAGTACCCCGTGATTCCAAGAAATGCCCGGACTTGTTTTTTATTTACAGGTTGGGGCCACTTTTGAATTGCCTCAATTTTATTGATCTGAGGCCTAATGAGACCTCGACCAATAATGTAGCCAAGATATTTGGCCTCCTCTAAGCCAATGGCACACTTTCTGGGGTTGGCGGTAAGACCTGCTTCCCGCAGCGAATCTACGACCGTTTGCAAGAGGGACAAATGAGATTCCCAGTCGGGACTGTGGATGACGACATCGTCCAAATAGGCAGCTGCATATTGGCGATGTGGTCTCAACGTCTTGTCCATCATCCTTTGGAATGATGCAGGAGCCCCATGCAAACCAAACGGCATCCGCTTATACTGAAAGGACCCCTCGGGGGTGGAGAATGCTGTCTTTTCTTTTGCAGCTTCCGTTAAAGGAATCTGCCAATAGCCTTTGGTCAGATCTAAGGTGGTTATGTACCGAGCCGTTCCCAACCTGTCAATGAGCTCATCCACCCGAGGCATCGGGTACGCATCAAACTTAGACACACTGTTCAGTTTCCTGAAATCATTACAGAAACGAATGGTTCCATCTGGTTTTGGGACCAACACTATGGGACTCGAACACTCACTGTGAGATTCCTCAATCACTCCCAACTCTAACATGTCCTTTATTTCCTTTGCCACCGCTTCCCGCCTGGCCTCGGGAATTCTATAGGGCTTGACATTTACGCGGACCCCGGGCTGGGTAACTATGTCATGCTGTATGACAGTCGTCAGTCCAGGTAGGTGGGAGAAGAAATCTCCATTTTTCCTCACAAACTCCTTAACATCATCTTGTTGGGCTACTGACAAGGTTTCCGTTATAGGTACCTGAGGGGCCACGGGAACCACGTCCTTTTGGGGGCTTGGTACTACCAACAAACTTTCCCTGTCTTTCCAGGGTTTTAAGAGATTCACATGATAGATTTGTTCAGGTTTCCTTTTTCCTGGCTGGTAAACTTTATAATTTACTTCCCCCACTTTCTCCCTAATTTCAAAGGGACCTTGCCACTTTGCGAGGAATTTACTTTCCACGGTGGGGACTAGCACCAGCACTCTATCCCCAGGGTTGAAGGTAGGGATCCTGGCACCCCGGTTATAAACCCTTCTCTGGACCTCCTGGGCTTGCTCCATGTGTTCCCAAACAAGTGGCATGACAGCTGCGATTCTATCCTGCATCTGTGAGATATGCTCGATGACACTTCTATAGGGCGTGGACTCTGTCTCCCAGGTTTCTTTTGCAACATCTAGCAATCCCCTGGGATGTCTACCATACAGTAATTCAAAAGGTGAATATCCTGTAGATGCCTGAGGTACTTCCCGTATAGCAAACATGAGATATGGTAGCAAAAAATCCCAATTTCTCCCATCTTTGTCCACCACCTTTTTTAACATATTCTTAAGGGTCTTGTTAAACCTCTCCACAAGCCCATCGGTTTGGGGGTGGTAGACCGAGGTACGGAGATGGGAGATTTTGAACAATTTGCATAACTCTTTCATAACTCTAGACATAAATGGCGTGCCCTGATCCGTTAATATCTCCTTTGGAATACCTACACAACTAAACACCCGGACAAGCTCTTTGGCGATATTTTTAGCGGAGGTATTACGCAAGGGGATGGCTTCAGGATACCGGGTGGCATAGTCAAGTATAACCAGTATGTGCTGATGGCCCCGGGCAGACTTTACTACTGGACCCACTAGGTCCATGCCCACTCTTTCAAACGGTACTTCAATTATGGGTAGAGGTACAAGCGGACTGCGAAAATGGGGTGAGGGCGCAGAATATTGACATTCCGGGCATGACTCACAATGTGCTTTGACGTCTCCATGTAAGCCTGGCCAAAAGAATCTCTGGGTTATTCTCTCCTTTGTTTTCTCTACACCCAGGTGTCCACCCATTATATGCCCATGGGCTAAATCCAGTACCATCCGGCGAAAGGGTTTGGTGACCACTAACTGTTCTACCACCTCCTCCCCTTGCTTTACCACTTGATACAGCAAGTTATTGTTAAGAGCCATGTAGGGAAAAGACACCGCTACATCATTTTCAACTGGTTCCCCATCAATTATTTTAATGTTTTCACGGGCTCTATTAAGTGTGGAATCTTTCAGTTGTTCCGTACAAAAATCCTCTTTTCTGACCTCTAGGTCAGGCACCACATTCTGTCAACTCTCACTAGAGCCAGCAATCATCTCTTGTTCTATATCCTCAATGTCTGGGGTTGGATCCAACTCCTCCTGCTCCCCCGCCATTACAGAGAAAGGGAAAAGATCTACACCTTCCTCGGACACACCAACAGTTTCCCCTTCCACCTTGCCGTCAAAGGGGTCAGGAGTGAGTTCAGGAGTTTTCGGCGTTTCCCCAGCAGGGGGAGCTCGGTCCTCCTGACTCCCCTCCTTATCCCATAACTTCCAGAAACGGGGAAAATCTCTCCCCACTATGACTTCATGAAGCAGAGAGGGCACCACCCCCACAGAATGGGTCACAGGGCCCCAGGGAGTACCAATCTCCACCAGAGCAGTCTGGTAATTACGTGTATCACCATGAATACAAATAACCCCAATCATGCTAGGGTGTAAGCTGGCAGGGTTTACCAAATCACTCTTAACTAAGGTCACAACACTACCCGAGTCTAGCAGAGCAGTTACTGGCTTTTCATCAATGGCAATCACACACATTTGCTTTTCCATGCGTTTCTGACATGCTGCAGTACATACCACCTGTGCAAAAAGAGACATGCGTTTTCCTAAATAGGCATTTTCACATTGCATAGGTTCATCATTTAAAGGACAGTTTGCAGCAATATGACCTAACGTATGGCAACGATAACATTGTATATGTTCAGTACTTAGAACTCTAAATGGCTTTGGGGACCTTCCTGACCGATTTGGCCAGTCTCTAGGTCCTAAGCCTACAGTCTCATTATCTGACACAATAGTCTTATCATTTTTCCCTGAGCCTTTGGCCCATGGAACAGTCTTACCGGATCTTCCGGATAGTTTTCCACCCCGAGTGACATTGGGGTACGGCCCAGGTGAATGAAAAAAGTCCTCAGCGGCTGCATATCTCTCCACCAGGTCCACCAGCTCGTTTGCAGATTTAGGGTCTCCACGGCCAACCCACTTCCTCAAAGTGTCAGGGAGCGCATGTAAATATTGGTCCATGACCACACGCTCCACAATCTGAGGGCCTGACAATACCTCTGGCTGGAGCCACTTTTTGGAGAGATGTATCAAATCGAACATCTGAGATCTGGGTGGTTTGTCAGCCCTGTAATGCCACTGATGCACCCGCTGAGCCCGGACTGCAACGGTGACACCCAGGCATGCAAGGACCTCAGCCTTCAGTTTTTCATAGTCCTGGGCATCCAATGGTTCCAGGTCATATTAGGCCTTTTGGGATTCACCTGTCAAAAATGGTGCAAGCAGTCCTGCCCATTGCTCCTTTTTCCATCTTTCCCGAACAGCAACCCTTTCAAAAGTTGTGAGGTAGGCCTCCACATCATCCGCAGGTGTCATTTTCTGCAAAACATAGCTGGCCCGCGCCATTTTCTGCTCCCCTGGCAGCGGATCTGCAGATTCCTTCTTTAATTCTAACAGGTGTTGGGCCATCTGTTTAAGGAGCTCTCGGTCTGCTTGTTGGGCTTCATGTTGTGCCTGTTGGGCTTCATGTTGTGCCTGTTGGGCCTCCGCAAACTGGCGATTTGTCTCCCGTTGTACTGCATTGGCCTGCAGTAAGGCTCTTATTATTTCCTCCATCTTCCCACTTGCTCAGGAAGTTGCCTGCATCCTCCACCATATGTGGGGTTAGCTCAGGTGGGGGATCTCCTTCCCTGGGACAAAGGTAGACCACACAGCAGGCTTTCATCAAAATCTGACTGGTTGTCAGCTTTATTTAAAAGGTTCGCAGAAAATAAACAAAACATGAAAATAAACCCTTGCCATCCAGGCACTAACTAAACAAAAGGCGTTTCCTCTCTCAGAGGTGAAGGGCTTCTCCCTGTCACCGAAATAAAACAAAAGCAAACCTTTTCTTGTAGGTATAGTACACACACAGCTCTCTCAGAATACCTCTCTGAGTCCCAGGCCACGAGCAACTCCTTGCTCCAGCCCTGCCTTATTGATACCACCTGTTGGTGGTCACCAGTGGAGCCCAAACTCTGGTCCGGACCCATCTGCTTAACTGTGGCCCCAAAAACCCGGAGTGGACTCCACCTAAACGGTCAGGTATGAGCATATGCGAGGTGACACATAGCGTCCCTCTATCACCTCGCCGTTCATCCTGTCACAATATATATCTATATATATACAGAGAGCAATAGCACAGCAAAGAGATAACAGAAAGGAATTTAGAGAGATAAAGTACTTGCCAAAAGTCCTGGGTTAAGCAGCTTTCAAGTGTCAAAGCAGAAGGGCCTTATCTCCCAAAGTTAGTTCCGATGTTAAAAGGGAGCTTCTTCAACTCAACTCAGCTTAGCTTAGCTTAGCTTTTCTAGGAACTCAGCAGGGTGTCTCCCTGAAGCAGAGAACTAATCGCCTTAATTGGGTGGGTGTTGCATGCGGAGACCCAAGATAGAATCAAAATCCCTCGCAAGTTGATACCAGGGCAATACCTTTCCCTGGATACATGTAACATTCTATCCACGAGTAGATTAATCTGCAGAATCACCTGCTGAACGTCTAGATATGAAATATGACATACCTGCTGGGACAGTTAGCGAGATATCATTTTCTGGTCTCCTGTAGATGTCAGCTAGGGGGTTTAATATATCAGATGACTTGTATTAAAGTGACCAGTCTGAATATATGCCTGGTTTTTATGTAAGTCTTTCATATTCCAAGATGTGAAATCATTGGGGAAAATGGATTTTGAATGTGATGTCTGTTTTACGGTTTATCTGGAATGTCTTTGAAGCTCAGTGAAGGGCTTGGTTTATGGCTTTACAATCCTTTTCCAGCAAGAGTCTCGCAGACATACGGGGGCCAGGCTAATTGGGATTTATAACCATGAGCTCTCCCGCTGGGCCTTGATGCCTTTTTGAACTCAGCATCCAGGAACCACGGGTCACTCAACAGAGAGGGAGGGGGGGATTTGTCTAGGAGAGAGATACAAGATGGAGGATCCTTAGCAATATGGAGGACTGCGTCCATCTTTGTATGCACAATTGCTACAAAGGTCACTAAACCCCCACGGGGCAGGACTACACTTGCTTTTCCCCACCACACAAACAGTATGCAAGGATTGATTATTTTTTCATATCACAATGGGATCTGCCTTCCACCACCGACGTAAAGATTGGGATACACACCCCAATCTCACTTAATATGACCTTCCCAGACCAGGCAGACAAGAAGTATAATTGAAGACTCAAGCCAACTCTATTAACCGATGTAGAAACCCCAAATTATATTACTGATGCCATAAAGCAGTATTTTGATACCAACACGGTAGTGGACACCCCTCAAATTATTGTGTGGGAAGCACACAAGTGTGGTGTTCGCGGAGAGTTTATTAAATGGGGAGCCAGATGGAAAAGAAAGCAAAATAGGAAAATTGAGGAAGTTATAGCGAAACTAGAATCCCCACATTAATTATCCCTGACCTCGGCCCTGAGAAGATACGGCTTGAATTGCAGTCCATCCTTGACACCAAATACAAACATTCCTTAATTTTTAAAAAGCAAATCTATTATGAGGGTGCAAATAAGAGCGGAAGATTCTTGGCCAAGGTCCTACAGCAAGCTAAAATAACTGAAAATATCCATGGTATCAAAAATGCAAAAGGTACTTTAGAACATGATAGTAAATTGATTGCTTCTTTATTCCATCAGTATTACTCCAATCTCTACAATTTGCCTCCTACACACACTCCTAAAGACCTTAAGGGAGAGCAAATTGATTTAATTAATGATTTAGTTAAAAAAAGTAAACCACCTTCCCTAAAGCACTCTGACACCAAACTCTTAGAACCACCTATAGACGAAACAAAACTGGTCACTGCTATTTAAAAACCTAAAACCAGGTAAAAGTCCAGGCCCAGATGGTCTTACCTCACAATATATAAGGCTTTTAGCACCTTACTTACAATGCCTTTACTTCAGACATTTAATTCACTGAGCTAATTACAACCCATGCCCCATTCCTTTCCCCTCACGCATATTTCTGTCATTCCCAAAAAAGACAAGGATCCTGCTGAATGTACAAGTTACAGACCAATTTCCCTCCTCAACACAGACATACAATTACTCATGAAAATACTGGCTAATAGGCTTAGACCTCTATTGTCTGCCATCATTGGCCCAGAACAAGTCAGCTTCATGTCAGGCAGAGAGTGTGATAACATTGTGAAAGCCCTTAACTTAATCCATGGAGCACGCTTGAAAGGCATTGAAGGCCTTTGATCGCGTTTCTTAGGACTTTATGTTTGCCACTTGTGCACATATTCGCCTGAAACCTAACATGATGAGCTGGACTACCACACTCTAGCAAAACCCCACAGTTAGGATTAAAGGTAATGGAACTTTGTCTGCAATGGTCACTATTACTAATGGAACAAGACAGGGTTGCCCCTTGTCTCCCCTCTTATTTATTCTCATGCTTGAACCATTTATAAGGCTAGTTCATCAAAATGAGGCCATACATGGTTTCAACATCAACCATGACATATTCAAAATGTCAGCGTACGCAGATGATCTGCTATTTTTCCTTTCTCAACCTCATATACCTAATCTCTTATGCTTATTCAACCACTATCTCTTTCTCTCTAATTTAAAAATAAATTACATCAAATTGGAGGCCTTAAATATATCCGTTAGCCCCTCTTTTTTAGCTCTTATCAAACAAAACTGTTCTTTCAGGTGGGTCACACTGCCTTTAAATATCACAGGTCTGCAAAAAAATTTTTTTCAAGAGCTGTTTTGGTTATTCCACATAATCTTTATGTTTTTTGGTGCGCTGAATCCGAAAATGACCTCCATTTTGTCAGGACATCACGTTTCCTGACAATTTAGGTAACTATGTTAAATAAGGCAATACCTCAAAATAAATGGAAATAGACTTATAAAATTAAAGTTTTTTTACAATTTTTTCATGAAAATCCTTTTTTGAACTGAAATGAGCTCACCTACTCACACTGAACTCGATTCGTCTTCCCTGTAATGCTCCTCTTGGTGCATTTACGCTTGTGAGTAGCATCTGGAATGTCTCTCTGAAGCATCCAACAGTAGTCTGCCATCATTGTAATGCTCCATTTTCCCTGGTATCTCCTTTCCATCTCTTTAATGTCTTGGTGGAATCGTTCACCTTGTTCCTCACTCACAGCTTCCACATTTTCAGGAAAGTAGTCAAGGTGGGACTGGAGGAAATGCACTTTCAAACTCATCAGGCAACCTAAAGCTTGAAATGCTTTCAGCATTCATCTGAGGATCTTTGTTATTGCCTAAAAATTTCAATAAATAAAGAATGCAATCCACCCTTCTTTTTGAGGATCCGTCATGGTATTGACAAACTCTTGATCAACTATAAGCCTTCTAATGTCTGGTCCGGCGAACACACCTTCCTTCAATTTTGACTCCGACAGGCCTGCAAACTTCGTGACCACGTATTTGAAGCATTCTCCATATCTTGGAAGTGATTTTACGAATTGCTTCATCAATCCCAATTTTATGTGGAGAGGTGGTAGAAGAACTTTATAGGAAGGTACCAAAGTTTCTCGGAGGACATTTTTTTCACCGACTGTTAGCACTCTGGGCTGCCAACTCTTCTTGGTCCAGTGATTTTGTCGGTCTCAACTGTCCCATAGACACAGAAAACAAGGGTATTTGGTATACCCAGCTTGTTGCCCAAGCAGCATGTACAAGACCTTCAAGTCCCCACACACTTGCCAACCATGGTCTTCATATTTAAGTTTACGAAGAAGTAATTCCAAGTTCTCGTAGGTTTCCTTCAAGTGTACGGAATAACCTACAGGTATGGAAGCGTAAAAACCACCGTTGTGGAGTAAAACCGCTCTGAGACTCCTTTTTGAAGAATCTATAAAAAGACGCCATTGCTCTGAATCATATTGGATTTTAAATTGACCCATCAGACCTTTGACATCAATGCAATAAACCAACTTGTCTTCCTGGACGAAGTAAGGAACGAACTCCTTTTCACGATGTCTGAACCATGAAGATGACACTCGTGGCAACAATAAATTCCTGCTTTTCAGCCTTGATCCATGTAACTCAGTGGCATCTTTGGGAAGATTCAAGTCTCTTACCAAATTATTCATCTCCTCCTGTGAAAACAATTTTGGTCTTGTATCATCTTCAAAGTCAGAACTTGATTCGTCATCTGGTTCAGGTATGACTTCACATTCATCGGAGCTAGGTATCTCTTCCAAGGTAGCAGGGGGCTTGGGTACTGGTATATCTGTGCCATGGGGGATGGGATGAATTGCTGAGTGAAGATTGGGGTATGAAATGGAATGCTTCCATTTGGAATTAAACCCTTTCACATCGCATGAACAAAAGTAACAGTCGTCACTATGGTTCTTTTGCTCTCGCCATACCATAGGAATCCCATAACAGAAAGATTTTTTCTTACCCTTGAACCAGTTTCGGAGGTCCTCAACACACCATTTGTACACTTTATAAGGCGCCCAAACTTTATCTTGATCTCCAATTTTTAGTCCAAAGTATGCAAAGTATACTTTTTTCACAAAGTCTGTAATATTCTGCTGTTGCTTCAACACTGTATATTCACCACAGATGAAACAGAAACTGTCTGGAGAATTAATACACTTTTGCGGAGCCATAACATAACGGTTGAAGAATGACGAGCTAACATGAACTGCGATGAAAAAGTGTGAACAGCCTAGAACCAAGAACCTGATGATGATTCGTGCACAAGTGTGGACTGCAGGTGAGAGCAGCTCTGTGTCTGTACATGAGACATCACAGTGCTGGCCACGCCCCCCTGCACTGACCGGAGCTTGGCTTACACCAAGTTTGGAGGACTTATATGTACAAAACTTTGTCCCCTTATTACGTAATCTTCTACGGGATCTCAAATATTGGCATGTGAAAACCTTCTCCTGGCTTGGCAGAGCAGCTATCATTAAAATGATCATATTACCTAGGTTACTTTGTTGTATGAACACCCTCCCAATCAAAATTCCATCAACTTTTTCCAAGAAGCTACAACAGGCCTAAAGAGCCTTTGTTTGGGCAAAAAAAACACCATGCATCCGCTTTCAACTAATTACTCGCAATAAAGATTTGGGATGCACGGGCCTACCAGATTTTAAAAAATACTATTACGCTACTCAGATTACTAGAATCATTGACTGGAACTGTCACTCCAACAACAAACACTGGGTCATCTTGGAAGACTCTTACACCACATTCCCTCTAAGATTCTTACCATGGATATCTAAGTCCTCCTAGCTAGCCGAAACAACTGCTAGCACCCTCCTCCCTATTTCATCGAGCCCTCTCAGCCCTCTGGCTAACAACCCAGAATTTCCTCCCAGATTGGAGGCTGGAGTGATCCCAACGCTCAGTTCAGGCATTCCTCTGTTAGCGGCTCATTGTCTCAGCCATGGTGGCATAAAGCCAAAAGTGAGCTTTAAGCACTGTGGGGAGAGGTCACTATTCCATACTGGACATATTTTCAAATACACAACTTTTTAACAAATCATAAATGGAGGGATGCGTTCAACAGGCCCTTAACAGATCTAGAAAAACTTTGCCTCAAAGAAAAGCCAGTGGACAAGACCACCTCTTTGGCCTACACGTGGCTCTGAGACAGGGGCAGACTGACAACTCATGGGGCTCCCGGGCTATAGGGGATCATGGGGCCCCTGTGTCCTTGCCCACACTCAAAATAAGCATATAAAAGGTACCAGGGGCATTTCATGGGGCCCTCTACTGACCCCGGGCCCTCGGGCAGTGCCCGAGTGTTCGAATGGTCAGTCCGCCCCTGCTCTGAGATCACAATAATTCTCCTGACAACTTTAAGTCTGGTTAGAAATCAGCCCTTCAGACAGAATTCTCTGATGAACAGTGGAGGAAAGCCTGTATATTTGCACATAAATGCTCTATAAGTACTAAGATGCAAGAAACCTCCTACAAAATATTAACTCGATTGTATGCCACACCTGATAGATTGAAGAGGTGGTTCCCGCAGACATCGGACTTATGTTGGAGATGTGGGTCAGCAGAGAGTACTATGCTACACATCTGGTGACAATGTCCACAGATTGTGCCATTCTGGGATAACGTTTGCAATTTAATTCAGCAGCATTAATTCTGACCCCTGAATGCTGCCTTCTACACATCTCCACATGTTCGCCTAATTCGTACAAACTCTCCCTACTGCAACACCTCCAAAATGCAGCAAAGACCTTAATTCCCAGATATTGGAAGACTACATACACCCCCTAGATTCAAGATTGGGTTAGAGAGGTTGACACTATTCAGGAATTGGAAAGGACACCATGACAGATGATATGGTTAACAGATTCCATAAGTTATGGTCAAGCTGATACATTTTCACCTTCTCAGATACATACAATACCTTGATGAATGTGTAGTTTATGCCTTACATTCGCTGTTTTGTCATGATGGCATGCTATATGGCAACTTCTTGTGGAGTTAGACTCGCTCTCAATGTTCTTCTTTTGCTTCCTCCTTTACCTTTTTCTCAATCCTTTTAATTCAACTCAGTTTGAGTCTTTATTGTAAATCCTTGACTTTTGACTCTTACATATATAAATTTGTATTTGATTGTGCATTTGACATGTGTCGAATCAACAGCATGTAAATGCAAACTGTGTATCTTTTGTTTTGATTCAACTTTGTATTGCCATTATACAAATAAACTTCAACTGTTTAAAAAAATAAATAAACAAAATTGAGTTAAATAGCGTTTTTAATTTGTGGTGCTCAGATGCAGTGTAGTTCTGCTCAAAACATATTGTCAACATGGCTGCTGGGAACCTTGGCTTTTTGTAGAGGGGGGCTGACACATAAAAGCCCTGTTATTGGCCATTATAGGTCGTTGGACTTAAGTTCAGAGTTTGTTGTTATGGCGGGGGAACTGTTGCATTAGTTCACCATGTCTGTGAACTACAAATGGCTTTGGTTGATTGTAAATACATGTTTGACCCAAACCCTATGCCCATTCCTGGTAAGCACTATAATAATAAATAAAGATTTCTGTTCACTGAAAGTACAGAGTACTTTCCCTTTATGTATGTCTACATTTATGTTAGGCCAAAGTAAAGAGTTATCAGATTAACTTTCTATTGCTGCGCATAAGGACAAAGGAAGCAAGAGTAGTTAAACTGTGAAATGCTTTACAGTAACGTCAAAATCAGTTACACGGTGTAACCAGTTATGCTCAGTAGCAATTTTCACAGTTTAGCTATGGAGCTAATAAATATATATAGTATATTGGGTTTTTTTTGGATGGGGGGGGAGATAAACATATATTTTGTTGATATTGTCTTCCAATAGTGGTTTTCTGTATGTTAAAGGCAAAAATTAGCAACAGAATAGAAAAAAAAAAAGTTTTATCCAGTCTGACAAGCAATCATTTCAACATAAGACAACAACATGACAATATGCACATAAAGTACCAATGTTGTTCTGTAGGTTGTTCCATTTAACTTGACACCAAAATAATGGGGGGGAATTAACAAAGAGTGGTACAAGCATAATGCTTCAATCACTCGTAACAAGTTAGAAAATGGAACAGATGATGCTCTTAACTAACAAAAGGGGTGCAAACCCCTTTGTTAACTCAGACTGATCGTCTCCCAGTTTTATGCAACTGTGACAGGCATGGCACAGAACAGTTTATCTGGAGTTGCATGCTCTGATCTCTCTGGCCACCTACTCCCTCACCCCTCTGATCAACTGAGATTGGGAGGGAGGAGGACTGTGCAGGCTCTGAATGCATGACAGAAACATGAATGTGAGCTATTTGCAGGCAGCTCATTTTCCACATGCCAGTTCCAATCTGACAAGATCTATAGCTGTTTTCTATGCTATCTTTCAGTTAAAAGGGAAGTAGGGCCAAAGATTATTGGGTCCTACTTTTCTTGTGGGTCACAAGAGTGCATTCCTGTTACCTGTATTCTAAAGCCGACTGTCGGCTAACTACACTGAGCCAGGCAAGGCTCTGGAGAGATCCCAACTTCAAAGTAAGGCTACGTTCACACTAGCTTTGTCGGCAGGCGTCAGACAGGCATTTGGGAAGCGTTTTTAACTCTTTTCAAACGCCTATGAAAATTCTGCACATGGCAGCACACAGTGCTGTTCACACAGACGTGTTAGCGTAGCGGCAAAACTGACGCCTCGGGTCGAGTCAGGAGGAGTTGAAGCCTCCCATTCAAGTCTATGGTGCTGGTACGCATACGCCTGGCAGGCGTTTGCGGTGCGATTGAGACGCGGTTGCAAGGCGTTTGCGGAGCGTTATTACCATCTAACTTCATTATAGGAGTTTGTGGTGCGGTTTTAACGCCTATCAACTGCCTCAAAACTGCGCATAGGGCGTTTTGGCAGTGTTTGAAGAGCATTAAAAACGCTTCACAAACACCTGTCTAACACCTGTCAAATGCTATAGGGGTGTTTGGCAAGAGTTAGAAATAAAGTCAAGTGTGAACGAGCCCTTAGGATCCACTCAGATTCCTGACCTGCAGCTGGCTCAGCCACTCCCATGCCCTCCACAGTTCAGTGCTCCTCTGAGCGCTGGAGGGGCAGTGCAGCGATCTGATGACTGAAAGTCACCATGCTCTGCCCACTGAAGACCGAGAACCTAGCAATCAGTGGTCTTTGACTGCTCGGTTCTCAGTCTTAGAGGCGGCAGGGGACAGATGCAGCATCATACCAATGCTGCATCTACATACAGTGAGTATGTATGGTTTTTTTT
Organism: Staurois parvus; assembly: GCF_062004578.1. Classification (NCBI taxonomy): domain Eukaryota; kingdom Metazoa; phylum Chordata; class Amphibia; order Anura; family Ranidae; genus Staurois; species Staurois parvus. Next base: position 1,361,029 of record NW_028318272.1, read on the forward strand.
TCATTCCCATACTTCTCTTAATTTCTTATTGAGGTGCAAATCTGTCACAAGTGGCTGAAACAGGTGTCTCAACTCCTGTTTTCAAATTCTGTATGTTTTTATGGTTGTCTACACTTATGCTAAATTAGGAAACAAAAGGAATTAAAACTAAGAAAAAAAATTTATATCAATATTCTATAATCTATATTTTTTTACATTCACTCAGGGTGATTACATGTGTGCTCCAAGTAGAGCAACGTTTTACCAGCATGATGATGTATATGTGCATGTCATTAACCTGATATGGGTTATTGCTGTCACAAGCATCTCTGCCCCTTTGTGTACATCAACTGTGGGGTGGGTAATCACCTTCACAGTGTCCTCATCTTCAAACATCTTTCCCTCCAAGCAGGAAACAATTACCAGAAACCTTCACAACTTTAACCCTTCTCTTTTCCACTCTGCAACTGACTGCTCCTATGACAGAATCTCTCTGCTGTTCTGCCCTGACCTGGCCACATCTTTCTACAACATTTTGCTTTCATCCACACTAGAGTCACTTGCTCCTCTAACTACATGAAGTATCAGGCCCGACCATTCCAACCTTGGCAGACTGACAATACCAGAAATCTTAAAAGACATATAAATCTATATTTATAAATATTAAGAGACCTATATAAATCTGCTTTCATAAAATACAATTCCTTCCTCCATGCTGCCAAACAAGCCTACTTTGTTGCTCTTATTAATACCTTGTCATCCATTCTTTGTCTTCTCTTCTCTACTTTTAATTCTCTACTTTCTCCACCTCCACCCAGTAACTCACTCACTGCTCACGAGATTGACAATCATTTCAAAAACAAGATTGATGCTATTCGTAGGGGCATCTCCACTACACAGACATCTATCCCACTTAGCATACCTTATACTAAACCAACCTCACCACTTTCCTCTTTTGACCTTGCTACTACTGAAGAGGTCACTAAAGTTTTCTCAGAAGCCCATCTCACCACCTGCCCCCCGGATCCTGTCCCCTCACAACTACTATGGTCACCCTCTTCTATCCTAGGCTCCCTCACTCACATCTTCAATCTCTCCCTCTCTACTGGTGCCTTCCCCTCCCCTCTAAAGCATGCACAGATCACTCCCATACTTAAAAAGCCCTCGCTGGACCCCACCAATCTCAACAACCTAAGACCCATCTCCCTGCTCCCATTTACCTCTAAACTCTTAGAAAGCTTAGTCTATAATCATCTGAGCTCCTACCTCACTGACAACAACCTTCTTGACCCCTTACTGTCTGGTTTCGCTCACTACACTCCACTGAAACTGCCCTACTAAAACTCACTAATGATTTACTAATTGATAAAACCAATGGCGTACTACTTGACCTTTCTGTTGTTTTTTATACTGTTGACCATTCCCTTCTCCTCAAAAAAACTCCACTCTCTTGCCCTCCAAGACTGCTGGTTCGCCTCCTACTATTGCAGCGCTCCTTCAGTGTTACCTATAACTCGGTCTCCTCCTCTCCACTTTTTCTTTCTGTAGGGGTCCCTCAAGGATCTGTCCTTGGACCCCTTCTTTTCTCCATCTATACCTTCTCCCTTGGTCATTTGATAAACTCCCATGGATTTAAGTACCATCTCTATGCTGATGACAAACAAATCTATCTTTCCACTTCTCACCTCACCCCTTCAGTCTCCTCTCGAATTACTAACCTACTAAGTGACATATCAGCATGGATGTTGTCACGATCGCGGAGTCAGACCCCAGACCTTCTCACCAAACTCGTGACCGAAGGGCTAACTGATCTACAACCGTGATGTGACGTGCGTAACAATGCCACACCCAGCTGCACCCTGCACAACGATTTTCCAGCTAATGGGTACTGATCGATGTGCCAGCAGCCTGAATCGATTGTTACTGGGTCAGGTTAATTACGCAATTAACCCCTTCACACTGCCACCACCTCCTTTTGGTTCAGAGAAAGAGGAAACTCTTAATATCGCTATAACACTATAATAATTGAAATAATCGTCCGCATAACCCGGTCATTGACACAGGCCGGTTATACAGAGAGTTAAACCAACTGTTGCGTCTCTTTAAAGGCAGGGATTCGTAAATTGCAATTAAGAGTTATAGAAACAGTTCAACACTGTCAGAAGAAAGATTTATTACTAAAAGGGTCAAACAGGTGCAGTAAAAATATTTACAGAGAAGATGTAACTAAGATAGATATATATATATATATATATATATATATATATACATACATAGAAAACAGCACAGCAAAGAGATAACAGGGAGAAGTTAAAGGGTTAAATTACTTGCCAATAAGCCTTGGATGGAAGCAGATCACATTTCAGAGCGAAAGGCACAGGTCTCCCCAGGTGGTATATTGATGTTAAGAATGGGAGACTTCTTTAACTTAAACTTCCTTAGGCTTGGCAGCCTGTTTTAAAGTTTCCCAGCAGGGGGTGGTTCTGAAGTGAAAGACTAATCCCCTGTTTAGGGAGGGATTGTCAGGCGGAAACCTTAACTGGAACCAACATCTTTCGTAATTCGTATTCTGGTCTATAACTTTCCATCTGCACAAGTGACAGTCCTCCCGCGGGTATATTATTATGCAAACAAGTCTGATGATTATTTAGATATGAATTATGAAATTATATATTGCACGGTTCACGAGTTCTATGTTTCGGCTCCCATGATGGTCCGAGATAAGCGAGTGACCCATCAAACCATTTGCCTTCTCATTGGCCATCTGACGAGGTGTCCGATTTTTATGTAAGTCTCTCATATTCCAAGATATGAGACATTGGGGAGAAATTGATTTGAGAAGTGTTCATCTAATTCTGTCACCTACACTGAGCTAGGTTTATTAGCTCAGAGTCCCTTCAACTCCTGGGAAGGCTCCTTATCTTGTTACAAGGCTTGAAATTACACAGGTACTTTGGCCAGTGAGACTCCAGCTCTCTTGGGAAAACTGGTCCTATCTCTTCCTAGGTGAGAAAGGATACAGCTTTCACAGACAGCTCGGCACCAGCTAGAAATGCCTTGCCTGGCCAGTGACCCATAAACAGTACACATACACACACTGGCCAGATGTCTCATCTCAGCGAAATATGAGGGGAGAAAATGGAGATGTCTAACAAAATGGTTGAATCGCGTCCATCTCTGAGGCACACGTTTGCAACAGATGTCACTACACTCCTCAAACTAAATCTTTCTAAAACCGAGCTCATACTATTCCCTCCAGCCCATGCCCCCTCACCTTACTTCTCCATCAAGATCAATAATACAACTATCAGTCCCTGGACTGTAATCCTGGACTCCAATCTGTCCTTTCAGCCCCAAATCCAATCACTGTCCAATTCTTGTAACAATAACATATAAAGCCATTTACAACTCTGCCCCAAATTACATCACCAATCCTGTCTCCAAATATCACCCAAACCATCCTCTCTGCTCCCCCATGTCCTCCTGCTCCCTTGTCTCCTCCTCACATGCCCATCTCCAAAACTTCTCCAGAGCCTCCCCATCCTCTGGAACTCTCTATACCAATCAATCCGTCTATTGCCTACTCTGCCCACTTTAGGCGATCTCTGAAAACCTAACTCTTCAGGGAAGCCTATCCTGCCTTCAGCTAATAACCAAATTTTCTATCTCTCCTATCAGTTCATCCCCCACAGTTATTACCTTTTGTACCACCAGCCCCTCCCTCTTAGATTGTAAGCTCCAAGCAGGGCCCTCCTAACCCTCTTGTATTGAACTGTATTGTTGCTGTATTGTCTCCCTTTATATTGTAAAGCACTGAGAAAACTGTTAGCACCATATAAATCCTGTATAATGATAATAATAATAATAATACTAATAATAATAATCTTCTCTTTCAATATAGAGCAGCACATCTGTGATTTCATGATACCATCAATAAAATGCAGCTCCCTGACAACAGCAGCGCTCATACAGCCCCACAGAAGAACACTGCCACCATCATGTTTCACTGTAGGCACCATGCATTATTTTTTTTTTGTACTCCTCAGCTTTGCAACACCATACAATTTCAAAGTCATAAGTTCCAAAAACATTTACCTTGGTCTCACCACTCCAGTGTACAGAGTTTCAGTAGTCTTCTCCTTTTTCAGCATGGGCCCTGGAAAATTCAAGGTGGACTTTTTTGTGCATGGGCTTTAGGAAAGGCTTCCTTCGTGGACAACACCCATGCATGCCATTCCTCTGCAGTGTACTCTGTATTGTGTCACGGGAAACAATCACCCCAGTTTGGTTTTCTACTTCTTTAGCTAACTGCAGTGTACTTGCATGGTGATTTTCTTCAACCTTTCTCATCAGATGATGCTCCTGTCGAGGTGTTAACCTCTGTGGATGGCCTGGCAGTCTCTGTGAGATGGTTGCAGTTCTTTTTTGTTACATTTTCGTATCACTTTTGCTACAGTATTCTGACTGATACATACAGCTTTGCTGATTTTCTTGTAGCCTTCACCTTTCTTGTGTAAATAAATTATTTTCTTTCTCAGGCCTTGTGACATTTCTCTTCCATGTGGTGCCATTGCTGACACCATGAAATGGGAAAGGGTTCTCTTTGTTAAGTAATGCCCTTTATAATCAATTGTCTGCTGGACACCTGATTAATGAATAATTTGATTAAGCTGTAGTTGAATTCTTGTTAATTAAGATTTTGTTGTCTAAAATTTAGCTTTGCTCCTAAGACTTTCATTGGATTCTATTCATTTTTGTAACAAGGTCTTGAAATAATTTGTTAGGAAAACACGTTTATATGTGTGCAAATGAACAAATCTTGTTTGCAATCAATGGCTCTCATTTGTTGGAGTATTTTTTAGTATAGTGTCCCATAGAAAATGTTGATTCCGAAAGGAAAGTTTTCTGACAAATCTGTTAGGGTATACTCATTTATGCTGAGCATGGATATACCTCCACAGACAATCACTGACCCACCACCACATGCTGAATGATGTTACAGGCAGAATAACATTTTCCATGGCTTCTTCAGACCCTTTCATGTCTGTCACATGTGCTCAGGGTAAACCTGCACTCATCTGTGAAAAGCACAGGGCACCAGCCAATTTTGGTGTTCAATAGCAAATGCCAGTCGAGCTCTATGGTGCCGGGCAGTGAGCACAGGGCCCACTAGAGGACATCGGGCCCTCAGGCCACCCTAATGAAGTATATTTCTGATATGTGATCAGAGATATTCACACCAGTGGCTTGCTGGAGGTCATTTTGTAGGGCTCTGGCAGTTCTCAACCTGTTCCTCCTTGCACAAAGGAGCAGATATCGGTCCTGATGATGGGTTAAGGACCTTCTACAGCCCTTTCCAGCTCTCCTAGAGTAACTGCTTGTCTCCTAGAATCTCCTCCATGCTCTTGGGTCTGTGCTGGGAGACACAGTAAACCTTCTGGTATTGATGTGCCATCCTGGAGGAGTTGGACTGCCTGTGCAACTTCTGTAGGGTCCAGGTATCTCCTCATGCTACCAGTAGTGACACTGACCCTAGCCAAATGCAAAACTAGTGAGAAACAGTCAGAAAAGATCAGTAGGTAGAAAAATGTCAGTGGCCTCCACCTGTAAGACCATTCCTGTTTTGGAGGTTGTCTCATTGTTGCCCAGCTAGTGCACCTGTTGTTAATTTCATGAATACCAAAGCAGCTGAAACTGATTAACAACCCCCTCTGCTATGTAACTGACCAGATCAATATGCCAGAAGTTTAATTAAGATGATGCTATACTCTGAATTAAAAAGTGTTCCTTTAATTTTTTTGAGCAGTGTATATAAATGGTATTTATGTCTGTGTGGCTAGAGTTCCACTATATTTTCCTCAAACATGAGAAAACTGTAAAGCATAACGATTGTTTTTGGTAAATGGATACTTCATAAATATTTAAGTGCATCTCATTGGCTATACCTGGGAGAGGACAATATATTATGTTGTAGTACGCCTGTCTGCCACCTGCATGGAGCAGAAACATTTTTGCCATTACAACCATGAATATCATCATAAGAAAAAACTTGACCTTGTCTATAAAAAGTTTACTTCTAATTGCCATTTTCATATACTGCATATTATCTTGGCTAACAAAAAGGTTTTTGTGTAAATCCATTAATAGCAATACATATGCCTTAGAAGCTTAGTGCATTTGTATTTTACTTGCTTCACATGGTTTTTTGGGAAATTATGATCACGTAGTTTCATTTCTTAAGCAAATTATTGTTTTTATTTTAAACCTTTTAATCTCCACAAGATTTGGGACATGCATATGCCTTATATATTTTCCATACAGTCAGAAAAACATCTGTTTCACTGAAAGATCATCATCTATTTTAAGGAAAAAAAGAAGAGACTGCCAGCTAGAAGTAAGAGAATGATTTCACCTCTTAAATGCAGTATAACTGGAGTGTGATCAAAGGCTAAGCAAGGCAGATATTTAATCTCAGTCACATTAGGGACCTGACACTGTGAGAGCAATGCTATGTCAAAGCATGAAAATGACCTGTACTAGGCTGAACAGCATGCGTAAGTCCTTAGAGTCAGACACATACATCTCCAAGTATTCACCAGATCTAAAAAAACTCATTAGAAAAACAACAGTGATACATTAGCTGAATGCAGGGGTATAACTAAGGTGGACAATCAATCAAGTGAACTTGAGTTTATTAAGTCACCTAAACCAATCAATTGTAAAAAAAAAAAAGGCAACTGAAATATAAAACTAGTGAATAGATAGTAAAATGATAATGTGGATATTTTATGTAAGCATTAATTAAACCCAGAAAAATACTTTAGGTCGTCAAATTCTCCTCCTATTTAATTTTGTTATATTATACTTGTGGGCACAGTAAGCAGAGTGTTGAAGTTTTACAGTTTGAAATTTAAACTCTGGTGTATGCTGAAATATCATTAAAAGTGGCATTAACACAGAAAGAAATATATAGGTAAGGTATATACAAACGTATGTTATCATATTGCCTTTTGTTTGATTTAGCTTATTTTCATTACTATAATTTACTTTTATTGCCATTTTATAATTTAATTTTTTTACTTAGATGTAGTGAGCCTCTGATATGTGTATTTGATCAGTTTCAGACATTTTAGGCATTAATGAGTTTGTGTAGATTTACAATACACTGGGCACAGCCTGAAACATCTAATGCTTCCTGTGTTTCTGTGTTAATGACGTTCTCTAAATAATGAAGACATTTTAGCATATACCAAAGTGTTAATATCCTATCTGATTGAGAAAGAACTGGATCAGCACCTGAGGTGAAGGGCTGGGGCTAGAGTGCAGGATGACATATATACAGTAAGTAGAAGTGTTATTTAACTGTGCATTACTGGAAGGATAGAGGAATAATGTGGCTTATAATTACAAAGACAGAGAAAGCAAGCATACTGAGCACTAAATGTTTGCAATCTTTTGAACTCCAGGTGACAGGAGTGTACGCTGTTCTAACATACACCTTTATGTATGAAATTTATTATGGACATTAATCATGTTTTTGGAGGTGGTCTAGCTATATATACTGGGTTTCTGGTGTCAATTTGAGCCCAGCATATCTTCAATTCATTTGAAACCAAATAATGTTACATTTACTCTAAAACAAGATAGTTGCAGAAATGTAGGGTTTTTTTCTCAGAGAATAGGTGTAAGTACTCCTCTTTTCCAAGGCACTCCTTGCCTCTGCCCCCTGACCCACCTCTGAGCACCGTCCCTATGTTCCACCCACATCTACCTTCTAGCACCTCTCATTTTAGAGGACACAGAGCCAAGTATTCATTCGTGGTGCCAAGTAATTTATATGGATTTAGTTAATGATAACAAGAAAAGCAGTAAAATTGATCCCCTGAAGCCAGCAACAATAGATCCGCCCTTCAGCAATGGCTTCCCTGCAACAAATACTCTCCAGCAACAATATATCCACCCCAGCAACAATAGATCCCCCAACAGCCAGCATCACTGGACCCTGGACCCTCCAGCACACTCCAGAACCCCTTGCTATTTCATATATTTAGTGCTCGATGTGCCTGCACTGGGTTCCCCCATGTTCCCGCTGAAAAAAAGCCCTACATAATTGTATTCATCTGGTAGAGCAAGCCACACTAGTAGAGAACTTCCAGCAAATAAAAGTTGCACAATTTCCCACATTTTGAAGTGGAATGGTGTCAGACTCTGAGCTGACTTTAAACTTGCCATTAAAAAACTTTTACAGGAACACCTATATCATATTGTAGCTGTTAACCACATGCCACCCAGCCACTGTAGAAATACGTTGGCACGGCGGCACGGCTGGGCAAAACCACGCTTTAAAATGTGTGTTTTCAAAACAGGTAGGGGGCGCGCAAGGCGCGCCTCCGCCCTACCTGTCCCGCCGATCACGGCCACGGATGTCAGTCGCCGGGTCTCAGCCGGTCGTTACCGGCTGTGTCCTGGCAATTAGCGGCAATCACTGGCAGAGAGCACAGCTGCAGTAGCTGTGCTTTCTGTCAGTTCCCTGACAGCTCCTGACATGCTGAGCCCCGGAGAGAAGAGTTTATCTGTCCCGATCAGCTTGTCCCCAGTACAGTACACACCCCCGCCCCTTATCTGTCCCGATCAGCTTGTCCCCAGTGCAGTACACACCCCCGCCCCCTAGTAAAACACCCCCCTCACACAGTTAACCCTTTCACTGAATAATAAAGTTAACCCCTTCCTCCCCAGTGCCATTAGTACAGTGTCAGTGGGGTTTTTTTTCACTGATCACTGTATTGGTGTCACTGGGGATGTCAGTGACCCCAAGTCAGTTCCCCCCCAGTGTCAGAATGTCTGCCACAGTCCCACAGTACCGCCATAAGTCGCTGATCGCCGCCATAAGTCACTGATCACCGCCATAAGTCACTGATCGCCACCATTATTAGTATAAAAAAAAACTAAAAATCCCAGTATCTTTCCTGCCATTTGTAAACGCCATAACATTCACGTAAACCACTTAATTTACAAGTATTGTTTTTTTTTTTTTAGCAAAGTCACATGTCGCAGAATGCATTTTGGCAGAAATTTATGACTAAATTTGATTTTTAATTTTTTTTTTTACAGGACATGTTTTATAGCAAAAAAAAGTCAAAAATATTGTTTTTTTTCCTCAAAATTGTCAGCCTTTTTTTTTTATAGCGCAAAAAATAAAAAACACACAGGCAATAAAATACCACCGAAAGAAAGCTCAATTTGAGGGGAAAAAAAAGGATGTAAATTTCATTTATGTACCATATTGCATGACCGCGCAATTGTCCGTTAAACTAGCGCAGCGCTGTATAGCAAAAAAATGGCGTAAACTGCAGTATCTATACCATAGTTTGTAGACGTTATAACTTTCACACAAAGCAATCAATATACACTTATTGGGATTTTTTTTAACAAAAACATGTAGCAGAATACATTTTGGCCTAAATTTATAACTAACTTTGAGTTTACTATATATTTTTTATAGCTGAAAGCAAAAAAATATCGTATTTCTTCAAAATGTTTGGTCTTTTTTTGTTTATAGCGTGAAAAATAAAAAGCGCACAGGTGATCAAATACCACCGAAAGAAAGCTGTATTTGTGTGAAAAAAAGGACATAAATTTCGTTTGGAAGCAGCATTGCATGACCGCACAATTATCAGTTGAATTAGTGCAGCGCCGAGTAGCAAAAAGAGGCCTGGTCATTAAGGGGGGTAAATCCTCAGGAGGGCAAGTGGTTAAAACAAGACTTAATAATCACTTTTACCATCCTATCTGGTGCAGGAAAAACAAAAACATAAAATTTAATATTAAGTGCTTTTCCCACAAATGATAACGATCTCAAAGACCAAAATTATTTTTTTTTTTACACACCTTTACCTTTAAATTCTCCCAACTCTGTTTTTGATAAAGTCATTATTAAACTTTGCTCCTGGTACCTTCAAGCCTCCCCCACATACTCTCCACCCACACTGCTCCACATCCCTCCATGTACCAAACAGGGACTGTCTGGCATTGGAAGCTACCCAAGGCCAAGATCAGACAGTATAGCTACACTGATCTTAACCTAAAGGCCGAGAGACAATCAGCTTCAGCAAATGCAGGTTTTACAGTAGGACCGTTTGACAGAAGCCTATCTAACAATTGGTTTCTGTTTAATAGAGAGGGCTACACACAGATAGAAATTTGTCCAGTTCCTGCTGCACCAGCTAAATTTCAATGTGTGTGTCCCTGGCTTTTGATCTCACCCTGTGCAGAGATTTTGCTTCTCTGGGACATGATCTAAGCAGCAGCAGACGATTAGTGACCACCACTGGAGCAGGTTAACTGAGCAGTTAACCCTTTACACACAACAAAAACATGCATCACTTAAAATCCTGTAATCCCAACCTTTAAAATTGTCTGTAAAATTTGCTGTGACACTCAGACAGAAATGTAACAGAGTTTAAAACCATGGCAGCCCATCACAGAGGCAAAAAGTTCTTTAAAGGAGACATACAGCCAAATGAGCTTGTTTTGCACTCCTGTGACCCATTTTTAGCCGTCAGCAGGCTGGAGCCTGCTGTTGGCTGACTTCACAGAGTCTGGCCAGGCTGGGAAAAGATCTAGACCATATGATTAAGATCCACCCAGGAACCTGGACAGGCACCTGGCTCAGCCTCCAAGTGATCCACCAAAATGGTAAACAAGACAAATAGAAAGGGTGACTCTCCCTAACAAGGACAAAGACAGTAATAAAAACCTAATAGGTGTTGAATCCCTCTCCATTCTATACAAACCTTTTTACCTCTAGTTATACTTCAACTATTCCTAAATATTGTTTCAATGAAAGAAACGTAAAATACAGAAACCTGAATTAAGTTTAGGTAGGTTGAGCCTCAAATATCAGAAGTTCTGATGCTGTATTCTAACTCAATAGAAGTCAATGGAAACTGAATCTCTCAAATCAGTTTTATCAATTTTAAAGGCAGCAAAGGGATTGGCAAAAAAATACATGAAGGGCCTGAGGCCACAAACAGCAAAAGAGTCTTAGCCCTGTGTTACACAGTGCTAAGGACTCTCTACCATGCTTGTGTGACAGTGCTGGGTGCATGAATGGCCTGTAATCGAACACAAGCACCAAGAGTAAAGAGATAGTCACATACTCACCTAAACCCAGAAGTGTTAACTAATGTTATTTGCTTGTGGTTGCCAAATTGATCAAAGAGAATAACAGGGCAGGTAAGTACAGTAAATATTATAGTGAACCTGTTGCTTAACTCTACATGAGCAAAGCCCAAGTTCGCTTTAAGAAAAATGAGTTTTTGTAGCACCTAGTTTTGAGTTTCTAAGCTGCAAAACTTAATGCAGATTAGATCTTTCCAATGACTATCACTTTGAAAGAGATTAAGGAAGCACATCACTAACACAAATTCTTTAATACTTATTTACATATTGCATTTTCCTCTACCCTCTCCATACCCTATCCCATCTCTCCGGCTCTCTTTCTCCTTTCCCTCCTCTTCTACTATTTGTCTCACTACACCTTTATTATATAATAAAATACGTGAATAGGTAGGCGTTATAACAATTTCTTGATGTCAAGCCTTTCACCTGTTAAATGCGATGAGAAACTGTCAATCCTTCTGCTTTTGTCTATAATAGTCCTACAACCTTTACATATGCCACATTTCTAAGAACCTGTAGCATCCAAGAACATGGGAGGCTTCCTATGTGGTTCAATCACGTTCATGGAGATGATAAGGCCTTTTTGTATATAAATGTGGGTTTCTGAGGTAGAATCTGTTTCAAAGTATGGTCCCTCAATAAAATAGGCCAATGTCTACCAATACTCCTATCCAGTTCCCTATACTGTAGATTAAAGCCTGTGATAAATGCCAAATCTGCACCAGGTGTTTTCTTGGGTTTAGGTACCAGTAGTCCTGATTCATATGTCTTACTTGGTCTCTTGTTTTTTCTAACTCTGCTTTCTTATAACCTTTCTCCAGAAATCTTAGTAATAGTTTATCTGATTACACGTCAAAATCTTCCCTCTTACCACAGTTTCTCCTTTTTTTTTTTTTTAAATTTAAATATTTATTACATTTTTCGTATTAATACAAAAACCCCAAAAGGGAAAAAATTCTCATACAAGTAGACAATTATATTACATTTCTACCTTTCCCTTACTAAAAACTCTTTTCCATCCCGTCCCACTACCCCCCCCTTCCCACCCCTCCTCCCCCCTCCTCCCCCTCTGCAGACTCTAACCCTTTCTAATCTCTTGAGGCTTATTAATTTTTTTTTTTTTTTCCACTAACATCCTAGTTCATATCTTCCTATATTTCTCTTTCAATCCTGCTCTTTCCCATTTTTCCCATCTCCTGGAATAAACTCCCATCCTATCTTCTTGCATATGGTATGATCTCTCCATTCTACCTATCTGATTTACTCTATCAATCCAGTCTACCTCCCTCGGTACCTCAGTCTTCCGCCAAAACTTGGGTACCAACCCTTTCGCCGCATTCAAGAAGTACCAAATACCTGAATCTTTATATTTATTTACAGATGTCTCCACATTGTGTAGGAGACACGTCGTTGGGTCTAAGCCTATGTCAATTTCAGTTATTTCTTCAATTAATTTAACTATTATCTTCCAAAAAGCCTGGATTTTCGGACATTCCCACCATATGTGAAACACCGTGCCTGTCTCTCCACATCCTCTCCAACACATATTTGAGTTTTCCCCATTCATCTTGTGCTCTACACTCGGTGTAATGTGCCATCGTGTCACACACTTATAATTAACCTCAACCTCTCTCATACTAACATTATCGTGTATCAATCTAAACATCTTTCTCTGTCTATCTTCATCAAACCCAACTCCCATATCCCTTTCCCATTTTGTCATAAAAATTAACTTTGTGTTTGTGTCTAATTCTGTGAGTATTCTATACACCTTTGAGATACCGTGCTTCCCATCCCTTCGCGTCTCTAACAACCTTTTAAACATGTTCCACTCCTGTTTTATTCTCAGAGGTTTCGGTAGATTTCCAATAAAACTTTTCAATTGATGATATTTCCACTCATCTATTCTAATAAAAATATCTCCCTTCTTCTCTATTAACTCTTTAAGTGATCTCAATTCTCCCTCCACCAAAACATCTCTCAATTGGGTATCCTCCTTTCTAAACCATCTCCCTGATATCTCATTCTTTCCCGGGGGAAAGTACTCAGTATTTGTGAGAGGCATTAATATAGAATTAAATTCCCATTTCATGTTTTTGTGTAAATTGTCCCATACCCTAAAGACATTTAAAGTGTAAATACTTGTGCTTTCTTTAATTCCCCTAAACTGTGGTGGAACCCATATCATCTGACTCAATCTATTGCCACTAAGATCATTTTCAATTGTTACCCAACTTTTCCCCTTATAGTTAAATGTCCAGTCATATATTCTTGCTAAAACCACTGCTTTATAGTATCTCTTGACATCTGGTAGGCCCAATCTCCCCTTCTCTTTAGTCCTACTCAATGTTTCATATGCTATTCTAGGTTTTTTATTCTTCCAAATATATCTTGTTAACATTTTTTTCATTATCTTAAAGAAGGCTTCTGGAATTTTAATTGGCACCATTTGAAATCTATACAGTATTTTAGGCATAATTACCATTTTGACTTGGTTTATACGTCCTATCCAGGATGGATTTCCTCCTTCTAGTCTTTTTAAATCTTCCCTGATCTCATTTATCAAAGAGATATAGTTTAATCTATACAAATGCTTAGATGAGGCAGTGAGTTTTATTCCTAGGTATTTTATCTCTTTTTCTCTCCATATAAAGGGGAATTCTTTTTGTAGTTTTTCTTTTTCATTCTTTGGTATATTAATATTCAGGATCTCTGTTTTCGTTGGATTCATTTTTAAATTTGATAGTTCACCATACTCCTTCAGAATCTTCATTATATTTGGGAGAGTTATTCGGGGATTCCCCACATAGAACAATAAGTCGTCCGCAAAGGCCGCTACTTTATGTTCTATGGATTCTATCTGAATTCCCTTTACCGATCCACTATTTCTTATTATTGACAACAGAGGTTCGAGTGACAATACATATAGCAGAGGGGACAGTGGACAGCCCTGTCTTGTACCGTTAGACATTCCGATGGGTTCTGATCTCTCCCCATTTACCGTGATAATTGCAGTTGGCTCCCTATATAATTTACTTATCCACTCTCGCATTCTATCACCTATCCCCAGCACTTTTAAGTTGTCCATCATAAAGCCCCAGTCCACTCTATCAAATGCCTTTTCTGCATCAATTGACAAGAGCACCACCGGGGCTTTCCCTTTTCTACTTTTCTGAATAAGCATCAGGGTTCTCAAGACGTTATCTCTACCTTCTCTCCCCTGTACGAAGCCCACCTGGTCTCCATGGATCCATTCAGGCATCAGATCCCTCAACCTGTTTGCTAACACCTTTGCATACAGTTTAGTGTCTACGTTCAATAATGAGATAGGTCTATAGCTGGAGCACTGAGATGGATCTTTTCCCTCTTTGTGAATAAGTACTACATGGGCCTGTAGAGATTCTCTCCTTACTTCCATCCCACCTCCCAAAGCATTCATATATTTCTCCAACTTGGGTAGCAGTACTTCACTAAATTTCTTATAGTATTTAACTGTATATCCATCCGGGCCTGGGCTTTTTCCCCCCCCTGTGCTTCTCAATGCTATTTTAATTTCTTCCTGGGAGATTTCTGCATCTAGGGAGTTCAACTTTGCTTCACTTAGTTTTGGTAATCCCGCATTTTTTAAGTATGTCATCTTTTTTTCATTAATTCCCTCTTGGGCTTCTTTTAGGGGGCCTTGGGGGCTAATATTATATAACTTTTTGTAATACTCCGTAAACTCTTTAATAATCTCTTTATTTGAGTGGACCAACTCCCCCTTTGAACTTTTTATCTTTTCTATATAGTTCCTATTTTTCTTTTTATTCAAAGCTCTCATTAAATATCTTCCTGGTCTGTCTCCCCATCTATATCTTTCGTTCAAAACCCTGTTGTATACTCTTCTCTTCTCCTCTTCCATCAACCTCTCTAGCTCATCTTTTTTATCCGATAACCTCTGTCTCGTATCTTTTGTTATTTTCTTCTTATGGATCTGCTCCAAGTCCAATATTTCTTTTAAGAGCCCACTAACCCTCTCTCTTCTTTCCTTTTTCTTCCTTGCTCCTGCCGCAATCAAGATTCCTCTTATGAATACCTTATGACTTTCCCAGACTGTAGCTATCGATACTTCCTCTGTTTCGTTCTCCTTAAAGTATATCTTAATCTCTTTCTCGATTTTCTGAACTACATCCTCATCCAGAAGAAGACCCTCATTTAACCTCCACCCTAATCCTCCCGTCCACCTTCTTCCCCATCCCATTTTCATTACAACCGGGGCATGGTCCGAGAACGTCCTTGTCTCTATGTCAATTTTAACCAGATGATCTATAAGTTGATGGTCTATTAAGATGTAATCTAATCTCGAGTATATCTCATGTGCACTACAGAAGAAGGTATAGTCTCTGTCTTTCATATGCTTTATTCTCCAAGTGTCCACTAGTTGATATTCATGCATCACTTTTTTCAGAGCTCTCAGAGACCTACTCCCCTCTCTTTGCACAGAAGCGGTATTATCCTTGTGTCGGTCCATACAGAAATTTAGGTCTCCAGCTACTATCAGGCGCCCTGTTTTAAATTCCATTAATTTTTTCAGCAGACCCTTCATATACATCTCCGGGTTTTTATTAGGGCAGTATATATTGGCTAAAGTACACTCAATCCCCTGGAGTCTACCTTTTAAGAATAAAAACCTCCCCTCAGGGTCGGTTCTTCTATCCTCCAGCTCAAATCTCATATTCTTTGCAAAACCTATTGCAACCCCTTTTGCTCTTTTAATTGGAGAATCTGCATAATACCATGTTGGATAGTGTTTGGATTTCAATTTCACGTTTACCTCTATCTCAAAATGCGTCTCCTGTAAAAATACCACTGACGTAGCCCTATGATGTAACTCATTAAACAACCTAAATCTCTTCCCTGGACAACTCAACCCGTTCACATTATAGGTTATAAACTGTATTTCTTCCATCATTCCCAATTAACTCCATCTCTCTTCCGGATTGCCTCTTCCTCTTTATCCCTTCTGTCCTGCAGAGTATTAACCCAATATCTCCTCCCCTCCCTCCCTTCTGCCCAACTCTCGTCCCCTCCCTCCCCCCTCCCCTCCCTCCCTCCCACCCAACTCCCATCCCCTCCTCCCTCCCTCCTATTCTCCCAACCCACCCCCCTCCCTCCCCCCTCCCTCCCTCCCCCCTCCCCTCCCCCCTCTTTTTAGGCCTAACATTTGCCTACTAATCATTTATGGATTATAAAGTCCACTTTTGATTTGATCCTTGGGCTAAGACTCCGTCCATGGACGACTTTCCCCTTGTCTAACCTCCCCATTATCCCCCAAGCCCCTCCCAGATTTATCATAGGCACAGAAAAGAAAAACGAGGGCGATAGGTTGGGGATAGAAAAAGACAAAGGAGACCTATTTCTCTTCCTCTATCCCTCTCCCCCTCTCCCCTCCCCTCCATCTCCTCCCCCCCACACATTGCCAGTCCTCTTTTCTCTTCATTCTATTTTCCCATTGTTCTTCTTCCCAGCCAGAAATTTCCATTCTTTGGATTTTTAAACTGTCACAGAAATTTTTCAAATCTTCTGGGAACCTGAGGTATGCTGTAGTCCCATTTTTCCAACCTATTAGGCATTCGGGAGTCCCCCATCTATATTGCACATTTTGTTCTTTCAACCTTTCCAATAGGGGTCTCAAAATTCTCCTTCTCCACAAAGTCTCTGGAGCCAGATCCGCATATATCTGTATATCTCCTCCTTCATACTTAATTACTGATTTTCCCTTGGACTTCTTCCAGATTTTTTCTTTATCCCGAAGTTCATAGAATTTAGCTATTATATCTCTCGGCCTTTCTTCCCCCAGGTTTCTCAGAGATTTTCCTTTTCTAAAGGTTCCTTCTATTTTAGACCCTTCCATTTCAGAGCTGTCTGTTATAGTATTAAATATTTTACAAACCACCTCTTGCAGATTTTCTCCCTTTGAGTTTTCTGGGACCCCACATATCAAGATGTTCCTCTTCCTGTCTTTATTTTCTTGTATCTCAACCTTATATAGCAGTTTTTCTTGGGCTTTCCCTATATTAGTTAGTTTTTTTTCAAGTTCAGATATAGCCTGGGTCTGAGCTTTAACTTTTTCCTCCGTTTCCTCAACTCTCTCCAACAGGTGTCCCAGATCACTGCGAATATTTACCATTTCTTGTTTTATTGTTTTCTCCAGTTCTTTAAACATTTCTGCCATTTATTTTTTATTAGGTATTTGTAGATCTTTTTCCATCTCTATATTGCCTGGTATTTGCTGATTACTAGTATCAAGGCCTAATGATACTCTAGGACTTCTTTCCATACTAAGATCTACTTCTCCTCTTTCAGTCCTGCTCTGGGGTCTTTCTGGGGTTACGCTTCCTTGGGATGTATATTTTTTAATTGTACCAGTCTGGGACCCTTTAAGCCCGCTTCCTTTTACGTTTTTATTTTTCATTTTTCTCTATGGCACTTATCCTTCTTATAGTCCTTTTATAAATTCGTAGGTGGGGAGGGGAAATAGTTCTTTAAACTTTCAAGTTTCTGCCCTGTCTCCCTGCTGGTTTTCCTTTTTCTCCTTTTTTTCCTCTTCTTCCTTCCCTCCTCTCCCCCTCCTTCCCCTTAAGCCTCTCTTCTTCTCTCTGGGAGCCTCTTCCACCTTTTGAACATTCTCCAGGGGTCCCCCCTTTCACTTACACTCTGTTTCTTGGAGGTCAGCACAATAGTTCCTCAAAAGCAAGTCACAGTTCATTCATAATCACTCACCCTCCTCCTATGTCCTCTTCCAGTGAGTGCCTTCTCGCTCAGTTCCTCTGAGGGTCCATTCATGGGGGGGAACTACCCAGGGTCTCCCCAGGCCGCCATGTCCAGGTCTCAGCAGTTCTCCTTGCAATTTCTTTTAGGCTCAAGGGGTACTAGGGGGATAGGGGGAGAATGTGTCGGCCACCGGCAAACAGGTCGGCATTGCTCTCTCACTGCAAAACGCCGGCCGGCCGGCTTCCCGATCTCCCAGTGATGCTTTGCGGCCGGTCACGTGATCGCACCGGCCCCCTTCGTCTCCCAGCGTCCAGGGACTCTCTCTCTGCCAGTCTCCAGCCGCTCCTCTCTCTCCCCTCGCCCGCGTCAAACTCTCCTCCACCGGCAGCCGCCAGTCCGGGTAAGTCCCACACCTCTGGGCTCTAACATGTCTCAGGGGCTAGGCTTGGAGGCTTGGGGAGGTCAGACAGCGGAGCTCCGTCCACAAGCTCCTACATTGAGCTCTCCCCTGCCGCCATGTTCAGGCCCCGCCCTCACTCTCAACAACGACCACAGTTTCTCCTAATCCTCATAAATTGGCCTTTAGGAATTGCTCTCAGCCACCTCGGATGGTCTTTTTGAAATGTACCCATTTCTGTCAGTATCTTTAAAATATAAATGAAAAAAATGTGGTGCACTATCTCCTCATAAATAAACCTATGAGCTTTGAAAACATAAAATGACAGTCCAAAAAGCAGAATTTAATATCATCCCTAATCGTGTATGGCCTATCTGTTAGGTCAGAGAAGAAGGTGAGTGCATGGTGCACCTACCCGGTGATGGGAAACACCACAATATAGTCATCACGGTGGAGTAATGCATATAGTTGTTCACTATCATTCGGAGTCACATATAATTTGTCAAATGTGAGTGGATACTATAGCACGTTTAATTTTTGGTTATACAAAACGGTGTTGCACTATGGTATGTTTTTGTTTTATTTTGCACAAATCTGGAGTTTAAAGGTCCAATAGAGGCATAATACGTGCAAGGAACACATCACAGATCAGAATCTTGGAGACACATTTTCCTTATAAAGCGTGTTTTGGCCTATTATAATTTATAGGTTAATGGTCAAGGTGAGCAGGGAGTGGGGCCACAATTCAAACACAGTGTTGATGATTGCTGAATGATGATTGCTGAATGATGATGCAACATATACTGGACTGGCTCATGGGTTTATTTATGAGGAGATAGCGCACCACATTTTTTAAATTTATCTAATTTTGACTGTGAGTACGCCAGAGCAGTGAGTGCAGCAATTTTCTTCCCTGATATTATCTCTATCATATAGAACATAGCAGTGCATAAGCCCTTACCATTTGCATTATCTTTATTTATTTAACCTTCAGTCTAATTAACATGCCCCTATATTTAGCCATATGGCTCTCTATCTCCATCTAGACCATCATGCCGCTGTCTTTGGGAGTCATACTTGTGACTGTCAATCTTGCAATGCCTCATGGGACTTGTAGTTTGACAACAGCTGGAGGGCCACCAGTTTGACACCCGTGATCTAAACCTAGGATTTCCATTTTTGGACTGCCCTACATACAATTCTACTCCTCCTACATATGGCCCCTATCCATTAGATTGTTAGTATCATTGTTCTTCATAACATTTGTTTGAGTGCCAGGCACCATGGGTATATAGTACTTGCAATGCTTAAGTTGTAGATGATTTTAACTGCTCATAGACTGATCCAGAAGGCCTTTTCCTTTTTTCTCCTAAATTTCATACGTATGATATCCATAGTATTTATATTCCGTTACAAATAATTTTAAATTATTTGATTCCATATATACACATTTATTTTTGGTTGTTTATTTGTATTTGCATTTTTTATTTTATATATTTTTATTTTTTCACTTTAATTTTTAATTTTTTCCTCTTTCTTTTTTGTTTATTTTTGTGTTTCATTATTTTTCATATTTTCTTTTCATTATTCATATTTTTTTTAAATTATTAGTTTTTCAATTTTTCTTTGTGTCCTATATATTTTTTCTTATAATGTTTTTCTTATGATTACTAATTTTTCATCCTTCACTTTTTATTTTGTATTTTTTTTATTTTATTAATTTTTATTTTTCTATATCTATTTTTATTTTTTATCTTTCATGTTTTTGTTCCTATTTAATCTTGGGATAAATGTGTCTCCTGGAAAAATACAATATCACTGAGAGTTGTCAAATTTCTCTGGTGATCTTATGTCTCTTTACATTATAGGTCATAAAATTAACTTCTTGTCTACCATTTCTTAATAGTATACCTTTTTTTCATTTGAATCACATAGAGAGAAAGATCTATAAAAAAAAATTAGTAGCCAAAGGAGAGTTACGGAGTACTTTTCTCTTCAACCTACCCTCTCACCTATCCTCTTCTCTCCCCTCCCCCCCAGCCCTCTTTCCTCCCTCCCCCCTCCCTCCCCCTTTATACCACCTGGCCCACACTCAGCCCTTGGATCTGCTGTGGGTCTAATCCCACCCTTGATCCCTCTACTTGGGGTTGGACTCTGTTCATAGACACCCTCCACTACCTCCTACTACCCCTTTTTGGGTGTAGCTTCAGAGTGTGCAACATTTTCATATATCCCGCCCTTAATTGACCTTTCCCCAATATCTCTACACAGCACTAATTCCTTTATAGAGTCTCTCAATAATTCTTTTCTTCTTACTCTTATTCTTTATTCTTTCTTCTCTCCCTCCTATTTATCTATTCTCTGCTGCTTCCATCTCTCTTGTTCCAGACTCCTTTCTCCCTTTTTTCCATTAGTCCAGTTTGGGATATCCGGTACTTATATTTCTAATTTCTCACAGAAGACCTGAAGTTCTTCTGAAAACCTCAGTCTAGCTGAATGTCCTTCTTTCCATTTCCACCAAACATGCAGGAAACCCCCAATTATATTTAATATTTTGTGTTCACATTTTCTCCAACAATGGTCTTAGAGTCCTTTTTCTTGCTAATGTTTCAGGTGACATATTAGCGTAGATTTGCAAGCTCGTCCCTTCATATGATATTGCTGGCATTCCTCTCATTTTCCCACATTTTTACTTTATCCTCGAAGTAATGGAACTTTGCAATCACATCTCTTGGGGTTTCTGGAGATATTTCTTGGGGTCTCTTTATCCTGTGGACTCTGTAAATTTGTAATTGTTTTGTTATAGGTCTGTCTATTAATGGATTATGCACTTTATTCATTACATCTCTTAAGTCTTATCCTTGTGCACCTTTGGGTAACCCCTGAATCTTCAGATTATTCCTTCTATTTCTGTTCTCTTGATCTTCAAGTTTATATCTCATTCTTTGTTCAAGTCGGATTTTTCTCCAGTTGACTCTTGAGCTCTGTTATTATTTGAGCGTGCTTATTCAATTTCCCTTCCGTTTCTTCCACTCAAGACAAAACTTGACCTAAGTCCTTATGTATTATTGCCATGTTACCTTTTAGTGAGTGTTCTAGCTTTGCGAACATCTCTACCATATCCATTTTTGTTGGTATCTGAGCTGCATTTCCTTGCTCTCCAGTGCTCCCCATATCCGATTCACAGTCTATATTTAAAGTTTCTTTACCTTGACTCAGTTCAGTTGTTTCTATTGACAGGTTAGATTGATCCCCACTATTATTCCCTATTGCTTGTTTTCCATTAATTCCCCTTTCCCTCTCGGGGGTCTGGAATCCTGGACTTTTCTCCTGCCGGGCATATTTTTTTTATTGTACTAGCATTTGTCTTAGGAGTTTTAACTCCTCCTCCTTTTACTGATTTATTCTTCATCCTGTTACCTCCAGCAGTTCTTACTATGCCTTAAAATATTTCCTCTTTCCCCTTTTACTTTCGTTCTAGAGGGATATAGAGATTATGGACCGGACCAAGGCTATTAAGATTGCATCTTTATGTCTCACTGGGTGACTCTCTCTCTCCTCATCCCACTAGCTTCTGCTCTTCTTTCTTCCTCCAAACAATACAAAAACATTATGGATGTTCTATGCCTTTAAGCACTCACCACTCTCTGGAAAGAAGAATAAATCAACCGAATGCACGTACTCCTGCACTGGACGGTGGACTCCACAATGTCAAAATCCCCACATGAGTATGAAAGGAATGCAAGCCTTGCTGCCCTCAACAGACCAGGGAAATCCAAAGAGAACTGTATATAAAAAACAAAGAGAGGGAACACGGGCCTAGTGCATTACCTTTAAAAAGGAGATTTATTATAAATAGTAAAATACTCACAAGAGAAATAAAATCAAATGGAAAGCATGTCACAAAGGATGCAATGTGGTACAAAACCCCTGGAAGTGGTCTGGTGGGGGACTGTAGACTCAATTATCATTCAAAGTGCAATAGTGCTGAAATATGATAATTGGCCTGGTCAGGAAGGGGTTGAAAGTGCCTGGTATTGAATTCCCTTTACTAATTTTGCCATTGCAGCCTCAAGAGGTAGGTCATTACAAAAGCTTAATTACTGTCACCATAAATGTCTCTATTCTAAACAGATGGAAAAATGTGGGTGCAGCATTGCTCTGTTTCAGTTTAGTATATGCTGTCAGCAGGGGCGGACTGACAACTCATGGGGCCCCCGGGCAATAGGGGATCATGTGGCCCCTATGTCCTTGCCCACACTCAAAGCACACCCAAAAAAGCCTATAAAAGGTACCAGGGGCATTTCATGGGGCCCCTTACTGACCGAGTGCTCAAATGGTCAGTCCGCCCCTGGCTGTCAGTGATCAGAGATTCAACAATGTTGAGTTTAACAATGGTATTTTACCCATCACTGCTGCTAATAGACTGATATTTTCTATCACTGCTGCTAACAGACTGTATTTTCAACCAAAACACTTTGGCTATTCACTTCTATGAACAATAAATATACTGTATCTGTGTTTAAGATTGACCTGGTTACTTTTTATTATTGAGGATAACTGCCCCATATTGAGTGTTTGATACATTCACTTTTAATTAACATTAATATAGTGTCTTACACCAAATGTTTACTAACATCTCCAACTTATCAACAGCTCCAGTATGGCAGTCAGAGATGAGTGTATGAGACAGGCTTCTAAGAACATATAAAATGCGATCTGACTTCATAAATTCTGAATCACATTATACTAATAAAACACTAATAAGCTCCTTCCATTAGTGATGGGCCGCACCCCCCCTTGTGATGTCATCACCCGGGGCATGCTGGTGGATGATGTCACAAGGAGGCAGGGTCACCCAGTTGATGTCAGAACTGTTAGGTCGGCAGAGCTGTCAGACGGTGGGAGCCAGAGTCGAGAGAGGAGCAGCAGCGAAGGGCATTGTGATTTACGTTGGATCTGCTTCGGCGGCATTCTTTTGTTTTTCTTGTTTTAATAAAGAACTTGCCAAAGACTGTCTACTGTCATATTTTACACTGCACTTTTTATTGTCTGAATGAGTAGCAGTACCATGTACCCTATACTCATGTACATGGAGAGGGCGGAAACTGAGGGCCCCCTTTTCAAAGTGGCTTCCAGATTCCAATAAGCCCCCGACCAAAAAGCCCCACAACCACAGACCAGGGTTGTGAGGAAGAGGCCCTTGTCCCCATCAACATGATGACAAAGTGCTTTTCCCCAAACCCCCCCCCCCATTGTTGAGGGCTCACTCGTCCCCCCATCCTTTCCTGACCTGCCGGGCTGCATGCTCAGATGAGGGTCTGCCATGGATTTTGGGGGAACCCCACACCATTTCTTTTCATTTTGGCTTGGTGGTTCCCCTCAAAATTCATACCAGACCCAAAGGGCTTGGTATGGATGGGGGCGGGGAAGCATGACTTTTTTTTTGCTAAATTTTTAATTGCCAACAATTCTTTTTACATTCTGCTGTCAGTGGTAAACTCCATTGACAGCTGAAACATTAAAGTGTAACTAAACCCACAATAGTAAAATCATTCTGCATATGCAGTAAAGCATGCTTGTTATACTCACTATAGAACCTAAGGGTTTAATCCTCTTAATTGTTTAAAAATGCTGTTTGATCCTGAATTCTCTGATCCTCTCCTTCTTCCAGTGTCTCCCTCTTATCTCCTGATAAGACATATGTGTGCAGACACTCTGCACATGCTCAGTTTAGTGTGTATTGCTGAAACAAATGTTCTGCCAATCAGAACTGTCCATACAGAGGTCGGGAGTATTGTATCCTGCTAGACCAGAAGAAACTCCTCTCACAAGCTTTAGCATGTGCTCTGCTGGACACTGTTAGAATTCACAAGACTGCTCTAATTGCTAATAAGAAAAGGTATTTAGCAGTTTATATTTACTAAAATAATTGCATTTCCATGTTCTGTGTACTGTGGGAGACCAGATATAGTGAATGCAAGGTCCTGGGTTTAGAAACACTTTAATGTATGTTTTCACTACTAAAATACCACATGACTTAATAAAATAACTCATGCAGTATTTTAGTAGCGTTTCCTAGTGAATGCCAACCTCGGATGTGGTAAGATACCACTTAGTGAATTGCCCCCAAATTCCTTTAAATATCATGTCTGGGGGAGTCCTCTTAAAATACCTGCAAAGTTGCACAATCCTTACCAGACCCTATAGGTCTGGTAGAAAGGTTAGGAGGGACCCCACAGTAAAAACATTTTTTTTAAAGTTCCCCCTTCAGGCTTGGTAGGACTTTTAAGGGGAACCGCACCCCTGAAAAAATGGGACGAAAAAGTGTGGGGTCCCCTCTAAATTCCTACCAGACCCTTGATCCAAGCACAAGCCTGGCAGGCCAGATAAGAAGGGGGATGAATGAGCATCCCCCCCTCTCCTGATCCATACCAGGCCATGTGTCTTCAACATGGGGGGTTCTTTTGGGCAGGGAGACTCTCAGCCCCCCAAAGCACCTTGTCCTCATGTTGATGGTAACAAGGGCCTCTTCCCCACAACCCTGGCCTGTGGTTGTGGGGGTCTGCAGGTGGGGACTTATTGGAATCTGGAAGCCCCCTTTAAGAAGGGGGCCCCAAGATCCCAACCCCCC
Source organism: Staurois parvus (assembly GCF_062004578.1). Taxonomy (NCBI): domain Eukaryota; kingdom Metazoa; phylum Chordata; class Amphibia; order Anura; family Ranidae; genus Staurois; species Staurois parvus. The sequence goes on from NW_028318272.1 coordinate 1,385,973, forward strand.
CATGTGGTGAATAAATATGGGATACATGGTACCTCTACTCATTCACAAAAAAAAAATGTAGCATAAAAAATGCCAGTAGACAGTATTTGACAAGTCCTTTATTAAAAAAAGACCAAAAAATGGTTCCATTGATGTAATCCATCATCAATAATGGCATCCAGCATTGTCACAATGATGTTGATCCATCAAAATAAAAAAAACCCAGATGCCTGCAGACCTGTCCGCACCTGCCGAGCACTTGCGCATCTGACGTTTGCCGGTCTGATGTAAACAATTGGGCAGAGCTAGAGGTGATGTCACTGATAGCTCCACCCAATTGTGCTGTGATTGGCCAAAGCATTGCACCTGATTGGCTTTGTCCAATCACATTGCACTGTCAGAGCACAGCACATTGTGGAGGGCTTGATGGGTGAAGAGCCTACCGAAAACTCTTACATTCATGTGTTTGCAGAACACACGAACACCAAATGTTCGAGTTGAATATCAAGGACATCCCTACCTTCCATATGCTTAGATCAACAGCCTTGCTGTAGACATATACAGTAGAGGTTTATTTACTAAAGCAGGAGAATGCAAAATCAGACTCACTTCTCCATAGAAACCAATCAGCTCCCAGGTTGTATTGCCAAAACTTAATTGAACAAGCCAACGTTAGAAGCTGGTTGGTTTCTATGCAGAAGTGAGCCTCTCCAGCTTTGGTAAATAAACCCCATAGTGGCTAGTACTAATAGTACAGTGATTCCACCTTCCCATAATACCATAGCTATGTAGAAGCCACCCTTGCTCCCCACTGCCTATAGTTCTGCAGCTTAGTACAGTTCAGGTACTGAACACTTCCTAGAACATTTTACTTATGCATTCCTGCAGATCCCATTTAGAAAAATAGACAGTACTATAGACACATTTTTTTGAAAATATAAAATGATTTTCAAATTTATCAAGCATTATCAACTTTATCCTTTCCATCTAAGGCATTTTTGCTTGTTCCACAAGTTAAAACTATTTTTCTTTCAATAGTCTTGGATTTAGGTAGTATTTTATTTAAAGGTTTATTTTCATGTCTGTTAAATGAACATTTCTGTGCAAAGTTCAGAAGCAAACAAATATCAACAAAGCTGAAAGGATAATATTCACTTTGAGTAAATTATTATCAGATGAGCCTGTCTAAAGTACCAAAGCTTTATTATTTTATTGCTTTTAATTTTAAATGGAATGGGGTAGGATTAGAATCCCTATTCATGGCTCTGTTAGAGTTATTTTCCCCCTCTTACTGCCTCTGTGACAAAAGAAATTCTACAGCAGGAACACAGAAGTAAAAAGCTGACGGGTTTTAGCCATCCCCCACTTTACTAAAACTTCTTTATGACTGCCCGCCCGCCCACAATGTACTGTGAACGGGTGGCTGTAAAGCGACATACAGGTACGTCACTGCCCACTTCCGGGTATCAAGTCCACATGTGCTCCAGCCCCCCCAGCACCCACTGTGATTGAACACAGCGGGTGTCTGCCAGCAAGTCCTGGCCAATGATCCATGGCCAGGACCTGCTGATCGGCTGTGTAGGATCACAGCCCAGAGCTCTGTGTTGACAACACAGAGCTCTGTACATAGGGAGCACACTTTACATACAATACACATAGTTAGGCACATAATTAACCCCTGATTGCCCTAGATGTTGATCCCTTCCTAGCTAGTATCATTAGTACAGTGACAGTGTATAGTATTACATCTCTGCACTTTCGCCAGTTCCCCAATATTCTTTTTTGTGAATTGGTGCCCAAAACTGAACTGCATATTCCAGATGAGGTTTTACTAATGATTTGTACAGGGGTAAAATGATATCTCTCTCTCTGGAGTCTATACCTTTTTTAATACAAGAGAGGATATTGCTTACTTTACATAAACCTCAGCTTGGCATTGCATGCCATTATTAAGCTTGTGGTCTACCAGAACTCCCAGATCCTTCTCCACCATTGATTCCTCTAGTTGTACTACCCCTTGTTTGTATGATGCATGCATATTCTTAGCCCCCAAGTGCATAGCCTTACATTTATCAACATTAAACCTCATTTGCCACATAGTTCCCCAATTAAATAGTGCATTGAGATCGGCTTGTAAGCCAGAGACATCCTGTAAGGACGTTATACCACTGCACAGCTTGGTGTCATCTGCAAAGACTGAAATGGTACTTTTAATCCTAAACCTGGTATCATTTATAAACAGGGGCGGACTGACCATTTGGAAACTCGGGCACTGCCCGAGGGCCCAGGGTCAGTAGGGGGCCCCATGAGATGCTCCTGGTACCTTTTTCATAGGTTTTTTGGAGTTTGGGCAAGGACACAAGGGCTCCATGATCCCCTATTGCCCAGAGGCCCCATGAGTTGTCAGTCCACCCCTTTAAATATATTAAAAGTAAAGGTCCCAACACTGAACCTTGGGGTTCACCACTAACAACCCTAGACCATTCAGAGTATGAATCATTAACCACTACTCTCTAAATTCGGTCTTTTAGCCAGTTTTTGATCCATTTTGATCCAATAGATTTTTACAAGCTTGTAGACTTTACACATTAGCCTATTTGGGGAAGTGTATCAAACACGTTTGCAAAATTCACCTCTATCCAAGGTCTTGCTTACCTCCTCATAAAAAGAAATCAGATTTGTTTGAGAACTTCTGTCTTTCATGAGTCCATGCTTTCTGTTGCTTAAAATATTTGTGTCCAGCAAGAACCCATCTATGGGGTCTTTTGTTAAACTCTCCAGTATCTTCCTGACTATAGAAGTAAAGCTAACAGATCTATACTTTCTTGGTAAAGACTATGATACCTTTTTAAATATAGGCAGCACATTGGCCTAATTCAGCAGTACTATGCCAGTCATTAAAAAGTCCCTAAAAATTAGAAACTAAGGCTTTGAAATGACAGAGCTCAATTCTTTAACCGCCTCCCATCCGCCATATAAGGTCATGACGGTTGCAAGGTGGTTCTCTCATTCTGGGAGGATGTCATATGACGTCCTCCCACTATAACCATGTGTGCGCGGCTCCGGGAGCGCGCAGAGCTGCGGTCAGTGGTGCAATGTGTCCCTCGCGGATCACACAGGGGATCACCGATCAATGGAAAGAGCCAAAGATGTCAGCTTGGTCATGTGATCAGCTGTGTCCAATCACAGCTGATCGCATGTAAATAGGGAAATGCTGGTTATCGGCATTTCTCTCCTCACGAGCTGCCACGTTGACAGCTCGAGAGGAGAGGAGAGCCAGTAATCGGCATTCCACAGAGAGGACATATACACTGATCATCAGGGCACTGATGATCAGTGTGCCCTGATGATCAGTGTAGCCCTAGCAGTGCCACCTATCAATGCCAGCTGTCAGTGCTCATCAATGCCACCTGCTAGTGCCCATCAGTGCCTCATCAATGCCACATATCAGTGCCTACCAGTGCACATCAATGTGCCTTTCAGTGTCACCTATTAGTGCCAGTCAGTGCAACCTATCAGTACTGCCAATCAGTGTCGCCTAACAGTGCCAGTCAGTGCTGCCTATCAGTGCCACCTATCAGTGCCGCCTATCAGTGCCATATATGAGTGCTGCATTTCAGTGCCCATCAGTGATGCCTGTCAATGCCCATCAGTGCCACCTACCAGTGCCTCCTCATCAGTGCCTATCAGTGCCCATCAGTGCAGCCTATCAGTGCCCATCACTGCAACCTCATTAGCGCACATCAATGAAGGAGAAAAATCACTTATTTACAAAATGTTATAGCAAAAACTAAGAAAAAACATTTTTTTTTTAATTTTCAGTTGTTATTGGCTTGTTTAGCCAAAAATATAGAAAACCCAGAGGTGATTAAATGCCAACAAAAGAAAGCTCTATCTATTTAAAAAAATGCTAAAAATTTCATATGGGTATAGTGTTGCATGACCGCGCAATTGTCATTCAAAGTGTGACAGCACTGAAAGCTGAAAACTGGCCTGGGCAGGAAGGGGATATAAGTGCCCTGTAGGCAAGTGGTTAAGGACTCGTATTATCACTGATCACTGTATTAATGTCACTAGTGATATCAGTGACAGTTAGTTTCAGATTGCCCACCACACTACTGCAGCCCCATTAAAAATCACTGATCACCGCCATTAGTAGTATGAAAACAAAATTCCACCATATACCATAGTTTGTAGGCATTATCACACAAATCAGTCAATATACACTTATTGGGATTTTTTTTATCAAAGACATAGCAGAATACATTTTGGCCAAAATGTATGAAGAAATTTGATTTTTCTTAATTTTTAATTGGATATGTTTTATTGCAAAACGTACAAAATATTGTTTTTGTTTTCCAAAATTTTCAGTCTTTTTTCATTTATATCATAAAAACCCAGTGGTGATCAAATACCACCAAAAGAGTGCTCTATTTGTGTGAGAAAATTATATAAATTTCGTTTGGGTACAGCATTGCATGACCGCGCAGTTATTAGTTATTGTAGTGAGGTATACCAAGAGGTGTCCTGGTCATGAAGGGGGTAAAACCTTCCAGAGCTGAAGTGGATAATAAGCAATTTTTAAATGTCTGCCTGTGTTGCTGTTGCAGACTCTTCCTCACTCTCTGAATACAATACTACCAACAGGAGGGATTCCCTCATCCATCTCGAATGTGTGGATAGGGAAATCAAGTAATGTTCCTCTATGAGAGTGCTCACATGATTGATATTTCCCACCCCCTGGGCATGCCAAACTGTTTAAAGAGATTCCAGGGCAGGTGAGAAGGGGTTGAAGGCACAAAGGTTGTACTAGTAAATAAGGTGCAAATATGTCAGCCTTATTTACAAACATTTACTTTGCTAGGTAAACAGTCTCTGTTAGTATCTATTAGTAAATTGATTCTAATGAAATATGTGGCTGTAACGCAATACAAAAACCATGCAGACAGTGGGATGGGAATACTGGGCACAATTCACAAAAGCTTATTGCATGAGTTAAGTCAGTCACATGACCAAATATCGCATACAATACTGAAAATGTCAGTTCACTATTGCTAGTATTCACTATTTTCCAAAAATAGCAAAAACACACAGTAAATACCGCATTAAAAGATCTTAAAGTCAATTCACAAAAGGAAATAAATAATTAAACACATAAGTAGTGGTCCAGGCATGTGGTATGTACTGGTATCTATCAGTACTGCCATGTGTTGTTAAGGAATGGGTGCCCGCAAAGTCCTTAACAACCTATAAATAATCAGCTGTCAGCGGGGTTCCCCACTGACAGCTGAAAAAAAAAATTGCTGGCAATTAAAAAATAATAAAAAAATGGTGTGGGGTCCCCCCTCCATCCATGCCAAGCCCTGTGGGTCTGGTATGGATTTTAAGGGGAACTCTCACTTCAAAATAAAAAAAAAATGGTGTGGGGTCCCCCCAAAATCTATAACAGACCTTTATCTGAGCATGCAGTCTGGCAGGTCAGGAAAGGGGGGGTGATGAGCGAGTACCCCCCTCCTGAACCATACCAGGCCACATGCCCTCAACATGGGGGGGTGCTTTGTGGCAGGGGGTCCCCCCAAAATCTTTAACAGACCTATATCCGAGCATGCAGCCTGGCAGGTCAGGAGAGGAGGGGTGATGAGCGAGCACCCCCCTCCTGAACCATACCAAGCCAAATGCCCTCAACATGGGGGGATGCTTAGTGGCAGGGGGTGCTCCCCCCAAAGCACCTTGTCCCCATGTTGATGGGGACAAGGGTATCTTCCCCACAACCCTGGCCGGTAGTTGTGGGGGTCTGTGGGCAGTGGGCTTATTGGAATCTAGAAGCCCCCATTAGCAAGGGGGCCCCCAGATCCTGCCCCCCATGTGAATGAGTATCGGGTACATGGTACCGCTACCCAATAACAGAAAAAAAAAAACTGTAGTGTGAAAAAAGACAGGAGACAGTCTTTGACAAGTCCTTTATTAAAAGAAGGAAATTAAAAGAATGTCTTCCAAAGTAGATCCAACGTCAGTCACGATGCCCGCCAATGCCGCTACCAATGCCTCTCTCAACGCTGGCTCCCGCCATCTGACAGCTCCACTGGCTTGACAGTTATATCTAAGGGGTGGGGCCGCCGAGTGACATCACGTATGTGACCCCACCCCTGTATGACATCATTGACCCGGCATGCCCCGGTTGATGATGTCACAAGGGACGGGGTCACATGTGTGATGTCACTGGGTGGCCCTGCCCCTTACATACTTAAGAACTGTCAAGGCAGGGGAGCAGTCAGACGGCGGGAGCCTGCGAAGAGAGCGGAGCCTTTTTTTTTTATCAAACACCTTTACTCTGCTGCAATCTCCTTTCGGTCCGTTAGAAGGCACTGGATTTTAACCATGAAGGTGCGGGTGGTATGACATGATGACATCATGATGCACGTGCGTGCTGACATCATGACGTAAACATGCATGGTGACATCATCGTGTAGGGGACATGGAGGCCATTTTGACCACATAGATTATAAATAGAGCCCTTTTTGTTTGCTTGTCATTGATGCCATGTGGATTTTGGGTGCAGTTAGACCTTTTTTCACGAGTTAGCATTTATTTATTACTCTGGATGAAGCTCTTATTTGGAGTGAAATATGTTGAGATTTTTTTAGAACATGCACCTTTTGCTTCTTTTTCCTTTGTTAAAGGGCACTCATGATCTTTTTTGTAGGGTGACTGATTAACCTAAATGATTCTCCTGTTAGCAGCGGAAATATTCTAAAAGGAAGAAGTTTATACCTCTTTTTTGGCTTATGCCTTTTGAGGGATTGGCAGAGGTTTAAGATTACTGCTACTGCCTTTAATCCTATTGGCTGACCAGAGAAAATTGGATGGCTGGCTGGTTGCATCTCCTTTGCTGTATTTTGAATTTGTTTAACCTCCCTAGCAGTATGATTATTTCAGTTTTTTGGTGCTGAAAGCAGTACCATTTTTTTGCATGGAAATATATATTTTTTTTTATTGTAGGCCTGTAATTTAGGAATAACTCACTGAAATCTGTACGAACAAGAGTCTAGTAAACATTCCGGATATGATAAAACTTGAAACACAAAATCATTAATTATAATTTAATAAATAATCATAAAAAATAATAATAATATAATAATAATAAATTTAATTAAATAATATAATCAAACCCAAAACACTGAAATTTGAAATATAGCGCCAAGTTTGCACATCGCTGAGCAAAGTCGCAGAATTGCTTTCGGTGTCTGATGAAGAATTTCCCCATGAATCAATATCACTCAATTCTGCAAGTGGTTCTGATTTACTATCGCTGTTCTCTACCTGGTCTAAAACCGATTTTGACATAAAGGGACGCTTTTTGGACGCCATGTACTTTTCTAAGTTTCCAGGCAGAAAGAACAGTCAAAATGCAGGCAGGGGACAGGACAAAGCACTCGGGACAAAATGTATATAAAATGCATTGAAACAGCAATGTTTTACTATGTAATAATCATTTTAAAAAAAAATGACATTTTTTTAAAATTTCAAATTTGCCGCCGGTTCTGGCGCCCGTACGTCCCGACGTCACAGGGACTGGAACATGGAAGCCGGATGCCGGCATCAGCCGGAGGAGATGGCCGGGGACGCTGCAGGGGACACATCGCGGGAGCGAAGGACAAGGTAAGCGCTGCAGGGACTCCCTATGCAACACTGCATGGTAAGCCCGAGTGTAGCTCGGGGTTACCGCTTTTGGTACTGAAATTCTACCCCGAGCTACACTCGGGAATACCGCTATTGAGGTTAAGTGAACTGACTCAATGAATTTGTTTAAGTGAAATACTGTTCCGGTACTCTCCAGTTACATTGCCCCACAGTCAGGCACATAGGCTCATTCACACGTTTCTCCAACAATCATTCTAGGAGTGTTGTTTTTGTTGTTTTTTTATTTTTGAAGAATTGGGATAGGGATGAGAGAAATGAGTGGGATATTTCAAAAACAGGAACTATATACATTTAGGACTTGTCTAATTTTCAGGGAAAGCAATGTCAGACTGTGCTGGAATCAAACAGTGGACTTCAGCTTTAAGGCAGTAGTAACAAAGTAGTAGTGATAGTAGTAACAGTGGTAGTAGTAGTAGCAGTAGTAGTAGTAACTAGGCCCAGAGAAATGTCCCTTTAAAAGCAGACCAGGTGAACAAAGCTCTTCGTAACACCAGCCAGTGTTCCCTTTGCTATAGAACCCCAGCTGACTTTCTAGCACCAAAGGGAGCTAAACAGCACACAGCCTCTAAGATCCTTTAGGGATGTCTGTACTTACAAGGCCCAAGAGCAGCTGGATGTCTTCTTCTGTGATCCAGATCTTCAGGAGACAGCCTCTTCAGTGTAGCAGAATCCAAATTTTAGTATTCCAGCTCTCAGGTCACCCACCTGAGGCCGCACGGCAGTAGATGCCTGGGAGGGCAATGTTGGACAATCCTATGCAGGAAAGACCCAGAGCCCCATGTGCTCATTGAATATATACAGTTACCCAGCATGCCTTAGAACCCCTCACTCTGGGATAAGTTGAGGATGTATCAATATTCATGTTGCCATCTGCATAACTACACACCTGTTACCCATAAACTTCTACAGTTTCCTGGATACAGCGAAAGCTAGGCAGGCTAGCAGCACCTGAGCACACAGAGCAGACCTAACAAAATGGTCACAGCTCACTCAGTACAGTGATCTAACTGTGCTTTTTCCTAACAAATATTGACAACCACTCTGACTACAGAGTGACAATTAAATGTACCTGTTAAAAACAAAACTAATCTTATCTATCTAATCCTACCACTTACCTAGGAGGGTGTTATATATTATTTCCCATTTTGGTTTGGAGACTTCTTGGGGTTCCCCCTTCTATAAGTAAAAGCATACACAATGTTCCTACCACTTATTTAAGTCCTAGTAAATGTTAGGCTACTTTTTCTCTCTCTCTTGGCCATGGTGTGTGAGTATGCGCATCCTCACATTGTCTTTAGTATATGTGGATTCCTTATAAGTGGTGTCTTTTTGCGGGAGATATAACAGGCTCTAGTTTAAGTACATAGTGCTTTGATGTGGAAGCGTTAACCACTTAGCCACTGTGCTGCTCGTCAAATATGAACATATATGGATACAAATTTTAAATGGTGAACAATGCTAATCTTAAAATGTTGTTCCAAATAAAATATAAAAATAACTGTTAGTGGGTGGGAAAATGGGTGAGTTTAGACCAGTGTTCGACCCTTAGCATTATCAAAGGTCATGTTTCTGTCCTTTCTATATTGTTTTGGAGATCAACTGCCTCTCAGTCCTTAAATAAGAAGACCTAATTCTGTCTGTGCTTCAGAAATGGCCCTTTTTTTAAACTTAGATACAGTATATTTCTATCTCTACTCTCAACTACAAGGTGAGATTCCTTGAAACCATCAAATCTGTGAGGCAAGTATCTGAGTTTGCAGTCTTATCTAAAAAGGAAATCTTTTTTGTTATTATTTTTGTATAAGAACAAGATTTTTTTAAGCTTAGGACATTTTATATAGGTAGCTTCCAACAGGACAAGGATGGCCTTACAATTAAAATAAAAATAATCAAACAAGTATAAACATTTTAAAAAGTGCAACATAGAAAAGGCAGCTTTGTCTGTGTTAGGTGCAAGTGGCAAACCAAAGCAACTTATTGTATGTGATGACAACCAGTCTATGTATTTAGCTTTTCTCCCTGTAGCCTTGCCTCCAGTGCTGTGGAGTTAGACACCGGATTTAATTTAAGTTTTCACATGCATGTTAAAATCTGCATTTTATACTGTAAAATTACTTTAACCCACTCCCCCAAACAAATATAAACTTTCTAAAGCAGATGCCCTGTAGGATGAAATGGTGGCAGCTGCATTTTTTTATGTTGTCCAATATTTGATCAACTGTTTATCAAAAACATGTTTTCAGGAAGATACACTGAATGAATTTTAGTGCAAGCAAAAAACATACAATGTAATACCCAATTTTTTGTAAAAATATAAAGGATAGAGTTGTGTCAAGGAAACAGATAAAATTATGTTAACCCTATGCACATGTTTGCATTCAGGTGTGTATGGAGGTGATAGGGCTGTTTTCAAAATGTTTTTCAATTATTTTTGTGAATTTTATTATAATTGTTTAACACCTTTTAATCTTTTAAGCTCCCTATTTGATAGCATGGGCAGGTAAAAGGTCCTCTTTATCTCCATAAAGGGAGGGGTCTATTAGCCCCCAGATTTCTCCCCTGCCCTCCACTACAGCTAATTAAGCACAGATCATGTTTGAATAGCTGCTTCTCTGGCCAATGTAGCCTGCAAATGACAGCTGTGAACCAGGAAGTGATTAAATCCTTGTTGCTTCCAGTCACAGAGACGACTGGATAATGAATGTTCCCTGATCTTCTATTGCTCTCATCCTGAGATATTTTACCAAGGTTTTGGGCTCTTCAGAAGAATAAAAGAACTAAAAAAACTAAGCACTCTGCTTTGACATTTTGTTAAACTTCTAGGACAATGCAGTGTGGTACTGAAAAATCTATACTATATAACTGATGTGCCACTGGCCATTTTGTACAAAGCTTTTAGATCGGTTGTGGTGGCTACTCCCACTGGTCAATTCATGCCTGTTACCAATAGACAAAAAAATCAGTTTAAAGGCATCCCCAAAGCTTGTAATAGAATGGATTGCTGTTTTTCCCATGTTACTCTCGAAGTTGCATAAAAAAGAGCAGCCTCTCCCTGCTGAAAGATATTTAAAATGTATTTTTGCATTGGTACATGTCCCCTATGGCAGTGCCCATCTCTCCCTGACCTTTGTTTAAGCAATCCTTTGCATATTAGCTTTGAAAATGGCCAGAATTGATTTTTTTAACATTCGTCCCCCATTGACTTCATTGAGTCTGGATTAAAGTTCGCAGTTTCCACATTTTAGGCTGATTCTTCCCTACACTTCAGTTATCCTTATATGAACAGATGACATAGGTAACCAGGAATTTGCTTTTCACGTGATTAGATAACTGATGTGAATATTCTCCACTTCCATAGTAAATTAGCCTCACTATTTTATTTTACAGAAGTCCTGTCTAGGCCCTAAACACTGTGTGCTATATTTTTTTTTTGTGATACTGATGGTCTGAAGCACATAAACTACAGGGAATCACAAATTTTGCCCACAGCAAGAAAAGAAATGTTTATTACCAGTATCCTGCTTTAGAAATCAGAGCTAGAATTTTCCTGATGAAACATATTACTTCTTCTTTTTCACCCTATTAAAAAGGGCCAATCCTTTAAATTAACCTAATCCTATTTTTTAATCTTAGCTTCTGTAATAAATTTTAGTATCAGAGGTAATTCAGTAAAAATATAACTAATACAAAATACTTATTCCTTGATATAGTTAATCCACCAAATAACATTTTTACTTGCCCATAAGACAATGCAATAGTTCTCAAACAAGAACAGACACAAATGAGTGTTTTCTGAAGAGGAAGGACTTGTCCTTCCATTATTAACCTCTTCATAAACTGTAATTGGTTTGCGCTCAAGCCCCCCAACCAGCTGCTACTGAAGTATCTGAATGTGTTTATAATGAAGACTTGCTGGCAGGTCCTGTGTATCAGCAGATGAAAAGCAGCCAGATTTCTTTTTTGTCTTCAGACAAGAGCTGTTCATCAACTGAAGAGCACATGGGGGACAGTGTATATGAGAGCACCCGGAGGTCCACAAAAAAGAAAAAAATGAAGTAAAGCACTTCAATATATACCCATTTTGTGCCAGATCTTTTTTGTTCAGGGTTTGTTTTTCACAGGGAAACAAATTCTAGCAATAGAAGACAAAGCCACTTCTAAGAGGAAAATTAATATAAACAAATGTAACCCTAACCCCTAATGCATTTGGAAAGAATACAGGCATGGCACAACAGGTCAACAATGTACATTTCAATTTGTATGAACAGGCATTAAAAAAATAGTAAAGGCAATTCTCAAGGCCATGATGAACAAAGCATGTATCTATTAGAGTAAAACAAAGATTCAAACATTACTTACAAAAAATTGATCAGTTTATGGACAATGAATTATCAAAAGTAAATATCTTATAACGATACAAATCATCATTAGTTGAAAAAATGCTTGATATGCTGGGTGAATTTTTGACAGTCACAAGCTTGAGGTCATGGAACTGTCATCAGCAGAACCATGGAAAATGTTCTTTTGTATTAATGTGCTTAGGTGTGGCTTCATATTCTGGATAAACTATAATTAGAATCACAAATTGGAAGTGAATAAATCACCTTATATAGCTATTTAACTTTTCTGTGGTGCTATGGTGGACCAAAGTAAGTTTTATTGTTGACTTTTGAGTCATTATCACTGTATTGAAATCTGACTGTTCCAAAAAACATCCCAGATTGTGAACATATGTGTCTCCTCCTATCACTGAGGAAAACACCCTGTATGTGGTTTGATACATTAATTGACAAGCTTTGCACCTTTCTTTCCCACAGAACCTGTTCTGAAAAATGTCGAAAAAATGTATAAAAGTTGGATTTTCTTTTTATTTCAGAATTTAGGACATTAGAATGCCTTCCTAGAAGTTCATGTCATAAATTTAAAGGACTTTTACTGCAGACTCACTGTGCTGTTGCAAGAAGCATGTTCAGATACGGATAAATAATTATATTTCAATAAAAGGTCAAACTACAACTGCCAAGAACACAGAAGGTTATAAAGTGCATGATTCAGGGTTAAAATGAAGTAGTAGTAAAGGAGATAACACCCCCAAAAAAAAAACTCCACTACCCCTATAAAGCTGGGTACAGACGTAAAGTTTTTCTTCATTCAACTCAGTAAGCTGAATGGAAAAAACCCTGACATATCACTGTACTAACACAAGTGATATTACTGCAGCAATCTCCCCTCCTGTGTCGTTGTGTTCTGACAGGGAGACCTGAGCCCACCAGAACAGACTGATCAGCGCTCACAGATATTGGCTGCGAGCGCTGATCAGATGCTGGTTTTCCAGCATGTCCTTGCCGGAAAGCCAATTGTACACACTGACCAAATGTTTGATGGTTTCTATTGAAACCAGCTGATATTCGCCCCTGTGTACCCACCCTTAATCTGCAGTTGCTCTCACAAAATATACTAAAGGCAAATAAACTGTTCACTTTGCAAGGGAAGTTGTGCTTTGCAAGGGAATTTTCCCCTTAGCTTAGTGAATGAGGTGACACTGCTGACTTCCACCATCAAATGTTCAAGTAAAATTCTGTTTTATACTTTCTTTGCACATGATTGGGTATTCTTTACAAAGTGAAGCTTCACTACCTTCACTAAACTCTGCGTAAAAATACCCATACAAAGTGCAATTTCACTTGGAAAGTGAGCAGCCTATTTGCATTTAGCAAGTTGATGACAAAATCTCCCATCAATCTCAAGGTCCATAGGTTGTTTCATGAGCAATCACATTATCTCTGAGTGTGATAGCACACTTTGAATGTCCAGTTTCGCTCAAGGGGTGGCCAGGAGGTAATATCTGGATTTTTACAATGCATGTTTTTTTTAAGATATTGTAGGTGCAATAAATGCACTGATTTTATGTATACCTGGCAATCTGCACTATTTTGTTTTCTCCTGACATCTTGCAGAGCCTGTCATGTAAGGAGGGTTTGGAAGCAGAGCCAATGGTCACAGGTGTCCAGATAAAGGGTCATGTGGGAGATCATCCATCCAGGAGAATGCTATAAGAGCTCTCCACATGAACAGCCACCATTCAATGACAGCAGATTTCCTTTCTTATTAGAACTGGAATAAGAGAATAACATCATACTCTTTCATACAATATATGCAGCGGGTGGACTGCTGCGAGTATATTGTATATGCAGCATGGATCAAGTGTTCGTAGTCTGAGCAAAGGTGGACTTTCAGAACGTGTTACCTCACAGAAATAGCATGGTTGCTCATAGTGAGTGTACCTTGTGGACCTTAAAATCACTGGGATATGTGTAGGAAGACCTGCAGACTGAGAGTGATAGTGGTGTTAATGATACATCTGACCAGAACATGACCTGTTTTTAGTTTTACTACAGAAATTGCAATATATTTCTACCGACAGAGCAAAAGTACCGTTATCCCAATCCTTATAAACATTATTAAAATCTTCAGTTTTTTTAATTAAAGAATATTTAAACCAGTAAAAGAAAAGTGTTGCTTTTTCCCATGTGCTATACACTATATGCTATTAAATCAGTATAAATATATAATAATTCAATCTGTAGTACAAAGTATTAGAAGACATTGAACATATACTGGCAATTCTGCCTGTTTACACTTCTCAGAAGTGAGTCAAGTAGTGTGGGAATTAGATCTTGTCATTTTAATAATGACCTCTACAGGAACAATCAAGTTGTAGATATGATGGAGTCACCTGGTGTGTTAGAAGATCTTGCAATGTCCCCATCAGCTCAACAAAACTATTATGGAGACAAAACTGAGAATAAATAAGGAGACTTTGCTTATTATGCTGGTATTAATTTTCCCCATAGGAGCTAATTAAATTCCTTCTTGAAGCCAAAGGCTTGAAATAAAGCCATGGCATATTAACTCTGCAGTATCCACTCCCATTCTGTAGATTTTCCAGAAAAATCAAGATCTCAGAATGAAACAGATAATAGAACTTGACACATTCACACAGATATAAAAAGACTGAAGTAGAGAAACATGTATACTCCGTATAGCTAACCAGATTCTTTCTTTCTTTCTTTCTTTCTCCAGCCTTCATAAAAAAATATTGCAGGTGGAATTTAACTGGTTTCTATAGGCAGCACATTTCATTTCTAATTGCAATAAAGTAACTCATTCATTTTTTTTAAGGGTCAGCCCACCAAAACCTGTTTTTTTGGTAGATGCCTGAGAGGTAAACTAGCTAACAGTTTCTTATACCCCTGAGGTGCTAAGATCTCCGAGCATGAATTTCAGAAATATCATACCAACCCTGACCACAAGGGGAGTCTTAGTTGCTCTGTTTAATTGTGATATATTTTATATAATGGAAGATGCAAAGGGAAAAGTGGAAATCACCCCTGAGGGTATTCCCAAAAGACAAGCGGGAGAGTGATTAAAAACTATGGCAGGGAGATCTCACCTCTGGAGTCCTGGGAGATATTAGACACTCACCAGTCTCTATGAAGCATCACCTTTTGAGTAGACTATCCCTTTAAGGACATATTACATTGCAAAGAACAAACTCAAAACTGTTTTCTTACACTTTTATTTTACTGGTAATTTAAGGTACAATCAAATCTCCTCCCATGATCACTTTCATAAAAGTAGTCATCTCTTAGTGCTGCAAAATTATAGCATTTCATTATTTAATAACAATAAAAATTATAAATTAGCAAACAAATGACAAGAGTATGAAATTATAAACAGTGACATTTCAGACGGCTGCATACAGGTTAACATCTGAATAAAGAAAAATTACTTTAAAATATAGTATTTTATATAATGTGTACTGTATATACAGTTGATATATCTATTTACCTAATGTCATTAGGTGTTTTTTTCTTCTTTTTATAGTACAGTTTGGAACTAGTAATTTTGGGATAAAATGAACACTAAACATGCAACTTTTACAAATAAAAAAGGTACAATGTTAAGAAAACTGAGGACAGGATGAATAAATAACATAAATCCAAAATTCTGTTGAGTAAAAAAAATATTTTACATCATTTGATTCTCTTTCAAAGTATTCACAGAATTATTTGGCATATGTCTGGGTAGGTTTACAATTACACATTTTATTATGTGAACTTCAAACAAAAAGAAAACCTCCTAACTATGACTTAAGGACTTGAAGCATAACAACATTCCAGCATTCACACCTATAGTACGGAGTATAATACTGATAGCTGGATATATTTCTATCGCTTGTATTTGGGCCACATTT
Source organism: Staurois parvus (assembly GCF_062004578.1). NCBI lineage: Eukaryota > Metazoa > Chordata > Amphibia > Anura > Ranidae > Staurois > Staurois parvus. Next base: position 1,401,910 of record NW_028318272.1, read on the forward strand.
TAAAAGAGCAGAACAAGCATCGGACATGTAGCAGTCTTTACTTCCACAATCACTCAAAATTACAGAGAAATACTTAAAATACACCAACTGTGTCTCTGAAGATAGTTCTGGTGTTTTCTGGGATACTAGCAGCCAGTACATATGATACCTCTAAGGTATTCCCTACTTGTTGCCAAGCTGAGAAAACAAAATTTACAGATGGTATATAGACTGTGCTCAAAAATAAAAGGAAACATGTACATCTATTCGACATAGTAATTCCCTTAGGGATGTGGACAGAAGACGTTTGCTCCTAAAGTGACGTGTAATGCAATGACAGCTGATCCCACCAGTTCCTTGTCTGTTACAATAATAGTTTCCAAAGCAGGTAAACACACAATTAGATATACGGGGGTCTTGAATATCTGAAAGTGAAAAATGTCCATTCTGAGTCTCTAACTGAAGCTATTTGAGGGCAATAGCAACAAACCTTCTCTTCGTGTTGCTCTTAGATTAAGTCAGATTTAAAGGGGGAATACCAGAAATCCAGAAAATGTGGAAAACTTCCATCCTCCCATCAAATTTCCCTTGTCTAGTTTTAAATAAGCTCTGTCTCCTTTTTCCATTTGAATAAGAACTCCGTTGCTAGCTGCTTCTCTAGTCACATCCTGATCACCAGCAAAAGCAGATATCACAGGCCATCCATTTAGCATTAGACTCACCTGGAAAAAAAAACAGTAAGACATAATAAGGTTTCTGGAAGCTTTACAAACCAAGGGGTTAATATGTTTGATTCAGTTCACTAAGCAAGCTAGTAACATTCGGAATGAGAAAGTTTAGAGTCTTCAAAGTACAGAGGAAGCTTATTTATTTCAATTCATTCACTGCTGCCCACTTATGCTGATTTAGTAAAGGGCATACTTTTTATTCAAGACAAGCAAGCGTGTGTCAAATGCCCAGCCAGTCTAGAGTGAAAATCAAAAGCGTAGCATTCCCCTTAACCTCATTGTTTCAATAAACACAGAAAAGATCATGAAGAGTTAACAGGCATTTATTCAAGCTAAAATTTCTTGGAGGGTAGTGTTTGACTGTGATTTAACATATATATAAATACATAACTACAACAGAAGCTTAAAGATATCCAACCCCATTTTAAAGCAGATTTTTTTTCCCACTGTAATGGATTTATCATGCCATGTACAAAATAAAAGTGCATGCTTCTCTATCATATATTGCGAACAAGAATAAAAAGCACCAATAACATGAGCGGAAAAATATTTTTTACATTATCAGGTTACCAGGATAAGTGAAAGAAAATCCATGGTCACTGTAGATTCAACATACACATGTAGTGTATGCATTTTAAGGGGGTTGTTCTTGTGTTATTTTTTTTTTCATTTGCTACAATGACTACACAACAACATTATAAGTGAAATTCCTTACTTAAGTGGTCAACGTGCATATATTCTATGTTATTGTATTTATTTGGTTAATTTAATTCTAATTGTTTATTGAAAGATAAGCTCCTAGAGGGTCTTTCTGAGTAATGAAAATTTTCTGTAGGGTACCGCTGGACCAATCAGAAATCAGTACTTACGTCTGAGCTAAACAAAGAAAGCTGAGACCAACCAGTAGCCATGGGTGACTACACCCCAGTATTTTATGCACATCTTACATACTGTTATGTTGCAAGGGGTTAAATATTTACTGACATGTTATATAAAGTGCAATTTCTCCTCACACGTTCAAAATGAAGCGCTTGCTCATTCTAAATCTCACTACAAAAAAAAATCTACTAAGCAAAAAAGGCAGATGTTTGCTTTCTAGCCACAAATATCAAATGGCCAGCACATCAGATTATGACTCTGGAGACTTTGCAAGCACCTTGCAATGTTTTATTATGAGGAGCAGTAAAAGCAGATAGCCATAACCTGTCCTAAACCTAAAACCCAGCAGTCTTACATTATGTGACAATTAAATCTAATGAATTGTGTGTGTTCTTTATGACTTGTTAACAGTTGCACTGACATGATACCTTTGGTCTTCAAAGTGCCACCATCACTATTATTTTGGAAGCTTAAACATTCAATGATAGACTTCATGTCAAAATATGCCATCAGGAATGACACTTTATGATTTATCACACCCCGAGAATAAATAGGACACATTAGCATATTATGTCTCAAGAAACCAAAATGCTGCTTGTTACTGAGAGTATGAAGATGACAGATCAAAAGCGGTATCATTAATATCTCCTGAACTGTCCCCACAAGAGAAGGAGTTTCTAAAAATGACCAACAACATTAGCACCTCATTTTCACCACACTGCTTGCAAATAACATTTGGTTTGAAGGTGACAGAGCACCACAAACTTTCATTATCAAATACTCTCATCAGCTAATCATTTTTTATATGCTTTAGATTGCTGGAAAAGTAAGATTCCATATTGTTTTATATTATTATGATATACAATATGTTAAGTAAGCATAAATAAATAAGATTTGAGACTTACTAGCACCATCAATATTATCTCCTAACCAAAAAGTGTTAAGCAAATATCTAATGGCTTCAAAGTCATTGGAGCTACAGATAAATGAGTACATACAAAATGTTTTAAAAATAAATATTTTTCAGTTAAAGAACATTTTACATCACATATGTTCTCTTAAGTGAAGTAGAAACTGACACTGCCTTTATAATAATGTATGGGTTAAACAGTGACACATCAATAGCTGTGAGTGTAAATCAAGATAGATGGACAGAGAAATAGAAAACACCATCCTGACCTGGATTGTTTGGCGGTTGTACACTTTTACCACATGGAAATTGAAGCTGTAAATCCCTTTTCTTGGTGATATGAATGTGCTTCGTTCGGAATCAAAATTGCTTCCAATGTTTACCAGTATCTAGATACACAAAAGAAAAATTAAAAATATTGAGATTTAATTATCCACACCATAGGCAAAAAATACATAAATAAAAACTAGAGTCGCTAAGCAATCTCATCAGGTGTATTCAACTAAAGGGCTTGAGGGCCACACTTAGGCCAAGATTTTTGGAGAGACATGGTCATTTTGCTTAGTTAAATACACCTTACGACATTCACTGCTGTCTGTTATTTTGGAGAATCTTGAACATTCTAGGACAACCTCTAGGACTAGAATTTCAGATCCCTGTTTTATATGGAGGTAGGTACTAAAGGGTTGATTTAGTGTAGAAGTCATGTTTACAGTGGCCTGAATTACATTTAAATAACCAAGAAGGTTCTATCTGTTCATAATTCCTTCTACACCTACTACAGTATTTAAAATGAACACAGGCCAGTGTAAAAATGACACCTTTATAGCAGCTTCAACTTTGATAGACCCTACAATATTATCAAAATCACCTTAAAAACCAACACAATACAAATAATTCTCCAAATTATTTTCAGCAGGGTTACCCTTATGTAGTAACTAAAAGAAATGCTTAGAAAAATGGTGTCTACAAGGAAAACAATCTTTATTTTCAGGCATGTCAAAAAACTATTAGGTTTAAAATAACTATACGTTGAAAACAAGGCTCTTTAGCACGTAATGCTTTGTAAATTCAGCGTATTGCATATATTTCCTCAAAAACAGAATTAAACTCTCTTAAAGAATAACACACTTTTTGATCATAATTTGGTTTGAATTTAAAAGCAGGTTGAATTAATGTATGAAGTTACAAAGAAGGTCACTGCAACAAATAATAGATTTTTCTGCTACAAAAAAAAATATTTTAATTGTACTAGTACACGTTACTTTTCTTATATGCTTTTATATTTGCAACAAATAAGTGGCATTGTATTATGGCTTGTTTGCATTGGTTAAATGAATTACCCTTTTATAGACAATAAGTATCCAGACTCCATACACAGTAGATTCTTCAGACAGACAATAAATCACTTCATCGCTTCATTTAGAAGCTGCTTATGAAAGTTAAATGTCATAGGAAGACAAGAATGGTTGTTTGTGCAGACTCAGCTGCAGCGCGTACATATGGGCGCTTATTTAGAGATGGTCAGCTTTGTGGTTTATGACCAGGAAAAGGTGAAAGGCATAGCAATGTATGAAGAACCCAAGGGATTAGGTCAGTTTTGTTACAACTCTCTTAGATTCCGGAGTTATTTTAAATTAGATGCAAGGTCTAAACGCAGCATTTCGCTCTAATAAACATCATGCTATGGCCCTGGATATTAAATACACTTCAATATAAAGCTATCTGACCCAACACACCAAGCATGCCCACCATCAAGGTTTGACGTAAATATCAGTCCAGGAATATTTAAAGCATTTGTCATTAGCAGATACCAACAGAGAACGGCTGCTGAAGCTGGTAAAGCATCCCTCATCCGAATGGTCCTGATAATATTACCCACTACTATAACAAAACAGATATAACAAAACATTTTTGATGGTCTATTTACCAGACAAAAAGGGAGCAAAAATAGTTTTATTACTAGGTTTACATACACTTCAATGATGGCCATACGCGTAATGATTTTATATATGTTCGTATTTTCAATAGAGTTGCTTTCTGAACAGAAATATAACCAACATGCCATACACGCAAGGATCAAGTTGAATTATCTACTTTCCTATGATCGGATTTTGCAGCCAAGACTGATTGGAATAATTTTGATTAAGTTGAACCATTTTGATGGAAATGTATCATTCATAGATCTGATCGTATCTGATTCTGTGAAAAATCATTCAATGATATTGTTACAAATATGGTCACCATAGGATAAAGCGATAATCTGAAATAGACCAAAATCCCCTTAAAGTCACAAATGAAGGAGAATAAGTTAAATCTGTCACCTTAGTTAATACTTTTAGTGAATATCAGGCTTCTTAAATATATAAACTATTTGGTTTGTCCCAATCATGTTTAATCCGCTTACTGTTGACTGACGCGGTACCTCTGCTGGAAGTCTATTCCAAGCATCAACTACCCTGTCAGTAAAACAATACTTTCTAAGGTTAGTTTTGAACTTCACACCTGCTAGTTTGAGGTCTTGTCCCATGTTCTTGATCTAGGCTTCATACTGAAAATCCTGACCTCCTTAACCTCATTCACACGCTTCAGGTATTTAAATGTTTCAGCCATGTCCCTTATTTCCTCAAGCTTGTACATATCAAGCTTCTGAAGTCTCAACTGGTCAGTAAAGCACTGCACTACAGTCCTTAGCAGATCCAAAGCTAACCACACACATTTCTATATCATTATACCATCCCTTTTCTATCCACCAAAACTGTATGGTAGGAGCACCTACTAAACAGTAATGTGTTTTTGTATTCAGTAGGTAGGCTCTTGTACTACATAGTTGGTAGAAAAGTGATTGTATATGAAGACTGCAAGGTGTATTATTTAGTAGGTAGGCTCTTCTACTAGTAGTTTTGATAGATCTAAACATGCTTTGTACAAGATGTTTTATTCCGGAGGTAGGCTCCAGTGCTACATAGTTGGTAGGTCTAGAAGTAACCGTATAAGAAGATTTCAAGGTGTATTATTCAGTAGGTAGGCTCTTGAACCGGTGGTGGGTTGATAGATCTAAATATAATTGTATAAGATTGCACTGTGTATTAGTAGGTAGGTTCTTCTACTAGTAGTTTTTGATAAATCTAAAAATGCTTTGTACAAGAAGATTGCAAGCTGTTTTATTCCTGAGGTAGGCTCCAGTGCTACATAGTTAGTAGGTCTAGAAGTAACCGTATAAGAAGATTTCAAGGTGTATTATTCAGTAGGTAGGCTCTTGGGCTAGTTAGTAGATCTAAAAGTGATTGTATAAGAAGCTTTCAAGGTGTATTATTCAGTAGGTAGGCGCTTGAACTGGTGGTGGGTTGATAGATCTAAATACGATTTTATAAGATTGCACGGTGTATTATTCAGTAGGTAGGCTCTTGTGCTACATAGTTGGTAGATCTAAAAGTGATTGTATAAGAAGCTTCCAAGGTGTATAATTCAGTAGGTAGGCTCTTGAACCAGAGGTGGGTTGATAGATCTAAATATGATTGTATAGGTTTACAAGGTATATTCAGTAGGTAGGCTCTTGAACCAGAGGTGGGTTGATAGATCTAAATATGACTGTATACGTTTACAAGGTATATTCAGTAGGTAACCTCTTGAACCAGAGGTGGGTTGATAGATGTAAATATGATTGTATAGGTTTACAAGGTATATTCAGTAGGCAGGCTCTTGAACCAGAGGTGGGTTGATAGATCTAAATATGACTGTATACGTTTACAAGGTATATTCAGTAGGTAACCTCTTGAACCAGAGGTGGGTTGATAGATCTAAATATGATTGTATACGTTTACAAGGTATATTCAGTAGGCAGGCTCTTGCACTTGTAGTTTTTGATAGATCTAAACATGCTTTGTATAAGATTTCAAGGTGTAGGTAGGTTCAAGAGTAGGTAGGCTCTTGACCCAGTGATGGGTTGATAGATCTAAATATGATTGTACAAGAAGATTACAGGGTATATTAATCAATAGGTAGGCTTTTCTACTAGTAGTTTGTAAAAGCTCTAAACATGATTTGTATAAGAAGATTTCAAGGTGTATATTACTCAGTAGGTAGGCTCTTGTACCAGTGGTGGTTGATAAATCTAAATATGATCGCACAAGAAGCTTCCAAGATGTCAGCTGAAGTCCCAAACCCTTGAAGTTAGAGGCATGAGAAGTCCAGATCTGGCATAGTGTACAGCCCACCCCTCCCAGGACTCACCTGGTCGAAGTAGATGGTCATGGATCTGTTACTCATCTCGGACGGTTCATGGTTGGTGCTTCTGATGGCAGAGAAAGCCACCTTGGCACTGCCGGACCGCACAGAGATGCCCAGAGCAGTGCCGGTGGGGTCGGCGGTCGGGTTGGAGTCACACACCACCAGACATTTCCCTTCCAGCAGAATAGGTTCCGTTTCGTTCTGAGCGCTCGACAGCCCCGCCAGCCACACCAGCCCCAGAACCAGAACCAGGAGCCACATCTCTGGACCAGCACAGAGCCCCGCACTCACTCAGCACTTCTTTTCTACTCCTGGACCCGCTGCAAATAGACCATCAACCTCCAAAAGGAAAAGCCTGCTCGGGGACCGGCGGCTGCTCTTCAAAGGCACTTTGCCGACTTTCGGAGTGCTCTCCAGCTTGCAGTCTTCCCGGGCGGTGGTCGGCCTCGATCGGACGCACTTCAGCAGCCTCAGTACGTGTGTGATCGCATGTCAGCTGAGCCCAGCGCTGCTCCCTCGGACTGGCAGAGCAGCTCAGGACATCGCATAGCTCCAGCTGGAATATCGATGCATCCAATACTACGAGCGGAGCGCAGAGACAAGCGGGGGAGGGGGCGGGGACATGGACAGGACACGCCCGCCCCGGGCACCACCAATGCACGCTCACCCAGCCGGTCCGCTCCTCTGCGTGCTACGGTTGTGGCTTTATACCAGGCAAAGGCAAAGTGCTGGCTGCTGGGCTCTCCTCCGGATCACGTCTGCGGGGTACAGCCAATGGATCGCTACTGATCGCCACTCCGCTGCCTGGAGCTTGATCTACAGGTGAGTGTCACATGAAGCATGCCTGTTTCTGTGGACTGCTGAGCCCATCACTTGTGCTGATGCTTGGCTAACATATATAGACAAAGAGATATCTATCGATCTATCTGTCTGTCTATCGATCTCTCTATATGTTAGCTTGAATCGTCCTCTTTTGGGAACTGTCAGCTGAGAGTATAAAAGGTACTTTTTGGAGTTAAAACAGTAATAAACCCCAAACCAAACATTAGTTATATTGCAGTTTACTAATTCTTAGATGTGATGGCTGCATTCATTTTCTTTTTTAGGCTTTTATTTTAATCTGGCGATCTGGTCAGTAAGCCTGTTGATTTTCAAAAGAGCAAGCTGCCCTGCAGATGTAGCAGTTAGAACAGCCTTTCTCAACCTTTTCAACACAGAGGAACCCTTAACATAACTTTCTGGTCTCAGGGAACCCCTACTAAAAATGGCTTTATCTACAATTCATGATACATTCGTGTAATGGTCAGTGGGAAGAATGTTCCTTACACTTGTGGTCATTGGGAAGAATTACCCCCTTACAGATTGCTAAAAAGATCAATGGTGTTAGTGGAAACTTATCTGAGAGGCAAATTTGCTCATTTCTCAAGGAACCCCTTGCAACCTCTGGAGGAACCCCAGGGCTCCACGGAACCCTGGTTGAGAAACCCTGAGTTAAAGGGTTGAGACAAGCCATTTGACACTGCCAGAGGTGCTTACAGTGGTCAGCTTTTAAATCTTTAGGAGAAATCCGTAACCCAAGAGGAACAAATCTGCTTGTTTTAACTGATTTTAAAGCATCCGCTGGAGTTAGGCTTCAGTTTGTTAGTTTATTTAAATCTGCAAGTTCATCTAACACTCCCCTTTTCCCAGATTGAAAATGTTCCTGGCCAAAGGTGTCCCCTGTGCTCATTCATCCAGAGAGGAGGCACTCTAATACAGGACGCGGGTTACTGGCTGGATCAAAAGGTGAAAAAAGAGGGTGGAAAGTCTAAATGCAACCATCACATTTTAGGATTGGTAAGCTGCATTATATTACATTTTATGGTTTGGGTGTAGTGTCACTTTAAGAATACATACTTGAATATTTTATTTATTATTGGTACTTATGGAGTGCTGTCAATTTACACAGCTCTTTACATATATATTGTACATTCACATCAGTCCCTAACCTTTAAGGGGCGTACAATCTAAGGTCCCTAACATTCATACATATCCATACTAGGGCCAATTTAGACAGGAGCCAATTAACCTACCAGCATGTCTTTGGAGTGTGGGAGGAAACCGGAGTACCTGGAGGAAACCCACGCAGACAAAGGGAGAACATGCAAACTCCAGGCAGGTGGTGCCATGGTTGGGATGCTATAGTACTGCCAGGTGGAAGTACTAACCATTTAGCCACTGTACATAAACCAAACTTTTTTTTATCACTTTAAGTTTAATGAAAGGAACTTACTACATGTTACAATCTGATTTAGATCCACCGACAACTATGTAATGCACTGGCCTGTGTTATTTGATAGCATTTGATTGGGATGTATAGGCTTGTTTTCTTATTATAAAATATTGATCAATTAAAAGAAGATTGTAATGTGATTTTAGTGTGTATGGCCACCCATATATTGCTCCTAGCCTCCGCCAAATTCTTATTATTGCTGCTGTGATCTGACTTCCTGTTAGAGGGTGACTACGTTCATTCTCCATGGTCCCACTGTTGGTAGGTACAGTATGTAGCCACCCTCTCTTGCTCGCTTCCGAGATGGACTAGGAACTATGGGATTTGTAGTGTGCATAGAGCAGTGCTCCTTCTACACAAACAGAACTAAGGGGTGGAGGGGGGATTTGGGAGAAAAATTCAGTAAGAAAAGATTTATTGCAAAACAGATTACAGATCATTAATTAGTAGATGCATATGGATTCATTTTGGAGGATATTGTTTAGTGTCACCTTAAGACATGCTTTCTAGGAGTATTGTAGCTTTTGAAGCGTTCTCATCTGTAACATGCAGTGCAGTTCCTTCAGAGGCTGGGAAGTTTCAGTAAAGTATTTATGGAGTTATGTCATCCCATCCTTCTTCCCAAAGTCACTATTACACAATGGAAGAAATCACCTGCTGGGTTCATGTAGCAACAGCATGACTTCTAGCTGTCATTTTCAAAGCTTAACTGAACAACCTGAAGATAGAAGCTGGCTACTATGCACAGCTGCTCCAGATTCTGACTGCTCCTGCCTTAGCCCCGGTTCACATATATGCAGCCGTGCGGCCTGTGTTTTGCATGGGCACAAGAGCCCATTCATTTGAATGGACTCTCGTGCCCCGTGACACACAGGGAAGAAGTCCCTGCACTTCTTCCAAAAACGCAGCCAGCACGGGAACCTCATTCCCAGTACGGTTGCGTTTTCCAGTGCGGGCGGTGTGCCATTAGAACTAATGGCACCTGCCCACAGGTCCGCATTTCTCTGTGCGGGTGGTGCTGCTGCACGGATTTTCGTGTGGATCCGTAGCAGCACCACCCGCATAGATGTGAACCTAGCCCTAATAACTCTCCCAATTTGTTGCAGTTTACCAATCCTTATGTGTGTTGGCTGCATTCGTTTTCTTTTCTAGACTTTTGTTCTTTATTTTTACCTTGGGCTCTGGCCAGTAACAAACCTAATAAATAAAAGTTGACCACTGTAAGATTTACTGACCAGATCACCAGGTGAAAACATAATGCAGCCACCACATCTAAGAATTGGTAAGCTGCAGTGTAATACATGCTTGTTTTTAGGTTTATTACCACGTGAACATACAGTATTTCTGTAGCACCAGATATATGCCATAGCACTTTATTCCTATTTCATAAACAAAGTGTTATCATACTGATAAATATTTTCTAACCATATCAAAAATATATAGCTGTATTTTTGCGAAGACATACACTCAACATAACAATAGCTAGCAACATTTAACTGGACAATTTATTTTCAGTACTTATCCAAGTAACTTCTTTAGTTCTAACCTAGCCCACTTTCTGACACTCATTGGATCTGAGGAAGTTATGTGAACGAGTGGCAAAATATCTTCACCAAACACATAACAATTTGGTTGTACAATCTCTACAAATCTACAAATAAGTATGTAGTTAACAGGCCTGACTGAATACACTGAATGCCACACATATGCTTCGAAGGACAAACAAGGTTTCTGTGCTGAGAGACTGCACACCGCACGCTACAGTGCCAGCACAGTGACCGAGCACAATGCCGGGTTGCAGCCATCTTTTTTGGCTGGCGCTATATAATGTTCCTGTGCATGCTCAGTTCATTCATTCATCCAGGTACACAGGATCAGTGCAAGAATGTAAACTGGCCTGTGCTTGTGCAGCTCAATGTACATTCCAAAGAAGACTGGGAGCAGGCAGGTAAGTTTATTTTAAGGCAGAAGAGACATTGCGTGTCTCTTCTGCAAAAAAGACTTGCTCGCAGTTTTTTAAATTCAGACTTTAGTTACACTTTAAAAAGGTATAACTAAAGCCCACCAGTGACGTCTGTGGGATTCAGCGGCTTATGATGACCAGTACAGTCTAGCAGCATGATGATAAGTGCAAGTAGACACTCCTTTCCACAAATATCTTTAGATATAAAGTGATTCTGAAGGCTTAGATTTATAAAAAAAAATAAAAAATAACAAACATATCTATACTTATCTGCTGTGTGCAGTGATTTTGCACAGGGCAGCCCAGATTCTCCTCCTCCTGGGTCCCCCGCTGGCACTCCTGGCCCTTCCCTCCTGTTGGGTGCCCCAACAGCAAACAGCTTGCTATGGGGGGCACCCGAGCATGTGCACTTCCTAGGTGCTGCTCTGTGTGTTCATTCACACACGGAGCTGCGGCTTGGCCAACCCCCTCTCTCTTCTCATTGGCTCACTGGCTGTGATTGACATCAATGGCTCTCCCTGCTGTCTCAGCCAATGAGGAGAGGGAGTCCCAGGATAGCCAAGACTCCAGTGCACATCACTGGATCAAGAGGGGGCTTAGGTGAGTATTACGGAGGGCTGGGGGGGATGCTGCACAGAGAAGTTTTTTTTTACCTTCATGCAAAGAATGCATGAAGGTAAAAATCCTTGAGCCTTTACAACCACTTTAAAGTACATATACACCCTTACCTTGTAAAACAACCCATACAGTTTAAAATAGAAATGGAAAGTAAAACATTTGTCTATAGATATAAAAAAAGAATCATAAATAAATTTTTCCCCCTTTTTATGTGATCTAATTCCCTCTGTTCTCAGCTGTATAGAGAGGTGAGGGTGGAGAAACAGCAGTACACTGATCTTCCCAGCAAATGGTTGTGAAGGGAGGGGAGCATGTCAGGACAAGTCTGATCATTGGAGGAGAGCAGGCTGAGTTCTCAGCACAGCTAGAGAACTGACCACACTGTGCTCTCACACCTAGTGTAGAGAACAGGATACCTTTCCTACAAGTACATAATACCGCAGGCACATATCAGGAATATGAAATGTTGGATTTACATATTATTTAAAGCCCAACTCCAGGATATTAGCTCTAGTAGACTCCCATCCCCTCTAACTAACTGTTGGTATGAAAAAAACTATCCAAATGCCCATTTTACTTACTGGAAGCCACAGTGCTTTGGTAATCCTTTTCTCTTCTTCTGTTTACTTCCTGGGGTTCTTCTTCGGGTATACACATCACAGCCTGTCGGAGGTAGACACCTCCTAAGGTGGACACCTCCTATTGGTGGAGGTGACACTTCCAGCAACTAGGTCCTCTCTCATAGGCTCCAGAGACAGTAGAAATCGGGGGGGGGGGGGGGGGGATGGTGAGAGGCCCAATGCTCAAGAAGTGACTTTGACCCTTCACGCTGTAGGATGGTGTAGATCCATCATCAATCATGATGCCCGCCACCACCACTAACCTGAAAAAAGAAAAAAAAAACCTCCGGTCCCGAAGAAGGCTCCCACCGATTGGCAGCTCCGCCGCCTGACAGATCTTAAATTGCTAAGGGGCGAGGCCATCCAGTGATGTCACAGGAGACCCCGCCCCCATGTGACTTCACCAACCCAACATGCCCTGTGTCTGTGCCCCTCATGTCTGTGTCCCTCTCTCTGGCAACAGTCATAGTAGGAGCAATGCCCACTACAGTGATTTCCAGCTTCAACAGGGATCGGTCAGGTGTGGCACATATTTATATTGCTCCAAGCTGGACCAATGTAACTATGTAGAAATTTCAATACCTATACTTGAGCTTTAATTCCATCATAATATAAGTATGCTGCTTTAGATTGTATTCCAAAGCGAAAGGTTTCCTCGTACTTTTGCATTCGTTTATCAAACCTAAATACTGTAAGTAGAAAGTATGGATAGATACACCTGCAGGGCACTATTCACTAATGTGTATTGTTTGTATTTGCCATGACAACTATTAACTAAAGCCTTGTCAGCGAATGCCAGTTTGAAGTTTGTTTGTACACTGCTCAAAAGAATTAAAGGAACACTTTGAAAACACATCAGATCTCAATGGGGAAGTATATCATGCTGGATATCTATTCGGATATAGGCTGGATAATGTGTTGGGAATGTAAGGATGCCCCATCGTTTGATGGAAATGAAAGTTATCAACCTACAGAGGACTGAATTCAGAGACACCCTGAAAATCAAAGTGAAAAAAAATTATGAAGCAGGCTAGTCTGTGTTGCTTAAATTTCATTACAGCAACTCAAAATGGTATTCAGTAGTTTTTTATGGTCCCCATGTGCTTGTATGTATGCCTGACAACACTGGGGCATGCTCCTAATGAGACGACAGATGGTGTCCTGGGTTATTTCCTCCCAGATCTGGACCAAGGCATCACTGAGCTCTTGAGCTGTCTGAGGTGCAACTTGGCTGCGTTGGATGGACCAAAACATGGTATTCCAGAGGTGCTCTATTGGATTTAGGTCAAGCAAGCTTGGGGGCCATTCAATGGTATCAATTCCTTCTTCCTCCAGGAACTGCCTGCATACTCTTTCCACATGAGGCTGGGCATTGTCATGCACTAGGAGGAACCCAGGACCCACTGCACCAGTGTAGGGTCTGACAATGGGTCCAAGGATTTCATCTCGATACCTAATGGCAGTCAGTGTGTCATTGTCTAGCCTGTAGAGGTTTTTGCTTGGATATGCCTCCCCAGACCATCACTGACCCACCACCAAAGCGGTCATGCTGAACAATGTTACAGGCAGCATAACATTCTCCATGGCTTCTCCAGACCCTCTCACGTCTGTCACGTTCTCAGGGTAAACCTACTCTCATCTGTGAAAAGCACAGGGCGCCAGTGGCGGACCTACCAATTCTGTTCAATGATAAATGTCAATTGAGCCCTATGGTGTCGGGTAGTGAGCACAGGGCCCACTAGAGGACGTCGGACCCTCAGGCCACCCCCATGAAGTCTGTTTCTGATTGTTTGGTCAGAGAAATTCATGCCAGTGGCCTGCTGGAAGTCATTTTGTAGGGCTCTGGCAGTGCTCATCCTGTTCCTCCTTGCACAAAGGAGCTGATACTGGTCCTGCTGATGGGTTAAGAAACTTCTAAGGCCCTGTCCAGCTCTCCTAGAGTAACTGACTGTCTCCTGGAATCCCCTCCATGCTCTTGAGACTGTGCTGGGAGACACAGTAAACCTTCTGGCAATGGCACGTATTGATGTGCCATCCTGGAGGAGTTGGAATGCCTGTGCAACCTCTATAGGGTCCAGGTATCGCCTTATGCTACCAGTAGTGACAATGACCCTAGCCAAATTCAAAACTAGTGAAATACAGTCAGAAAAGTTGAGTAGGGAAAAGAATGTCAGTGGCCTCCACCTGTAAAACCATTCCTGTTTTGGGGGTCATCTCATTGTTGCCCATCTAGTGCACCTGTTGTTAATATCATTAACACCACAGCAGCTGAAACTGATTAACAACCCCCCTGCTAGGAGTCTAATTGACTTGATGCTATACTCTGGTTATAAAGTGTTCCTTTAATTTTTTTGAGCAGTGTATTTGACATAACAGCTGTTATATAGTGCACTGACAGCCAATAAGAGTTAAAAAAAGGTGTCATCCAGTTAATATTATGATCATTATGGCGGATAACACAAGCTTTACAGCTTACTGAACCGAGCCTATTGTATTTTTTTATAATTTGTATCTATTTGCAGTTTGACTCTAGCCAGCACATAGTAACCCTCTGTAACAATATTTCGGTGGAGAAGCAATTGTGTGTTGTATCAATAAAAATGATTATCTGGCTGTGGTTCAAGCCTTGTAATAAATCCTGGGTTTATATGACAGATCCCCCTTTTTTCAAGGATATGAACATCTGGCCTGGGGCTAAACATTTTTTATTGTAGTGGTTGTTTTTTAGCACCATCTGAAAGATTTTCAATATCTCCTGAACTGCCTCCATTAACAGCAACATCACATACTAAAGCTTCAGATTACTTTTGACTTTTCTCATTTTAGGAACTTCTTTGATAAATGTCATCTGAAAAAAAGAAATACACCTCTGTTAAACTGTAAGTCTATCCACCAGAGTCAAACTCTCCTAATGCATTGGGCATGAAAGATCAAAATAGCTATAGAATAAATGAGCCAAATAATTAGTCTTTCTAAAGTAATAATATGCAATGGTGTCATAAATTGTAGCATGCAGTCAAACTAATTGTAAAAAAATTATTTAGTGGTTATGACACCTAAACTTCTTTGAGCCAAATGAGGCTTATTCAATAATGAGTGGTCATAATGGACAAAACACTCAACATAATGGGTGCTAAAAGATCACCTTGAATTAACTTACTGGATTCTGCTGGTACAACATTTTTCCTCCAAAATTGGCAAGGGTTTGAATATGGTATATTAAAGAGAAAAAAGTTAACAATCACCAATCTATCCCACAGGATTTCCAACATATTGGAAAATCTATGCATGACAGCCAGCACTTATAATACTCAGAACCGCATGTTAACATTTGTTAGTTGACCCCTGACATGGCCCAGTTATCACAAGCCTTACTCAAACCGGTCACTATGTTTGCTTTCATATACTGTATATACAGTATGTATATATATATATATATATATACATATAATATATATATACAGTATATACAGTTCTCAGCATAAATGAGTACAGCCCTTTTGAAAAGTAAGATTTTAACCACCTTCGGGCCGCCCGCTCGCAATGTACTGCGGACAGGCGGCAGCTACAGGACCAGCGACTCATCCGTACGGCACTGGACTTTTGCCTGAGTGTACACGCAACCCTCCCCCCCACGTCACAGCGGAATGAGAATCCTGGTAATTGGGACCCAGTGATATGATCGCTGTGCGATCACATGATCACAATGACAACAAAGCTTTTATGAATCAATCTGATTTATAAAAGCTTTGCTTCTGTTCCTGGAGAGCTATGATTGGTCCACAGCTCTCACATGGCACATGGGGCCAATCACAGCACCCTGTATCATGTGATCAGCTGGAGCCAATCCCAGATCACTGTATTTTGAACTGTCATGAACTTAACACATTCATGGCAGTTCAAAGCAAGCTTTGCATTGCAGAGTAGTAATTACCATTGCTCATGCAATGCAAAGTGTAAACAAAAAAAATCCCTGATCACCCCCCAGAGTAGTGCAATGTTACTATGGTATTTTTAAAAAATAGTAAGATAAAATAACAATAATGTTAAAAAAAATAAAATGTTTTCTTTATTTTCTTTAAATTATTTATTAACTATTTTCCACCCGCCCACCGACAATGTGCAGGCAAGCAGAGGCTCTGGGCAAAGTGGTGCAATCTTTTGCTTTCTATTTCCAGTTGTATGTATGTGTAAAATATCGTATTGTCTCGATATTTTATTAACTTGTATTGATGAGAAATGTTCAGATAGAAAGTCCTTCCACTTCTTGCATAAACTCAAAAAGATGATTTAATAATAATGTTGCATAAAATTAGAAATAAAATATTGGCATACAGAATGTTTAAATAATGTCCAAAAAATATAGTTAAGTTCTTGATAATAAGATTGTATATATGTATATGTGTGTGTATGTGTGTGTATGTCTGTCGCATCAAGGCTTCTATATAGAGTGAGTGAAACTCAAACCTTTGTTCTGCTCTTGAAAGAGCAATCCAGCCCCCACCATCTCCTAAAAGTGGGTTGGTATTCTCTTGTAGTCCCACTAAGATAACTGACACCAACAGAGGTATTAAAACAAAACCTCCAATCTACTTCTCTCAAAGTCTGAGTGTAACTTTATCTCTTACATAGATGGGGGAGGATGGGGGAAGATATAGCTAATTGCTCTCATATGTGGCTTGAATGTAAATAAAAACCAAGATATATGTTCATATGTATATTCACAGACTATGAAGTCTAATTACTTACTTTTCCCAATCTAGAACAAATATAAATATAATAACTCAATTATTCTATTAAGATCCAACTCATTCATACTTATGTTAGTACTGTTAATAAGAAGATATTAGATATTAGGTTAAGGAAAGCTTCTAACAGTATGCAATTGTGCGCTCCCCGCTACCCCTCCAGGGAGAGAAAAATGAAGATGGCACTGAGAAAAAGCACTACATTTTACATTACATGTTACGTTAGTTACATTTATCTCTTTGATCTCCCCTATTAACCCTTTGTTCATCCTGTCACCCAGTCAGTGCCATTAGTACAGTGTCATTATAAAGAATATTTCGCTAATTACTGTATCACTGCCACTAGCAACATCAGATAGCATCAGGGTCATTTAGCGCCCCTCCCAACCAGGGTCAGCTAGTGTTAGAGTGCACACTATAGCACTCACACTATAGGTTGCTGATCAACGCCATTACAAGTATAGTGTTTGTACAGATCAATATATTGATCACAAACAGAACTATACTAGTGCCTCCTTTGTATGGTATCCACAAAAACGCAGTATTAGCAGGATCAGCCCTGTTTGCTGTTAGCACTAGCATTTAGCCCCTCTACTGCTTTTCTTGGAAGATTTGTATGAATTGATTGTGAGCCAAAGCAATTTATATGCACAGCAATACATGGCCATCCACCCAAATTCAGCTCTTGCCAGACAATTTGCATGGAAACCTATCATAGCTTCCAGATTTAAAACTTTTTTGGGCCTAACCCTTAACATGGGCATTATAGAAAAGAATGAATTGCAGTCATATTGGTCCACAGACCTGATTCATCATATGCCTATGTCCTCTGCTGTTACATGCCCAACATGGACTAGCAACATACTGGAACATTGCTGGACTTTGAGTAGTTATACTGGGATGATGCCTGCAGCTACAGGCATCATCCTGGTATCGTTTTATTTTCAGCTGGTCATGTTAAAACCATCCTAGCCACTAATTAGTCACTGGATCGCTTTTACAAGCAGCGGGAAGGGGGGACTCCCCCCCCCCGCTTCTTCCAAGGTTTTCTTGGGCTCTCCCATCCTACTGCGAAACCCAAAAATGCATCTGGCATTTCTGCTGGCTGACAATAGAGCTGACCGAAGATTGGAATGCCTCCAATCATCTCTATGGTCTAAGAATCATGATTTCTGTTTTGCCAGATGTAAATATTGGGAAAGCATGTGATCACACTGATCTTGGTGTGGTGTGATCAGATGCTTTAAGGGCAGAGGAGAGAACTAGAGTCTAATAGACCTCAGATTTCTCAGAAAAGAGCACCTGTCACTGCCTATTGCTATCACAGGGGATATTTGCATTCCTTGTGATAACAATAAAAGTGATTGAAAAAAAAATGAAAGGGACAATGTAAAAATAATAAAAAAAAGCTAAATAAATCATAATATACCATACCATCCCCATGCTTGCGCACAAAGGCAAACGCAAGCAGCAGGCCCCTGGTGGTATGTAAACAGAAATTGCACCATGCATGTAAGGTATCACCATGAATGTCAGATCGGGGTAGTAATTCTAGCATTAGACCTCCTGTGTAAATCTAAAGGGATGACCTGTAAATCAAACAATTGGACAATATGTTGTGTTTTTATGCATTAAAATTCTAAATAGTGTGTTTTTTTTCTAGAAAAGTTGCGTTTGAAAAATCACTGCGCAAATACTGTGTGACATTCAAATTTTCAACACCCACCGTTTTATTCTCTATGGTATCTGCTTTAAAGAAATATATAATGTTTGGGGGTTCAAAGTAATTTTCCAGCAAAAAAAAATGTTTTTTCAAGTAAACAAAAAGTGTTAGAAAAGGCTTGGTCTTCAAGTGGTTAGAAAAGTGGGTGATGTCTGGCATAAGCTTCTAATGTTGGCCCTGAAATGCCAGGATAGTAGAAGCACCCCCCCCCCCCCCAAATGACCCATTTTCGGAAAGTAGACACTCCAAGGTTTTTGCTAAGAGGCATGGTATGTATTCTGCAGATCTCATTTGTTGCTACAAAAATGTATTTTTTCTTTTCTTTTATTCTTTTTCAAAGCCCTGTGACAAAAATGATATTTGCAAAATACTCACCATGCCTCTTATCAAATTCCTTGGGGTGTCTGCTTCCCAAAAAGGGCTCGTTTGGGGGGTGTTTGTACTATCCTGGCATTTTAGGGCCCTTGAAACTGTGGTGGGTTGTGAGGAAGTGATATGAGGAAATATGCCTTTGAAAGCCTGGAGGTGGGGGCCTGTATGTAGCTAGACTGCCAAAAAGTCTCTCACATGTGGTATCCCCATCGGGAGAAGTAGCAGAATGTGTTTTGGTTTGTTATTCCACATATACCCATGGCATGTGTGAGCAATATATCATTTGACTGACAGCTTTGTGTTAATAACAAAAATGGCATTTTCCAAAAATGTGTGGCAAAAAATAAAATGTCCCATGGACTTAATATGCCTCTCAGCAAATTCCTTGAGGTGTCTATTTTACAAAAAGGGGTTATTTTTAACACCTCATAAATGTGATAGTGAGTGAGACAGTAAAAGCTGTGTAACTTCCAATATATATATATATATATATATATATATATATATATATATATATGTACCATTTTTTTACCAAAGACATGTAGCAGAATACATTTTGACAAGAAGAAAAACACAGTGCCTCTGAGTGTAGACTGTAAGATGTATTTAATGGTGAACATAGGTTAAACCACTCACATGTAGATAGAATAGGTAGGCTCATAAGTGGTTAAAAGAGCACAATGCCTCGTGGCTGGGTTCTGGAACAGTGAACAGGAATGCTGGCTGGACAGCAGGGAGTGCCAGAGGGGTGTTGGCTGAAGCCTGATGTAAAAATCGGGCAAGTATATGTGAACTCCGGAGCAGTGGCAATGGCGTGTGACGTCATAAGCATGTGACGCGTTCCTGAGCATGCGCAGGATCCGAGGTTCGGCGTGCTCCTTTCTCAAGCATAGGGAGAACACTGACACAGAAGGAGCCTTATATAGAGCAGGGGGACGTGTGCAACAAAATGCGAAACATCTAGTTAATGATTTAAAGGGGAAGGAAGGACCGGTAAGGTGTTTGTGGGATAAATACAACAGAAAAAAAATAAAATAAAAAAGAAGAAATTAAAAAGAAATAAAAGGAAATAAAAGGGAGGAAACACAAAAAAAGAAATAATAGTGAAAGGAAATTAAAATGATGGGAAGTAAAAACACGGGTACACAAATAGGATAATAAATGGAAAGGATCCAAAAAGCACAATTATGAACACGATGAATGCTAAAAGATATTGCAATCATGACAATGTGAAAAATAATAGTTAAGTCTGGACTATGGGTACATGATCCAAACAATATAGGATTGTGTTATTATACATAAAATAATATATATAGAAATAAAAGTAAATAACTATGACTGTATACATGGTAATGGTGACTGATGGATATACATATAAAAGGTATTGAAAGAGTAAAATATTCTGACCAGTGTCAACCTCAATGTGGAATAGAAAATGGAGATAGGTATATGGAGAACCATTTGCAACATAGTGTGTGTCTATGTATGAACCAACAAATTTTAGTTTAGAAAGCTGTAATATCAAATGACTTATAGAAAACTGACTTAGTTTCTATGGGTAGCCCTTCGCTCTAAATTTATTTTTGAGCGTGATGCTAAGATCAATGTAGTCAGATTGTTTTGTACAGTTCTGTCGGAAGTGGCAAAATTGACTCTTGGCTACATTGTTAATCCATGTAGGGTAATGACAGCTCTGAAAATGTAAACAGGAATTCCCTGCTGTGGGTTTGTGTAATTTTTGGCTATTATTTTCCCATTTCCGCGACTCATTTCTAAGTCAAGGAAGGCAAGACAATCAGGATGTCTCTCTGATGTGAAAAATAGGCCAAAAGGGTTATTATTGCAATGAGCGACGAATTCGTCAATGAGGGGTGTGGGTTCATCCCAAATGACAAATGTAGAAGTCCTCCCAGTAGCCCATGGCCAGATTGGCATAGGAGGGTGCAAAATTTGATTACTCATCACGACACACATATATACAATGTTTACATATTGTCATGTACCTGATAGGAGACTGAATTGACGAGGTCGGCCTCACTTGTGTCACTAGCCCTGACCTCACTGAGGTTGGAATAGAGGGAGTCTAGGGACCAGGGGGACAAGAGCACCAGAGGTTTGCTTGTGGCTCTTGCGGATGATGACCTTGGTAGGCAGGATATCCTATGATTTGGGTACTGTAGAAATAGACCAGGCAGGTTCAGTGGATTGCCGGATGCACAGCAGAGCCAGGTATGTAGCCAGGACACAGGACTGGAGCGGAGTCGTAGGATAGCCAGGGTCATAACAGTCGGGCAGCGCGGTACAGGATCAGAAGGAAAAAGCCAAAGTCAGGATCAGAGCCGAAGTCAGGAAACGGGGGGGCAGGAGGGTACTCAGAGTCGGGTCAGGAACAAGCCGGATCAGAACCAAAGGAATCACACAGGAACAAGCAGGACACGGGGGGGGGGGGGGAGCTGAAGACCAATCAGCACTGAATCTGGGCAGAGGCACACCTTAAATAGCGTGTCTGGCACCAATCTTCGCCGTACGTGTGCACGTGTGCGTGCATGTGCGTGATCGCGCATTCCTGCGTGTCTGCGCACAACCGGCAATTCTTCTGCGGGATCTCTTTCACGCATGCACGTTCCCAATTGTGATTCTTCTTGCCGGAAATCCCTTACACACACACACATATATATATATATATATATATATATATATATATATGTTCACGCACATACAGTATATATATATCCCCTTTTTTATAAGTCAGTTGATTTTACAGCTTTCTAACCTAACATTTGTTGATTCATACATAGACACACACTATGTGTTGCAAATGGTTCTCCATATACCTATCTCCATTTTCTATTCCACCTGGGCAGGTTGACACTGGTCAGAATTTTTTACTGTTTCTATACCTTTTATATGTATAGCTATCAGTCCCCATCACCATGTATACAGTTAGTTATTTACCTTTATTTATATATGTTATTTTATGTATAATAACACAATCCTATATTGTTTGGATCATGTACCCATAGTACAGACTTAATTAGCTGTTATTTTTTAGATTGTCATAATTGCAATATCTTTTAGCATTCATTGTGTTCCTAATTGTGCTTTTTTGGATCCCTTCCATTTCTTATCCTATTTGTGAAAGTCAGGATTTCCTATATATCTTTTTTCGTTTTTCTTTTTCATTTCTTCTTTTTATCTCCTTTCCATTGTATTTACCAACAAACACCTTCACGGTCCTTCCTTCCCCTTTAAATCATTTACTAGAAGTTTCCTGTTTTGTTCCACACATCCCCCTGCTCTATATAAGGCTCCTCCTCAGTGTTCTCCCTATGCTTGAGAAAGGAGCACGCCGGTCCTCGGATCCTGCGCATGCTCAGAAACGCGTTGTGTGCTTATGACTTCATACGCCATCACTGCTGCTCCGGAGTGTACAGAGACTTGCCAGGCTTTCACATCAGGCTTCTTCTAACACCTCTTCAGTGCTCCCTGCTGTCCAGCCGGAGTTCACACAGACTTGCCCGGTTTTTACATCAGGCTTCACTCAACACCCCTCCAGCGCTCCCTGCTGTTCAGCCTGGCATTCCTGTTCACTGTTCCAGAACCCAGCCATGAGGAATTGTGCTTTTTTAACCCCTTATGAGCCTACTTATTATCATCTACATGTGAGTGGTTTAATCTACGTTCACCATTAAATACGTCTTACAGTCTACACCCAGAGGCACTGTGTTTCTCTTCTTGTCTACCCCAGAGCACAGCTCGCCGGGTGTTTCCAGACCATATGTTCTCCCGTCAGCTCATAACCCCACACTCATCCTAGAGATCACGTGGACCTGTAATTCCATGCGCCTGTTATCCTTTTTTAAGCAGAATACATTTTGGCCTACATTTATGACAAACTTTGAGTAAACTTTGAGTGAAAGTAAAAAAAATATTGTTTTTTTAGTCCAATGACGGGCGCAAGGTGGTTCTCTCATTCTGGGAGGACGTCATATGACGTCCTCCCATTCTCACCGCGCATGTGCGATTCAGGGAGCGCGCGACGAATGGCGGTGCGCTGTGTCCCTCGGACACAGCGGATCACCGATCTACGGAAAGAGCCGAAGATGTCGGCTCAGTCAGATGATCAGCTGTGTCCAATCACAGCTGATCACATGTAAACAGGGAAATGCCGGTTATCGACATTTCTCTCCTCTCGAGCTGTCACGCTGACAGCTCGAGAGGAGAGGAGAGCCGGTAATCGGCATTCCGTGGAGGGGACATGTACACTGATCATTAGGGCACTGATGATCAGTGTGCCGTGATGATCAGTGTGGCCCCAGAAGTGCCACCTGTCAGTGTCCATCAGTGCCAGCTGTCAGTGCTGAACAGTGCCACATCAATGCCACATATCAGTGCCTACCAGTGCACATCAATGCCACATATTAGTGCCCATCTGAGCTGCCTTTCAGTGTCACCCATCAGTGCCAATCAGTGCCACCTATCAATGCCAATCAGTGCCACCTATCAGTGCTGCCAATCAGTGCCACCTATCAGTGCCAGTCAGTGCCGCCTATCAGTGTGCATCAGTGCCGTCTATCAGTGCCCGTCAGTGCCGCCTATCATTGCCAGTCAGTGCCACCTAACAGTGCCAGTCAGTGCCACCTAACAGTGCCAGTCAGTGCCACCTATCAGTGCCAGTCAGTGCCGCCTATCAGTGCTGCCAGTCAGTGTTGCCTGTCAGTGCCCATCAGTGATGCCTGTTAATGCCCATCAGTGCCACCTACCAGTGCCTCCTCATCAGTGCCCATCAGTGCCACCTATCAGTGTCCATCAGTGCAGCCTATCAGTGTCCATCAGTGCAGCCTGATTAGCGCACATCAGTGAAGGAGAAAATTCACTTATTTACAAAATTTTATAACAAAAACTAAGAAAAACATTTTTTTTTCAAAATTTTCAGTGGTTTTTGGTTTGTTTAAGAAAAAATAAAAAAACCCAGAGGTGATTAAATACCACCAAAATAAAGCTCTATCTGTCACAAAAAAATGATAAAAATTTCATATGGGTACAGTGTTGCATGATCGCACAATTGTCATTCAAAGTGTGACAGCGCTGAGAGCTGGAAATTGGCCTGGGCAGGAAGGGGGTATAAGTGCCCTGTAGGCAAGCGGTTAAAAACATTTTTGGTCTTTTTTCGTTTATACCACAAAAAAAAAAATATTGATGATACCACCAAAAGAAAGCTCTATTTGTGTGAAAAAGAGGAGACATACTTGGACACTGAATTATTTTCATCCTGTTCTTCTTCAGAAATGCAACAATGGTCTTAGATGTGTGTTTTTGATCATTGTCATGTTGAAAAAGTGCACAACAATCAAGGGCATGGAGTGATGGTAGCATTTTATCTCTCAATATAGAAAAATACATCTGTGAGTTCATGATACCATCAATGAAATGCAGCTCCCCCACACCAGCAACACTCATGCAGCCCCACAGATGGACATTGCCACCAGCATGTTTCACTGTAGGCACCATGCATTTTTCTTTGTACTCTTCACCTTTGCAATGCCATATAGTTTTGAAGCCATCAGTTCATCAAGTCCCAGTAGTCTTCTTTTTCAGCATGGGCCCTGGCAAATTCTAGGAGGGCTTTTTTGTGCATGGGCTTTAGGACTCCCATGCATGCCTTTCCTCTGCAGTATACGCCATATTGTGTCACGGGAAACAGTCACCATAGTTTGACTTTCTAACTGCAGTGAACTTGCATGGTGATATTATTCAACCCTTCTCATCAAAAGATGCTCCTGCCGAGGTGTTAACTTCCGTGGACAGCCTGGATGTCTCTGTGAGATGGTTGCAGTTCCATCTTTGTTAAATGTTTGCATCACTTTTGCTACAATATTCTGACTGATAAATGAAGCTTCTTCTTGTAGCCTTCACCTTCCTTGTGTAATGAAATTATATATATATATAATCAGGACTTGACAAATTCCAAGTGCCAGGTCGCCAAGCTGAGTAGAAATTGCATCCTGGCACCTCGGCTTTTGTCAGCCCAGTGGCGTAGCGTTGGAGGGGGAAGCTGGGTGCAACATTTAGAGGGGTGCAGAAATTAGTTCTGCTGCCTGCATCGTCCCATGCGTGCTGGGTTCAATGCAGACCAATCAACTCTACAACCTTTTGAGAAGAGCTCATGGAACAGATGCCAGTCTTGTCATTGCTGGGTGGTCAGCAGTTGTCACTGTGTGTGCGTGAGGCCAGGGGTGGGGTGGGGTTACTGTGGCTCAGCAGAAAGTCACTTGGGCATAACTTTAGATCCCTGCAGGAGGCCACTTAGGAAGGTAAACCCTGCCATGAATAAGTTCAGGAATGCCAGAAGCAGGCCGTCAAGGAATTCTGCCACAACTATGACACCTTGGCTCTGTTGTTACCCCTAGCAGCCCAGCTCAGCAATCTCAGGCAGCACAGATGGAGGTTCAGAAGGAGTCTGTGCAGATCCAGTTGACCCCTCTAGCAGATCATCTAAAGATGGTTGTTACCCCTAGCAGCCCAGTAACAATGAGAGCCAGCCATTTCTTACAAAGACTCACTCCCCACTATAATATGGAAGCATTCCTGACCATTTTTGAACACATGAGCCTGAGAGAGGGGTGGACTCAGGACCAGTGGGCCAGCTGCCTCGTCACTCTATTGGAATTGCAGAAGGCTTATTATGATTTACCAGTGGATGACGCCAAAAATTATGTCAACCTAGGATCTTAGCTCCCCTTTGGATGTCTGTTGCAGTCCAGCTTCGCAGGTTGTACTGTTGAAAGCATAGCACCAGCCAGTCACCTTGGTCCCAAATGCATGATTTGCTTCAACCGGCCACAAAATGCTTACAGTAAGAGAAGCTAAATGGACCTCAGATCATGGTATGGGTCATCATGAACCACTTCTTAAGGGAGCTACCAGCTGAACTCCAGTTTTGGGTCAGCCACGGAGGGCCTTAGACAATGAACAGACTGGTTGATATGGTGGAACATTGTCAAGGTCCTACCTTTTTCCTGAGGTTATGTTACTCCATGTGCTGGTGTCCATCTTGGATTCCTGCTGTGCATGATGGGAATCCTTTTATGCCTTCAGGTCTCTGAGGTCCATCCCCAGAGGGGTGTGGATGATGACATATAAGCCTGTGGTCCGCACATGCTCTTTGCACTTGTGTCTTGTGTCTTTGTGTTGCTATTACTCTGTTCTGACTCTCGTGACTATCCTGGTATCTGATTCGGCTTGTGACTCGACTATTCTTTGTATTCTCCTTTGATCTGACCCTCTGTTGCTGAACCCGGCTCGTGACCTGTGATTCTCGTCTGCTGTCCTGTACTGTTTTGTCCTGTTGTTGTTGACCCGGCCTGTCTGACTACTCTTTTGTCTCTTCCACCAGCTACACGCCATTGGCGGCGGCCATTACCGCAGCTGAGGTGTCTCGGGGGCCGCGACCTGGTTCCTGGCTGCGTCAAGTCCATCCCCACCATCAGGGGCCCTGGTGAAGGGCAGCCTGGGACTTAGACTCCGCGCCCTGAGGGACTTCAGTCTGTGGGTGGTAGTTGTCGTCAGCCAGTGCGTCATTGTTAGCTCTGCCTGTCCGTTCCTCGGCCCCTGCCCTGACAAACATTACAATGTGTTAGAAGAATTACTTGGACCTACCAAATCCCGGGGACCTCTGTCAGCACAGAGAATCAAGACATCTGCAAGCCGTGGCATCAGCATTCAGGAGAGTCAGGGAGGGGCTACCCCAGCGACCCAGAGCTGTGTTCTGGAATGGAATAGTGAGAACATGCTGTGCTGGTATTGTCACATCTGGGGCTATATCCAGGCTCAGTGCCCCCTGCAGGGGGAGCCATGGAGTGTGGAGCCTTTCTATTCCCAGAAGGTCTGTACTACCTACCTGGATCTGATTGAGGGGCAGTTCAAACGTAATGTCTGTGTGAACCAACTTCATGCGATGGCTTTTCTGGTGACCCCTGGGTATAGCGGGGCAGTTGGGAGAGTTGTCCCCATAAAGAAGACCCCTAGAGTGGTGTGTATATAGGAGTACCCAGTAGTGCCAGTGACAATATCTACTTCCTGTGGCACAGTTGCACAAGAGGTCGGGGCTGTAACGGCGTATACCCAGAGATGGACGCGGTTCAACCATTTTGGCTTCAACCTCCATCTTGGCAAAGGGATTAACCATCCTGAAAAATATATTTCTCCCTCATTCTTCCCCCCTCCCTCCTTAGAGAGGCCCAGCGACATTTGGCCAGTATGTGTGTGAGTTGGGAATGTCACAGGAGGGTCATAGGAGCTATAAAGCCCCCCAAGGGAGCCGGGGCCTCCCTGTCCAAAGAATCTGCAAATTGTAACACCTCGTAAGAGATAAGGCAAGCTTTCCCAGGAGTTGAAAGAGATTCCAACCTAATAAACCTAACTCAGCGTAGGTGACAGAATCAGATAAACACTTTTCAAAATCCATTTCTCCCCTATGTCTCATATCTTGGAATATGAGAGACTTACATAATAACCGGACCTATCGTCAGATTGGCCACAAGAAGGCGAACAGTTTGATAGGTCACTCGCATTGTCTCGGATACATAGGAAAACAGAAAAGTAGATCTCGTGAACCGTACAGTGTATAATTTCATAATTCATATCTAATCAATCCTCAGACGTGCCTGCATAATAATCTACCCGCGGGTGGAATGTCACTTGTGCAACTGGAAAGTTATGGGCCAAAATATGAGTTATGGGAGATTTTGGCTCTAGTTGAGGTATCCACCCATACCTCCACGCCCTAAGTGGGGTATTGGTCCTTGACATCAGAGACACCCCCTGCTGGGGACAACAAAATAGGCTGTCAGGCCTAAGAGTGGGAGTTGAAGACGTCTCCCATTTTAACATCAATACTACCTGGGGAGACCCGTGCTCTTTTGCTCTGAAACTTGGATCTGCTAACCTAGGACTTTGGGAAGTACCTTAACCCTTTCACCTCTCTCTGATATCTCTTTGCTGTGCTGTTGGTCTCTGTATGTTTATATATATATCTTAGTTACATCTTTTCTTGTAAATATTTTTATTGCACCCATTTGACCTTTTAGTAATAAATCTTTCTTCCTGAAAGTGTTGAACTGTTTCTATAGCGCTTTATTGCAATTTACGAATTCCTGCCTCTAAAGAGAACGCTACTGTGTTTGTTTAACCCTCTGTATACCCGTGTTATACAGACGATTACCTCAACCATTATAGTGTTATAACTGATATTTCCGAGTTTCCTCTTTCTCTGTACAAAAAGGAGGTGGTGGCAGTGTGAAGGGTTAATTGCGTAATTAACCTGACCCAGTAACAATCGATCAGGTTGCCGGTACATCGATTGTGGTCCAATTAGCTGGAAAATCTTTGTGCAGGGTACAGCTGGGTGTGACATTGTTACGCACGTGGCATCGCGGTTTTAGATCGGCTAGTCCTTCGGTCATGAGTTAGGTGAGAAGGGATGGGGTCTGATGCCGCGATCGTGACAGGGGTGATCCCAAACCTAATTCACAACATTTTAGTGGGACAGCGTGCCTTTTCTTCATTGAACTGTGGGACTATGTGAGCAAAGGACTGTCTAAACAGAGTAGCATTTCTATCCCCTTTGAAGTGCGGGACAATGTGAGTAGGCAGACTCTAGAGTAGGGGTGTCAAACTGCGGCCCTCCAGCTACAAACCCCATGAGGCATTACAGGGCTGATAGTTAAAAGCATGACTCCCAAAGGCAGAGGCATGATGGGACTTGTTGTTTCTCAACAGCTGGAGTTTGACACCTATGCTGTAGAGAGTGATGACGGTGGTATAAGTAGTGCTGATGATACAACTGTGATAATGATTACACCTGTAGTAGATGGTCTGCAGACCAAGGAGATCTGAGAAGGGAAATATCCTATGAAGGTCAAGGTTGGGGAGGATTTGGAGAAACTTCTCCACTTCAGGTTCAAGGAGGAGGAAGGAGAATGTTCCTCTAGTCCAATGCATCCTTATTGGAGGTGTCAGGGAGGGTATTTGACACCACCCAAATGTAGGACCCCATGTTAAAAAATGCCAGAGAACAAGCCACAGTCAAGCCATATTCTCCTTGTAAAAGTGTGGGTGTCCATTGGGCAAAGAGTGTCTCTCACCTCTTATGTGCCTGCTCTGTTCCCATATGCCTCCTTTGTCTTTCACTTCATTGAATAATATTTTTTTCTATCTCTTCTCTGTGCCCTATGCATTCTTTAACTTTACATGGCTTTGTGTGCCTCTTTTGTACTATTTTGTTTCCTCTGTACCTTTGCCACCATGCAACCATATATTTTTTGTACGCCATTTCCTCCTTTGTGATTCAAGCCTCATTTTCACTTTCTTTGTTATCTTATTTATCTATTGTACCTCCTGCTTATTAGCATCTATGCTCAAGCCTTCTCATTATGCCCATGCCTCTTTTAGGCCTTCTGTTGCTCTTTCTGTGTCCACAAGACTCCTTTATTTGTCACACTATTTTCCATGTTCCATACCTCATTCAGCATTTTTTGAGCTCCCATGTGTTTAGCTGGGATAGGGAAAGCTTAGGGAGTGCTATAGGTAGAGACAGGTTGGTGTACGACTCATAGGTGCTGATGTCCTAAAGTAGATATAAATCGTTACTGAATTTCCATTAGGGAGAAAAATGCTGTGTCTTGGGAAATAGACTATGCAAATGTTTCATTGTGTTTATCTGATTTTTCCATGTTCCTGTTTTCCAGTATTTTCAACCTCCACTTTTTTATATGGCTGTTGTTAATTCATTCACATTTTTAATTTTTATATTTCCACTGCACAATATTCTTTTAGAATGTAAGAATGGGTAAACATTTTGATTTGTTGGTTTTTAAAAGATGAATGTCTCCATTGATCTTCCTTACAACTTTTTTCCTTACAACTTTTTTACAATTATTTCCTGATCTCTTTCATTGAGTTCTTGTTATTATTATTTCTTGTTCTCTTTCATTGGGTTCCTTGAGTGAGACTTCCAACTCTGTTCCAATATGCTGTCACTCTCTACATTGTCATAAGAATCCAGGGAGATCAAATCAAGAAGTTATTTTACATCAGAGAACCATGTGCAGATAACACCAAGAGAACTTGTAGCCATCACCTCTGAGAAGCCAGTTTCTAAACTGGGAGCCTTATCTTGCAATTAAACTAAGTTTAATATGAAGACAAGGTGGTGTTTAGGCCTAGAACTTTTTTCTAATTCAGAGCAGGGATGGTCTTACAATAAAAATAAGTCATCACAATGAAAAAAATTAAAAATAAAGACACGCTGTTTAAAAACAAAACTCATTAAAAAACCTGCTAGCTCAGCATGCAGAACCTTTTGTCTCTCTCTTTAGACCTGCCTGACCTTGCTTTTTAAATAAAAGGGGTTACCTAACTTTAATGGCAACAATGGAAGCTATGGCAATGGGGGGAGGGATAAATACAGTTGTGCTCATCAAAAGCTTGCATACCCTTGGAGAATTGGTACAGTATTTACCGTGTAAAAAGAAAATGAGTGAGCAGGCAAAATATATTTCTTTGTTTTTATGGGATTCATATTCACAGTGTGCCAGAAGCTGTGAGGTGTATCAACGTGTTGAGCATATTATTGGGCTTTTTTGTGGAGTTGGCACAGTAAAGTCTTTCTTTCTGGCAACTCAATTGTGCAGCTCATTTTTGTTCCAGTATCATCGTATTGTGCTCCTTGAAACAAAAGGGGATAGTGTCACAGGAAAATCTGTGTAACAAACTGCTCCTACCCCCAGGAAAATATCACCTGTCGTTTATAAAGCTGTGATGAGCCCAATAAGGTTCTCCACTAGCTAAGAGATTGTCAGAGCCTGATTAGAATTGTGTGAGTGTTTTGAAAAAACAAAAAAAACATGAAATCCTTAAAATGAGGCTGAGAATAAATAAATCAAAGAGTACAATATACATCTCCTGAAACTAAGAGGGAGCCGCTGCTGAGCTGCGTGAGCTGATGCTGCACACCTGTGTAAAACAAGAAAGGAGAGAGAGGAGTGAACAGCCCATAGTGTAGCATGCATAAGGAAGTTTAATGGATAAACTAGGGGGAGTACAACTGGGGAAATCAGTGGTGGAGAAGGACCTGGGAGTTCTGATCATAAGCTTAAAGCAGAGTTTCACCCAAAAAGGGGAAGTTCCACCTTAAAGACTGGTCCCCTGCTCCCCATTAAGGATTGGCACCTTTGGGGAGCGGGGGGGAGTGGGTACCCGAAATTGACAGGTACCCGCTCCCACTTCCCCTGTGATTGCCTAGGCAATCGGAAGCTTAAGTTGTCCTCCTACCCTCTCTCCCCATAGTCTTCTGGGACACGTGACAGGTTCCAGAAGACTACGGGGCCATTCAGGAAGCACAGCGCTTCTCGCACATGCATGACAGCTTGCGGCTTCACAGCCAGGTGCCCACACTGAAGATGCCAGTGCCTGGAACACAGGATGGCTGCGAGAGGACACCGTGGGATCATGGGACAGGTGAATGGCTGTTTTTTAAAAGTCAGCAGCTACAGTTTTTGTAGCTGCTGACTTTTATTTTTTACAGTGTGAGTGGAACTCCACTTTAATAATGGTATTGCCAAGCTGCAGTTTCTAAAGTGAGCAAAATCCTCTCTTGTATTAAAAGAGGTATAGACTCCAGAGAGAGAGATATCATTTTACCCTTGTACAAATCATTAGTAACACCTCATCTGGAATCTGCAGTTCAGTTTTGGGCACCAATTCACAAAAAGAACATTGTGAGAAGGGCAACTAAACTGATAAGAGGCATGGTAGAGCTCACGGACAGATTAGAGGAACTGAATTTTTTCTCTCTTGAGAAGAGGAGAATAAGGGGGGATATGATCAACATGTATAAATGCATCAGTGGTTCATATAGTGAACTCGGCGTAGAGATATTCACCAAGTTATCAGAGAGCACAAGGGGCACTCTTTACATTTGGAAGAAAATAAACTTCATCTCCAAATGTGGAAAGGTTTCTTCACAGTAAGAGCTGTGAAAATGTGGAATAGACTCCCTCAAGAGTTGGTTCTGGCCAGCTCAGTGGATTGCTTTAAAAATGGCCTGGGTTCTTTCTTAGATACACAGAATATAACTGGATTCTAACATTTATAGGTAAAGTTGATCCAGGGAATATCTGATTGCCTCTCGGGGATCAGGAAGGAATTTTTTCCCTGCAGGAGCAAATTGCGTCATGCTTTGCTGTTTTTTTTTTGCCCTCCTCTGGATCAACTGTGGGTATAGGATTATAACTTTTTTTTTTTTTAATGGTTGAACTGGATGGACTTTTATCTGTTTTCAGCCAGACTAACTATGAATCTATTAAAAATCTTTAAATAGGGGCGTGTCTTGGCCACAACGGAAGGTCGCATGTTAGCAGAGCTCCGCTCTAACGGGAGATTCTAGCTGCTATCCTGGGACACTTTAGCGATGGGTCGGAAGGTGCCCGTCCACTACCAAGACGCCCCACTCGCAACTTGGGAACAACTTACCAGAAATGTTCTGTATGCAACCCCCCGATCCTCAGCAAAGTAGCTCCGGCCCAACTCCAGGCTTGATGGCCGCCTTGGCCTCTCCAGGCCGCTCTCTCATGATAGACCGCCCAGTAGCAGGTAAACCCTCACTTCTCTCTCTTATGCAACAGATCCCTAAGATGTTGGGAACACAGAATTCCCTACAAATGGCGATTCCCTTTCAGCTTGTCTAACGACTGTAGGGGCTACACCCATGTCCTTTAGAATCTGGAAGAACTGCCATCCTTCTGTGAGGCCCTTCAAAGTGGATGTGCTGGGAGCTTTGGCTTCCTGACACCTGGCAACAGGATGCTCACCACCCCGATGGCACCCATTTCTCTGCTTCGGATAAGGCAAACCCTGACTACCGACTACCATCCGGGGCAGAGGATGGGGGCCCTGCAGAACCAATCACCCAATTCTAAAGCTCAATGCTCCTGATCTCTGTCTCGGTGACCCCGTCTCACCTCACACTCTGATTTTAGGGGCACCGTTTATATAGCCTTATGACACACTGCCATAGCTGCCTGCTGCATGCCCTAGACTCTAGATGCAGTGGAGTCACTTTCCGGGTTCCTTACTCTTCAATCAGTAGGAACTGAACTGTAAGGCTGGAAACTGTACATTTTGTTTTTTCCTATGGCCTTGCTGCATTCCATGGAGTCCGCAAGTACTTTCTCATTACACAATCTGGACTAGTGCCAGTTAGCTTTAATGGTCCTCACATAGTGGGTGGGCACTATTTTACTCTATGCGGTAATTACATGCTTACTCTGATTGATATTATCTGCTGGGCTCACTACTGAAGAACGATGGTATGTTGGGCTTGTCCCTTGGGGGGTCCCCTGTGGCGGGGACTGTGTCGGGGGCCTCGTGATCTTGGGAGGAATGACCCCTCTGGAGACTTCGAGTTCTGTATCGCTCTGTGGCCACCCTGCGGGTGCATGGGCCTAGTCAATGAGGGAGGGTTTCTTTGGGAGCGCCCTCCCTGGGGCGGGGACCTGCACCAGCACCTGTAGAGCTAGGGTGGTCGTGTGCCCCTCGGGGACGGTTACCTCTTGGAG
Source organism: Staurois parvus (assembly GCF_062004578.1). Lineage (NCBI taxonomy): Eukaryota > Metazoa > Chordata > Amphibia > Anura > Ranidae > Staurois > Staurois parvus. The sequence continues at coordinate 1,435,570 of NW_028318272.1, forward strand.
CAGCATTGGAGGTGGATGCCAGGATCCCTGAATGCCCCATTTGTGTTGCTGCTTACCCTTCCGACCTATGTGACCTTTATCCTCCCCTTACCATTTCCCATATCCCGGCTGGACCTGGCCCTGAAACAAATGAAAGTAGGCAATAGCCCTGGCCTGGACGGACTCTCCGTTCAATACTATAAATGCTTCCACCTAGTTCTGGCACCACGTTTTTTGAAAGCATTTAATTCCATTATAGACTCCCCTGCTGCTTCCCCAGCTCTTTTGGAGGCCCATATCACTCTTATCCTGAAAGATGGCAAAGAGGCCACACAAGTCGAGCACTAAAGACCAATATCATTGATCAATGTACTCAAAAATTTTGGCGAATAGGCTGTTACCCTTCCTGAAGGGATGGATAGGCTTAGACCAGGTTCCGGGCAGAAAGGCAAGGTTCATCACTGGCTAACAGTTCGAGGCCAGAGGGGATTCTTCCTTTCAATGGATGATGAAAAGGCATTCGATTTGATAGCCTGGGACTATATAGAGCTAAGTCTGCGCTTCTTGGGTATACACGACCGGTTTTGCTCTAGAGTCATGTCTCTATATTCTTTGCCTCAGGCTAGAGTATGCTCCAATGGTCTCTTATTGGAACCCTTTCAAATACGCAACAGCACGAGACAGGGATGTCCGCTTTCACTGATCCTCTTTATCCAACTTTAGAAGCCGTCCTTTGGGCTATTAGACCCAACCCTTTGATAAAGGAGGTCCAGACACTTAGAGATGAGGTGAAAGTGACCACCTTTGCAGATAACATCCTTCTGGCTGAACCCCACTCTACCTTGCCTGAACTTCTACAGGAACTGGATCATTTTCAGTCCCTGTCCAATTTATCGATCAATCATTCCAAATCCCATGCTCTTAGCATATCCCTACCAGAAGACGAGGTGTCCTACTGTGTGCATTATTTTCCTTTTACTTGTAAAAAGGATAAAAGGATATGATAACATACCTGGGAATCCAACTACCTGCGGACTTGGGGGACTTACATAAACATAGTTTTCAACACCTCTTGTCTGCCATAGTTAGGGACCTCAGCGAATGGGATTGATCCTGTTACTCCTGATTTGGCAGAGCAGGCATTCTCAAGACAAATGTACTACCGCATCTTTTATACTTTCAAACTGTCCCTATAGCCTTACAGCCTTTTTCACTTCCTTGAAACACGCAATTCTGGAGTTTCTCTGGCATAAGAAATCTCATAGACTTAACTACGCCCTGTTAACAATGCCTAAACATAGAGGTGGACTGGGCCTCCCAGATCTTAAGAAGTATCACTGGGCTTGTCATTTGTCTAGGGTGATCGACTGGTCTGTACATAACTGGATCAAGGCATGGGTTTCGGTGGAACAATTATTTTCCGAGAAACCCCTTCATGTTTTACCTTGTACACCCTCAGCTCAAGTCCATCAGGGGGTGAAAACCCACCCACTGTTGGGACCGACCCTTCACATTTTTCATCAGGCCTGTAAACTCTATTCTATTTCATCATTTCTGGACCACTTACAACTTTGTGGTTCAACCCGGACTTTCCTCCTGGTGCCTCTGGGAATTTTCTCCTGGGAAATTGGCCAAGGAGCATGCTGAGGGCTCTTCACTTTTTTGACATGGGGAAGTTTAAAGACCGCTTGGACTTCCCTATGCAAGACCCTAATAAACCAATGCCCCTAGGGGCCTACTTTCAAGTAAGGCATTTTCTTAATGTACCTTCAACCAGAACCAACTATGCCCATACTAGGACGGCCTTCAAAATGTCCTGCTCTTCGGAGCAATCTCAAGCTCATATGATATCCTCTATCTGTAAGGTAATAAAGTGAGCGCTCTAAAGACAAATAGCAGCTGGAACACTCAAGGAAATCACAGTAATTTGATATCCTCTATCTACTCGTCCCTTTTCCCTGACATACCTCTCTTGAGTACTACCACCTGTTCTAAATGGGAAAGGGACTTCAACATCACCTTTGATGAGGAAGATTGGGAGAACATCTGTCTCTATACGCATAAAGGAACCTTGAATGTCAATATTCAGGAAAGTGGCTATAAGCTGCAATCTAGATCGTACAGTACCACGACTGTGGTACAAAATTTCAACCCGGCAGTGACTGATCAATGCTGGTGGTTTTACTCAGCACCTGGCACATTACTACATATTTGGTGGCAATGCCCAGCTTTAACTAACTGCTGGATGGAAGTCCATCGTATTACCACCGCTGTGACTGAAACCCCCTTGGAATATACCCCTGCGCAATTCTTGTTGCACTACTCTGGATTACCTAAACGATCATACTTCAAGTCCTTTGTGATGTACATGATCAGTGCTGCTAGATTGTGCATTACCATCCACTGTCGTGCTGATCATGCCCCCACAATGATGGAGTGGTTCCGGCGTATTAATAAAATCAAAGACATGGAGGATCTGATACACGTCTCTCAGGATAGGATCACAAATTTTCGAATGACATGGTTGTGTTGGCTTCAGTATCAAACTCAAACCGAATATACTAATTTCCTCCATTTTGTACACTTTAGAGCACATTCCAACAGTCAAGAACTATAGAAATGATCCCTGAAAGTATAGTCTTTAATCTCCTCCATTTTGAAAGGTGAACAAATAGTCTCACTTTACGTGTATGTTAGGAGTCCTTTAGGTAGATGCATGGGTGGCAGTGAGAACTCTCTACTCGGTTTTATCTGGGTGAGTGTTGAGTGGGCGTGCCCTCCCCCCCTCACAGCATCACCCTCCCTTTCTATACCCCTTTCCTTTTCCCCCTACCCTCCTTCCCTCCTGTGTGACCCCCTTCTTTATCTCTCTTTTTCTTATCCCCCTTTCCCTTCTCAAACCCCCTCCCCATGCTCTTTCCCCCTCCCCCCCCCCTTTTTTTCCTCACTCTTTTCTCTCTCTTGCTCCTTTTTTTTCTTGTTTTTCTTCTTTCTCTGTCCCCCTTTCCCTTCCTCTTCTCTTTATTTTCTTTCTTCTTTCTCTTTAATGTCCCGTAACTCCACTAGACATGCTTTTTTCTCGATTGACTTGTGGGAATAACCTTACAGTGTTTCACTGCTCCTATCTTTTGTTTCTACATGGACAGGTACATAACTGGCACTGAACAGTGGTGAGTGAGTCTCAGTCATCCTTCTGAGACATAACTATTGGCAGAGGCCCTCCACAAGCTGTATATATTGTCTTCTGCTCACCTAATATAGGGGCCGTGCTCCTTCTTGTTATATTTGTTTTTGTTATCTATAAGTTAGATGTTTATGTTACAGTGCCATGAGCCTGCAAATTAGAATTGTTCAAGTTCTTCTGCTCTGTAAAAGCTTTAAAGGTTTTGCCCTTTTTTGATCTATAACACTCGTACGTGCCTGGATGTGCCTGTTGCAACTTCTCTGTATCTGTACCACGTCAAATTTGTGTTAATAAAACTCTTTATGGAAAATAAAAATCTCTAAACATATAGAGATGTTTAAAGACAACTGAAGCAGTATTGCCAATTGAATAAGTAAAAATAAAACCAAAACATAAACTAATATACATAACGGTAGACAACATGACTTCACTTTTTTCCACATGGGTGCCAAATGTTGTTTCAAGTTCCCAACAAGCCTGATAACCAGTAAGTTCAGAGAAAAGTGGCCACAGAAGCTCAGGGGGGAACACTTCCTGAAAGAGCTGGAGTTTCAAGTGCCACGCCCCTCTGTCCCAGCATATTTTAACAAAGCAGTCTGATGAGGACCATAGGCAGTTGTAACCTGCCATGCCAGGTCTGACCCACCAGTAATACAAGTGGAAGATTAGTTACAGCCAAACTACCCTTTAAAAACCAATAACAATAGAGCTATTGTGCAAAAAATGTCTATAACTCTTTATAACTGACCCTGAAAGATAAAAAGAGTCACCTATGAAGAGATCATGTTAGGATGCCTGCAGGTATATCCTGAGTGCGGTGCACTGCAAATCAGACTTTCTTGGTGGCATCGTTTTGAGGGCTATTCTGTGATTTATGGGAGAGAGATGCCTATGGATAATTCACCTGCCTTGCGGGCAGGTGAATTATCTATAGGCATAGTTTAGCAGATTGTAGAAACTTATTTGCTTCCACAGGTGAACGAAAGCTGTGATTCTCCCCATCCTGATTAATTAGATAGAGAACAGTGGGGTAGGCAACATGAACTTCACATGATTATGAAATAACGTAGAACGGATGTGAGTGTAAGCTTTCCATTTTTGTGATACTTCCTGCGAATAGTCGACAGAAATTAGCAATTTGTGTCCATTAATGTAAAGAGCAGGTTAGCGGGTGTGATGCAGCATCATCTACTTTGTTGACTGAACTGGAATGCATTGGAATGGTGTGAATTTTGTCTTTGGAATCCATGTAATCTACTGTCCATGCATTTTTGATGCTGTTGTCTTTGGGTAACAGGATCACTTAGAGTGATGCTAATGTATATTTGGGCTGTTCCAGAGTGATATAGTGCTGAAATCCTATGGAGCTTTAAGGAAACCAATCCAAGGAAGGATAAAACCATAATTAAATAGTCCCAGTTCACCCTATTATACATTTTTCCAGATTATTAGATAGGAGTAGGGTGGGCTGGGAATGGCAACGGCCATGAGATATAAAGGAAAGTGGACAAAGGAGAGTTAAACAGCAGCCAATACACTCCTTCATGCCTCTGGTCACCATATGAGATCTTTAATCAAGGACAATTTATGTGGATTCACAGAAATTGTTCTGACGATGACGACTACAGGAGTGAAGCTGGAAACCTATACGGTAGATTTAGAGAGAGGGGCTATTCACAACGCACCCTTAAAGAAGCTAAGAAATGACGGCGAAAAGGGATAGAAGTGACCTCATTAGACTAAAAGATGAGAAAATATCCCAAGATACAGGAGTCAGAGGCCCAGTAAAGATCATAACACATTATGGGGCCCAGCAGTGGGATGAAGTACTTGAGGTCCTTAAAGGCCACTGGCATATTCTCACTCGGTCACGGGAATTGGAAACCATAGTAGGTGCAACACCCTTTATGATTGCTAAGAGGGTGAGAAATTTATACGATACACTGGTACAGTCTGAGTTTGTTAAATCATCAAGTAGAAACTGGCTTACTGATCTTCCAGAATTAAAAGGTATGTTTCCCTGTGGGCATTTCAATATTTGCAAATTTGTAGAATGTAACAAAGTGCTCACCGACTCTGATGGGAGGAAAAATGGTCAAATTAGGCAATTTATTAATTGTGCAACAACAAGAGTACTCTATATCATGGAATGCCCATGTAAAAACTTTTTGTGTGTAAAACAAAATGTCAACTCTGTATCAGAGTCGCTGAACACATTAAATTTATTAGAACAAATGAAGATACATCAATTGCCCAACACTTTATTGAATACCATGCAGGTCAAACCGATGGTTTAGGACTAAAAGGTTTCTATGCCCTAAAACTAACAAATAGGAGAGGGGATTTTAATATGGTTCTATTGAGGAAAGAAAAAAGATGGATTTTTTGAATTAGGGACTATGACACCAAAAGGATTTAACAATGAATTGAGCTTAAAAGTCTTTCTTGAACCATAAATGTCTCCGTGATAATAATATATTTGAAAAAAAAAAAAATCAGATCTGATGATAATCTTGACCTTACTTATTTAATCCCTGGATATGATATGACCAGCTCTGAAATTAAAACAAAGAGTGTTGAGCTCTGTTAGGTCATTATATTAAGGAAAGGGACTCCTAAGTAATGACAGTGTAATGAAAGTTAGAAGTACTCTTCATTTTAAATTTTATTTTGTAATGTAGGTATTTTGATCGCTGTTCCTTTAAGAAAGGGACCTCCTCAGCTGCTTTTATAGGCTGATTGGGTAAACTGCCCCTTTAAGAAGCTGTAGGGATGTACGTCCTGACGTCCTGATGAAGCTCATGGTCACATGGGCGAAGAGCATTGATGTAGGCAGCATCAACGAGTGGCAGGCTCTGTCCCCACAGTTGGCGTTACCATCGTCTGCCTCACTTAACCTGCACTGCATGGCAGAATAACCCCGCTCTAACTCAGGCATGCTGAGTCTAAGGAGGACAGCGGAGTAAAGTGGCGAGGTGCACTTCGCAGTGGAGCGAATAGGATCCAGCATTGAGGGAGACTTGACATCAGGTGTCGGAGTGGTGAGAGCCTCCAGGCAAACTTTGTGAGACTGTGTGTGGATTTCCACCTTCCACTTCAGCAAGTTGGTTTGATGAGATGGATGGATTGTCTGCTGCTGCATTATAGCATTAAATCTTGGCTCTGCTTCACTGTAGCTAATGATCTAAAGATGTTTCCCCTCTCGCTTTTGAACCTTCTCTCTGAGCTGCTCCCTTATATGGTTTAAAGGATTTGGCTTGCTGCTATCAGGGTTGGCTTAGCCTATTCATCTAAAGGCTTGAAGGTCTCACTGACCGTTGTTATACAGCCAGCATTACCCTGATGTGGCTAACAGCATCTACAACCGACCAGTGTTAACTTAAATAAGACCATATGGTCCACCACTGAATCCGGATCAATAATAGTAAACTGTAGGCACAATACTTGATTTGAACTTTGCCATGCCTATATAATTAGATGGACTACCAGCAAGCACCATTGAAGCCTTTTTGAATGGCAGGATAAGATGCTGTTAAGTCTACTGCTACGCATGATATAACTTGCTAATAAGGTTCAATTGCAACTGCTGTACTGTCCTCTTTGTCTTAAGCTTTCATATCCAGGAAAAGTGACACTGCACCACAGTGAAGGCTGTGATTGTTCTGGTCTATATAGCCTGAACCTAGGCCATGGTCAGATAACCTGGTCCTCCTTCCTATTGTTTGCTTTTGCCAAATTGCCATTCAATCTTACTTTAGCTCTTATGTATGCATGTCAGCGTGTATGTGCTTGATGGGCCCGGGCTCTAGTATGTTCAGGAAGATAACGTTATCGCCTTGTTTTTATTGGTGATTGGAGGATTTTTTAGGCCACTTGGCCAATTAATTTGTTTTTGTGTAAACACTACACTGCAGTTGCTCCTCTAGTAAAACTAACTCTTGGTTCCCTGAGAGTTTTTTCTAGTTATGGTTGCTGCTTTTGAGGTATCCCACTGATAATACAGTGAGACAGTGACCGTCTGTATAGTGACTATATATTGAGATCAAACGGAGTAGCACACCCAGGTTTAATTCTATTTATATGTTGGTTTGAATACAAAGGGAGGTGTCCTTAGCTTCCATGACAGGTATGAATTGATCCTCAGAAACATAAGCTTCTAGGGTCTGTAGTTTTTCTGGTGGTAAAGAAGGAAGCTTTGCCTAGAAAAGATAGTGCTATATTTAGTTGTGATGAATCTCTGAAGAAGTGACAAAATTATCTTTTTTAATGTTGTATAGGCGGTGATAAATGTTTTTGAAGGTGTGAGCTATGTCCTTTGTGTACAATATTTTTTCTGGATGTCTTAATTGTGGAGATATAGGAAGCTTATTTCTTGGCTTGGAGAGCTTGTGCTAATGTTTTCCCATGTTTGTTTCCCCATTTAAGATATTATAAATATTTACCTCTTTTGAGTCAACTGAAGAAGGTGTGTAGATTGCTTTGTTTGTGAGTACACTCCAACTCTCCCACCTGATGGAGAAGCTAGAAAAAACACTGTGTGTAGTCTTTTTTCTTGCATGCTCCCAATTCAATAAATTTACCCAGCACTGTAGCTTTCTGGGCTTCCCATAGCACATCAGGAGAAACCTCTGATGTGGCATTTTCTAAAAAATAATGGTGATATAATAATAAATAAGGTGAACTCTCATGTGAGCTATGTCTGTCACGTCAGAGAGGAGATTTCCTTTAATTTCCAATTTTTTGTTCTGGTAGGGATACAAAGCTGAGTCATGATTGGGGCATAATAGAATATAGTGGTTACTTCTATAGAGACTTTATGAAATAGTTCTAGATGATGATGGTTGATAAAAATATGGTCAATTCTGGAGTAGGAATCATGTATTTGGAAGCAAAAAGAATAATCCTTATCTGTAAGATGTGACATTCTCCAGGAATCAACCAATTGATTCTCATGGAGTAGTCTATGAATGTGAGCAAGGCATTTGTTAGATATGGAGGAAGATCCTGGAGAGGTATCAATCACTGGGTCTAAAGCTATGTTTAGTGTAAATATATGCCAGGTACCACAGATCCTCAGGATAAGCCTGAACAGTTTTATTATTGAATTACATAACAAACAAAAAGTGCTGCACAGGACCCCTTCCTTACACATGTGTTGACATCACATGACTTATCCTGAAGAACATTTGTGTGCTGGCACATATTTACACTGTGTTGTGCATGTTCCAGTCTCCAGGGGGTGGTTGTTGCAGCACCCAGTACTTTAGAGCCCATTCCAGGAACATGTGCAATGGGAATATGGACTATTAAGGCTACGATTAGATCACCTGTTAATATACTTAGCCCTTGGGAAATTTTGGCTAGGTTAGTAAGAATTTGGGAGATTAAATAACGGTCTCCATTGGGAGAATAAATATTGGCCAAGGTTCAAAGTGTGTACCCTAATGCACCATTTAAGAATATAAATATCCCGTGAAGTTTTGCTAGCATATAATAAAGTTGGAAAGTAGTATTCCAGGGAAAGCTAATGGTAACTCCCTTAGCTTTACTACTGTCAGATAGGCCATAATACCAGATGGAGCAGTAAAAGGAATTAAATTTAGTGCTGGTGGAATGCATTAAATGCATCTCCTAGTTAAAAGCCACACCATAGGTTCAGTTAAGAGTTGATGTTCCACTTGGTACAAGATTCATACTGAGATGAACATAAATTCCTGTAGGTAAGGATGGGGAGGAAAGGGAAAGATAGTGAGGACAAGGGGGAAAAGAAGAAAGAGGAGAAAGAAACAGAGAAAACATGAAACCATGCTTACAGCACGCAATCTATTGCAGTGAGAGTTTACCCACACACCAGTTAAGCTTGTGGCACAACATAATGTGGCAAAACAAAAGCAAACCTGCAGTGGGTAGTCCCCAGAAGGGAAGGGGTAGCTCTTTTCACTACCCTTTCCCTTCTGGGGGCTGCCCACTGCAGGTTTTCATTTCGCTCAAAAACAAAACAATAAACAAAGCCCACCATTATGGAGGGCAACCAACAGAGATCATATAAATAAGAAACAGTTGCATAAAAAAATAGGCTTTAAGAAACATATATTTGGGAATAATTAAGACAGAGAGAATGCAGTTGACTATGCATATCTCTGTGTTATTGAATGAAATTAACTAAAAAATTGTAAAACAAAAAAACTGCTGCAGAAAACTGCACACATTTCTATGTGCAGACCCAGGGGTATTGGAACAGAGTTTCTTTGATGCTGTGTGCAACTGCTTCTTGGGAAGTTTAGTGAACGAAGGAAGCACATCTTGCCACCAAGGCAGCTCTGGGGGAATTTTGATCTAAGCATAGCTTCTCCTAGTCCTCAGGGAAGCAGAGGAGGGCCAAGCATCCATCTTTATGTGCAATTAGGTATGCAAGGAAACCCCAGCGGCAGATGTTCGCAACTTGTAGTCTGTCAAGCAGATTGCAAAAGGCCCTGCAATGTTCTTGAGGTTCTCTAGCAAGATCAGTAAAGATGGTAATAGAGGCACCATCAAAATCAAAGGATGGGGTGTTTAAAAAATTTTGCATATATTCTTATAGTAGTGGAAATGGCAGATCTTGTCCTTAGGTTTTCCAAGGATAGGTTGTGTGGGTGTAAAGTTTGGTGTACCCAGTCAAATCTGAGCAGATGCATAGTTGCATAACATAGAGTTAAGTATACCCCAAGTGGTATCAGGGAGATCTTCATCCTTAGTGGTTAAACATTATTCTGCCTATTGTGGTTTCCTTGTACTTCTAATTTGTATAAGGCTGAGCGGTGTGCCATTGGTAGCTGTTGTGCATATGTCTGTAGCTCCTGAATGGCTGCGGTATGGTGCTCGAGCCTTTCTCAAAGTCCTCCAAAGGAATTCTTTACTGTCATAGTGGTAAGGATATGGAACTCCCTTCCACAGTTGGTGGTGTTAGCGGGCAGTGTCGATAACTTAAAAAAAATCCCTTTAGATGGGCATCTTATCGAATGCAATATACAGGCATATGGGAAATGATATTGACATAACCACATACACACACATACACAAATAAAGGTTTAACTGGATGGACTGGTGTCTTTATTCAACCTTACCAGCTATGTGACTATGTCATTTTGAGTCATGTGGGACTACATAGTTACATACAGTAGTTAGTCAGGTTGAAAAAAAAAAAGTCCATCTAGTTCAACCAGCATAAAAAAGACAAAAAAACTAAAATAAAATTTGCAGTTGAAAATGGCGTTAAAAAACACCAAACTTTTCAGTAAGAAGTTAAGAGAACTACATTTATACCAATCAATGCTGAATTGTTGACGTTATTGCAGGGAACAGACTAAAGAGTGATGTATAATTGTTTTGTTGAGTTATATAATAAGGATTAACCATTTCCCTGACACCACTCCCTGTTAAGTTTTTTATCTCATAATAAACCATTTAATTTTGGCAGTGTTCAGATTCCCTATACTAACACCACCTTCATACTTTTGGATGATAATATAAAATAAATACCTGTCTCAAGCACACCTCTCAGAATGCAATTACTAGGAAGGCTGCTGACATCAGGGTCAGAGGACAGCAGTTGTAGATAGAAGAATCCTCTGAGACTACCAGATGTGTTGGGGGTTTGACAAGAAAAAGCCACTTACTCAGCAGTCACAGAAGGTAGGAATGCCACTAATAGCAACAGTGAATTATCCTTTACTTTGGTTTACATTATATAATGTGTTTGCAAGGATGATGTGGTGATGAGGTCACTTTAGGTGAGGAAAATTGTTCTGTTTCAAATGCTGCTTTATGCATTGACATACCTTTTTAGACCCAGTCTGTCCAGTATGCTGACTTTGCACCATGAACAGGCACCCTAACTCTTCAGTAAGGCACAGAAGTTGAATCCAACACAGTTTTACTTCAGCTAATAGTAGTACATAGGATGGTTTTCCAGTATTTTTAAGTGTATGAAGACAATGACTTTTGTAATACCTGTCTCTGCAAATACCTTAACAATGAACAAAATGCGGTATCTCCTGCGCTCCAGGACCCAGACCGGTGGTGAGTAGATGGAATCAAACTCCAAAAAAGGAAGGAACCACCGAAATAGACAAGGTCGTTTCAGTTCTGCAAATACCTTACACAGACTCAGTGAACATGGCAGAAGTGGGAGAGTTTAACTAGGACTTGACTAACTAGCACTAAACAGGAATGGAGCCCAGAGGCAGATACCTAAATCTCATTATTAAACACGTTGGAGTGACCCAAAACCACCACTTTATTGCACATAAATATTTTGAAGTATTTTATTTAGCCAGCAAGTGGAGTGCTGAATTTCACTTCGCAGATGTCTTTAGCATGTGTTGTAAGAGATAGATGTTTACAAACCTCAAGAACTCAAGCTAAAATTTACACAGACATATAAATGACTGATCATTATTACTCATCCCTTATCAGTCAGCCTGGGGATCTGGCCAGTAACACACTACCTCTCTTAGGGTGTCTCCACTCCGGACAGAGAAACAGAGACACCTTTGGTCAGCAACATTGTCAGTCTGCAGAGAGGGTAGTGTTAGATGCACTAACAGATTTAAATGGACTTGACTGACAAATTAAAGCCAAACTCCAGATAACATGTTCTATGCTGTTACAGCTATGTTTTTCATCCTTTTGGGATAAAGGTTTTACATAAATGAATAAAAGCTAACCAATGTAAGTGTAACACCCTCCAGATTTAGCCAGACAAGATTTTTATTAGTCAGAGGCTGAATAGCAGCCTTGGATGAGTCAGCCTGGGAGTGGGGTAGTCAGTTTACCTTAGGACAGGCTGGGGGGGCTCTAACAGGTTAGACGTCTTGAGCCCTTCCACCTCTCCAGAAACCTGAGAGCTGAGGGGTGGAGGAGAGGAGGAGGTCCAGATCTGCATGTTTGAAGGACCTTGGCCAATGCCCTGGCAGGAGGATGGACATGGTGATTAGGGCAACCCTCAAATGTGGAAGAGCCAGGGGGAGGTGGCCAGTGTTGGGCAGAAGATAGACTGAGGAAGGCTGGAGTGTGGAGCATGGGAGGGAGCCCCAGGGAGGGGAGCCAACCTACAGGCAGGTTGCTGGAGAAGAGGATCTCCGCTGCCTCAATGTCTCCAAGGGAGGACAGCCTGGGTAGTAAGGAAGGAGCCATTGCAGTGTAAGGCCTAAAGGCAGCTACCGACCCACTAAGCTAACAGGAGAGGACAGTGTTCGTACTCTTACACCACCTGGGCAAGATAAGGGGAGAGGGTGGTCAGGTGCAATACCCAACTAGCTGTCCTCTGGAACTGTTCTAAATTAACAGCTCTTTAGGCTCCTTGCTCAGGGATATCCCCAGGCAGGTGAAGTGGAAGAATCATCCAGGGTCTGAGGAGGTACACTTAAGAGCCTTTGGTGCTGAAAAGACTGTTGCTAATCTGAACCTTTGTACATAGTTGTTAAGGAGTTATCCTCAAGTTCTATGGTTCCTCAAGCATCCCATATACCCCTAGAGCCATCCAAGTTTAACCCCTCAATAAAATCACAAAAACCAAGCTCATGGACTGTTTACTGACTCCAGTGTGCAAAGTGTGGGATATGCATGCTGCCTGGCTGTGCAGCGCATAGGGGGACCCAATTCAAATCTAGCGGCCCCTAAGGGGGTAGTGCTACATACGAACCCTAGTCAAATGTTAAATTGACCCTAGTCATGTTAAATAGTTTGTCTCAACCCTCTAACTGCATCATTTGCTGGACACATTGGTCTTTTAACCACTTGCCACTAGGTCACAGAGGATTTACTGACAAAGCGGCAGCTGCAGGCTCAGCAACGTAAAATAAACATGAGTTTGCTTCTAGGTTTCAGACACGCCCCCTGCTGACCCACGCTGTGGTTGTCACAGGTTTCAGCCAATGATTTATGGGTGAGACCTACTGATCGGCTATGTGCAATCACAGAAGAGGCCTGTGTTTACAAACACACAGGACACTGTTCATAGAGCAGGGATCTGGCTGTTGCTTCTCCCTACCAAGCAGGGAGAAAAAAACAGCCAGATCTGTTAGTAAAAGCAGCACATATTACACACATTATGCTTGTTAAGCACATAGTTAACCCTATGATTACTCCTAGAAATTAACCCTTTCCCAGGCAGTGTCATTATTACAGTGACAGTGTACAGTATTATATCTGATTACTGTAGTAGTGTCAGTTAGTGTCCCTCCTAGCGAGGGTATGATAGTGCCAGATTGCCTTCCACACTGTCACAGTCCCAAAATAAGTTGCTAATCCCCACCATTACCAGTATAGCTGTGTATAGCTGCCTAAATTGCATCATAGATGCGTAAATTCCTTTATATACTCCATAGTTAGTGTCTTTTGGATATATCTTATAACAGAAAGTAGAAAAATGTTGGTCTTTTTTTGTTTATGTAATAAAAAAACCCAGTGATGATCAAATACCACCATAAGAAAGCTCAATTCATGTGAAAAAATGATATAAATTTCAATTGCACACGGTGTTGCATGGCCACGCAATTGCCAGTTAAAGAAGTACAGTGCTGAATAGCAAATATGCCCTGGACATGAAGGGGGTAAAACCATATGGAAGTCAAGTGGTTAAAGGAGGTTGAAAAATAACACTTACTTGCCTGATCAACAGGTGAAAATAAATAAAAAAGCCTAAAACAGAAAACTAATGCACCCATCACATGTAAGAGTTGGTAAGCTGCAATATATCATTCATTTTTTTGGGGGGGTGGGGGGCTTAATATTGCTTTAACTGACTTGGTAAATGAGGGCAAAATGTTTTGATAAACCAGGCGTATGTGTTTATGCCTTATTCCTCTTTTGCTGCATGCTGATTGGTATCTCGTGCTAGACCCTATAGGTAACTGAGTTTTTACTTTTGGTTTAAACACAAAATGAACACATTTTACCAGTAAGCATATTACCTTGGTGCTTACTTGTCCTCTTCTTCCTTCTTTTTTTTTGTCCCCCACCCCCATTTCTGTGTCTTTTCTGTTCCTAAATACCCTACTGTGAATGCCGGTTAATTAAATAACTGCCTTAAAGTTTTAGACTTCTGCTGCTTATGTTCAACAAAAATCTTCAGGCATCTAAGGAATCTGATGCAATCAAACAAATTGTGCTTCTTCTTGAAACATCTACAGAGAAATCAAGACCTTCTGGATGCCTCGCAATTATATTCTAAACATGAAAGTGATTGTTTCCAGGACAGTAATATAATGATATGGGTTAAACATTACCTTTCCATTTCAGTGTGCATCATACTACAATTTTCTAAATCTTTAAATAAATTTTAGTTGTCACATCTTTGCAATAATAGAATTACTCAGGACATTCTGTATACTGTCTGCGTACGTCACATCACCAGCAGTCTCACTTCCTACACATTACATTGGCTTACTGCTTTTTTCAGTAGTTTATTTCTCATTACAAGACTGGAACTGAACATGGGATTATATAGCACACAGACAGTGTTGACCAAATGCAGAGATTTATGCAATTCAAGAATAACAATCAGTTTTCTGAAGATTATATAAATCTATTGCTATAGCCCAGACAAGCTCAGATCCTTCCATTAACATTCCAACTTACTTTAGTTTGAATCAACTCTCTTTAGGGATCTGCTTTGTCAAAACTCTTGCAATGTATTTATCTGGTTTTATTGCTACTGTAATGAGTATTTAAAATAAAAAATTAGAAAGTTGGCTAATGAGAAGCTGCAGGGAGGACAGAGGAGTGCATAGAATAATTGTGGACTCTACACAGTTGATGTGTAGTACCGTATGTAGAGCTATATTTTAACTATTGCTATATGAAATAATATACCCCCATCAGATAGTTCTAAGTTATTATAAGTGTATCTTTTTTAGTTTTGTACAGAATAAGTAATTGTTTGCACTCCTATCAGGTATTTATTGTCGGTGCCGCTGCAAGGGAGATTAACTCTTTTTGTTTGTTTTGGCTACCATTGTAATCTGTACTGAAAGATGACTTTTAAATTGTCGGAGATGGTTTCTCTGATTTTAAAGATATTTTCTCGTTCTTGTGTCTTGTTGAGCCTAAGGGACAAGAAGGGCATGGGAATGTCTACAATGATACACAAACGTGTTAACCCCTCCCTGTTCTAGTTTTGGCTTTAAAAATGCAATCAGTTATGAGTAGTTCCACCATCAGTTTATGATCTTGTTCATTTGGTTTAATATATATATATATATATATATATTGTGACAGTTTGAATGGTGAGGTGATCGATGGACGCTATATGTCACCTCGCATTCGGTCATACTTGGAAGTTTAATGTGAAATCTACTCCGGGTTTTCTGGGCCACTATGGCAGAGGTGAGAGCGGAGAGATGAACCCGGACCTGAGCAGAGAGAGGGCCACTGCCTCCTTCAGCCCGGAGACCATCACTAATATCCTGGATGGGTGTCCGGAGAGGACCCAGAAGACGAGGGAGATAGAGAGTCTTGTGATCAATGACCTAAGCTTCCAGAATGAGGACCCTAATTTCTTGTCCTGCAGTGAGTGGTATGAGCTGGTCATCAAGAAGAGTTCTCAGATGGTTAAGAAGATGAGAGACCATGGCATATCTGACCCTGAGGAGATCTGTTGGTTCAAGAGCTTTGTACATCGGAGCCGCCCTGAGCCCCTTGATCTTCACTTGGGCATGTTCTTGCCCACTCTGCTAAGCCAGGCCACCCCCGAACAGCAGGACCATTTCTTCATGCCTGCCTGGAACTTGGAGATCATTGGGACATATGCTCAGACTGAAATGGGACATGGAACCCACCTCCGAGGACTGGAGACAACAGCCACCTATGACCCATCTACACAGGAGTTTATACTGAAAAGCCCCACTGTGTCCTCTATCAAGTGGGGGCCTGGAGGGTTGGGAAAAACATCAAATCATGCGGTAGTGTTGGCACAGCTCTATACCCAGGGGGACTGTAAAGGGCTTCATGCCTTCATCATTCCTTTTTGCCAAATGGGCACCCATGAACCATTGTCAGGAGTAACAGTTGGGGACATCGGGCCTAAGTTTGGTTTTGATGAGATTGACAATGGTTTCCTGTCATTCAACAAGTTCCGAATACCAAGAGAAAACATGCTGATGAAATATGCTAAGGTAGAACCAGATGAAACATATGTAAAGCCACTCAGAGATAAACTGACATATGGTACCATGGTGTTTATCCGCTCAATGATAGTAGGGGACTCGGCAAGAAGCCTTTCTCGGGCCTGCACTATTGCAATTCGGTATAGCGCAGTACGAAACCAGTCTGAGATCATAGTTGGGGATCCAGGGCCACAAATCCTCAATTTCCAGACCCAGCAATATAAGCTGTTTCCTCTGCTGGCCACGGCCTATGCATTCAACTTTGTAGGTTCATACATGAGCCAGACATATCAAAGGATAAATGGAGACATCCAGCAGGGTAACCTGAATGAATTACCAGAGCTCCATGCCTTGTCTGCGGGACTGAAAGCCTTCACTACATGGGTTTCCAGTGCGGGTATCAAGGAATGCCGGATGGCATGTGGAGGGCATGGATACTCAAGATGCAGTGGAATCCCTGACATCTATGTCACGTTTACCCCAGCCTGCACCTATGAGGGGGAGAACACTGTGATGATGCTGCAGACAGCCAGGTTCCTGTTTAAAAGTTACACTGCAGCCATATCAGGAGAACGTCTTGGTGGGATGATTTCGTATCTGAACGATGTACCCTCTCGGCATGTACAGCCTCAGCCTTTGGCTGGTTGGTCTCAAATAGACATCAATGATTTGCTCAGTTTGGTGGAATTTGGCGGGCAACTTCCTGAGCAAGTGGGAAGATTGAGGAAGTGATAAGAGCCTTGCTGCAGGCCACTGCAGCCCAGCAGAAAAACCAATCGCCAGTTCGCAGAGGCCAATGCAGGAGGCAAATCACCAGTTTGCGGAGGCTCAACGAACACAACAGGAGGCGAATCGCCAGTTGGCGGAGGCCCAACAAGCACAACAGGAAGTGAATTGCCGGTTTGCGGTAGCCCAACAAGCAGACCGAGAGCTCCTTAAGGAGGTGGCCCATCACCTATTGGAATTAAAGAAAGAGTCTGCAGATCTGCTGCCAGTGGAACAGAAAATGGCACGGGCCAGCTATTTTTTGCAAAAATTGACGCCTGCAGATGATGTGGAAGCCTACCTCGCAAATTTTGAAAGAGTTGCTGTTTGGGAAGGATGGCAAAAAGAGCAAAGGGCGGGGCTGCTTTCACCATTTTTGACAGGTGAACCCCAAAAAGCCTATTATGACCTGGAACCAGATGCTGCACAGGATTATGAGAAACTGAAAGCTGAGGTCCTTGCACACCTGGGCGTCACCATTGCAGTCCGGGCTCAACGGGTGCATCAGTGGCATTATAATACTGACAAGCCACCCCGCTCCCAGATGTTTGACTTAATACATCTCACCAGGAAGTGGCTCCAGCCAGAGGTATTGTCAGCCCCTCAGGTTGTGGAGCGTGTGGTCATGGACCGGTATCTACGTGCGCTCCCTGCCACTTTGAGGAAGTGGGTCGGCCACGGAGACCCTAAGTTGACAAACGAGCTGGTGGACCTGGTGGAGAGATATACAGCCGCTGAGGACTTGTTGCACTCATCTGAGCCGTACCCCAATGTTGCTAGGAGTGGAAAACTATTCGGAGGATCTGGTAAGACTGTTCCAGGGGTCAAGGGCTCAGGGAAAAATGACACGACTATTGTTTCAGACAATGAGACTGTGGGCTCAGGACCTAGAGACTGGCCAAATAGGTCAGGAAGGTCCCTGAGGCCGTTTAGAGGTCTGGGTACAGAACATATAAAATGTTATCGTTGTCATGCGTTAGGTCATATTGCTGCAAACTGTCCTTTAAATGATGAACCTATGCAATGTGAAAATGCTGATTCAGGAAAACGCATGTCTCTTTTTGCACAGGTGGTATGTACTGCAGCATGTCAGAAACGCATGGAAAAGCAAATGTGTGTGATTGCAATTGATGAAAAGGCAGTAACTGCTCTGCTAGACTCTGGTAGTGTTGTGACCTTAGTCAAAAGTGATTTGGTAAACTCCGCAAAGTTACACCCTAGCACTATTGGGGTTATTTGTATTTGTGGTGATACGAATATATGTATTCGCAGTGCCCCCCTGGGGCACTGTGACACATTCAGTGGGAGTGGTACCCTCACTGCTTCATGAAGCCATAGTGGGGAGAGATTTTCCCCATTTCTGGAGGTTATGGGACAAGGAGAGGAGTCAGGAGGATCGAACTCCCCCTGCTGGGGAAACACCTGAAACACCTGAACTCATTCCTGACCCCTTTGACTGCAAAGTGGAAGTGGAAACTGTTGGTGTGTCCGAGGAAGGCGTAGATCTTTTCCCTTTCTCTGTAATGGCTGGGGAGAAGGAGGAGTGGGATCCAAACCCAGACATTGAAGATACGGAACAAGAGATTATCTCTGGCTCTAATGAGAGTGGACAAAATGTGGTGCCTGACCTAGAGGTCAGAAAAGAGGATTTTTGTACGGAACAGCTGAAAGATTCCACACTTAATAGAGCCCGAGAAAACATTAAAATAATTGATGGGGAACCAGTTGAAAATGATGTAGGGGTGTCTTTTCCCTACATGGCTCTTAAAAATAACTTGCTGTATCAAGTGGTAAAGCAAGAGGAGGAGGTGGTTGAACAGT
The DNA here is from genome assembly GCF_062004578.1 of Staurois parvus. Lineage (NCBI taxonomy): Eukaryota > Metazoa > Chordata > Amphibia > Anura > Ranidae > Staurois > Staurois parvus. The sequence goes on from NW_028318272.1 coordinate 1,454,464, forward strand.
TAGTGGCCCCCAAACCCTTTCGTCGGATGGTACTAGATTTAGCCCATGGGCATATAATGAGTGGACACTTGGGTGTAGAGAAAACTAAGGAGAGGATAACCCAGAGATTCTTTTGGCCAGGCTTATATGCAGATGTCAAAGTGTATTATGAGTCTTGCCCAAAATGTCAGTATTCTGCACCTTCGCCCCATTTTTGCAGTCCACTGGTACCTTTACCCATAATTGAAGTACCTTTTGAAAGAATGGGCATGGATCTGGGTCCAGTAGTAAAGTCTGCCCAGGGCCATCAGCACATACTGGTGATACTTGACTATGCCACCGGGTATCCAGAAACCATTCCCTTGTCAAGTGAGACTCCCAGTCAGTGCTATGTATTACAATGTCTTCCAGATAGGCGGCTGCATATTGTTGGTGAGGTCTTAGGGTTCTGTCCATGGCCCTCTGAAAGATCGCAGGGGCATTTTGCAACCCAAAAGGCATCTTTTTACACTGAAAAGAACCCTCCAGGGTCACAAACGTGTTTTTTTCTCTGGCGCTATCAGTCAGGGGGATTTGCCAATATCCTTCGGTCAAGTCTAACGTGGTCAGATAGCGGGCCTTACCGAGTCTGTCTATCAGCTCATCTACTCTAGGCATTGGGCATGTGTCAAATTTTGTCACCGAATTCAGCTTCCTGAAGTCATTACAAAACCTCCAGGTGCTATCACCTTTGGGGCCAATACAATGGGACTAGACCAGTCACTATTGGATTCCTTAATTACTTCTAACTCCAGTATCCTTTGGACTTCATCCCTGATGTCCTTTCTCCTAGCTTCAGGAATTCAGTAGGGTTTTAGTTTGTTACGGACCCCAGCTTCAGTAACAATATCATGCCAAACTGCTGAAGTTGTACCAGGCAATTCTGAAAATTTGTCTTTGTTTCTTATCAGGAAGGCTCTAGCTTCCTGTTTTTGGATAGGAGACAGGGTTTCGGGAATTGTGACCTCAGCGACCAGCGGGAACTCTGTACCCCTAGGAGTTATAGGAATGGCCACCATAGTCATAGCCAGTCTATCTTTCCAGGGTTTTAACTTTTTTATTTGGTATATCTGCTCGGGCCTTCTTTTACCTGGTTGATATGCCTTGTAATTTACCTCTCTGACTCTTTCAATTACTTTGAAGGGCCCCTGCCACTTTGCCAGGAACTTGCTTTCAACCGTGGGAACTAACAGCAGGACCTTATCACCAGGTGAGAAAACATGGATATGGTACCCCTGTTATATGCACTTTGTTGGGCTGCTTGGGCTTGAAGTAAGTGTTCTTTTACTGTAGGCATGATTGCTGCAATCCTGTCCTGCATCTGCGCAATATGCTCAATGACACTTTTGTGAAGTGTTTGCTCCCCTTCCCATGTTTCCTTGGCAATGTCTAAGAGTACCCTAGGGTGTCTCCCATAGAGCAACTCAAATAGAGAGTACCCCGTAGATGACTGGGCAACCTCCCAGATGGCAAAGGTTAGGTTTGGAAGAAGAAAGTCCCAGTTTTTCCCATCCTTATCAACAACCTTTTTCAACATCTGTTTTAATGTTTTATTAAAGCGTTCCACCAAGCCATCCGTTTGCGAGTGGTACAGAGAGGTTCGCAAATGCGTCACCTTAAACAATTTGCACATTTCTCTGGTTATCCATGACTTGAATGGGGTGCCCCGGTCTGTAAGTACCTCCTTAGGGACCCCAACACGACTGAACACCATGAACAACTCTTTAGCTATGTTTTTAGCAGACGTAGTGCACAAAGGAACTGCCTCAGGGTAATGGGTAGCATAATCCATAATTACGAGGATATATTGATGGCCCTGGGCAGACTTGGGCAGTGGACCCACAAGGTCCATGGAAATCCTCTAAAAGGGCACTTCAGTAATGGGTAAGGGCACTAAAGGACTTCAGAAGTGGGGCAGGGGTGCTGAGATTTGACACACAGGACAGGATTGACAAAAATTCTTAATGTCTTTCTGTACCTGAGCCATTAAAACCTGTGCACCACCCTTTTAGTGGTTTAAATGACCTCCCAGCAAGTGCCCATGGGCAAGTTCCAACACCACCTTTCTGTATGGCTTAGGGACCACCAACTGCTCAACAATTTCTTCATTCTTTGTGTATACACGATACAATAAACCTTCATTGCTGCTGAAATAAGGAAAACAGGGCCTGTCCCGTTTCGACAGGTACATCATTAATCATCACTATATTTTCCCAGGCCCTGTTAAGGGTAGGGTCTTTTCTCTGCTCCATACCAAAGTTTTCCTTGTGTTGTGTACCTTAAGGTCAGTAAACTCTAGCGTAGCCTCAGTGTCAGCAGAAGGGTGGCTACTTCCACTGGTTGTGGGAACTTCCTCAGGCTCCTATTCATAGGAGGCATTCAGTCACTATGTTTCAGTGTTTCTGTCAATTTTGCTGCAAAACTGACAGAAACCCTGACATCCGAATGGGCTATGACCCGCCGCCGCAAAACGCTGGGTCATCCAGGAAAGATGACCAGCTTCTTCCCTGCAATCAGCCCCTGCAGCCAAGATGGTGCCAGTTGCACATAGAACGGCCTCTCAGCACAGCAATGGGAGACCACAGACCACCAGGCAGCATACAACCCAGACCCTAGGCTGAAGGGATCACTATATCCAGGATATCCGGGTAAGTCTCCCCCCCTCCCCTCCATCTCCTACGTCCAGCAGCCCAGCAAAATCCAGGCCCAGACTGGACACAGGATCTCCCCCTGACAGACAACCTTCTCCCTCAGCTACTATTCTAACAGCTAATGCTCCATCTTTAATCGAATCCTATCCTGCTTCTGACCAACCTATCACTGAGATTTCCATGAAAAAAATGCTCCTTTCTCTACAACAAACGCTACATAATGACCTGACAGCATCAGTATCTCAAATCTAAAATACGGTTCAAAAACAAGAAAAACGTATCCGCCATATCGAGAACAAACTAGGGGAAATGTGTACCGCAAATAATGACCTCATAGATGCCTACACAGACCATGAGGCAGACATGTATACATATCACTACAATTTTTCCATCTTGCAAGTTCACAGTTTCAACCATCTCAGCTTTAACTAAGTAATCAGACTTCCCGAGTCCAGCAAAGCCATGATAGGCTTATTATTAACAGTCATTTGGAACATGTGTCTTCCCACCCTTGGTGCTGCAACGCATGAAACAGCAGCAAACATAGACTGCCATCTGAGAGATAAGTCACACTGCATTGGCTCATCTGTCAATGGACAGTTTGCTGCAACATGTCCCAGTTCATGGCAACGGAAACACCTGATTGCTTCAGCTTAGTTTGCTGACTGGCACTGTTGTTTTGGGACATTCCCATAGACACACTCCTAAACCTTTTGGACAGCCTTCCCAGAAGAGCTGAAGCTGTTGTAGCTGCAAAGGGTGGGCCAACTCAATATTGAACCTTTGGACTAAGACTGGGATGCCATTAAAGTTCATGTGCGTATAAAGGCAGGCGTCCCAATACTTATGCAATATAGTGTATATATATATATATATACACATTGCTGTGGAAAATTTTTATTTTCTTGCATACTTGTCACACAAACAGATTTTAATATTATACAAAGATAACCCGAGTAAATACAAAATACAGTTTTTAAATGATGATTTCATTTATTAGGGGGAAAATGCAGTACAAACCTGCCTAGCCCTATGTGAATAAGTAATTTCCCCCTAAACCTTATAACTGGTTGTACCACCCTTGGCGGCAACAACTGCAATCAAGTGTTTGTGGTAACTGGGAGTGAGTCTTTCACATTGCTGTGGAGGAATTTTGACCCATTCTTCGCAGAATTGTTCAAATTTAGCCACATTGGAGGGTTTTCGAACATGGACATCCTGTTTATGCCACAGCAACTCAATTGGATTTAGGTACGGACTTTGACTAGGCCACTCCAAAACCGTCATTTTGGGTTTTTTTTTTGAGCCATTTAGAGGTGGACTTGCTGGTGTGTTTTGGATCATTACCTTGTTACATAACCCAAGTGCTGCATGAGCTTGAGGTCACAAACTGATGGCCGGCCTGCAGAAGATACGTCCTCAACATTTACCCAACATTTACCTCCCTCAATGTTACTGTACTGCTGGCTGTGGGAGCCTGACTGCATTAGTGGCAGGACCCCTTCCACAGCTAGTGCTGCACCATTAGGAAGCACCATTACAATTCATACTGTTTCAATCAGTGATTCTTTTTATCTGTTTAAATCTACCTATTCATTGTTACTTATATCCAGTGTACTTATTTCACATATCATCTTAATGTGTATTGCAGTTTGCCAAGTGTTTCCTGACTTGTACTACTTTGAAGTATTCAATACAACAGTATTTGTTAAACCTATGTTCTTTGCTTTTAATGTGTGCTGGGCTTTGTGTATGACAAGGGTATTGAACACTGTTTGCCAAATTCATGTCCAAACCTAGAATGTCAGAAGGGCTGAGGTGTTTAAGGTTAGGACAGTTCCAGATGACTAGCATTACTTAGTGACCCTTATGGGGGTAGTGCTAATGTAATCTTATTATTTTTACCCATGACTTACTGTACTCTCGCTGTCTCATGTATACAGTTTGAACAAATATATTTTTTCAGGTGTGGCCTTCCTGAGCCATTCTATACTCACAATAGTCCACTGATACAGCTTGTTTCCATGGCAGTACATACTTTAGAAATGTATTTGTCTTTATTGAAAATGAAAAAAGCCATATATAATATATAATACTAACAATAACAAAGAAAATTGTATATTTGTGAAAGATATAAAATAAAATGTATTATGTGGTTGACTAAGAGTTGCATGACTTTTTAAACAAACAAGTTTATACTGTTTTTCACAAAAAAACCCTCATTTCTAGATTCAGCCAATTGCCTAGGGTTTAACTCAAGCATCCCATCTTGTAATACAGACCTAGATTTGGCAGTGTGGTCACTGCAGGGGCAGACTGACAACTCATGGGACCCCCGGGCAATAGGGGATCATGGGGCCCCTGTATCCTTGCCCAAACTCAAAAAAGCCTATGAAAAAGGTATCAGGGGCATCTCATAGGGGCCCCCTACTGACCCCAGGCTCTCGAGCAGTGCCCGAGTTTCCAAATGGTCTGTCCGCCCCTGGGTCACTATTTATAAAATCTGATGGAAAAGGCAGTACATTCTTATTCACAGTGTGGCCATTACATTTAATTTTACTCTGTAAAGATTGGCAAATAGAAGACTCTAGTTCCTGTGAGTAGCCTCGCTCATTTCCTTTTCCTATATACTGTATAATTGAAAACCTATTTGACGTAAAGGAAAACAAAAACAATATAGCTTTTTAGAAGAGTAAATGTCAACAATCTCCTGACACATAGATGTACAGATATCTCCTGAAGAATTTATGTATGTAGATTTAGGTTGGAAGCCCTGAATTAAAAATTGATCTTCTTTCTCAGTGTAAATGTGAGTTTATACTGTAGAATACATTGGGGTTGATCTACTAAAAGGTACTTTGCAAATGCACTTGCACTTATCTTCCCAAGAGCTTAGTAAATGCCATGAGGCTTCATTTCTTAAAGAATACTCAAACAGGTGCATGGAATATAAAAAAAAACAAAAACTCATTTTTATTTTCTCATGCTTGTGAAAACAAAAATCAGCAGAGTTTCACCAAATTCACTAAGCTCTGGGGAAAATTAGTCTAAATGCACTTGCAAAGTGCACAGTCTATTTGCCTTTAGTAAATCAACCCAAAATGCCTCTGACTAGCCTGGTCTATAACATACAAGTGCTTCAAAGGTGTCTGGGTTGAACAGTGGCAGGAAAACAATTGTGCTACATCAAAAGTATATGAGTCCATATATACACTTCTCAAAAATATTAAAGGAACACTTTGAAAACACATCATATCTCAATGGAAAAATATAATTTTGGATATCTATACTGATATGGAATGGATAATGTGTTAGAAATGTAAGGATGCCCCATCATTTGATGAAAATGAAAATTATCAACCTACAGAGAACTAAATTCAAAGACACCCCGAAAACCAAAGAAAAAATGATGCAGCCAGCTAGTTTATTTTGCTAGAATTTCATTGCAGCAACTCAAAATGGTACTCAGTAGTTTGTATAGCCCCCACATGCTTGTATGCATGTCTGATGGTGTCTGGACCAGGGCATCACTAAGCTCCTGGACAGTCTGAGGTGCAACCTGGTGGTATCGGATGGACTGAAATATGATATCCCAGAGGTGCTCTATTGGATTTAAGTCAGGCGAGCATGGGGGCCATTTAATGGTATCAATTCCTTCATCCTTCAGGAACTGAATGGGGAAAGAACAAAGAGAGGGCGCACAGGCCTAGTGCATTACCATAAAAAATGTTTAATAAAAAATAATAAAGTAGGTTTTGTACTCACAAACGACAATATAGTCAAGGCACATCATAAAGAACAGCTGGGTCAACACCGCGCTGGGTAACAGTCCGCAATAGGGAGTTTAGACATCCAAAATGCTGACGCGTTTCGAGGACTTGCCTCTTCCTCAGAGCCAACTGACCAAATGTCTGCTCCCTCTTTTATATGCTCACTACTAGTTAAACCAAAGGTCACATGGGCCGTCCTGGACACTCCCCTGTGCAGGTGGAGGAGTCACAGGGGCAATCGACATAGTGTAAGTAAACACGAAAGGTCTATAAAAATATATACACATATATATATATATATATATATACATATATATACATATATATATATATACACATACGTGCATAAATAAAACCATTGAAACTAGTGACAATCATAAAATCATATGAACCATAAGAAGTGTGCACAGTGAAAAATAAATAAATGGAAAGTTACACATATATAAAAAATAATAAAAATCCTTCCCTGGTGATGCACTGCACTGCTCGCCTTTAAATAAATGGATGGATGGATGAGCAACGCTACGAAGCTGCCTAGTGCTCTGCTTGCCATAGACAACCATGGGTCATGGATTTAATATAGAGAGTAGATCTGAAACCCAGCAGAGACACTTATTAATTCATAGAGATGCAGCCTACAGGGTGTGTGCCTCTCATTCTAGTATAGTCATATGATGAGACGTAGGCATGTGTGGCAATGCAGTGCACCATGGATGGATATGCATATGCAATACTATATACAAGAACAAAGGAGATAAATCACTAGTAAAACATAAATGTTGATATAAAACTTTACAAAAAACTCCTTAATATGGTTCACAAAGTTTAAATAAAATAAAATTAAATAAGTATTGTTACAATATAGTATAATATCTGGTAAAATTGGTATAGTGTATGGTATATGTGTGTATTCAGTATTCATAGACATGGAAGCATAAGAAATATAAATATATAGGGAAAAAAAAATTATAATAATTAAAAAAAAAATTAAAATTAATAATTATATAAAAAATGTATAAAAGATGTATATATGTATTATATATAAGAATTATATAAAAATGTCAAAGGCGTTATGGAACAAGCACTTGCAGGATGAGAAAGCAGTGCTCGAAGAGAGCTCACTGGACAACATGCGTGCGCACATGTGTGTGTAACACGTCCACATGAGCAACTGCTTTTTAGTAAAAAACATGTTTATACATACATACATAAACCCACACACACATATGGAAACTGAATGAAAAAATGGGTGACCAATGAATGACCCATAGACACAAGCGCATGGGAATGCGGTCATACGCAAGCGCCTAAGGGTGCCACAATAAATATGAAGTGAGCAACCTAATGTGTAAGGATGCAGGGTAATGGTAGTTATACTGATGATACTATAGTAATCATAGCTGATGAAAATGAATATATCTAAAGCATACATCTGTAGTGGATGGTGTACCCACTATAGGTCACAAGGGAAATGATGGAACTAGCACTAAAGAGGGGGGGAGAGAGAGAGAAAAAAAAAAAGGAGGGGGTTTGGGAGAGAGACAAATCATTACAATCATCGTCTGCACAGCAGTATGGTATTATCCATTGAAGAAAGAGAATTAAGACGCCTGTCCTTAGCAAAGGGCTTTACGAACAGCATCAACTCCTATGAATTACCCAAAGGGAACCATGACATTCCAACTACCAGTTTTGACTCTCCTAGCAGAGAGGAGACTATGATTTTGTTATTTCATAAACTGAAGCATACATTGGAAAAAGAGATGTCACAATGGTGGGACATTCTCGTGCTGGAAAAATATTTAGAAGTCAATAGAATCCCAAGGGGACTCAGACTCACTAAGATGTGTACCTGGCTAGAGGATGATTTGAAAACTGAATGGATTGATAAACTTAGAGAATGTAATAAAATACTCCTCAGGTCCATCATAGCACAGAGGGAAAGGAATCTTTGCAAAATCAGAGCAGATCTTAAAGATCTGCAAGATGATCTGGCCACCTATTCAGACCTTGATTCCTTCAACACTTAGGATAATAATATTAATGATGACATAGTTCACTTTGAAACAGATCTAATCAGTAAAAAATCTGAGAAATTTGAGAGAGACAGACTGGACTACCAACTAGGGCGGGAGTTCAACTGGAGCAGGGTTTTTCCCACACATCATTCAGAAATGGATAAAGGGGTTAGAGCTGCAGCTCCTAAGCACCATTTTGGAAGCAATAGTACCCATGGTAAAGGGAAACGGGGTGGCAATCAGAAACGTACAGAGTCCAACAACAACAACAACATCCACAAACACCACCACAACAACTTTCATAATAAGCCACAAACCTCTTCCACTCTATATTACCACAGGAACTCCTCCCACCTTACATCTAGAGACCCCCATAGGGGTCCCCCCCCTCAGGAGCACCTATCTGCACGCGCACCAAAGGGCAGCACCCCTCCCCTAGACCACCCTCATCCTGGCACATCAGCTTCCCTCTCATCCTACCATCATACCAACATCAAAGAGGGTACCCATGCCAACATCAGAAACATTTCGCCCTGCCATTCACCTAGCATCAACCACCCACCCAGTTCCCCCTCTTTTTAGAGAGAGGTATTGCGGGGAATTCCACCCCCGCACCTGTCCATCAGCAGAGTCCTGTCATATCTAAAAATTTGGGGAGAAAGAGAGAAGGAGGACTAGGAGGGGAAAGAGAGGAAGAAAGAATAACAAAAAGAGGAAGGAGGTAACCACTACACACTCCACCATTAAAATCTATAATCTATCCAGTGCGGTGCTTACAGACACAGAACTGAATTTATTACGGAAAGGCCTCAATTTTGCTCCCAAAAATCCTCCTAATCTATTTGAAATATTTATAGATCTCAACAAATATGTCAGAAACCTCACTGTCAAGAGGTATTTCACCCTCAAAAAAGAACCTCTAATGACTGCAGTTCCTCATGTAGAGCAGTTACCTAATACCAGCTCCATTAGCAATGATCCCGCACTTCCCTTGCTGGAAAGTTTACTACAGGAAGGTGAATGTGATGGGTTTGCACTGGCCCTTGATGATCACGTGTCAACAGTTAAAGACAGCATCATTCACACAACCTTCAAACCTGCCTCCACCTTTTATCCACATTGGGTTAAAGGGAATTTCATCCCAACTTTTTATGACATGGTGTTTGAGGATATCAAGAGGATCTGCAAACATAACAAACATCATAGCATTACAAAAAACATCTCACACTGTTTTGGGGGCGAGAACCTTGACATCACTATGACTCGCATACAAAACAGAGATGATATTTTCATAAGACAAGCTGACAAAGGGGGTGGTCTGGTCATCCAGGACAAAGATGTATATCTTTTGGAAGCCTTTAGACTGATAGGAGATTGTACAACCTACCAACAGCTCCGTAGAGACCCCCTACCGGAATACAAAGATGCTTTAAAAGGGTTGCTGGATGAGGCTCTGACCAATAAAATACTATCAAACAATGAATATCAATTCCTGCTCAAACAACACCCACTGACCCCTTATTTTTTTTTTTTTTCCAAAAAAATAATGTTTATTGTGAAATACAGATTGACATAATAAGCTAAGATAAACATGAAATGTGAGAAAGACAATTAGCAACACACACATCCAGTCAAGAGTGCATGAAAACAAGTACAATTACAAAAACAAAGCAGTGTGGGGTAACTAAACCACGACACGGTAGTGCCTGAAATACATTAGAACGCTTGTAATGAAACACGTTAGGCCAGGAGGCCCCAGACCTCCTCTGATAACGTCACAAAGTGTGGATCTGCAGCGGGGAGAAGAACGCAAACGACGTCTAAGCCAGAGTCAGTGCTATAAGTTGAAAGTGGTGGAGGCGTCTGAGCGCGGGTGTAAGAATGTGTGATCAAGTATACTGCTAGTATGAAAGGGGAAGTGATTCTGTCACCATAGCTAATTGTCCTTTGGGTAGTTGACCAATGCATGCAGAGGTTAGTCAGAAATGAAGAAAAGAAGCCATAGAGCGGAGAAAAACAAAAAAAGAAAGGGGGGGGGAGAGTAAGAGAGAGAAGAACAAAACAAAACAAAATAAAAACAAAACAGGGGGGGGGGAGGAGCAGCACAGGGGGTGGGCAAATGAGAAAGGGAATAACAGAGTGATTGTTATCCATACGGTGATACATTCGCCAAACCTACAAAATTCCAGCCTGTCATCAGAATCGGTCGGTTGGGGGAGGAGGACAAACGGGGGTAATCTGCCCCCACAGAGTCAAACAAGAGAGAGTAGCGCCCTCAGGGGGTTCAATTGAATTCAGACCGACTGGTCCATAAGAGATCGGTATACAGGAGTAGTCAGAAAATGTGTCCAACAGGCCCATACGTGAGAAAATGTCGTGGGGGTATCGTGTGCAGTTGCAATCAACTCCTCCATATCCGCTATTTTTCCCACTCGGGTGAGCCAATCACGTATAGAGGGAGGACGGGTGGAGCCCCACAGAACAGGAATACAAAGTCTGGCCGCATTGACCATATGCATGGCCAGGGATTTGAAGTATTGTCCCCTGGGAAGGGGAGAGTGGTGAAGGAGAAATTGAGCTGGGGAAAGAACTAAGGGCAAGGTAGTTACGGACACCACAAGCCGATGAACCTCTCGCCAGAACGGTTGAAGAGCCGGGCAGGACCACCAGATGTGAAGAAACGAACCAACAGAAGTTCCGCATCTCCAACAGCTGTTGGGAAAGGAAGGATTGAAACAATGAATCCTCAAAGGGGTGTGATACCATCTAGAGGCTATTTTGTAGCTGTTTTCCTGGGTCGAGACATTAAGGGAGCATTTATGAGAGTACTGAAAGATTAAATCCCAGTCGGAGTCTGATAGGTTAGTGTCTAAATCTCTATTCCAGGCCCGACAAGAGGGAAGAGAGTTGTATGTCCTGTTTTCCATTAAGAGGGGGTAGATCTCCGAAATCAAATGTTTACATGGTTCTGCTTTAGCGCAAATAGACTCGAACAGGGTAAGAGGGCGGGACCAGTTCTGAGTGGGTTTATGTGATAGCAGGTAGTGTCTAATTTGGAGGTATGCCCAAAAGGGGAATTCGCGGATATCCAGACTCGTAAGTAATTCTTGAAGTGTTTTCAACTGGCCATTGTGGATGAAGTGTTTCGCCAAGACCTGTTTATATGGCCAGTGTTTAGATAAAAAATCTTGGTGCATCCCGGGAGGGAAATCAGGGTTAAGGCGGATAGAGGTTAAGGGGTTGGGTGTTTCAGAGATAGACGCGGATTTACACGCCAAACGAAAAATTTTTAAGGTGGGCCCTGTCAGTGGGTGAGTAAGAAGGGCCAGTGGCGTATGTTTCGGTAAAAGCCAAGGGATTGAGGCCAGGGGAAGGGAGGAGGAAGCACTTTCAACATATATCCAATCCTTGGAGGACGTGTGAACGTGCCAATCGACTATCCGTGCGAGGTGACATGCCCAATAGTAGCGTTGAAGGTCAGGGAACCCAATACCACCCGCAAGTTTAGGGAGGATCAATTGGGAGTAGGCAATGCGCGGACGTTTATGGTTCCATAGGAACAACGAGCACATTCTTTTGCAAGATATGAAGAAGGTCATCGGTAACTGAATTGGTAATGTCTGGAAGAGATATAAGAGGCGGGGAAGTATGTTCATTTTGATGATCGCTGCCCGACCGAACCATGAGAAGCAAGGACGATGCCACTTACTGAGATCTTCCTGCATAGAGCGAAGTGCTGGAAGGAAATTTTTTGCATAAAGGTCACCAATGTGACGGGTAAGCTGGACACCGAGATAAGTAAAGGAATCCCTTTCCCAATGAAATGGGAATTGGGACTCACAAAAAGAGACTAGTGTGGCTGGCAGGGTCATATTAAGGGCAGAGGACTTGGAGAAGTTAATTTTGAAATTTGACAGGAATCTAAAAAAGGCGAGGTCTTTCAGTAGATTGGGTAAGGTAGTACGAGGGTCTGTAAGAAACAGGAGAATGTCATCCGCGTAGGCTGCTAACTTGAACTCTTTGTCTGCTATCATGACCCCCTTAATATCAGGGTTAAGACGGATTTTCCTTAGCAGCGGTTCGAGGGACAAAACGAACAAGATGGGGGATAGGGGACATCCCTGGCGGGTGCCATTTCTCAAATGAAAGGGGTTTGACAGATGGCCGTTAACTCTCACTTGGGCAGATGGGTCAGAGTATAGGGCCATGATAAAGTTAAGCATCTTCTCACCCAATCCCAAGGCCACTAGAGACGCCTTTAGATAATCCCATGCAATCCTATCAAAGGCCTTCTCTGCATCCAAGGAGAGGTAAAAACCAGGATATCTAGAGCCATGGATCCAATGGTTAAGATTAAGAGCCTTAATCGTGTTGTCCCTTGCTTCTCTGCCCGGGATGAATCCAACTTGATCAACGTGGACCAGAGAGGGGAGCAAGGGGAGAAAGCGATTAGCAATGATCTTAGCTAATAGCTTAATATCCACGTTCAGCAAGGAAATGGGTCTATAGTTGGACACCTGGGTGGTATCTTTCCCACTTTTGGGGATAACCGTAATGTGAGCCTCCAGGAGACGGTTATGCGGTTGTGAAGGGTGGGAAAGCGTATTAAAGGCAGAAAGAAATGGAGCTCCCAAAATATCTAGAAAAGATTTGTAGTAAGCTGCCGTAAAACCATCAGGGCCCGGACTCTTACCCGACTTCATCTGTTTCACCGCGCACTGCAGCTCATTTAGGGAGATGTCTTTTTCAAGAGCGAGAACCAGGTCCTCGGAGAGGGCGGTCGGACCGTGGAGATGGAGGAAATCGGAAATCAAGGAGGCTCTGGATTTATCTGTGTGTATAGGGGGGCGCTCCGGAGGAAGATTGTATAAAGATTTATAAAAATTTTCAAAGTGAGCAGCAATGTCAGGGTTAGATGTGGCCTCAATGCCGTCGGGCCCCTAATTTTATGAACCGTCATGGACGATCGTTGTTCACGCAGAGCTCTAGCTAAAAACCGTCTGCTCTTATTTGCGAATTCATAGTAGAGCTTCTGTGAAAGAATATATCTTTTCCTGACTACTTTACCCAGTTCCGAGAGAAGTTGTGTGCGAGCGTTCGTCAGTTCCAAGAGAGTGGAAGCGGCCAGGGTCCGCTTATGAGCTCGCTCCAGTGAGTGGATCCTGTCAGTAAGGAGTTTCATACGCTCTTGTTTGAGCCTTTTACGATTCGTCGCTTTAGCTATAAGAATACCCCGAATCACGCATTTGTGGGCCTCCCACTGCGTGAGAGGTGAAGTATCCGCGGAGTTATTCAAAGAAAAATATTCAGTTAGGGAAGAGCGGATCTCTTGTTCGGTAACAATATCCGCGAGCAGGGAAGCATCTAAACGCCAAAATTTAGAGCGCGGATGTGCAATGGGGAACTGCAATATCATGGTGATGGGATGGTGATCGGAGAAGATCATTGGCTCTATGGTAGCGGCGTGGAGGAAAGGGAGATCCGATTGCGACAGAAAGAAGTAGTCTATCCTAGAGTATTTATTGTGCGGCGGAGAAAAAAAAGTGTAGTCCTTAACAGTAGGGTAAAGGGTACGCCAGGAGTTGTGCAATTGCAGGTGTTGTAGCTGTATACGTATTTGTTTAAGGGCCTTGTAGGGCAAAAATGAGCAACCTGAGGAGGAGTCTAACAAAGGACTCAAAGGGACATTCACATCACCCCCCAGTATCAGCATCCCTGACTGAAAGGCGGCCAGGGAGGAGGTGAGGGAACGCATAAACGAAACCTGCCTAGAGTTAGGAGCATAGACATTGGCAAGTGTGATAGGTCTGTTGGCGAAGGTCCCCTTTATAAACAGATATCTCCCTTCAGGGTCTGCAAGGGAATCAGTGACACGGAAGGGGAGGTGTCTAGCAAACAGGATGGAAACTCCCTTTGATTTAGCCAATGGGTTAGTGGCATGAAGGACCGTGGGAAAGCGGAAATTATGAAGCTTGGGGACGGAGTCTTGGCGAAAGTGCGTCTCTTGCAGGAATACCACGTCCACTTTCTGTTTGTGTAAATAGGAAAGTAGCATTGAGCGCTTTTCAGGTATGTTCAAACCCTTAGCATTAAGTGATAGGAGCTTCAAAGACAGTGGACCCGTCATAAAGGAAGAGGAAGGCATGACTAACGAGCAAGAATGAAGCCCGAAGCCTTGCTGCACCACTGCTTGGGAGAAAAAAAAAAAAAGGGGGGGGTGGGGGGAAGGAAGAATACAGGTGATAGACGGCTCAAGGAACAGGCCCGCTATTCCAAAAAAAAAAAGGGGGGGGGGAGAGAGAGGAAGGGAACAGGAAGAAAAAAAAGAAGTACAAAGAGAGTAGCAAAGAAACCAAGAGAGGAGATAGTAATAATTGCTGAATAAGGGGTTCAGTATAAGCTCACAGAGCTCACTGTGTGGGGAACTAGATCGGCGTGAAACCAGGAAGTGAACGACCGCCGGCCGGAGGCCCCCTGTTTAAAATTATGCGAAAGGAAAGCGGAAACGAGGATGCCGGGGTCGAGAGGTGCAAGTACCGCAGGGGATCTTCAGAGTTGGTAACGTAAGAACGATCAGCGATCCTCTACGAAGGAGGGTGCAGGGTGTATCGTTAAAGGGTTGAGAACCGGGGCGATAGGAGTTGTCGCAACGTGAGGCGAGCTAAGTAGGCAAGAATCATCGCAATCGTCGTATATAAGAGGTATCGTAAAGTGTACCGGGGGAATGCAAAAAGAACAAACAATGTCGAGGCGAGGTCCGGAACGAGATGAGGCTCCTCGGTAAAAACGGGAGTGATGGAGGATCCTTACCACTATTACAGGCAAACCGTGTCATGTAATATAAATGTAAACATAAGAAGTCAGCCAAAACAGTACAGGTATAATCAAAAGCACAACAGATCGGGCATGAAAACGAAAATCCCCCCCCCTCCAGCCCCTCCCCCACCCCCCCATTCAACAAACAGTAACCCTCCATACTCCTGAGGGTCAAAACCAGATCCTAGAAAAAATACAAAAGGAGTAAACAAGTCCCCCAGGGTAGTAGAGGGAACGGGCACAACCCCCCTCAAATTAAGCATATGAGAGGGGACGAGGAGGTGGAAGGAGACCACGTATGGAGGAGGTCAGGGGCATGAGAACTTTCAGGTCAACCTCTTCAGCCATGGCAGGGATCAGAGACCGGGCCGAGAATAAAGTACGGCTCCAGTTGAGTCGGTCTGGCAGGTAGGGGAGAGAGGCGAAGCTCGTTCACTCCGCCACCCTCAGTGCTCAATATGAGCAGTTATGGTCTTTAAAAAAACATTTACGCGACTGAGCAATCAATGACCCCATCAACCCCCACCACCCCCACAAAAATATAATAAGCCTCGGCCAAATTTCACATATATTATACTTAACAAGGAAACGGAGTCCTCTTCCGGTGAATCAGAAAAAAAAAGGAGCATGCAGTCCGAAGCATGTAGGGGTGGAGACATCTACAGCAGGACAGTCGCACATCAGCAGTACGACAACTTCAAAGGCAAAGAGGATGAGGTTCGGGTGTTTCAGGACGGGTGAGGCCATAGGACGGTGATCGCCCCGGAAACTCTCGGTCGACTGAAAAAAAAACGGGAGGCCGGAAAAGGCATGGGACGAAAACTTTCTGGAGGCGGAAGACCTGTGAAGGGGTGTTGATTCGTCGGCGAAGAGAACCCGAGCAAAGCCCAGTAGTTGAATCCTACCATGGGAGGCCGAGACAATAGGAACATGGCTCAACATCTTGTTTGGCAGGAAAGAGGTACAGCGGCCCAGTCGTAGCTTGCAGGATAACAACTGTATGTGAAGCTCGTGGAGTGATGGCTATCATTTTGGCAAATAAGTGGCGGCAACCTTAAAAGAGCTTGTGCAGTTGGTGAGGAGTGCACTGAAAAGCCATTAGCTGGTGAGAGTCGCAGACTCTTAGATTTCGCGCCTCGGCTTCCTGTGCGCCAGAGAGGCCGTTGGGCTGAGGGAAGCTGGCATGCCCCCTGGAG
This sequence comes from Staurois parvus, assembly GCF_062004578.1. NCBI lineage: Eukaryota > Metazoa > Chordata > Amphibia > Anura > Ranidae > Staurois > Staurois parvus. The sequence goes on from NW_028318272.1 coordinate 1,470,933, forward strand.
GGAGTCTTGGAGGAGTTGATGGGACCATCCGCCCCCTACGATGAGATTGGCCAAGCCGATCCATAGTGCTATCTTCAGTTCCCGGGTCCGGGGATGGTGGCACGCTCATGGAGCCATACCACTCAGGGAGGTCAGGCTGTGGGATGTCCAGGGAAACGCAGAAAGATGGTAATTCGTCAGGAGTTCGCAAGTTGTGGGTGCGACCATTAGCATGCACAGAGAGGCAAAAGGGGAACCTCCATCTGTAGGGGATGTTACGTGATCGGAGCATATCCAAAAGAGGACGTAAAGCACGCCGTTGTCGCAGGGTAATACTGGATAGGTCCTGAAACAGTTGTATTTCCGCTCCCCCATATAAAAGATGCCTCCTATCTCTGGCGCAGCGGAGGATATCCTCTTTAAGCGGAAAACTAACCAGGCAGCAAACGACATCCCTAGGTGGGTCTGCGTCTCCCCTCCTGGGGCGGATCACTCTGTGAACACGCTCGATATCAATCATGGTTGCTGGCGGGCGACCAAGGAGGTCATTAAATATGGTGATAACCGCTTTGGAGAGATCAATAGTTTCCACTGATTCTGGGAGGCCGCGAATTCTAATATTATGCCTGCGACCCCGATTGTCTAAGTCCTCAATATGCCTCTGGATGTTCCTGATAGCAGAAGCGTGGAACGCTGATTTTTGCTGCACACCCTGTATAGCGGACCTGTTTTGTCTGGAGGTGGATTCCACCTGTTCCAATCTGGATCCCAGAGCCTGTATATCTGCCCTTAAATCGCTAACAGCGGTATTTAGCGATGTAGTCAGGGTGGCTTTGATGTCTGCTGCCACCATCTGGAGATCCCTTAGGGAGAGAGAATGGGAGGCAGAAGGGATGTCATGCTGGGGCACTGTATCTGGGGCTTCATGTGTGGCTGAGCAGGAGGGAATAGCCATGTCTGCACATGTGGCAGTACAGGAGGGAATCGCCATGTCTGCGGCTGTAGAGGGAGGGGGGGAGGGAGCTGCAGAGGGGGAAGGAGATGGCTGCTGTCCCTCTCTCTGCTGTTGGGAGCGGAAAAGCTCCTTTATGGGTCTCCCCTGCGCACTATTGCCCCGAGGGCATCGTGAACGGGCACCGGATGATGTCCGGTCCGTCTTCCCCATCCTGTGACAGCTGAGGCTCACCCGACACCTCTGAAAGGCAGTGTAGAGGGATCCGGCCGGTGGGAGCTCTCAGGCTAAGCGTCCATCTTCCTGGCGCGGCTGACCACGCCCCCCCTTATTTTTACCATATACCAAAAATTCACAAAGACCTGACTAATCCCCCTGGTAGACCCATCATAGCTGGCATTGATAGCATCTCCAGCAATTTGGGATGCTACATTGATTATTTCCTCCAGGAACTAGTCGTGAGTCTACCATCCTACGTCCGAGACTCTGGGCATATGTTGGAGATCCTATCTTCCTCGAAGTGGTGTTCAGAATATAAATGGTAATCCTTGGATGTCACTTCGCTTTACACATCCATCGAACATCAATGTGGCATGTTTGCCATCAAACACTTTTTGGACAATAGTGACATACCTCCCATTCAAGTAGCTTTCCTACAAAAAGCCATCCATTATACCCTCACACATAATTACTTCTCCTTTCAAGGGAACTTCTACAAACAAATTAGAGGCACGGCTATGGGAGCTAGATTTGCCCCTAGCTATGCAAACCTCTTCATGGGGTATTGGGAGGAGGAATCAATATGGAACAACAACCCATATCGGGGCAATCTGGCCCTGTACGCCAGATATATAGACGATATCTTAATCATCTGGCAAGGGTCAGACGAGGATCTGGATGGGTTTCTTGCACACTGCCAAAATAACCCCTTTGGAATCGGCTTCACACATGTGGTGGATGCCAACAGTCTGGTATTCCTAGATCTTGAACTACAGACAGACTCTGATGGCAACATCTGCTCTAAAACGCATTTTAAGCCTAGCGCAGGCAATTCCTACTTGCACGCTAGTAGCCATCACCACCCCAAATGGATCCGTAATGTCCCTTTCGGTCAGTACTGTAGGTTAAGGAGAACATGCACCACCAGAGGTGATTATGAGGAACAGAGCACCATCTTGAGGACCAAGTTCCTTGAAAAAGGCTACAGTGAGGTCCACATCGAGGAAGCATACCAGAAGTATTGGGGCCAATATGAAGAGAGTCCACTGCATATACCACACACAGCTGCCAAAAAAGCCACTAAAGACCCCAACAATAGATTTAATAACCAGGTCAGGTTTTGCACCAGGTTCAATACTAAAGCCTTCGACATACAGCGAAGCATCCAAAAGCATTGGAAAATTCTTAAGCAGGACCCAGTTCTTGGTCAGAGCCTTGCCCCCAGACCCGAAATTGTGTTCAGGAAACCTAGGGATCTCAGGAGTCACATAGCACCCAGTAGAATTAAGAAGCCTCTTACTGGTGCCAGTAATACGGTCAATCCTTGGTCTGCCCTGTTTGATCAAAGGGGCAGTTTCAAATGCGGTGTGAGCAATTGTGGAACCTGCAAATACATGTGCCACAGAAAGAAAGAGGTGGCTGTCACCAATGGCCGTACATATAAGATTAAGCAGTTCATCAACTGTGGTACTTCTTTTGTGATCTATGGGCTCATCTGTCCCTGTGGCCTCCTATATGTTGGCCGAACCATGCGCCCCTTGAGGGTCAGGTTTGGCGAACACAAATGTAACATCATTAATTACAAGGAGAGCAATAAAGGCAAAAACAAATATTCCGTACCACGGCACTTTCAGGAGGCACACAGTGGTGATCCATCAGGCATGAAAGTATTTGGGATTGAATCCATCACAGGAGATTCAGATGGTGGAAGAAAATTTCAAAGACTATGTAAGAGGGAGACCTATTGGATCTTTACTCTGGGTTTCCTCTCACCCACTGGGCTTAATGAAGATCTTGAGATACATGGGGTCATCCACTGACTCCCCGTTATGCATAGGTACCTTCTGCTGAGCTGCACATGTTCCCTAGAGTCCTACTCTCATCCTTTTTGTCTCTCTCCCAAACCCCCTCCTTTTTTTTTTTCTCTCTCTCTCCCCCCCTCTTTAGTGCTAGTTCCATCATTTCCCTTGTGACCTATAGTGGGTACACCATCCACTACAGATGTATGCTTTAGATATATTCATTTTCATCAGCTATGATTACTATAGTATCATCAGTATAACTACCATTACCCTGCATCCTTACACATTAGGTTGCTCACTTCATATTTATTGTGGCACCCTTAGGCGCTTGCGTATGACCGTATTCCCATGCGCTTGTGTCTATGGGTCATTCATTGGTCACCCATTTTTTCATTCAGTTTCCATATGTGTGTGTGGGTTTATGTATGTATGTATAAACATGTTTTTTTACTAAAAAGCAGTTGCTCATGTGGACGTGTTACACACACATGTGCGCACGCATGTTGTCCAGTGAGCTCTCTTCGAGCACTGCTTTCTCATCCTGCAAGTGCTTGTTCCATAACGCCTTTGACATTTTTATATAATTCTTATATATAATACATATATACATCTTTTATACATTTTTTATATAATTATTAATTTTAATTTTTTTTTTAATTATTATAATTTTTTTTTTCCCTATATATTTATATTTCTTATGCTTCCATGTCTATGAATACTGAATACACACATATACCATACACTATACCAATTTTACCAGATATTATACTATATTGTAACAATACTTATTTAATTTTATTTTATTTAAACTTTGTGAACCATATTAAGAAGTTTTTTGTAAAGTTTTATATCAACATTTATGTTTTACTAGTGATTTATCTCCTTTGTTCTTGTATATAGTATTGCATATGCATATCCATCCATGGTGCACTGCATTGCCACACATGCCTACGTCTCATCATATGACTATACTAGAATGAGAGGCACACACCCTGTAGGCTGCATCTCTATGAATTAATAAGTGTCTCTGCTGGGTTTCAGATCTACTCTCTATATTAAATCCATGACCCATGGTTGTCTATGGCAAGCAGAGCACTAGGCAGCTTCGTAGCGTTGCTCATCCATCCATCCATTTATTTAAAGGCGAGCAGTGCAGTGCATCACCAGGGAAGGATTTTTATTATTTTTTATATATGTGTAACTTTCCATTTATTTATTTTTCACTGTGCACACTTCTTATGGTTCATATGATTTTATGATTGTCACTAGTTTCAATGGTTTTATTTATGCACGTATGTGTATATATATATATATGTATATATATGTATATATATATATATATATATATGTGTATATATTTTTATAGACCTTTCGTGTTTACTTACACTATGTCGATTGCCCCTGTGACTCCTCCACCTGCACAGGGGAGTGTCCAGGACGGCCCATGTGACCTTTGGTTTAACTAGTAGTGAGCATATAAAAGAGGGAGCAGACATTTGGTCAGTTGGCTCTGAGGAAGAGGCAAGTCCTCGAAACGCGTCAGCCTTTTGGATGTCTAAACTCCCTATTGCGGACTGTTACCCAGCGCGGTGTTGACCCAGCTGTTCTTTATGATGTGCCTTGACTATATTGTCGTTTGTGAGTACAACACCTACTTTATTATTTTTTATTAAACATTTTTTATGGTAATGCACTAGGCCTGTGCGCCCTCTCTTTGTTCTTTCCCCATTCAGTATATTTGGATTTCCCCGGTCCATTTGAGGGCAGCAAGGTGTGCATGTTCCAGGACATTCTTAATGTGGTTGTAGCCTGCATCGAGTCCATCCCCAAGCGCAGGAGCATTTGTGTTTGCTGGTTCTTTATCCTTCAGGAACTGCCTGCATACTCTCGCCACATGATGCCTGGAATTGTCGTGCACCAGGAGGAACCCAGGACCCACTGCACCAGTGTAGGGTCTGACAATGGGTCAAAGCATTTCATCCAGATACCTAATGGCAGTCAGGGTGCCATTGTCTAGCCTGTAGAGGTCTGTCCATCCCTCCATGGATATGCCTCCCCAGACCATCACTGACCCATCATCAAAATGGTCATGCTGAATGATGTTACAGGCAGCATAACTGTCAGGAGCCGACTGGCAGTAGCCTCTAACAACCCACAGGCCGGAATTCCTCAGGGCGCGGAGTCTAAGCCTCAGTCTGCTGATTCACCAGAGCCCCTGATGGTGGGGATGGACTTGAAGCAGCCTGAGACCAGGTCACGACCCCCGAGTACAACCATCAGTGGTAGAGGCAGCCGCCAATGGGGGGTGGCAGGTGAGAGCCAGATGTGAAGAGGTAGTATCGTAGTCAGACGGGCCGGGTTGGAAACAGCGGAGCAGACAGTACAGAGCGGCAGGCGCAAGAATAATCAGGTCACAGGCCAGGTTCAGCAACAGGAGGTCAGACAGGATCGGGTAGAGAATAGTCAGGACGAGCCAAAGGTCAGAGCAGGAGAAGACAACAGGATCAGGGTCAGGCTGGGTCGGCAACAAAGCAATCAATAAGCAGGAACAATCAGGAACACAGGAACAAGACCATACGGCAATTTGGTGATGCACAGGGCTGGTTTAAATAATGCACCCTGTGCTCTCATTGGTGCCAGGCGCGCGTCCGCTATCGCGAGTGCGCATGAGCGGCCACTGCCGCGATTGCCTGAGCCCCAGTGCTCGCCGGCTAATGCGCATCGGCGTTCTGCGCATGCGCAGACCCGTGCGCTGCCGTGATCCCTGACAATAATATTCTCCACGGCTTCTCCAGACCCTGTCACGTCTGTCACGTGCTCAGGGTGGACCTGCTCTAATCTGTGAAAAGCAAAGGCGCCAGTGACAAACCTGCCAATTCTGGTATTTAATGGGAAATGCTAATCTAGCTCTATGGTGCAGGGCAGTGAGCACAGGGCCCACTAGAGGACGTCAGGCCCTCAGGCCACCCTCATGAAATCTGTTTCTGATTGTTTGGGCAGAGACATTCACACCAGTGGCTTGCTGGCTCTGGCAGTGCTCATTATGTTCCTCCTTGTACAAAGGACCAAATACTGGTCCTGCTGATGGGTTAGGGACCTTCTACGGCCCTATCCAGCTTTCATAGAGTAACTGCCTGTCTCCTGGAATCTCCTCCATGCTCTTGAGACTGTGCTGGGAGACACAGCAAACCTGGCAATGACACTTATTGATGTGCCATCCAGGAGGAGTTGCTACCAGTAGTGACACTGACCCTAGCCAAATGCAAAACTACTGAAAAACAGTCAGAAAAGATTAGTAGAGAAAAAATGTCAGTGGCCTTCACCTGTGAAACCATTCCAGTCTTGGGGGTTGTCTCATTGTTGCCCATCTACTGCACCTGTTGTTGATTTCATTAACACCAAAGCAGCTGAAACTGATTAACAACCATCTCTGCTACTTAACTGACCAGGTCAATATCCCAGGAGTTTAATTGACTTGATGCTATACTCTGATTAAAAAGTGTTCCTTTAATGTTTTTTAGCAGTGTATTTATTTACTCACAGATGTTCATAACAAAGATGACAATAAAACACATTTCAGGGGCTATATGGTTCCCCCTTTATCAGGTCTTAATGCCTAGCTCCAGCTTTCTGTCAATTTAAAATTGTTTGAGAAGCTGGTCCAAATGAACTATTACCTCCACTAACAGATGCACCCACTGTGAGCACTGTATAAACTGTATGTAGCATTAGCTACATACAGTATACAGCGCTGTGTTCCAGTAGTGGGATAGGGACTTCCCGCCTTCTCTTGGAGGGTTTTTCCAACCTTTGACTTAATGCATCATTTTTAGCATGGCAGCTGCCTGAAATTAATAACTTTACAAAATTTAGAGCACGTGGTAAGCATTACAAATATTCATAGCTGATATCTGGTAATCATGTAACTGTAAGAAGTAGCTTTTTAAGACTATATCTAAAAAAAGCAAACACAAAAATGAGATTTGCTTAAAAATAAAATTCAGATGGACTGCAGAGGTTGCGTTGTTGTTGCGACATGCTAAAATGAAGTTGTTTTAAAAAAATATTCTTGTAAATAAGCATAAAGCCATGTTTTGTTGTGAAGTCTCTTTTAAAAGAATTGCCTTTAAGGCTCCATTCACACGGGGTGTTTTAATAATGCTGGTAGCATTAGCTGTGTAAAGTCACGTTAATGCAAGTTGTTCAGCAGTTTTTTAGCGTTTTTGCATTAGCTTTTAGCAGCATTTTGCTGCGTTCGCGGTTTTTAGCATTTTTTAATCCAAAAAAACATCCAAAAATGCTGTTTTACCACGTTTTGCTGCGTGTTACCACGTTTTTCAGCATTAGAGCGTTTTTATAGCTAAAAAACTCCTCTAAAAACCCTCTAGTTCTGAGGTTTTTTTTCCAGCCAAAAAATTCCCCTGCCAAAAAATGCTGATTACAGCCTATGTGTGCATGGACACATAGGATAACATGCTGGGGAGTTTACTGGCTGTAGAAAAAAATGCAATAAATCCAAAAACAGCCGCTGTAAAAACATCCAGTGTGCATGAGGACTAAGGGATGAGGGGACTAAAGGACTTTCAGACATGTGTATAAACGAAAGCAGTTTCTAGCAAGCAGGAGTGTTTTTGAGAGTTGCTTTCATACATCAGAACAGCAATGCTTGGATGAAAAGCTGAAGTACTGAGCAGGTAGATTGTTTTTCCTTTAAAAATCTCAGGGTTTAATATAGATACTGATTAACCAATTCAATACCGGGCATTTTACCCCCTTCCTGCCCAGGCCATTTTTCAGGTTTCAGTGCTCTCACACTTTGAATGACAATTGCGCGGTCATACAACATTGTACCCAAACTAAAATTTTATCATTTTCTTCACACAACTAGAGCTTTCTTTTGGTAGTATTTAATCACCGCCGAGGTTTTATTTTTTTCTAAATTGACAAAAAAAACCCCGAAATTTAAAAAAAAAAACGGTTTTCTTTGTTTCTGTTATAAAAGTTTGCAAATAAATAATTGTTCTTCATAAATGTAGGCCAAGATGTATTCTACTACATGTCTTTGGTGAAAATAACCCAAATTAGGATGTATTATTTAGTTTGTAGGAAAGTTATAGAGTTCACAAACTATGGTATAGATCTGAATATTGATCAATCCTGAAGTATTGACAGCCAATCTAATTTCTTGAGGTCCAAGAATGTCAGAACAGTACAGATATCCCCCAAATGACCCCTTTTTGCTAAGTAGACAGTCCGACGTACTTCATAAGAGGCATGGCGAGTTTTTTGAAGTTGTATTTTTTTGTCATAATTTTTCGCAAAATGAAAAAAAATTAAAAAAATTATTTTCACAATTTTTTTTTACATACTGTCACCAGTGCAGTACAGCGTCATCATATAACTGGCATGGCGGTGATCAGGGACACTGGTGACAGTGTGAAAAAAAAAATATATATATATATATTTTTTTATTATTATTTTACATTTTTTATTACATTTTTTTTTCTTTTTTTTAAGATTTTTTTTCATATTTCACTATGTCCAAAGTAGTACAATGTTACCATAGTAACATTGTACTACTTTGGGGAAGTGATCAGTATTTTTTTTTTTTTTTACACAATTTGCTTATAGCAAAGAATTACTTTGCTATAAGCAAGCATTTACCTGAATGACATCGATTCATTCAGGGTTTTTTTTTTTGTGCTTAGCTGCGATTTAGCCACAGCTAATCACATGACATGAGTATGGAAAAAAATGTAGCGCTACTCGCATATATTCCTATATAAAAGTGGACAAATAAAAACCTAGTAAATAAAATATCAAATAAGTGAAATAGTGTGTCCACTTAGGTGAAATCATGCAAATAACTAATGATACAATAGTGTGAGTGGATCTAAGCTCCAATAGTGATGGTGAAAACAAAATCCTTCCAACTGAAAAAATAAATTCAACTGCAAACAATACGTGCTTCTAAGAGTATATATATATATATATATATATACATATGAAAGGTGTACATTAACACATAAATATACTTATAAATACCCCATATAGTGAATAAATCAAAACAATGTGCATATATGTGAACCAAGTAAGTGCAACTGCACACAAACAAAGTCTATTTCCGTGCGTATAAAGTCCAAACACAAGAATGATCACGCTCTGATGAAAAAAACACTCGTGCTGATATTTGTGTAAAGAAGTGGGTTGGTAGTTGGGCAGAAGATCATCCGACCGCCGGCTGAATCAGCCTCTCACCTTAAAGACTCGACCCTTGCGAGTCAAAACGTTTAATAGGATCCCTCTCACAGATCCTCCAGGTCAGATGTCACTCCAAACGACTGCTCCCACTGTATATAAATCTCCCTCTAGGGATCAGCACTTCAAAAATGGCTCCTCTCCAGGCAGGATCAAATGCTGCGCTAACAACTCATATGGAACATAAAACAAACATGCTTCCATTGTGTAGTATGTTTATTGCCAAGTAAGGAGAGTAACAGATAAAATGTCACTTACATCAAAATAGTAGAAATCAAGGCTCCAACCACATGCTTTTGGATGTCATGAATATGCATGGGTGTACAAGGGTGTACAAAGATGTACCAAGATGGCCGCCACGCCGGAAGTGCGTCACTACGTTGGGCCGACGCGTTGCATCACAATACCATATGACTTCCTCAGGGCTGGCATACGAAGCAATGGACCTCCCTTAAGTATCCGGCATAAACAGATGAACCTCACCGAAGGCGGATCACTGTCCGCACCGCAAGTCCTCCCACATCTCCCGCGGCCATATTCTTGTAGACCATAGGGAGTGTACACTACCCAGCCATATGAAGCCGGGATGTGATGACGGGGACAGATAATGGAGCTTAAAAAATATATGTGCATATACCCCATATTAACTAATTACTAATTGGACCAAAACATGTGGCCAATACTAAGGAGTATAGCTAAAAAAATGAAAGAAGTGGGGCAATAAACAGTAAACAATAAAAAATCAAAAGTGAAACCCCAAAATAATCTGCCCACAATAAAAAATCTTTAATTACATCATCTTAAAAATAAAAATAAATAAATAAAATAAAATTCTACATAAAAATTTATATATAAAATCCAAATAATGAAACCCCTTATTAAAAATATATATATTTAAAAAATATATATACAAAATATATAAAAATTGGATAAAAATGACAATATGTATAAAAAAGATCAGAGGATAAATAACACTCCATCCATACCAGCTACTGTAAGTCCATATAGATCACATTCAAAAACCTGGGCTGACAACCAAGCCATATATACTCATGAAGTACCAAGTAGTAAGAATGTAATAAATATAAAAAATATAAAAAGAACCATATACAGGAAAAATTAATTAGATATAAACAGCTATTTAACCAACACCAGGAAATCCCTACTGATCGCCAGATAGTCTAATAAAGCATATGGTAATCTACCCACTGCATCAGTAATCTGAAATGAAACAATTTAAGTCAAATTCTATATTGAGTCCTTTGGGGGTATAAGTTTGCATATTATAAATCCACTTGGATTCCAATTTGCTCAGGGACCGCACTTTATGACTACCCCTCCAATGCCTCGTATACTTAGTGATACCCCAAAATAACAAGTCCTTGGGATCCTTATTATGGTATTTGGCAAAGTGCTTTGACACACTAGGGTTTATTTACTAAAGCTGGAGAGTCCAAAATCAGACTCCCTTCTGCATAGAAACCAATCAGCTTCTAACCTCAGCTTGTTCAATGAAGCTTTGGCAATGAAACCTGGAAGCTGATTGGTTTCTATGCAGAAGGGAGTCTGATTTTGGACTCTCCAGCTTTAGTAAATAAACCCCACTGTGTTTTGAGAATCCTTTCTTTATATTCTGTACATGTTCACTTAGTCTGACCCAGAGGAGTCTCTTAGTTCTCCCTATGTATTGTAAACTGACATGTGCATGTGATTAGCTGTGACCATTCACAGCTAGACACTAGTATACAATGGATGGCATGAATGAAGCCATCCATTGTATACAACTGTCATGTGACCTGCTGTGATTGGTCACAGCAGGTCACATGGTACCGGCAACGGGGCCGATACTCAGATCTGTCATTGGCCGTGTCCGAGGTACACGGCCGGTGACAGATTGCGCCGCTGCGCGGCTCTGCAAGCGCGCGAACTGCGCATGTGCGTGAGTACACCATATGGCGGCCTCCCAGAAAGCTAGTGCATTTTTCCGGACACCATACGGCTATTGGCCGGGTGTCAAATGGTTAAAGCATATGTTTAAAATGTAATCCTGTAATCCTCATTCCCCTAACCTGTCCTCAAATCCCACTATCACTGCATATTTTGCAAGTAACCACTTCTGTGGTGATGTAATAAATGTCTCTGTGATGTAATTTAGCTACCTATCTGGAAACCAAAACATGCACTGTTGGAAGGACATGAAAAGAAAGGGAAACTCTGCTTTAAATGCAATATAGTATAAGAAAAATATTGGATCTGCTGTTTCTGACCTCTGTTCAGTGTCAGAGAACTGTCTGTCTTGGGTGCTTTTTGAATCACTTACCAAGATGGAACAAGATGAGTCGGAATGACATTTGGAGGCTGCCACTTCTAACCTTTCCTGTAGATCATACAGACTGCCTATCATGAAGATATTTTGCTTATAATAGCCATCTCCTCCTGTGCCACCTTCCCCTCCCTCCTAGATTGTAAGCTCGAAAGAGCAGGGCCCTTGAACCCCTCGTGTAGTGTAGTGTTACTGTCTTGTCATGTTCTGTCCCCCTCGCTAATGTACAGCGCTGAGCATACCCTTTGGCGCTATATAAATACTGTATAATATAATATAATAATAATAGTTTCTATAGGCACAGAAAAGGTGCTTGACCGCCTCAACTGACAGTTCCTCCAGGCCATGCTTCAGCAACTGGGGATACCTGACCCACTTTTAAGAAACATAATGGCCTTTTATGACTTGCCTTCAGCCGGAAGCTGGGTAAATGCTATTCGCTCGACCCCATAAAAATACACAACACCACTTTTGTGTATTCTAGCCATGGAACATTTACCTCTTGCAATCCAAGCCCACCTTAATATTTAAGGTTTTCAGATCACAAGATAGATGATCTTGTCCTCAGTATATTTCAACCTTCCCTCATGCAAAAATTTGCACCATTCCACAAACTTAGCAAACAGTGACACAGAGTACAGCTGCATTGTTTACAATGCAGCTCTGCTCCCTGTCAGCTCCTAACACACTGTTCCTGAGAGTGGAGTTTATCTCTCGGGATCAGTGTGTTCCTGTGAAGCACACACCCCCACCCCCTAGTAAAACACTCCCCTCACACAGTTAACCCTTTCATTGCCTAAAAAAAGTTAACCCCTTTCTCCCCAGTGCCATTAGTACAGTGTCAGTGTTTTTTTTGCACTGATCACTGTATTGGTGTCACTGGGGATGTCAGTGACCCCAAGTCACTTACCCCCAGTGTCAAAATGTCTGCCGCAGTCCTGCCATAAGTCGCTGATCACTGTCATAAATCGCTGATCACCGCCATAAGTCGCTGATCGCTGCCATTATTAGTATTAAAAAAAAATCCCAGTATCTTTCCCGCCATTTGTAGACGCTATAAGTTTCACGTAAACCAATTAATTTACACGTATTGGGATTTTTTTTAGTAAAGATATGTCGCAGAATACATTTTGGCCGAAATTTATGACGAAATTTGGTTTTGAAATTTTTTAACTGGGCATGTTTTATAGCAAAAAGTCCAAAATATTGTTTTTTTTCTCAAAATTGTCAGCCTTTTTTTTTTTATAACAAAAAGTAAAAAACGCACAGGTGATCAAATACCACCGAAAGAAAGCTCAATTTGTGGGAAAAAAAGGACGTAAATTTAATTTGGGTGCAGTGTTGCATGACCACGCAATTGTCAGATAAATTAACACAGCGGCGTAACACAAACCGCTTCTGTAACCGCTTCCTGACCGCCCTATAGCAGAAATACTGCTACAGGCGGCATGGGTGCGCAAAATCACACACACACATATATATATATATATATATATATATATACATGATTTGTGCTCCAGTGGTTTTCACGCCCATCCCAGATAGCATCAGACTGCCCGTCAGTACACCAATCATCACATTTAACCCCTTGATTGCCAGGAGCTCATGCACAATAAACCTCCATTGCTAGTATAGTGTCTGAACGGATCAATATCTTTGATCAGATCAGCACTATTCCAGCATTCACATTAGTATAGTGTCCCCAAAAATGCAGCGTTAGCGGGATCAGCCCTGGCACTTGCCAACACCTGCGTTTAGCCCCTACGCTTACCCCCCCTTCTCCCCCAGCAAGTGCAGTGTCAGTAGGTCACTGTCACTTGATACATTGCACACAAAACTGGAGTGTTGGCAGAATCAGGCCTGATCTCTGTTAGCACTTGTCGATAAATTTTGAGGACTCTCATATGCAGCAGAGTGCCAGTACTAGTGCCTACCTTTTGGTGAACTGGCAAGTACTAGTGGCCTAGTACATCCTGGTCTTTCACATACCTCTTAAATTGCAAGCTCTCAAGATCAGGGCCCTCCTAACTCCTTCTCTTGTATTGAACTGTATTGTCTCCCGTTATACTGTAAAGCGCTGAGCAAACTGTTGGCACCATAAAAATCCTGTATAATAATAATGCCAGCACTGCAGTATGACTTGGTGACGTGGCGAGTCCCATAAGTCCAGTGCAAGCCGGTGTGGTGGCAAGCACAAGTATTGTCCCGCAGCCACCAAGAATTTGCACACAGGCCCATAGAGCTCCTAGTATCCTTCTGGATGTGCTTGCAAATCAGCCCACATATTCTGCAGCACCTGTACTTCCCCCATTCACTGCCCAACCCGGGAATTCAGGTGGAAATAGCAAATTTAACTACTCCCCTTGATTTTTGGAGCTGTTTTTCACGGAATATCTTTATGCCTTGATTGTGGATCAAAGCAATTTATATGCACAACAATTTATCGCCGCCACCCCAAATTCAAACCTTGCCAGACCAGTCGCATGGAAACTCATTACAGTTTCTGAATTTACATTTTTTTTTTGGGCCTAACCCTCAACATAGGCATTACTAAAATAAATGAATTGTGGTTGTATTGGTCCGCAGACCCAATTCATCATATGCCCATGTTTTCTGCTGCCATGGCCAGGCATAGATATGAGAGTATTAGGTGTTTTATGCATTTCAACGACAATACACTCTGTCATCCTCGGGGTGACCCTGAATTTGATTGGCTCCAAAAATTCAACCCCTCGCAAATCACCTTAACCAAAAATTTGCAGATGTCTATACTCCCCAGCAAAACATCTGCGTTGATGAGTCCCTGATTAATTTTTCTGGCCGCCTTAAATTCAAATGATTTCTCCCCAGCAAGCGTGCCAGATATGGGGTCAAGGTGTAGAAGACCTGTGAGAGGGCAACAGGCTATACTTATAAGTTTCGGATTTACGAGGGAAAAAATAGTCACATGGAGCCCCCCGGATGCGCAGACTACATGGAGAGCAGTGGCAAGATAGTCTGGGACTTGGTGTCATCCTTTTTCCATATGTGGTACCACTTAGACATGGACAATTTTTATTCAAGCGTGCCACTATTTAGACATTTGTACAATCTTGGAACTGGCGCATGTGGCAAAGTGTGACCTAATGTGTGCCCACCATTAGAAGTGGGTGGATGCAGGGAGGAATATTCTAATGGTGGGCATACCACACACTTTTTCTGGCAGAGATTTCTTTTCTTTTTTCATTCAGTCCACAGGCTGCATACAAGAAAAAAAGAACATAGCATATATACCCAACAAGGACCAGCGGCGTACTGGTACATCACTGGACTTTGAATGGTTATACCAGGATGATGCCTACAGCTGCAGGCATCATCCTGGTATCGTTTTTTTCAACCGGCAATTGGCTTTCATGTAAAAGCAATCCTAGTGGCTAACTAGCTGCAGGATTGCTTTTAAAAGCAGCGCGATATGACGCCCCCTCCCCCGCTGCCTTCCACGGCCTTCTAGGGCAGTCCCGTGCCATCGGAGGAACCTGAGAATGCAGACGGTGTTTCTGCCAGCTGACCATAGAGCTGATTGGAGACCAGAGTGGTGCCAATCATCTCTATAGTCTAAGAATTTGGAAGCTATGAGCATTTCGTCACTTCAGTTTCACAGGATATAAACAGCGCCATTTGTAAATTGGGAAAGCATCTGATCACACCGATTTTGGTTTGATTAGATAATGTAAGGGCAGAGGAGATATCTAGAGCCTGATGGACCCCAAATTTCTCAAAAAAGAATATATGACAATGCCCGTTGAAGTTATAGGGGATATTTGCATTCCCTGTGATAGCATTAAAAGTGATAAAAAAAAAAAATGAAAGGTACAATGTAAAAATAATAAATAAAAATAAAAATAACTTTAAAAAAAACTCGCCCCTCCCATGCACGCACACCTATGTGCACAAGCGTCGACCCTGTGCCGGTATGTAAACAGCGGTTGAACCATTCATGTGAGGTATCGCCGTGAACGTCAGATCAAGGGCAGTAATTCTAACACTAGGCCTCCTCTGTAAATCTAAAATGATAGCTTTTAAAGGCTTTTAAAGCGTTGCCTATGGATATTAAAAATGTATGCAGTTTGTCGCCATTGCTCAGGGCATGCGCAGTTTTAAAGCATGTCATGTTTGGTATCTATTTACTCGGCATACCATCATCTTTTATATCTTACCAAATAATTGGCCAATATATTGTGTTTTTGTGCATTAAAAGTAAAGAAAGTGTATTTTTTAAAAACAATTGCTTTTGAAAGATCGCTGCGCGAATACTATGTGCTATAAAAAATTGTAGTACCCACCATTAGAATTCACTAGGGTGTCTGCTTTAAAAAATATATATAATGTTTGGGGGTTTAAATTAATTTCCTAGCAAAAAATACAGATTTTTTTCATGTGAATAAAAAGTGCCAGAAAAAGGCTTGGTCTTCAGGTGGTTAGAAGAGTGAGTGACGTGTGGCATAAAGTTCTAATGCTGGGCATAAAATGCCCCCACCCCCCAAAAAGACCCCTTTTTGAAAAGTAGACACCCCAAACTATTTGCTGAGAGGCATGTTGAATCAATAGAAGAATTTATTTTTTTACCACAAGTTTTTGGAAAATTACACATTTTTTTTTTTTTTACACAAAATTTTCACTTAAATGATTTACTGCTCACACATGCCATGGGTATATGTGGAATTACTCCCCAAAATACATTCTGCTACTTCTCCCGAATATGGGGGTACCACATGTGAGAGACGTTTTGGCAGTCTAGCCAAGTACAGGACCCCAAAATCCAATAAGCACCTTCAGGCTTTTAAAGGACTTTATTTCCTCATTACACTTCCTGACTATCTATCACAGTTTCGGAGGCCCTGAAATGCCAGGATAGCACCTGACCCCCCAAATGACCCCTTTTTGGAAAGTAGACACCCCAAGGAATTTGATAAGAAGCATGGTAAGTGTTTTGTAGATCTCATTTGTTGCCACAAGTTTTTGTAAAATGAAGAAAAAAACAAAAACATATTCTTTCTATTCTTTTTTATATTTCAAAACCTTGTGAGAAAAAATGAGATCTGCAAAATACTCACCATGCTTCTTTTTAAATTCCTTGGGGTGTCTACTGAAATGAGGACGTTACGCACCTTCAGGCTTTCAAAGTGGTCATTGGATTTCAGGCTCCTGCATGTGGCTAGGCTCCCAAAAAGTCTCAGACATGTGGTATCCCCATACTCGGTAGAAGTAGCAGAATGTATTTTGGGGTGCAATTCCACATATACCCATGGCTTGTGTGAGAAATAAATTATTTAAATAACTTTGTGTTAAAAAAAAAAATGTGTTTGTCATTTTCCAGAGACTTGTGGAAAAAAAAATAAATCTTACATGGACTCAATATGCCTCTCAGCAGATAGCTAAGGGTGTCTACTTTCCAAAAAGGGGTCATTTGAGGTTGTTTGTGCTATCCTGGTATTTTAGCAACTCAAGAAATGTGATGAGCAGTCAGAAAGTAAAAGCTGTGTAAATGACATTATCTATGCCATAGTTTGTAGATGCTATAACTTTCACACAAAGCAATAAATATACACTTACTGGGATTTTTTTAACCAAAAACATGTAGCAAAATACATTTTGGCCTAAATATATGATGAAATTTTAGGGTTTTTTTTATATTTTTTATGACCGAAATGAGAAAATATTGTTTTGTTTTTTTTTTAATTTTTCTTCAAAATGTTTTTTGTTTATAGTGCCAAAAATAAAAAGTGCACAGGTGATCAAATATCACCAAAAGAAAGGTCTATTTCTGTGAAAAAAGGACATAAATTATCTCTCCTAGACTGTCAGCTCCAAGCACAAAGCAATCAATATACACTTATTGGGATTTTTTTTACCAAAAACATGTAGCAGAATACATTTTGACCTAAATTTATAACTAACTTTGAGTTTACTATATATTTTTTATAGCTGAAAGTAAAAAATTTTGTTTTTCTTCAAAAGTTTTGGTCTTTTTTTGTTTATAGCATGAAAAATAAAAAGCGCACAGGTGATCAAATACCACCGAAAGAAAGCTCTATTTGTGTGAAAAAAAGGACGTAAATTTTGTTTGGGTGCAGCATTGTATGTCCGCGCAATTATCAGTTGAATTAGTGCAGCACCGAGTAGCAAAAAGAAGCGGTAAGAGGGGTAAATCCTCAGGAGTGCAAGTGGTTAAAAACGAAAACCTTTGTATTATGCATTTTCTTAATTGCTGACTGCCTAGGTTAGAATTGGCAGTCTAACCTAGGCAATCAGCAATCTCCTGACGTTTACCAACAATGGTGTGCCTGTACAGTTGAATGTGTCTGTTCACAGGCACTTCCTTACAGTATTACTAAACCCACAACAGTAAATTCAGTCTGTATATGCAGTAAAGTGTGCTTGCTATACTCACTGTGGAGCCTAAGTGTTATGGTCCGCCAGGTGGTACCTCTGGCAGCCCACCGGACGGGATTTCCCAGAGCGTGGAGTCTAAGTCCTGGTCTGCGTATTCACCAGGGCTCCTGATGGTGGGGATGGACTTGAAGCAGACCAGGACCAGGTCACGACCTCTGAGCACTCCCACCCGTGGCAGAGGGGACCACAGGGGATGGATACAGGAGGAGAGCCTGATGTGAAGAGACCGGAAGGCCCAGGCAGGATGGATTGATAGATGGATGGATGGATCGTAGTCAGACAGGCCAGTCGTTACCGTGGGAGCAGCGAGGTACAGAATCGGCAGGCAAAGGATAGTCGGGTCACACGCAGGGTCAATACCAGGATAGTCAGTCCGCAGAGAGATCAGATAAGCCAGGGGTCAGGATAGGAGAAGGCAGCACAGTCAGGGCAATCCGGGTCAGTATCAGCAACAGAATTCAGAGTACAGGAACGCAGGAACACAGGAAAGACCTTACGGCAATTTGTAACAGCGCAGGGCAGCTTTAAATACCGCGCCCTGCGCTGTCATTGGTTGCCCAGCGTGTACTCGCGGCGCTTAATGCGCATGCGTGAGTCTCCTTCACCCGCGGCCGGCCGGGACCTAGTGCCCGTATCCCGGCGCGAGCCGCCGACACTGCGCATGCGCTGGGACAGACGCCGCGGCGGACCCTGACACTAAGGTGTTAATCCTTTGCATTGTGTAAAAACGTTGCTTGATCCTGACTTCTCTGATCCTCCCCTTCTTCTAGTGTCCCCTTCTTATCTCCTGATAAGACATATTGTGTGGAGTCACTCTGCACATGGTCAGTTTGGTGTGTATTGCTAGAGAGGTTGTTTTTTTTTCTCTTGGGAGATTGCATGTGATCAGCACAGGGCCAATCAGCACTGTCCAAACACAGGTTAGGGGTTCTGCATCCTCCTAGGTCAAAATGAAAACTCCTCCTACAAGCTTTAACCAGCAGAGCATCATTCCTAGTTGGGGCCTCTATGAACTGTACCATAAAATTGTCCTGTAGTAGGTTTATAAATGTTTGCCCTTTAACTGTTCCTGCAGTACCATTACTCCAGTCAATTTCTGGGTAGTTAAAATCCTCCATTATTATCACTGTCCCAGCCTTGCAGCCCTTTTGATTTGTGCAAGGAGCTGAGTCTCCATCTCCTCATTAATACTGGGAGGCCTATAACAAATTCCAGTGTCTACCTTTGTAGTACGCACCCCCATGTGCAGTTCCACCCATAATGCTTCAGCCGTATCACACTTTCCATCAACTAGGTTCTCTTTCACACGCGCTCTGAGTTCACTTGTCACATAGAGACAGACACCGCCACCTTTCCTTTTTACCCTATCTCTCTGAAAGAGAGATAAAAAACAACCCCCCTCCCCCCAGCATACTGTTGAACTGTTTGGGGTTAAAGACAGTAGTAAGTTTGGGACTACGGACCGGGTGGGAGGGTTGATGATATGTCAGGATCATTGTTTATTTTTTCCCTTTTTTTACTGTTACACTACTGGTGTCTTCCTATGTGCCTGAAAATGTCTGATATTATTTTGATGCTATTTGGGGTCAGAGTGTCTTTCTTTCAGGAGCAGTGCCCAGCCACCCTTCGTTATTTGTTTTTGAAACACTAATATGCAACTTTTAAAAGTTGTTTCATGAAATGTTAGGGGCTTAAATTTGACTATTTGCAAAAACATAAGCCCCACCTAATTTTCCTACAGGATACACACCTAACTGGCTCCAAGCTTCTGTCCTTTAAACAAGCATTTGTAGCCCATAACTTACATTCTACTTGCTTTAATTTTTCTAGAAGTGTCACTATTTTGATTGCTAAAGCTTTATGTTGCTCTATCAAAATGATTATCACTGACCACTTTGGGAGATATTAGTCATTGCAGTCCTTCTTTTTAACAGTTCCACCTATACTTTTATGGCTATATTCCTCCCCCATTTAGGGTTTTCTTTTGGGTTGCTTTGATGGCCAGGATGCTCCAGGTTGCAGAGGGAACGATGGTTCTGGCTGGGGATCCTAATATGGTTCTTTCTTCAGACACTGACCATTTTAAAGCAGACACTAGATTTACCTCCCCCCGGCTGCTTGTATTTCTAAATATAATAATTTCTAAATAAGTGGAAGGTTGGAGGTGGAAACATCCAGAGATTTGTGAATACTCCTGCATTTCCTCCCCATATAACTTCCTTTCTCATATAGACATGTGCCTTATGACTTCAGATATCCTCCCTATACTTAGAGATACAATACCCTCCCAGGGCAATATTTGATCACTTTCCTTTGTTACTCACTATCTGCATAGGCCCTCCCGAGGGATATATACTTTGGAGGTTAGGCCCTTTTTGGTCAAAGGAAGAATTTTGTGAGATGAACACTGCCTCTGATATCCATAATTATTGGATTGAAAATACTACTGATACCCCCATAGGCACTACTAGGGATGCCTTTAAGGCTACCCACTGGGGCACTATTTATAGAAGTTAATAAGCAGCTTCACTGTGATAGGACTTGGAAGGTTCAGAACTATGAAAAGATGGTGTCAGATGCTGAACTCAATTATATTAAAAATCCCTCCCCTGATAACTACCGTATGTAGAGGGAACACTCTCATCAGCTTGAACTATTATTGGTAGAAAAAAACAAAAAAACTACTCAGAGGCAACATTTGTTTTAATTTCCAAATAAGAATAGCAAAGTTGTAGCCTATCTAGCGAAAACTGAATTCTCCTCAGCCTCTGTTCCCTGTATATATGATGATTTACTGGTCCTGCATTCTTTGGCTGGGGATATTACTCAGGCCTGTAATGATTTTTACTCCCATTTGTATTCTTCTCATGTAACATATGAGGTGAAAGCAGTACAACATTATTTGGCCCAGATACAGTTGCCAGTACTTTGGTCAGCCAAGGCTGCTATGTTAAATCATAAGAGTCGAGGAAATAAAAGCTGCTGTTCATTCTTTCCAGTCCAATGAAACCACTGGGCTAGATGATTACCCAATAGAATGGTACGTTTCCTATAAAGAAATCATGGATCCGAAACTGTTAGCCCTGTATATGGATGCTTTTGAGAAAGGAATTTTAACCTGACTTCCTTAGGGAGGCGCTCATTGAGTTAATTCCCAAGCCACACAAGATTCTGTGAGTCATAGAGACCAATCGCTTTAATTAATGTTAATGCAAATATTTTAGCTAAACACTTAGCTAAAAGCTAGAATAAGTTTATTGCTTCTATTATTAATTCTGATCAAACAGGTTTTATAGTGGGTTGTTCTACAGCCAGGGGCGGACTGACAACTCATGGGGCCCCTGGGCAATAGGGGTCATGGGGCCCCTGTGTCCTTACCCAAACTCAAAAAAGCCTATGAAAAAGGTACCAGGGGCATCTCATGGGGCCCCCTACTGACCCCGGGCCCTCGGACAGTGCCCAAGTTCCCAAATGGTCAGTCCGCCCCTGTCTACAGCCATTAATCTGCATCATTTATTTACAAACTTGCAAGTCCTGGGTACTGCCCCTGATACTAGAAGAATAGTTTCTTTGGACACACATAAAGCTTTTGACTCTTTTGAATGGCTCTTCTTGTTTGCGGTCATTGAGCGGCCGGGTTATGGCTCTAATTTTAATACATGGGTTAATTTACTGTACTATACACTGATGACTCACATTTGAGTCGATAACCAGATTACTTAACCGCTTTGTATTTATCGTGGTACTTGGCAGGGGTGTCCTTTGTCATCCCTGTTGCTTGCCCTCGCTGTAGAACCACTGGCAGCTTTACTTAGACAAAACCCTTATATCTGGGGCTGTTGGATTATTAATACTTTGGTGGAAAAAACATCACTTTATGCTGCTATTGTATCTGGCAGACTCTGCAAACTCCCTGGATAGCGCTTTGGCTGTTGTTGCTCACTTTGGTGGTTTCTCTAGCTGTAAGGTGAATTGGAGAAAGTCCAGTATTTTTCCATTTGACCCTGTACACAGCCCTGTTCTATCCCCTGATGCCTCACTTCAAGTTGTTTCTAAATTTCAGCATTTGGGAACTGACGCTCAATTACCTGAAGTCCTATATAGAAAATAATCTGTCCTGCTTATACAGCGACTGAAAGATAGTCTTGGTACCTGGTCCAAGTTGCTCTTGAATTTACTAGGCTAGAGTTAATCTGTTTAGAATGATTATTCTTTTTCTTTTACACATTTTCTGGGGTCAGTCATTGGGTGAGACATGGCATTAAAGCGGTGCTCCACCCAAAGGGGGGTAGCTCTACTTTAAAGACTGTCCCCCCGCTCCCCATTAAGGATTGGCACCTTTGGGGAGCGGGGGGTTACCCACTTCCGCTGCGATCACCTAGGCGATCGGAAGAGGAAGTTGTCCTCCCGCTCCCTCCCTGTAGTCTTCTTGGACACGTGACAGGTCCCAGAAGACTACGGGACCATTCAGAAAGTGCAGCGCTTTTCGCACATGCGCAGTGCGTACCCAGTTGTGAAACTGTCACAGCCAGGTGCCCACACTGAAGATGCCAGTGCTGGGGACACAGGACGGCCGGTGAAACGGGCTGTGGGGAGAACAGCGCGGGGATCAAAGGACAGGTGAGTGGCTGATTTTTAAAAGTCTGCTGACTTTTATTTTTTTAAAGTGTGACTGGAACTCCACTTTAAGTATGCCCTCCAACTATTTATGAGTCAAGTGTTTAAATCCTTCCTGTCACTGCAGGCAAATGTTATAGTTCTGGACAATGTTTTGTTTTCCTATTTACAGCTGCAGCATACAATGGCTGCACAGTTTGGGCTGCAAGATGTCTCTTTGCAGCCATCTAAACTTGAGACACTTTCAGTTGATGATCATTTTAAGTTAATTTCTAGATACTACTTGATGTTGTTTGATTGCTCGTCATTAAGGATGGAGAGAGTCTCGTGGCAATGGCAAACTGATATTCCTTCACTTTTGAAAGAATCATGGACAGAAATTGCTGAGACTTAACTCCCCATGGTCATATTAACTAGTTAAATTGATATAGCTTAAATACCTCCACAGAATTTATTGAACACCCAGTAGGCTATTTAAAATAGGGGAAATTGACTCTCCAGTATGCCCACACTGTCAACATGATTTGGGGGAAAACTTTCATATGATTTGGGCATGCCCTAGAGTTAATGTTTTTGGTCTGCTGTTCCTCTTCTTTTGGAAATCCCTAATATCTGCACTCCAGCCAGGTGCCTGGAGACTTTACAGAGGAGGAGATTAGTGGCTCACAGAAAACGTTGCTGCTAAAAAAGCTCTAGTGCTTAAATAAAAAGAACCTTCACACCCACTATCCAGTCTCAGTGCTGACATGCCTCCCCAGCATAGCCATTCACTAGGAAGATCAGTGTGCTGCTGTTTCTTCACCCCAACTTGCCTAATTCCCTCTTGCAGCTGAGGACAGAGATTATGTGATCAATTAAAAAAAAGTTATTTATACCCATTACCCCAATTCATATCTTTATGCCACTTTATTTTCTATAGGTTATTTTTTGTGTCTTTTAAAGCAGGTGAGAAACTCTGTAACAATGTTTGTAACACTCTTTATATCCAGTCACCCAACCCCTCACTTAAGGACGCTATACTTGCCATAATTGGAAAACCAGTTATATATGTGGTATTCCTTGAGCAAGTGGTGGAAGATTGGGATGACAAGATATTCAGGCACATTTTGTTCCATACTGTATTTATCAAAGACTGCCAGAGAACCTGCATAGGAGTCAAAACTATTCAGTTATCTTTGTATAACACTGTTGAATCCAACATTGTTTTCTCATATTTTCTTGTGCATATTTGCCTTGTTTGAAATAGATTGTACTTTTAAATTCTGTTCAATGGGAGTGCCTGTATCCAAACCCATACTTTCTAATCTCTGTGTACATAATAATTCAGTTTTTAATCTCTTGTGATTCAACATCTCTTGTGATTCAACACCCATAGATGTAATAGATGATGTGTTGGAGCAGCTTCAGCTGTCTCCACAACACCACTATCTTGCACAATTTTCAACATCTACAAGTGCTTCAAATAAATTCAAATGAGAAAACTGTGTTTTATCTAAAGATTCATCAAACTTTTTGATGAATGTTTTAATTCATCCTATGTAAAATCCACACCTAACAACAATTTTCAAAACATTATTACAAAAAAAAATAATTCTTTTTGTTACTCTGGGGTTGATTTACTAAAACTGGAGAGTTCAAAATCTGATGCAGCTCTGGAAACTAATTAGATTCCAGGTTTTTTTTTGTCAAAGCTTAACTGAAGAAGCTGACATTAAAACCTGATTTGATACCATGCTGCAACAAATTTTGCACTCTCCAGTTTTAATAAATCAACCCCTCTGTGTCAATTGTTCTGAATAGCTATGTGATGTAGAGTGCTTTCACACTTGCACATGCACACTGTTTTCAATTAGACGCAAGAACTCTGCATCCAGGGCCAATCACATGTAATCATATGTGATCCCTGCATGATGGATTACATGTGAATGGCCATGGTTAGCTGCAGGAGCCAGCAGCCAGTTCTAATATCTAATTGAATGCAGAGTGCATTCATAGGTGTGAATGCACCCCTAAGTTTTTCTATGGATCTCCTAGTTGTTGTTTTGTTTGTGATTTTGTACATTTGTCCCTGTTTGTTTCGCAAATTATTATATTTTTTACATTTTTAACCCTCATAGTCTAAATCATATGGGATTGTCTCTCTCATGTTTCTCAGAAACAATTCTTGAGCTTTCCTTGGAATTCTGATTTTGAGAAGGAAGACAGCTCTGGCAGCCCACATATTTGTACATTAAAGAGTATTGAAACCAGTGGCTCAGCATAACAGACAGATAATTATTAATTATAATTAGTATTTTACAAATGGATAAAAGCAATGACAATCCCCCAAATTTCTGTTATAGATTTCCTTTAAACATAGTTTATATTATGTTTCAAGAAACTTGGACGTACCTGTCAGTACAGTGCACAAATGTTACCAAGACAAATTAAGACTTGAAGAGTAACTTGTCATGTCATGCCATGTATGTGATTACCCTAAGCAAACTCACTATAGACCATTTCACTCACATACAATTAAACAATTTTTGATTCTTTTCAAATCAGCAGTTTACTGGTTTGTCACTTGGAAAAAAAACACAGAAAACTTAATTTGTTGTTCGAGAATTCACTGTGTGCTAAAAGTGTAAAGGAATTAATACTGATTAAAGGAGAGCATATTCATAGACTTATACTGAATTATGCAGTGTCACTTACAACAGCACAATAGCACTGAGGTCATGTAAACACAGTCTTTATGTAATAAGCTTGGTAATCTATCTGCCATTTAAAGTATTGGTTGTAAGGCTAAATAAATGGTAAAGTATCAGTATTACTTCTGACAGTGGCAATACGAGTAGGAAATCATGCATGGTTGTTATTGCATTATCCTTGTGTTCCTTTTCTACTGGATTAAAAATAAAAAAAGAATTAAGCACACTTAAGGCTCTGTTCAGATATGTGCATGTGTGTTTGTACATGCATGGCAGCCCATTCATTTCAATAGGATGTCTTAACCACGAAAAAAGGTTGGAAAAAAATCTTAACCCTTTTTAGAAATCCCGCCGCGCTAAATCACATTGTCCTAGCTACGGCATCAAATTGTAAGCTCACAGGAAATTGTGATGCGGCTGATGATATGTGGGGGTGCCATTTAGAATTAATAGCACCCCAGCGCATCTGCTAAAATGCAGTGCATTTCTCTGTGGGTTGGAAATACGTGTAATTTTCCCCACTCGCAAAAATGTGAACCTAGCATAAAGATAACATTTCAGTTCATTAAATAGGTTTTGTAAAATCAAGTGCTTTCAGATAACATTCCAAACAGCTATAGTAGCCAGTACAGCAGGAATCATTTTATTTATGTGCACTGAGATTTAATGTTGAGGGATCGTTGTTCAGGCAGTGCAAAGATATGGCATAGGACATGTTTGGAACCAATGAAATAAATATCTATTGTAGGTAGTATTGTTGGTTGTTTAAGGTATGGTTTGTCTTTGGTTAAAGGCTAAATTTATGGGGAATACTGGGGTAAGTTTGAAAGTTAGGGTTAAGTGTTAGTGGAGGGCTCATGTTGAAGCCTACATTTACTTACTGTTCATAAAAACATAATACAAAAGAAGCACAAGAGATATTACGGTACCTACCTTCAGTGTCATGTGTCCCTTGTGCTTCTGTCTTCTAGTTCAGTAGAAATCTTCAAACTTCTGATACATCTACACCATCTCTGCCATAATATTAGAGCTGACACAGGCTCTCATCAAGAGTGTCTGACCATGGCCGCCTCCATTCATAAAAGCTGTTACTACAGCTTTTATGAATGAAACATGATCTATTAATGAAAGAAGCAGACCATTCAGCCATCCTCCCTTTCTCCATTCACAGATCATGTTTCATTCATAGAAGCTATGTTAACTGCTCTTATGAATGGAGCCAGGCATAGTCAGACACTATTGATGAGAGCCTGTGTCAGTTCCTCAGTTCTATTAAGCTCCATTGCATCAGAAGATTACGACATCAGGGATGTTGGGGGGGGTAGCATCAAAGAAAAATTATTACTACTGAAGTAGAAAACAGAAACACAAGGAACAAATCAAACTGGAGGTAAGTAATGTTCCTAGTGCTGATGTTTTTTTTAAGTAGGAAAACTAAGCTCCAACATGAGACCCTCTCCAACACTTTATTTAACCCTAACTCTAAAATGTACCCTTATATTCCCCACAAAGCCTCATTAAGTTAACTTAAGCTTTAATGTTTAAAGGGACAACTTTGTGATTCAATATGGGTACAAAAGTGTCACATAAGTTAGTATTCTTTGTCCATAATAATGAAGTAAACTTTCAACAATACAAATAGAGATGAGGGAAGTATTCAAAAATTCGATTCGGCTGATTCGGCGAATTCGAGGAATAAATTTGATTCGATGCGAATTTAACTTATAAAAAGGGTGTTTCTAGGCTTCAGAGAGCCTTTATATTAGTGCAGAACACTGTACCTTTAATTTAAATGCCCTTGGAGTCTGCTGGGGAAGAGAAATAATACTGTCAGTCAGTATGACATGCAGATGAGTGCCGTCGATCTTAGAATCACCGCACACTTCACTCATTTGGGCAGTCACGGGGCCAAAACCAGAGTGTGGAGCCACAGTGTGGCGGAGGAGGCAGCAGCAATGGGAGGCCATACAGCACCCTATGACAAAATGGAACCCACCAGCAGTGTGAGGAGACCTGAAAGTGGCACATGGCAGAGTGTGGCGATGGAGACAGCAGCAATGGGAGGCCGTACAGGGACCCATGAGACACTCTGGACCTGGCAGCAGCATGAGGAGGCGGTACGGGGGCCCATGGCAGATTACGGGCCTGGCAGCAGCAATGGGAGGCCCGTAATCTGCCAGCACCCTATGACAAAATGGAACACACCAGCAGTGTGAAGAGACCTGAAAGTGGCACATGGCAGAGTGTGGCGATGGAGACAGCAGCAATGGGAGGCCGTACAGGGACCCATGAGAGACTCTGGACCTGGCAGCAGCATGAGGAGGCGGTACAGGGGCCCATGGCAGATTACGGGCCTGGCAGCAGCAATGGGAGGCCCGTAATCTGCCAGCACCCTATGACAAAATGGAACACACCAGCAGTGTGAGGAGACCTGAAAGTGGCACATGGCAGAGTGTGGCGATGGAGACAGCAGCAATGGGAGGCCGTACAGGGACCCATGACAGATTACGGGCCTGGCAGCAGCATGAGGAGGCGGAACAGGGGCCCATGACAGATTACGGGCCTGGCAGCAGCAATGGGAGGCCCGTAATCTGCCAGCACCCTATGACAAAATGGAACCCACCAGCAGTGTGAGGAGACCTGAAAGTGGCACATGGCAGAGTGTGGCGATGGAGACAGCAGCAATGGGAGGCCGTACAGGGACCCATGAGAGACTCTGGACCTGGCAGCAGCATGAGGAGGCGGTACAGGGGCCCATGGCAGATTACGGGCCTGGCAGCAGCAATGGGAGGCCCGTAATCTGCCAGCACCCTATGACAAAATGGAACCCACCAGCAGTGTGAGGAGACCTGAAAGTGGCACATGGCAGAGTGTGGCGATGGAGACAGCAGCAATGGGAGGCCGTACAGGGACCCATGAGAGACTCTGGACCTGGCAGCAGCATGAGGAGGCGGTACGGGGGCCCATGGCAGATTATGGGCCTGGCAGCAGCAATGGGAGGCCCGTAATCTGCCAGCACCCTATGACAAAATGGAACACACCAGCAGTGTGAGGAGACCTGAAAGTGGCACATGGCAGAGTGTGGCGATGGAGACAGCAGCAATGGGAGGCCGTACAGGGACCCATGAGAGACTCTGGACCTGGCAGCAGCATGAGGAGGCGGTACGGGGGCCCATGGCAGATTACGGGCCTGGCAGCAGCAATGGGAGGCCGGTAATCTGCCAGCACCCTATGACAAAATGGAACCCACCAGCAGTGTGAGGAGACCTGAAAGTGGCACATGGCAGAGTGTGGCGATGGAGACAGCAGCAATGGGAGGCCGTACAGGGACCCATGACAGATTACGGGCCTGGCAGCAGCATGAGGAGGCGGTACAGGGGCCCATGACAGATTACGGGCCTGGCAGCAGCAATGGGAGGCCCGTAATCTGCCAGCACCCTATGACAAAATGGAACACACCAGCAGTGTGAGGAGACCTGAAAGTGGCACATGGCAGAGTGTGGCGATGGAGACAGCAGCAATGGGAGGCCGTACAGGGACCCATGAGAGACTCTGGACCTGGCAGCAGTATGAGGAGGTGGTACAGGGGCCCATGGCAGATTACGGGCCTGGCAGCAGCAATGGGAGGCCCGTAATCTGCCAGCACCCTATGACAAAATGGAACCCACCAGCAGTGTGAGGAGACCTGAAAGTGGCACATGGCAGAGTGTGGCGATGGAGACAGCAGCAATGGGAGGCCGTACAGGGACCCATGAGAGACTCTGGACCTGGCAGCAGCATGAGGAGGTGGTACGGGGGCCCATGGCAGATTACGGGCCTGGCAGCAGCAATGGGAGGCCGGTAATCTGCCAGCACCCTATGACAAAATGGAACCCACCAGCAGTGTGAGGAGACCTGAAAGTGGCACATGGCAGAGTGTGGCGATGGAGACAGCAGCAATGGGAGGCCGTACAGGTACCCATGACAGATTACGGGCCTGGCAGCAGCATGAGGAGGCGGTACAGGGGCCCATGACAGATTACGGGCCTGGCAGCAGCAATGGGAGGCCCGTAATCTGCCAGCACCCTATGACAAAATGGAACACACCAGCAGTGTGAGGAGACCTGAAAGTGGCACATGGCAGAGTGTGGCGATGGAGACAGCAGCAATGGGAGGCCGTACAGGGACCCATGAGAGACTCTGGACCTGGCAGCAGCATGAGGAGGCGGTACAGGGGCCCATGGCAGATTACGGGCCTGGCAGCAGCAATGGGAGGCCCGTAATCTGCCAGCACCCTATGACAAAATGGAACCCACCAGCAGTGTGAGGAGACCTGAAAGTGGCACATGGCAGAGTGTGGCGATGGAGACAGCAGCAATGGGAGGCCGTACAGGGACCCATGAGAGACTCTGGACCTGGCAGCAGCATGAGGAGGCGGTACAGGGGCCCATGGCAGATTACGGGCCTGGCAGCAGCAATGGGAGGCCCGTAATCTGCCAGCACCCTATGACAAAATGGAACACACCAGCAGTGTGAGGAGACCTGAAAGTGGCACATGGCAGAGTGTGGCGATGGAGACAGCAGCAATGGGAGGCCGTACAGGGACCCATGAGAGACTCTGGACCTGGCAGCAGCATGAGGAGGTGGTACAGGGGCCCATGGCAGGTTACGGGCCTGGCAGCAGCAATGGGAGGCCCGTAATCTGCCAGTACCCTATGACAAAATGGAACCCACCAGCAGTGTGAGGAGACCTGAAAGTGGCACATGGCAGAGTGTGGCGATGGAGACAGCAGCAATGGGAGACCGTACAGGGACCCATGACAGATTACGGGCCTGGCAGCAGCATGAGGAGGCGGTACAGGGGCCCATGACAGATTACGGGCCTGGCAGCAGCAATGGGAGGCCCGTAATCTGCCAGCACCCTATGACAAAATGGAACCCACCAGCAGTGTGAGGAGACCTGAAAGTGGCACATGGCAGAGTGTGGCGATGGAGACAGCAGCAATGGGAGGCCGTACAGGGACCCATGAGAGACTCTGGACCTGGCAGCAGCATGAGGAGGCGGTACAGGGGCCCATGGCAGATTACGGGCCTGGCAGCAGCAATGGGAGGCCCGTAATCTGCCAGCACCCTATGACAAAATGGAACACACCAGCAGTGTGAGGAGACCTGAAAGTGGCACATGGCAGAGTGTGGCGATGGAGACAGCAGCAATGGGAGGCCGTACAGGGACCCATGAGAGACTCTGGACCTGGCAGCAGCATGAGGAGGCGGTACGGGGGCCCATGGAAGATTACGGGCCTGGCAGCAGCAATGGGAGGCCCGTAATCTGCCAGCACCCTATGACAAAATGGAACCCACCAGCAGTGTGAGGAGACCTGAAAGTGGCACATGGCAGAGTGTGGCGATGGAGACAGCAGCAATGGGAGGCCGTACAGGGACCCATGACAGATTACGGGCCTGGCAGCAGCATGAGGAGGTGGTACAGGGGCCCATGACAGATTACGGGCCTGGCAGCAGCAATGGGAGGCCCGTAATCTGCCAGCACCCTATGACAAAATGGAACACACCAACAGTGTGAGGAGACCTGAAAGTGGCACATGGCAGAGTGTGGCGATGGAGACAGCAGCAATGGGAGGCCGTACAGGGACCCATGAGAGACTCTGGACCTGGCAGCAGCATGAGGAGGCGGTACAGGGGCCCATGGCAGATTACGGGCCTGGCAGCAGCAATGGGAGGCCCGTAATCTGCCAGCACCCTATGACAAAATGGAACCCACCAGCAGTGTGAGGAGACCTGAAAGTGGCACATGGCAGAGTGTGGCGATGGAGACAGCAGCAATGGGAGGCCGTACAGGGACCCATGAGAGACTCTGGACCTGGCAGCAGCATGAGGAGGCGGTACAGGGGCCCATGGCAGATTACGGGCCTGGCAGCAGCAATGGGAGGCCCGTAATCTGCCAGCACCCTATGACAAAATGGAACCCACCAGCAGTGTGAGGAGACCTGAAAGTGGCACATGGCAGAGTGTGGCGATGGAGACAGCAGCAATGGGAGGCCATACAGGGACCCATGAGAGACTCTGGACCTGGCAGCAGCATGAGGAGGTGGTACAGGGGCCCATGACAGATTACGGGCCTGGCAGCAGCAATGGGAGGCCCGTAATCTGCCAGCACCCTATGACAAAATGGAACACACCAGCAGTGTGAGGAGACCTGAAAGTGGCACATGGCAGAGTGTGGCGATGGAGACAGCAGCAATGGGAGGCCGTACAGGGACCCATGAGAGACTCTGGACCTGGCAGCAGCATGAGGAGGCGGTACAGGGGCCCATGGCAGATTACGGGCCTGGCAGCAGCAATGGGAGGCCCGTAATCTGCCAGCACCCTATGACAAAATGGAACACACCAGCAGTGTGAGGAGACCTGAAAGTGGCACATGGCAGAGTGTGGCGATGGAGACAGCAGCAATGGGAGGCCGTACAGGGACCCATGACAGATTACGGGCCTGGCAGCAGCATGAGGAGGCGGAACAGGGGCCCATGACAGATTACGGGCCTGGCAGCAGCAATGGGAGGCCCGTAATCTGCCAGCACCCTATGACAAAATGGAACCCACCAGCAGTGTGAGGAGACCTGAAAGTGGCACATGGCAGAGTGTGGCGATGGAGACAGCAGCAATGGGAGGCCGTACAGGGACCCATGAGAGACTCTGGACCTGGCAGCAGCATGAGGAGGCGGTACAGGGGCCCATGGCAGATTACGGGCCTGGCAGCAGCAATGGGAGGCCCGTAATCTGCCAGCACCCTATGACAAAATGGAACCCACCAGCAGTGTGAGGAGACCTGAAAGTGGCACATGGCAGAGTGTGGCGATGGAGACAGCAGCAATGGGAGGCCGTACAGGGACCCATGAGAGACTCTGGACCTGGCAGCAGCATGAGGAGGCGGTACAGGGGCCCATGGCAGATTATGGGCCTGGCAGCAGCAATGGGAGGCCCGTAATCTGCCAGCACCCTATGACAAAATGGAACACACCAGCAGTGTGAGGAGACCTGAAAGTGGCACATGGCAGAGTGTGGCGATGGAGACAGCAGCAATGGGAGGCCGTACAGGGACCCATGAGAGACTCTGGACCTGGCAGCAGCATGAGGAGGCGGTACGGGGGCCCATGGCAGATTACGGGCCTGGCAGCAGCAATGGGAGGCCGGTAATCTGCCAGCACCCTATGACAAAATGGAACCCACCAGCAGTGTGAGGAGACCTGAAAGTGGCACATGGCAGAGTGTGGCGATGGAGACAGCAGCAATGGGAGGCCGTACAGGGACCCATGACAGATTACGGGCCTGGCAGCAGCATGAGGAGGCGGTACAGGGGCCCATGACAGATTACGGGCCTGGCAGCAGCAATGGGAGGCCCGTAATCTGCCAGCACCCTATGACAAAATGGAACACACCAGCAGTGTGTGGAGACCTGAAAGTGGCACATGGCAGAGTGTGGCGATGGAGACAGCAGCAATGGGAGGCCGTACAGGGACCCATGAGAGACTCTGGACCTGGCAGCAGTATGAGGAGGTGGTACAGGGGCCCATGGCAGATTACGGGCCTGGCAGCAGCAATGGGAGGCCCGTAATCTGCCAGCACCCTATGACAAAATGGAACCCACCAGCAGTGTGAGGAGACCTGAAAGTGGCACATGGCAGAGTGTGGCGATGGAGACAGCAGCAATGGGAGGCCGTACAGGGACCCATGAGAGACTCTGGACCTGGCAGCAGCATGAGGAGGTGGTACGGGGGCCCATGGCAGATTACGGGCCTGGCAGCAGCAATGGGAGGCCCGTAATCTGCCAGCACCCTATGACAAAATGGAACCCACCAGCAGTGTGAGGAGACCTGAAAGTGGCACATGGCAGAGTGTGGCGATGGAGACAGCAGCAATGGGAGGCCGTACAGGTACCCATGACAGATTACGGGCCTGGCAGCAGCATGAGGAGGCGGTACAGGGGCCCATGACAGATTACGGGCCTGGCAGCAGCAATGGGAGGCCCGTAATCTGCCAGCACCCTATGACAAAATGGAACCCACCAGCAGTGTGAGGAGACCTGAAAGTGGCACATGGCAGAGTGTGGCGATGGAGACAGCAGCAATGGGAGGCCGTACAGGGACCCATGAGAGACTCTGGACCTGGCAGCAGCATGAGGAGGCGGTACAGGGGCCCATGGCAGATTACGGGCCTGGCAGCAGCAATGGGAGGCCCGTAATCTGCCAGCACCCTATGACAAAATGGAACACACCAGCAGTGTGAGGAGACCTGAAAGTGGCACATGGCAGAGTGTGGCGATGGAGACAGCAGCAATGGGAGGCCGTACAGGGACCCATGAGAGACTCTGGACCTGGCAGCAGCATGAGGAGGCGGTACGGGGGCCCATGGCAGATTACGGGCCTGGCAGCAGCAATGGGAGGCCCGTAATCTGCCAGCACCCTATGACAAAATGGAACCCACCAGCAGTGTGAGGAGACCTGAAAGTGGCACATGGCAGAGTGTGGCGATGGAGACAGCAGCAATGGGAGGCCGTACAGAGACCCATGACAGATTACGGGCCTGGCAGCAGCATGAGGAGGCGGTACAGGGGCCCATGACAGATTACGGGCCTGGCAGCAGCAATGGGAGGCCCGTAATCTGCCAGCACCCTATGACAAAATGGAACACACCAACAGTGTGAGGAGACCTGAAAGTGGCACATGGCAGAGTGTGGCGATGGAGACAGCAGCAATGGGAGGCCGTACAGGGACCCATGAGAGACTCTGGACCTGGCAGCAGCATGAGGAGGCGGTACAGGGGCACATGGCATATTACGGGCCTGGCAGCAGCAATGGGAGGCCCGTAATCTGCCAGCACCCTATGACAAAATGGAACCCACCAGCAGTGTGAGGAGACCTGAAAGTGGCACATGGCAGAGTGTGGCGATGGAGACAGCAGCAATGGGAGGCCGTACAGGGACCCATGAGAGACTCTGGACCTGGCAGCAGCATGAGGAGGCGGTACAGGGGCCCATGGCAGATTACGGGCCTGGCAGCAGCAATGGGAGGCCCGTAATCTGCCAGCACCCTATGACAAAATGGAACCCACCAGCAGTGTGAGGAGACCTGAAAGTGGCACATGGCAGAGTGTGGCGATGGAGACAGCAGCAATGGGAGGCCATACAGGGACCCATGAGAGACTCTGGACCTGGCAGCAGCATGAGGAGGTGGTACAGGGGCCCATGACAGATTACGGGCCTGGCAGCAGCAATGGGAGGCCCGTAATCTGCCAGCACCCTATGACAAAATGGAACCCACCAGCAGTGTGAGGAGACCTGAAAGTGGCACATGGCAGAGTGTGGCGATGGAGACAGCAGCAATGGGAGGCCGTACAGGGACCCATGAGAGACTCTAGACCTGGCAGCAGCATGAGGAGGCGGTACAGGGGCCCATGGCAGATTACGGGCCTGGCAGCAGCAATGGGAGGCCCATAATCTGCCAGCACCCTTTGACAAAATGGAACCCACCAGCAGTGTGAGGAGACCTGAAAGTGGCACATGGCAGAGTGTGGCGATGGAGACAGCAGCAATGAGAGGCCGTACAGGGACCCATGAGAGACTCTGGACCTGGCAGCCGCATGAGGAGGCGGTACAGGGGCCCATGGCAGATTACAGGCCTGGCAGCAGCAATGGGAGGTCCGTAATCTGCCAGCACCCTATGACAAAATGGAACACACCAGCAGTGTGAGGAGACCTGAAAGTGGCACATGGCAGAGTGTGGCGATGGAGACAGCAGCAATGGGAGGCCGTACAGGGACCCATGAGAGACTCTGGACCTGGCAGCAGCATGAGGAGGCGGTACAGGGGCCCATGGCAGATTACGGGCCTGGCAGCAGCAATGGGAGGCCCGTAATCTGCCTGCACCCTATGACAAAATGGAACCCACCAGCAGTGTGAGGAGACCTGAAGGTGGCACATGGCAGAGTGTGGCGATGGAGACAGCAGCAATGGGAGGCCGTACAGGGACCCATGAGAGACTCTGGACCTGGCAGCAGCATGAGGAGGCGGTACAGGGGCCCATGGCAGATTACGGGCCTGGCAGCAGCAATGGGAGGCCCGTAATCTGCCAGCACCCTATGACAAAATGGAACCCACCAGCAGTGTGAGGAGACCTGAAAGTGGCACATGGCAGAGTGTGGCGATGCAGACATGGGCCCCCTGACCACGCTTGACTTTCTGGCCACATAGTCGACATACGGCTACGTTTACTTTCTCGGGCGGCTTGACGAAAAATTGCCACACCGCCGAGTAGGAAACTTTGCCCCCGCTACTCCTCACTGGCTGACTGCTACTTCCTCCGTGCACACCGGCACCACTACTGGCCGTGGTGGTAGGCTACAGTGGAGCTGGTGCTCTACTCCGTGGCCATTTGCCTCCACTGACACTGCTGCGACCCTGCTGCCTCCTGGGCAACCCACCGACTGTTTTGCTCGCTGCCAAGCTGGCACCCTCTTCTCCTGATGATGCGGAAGCAATAGCCTGATGACGACGAGGCTGCCAAGTGCGATCAGCCTCATCATCATCAATTAGGGTCTCCGCCTCACTACTAGCCCCCTCGGCTGCGTGTGGGTCAGGAGACAGACCTGTCTCTAGACCGGCTACCGAGCAACTCTCCTCGCCAGTACTTCTTCGCCTGGCTGCTGAAGAGGCGGATGTCTCCCCCCGTTCCTGACCGCCCTCTGTTAGCTCTTCCTCATTGTACAGTGGGGCTGAGCCCACGGCATGCGATACTTTGCTTGGTGAGGGAACACCAAAGGACAGGGGCAGGTAGAGGACACTTGATTTCAGTGGGCTTGCTCCCGGGCCATGCCAACTAACGGTTGTGTCTGACGTACCCACCGACCGTTGGCTGTAGGTGTCAGAGGTGACCTGGGAAGAGGAAGACAACCGAGCCAACCAATCGATGACGGCAGGGTTGTCGTTGGAGACACGACCGCTGGATGACACCGGGAGCACTGGCCTCTGGCTGCGACTAGTGCTGCCTCGACCCCTTCCTCTGCTGCCACGTCTGCTCGCTCCTAAAACATTGCCTCCTCTGCCACTCCTCTGCGTGTTGTCTGACATACTCTTTAATTCAACGATTCTGTGTCCCTGAGTAACAATTCTGTGTCCCTCAGTAACAATTCTGTGTCTGTCCCTGAGTAACAATTCTGTGTCCCTGAGTAACAATTCTGTGTCCCTCAGTAACAATTCTGTGTCCCTCAGTAACAATTCTGTGTCCCTCAGTAACAATTCTGTGTCTGTCCCTGAGTAACAATTCTGTGTCCCTCAGTAACAATTCTGTGTCCCTCAGTAACAATTCTGTGTCCCTCAGTAACAATTCTGTGTCTGTCCCTCAGTAACAATTCTGTGTCCCTCAGTAACAATTCTGTATCCCTGAGTAACAATTCTGTGTCCCTGAGTAACAATTCTGTGTCCCTCAGTAACAATTCTGTGTCTGTCCCTGAGTAACAATTCTGTGTCCCTGAGTAACAATTCTGTGTCCCTCAGTAACAATTCTGTGTCCCTCAGTAACAATTCTGTTTCCCTCAGTAACAATTCTGTGTCTGTCCCTGAGT
Source organism: Staurois parvus (assembly GCF_062004578.1). NCBI lineage: Eukaryota > Metazoa > Chordata > Amphibia > Anura > Ranidae > Staurois > Staurois parvus. The sequence goes on from NW_028318272.1 coordinate 1,507,815, forward strand.
AACAATTCTGTGTCCCTCAGTAACAATTCTGTGTCCCTGAGTAACAATTCTGTGTCCCTGAGTAACAATTCTGTGTCCCTCAGTAACAATTCTGTGTCCCTCAGTAACAATTCTGTGTCTGTCCCTGAGTAACAATTCTGTGTCCCTGAGTAACAATTCTGTGTCCCTCAGTAACAATTCTGTGTCCCTCAGTAACAATTCTGTGTCCCTCAGTAACAATTCTATGTCTGTCCCTGAGTAACAATTCTGTGTCCCTCAGTAACAATTCTGTGTCCCTCAGTAACAATTCTGTGTCTGTCCCTGAGTAACAATTCTGTGTCCCTGAGTAACAATTCTGTGTCCCTGAGTAACAATTCTGTGTCCCTCAGTAACAATTCTGTGTCCCTGAGTAACAATTCTGTGTCCCTGAGTAACAATTCTGTGTCCCTCAGTAACAATTCTGTGTCCCTCAGTAACAATTCTGTGTCTGTCCCTGAGTAACAATTCTGTGTCCCTGAGTAACAATTCTGTGTCCCTCAGTAACAATTCTGTGTCCCTCAGTAACAATTCTGTGTCCCTCAGTAACAATTCTGTGTCTGTCCCTGAGTAACAATTCTGTGTCCCTCAGTAACAATTCTGTGTCCCTCAGTAACAATTCTGTGTCTGTCCCTGAGTAACAATTCTGTGTCCCTCAGTAACAATTCTGTGCCCCTCAGTAACAATTCTGTGTCTGTCCCTGAGTAACAATTCTGTGTCCCTGAGTAACAATTCTGTGTCCCTGAGTAACAATTCTGTGTCCCTCAGTAACAATTCTGTGTCCCTCAGTAACAATTCTGTGTCTGTCCCTGAGTAACAATTCTGTGTCCCTGAGTAACAATTCTGTGTCCCTCAGTAACAATTCTGTGTCCCTCAGTAACAATTCTGTGTCCCTCAGTAACAATTCTGTGTCTGTCCCTGAGTAACAATTCTGTGTCCCTGAGTAACAATTCTGTGTCCCTCAGTAACAATTCTGTGTCTGTCCCTGAGTAACAATTCTGTGTCCCTGAGTAACAATTCTGTGTCCCTCAGTAACAATTCTGTGTCCCTCAGTAACAATTCTGTGTCCCTCAGTAACAATTCTGTGTCTGTCCCTGAGTAACAATTCTGTGTCCCTCAGTAACAATTCTGTGTCCCTCAGTAACAATTCTGTGTCTGTCCCTGAGTAACAATTCTGTGTCCCTGAGTAACAATTCTGTGTCCCTCAGTAACAATTCTGTGTCCCTCAGTAGCAATTCTGTGTCCCTCAGTAACAATTCTGTGTCTGTCCCTGAGTAACAATTCTGTGTCTGTCCCTGAGTAACAATTCAGTGTCTGTCCCTGAGTAACAATTCAGTGTCTGTCCCTGAGTAACAATTCTGTGTCCCTCAGTAACAATTCTGTGTCCCTCAGTAACAATTCTGTGTCCCTCAGTAAAAATTCTGTGTCTGTCCCTGAGTAAAAATTCTGTGTCTGTCCCTGAGTAACAATTCTGTGTCTGTTCCTGAGTAACAATTCTGTGTCTGTCCATGAGTAACAATTCTGTGTCTCTCAGTAACAATTCTGTGTCCCTCAGTAACAATTCTGTGTCTGTCCCTGAGTAACAATTCTGTGTCTGTCCCTGAGTAACAATTCTGTGTCTGTCCCTGAGTAACAATTCTGTGTCTGTCCCTGAGTAACAATTCTGTGTCCCTCAGTAACAATTCTGTGTCCCTCAGTAACAATTCTGTGTCTGTCCCTGAGTAACAATTCTGTGTCTGTCCCTGAGTAACAATTCTGTGTCTGTCCCTGAGTAACAATTCTGTGTCCCTAAGTAACGGTTCTGTGTCCCTAAGTAACGGTTCTGTGTCCCTAAGTAACGATTCTGTGGCCCAGCTCTGTCCCTCAATACAGACAGGTGGTCTGTCTCTCTTGAATGACTGGAGGCTAATGGAGAATTCTAAAATGGCCGCAATTTATAGCTCGACCATTACACAGTGCTGGCTGGCTGGCTGCTGATTGGCTAATGCGATCACATGTCATGAATGAATGCATTATGGGTCAGCGCGCCTTGTCTGCGCGCCTTCCCAGAGATCCCCGCTCCGTCGCCGCACATGTTGCCGCCATTTTTGGAAAAATTTCGATTCGCGCATCCGAAGTCTGCTAATTTTCGGATTCGAAATTTTCCTAATATTCGAAACGAATTCCACTTCGCCAAGTTCGATTCGCTCATCTCTAAATACAAACAAAAGAAATAAACATGAGAATGCCTAAACATTTGTAATTGTAACAATTTTCTGGGCAAAATAGTGCATTATCTGACAGCAATGCAGGGGTGTCAATCTTTTTGGCCATGACTGTATACTTCAATCTGTTTGTGTCTTGTTCTGCATCTTTTTTTGATGGAATTGGAATAACCAGCATACAGTGTCCAGGTTCGGTATCTCAGTACCTGTAATCTGTTGTGCTGTTGTTTCTACTCGGGACAAATTTTTCTTTGTCTCTACCATGCAGCTGGCACACCACACTGTATCACAGTGGAGGAGAATGCTCTCTATGGTACAATGATAGAACTTCACCAGAAGCTTTAAAGGATTTCTGACCTGTTTATGTCTCCTAAGAAAGAACAGCCTTTGTTCTGCCTCCTTCGCCAGGTGGGAGGTGTGGAGGAACCATGGCAATTCCTCTTCTGTATTTATGTGCAGGAGGCAATGAGTGGTCTTCCTGAATCTCCTGCAGCCCATTATTATTCCCTTTCTAGTGAGTTGTATTTAGTGTTAGGTTGTTTTCTGTGCACCGCTCAAAAAGTTGTTAAACGTCTTCTATATAGGCTCATTATTTTCCTGTATAAGTTCGATTAGAGTATTATCATCTGCAAACTTCACTACGATATTAGAGGCATTCATAGGGATGCAGTGATAGGTAAACAGTGTTAGAGTGAGCACAGATGTTGTTTTCCCTTGTTGAGAAATTCACATTTTTTTAGGTTTTAGGATATAGTGTCTTCAGCTCTGTGTGATTAAAGACTCCAGCCACAATCATAACCTCTATGGATATGTATTATGGAAGGTAATAGCACCACATATAAGAAAACAACTTTTAGCACCACATAATTTCTCAAGAGATAGCTTAGTATTTGCATGTACTATATACACAGCAGTGATTATGACTGTAGTAAACTTCCTCTGTACAAAAAAGGTTTTCCATTTACAAATTTATTCTGGTAAGTTCAGTGAGCAACGTGTCTCAGCGATATTAGTAGTGGTGCATTGGCTATTATTCATATACAGACTCCTTCACCTCTGGACTTAACAGAGTCTACAGTCTTATCTGGTTGACAGAGCAGCCTGCTAATTTGATAGCTGCTTCAGAAATAGAGCTACCCAGTCTGGTAATCATCAGCCTGAGTTCATCAAGCTTTTTGGTGAATGATTAGGAGTCCTTCTGTGTGGATAAGCTGGTTGGCCTTCATTACTTCTCTGGTGAGATGGTAACATAATTCCAGTGGGCTTTACTGAGTGTAGAATATCTTGTGGAAAATAAGTTTAGGTTTTTGGAATGTGACTCTGATGTATATCCCTGATACTCAGCCATTCCTCATATCCGTAACATATACAGTGCTTGGCATAAATGAGTACACCCCAACAGATTTGTCAGAAAACCTTTACTTTCCTTTTAGAATCAACATTTTCTATGGGATACTATACTACAAAATACTCCCACAAATGTGGGCCATTGATTGAAAACAAGATATGTTAATTTGCACACACAAAAAAAGTATTTTTCCTAACAAATTAATTCAAGACCATAGTGCAAAAATGAATACACCCCAAAGAAAGTGTTAGAAACAAACTATATTTTAGAAAACAAAATCCTGACTAACAAGAATTCAACTACAGGTGAGTCTAATTATTCATTAAACATATGTCCAACAGACAGTTAATTATAAAAGGGTGTTACTTAAAGAAAACCCCTTCCCATTTCATGCTGTCAGCAATGGCACCACATGGAAGAGAAATGCTGCCAACTTGTTCATTCCATGCCTAGAAAACTTGATGCTGTCCTTACAAATCATGAAGGTCATACAAAATACTAGATGTAGTAGTTTTGTTGTGGGGTGTATTCATTTTTGCATCAATTAATTTAATTTAAGTAAAACTGAGGATTTTGTAATCTAAGTTATATTATTAACTTTACTTTCATGTAATTAGCTAAACCAATGTCCTATAAAACTTAGTTTTGTCAAAATTATGGAAATTGTTCCTGTGTTCATTGAAATATTGGTTTAAATCTTACTTTTTAAAAGGGGTATACGCATTTATGCTGAGCACTGTATGTGTTTTAGTTGCCTGTTTTGGAGCTGCATGCTCCACCATAGCATCTGTCAACTGTAAAAAAAGGAAACAATAAAATACAGTGAAGTGCTCCAATTACCACCTTAAACATGCATGAATTAACACTATATATCACATTATACCAACCAAATAAATACAGTGAATCAGAAAATAAATCAACATATACATGTGCAATTAAATCCTATATATACTGTATATTCGCATCCATGCCAAGTGAGCATATTTTTGCCTAATGAAAAGAAAGTGGTCATCCAAAATGTTCCACAGTCTGTGAATCAAAGCAAAACTTCCATGAAGTGATCATCAATCTTGTGAAAACATCTACACTCGTCAACCAAGTGTGCATTCAAGCTGTGCCCTCACCTCTTGTGTTGGACCTCAATAATAAAAAAAAGAAGTCTGATATTGCTTTAAGGAATCACCTCCACAACTCTCCTCAACACACAGTCGATTTGCTGGATAATAACAGCGGTACTGAGATTGGCTTTGTGAAATGATTATGCTTTTTTGTACACATCTAATTGAATGAATTTTTAGGCACTTTTTATCTAATAAAATGTTGCGCACTATGGCGCTTTCTATGTGTTTCTATATGAGTTTATGAACCCTTTGAAAGAAGAGATCTGTGTGGAGGAGGAGAGCTAAGGAGTTGATCTCTTAAAGCTATATCTGACCTCTTTATTGGTGGTCAAGTGCAGTGTTGTTAACCCCTTCCCTGCAAAAGTAGTTAGTGGCAGTCCTATTTACCTCCTCCCAGCATTGATGGGCAGTGACGATCAGTGGCAGTGCTGTTAAACCTTTCTACTTAACCCCCTTCTGTGTTTACTTTTCAGATTACACATTCCTGTGCCACCCTCTTCCTGATGAAGTTGGACCAGGACTGCACTTCTACTGCCAGGCAGAAATCACTCCACCTGACAATACTGGATATATTTCTGTTCTGGGTACAGTAACACAGAGAGCAACCTAGCGCCTAGCATTCCTATAAAGTGCCCAACATGTGGCAGGCCATAGAAATCAAAGCCAGCAAGCCAGATCAGGTTGTGTGTTGGGCACCACTGATATGGGAAATTAATAGTTCAATGATATGCATTAAATATGCAAAATTAAAAAAAATCTGGCTTTCCCTCGCCTAAACAGCACTGGCCTGTCATATTGGTCTCTGACACAACAAACATTTTTTTTTAATTTAGTTGTATATTTCTTGCTTCTTCCATAACCAACCACCAAAGAACAACCCAAATTAATTTATCCTGCTCCTGACAATCGCAGTGATACTACATACATATATGTTAGTTGTTGTTTGTACCCATAGTATGACCTAGAAACAATAGTGCTTATTTTGCTTTTTTTTTTTCCTGCCACTAATTGACACTGATACTAATTTAAAAATTAAAAAAAAAATCCTGACCAAAAAAATACTGACCCTGACCATTGACCCTGACCTTGACCCAAACACTAACCCTGGCACTGACCTATATAAAGCCTTGATCTAGATTTTTTTATTATTTTTTTCTTTTATTATTTTTATTCTTTTTTTTACAAACACTTTTTTTTTCTCTCTGAAAGGACAGAGAGAGATGCAATATATCTATCTCCTCCATTCAGAGAGAGAAAACAAGGGGGTGGGGGGACTTCCCAGTGACTGATCACTGTGATATCCAATCAGAGGCTTTAGACAATGGTGAACTGTCCCTTTAAATCTGAAGTACTCCAAGTGGATCAGTGTAATCACACTACTTCATACACATGTACGGTGCTCCTGTGTCACTCCTTAGTGTACATCCACCTCCAACACACTATTGCGCTCACCTCCAGGTTTGACCTGTAATGCCAGGTCAAACTATGCTTTTCCCTTTAACCCGGGAGGATATACTGGTACATAGATCTTCACCACCACCAGCACTTTAAACTCACCAGAACGCTTGCTAAGACCCCCCAGCCATCAGCTGCAAGCATTCTGGATTGTTTAAAGTGCTGACGGTGGTAAAGATCTATGTACCAGTATACATTATATTATATTATACATTACATTATATGCTAGCTGCACAATTTGTTTTATAGGAAGTTTTTTGCGCTGAGAATTTTTTATACAATCAGAGGCTTTCACAGCGATTCTGTGACCCTGATATTTACCCACATCTGATTGGAAGGTATTTTTAGAGATGAATCAAATGTTTGTTTAAGCGTTAACTGTACCTGCCCACCAGATGGCACTCTAAGACTAGAAATTTATATTTTAGGTCTTCTGGAAATAAAATTGTATTTATTTAACTTAACCCTATCTGGGACATTAATATTTTTTTATCCCCGGGTTAAATTTAAATATGTAATCCCCATCACAGTGTGGATAGGTGCAGTTCCTTTTGTATATAATTTTATCTATGGTATTAATCTTTAATGTGCTATCATTTTAATTGTGATAATTCTTAAGGATGCGTGATTTAACCAAAAATCTAATTTTTTGGTATTAATTATTAATCCTTAAAGGATATCTGGATAAATATTATATCTTCATTTTCATCCCACTCCTCAATCCATATATGAAAACACTCTTATTTTCTTATCTTAAGTATTATGATAATACATATACATGGTACTATATTCCTTGTCATCACTGAGTCCTTTAGATAGTAAGATGTCTTATATATGCATGATTTGAAAAGTGTTTTAACATTTTATAGTGATTATTTTCCAATAGTGTCCTTAAGGTATAACTGTTTCATTTTATCTTGCAAATTGTTCATAGTCAACCAGATCAATTGAATACATTCAGTTCATATTGATGAGTTCTTTCTGGATTTTTTTTTCTTTTTCCATTTGCCAAGAACTTACAGAGACCATTTTGTTAATTATTCCACGTATACCCTTTGGTTTGTTAGCATTTCTCGATGCTTGGACAATACAAGGACAGCTGTACAGGCAAAGAGTGTAGTTTCCTTGCTGTGAGATACTGCAAATAGATTTTGTCTTTCCCAGTTAAAAAACTGGTTGTTGCTTCAGTATCCCATCTATACATTGTCCAGGGACTGAATGACCTTGGTTGCAAGTGAGATGTACACAGACTTCTGTTGAAAATCAAACTCCCAGAGTTCTACATTTCTGAAATTAGTAATCACTTGATTCTGAGCTCATGAGAACACATGTGGTTTTGAGTTCATCTGAAGTTCACCATTGATATTTATTATTATTTATAATAATTAAAAATCCTGACAATACATTATGGCTAATGGATACACATCAAAGACACCTAGGTGTACTGCATCAAAAGCTGCCTGTAGAAGATAGCATGGAGAATGTTGGAGAAGTTATTTTAATCCTGTTGTAAGCAAAGTAATTGTTCTTGTTTGTAGCTTTCCTAAAAGTGTTGTTTTAGATGTTGTGTTAGAATGATCTTGAGTGGAGGGTCCTCCTTGAGAATAGGACAGTGTTATTAGGGATGTTTTTGATTTTGCTTTTAATGAGTTTTATATTCAACTTTTCCTTATTAAGTTTTCAAATAACAGGGTAGACAAGAATAGGGACAACCATAGGTTCACATTAGTACATGAGTGTACAAAGTTGGTATTGACTGAATAAGTAAATATCTAAGTGGTACAGTATTTCTTTCTGGGGAAGGGGGGGGGAGGGAGGTGGGGAGAGGAAGAGGAGAAGGGGAGGGAGTAGGGGGAAGGATAACTGTTGTAACTTAGTTATTCGCAACAGTGAAAATACCAGTCAAGTTAGCAAGGTTGTACTTACAAATCTAGTAACTTACTCCAAAAAGGTAAATGCCATCATACTTCAACTGTGCATTTAGGGTGAAGTGCCCATAGGTGCCAGGCTTTATAAAATTTGTTATATAATAAGTGGGAGATAAGAGAATCTCCTGTCCATGTCGCATTGGAAATTAAGATTGGCAATCACTCTCGTTAGGAAAGGGAACTCTGTGGTTTTCCATAAGCTAGTTATAATATTTTTAGCTGCATAGAGGAGGTGTATTATTATGTTATGAAGTTCTGGGGAAAATCTTTCAATGCCTATATGAAGCGCTAGGTCTGGGCTAGGGGGTATTACCATACCGGTAATTTCTGAGATTGTTTTAAATATATTGTTCCAATATGATCTGATGGATTTACAGGACCATATAATATGGAAAAGGGATCCTGTTTTCCCACATTGTCTCCAACTCTGTGGAGAAGTAGTTGGATAGATTCTGGTCAGTCTAATTGGGTTTAAATACCATTGGTGTAGTAGCTTAATACAAGATTCCCAATGAGCGGCACATTGAGATGCCTTATATGTGATGGTGAAGTTTCTCTTCCACATTTGGTCTGTGATCTTTTGGGAGAGAATGGCTTCCCAGTTGGATAGGGATGTTGTTTTAAAAGTGTGTTTTGCGTCCGTGAGTGTTGAGTAGAATAAAGATATGCCTTTGCCAGGGTACTTGGGTCTATTTAAGAAGTAGGATGCTGAGGAAGGAAGTGTAGTAGAAGCAGGGGATATTATTAGATTTCAAACAATGTGAGATTCAAAGGTATGTAAACTCATCTTTGGAGGGTAATTGTTAGGATCCGCCAGGTGGTGCCTCAGGCTGCCAACTGACAGACCTACCCAGAGCGTGGGGTCTAAGCCCAGGCTGTGCTTTCACCAGGGCCCCTGATGGTGGGGATGGACTTGAAACAGTCCCGGACCAGGTCACGACCTCTGAGCAGGCCCACCAGTGGCTGAGGAGACCTCTGGGGACGTATGCAGGTACCGGAGAGCCAGATGTGAAGCGGATGGCGGCCCCAGCAGGGTAGTAACGGATTGTGGTCCCGTGGGGGTAAGCGAGGTACAGAATCGGCGGGCAAAGAGTAGTCGGGTCACACACAGGGTCAGCAGGGTAAGTCAGTCCGTAGAATGGTCAGGGCAATCCCGGTCAATCACAGGAGCAGGCAGAGTAGTCAGGGCAATCTGAGTCAATCACAGGAGCAGGCAGCGTAGTCAGGGCAATCCGGGTCAATCACAGGGGCAGGCAGCGTAGTCAGGGTCAAACAGGGTCACTAGACAGGTGCAGGAACTCGGGAACATAGGAAGACCTTGCGGCAATTGCTGACAATGCAGGGCATCTTTAAATAGTGCGCCCTGCACTGTCATTGGCCGCCCAGGATGCGCCCCCAGGCTGTCATTGGCCGCCCGAGGCGCGCCCGCGGCTTCCACTGCGCATGCGCGGCGTCCTGTCATCTCCGGCTCGCCGGGACCTGGTGCCTGTGTCCCGGCGTGAGCCGCTGCCAGCGCGCATGCGCCGGCCGACGGGACGCCGCGATCCCTGACATTGCCCCCCCCTACGGGCACCCTCCGGGAGCCCCACTGATCTCTCCACCGCGGGTGGCCATGAAAGAATTCCTGGGTGAGCCTGGGGACGTGAACATTCTGGATGGGTTCCCAAGAGTTCTCCTCAGGGCCATAACCCTTCCATTTTATCAGGAACTGCGTCTGGCCCCCCCTCTTTCGACAACTGAGGATAGTCTCCACTTCATATTCCTCCTGGTCACCTATGGCGACTGCCTCGGGAGGTCTGGATTCACGGTCCGGGAAGGGGTCCGGTCTGGATGGCTTCAGGAGAGACACATGGAACACAGGATGTATCTTGAAGGTTCGCGGAAGCTCGAGTTCGTAGGCCACCTCATTGACTACTCGTTTTACCGGAAATGGGCCGATGTACTTGGGTCCCAGCTTCCTTGAAGGGCACAGCATCTTCAAGTTGGTTGTTGCCAGCCAGACCTGATCCCCTGGTTGAAGCAGTAACTCTCCTCTTCTTTTCCTGTCGAACGCCCTTTTACTGTCCTCTTGGGCTTTAGCGATGGTTTCCTGAAGCGTCTTGTTATTGACAGAAAAGAAGGTCAAGATGTCTTGAGACGCCGCTACCGGATTTTCAGGCATCAGATCAGGGAGGAATGTGGGATGATACCCGTAATTGGAAAAGAACGGGGATTGACCCGTAGCTGAGTGATTCGAGTTGTTGTACGAGAATTCTGCGGAAGGCAACAACGTCAGCCAGTCATCCTGAAGGTAGGATGTGTAGCATCGTAAGTACTGTTCCAGCGTTTGGTTGGTCCTCTCGGTTTGGCCGTTGGTCTGTGGATGGTAGGCGGATGAAAGCGACAGCTTGATTCCCAGCGCTTTACACAAGGCGTTCCAGAACCTGGAGGTGAATTGGACTACCCGATTCGACACTATATCTTCGGGAACCCCATGAAGCCTCACTACTTCCTTAATGAAGATCCGTGCCGTTTCTGGTGCTGATGGGGTCTTCTCCAGGGGTACAAAATGTGCCATCTTTGAGAAGCGGTCGACGATCACCATTATTGCAGTGTAGCCTTGGGATGGTGGGAGTTCGACCACAAAATCCATGGCAATCATCTGCCAGGCCCGTTTGGGTATAGCTAAAGGACGTAACAATCCCCATGCTCTACTCCTGGAGGGCTTGTTCCTTTGACAGGTGGGACAGGTCTGGACGTAACGCTCGCAATCCTGGATCATATCCGGGCACCAGAACGAGCGGCGTAGTAGTTCCAGAGTTTTCGTAACCCCGAAGTGACCCGCCATTGGATGGTCGAGGCAGTGCCCTAGGACCAAGGTTCGCACTTCTTCCGGGACCATGATCCGGTCTTCCTTCCAAAATAGCCCACCGTGGTTCTGGAGGGGCGACCCAGACGGAACTGGTAGTCCTACAGAAGCGTCGAGAAGTCGGGAGCGAAGCTCCGTTTGTAGAGCGAGGAAGCTTCCGGAAGGTAAGATGGTGTCAGGTACCACTGCGTCGTCGGGGTCCTCAAACATGCGGGACAGAGCGTCTGGTTTTGTATTCTTAGTACCGGGTCGGTACGTTATATGGAATGTAAATCGCGAAAAGAAAAGAGCCCATCTTGCCTGGCGAGGTCTCAGTCGTTTTGCCGTTCTTAAATATTCAAGGTTTTTGTGATCTGTGGATATTAGGATTGGGTGTGTGGCTCCTTCCAGTAAATACCTCCATTCTTCTAGAGCAGATTTAATGGCCAGGAGCTCCCGATCTCCAATGTCATAGTTACGTTCCACCGGTGTCAACTTCCTGGAGAAGAACGCCACAGGGTGCAGTAGTTCCTTGGTACCATTCCTTTGGGATAGCACCGCTCCTACCGCGTTTTCGGAGGCGTCCACTTCCAAAACATACGGGAGAGAAGAATCCGGATGGCAGAGAATGGGAGCTGAGGTGAACAATTTCTTGAGCTTTTCGAATGCCGTTTGAGCTTCGGGGGTCCACTTAAAGTGGACCCCTTGTTTCGTCAGTTGCGTGATGGGGGAGACCAGACCGGAGAAGTTCCTAACAAACTTTCTATAAAAGTTAGAAAAGCCGATGAAACGCTGTACCCCCTTTTTGTCGGCGGGAATTGGCCAATCTAAGATCGCCGTGACTTTCTGGGGATCCATCGCGACCCCCGCGGAAGAGAGAACCAGTCCCAAGAACGTGATTTCGCGCTGTTCGAAACAGCACTTTTCTGCCTTAGCGTATAGCCCGTGTTGACGCAGCCGTTCTAATACCCGTGACACGTGACCTCAATGAACCTCCAGTGAGGGGGAAAAAATTAGGATGTCATCCAAATAAACCACCACGAAAACATCGTTGATAAAGTGCTGGAAGGTTGCCGGTGCGTTACAGAGCCCAAATGGCATCACCAGATACTCATAGTGGCCGAATCTCGTGCGGAAAGCCGTCTTCCACTCATCCCCCTCCCTGATACGAACAAGGTTATAGGTCCCCCGCAGGTCTAATTTAGTAAATATCATTGCTGAACTCAATCTCTGGAGGAGCTCGGGGACTAGGGGTAAGGGATAACGATTCTTTACCGTTATTTTGTTCAGATCATGGTAGTCTATGCAGGGCCGTAATGACTTGTCCTTCTCTACGAAGAACAGCCCGGCCCCGGCTGGGGATGTGGATGGACGAATAAATCCCTTCCGAAGGTTTTCGTCAATGTATTCCCTTAGTACTCCCAATTCCGTTTCAGACAAAGGAAATATACGGCCGAACGAGATCTCAGACCCGGGTAGGAGGTCTATGGGGCAATCGTAGGAACGGTGCGGAGGAAGAATGTCAGCTCCTCGCTTACTGAACACGTCTAAGAAGTCATGGTAAGCCGGAGGAATAACCTGGGATAGATTGGTGTCGCCATCCAAGCACAGGAGGAACTGGGGAACCACGGATCCTGTGACGTGGCAGTGACTCAAACAGTAAGGTGACCAAAATTGAATGGTTCCCTTTTCCCAGTCAATCTGGGGGTTATGGGCCCACAGCCAAGGGAGCCCCAGAATGACTGGAAAAAGGGGAGATGCGATGGCATCCAAACGGAGGAACTCCTGGTGATGGTCTGCCATTGTGGTGAAAATGGGTGGTGTCTCCTGGTCCACCACCCCTGATTTTATACTGGACCCATCTGCCAAGAAGATGTTGAACCCCCTTTCTTTGGTCTGGAGAGGGATTTTTTGCCGGTGGGCAAAAATCAGATCGATAAAACAACTACAGGCTCCTGAGTCAACGATTGCGGTCACCGACAATGTTCCTCCGGGGAGCTGTAAAGACACAGGTATGGCCAGGTAACTTGAATGATCATCCCTTCCTGCAGGTAAAGTAAAAGAAAAAGACGTGGACTTACTCATTTTTGCAGGACAGGAGCGCACCTGGTGACCAGCTTCCCCGCAGTACAGACATAGGTTCTGTGACCGTCTCCTCTGACGTTCCTCGACCGATAAGTGGGAACGGGCCAGTCCCAGTTGCATGGGTTCCGGGTTGTCCCCTGATTCTGTGCTTCGCAGATGGCTCCCTGGGGCTGGAGCTGTGTCCCTTGGTGGAATCCATGCCACCTTTTGACCCTGGCTGCTCCTTTCCAGCCGACGTTCCCTTAGTCTTCGGTCAATTTGAATGGCTAACTCAGTCAGTTTTTCCAGGGAGTCAGGTAGGCCTACTCGTGCCAGTTCGTCTTTGAGAGACTCAGATAGCCCGATGCGGAACTGGTGACATAATGCCGCATCGTTCCATCTGGTGTCTCCCATGCAACGCCTAAAATCGGACGCGTATTCTTCGGCTGTCCGGCGGCCTTGCCGTAGAGAGTATAGGGTAGCCTCTGCGGAAGCAGCTCGCTGAGGGTCGTCATACAAAACAGCCATGGCCTGAAAGAACTCGGTCGCGGAGTCAAGATGGGGGTCGTGCTTCTCCATCAGGCGGTGAGCCCAATCCTGGGGCTCATCCTGAAGGAGAGAGACTATAAACCCCACCTTGACGGTCTCAGTGGTGAACGTGCGGGGCTGCAGGTCGAAATACAGGGTGCAAGCGTTCCGGAAGGCTCGGAAGCGGCTCCGGTCACCACGGAATCGCTCCGGCAGGGGAACACGGGGTTCAGGAGCTAGGGATGTGGCAACCGCTCCGGATGCCGGGGCAGCAGGAGGTTCTGCAGATGGAGGACTCTGAGCAGGGGGAGTCAGGGGGGCTAACAACTCCATGCGGTCCTCCAGTCGGGCGCAGCGACTGTGGAAATTCTGGAAAGCCTGGGTCAAAGTTGCCAGGTGCTGGCAAATATCCTCTAGGGACGCCGGTCCACTTTCTGGCTCTGTCATGGCCGCAAGGTACTGTTAGGATCTGCCAGGTGGTGCCTCAGGCTGCCAACTGACAGACCTACCCAGAGCGTGGGGTCTAAGCCCGGGCTGTGCTTTCACCAGGGCCCCTGATGGTGGGGATGGACTTGAAACAGTCCTGGACCAGGTCACGACCTCTGAGCAGGCCCACCAGTGGCTGAGGAGACCTCTGGGGATGTATGCAGGTACCGGAGAGCCAGATGTGAAGCGGATGGCGGCCCCAGCAGGGTAGTAACGGATCATTTTCCCGTGGGGGTAAGCGAGGTACAGAATCGGCGGGCAAAGAGTAGTCGGGTCACACGCAGGGTCAGCAGGGTAAGTCAGTCCGTAGAATGGTCAGGGCAATCCGGGTCAATCACAGGAGCAGGCAGAGTAGTCAGGGCAATCCGGGTCAATCACAGGAGCAGGCAGCGTAGTCAGGGCAATCCGGGTCAATCACAGGGGCAGGCAGCGTAGTCAGGGTCAAACAGGGTCACTAGACAGGTGCAGGAACTCGGGAACATAGGAAGACCTTGCGGCAATTGCTGACAGTGCAGGGCATCTTTAAATAGTGTGCCCTGCACTGTCATTGGCCGCCCAGGACGCGCCCCCGGGCTGTCATTGGCCGCCCGAGGCGCGCCCGCGGCTTCCACTGCGCATGCGCGGCGTCCTGTCATCTCCGGCTCGCCGGAACCTGGTGCCTGTGTCCCAGCGTGAGCCGTTGCCAGCGCGCATGCGCCGGCCGACAGGACGCCGCGATCCTTGACAGTAATGGATGTTTCTGCTGTAGTTGTGGAAATGTGATCAGTTTTTGGTGGGTGAAAAGATGAGGGATATATCTAGCTGTTCCCAAGGAGTTAAATTGATGTCTGGAATTAAGGTGGCGAGAGCTTGTTGAGAGGAATATGGATTTTGTTAGATTTAGGTAGGGGGTGTGATAATAATTTTAACCATGCATTTATCAAGGCTCTGATACAGGGGTATGTTATTATTAGAGGTTTTCTATCAGTGGAACAGAGTAGGAGATATGATTGCAGTGTGCTAGAGTAGTTGAGTTTCCAAAAGTGACCAATTTTTTTGTTCTGATGGATGCCACCAGAAATACATCTGGTCCAGTAGGGTAGCCAGGTAATATGTGTGTAGATGAGGGAGGTTTGTTCCCCCTTTATTGGAGGAGGAATAAGTAGGTTATTGGAGCATCTGGGTCGCTTAGAATCCCATAATAATATAAAAAGACATCTCTGTGCTGTGTGGAAGAAAGTCATAGGTATTGGTATGGGGAGAGTCCTATAGATATATAAGATTTTGAGGAGAATAATCATATTTAAAGCTGCAATGAGGCCCAATTTGGACAGAACAAATGTTCGTAGTGAGGATATTTCTCTAGGGAGGTTCTGGACAAATGTTTTATAGTTGTGTTCGTATAGTTGGGATGGAGATGGGGTTAGATTGATGCCAAGACATGGGATTGAGTGTTCTGTCCATATATAAGGTAACTCTTTTGGCAAATGGAGTTGGGCTCTTTTTGGTGTATACAGGTTGAAAATTAAGGATTTGAATTCATTAAATTTGTAGCATGATACACTAGCATAATGGTTTAGGAGTTCTCTTATCCTATAGAGGGATCTAGTTGGGTTTGTGACCATTAGGATGATATCATCAGCAAACAAACTTATCAGAGAATTTTAAACCTAGAGGGTCGTGTCTTATTTTCTCAGCAAACAGTTCTATTTACAACGCAAATATTAGAGGGGATAAAGGACACCCTTGTCTAGTCCCATTGGAAATATCAAATGGGCACGATAATATGCCATCTGTTAGGACTCTAGCTAATGAGGAGGAGTAGAAAGACATTATTGCTGATTGTATCCAACCTGTGATACCAAATTTTTGCAGGACTGCTTGCATAAACCCCCAATGGATGCGGTCAACGCCTTCTCTGCATCAAGGGAAAAGAGGAGAGTAGGCGTTTGGTGGATTTGAAGATTATGTATGAGTGAAATTAGGCACCTGGTGGCGTCAGGGGCTTGTCAGCCTGGTATAAAGCCTACTTGGTCAGGATGGATCAGAGAAGGTAGGATTGGTTGTAGTCTATGGTCTATGAGTTTAGCAAACAGTTTGATATCTGTATTAATGAGAGATATGGGTCTGTAATTTTGGACTTTTTGTGGGTCTTTCCCTGATTTAGGTATGGTCATTATGGTCGATTGTAGCATCTCTTTGGGTATAGAACCCTTCGAGGCTGCGTCATTGAAAAGGGTGGTTAGATGTGGGGAGAGGATATTAGTGAATTGTTTATAGAATTCGTTGGTATACCCATCGTTATCTGGTGACTTGTGGAGTGGTAGGGAACAAATCAAAGATTCAGTTTCGATGGCAGTAAATGGGTCAGAAATTCCTTGTAATTATTCTGTGGACAAAGTTGGGAGTTGAATTGATTTTAGAAAGGCCTGTGTACCCTCTGTGGAGGGTTTGGGGGTGTTGTGGTCATCTTGAAGATTACATAGGGTTTCGTAGAAGTCCGCAAATGAGTTTGCAATATCTAGGGGGTTAGATAAAGTTTTATTATTTTATTATGTATGAGCTGGATTCTGCAGCAGGGATGGAGCATCTATGTAGGGATGAGCCAGCGCCATCTTGGCCACATGTATCCCGCGACGGGAAGAGGTCCGTGAGCTGCTGGGGGATTGTGGGGGACTTCCGTCTCCTCGGCATGGTAAGTGTGGGTGTCAGGGAGGTAATCCCCTTATTTATGGGTGATTATGTCCTGTTCGTCGGGTTGCGTGCTGCTGTGATTGCAGAGTGGCAGCGGAGCTCAGCTACAGAGTGGCCATCTTGGGTCCCGGCCGCACATGCGCCCCCTTTTTAATGAGTTTTAAACCTAGTAATGAAACAGGGTATATGAGTAATATCAGTGTAAAATAATTTGTACTTATAAGATCAAGTTTGAGTTGTTGAAGAATCTAGCTTTCCACTGTATGGTATTGTTTCTTTACAAACCTAGAATAAAAAATGCCAGCCTTTGCCTCAAAGTCCTCATTAGTAGTGCAGTTACATTTGAGCCATTTCTACTCATCAGGGATTTTGGCTACCCATGCTCTGTGACTGCCACTACAAGAGTATGGATAGTTGTATTCATAAATTGTATAAAAATAAATTAGTTATTTCATAGGTTAATTAGGCTTTGAATTTAAAGTGATATCTAAAAAACAAATGGTTAACAAATCAGTGATGTCAACATGTAAAAAAGACTCTCCATTGGTTATTTTTAAGGTATGTTATAAAATGCAAAATTATGGAAGCACGATCCCTCACAAATAAATAAAAAAATGAGGAAAACTAGGTTTATGTCATACAGACTGCAAAGAAGAATATGGATAGTATCAAATGCATTTATAGGTTAGCAAAGGTTTGAAGGCAAAATTGATATAAAAATAAAATTGATATAACTAAGTAAAATAATTATGTGTCAGTTTAAACGGCATTGAACTTAAAGAGAAGTTTGGCTTGTTTCCAGGGTAAAATGAGGTCAAAAGATAGATCACTGGGGGTTGCTTGTTTTTCTCTGTTTTGAGGAAGGTTAGAATAAGGTGGAGCCACATCTACTGTCAAGCAGTGGAAGTCTGGATGCTCGGAGATGGATTCCATTACATTATAAATGTTCCTAATTAGATTTTGATCCATAATTGCAATTTGAAGATCATATTGGCTTCTTTGATGTCATTTTTATGTATGTACTACTTTTCCACCACTTCTGTCAGCACATTGACACTAGAGTTGGCCTCTATCCCGAGGCTTTCAACTTACCAAATGTTCATTTCGGAAAGTATACATATACTTGCTGTTTTCAATTTAAAGATCTCAATTGTTTGCTAGGGAAATTTTAAAAACAGTCTTTTTGCTTGATATGATTATCGAAGAGGAACAGCTTTGCCTTATTCACTAAGCTACAGTTGCAAGAAAAAGTATGTGAACCCCTTGGGATTACGTGGAGTTTTGCATGAATTGGGCATAAAATGTGCTCTGAACATCATCTAAGTCACAACAATAGAAGAACACAGTCTGCTGAACATAATACTCCACAATCATTAGATGTTGCCATGGTTTAATTCCACTCAATGGCTTCTTCCGTGGTGTCCTCCCATGTACTGCATTCTTGTTTAATGTTTTCCTTATTGTAGATGTGTCAACTAAAATGTTAGCATGTGCCAGACATTTCTGTAGGTCTTTAGCTGACACTCTAGGATTCTTCTTTACCTCATGCAGCATTCTGCGCTGTGCTCTTGCAGTCATTTTTACAGGACGACCACACCTAGGGAGAGTAGCAACAGTGATAAAACTTTCTCCATTTGTAGACAGTCTGTCTTACCGTGGACACATGAACATCAAGGCTTTTGGAGATACTTTTGTAACCCTTTCCAGCTTCATGCAAGTCAACAATTCTTGATCGTAGGTCTTCTGAGAGCTCTTTTCTGCGAGGCATGGTTCACATCAGACAGTGCTTCTTGAAACCAGTAAACCCAAAACAGGTGTGTGTTTTTTAAGGGCAGGACAGCTGTCAGCAACACATCCAATATCATCACACTGATTGGAGTCAAGGTTGTCTCACTCCTGGCTCCAATTAGCTCTGGGAGAAGTCATTAAGCTAGGGCCTCACATGCTTTTTCCTCCCTGCACTGTGAATGTTTACAGGTTATGTGCAATTAAACCATGGCAACATCTAATGTTTGTGTAGTATTATGTTCAGCAGACTGTGTTCTTCTATTGTTGTGACTTAGATGATGTTCAGAGCACATTTTATGCCCAATTCATGCAAAACTCCACGTAATCCCAAGGGGTTCACATACTTTTTCTTGCAACTGTAAATGGACATTTATTTTACGAATTGATTAATCTGTACCGCCCCTTGATGATGTCGGTGTGACAAAACCGGTTGGGCGTAGCCTACTCGATGTGGACGTTAAAGAGCCTTGCTGTTCTGTGCTGTATGGGAGAGATCTGCGGTGAGCGTTAACTGTATCTCAACCCTTTTTTGCGATTGAAGCTGATGTCTGTTGGACACCTTGTTTGTGAGTTACCTTATACCTTTTTTATTAAAGAGATAAATGAAAAAAACGTATTGCACCATTATGTTCTCTTTTTTGTCCCTGAGTGTACTGCATGCTCTCATGGAGGTATGAGAAAGAGTGGAGAAGTTCATCATAAGAGCTTGGGCTGCAAAGTTGTTTGGCTGTGATTATTATTATCTGGAAGTATCTGAAACATCACCATATCTATTTGGACATCGGGTTCATTGCTCCCAGAGCACAAGCGCTGTTGCTGGTTTATAATCTGACCAGCCATTAGCTCTGGTGAGTTCATTTAATCTCCTTTGGTGGTGGATTTTTCACAATTGGTTCAAGTCACTGAAGATATATATATATATTTTTTGGACACTAATTTATGTTTGGACACTATATTTATTTATTTAAAACACTAATGTTTTTTGGATGATGATATACACTTTTGTATAAGTTTGTTATTAGCGCATACCTTTTAATTCGGATTTTACGAATTGAACATACATTTTTCAAACTGAACAGTCTATATTCATTTTCAAATCAAGTTAAATCTGTCAGATTTTTTTTTCTTTTTTGCCTATTAAAGGGGATGGAAAGCTGTATCTAACCATGGACTGAACAGAGAAGACAAAATTGCCCTTGTTGAACTGATTTTGCACTAAATGAGAGTTGTTCAAAAACATGATAAAGCTTGTAACTAGCTCAATTTTGAATTCAGTAAACAGTAATTATTGGCATGGAAAGAGAATGATACTGAACGTTTTCATTAATGTGATAGCATAAAAGTGTGAGTTCATTGGAAAAAAGTTTGTAAAATCAACACATAGTTTACCTAAGTTTTGGGTTTGAGGCTGCCATAGTTTCGAGAAAAACCCTGCCTGTTGACAGACCCATTGATCCAGTGCATGATTTCGCCTCCCAAATTAATTGTGATTATTATTATTATTATTATACAGTATTTATAAAGCGCCAATGGTTCGCTCAGCGCTGTACATTACAAAGGGGGACAGAACATGTGACAGAACAATACCAATACAATGCAATGCAAAACATGAGGGGATAGAGGGCCCAGCTCTTTCGAGTTTACAATCTAGGAGATATTATGCACTGAAAGTACCTCTGGACTTAGGTCATTTGGCTTAGATGGGTCAACAATAGCCCTATCACTTTAAAAAGGTGGGCATAGAGCAGAAGAGCAGACAAAGTGCCAGTGTATTGAAAGCTGTTGCAGGGAAAGGATAGGGAAGACTTACAAATGTTATCTGGCTGGGAATTCTAGCATCACAAAATGACCTTTCATTATAAATAATGTCTCCCAGAGATCCCCTGTAATTCCCAGAGGCAGATAATGTTTAAAAATTAAAGTGACTTGGCATAGGGTTTTCCTTAATATTTCACCAAGATTCTTATCCAGACAAGCAGCCTGGGTGGCCAGGAAAGACAGGACAGTAACATTGTAGGGTCAATGACCAAATTTGATCAATAATGTCACCAGAATTGTAATCATGTCATTTAGTAAAGGGAGTGTGGCATGACAGATCATGGTAATTGAGGAGGATTACATTACTGGATATTTTGATTGACTTGGATTACATCACTGGATTACAGGATTTCAAGGTATCCCCCACTGTTGAAAGGCATGCGGCCTGGTCTGGTACAGGAAGGAGGGAGATGCACTCTTACTGCCCTCAATTTATTGACCACCCTAGTCTGGGTGGAATAATAAGGGGAACCCCACGTCATCTTTCTCCTGTTTTTTTATTAAATAAATATGTACTGTCACATTCCATGTGATTACTGGGTGACAAAAACTGATCAAAAAAAGGTCAACTTATGATCATTAATGATGTCTCCTAAGGATTCTTTGGTTTTCCAAAGACAGATAATGTTTATAAATTAAAGTGACAGTACACATTAAAAATATGGAAAAACAGTGTGCAGTTTTGCTTAGTATTCCACACAGACTGTTATTCAGACATGCAACAGTCAGAAAGGGAGTGCGATGAGCATGCAGGCCCTTTTGATACCAGACCAGACCACTTGCATTTCAACACTGGGGGCTTTCTTGCAGGGGGGAGGGGATAAATGAATGAACTACAAGTCCTAACAGACTTAGTGGCTTGTAGTTCTCAATGAGTTACCAAGGTGCTGTGGAGCACCGTGGTATTTCATTGATTCTTCCTGTTTTTATATCTGCTTGCCTGTACATCCCACGCGAGCAAGCATATATATTGACAGGTCTGCCGAAGACCTGCATGGCATCAGTGATCTGCTGATCACTGGTGCAATGCTTTACAGGCTCCTGGAACAGAAAATAATAAATATTTATAAATATTTTTACCTGCAAAAAAAAGTGCATTTATTTTTTTTTTTCTGTCAAAAGGTGAATTTATCCTTTAAAGAAATGAAAATGTATGAGAGTAACAACCACTGGGTTTGCTACAACAAGATTAATTTCTATTGACTTGAACCAGTCAAAGATGGCAACATTAGAAACACCGATATGACTCACCTACCAGAGTTGACAATTCTTACTCTACATTGGACCCCCTACCAAACCAACCAGTGAAGCTACTTGCCTTTGTTTAACACAAGTCTCTTTTACAGTGTTTGCAGCTTTACCTCACCTGTTGTAGTTCCAACATAGTCATTGGGCATAAAGAGCTTTGACAGCTTGCATGGCATGCAATTAACAGTTGGGAACTAGTGATAGGCCGTAAACCCCCGTGTTTGGTATGCAGTTGAACATTCGAACTTAATGAATGTTTGACTGCGAACTTTGAACTTAATGCAAGTCTATGGGACTCAAACTTGTATATTCAAAAGTGCCACTGTTGAAGGCTTATTGACTATAAGGGGTATGGGGACTGGGGTACTGCCCTGAGAGTGAAAAAAAAATACAAAAGTACCATTTTTAAAGGGGCAGTCATTTTTCATTGCTTAAAGTAAAAAAAAAATAAATGAAAAATTCCTTTAAATATCAATACTGGGGGGTCCCCTTAAACTACCTGCAAAGTTGCTCCAGCAGGACTGACATTTTTTTAATATAATGACATTTTTATAAAAAAAAAAAAAGCTTAGGTTCCCCCCTTAAACAATACCAGACCCTTTAGGTCTAGTAGGAAGGTTAGGAGGGACCCCACAGTGAAAACATGTTTTAAAAAGTGCATGAGGTTCCCCATAAAAGCCATACTGGTAGGACTTTTAAGGAGAACCCCACCCCCCAAAAATAGGGGAAAAAGCATGGGTTCCACCTAAATTCCTACCAGACCCTAAACTAAGCACAGGCCTGACTGGGCAGAAAAAGTGGGAATGCATGAGTGCTCCCCCCTCCTCTCTGCGGCTTACCAGGCCACGTTCCCATGACCCTGGCCCGGTGGTTGTGTGGGTCTGAAGGCAGGAAAGCTCATTAGCATCAGAGTACCCCTTTAAATAAGGGGGCACCCTGATGCTGTCCCCCTTTTGTGAATGAGTAAGGGGTACTTGTACCCCTACCCATTCACTAAAGGGTTAAATTGAGTAAAAAATAAAAATGCCAGACTTTTGAAAAAACTCTGTATTAAAGAAAAAACAAGACCTTTATTAAAAAAACGAACACATGAACAGCCGATCCTCGAGTTGAACTTACATTCGACTTGAACATCAAGCCCATCCCTATTTGGAAATGTTAATCTGGTACAGAAAAATTATTAGTAATATCAATTGACCTCTTTTAAACTTCTGCTTGATGGCTATAAACATTTTAACAGATAGAACAAATATCACTACCGTAATTAATTAGGTTCTCTATAAACCATGGACATCTGAGATTAAATTAAACATTGGTTCAGTAAGCTCTCAGCCCACTCTTGAGTAATCCTTCTAAATCAAGGAATATGAGTTGCAAAGCACTGCATATTTATATGTCATAAAAATGAAGTTATGCAAAAACTTGGGAAAGAGAATTCCCACCTCATTTGGCGGTGCTAATATTCATCTACATATATTTCTTGCAGAATGTTCAAAATGAGATGGACCTTAAAGTCCAGCCTTCTAGTCTTGGAAAGAGATTTTAGACAGAGGGTCTTTTTAAAAATCAAGCTTTCCTTTCCATTTATACATTTGCAAAGTTATTCTTACTTTCATATTAAAGAGCCATTGAGAGTTCTGGATCTTTTCAGGTTCCACAGCACAGATGTGCTCATTGTTGCTGACTGGTTCCTTTAAACTCTAGATGGATGTGCTATCCAAAGCCACAAAGACAAAGGCGACTTTACACAATAACATATAACTATTTGTGACTATAGATATAAACAATGCAATAATTACAATGTGTTTTATGGGTATCCAACCCCACTTCCTCAGGTTCTGTGAAACTATAAGATACAGTCAAAATTCAATTCATAACTATATACATAAACTGTTTACACATATTTATTTAATTAAGAAATATGTGTAAACAGTATATGTATGTAGTTATAAATTGTAAAAATGAATGTTGACTGTATCTTATAGTTTCATAGAACCTGAGGAGGTGTGGGCTGATACCCAAGAAATAATTATTGCATTAATTCCCCCCGAGTGGACCCTAATTTCCATTTGGAAGCCTCACTGTTGAATGGAGGGAAATAAATACATAGCGATTGACAAACATATGGAAATACATTTTATTTATCTATATTATATAAAATACCTGTAAAATCTATTGTACTAAGTTCAAATCACAGTTGTTTTACCTGTTTTATAATAGAAATTGAATTTTTAACAGTAGAGCATATTTTGGTCCATTTTTTGGCATCTTTAAAATCCCAAAATCCCAAACTGTGTTTGCATCTATTGTCTCTAGGGATGTTGGTGCCTATGCACACAATCCTGGCAACAGATAAATCCAGTATTTGTGATTATAGAAATAAATAAACATCAAAGTCTGTATTTAATCTTTGTGGATGTCTAATTTATGAATCCATTGAACAGCTTTCTGTTTCAACTTTACCTCACTATCTCCTCCTCATCTAAGAGGGGAGCCTTTGTCAATGACCATGTGCTTTAATTGGGCTACTGTATGGGATGTTTCCATAAAATGTCTGGCTACTGAAAATTCCTGTTTTTTTTTTATCCCTGATGAATTGTTTATGTTGGGAAATATGTTTCTTTATTTTCTGGGTAGTGTCACACATAAAGGACGTATGGCACTTGATGATATTGATCACATAAGATATTTGACAGGTAAAATAGCCATTAGTATTAATTAGATGCCCCTTTTGTGGATGAAAAAAGGGTTTTCTTTTGATTTTATTAGAACAGTGAATGCAGTTAAGGCATGTAAATGCCTGTGCTTTTTTAGCAAAAAAAGTTTGTTTCTCTTTAGTTTTTACATGATAATCAGCTCGTATAACCATGTTAGAGATAGTTCTACGTCTCTTAACAGATGGTAGGAGATTGTTTGCTTTAAAATGCGGGTTTGCCCAGATAGTTTTCTTTTGATATATACCAATGTCTTTTTATTATGGATTGGGGTGGAATCAGGATACAAATGGGATCTATATTTCTACTTATATGGCTTCCGCTCCTCCCCTTCAGTTTGATTTGTTTTTTTTACTAAGTATTTTCCTCGGGTAACCCCTGATTATCACTTTTTCCTCATTCTCCATAAACCAAATTTTTTGGCAATTCTTTTTACTCATTTAGGCTGACTTGTAGCTATGGATCTAACACTCCCGGAGGGTGAAAACATTGATAGTGTAGCAATTGATACAATCAGTGGGCTTAGAAAAAAATATCACTTTATATACCTTTCCTCTCTACATAAATGTGGACATCCATGAACTAAATTGATACTTGGTTGTCTGTATGATTAAAAAGCAAATCTGGGCATATCAAATTCAGATGTACAAATACATTCTTCTAAGGATTGCATGTCACCCACCATTTCATACATGTATTGTCAATAAAACAATACCAACAAAAGAAATAATTTCTGAATAAAAGGTTATCAAATATATGATCTAACGCTAAAATGTACATTATTTAGACTGGGAGGGAATAATGGCATTGATGAACACAACACAGAAATGGGAGTTCTTCTAAAAGACTGTATGTGAACACACTGCAAAATATATTTCCATGGACAACAAGTTTAAAAGGCTAAAAATCAAACCTATGTGGCTTATGTCCAAAGTAAAAAGGCTATAGATAATAAGAAAAGAGCTTTTATGCAATATAAAAATGAAGGAACACTATCATCATTTAAACATTACAAAGAATATAATATGCAAAAAGGAAATAAAGACCGCAAAAATTGAAAACGAACGACAGATTGCGATAGATAGCAGGACAAACCCCAAAAATTCTTCAAATATATTCATAGTAAAAAGGTTCGGTCCGAGCATGTAGGCCCTTTACAAAATAATCTAGAGTGGATGACTGGGGACAAAGAGAAGGCAAATTTATTTAATACCTTCTTCAGCTCTGTGTATACAAAGGAGCATGGGGGAGCTCTTGTCCATAATGGGCATGGTATGGTATTGGCACAGCTCCAGATGATCCACATTGGCTCACAATTGATATGATCCAAAAATATTTAGACAGTATAAAGGTGAATAAAGCACCTGGACCGGATGGAATACACCCACGGGTCCTTAAAGAATTGAGCTCTGTCATTTCAAAGCAATTGTTTCTCATTTTTAGGGACTCTTTAATGACTGGCATAAAAAAAGGAGTCAAAATCTTTACCAAGTAATTATAGACCTGTTAGTTAACTTCTATAGTTGGGAAGATACTAGAGAGTTTAATAAAAGACCACATGATGAGTTCTTGCTGGAAAAAAATATTTTAAGCAACAGACAGCATGGATTCATAAAAGACAGAAGTTGTCAAACAAATCTGATTTCTTTTTATGAGGAGGTGAGCAAAACCTTGGACAGAGGGGTGGCGGTGGACGTGGTATACTTGGATTTTGCAAAAGCATTTGACACAGTTCCCCACACATGGCTAATGTGTAAGGTAAAGTCTACGGGCTTGGAAACATCTGTATGTAAATGGATAGAAAACTGGCTAAAAGATTGTATTCAGAGAGTAGTGGTTAATGATTCATACTCTGAATGGTCTGGGGTCATCAGTGGTGTACCCCAGGGTTCAGTGTTGGGACCTTTACTTTTTAATATATTTATAAACGATATAGGGTCTGAGATTAACAATCCCATTTCAGTCTTTGCAGATGACACCAAGCTGTGCAGTGGAATAACGTCCTTACAGGATGTCTTCAATTTACAAGCTGACCTCAATGCACTGTTTAATTGGGCAACCATGTGTCAATTGAGGTTTAATGTTGATAAATGTAAGGTTATGCACTTGGGGGCTAAGAATATGCATGCATCATTCATACTAAGGGGAGTACAACTGGGGGAATCAATGGTGGAGAAGGATCTGGGGGTTCTGGTAGATCACAAGCTTAATAATGGCATGCAGAGGAACTAAATTTATTCTCTCTTGAGAAGAGATTAAGGGGGGATATGCTCAACATGTATAAATACATCAGTGGTTCATACAGTGAACTCGGTGTAGAGCTATTCACCCTGAGATCAACACAGATGACAAGGGGGCGCTATTTATGTACGGAGGAAAAGAAATTTAATCTCCAAACACGGAAAGGTTTCTTCACCGTGAGAGCTGTGAAAATGTGGAATAGACTCCCTCAAGAGTTGGTTCCGGCCAGCTCAGTGGATTGCTTCAAAAAAAGCCTGGATTATTTCTTAGATACACAGAATATAACTGGATACTAACATTTATAGGTAAAGTTGATCCAGGGAATATCCAATTGCCTCTCGGGGAATCGGGAAGGAATTTTTTTTTCCCCAGCAGGTTGGATCGTGCTTTGCTGGGTTCTTTTTGCCTTCCTCTGGATCAGCAGTGGGTATAGGATTATAACTTTTTTTTTTTCTATGGTTGAATTGGATGGACTTTTTTCTTTTTTCAGCAAGACTAACTATGTAACTATGTAATTAATGCATTCACAGAAGTCTAGGCAGCATTTAAACCCATTGCTGCACCTCTGTTGTTATTTAGTATGGTACCAATTGCAGTAAAGACATTAAGAATTACATTTCAAATGAAGAAAATTGTTGGGAGCTTTCTAACAACAATTTGAATGCCCCTAAGAGCTATTGAATCTTCAGGTGAAACTGGCCATATACCAAGTGACCAGTGTGGATCCAAGCAGCACATTTACATGTTTATTCATAAAGAAAAACCAGATGCACTATTATACAAAGGTGTAAAAACACAATCCAAATCTATACAGGACATTATGGCCCTGATTCACTAAGATGTGAGTGTAATAGCAGAGACTGACCATTCAGGCAGACTCCGGTCAATCAATCAGTCGTCTGACCAGCGTCTAGCAAGCTCATTGACGAGCGTCTATTGACTACTTTGCTATCACTGGCACATTTTTAGGTGCAATACCGGATATGTTCGCTAGATGGCGCACAAGAGCGGGCTTTATTTACATTGGCGTTTTCATGATGGCAAAAGAATTCTTAGAATGTTATAAATACACCTGTACACCTGTATTAGAATTTTCTATTTTCTTCTATTTATTTTCTTGCTGTGTCTCCAAAATGATCAGGAAACTAATGCATTTACTAATGAATGTCAAACATTCTGTACTCAAATGTTAAACATTTACACACTTATATCTCAAATAATTTATATACTTCTAATTTCCCAATATAATTATATATCTTCATTCTCTTTAATCACGTAACTATTCTATGGTAAAGACAAGTGCAGCGCTATAAATGCATGTGATCAATAATGAACGCATGTAAAAACCAAAAAGTGCAAAGAATTGCAACAATGATGTAATATTGTAAATGGTGCTAAAATAAGTTCATAGAATCATTCCTGAATAATGGAATGTCCTTGGTGTGAGAGTACCAACTCAGAGAGTGCCTATGAATGGCACGTGTGGTCTCTCCGTGACGGACAGTAGTGCATGAACTCGTGAAAGGTAAACCACCCTTGGGACTGGTCTACACTCACCAGAACAAAAGTATTAATGTGTATGGGTTATACACATCACACATCTGGGGGTGCAGCGGTATGCTGGCAGTTATGGGTTAGTCATCCAGCTCCATCCATCCATCCATCCATCAGGGTGGGTGCCCAAATGGTCCTGGGGAGGAATTAGCTCAGCCACAGGAGCCAGAAAGGTGCTCAATAGTGTAGTACACTGTCACAGGGGTGGATGACCTTTCACGAGTTCATGCACTACTGTTCGTGGTTATATTTATCTTGTGTAATACCATTTTACTAGTCTATATCATGTGACCAGCGCTCGCTCTATCATTTTCAAACAATGGAACTATTCTACATTATAACTCAAACTGTGTCTCCCACAGTGGTTTAGTGGTTAGAGCTCAGAACTTACAGCACTTGGCTCATGGGTTCTAATCCCGGTCATGGCTACATCCTAAAAAATGGAGATCAATTTTCTGGGTTGTGTCAGTGCCAGGAATATTGATCAAACAATTATGATTTTGCCTAATGACTAGAAAGTGGATGAATGTACTCTTCTGCCAATTAGGAAATGTGCAAGTTTCATGCCGTGTATATTTCATTGTAACATTTTTCTCTTTTAAATCTGTCTCCTTATACAACTTGACCCCCTCCCCCACCCCGCCATCACCTGTCCCATATGCAAATCTATGGATCACCGCCCCACTCTTTAACTATCTATTTACTGATCAAGTGAATGTGTCTCATTTTCTATCAGCTACAGCTCAGATCTCACATTATTATACAATTGCTGATTGTATCTCACCACTAGTCTGATTGAATTCACAATTCCTGGTCAGTCCCGTTCCCTGACCTCTAATAACCTTTAGGGCCAGTTCACACTACATGTGTTTCAGTTGCTTTTTCAGCATCACAAACGCACAGAAAGAAGGTTATATTATTATTATTATTATTATTATTACTACGAGTTTATATAGCGCCAAAGGGTTTGCTCAGCGCTGTACAATAGGGGGGGACAATACATGGCACAGTACAACAAAGACAGACAGCGTACGAGGGGTAAGAGGGCCCTACTCTTACGAGCTTACAATCTAGGAGGGAGGGGGTAAAGGTACAGTAGGAAGTGGCTGGGGGGGATGAAGTGGTAGGAGGAATGAGGGAGGATGGCCGTTAGGTGAGGGTGGGGTAGGCTTCCCTGAAGAGATGGGTTTTGAGGGAGCGCCTGAATGTGAATAGAGAAGGCGACAGTCTGATGGATTGGGGCAGTGAGTTCCAGAGGATGGGGGAGGACCTGGAGAAGTCCTGCAGTCGTGCATGGGAGGAGGAGACCAGGGAGCAGGATAGAAGGAGGTCCTGTGAGGAGCGAAGGGTACGGGTAGGGTGGTACCTGGTGATCAGATTGGTGAGGTAGTCAGGGGCAGTGTTGTGAACGGCTTTGTAGGTCAGGGTAAGGAGTTTAAATTTGATGCGTTGGGCAATCGGGAGCCAGTGGAGGGAGAGGCAGAGGGGGGTGGCAGAGGTGGAGCGGGTGGTAAGGTGGATGAGTCTGGCAGCTGAGTTCAGGATGGTCTGGAGCGGGGAGAGCCTGCACTTGGGTAGGCCAGTGAGGAGGGAGTTGCAGTAGTCAAGGCGTGAGATGATGAGGGAGTGTACTAGAAGTTTGGTGGTGTCTGGGGTGAGGAAGGAGCGGATCTTGGCAATGTTGCGAAGATGGAGCCTGCATGTGTTTGTGAGTGATTTGACATGCGGTTGGAGGGAGAGGTTCGCGTCAAGAATGACGCCAAGGACTTTGGCTTGCGGGGCGGAAGTGATAGTGGAGTTGTTGGTGATGATGGATAGGATGGGGGGGGGGGTGTGGGCAGGGGGAAAGACGAGAAGCTCGGTTTTGGAGAGGTTAATCTTGAGGAAATGTAGCGACATCCAGTCTGAGATGTCATTTAGGAGGTGAGTGATGCGGGCGGAGATAGTGGGGGTGAGGTGAGGGGTGGAGAGGTAGATTTGGGTGTCGTCAGCATAGAGGTGATAGTTGAAGCCGTGAGATTGTATGAGTTTGCCCAGGGAGGAGGTGTAGATGGAGAAGAGAAGGGGTCCAAGGACAGAGCCTTGGGGGACCCCAACAGAGAGGGGGAGGGAGGGGGAGGTGGCACCATTGTAGGTGACACTGAAGGAGCGTCGGGATAGGTAGGATGAGAACCAAGAGAGAGCAGCATCTCCGATGCCAAGGGAGAGTAGTTTATTAAGAAGGAGGGGGTGGTCAACTGTGTCGAAGGCAGCAGAGAGGTCCAGGAGAAGGAGGACAGAGTAGTCGCCCTTGGCTTTGGCGTTGAGTAGGTCGTTAGTGATTTTGAGGAGGGCGGTTTCAGTGGAGTGTAGGGGACGGAAGCCGGACTGTAGAGGGTCAAGGAGGTTATTGTCAGTAAGGTGGGAGCTTAGGCGATCGTAGACTAAGCGTTCAAGGAGCTTGGAGGTGAGTGGCAGCAGGGAGATGGGTCTGAGGTTGTTGGGGTCCGCGGGATCCAGGGAGGGCTTTTTGAGGATGGGGGTGATATGCGCGTGCTTTAGGGGGGAGGGGAATACGCCAGTAGAGAGGGAGAGATTGAAGATGTGGGTGAGGGAGCGGATGAGGGAAGAGGGGGGTGACCGGAGGAGTTGAGAGGGGATAGGGTCCAGGGGGCAGGTAGTGAGGCGGGCTTTTGAGAGGACTTTGGCGACTTCCTCAGTAGTGACAGGGCTGAGGGAGTGCAGTGCGGGGGGGGTTATGGTGGGCGGGGCATTGGGAGAGGAGGGGGGCAGTGCGGTTGTGAGGGCAGAGGAGGGGGGAGATGAAGGGGTGACGGGGGCGAGGAGGCTAGGTGGGGAGGTAGATTGCAAGTTGACGATGTCCTTACGGATAGCGTCAATCTTGTTGTGGAAATGGGTGGCAATTTCGTGGGCGGTGAGAGAGATACTGAGTGGAGGAGGGGGGGGGGGAGAGCAGGGAGTTGAAGGTGGAGAAGAGTCGGCGGGGGCAGGAGGTTGTCATATGGTTGTCAATGTCATAGTTCACATCAGCGCTTGCATTTTCAGTGCATTGCAGGTGCTGTAAACAAAGTTGACCACGCTGCATTGTTTCTGCACAGAACTGTACTGGAACACATTGAAACGTCCTTGAATGTACTAAAACGCACATGTCCCTAACTACATTGAATACAAAGAAAATAGAAAAAAATAAGTGGAAGGGATATAAAAATGCAATGTAAACATGTCCAAAACGCATTCAAAATGTACTGGAACACACTAAACATGCATGCCAAAAGGGCATGAAAAAAACCCATCAGGAACACATCTAGACTGTTTCTATAGTGTGAACCAGCCCTTAGGACTTGTTCACACCATTGGTGGTGCAGAAACGCATGCAAGAACACACATTTTCCAGCACAGCAAAGAAATGCAATGCCCTATGTAGATGTGCGCAGGTACCATGATGAAAACGTTGTTGCACCTACACACGTCTATTAAAAACAGCCCCATTCACAGCCACAAATACGCATGGCACCACACTATTGTGCGGTTAGGTGCGACACACTTGGAAAATAACATAAAAATAAGCCAACATGGCTAAAACATATCTTGAAAATATGGGGACTCTGATATCCGGCGACAGTCCGTTCACGAACGAGAAGCAATTCTGCACCCCTAAAACCAACATAGAGGAAAGGGATGGTCAAATTGCTGTGCTGCTTCCAAACCACCTCTGGCATGCCAGGGTCATTATGCAGGTCCTCGATGCCAGTTCTTGCCTGCGGCCACAAAATATCCACTGGCCACAAGTGAAGGTGAGTGGAGGACGTGAAGGTGGATTTCTACCAGCTTCAACCGCAAGCAGTACCACTCCTGAAAAATGAGAGCAAATAATCATTGACACGTCATCATGACAGTCAATTCTCAGTGCAGGCTATCTAGAGGGTCTTTCCTTTTTAACCATTTCAAGAGTTCAAGGAAACATTCTTGGAGCATCTACTGTGTTTGGAAAGGCCAAAGGTCCCCCCCTCCCCCAGGCACACTAATGCTTATGCAGGCCATAGACGGGGAGAAAAACGGCCGATTTTTCTTTTAAAAAATGAAAAATTGGTTGTTCAAGCGGCCGACGTTGCCAGCAATGGTAAAAAAAAAATCGGCCGATTTTCATCCCGTCTACAGCCGGCAAAAAGTGTCTCTGCAGAGAGCTCCGCTATTTCTTTGACAGTTCCTTGACATTTACAGCGGTTGCAACAATGTATCTATTTGTATCCATTTAGGATACAGATGTTTTTATTCGGAAACAAATAGATACAATGTTGCAACCGCTGTAAATGTCAAGGAACTGTCAAAGAAATAGCGGAGCTCTCTGCAGGGACACTTTTTGCCATACTGGAATTCCTCTCATTTTTCATCCTCTTCTTCTTCTTCTTCTTCATCATCATCCTCTTCTTCTTTTTCATCATCATCCTCTTCTTCTTCATCCTCTTCTTCTTCATCATCTTCATCCTCTTCTTCTTCATCCTCTTCTTCTTCATCATCTTGATCATCATCATCCTCTTCTTCTTCTTCTTCTTCATCATCATCCTCTTATTCTTCTTCATCATCATCCTCCTCTTCATCATCATCTTCTTCTTCTTCTTCTTCTTCATCATCATCCTCTTCTTCTTCATCATCATCCTCTTCATCATCATCATCATCCTCTTCTTCTTCATCATCCTCTTCTTCTTCTTCTTCTTCTTCATCATCATCTTCTTCTTCATCATCATCATCATCCTCTTCTTCTTCATCATCATCATCATCCTCTTCTTCTTCATCATCTTCTTCATCATCATCATCCTCTTCATCATCATCCTCTTCTTCTTCATCTTCTTCTTCTTCATCATCATCATCATCCTCTTCTTCTTCTTCTTCTTCATCATCATCATCCTCTTATTCTTCTTCATCATCATCATCCTCTTCTTCTTCTTCTTCATCATCATCCTCTTCTTCTTCTTCTTCTTCATCCTCTTCTTCTTCTTCATCATCATCATCCTCTTCTTCTTCTTCATCATCATCCTCTTCTTCATCCTCTTCTTCTTTTTCTTCTTTTTGTCTTCCTCTTGCAGGTCACTGCTCATGTGCAGATTTTTTATCAGTAAAAAATCGGCCAATTTGCCCATCACCCCCCCAAAAATCGGCCGATCGGCAAATTCGGCCGTTTTTTTTTCCAACTTTACCGAAAAAAAAAATCTGCCAAAATACCGAAAAACGG
The DNA here is from genome assembly GCF_062004578.1 of Staurois parvus. Taxonomy (NCBI): domain Eukaryota; kingdom Metazoa; phylum Chordata; class Amphibia; order Anura; family Ranidae; genus Staurois; species Staurois parvus. The sequence goes on from NW_028318272.1 coordinate 1,541,057, forward strand.
CCGAACAAATAGCCCACTAACGATCCAAAAATCGGCCGATTTTATTTCCGGACGAAAAATCGGCCAATTTTCGACCCATCTATGGCCTGCATAAGATATGGTGTGGCCCTAGGGTCAATGTGTGTTTAGAATACTTCCAAAATGCACATACAAAAACACTCCATCCAAATGCATGTTCCATTTCTATAGCATGTTAAACAGAAGAATAATGCACTTCCATAATGTTAACATACGCAAGTAAAAATAGACAAAATCCACATCCTTTTATTCTGGCTTCACATACATGCAGTGTGGTATAACACCGCACTCCTGGGCAAATCACATGCAATTTGTGTGCGTTGCAATTAGAGACAAACATTTTGCACACCTCAAATTGCACCGCATCCGGGCCAAAAATGTGCAGGACCCTTTTTCAGGGTATGCACATGTATTGTACTGTCCAAGGCATTGCACACTAACGCATTGCACACTAAAAATGTCAAATACGTTAGTGTGTACAGTGCATGAGTGTAAAATGCTTTAGTGTGTACAGTGCATGAGTGTAAAATGCTTTAGTGCACACTGCAGTGTACAACGCATTGCACACTGTAATACACTGTAATACCGTGTACACCCACACATTGTAGACTGTAATGCACTGTACACTGTCATGCAGGATGGAGCTACGCATTGCACACTGTGATACGCTGTCCACTGTCATGCAGAATCCAGCAACGCATTGCACACTGTAATACCATGTACACCAACACATTGTAGAATGTAATGCATTATACGCAGTATACATGTCCAGATATTCAAAGATTAGCCATGAAGGCCTAGCTGGTTACCTATTGGGCGACCGCAGATAGCCGAATAACGCTACACTGCATCCAGGCAGCTCTGGGAGGGTGTCATATGACATCCTGGCAGAACGCGCTCTCCGTGATTGCTGTGTCCTAAGGACACAGCTGATCACGTGATGTGGTAAAGGCCAATCACAGCGGCTTTTTACCATGTGATCAGCCATGTCCAATGACACGCTGATCACCGGGAAATGCATTTGCCGGGTCTTGGCTGCACTTTCATCACGCTATCAGAATGTGTGGAAAGTACTGCCGAGAACCAGCAGTTATCAAAGCAGGGGTCGGCCCCGATGATCAGTGCCCACCAGTGCCACCCAACAGTTACGCCCACCTGTGGCCAGCAGTGCCACCCACCAGTGCTGCCTCATCAACGCACATCAGTGTTGCTAAATTACCAGTTTACCAAATGTTATAATATAAACAGAATTTTATTCATTATGAGCTATTTTGTGGTTTATCGAGCAAAAAGTAAAACACACAGCAGCAAGTCAATACCACCCAAAGAAAACTCTATTTGTCTGAAAAAACTGATATAAATTTAAGATGGGTACAATGTGGCATGACCGCACAATTGTCATTCAAAGGGTAACAGTGCAGAAAGATGAAAATTGGCCAGGAAAGGAGGGGGTAGGAGTACCCAGTAGGCAAGTGGTTAATATCATTGACCCATCAATACCCAGGAGCTAATGTACAGATAAGTAGCATGTGCACCAAGTGAGATTCTGCTAGGCTCCACCCACAAAATTGCAATTACCTGTCCCTCACATGTTATAAACATGTTTGCAATGGCCACACTTACTGTACATATAAGGATCATCTCCTCAGTTGAGAACTGTGCTCTCGCCATGTCCAAATGCCAATAAGGTTATCAAAATTTTCAACCAACACAAAACCTCCAACCACTTCTCATCCACTTACACTCCCCACAACCACTTCCGGGTGCGCGCGCACGTGATGACGGACTTCCAGGATAGCCGTTCATGCTCCATGCGGACACCTGTTTGGTGCTTATTTGTTTGCAATCGCGCATTTTTATGTGCGGCTATGATAGCTTTCGCAAATGTGTGTTTCTTATTGATTTGTTTTTTTTAACCTTGGCTAATATTTGTTGCCAAAGGCCAAAAATCAACAAAGTGTGGACTATTTTATTACTGTAAATCGAATTGTAGAAAACCTGTAGCTGGCTGCACAGTGAATGTGACATTCATTAGTACATAACAATATCGTGGTGCAAGTGGGTTTTTTTTTTTGGTTTTGAAAAAGCCAGTTTGCACACACTTGCATATTCACGCTCTTACAAGCTACATTTGAGCAGATTATATAAGTATACAAAGTAACTATTAAGGTTGTTCATATATTGAACATAAAATAAACACAAAAACATCGGTCAAATATTTATTGATCAAATATATCGTCATTTATTTGGTCAGCAGGAACAAGTAGGTACAGTCAATATCTTGGTGAGTCACAAAAATAGGATTGATGTGGCAAAAATAAAACACTCCTGCTCATAAGAGCTTACAATCTAAAGATACTTCTAGTGAACTGTGTGTGCTCAGGTTATAGCAGGAAACAAAGGGGAAGATGAATCAAGTAACATTTTCATGCACATAGGATTTACTTACACAATCAATCACTTAGTATGAAGATCCATTCACAAAAAAAAAGTCTTCAGATCAAAATATCAAGAAAACAAAGCATGTGAAAAAAAACCCCTCCCACCTCTACAAATCCCCTACACATACATTTGTCAGCAGGTTTGTCAGAAAAATGCATTGGAGTCTAAATAAGCAAGCAAAATTAAAACAAGGGCAGATTTTAAACAAAACGATTGACATGTGTGAGGCTTTCAATGCAAAGAGAAAAAACACAATCATTGTGCAATAACACACAAACACTTTACAAGGCCAAAATTATGCAAACATTTCCAGCCCACTTCCAAACACAGCCTGAGTGGTGTCTGGGGCAATTCAGCACAAAATCTCTTCTTCCCCCAAACCACTACAAGCAAGGACTTAGTCACAAACCACCCAGCCTAGTAACAGGCCAAATCACTCCCTACTGCACGTCTTTATATAAGCTAGGTTGTATTTGGAGCGCGCCAAACAAGGCCCCACACCCAATGAAGCCACACCCACCACTGACCTTAATTTGGTCAGTGAAAGTGTTTTCACCTGATGAATCCGCTTCCTACCTGCATTAACCCTTGGTATACAGGCCCCACAAATCAGAAAGAAATATACAGTGAAATGTACGTGTGCAGCATACAACAGAACATTGAGCAGGGATGTGAAAGGGAACCCCATTTGGAACCGTTATTGCTACTATGGTCACAATTCCCTCCAGATTCTCGCATGAGTTAAGACAGTCACATGACCACATCTTGTATGCAATACTGAAAATGACAAATCGATTTGACTAGTATGGTGAATTTCCCATCAATTGGCAAAACACTCCAGAAATCAAACATCACCAAACATTACACTCTGGGCAAAGCTGATTTACAAATCCTGCGACTTACAGTAAAGTTGACCATTTTAATGCAATTTTCAAGACATCTGACACAGATCTCTATGCAAATTGCCACTAAAGTAGTACATGTACTACTATAGAAATCAGTGTTTGAAACGCACCCATGTGGTCACTCTAATAGCAGACAATAGGGTGCGACTTTGCAGACGATTTACAACTTGCATGTTGTGCAAATCACATGCCAAGTCCCACTCAATGTGCACGCTAATGGAGCGTTCATATTGTTGTGGTTCAAACTTGGTTGGAGCCGCAAGTAATAATAGAGTAATGAATACACTACTTTTCATGCAATTTGCTGAGAGATCGGTGTCGATTGTCTTGCAAATTGCACTTGAAATCACCATGTACCCTAACTTTGAAATCATGCAACTTCTATGCAAGTCACATGATGTGACTGTGGTGTCAATAACACCACTTAGAAATCTGCTTTAATGTGACCGGGTAGCCCCCAGTAACATTGTTTGCGATTGCCATGCAATTGGCATTACAGGCGACTTGCAAATCGTAGACCAAGTCGCACCCTATTGGCCACTGTAGGCTCTGTTCACATCCAATTGGATTGTGAACTCGTGCAACTTCACTGTAAGTTGGGCAATTGCCGCATCGGATTAGATGTGACAGTGGTGTTAGCCCCCAGTAACATTGTGTGCAATTTGCCATGCAAAGGGCAAGTTGCTGGCCATGCCAATCACATGACAAGTCGCATCCAGGGTGTGCAATTTCAGGTGCGATTTGTGAATTGACATGGTACCTGATATTGGATATAATGAATGTGAACGTGAGTGTATTAACATACGCCATTTGTTGCAGTGAGAGTTCAAAGGTATTTGAAGATTTTGGCCATTTATTAGCAATTTAACATCTAGACTCAAATAGAAATCGCAATGCTACACACAATTGAAAACACAACTAGTTAGTAATTCTCTAGAAAACACAGTAAAATTGGCAACTTAAACAGTAATTTTGATTTGCATATAGTGTGAACGAAGCAGGAGAATTAACAAAGGAAATAAATCTTTGAAGGCGTGCGGTCTGCTTTGCATTTGGTGGAAAAATCCATACCAGTATTTGTGACAAGTTTGATGTGTGGATTCACCAACCAAGTCTTTTCTCTCTCGCTCACTCTTCTTTGTCTCACTGGCTCGCTCTTCTCTCTCGCTCACTCTTCTGTATGTCTCTCTTTATCACTCTTCAGTATGTTTTTCTCGCTCCCTCTTCTTCATCTCACTGGCTCGCTCTTCTCTCTCTCTGTCAGCTCTTTGCTTGCCAAATCCTTCACAAAAGTGGGTTGAGTGTAAACCATCATTATCAAATCTATTAGTGCTCCAGGCTCTTATCTTACCCCATTGTATGACATTCACATAAGGTGCAGCTTTGAAGGTGTTTCAACAGACAAGGCCTCATTCTAATTCACATTTTAGGGATCACTTAGACAGAAAGCAAAGATGTTGCCAGAACATCTATTTGAAGACAGCCACACACGGAGATCATACTACTTCCTTGCCGTGGTTGGGATTCAAACCTACAACTCTAGAGTTGTGAGGCAGTAGTGCTAACCACTAATCCACGGAGCTACATTGCTAATCCAGCCTGTATTTCTGTGCTGTGAATCAATCTTAGGTCCCTGGGCAAGTTCAGTGTAACTACCAGATATCTCCAATGTGACACAAATGTTGTGCTATGTTGCCAATTCAGATGTATGTTGGTTCTATGTATCCCAATACAAAGGATTGCAATACTAATACAGGCGTACCTCGGTTTACCAATGCCTCAGGGAACGTCATATTTGGGGTACAAATGCCAAACCATTTCAGTTAATTGGTCTGTTTACAAATGTTTGAATAATTTGGTATGGGCATGTGGCCTGGTATGGTTCAGGAGGGGGGGAGGCGCTCGCTTGTCCCCCCCCCCCTTTCCTGACCTGCTGGGCTGCATGCTCAGATAAGTATCTGTTATGGATTTTGGGGGGTACCCCATGCTGTTTTTTATTTAATTTCAGCGTGGAGTTACCCCTTAACATCCATACGAGACCCGAAGGGCTTAGTATGGATGGGAGGGGGGACCCCACGCCGGGTTTTTTACAAATTGTTTATAATTCCCTGCAATACTTTTACATCAACTGTCAGTGGGGAACTCCGCCGACAGCTGAAACATGAGCGCTGCATTGGTTTTCGCTACTAAAATGCTGCATGAGTTGATAACATAACTCATGCGGGATTGTAGGAGCGACAGCCATGTGTTAATGTTTCAACTGTCAGCGGGGTTCCCCACTGACAGCTGAATGTAAAAAAAAAAAAAAAAAAAGCGTGGGGTCCCCCCTCCCATCCATACCAAGCCCTTCGGATCTGGTATGGATATTAAGGGGGAACTCCACGCTGAAATAAAAAAAAACAGCTTGGGGATCCCCCCAAAATCCATACCAGACCCTTATCCGAGCATGCAGCCCGGCAGGTCAGGAAAGGGGGGGGCGAGCGAGCGCCCCCCCTCCTGAACTATACCAGGCCACCTGCCCTCAACATGGGGGGGTGCTTTGGGGAAGGGGGGCTCCCCCCCAAAGCACCTTGTCCCCATGTTAATGGGGACAAGGGCCTCTTCCGTTATTGGGATAATTGGTCAGCCATTTTTTGGGATTTTAGCATATTTTGTTTACCAGTAAAGTTGAAAATTTTTTGTTCCAAATTTACTGATAAAAAAAATGTGCCAAAATCCCGAAAAACAGCTGACCAATTAACCCACTAACGGCCCGAAAATCGTTCGATTTTCTTTTCGGCAGAAAAATCGGCCGATTTTAGACCCATCTATGGCCTGCTTTACATGGGTCTAAAATCGTCCGCAAAAAAAATCGGCTGATTTTCAGCCCGTTAGTGGGTTAATTGGTCAGCCATTTTTGGGGATTTTGCAACTTTTTTTAATTGGTAAATTTGGATAAAAATTGGCCGATTTTGCAGATCGGCCGATTTTAGCTGCAAAGATCGGCAAATTGGCTGATCTTTTAACAGATAAATAATCTGCACATGAGCCATGACCTGCAAGAAAAAGAATAAAAAAAAAGAATAAGAAAAAGAAAAATGCAGGCCTTAGATGGGGCAAAAACTGACCGTTTTAAAAAAAAAAAATCGGTTGTTCAATGGGCCGACGTTACCACCAATGGCAAAAAAATTGTTCGATTTTCGCCCCATCTACGGCCTGCAAATATAATAGCGAAGTAATTACTTCTGTCCCTGCAGAGAGCTGCGCTATTATATTTGACATTAAAAAGTATAAAGGTTGCAACATTGTATCTATATGTATCCGAATAAAAACATCTATATCCGGAATGGATACAAATAGATACAATGTTGCAGTCTCTATACTTTTTAATGTCAAATATAATAGTGGAGCTCTCTGCAGGGACAGAAGGAATGTTTCAGCTGTCATCGGGGTTTCCCACTGACAGCTGAATTTTAAATTATTTCCGTGAATTAAATAAATAATAAAAAAAACAGCGTGGGTCCCCCCTCTCATCCTTACCAAGCCCTTCAGGTCTGGTATGGGTATTAAGGGGGAACTCCACGCTGAAATTTAAAAAAAAAACAGCGTGGGTCCCCCTCAATATCCATACCAGACCCTTATCCGAGCATGCAGCCCGGCAGGTCAGGAAAGGGGGGGGACGAGCGAGCGCCCCCCCCCCTCCTGAACCATACCAGGCCACATGCCCTCAACATGGGGGGGTGCTTTGGGGCAGGGGGGGCTCCCCCCCCAAAGCACCTTGTCCCCATGTTGATGAGGACAAGGGCCTCTTCCCCACAACCCTGGCCGGTGGTTGTGGGGGTCTGCGGGCGGGGGGCTTATCAGAATCTGGAAGCCCCCTTTAACAAGGGGGCCCCCAGATCCCGGCCCCCCCCCCTACGTGAACGAGTCTGCGGTACATGGTCCCGCAGACTCCTTCACAAAAAAACTAAGTGTGGTGTAAAAAAAACACAGTACAGGGTCTTTGACAAGTCCTTTATTAAAACAATGTCCCCCGAAGTAGATCCAACGTCAATCACGGCGGCGGCGGCAGGGACCCGAAAAAAGAAAAAAAAAAAAGGTTCCGCTCCCGTCGGAGGCTCCCAGCCTTGTGAAGAAGAGGCTAGCTGACAGTTCTTATATAGGTATGGGGCGGGGCCAGCCGGGCACATCATCCCCGCCCCTTACCTATTTGAGAAATGTCACCCTGTCTCTCCGCTGAGGCCAACTAGCTGAATGCAGGAGACAGTCTGACATTTCTTATATAGCTATGGGGCGGGGCCAGCCAGGAACAGCAAGCATGTGACATGGGGCGGGTCACTCGGATGATGTCCCCGGCTGGCCCCGCCCCATAGCTATATAAGAAATGTCAGACTGTCTCCTGCATTCAGCTAGTTAGCCTCAGCGGAGAGACAGGGTGACATTTCTCAAATAGGTAAGGGGCGGGGATGATGTGCCCGGCTGGCCCCGCCCCATACCTATATAAGAACTGTCAGCTAGCCTCTTCTTCACATGGCTGGAAGCCTCCGACGGGAGCGGAACCTTTTTTTTTTTTTCTTTTTTCGGGTCCCTGCCGCCGCCGTGATTGACGTTGGATCTACTTCGGGGGACATTGTTTTAATAAAGGACTTGTCAAAGACCCTGTACTGTGTTTTTTTTACACCACACTTTTTTTTTTTGTGAAGGAGTCTGCGGGAGCATCTACCGCAGACTCGTTCACGTAGGGGGGGGGGGGCGGGATCTGGGGGCCCCCTTGTTAAAGGGGGCTTCCAGATTCTGATAAGCCCCCCGCCCGCAGACCCCCACAACCACCGGCCAGGGTTGTGGGGAAGAGGCCCTTGTCCTCATCAACATGGGGACAAGGTGCTTTGGGGGGGGGAGCCCCCCTGCCTCAAAGCACCCCCCCATGTTGAGGGCATGTGGCCTGGTATGGTTCAGGAGGGGGGGGGGCGCTCGCTCGTCCCCCCCCTTTCCTGACCTGCCGGGCTGCATGCTCGGATAAGGGTCTGGTATGGATATTGAGGGGGACCCACGCTGTTTTTTTTTTTAAATTTCAGCGTGGAGTTCCCCCTTAATATCCATACCAGACCTGAAGGGCTTGGTATGGATGAGAGGGGGGACCCACGCTGTTTTTTTTTTTTTTTTTTTTTATTGTGGACCTTTATTTTTACATTCAGCTGTCAAAATATATATTATCTAGACCTTTGAAATAAGTAAAATCATTACAGAAATAATTATAAAGGATAAGAAACAAAAATAGAATCACTAGAACTAAGGAAATCTAATTAGATTACATGAAGATATGCCGAGTGCTGTTTATTAAACACAATAGTCGCGAGCGAGTGCCGGCTCTCAGAGGAATCCACAATCAGATTCACTATTAGTCAGTGGCTAAAAAGCAAACGCCCATGTCAGAAGTCTAAAATGTGTTCTGCACATGCTCAGTTGTATCTGCCAAAGACACTGCACGGGCTTCTAGATTTTTACTGTGTCGATTTCCTTGAAAAAAACGATTTTTAACACATTTTTAATTTTTTTGGAAATAGCAGATATTGTTTAAAGTGAAGTCCTGATATTTGGCAAAGCAAATTTCTAAGTGAACATGTCTCTGCAGTGATTTTTCATGGTTTTAGACTTGCTTCTTAGCAAGTCTGTTTTGTGAGTCTGATTTCGGGCGTGTGTCTCTTTGTGAATTAGATTGGGCATCTGCTTATGGGCTCTGCTCAATAGTGAATTAGGTTGCAGGGTAAAAAATGACGGACGCCCATGAAAATTGGGCTTAAGCCCATAAATATGCGCCCACGCCCAATAGTGAATCAGGGCCTATGGGTCTCCCAGGGGTCTCAATGGGTCCTCATGAATCTTGGGTAACATAATTATTACCTTTTTGTTTTTTTTTAATTAAAAGGAAATTGTGTGCCTCTTGCTTATACAGTATTGTAATGACCTGTTTAATATGCTGTTGTATTGTGTTTGTGGGATTACTTGTTAAAGAACAATATGTAGATGTATCTGATAATTGTCTTTATACTGCTTTACGTCCATAACAACTATTAATTATCCTTTGTCAGCCAATTTGATGACCACATCTTGTGGTGCAAACAAATTATCTGAAGCTGGTCGTATATTATACAATGTCCTTGTTCAATTTCCTTTAGATTTACCTTCAACTATGTAGTGCAATGGCCTGCTGTTTGCATACAGATTGAAAGTGTTTAGGCTTGACCTTGTATTATATGGTTTTGAGAAATCTAAAGGAAAATTGTACAAGAAAATTGTATAATGCTTGGTCAGCATACCTTTCCACTTCCATTAAATGATTTGGTTTTAAGTAATTCTATTATCTGATAAAACAAATTTATGCAGATCTAACACTACTTTTTTTATTAATTACCCTGAGTTGTCAGTCCACGACTCCGCTCTCCTCTGATGATGTCTCTCCCATCTCCTATGTCTGTTGTTGAGGGCTGTGAACAGCATACAGAAAGCATGTGTACATATAACAACATGTTTTTAATTACAATGTATCCATTTTAGGATTTGTCAGATGCCAGAAGATATCATTGCTGTTAAAGAAGCTGTACTAAATGTATTTACCTCTCTACTTTCTCAGGTTGATCAGTCAATTTTCAAAATCTCCAGAATACACAAAGTCTTGAACAGAGTTTGAAATGTCAATTTCTTAAGAGACCTCATTTAGCACCACTCAACCTGACCAAACACTGGATGATCAGACCTCTCCACTTAATTCAGCAAAAGGTGGGCATATCCTTTCCAACTTAATTTTAACACAACTGAAACCTGAAGTAAGAGGTATGATTAAATCAGAAAGTCTTTCCCTACACTCTCATCCAGGTTACTACTGTATACCTCAGCAGTCCAGGTTACTATACCTCAGCAGTCCAATAACAAGCCCAAGCAGAACACACTGCCCACCTAAATTCTTTCAGTAATTTGGAAAAGTGGAATCACTGCCCTGATAAGTAATGAATGTAAACCAACTCATCTACCATAGTTCAAACAAGATATCACAAGTGTAATAAAAGCGCCACACCCTTAATACTTTAAAGCAGCAATTCCACCTCAAAGAAACCAAATACATTTCTTAGTGCTATAACTTAAATAAAGGAATGCGCTAAGATAAACAAGATAGTCTGCTGAATGAAATACACTTCTCTGCTTGGCCAAATGCATAAAATCTGGGATGCAAATAAAGATGGTCCAATACCAAGGATTTTTCACAATCCAGCAAGTTTTATTAGTATATGATACTACACAACAGTCATCTTACAAGCGCCTTGATGTATTTAACACTGGCATGCTTTCTCTTAACGCCCAAGTGTGAAATGTGTCAAGGCCCTTGTAAGATAATGCTGTGTAGTGTCTTTTACTACTAAAAAAAAGCTAAATTCTGGACATCCCCTTTTAGTGGATTCTTTTATTTTCAACCCTGACTACTATTCTTCTGTTCCAGCCCATGCTCCCCTCTTACAGCCCATGGAGTTGACTTGCGAAAGGCAAATAGCACTTTGGAAATGTGCACTAATTTTCCACAGAGATTAGTAAATGTTGAGAAACTTAACTTTGTAAAGAATACCCAATCAGGTTCAAGGAAAAAAAAAAAAAAAACATTTTTGCTTGCACCTGATTGGATGATGGAAAAAGGCAGAACTTCACCACATTCACTAAGCTCTGCAGAAAATAAATGCAACTGCACTTGCAAAGTCCAAAGTCTATTTGCCTTTATTAATCAACACCCCTATGTCATCCTATCCAGCATTCACTTGGCACCATTTTGTTAGACTGTCCTGCAACAGGCCTGGCAAATTAACGACTACTGACTGTCATTTTGAGTGGTGCCCTGGTGGAACTTACAATTTAGTTTATATGCCTGGATAAATTAGTTTTAATTTATTTATATACTTGACCAGTACACAATCACTTATAAATGTTATTAAGGAATTGTTTTCCTGCTGAACACTGACTCTTTGACAACATGCATAGAAATACCCAGACTGCTATCATTAAGGTCAGAGTTTCTACTTGTATGTCATTTAATGCAGTGGATATTACCCCTTTTTATGCAAGCCCTAAAACTGGTCACTTTCAAAAATTCTTCACCTATCATGGATGCCTATGTAATGGACCCTATGCCTTGGACATGTGTGGTACTGAGGGGTACTGAGGGTTATGAAAATCCTATCCAGGCTCTAATCCTAAGTAGGCCCTAATTTCCCCCAATCATTCTTCTTATTTGTATTGTTGATCATTACTGGCCATTGTTCTGTTGTGTTGGCCTTTCATTGGGTTGCATGCAGAGTGTTAGCAAATGGTTACCTAACTTAGAATGTAGAAAGAATGAAGCTTGCAAATATTTACAAATGATTGGTTGCTAAACCAAAACACATTAAAAAATTTACAAATTTCACAGAATCTGGACACAAAAACACCAGATATATGACTTTTTTCACACATTCTGCAAAAATATAACCAAGGTACCTAAGTGTGGACAACTTCCTCAGCAGGAAGAGCTGCCTGAAACCAGGATATATATAAGAAATTAAATTCTGAATTAAATGTGCTTTTGTGGGACACTCCTTAAATATTTTATGGCAATGCCCACATATGCAATCACTTTGGTCCTAGCTATATTAATGCATTTAGAGCAGTATGCAATCATATAATCCTGGATGAGCTGATTCATGTTTAGGAGGTGGGTAAATGCTGCTACTCATTGGCACATAGCTACGTGGTGGAATGCATTCACATTAACCTTTAATGGAGTACTCACAAAAACGGTTATATACACTATGTATTAATTAGTTTTATATGAGAATTTTACTAAGCGTTGATAAGATTTACATATTTTCTGCTTCAATTCTAGATCTTCAGCTGGATGGACACAAGCCACTAGTTTGATAATGATGTTCTAATTTATTGCCCCTTTTCTCAATGATTTCACTAATATTCTTTAACTTTAATGAATATTAATAATTTTTTTTTTTTATTGATCACATTTTAGGTTCTTATATATTTTGTTTGCTTCAATCATTGATGGGAATGTGTGTCTATGAAGTAAGTTTCAACACTACCATCCTGCACACATATCTCATGGGACCTTGAATAGTGTACAGTAGGTAGACAGAAAAAGTTGGCACTACGTAATTCAATCATTATTTAGAGGAAGTCTACAAGTGTTGCTACCGGAGATCACCAAAGTCTTTCCATAATATATACAGTGAAGGAAATAAGTATTTGATCCCCTGCTGATTTTGAATGCCCACTCACAAAGAAATTATCAGTCTAAAAATCGAATAGCAACAAAACATTCAAAAGAAATGCATGTCTAACAAATTATGCACTGATTTGCATTATCATGAGGGAAATAAGTATTTAATGCCTTATCATTCAGCAGGATTTCTGGCTACCAGGTGTCTTTCATACAGGTAACAAGCTGAGATTAGAAGCAGTCTCTTAAAGGGAGTGCTGCTAATCTCATTTTGTTACCTGTATAAAAGACACCTGTCTACAGGAGCAATCAAACAATCAGATTCCAAACTCTCCACTATGGCAAAGACCAAAGAGCTGTCCAAGGATGTCAGGGACAAGATTGTAGACCTACGCAAGGCTGGATTGGGCTACCAAACTATCGCCAAGCAGCTTGGTGAGTGGGAAAACATTCAAAATCAGCAGGGGATCAAATACTTATTTCCTTCACTATACTCCACATTCAAATTAGCTACTCAGGAATGTGTAGTTGCTACTCTTCACAGTTTGTTAAAATTCGTCTTGCAAGCCAGTCACTGAAATTACTCTCTCTCCCTCTTTTCTTTATTTATTTATTTTGAGACAAAACCATCCTAATTTAGATGAATTTAGATGAGGTCCACTTTACAGTTGTTTAGAAAGGGCAGATCAGTTGGCAAGGTGGTACAGGCTAACTTTTTAACTTCTATTCCATATACACTTATCTTTCTGAATCCTTAAATGGAGCACTTCATTCTGATAACTATCTTGTTCACAGTCTTCCAGCATATTGAAGGGTTAATTTTTTTACACCTCCCCACACATTCAAAAAATTAGCAGGTAAGGGGTATTTTACCTGGCAGAAAACAGTGATAGTGTACTTAATAAAATTTACATGTGGATTGTACTGTGTGCAGGAGACTACACAGAAAATGAAGGGCATATTCATCCCAACTGAGATTTACAATGATTGATTAATAATGTAGGAGTGGTGATTGGGAGTTACAACTGAAATGTAGAGAAGTGTGGTGAATTGCAGATTTCAAGGGTACAGCAACCCATTCATTTGAATGGGGTGCTCTACATATAAGAAACACGGGGAAAGAGGTTCCTGACCTTTTTTTTTAAATTTCACCACACCTAATCTCATGGTGCGGCGGGTACCAAAGTGGCAGGAGTGCCGTTAGGAATTAATGGCACAATTTTTCATAGGTTCACAACCCACGCTAGTGTGAATCTAGTGTGAGTCTAGCCTGATACACTATTCAGTCAAAGAGCTTTAAGTTAATTTTGTTTTGCATTTATATTATGTTTCTTATGTTTAAGTTTATGTACATTGCAAGATGTTCCAGAAGCAATCCTAGTTTGTTTCCCCGTGTGTCTTTATTGTTTACACTTTGTTGATTGTTAACAACCATTAATTGATGCAGGTGATGCACATTTTCAGTTGGATTGCTATATAACTTCGAGTCTGCTGTTTTCACAAGTGTGGACTTTTAAATATGGGAATTGCAGGTAAACTCCATCCTTCTGCTGGCACCATTATATATATTCATTTTATTTTATATATATAAATATATATATATATACACTGCTCAAAAAAATTAAAGGAACGCTTTTCAATCAGAGTATAGCATCAAATCAGTTCAACTCCTGGGATATTGATCTGGTCAGTTAAGTAGCACAGGGAGTTGTTAATCAGTTTCAGCTGTTTTGGTGTTAATAAAATTAACAACCGGTGCACTAGATGGGCAACAATGAGACGACCCCCAAAACAGGAATGGTTTTACAGGTGGAGGCCACTGATATTTTTTCCCGTACTCATCTTTTCTGACTGTTTTTCACTAGTTTTACATTTGTCTAGGGTCAATGACACTACTGGTAGCATAAAGTGATACCTGGACCCTACAGAGGTTGCCAGGCAGTCCAACTCCTCCAGGAAGGCACATCAATATATGGCATTGCCAGAAGGTTTGCTGTGTCTCCCAGCACAGTTTCAAGAGCATGGAGGAGATTCCAGGAGACAGGCAATTACTCTAGGAGAGCTGGATAGGGCCATAGAAGGTCATTACCCGCTTCCATACAGGGCAATTTTACCCCCTTCCTGCCCAGGCCAATTTTCAGGTTTCAGCGCTCTCACACTTTGAATGACAATTGCGCAGTCATACATCATTGTATCCAAACTAAAATTTTATCATTTTCTTCACATAACTAGACCTTTCTTTTGGTGGTATTTAATCACCACTGGGGTTTTTATTTTTTGCTAAATTAACAAAAAAAGACTGAAAATTTAGAAAAAAACACGTTTTTCTTTGTTTCTGTTATAAAAGTTTGCAAATAAACAATTGTTCTTCATAAATTTAGGCAAAGATGTATTCTGCTACATGTCTTTGGTGAAAATAACCCAAATTAGGATGTACTGTATTTTTTAGTTTGTAGGAAAGTTATAGAGTTCACAAACTATGGGATATATCTGAATATTGATCAATCCTGCAGTACTGACAGCCAATCTAATTTCATGAGGTCCAAGAATGTGAGAACAGTACAGATATCCTCCAAATGACTCTTTTTTGCAGAGTAGACAGTCTGACGTACTTCATAAGAGGCATGGCGAGATTTTTGAAGTTGTATTTTTTTTTTCATAATTTTTCGGAAAATTAAAAAATTAAAAAAATAATTTTCACAATTTTTTTTACATACTGTCACCAGTGCAGTACAGCATCATCATATAACTGGAATGGCAGTGATCAGGGACACTGACTGTTGACAGTATGAAAAAAAAATTATAATTTTTTATTATTATTATTATTATTTTTAATTTTTTATTACTTTTTTTTTAAAGATTTTTTTTCATATTTCACTATGACCAAAGTAGTACAATGTTACCATAGTAACATTGTACTACTTTGGGGAAGTGATCAGTATTTTTTATTTTTACACAATTTGCTTATAGCAAAGAATTACTTTGCTATAAGCAAGCATTTACCTGAATGACATTGATTCATTCAGGTTTTTTTTTTTTGTGCTTAGCTGTGATTTGGCCACGGCTAATCACATGACACAGCTGGACTGTGATTGGCCCAGCTTGTGCATGTGATCGCTGTGACCATTCACAGCTAGACACACTAGTATACAATGGATGGACAGTTACATCCATTGTATGCAACTCTCATGTGACCTGCTGTGATTGGTCAGTGATGGTCTGGGGCAGGGGCGGACTGACCATTTGGAAACTCGGGCCCGCGGTCAGTAGGGGGCCACATGAGATGCCCCTGGTACCTTTTTCATAGGCTTTTTTGAGTTCGGGCAAGGACACAGGGGCCCCATAATCCCCTACTGCCCGGGGGGCCCATGAATTGTCAGTCTGCCCCTAGTCTGGGGAGGTATATCTATGGAGGGATGGACAGACCTCTACAGGCTAGACAATGGCACCCTGACTGCCATTAGGTATCAGGATGAAATCCTTGGACCCTGTGCTAGTGCAGTGGGTCCTGGGTTCCTCCTGGTGCACAACAATGCCTGGCCTCATGTGGCAAGAGTTCCTGGAGGATGAAGGAATTGATATCATTGAATGACCCCCACACTCACCTGACCTAAATCCAATAGAACACCTCTGGGATATCATGTTTCGGTCCATCCGACGCCACCAGGTTGCACCTCAGACTGTCTAGGAGCTCAGTGATGCCCTGGTCCACATCTGGGAGGAAATACCCCAGGACACCATCCGTCAGCTCATTAGGAGCATGCCCCGACATAGTCAAACATGCATACAAGCACGTGGGGGCCATACAAACTACTGAGTACCATTTTGAGTTGCTGCAATGAAAATTCAACAAAATGGACTAGCCTGCTGCATCATTTTTTCACTTTGATTTTTGGGGTGTCTTTAAATTTAGTGATCTGTAGGTTGATAATTTTCATTTCCATCAAACGATGGGGCATCCTTACGTTCCTAACACATTACCCAGTCCATATCAGTATAGATATACAGCATCATATTTTTTCCCCACTGAGATCTGATGTGTTTTCAAAGTGTTCCATTAATTTTTTTGAGCAGTATATATATATATATATATATATATATATATATATATATATATATATACTTCTTTTGTATAAAATCCTTTTGTACTGTATATTAGCCTGCATATATTGTTGATGATAGTTTAATTTGAAATTAAAATTACCTGAATAGAACAATAACACGTTCATTCATATTCCCTTCATATCTTATATTAGCATTTGCCTTTATTTTTATGGCATTCAAACATTTTTAAATGCTATAGTCTGCTTGCTTTCTGTAGCTGAAAAATATTTTAAAAGGTCATTTCACGCTATTACATTTTTTGACGCAAGCCATTTTAGTAGAGTTTTTTGTAAAAATAAAGAAATGAATAGTGTCTACAGTTTTTCCAAATATTTCAGCAGGCAGCACATAAATCTGTCACTCATCCAAATCTATATTTAAGGGAAACACACACAAGTGTGATCTGAAATATTGGTATTAAGAGTATAGCGAGAATACAGGTGTTCCCTAACAGGAACAGGCTTTTCTTTGTACAATTGAAACAGATCTGCATAAAGAAACTACGACAAATTCTATAGGTTACATTCAGTGCAGGGAGATATGAACATATTTATGTCATCTTGTATTGCTATACATTTGCTGGACACTGTTATCAGAAAACATATATGGTCAGTAATAACAAATTCAAATCCATATTTTACTTGTCTGAATTTCTTAAAATGAATGCTGTTTGTTTTAAGTTGCTGCATTTTCCCCATTGTCACAGTTCTGTGCACTTCTTGATTGAGTAAGCCTGAAAAGAAACGTCAATCAAACTCTGATTGACATGTAGCAAATAAAGTCATAAGCAGACAGCGTTATTGGCCCCCTGAATTCCTCATTATACTGATTGTCATTTTTCTTCTTCCAATTTGCTCAATTAATATATGCATCTAATGGATATAGGATTTGTTATAGGTTGCTTGATGTGACATTTTTCAAATTAGAACAATTACAAAAAATGATTTGCTTGCATTGTTCTCACAATCTTAGTCACTCTTGAGTTCTTTAATAGTTTACTGAGGATATTGTACAACACAGTTCTGTCTGATAATCCCTCCTTGTATATCATATTTATAAAAAAATAAAAAACTTGAGTCAATGTGCTGTTTTTTTGGAACATTCTGGATAAAAGTAGAGAAAAGAAAGTGTTCTGCATTAAGGTGGTTCTAAAGCCCAAACATTTTCTACCTTAATGCATTCCCTGCATTAGGTTAAAAAATGCTCCCCCCCATCCCCCTTATACTTTTCTGATCCCTCACTAGATCCAGCAATGTGCCCATCTGTAGCAGCTCTTCCCATTCTCACAGGCTTTGTTGAGGCAGCAGGGACCATCGGTTCCTGCTACTGTCAGTTAAAATTCTATGGCGAAGGAGGTAGCTTCTTATTATGGTACACCAGGAAGAGCAGGAGCGCCGACGAGGACCCCAGAAAACGAAGGTCTGGGCCATTATGATCAATTCTACCGAACAGAGCAGACAAATATACATGTAAACAGATCAATTAGGCCTCATACAGGGTAGTGGAGAATATCATTAAGAAATTCCTACCGAGATGACATCAATGAAACACGTTCAGCGAAGCTAAGGGATTGTGCTGCAATGTGAGGTCTGTTGCTAGCTGGTGAATAGTAGAGCTCACAAAGGAGTTTCTTGAGGATATTCAACACTGTCCTGTAAGAGGCCACTCCAGGACCAAAGGCTTAATTGATCTGTTTGCATGTACAGTCAGGTCCTTAAATATTTGGACATCGACACAATTCTAACATGTTTGGCTCTATACACCACCACAATGGATTTGAAATGAAACAGACAAGATGTGCTTTAACTGCAGACTGTCAGCTTTAATTTGAAGGTATTTACATCCAAATCAGGTGAACGGTGTAGGAATTACAACAGTTTGCATATGTGCCTCCCACTTGTTAAGGGACCAAAAGTAATGGGACAGTTGGCTTCTCAGCTGTTCCATGTCCAGGTGTGTGTTATTCCCTCATTATCCCAATTACAATGAGCAGATAAAAGGTCCAGAGTTAATTTCAAGTGTGCTATTTGCATTTGGAATCTGTTCCTGTCAACTCTCAAGATGAGATCCAAAGAGCTGTCACTATCAGTGAAGCAAGCCATCATTAGGCTGAAAAAACAAAACAAACCCATCAGAGAGATAGCAAAACAACTGTTTGGAACATTCTCAAAAAGAAGGAACGCAAAAAGAAGGAAGACCAGGGAAAACAACTGTGGTGGATGACTGAAGAATTCTTTCCCTGGTGAAGAAAACACCCTTCACAACAGTTGGCCAGATCAAGAACACTCTCCAGGAGGTAGGTGTATGTGTGTCAAAGTCAACAATCAAGAGAAGACTTCACCAGAGTGAATACAGAGGGTTCATCACACGATGTAAACCATTGGTGAGCCTCAAAAACAGGAAGGCCATATTAGAGTTTGCCAAACAACATCTAAAAAAGCCTTCACAGTTCTTGAACAACATCCTATGGACAGATGAGACCAAGATCAACTTGTACCAGAGTGATGGGAAGAGAAAAGTATGGAGAAGGAAAGGAACTGCTCATGATCTTAAGCATACCACCTCATCAGTGAAGCATGGTGGTGGTAGTGTCATAGCGTGGGCATGTATGGCTGCCAATGGAACTGCTTCTCTTGTATTTATTGATGATGTGACTGCTCATATTCAGCCAAATGCTTCAGAACTCATTGGACGCAGCTTCACAGTGCAGATGGACAATGACCCAAAGCATACTGCAAAAGCAACCAAAGAGTTTTTTAAGGGAAAGAAGTGGAATGTTATGCAATGGCCAAGTCAATCACCTGACCTGAATCCGATTGAGCATGCATTTCACTTGTTGAAGACAAAACTGAAGGGAAAATGCTCCAAGAACAAGCAGGAACTGAAGACAGTTGCAGTAGAGGCCTGACAGAGCATCACCAGGGATGAAACCCAGCGCCTGGTGATGTCTATGCATTCCAGACTTCAGGCTGTAATTGACTGCAAAGGATTTGCAACCAAGTATTAAAAAGTGAAAGTCTGATTTTATGATTATTATTCTGTCCCAATACTTTTGGTCCCTTAACAAGTGGGAGGCACATATGCAAACTGTTGTAATTCCTACACCGTTCACCTGATTTGGATGTAAATACCCTCAAATTAAAGCTGACAGTCTGCAGTTAAAGCACATCTTGTTTGTTTCATTTCAAATCCATTGTGGTGGTGTATAGAGCCATAAATGTTAGAATTGTGTCGATGTCCCAATATTTATGGACCTGACTGTAAGTGTATCTACTTTGACACAATTAAAACAGAGAGCTCTATGTTTTTTGTCCTTTGTGTTTTTGAGGATTGGTTTTGATCCTGCAGGATTGATCAGCTTGCATCCAACAAGTGTCATGGCTATAAAAGGGATATGCTCTTTAGACCTTTCTCATTTAAAGGTCATAGTAATAAAGAGAGGATTTGTCCCTAAGAAAACTTGAATGGAATATATCACAAGAATGAATTATGGATGGAAGAATATAAAAGTGTTTATGGACATTTTGGACTGTTCATATATGTCTTTGTGATCAGTTTCTAATTTCCTTAGGGATATTTAAATTAATGTTGATAATTACATTTGGAGTGCTGCTCATGTGCACTTTACTGTTTTATATTATCAGCACAAAACACATTTATATACAGTATACTGTGTTTGTTTTTGTGATAGCATGGTGAATATATTAATGCTTAATTGTGTGTGTCAGAAGTTAGCCTGCAGTTTCTTGTTTGTGTAGTCTTACCTCCTTGCTGCAATGCTGTTTCTGATCCCTTTCACATGTGTGTTTGTCTGTGCTCACCTATGGGCATCGTCTGCTGTTCTGTGGATTTTATTTCCTTCCCTTCCATCACTTCCTGGCCCACCTCCTTGTTTGCCTGCCTATATAAGACATGCTCAGTCTAGGCCACTTTGCCTGAGCATTGTCTGAGCTCTGGTGTGTTGCTATTGCCTGTATCCTGCATTGACTACTCGTGTACTGACCCCGGCTTCGTTCTCTGACTGTGCTTGTTTTCCGCCCGTCCTGACCTCAGCTAGTCTATCGAATTTCCATTTGTCTCCTCCCATTGTACTCTGCTCCTGCGAGCGATGTCCTCAGCTGGGCGTACCCGGGGGCCGCGACCTAGTCCCAGCTTGCTGCAAGTCCATCCCTACCATCAGGGACTCTGGGGAAGAAGCAGGCTGGGGCTTAGACTCCGCACCCTGGGGAACCCCAAGTTGACTATCTACAAGGGCACCACAGGTGCTGACAGTTTGCTCAGGCCATGAGCTCCTTAGAGACACCGCAACCTCTCCTAAGTGTCAATGTCCAGCAGGCCTATCAAGAACAAATTATGCACTGTCTGCAGGAACTCTCCTCCTGGTTGGATCAGTTGCAGGTTGTGTCCACTTCCTCAC
Source organism: Staurois parvus (assembly GCF_062004578.1). Lineage (NCBI taxonomy): Eukaryota > Metazoa > Chordata > Amphibia > Anura > Ranidae > Staurois > Staurois parvus. Next base: position 1,562,169 of record NW_028318272.1, read on the forward strand.
CCTCTGTTTCGGCTCCTGTCCCGGCTCCTGCTCCGGTTCTTGCTGCTCCAACCCCCGCTGCTCCCCCAGTAGAACACAGTCCTTCGAGACTCCAGCTGCCTCCACCGCCTCACTTCTCTGGTGATCCCAAAGTTTTTCGGGGTTTCATCAATCAGTGCTCAATTCACTTTGAGCTAGCAGCCCACCATTTTTCTACTGACTGTTCCAAGGTGGCGTACATGATTCCCCTCCTTTCTGGTGAAGCACTGGCTTGGGCCTCGCCACTGTGGGAGCGTCAAGATCCAACTATTTGCAGCCTCTCAGCCTTCCTGCAAGCTTTCCATAAATCCTTTGATGTGCCCAGCAGGACTTCATCTGCTGCAGGAGCTCTTCTTCGGATTTGTCAAGGTAGCATGACTGTTGCACAATATGCAGTTCAGTTTCGCACCTTAGCTTCGGAACTGGCATGGAATAATAAGGCCCTTTCTGCAACCTTTTGGCAGGGTCTAGCAGACCATATTAAGGACAAACTAGCTGGAAGAACCATACCCACCACCCTGGATGACTTGATTGCTCTTAGAATCCAAATCGATATACGCTTCGAGGAGCAAGATCTGGAAAGGGCTCGCCCACGTCACCCCCCAGTGGGTTCATTTGCTCCTGTTTTGCAGAAAGCCCCTGATCAACTTACCTCTGCAACCATACCGACATCTGAAGGTCCTATGCAGTTAGGCCGAACACTCCTCACTCCACAAGAGCGATCGCGTCGCCTAAGATTTGGTCTATGCCTTTACTGTGGGGTTCAAGGTCATATAATTAAGTCCTGTTCTGTCCATCCTGGAAACTCTCGGGTCTAGGTCACTCTAAGGGAGGTGATCTAGACCAGAACCTGAATTCCGCCACCTTCCCTCAATTTATCATACCTGTCTCCATTCATTGGGCTCTGCACTCGTACCAGGTTTCTGCTTATGTGGACTCTGGGGCAGCCGGGAACTTCATCGAGCAATCTTTGGCCATTGAATTGGACATTCCTCTTGTCTCCTTGATGACACCCCAATCAGTATCTACAGTTGATGGCTCTACCTTGGCCTTAGGACCTCTACGCTTCTGAACCACCTCCATAACTATGCATGTTGGTGCTCTTCATCGTGAGGAAATCTCCTTCCTGATCCTCCCTAAGTCTTCAAGTCCCATCATTCTTGGACTTCCATGGTTGCAGAAACACTCACCCAATCTTGACTGGAACTCTGGCCAAATATTGTCTTGGGGGTCAAAATGAAACTGGACTTTAATCCCTAAGGTGCTCCCACCTCGCACTGTACCCATGCCTGAGGCCACCACCTCTCCGATTCTTCCTCAACATTGACAGGCCTTCCAAGATGTTTTTTGTAGTAAAGCTGCTCCCCTGCCTACTCCTATTGCAGGCCACCTTCTGGTGCTGTCCACCTCTAGTTCCTTAAACTCTTTGCTGCCCAAATCATCGGTCCCTGTACATACTGTGCAGCTCAGGGCTCCTATTTCACTATCTTCTGGATGGGTGGAGGCCCCGACATCTGTGACCTCTGTACCATCTGAGTTCCAATCTTTGTGTGCCCTGCCTACTGAGACCCCAAAACTCCCTTCAGCTGCTTTGGACCCAGCCGTGGTTACCACATTAGTAGCTACTGTGCCTTCAAACCCCTGTCCTGCCCCCATACACCCTACTATGTCCTCTGTCCCCTGTCCTGCTTTTCTGCACAGCCTGTCTTGCTCACTGTACAAATCAAAGCCTTCACGCCTACTCCTGTGTCCTCCTTGGCAGCCTCCTCACCAGACCCTTCATCCTGGTTATTGGTGTCTGCTCCAGCCCAGATATCTGTCTTATGTTCTCCCATTCTTACTCCTTCTGTGGCAAATGTTCCCAAGAACTTACATCTGTCAGTTTCAAAGTACAAAGTAGCTGCAGATTGTCAACGCCTGGTGCTCCTCATTTTATTGATCCATTTACCATCCTCCACCAGGTCAATCCTGTTACTTTCAAACTTCGCCTCCCTTCACATCTGAGAATCCCTAATGTTTTCCATGTTTCTCGTCTGAGACCGTACATCAACAGGTTTTCCCGTCCTCATCGTCATCCTTCCCCAATAGTTAATACTTCAGATCAGTATGTAGTCAAGCAAATCTTGGATTCTAAATTCATGAGAGGGAAGCTCTTGTATCTAATTGACTGGAAGGGATATGGTCCTTAGGAGAGGTGTTGGATTCCTTCACTGATGTTTCTGTACCCCGTCTGGTGGAATGTTTTCATCAGAAGCTTCCCCTTAAGCCTGGCCCTAAAGGGGGGGGGGGGTAAGAGGGGGGTACTGTCACAAGTTAGCCTGCAGTTTCTTGTTTGTATATTATTACCTCCTTGCTGCAGTGCTGTTCCTGATCCCTTTCACATGTGTGTTTGTCTGTGCTCACCTATGGGCGTCATCTGCTGTTCTCTGGGTTTTATTTCCTTCCCTTCCATCACTTCCTGGCCCGCTTCCTTGTTTGCCTGCCTATATAAGACATGCACAGTCTAGGCCACTTTGCCTGAGCAACTTCCTAGTTGTCTGAGCTCCTGTGTGTTGCTATTGCCTGTATCCTGCATTGACTACTCGTGTACTGACCCCGGCTTTGTTCTATGACTGTGCTTGTTTTCCTCCCAATCCTGACCTCGGCTAGTCTATCGGTTTTCCGTTTGTCTCCTCCCACTGTACTTTGCTCCTGCGAGCGGTGTCCTCATCCTCAGCTGGACATACCCGGGGGCTGCGACCTGGTCCCAGCTTGTTGCAAGTCCATCCCCACCATCAGGGGCTCTGGTGAAGAAGCAGGCTGGGACTTAGACTCCACGCCCCGGGGAACCCCAAGTTGACTATCTACAAGGGATCGCTACCACAGGTGCTGACAGTATGGTACATATAGATTTACTGTATTTCATTTTTTCACTAGCGCATAATTTATTTCATATTATATTTCAGTGATCATCACTTTTATAGTTGCAGCTCATTAATATTATGTGTGCAAGATTATTTTGGATATCCCTGTGAAGGTTGGCAACTGCAAATTGCTAAATTTTGATGGGCTCCGTGCACCACTTATAACCACTTTCCATAATGAATTCTCTTTAGTGGCCAGAAAAGTTCATGGTCCCCTTATGAAAGCATCCTATCTTCATTGGTGGTTATTGTGATAGTTCCTAATTAATTGGGTCACTGGGCACTTTGCAAGTTACAGTAAGTTTATGAGTTTGTGTTTTAAAAGGTGGGGAGGGTTTAAAGTGCCACTGACCACCAATGATATTAAGATTGTTTTCTTTAGGGAAATTAAAGTGCCACTGACCACCAATGACTGTGGTATTTTTTTTAACAACAAACAGCTTTTATTTGCACCTTTTTGACTATTATCAGTGTTGTGAGTGCATCTATTTTATCATTGTATAGTAAATGCCACCAATTTTAAATACTGCACTATGAGCTTTCTGCTGGTTTTCTTTGAGTTCTATTTACATGTTCCTGGAACTCCTCCTTCTGGCAACCCGAAAGCATTGACTCATAGCTGATCTTAGTGAGATGCCTTGGTTTAGCTTATGGGTTACCCATGACCTAGCTGTATACAATCTGTTTAGTTGTATAGTGACATTAGTGGATTATTTGTTGATTTATTGCACATCTACACATCTGCACATCAGCTGCATTTAATCAGGTCTTTCCTTTGTTGGTTCTATTCCATCATAAACATGTCAGGGTTGAGTGCATAGGTTTTTTTTTTCTATTTTGTCATATTATAAATTAATTATCCTTTTCATCAGTGTTGTTGGCAAAAGCATCTTCCTTACATTCTAATATCTCCTACTCACAACTTCCACAACTCCAGCAGCAAAGTTGATTTCCTGCCCTGTGGACCTGGCACTTTTCCCTGTTCATTACCTCTTTGGGGACTGGTCCCCTCACCGCCCCCATGCCTCTGAAGCTCAATGTTATAGGGCCCCATCACAAGAAGTGTTGCTGCCACCAATAGAAAACATCCATGTCAAGCAAGCAGTGATATGGTCAAACAGAAGAAGGACCGACCCCCCCCCCCCCCGATGTAAACAGAAGACTTGGAACCCACATGTCACTGGTTATTGCTGTAGGTAAGTATAAAAGGCATTTTTTTTCTATGCCAGAGATCAGTTGGGGGTGGGAGGGGGTGGTTGTGTTGCCCAGAGTTGGGCTATATACCATTGGAAGCATTTTGTTATACCTGTTTGATAAGTGTATATTATAAAATAAAGTATCAAATTACAGTAAACGAAACACAATGTCAAGGGTTCACATTTTAAAAATCCTTGGTTTTACTGCAAAATAAAGAAGAATGAATAAGTGTAAGCAAAAGCAATAAAGAAAACAGCTACATAAAATGCTTTGGAACACAAGATCATGGCAAGACCTGGACTTAGGTCAGTACCGTTTTTATAGTCCAATTCCAATTAAAATTAAATTGTACAGAAAAATAATAAGCAATTAAAATTAAATAGTACAGAAAAATGTTTGCGTAAAAAAAGGTGAATATTATCTGTTTGTAGCTTCCTATGATTGTGAGAGGATTTTAACACTAAATGTTTATTTGCTTTATTTTTGGCTGTGTAAGGGAATTCCTGTACGGCAACTGGATAATAGAAATAAGCATAGGCTCAATCATGCTTGCAAGAATACGTGCACACTGGTGCATACATGCGGGAGCGTGCCCACTGTTTCTGGCGCCAGACAGGCTATTTAAAGGAAGCTCTTACTCTCTGTCAGTGCTGACTGGTCTTCAGCTAACTTCCTGTTTCCTGCTGAATCCTGTGTGTACCTGTTACTGACCTGGCTTGCCATTGACCTGCTCTTGGATCCTGTTTATGCTTCTGCTCATCGTTTTCTGATCCTGGCTTCCTCCTGACCACGTCCCTGTCTGATGTTCCGGTACCTCATTGCCTGCTCGTTGCTGACCCTGGCTATTACTCTGACTACACTTCTGGCTCCAGTTTTGGCTCTACAGTCCTGCCGAGTGCCTGTCCTGTCTGTCATTACATCAGCTCTGGTTTTCACGGTGTGTTCCGGTCTCACGCTTATCAAAAGTTCCGGCAAGCCACGCACACAGATCTTGAAGTTCCAGTGGAGTGCGTCTTTAACCCCAGCTGGCCGTCCCGGCATCGACTCTGTTCCTGACTGGATGCCCATCACCAGCCGCAAGTTCCACAATCAAGATCCACAGGCACTCGTGTTCCTCCTGTCCCTCGGCACCATCTGTTTCACCTTCAGTGGAGCCTGGGTTGGAGATACAAGAGAGGCTGACCTCTTCAATTCAGACTGCTATCAGGTACGTGACAGGCTGTTCATTCTTTTATGTATGGACCTACAGTATTGTTTCCAGCTGGCCAGGTCTGTACTCTGTATGAACCCGATTCCTCCTCCTATAAGCTCATGGTCACTTCAGTGATCATGAAAATATAGCAGAACTGTTCAGCAGACACTGCTGAACAAAACAATAGCTCTGATCAGCAGGTCAGACAATCCTCTGATCAGAGCTGTTCCCCCGCTGCTAGTAATGTGACATTTCTCCCCACTGTCACCTAAAATATCCCCCACCACCACTCTTGTTTTCCCCTTTCCCACTGCACATCTCTCTACCTCTCTGCACTTCGCCCCACACATCCCCGCACCGACCATGCCCCGCCATTATGGTTCCCCTGTAGCCTCCAGCTTCCACCCTCTGCCCTCCCACAGGTTTTCAGTGCTGCAGGGCAGCCACAGGAGAAAAAAACCTACACCATTACATCCCCCTAGCGCTGTTCCAACCCTCCATGTAATGCCCCCACCCTCACCCATACCCTGGCACCCCTACCCATAGTGCAGCTGCCCGGCTTTCCCTCTCCTCCTTCTGCAGGCCGCTGCTCAGGAGGGAGATCGCTGTTAGGATGGAAAGAGGAGGGGCTGGAAAAAATGTTTACCAGCCCCCTTCCTTTCCTCAGTGAACATAGTGAATAGACATCTGTTTATTCATATGAATTGCAGCTGAGGCTGCAGAGAAAGGACTGAACTCTATGTTTTAAGTCCCTTTCTCTGTCTCAGAAAAGAGACATCAGGGGGCTGTTTAGACCTCTGATTCCCCCCCCCCAAAAAAAAATAAAAACACTTTTTTTTTTTTACAAATTATTAAAAATAAAATTGTAAAAGAAAAATGAAACTTAAATTTAAAAAAAATAGTAAGGCTTTGTTCACACAGGGCATACATAGTCTATGCCCCTGCGAAGCCATGTTTACCCACACGGGGATGCAGAGGTGTTCTGTGCATCAGCATGCAGGCAGTTCCAATAACCTGTGCATCCCCATGCAGGCAGTTCAATTAGTGCAGCAACTGCACAGGCACAGCCACTGCTCCCAATTTGACATGTGTGTGGGTCCAGGTGCATGTCCTTAAGCTCAACTGTCTGTGTTTGGGACCGTGCACCCACATGGATGGTAGATTGGATGCAGAGGCTGTGCCCATGCAGCTACTTCATCCCAATTAACATGAATGGGACTGCCTGAACCGAGATGCATGGAACACTTGGGCATCCCCATGCGAGTAAACATGGCCCTCCACAGGCATACACTTTAGTACGCCCCATGTGAATGAGGCCTTAGTAGGAATTTAGCATGAATTTAATAAGCTATGTTGTTTTTGTGTCCACTAATAATGATTTTTGTACATTTTTAGTGTAAATAGCAGTTTGATAAACATTTGCACAATTATTATTGGGCCTAAAAAATCAGTAGCATATGTTTTTTTATTCTACAGGTCATGTACTTTCAGAAAATGTATCCTTTAGGGGTTTTTTTACAAACTCTGAAAGCTGTAAGTTAAAAATGATAACCTCATTTTTTTAGAATAAATTGTGTTTATCTACAGTTTAGCTCACCTCCAGTTTTCACCATTTCACAAAAAGACGCAATTTAAATTTTACATATATTTGTTATGTATTAACTCAATACAGTTTTAGCTTCTATATTTAGTAGGAATTTAGCAGGAGTCTTTAAAGTTTTGCTGTGTTTTTTTTTTTTTTTAGAAAATATTGCTTTGATAAGCACTTGTGCAAATATAAAGGGGCCTTAAAAATCAGTAGGACCTTATTTTTATTCTACAGCTCATTTCAGCAAATGTATGATTTGGGTATGGTTATACAAATTCTGAAAGCTGTAGGTGAAAAATGATAACCTCAGATTTTTACAGTAAATTGTGCTTATCTACAGTTTTGCACACCTTCAGTTTTCACCGTTATTCAAAAAGATGCAATTTAAAATATATAAGCAATTGTTATTTATTAACTCAATACAGTTTTAGCTTTTACGTTAAGTGGGAATTTTGTACTTTTCTGCTGATTTTGCATCCGCGAAAAAGGATTTGTTTGTATTTTCAGTAAAACTATTGTTTAGCACAAATATCACGGGGCATAAAAAAAATCAGTAACACCTTCTTTTTGTTCTACTGGTCCTAGGCTTTCAGAAAATGTGTGGTTTGGTGTGTGTGTGTGTGGGGGGGGGGGGTGTCTTTCATGAACCTCTAAAGCTGTAAAGGAAAATTTAAAGAAAATGGTAAAAATGGTCTGGCCCACGGGAGCTTAAAAGTGGAGCACAGGGCCTGGCAGCGAAAGGGTTAAAGTCCACAGACAAAAATCCAATTTTAACAATTTTAGCATTGTACATAAATTACCTTTTTCATTAATGGCATCTATAAAAACATCTTCCTAAAATTCTAATATCTCATACTCACAATTTCCTCTAGCAGCAACGTTAATTTCCTGCTCTGGGGACCTGACCCTTTTCCCTATTCATTACTACTTTGGGGGCCTCTCATCTCACCATGCCTCTGAAGCTGATCTTAGAGGACTCCACTACTGGAAGTGACACTACCACGTCAGGCATGAATGCTAAACAATTTATCTTCCTCTTTGAGGTCCATATACCAATACATTTGGGTAAGACAACCACCTATCTGATTTATGTTGATTTCTCAGTGTGACTCTGCTGATGGAACTGTAAATAGTTTGAACAACTGAGTACTACAGTGTCTCAGTGTGGACTGAAAACTCTACAAGACATGAGTTTATGAATCACCATTTTAAGTGAGATTAATGGAGTGTCTGTTATATAGTTTGATTTTTTCAGAACAACAGTGCGGAGCGCACATAGTCTGAACAATTGTGCACCAGCATATTTCCCTGCAGAATAAAGCTTTTGAAATACAGTACATGAGTTTATCAAGCAATGTCTAATGTTGGATTTGTTGTTTACCACAAGACTGTAGTATATGATGGGATATGTAGTTCATCTAAGGGCTATATTTGAGGTCTCATGCTGTATATTGTATTGTGTTGCTTGCTGTGTATAATAGTTATGGTAGAGTTGGACACTTCTTTCATAGTAGCAGTAGTTTTAACTGCAATTGCCAGATGTGTAATCTTTCCAAGTTAACAGCATTGTTACTATATTTGATCTCTCACCTCTATCAGAGGTCTGTAACAAGTCAATCATTTTAGGTATTTAAGTCACATGGTGCTGTTTTAGCCTTTTGTATAATAAAGGTCTCTTATTTTGGCATGGCATGTGTCTGTTTTTTATATCTATTTTTGTTAATGAAGATGTCTTCATGCGTGTACTGTATGTTTACATACATTTATCAAAGAGGTGAGTTTTAGCCTGGAAACAGTATTTTTTGTTTTTTATTTTAAGTCTGTTACTAGGCACTGGATTTGTAGGCCTTTATTAAGAAAATGGTCATATTCCTTGTATGAGAGGTATTCAAGTCAAACCCAGATTTTTAGTTTTACAGGTATAAAAAGGGATGCTACCGTGGTGGTACTACATGCAGTAGTAAGTGGCAAGTATGTCCGATTACTGATAGGTGGCACATGTCGTGTGCCAGTCCAGAGACTGTTAATCAAGATGGCATACAACAGTGTTAGTGCATGCATGGAACAGTGTGTGGCGATGAAGTTTCTTCTGAATGAAAGCATAAAAACCCATGGATATCTACAGAAGACTGCAAGTACAGTACGGTTATTAGACTCTCACTGCAGTAAGCTATTTGAATGGTGTAAACATTTCAAAGATGGACATACGTGACAATTCCATCCATGGTGGTTCCCAGCCCACAGCAGTCATTCCTGTAGTGAAATTGCACAAGAGATTAATCTTTTTGTGGGAACGGTGAACACAATGATGATGAAGCGAAGCAGGCTGTTCTAGGATGGCTGTCCTAGGATGGTTCAGGCGTACTGACAAATCTTTCTGTGCCAAAGCTTTCCAGGCATTAGTTAAATGTTGGGATAAGTGTATAAATGTAGAAGGGAGGTATGTTGAAAAATAAATGGTTTCCACTCCTTGAAATTTGTTCTTTTATTATATAAACTCAAAAGTCCTGCATGGTCCTGGGTTTAGTAACACTTTAAGAAACAGTGGAACTATACGAGAAAAAAAAATACATTTGGCAAACAGGATTACAGAAGAGAAATACTATGTAATACAATTTCTTATTTATTGTACAATGTTTTCAAAGCAGATCTACTTTGTGAAGAAATAATTTTATGCTGATCGTCATCCTTTATGCTTCACAGTTCATAATGCATGTTAACGTGTTGTGATGATCATGATGATGAAACAAACTATGCTATCTTTTGAAATGAGTGAAAGAATAATTAAATAGGCATACACTTTCACTGCATATTGTTTTCAAACATAACACAAAAAGATTTCTTCACTCATGCTCCTCGAAATCCCAAGATATTTTGTAGCACGACCTAGAAGTTAGGTGACATCACTAAATCTGAGCATTTTAAGGTCCCAATTAATAATATACCCATGATTCCCATATGTGCTTCAAAACTTTCATCTGCATCTACATTACTCAGGGTTTTCAATGTTAACATACATTTGATGCAGATAAAATTATTTAAAATGAACCGTTCCTTTCCACTGAGCATTTACATTTTGTGGTATTTTCATAATCTGAGACATTACCTTCATTTCTCTCAAGAGTATGACTAAGCAACTGATTTCCTTCACTGTTAGAAAAAATACTCAAGTTATGCAAGATTGTGTTGCACTTTCTGTATTTTTCTCTCTCTTACTTACCTGTAGAGAATTTTAGCTCTTGGATCATCATTTGCTGCTCCAGAATGTTCTGGAGAGATCCCTTTCACCTATAAATGAAGATCAAGGAGGAACTGCAAGTGCCATACAGCTGTCAACACTGCAGCAAGCTCCCTGCCCACCATTCTCTTTTATTCTTTATGACTACCATTATGTGACTGTGTCACTCTCCTTAGTCTGGAATGGGAGCAAATGTTTTTTATATATAGTTTCTAATAATAATAATATAGTTTTTATGGTTGAACTTTTGTCTTTGTTCAGCCAAACCAGCTATGTAACTATGTTTATATATTTTTATCAGCTCGAGCCGTGGTGACTGAGCTGTCATTGTTTATGTCAAAATTGTTCTTTGTAGTAGGAAATGTAAAACCCATGCCAGATTATATTTCCCTATCTGTGTTTTATTGGGGGAAATTCACTTTACTTCCTGTCCCAAGCAACAGAAGGTATAAAACTGGATAAAAGGCCATATTCAGAGATTAGTGATTACTGATTCATAATCTGAATAGTCTAAGGTTATTGGTGGTGTACCCCAAGGTTCAATGTTGCGACCCTTACTTTTTAATGTTTGTAAATGATATAGGGTCTGGAATTAAAAGTACAATTATAGTGTTTGCAGACAACACCAAGCTATGCAGTGGAATTATGCCCTTACAGGATGTATCCAACTTACAAGTCAACCTCAATGCACTATTTATTTGGGCAACTACAGTATGTGGCAAATGAGGTTTAATGTTGATAATGTAAGTTATGCACTTGGATGCATTATACATACTAGGAGGAGAACAGCTGGGAGAGTCAATGGTGGAGCAGGATCTGGGTGTTCTAGTAGATCATAGACTTAAAAATAGTATGCAGTGCCTTCCATTGTAAAAAAAATAAAATAAAATACCATGCAGTGCCAAGCTGCAGTTTCCAAAGGGAGCTAAATCTCTTCTTGTATTAGAAGAGGTATAGACTGCAGAGAGAGAGAGATCATTTTACCTCTCTACAAATCATTAGTAATACCTCATCTGGAATATGCAGTTCACTTTTGGGCATAAATTTACAAAAAAAGGATATTGGAGAAGGGCAACCAAACTGATAGGAGGCATGGAGAAGCTCAGCTATGAGGAAATATTAACTGAATTGAACTTATTCTCTCTTGAGAAGAGGAGATAGTCAGGATATAATCAACATGTATAAATAAATAACTGGTCCATGTATTGAGATCTAGAGTTATTCACTTGATGTAGAGTTATTCACTTTCAGTTCATTACAAAGGACAAGGGGGCACTTCTGAAGGAAAAGAGATTTAATCTTCACATAAAAAAAGGCTTCTTCACAGTAAGAGCTGTGAAAATGGGTAATAGACACCCTCAAAAACTAATTCTGGTCGGCCTGGTAGATTGTTTTAAAAAAACAGCTGAATGCATTCCTAAATGCACAAAATATATCTGGATGCACATTTTTTGTGGTAATAATGCCAAGGATAGTTGATCCAGGGAATATCTGATTGCCTCCTGGGGGATCAGGAAGGAATTGTTTCCCCCTCTGGAGTGAGTTGGATCATGCTTTATTGGAATTTTTTATCTTCTCTTATTCATCTTTTGGTACAGAATAGTGTATATGGAGGTTTTCTATTTGTGATTTTTTTAATTCATTGAACTAGATAGACTAGTATCTTTTTTCAATTTGACTATGTAACTATGTAAGAATGTGGGGGGGGGGAAACCTCAGCAAAGTTTTTGAAATTCCTTTTTTAGTTCTCACTGGAACAGATGTCCCCATTTGAAGACTTACCTTCGCCTCATGTACTAATGACAACTGTAACATTTTCTATCACCTTTTGTCCTAATAGCATTAGTCACCAGGACAAATGAAGAGTAAATCTACTTACTGGGGTCACAGAAAACAATAAAACCTTGCAGGGGTTTTAATCCTGCTCAGCTGTATTTAAAACTAAAGAAAAGTTTGGGCTATACATACAGTTTGATTATGTTCCATATGTTCGATTTATGGGTATATATAATCTGTTATTATCTAAATCAATGATTTAAAGAGTAACTCCTCTTTTGTTGAGAAAAAGAAAACCAATCCCCTCTGGGTGATCTGTGTAAATTGCAGGGATTTTAACAAATTTGTTTGCAGATTCCTACCTTTTATTACTCTGAAAAAACAGCTGTTTATTTATTTGTCTGTTGCAGACTGATTCTGAATTGGAGGGAAAAGTTCATTATAATCAGCTGATGCACCCTCATGCATGTTATTGGCCATAAAAGGGATATAGGGACTTAGGTGCTGCCCTGAGGAACATGAATCAATAGAAAAAAAAATTCAAAAAGTACCATTTCTAAAGAGGCAGTCATTTTTAAATTTTTTTAAAGTAAAAAAAAAGAAAAACTCCTTTAAATATCATGCCTGGGTGGTCCCCTTAACCTTCCTGGCGGTATGATTATTTCAGATTTTTGGTGCTGAAAGCGGTACCAATATTTTGCATGGAAATTTGGCGTTTTATATTGTAGGCCTGTAATTCTTAGGAATAACTCACTGAAATCTGTCCGAACAAGAGTCTAGTAAAAATCCTGGTTATGATAAAACTTGAAACACGAAATCATAAATTATAATTTAATAAATAATCATAAAAAATATGAATATAATAATAATAATAAATTTAATTCAATAATATGATCAAACCAAAAACACTGAAATTTGAAATATAGCGCCAAGTTTGCACATCACTGAGCAAAGTCGCAAAATCGATTTCAGTGTCTGATGACGAATTTCCCCACGAATCATTATCGCTCAATTCTGCAAGTAGTTCTAATTTACTATCGCTGTTCTCTAGCTGGTCTAAAACCGCTTTTGACCTAAAGGGACGCTTTTTGGACGCCATGGACATTTCTCAGTTTCCAGGTAGAAAGAACAGTAAAAATGAAGGCAGGGCACAGGACAAAGAACTCGGGACAAAATGTATGTGAAATGGTTTGGTACAGTAATGTTTTACTATGTGATTTTAGTGATTTTTGTGAATGTCACTTTTTGTCATTTTCAAATTTCCCGCCGTTCCGTCCCCCATACGTCCCGACGCTCGCGGAGGACGGAACCCAGATGACAGATGCCGGCATCCGCCGGATTACATTTCCGTGGACACTGCAGGAGGGACATCGTGGGAGCGCAGAACAAGGTTAAGTGACCGAGGGATCGCGGAGCAGCGCCGCATGATAAGCCCGATTGTAGCTCGGGGTTACCACTTGTGGTACTGAAACTTTACCCTGAGCTACACTCGGGAATACCGCCAGGGAGGTTAAACTACCTGCAAAGTTGTACATATGTACAATGTATAGAACCTGCTGCAGCAGGACTGCCTTTTTTTTTTTAAATGAGATTTTATTTTTTTTAAAAACTGCGTTACATGATACCCAAACCCCCCCAATCCATATGAAGGTTAGGAGGGACCCCACAGTAAAAAAAGTTTTTAAAGTTGCATGGGGTTCCCACTAAAAGCCATACCAGGCCCTTTAGACCTGGTAGGACTTTTAAGGGGAACCCCACCCCAAAAAAATGGAGGGAAAAAGCATGGTGTCCTCCCTAAATTGCTACCAGACCCTTGATCCAAGCACAGGCCTGGCAGGGCAGAAAAGGGGGGACGATCGAGTGCATGACAATGCTGGATGCCGTGACTGACAATGGATTACAACAATGAAACTATTTTTTTGGCTTTTTTTTTCATTAAAGGACTTTTTCATTCAACCAACGGCATTTTTCAAAAGACTAGTCTCTTTATTTTTTACTTAATTTAAAAATGGGTAGGAGTACAAGTACCCCTTATTCACAAGGGGGGGCAACATCAGGGTGCCCCCTTATTTCAAGGGGTACCCTGATGCTAATGAGCCCCCCTGCCCAGACCCACACAACCACTGGGCCAGGTCTTTGTCTCCATTGGCATGAGTAAAGGGTGAATTTTGTGAATTGAGATATATACTCACAAAAGTAGCAATAATAAAAGCATATAAAATCCAACATCAGTGCACTGGAATAGCAGGCACGTGCGGGTCCCATCGAGAGGGGAGACTCTCAGGATGAAGCTGACGCATTTCGAAGGGGGATCCCTTCTTCCTCAGAGCTAATCAAACTGAGAATAGCCTCCATTATATATAGCACAAGGCCATGTGTGAGCTTAACCATATGGGCGGGACATTCACATCATGAGGGGTGGGGCAAAAGTGTCACAAAACCACAGAGCAAATACAAATATAGATAAAAATAACCATAAAAACATGCTCAGGATAAGTCTGTGTGTTATGCATAAGCAATATATGAAAATATACACATATAAAAATTAAGTATATATATAAATAGATTGTGATCGCTCAGCTAAATAATTCATTAAAAATAGTAATATAATTCATAATAAAAAAAAAAGATTTAACTTAACTTTTCACTTGTGCTTAGATCTTAAACCTCTTTTTTGCAGAGTGATCTAGAAAATGGTCCATTATTAAAGTTCTTAAGTTTATGCAAGATTTCTTAAAAACCCTTTAGAACCTCTTTAACACCTTTTAAAGGGTGAACAAGCTAGTGTGGGGGAATAAATTTGGCGTTAAACGTCTTAGATGAATGTACATTGAAAAGATGGCAGCGGAGAGAGGAAATCAAAAAAGCGGAGGCTACTCAGATGATGGTGGAACGCACTCCGATATATGACTGCTACTGTGAGCCTGTGCCATGCGTTCCAGCCACCATCATGGATGGCACATAGCAAGAGGTGCGATGGAGTGTTGCACCTGCACACTGCATAGCGGACGCCATAGCAACCACTCGCATGCTACTGTTCTTCGTTACAGCTGTTATTGGGCTTCCCCAGCCTTGGTTTAGAGCTGCACAACCTTTGATCGGCCATTGGATGAACTTTCAGTTATGGTTCAACCCGCTGAATTCTGATCTGGGTCTCTAAGCGCAGGAGATTTTATTTCTGTTGATACCATCCCAATGCCAAGGGCATGTGACCTGGTAAGCTGCAGGGCGGGGTGCTTGATCGTCCCTTCTTTCCTGCCCTGTGAGGTTTAGTAGGAATTTAGAGGGAACCCACTCTTTTCCCCACATTTTGGGGGGTGGAGTTCCCCTTAAAAGTCCTAGCAGGCCTAAAGTGTCTATTATGGCTTTTAGTGGGGACCCTACACACATTCCCCCCTCCCATTTTGGGAGTTGGGGTTCCCCTTAAAAGTCCCACCACGCCACTGCCACTCACCTTCCTACGGCCCACTGGCGCTATCCCCAGCAGCGTGTAGCAAGGCACTACCACTGCACGGGACCCCAACTCACTCTGCCACTACGTGAAGTGAAAGGCAAGTTACTTCCGGTATTTGAGACTGCCTCCTCCTCCACTCCCCACACTGTCACTGGCAGTCCTCTTCTCTTTGGGTACATGCTTCTCCCCCATCCCCATCTGCTCCATCCTGCCAGGTCCCACTCAGAGCCACATTCCTGTCTGAATAATGTGTCCGAGTTTTGAAGCAGACACATTTTTCAGATAGACCTAAATATGCTGCCAATGTATGACATCTGTGGAGCCTCTCATGGGGCCCCCTACTCACCTCGGGCCCTTGGGCAATGGCCAAATGGTCAGTCCCCCCTGTTCATATATAAACAAAATGCAATAAAATACATAATAGAATGCATACTATGTACTGCCAAAAGATGGAATTACTGTGTAAACCACCTCCTCATCTGCCTCCTGCCATGGATGCAGTCTTTTTTTTGTTTTTCTGAGATATTACACAGTGATTAGTAGAGTAAAATTCCTAGGGGTTTGCTAATATTAACACTTTCATAAAAAAGTTGGGTAAAAAAATGGGTAATGTATTGTGTTTATGTGCCCTAAAATTAACATAATGGAGGGTCTACTAAAACTGGTGATAGGGTGCATGCGTGGCCGGCTCCTAAGATGGCCGCTCAGTGAAGGAACTCCGAGGCCACCTCCATGACATCGCAGCTTTAAACAACAACAAGCGGGATACCGACACCTTCAATCTCCTCGCCCTCCGGAAACATGCCTCGACACCGTAAGTTTCCGGCACAGCCGCAGAGACTTACGAACTTCTACCAGGCCACTAGAATCCAAGATGGTGCTGGTGCCATTGCATGCGGGAGATCCATCCCTGCTGCAGAGCAGTCAGCATACACACCAGATCCCGGGCTACTGATTCCATTGTATGACAGGGATCCAGGTGAGTCATCTCCTCTTCTTTCACCCACATCCCGCAGTCCAGCAAAATCAAGGTGCAGGATTGAGGGCCCTGTTAATGCCACCTCACACTCCAGATACATCTTATACTCCTACACTACTATGCTTCTTTCACTCAGGCAGACTTTAAAAACGATATTACAAAGGTGATCACCCCATTATCAAACGCTGTTTTTGACCATACCAAGCGCGTACAGCACATAGAGTGCAAACTGGGTGACATGTTTACGGTGCATAATACTGTGGTAGACGTTCACGCAGATCATGCGAACGAAATCGTACAACTAAAAAGCAAAATAGCTGATCTAGTAGACCGTTCTAGAAGAAATAATATAAAATTTCACTGCATTCCTGAATCGATCACTCTTGATGTGCAAATATCTTATCTACAACAGTTAATGAAACATCTCATTCCATCACTGGGTCTATTAGAAGCAGCACTCGACAGGGCTCATAGAATTCTCAAACCTTCCTTTTGACCAGCTTCAATCCCTAGAGATGGGCTCGTCAAAGTCCATTTTTACCACATCAAAGAAAAGCTAATGAAATGAAAGTGGCAAGAAATCCGTCAGCCTTTTCTGCCTCTCATACAGGGGTCAAATTATATGTGGATTTATCCAAGGCAACACTTCTCAATAGAAAGAAGCTTCTATCTATTACTAAAGCCTTACAGAACCAAGGTATAGGGTACCAACGGGGCTTCCCCACCAAACTTCTCATAAAGAATCGGCAAATCCTTCATAGTCCAGAACCTGGAGGAAGGCATTGATCTCCTTAAAGAGTGGAATATACTACCTGCTGAAGACCGCCGACATACCTCACAACAACCCTGCCAAATGGAGGGTGGTTGGACCTAAGTAAGAAATATTAATAGATGGTCCCACTTTTGATGTCTCTTAGTTCATCTCATTTGATACGTAACAACAACTATGTTTCCCCCCGGTTGACAGTAGTCACATTGGCTACCCATGTTCTTACCGATATGCCAGATGCTATTTGCTGCTCACCCAACTTTTTAAATCATTCTACCTCACAAGTATGACAAGATGTATGACACCAATTCAACAGATCATCCAGTACCACCTTTCGCACCTTTATACACTTTACATATGCTTAAGGTAATATCTCTCAATGTCAGGGGCCTGAACTCCTCTTCTAAGATGCATATCTTCTAAATCAAACATTTCTCTAAGAGATTTCTGGCTTTTTACCACAAAAAAATCACAGTCATCAGAGCTATCAAAGACTTGATTAACTTTCACTTTACCTCTGAATATGTGGACCCTCAAGGCTGTTTCCACATCCTAGTATGCCTTATTAATGACATTTCCTACACACTTGTCAACGTATATGGTCCAAACTCTAACCAAATCTCATTTTGCAAACACCTGCTCACCAAAATCAATCCTCTCAGAAAAGGCCACCTCATTATAGGTGGGGACTTCAACATAGTGGGGAACACACAACTAGATTCATCTTCTGGCAAAAGACCCCAGAATCATAGTCTACATCTCCTCCCTTGGCCAACTCATACACTCTCACGGCTTCAACTACCACCTATATGCCGACGACACACAATTCTATCTCTCAACCCCCCACCTCATCACCTCAGTATCCGCCCGAATCACACACCTACAGAGCAACATATCAGACTGGATGTCGCTCCACTTCCTTAAACTGAACCTCTCCAAAACCGAGTTTCTTGTCTTCCCCCCAGCCCGGACACCACCCCCCATTGACTTCTCCATCACATCCAACAACGCCACCATCAAACCCGCCCCGCAGGCCAGAGTACTTGGTGTCATTCTGGACTCCAACCTATCCTTCCAGCCCCAAGTCCAATCTTTAACAAGCTCGTGCAGACCCCACCTCCGCAACATCGCCAAAATCCGCACGTTCCTAACCCCAGAAACCACTAAACAGCTCACCCACTCCCTCATCATATCACGACTCGACTACTGCAACTCCCTCCTTACTGGCCTGCCTCGCCGCTGGCTATTCCCGCTTCAGTTGATATGAATACGGCTGCCAGCCTCATTCACCTTTCCAACCGCTCCATTTCCGCCACCCCCCTCTGCCAATCCCTCCACTGGCTTCCGATTGTGCAACTGATCAAATTCAAAATCCTAACACTGACGTACAAAGCCGTCCACCATACTGCCCCAAACTACATCACTGACCTAATATTCAAGTACCACCCAGCACGCACACTCCGCTCCTCACAAGACCTCATTCTCTCTAGTTCCCTGGTCTCCTCCTCCCATGCCCGCCTCCAGGATTTCTCCAGGGTGTCACCCATCCTCTGGAACTCCCTGCCCCAACCCATCAGATTATCACCTACTCTCCTCTCCTTTAGGCGCACCCTGAAAACCCACCTCTTCAGGGAAGCCTACCCCGCCCCCTGCTAACTTGCCAACCTCCTCCACTCTTCCTACCACCCCATCCCCCACAGCTATCTCCTCCTGTGCCACCATCCCCTCCCTCCTAGATTGTAAGCTCGAAAGAGCAGGGCTCAATCCCCTCATGTTTTGCATTGTATTGTTGTTCTTTCACATGTTCTGTCCCCCTTTGTAATGTACAGCGCTGAGCGAACTATTGGCGCTTTATAAATACAGTATAATAATAATAATAATAGTCTAAATCAGTTTCTTCATACTAACGCCCTTTACGACATCTGGAGATGTCAACATGGCTCAGAAAGGGATTACTCTTCTCCCCATCACAACATTCATATTCAAGAATATACTTCTTCCTTATGGACAAATGGACACTACAACGCATCTCTTCCTCAACAGGACTATAACGTGGTCAGACCACACACCAATTTATACCTCCATGGGCCCTTCTAATAGCTTGTCGATTCCCAAACCCTGGAGACTGAACTCTTCCATACTATCAGACCCTGCCCACAAGAAAGTCATTAGGGAAGCACACAATCTCTTCTTTGAGACCAACGACACCCCAGACGTCTCGATACAAACCTTATGGGCCATATACAAAGCATTCATGAGAGGGATTCTTATTAAATTAAATGCCCAAATAAATACCCGAAGGAGGCATCAGGTAGAAGAGGCACTAGCCTCTATTAAAATCAAAAAGGATCTAAACCAATCCAACCCATCTGAGTCCAACTCTTCCTCATTACTAGCTGAGAGAGAGAGAAACTTTGTTCTCTCTTACTACACCAATATGACTTTAACTTAAAAAATTCAAGGCCAAGTTTGACTCTCTAAGTAATAAGGCAGGGTCCCTGTTAGCTAGATCAATTAAGAAACAACGCCTTAAGACCAAAATTCAGATGATTCAATCACCAAAATCCAACTCTCCTGTTTCGAATCCGCTAGATATATCTAATGCTTTTGCGGATTTCTAACAGTCCCTTTATAATCTCAAAGATGATCAGGTGACCCCACAACCATCCCCCGAAGCTATACAAGCTTTCTTATGTTTGATTAAACTCCCAGTCCTTTCTCCTACTCAATTACAAAATATTTCAGAACCATTTCATACTACAGAAATTGAATCAGTAATCTGTACCTTACCCCTTAACAAATCCCCAGGTAGTGATGCCTACACAAATGAATACTATAAAGAATTTGCCAGTATTCTCGCTCTACATTTAGCTAACCTCTTCAATTCTGCTGCCTCCTTGGGTCATATGCCGAAAGAATTGTTGCAATCTACTATCACGACTATTCTGAAACCAAGTAAGGACCCACAACTTGTACAAAATTACAGACCTATATCTCATTAATACTGACATTAAATTATATGCAAAAATATTAGCTTGCAGACTGCTCCCTCTCATCCCATCACTAATACACCCAGAACAGGTGGGGTTCGTGCCAGGTCGTCAGGCCCCTGATGCCAACAGGCATCTAATCTCCTTAATTCATGATTTACAATATCACAGAACGCCTTCTCTGCTCCTCTCGACACAGAGAAGGAGTTTAACCATATCCATTGGGCATTTATGCGAGCTGTACTACAAAAACTTGGTAGTGTAGGTTGGATACAAATGGCCATTATGTCGCT
Source organism: Staurois parvus (assembly GCF_062004578.1). Classification (NCBI taxonomy): domain Eukaryota; kingdom Metazoa; phylum Chordata; class Amphibia; order Anura; family Ranidae; genus Staurois; species Staurois parvus. The sequence goes on from NW_028318272.1 coordinate 1,582,566, forward strand.
ATATTCCTCTCAGCCAGAGTACTCACAGATGGTATACTCTTGAGACCATTTGACATCACAAATGGTACTCAACAGGGCTGTCCATTATCCCCAATAATATTTGCCTTACTTATTGAACCCCTGGCCATGAAAATCCGAGAAGACCCACTCTGCACGGGTATCAAATATCATGGTACTGAACATAAAATGAGTCTATTTGCTGATGACATTATTCTAATGATTACCAACCCTACTCATTCCTTACCTAGGGTTAGAGAAATATTAACCTCATACACTGAAATATCTTACTATAAATGCAATGAAAATAAGTCTTTAATCCTAAACTTGTATGCAACAAAGAGATCCCAAAGTCTTCTATCCAAACAATTCCCTTTCATATGGGATGAACACTCCATTCCCTATCTAGGAATCAATCTCACCGCCTCAACATCACAGCTCTATGACCTGAACCTCAAAGTATTTTTACACTCTCTCCCTCAAGAACTCCACTCCTTTAGAACATTTGGATTACACTGTTCAACAAATTTTTATTTTTTGCCAGTTTTGGAAACAAAAGGATCCATTTCTTAATGAATTTCACATTCTGAGTTCAAATATAACAATGAAATTTGTCAATTGGCTCTAGTTTTTCTGTAAACGGAAAGTTTTCTACTATAGGCGTAATGACTACATAATGCACAATAATTATATAGATAGATGTCTTTCCACAAATATAAAGCAAGTGATATTGACTACTTAACAAAGCCTAAATGGCATAATATATTGCATAGGATTACCAAGAAAAATTATAGCCATAAGCTAAGTTGAATCATTTTAATACGTAGGATTCTCACTAGTTTTGTCTTCAGTTTGTGTCGGTTTTGCTTCTCTTGGCTTTTCTCTTGTATTCGAGGAAAGGGCTATCTCTTACAACTGCACGTGACTACACGCTTCAGGTTCTTCCTCACTTGACTCAACCACGAAGGATTCTGGTGCTTTAGGAATTGGTAGCCCCTCTCCATGAGGAACTGGACGTATTGCCGATGGAATATTTGGATAGTGCACAGATAACTTTTTCTTCTTATTTAGCCCTTTTACAATTGGAGGCACCATACAAAAGTAACAATTACTAACATGATCTGTTGGCTCTCTCCAAATCATTGGCACAGCGAAAGGCATAGATGCCTTTTTTCCATTCAACCATTGCTCCAGTGCCGTCCCACAAGAATTGCAGCATATATGTGGTGCCCAGCTCTTGTCCTGGTCTCCTATCTTGCAGCCAAAATACAAGTTGTAGGCTTTCTTAATCATTCCTGTTATCCTCCTTTTTTGTGAGATAAAAGTTATTTCACCGCAGATATAGCAGAAATTATCTGCTTTATTCACACAAGTTTGAGGCATTACTGAGTAGCCTATATAAGCATAAAACGAAATGTAAAGACGCTGTCGAACTACAATCAGCTACAGATACTGCAGCTTTTATGCAGTGAAGTGATGCAATTAAAGGCTAATATTGCATCATCTCAGTATACATGCAATTTTCTATTGGTCACCAGTATCAATTGCGCAATATGCAGCTGAAGTTGCATCATAATTTTGAATGGCTTACGTCATTAGATGGGTGAATATATCATGGAAACTAGAGCCAATCAACATTTTTTAGGGTCATTTTCATTTTCAGCACCCCAAAATTATGTAAGATTAGCTAATTTTATGCCCAAAACTTTTTACCTGTTGAACAGTGTTATCTAAATTGGGGCGTATAGCTGCTTTAAAAATGTTCGTTTTACCCAAATTGCTTTATATCTTCAGGGCTCTTCCGTTGACTGTTCCCATGCAATTCTTTCATACAGGACAAAGACATTTCTCATGCTTCATTTGGGAATCAAAATTACCTAGATGCACTAATAATTTACTAATTCGCCCTTATCACAGAGGAGGAGCTAGCCTCCTGCATATGCAAACTTACTATTTAGCCTCACTTCTTGATCAGATCTACTGGTGGCACCCAACCAGGGAAAAAACTTGGACTAACATGGAACTTCAACGGTTCTACCCTACCACTCCTCAGACTCTTCTTTTGCATTTTATCAATTCTAGATACTCCCCCCATACACCCCTGTATCAAGGCCTCCTTAGAAGTATGGTCAGCCCTCTTATCACACTCCTTCCCAACTTCCAAATCGATATCCACTTACCTTAGTATTCTCCACATTCTAAGTCCCGACATTAGTATAATTAACTGGGAAATATCAGGTATCCAATCCTTATCTGACCTATATATAGAACAAAGGCTGGCTTTCTTTCAATTTCTCCAAAACAAATTCTCATTACCCTGAAATGAGAGATTTAACTACACATTGTCTAAAAAGTGAAGAAAATCCCCTGTAACATAACAGTACCTGAGGGCCCGGCACCCGCCGCTCAGCCTGAGGGCCCGGCGCCTGCTGCTTCGCCTGGGGGCCCGGCGCCTGCCGCCCCGCCTGGGGGCCCGGCGCCTGCCGCCCCGCCTGGGGGCCCGATGCCTGTCACTCCGCCCGGGGGCCCGGTGCCTGCCGCCCCTCCTGGGAGCCCGGTGCCTGCCGCTCCGCCTAAGGGCCCGGTGCCCGCCGCTCCGCCTGGGGGCCCGGCGCCCGCCGCCCCGCGTGGGGGCCCGATGCCTGTCGCTCCGCCTGGGGGCCCAGTGCCTGCTGCTCCGCCTGGGGGCCCGGTGCCTGCTGCTCCGCCTGGTGATCCGGTGTCCAGCCCGATGTGCCTCTGCCGGGAGTCCAGCTCGATGTGCCTCTGCCCGGAGTCCAGCTCGATGTGCCTCTGCCCGGAATCCAGCTCGATGTGCCTCTGCCCGGAGTCCAGCTCGATGTGCCTCTGCCCGGAGTCCTGCCCGATGTGCCTCTGCCCGGAGTCCTGCCCGATGTGCCTCTGCCCGGAGTCCTGCCCGATGTGCCTCTGCCCGGAGTCCTGCCCGATGTGCCGCTGTCCGGAGTCCTGCCCGATGTGCCGCTGCCCGGAGTCCTGCTCGATGTGCCGCTGCCCAGAGTCCTGCCCGATGTGCCGCTGCCCGGAGTCCTGCCCGATGTGCCAGTCTTTGATATCCAGTTACCAGACCCGGGCGGTGGAACATTTTGCCCAGCTAGGACTGTTTGGAGCGTCCTGAGGCCGCTCCTTGAGGGGGGGGTACTGTCAGGAATGGACTTGCCAGTAATGGTGGGACTCACCTGCCTTGTGGGCTGCAGTACCAGGGCTGGCCAGCGGGTGCTCTCTGCAATCAGAGACTCAACCCTGCAGCCAGCCAAACACCTGAAGCTGATTATGCAGGTGTATTTAAGGGATGGCCAGACCTGCAGTCTGTGCCTTGGTGTGTGTTTTTCCATGGGCCCCTGTATCTTGTAACCTGTGTTCCTGTTCCTGCCTCTGCCTCTGCCTGACTTGTTGCCGACCCGGTCTGATCCTGACCTCTGCTGACGTCTCCCGTTTTGATCCCTGGCTTGTGACCCTGACCATTCTCTCCGCCTGCTCCTCCTGTACCTACCTGCCCGATAGTTATCGACCCACATGTGCCCAACAGTGCCACCCACCTTTGCCCTGCAGTGCCAACCACATGTGCCCATCAGTGCCAACCATTTGTGCCCAGCAGTGCCACCCACCTGTGCCCTGCAGTGCCACCCATCAGTGCTGCCCACCAGTGCTGACCATCAGTACTGCCCACCAGTGCCATCTATCAGTGCAGCATCATCAGTGCTACCTATCAATGCCGCCTATCAGTGCAGTCTCATCAATGCACATCAGTGAAGGAGAAAAATTACCTGCTTGCAAATCTTTATAATAGAAACAAAGAAAAACATTTTTTTTTCACATTTTTGCTTTTTTTGTTTATAGCGCAAAAAATAAAACACCCAGCGGCGATTGAATACCACAAAAAGAAAGTTCTATTTGTGTGAAAAGAATTATAAAAATGTCATACGAGTACAATATTGCATGACCGGGCAATTGTCATTAAAAGTGCGACAGCACTGAAAGCTGAAAATTGGCCTGGGCAGGAAGGGGGTATAAGTGCCCAGTAGGCAAGTGGTTAAATATGTACAGTAAAAAAATTTAAAAAATCTAATTTCGTCATAAATTTAGGCCAATATGCATTCTGCTACATGTCTTTGCTAAAAAAAAAATCCCAATACGTGTAAATTAATTGGTGTATGTGAAAGTTATAGCATCTACAAATGGCGGTATAGATACTGGAATTTTTCTGACACTGGGGGAAACTGACGGTGTCACTGACATCCCCAGTGACACCAATACAGTGATCCGTGCTAAAAAAAGCACTGACATTGTATTAATGGTACTGGGCAGGAAGGGGTTAACATGAGGGGCGATGAAAAGGTTAACTGTGCGCAGGGAGTGTTTTACATAGGGGGCTATGTCAGTGTGCTTCACTGTAAGAGCCGACAGGGAGAACTGTTAGTAAACAAATCAGTTCTCCCCGTCGGAGAGCCTCGGTAATCATCGGGTGCCAGCGAGTAATCACCAGCCGGGACCCGGAGATTTACAGCTGCGGCACGGGTAGGGCGCGTGCGCCCCCTACCTGGAAATTCAAAATCGCGTATATATATATACGTGATTTTGTGCACCCATGCCGCCCTTTAGCAGTATTTCTGCTATAGGGTGGTCAGGCAGCAGTTAATCTACATTTTGATAATTTGTCAGATGTGGTGACTTGGTAATCAATGCATTCTATATAAATATAGCACATGCTTTAAATTATTCACCATTGATAAATAAGATAGTCAAAGAGTTGGAAATGTGGGCTGATCTTCCACTCTTGTTATTTGGGAGAAGCCATCCTATTAAGATGGTAAGCTTAGCCCTGTCTTCTCTATCCTTTACAAACATTACCAATTCTTAAATATAACTATGTCAACCAATTAATGAAGGCTATGACTAGGTTTTGTTTTTTTATGGCATGGGAAAAGACCATGAGTATCAATATCTACTCTTCCGTGCGTAAAACATAAAGGTGGTGTTGGCCAATAGTAGAACTTACAATTTAGCTTGCTTACTGAGACATGTTTTGGACTGGTTATCATCTTTGTCAAGGTACTCTAAATTAGATTCAGAGAGAGAACAGGCCTCTCCATGGAATCTCTGCTTTATTACACACTAAGATGAGAAATCTGCCTCCAAGTTTGAAGACTAATTTACTTTATAGGGATACAATAGTAGCTTGGAGAGAGTTGAGGAAAAAACAACGAATTTCTCCCTATGTATCAAAGTTCCTGCAAATTCACAATAATCCATCATTTCCACAGAGCAGAGATTATGCACTTTCTCAAACCTGGAGGCAGAATAAGTTGATTATGGCACACCAATTGTACCATACTAATTCTTAAAAATGTTAAAAGTGTAACTCCTGCGCTACCTAAAGAGTGAGTAAATGAATAAATATGCCAAAGTGTATACAGCTACTGCTAGCATCAATATGTGTTCCCACTGTGTGATGCTGCACTGCTAAAATGATATTAAATGTGTGAGACTGTATATGCACCATTTTTTTCACATATGTTACAAGAATGAAATAAATAAGATAAACCTCACATAAATGGTAAACATATGCAATAACGTGTACCAATAATCATTAGAGTCCAGTTAGTGATATTACAATACTTAGCCCTTGCCATTCATAGTGTAATATCAAATAAAATAACAAAAATAGTGGAATTCTTGTTATAGTGATCATCCAGCACCATAAAATATTACTTGCTGTACTTCTAAACTTCACACAGTGTATGCCACCTCTATGTTCACAGAACTCTAACCTCCAGACTAGTATCATATCGCATGTATAGGATAAACCACCCAGATTCCACCAATATTATGATCTTCCTTCCCCTCCAGTGGCAGGAATATTTCATGTCTTTAAATACCCTATGGATCTCAATGGGTTAGCAGCCTTTTTATTGAAGCCCATATGTAAATTATAATTCTTACTCATTAAGGTCTTTTGAAACCATCTGTATGGAATTTAGCAGTGCAAGTCAGTATTATCTCTACTAATTACAAATCTCTAGTTATCTAGGGTCCTGTTTTGGTGATATGCTCTAAGTATTCAAGCCAACCTTTTTGGATAGGTTGATAGGAAACTGTGTCTATGCTATATCTGATATATACCATCCTTTGAATGATAGCTCTCCAAGTCAGTGAAAAAAAAGTGCAAAAAATTGACAAACTGATTTTTTCCTTTGAGGGATACAACAAGGTTCGGAGAATCATTATAAATGAGAGCTGGAGAGAAACTCAATTTAATATCAAACATAAAACATACATCCCATTCATAATAAATGCCTCACTACCATACGCAGGTATATGCTCAAAATGTAATTTACATGGACCCACATTAGCACATCGTGGCATTGAGAGCAGGCGTTGGAATATATAAATCTGGTTACACGTATTACTATTCGCAAAGACCATTTGATGTTACTGTTTTGCTGTGATCCGGCTGAGATAATAAGTATTATAATTAGGCAGACATGTAATTTACCGTGGATTCATATATGTTTATTGACAGCTCGGAGAGCCAATATGAGGCACTGGAAAACTAGTACATCTCCTATGGTGGCAGAATTAATAACAGATATGAAAAAAATACTGCTATATGTTGAAAAAATAAGTCTGGAACTTTCAAATCAGACCCAAGTTAACAATTTCTTTAAGAGGTGGATACAGTTTAAAGACTGCTTTCTAGATCAGATGGAGATACAACAATATATGACCATATTTAAATATACAGAATGGTATATTAAATCTGAAGCTACTATTAGTTTGGGTAAGTTTAAACTTAACTCATACTAAAAACATATTTTTATTTATTACCTTATTTAAGATACATGGTATAGGAATTATTAAAGGTTGATGTCAATTGTGGATAAAGACTATTGGTTATATTTGTTAGTACATGTTTTGTTAAATTACAATATTTGGTAATTGTAATATATTCAATGTATGTTAATCAGCATTTTTTCCCTATTTATGTTGAACTGGTTAAGTATCATAATGCAAGAGTGTTTGAGATGTGAGTTGTAGATATGTTTTTATATTGTACCATTTAAAAAATGGAAAATAAAAATATTTTTTAAAATTAAATCGAATTTACCAGAGGAATTTTACCCTCCCACAGTGCATTTATTGCATTACTCAAGTGGTATTAAACCCAAAACCAAAAATGTAATATATTGCAGTTTACCAATCATTAGATGTAGTGGCTACATTATTTTTCATTTTTAGGCTTTTCACTCTGGCCAGTAACACACCTCCTGTATTAGAGTGCCTATCCTCTGGATGAAGCAGCAAAACAGACACCACTGGACAGTCAGGCCAGTCAGGATAGTGTTAAATGTTTTAGCAGATTCAAACAGTCACAAATTGAAGCCAAACTTCCACACACATTTTAAGCATTTATAGCAGTTATTCCTTTTCAGATAAAGATTTTACATAAATAAAAATGGACCATTGTAAGCACCCCTGTCAGTTGTAAATGGTTTGTCTAAACCCTCAAACTGCTACATCTGCAGGACAGAAAAACAACAGATTTACTGGCAGGATAATAAAATAAATAAACATAAAGGAAAAAAAGCTCAAACAAGAAAACTGCAAATGCATCCACCATACCTGAAAATTGATAAACTGCAATATAATGTTTGCTTTTGGGATTAATACCACTTTTAAAAAATTTTTAAGTAGTATTAGTATCTCACTTACCTACAGCTAATACCTATTTCATTATATTTAGTCTTTTAAAAGCCAGCAGATTTATTCTTTTCCAGTAATACCTTTTTTTACAGTCAACAGAAAATTATCTTACAATAACTGGCCCAGGAAAAGGCATTGGAAAGCTTTAGCAGAAATAACGTCATTGCTAATTATGTCTCACCAAAATGTACAGATTACAGTAAGTACAGTATATTAGCTACTAGTTTGTTAATAGAAGCCTGGTACTGGCTCTTTTGTGCACAAGAATGATTCATACATCAACAATTGCAATAAAGTGTTGCTTTGAAGAACTCAACTGCTGGAGAATCAATATCTGCTGTTGTCAATGGACTGCAGAAATACTCAGCACTGGCTATAGCAGTTAAAAATACTTTCATAGCTTGTTGTTTAGGGCAATGACAAAAACCACATACAGCTTACTTCTTTCCAGCCTGACAATCAATATTAAGCTGTGGAATGACTACTGTGTCGCTTCATGCTTGTTTTCAGATTGAAAAATGTATCAGATATTAAACAAAGGGGTGGCCACTAGGTAGCTGCATAGTCTTGATGTAGATTTACAACACAAGGGAATTTTTGCAGGCTTCCAAAAGAGGAGATGAACCAATATATTACGAAATGACAAACTTGGCAATGCTAGCTGTTTGGCTAGTTATTGTGTTTAAAGTTTATTGTACATAAAGCAAAAGCAAGCTATCATATCATTTTAATAATAAAACTTTCAAAACTCCATATTGCCCACAAAAATATCTTAAAATACCTTTAAATACTTTAAAATATGTTATATCCTGCAGTCGGATGACCATATTTACTCTCTTCACGCTACTCTGGAGAAGGGCAGGAGGGTGTGGCAGCTGCTGTCTGAGGGTCTTATTACTTTAGATAGCAAGCTGTCAATCAAAATTAGCAGAGCTGGGCAGGAGGTGTGTCAGCTAGGCTAAGTACAAGACTAAATGCATGAAACATGCATGACATGGGATGGCAAACTGACTATGGCAGCATGGATCTGCTTTTGTGTCAGCCATGATCAGAATGGTGAAGGAACACTTGGGACTGATAGGATCACTAGGTGTTTTCTGATACCTATTGGAATTATAGAAATAAAGGAACATTTACTAATGCTAATATGTGCAGAGGAATGTATTTTTGCAATGTTGTTATCAAGGTTTACAATCATCACAAGGTGAAACCACTGCAAACACCATAAAGCATTTCCCCTCCCCTTGCCACCACCACCAACAACAAGACCCAAAGCTTCATCATAGTTTGACACAGACTTCCATTATATTTATATAAGTATGTATAGTTTATATATTTTATTTTTATCTATTGGTTTAAGCTTAGCTTTAATTGTACTTTCTGTTTTTGCTAATTTGTAAAATTAAAAAAATAGCAGTAGCTGCTGCTGTTATCTGTTCTTTGATGCATCCCCTAAAATAAAAAAAAAATTTAATATTCTATTTCCAGCTTCAACAACAAATGAGAAACAGTAGTTCCTCTTTCATGATACTATAAGTGATAGAATATGAGAAGTATTAAAGTAGCCATAATAAATATTTTCATAAATAGCTGGGATTTTCAGTAGGCCGCAGCACCTACTGCCCAATTGTTGTCATTCTTAACCTGGATCTCAGTTATCTACATTTTTTTATCCTGATCCATGTCACCCAAATTTTTTCTGTGAGTTTATTTACTAATGGTAGGCTGATCCAAAAGTAGACATATCACAATGACTGACCCATCTTGCCTTGCTCATTTGTAAGAAATTATGCATATACACTATATTGTCAATCGTATTGGAACACCCCTCCAAATCATTGGATATAGGTATTCCAATCACCTACATGGCCACAGGTTTATAAAATAAAATACCTAGGCATGCAGACTGCTTCTACAAACATTTGTAAAAGAATGAGTCGCTCTCAAGAGCTCAGTGAATTCAAGCATGGTATCGTGATAGGTTGCCACCTGTCCAATAAGTCCACCCGTAGAATTTCCTATCTACTAAATATTCCACAGTCAACTGTTAGTGGTATTATAACAAAGTGGAAGCAACTGAGAACAACAGCAACTCAGCCACGAAGTGGTAGGCCATGTAAAATGACAGAGCACGGTCAGTGTATGTTGAAGCGTACAGTGCTCAGAAGTCGCCAACTGTCTGCAGAGTCAATAGCTAAGGACCTCCAAACTTTATGTGGCCTTCAGATTAGCACAACAACAGTGTGTAGAGAGCTGTATGGAATGGGTTTTCATGGCCGAGCAGCTACATCCTGTTCCAACATGTCTGCACATCAGTGCACAAAGCAAGGTTCATAAAGACATGGATTAGCGAGTTTGGGGTGGAGGAACCTGACTGGCCTACAGAAAGTTCTGAGCTCATCCTGATAGAACACCTTTGGGATGAATTAGAGCACAGACTGCGAGCCAGGCTTTTTCATCTGACATCAGTGCCTGACCTCACAAATGCTCTTCCAGAAGAATGGTCAAACTTTCCTATAGACATACTCCTAAACCTTGTGGACAGCCTTCCCAGAAGAGTTGAAGCTTTTATAGCTGCAAAGGGTGGTCCAACTCAATATTAAACCCTACGGACTAAGACTGAGATGCCATGACACACTCCTAAACCTTGTGGACAGCCTTCCCAGAAAAGTTGAAGCTGCAAATAGTGGGCCAACATAATATTGAACCCTATGAACTAAGACAGGGATTCCATTAAAGTTCATGTACGTGTAAAGGCAGGCATCCCAATACATTTGGCAATATAGTGTGTGTGTGTGTATATATGTATATATAGATATATATAGATATATAAAATCATATTATATCCTCCCAGAGATAGGTATGGGTGGGGAAACCAAGCATGAGATATGCCATTTCACAAATGTTTTTACATTAATATTGACCAATGGGTGTGAAGATAGTGAAGTCCAGGGCAGTGAAGAAAAGATTCCAAGCAAAAGGTTATGCTCCATGGGGACCTAGCATTTAGATTTCATGTGGCATGACCAGCTCAAGATTCTAAGTAGAACTGCCTCAGACCAGTAGCTCTGAAAGATGGGGCTGCATAGGTCATCTAAGTCTTTGGCCTAGGTGAGAAATTCATAGTGCATCATCGGTGGCTTATGACTCCAATAGATTTCTCAATCACTAAGTGTTTATTGGTTATATCAAGGTTACAACAAAGGAACATAATTTAGTTGTACAGCGCAGATCTCAAAGTGTGTACATGTGTCGGACAGTTTTCAAAGTACAATCAGGTAGCAGTCAAGTGTCAAAGTACAATAACTTTATCCCTCTGCAATGATTTTTGACATTTCAGTTTTATAAGACAATCTCTCTGTCCAAATATTCCAAGATTTGTGAAAGGAATTATGTTTTGTTGCATTTATGGCTAATAGCCGTTCATAGGTATAGTTGTTCTTAACTGTGTCTACTATTTCAGAAGGATTTGGTGCCTTGCTGGATTTTCGGTGTCTGAGAACTACAGATCGAGCAGCCACTAAGGTGTGTGTGACAACCGGTCTACATAGACGTGGGAGTTTGTCAATAACAATGTTGAGAAAAGCCAGTGCTGAGCAAGGAGATATCAATATCCCGGTGCATGTGAAGAGGAGTTCAAAAGCTGGTGAGGATGGGGCAACCCCACAGGATGTGGAGTAGATGACCCACTTGGCCACAGTTATACCAGAATAGAGGGGATCAGTCAGAGTAGAATTTGGTCATGCAAAAAGATGTGTAATACCATTTATTGGTGATTTTCATTGACAGTTCCCAGTGGTTATGATGCTGTAGATATGGAAGGAGTTTAGATCATTCTCCCATTTGAGCATTGTGCTGGATTTACTAAAGGTGTTTTTAGCTTGTAAAATATTATAAAATAGGGAGATTCCTTTGTTCTTTTGATTATTAGAGGTGTAAAAGCACCATGTGTTATGGTGGGTGGTGAATACTGGAATGGGATGTTTGTACAGAAAATGTGCAATATGAGCACATGAATAGTGTCTTTTTAGACATGTCATATTTTGCTGGTGTATTGTGGAGATGTCTTCAAGCTAGTAAGGAGGCTTGAGTAGTTAAGAGTAGGGGAGCCAGGTGCCAGGTCCCAGTGTCTCCACATGTCACTTAAAAGGAGTAGATATAAGTCTGCTGTGGGCGATAGAGCTGATTCAACCTCTACCCATAGTGGCGTTTCCTCTGATGGGAACCAGTGTTTAATTTGTTAGAGTTGTACTGCCCAGTAATAATCTTATAGATCTGTTAGCCCCGCTCCACCTACCGATCTGTGTTTAATTGGGCAGGAGTGTGCACATCTGGCCCTTTTCCCCTTCTGAAGATACTTTCTAAGGAGACTTGACAGGGGTGTTAAGTGTTGTGATGCAATTGGGATAGGCACGGTCCTAAATATGTATAGATGTTGGAGTAGTATGGTCATTTTGAAAGATGCTAGTCGTCCATACCATGACATTTCAAGTTGTGACGTGTTGAAGTTCTACTTGAATTTTGGTGGTCAGAGATTTGAGGTTGGAAGCTGCTAGTGTTGAGGAGGAGGCCGTTAGGGTGGTGCCTAAGTGCTATATCCCCTTCGTGCTCCAGATGAATGGAAGCTGATTTTGGAGAGTGCATTTGGTAGCTTCATTCACTCCAAGATTTAGGATTAGGGATTTTGTCAGGTTTACCTTATAATAAGAAATACTGCCAAAAAGTGTTAGGACTTGGAATGCATGTGGGAGAGACATTGCTAGATTGGTCAATAGGAGTATAATGTCATCTGCAAACAAATTTATTTAGTGTGGTTTAGTTCTGAGCTTGTACTCTGTAATGGACTGATGCCAGTGCTTCAGTCATTAGAATGAAGATCGTGGGGGATAGTGGGCATCCCTGCCGAGTCCCATTGTATATTCTGAAGGTTTTTGACAGTAAGCCACAGGTAAATATTTGTGCTGATGTAGTAGAGTACAATGCCAGGATTGTGGAGAGCATAGTCTCTTAAAAACCAAATTTAGTTATCACCATTTGCATATGTTGCCAATGAACTCTATTAAACACCTTCTCTGCGTCGATGGACAACATCAGAAAAGGGGTTCAATTTTTTTCTGCGTATTGTATGCCATTTAGACTTATTCTTGTAGCATCTGAAGTTTGCCTTCCAGCAATAAAATCCATTTTTTTTGATCAGAGACATTCATTATGTATTTGGCTAAAAGTTTGGCATATACTTAACATCCGAGTTTAGTAAGGATATTAGTCTAAAGGTGACAGGAGTAGTGGGGTTCTTTCCTGTTTGGGTAAGGTGACCATGTATGCTTTCAACATCTCTGGGGGAAAGTATGATGATTGAGTTGCTTTAGTGTAAACAGCCATCATATAAGGGGCAACAGTAGAACAAAATGTTTTGTAATACTTATTTGGGAAGCTGTTGGGCCCAGGTGATTTTCCATTGGGTAAACACTGCCTTGTCTGCATTGGCATATGAGTTTAGTTTGAGATGTCTAAGGTGTTTGTCGTTTTGGTCTGCTAGATGGGATCTAAATCCCCCCTTAGATTAGAAAGGGAGTTAGAGATAAGTTGTGTAGCGTTAATTTTATTTTAATGTTCTAGGGCAAGAATCTCCAAAAAGAAGCTGGTCAGTTTAAGGTTGTATAGTTTTTTGGCTCTGGACCCCTATTCGATGCATGTACCTCACACGAAAACCTTATGAGCATCCTACAATATATTTGGGTCTGTGACTGATTCTTTATTGTTTTGAAAACACTCCCAGAGATGCTGAGAGATTTTTGGGGCTGTAGCAGGGTCTTATAGTAATTTGACATTACAACATCATACATATGTTCAGTTTTGAGATTGCTGGTCTTCTATCCTCACAGTTATTGCAGCATAGTCTGACCATGTAATGTTGTGGATAGAGGAAGAGGAAACTTTTTGGAGAAGCCATTTGTCAGTTACAAATAAATCGATGCCGGAGTAGGTGCAGTGTCTGGAGGAGAAGAAAGTATATTCTCTCTTGTTGACATGCTGGCACCTCCTCCGCATGAAACAATGACCTTAATGATGAGGTACAACCTTTAGAGGGAGAACTGGAATCTAGGTGTGGATCCATCATAAGACTGAAGTCTCCGCAGACTAAAAGATGACCATATTTAACAGATGATATATACAGTTGTGTTCAAAATAATAGCAATGTGTTTAAAAAAGTGAATAAAGCTCAAAATCCTTCTAATAGCTTTTCTTTCCATACACACAAATGCATTGGGAACACTACACATTCTATTCCAAATCAAAACATGAAGAAAAATAGATAAAATTTTTGTTGTTCCTCTAAAAATATTGATGAAAAGTGAATATTAGACTGTTCAAAAAAATAGCAGTGTTTGTATTCTTCTTTACAAACTCAAACATTCACTATATAAACTGAAAAATGTTTGAAGATTTTGCTTTCCTTTGAATCACTTAATTAATATTTAGTTGTATAAGCACTGTTTCTGAGAACTGCTGTACATCTGTGTTGCATGGAGTCAACCAACTTCTGGTACCTGTGAACAGGTATTCCAGCCCAGGATGATTGGACTACATTCCACAGTTCTTCTCTATTTCTTGGTTTTGCCTCAGAAACTGCATTTTTGATGTTACCCCACAAGTTTTCTATTTGATTAAGATCCGGGGATTGGGCTGGCCACTCCATAACGTCAATCTTGTTGGTCTGGAACCAAGATGTTGCACGTTTACTGGTGTGTTTGGGGACGTTGTCTTGTTGGAACACCCATTTCAAGGGCATTTCCTCTTCAGCATAAGGCAGCATGACCTCTTCAAGCATTCTGATGTATTCAAACTCATCCATGATAAACAGGCCCAACACCGTAGTATGAGAAACATCCCCATATCATGATGCTTGCGCAACCATTTTCCTCAGAATTTCAGAGAGAAATGCACTGTAACCAACATGTACAACATTTGCTGCCTTCCTTCCTTAAATAAGGGCAATAATTGCCACCTGTTTTTCAAAGAATGAATGACCTCACTAATAGAGCTCCACACTGCTATTATTTTGAACATGCCCCTTTCAATTAGTGATTCAATTACACAGAATCAGCAGCATGCATGTCATGACTGTTGGGTCTGTTGGATTTCTATTACTCTACTACACCTGCTAGTAAATTATTTGCCATGTAGAAATATCATTTCTACCAAAAACAGTGATTGATCAGGTTAGTGATGTCTGACTGCTATTATTTTGAACACAACTGTACGTTTAAAGACTCTACGTATAAAGCGGGGTGCATATGTAACTACTATGGTATACAGTTTATCATTAATATCACAGATGAGTATGATATATCTGCCGTCATTGTCCACTACTGAACTTTTGAGTTGGAAGGTGACAGTGTTCCGAATAGCCAGGACTCCCTTCTTTTTTTCTGCAGCACAAGCCAGAAAGATGTTTGGGTAGTCCTTATGGGAGCATTTAGGAACAGCTGTTGCTTGGAAGTATGTCTCTTGAGCACACATGATGTCAGTTTTACTTTTATGAATTTCAGTAGATGTTAGATAGTCTTGATTTTTGGGACCATCGGGGTAAGAATGAGAGGAGGAATGTGAGAACAATAAATTACAAAATTATTCATAATAGGAATAATGTTCAGAGGCTTTGTATGTGTATTGTTTCGCTTGTCAGGCACCTGTTATGTGAATATGCATTCAGACGAGTGCTGTTCTCTTTGGGGTCTAGCTGGGAAAATTACATGTATTGTAAAAATTAATAGTAGGTTCTCTTGCATCTAGCTGCTATGTATTTAATCTATATAGCATTTTTTATTTTTCCTTGGCCTCGTGTGAAAGTGCCAGTAAAAAGAACTTCATGGACCTTGTATGATATTTGCAGTACTTCCATATGATGCACTACTTATTAAAGACAACCTGTCTGTAATATAGCTGAGTGTAAAATGTTTGTGTGTCACACTCTAGTGCCTGAAGTGGTCACCCCACAGTGATGTTAAATCATCACTTCTTTTGGTTATAATTTGTTGCATGTCTTGTTGTGAGTAAACATTGATATTTTAAGGTCTAGACATTTAATATTCCTACACATTACTTTAATCCTTACAGATTTTTCTCTGAAAAACTGTCACTATCCAACAACAAAATAAGGTTATTGACCCAAAGAACAGAAGAATTTAATGTTTGATACAAGCAGATCGTCCGTGCATGCAGAGACCAGTCCAGCATCCAGATGGCAGGGTGCAGCAGGTGAGCAAGTACGCTTTAACATACAAGATCAAGCGACGACAAAAGCAGGCAGAAGAGTTTTGAGAATATAGAGAATAAGCATCTAAAATAATTCTGCAATAAAAGCAAAATGATGAACTGCAGTGACTGAAAGAAAAATTGCCAAAGGCCATATAGTATGCAAATAATAATCTCAATAGGAGAGTTGAACTTATAAAATTATTTTTCTAAAAACAAAAGGTGGTTTGACAGTGACAGAAGATAATATGTTAATATCACAGAGTCTGTAAGTGCATGATCAGAATATATTATGGATACTGAGTGGTGCATAGACTAGTTATATGATTAGTCATAGCACTGGTGAAATATTGAATGGAGAAGTGAGAAAAATGCTACTGAATACAGAAAAAGTGTTACATTTCTTGTTTATTAAAAAAAACGAAATCAGAACAGGGGATATTACTTACTATCAGTGTGACGTGTCCCTTGTGCTGTTTTCTCCTGGTGTAGATAAAACCTTCCTTCATCCTCTGATCCCCCTCACCCCCCCCAGCCTTGACACAATAATTTTTTTGTGCAATTGGGTAATAGAGATGAGAACACTGTGACAGGCACTCAACAATGCCCAATTATGACTGCCCTTTCCACCCAATGCCTCAATTCATAGAGGCTGTACTATAGCTTCTATGAATAAAACATAATTTATGAAAGGAGATTTCAGACCTTTCAACCATCATCTTGTGTAAAAAAAATGATTGTAAATCCAATAATGCGGACAAAAATTCTGTACACTTTAAATGTCCAATTATGTTTTTTGTTTATATAACCATGGCTGGCTGGCCGTTTGTTTAAATTATTGCCCTCCCTGTTTCTCTACCTCAGAGGTTTTGATAGCAGGAAAAGAAGACATTAAGCAGAGGTATTATGTCCTCTGCTTTATCTATCACTACTTGGCAGCCCTTGTAAAATGTAGAGCAGGTTGTATACATACTGTACATACTCTATGTGTGTGTATACATAAATATATATATTCAGGGGTACATAAACGGCCAGACGGCAGCAGTGCAGGAGCACCATGATCCTCCGGACACCAATCGCTGTACGGGACCTCTGTGTGATCACATGAATAGCAGTAAGCAAGATGTCACTTCCTGCAAGGCCCACAGCATAGGATTCCATGGACTGGTAAGTACTTCTTTGTTAAAAGTCAACAACTACAGTATTTTTAGCTGCTGACCTTTAATATTTAACAATATCCTTGCTGACGTTCCTCTTTCAGAAGACTCTTATTTCATTTTTTGGTACACAGGAAGACCAAAATGCTCAAAAGTTTTAAATTTAAAATGACATTAGATGGAATAAAAGAATCTTATTGATACCAGGATGATGCCAGACTCTACATAACATGTCAGGTGATGAAAACTAGAGCCATATGATTATGTTCACACAATGGGGAAAAACATAATTAATGTTATGAATTTACATTTAATATATACAAGTTTATGCCACAGCTACAACATTTGAAGAAGTAAAAACCTTTCTACAAATTTAGACCAACTTGAACAGGAGGTATTAAAATGATCAAAAATAAAAACAGTCAATCAGTTTTCAAAAATACAGTTATACCTCCACCTCCACCCAAAAGACTAAGTTGTGTGTGTTGAAGCTTAGCTTTGCCTGGATGATCGCTTCCATAGCCTTGATGAAGACACCAATGGTAAGTTGATAAAATGTAGTATCTATTTTAACTAAAAATGATTAGTGGCCAAGTAGCACTTTACCTTAAACAGACCTTTTCATACACTGAACGAGGCTGTAAAACAGCACCTCTCATCCCTCAGCCCAAAGCCCAGTTTAGGGAGTCTGCAGACTTAAAAAGTTATACCAGGGCCATCTAATACAATTTGCAAAAAAACGGAAGATCATTCGATACAAATACTTGGTCTACCACCAATTAAACATCTTATGTAAATTACATGACAGGACAGACCTGGTGAGATTACTGCCTCAGAAAGTCCCATGGTCTCGTTTTAGCACCATAGATGTGTGTCCTGGCTTCCTGACAAACGACACCTCCAGTGCCTCTCCCATTTATGGCCGCAATCCCCCCAACATCATGGGACCACCACTGATCAGGCTGCTTAAGTATTAGGCATCCCAAACCACATATTTTAACTGCGCAGAAAGATAGGTGCTAAGCCCTTGCCTGCTATGGCGTAATTACATCACAACTCTACACACATGCGTGGTAAGGCACCGCCCCATGGTTTCATGACGCACATCCACGTCAGTCATTTTTTTAATTGTTTTGTATTTTTGTACTAATAAAATATATTATTACTTTTAATTAGATTGATTTATTGTATGAATGGTGATGTACTTTTAAAGTCCCAGGAGTAGTGTTTTTTGAAAGTGTATCTTTATCCAGAGTAGATATGTTTTTGAACTCTCATGACCTCCTCCTAAAAAGCTCATTCCTCCAATATTAATGACTTGGTAATCTCTGGCCACTCACCAGTCTCTGGCCACTCACCGGGGGGGGGGGGGGCTCCTGTGGTCATGGCTTATACTTTATGAATGATGGCATGCTTATATCTCAGTTGAGGGATTAGTGGTTATAATATGCCAACTGTAATAGGATGTATGAGGATAATCCTACTTTCTTCTCAGTGTTTAACATGGTGAAAGTGGTGTTATGCAGTAAGATACCAAGCTATGCTACCTCCCAGATTAGAAAAGCTTTGGAAAACTATATGGAGTTATATGGAGTCCTGAAAATCCTACATACATCCAATACAAAAGGCTTTTAACCAAAGAAACATGACTTGAATGACCTACACATTAGTATTCTAGCTAATATTAAAGGGCAGCCACTGCCCACCCACCCACACCAGAAAAGTTAAACACCCTGATGGTAGCATTTCTACTAATCCAAAAGACTCCAACATTTTTGGGGGCTTTTATAAAACTCTGAACTTTGAAACTAATTTTACCACTCAGGCAGGGAGAAGTTCTTGATAGGCATACATCTGCAAAAGATCAGAGGGCTGCCCTGATGTCTGGCTACTTCTTAGGAGAATTAAATCATCTTGTAGGGCTAAGGCATTAGGCCCAGTTGGCTTTCCCAAACTCCTGGCTGAGGAAATGAGAAGCCCTTTACACTTCCTATACAACTATACCTTGAACCATAATTCTTATTTTCCCACAGGAAAAAGGTATATTAAATAGTATGTCTGCACCAAATACAAGACCCTCATATCCAGCTACTGTATTACAATACCTAGTGGTATTTAGGATGATATAAATATAAAATAGTACAGCACTAGTGGCAATATGTTGCAGCACTCTTATAACAAACACTTCCTGTGTATACATTTTACAAACATCTAAAGGGTCATGTACAAAATAATGCAATAAATAAAAAAATATATATATATATACAGTAAGTATAAAACTCTCAAATCCAGGTGTTGCATTTAAAATACTGCTGATATTTGATCCTTCTCTACTTGGAATTTTTCTCTTCTGCCTGGATCTCCAGTTTGCCTGTTGCAGGCATTGTGTGTGGTCTCATAAAGATAATCACCTGCCACACATTCAGAATGCTACAATTAATCACAATGTGCAGCAGTTAGTCACATATCTATATAAAGTGCAAAAATCAACATAAATATAAATACATCAATCCTAAAGTGTAGTATAATATTACAATAAAAATAAAGTTTACATTTAAAAAAGGTGCAGATAAAGTGCAAAAAGATCCTGTATAGTCCACAAAACATATGTATTATAATTCCTCCACCAACAACTCAGATTGTTGCCAGACTCTTTCCAGTGTAAAGAAGCACTAGTCACCTCCTCATGAAATGAGCAATCACAGAAAATGTGTTACAAACTGTGTAGCAAGTCATCATAGGTAGGTGTCATCCAGGGTACAACCCATACATTCATCCACAGTGCACTCCTGTCCTGCTCCCAGCACCGATCCAAGCTGCAGCAAAAAAAGCTCAAACTAGAGCCAGTGAAGATGGCAATAGTATAGTATTTATTGCACCAGGGGAATCACATACATAGCACTCAAAACACACAGACCGATATATGAATACAAAAGCGCTGTAACTCAGAAAGCCGCTGCTGACCAATATCATGGCGTGAGGTCAGCACTAAAGTCTCTACCCTATGGTCTAAGCTGCTGGCTGCTGAACTGCTGTGAGCAGCTTTCCTCTCTTGTAAAACTGTTAGCAGATCCTAGTCGGATCAAAGGCTGGAGTGAGCACAGCACACCACTACAAATAGAGACTTGAATCAGGTGCTGTCAAACGTACTGTATACACTTTATTTAAACGTGTTTACAAGTGGTACTCCACTCCCTCATCAGGAGCAGTGTTAAAGATATTAACAAAGGGCATCCTCTCTGCTCCCATTGTATTTCAGAACAATCTGTTTTAAACCACTAACCAGGTCTTTCTCCTTTCAGAAGATTAAAACAGGTCAAACAGAACTAGAGGCAGCCCTATTTACTGATGACATAATCCTTTTTATCTGTGACTCTAGAAGATACATCTCACAAGTGGTTCAACATATCAATCATTATAGGTCCTTTTTAGGATTATGCATACATTACAAACATGCAACATTATGTTTGTATCACTTGTCATCCCTGGGTAAACATTGGCTTTCATGTACAATCTCAATTCATCACCTTTTTAGGTTAGCCTCTTCTATCCCCTCAAACCAACCTTCGACTCCTCATGCTTTCAGATTCTCCATATTACCTTTTCCATGCTCATATGGAAAGGAAAAAAAACAAGAAGCTCAACGTGAACTCTTCAAGTGTAGGTTATCTAACATGGGTTTAACTCTCCGTTATATTCACTTATACAATCAATCTAGATTTTAACAGATACATATGCAACATGTCCTATTTCACTGCTACCTACGTGAATGGCTAACTGGTAGCCACAAGGTCCCTGGTTGGAGTATTACATGCTCCCCTGGTTCAAATACCCCCACATATTAAAACAAATTTACTCTTATGCAACACCATCATATCATGGAAGGAAATAAGAAAGTCTTTGTCTACATCAGGAATAATGGAAACTTTAAGACCCATCATCTCTTCCCAAATTTTCCCCCAAGGCAAAGATTCCCAAGCCTTCAGAGTCTGAGCTAGTAAAGGTTTACACTCTATACAAGAATTAGAAAACTATACCACAAACCTTACACCATTCACTACATATATAACTAGAAAGTGACCCCATGTACCCACATTATGTACTATGAACAAATAAAACAAAGGCTCATCTCTTGGATATACAGCGACCTATGAGATAAATCATCTCATGGGCACCAAAATACCCTGGAAACTTTGACAAATGTGCCAAGCTCCTGAAACTTTCAAATTAAAAATGCCGAGACAAACTCCAGATTGTCCCAGAAAGCAACCTGCAGAAAGCAGCTACAGCAAGGGTATGGGGGAGACCTAATTTTTGGCAACAAGCACCTACCTTTTATGTTTCAGATTGCTGTCAGAATGAGGCCCTTCGAACCCCTAATTTGCCTCTTCCACAACCCCCCAGGCCAGAACACAGCATCTGACCCCCTACCCCTTTTCTAAGTGGCAACATATATGTATCCTCAGTACTAAAAAAGTATTACTTCAGCAAAGAATTAAGTATTAAATGTTGCACTTGTTAATCTCTATGTCAGCTCTCACAGCTGCTGTATTTACTGTATATCCAAAGATATATGCAGAAAGTTCCCACTACCATACAGGACTTTATATACAGTACATCTAGTTTGTGTAACTCTAACATATTCATTTGATGACCAATAAACTAATGCATTGTTCAAGTTGGAGCGCACCTGCACACCGCAGGAGCTGGGAGTGCATACCCCCAGAGGATAAATAAGCTGTTATAACTGAGTGCCAGAATGAGCACTGTACAATGTAAGCATATTCATTGGTTTATACCTTATTTAAAATAATTTTATGCAATGGAGCTTTTTTCCGTGTCTTATTTCTGCATTCCATTCATATGAGTCTTGGATGAAGTGGCATATGTAACCATACAAGCATTTTTTTATTTGTTTATAATAGGTTAAGGATGGCTGCTGAGTTTTCTGTACAGAAGTGTGATGTTGGTGTTTTAGAACACACACATTGAAGGAGTATGTTGGCCTTTTATCCACACCATCTGGGGATCGCGTGTTCATGAAAAATCCATGGAAAGTGAAAATTGAAGCACTAGCTCTTTGGTGTGGTTTTTATATTCCAATAGTTTTTATTGAACAATTTTTCAAATAACAGGTAATACAAATGTACAATATCCTGTCAAAATATGAAGATTATAAAGCAACGCAAATAGTAAAGTTTATCGGACATAAAATATTCAACAGGAGACTAAGAACTCTGGAGAGTAGCTATTGGATAATCCAGACCAAGGTCCACAACCCTTATCTGCCATGTATGGGAGACTGACACAGTGGTAGATAAAGGGAAGAGGGAGGGAACTGAGAAGGGAACCAGGAGGGGGGAAGTTAGGAAGTGTAGTGGGAGGGAAAGGGGAAGAACCACTGTTCATGGACCTGAAATTACACACAGAGTAATTGTCATTTGAGCCAGGACAAATGTTGTATAACCCACCCTAACAGACAAAAGAGAGAATGATGAAGAATAGAGAAAATAGAACAGATGAAGAGAAGTAGAGTTTCAAATTGAGGGAAATTAAGGCACAGAAATATATCGAAATCCACGGGTCCCATGTTTTGTCAAATTTTCTAGTATTATTGTGTAGAATACAGGTGAGCTTGTCATTAATCATAATCCAGTTAAATTTATTCTTAACATAGTCAATGGGGTTTTTAAGTACATTATATACTATTTACAGACTGTTTGCTGTGAGGAGTGTAATGTTTTCATGTTGTGATTTTAGCACTTTTTATAAAAAACATTTTCTGGGACTATTTTTATGGACACATTTTTGCTATGTAATATTATTATTTATTTTGTGAACTAATTCACTATTTAAAAATATTTTGCTTGCACTTAGAGAACTTTATAGTTTTAATAGATAGGATGTGGGTGATGTTACCTACAGAGGGATTGGAACAGCTAGGAAATTAGTGTAAGCTTATCAAACTTGCTTGGCATGTGCTGATAAGCTTACATTTTGTCTCCAGCTGGTCCAGTGCTTTTTTTACAGTCAACACAAGAAGAGCAGAAGAGGCTGAGAACACACAACACAAAGGACCCACAATGTCACTTCCTGGTCCAGGTGAAATCCATCTGAGGTATCTGGAGAGACAATAGGATCCCAGCTGCAGAAGATGATTTGGAACAAACACTGGGGAGGGAGAGAGAAAACTTTGTGCTGGTGCTGTCAGGCAAAGTGCTCTCCATCTGACAGTAAAAGTATAGTTACGCCTGAAGGGGAGAGAGGCAGCAATTGGGTTATTATTGCAACCACTGACATTAATTCTGGGTGTTAATATTGCTGCCACTGATGTTATTTCTGGAGGTTATTATTGATGGCATTGACACAAATAATAAAAGTGAAATATTAAGTGACCTTTTTGTACTCCCACTTTCTGTTCTAAAACAAAGCAAAGGAGGAAAGATGCCACACTACAGGTCATAAACTGTGAAACAACACCCATTTTTAGCCACACTCACAAAGGTTTGTCTGGTGTGTGCTGTGCATGACGCATACATGCTCTTTATACCTTTAAGGTGTGCCTCATAATCATTGGTTTTTCTGTATTCTCTGAAAGTAGAGGCCCAGAGAGGGTAGAAACGCTGGTAGTCCGGGGAAGGTGGGGGGAGGTGAATTCCTGGCAAAAAAAAGCTCTGATAAACAGTTTATCCCTTAAGTTCTTTCTCCAGAACATTGCACCATGTATGACCATACTGTGGATATAAAAAGTCTACACGCCCCTGTTAAAATGTCAGGTTTCTGTGATGTAAAAAATGAGACAAAGATAAATCATTTCAGAACTTTTCCACCTTTAATGTGACCTATAAACTGTACAACTCAGTAGAACAACAAACTGAAATCTTTTAGGGGGGAGAAGTAAACATACAAAAATAAAATTATGTGTTTGCATAAGTGGTCACATCCACTTATAACTGGGGATGTAGCTGTGTTCAGAATTAAGCAATCACATTCAAAATCATGTTAAATAGGAGTCAGTACATACCTGCCATCATTTAAAGTGCCTCTGATTAATCCTAAATAAAGTTCAGCTCTTCTAGTAGGTCTTTCCTGCCAGTTTCTTAGTCACATCCTACAGCAAAAGCCATGGCCCGCAGAGTGCTTCCAAAGCATCAGAGAGATCTCTTTGATAAAAGGTATCAGTTAGGAAAAGAGTACAAAAGATTTTCCAAGGCATTAGATATACCATGGAACACAGTGAAGACAGTCATATTAAAGTGGAGAAAATATGGCATTACCAAGAACTGGACATCCCTCCAAAATTGATGAAAAGACGAGAAGAAAACTGGTCTGGGAGGCTGCCAAGAGGCCTACAGCAACATTAAAGGAGCTGCAGAAATACTGTATCTGGCAAGTACTGGCTGTGTGGTACATGTGACAACAATCTCCCATATTCTTCATATGTCTGGGCTATGAGGTAGAGTGGCAAGATGGAAGCCATTTCTTACAAAGAAAAACATCCAAACTACATTTTGCAAAAACAAAAGCATGTGGGAAAATGTGTTATGGTCTGATGAAACCTAGGTTGAATTTTTTGGCCATAATTCCAAAAGATATGTTTGGCGCAAAACAACACTGCACATCACCAAAAGAACACCATTCCAGACCTGAATCCGATACCCATAACAGAGCCCAGATCTGAATCCGATCAAAAATCTGTAGGGTGATCTGAAGAGGGTTGTGCACAGGAGATGCTATAATAAAGTCAAAAGGTGCTTGAACAAAGTATTAGTTTAAGGGTGTGCACACTTATGCAACCATTTTTTTTGTTTTTTTATTTTTACTTCCCTCCACCTAAAATATTTCAGTTTGTTGTTCAGTTTATAGGTTACATTAAAGGTGGAAAAAGTTCTGAAATGATTTATCTTGTGTCTCTTTTTTTACATCACAGAAACCTGACATTTTAACAGGGGTGTGTAGAGTTTCTATATCCACTGTATGTCATATTTCCAAATTCCTACAAGTCATTCTTGTGGTTTATTCCCCTTTATGTTCTCCCTAACTTTAAGCTATTCATGTAGCCTGTGTTTTCTCCTTTCTATTAGCTGTTTACCTAAAGCTCAACTCCAGGAATTCCAGGAGTTTTTTTTTAAGTTTTGAAGTATAAACAAGTATTACTTGCCTTCATTTCTAATACATTGCCAGGTCACTTAAAGTGGTAATAAACTCTTGTGTGCCATTTTTACCTACAGGAAAACTTATAATAAAGCTTACTTGTAGGTAAAACTAATATCTCCTAAACACGTACATTTAGGAGATATTCCAGTGAGCATCAGCCAGTGACATCAGCGGTGCATGCACTCTGAAGGAAACGGCATACCCGTGCCACTCCTTCAGAGCTCTGTGCCATGCTCACTCAGACAGATGGAGCCCATGAACCTGGAAGGAAGACTGGGTGAAGATGGAGGCCCTGTCAATGGTGGCAGCACCAAAAATTGAAAACGAACAACAGATTACAAAAGATAGCAGGACAAACCCCCCGAAAATTCTTCAAATATATTAATAGTAAAAAGGTCCGCTCCAAGCATGTAGGCCGAGCATGTATTACAAAATAATCTAGAGTGGATGATTGAGGACAAAGACAAGGAAAATTTATTAAATAACTTCTTCAGCTCTGTGTATACAAAGTAGCATGGGGGAGCTCTTGTCCATAATGGGCATGATATTGGCACAGCTCCAGATGATCCACATTGGCTCACAACTGATATGATCCAAAAATATTTAGACAGAATAAAGGTGAATAAAGCACCTGGATCGGATGGCATATACCCACGGGTCCTTAAAGAATTGAGCTCTGTCATTTCAAGGCTATTTTGGTTATGATTAAGCACGAGATCGTGTGAAACGCGTTAACAGGTCCTGTATTCAAGTCCTGGTGTTTTTGTGTCCTATGGATTAATAAATACACACTATATTCATTTATCCTTCGGTGTGCGGCTGACCCTTCTTCCTATTGCATCGTGTGTGGTGGCGAGCCAGAGCCTGTACCTTTTGTGGATTGATCTGGATTGTTTGCCTGAGCGGTATACCTTTGCTTTCAAAGCTATTGTTTCTAATTTTTAGAGACTCTTTAATGACTGGCATTGTACCACTGGATTGGCGTAATGTGGTATCTATATTTTAATCAAAATTATCAAAAGGGATCAAAATCTTTACCAAGTAATTATAGACCTGTTAATTTAACATCTATAGTTGGGAAGATACTATAGAGTTTATTAAAAGACCACATAAATGAGTTCTTGCTTGAAAAAAATATTTTAAGCAACAGACAGTATGGATTCATGAAAAAAGAAGTTGTCAAATCTGATTTGTTTTTATGAGGTGAGCAAAACCTTGGACAGAGGGGTGGTAGGGGATGTGGTATTCTTGGATTTTGCAAAATCATTTGACACAGTTCCCCATACTCTGAATGGTCTAGGGTTGTTAGTGATGTAACCCAAGGTTCAGTGCTGGGACCCTTACTTTTTATATATTTATAAACGATATAGGGTCTGGGATTAAAAATACAGTTTCAGTCTTTGCAGACGACACCAAGCTTTGCAGTAGAATAACGTCCTTACAGGATATCTCCAACTTACAAGACGACCTCAGTGCACTGTATAATTGGACAACTATTGGAAAATGAGGTTTAATGTTGATAAATGTAAGGTTATGCACTTGGGGGCTAAGAATATGCGTGCATCATACATACTAGGGGGGGGTACAACTGGGGGAATCAATGGTGGAGAAGGATCTTGGAGTTCTGGTAGATCATAAGCTTAATAATGACATGCAATGCCAAGCTGCAATTTCTAAAGCGAGCAAAATCCTCTCTTGCATTTTAAGAGGCATAGACTCCAGAGAGAGATAGATCATTTTACCCCTGTACAAATCATTAGTAATACCTCAGTTCAGTTTTGGGCACCAATTCACAAAAAGAACATTGGGGAACTAGAGAAAGTGCAGAGAAGGATAACCAGTAAGATAAATATAGGTGTAGTGCTGAGATACTGATGACCAGAGATATAAATGCAATATGAATTGTATGTAAATAAATAATTATAAATACTGAGTAGCTTTTGTATTAATAATCAAAAAAATCCATAAAGATGACAAAAGTGCAAAATAAGTGCTAATGAACCATTTCTGTAATAGCAATATAAAGTGCTAATAAAGTGATAATGGTAATGATAATTGTCAAAATCTTATAGGCGACAATTAAATGTCCATAAAGTGACAATGTGGAGATCCAGATGAAAATGATCCCAAAGTAAGTGCTTCACATGCTAAAACGAATATTCGGTGATGTGCCAGGAATGTGGTAAGATTACGCACTCACCAGATGCGTAATATTAATATGCATTTATAAGTAATGGGCTTCCCCCATCCTCTGGAACTCACTACCCCAATCCATCAGACTGTCACCTACTCTCCTCACCTTTAGGCGCACCCTGAAAATCCATCTCTTCAGGGAAGCCTACCCCGCCCTCACCTAACTGCCGATCTCCTCCACTCTTCCTACCACTCCATCCCCCACAGCTATTTCCTCCTGTACCACTATCCCCTCCCTCCTAGATTGTAAGCTCCAAGGAGCAGGGCCCTTGAACCCCTTGTGTATTGTATTGTATTGTTACTGTACTGTCTCATGTACTGTCTCCCATTATAATGTACAGCGCTGAGCAAACTGTTGGCGCTATATAAATACTGTATAATAATAATAATAATGATAATAATGTGGTCAACCGGAGGTCACCTTAAGGATGCACACAGCCTGGTCTGGTCAGAGAGATTACCTTCCCCTGGGTTATCTGCAGCACCTCAGCTGTCCTCCGTGATGGGCTCTGTGGGTTTGTTAGCTCATAAAGAGCCAAAAAGAAGAATGCCCATAGTGTAGTAATTTTCTCAATATTATTTGTTTATTAATCCGTAGAAAGCAAGGTAAAATACAAGCCAAAAACTAACCATATGGTATCCAAGATGGCCACCAGACCTGCTCGAGGTCTCGGCGGCGTTATGTCACGGCGTACGGCTCCTCCTTGATGCATTTCGTGCTATTGCACATAGTCATAAGGGGTGTGCTCGTATCACTGGACGTCTGTAGTGTCTATTTATAGTAAAAATGGCACATGCGCATATCGCGCAGCCATTTTGTTGGAGGCCTGGATGTGCTTGCGCATGTGCGGGCGCCATTTCACAGTAGATATTGACATCTAAGCCGCATAGTCCATCAGGTAAACAAAGGGAAAATTTTCCCAAAATGTATGAGATTCAAAATCTAAAACTAATGTATATTAGTGATTAAATAACTTAAATAAGCAACTTCGTAAATGGGTTATCTAAAAAACTGGGGAACACTTTTATAAAGATCATGGGTAGTGCGCATGCGCAGTTACAAAACCACAGGCAACAAGGTAAAAAAAAAATATATATATATATAACCCACAATGATCATAACATTATTATATAATCTCAATTCCAAATGCATCAAGATTAGGGTGAAAAGACACAGTGAATGCCAATGTGCATATTAAGATACAAAGTGAATAATGTTAACTGGTGGACTGTTGTCTGCCTTGATATTTAATAGAAGGGCAACCAAACTGCTAAGAGGCATGGAGGAGCTCAGCTATGAGGAAAGATTAGAGAAACTGAATTTATTCTCTCTTGAGAAGAGAAGATTAAGGGGGGATATGATCAACATGTATAAATACATCAGTGGTTCATATAGTGAACTCGGTGTAGAGCTATTCACCCTGAGGTCATCACAAAGGACAAGGGGGCACTCTTTATGTCTGGAGGAAAAGAGATTTAATCTCCAAATACAGAAAGGTTTCTTCACAGTAAGAGCTGTGAAAATGTGGAATAAACTCAATAAAAGTTTTGAGGAAGTGCAAATTCTGGATTAATTTATTTGCCTCTCTGTGTTGCCTGGAGTTCTGCTTTGAATGTGTCTCCAGTCTGTGTCTTCAAGCTTTCCACCTTCACATCCAGGGCATAATCTGAGCATTGCTCTAATAATGTTATCCTGTACTGACTCAGTTTCCTAACGCCTGTATGTTTCAATATTTGGGATTCATGTTACTTATATGAGCAGTATTGGTTTTTGAGTTTTGATTCCATCTGAAAATATGGACCTGCTTTCTTTATTCTGTTACTCTTGGTCATTATTCACCATTATTCACCAGGTTACCTGACTCCATTCCTGATTGCCTTGACTCCCATTGCGAACCTATCATCCTGCTTCACAACTGGTGCTTGACCTGTGCCTGCCTGTCCACTGTCACCAGGCAATCCAGAGTTCTGAAGCGAAACCATCTGAATCACAAATGGCTCCTTGCAGGACCTACTGCCCTCTCTCTGGATTCCAGACACCTGCAGTGTCATGGATATGTATTGGTTTCCTGTAATTATGTTCCAACACCCCCAAAGCAATAACTGCCAAATTGTAGTCAACAAAAACTGCCAAATTATAGTCAGTGGTTGCCATTCGCACCATTTTTACTATATAGAAGCCTTTTATTCCTTTCAAAGAAAACATTTCTACATTCAGACACTTTTTTTGTAAGATCCCCTGAAACAGAACAACACAAACTTGCATGGGTGTATGACACTCTTGAAATAGATTAAGAAAGGAACCAGTTAGCAGTTGCTTAAATCCAAAGACATGAGTTTAGATTATGTACATTATTTCATATTTACTTTCTACTGTGGTATATCACCCATTTGATTTTTTGCTGTACTTTTCCCTAAAAGCTTTGTTACTTAATGTTTACATTGTACCCAGTGGGACAATATTTTGAAACATAAAGGTAAATGCTTTATGTCTACTTTCCTTGCAAAAAAATATTGATAAACTTTCCCAGCCTTGTTTTTCAAGATAACTTTAAAAGTATGACAGTATGACTTTAGCTTTTCTTAGCCACGGTTTATATGACCTGGATAATAGTATTTCATGCTTCAATGGAAAGAATGTTTTGACCAAGCTTTCAATATGTCATATTGCATCTTTTACAACAATAACATGCTATGTAAACTTTCCTTTTCAGATTGCAACATAGAAATAATCTTTAATTAATTTCTAGGCTAACATCATTCAAAAAACTATTTGGATAATTGTAGAAAACTAAATGGTCTAGTTATAGTATTGGTGAAAAAAAAATTACCTGCTAATTTATTCAAATTGCAAATATTCTAAGTCTTACTTTTACATATAGTAGTTATTTTGGATTTTTGTTTTTTAATATCAGATACAGCTAGATTTAAAAAATGCTATTACATCTGCTTAGATATAGGTATGATCTACAAAATCACAAATTCAGTACTTTTAATTATCCTGAATATTTGCATGTACTGTAGGTTTCTCAAAGCCTCAGTGAATATTGCAGTTTAGGAATCCATATAATCTATATAATGCAATTTAGGAATCCATATAATCATGATCTATGAATTGCATAATTTCAAGATGAATTACTCAGACATTTGCCTGTCAAACACATGTAAATTAACAAGGAACAATAATAGTTTTACCATTGGTCACAGAGCAAAAATCATTTGTAGAATATCCAACGTTGACCGCACTCTGCCACATGGTATCACCTCTCAGTCATATTATTCATTGTTAAACCAACCCCAGTTACCCTGTTTTGTACTAGAGCTAAATAACTGAGCAGTCCTAGGCAATGGCTAATAAAAGTGTATTCCTCCTAGGATGAATAACACTGTTCCAAAATCCAATGAGACATGGGCATCATAGAATAAATGATTTACTCTGATATGTCCTAGCATGCCTTTCTTGGTGCTTTTAAATATTTAGAAAATATTCTCATGAGTGAGGCCATTGCAAAAGGTCAATATGTCGTATTTTATCTTTTTTAATATTTAACTGTTACAAATTGCAGAACAAGTTACTGTAACTATTGTAGTTTTTACTGTAGCAATAGTAATTGGAATATGAATGCATAGCAATGACTATTATTTGTGATATTTATTAAAGCAGTAGTCACCACAATATGCCTAAAGTTAAACACCAGCCAAATACAAAATTCATTTAACTACTTGCCTCCCACAGTAGTTGTATTGTAAGCAGACAGCAGCTCCAGACAGGGCAATGTACCTGTATGTATGTTTGGGGCGCGCATGCAAAATTGTCAGCCTTTTTCTTTTATGTTGCAAAAATAAAAACCCAGTGGTGATCAAATACCACCAAAAGTAAGATTTATTTGTGTGGGAAAAAAATTATACAAATGTCACTTGCATACAGTATTGATGTGCAATTGCCAGTTAAATTAGTTCAGTGCTGTATAGCAAAAAATGGTCATGAAGGGGGTAAAATCTTCCAGAGGTCAAGTTGTTAAATAGTAAGTCCACTTTTGTTGAGGAAAAAAACAATCCCTTCTGGGTGATCAATGTACAGTTGCAAGAAAAAGTATGTGAACCCCATGGGATTACGTGGAGTTTTGCATGAATTGGGCATAAAATGTGCTCTGAACGTCATCTAAGTCACAACAATAGAAGAACACTCTGCTGAACATAATACTACACAAACATTAGATGTTTCCATGGTTTAATTGCACATAACATGTAAACATTCACAGTGCAGGGAGGAAAAAGTATGTGAACCTTTGGACTTAATAACTGGTTGACCCTCCTTTGGCAGCAATAACCTCAACCAAACGTTTCCTGTAGTTGCAGATCAGACCACTCCTTTTGGACCACTCCTCTTCACAAAACTGTTTCAGTGTAGCAATATTCTTGGGATGTCTAGTGTGAATCGCTCTCTTAAGGTCATGCCACAGCATTTCAATAGGGTTTAGGTCAGGGCTCTGACTGGGCCACTCCAGAAGGCGTATTCTGTGCTGTTGCATTCATTGTTTTGTTGAATTACTTGTATGCTTTGGGTCATTGTCCTGTTGCATCACACATCCTCTGCGGAGCTTCAGTTGGCTGACAGATGGTCATACGTTTTCCTGCAAAATGTCTTGATAAACTCTGGAATTCATTTTCCCATCAATGACAACAATCCGTCCAGGCCCTGAGGCAGCAAAGCAGCCCTAAACCATGATGCTCCCTCCGCCATGTTTTACAGTGGGGATGAGGTTTTGATGTTGGTGTGCTGTGCCTTTTTTTCTTCACACATAGTGTTGTGTGTTCTTCCCAAACAACTCAATCTTGGTTTCATCTATCCACAGTATATTTTGCCAGTAGTGCTGTGGAACATCCAGGTGCTCTTTTGCAAACTTCAAACGTGCTGCAATATTCTTTTTGGACAGCAATGGCTTCCACCATGGTGTCCTCCCATGTACTTCATTCTTGTTTAATGTTTTCCTTATTGTAGATGTGTCAACCAAAATGTTAGCATGTGCCAGAGATTTCTGTAGGTCTTTAGCTGATACTCTGGGATTCTTCTTTACCTCATGCAGCATTCTGCGCTGTGCTCTTGCAGTCATTTTTACAGGATGACCACGCCTAGGGAGAGTAGCAACAGTGCTAAACTTTCTCCATTTGTAGACAGTCTGTCTTACCGTGGACACATGAACATCAAGGCTTTTGGAGATACTTTTGTAACCCTTTTCAGCTTCATGCAATCAACAATTCTTGATCGTAGGTCTTCTGAGAGCTCTTTTCTGCGAGGCATGGTTCACATCAGACAGTGCTTCTTGAAACCAGTAAACCCAAAACAGGCGTGTGTTTTTTAAGGGCACAACAGCTGTCAGCAACACATCCAATATCATCACACTGATTGGAGTCAAGGTTGGCTCACTCCTGGCTCCTATTAGCTCTGGGAGAAGTCATTAAGCTAGGGCCTCACATAATTTTTCCTCCCTGCACTGTGAATGTTTATGGTGCAATTAAACCATGGCAACATCTAATGTTTGTGTAGTATTATGTTCAGCAGACTGTGTTCTTCTATTGTTGTGATTTAGATGACGTTCAGAGCACATTTTATGCCCAATTCATGCAAAACTCCACGCAATCCCAAGGGGTTCACATACTTTTTCTTGCAACTGTACATGGCATGGATTTTTATAGCCCTTGTTGCAGACTCCTGTTTTTGCTCTGTAGAAAAGCTATTTATGTATTAGTGGGTTCCATTCACAAAGCAGTAAGATACCGCACAGTGTTTTTCAGCATTCACCAAAGCACCCTCCCCATGTTGAGGGCATGTGGCCTGGTATGGCTCAGGAGAGGGGGGCCCGCTCGTCTTTCCATCCTTTCTTGACCTGCCAGGCTGCATGCTCAGATAGGGGTCTGGTATGGATCCTACACCCCCAAACCATATTTTTTACATTTTGATGTGTAGGTTCCCCTCAAAATCCATAGGGCCTGGCATGGATTGGCGGGGGGGGGCTACACCATTTATTTTTTAATTTTTCATTGCCAGCAATTATTTTTTTTTAAAATTCAGCTGTCAATGGGAAACAAGGCTGCCCAGTTCTTAACAACCAGTACACATTACTTAAATACCGCATGTGAATTGCATGCGGAACTTATGGAAAATGTGTCTGGATACCTACATAACACATACAATCTGGCTGTGTGAATGGATCTTTTGGAAACTAATTCTAAATGGGGGTGTCTTTCTAATGAGAAATGTTCTGCATACCTTTAGAAGTGATGAACCCTTTAGGTGCATCTCACCAGAAATGAAATGTATGTTTCAGAGGATGCCTAAAATCTGATGTATCTTAATGCAGACTCCTGGGAAAATCAGTGAACTAATTACACAAGCAAGAAATGACATTTCAGGGAGCTTTCCATACACAAGCTGTGTACAGGACAGCTCCAACAATGCCATGGCTGAACTGCAACATTGTCGGTAGAAGCATTGTAATTATTATCAGTACTGTTGTATATTGAAACAAATGGTTTAAGATATTATTTTCTATTAACAATAAAATGTTTTTGGTATTTGTTTTTAAGATGGCAGCTAATAGTTCATTTAATTAGCCATGATTCTACTAGAGGGAATCATAATTCTTTTGCAGCTATGTATATTAAGCTCCCATATAGGTAAATTTTCTGTTATTCTTATTTTGCAACATCAAAGATTTTACTAAACACATTTCAGGTTACTTTTTATGAGTGATGTATCAACTTTACCCAGAGTTATTGTATGGAATAGCTGAAACATCTGTTGACAAATGTATTAGGCTAAACCTGAAACAAATTAGCTTGCAGACAGGACACTATCTACTGTATGTATACTCGCTGCTATCAAATAATTTCATGCGCACAGTGAAAATTTCCCAAATACAATTTCTTTGCATCCTTATCTGTATTGTGTTCAAAACATTAAGACTTTTTATTTTTCCTATGTCTATATGGTTTCAACTATAGAGTTCACATTAGTTGGATATATTATTCTTTCTATAATATTAAGTGAGTGCTGCTATCGTACAGCTCCGCGCTTGAGACTCAAACTGTATGACAGTGAAACATAAATAAAAAAAAAACATAAGTAGTACATCTCTTCAATAAATGCATATTTCCTCATGTTTTATTTCTTTAAAGGCCCTACAAGTACAGAAAAGTACTGTTGATCTTCCAGAAGTGAACTCAACTCTTAAGTCCTGTTATGGGCTGACAATACGCAGCATTTTTATTTAGCTAAATTATTCAAAAGCTCACACTCTTCTCATCTTTAAAATATAGACACTAATTAATCTGTAATCCAACATAAGAACTAGAAGGTCTAATAAAATGCCTCGAGATAACACAGTAAGTATTCACGGGATGCAAAACAGCTCTGCTGTTACTATTTATTGTACTTGTTAAACAGATATACCAAAATGCTCTCAATGGTATATTTAACAGACCAAAAGGCAGCAAATAAAGTTCATTGTTAGGGTTTACATAAACTTTAAATCAGCTGTAAAGAACAGTTAGATGATGTCAACTGTCTTAATATGATGTCTCAAGCTCTGCTTACCAACATTCTTGAAACAAAAATAAATCCCACTTACTATGCAGCCCTATAGCCTATATCTTGCATTAGTTATTACATAAATCTCTCTTACAACTCCACACCAATAACACTAGAGTCGTCTTTATTGAGTCGGGTTTACTGACATTGATGACCTGTTTTTCTCACTGTTTGTTGTTGGCCTTAACAGGTGAAGCTACAAAGCTATTTTGTTTGGTGGTAGAAGAGCACTTCATTGGTGGTAATAAGAAGATTTGGTTTGCACAGGAAATAAGTTATTCATCACTGGTGGACTTTTTATTTATTTATGAATGACACTATTGCACAAAATGGATTCATGAATTATCGATGAGGTTTTTTTTATTATATAGGGTTATTAAGATTGAAGAGTTATATACAATTTTGTACATATATTTTGCACTTTATGATTACATTGTTGTATGACAATTTTGTTTGATTTTGCACATGTTGCACAATGCACTTTAACACTTACAGTTGTGTTCAAAATAATAGCAGTCAGACATCACTAACCTGATCAATCACTGTTTTTGGTAGAAATTATATTTCTATATGGCAAATAATTTACTAGCAGGTGTAGTAGAGTAATAGAAATCCAACAGACCCAACAGTCAAGACATGCATGCTGCTGATTCTGTGTTTTGAATCACTAATTGAAAGTGCATGTTCAAAATAATAGCAGTGTGGAGTTCTATTAGTGAGGTCATTCATTCTTTGAAAAACAGGTTTTAATTATTGCCCTTATTTAAGGAAGGAAGGCAGAAATGTTGGACATTTCTCTCTGAAATTCTGAGGAAAATGGGTCGTTCCAGACATTGTTCAGAAGAACAGCATACCTTGATTAAAAAGTTGATTGGAGAGGGGAAAACATATAAAGAAGTACAGAATATGATAGGCTGCTCAGCTAAAATGATTGCAAGTGCTTTAAAATGGCAACCAAAACCTGAAAGATGTGGAAGAAAAACTACCATTCGAATGGATAGAAGAATAGCGAAAATGGCAAGGACTCAGCCAACAATCAGCTCCAGGAAGATCAAAGAAGGTCTACAGTTACCTGTGAGCACTGTTACAATTAGAAGACGCCTATGTGAAGCCAAGATATCTGCAAGAAGCCCCCGCAAAGTCCCACTGTTGAAAAAAAGACATGTGCTGAAGAGGTTACAATTTGCCAAAGAGTACATTGACTGGCCTAAAGAGAAATGGCGCAACATTTTGTGGACTGATGATAGTAAGATTGTTCTTTTTGGGTCTAGTGGCCGGAGACAGTTTGTCAGACAACCCCCAAACCCTGAATTCAAGCCACAGTACACTGTGAAGACAGTGAAGCATGGTTGCGCAAGCATCATGATATGGGGATGTTTCTCATACTACGGTGTTGGGCCTATTTATCGCATACCAGGGATCATGGATCAGTTTGAATACATCAGAATACTTGAAAAGGTCCTGCTCCCTTATGCTGATGAGGAAATGCCCTTGAAATGGGTGTTCCAGCAAGACAACGACCCCAAACACACCAGTAAACGTGCAACATCTTGGTTCCAGACCAACAAGATTGACGTTATGGAGTGGCCAGCCCAATCCCCGGATCTTAATCCAATAGAAGACTTGTGAGGTGACAAAAAATGCAGTTTCTGAGGCAAAACCAAGAAATAGAGAAGAACTGTGGAATGTAGTCCAATCATCCTGGGCTGGAATACCTGTTCACAGGTGCCAGAAGTTGGTTGACTCCATGCAACACAGATGTACAGCAGTTCTCAGAAACAGTGCTTATACAACTAAATATTAATTAAGTGATTCAAAGGAAAGCAAAATCTTCAAACATTTTTCAATTTATATAGTGAATGTTTCAGTTTGTAAAGAAGAATACAAACACTGCTATTTTTTTGAACAGTCTAATATTCACTTTTCTTAAATTTTTTTAGAAGAACAACACAAATTTGATATATTTTTCTTCATGTTTTGATTTGGAATAGAATGTGTAGCGTCCCCGATACATTTGTGTGTATGGAAATAAAAGCTATTAGAAGGATTTTGAGCTTTATTCACTTTTTTCAACACACTGCTATTATTTTGAACACAACTGTATATGTGGTTTTCAAAAAGAGAGGTTTTTGCTGTACTGAAGATAGCATTGTTCTAGTTACACATGTATGTATTTGATTTATGGTGTTTATATCATAGTGAATAGGAGCTGTCATGCACTTTATTGTTTGCGATGCAGTCCTTAAAGTGGAGCTCCACCCAAAAGGGGAAGTTCTGCTTTAAGGACTGCTCCCCCGCTCCCCATTAAGGATCGGCAACTTTGGGGGGCGGGGGGAGCGCGAACCCGAATTTGACAGGTACCGGCTCACAATTGTGATTGGACAGCCTAGGCATCGGAAACGGAAGGTGTCCTCCCTCCTTTTTGTTCTGGAAGACCTAAAAACTCTTTATGACTGAGCAGTATTTCCTCCCTGTGGGGATACATGCATGTTAGACCTCATTTCTTTGTAGAGGTCACATTATGAAAGTGGGCAGGTTGGAATGACACTGGGCTGCACTTCACAGTGTGTCATTTAAAAGAGTACGCACACCTTGTGAACTCACCTGAAATGGAATGTTATTATTTTGTTGTGGATTGTTCACAGTATATTGGTTATCTAACAGGTTATATGCGAATGCTGTGATGTGTTTACACATTAACACACTTACTGGATATGTTATGCTTTTGCCTTTGCTTTCACACTGTGCAACTATGTTAGTAATATTTACAACTTTTTCGCCTTTATTTTTATATCACTTCATTATTAAAGTTTGTATTTATCTACTCTATATTTCAAAAAGTATTGGAATGCCTGCTTTTACACGCGCATTAACTTTTATGGCATCCCAGTCTTAGTCTGCAGGGTTCAATATTGAGTTGGCCCACCCTTTGCAGCTATAACAGCTTTTTAGGAGTGTGTCTATGGGAAGCACATTTGTGAGGTCAGGCACTGATGCCAGACAAGAAGGCCTGGCTCGCAGTTTCCGTTCCAGTTCATCCCAAAGGTGTTCTATCAGGTTGAGGTGCAGGCCAGTCAAGTTCCTCCACCCCAAACTCGCTCATCCATGTCTTTATGGACCTTACTTTGTGCACTGGTGCGCAGTCATGTTGGAACAGGAAAGGGCCATCCCCAAACTGTTCCAACAAAGTTGGGAGCATGAACTTGTCCAAAATGTCTTGGTATGCTGATATCTTAAGAGTTCCCTTCACTGGAACTAAGGGGCTAAGCCCAACCCTTAAAAGACAACCCCACAACATAACCCCCCCCCACCAAACTTTACTCTTGGCACAATGCAGTCAAGCAAATACCGTTCTCCTGGCAATTGCCAAAGCAAGACACATCCATTGGATTGCCAGACAGAGAAGTGCAATTCATCACTCCAGAGAACATGTCTCCACTGCTCTAGAGTCCAGTGGCAGCGTGCTTTACACCACTGCATCCAACGTTTGCATTGCACTTGGGGATGTAAGGCTTGGATGGAGCTGCTCAGCCATGGAAACCCATTGCATGAATGTCTCTATGCACTGTTGTTGTGCTAATCTGAAGGTCACAATAAGTTTGGAGGTCTTTAGCTATTGACTCTGCAGACAGTTGGTGACCTCTGCACACTGTGCGCTTAAGCGTGCGCTGACCCCATTCTGTCATTTTACGTGACCTACCACTTCGTGGCTGAATTGCTGTTGTTCTCAGTTGCTTCCACTTTGTTATAATACCACTAACAGTTAACTGTGTAATGTTTAGTAGCAAGAAAATGTCATGGATGGACTTATTGCACAGGTTGCAACCTTTCACGGTACCACGCTTGAATTCACTGAGCTTCTGAGAGTGACCCATTCTTTCACAAATGTTTGTAAAAGCAGTCTGCATGCCTAGGTGTTTGTATACACCTGTGGCCATGAGTTGATTGGAGCACTTGAATCTAATGATTTGGAGGTATGTACTAATACTTTTGGCAATATAGTGTATATATATATTACCTTTTTTTCTTTTTTTCATGATCTCTGTTCTCAGCTGCATAAAGGACTTAAAAAAGCTGGGGGTGGAGACTGAAGGGGGGCACATCAACAGAAGACAGAGAAACAATGGTACACTGATCACAGGAGTCTGACTACTGGAGTACAGGCAGACTGTTTTCTCAAGTAGGGAGGATGAATGGATGTGCTTTCATGCCTTGCAGAGTCAGTTTGAAATAGGAAAACAGGGAGAATGGCAGGATTACCAGGTATTTCACACAAAGTTAGTAATGAAAAAGAACAGGATTCCTTTTCATACAAGTACACATGGTACAACGGACACATATCAGAGATATAAAATGCTGCGGTAACATACACCTTAAATAGTGACTTCAGCAACACTGAGAGGTTATGAAGAACACTCTCCAACAGCAGTACCTTGTCATCCAGCAAGAATTCTGCACCATTGGGGTCAGTAACAAAGTAAGTTTTCCAGTGGTGTAGAACACGTAACTTGGCAGGGTAAAGGATCCTAGATGCATAGAATTACATTTTCTCAAAAATCAGCTAAATTGATCACACCTAAATGTAGGTGAGCATTCAGTGTGAATGGCATGATTAAAAAATTATTACATGTATTTATATGCCTTTAAAAATGTTCTTGAAACATATAAACACAGGTGCCGATATGGATGAGGCCTAAGGGTTAGAGTGCCATCTTAGCTAAGAAAAAGATAATTTCTAAAAAGTAATTAATAATACAAAATGTTACCTCAGTGTTGCAGAAAATCATGTATGGTGGCAAAATGCAAGCCACGTGGTTCAGCCACATAGTGGCCTCTGTGAGAGTCAAACACTAACATCACTTCTAGTGGGCAGGACTGGCTGTTCCCACCAACATGCACTGCATGCTGTATAATGGAGCTCAAGCATAATGAAATGCATGCACTCAGGTTTGCTTGATGTCACAGGACATGCCCACATGTAAAATAGGCAGGCAAACTTACCTATGTTGGCAAGAAACTCCCAGAACCTGGCTGGCCTCAAAATCTGGAGGACAAGAGGAGAATACCAATAGAAAGGAATATGTGTGTTCTTGGGGTTCAACATCCCATGTAGGTGTTACCACAGCATCCATCCCCTCCCACATGCCATGATCTGCCTGGATTTCATAAAGAAGCACAGAGATCCAGTGATTTTATTAGCTTGTTGGTGAGGGAAAGGAGGGACCAGGGAAGGTAAAAAAAAGGCAGATTAAATAGCAGCTTTAAAGGATAAGTTCACCTTTTAGACAAAAATAATAAATGCACATTTTTTTGCAGGTAAATGTGCATTTATTATTTTCATCCAAAGGAGCTTGTAAAGCATTGCACCAGTGATCAGTTGATCTCTGATGCCATGCAGGTCTCCTGCAGACCTGTCAGAATATCTGCTTGCCGTATGGGATCTATGAGCAAGCAGATATACTGACAGGAAGCTTCAATGAACTATCATGGCGCTCCACAGCACCATGGCAGTTTATTGAAAACTACAAGCCCACAGCCAGTAAGGCTGCCGGGATTTGTACACTGAACACTGTGCATGAGTGACACGGTCATGTGGGTGGAGCCCTGCGCGGCCATGCAGTTTTCAAATTTGACAGTACAGAGAAACTTCTCCCCATACTATCTGTCAGAGGGAGGGGGCGGCACAGCTACGGCTATAGGAACATGCTACATGTTCCACCCTAAAAATGGGTGGAACATGTAACATGTTCTAAAGGTGAGCTTATCCTTTAAAAAGGATATTGAAGGATCACTGGCATATTTTTAAAAAAATGCTGTTGTCATTTTCATATTGAGACATGCAAGGGTCCTAGTATCATCTTTAGAAAAGGCTATTTTTTCTCCTCTTCCTTGCAAGACCTTTAATGCAGATTTTTTTTTAGAATTGCCAAAGGCCAAATGGGAAATTACATTAACCACAGCATTCTGCTAAATGAAAAATTATTCTGAATATGTATTTGTTGACAAACCAATGAAAAGCCCACTATGTACAGTAGGCAAAAGGATGTATGATCATACATTCTGAAAAGAAATCTTCAGACTCCCATTGGGAGACACTTTGCTTTATATCTAAATTACGTACAGCGGAACTATACTCTTTCAATCAACATTAAAGTGTCACAAAAGGCCAAATTTTGTTTTTCAATTTGGATAGAGTACAGAAGGGTTATATCCCCTGTCAGTTTTTTGGCCATATGTGTCCCATTTTAAAGATTTCCAAAACAGTAAGTGGAAGAAAATCCCTCCAAAGTGAGAGAATTCTGGGATGTCACCAGGGTCACCAGAACTAATGTCCCCATTGGAAGATTTCTCTTCTATGTCTGTTCAAATGTCATCCAAAAATGTGGGATTTTTTTAATTTCACTTTCGATGATAATGGTAAACAGGACAAATAGAGAATGTTATTCTCCCTATTGGTGGCACAGACAGCAATAAACCCTGACAAGAGTTCTAATCTCTCTCCACTCTATATAAAACTGAAAAAAATTAAATATATAAAATGTTGCCTGTAGTGAAACTTTATTAGTGATTAGTATTAGTAAATAGATAGGAAGGTATATTATATTTATTTATTTACATTTGTTCGGTTGGTTGCTGGCCTATGCCAAAATTATGTCATACATCCCAGGGGTATTGTGGGCGTTTTTTTCTTTCATCTGGAGGAGTGTTTTTTCAGCTAAGCACACCCTCTAATCATAGCAAGTGGAGTACTTGGAGAAGAGGAGTAGACATCACTGTTGGGGGACCCCAAAGGAGGATGTAAGGGGCTACTCTGTGCAAAACAATTGCACAGAGCAGGAAAATCTAGCTTTGCAACCTTTAACTTTTGGTATTTGGTTCAGTGTTAGAGTGATTTCACCCCAGTCCTGGGGGAGGGACTTTGGTAAACATATTTTGGAACTTGAAACAAAATGAATCTACAGTACATTCTCAGATCTACTGTCCTTCTGAACCTAAAATGATATTAAAGGCAATTATTTTTTCTAAATAACAAGAATGTTATAGTTAACTGCTCTTTACAGTAGTTTTACACAAAGCAGCCCTGAACCTCCTCTTCTTGGTTTTGGAAATGCTGTGATTGTGAGCTACAGTAGATCTGTAGA
This sequence comes from Staurois parvus, assembly GCF_062004578.1. Lineage (NCBI taxonomy): Eukaryota > Metazoa > Chordata > Amphibia > Anura > Ranidae > Staurois > Staurois parvus. The sequence continues at coordinate 1,624,784 of NW_028318272.1, forward strand.
GCTGAAGTTACACTCTGCAGAGCTCAATGAGGAGAGCTCTGACAGCTGATTGGAGTGAAGATACACCCCCCCTCCACACTGCACACAGTAACAGAACTGAAGCTGTCAATCAGCTGGTGGTCCCTCCCCATCATCCTTTTTCTCTTGGGGTCAGGAAAACTTGTCAGAAGTGATTCATGCTGATAGCAGAGGAACAAGGCAGCAGACAGAAATGACACTTAGTGCTCTTAATTGAGACAAATACACACTATAGAGGGACGTGCTTTGTTCATATTTCATGTCTTAGGTTTACAACCACGTTAACACAGGTACACCCCTATAGCAGTAACGTTTTAATGGATATTATCTTAAATATTTTAACAATTATAATCTTGTGCAAAGTGCCTCATTTATTGTTGTAGCATGCCATCATTTTGGCTTTTTGTAGTAGTGCAGTTTTGGCTATTTGTAATATGCACATAGAGCTTATGAAATAAAGATGATCAGCATGGAGGACCCACTTATTTGTTAATATGGATGCTGTGAAGCAGTAGACCAGGCCTCATTCAATATTCAGTGTCTTGGATCAGCTCCTCTCATATATGTTTGGTAGTTCTGCCATTTTTGTATACAAAGGTAATCTTCACTGCAATGAAATGTCTGGTCAGGTTCTTTTGCCTCTTTATTTATAGAAAGCTTTCAATGAAAAAAAAAGGACATCTAAAATTAAAACTAGTCTTTTTAAATTGTCACTTGGACTTGCATAGAAAAGAATCTAATCCAAGTAAACTGTGTACCAGCTAGTAACTGTATCAGGATCAGTATGTAGAATGATATACAAGTTAACCTATGAATGAAGTGAGGAGTATGTTCACAATCTCTTGAATCCTCATGAATATTTATACCTGCCCAGATGATGCATGCAACTTCATGCTGGCCTGACAGCTTCAACCACGTCCATGATGTTTAAGGGGATGTTGGGAACTATACAACTGAAAGACACAGACATCATAACACATATGGTTTGTTATAAACTTCTCCCACAGATGCTCTGCCTTTTAATACCTCGTGACTCATGAGGTGTAAGCTTAACACAGAGTCATTTCAATAGCACTTACTAGAAAATGTAGACATACGGTATAAATACATTAGAGCAGTTCAAAGACTTTAGAAGCTAAGGAATTATTTAGGCACTGTATATTCAATAACAGATGTAACAGTTAAAGTCATAAAGTAGCACATACAGTACCTCTGTGTTTTACAAGTGTGTGTGTGTTTCAGAATTTGATATTGGTTTCCTCCTGCTTAAGGTGGTATTAAACTCAAAAGCAAACATTTATTATATTGCAGCTTACCATTTCTTGGTATGTGATGGCTGCATTCATTTTCTTGTTTAGGCTTTCTTTCTACTATTTTCATCTGGTGATCCAGCCAGTAAGTTTATTGTTTTTCAACAGCAAAATTCTCCAGCAGAATTTACCAGTTACAGAAATGAGACATACCATTTAACACTGGCAGGGTTGCTTAGCACAATCAGTTTTTAAAATGTAAAAACCTCAAAAGGAAAAAAATGTTTGCTGTAACTGCTTATACAATATTAGCTAAAGTTGGTATCATGCAGGTATTGCACGCATTACATCTACACTCCTCTCCTCCAGGCTGACAATGCCACTGTCCAAAGGTGCCCCCTGTGCTCCTGCATCCAGAGTGGAGGCACTCTAATACAGGAGGTGTGTTACTGACCAGATCACTGGGTGAAAACAGAGGGAAGAAAGCCTAAGAAATTAAAATGGTTGCAGCCACTACATCTCATGATTGGTAAGATGCAATATATTAAATTTTTGGTTCTGGATTTAATACCGCTTTAAATTTTTATGTAAGACTGGTTTGTTTTTAGGCTCCATTTACACCGGAATATTTTCTACTTGCCAGCGCTAAGCGTGGCAAAAACACGTGTAAACGTGGTAACACATTTAGCTGTGTTTAGCAGTTGGACATTCATTTGTTTAATTGGCCAGAGTACTTGCCATTGAAATTAATAAACGCCCTTGCACTAAATGTGGTTAGCGCTTAGGTGTGTTTACAAGCTTTACACCATGTTTAGCGTTTTTGCCCACAACATTCTTCTCCTGAACTCGATTCTTCTGTGTCCAGGAGAGGAACATTTAGCTGGCCCTAAACTCTGCTGCTGTTAAATTCTGATAAAAGTCTATGTGTGCATGGAAACATAGGCTTTATTGAGTTGACTTCAGGGGCTTTGGCTAAAAAAAATACCAAAAGCTTGTGAACTCACGTTAAGGAGCAGCAGTGTGCATGAGACCTAATAGAGGAAAATAGTGTGTTTTGTAGAATAAGCTTGATTCACAAATATTTAAATCACTTGCCCTCACTTGGCCATTTTTTGTATTACGACACTGAATTACTTTAACTGACAATTGCGTGGCTATGCAACGCTGCATTCAAATTAAATGTTTGTTCTTTTTTTTCCCACGAATAGAGCTTTCTTTTGGTAGTATCTGATTACCTGTGCAGTTTTTCATTTTTGCGCTATAAAAAAACAGACCAACAATTTTGAGAAGAAAACAATGTTTTTAACTTTTTGCTATTAAACATATCCAGTAAAAAAATTTTAAAAATCTAATTTTGTCATAAATTTAGGCCAAAATGTATTCTGCTACATATCTTTGCTAAAGAAAATCCCAATACATGTAAATTAATTGGTTTACGTGAAAGTTATAGTGTTTACAAATGGCAGTATATATTGGGCTTTTTTTTAATTTTTACTAGTATTGGCGGCAATCAGCAACTTATAGTGGGACTGCGGCAGGCATTCTGACACTGGGGGGGAACTAGCTTGGTGGCACTGACATCCCCTGTGGTACCAATACAGTGATCAGTGCAAATAAAAAGCACTGACACTGTAATAATGGCACTGAGCAGGAAGGGGTTAACATCTGGGGCGAACAAAGGGTTAACTGTGTGCTGTGTACCATTTTACATACTGGGCTGTGTTTGTGCTTCACTGTAAGCACACTGCTTTTCATGGCTGTGCTGTGCACAGCCATACAAAGCAGTGTGCAAGTGCTGACAGGGGAGAGAACTGTTTTTTTACTAACAATTCTCCCCCCCCGTCAGTGATTGTCGGCACTCACTGGCGCCGGCGAGTAATCACCAGCCGAGACCCGGCGATTAATAGCCACAGCCGCAAACGGCGGATCAGGTAGGGCCCTATCTGGAAATGCAAAATCACGTATATATACGTGCTTTTGCACACCACTGCTGCCCTATAGCAGTATTTATGCTATGGAGCAGCGCTAAAGCGGTTAAACTGTAAAACCAATGGAGGATAAAACAAATCCTAATGCCTGAACACAGTTTTGCAACTTCATGCAAATGTTTTACTAAAACTACATATCATCACAACTATTTATTCGGTGGTAAATGGTAATGGAAAACTAGCACAAAATAGTGAAAAAATGTTAAATTTTGGTATATATTTTTTGGTTATATATTATAATTAGACCTGTGGATAAGGGGGGGGGAGTGTAGTTATTTTAGATAAAGTTTTCTACATGCAACAGTTGAAAACTAAGTTGAACGATGATAAAGTATATAAACATTTATTGAAAGATCCTACACATAGGTATAGGGATGAACTTAAATTACTAATAAAGTGGGGTTATCAGAATCATGTTTTAAATAAGAGAGAAATAAAATATTTGGTACCTAGTTGTTGCAGACTTCCTGTGATATACACTCTCCCAAAGATACATAAGGATATAACCTGTCCTCCAGCCAGGCCCATAGTCAATGGCATAGGGTCTGTGTCAGCAAGATTAGGAGAATATTTGGATTTATTTTTGCAAACCAGTGTTGTACAAACCAAGGCATACCTAAAGGATACTAAAGATTTATTAAACTTATAACAATGTGTTCAATGTGACATAAACCAACAGATTTATATGGTTACAGCTGATGTCTCATCGCTGTATACCATTATAAGTCATGATGATGCTATGTTGGCCTTTAATTTGGTTCTCCGGCAAAGGGAGGATCTCCCTCACATTCAGAAAGTTTTTTTAGGGAAAGCCTTGGATTTTTGCTTAAAACACAATTATTTTTTTATTATGAACAGCTGAGTGACGTAGCTATGGGAGCCACCTTGGCGAATATATTTATGGCAGAATGGGAAGACAGGTTTGTTTTTTTATAAACGCAGGCCTGAATTGATCTTCTATAAAAGATTCATTGATGACCTGCTGTTCATCTGGAAAGGATCAGATGTAGAATTGCATCAATTTATGACACATCTAAATAATAATAATAATCATATTAAACTAGAATATCAATTCAGCTCTGAATCTATTAATTTTTTAGATGTCACTATTATGAGAAGGGGTAATGGATTTGCCACAAAGGTTTATTTTAAACCTACTGATAGAAAAAGTTATCTTTCTATTAGGAGAAGACATCACCCTTCCTGGTTAAAAAATATACCTAGAGGTCAATATATGAGAATTAGGAGGAATTTTTCAGATGAAAGTGATTACATTTCATAGGTTAAAATTATTTCTGATAGATTTCAACAGAAGGGATACCCCCCGTGGAGAGGGATGTCCTAGGTATACCTAGAGAACAATGTCTGATGGATAAGAAAAAGGTAGATACCAATCAACATCAGTGGAGTTTCTTATCTGATTTTCATTGTCAGTACAAGGATGTAGAACATATTTTCAAGAAGCATTGGTATATTTGTTAATGGAGAAAACATTGAGAAATATTTTGTCAATAAAACCTAAACTTATTTATAGGAGAGCCCCAAATTTTGGGGAGAAAATTGTTCGGAAAATAATAGATGCCCCCAGTATTACATCTATGTTCCCTCACAATAAGGGGTTTAAAACGTGGTAAATGTCGGGCGTGCTGTACTGTTAAAAATAATAAAACAATGACAACTACTTTCACTGTTGCAAATGTGGATCATGAATTTATCATATCTGAATTTACTACTTGTGATACCACCCATGTAGTATATTTATTACAATGTCCATGTAATTTAATATATGTTGGAAGAACTAAAAGACCATTAAAAACACGCATAACGGAACATATGAAAAATATTAAAATATTAAAATAGGATTCAAGGATCACAGTGTTTCAGAACATTTTTCTAAATTTCATCATAAGAATCCTTCCCTATAAAAAATTTGGGGAATTGATTGGGTACCCCCTAAATGGCGAGGGTCAAATAGAGTTAAAGATTTATCTAGACGTGAAACCAAATGGATCTTTCTCCTTAAATCATTAATACCACATGGATTAAACGTTGAATTAGATTTAAACTGTTTCATTTAAACTGTTTCATTGTGATTTTTGAAGTTATGGTATGCAATGCACCGTGCAATACTAAATATTGTACTTTGTTATTATTATTAATATTATTTTAGTTTATTTTTTAATTTTAATTTTAAATTTAATATTTTTATTTAATTTATTTTTATTATATTTTTTTGATTGTAAACAATTTTTATGATTAAAGTTTAGGATTGTAATATATGGTTATGTAATACATTTGTAAAAGCCCAAAGATGTATGTTATTATGGCATACTTATATTTTATTTATTGGGGATTTGATTTGATTCAAATTGGTTAAATATTTCTGCCAGGCTGTAAGCTAGGTAAGGAGGTATTAACCAACTATGTTTGTAGACTTAGGGATATATGACATCGTTATGTAGATTCTACTGTTTATATTACCATATTTATGATGTATGAATCGGCAAATACATCCATATATGTATAAGTTTTATATGCCCTTAAATATGGCAGTTATGGGGATTGATGTCCGCCAGGTCATGGGCAGAATATCCGTTGTATTATAGTTAACCAATTAGTAACGCTGTTTGTCTGATAAGCACGCTATAAAAGCGTGGAACTGTTGTAGCTTAGTCACTCCCTATGAATAAGTCCGGATGTGACGAAACGTATCAGGATTGGTTGAGCGAAAACCCGGAAGTGACGATCTTTGGAACCAGAAGTGACGCGCATTGTTTGAGAGCGAGGATCGTCAGCGGTGAGAGCATTGTGCGGTCTTCCCTCTCTAACATTACCTTCAATGCATTTAAAGAGATATATCTTTGGGCTTATCTTGAATTTTGTTCTTGTAAGTGAGTTTCTTTGAGAAGGGATTAAAAGGTTTTAAAGGATACTACACTATGTTGGGTCTCTATTTCCTTTCTTTCACTTGATATGGAGAATCATCTCCAAGAATTGTAGGTCTGGAGTGTTGGAGCCATTCTGGGGAAAATATTGTGGAAAGTCTGATACTGAGGCTATTGATTTGAAGTGTTGGAATCACTTTGGAAGGAGTCGATGTACATGAATGAATATCCTGATCTGGAGAAATATATGTTTAAACAAAAGCGCATTTTGCCAACCATGAGAGTGGGAGGCAAATAAAGCTGGTGAGTGCATACCTAAAGGGTAGCACAGCACAAGTTTGGGGATATTCTTTACAGTCACGTGTTGAAATTATTTTGAATAATTCAATTAACATGGTGGATTCAATGAGAATTTTTATTGATGGACTTTTTGTTTATTTATTTATTTTTTATTATATAACGCTTTATTATATAATTTATTTTTCATGATTTATAGAGTGCTGCATATATTTTGGGATTTTCAAAATATTAATTTGTTCACATTTTTCATTTATAGAAGAAAGTAGCAGCTTTATATGGTTTATTTTGTGCACATATTTATTTATATTTAATTGTATTTATTATTGGGAGCGCGGTTTATGTTCAGAGAGTGGATTATACATACATGTTATTTGTAGTGCATGTACAGCTTTGTTCAAAATAATAGTAGTGTGTTGAAAAAAGTGAGTAAAGCTCAAAATCCTTCTAATAGCTTTTATTTCCATACACACAAATGCATTGGGAACACTACACATTCTATTCCAAATCAATCATGAAGAAAAATATATCAAATTTGTGTTGTTCCTCTAAAAAAAATTGAAGAAAAGTGAATATTAGACTGTTCAAAAAAATAGCAGTGTTTGAATTCTTCTTTACAAACTCAAACATTCACTATATAAACTGAAAAATGTTTGAAGATTTTTCTTTCCTTTGAATCACTTAATTAATATTTAGTTGTATAAGCACTGTTTCTGAGAACTGCTGTACATCTGTGTTGCATGGAGTCAACCAACTTCTGGCACCTGTGAACAGGTATTCCAGCCCAGGATGATTGGACTACATTCCACAGTTCTTCTCTATTTCTTGGTTTTGCCTCAGAAACTGCATTTTTTGTCACCTCACAAGTTTTCTATTGGATTAAGATCCGGGGATTGGGCTGGCCACTCCATAATGTCAATCTTGTTGGTCTGGAACCAAGATGTTGCACGTTTACTGGTGTGTTTGGGGTCGTTGTCTTGCTGGAACACCCATTTCAAGGGCATTTCCTCATCAGCATAAGGCAGCAGGACCTTTTCAAGTATTCTGATGTATTCGAACTGATCCATGATCCCTGGTATGCGATAAATAGGCCCAACACCGTAGTATGAGAAACATCCCCATATCATGATGCTTGCGCAACCATGCTTCACTGTCTTCACAGTGTACTGTGGCTTGAATTCAGTGTTTGGGGGTCATCTGACAAACTGCCACTAGACCCAAAAAGAACAGTCTTACTATCATCAGTCCACAAAATGTTGCGCCATTTCTCTTTAGGCCAGTCAATGTACTCTTTGGCAAATTATAACCTCTTCAGCACATGTCTTTTTTTCAACAGTGGGACTTTGTGGGGGCTTCTTGCAGATATCTTGGCTTCACATAGGCGTCTTCTAATTGTAACAGTACTCACAGGTAACTTTAGACCTTCTTTGATCTTCCTGGAGCTGATTGTTGGCTGAGTCCTTGCCATTTTCGCTATTCTTCTATCCATTCGAATGGTAGTTTTTCGCTTTCTTCCACATCTTTCAGGTTTTGGTTGCCATTTTAAAGCATTTGCGATCATTTTAGCTGAGTAGCCTATCATTTTCTGCACTTCTTTATATGTTTTCCCCTCTCCAATCAACTTTTTAATCAAGGTACGCTGTTCTTCTAAACAATGTCTGGAACCACCCATTTTCCTCAGAATTTCAGAGAGAAATGCACTGTAACCAGCATGTACAACATTTGCTGCCTTCCTTCCTTAAATAAGGGCAATAATTGCCACCTGTTTTTCAAAGAATGAATGACCTCACTAATAGAACTCCACACTGCTATTATTTTGAACATGCCCCTTTCAATTAGTGATTCAATTACACAGAATCAGCAGCATGCATGTCACGACTGTTGGGTCTGTTGGATTTCTATTACTCTACTACACCTGCTAGTAAATTATTTGCCATGTAGAAATATCATTTCTACCAAAAACAGTGATTGATTGATCAGGTTAGTGATGTCTGACTGCTATTATTTTGAACACAACTGTATATATCTTCCACTCAGGGATATACCGTTTGAGATATATTTTTGGTAATTTACCTCAGAAATTTAACTCTCTGTATTCTAACTTTTAATAATATAAATGCATAAATGCATTGGTATTATTACAATTTAGTATATAGATAGTTACATTTCTGAGGTATATAATGGGCAGAAGAGATGGCAGCCAGTTTGCTTCCCGGTGACAGCATGGATGTGACAAAACATGTAGGCAGGACTTCTGGTTGTGCCATCACTTCTACTATTTGTAGCACTAGCTGGCTCGGTTGTGGCATGGAGTAGCAAAACTTCCAACACACAGTATCAGCTGGTCATTCCGGGTGCCAGGGGGGCACAGCAGTATGTGAGTGGATCACTTTTTGCACTATGACGGTTTCCCTGGTCTGTCTTTTATGATGCTGTATATGAAATCAGAGTTAATCAGTTCCTGCAAACTCTATGGAGGTTACATAAATGGAAAACAGTGGAGTCTAGGAGTGGAAAGGAGTTGGATACTGGCTCATATTAACTGCTTATGACAAATACGGTATCACTACCTGTTGGTAAGTGAGTACCCCTGAGGTGGAAGATGGAAGACCACTAAAGATTGCCCACTGTCACCAGACACTGCCAGCCCAGCAATGAGGAACACCTCAGATATCTCTATTAGTCACTGCATGCATCCATTGGATGGTTATGACCTAACACTTCCAACTCACTGTCATCTCCTAGAGCATAGCATCTTTGTAACCAGGCAACCATACCCTGCACAGGACAGACTGAGGCCCAAGCCCCCTGCTTATGGGGTCTGGGCCCTTTATGGGAGGGCTTGCTGTACCTCCCTATCGTTGGCCCAGCCAGCAACACAGCAAAAGTCCCCCTTATATAAAAAGCCATGCCTGGAAAAAAAGATTAAACAGAGATTGAATCAGTTACGTATGGCTGTAAATGTGGACAGATTAACTCCATATCTCCCACTAAAGGCAGCACAAATAAATTGCTCTTTCTAACATGGGTTGACATTTCATTGTAGCTGTACCACACTAGCGCAAGTACACTGACAATTATTTTTTCTTATGGACTGGCATGGTAGAGGAACTGCCAGAATTCATAAGCGGGTTGAATTAAAACATCTACATTTACTGCAACTTGAGATATGAATGAATGTATCTTTGGATCTGAGGATCTGTACGAACAACAGTGTAATACAGATAACCTTGTACCATATAATCTTATAGCCTTCAATAGCATTTTATGCACCACTAATGTCCATCCCCTCACACTCATCAAGAGCATACCATTCAGTCAATATTATGTACGAAGCACAACTGTTAAAATGACTGCAATTTTGAGAAGAGGTTTGTTGGGACATCTGGGGCTACCCTCTGTTATTGAATCCTTTAATGGGAGATATAGACCTTATCTGACCCACTTAAACACATGTACTACTGACTCACTCTCCTTTTAATCTCTTTTTCAGGCATGCTTTTTAGATCTGGGGAGAATTTTATTGTGTTGCTGATAAGGTGAGGGGAGGTGGCCCAGAACAGTAACTACCTACAGAGTAATTTATGATTTGGAATTCTGTATGAATCAAATGCCAAATTGATGCTTTCACAATTGTAGCATTATGTAATTGTAATTATGTAACAATAATGGATTGGACTGATTCTGTTGCACAAACCAAAAGTACAGCTACCATATACAAAAATGTTTTTTGTGAAAAGATATATGTACTGTTACTGTATATGTCACATCAACATAAAGGAAGGAAAGGGAAAATAAATGAGAAGAATAAAAAAGAAGAAGGATAAATTCTGCTTGCTTACCCTCTGGAAAGAGCGATGAGGAGTATTCCCTATACAAAAACATTACTGTAATGAAAGTTTGTTATATGCCAGCGGGTACTACTATGAAGCACCAAATAAGTAAGAATCAGAGAATTGGAAATGAATCCATATGCTTTGAAATTGTTTGTCTCTGTCTTTTATAGACAGGATCAAGTCTTCAGTTTCACTTGCCTGGAACCCAGCATTCTCTGATTGTCAAAGTATACGCTCAACGGCCACTTTATAGGGTACACCTTGCTAGTACCAGGTTTGACACCCTTTTGCCTTCGAGACTGCCTTAATACTGCATGGCATTGATTCAACAAGGTGTTAGAAACATTTTGGTCCATATTGAAATGAGCTACTGTTGCCTTTCTATCATCTCGAACCAGTCTTCCCATTCTCATCTGACCTCTAACATCAACAAGACATTTTTGTCCACACAACTGCCACTCACTGAATATATAAATATATATTTTTTGACTATTCTCTTTAAACCCTAGAGATGGTTGTGCATGAAAATCCCAGAAGATCAGCAGTTTTTGAAATACTCAGACCAGCCCATCTGACACCAACAACCATTCCACGTTCAGAGTAATTTAAATCCCCTTTTACCCCATTATGATACTCGGTTTGAACTTGTCATCTTCACCATGTCTAGAAGCCTATATGCATTGACTTGCTGCTATGTGATTGGCTGATTAGCAATTTGTGTTACCAAGCAATTTAAGATGTGTATCTAATAAAGTGAGTATAAGACTGGTTCCAGAATAAGCTTTATTTGCATCAGTATAGAACATCTCTAAACCTTCACATTTATATTGCTAAGGTGTAAATATCTAGGCATTCTGGTACCTGGATACCATTTTTGTCTATCATAAATGAGTTGTCCTGAATTGTTTTTTCAGTAGAGTCCAGAAAATATGAAATCATGTGCCAGCCTCCTTCCTGAATTTCCAACCATATAAATTTGCTGTACAGCAAGAAACTATGATGTATCTCATATAAATATAAATAAACAGCGCAAATTTAGATGATTAATCAATATAATAAATCATATAAAATAGGTGCATAAATTATTTGTGTTTGCCCTTAATCTTAAACAAAAACACCCAAAAGTCCATGTGCTGAAAACATAATTAAATTGTTGAAATAAAAGTGCAAACTTCTTTTCTTCAGAAAATACTTTCACCTTCCACCCGTGCACAAACCAACATCGAATACACTCACCAGAACTTGGTGAGTAAAAGACCTTTAAGGAATTTTTAGGGATCCTAAACCCTCTTTGGTGCCACGCTAGGGAAAATCTTCACCCTCTAAATAGACTCCACCATTCAACCAAAAGAAAAAAACTCACATAGCATAATATTGTCACACAATAGTATCTTTTTCCAAATGGAGATTAAGGCCACTCACATGTTAAACACTTGCTAAAGGCATGTTTATTATGTATAAAAGGCTTCAGTTCCAGCAGATATACAAACTTTTCCTTCCAGGACTCTCACATCCACAGTGGAACAACGACAGGACTCCTCTTAGACCAAACAGTGAACCAAGATGGCCGCTGGAACGCACCGCTCAGCGTGCGTTCCACTCACCGGAAATGACGTCAGGCGCATGGAGTGTGGACCGGAAATGCGTCAACGCGTTTCGCCCCTCCCATAGGGCGTTATCAAGAATTGGTCTCCCATAGGGCGTTATCAAGACCAATTCTTGATAACGCCCTATGGGAGGGGCGAAACGCGTTGACGCATTTCCGGTCCACACTCCATGCACCTGACGTCATTTCCGGTGAGTGGAACGCACGCTGAGCGGTGCGTTCCAGCGGCCATCTTGGTTCTGGTGAGTGTATTCGATGTTGGTTTGTACACGGGTGGAAGGTGAAAGTATTTTCTGAAGAAAAGAAGTTTGCACTTTTATTTCAACAATTTAATTATGTTTTTAGCACATGGACTTTTGGGTGTTTTTGTTTAAGATTAAGGGCAAACACGAATAATTTATGCACCTATTTTATATGATTTATTATATTGATTAATCATCTAAATTTGCGCTGTTTATTTATATTTATATTGTTTGTGTTTTCACGATTGGCACAGCAGCATTTTTAGAGTGTTATTTGGAAAGTTTTGGCGCAGGAATACGTTTTTTTTGTATAAATATGATGTATCTCAGCCTTCCTGGCTCCTTCTGTAGCTAAACATGTGGTTTAGCCATAAATGGCTTCATCTGATTTCAACACACAATATCCACAAAAGAGACAGCCGCACTTCAGTGAAGGTTTATTCAGCAAGTGGTGTACACATCATACACCATGCCATTCTCCCTGAATACAAAGCCAGTGTCTTGCTCTGCTGGTCAATGGTTTTGTACCTTATTTTCTTCTTGCATAGATCGTTCATTTGGCAGAGTGTGCAGTAATGACATAACAAGCTATGTGGAGCAGAGTTATAGTATTGAAAACAGGAGGATTGTAAAGCTCACCATACACTATACAAGCTGATTGTACAATCTTCTTTAGATCTACCATGTAGTATAAGGGCCTGTCTGATTGAATACAGAGTAATTGGATAGATAGGTGTGTCTTCCTATTATATAGTTTTGGTAAATCTAAAGGAGATTGTACAGAATTGTATAATCAGATTGTATAGTGTAAGGCCACCTTTATACACCTCAGAATGAACTGGTCTCACTTTAGGTGCCATTATGAAGAAGCAAACATACATTTTGTCATGTGCAAAAACACGTGATAAATGCAGCAAAATGAGTAAAAAAACGTGTAAGCCACAGCATTCCAAAATGTCCCATCAGCTACTCTGCCACACTTTTTGCTCGTAGAGCAGTCTATTAAAATCATTGGGATGCCCTATTCGTGCTACAGGAAAACATGGGAAAAAGCACATACTCCCACTATGCTAGTTGTGAATGGGGCCTGAAAGTAAAATTGATATGTTTATACAAGAACAATGACAGCTGAGTGTCTCCACCTTCTCACTCACATGTACTTGTATAAAGCTGGCCAGACACTATGCAATCTGATTATACAATCTCTGTAAAAATTCTTTTAGATTTAGCAAAAACCATGGAGTAGGAGGACCCACCTTAATAATCCATTCAATTTGTATCAAACTAGGCCGTTGCAATACATAGTTGATGGTAGATCTAAAAGAGATTGTACAGTCAGATTGTAGAGGAAGAAGTAGGAAAGTGGGTGGAAATAAAAAAGAGGTGCTATAGCAGAGGTGTAACTAGAAGCCCCGGAGCACGTAACCATGAAGGGCCCCCACTGGACTCCAGCCAGGGCCCTTCCCACTGATCCCAGGGCCTTTTAATCCCATCTTGGAGTTTCCCCACGGTGGTGGAACACCAGGACCTAGTCACAAGTGTGACCTTTGTAACCCTGGTAGTTCTGCCACTGGAGGCCCCACCCCCTTGTGACATCTTGGTCTCAGCACGCCCCGGTCGATGATGTCAAAAGGGGGCATGGTAACATGTGTGATGTCACTGGGTGGCCCCACCCCTTAAATATTTAGTAACTGTCAAGCCTGCAGAGCAGTCAGACGGTGGGAGCCAACGTCGACAGTGGAGCCTTTTTTTTTTTCTTTTTTCGGGTATCGGTGATTGACGTTGGATTTACTTCAGGGGACATTATTTGTTTTTTCTTCTATTAATAAAGGACTTGTCAAAGACTCTCCTGTCTTTTTTTTCACACTACAGTTTTTTTTTGTGAATGGGTAGCGGTACCATGTACTGTATACTCATTCACGTAGGGGGGGAGCGGAATCTGGGGGCCCCCTTGCTAAAGGGGGCTTCTAGATTCCAGTTAACCCCCTGCCTGCAGACCCCTACAACCACTGGCCAGGGTTGTAGGGAGGAGGCCCTTTTCCCATCAACATGGGGACAAGGTGTTTTGGGGGTGCCCCCCTTCCCCAAAGCACCCCCCCATGTTGAGGGCATGTGGCCTGGTATGAATCAGGAGGGGGGCGATCGCTCATCCCCCCCTTTCCTGACCTGCCAGGCTGCATGCTCGGATAAGGGTCTGGTATGGATTTTGGGGGGGACCCCACGGCATTTTTTAAAAAATTTTGGTGTGGGAGTTCCCCTCAAAATTCATACCAGACCTGAAGACCTTTTTTTAAATTATGTTTTTAATTGGGGGTAATTCTTTCTTTTACATGCAGCTGTCAGTGGGGAACCCCGCTGACAGCTGAAACATTAATGCATGGTTTTCACTACTAAAATACCGCATTAAAGCAGAAAAAATAATCCTGCGCCAAAACACAAATTAAATAAATCACCCTTCTAAATTGCTGCTGTGCAAAATTGTGAATACACAAACATTAAAATATATAAATAAACAGCGCAAAAATAGACCTAAAATCAATTGTTAATAAATCACAAAATATAAATGTCCCATATCATTAAGTGCATATCTGTGTCAAAGAAAATTTCTTTCAAGAAAAAGACACTTTAAATAGTCCCTTGTGGTGAAAAATACGAACTTCAAATACTTTTTCTAGCCTTCCACCTTTCACCCGTGCACACCAAAATCAAATGCACTCACCAGATTTTGGTGAATGAAAAACCTTTAGGATCTTATGGGAATCCTATACCCTCTTTCCATCAGCTCAGTGATAGCCTCTCCAAGATAAAATCCTCTTACAGGTCCTCACCGTAGCTCCCAAGTTTGCTCCACCGTATCATCAAAGAGAAAACTCACATAGTGTAATATTGTCGGATCAATCGTGTATAATAACAAACAGAATCCAGGCCACTCACATTTCAATAGCTTATAAAAGGCATGTTTATTAAGCCCATGACATCCTGATGTTCACAACCAGCCAGCATACTCCAGGGTTCCCACACCAATGTAGCCAGATAGAGCAGAGGAACAGCAAAGAGCCAACCTGAATCGCACAAAATGGCCGCTGGAACGCACCGCTCGGCGTGCGTTCCACTCACCGGAAGTGACGTCAGACGTAAGACGAATGAACCAGAAGTACGTCAACGCGTTTCGCCCCTCCCATCGGGCGTTCTCAAGACCAGGATGTCATGGGCTTAATAAACATGCCTTTTATAAGCTATTGAAATGTGAGTGGCCTGGATTCTGTTTGTTATTATACAAGATTGATCTGGCAATATTACACTATGTGAGTTTTATCTTTGATGATACGGTGGAGCAAACTTGGGAGCTACGGTGAGGACCTTTAAGAGGATTTTATCTTGGAGAGGCTATCACTGAGCTGATGGAAAGAGGGTATAGGATTCCCATAAGATCCTAAAGGTTTTTCATTCACCAAAATCTGGTGAGTGCATTTGATTTTGGTGTGCACGGGTGAAAGGTGGAAGGCTAGAAAAAGTATTTGAAGTCGTATTTTTCACCACAAGGGTCTAAAGTGTCTTTTTCTTGAAAGAAATTTTCTTTGACACAGATATGCACTTAATGATATGGGACATTTATATTTTGTGATTTATTAACAATTGATTTTAGGTCTATTTTTGCGCTGTTTATTTATATATTAAAATACCGCATTATTTGATAAAATAACTCACGCAGTGTTTTAGTAGTGTTTTTTAGTGAATTCAAACGTTTGGTTTTTTAAAACTCTACGGGGTATCCTACTGCATACATAGATGCAGTAAGCAACTGCTTAGTGAATTCTGCCCAGTATCTCCAACTTAAATTGCTCAGTTTTCTCTTCCTAATAGGCACATCATCGAACCCCCCCCCCCCCCCCCAATTACTACCTGTCAATAGCTAGTGATATTTAAGGAAAGACAATCTGGAAGATCATAATATTTTAGGAGATAATAACCTCTCCGCTAATGCAGTTAGATTTGAAGGTCAGTGATAAAAACTGATAAAAACTACCATTGTCAGTTACACTCAGATTTTCAGATACGCAATTCATCTGTTAAAATTGTGACAGCAGAGGCAGCATTGAACAAAGAAGAAACATGCTCACAGAGCATCTGCTGAATATGTCCAGAGCAAAAGGTTGCACAGCGTACAAGTGTATGCTTTCTGCTGTGTCATGATTTTATTATGCATAATGCATGTGGGTTTGTAGATCTAACTGAGTGTGGAAGATATAAAAGGACTTGATTTTAAACAAAACCTTATTGGTTACACAGATTGGTGCCTCACAACCTTAATATATTTGACTTAGCTATTTCTTTGTCTGTTTTTTTAATAATAGCATCTAAATTAAATCTTTTCTTCAGCCTGAGTTAGTCTGAAAAAAAGAAAGAATTTAACCTTCCTTTTAAATTCACTGAAGTCAAACAAAAAGTAGTTGAATTGTGAAGTAATGACACACTAAGAGACTAGGGAGTAGTAAGAATGCTCTGGTTCATAAAGGAGAGCACAAGCATTCTGACTTCAGAGGCAATAATTTTTGGACAACATAGAAATGCAGCTTTTTATGAAACATTGATGAGTAGGTGTGATTTGAAGAAACCACTGGATGAAGAATATTGTGTATTAGACATACTTCCAGGTGTGTCGAAGGCCTGGTCATCCACCAAGAGCTGCAATTACACCACTGCTGTGAAAAAGTATTTGAAACCTTCCTGATTTATAATTTTTTTTTGCATATTTGTCACACTTAAATGATTCAGATCATCAAACAAAATTGTAGTATTACACAAAGATAACCCAAATAAATACAAAATTCAGTATGTAAATGATTATTTCATTTATTAAAGGAAAAAAGCTGTACGCACCTGCCTGACCCTATGTGAAAAAGGAATTGCACCCTAAACCTAAAAACTGATTGTGCCACACTTGGAGTCAACAACTGCAATCAAGCGTTTGCAACAACTGACAATGAGTCATTCACATCACTGTGGAAGACTTTTGGCCCACTCTTCTTTGCACTATTGTTTTAATTCGGCTACACTGGATTTTCAAGCATGAATGGCCTGTTTAAGGTCATGTCACAGCATCTCAATTAGATTTAAGTCGGACTTTGACTAGGCCACTCCAAAACCTTAATTTTTTTTTCTAGTCATTCAGAGGTTGACTTGCTGGTGTGTTTTTTATCATTGTCCTACTACATATCTGCTCTGCGCTTGAGGTCACAAACCGGTGGCCTGACATTCTCCTTCAGGATTTTCCAGTAGAGTGCCGAATTCATCGTTCCATCAATTATGGTAAGTCATCCAGGTCCTGAAGCTGCAAAGCAGTCCCAGACCATCACACTACCACAATCATGTTTGACTGTTGGTGATGTACTTTTTATAAGATGCTGTGTTAGTTTTATGCCAGATGTAACGGGATGCACACCTTCCAAAAAGTTCAACTTTTGTCTCATCAGTCCACAGAATATTTGCCCAAGTCATGGGGATGGATAATCAAGATGTATTTTATACATCTTGCTAGTAATGGGTTGGACCCCGTTTTGCCTTCAGAACTGCCTTAAATCTTCATAGCATAGATTCAACAAGGTGTTGGAAACATTCTTCAGAGATTTTGGTCCATATTGACATGATAACATCACGCAGTTGCTGCAGATTTGTCGGCTGCACATCCATGATGCAAATCTCCTGATCCACCACATCCCAAAGGTGATTTATTGGACAGAGATCTGGTGATTGTGGAGGCCATTGCAGTACAGTGAACTCATTGTCATGTTCAAGAAAACAGTTTGAGATGATTTGAGCTTTGTGAAATGGTGCATTACCCTGCTGGAAGTAGCCATCAGACGATGGGTTCACTGTAGTCATAAAGGGATGGACATGGTCAGCAACAATACTCAGGTAGGCCGTGGCGTTTAAACAATGCTTAGTTTGTACTAAGGGGCCCAAAGTGTTCCAAATATCCCCCTCACCAATACTCCAAACATTTTTCCAAACTTCTATTGTCCGATTTTAGTGAGCGAATTGTAGCCTCCGTTTCCTGTTCTTAGCTGACCGGAGTGGCACCCAGCATGGTCTTCTGCTGCTGTAGTCCATCTGCTTCAAGGTTCGATGTGCTGTGTATTCAGATATGGTATTCTGCATACCTTGGTTGTAACGGGTGGTTATTTGAGTTACTGTTGCCATTCTATCATCTCGAACCAGTCTGCCCATTCTCCTCTGACTTCTGACATCAACAAGGCGTTTTAGTCCACACAGCTGCCACTCACTGGATATTTTCTCTTTTTTGGCCATTCTCTCTGAACCCTAGAGATTGTTGTGTGTGAAAATACCAGTAGATCAGTAGTTTTTGAAATACTCAGACAAGCCCATCTGGCACCAATAACCATGCCTTTCTTTCCCATTCGGATGCTCGGTATGAACTTAAGCAGTCGTCTTCACTACATCTAGATGTCTACATGCACTGAGTTGCTGGCATGTGATTGGCAGATTAACAATTTGTGCTACCAAGCAATTGAACAGGTGTACCTAATAAAGAGGCCGGTAAGTGTACACTTTGTATTTAGGACTTTCCAACTTGGCATTTACCTGTTTTGTATTGAGATAATAATAACTAAAACCAGTATGACATTTTTTTTTGTTCTGTTTATTTTTCTGTGCCCCTCTGGGGAGATTTTAATTTACTTTCTAGTAACGTAACAGCAAGTGAGAGAACATTTCTCCTAATTTAGGGGAAATCCCGTCCTATACAGTTGTTATTGTTACATCGTTACAGGTGTACCATTGGAAGATTTCCCCTGTTTGATAACTGTAAAATTTCCTATCAATTTCTGCTCTACTAACAATGGTTGTTGCACTATTGAGAAAAAAAATATACTAATAGTGAGTCACTTATATTTTAAATGTACTCCAACCAATTTTATTACTACATCAAAATGCATGAATCACCAACCTATAATCTGGGGTCTAACTATTTGGTAAGGAGGAGTGTGTTTTTTGTGGTGGTGTCTATTTCACTACACACATGGAGGATTATTGTGGACAACGCTGTTCATCATAATTGGAATTTTGTCATCAAGAGACTTTTCTATTGTTTGGTGGTTCATGCATTTTGACTTAATAATATTGGTTGGAGTACATTTAAAGTATAAGTGACTCACTATAAGAATATTTTTTACCAATAGCACAACAACTGGATAGTACTTATTGAGTACTTGTATTGGTATTTTTGAGTTCAGCTATTGTTTCACTGTTTGTTTTGTTTTATGGTTCACAATTTGTTTGGATTTTTATGGCACTGAGCGCAGTTACATAATTTTCACATTACTGACAATGGTTACCACATCAAAAAAGAAGGGATAATCTTCTGAGTATGAACATGACAGTATGTAACAAGATGTAATAAAAATCTCAAATGGAAGATATACAGCATCCAAGCACCTCAATTTCTCCAGAAGGGCAGCACCCTAGTCCATTGGAAAGAACACAAATTCATACTCTTTTTTTGTGAAGGTTGATGCCATTTTATGCAAATAGTAGGAAGTCAACACATCTTGGTGATATCTGTCTCCATTATCAGGATTAAAAATAATACAGAAATCTAGCATAACCATTTTACCTCTGGAAGTTTTTACCCATTTCCTGACAGGGCATTTTTTGCTATACGGCACTGCGCTTCTTTAACTGGTAATTGCACGGTCAAGCAACACTGTAGCCAAACAAAATTTATATACTTTTTTTTTCACACAAATAGAGCTTTCTTTTGGTGGTATTTGATCACCACTGGGTTTTTTATTTTTTGTGATATAAATGAAAAAATGACCAAAAATTAAAAAAAGAAAAACAAAACAGTATTTTCTACTTTCTGTTATAGAAAAATGCAATAATATCCAAAATGTATTCTGCTACATGTCTTGGTTAAAAAAATCCCAATAAGTGTATATTTATTGGTTTGTGTGAAAGATAAAACTTCTACAAATTTACGCAAATAGCGCAGCTCTCACAAAACAAACGTAAATAGCAATAACTAATTAAAATGACATAAATTAATATAAGTGGCTAAATACCGTATATCCAAAATTGTAAAGTGTCCAACAAATATGAAGAACTATTAAAGTGCAAAGTGATAAACAAGTGTATGAAAAACAATATTAATTATATGAGTGTTTCTCCTTTAAGAGCATCCAGGTGATCCAAGTGTTTTTCCTCTAACTCCCACTGTGAACATCATCACCAGCACAACGCACTCACCAGAGTGTATGCCTGTGTACATTATAGGCAGCATACAAACAATGTAAATATTCAGTACCATTGCGCCTAGATCTCAAGCTTGGTCCCTTTAAGAAAGATGACCCTTTGCTGATAACAGAGATAGCAGATCGTTTCTGTCCAGAGCTGACTGGTGGGTATTCATGACTGTGTGGATCAATTGCTTGCCAGCAAAAACCAAATACATTGTACATAGTGTAGTAGTTTATTGGAGTGTAATCTAGCACAAGTTACAAATGAAAAGCAAGCATTGAAACAAACTCACAAGATGGCCAGGACTATGCGGTGGTCTGACGCCAGCACTCCTAACTCCACCCAATGTGTTTCTCACTCTAGCGCATCCTCAGGGGTCAAAGCAAACTATGATATAGATACTAGGGTCTACAAACTATGGTAGAGGTACTGGAATTTACGCAGCTTTTACTTTCTGACTGCCTATCACATTTCTTGAGGTGCTAAAATGCCAGTAAAGCACAAACAACCAATTGACCTCTTTTTAGAAAGTAGACACCATAAGCTCTTTGCTGTGAGGCATGTTGAGTCAATGGAAGATTTGTGGGGATGGGGATACCACATATGTGAGACTTTTTGGGAGCCTAGCCACATGCATGAGCCTGAAATCCAATGACCCCCTTGAAAGCCTGAAGGTGTGTAATTTCCGCATTTCACTTCTTTACTACGTATCACAGTTCCAGAGGCTTTGAAATGTCAGGATAGCACAACCGCCCCCCCCCCCCCCCACACACACAAGTAACCCATTTTTGGAAAGTAGAGACCTCAAACTATTTGCTGAGAGGCATGCTGAGTCAAGAGAAGATTTTTTATTTATGCAGACATTTTATTTTGAAATTGTTTTATTGGATATGTTTTATATAAAAAAAAATTCAAAAATATTGTTTTTTTTATCAAAGTTGTCAGTCTTTTTTGTTTATAGAGCAAAAAATTAAAAATACAAAGGCGATCAAATACCACCAAAAGAAAGCTATATTTGTGGGGAAAAAATGTATTAATGTGCAGCATTGCATGACTGCACAGTTGTCAGTTAAAGCAATGCAGCGCCATATAGCAAAAAGGCCTGGCCAGGAAGGGGGGTAAATCTATTGGAGGGCAAGTGGTTAAAAGCCTGAAGGTGCTTATTGGACACATGTGGTATCCCCATACACGGGAGAAGTAGCAGAATGTAATTCAACATGTACCCATGGCACGTGTGAACAATATATAATCTAAGTGACAACATTGTGTAAAACAACTTGTGATAAAAAATTAAATCTTCCATTGACCTAACATGCCTCTCAGCAAATAGTTTGGGGTGTCTACTCTCCAAAAAGGGGTAATTTGGGGGTGGGGATTGTGCTATCCTGGCATTTTATGCCCACAATTAGAAGCTTCTGCCACACATCACCCACTCTTCTAAGCACTTGAAGACCAAGCCTTTTCTGACACTTTTTGTTCACATAAAAAAAATGTAATTTTTCTAGAAAATTACTTTGAAGCCCCAAACATTATATATTATTAGCAGAGGCCCCAGAGAATAAAATGGTGGGTGTTGAACACAATACTGGCACAGAGAATCTTCAAACACAAATCTTTTGAAAAAGTAATTTTTTTTAATTTTAATGCACAAAAACACAATATATTGGCCAATTGTTTGTTAAGATATAAAAGATGATGTTACGCTGAGTAGATATGCTATAAAACTGCATACGCCTCGTGCAATGTCGACAAACTACATACATTTTTAATATCCATAGGGGATGCTTTAAAAGTCTTTACAGGTTAAAAATTTAGATTTACACAGAATGTCTAGTATTTTTTATTATAATCGCCCTCGATCTGACATTCACAACAATACCTCACATGCATGGGGCAATCGCTATTAACATACAAAATTTCCGACATTGGTCCAATGCTTGCGTTCATCTTTGTGTGCGAGCATTGGGTTGCTTATATTTCTTTTTAATTATTATTTATTTTTATTTTTTTTTTTTTATACTGCCCCTTTCATTTTTTTTTTTTGGATCGCTTTCATTGTTATAACAGGGAATGTAAATATCTCCTGTGACAGCAAAAGGCAGTGACAGGTATCTCCTCTGCCCATAAATCATCTGATCACACCAAGATGCGGTGATCAAAAGTTTTCCCAATTTAAAAACTGCACTGTTTATATCCGGAGAAGCCAAAGTGATAAAAAGCTTGTCGCTTCAGGTTTATTAGACTATATTAATGATTGGAGCTGTTCCAGTCTCTGATCAGCTCTATGGTCAGCTGGCAGAAACACTGTCTGCATTCTCAGGTTCCCTGATGGGACAGAAGAGCCCTAGAAAGCTGTGGAAGGCAGATCCCCTCCCACTGTTGCTTTTACATGAAAGCCAATCGCCGGCTGAAAAAAAATATACCAGGATGATACCTGCAGGCATCATCCTGGTATAACCCCGATGGTCTTTGCTGGGCATATATGTTGTTCTTTTTTTTATGCAACCTGTTGGCTGAATAAAAAAAGAGAAATATCTGTCAGAAAAAGGGTGTGGTATGCTCACCATCTTGCATGCAGACACTTCTAATGTTGGGCATACATGAAAGGTTATTTTGTAGGCTGAATGAAAAAAAAGAACCTAACAGATTCCTCCATTCACATTGATCAATGTGAATGAAAAAATCACTGCCAAAAAAATTAAAACATATATGCCGAAGCATAGGAGGGATCCACCCACTGACCACCCCAGGCCCCCATGCTTGGGCATATATGTTCTTTTTTAAAATGTGGATGATAAATCTCATCCAGCAGCGCTGCACGCACTGACATATATTCTGAGAGCACACCCTGTTGCTGTCAGAATAAACAGATCGATGCTGCAGCTGAATAGTGTTCCTGCAGAGAAAAACAACGGTTAACAATAAAACACAGTGACAATAGAATATTAACTCAGAAATATATATACAGTAAGCCAAAAGCATAGGAGCGATCCACCCACTGACCACCCCAATGAATGGCATTTTTTTAACTTTTTTACATTTTTTATGGGTTTTTGTACTTTTTAATTTTGGGGGCTTTTTTTTACCTTTTTTAAATTTTTTTGTAACAACTTAACCGTTTCCCGCCTGCAATGTACTGTAGCTGCAGGCAAAATGACGTACCCGTATGTCACTGCTTTGCTCTTCTGGGTTTAGAACACACATCAACACCACCACCCCCCCCCTTCCCCCGCTGACCCTCGCTGTCATTCATTGTAGGAGGTGT
Organism: Staurois parvus; assembly: GCF_062004578.1. Classification (NCBI taxonomy): domain Eukaryota; kingdom Metazoa; phylum Chordata; class Amphibia; order Anura; family Ranidae; genus Staurois; species Staurois parvus. Next base: position 1,648,427 of record NW_028318272.1, read on the forward strand.
ATGTCAGTCTCAGCCAGTGGCCAGTGATTTTGGCCAGGACTCTGCCAATCTCCTACAGTGAATGGAGATGCAGAGCTGTGCCTGTATTTGTAAATACAGGCACAGGATCTAACTGGTTCTTCTTTCCCTGGGAGAGAAGAAAGACATCACACTGATTACTGTATTAGTGCCACTAGTATCATCAGATAGTGTCAGGGTCAGTTAGTGTTCCTCCCAGCTAGGGTCAACTAGCGTTAGATTGCCCACAGTATTGCACTCACGCTATAGGTCGCTGATCACTGTCATTACTAGTATAGTGTTTGTACGGATCAATATATTGATCATGAACAAAACTATACCAGTGCTCCCTTAGTATTAGTGTCTCCAGTGTTAGCAGAGTCATCCCCGTTCGCTGCCAGCACTAGTGTTTAGCCCCTCTGCTCCCCAAACCCCTAACAAGAAGTGCAATGTCAGTATAATTTCTGATCACTGTCACCTGTAATACATTGCACACAAAACTGCAGTGTTCAGTTCACAGAATCAGGCCTGATCTCTGTTAGCACTTGCCGGTAGTTTGTTTTTCAGCGGTTCAAGCAGTCCCTGCCAGCCAAATGCTCTTTTTCCCATGTGTCGCGCTAGGTACCTGTAAATTTAGAGTCCAAAATTTCCAACGAAAGGTACACTAGTGAAGAGGCTGTCAGGGCAGGGCTGTGGAACGGACAGGTAGGCCTAGTGGCAGGGTAACGCACTGACTGACGACAACCACCACCAACAGACCGAAGTCCCTCAGGGTGCGGAGTCTAAGTCCCAGGCTGCCCTTCACCAGGGCCCCTGATGGTGGGGATGGACTTGACACAGCCAGGAACCAGGTCGCGGCCCCCGAGACACCCCGGCTGCGGTAATGGCCGCCACCAATGGCGTGTAACTGGTAAGAATGACAATAGCGTGGTCAGGCAGGCCGGGTCGACAACAACGGGACAAAACGGTACAGAACAGTAGATAGAGAATCACAGGTCACGGGCCGGGTTCAGCAACGGAAGGTCAGATCGAAGGAAAACACAGAGAATGGTCTAGTCACAAGCCGAGTCAGATACCAGAAGAGTCACGAGAGTATACACAGAGCTGTAGCAAGACAAAGACACAAGACACAAGTGCAAAGGGCATGTGCGGACCACTGGCTTATATGTAATCAGCCACACCCCTCTGGGGGATGGACCTCAGAGACCAGAAGGCATAAAAAGATTCCCACCATGCTCTGCAGAAATCCAACATGGATGCCAGCACATGGAGAAACATAACCTCTGGGAAAAGGTAGGACCTTGACAGAGGCCTACAGGATTCTGAATATGTCAGGTGAGAGCGAAGGGGAAGACTCCCTGACACAATCGGCCTCAGAATATGAACCTTGTGAGAGCAGCGGCACCCTGACAGGTAGCTCAGACAATGGAGAAGAGGTCCCTGTTAAGATCAGGTGTACCCGACCCCATGAAGCTGAAGTGCTAGGATCACTTGACTTGACTCATATGCAGCAGAGTGCTAGTACTAGTGCTGCATTACCTTTTGGTGAACTGGCGAGCACCAGTGGCCTAGTATATCCTGGTCTTTTTTTTCAGCACTGCAGTATCACTTGGTGATGTGGTGAGTCCCATAAGTGCAGCACAAGCTGCTGCAGTGGCAAGCACAAGTAATGACCCGCATCCACCAAGAATTCGCACACAGGCCCGTAAAGCCCCTAGTGTCCTTCCGGACATGCTTGCAAATCCTGATTGGCAGCCCACAGATTCTGAAGCACCCGTACTTCCCCCATTCACTGCCCAACCTGGAATTCAGGTGGAAACAGCAAATTTAACCCTTGATTTTATGGAGCTGTTTTTTACAGAAGATTTGTACAATTTGATTGTGGTTCAAAGCAATTTATATGCTCAATAATATATTGCGGCAAACCCAAGTTCAAACCTTGCCAGACCATTCTAATGGAAACCCATTTTGGTTTCCAAATTTAAAACTTTTTTGGGCCTAACCCTCAGCATTAACATTACAAAAAAAGAGTTGCAGTCGTATTGGTCCACAGACCCAATTCATCATATGCTCATGTTCTCTGCTGCCATGATCAGGCATAGATATGAGACGATAATGCGCTTCATGCATTTCAGTGAAAACACATTCTGTCATCCTCAGGTGACCCAGAACATGACAGGCTCTACAAAATTCGGCCCCTCATAAACCACCTCACTGAGAATTTTGCAGATGTGTATATATCGCAGCAAAACATCTGCGTGGACGAGTCCCTCATTCACTTTACTGGCCGCCTTGCATTCAAACAGTACATCCTCAGCAAGCGTGCCAGATATGGGGTCAAATTGTATAAGCTTTGTGAGAGGGCCACAGGCTATACATACCAATTTAGGGTTTATGAGGGAACAGACAGCAAAGTAGAGCCCGCTGACTGCACAGACTACATGGGGAGCAGTGGCAAGATAGTTTGGGACTTGGTGTCGTGTTTGTTCCGTAAGGGGTACCACTTATATATGGACAATTTGTATACAAGCGTGCCACTATTTAGACATTTGTACAATCTTGGAATTGGCTCATGTGGCACCGTGCAACCTATTCGCTGGGGCTTCCCCCAATGGCTTGTAAATACCCATCTTAGAAAGGGAGAGAAAGCCTGCTTGAGGAATGATGTCTTCCATTCACGCAGATGCGACAGTCCAATTAACACGGTATCTGCCGTTGTTGAGAAACCCCTCTGTGTCCATGACTATAACCTTAACATGGGAGGGGTGGACTTCAACAATCAAATGATGAATCCATACCTAATTTCCTGGAAAGCTTGACACTGGTACAAAAAGATGCTGATTTATTTATTTCAATTGGCTATATATAACGCTTTTGTAATATAAAAGCAACTGGATGAAATGGATCCTTCCTAAAATTCCAGAAAAAGATCATCATGGCACTTTTGTACCCAGAAGGTGCTGTTGCCCAATCCTCAAATCCAGATGCAGTTAGCCAGCTGCATGAGAGGCATTTTCTGGATGTCCTCTCTGGTACCCCAACCCAAAGGTCACCCCAAAGAAGATGTGTCTGTAGCAGACACGGAATAAGACGTGACACCCGCTTTTTTTGTTCCTTCTGTCCTGGCCAACCTGGTCTCTGCCTCAAGGATTGGTTCCGTTGCTTCCATAAACTAATGGAGTATTCATATAGGGTACAGCACGGCACAGTTCAGGGCACATACTTACACAGGGTCTCGAAAGATGTTAGGTAGTCAGGAAACTGGCTATCACATTTTGAGAGACCCTACAATCTGTTTTAAAAAGTTAAAGTTTAAAAAAAAAATGTAAATAAAAAAATAAAAAGTTAAAGTCCAAAAAAAATTACAAAATTTCAAAAACCAAAAATAGTTATAGTTTTTTTGTTGTTGTCATTGTTACTGTTCTACTGGTACGATTTTACTGTTTTATTGTTACTGTTTTGTTGTTATCATTGCTGTTTTCTTTGCAGGAATGTCATTCAGCTGCAGCACCGACCTGTTTATTCTGAAAGCAACAGGAACTTGCTCTCAGAATATACATAAGTCAGTGTGGGCATCGCTGTTGGATGAGATTTTTCATCAACAGTTAAAAAAAGAGCATATATGCCGAAGCATGAGGGCCTGGGTTGGCCAGTGGGTGGATTGCCCCTATGCTTCGGCCTATATATTTTATAATATTTTTTGGTACATTTCATATGGGCCCACCATTAGAAGTGGGTAGATGCAGGGAGGTATATTCTAATGGTGGGCATACCACTCACTTTTTCTGGCAGAGATTTCTTCTCTTTTTTTAATTCAGCCCACAAGCTGCATACAAAAAAAGAACATAGCACATGGCTCCTATACTTCGGCATATATATGTTATAATATTTTTTGGCACATATTTCAATAAAAAAAGTTGTTTTATTGAGATACTGTTTTATTGTTAACCGTTCCTGTTTTCTTTGCAGGAATGTCATTCAGCTGCAGCACTGACTTGTTTATTCTGACAGCAACAGGAACTTGCTCTCAGAATATACATAAGTCAGTGTGGGCATCGCTGTTGGATGAGATTTTTCATCAACAGTTAAAAAAAGAGCATATATGCCGAAGCATGAGGCCTGGGTTGGCCAGTGGGTGGATTGCCCCTATGCTTCGGCCCATATATTTTATAATATTTTTTGGTACATTTCATATGTGCCCACCATTAGAAGTGGGTGGATGCAAGGTGGTATATTCTAATGGTGGAAACACCACACACTTTTTCTGGAAGAGATTTCTTCTCTTTTTTTCATTTAGCCCACAGGCTGAATGTGATAAAATACCACCAAAAGAAAGCTATATTTGTGTGAAAAAAAGGACATAAATTTCATTTATGTACAGTATTGCATGATCACGCAATTGTCAGTTAAACTAGTGCAGCTCTGTATAGCAGAAAATGGCGTAAATTGCAGCATCTATACCATAGTTTGTAGACGCTATAACTTTCACAAAAAGCAATCAATATACTCTTTTTGGGATTTGTTTACCAAAAGCATTTAGCAGAATACATTTTGGAATAAATATAGCCGAAAGTAAATAAAATCGGGTTTTTTTTTTAATTTTCAGTCTTTTTTTGTTTAACCATTAGCCGCCTGGCCTATAGCCATTTGGCGGCCTCAAAAACGCTTTAGCTTTCCGGGTGCATGCCACTTGGCATGCTCCCGCACATGCGCAGTTCGCACGGTTGCAGAGCCGTGCAGCGGCGCGATCTGTCACCGGCCGTGTACCTCGGACACGGCCGATCACAGATCTGAGTACCGGCCCCTGTTGCCGGTACCATGTGACCTGCTGTGACCAATCACAGCAGGTCACATGACAGTTGTATACAATGGATGGCTCCATTCATGCCATCCATTGTATACTAGTACCTAGCTGTGAATGGTCACAGCAGGTCACATGCACATGTCATGTGATTAGCTGTGGCCAAATCACAGCTAAGCACAAAAAAAAAGAACCTGAATGAATCGATTTCATTCAGGTAAATGCTTGCTTATAGCAAAGTAATTCTTTGCTATAAGCAAATTGTGTAAAAAAAAAAAAAAAAATACTGATCACTTCCCCAAAGTAGTACAATGTTACTATGGTAACATTTTACTACTTTGGTCATAGTAAAATATGAAAAAAAATCTTAAAAAAAAAATGTAATAAAAAATTAAAAATAATAAAAAAATAAAAAAAAATAAAAAAAATATATATATATTTTTTTTTTCATACTGTCACCAGTCAGTGTCCCTTTTCACCACCATGCCAGTTATATGATGATGCTGTACTGCACTGGTGACAGTATGTAAAAAAAAAATAGTGAAAATATTTTTTTTAATTTTTTAATTTTCCGAAAAATTATGACAAAAAAAATACATCTTCAAAAAACTCGCCATTCCTCTTATAAAGTACGTCGGACTGTCTACTCTGCAAAAAGGGGTCATTTGGGGATATCTGTACTATTCTGACATTCTTGGACCTCAAGAAATTAGATTGGCTGTCAGTACTTCAGGATTGATCAATTTTCAGATCTATACCATAGTTTGTGAACTCTATAACTTTCCTACAAACTAAATAATACATCCTAATTTGGGTTATTTTCACCAAAGACATATAGCAGAATACATCTCGGCCTAAATTTATGAAAAACAATTATTTATTTGTAAACTTTTATAACAGAAACAAAGAAAAACGTGTTTTTTTTTCAAAATTTTTGGTCTTTTTTTGTTAATTTAGCAAAAAATAAAAACCCCAGCGGTGATTAAATACCACTAAAAGAAAGCTCTAGTTGTGTGAAGAAAATGATCAAATTTTAGTTTGGGTACAATGTTGTATGACCGCGCAATTGTCATTCAAAGTGTGAGAGCGCTGAAACGTGAAAACTGGCCTGGGCAGGAAGGTGTAAAATTGCCCGGTATTGAAATGGTTAAAGCGCAAAAAATAAAAAGCGCACAGGTGATCAAATGCCACTGAAAGAAAGCACTATTTGTGTGGAAAAAAACAACATAAATTTTGTTTGGGTACAGCATTGTATGACCGTGCAATTACCAGTTGAAATAGTGCAGCATTGTATAGCAAAAAGAGGCCTAGTCAGGAAGGGGGGTAAATCCTCAGGAAGGCAAGTGGTTAAGCTGTAACCTTTCCAGACTGTGATTGTGTAACCTCTCTCAAAATGTGATAGCCAGTTTTCTGACTACCTAACATCTTTCAAGATCCCGTGTAAATGTGCATATTCTCATGCCTGGCCATGACAGCAGAGAACACGGGCATATGATAAATCTGGTATGTGGACCAATATGACTGCAACTCATTATTTGTAGTAACGCCAATGTTGAGGGTTAGGCCTAAAAAAACATTAAATTCGGAAACCGTAATATTTTTCCATGCAAATGGTCTGGCAAGGTTTGAATTTGGGTTGGTGGCGATAAATTGCTGTGCGTATAAATTGCTTTGGTCCACAATCAATCCATACAAATGTTCTGTGAAAAACAGCTATAAAAAATCAAGGGGGTAGTTAAATTTCCTGTTTCCACCTGAATTCCAGGTTGGACAGTGGATGGGGAAAGTATGGGTGATGTAGAAGGATTTGCAAGCACATTCGGAAGGACACTATGGACTCTACGGGCCTGTGTTCGAATTCTTGGTGGTTGCAGGACACTATTTGTGCTAGCCACTGCACCAACTTGTACTGCACTTATGGGACTTTTCACATCAACAAGTGATACAGGATGTAGTAAGCCACTGGTGCTCGCCAGTTCACCAAAAGTTATTGTGGCACTAGTACTAGCACTCTGCTGCATATGAGAATCATCAGCAACCTGGGCACGGGGTCGGTTACACCTGACCCTAGCAGGGACCTCTACTTTATCAACTGAGCTATCTCTCAGGGTGCCGCTGCTCTCACAAGGTTCATATTCTGAGGCAGATTCTGTCAGTGAGGCTTCCCCTTTGCTCTCATCTGACATGCTCAGAATCCTGTAGGCCTCTTCACTAGTGTACCTTTCTTTGGACATTTTGGCCACTAAATTTATAGGTACTTAGTGTGTACCTTCTAGAGCTTGCAGAGATCAGGCCTGATCTTGGTAATGATTCAGTTTTGTGTGTAATGTATCAAGTGACAGTGATCTACTGACACTGTACTTGCTGGGGGGGGGGCTGGAGGGACTAAATGCAGGTGCTTACAGGTGTTGGGGCTGATCCTACTAACATTGCTTTATTTGGGACACTATACTGTTGTGACCACTAGTATAGTTCTTATCTTATCAAAGATAATGATCAGTTCTAATGCTACCTAAAGTCGATTGTGACACTAATACAGTGATCAGTAAAAAATCTGTACACTGTTCTAATGACTCTGGTGACAGGGCAGTAAAAAGTTTAACTGGGGGGCAACCAGGGGGTTAAATGTGATCTAACTGTGCTTTTACTGTGTTAGTATGCTGATTTGACTGGATCTGCTTTCTTCTCTCTCTGGAATGGAATGTGTTCCAGAGAGAAAAGATTGCATCATTTACTGTGCCTGTGTTCTGTAAACAAAGGCACAGGCTGAGCTCTGATTCAGTACAACTGATCAGGATCTGATGAGTGATCAGTGCTGTACCGAATCATAGCAACGCCAAGCCCGGGAGCTCACATGCACCCACGGCTCGGGTACATGGCAGAAGCATAGATCATATATATATATATATATATATATATATATATATATATATATATACGTGATTTTGCTCAGGGAGGTCACCCTGTAACTGTAAAACTGCTATAGAGTGGACTTCAACTGCTAATTTATTAGTATATTACATAGAATACAAATGTAAATAAAAATAATTGAACAAGTATTAGTAAAGCTGCAATAAAAAGGATAGTAGTTATTATTATACATTTATATATTTATATAGTGCCAACAGTTTGCTCAGTGCTTTACAATATAACGGGAGACAATACAGTTCAATACAAGAGGGATAGGAGGGCCCTGCTCCTTGGAGCTTACAATCTAGTAGTTAATTGCAAATACAGTTTAGGGGGTTATACATGCATGTGTTTTAATAAACTGTTAAAACTAAAGTAAAACAAAGCATGATGAACCAATAATTACATTTCTACATATTGCTTCGATGTATAGATTAATTGTATTTAACTATGCACAGAATATATCAACAGCCACAGTTACTGCACAGCATCTATATTTTCTGTGTATTGTTGTCAATTTGTGTGTGTGTGTGTGTGGGGGGGGGGGGGGCAGTGAATTGTCAGCACAGTGGCTTTTTAAAGAGGTTTAAATTCTCTATTTAAGATGACTACTCTGTGAAAGGATTAAATGGAATATAACTGAATCCATTTTGTATACACTAATACAAGATGCTAGTTTACCATACATATATGAGATTTGTACACACTAAACAAAACTGTCTATGCCAGCTTCATGTAGAAATGAGTGTTTTTGCAAACTTAACAAAAAAGCAGATAAGGTTTACTCTCATTTCTGAAAAGTTGTAACCACATCTTGGGCGCTGGGTCAGATTACAGCCATGTTCTATATGGCATGATAGATAAAGCAGAAGAGTGAAAATGCAAACCTCATACAAATAATTGTTGAGTTAAGGTAAAAAAGTGTACATGTATTTGATTGGATGGTCTGAGGGTGTGTTTCCCAAAGACTACAGTATAATAACCCTGATGTTATGCCAATAAAACTGAAATGTTTGCAATCGCAACTGAGGTGACTTGAGTGCATTCACTTTTCGAGATCTTGTAGCTGTGTCCAGGTGTGACCGTTGGTATCTTGGGGGGGCCCCCAAGGAACAGGAAAAAGACCACCTACCTACTTTCACTCTGAAAGTTATCTTCTCCATCCACCTATTGTTTGACGAACAGTACAATCTGCCTTGTTGTAATTTTGACATTTCCTTCACTTGCCAGGAGAGACTAAAATGCTGATGGTGTATACATGACTGTGCAATGCTACTTATTTTAACAGGCTAAGGACCAATCAAACTAAACTAGCAATGTTGAGATGCTATGAATAGGGATTAGCAAATCAATAAGCACATCCAGCAGATTATAATTTTTCTTCTATTTGCCATTTATTCATGCAGATTTAGCCAATGTTTGGAGATTCATAAACATTTTTATTCATATTTGTCTGGATCCTGAATTATGTGTTTTTTCACACATCAGACCTTTGCAATAAAATATGAGGCATACAATAGATAGTGGATATACGTTAAACATAGAGGCAAGTTCAGGTGGCTTTGGGGACAGATATTGCACACATTATACATATAGACATTTGTAAGTAATGTATGTGCTGTAGGTTTAAATTTTTCTGAAAAATGTTGAAAGTTAAAACTAACTGTTTAAAAAGCAGCTTGAAGCAATACCTTATTGAAGCAATTAAATTAAGATGTACAATAAAGCTAACAACACACAAAAAAAACATTACAATAAAAACCTAACAATTCTGGTTATTATTATTATTATTATTATTATTATACAGGATTTATATAGCGCCAACAGTTTATGCAGCACTTTACAATATAAGGGCAGACAATACAGTTACAATTCAAATTAATATAGGAGGGATCAGAGGGCCCTGCTTGTCAGAGCTTACAATCTAAGAGAGAGGGTCAATTGATACAAAAGGTAATAACTGTGGGGGATGGGCTGATGGAAAAAATACATGTACAGTTGCTAGGTGGGGGCACGATAGTATCTCTGAAGAGATGAGTTTTTAGGAATCGTCTAAAAGTGGAAAGAGTAGGAGATAGTCGGACACATTGGGGAAGGGAGTTCCAGAGGATGAGAGAGGCTCTGGAGAAGTCCTGGAGGTGTGCATGGGAAGAGGTGACAAGGAAGCAAGAGAGCAGGAGGTCTTGAGAGGAACAAAGACAACGATTTAGTTGGTATTTTGAGACAAAGTTAGTGATGTAGTTGTAAGTATATTGAATTTTATACGTTGGGTGAGCAGAAGTCAGTGGAAGGACAGGGGTGGCAGACACTGACCAGTTGGTAAGATGGATGATTCTGGCAGCAGCATTCACGATAGATTGGAGGGAGAATAGTCTATGTAAAGGTAAGCCAGTGAGGAGGGAGTTGCAGTAGTGAGGGAGATGACTGCGAGTGAGTTAGAAGCTTTGTGGTGTCATTGGTTAGGAAGGGGCATATCTTGGAGATGGTTTGGAGGTTGAGGCAATAAACTCTGGACAGTGATTGGATGTGGGGTCGATAGGATAGTTCAGAGTCCGGGATTACATATAGAACCTGGGCATGAGGGGATAGGTTGATGATTGAGCCGTTGATTTTGACAGAGAAGTTGGGCAGGGGCACATAGGCAGAGCAGCTGTTAAAAACCATGGGACCCGTATAGTCAACCTGACAGGACCCCCCCCAAAAAAACAGTTTACTATGCTTCAGTTATGAATGAATGCAGATAGTGATCAGTACTGATCACTCATTATGATAATTCATAAAAGGAAGTGGATCATAAATGTTACATATTTACTGGGCCCTTCCCCCACTCACCATTGTGAAGGATACTATTGTGTGCTTGCAGCTGCTGAAGGAGAGGAGGGAGGGAACTTATGGTGCACAGGGAGGGTGATGGGGGAGCAAATACTGGAACCTATCTCCTGTATGGATCTCTCTGTAGCAGCTGAAAGCTAGTGGGATGGAGAGGAGAAGGAGCCAGCTTTTAGCTGCTGCAGAGAGAGCCATACAGGGCATTGGTTTTAGTACCTCCACTGTGCCAATCACCCTCCCTGCCCACATCCGATTCACTTAGCTGCCTGGGCCCCTCTGCTGGCCTGGGCCCCGTACAGGAGGACTGGTGGTATCCCCCTATCCACGCCCCTGCACAAATTAAAGTGGAATTTTAGTCAGAAATCCTGGTCAATCACTTCAGGCTGGCCGCTTTTGCAGGTAAAGATACTATATGTAAAACATTAAGAATACTGTAAATGCCTATATTGTTTAAAATCCAGTAAGGCCCTGTCTCACCCTGCACATGCTCAGTTGTTTTCTGTTCTCTGTGCCTAAAATCAGAGCCACTAGAGGCTAATTGACAGCTTTAAGATTTACTGTTGCTGAAGGGGGAAGAAAGCAATGCAAATGACAAAAGACTGTGTTGAGGGGACACAGATTAGGGAGGGAGAAAGAAAAGCAGGAGAGGTGACAGGAAAAACTCTGCTGCCAGGGAGACACAAAAGAGTTAAACTTGCAAGTATAGTGTCTTATATTATCTCCCTGATATTCTCTCTGTCAGTGTAAGGAAGCTTTGCATCAGTGCAAACCTATGTGCCAACGCTGGGTACCCATCAGTTGTGCCAGTGCACATGTGCATGCGCACATGGGTGCACGCATGCGCGCGTGCGTGCGTGTGCACAGGCGGGCTATTTAAACCCCTGCTACACTTACACTTGTGCCTTCTGGTATACTAAATTCTGTGCTTGTTGCTTGTATCTTGATTCCTGTTACCTACCTGATTTGACCTGACCATGACTGAACTCCGCCTGCACCGACCCGGCTCATCCCTTGACTATCCACTTGCCTGATCATCTGTACCTGATCTGCCCGATTGATCCTGACCCGGCTTGTCTGCTACCTTTCCTGCCTGTGACTATCTCTGGCTGCCAGCTGCCACAGCTGTCCAAACCTCCGCTGTACCTTCCTGCTGCTGCACCTGCTCACCTGCATCTGCAACTGACCTGCATCCTGGTCTTTCAGGTCATCATCTTCCAGCTGTCACCACAGACCCATCAGGCACTTACCCCTCCTGGCTTGGTGCCTTCTGTATACCCTATCAGGGGTCCCGAGCGGGAATGGTAAGAGGACACCCACTCTCCATGTCAGGCTCCCCAACCAGGTACATGACACTCTCCTTTAGCCCTCATTGCATCATGTGAATTTCAGCACAGTAAAGCTCCTGTGTAAATTAGCATGTCCAAAAGAAGCTGGCTGAACTTGATACTGAAAATCCAGCATTTGGTCAACATCCGATCAGTGCAGGAAGCCAATGGCTGCAAGTGCTGACTGATGTGTTCTGGGGGGGGGCAGTCCCCTGTCAGAACACAATAGTTCTGTGGGGAGATCTGTTAGAAGCTTTCCATAACCTAATATCTAATATCTTCTTATTAACAGTACTAACATGTATGAATGAGTTGGATCTTAATAGAATAATTGAGTTATTATATTTATATTTGTTCTAGATTGGGAAAAGTAAGGAATTAGACTTCATAGTCTGTGAATATACATATTTTGGGTTTTTCCTTTACATTCAAGCCACATATGAGAGCAATTAGCTATACCTTCCCCCATTCTCCCCCATCTATGTAAGAGATAAAGTTACACTCAGACTTTGAGAGAAGTACATTGGAGGTTTTGTTTTAATACCTCCTGTTGGTGTCAATTATCTTAGTGGGACTACAAGAGAATACCAACCCATTTTTAGGAAGGTGGGGGCTGGATTGCTCTTTCAAGAACAGAACAAAGGTTTGAGTTTCTGGCACACATTGCTTGAAGCCTTGAGAGACACACACACACATACACACATATACATATATACAATCTTATTATCAAGAACTTAACTATATTTTTTGGACATTATTTAAACATTCTGTATGCCAATATTTTATTCCTAATTTTATGCAACGTTATTAATAAATCATCTTTTTGAGTTTATACAAGAAGTGGAAGGACTTTCTATCTGAACATTTCTCATCAATACAAGTTAATAAAATATCGAGACAATACGATATTTTACAGTGGCGAGCCTCCAGTTCGATTAGTTTCCGACAATCGCTTATTTTTGACTTTTTTCTCTTTCACCTTGATGAGAGGGACGTTGTTTGCAAACTCAGCAAAACATGAAATCAAGCTTTCAGGAGAAGTAAAGTCTGCAACAGATGAATCGTCGGCATAATCGAGAACCTAAAAGCAGAATTGGTGAGAATTTTGCGCAATTGCAAGAAACGCTGTTCCTTGGTGATGTCATTTCCCGCCAAGAGAGAAAAGACGCGTTATGTAAAGAAAGACCTTCTTAATTGGTAAGTAATGGATTTTATTGATGAATTATCTAGAGAGAGTAAGTTAGAATTCAAGAATCTGTCTACATTTGTTAAAGATGATGAACTTTGGCGGTACATGTATAATGAGTGTTTACAGGCTAATATTAAGATAGAAAAATCTAAGTTTTCCTTTAAGAAACTGAGCAAACAAGTTAGAAATGTAATGAAGTTAGTTCATGTTTTTAATGCCATGATTTTTGATGTTCCTAAGACTGCTGTTTGTGTAATGCAGCAAGATCAGAACAGTGTATGTGCTAATTGCCAGATTTTGACTGAGCAAATAGATGATATACAAAGTGCAATTCAAACAAAAGACATTCAGTTATCTGATCTGCAGAATGATGTAAAAAGAATTTGTGTGAATACTAAGGCAGAGAAACAAAAATCTTTTGTACCAGAGATCCAGTCTATAGAAGGAGATCCTACCAATCAGGAAGAAATGTGTAAGAGAAAATTAAGGGATAAAGCTGCAAAACTTAATCTTAAAATCCTTGATCAGCTCATGAAAATTTTGAAGGATATGCCAGCCTATGATATGGACGCCGATGCTTTCTATAGCATGGAGGTTTATGAAAATTTTTGTAATAATTTTTGTTTAAATCAGGAGCAAAGAAATTTTCTATTCTGTTTATGGCTCCCCAGCGTTATGGCATGTAGATTAATCAAAACGCCATATATTGAGGATGATGAGGAAATGCATAGCAATGCATCAGACCGACTACGTCAATTATTGAAATTTACTACTGGACAGGAAATTCCTTCTTTGGAAATCTTAGACTCCTTAAGAGCTACGATTAATGATGATCCTTTTGAATTTAAAAATATATTTTCTAAAGTATACAAAATGATATTTAATTTAGACAATGAGACTCCTTCTATGGTAAATGCTTTTGTTAAAAAATTCAAGTATCTTGATCCAGCATCTGTTATTATTGCTACTGGAAAAAATGATTTAGATCACGCAGCCAAAGTTATAGATACATTTAGAAGGCTTAAATTAAACAATCAGAAGAAGGAAAGTTTAATTGTTCAAAATGGAGAAGAGAGAGAGACCATGTGCTTCGCCACACCCAGTTATGATGATGAATACGTCACAGGCAGGACGAGAGTCTCAGAGCAGACAGGAAATACTATTTGTTTCTATTGTAAACGATTTGGTCATTTGAAAAGAGATTGTATTCATTATAAATTAGATTTACAAAGAAAAGCTTTGGAATTAGAAGACCAAAATATAATTTCTGAACAATCTGCTCCTCCATGTTCCAACAATAGTCTGTCTGAGTTGCCTTATGCCTCAGAAGTTAAAAAGATCAGTTCATTGAGAGTCAACAACAGCTTAAACAATATGGTAAACAGTGCTGTTGTCATTGATAGGAATGGTTTACTGCCTTTGCCGAAATTTAAATCAGGATCAAATCGAGATTCTTCTTCTTTACCGTTGGAATATGTTGCTCCACATTTATTGGATGAAAGTGGAAGGCCCAAATCAACATTAATTGATTCTTCCATGTACGGTAATGTTGGAAGTATTTGTACAGCAACTGCTGACATGTCTTCAGATCATAAATGGCCACATACAGGAACCAATCTTGAATTGGAACAATTGGTTATATCACATAAGGATCTTTGGAGTCAAAGCAAAAATGATGTAGGTTTGTTTACAAATTTTGAAGTTGACATTGAAGGTAGAGACCCTAAGCCTCAACCTCAATACAAATTGCCATTAGAATCAATTAATCCAATTTCTTCCATTGTAGATGAGTTTTTACAGCAAGGAATTTTAAAGAAAGTACAATCAGTGGTGAATAATTGTATTTGGCCTATCAAAGCTGATAATTCATATTCTTTATCAGTTGACTTCAGGACATTGAACAAATGCATCACAAATAACAAATCTATTGTTCCTGATTGTAACATAATGTCACATCTGGATGCCAAGGCCAAAATATTCTCTGTACTTGAAATCGCCAATAGCCATTTGTCAGTACCCTTAGCTAAGAGTTGTCAATATAAACTTGCCTTTAGCTTCAACAAAGAAACTTATACATTCACAAGATTAGCCCCAGGCTTAGATTTAAGTGATGGCATTGTTCATGAGTATTTGGGAAAAATATTATCTAAATTCTCTAGGCCAGAATGTATTGTCCAGCATGTAGACAAGCTTCTTTTGTCTACACAAAATATAACTGAACATATCACTCTTTTGTCTGAAATATTTACGTTGTTACAAACAGCAGGATTGAAATTGAACACAGAGAAAGTTCAGTTGATGAAAAGACAGGTGGAATTCCTTCATATGCAAATTAGTCATGGACAGAGACAGTTGTTGCAAGAAAAAGTTAGAACTATTTCTGCTTATCCAATTCCAACAAATCGCAAGGCTTTGCGTCAGTTTGTGAGTGAAGTAAATCATTGTAAAGATTTTATACCCAATTTTGCAGAGAAGTCTAGATCATTATTTGATCGTTTGAAACAAAAAGATGGCGTATTTGATCAATGGGATAAAACTGAGAAAGAAGCTTTTGAACTATTGAAATGGGATTTGCAGAATGCTACTACATTAAATACTGTTGAGTTTTGTAGTAAAATTCCTTTTGTTTTAGAAACCAATGTTTCCAATAATGCAATCTCAGCAACTTTGTCACAATTAAAAGAAGGTAATAAAAAAATAATAGGTTTCTTCTCAAGAACCTTGACAAATATGGAGAAAAACTTTGATGCACATATGAAAAAATTGTTAAGTGTTTTCTTTGCAGTCAAAATAACTGAAAACATTGTTAGATCAAGTAAGATTATATTACAGACACCTGATTCCTCACTGAAACTCCTAGGGGAAGATGGTTCAACAGAAAAGTATCGTGAAAATTATCCTATATGGTACAAAACACTGTCTTCCAAACACATTCAAATAGATGTAACAAAAAGACATTTTCAGGAAAACATACCAACACATATTTGTACAGCTGTAAGTGAGAAGTTTGTACCTCATGTTTTCAACATAGGAACTGAGAAAAGTTTGAAACCAGTATGTATTACTGCAAATCAGTCTTACACTACAAGAAGTGAGCCAACACACAAAACAGCTACGCATATTTCCAATTTTATAGAGATAAGATCAAAGGCATGATCCTTTGTCATCTCTGGGTTGATACAAAACCTTTCTTTGGTTTTGAAACCAAGGTTTTGAATCATGACCAATAATGGAGATGTAGCGTCCTGTTATATTTATTTTTGTTTATTTCAGGTACTTATATAGCGTTGTGAATTTATGTAGTGCTTTTTACATATATAGTACATTCACATAAGTTCCTAAACCTCAAGAGGTGTATAATCTGAGGTCCCTAACTCACAGTCATACATACACATACTAGGGCCAATTTAGATAGGAGCCAATTCTTCTACCAACATGATTTTGGAGTGTGGAAGGAAACCGGAGTACCCGAAGGAAACCCACACAAGCAGAGGGAGAACATGTAAACTCCAGGCAGGTGATGCCATGGTTGGGATTTGCATCAGCAACCCTAGTATTGTCAGGCGGAAGTGCCCGCATTCTAAAATAGAACACTACAAGTCAATAAGAAATGTTATAATGAAAATATGTCTTCCATGTCATGATTAGAAATGTTTGTGATTGTGATATGTAATGTTAACAGATAAATGTAAGAGGATTAATCCATGTAAAATTATCAATGCCAAAATAATGATACTGCATTTCTGTTACAGGAAATGACCTAAGAGTAACTGTTAAAGGAAGAAAACTCAAATATTTCTAAACCTTTCAGATGATAATACATTTTCCAAGAAGGAAATTTATTCTGGAAGAAGCTTTGCAACAAGAATTTCATTCATCATAGTTTTGTTGTTCTTTTTATGTTCAATAAAGTTATTTTAACTTTACAGAGCGCTAGAAGAAGACAAGACATCTCAAGGCATCTCATAGAGGAAGAACTTATAAAACAATTGACTTTTGACTACTGATGAAATAATTCATTCATCAGATATATTGTTTTTTTTTTGTGTGTACATTTTATTTTGACATAATATGTTTACCATATTAAGATGAGATCAGTTTTCACATGAACATTTGCAATCACACACTATGTATTTTCAGAAGTGAAAGGGTTAAACTTTTGTTACAACAGAGTCACTCTACTTAGTTAGAACATCTGTTGTTAATTAAGCTAGAGATAAGTTTTTCTAAGGTACATATAGAGAAACTTAGGCAAGCTTTACATTGTTATATGTATGTTTTAAAAAAAAAAAAAATCATTTGATATACATGTATGGATTGAAGTTAGAGAACATATGTTATGTTTAAATGTTGATAAGGTAATTTGAAAAATGTATGGATTATAGAACTGTGTGCTAGACACATTTTGGAGGGAAAATATGAAACATCTATTTTTTAAGTGCCATATTTTAAAGTATTGTACTATAATGTTACAGTTATACATTTATTAAGGGGATGAATTATTTGGTAAAAGGAAAATAATAAGGGTAAAAATATTTTTATGTGATACATAACAAAAGGTTTATCAAAGAATTTGTTTTCCCATTATAGAATCAAATTGAAGATAAGTTCAGATCAATTATCTTAAGATCCAAAAACGCATGAATGGATACGAAAGTGACGAGAATGTGTATAAATGGATTAAGATAAGGAAAATGATTAAGATTCGATAAAATCGATCATTTTGAGAGGGAAATGTTAGAAGCTTTCCATAACCTAATATCTAATATCTTCTTATTAACAGTACTAACATGTATGAATGAGTTGGATCTTAATAGAATAATTGAGTTATTATATTTATATTTGTTCTAGATTGGGAAAAGTAAGGAATTAGACTTCATAGTCTGTGAATATACATATTTTGGGTTTTTCCTTTACATTCAAGCCACATATGAGAGCAATTAGCTATACCTTCCCCCATTCTCCCCCATCTATGTAAGAGATAAAGTTACACTCAGACTTTGAGAGAAGTACATTGGAGGTTTTGTTTTAATACCTCCTGTTGGTGTCAATTATCTTAGTGGGACTACAAGAGAATACCAACCCATTTTTAGGAAGGTGGGGGCTGGATTGCTCTTTCAAGAACAGAACAAAGGTTTGAGTTTCTGGCACACATTGCTTGAAGCCTTGAGAGACACACACACACATACACACATATACATATATACAATCTTATTATCAAGAACTTAACTATATTTTTTGGACATTATTTAAACATTCTGTATGCCAATATTTTATTCCTAATTTTATGCAACGTTATTATTAAATCATCTTTTTGAGTTTATACAAGAAGTGGAAGGACTTTCTATCTGAACATTTCTCATCAATACAAGTTAATAAAATATCGAGACAATATGATATTTTACAAGATCGCTATACTAACATTGGATACTTAGTATAGCAAGCTCCTCCTGAGCTCTTCTAAAGAAATGATGGTGTATACCCAACATGAGGTTCTATGCACACTGGCGATCATACTCCTCAAATAAAATTTCAGACACTAGATAGAATCCATCCCAACTTGAGGGGAGATTTTAATAAGTCCCTATTGCAATGTGAACTAAAATGGATGTATTTACTTAATGCAACAGCACCACCAGGCCTTAATGAGGCCTTCAATTTTAAACCTTTTTTAGAAGGTTTCAAATCAGGTGTTTGCAAATCGGTTATGTAGGGTTGTTCCATGGCTTGGGAGGTCTCCCCCTTTGCCCTGTTTGGTCCATCTTACTTGCTTAGTTTCTTCTCTCTGTGTTGATATCCCAAGTGGGGTGGGAATCCCTTTGACCACCTTGTTACCCTCTTGATTGGACGGTACTAGGGCTCCACCATCTACTCTCACCCCTCGGTGATAGTATTCCAGCCTTTATCCACACTGAGAAAGGTGAATATTATGTGCATTATATCATATGAATTATGTATTACTATCACTTTTTTATTGTGCATTTCTGTATTTAACTACAATTTTCAGCAGTTGTCTCATTCCATTCTGTGTTCCTTGGCATTTACATGTGTTACATTGATATTTCTGTTATTTATGGTACTGTTTGAGCTACGCATATATATTTCCTGATCACTGTTCTTTTGCATATTTGTTTTATTGCTGTGGAGTTGCTGTGTGTTGTTGAGCCACTGGGTGGTTCTGTGTGCTTGGGAAGCAGTCCCTTCTGTGCCATCATTTGACTGCCCGGAACACCAAGGTCCCTAGTACCCTTTTTGGGATTCTATGGGGGCCTTTTGGGTTGTGGACAGCCTGTAAGAGAGGGAGCTGCCTCGGCCACAACCGAGTGGGGCACGGCTTGTGGGCTCCAGCCCTCCTCTCCTGTTTGCTCTTTTCCCTCTGCACCTTCACGTGCCAGCGGCGTGGCAGCACATGACGTCATTGCACCCCGTGGGGAATCCCAGGATGGATGCTGGATTTTGCCGGTCTATCCAGCTGGCGTCCTCCTTCCAACCCACGATTTGCCCTTTTGTGGGTGGTACTAGTCCTATTTATGCTGGTATATATATATATATCGGCACATTTCCTCCACTTATCCTCTTGGAGGAACCTTGGTCATTAGGCAGGAACCCTTTCTATTCCAATAAACCGGGTAAGCTTTTCACCATTACAACCATTATCATTTTTACATTGTCGTATTTTTGATACTAGTTAGATTTACTTGAAGCTTTATTACCTGATGGTGATGGAATTGGTTTCCATCTCCCTTTGATATATTTTTTACGCATTATATATATATATATATATTGTGGAGGGTAGCTCAGGTGGGGGATCACATTCCCTGGGAAAAAGGTAGTCCAGAGAGCAGGGTTTCTTCAAATCTGACTTGTCATCAGTTTTATTTAAAAGGTTGCAAGCATCATAAACAAAACAAAACCAGAAAATAAGCCCTCGCCATCCAGGCACTAACTAAACACAGGAGATTCCTATCTCCCTGGTGAAGGGCTTCTCCCTGTCACCAACAAAATCAAAACAGTATGCAAACCGTTTCCTTTCTTGTACAATGCAAAATTTCATCCACAGCTCACTCAGATATGGCTCCTTGAGTCCCAGGCCAAGAGCAACTTCTTGCTCCAGTCCTGCTTAATTTATACCACCTACTGGTGGCCATCGGTGGATCACAAAATCCGGTCCGGAACCACCTCTGCCATAGTGGCCTGGAAAACTTGTACTGGACTCCCCCTTAATCTACTAGATATGAGCGCATGCGAGGTGACACATAGCATCCGTCGATCACCTCGCCTTTCATAATGTCACAAAATATATATATATATATATACATTCCCATTTTGGATGTCCACACTATTGTGGTTTGAAGTATATGGGATATTTGCATGTTATTACCTACTAACCCACAATGTATATGTGGTTCAGTGGACCTTAGTTGGTCCTCTTTTTTTATCAAAATAGATCTACCAATAAAGACGGATATTGTTTTTAAGAAAGTTTGAATTTATGTCCACTAGTCTGCCTGCAAAGTCCCAGGGGCATTCTTTCTACCTATTCTTTGGTTTGTTTTGCAATTGTATTAGGGATGTTTGGCAGAGTCCTACATGTATATGTTTCATGCATTGATACAGCATTCCTATATTCCTGCTCCTAGAGGAGTTTAGCAATTTGCCTGTAGAAGCAACTAATGTTATCCTATGTGTCCATGCACATTTGGTTGTTTAGAGGCATATTTTAAACTCAGTGTTTAGAAGTAGAAAATAAAATCCCTTTTGGTTTGTGTTTTTGAGTGGTTTTCTGGCAGAAAAAATGCTAAATGCTCCTAAGCACTCCTAAACACTCAAAATGAGAGTTTGTCTCTGCCAAGAGCACTTTTTTAAGCCAGTGTGCATGGACCCTAAAGCTTCTTCCAGCCTTTCTATCTATCTGAGCCAAGACATACAGTACATTCAAGGCTGGAAATGTACATATTTTCATTAAAGAAAGTGACATATAGTTTTTGAGACCAAGGGAGGAGGAGTGTTTCCAGTAAGGAAGTGACTGCTCTGGATTTCAAGAAAATGGCGGCCTCCAGCAAGAAGAAACAGAAGCCATGCCGGAGGCAATTTACAGCACACACTAATTTGGTAGCATACTTATTAATGTAGAATGTTTGTTCTTTTGTTAAAGAACATTAATTGTTATCAGATTGGTATGGGTATAGTTCTGCTTTAAGTGTAACAGTAACATTAATCAGTGCATAGAAATTTTTATGTTTTTTGCTAATCTGAATACAGGTGCATTGTTTTCTATGAAATAACCCACATGAAAGAAAAATATATTTGAAATATATTTTAAAAATATTCTTCCCAAATATATTGCCATATATTTGAAATGCTACAATTTTGACCATATTCAATATAAATCAAAGTGTATATATCAAAAAAATCTGAAGAATATATTTTAAAAATATATATTTTTAAAAATATATTTTTAAAAATATATTCTTCAGATTTTTTTAATATATAAAAAAGTAATTTTAACATATATTTTACATATATTTGGAAATGTATTCAAAAATGTAGATTTGTATTTTTAAAGACATACAGTATATTGAAATGTATTTTAAAAAATATTTTTCAAATATTTTGTAATAAAAATGTATTTCAATATATATATATATATATTTATTTATTTATTGAAATATATTTTAAAATATATTGAATATGGCCAAAATTGTAGCATTTCAAATATATGGCAATGTATTTGGGAAGATTTTTTTTATAACATATTTAAAATATATTTTTCTTCCATATGGGAATACACACAGCTGTGTAAAGATAAATAATACAGTTATGAGTTCTAAACCTTTAAATAAAAATAGAAATGTTATGCCTGAGTGCAATAATTTACACGTACACATGGATACTCATGTACTGTATGTATACATGCAGATATTGCAACACTGGCAACTAGAAGAGGATGAAAAAGAACTGTATGCATGTATACACATACGTACATTTACTGCCTATATACGTAAGACCTATAAGGTCTTTATAGAACATTTTACTCACAAACTTTCTGCCAGCCTAATCTCTGTATACAAACGTCAGTAAATTATTATGTCTGTGTGCAGGAGGCCTATAACATATAGACCTTCTCGTCCGACATCTGTGCTTGAGCTCTCAAATGTGCTTCTGGAAGAATGGTCAAACATTCTCATAGACACACTCCTAAACCTTGTGTACAACCTTCCCAGAAGAGTTGAAGCTGTTATAGCTGTAAAGGGTGGGCCAACTCAATATTGAACCCTACAGACTAAGACTGGGTTGCCATTCAAATTCATGTGTGTTTAAAGGCAGGCGACCCAATACTTTTGGTAATATAGTGTATAAGTATTGTAGGATATCCTTTGCTGACTCCCTTGTGTCATTAAAGTTTATAATATTTGTTGATGAAACTTGCTTGCACATTTTTCCAGATTTAATTATGTTTAATTTCCAAAGAGAATTGCAGTATTTGTCCCAGTAATCGCCTAAAAATAAACAGGTAATTAAACATGTAATTACAACTCATTTCTGAACTGCTTTACACAGATTACATTAATTAGTGTATGTTTTGAGGCACATTTAAAGGGTATTTAAAATAGATATAAGTTGTTATTTTTTGTAATACAAATAGATATTAATTTGGAAGTGCAAAATTAGAACTTAGAAGTCTTTCATACTCTACAAGATAGTCCAAATATAAAAGGTAATAAGGATGTTTATTTTTGCATATAAACGTGAAGATAAAGAATTTCCTCTTTCTGTCACAAAGGCATCTCCATTTTTAATGGAAATTCTGCTAAGTAGTATGTTTGAGTGGTCAATTATGGTACAGTGTATATGGGTATTGTGCTGTGAGTGTACAATTGAATGTACAATGATTTTGTTCCTATTTTTTTTTTTTTACCATGGCCAAGACTAAAAATAATTTGAAACAAAAACATTATTTAGCAAGGAAAATATGAAAAATTCCACATTAATGGTTTTCATGTTTTTTTTAAGACTCTTCACATTTCCAGGTTTTCATGTTACTTTAAAGTCTGTTGATAACAGACCTCACAAACTCAAGCTATTCCCAAACAGAACAATGCCAGTGACTCATCCCTTTATTAGATGTGTCAGTCAAAAATGTCAATACTTATGGTGCTCTGGTAAACCTTTGTCACATATGATATATATATATATATATATATATATATACAGCATTTCACAACACTGAAGAAATGACACTTTGCTACAATGTAAAGTAGTGAGTGTACAGCTTGTATAACAGTGTAGATTTGATGTCCCCTCAAAATAACTCAACACAAAGTCATTAATGTCTAAACCACTGGCAACAAAAGTGAGTACACCCCTAAGTGAAAATGTCCAAATTGGGCCCAAAGTGTCGATATTTTGTGTGGTCGCCATTAATTTTCAGCACTGCCTTAACCCTCTTGGACATGGAGTTCACCAGAGCTTCACAGGTTTCCACTGGAGTCCTCTTCCACTCCTCCATGAAGACATCACGGAGCTGGTGGATGTTAGAGACCTTGCGCTCCTCCCCCTTCCATTTGAGGATGCCCCACAGATGCTCAATAGGGTTTAGGTCTGGAGACATGCTTGGCCAGTCCATCACCTTTACCCTCAGCTTCTTTAGCAAGGCAGTGGTCATCTTGGAGGTGTGCTTGGGGTCGTTATCATGTTGGAATACTGCCCTGCGGTCTGGTCTCCAAAGGGAGGGGATCATGTTCTGCTTCACTATGTCACAGTACATGTTGGCATTCATGGTTCCCTCTATGAACTGTAGCTCCCCAGTGTCGGCAGCACTCATGCAGCCCCAGACCATGACACTCCCACCACCATGCTTGACTGCTGGCAAGACACACTTGTCTTTGTACTCCTCTCCTGGTTTCCGCCACACATGCTTATCACCATCTGAACCAAGTGTATCTTGGTCTCATCAGACCACAGGACGTGGTTGCAGTAATCCATGTCCTTAGTCTGCTTGTCTTGAGCAAACTGTTTGCGGGCTTTCTTGTGCATAATCTTTAGAAGAGGCTTCCTTCTGGGATGACAACCATGCAGACCAATTTGATGCAGTGTGCAGCGTATAGTCTGAGCACTGACAGGCTGACCCCCCACCCCTTCAACTTCTGCAGCAATGCTGGCAGCACTCATACGTCTATTTCCCAAAGACAATCTCTGGATATGATGCTGAGCATGTGCACTCAACTTCTTTGGTCGACCATGGCGAGGCCTGTTCTGAGTGGAACCTGTCCTGGTAAACCGCTGTATGGTCTTGGCTACTGTGCTGCAGCTCAGTTTTAGGGTCTTGGCAATCTTTTAATAGCCTTGGTCATCTTTATGTAGAGCAACAGTTATTTTTTTCAGATCCTCCGAGAGTTCTTTGCCATGAGCTGCCATATTGAACTTCCAGTGACCAGTATGAGAGAGTGAGAGCGATAACACCAAATTTAACACACCTGTTCCCCCTTCACACGTGAGACCTTGTAACACTAATGAGTCACATGACACCAGGGAGGGAAAATGGCTAATTGGGCCCAATTTGGACATTTTCACTTAGGGGTGTACTCACTTTTGTTGCCAGCGGTTTAGACATTAATGGCTGTGTGTTGAGCTATTTTGAGGGGACAGCAAATTTACACTGTTATACAAGCTGTACACTCACTACTTCACATTGTAGCAAAGTGTCATTTCTTCAGTGTTGTCACATGAAAAGATATAATAAAATTACAAAAATGTGAGGGGTGTACTCACTTCCGTGAGATACTGTATATATAGTTTTAATTTAAAGATTTTCGAGTTTATTATGTATCAGAACTACGTTATATCTGTATTTAGGCTGAATAAAACATATTGCTAAACAATGTGCATAACAAATAAAAAAAGAGGATTTTGTAGAGCAGAGACTTTTTGTCTCTGGCCTACATACTATCTTTACTTTATACAATATGTCTCTCAGTCAGCTTTTCAACTATTGAGAGAAAAAAAATCACAAAACTAGGCTAATTTATGACAACATAGAAATTAAAAATAAATGACAATAATTCTCCCTACTCCACCCATGTCATACCCTTATTTGGGCACCCGGAAACACAAAGGTGATAATATCAGTGTAGCACTTTCCTAGTCAGCAAGGGGGAGCTAGACTCCATTTTTTAGTGCAGAGGGCTGAACAGCAGGCTGGGTGTGATAGCTAGCAGGGGTCAGATTATGGTCAGAGCTGAAAGGCTCCACAGACCAGTCCTCCACCTTCTCTAGAACATTAGAGAAAGGTTTAGAAGCAGTGGGTGGATCTAAGGAGTGGCTGATCTGCATTTTTGAGAGATCCTGGCCAATATACCCTGTACCCTGTACAGGGTCAGCCCTATAGAAGGCCTGGTAGCAGCCACCAACCCACCAGCCACACAGGAGAAGGACTGAGTGTGTAGACCTGCACCCCCTGGGACAGAAAGGGGAAGAAGGCACTCTAGTTAGAAACTAGACTAGCCTGCTACCCAGGACTGTTTCACTAAACTTGTGGCAGACACCGGATCCCCTGCTCAGGGATTCCTCCAGACAGCTGGGTAAAGAAGAGGAGTTATCTGGGGTCTGGGTGGTACTACAAGTACTGGCTAGCTCTCCTAAAGAGACTGTTTTGCTGTACAAGTTTGTAAATAGTTCCAGGAAGTTGACCTCGGTTTCTCAGTTCCATTGGGCATCCCATGCACCTCTTACCCCATCCAAGTTGAAATCCCCCTAATATTATCCAAATAAACAAGCTCAAGGACTGGTTACTGACTCCTGGACACACTTCTGAGCAGAAATGTGTGTTGCCTGGCTGTACGGGACTATAGAGGGACCCAAATGCTCAGCAACTCCTAAAGGGGTAGTGCTACATGTGGGGGCTCGTCCAGGATCTCAAATAGCAACCTGTATGGCTGTTGCCTCTAGCAACCAGCAACCAATGAGCCAAAAAAAGCACTGCAGCAGAGAAAGGTGTGGTAGAATTGGCTGGAAAGCTAAGATGTGCTGTGTCACTGTAACTGTGATTTCTGCTGTGTGTTAAAGAACTGTCACTATTAGCAACTATGCCGGGACAAACTAAAAGTCTTTTGCTGCTCCACAGGTGGCCTCTCGCAAAGACTGTATGTGTCTGCTAATGTCCACAAAGTGTCTGCCGCCATGGCTGTCTTGCTTGCTGTCATCTGTACCGGCCCACAGGTGGCTTGCCTATTTTTACAACTACATTCAGCAGGAAGGTGACCCATGCCTCGCTGTTGTCCGTAGCAACTACTGCGGACCATCACCTTTGCAACTGTTGTTGACACCAAAAGATGAATGGCACAAGGTGTATTGTCCTTACCAGCGGATTGTTTAAGTGTTACTGCCAGAATGCAGCTACAACAATGCCTGCAAACCGGTTAGCTGGCTCCCGCCCCGCACCTGCACCCCCTGGGCCAGATAGGGGAAGGAGGCACTCTAGTGGGAAGCTTGGCTAGCCTGCTACCCAGGACTGTTTCATTAAATTTGTGGCAGACACCAGAGTTTGTGTGGAAATGTGTGTTGCCTGGCTGTGCAGTACTATAGAGGGACCCCAATGCTCAGTAACTCCTAAGGTGATAGTACTACTTTAGAAAGGAGAAATAACTATAATATTTTTTCTAAAGGATCTGTTAAATATTATTTATTTATTTTTTAATGATGGAATCTGTTTTTGGATTATGTACATGTATAGAGCTGGATAGGATGAGAAACCAATTATGAGAGATTACCAAAGCTCACTGCTTAAATGGTGGTCTGGATCTGAAAGGGAACACATACAATACATGAGGTAATTGCTCTTGAGCGGAGACATAGTGCACACTGGACAACAGTTTGGTAAGCCCCACACCATGCAACCCATTATTGAGCCCTTTGGGGATTCAGAGGGATCTGGGGATAGTTTAACACAGTTGATGTAGGCCTGGACGCCCATACTGATTCATTTGGCTATGGGGATGACTGCTTGACCAATTATAAGAGTACTATCCTTTGTACATAAAAACTACATCACATTTGCTGCGCATAAAAACTATACTTCCACATATATCTGGAAAAGGTGGATAACACTTCCTCCTGGCAGCAGTAGGGTCATATGTTCAAATCTCAACCACGGCACTATTTGCCAGGAGTTGCATGTTCTCCCTGTACCTGCATAGGTTTCCTCCAGGTACTCTGATTTCTTCCCACACTCCAAAGACATGTTGGTAGGCTAATTGGCTCCTGTTTAAACTGGCTCTAGTATGTGTATGTACAGTCAGGTCCATAAATATTGGGACATCGACACAATTCTAACATTTTTGGCTCTCTACACCACCACAATGGATTTGAAATGAAACAAACAAGATGTGATATAACTGCAGACTGTCAGCTTTAATTTGAGGTTATTTACATCCAAATCAGGTGAACGGTGTAGGAATTACAACAGTTTGCATATGTGCCTCCCACATGTTAAGGGACCAAAAGTAATAGGACAGAATAATAATCATAAATCAAACTTTCACTTTTTAATACTTGGTTGCAAATCCTTTGCAGTGAATTACAGCCTGAAGTCTGGAACGCATAGACATCACCAGACGCTGGGTTTCATCCCTGGTGATGCTCTGCCAGGCCTCTACTGCAACTGTCTTCAGTTCCTGCTTGTTCTTGGGGCATTTTCCCTTCATTTTTGTCTTCAGCAAGTGAAATGCATGCTCAATCGGATTCAGGTCAGGTGATTGACTTGGCCATTGCATAACATTCCACTTCTTTCCCTTAAAAAACTCTTTGGTTGCTTTTGCAGTATACTTTGGGTCATTGTCCATCTGCACTGTGAAGCTGCGTCCAATGAGTTCAGAAGCTGGTTGAATATGAGCAGATAATATTGCCCGAAACACTTCAGAATTCATCCTGCTGCTTTTGTCAGCAGTCACATCATCAATAAATACAAGAGAACCAGTTCCATTGGCAGCCATACATGCCCACGCCATGACACTACCACCACCATGCTTCACTGATGAGGTGGTATGCTTAGGATCATGAGCAGTCCCTTTCCTTCTCCATACTCTTCTCTTCCCATCACTCTGGTACAAGTTGATCTTGGTCTCATCTGTCCATAGGATGTTGTTCCAGAACTGTGAAGGCTTTTTTAGATGTCATTTGGCAAACTCTAGTCTGGCCTTCCTGTTTTTGAGGCTCACCAATGGTTTACATCTTGTGGTGAACCCTCTGTATTCACTCTGGTGAAGTCTTCTCTTGATTGTCGACTTTGACACACATACACCTACCTCCTGGAGAGTGTTCTTGATCTGGCCAACTGTTGTGAAGGGTGTTTTCTTCACCAGGGAAAGAATTCTTTGGTCATCCACCACAGTTGTTTTCCATGGTCTTCTGGGTCTTTTGGTATTGCTGAGCTCACCGGTGCGTTCCTTCTTTTTAAGAATGTTCCAAACAGTTGTTTTGGCCACGCCTAATGTTTTTGCTATCTCTCTGATGGGTTTGTTTTGTTTTTTCAGCCTAATGATGGCTTGCTTCACTGATAGTGACAGCTCTTTGGATCTCATCTTGAGAGTTGACAGCAACAGATTCCAAATGCAAATAGCACACTTGAAATGAACTCTGGACCTGTTATCTGCTCATTGTAATTGGGATAATGAGGGAATAACACACACCTGGCCATGGAACGGCTGAGAAGATAATTGTCCCATTACTTTTGGTACCTTGACAAGTGGGAGGCACATATGCAAGCTGTTGTAATTCCTACACCGTTCACCTGATTTGGATGTAAATACCCTCAAATTAAAGCTGACAGTCTGCAGTTAAAGCACATCTTGTTTGTTTCATTTCAAATCCATTGTGGTGGTGTATAGAGCCAAAAATGTTAGAATTGTGTCGATGTCCCAATATTTATGGACCTGACTGTATGAATGTGAGATAGGGACCTTAGATTGTAAAGCACTGTGTAAATTGACAGCACTATATAAGTACATGTAGTAATAATAAAATTAATAATAATGCTAAGTCTTCAAAAAGCATTGAAAAACTCCTAGTTGTGTTATGTATCACCTCTTAGTATATTAATAAGCTTATGCAATCAGGAATAGCATCCTAAATGTTTTTTTTATTGTATGAATTTAATGATGCCAGATATTTTTACCTTGACCTGGGAGGGATGAGAATACGTTTTTAAACTATTCGGTTTCATGTTTTAGCATTTGTAATACAATATAAGAATACATATCAACCCTTTTATCAGTATACACGACTGCATTTGATTGACATGGCAACATGAAAGTTGCATTTGACAACAACAGCTTTACATTTTAATAAAAAATTGTAGGTACCAACCTATAGAGCACCACATATCTCGCATTAATATTGTACCATATGGTAACACAAGCAACAAGTGAAATGGAAACCTGCAAGCAGGCATGGTGGGATGGGAGGGGGATACAGCACCAGTTTAAACCCTGTGGAGGCCCCTAGGCAGTTGAAAGCTTGGAGCCCCCCATACAGGTTTCTAGAGGTTTCTCATGTGCATGCTCTAGTAAGATAACATTGAACTAAGGAGCGTGCACATCGGCCGCAAGATGGCGCTGATCTTCACTACTGTACATTACAGTACGTAGGTTGCACTAAATGTTTTTACATACTGACAGCTGAAAGAAGATGAGACAAACTATCATGTGGCCTGATGTCTGTGGTTTATGAATTTTAAGTTGTTATTAGGTACATTACATTAATACAGTAATTTTCTAGAGTCATTAATGCAAAGTTTTTGTTTCTTTGAATTGATTTTTTTTCTATCTTTTGTAAACAATTCAAGAAAGCTTCACTGTAATTTTCTTTCAAGATCAAATCAATATTACTTTGATCCATTGTCATATGGCCCTTAAAAGGAGTGGGACCCATAGGCCGTTGCCTACTCTGCCAATCTGGCACTGAGGGGAAGGTGGTAGTAGTTTCTGTTAGTGAGGAAGCAGTGGTTCCTAATATTAAAGCTATTGTACCCCTCTAGAGTCATACATGAGCTCAGATGAGCTCAGGACTACCCTAAAGCTGGCCATAGTTGGATCGAAATTGAACGTTTGGCTCCTTTCAAGAAAGGATTTATGTTTGTTGTTTTGTTGAAAATCTCTTTAATCTGTGAGATTCAGATTGACTCTCTGAGGTTACTGTATGCAATGTAGGAATCTCAGGTGGGATTTCAACATCTTAGTCTGCATCAACCAACTTTAACATGTCAATCTGGGAGACAGTCTATTCTGTGTTATACAAAAAAGCAGGTTCTGTAAGCTGTCATTTCTTTAAGGTGATTACAGCAACAGTTCTTGTAGCATGGTCCCCAGGATTGTAGTAGGAATATAATACCATTGTGCTAGACAGTTGGATCTCCTAATCTGTTGTTAACACAACTACAATATACATTGTAAAATTACCTGGTCTCTTTGTAAATGTAACTTAGCACAACCTTGCTATCAGTCTATAATGTAGTTTCTTTATGACTAATATATAAAGTAAAAGGTTCTAGATTAGTGCTAAAGCCTAAGGGTGACCTGTACCATGGAGTCCAGTATTTCAGCAAAAAGAATGTGTTCTTGAAAGGGATAATTCCCTGGATTGCCACAACCTTGTTGCTGCCAAAATTAGGGGGCTCTGAAGTCTGAAAACAAACAAAAAGCACAGAGAGTGCACAGGCTTTGGTGCAACACCTTTTAAAAAGAACCAATTAAAACATATAAAAGCTCAAACTAAATTCACTCTCAAACAACTTGTTATGACATGTCATCCGTTACACCACCGGAGTGCTGTACAAGTGAGTCATCTCACTCACGTCCAATAAGAACAAGGGAAAAAGGGGAAAAAATGGTGCCACTTCCTTGAATATAACATATGATCAAAAAGCAGAACCAATAGTGTGAGACTTTTGAGGCACAACATTATAGAGTAAAATTACATTTTATTATATCCATATACAAAAAATAGATCATATTACAACATGAATTTCTCTAAAAAATTTTGCAACAGTTAAACATAATAAAATACATATTTTACTCATAGGATGCATCACATGCACAAAGTGATATGTTAGAAGCTGGTCTGATGCTTTTCTTTGACAAAGTCCACTTCTTCAGGAGCAAATCTATACATACAATCTACCATTTTTTCCTCCCCTCCCTGGGGAGGTCCTGGAAGTTCCAGGTGGACTTGAAAAAAGAGGCCACGCCCTCTGAAACTCGTCATCATAGCAAAGACACTGTCATCCAATTAAGCCCCATGCTTCCTGCACAACATGTCCAGGAGCCGCCGGTCTCTCCAGCTGCCGAAAGGTTCCCTGTACAGAGATCTATCAGTGTGTGCAAGAGAGGGAGAAGCAGCTGCTCCTCCGGATTGTACAGACCACCTGCACTGTCATGACAGCTTCACCTGGTAGAAGGTGAGAGGACTCCGGGGTTATAAAGGATGACATGCTATGAGGGGTAATGGAGCTTAATGTTCATGAGTTTGGTCTTTAAGTAGTGCTATTCCATGAATTGTGTACATGCATGTGTGTTGTTATGTATGCACGTATATGTACACATATATTGTATTTATGTATGATACTGTATCTATGAATTACTATGATTGTTAGGCTTATGATTGTATCAGTCACATTTACATTTATATTTTATTGGTTTTGTTGTACTCCTGATGAAGGGAGAGTTTTTTCTGACCCCCAAATGCATTTGATGTTTTTTAGTATAAACTAATAAATTAGTTTGGATACTTTTATCTTTTGATCTGGTGCTCCTTCCGTTAATGCATGTTTTTCTTCAGAATATACTGTAATAGCCAGCAGGGGAGATTCCTTCATCCATAATGTTTAATGTGGATGGAGGAAATGATAGATTATTCTCATTCCCCCTTCAGTGTTTGGTCAGCTTTATTCTGCAGGGATAAAGTAGCCTTGAAAGCAGGTTAATTCCATGAATTCAATACATTTTAAGCTATGAACCTGGAATGTAGTAGTGAAGTCCAAACTCCTGATCTGCTGATTCCCTTACAAATTAGTGACTTAGAAAGTACTGAAGTCATTGGATAAGCTTAATGGGCACAAAACTAATATTTTTAAAGAAGAGGTATATAATGTTAGCTGTTTTTTTTATTCTCAGCACATAACTCCTTTATTGGTTAACAATATAGGATGTTGTCCTGGAGTCCTTTCCTGTTTGACAATACCAACATATGTAGGCTTGAGAAAGAAGATCAGCTCCAAAATGCATTGCCATTGCAACAATCTCTACTCCCCAGCTACCCAGAAGAAGCTTCCTGGACCTTTCCACAGAGTGCATGCTGCCACTACCATCCAGGAGTTCTCCTCACCGCTGACAGCTCTCCCCGCTCAGATACCAGTGGCTCCTCTGCCACAGCATTTTCTGCACAAAGCAATATATGGGCTGGATCCCTTATCTCCACAATGCCCTATGAGTGACTACTTACAGTAACACTGTTTTTGCAATTATTTTTAAGCTAATCCTTGCACCAGGCACTGTGTGTTTTGCTGAGTGTGTAGCTGCAGGGATGTCCTGTTAAATTCTTTCTTGTGTATAAGAGCTGGTATCAGCAATTTTTTTCAGAGCTGATCACAAGAAACAGCTGTGTCTCATCAGTGCTTGTTAAAATGTAAACCAGTTGCAACTCTCTGATAAACTAATTACAACGCATATTTTTTTAACACAGGTATTACTTTAAGTGGTATTAAACCCAGAAACCTAAAATGTAATATGTCAGCTTACCAGATGTGGTGGCTGCATTAGTTTTCTTTTCTTTTTAAGGTGTTACTTTCACTTGGTGATCTAGTCTCTAACATTCTTTCTGTCTTATGGTGTCTGTATTCTGGATGATGTAGTAAAGCAGGCGCCTTTGGACAGAGTCTTCAGTTTAGAGAGAGGCTAATGTTAAGTCGGCCACAGATTGCAGGAAAAAACATTGCTTGTTTCCCCAACAAAACTGACTGCATTCTTTCCACTGATCCATTGTGTTCTCCCGATGGGAAGGCTGGGGGACTCATCCCCACCTGGAGACCATAGTGATGACTGCTAGTGGCTATAATAGCCGCTAGCAATAATTTAAAATCCGACAGGCTGGTTGTACCCAAATTGATTGATTGATCAACTTGGGTACATTCAGCTAGCCCATACACGGTTCAAATCTCAACTGGCCCCTGCTGAACCAGCCAAGATTCAAACCGTCTATGGACGACTTTAGACTGATTAAGATGGATGCAACTTACAAATTGAAGCTGAACTCCAGCTAACATTTAATTAGCAGTTACAGCAACATATTTTTTTTTTCCTTTTGATATAAAGGTTTTACATAAATTAATAAAACCATAAAAGACCATTGTAAGCACCCCTGTCAGTGGTAAAGGTTTTATCTCAACCCTCTAACTACTACTTTGTCTGGCCAGCTTGGTCTGTTAAAGCAGTGTTTCTCAACCTTTTTTCAGTCAAGACACCCTTTAAAATTATAGACAGTCCTGAGGCACCTTTAAAATTATGGACAGTCTTGAGGTACCCCACTCTAAAATGGATGCCTCTAGACTGTCCATAATTTTAAATGGACACCCCATTCTAAAATGTGTAAAACTATTCTAACAGTTTTACATAATGCAGCAACATCCACACATGTAGGACACCCAACATTAGAGGTGATTTATTCTTCCAAACCAAATACACTTTTGTACACTGGTACTGAGTAGTATTCCAGTGTTTCTCTTTTCCCTCAGTTTTTATCCATCACTGAGCTAATGTTACCATAGCACTGATGGAGAGGGGCAGGGGAGGGTCAAACTAGGGTGCTGTGCAGGCAGCTGACATCCTTATCAACTGATGATGTTATTGGTTTTCATGACACAGAAGGCTAGAAGGTCATAATGGTGGCTTTGTGTAACTAAAAGACAGGCTTGTTCCACCCGCTGGCCTGTGTACAAGTTTTGGGCAATTTTTAGACATTTTGCCAAGGCACCCCTGAAGAAACCTCAAGGCACCCTGGTTCAGAAAGGCTGTGATAAAGTAAGTTGAAACATTACAGACATATAGACTGCTGGATCACCAGGTGAAAATGAAGGAAAAAAAGTCTATAAAGGGAAAATTAATGCAGCTACCACATCTTAACATTGATGAGCTGCAGTCTAATAAACATTTGTTTTTGGGTTTAATACCCCTTTGAGAAACCCTGTTGTTTTTTTAAACAATGGTAAATTCCATTTCAACCTTTATAAACTCCTCAGTACCCTTAACTAACCCCTATTAACTTCTTCATCACGCTGCTCAGTTTTGTTTTACGTTTCCTACTTTAACATTCAAACTGTGTGTGTTTCTTAAACCTTTTTTTGTTAGTTTTTTGTAGCATAAACTTAAAAAGGGAGTGGTGGAGGATTGAAAGAAAGGCAAGTATATGCTGGAATGCTGTGAAGGATTAAAGAAAACCTGCTGTTTAGCTCTGTATGGGCAATCACCCAGATTTGCTTTAACCTCATTTGTAATTTTCACCATGCTTTTGTATTAGAAATATTACTTTGGTGTTAAGATTGATGAGACAAATCACAGGATACTGTTATCACTTTATATCTATAGCATCACGTGTTTTAAAATTATTACTGGAAAAAAGAGCAACATATACAGAAAATTTGAAAAAAAATCTCTTAGAAGACAGTATTACCAAATAAATCATTGTTTATCCCAGAACATTTTGGTTGCCTTGCTTCTGTATAATTAATAATCATATTACTGCTGAAATAATAACCCGATAGTTGAAATTTAAAAATGGCTCAGTCCTTAACTGGTTAAAGACTGTTGAGGTAAACTCAGGTAATCTTTAATTTAGTCTACTGTACTCTATTAGGTTAGACCCGTTCCACAGATTTATAGTGAGTAAAAGTGAAACATGGTCATAGTGCAGAAGATTATATATAAAATCTACATCAGTGGCCTGACAGCATGTTGTGATTTACTAGCATCTGTGACTTAACCTGAACCTGACATGGCCTGAAAAATGCCTATGGTAACAACATTGCTGAAATGCCTGCACGCACCTTGGATAGCCCTCAGAAAACTCTTTTTGAACTCCTTGGATTGATTAAACTCAGGTTGTACAGAGGACCTGGAAGGGGCATGGTATCCAGGGGTACTGGTGGCCCTGGGAAGGGCATATTGGCTTGAGTCATTTGTATCCTTGATCCAAATTTGGTGGGCAGAACTTTTAGCTCTATTTTTTATTTATTTTGAATGATGTTCAGTTTGGTGATTTTTAAATCCAGGCTGTTTCCTGTGCATTTCACCTGTTGAGTATTTTGTCATTAAGATAATCAACTGATTCATGGGCTTGGCCTGCCTCTCTACCACCTTTATATATATATATATGGTTTTCATTTCTCATGTTCCATGGTGCATTATGGGTTATGACTAAGGATTTTTAGCCGAAACGCATCAACTTATTGTATTTTTTATGTCATTTTTTGTGGTTGTTATAACAAAGAGGAAGATTTTAGCGCAGTGGCAGTCGTGCAGATCATTTTTCCTATTCATTACTAACTCTGCCTGACATGGTGGACAAAGCTAGTTCTGGGTCTTGATTTGCTTTGCCTATTAGAGATACAGTATGATTATACATGTTTCTGTTCCAAAATCTACTGTCTTCCTCATGCTTTGCTATTTTTATATACCTCAAGCCCCTCTCATGTCTTCCACAGTTGATAAGTAGCATGCTACTATACTGGCAGCTAAATTAAAGATTTTTGCATGACTAATATGGATTTTTTCTGTATAGATGAAGACGATTCAGATAATTTGGTGTTCAGTATCACTTGTGCACACCTAAGTGAAAAAATAATGATCATGAGAAAAATATAAGTGATCTTATTCTGTAACAGTTCTGATCAGACCACTCACTTAACAGATGTTGGTAAATTAGGCATGATGTGAGAGAGTACAGGAAAGTAAATAATCTATCCAGTATCTTCCACCCAGTCTCTTATTCAAAGGTTTTGAACTGAATATGTAAACATATAACCATTTCCTTCTATGTCCTTAAAAATAAGGGGTTGATCCCTCACTTTAGAAATCACGAATAACAACCATGAGATCATAGGAAGAACTCATACTGCTTCTCCCATGTTATATACTAGTTGTCTGGTTATATTACACAGCTGCGCACAGGGCGGTTTTTAAAGAGGGGCAAAAGGGGCAGCTGCCCTGGGCTCAGTCATTGTTGCGGGGCCCAAAACAGCTGCCCCATACTTGCCAACTGTCCCGGTTTACATTCCCTTGTCCCTTGAAGTCTTGGTCCTGTGGTGTGTCTGGATATCTCAGTGTGAAATGCTGTAACTTATGCTGCCCAGCTCTGAACTATTGTCATGTATACAGATGACTCACATGTGCACACCATGTCAGCATTCACTTGTAAATAAATGTAAATAGAGATGGCAATATCGCATTCATATGTAAATAGAGCCGGAAATGTGACATTAATATGTAAATAGCGGTGGCATTCAAATGTATATTATGCCCCCTTGAGGTTCAAGCCACCATCACCTCTGCTGAATGCTGCCTACTGGGAAGGTAAACAGGGGCATACTTGAAAGTCTTGCCTGTAACTGCGGTCACTGAGCCTACCATCAGCCTGTTCTGCAACTGTAATCAAAGTGGAAGGGGGGGGGGGTTGCAGAGGTAGGCAGAAAAGGAATGACAGTTCAGGGTGCACACGTGAGCAACAATGGGATGTACAGAGGTAAGGCAGGTGGGTGCAAAGATGAGCAGAGGAGGCATGTACTGTAGAGCTAAGGTGGGGGAGAGGTTGGAGTGGAGAGGATTGGGGAGATTTGGGGTGCAGAAGTTAGCAAGGAAATTTAGGATGCAAACGTGTACTGAAGGGGTGGATAAAGATGTATGTCACATGTTGAGCAGTTTATTCATTTCAATGTGCTTCTCTCTGTGCTAGAAACATGGAAACTAAGTCCCTGACCCTTTTTTGGTATCACACCAAGCCACATAGTGCCACAGCACTGTGAATTTTGGTGTATGTGAAAACACGTCAGAAGATTTGTGAGGGTGCCATTAACAATTAATGGCACTGCTGTGTATCTGCTAAAGGGCAGCACATTTCTGTGAAAGCAATTTTACATGTATTCCTGACATGCACAAATGTTAACATAGGCTAAATGTCTCAATTACATTGGTGGTCAGTGTATATCTTCTCATTACATTGGAGCATGGTGTAAAATCCATTCATTCACACTAGTGGTCAGTGTGAATACCCCCTTACATTATTGGTCACTGGGAAAGCTCCTATTACATTAGTGGTCAGTGTAAATCTGTAATAATGTGCTGTAACCTCTAGCAATTGATAAGTAAGTAGTAATGATGTACAGTAATCAATACAAACCAATCAGTGAGCAGTAATAATTTGCAGTAACCTCTAGCAACCAATCAGTGAGTGATAATGATGTGCAGTAACCTCTAGCAACCAATCAGTGAGTGATAATGATGTGCAGTAACCTCTAGCAACCAATCAGTGAGCAATAATAATGTGCAGTTACCTTTAGCAACCAATTAGTGAGCGGTAAGGATGTGCAGTAATCTCTAGCAGCCAATCAGTGAGTGGTATTGATGTGCATTATCCTCTAACAACCAATCAGTGAGCGGTAAGGATGTGCAGTAACTGGTAGCAAACAATTAGCAAGCAAAAATCTTGTGCTGTAACCTCTAGGAACTAATCAGTGAGCCGTAATGTGTACTTTAACCTCTAGCAACCAGTCAGTGAGAGGAAAGAATATGCTGTAAACTCTGGCAACCAATTGCAATCGCTGCCTGATCTGTTGCTGTAAACTCATTTTGAGTCTAGCTGCTATTTATTATATGTCTCTGGACATAGATGGAGGGTGAAATTCCATGGGAGGGCCCAACAAAATGTTTGCCCAGGGTCCAATCAATATTAAAGATGTCCCTGGCTGCGCAGAAAACGACATATCTCTTTTCTTGATACTAGAGGACTGAGAAAGATCTAACTATACAACATTCTGTTAAATAGTGTAGTCCTCCTGATTAATATCCGAGGCAGGGACGTGGTGATATTAAATCTAGGAGCTTTCTGGAACACTAACGATCTACTATTGTACACTTGGAGATTCATGCCTGTTGTATCTGGAAACATGTGAGTGCAAAAGCAGTGTGTCTGCTTTTACTAATAAACCGAATTACACTATTTTGGATGCCTCTCTCCATTCCTTACATGTATATATCTATCAGCGCTACATTTGAATCACTGGGAATGACAAGCAACATTTAATCAGGAGAACTACAAGCTCCAGCATGACTTTCTACATTTGAATCACTGGGAATGTCAAGCAACATTTAATCAGGAGGACTACGAGCTCCAGCATGACTTCCTACAGTGGGAATCAAAAGTTTGGGCACCCCAGCTAAACATTTGTATTAATGTGCATAAAGAAGCCAAGTAAAGATGGAAAAATCTCCAAAAGGCATCAAATTACAGATTAGACATTCTTATAATATGTCAACAAAAGTTAGATTTTATTTCCATCATTTACACTTTCAAAATAACTGAAAACAAAAAAATGGCGTCTGCAGAAGTTTGGGCACCCTGCAGAGTTAATATCTTGTACTGCCCCCTTTGGCAAGTATCACAGCTTGTAAACGCTTTTTGTAGCCAGCCAAGAGTCTTTCAATTCTTGTTTGAGGTATCTTTGCCCATTCTTCCTTACAAAAGTCTTCCAGTTCTTTGAGATTTCTGGGCTGTCTGTCACGCACTGCTCTTTTAAGGTCTATCCATAGATTTTCAAATTATGTTGAGGTCAGGAGATTGTGAAGGCCATGGCAAAACCTTCAGTTTACGCCTCTTGATGTAATCCCCCGTGGATTTCGAGGTGTGTTTAGGATCATTATCCATTGGTAGAAGCCATCCTCTCTTTAACTTCAGCTTTTTCACAGATGGCATCAAGTTACCATCCAAAATTTGCTGAAATTTTATTGAATCCATTTTTCCTTCTACTCGTGAGATGTTCCCTGTGCCACTGGCTGCAACACAACCCCAAAGCATAATTTGATCCAACACCATGCTTAACAGTTGGACAGAGGTTCTTTTCATTAAATTCTGTGCCCCTTCTTCTCCAAATGTACCTTTGCTCATTCCGGCCAAAAAGTTCAATTTTAACCTCATCGGTCCACAGAACTTGTTTCCAAAATGCATCAGGCTTGTCTATATGTTCATTTGCAAAGTTCAAATGATGATTTTTGTGGTGAGGACGTAGAAGAGGTTTTCTTCTGATGACTCTTCCATGAAGACCATATTTGTACAAGTATCTCTTTATAGTGGAATAGTGTACCACAACTCCAGTGTCTGCCAGATCTTTCTGGAGGGATCGTGCAGTCAAACGTGGGTTTTGAATTGTTTTTCTCACAATCCTGCGAACTGTTCTGTCTGATATTTTTCTTGGTCTTCCAGATCTTGCTTTAACTTCCACTGTTCCTGATGACTGCCATTTCTTAATTACATTCTGAACAGAGGATATTGACATCTGAAAACGCTTTGCTATCTTCTTATAGCCTTTTCCAGCTTTGTGAGCGTCAACTATTTTCAGTTTCAGTTTTCTAGACAAATGCTTAGAAGAACCCATGGTGCTGATTGTTGGGGCAAGGTCAGATGAGTCTGGGCATTTAAAACCTTTGAGATTGACATCACCTGGTCTTCCCAGATGATGATTGAGAACAATCCATGACACTGGCAGGTCTCAACTTTGCAAAGGGGGCAGTGCATGCTATAAATTCTGCAGGGTGCCCAAACTTTTCCAGATGCCATTTTTTTGTTTTCTGTTATTATGAAAGTGTAAATGATGGAAATAAAATCTAACTTTTGTTGACATATTATAAGAATGTCTAATCTGTA
The DNA here is from genome assembly GCF_062004578.1 of Staurois parvus. NCBI lineage: Eukaryota > Metazoa > Chordata > Amphibia > Anura > Ranidae > Staurois > Staurois parvus. The sequence goes on from NW_028318272.1 coordinate 1,688,436, forward strand.
ATTTGATGCCTTTTGGAGATTTTTCCATCTTTCCTTGGCTTCTTTATGCACATTAATACAAATTTTTAGCTGGGGTGCCCAAACTTTCGATCCCCACTGTATGTCCCACCAAAGCATGAAAGACTGTTATTTCACCATAAGAGTTCATTAAAGTTGGTGAGTGAGGGGGCAGACAGGTGGGGAGCACAGAGCACTTATCACCTTCTGGGTGGGAAAGGGATTTTTGTTCACTTGATTTCACATTTAGGACTTGATTTCACAATTTATTGTTATGTGTTTATTATTTAAGCATGCTTTTCCTGTCATATAACATACATCGAGGCAGCGCTCCTGCTATTTTGAGTACTATGTTGATAAGGTTGTACCGTTTATAGGAGCAGCAGCCCAGATTTTGTTTAATATTGAGTGTGCACTATTGATTGGTGTGTCCTAAGCGCAGGTGATCATTATCTGTCATTAAAAGAAAACTACTTTAATCGTGTTCAACCATATTTTTCTTAATTTATTGTGAGCATGACCTTTCAGCTGCATCAAGAGGCCGAGGTCACCAAGATTGCGAATTGTAGGCCAGCCAACTGTCTAGTCTCTCATCCTATCTCCCATCTTTTGGACCCTTAACCCTTTAATCACCTTACCAAAGGTACTTTTTAAAATCTTTTTTTTATCCTGATCGTTTTTTTTAAAGATTCAAAATGACAGTGATGAATTTCAGTGAATCACGATGGGTAGAAAGCATTTGATCCTCTCTATTTATCTTGGAAGGTTATAATCAGAAGCTACAACAGAAGGAAAATAGGTGCTGTGAGGTTGCTTTGCTCGTGACCTTGAAATAAGTTAGAATGTATTTTGCACACCCACTTATGTCCTTATGTATGCATGCTTAGGACAAAGCCAGTCATTCTTTGATATGCCTTTTGTTTATTAATGTCCTTGAAATGAACTCTGTGAAGATGAATGTCTGTTTCTCTGTGTGTTACATCTACTACTTTGTTTCCTAAGAAGAGTGCTTGCTAGAAGCAATAAGTGACCAGGGTTTCTTCATTCACATGTCCTTGGTAATAAAATGTCAACAGCAACATTGTGATTATGTCTGATATATAATCCCATATGTATGTATATAATGCCATATGTATGTATGTTAATATTGCAGGTTGTTTTTTCTACAGATTTTTGTCTATTTATATATTTCACATATAATATCTCCTACAATTGCTATTGCATGAGAAATATTTTTCCTTTTTATTAATACTATACATTATAATGAAGCACATCTAAACACAGATTAAAATAAAAAGGTATGGTATATGTAATGTATGTATTATTTATTGTAAATGTTACCATATAAATTGAAGAGAGATTTCATTTGACACATAGATCATACAGTTACCAATATAAAGGGTAAATATCAGTGAATGGTATCTACCAGTCAAACATTTATCAGTTTTTTTTCTTTTCAGTTATACATCCAAATATCGCAAAGCATCAGCTTACTACCTCAGACCCATCTCCCTGCTCCCGTTCACATCCAAACTCCTCGAGCGCTTAGTCGACACTCACCTAAGCTCTCACCTCAACGACAACAACCTCCTCGATCCGCTACAGTCTGGCTTCTGCCCCCTACACTCCACCGAAACTGCCTTACTCAAACTCTCCAACGACCTTCGAACCGCCAAAGCTAATGGCCACTACTCAGTGCTCCTACTCCTTGACCTCTCCGCGGCCTTCGACACAGTCGACCACCCCCTCCTCCTCAAAAATTACACTCCCTCGGCCTCTTATATTCCGCTCTCTCCTGACTCTCGTCCTACCTATCCCAACGCTCTTTCAGCATTACCTATAACGCTACCACCTCCCCCTCACTCCCCCTATCTGTTGGGGTCCCTCAAGGCTCCGTCCTCGGGTCCCTTCTCTTCTCCATCTACACCTCCTCCCTTGCCAAACTCATACACTCTCACGGCTTCAACTACCACCTCTATGCCAACGACACACAAATCCATCTCTCAACCCCTCGCCTCACCCCCTCAGTCTCTGCCCGAATCACAAACCTACTGAACGACATATCAGACTGGATGTTGCTCCACTTCATTAAACTGAACCTCTCCAAAACCGAGCTCCTAGTCTTCCCCCCAGCCCACACACCACCCCCATTGACTTCTCCATCACATCCAACAATGCCACTATCAGGCTCGCCCCGCAGGCCAGAGTACTTGGTGTCATTCTGGACTCCAACTTATCCTTCCAGCCCCAAGTCAAATCATTAACAAACTCATGCAGACTCCATCTCCGCAACATCGCCAAAATCTGCACGTTCCTAACCCCAGAAACCACTAAACAGCTCATCCACTCCCTCATCATATCACGACTCGATTACTGCAACTCCCTCCTCACTGGCCTGCCTCGCCACGGGCTATCCCCACTTCAGTTGATCCTGAAGCCAGACTCATTCACCTTACCAACCGCTCCATTTCCGCCACCCCCCTCTGCCAATCCCTCCACTGGCATCCAATTGTGCAACGGATCAAATTCAAAATTCTAACACTGACGTACAAAGCTGTCCACCATACTGCCCCAAATTACATCACCAACCTAATATCCAAGTACCATCCAACACGCACACTCCGCTCCTCACAAGACCTCCTTCTCTCTAGTTCCCTGGTCTCCTCCTCCCATGCCCGCCTCCAGGATTTCTCCAGGGTGTCACCCATCCTCTGGAACTCCCTGCCCCAACCCATCAGACTATCACCTACTCTCCTCTCCTTTAGGCATACCCTGAAAACCCACCTCTTCAGGGAAGCCTACCCCACCCCCTGCTAATTTGCCGACCTCCTCCACTCTTCTTACCACTCCATCCCCCACAGCTATCTCCTCCTGTACCAATATCCCCTCCCTCCTAGATTGTAAGCTCGAAAGAGCAGGGCCCTTGAACCCCTCGTGTATCGCACTGTATTTTAGTGTCGCATGTTCTGTCCCCCTTTGTAATGTACAGCGCTGAGTGAACTGTTGGCGCTTTATAAATACTGTATAATAATACTATGTTAACTCTTATATACTGTCATATACACACTACAGTACAGTGGGTGTGGCCACAAGGTTTAAACACTTTGAGCACAAGTAAAGTTGCCCATGGACAGATGAAAATGCGGCTGGATCAGCAGGTTTTGGCAAAAATTTTATCCATCTATGGCTGTTCGCACTTGACTTCTGTCAAATGGGACTGTTGGAAAACTTGTGTCAAGCAACTGCAGCTGCAGCACTGTATAGTTTATTCTGACAACGGAGGTGTCCCCACTATCAGAATACAATGACACAGATGGGAAGATTCCTCATTCCATCTCATATGTATATATGGGGAAATCCATTTTTTTTACTAGCCCACTAGCTAGTTGGAAAAAAAAGAACAGTCTAGGGCTAACCATAGACTGGACATAGATCAGTTTTTTCAATAGCCAGCGGACTGATTTAAAAACTGAATGGATTCCCCCATCCACACCATCGTGGTGGATGGAGGAATCCTCCCTATTGTGCTATTTTCTTCTGACAGTGGGAACTCCTCTGCTGTCAGCATACACCGATCAGTGCTGCAGCTGATTGACTGCAGCACTGATTGAAGGAAAATTTTGTAACAACTCCGTTTGAAAAAATTTGATCATTACATCTACTTCTCAGGAATGGGACCACCATAGATGGATCGAAATCTGGCTGGTCCCTGAGAGAGAGAAAATTTCAATCCATCTATGGCCAGATTTAGAAACCTAAGGCTAGAGTGCATTAACACCTCAAAACAACCCCAACACTCTGGAATACACATCCTTCCACAGCCTGACAATTACAGGTATAACTGTAGGATACCCTAGTTAAATCTAGCACCTCTGTAAAAACAGCATCTTGCTCTCCTATAGTCTAGAGGTTAACAACAGAGCATCAAGTTAACCCCAGAAACCCAGAAAGTCAGAACATATACTAAAACAAGGTTGAGTTTATGCTCATCCAAAGATCATCTATTCTATTCCAAATGTATTTAAATTTAAGTTTCCAGATACAATAGAAAACAGTTTTCACTAAAGAGCAAAAATATTGCAAAATGAGCATGTTGTAAACATGTAAAACAGAACATTAAAAGGAGACAGTAGAGGCGCATGCGCAGAGCTATCCGGGATGGCCGCCTAAGCTGAGAGCTCCATCCCAAGCCAGCCAACTGTACCCAGCCACAGTACCCACAGCTGGGGCGGGATATTAAGCTACTTAAATGATGGCTTGACAAGGGGCTATATTGGATTGGGCAGTTTTATACTCATAGAGGGCCTTTTACGCTACACCATTGTGTTGAGGTTTTAGAAATGCCCCAAACGGAACGGTTCAGTTTTTTCCAGATCTCACATTTTTTGCAGGGGGTATCTTTCTCACATATAAACTGCTACTGGCTTCTCCTTCCAAGTTTTCTTATATGTCTGACTGGGAAGAGGATCCTGGGGACGAGGTTGAGACTGAAGTCTGACACAAGCATTTTCTGAGACCCTAATCTGGTATTTTGAATGTAACTTTAATAGAAACTAACATTAAATTATTTACCCTATGGTACTTGGTTGCAGTACGATTAGCTAAAATGTATCCATCAGTTTCTCCCCTTTGTTTCAGGGGATGTGACATGAATGGATCCATGTTTCATATATGGTGGGAATGTCCATGTCTGAGAGGCGTTTCGAATGCTGTCTTTGCTATGTTGCCTAAAGTTAAGGGGTTGCCCATTCCTCAGACCCCTTCTGCGGCTCTACTTAATGTATCAGTGAAGGATGCTCCTCAACATTTACAATGCTTGATTTTATTTGTTCTCTTGGGGGCAAAGAGGACCATGGCTAGAGCTTGGAAGCATACTTCAGTCTCTTTGACTCAGGCGAAGAAGAAAATCACCTGGATTATGCTGCAGGAGAACGCTGTTAGCATACTTCACGATACAGTGGCTAGATCTGAAAGTACGTGGGAACCCTGGGCTGAATATATGAATGTTGCTTTGTGATTGCTCAGTGGAGATGGGGGGTATGTGCCACCTTAACATCTTGCTCCAGACCTGTCTTTCTGACTCCTTTTCCTTTCTCTTTCTAAGGCGGACACCTGAGGTATCTGATACTGGCTGCTCCTTTTCTGGGAGATAACTGTGCGGTACATGGAGGATGATGAATATCGCCCTTCCTAGGATTTATTTGAGCTTATCTGGTATTGCTGGAAACTATCGGATTATGTGATCATTTGCATATAGCTCATTATATTGATAAAATGTTGAGTCATGCTGCAGCTTTATCATATTAATAAGTGTTTGTTAACTTTGATTAATCATTCAGTCATTGGGACGTGCAAAAATTTTCCTTACATGGGTCTTAGAACTCTTTATTTACAACCCGCATGCTGATTTCATGTGATTTCTTGACACATGACCCCACCCTGATGTCACTGCCCAGACGTAGAGTGGCCACTCCGCTTCCCATGTTTTACAGTGGTGGGGCTTGGGCCCAGTTGGCCCTTTGATGTTAAGTTTCTATGTCCTCTCAGGAAAGGCAGCTAGCCTACCTGACCATGGTCTATTATGTTTTTCTGATAACTTTTTTACATGATGGTAGTCATACACAATTTTGTGGACATCCCGGCCTCAACTTTGGGACTGGGTTGTCTCATAAAATGATACTGACAGATTTTTTCTTACACAATGCAGACCTAGATGTTCTACTGATTAGTCAATCTTTTTTTGATAATTTTCAGATGGTTATAATTATGCTGACTTATACAATTTTTTTTGCCATGGGGGTTCACTGTATCTCACATAATGTCCAGGGTTTTAATTCCCCAACAAGCATAATCCAGTATAGATACCTAGATGCAAAGATTGTTTTGTTACAGGAAACCCATTTCACAGCTGTTAAACACCCCACTTATTTCCACAGATCCTACAAGCAGGGGTTTTACACCTTACACTCTACTAAAAGTAGAGCTGTAGCAATTTTTCTCCACAACTCGTTCCCCTTTAATGTTCAAGCAGATTTATCATTCTGAAAGGTACCCTTTCGGGTCATGCACTCACGATCGCCAATGTTTATGCACCTAATGTGGTGCAAGCATCCTTTTTTTCACACTTTTTTACAGTTTTGGATAAATTCTTATCCCCCCATTTATTGGTGGGAGGGGACTTTAATTTGGTAGCTAACCCCCTTCTAGACAGAAGTTCATCCTTATCTTCCTCCCCGGCCTTTCCAAAATCCTTCACTAAAATAACTAGAAACTTTCCAATTGATAGATTTCTGGAGTGCACATAATGTGGGAGTGAGGGACTATTCATTTTACTCCCACCCACATAACTCTTATGCTAGGCTGGATTATATTTATTGCTCCTCCATACTGCTGGCTAACTCCAGGAAGGCAGGTATACATATATGCTCTTGGTCGGATCATAACATCGTAGCACTCTCTATCACTTTCATAGGTCTAGCACCTACCCCCTACTCCTGGAGATTAAACGGTTTTATGCTTACAGATGTTAACTCCCATCAGGAAGTAGTTACTTCAATCCAAGAATACTTTCAGCTGAAAGTCACCCCTGATATTTCCCCGGCTACTCTGTGGGTGACCCATAAGGTAGTCCTTCGAGGCTACCTTATATCCATGGCATCATCTAGAAACAGGGAGCGTTGGAAGCAAATTCAGCAACTTACCCAGGAATTAGAAATGCACTATAGATCTCATGTTGGCAATCCTTCTCTCCTTAACAAAAAGCTGATATCGCAAAAGAGGCTAGAACTGAATACTTTACTATCCCAGAGAACTGAAAAAGATTTACGATGATCTAAGGCCTCTTTTTTATTACATAGTAACTCAGCATCTACTATGTTTGCACGAAAACTAAACCATTCTATACGGCCCCCACATATATATAGGTTGCGTACTAAGAATGGTTCTATTTCCTCTTTACCTCATGAAGTATTGGGTATTTTTAACAATTTTATTCTACCCTATTAGCTCCTCCAAAAATGACCTCCACCCCTCCAGATGGCTCATGGCTCAATTCTCTGCCTCTCCCTGCTCTCACACCTTCTCAGATAAGCTCCCTTAATGCCCCGTTTACCCTGGAGGAAATAACCTGCGCGATTAGTACACTGCAAATTTCCACAGCACCGGACCCAGATGAGTTTACAGCTAGTTATTATAAACATTTTGCCCCTGTGTTAGCTCCCAATTTGCTGTCATTGTTCAATAATACTTTGCAGGGTGGAAAACTCCCTGAGGAGATGCTGTTTGCTAACATGTCCCTACTACCTAAACCACTAAAAGATCATAATCTAAATCAAAACTATAGACCTATCTCTGTGATATATAATGACCTTAAAATATATAGTCGTATTTTAGCAAACAGACTGGCCCCTGTGATTTCCTCTTTGGTCTCACTGGACCAATCGAGTTTTATTCCAGATAGACTTATCACAGTTAATATACGTCTCACACTAAATGTTATTCAAGATGCTAACTTACATTCTAAAGAAGTGTTGTTACTAAGCCTGGACATGAATAAAGCCTTCAATAGTGTCCTCTGGCCCTATATGTTCTCAATGTTGCAGAAGATGGGTTTGCATGACCAATTTCTGTCCGGGGTACATGCTTTGTATGCAATTTGGAATTTTTTGCTATTAGAACACACCCAAACATCTCGGGGTATCCCCTCTTTGTAACGCATTTTAAATTATGTATGTATGCAGATGATGTCATGCTTTTCCTTACTAACCCATTAGTATCTCTGCCGAATTTATGTACATTATTGAATGAGTTTGCATCGATATCAAGCCTCACTGTAAATTTTACCAAATCAGTAATTATGCCTATTAATGTTACTGGTTCCCTAGGCGAATCTCTCCGCAGCTCTTTCCCATTTCGTTGGGCCACAGATCGGATCTCCTATCTGGGTGTGTATCTTACTCCCGGCTATTCGAGATTATTTGCAGTTAATTACCCACCATGTGTGTCACGCCTCTCTACTTTGATAAAGATCTGGCATGGATACCCTATCTCATTTTTATGGCAGTAAAGATGAATGTTTTGCCAAAATTATTGTACATGTTTCGAACTCTCCCAATCTCGGTCTCGAAAACTTTTCTAGATCAGTTTCAACGTGTGATTAATAATAATTTTCTTGGTGTACCAAACGTCCTCATTTCATTTCCTCAATCCTTTACCAGTTGCAAATGATGGGAGGCCTTGGTCTTCCCAATTTCTGACACTATTACCTGTCGGCCCCCTTCGCACAACTATCACAATGGGCGACTATTAACTCCCAAATCCCTTGGATCAGATTTGAATCTCAATCTATACGTCAGTTCTATTTACCTGGTATTTTATGGACAAAAATTCCCCCTGGCATGTTGATGTCCCATAATTCTATTGTTACCCACTCACTGATACTTTGGTCCCCTTATAAATTTAAATTAAATCTTATATCTTCTGTTCCACCGGGTTCATAAATTTTTGGAGACCCGAGATTCACTATAGCATTCTCGTCTCTGCAGGTGTTTCGTTGGTGGTATGATCATTCCTTTATCAGATTATCTGATTTTCAAAGAGGAGGGTCTTATATCACTTTTGAGATGCTGCGCACACTTTTTGATATCCCGCACTGGGAATACAATCGTTATAGGCAAATTAGACATTGTTTTCATACACATTTTGATTTGACACTGATTACTTTTTTCGAATGTACTAGCCATGACTCTCCTAGGAGCAGGGGTCTTATTTCAGACTTGTATTGTCTTTTTTCGGTAACTATCTATTCCTCACCCCCCCCTATATAGACAGAAATGGGAGGTGGATAGTGGTGTCACTTTTTCTGAAGAGGATTGGGACTCCATGGTGGTTAGTATACGTAAGAGCTCTATTTCTCTTTCTGTTCGGGAGACGGCCCTCACAGTACTAACCCACTGGTAATATACCCCTTCTAGGCTGAGTGTCATGTTTCCGGGGACATCCCTTCTGTGCTTCTGAGGTTGTGGCCTAGCTGGTACCTTGGTGCACACATTTGGGCTTGCGTGGCGCAGGGTCTCTGAAGTTGCCTCTGCTGTGGCAGGTGCACCTGTGCATCTGTCTATGCAGTCTTGTCTGTTGGAGCTCGCATCGCGGGAATACGGACAGGGGCTATGAGGCTAATCCATACCATCTGTGTTTCTGTCCTGTGGGCTATTGCCCTGCACTGGAGGTCGCCCACTGTGCCATTGCCCTCGGTTTTGTGGAGAGTCGATGCAGTGATGCTCATGGAGAGAATTCATTATATGTTACTGGATGGGATGTAGTTATTTGACAGAAAGTGGGATGTTTGGAAAACCCATAGACATTTACTATCTGAATAATTAATATTTATGATTCAATTGATCGTGTTTTTCTGTTGGTGCCATTATTGTTCTGCCTACCCTCGTACCTGTCTTGCTCATGCACTTAATTTTTATGCCTTACATGATTGTACCTTTTTGGAATGTATATTACAGATGTGCCTTGTTTCTGTTTTATATGTTACTTGATGCTGTAATGTTGTCTATGCGGCCTATTTCATAAAAACTAATAAAATTGTTTGTAAACAAAAAAAAGAAAGTAAAAGGAGACAGTACAGGAAAAATATACAGCACTAAAATGCATACAATTCATAATGAAAATTAGAAAATGCAGTGCTACAATAATATCTCCCAGACTGTTATAAAATAAAACATAAACATTAATAAGGATATAATACTCATGCTCTGCCGCAAATAAATGATAAGCACCTAAATGTGTTCCCACATCAGCTCAGCCAGGTGTTTATTATAGAAAATATAGATAAACATGCGCTCAATATTTATCCCATTGGATCCTCTGCTTCCACAGGTCTCTCCAGGCACTCTCAGAAACAATCCTTTACATCCCCACTCTGATGGATAGGCGCTCAAAAGATAAGGAACAAGAAACACCTCATAGTGTAGTAAGGCCTATATTTTCTATGGGTCAGCTGTTAAGGTGAGCTTGCATGCATGAAGGTGGAGGAGCACAACAGATTTGCACACCTATTGAAGTCGCCGGTGCATTACTTTAAAAGTTGGAAGGAAGAGACTGTTATATTACTTTTGGACTGCATTTTGCACTTTATTAAGTGCTATCTATCATTCACCAGTTACAATATCTTTTTATTGTATATATTCAATAGAGCTGCATATCATTTTTTTTTTATTATGTACTTTTTGTGAATATCTAGCCCCAGTGAACATTTACTTGATTCATCACATATTTATTCCATTGGCGGGCTGATTGTTCAGCTGTACATTTATTTTACAATCATAATCTTAATACTGTTTCTGTTGGTTTTCACACTTTATGCTTCAGTTCAGCCGGGTGTTTATTACAGCTCAGCCAGATGTTTACTGCTATTGTGATGGTGTTTTATTTCTGATACATGTTTCACATGTTTTACTGTTCTTGTTGTTATTCACACTTTATTCTTCAGCTCAGCCCAGTGTTTATTATAGGTTGGCGAGGTGTTTATTGCTACTTGATTATTCCATAACACCTCAGCATTGCCAAAGGCTGATCGCCTACATGACACACCGCATTGATGCAGTAATTCATGCAAAAGGAGCCCCAACCAAGCAATGAGTGCATACTATACTGTACATGGACATCATTTTTAGTAAGCCAACAGTTCTGCATTAAAAATCCTTTTTTTATTTGTCTTATGTAATATTCTAGATTTCTAAGATACTGAATTTTGGGTTTTCACTAGCTGTAAGCCATAATCATCAACATTAAAAGAAAGAAATGCTTGAAATGTATCACTCTGTGTGTAATGAATTGATATAATATATGAGTTTCACTTTTTGGATTGAATTACTGAAATAAATAAACTTTTTGATTATATTCTAATTTATTGAGAAGCACCTGTAAGCTTGTTTATCTCACCGGTATACCAGTTTTAGAGTTTTCAGCACATCTCCACCCCAGTCCTCAAGTCTTAAATAATTCACCTTCAAACAGATCTTATTTATAAGGGTCTACCAATGCTAATCAGAGAAACATAAAGAAACAGAGATTTAGACCTATGTTGGCCTTAAACCTATCCATGAATTTGCAATAGATGTCAGACCAAAAGTGTGTGTCTTTGGAGGAGTCTTTGGACCCTTTCACAATGACGGCCTGATCATGTCTGCCTGTCAGTTTATCAGGCGGACCCGATTGGACCATTCGTAGACCTCTATGGACTGGTGGGTGTCAGCGGACAAGTCAAGGCATCCGATCTAATCCTGTACACCAAAAACAGATGAATGGGGATCTGTTCCCCATCCATTGGGTGGATCAGATCAGATGACAGTTGGGTGGAAACGGACAAGTAGTTCGTTTCCATTTGACTGCACAATAGAAGTCAACGGGCTGTGTCTGTTTCCAAGCTACTGCAGCAGCGGAGCAGACACAGACATGTCATCCGCTTGCTCAGTGGGGATCAGCGGAGAGATCCCCCGCTGAGCAGACAGATCCACTGACGGGTCTGTCCCATCTGAAAGGGGCCTTTAGCTGTTCTACAGTCCTGATGCAAGGCAGCACTTAGAGATAAGCAAACAATACAAATATGCCCCATCTTCAATTTCCTGATCTACTTCTTTTGCATCAGAATTGCCTTTTTTAAAAAGACCCCTTCTCCTTCGCTTGGAACATCAGGCATATAAGTTGGTAAAAATATTTATTCACTGTGTATCTGACACTGTCTTTATCTTTCTCTTTTGAAATATTTTTTTTTTCAATTTCATGCCCCTTCTCCACCAGGTCAGCACATCGCACATATGAGCTTGGTTCTCAGGGTTACAACAAAAACAAATATTGGCTGACATTGCTACATTATATGACGAAAGCTTGTGGACATTTGAACATCACAACTACATAAGTTTATTAAACATTCAGTTCCAAAACCATGGGTGTTAAGAAGGACCTAGACTGTGGAAGCTGTGTCCAACAACAAAGACAAATGTAAGAAGAAAAAATTTAGTCTTTTGTTTTATTTCTTCTTCTACTATGAAAGGTATTTTTCTTGCTAAGGGCAGTTTTGATAAATGTCTAAAGGGTATGCAAACGGTATATTTTTCCTCCAAGCATGCAATGCCTTGAAACACATTTGTATTGTAAGCTAGAGATTATGCAAGGAGTTTCGAGACTTGAAAGCAGCTGTAATGAGACAACTTTAGCTGTCCAAATATACATTCTCCAAGGTAAAATATTTAGTGCTGAATGGAAACTTAGACCTCTAATAGGGACAAAGAACAATTCACAACAACTGCAGCAGAACGATTGACTTGGGAACCTGACTGCAATGATCTTAGATATTCTCAAGAAAAATATGAAGCTGTAGGCAATTAAACTAGCATGTATCAGGCAAACACTGAAATATAGATTTTATATAGAAAGGCCCTTTAATTTGTAGCTGTTAAAAAATCTCCTTTGTTCTTTTGTCCCCCTGATGATGTGGTTAGCCATAGTGCATTCTAAGTGCCGCTGAAATCATTTACTCTAATACTATAAGCACTTCATGGTTTTCCCAGGGTGATTTTATGTGGACAAAGATGATCTGAACAGACTGTTTATTTGCTAAATGTGCTGACCAAAAACATCTTAATAACCATTAGCCCATATCATAATTTGGAGATTATTAGCTATTTAAAATGTGCTTGTGTCAATACACAATGGAATACTATCACATTATTGAACTAATTTGAATTGAAGATGGGTACCTGGATTTGTTCTTTAATAACACATGCACTGCTAGACATTCTTTAAACTGCTGTATTAGCAATTAGACCTACAAAACCTTTTTCTTGGCAAATAAATTGTTCTCACATTAAAAGTTAACTAAGGTGACAAAAAGCTTAACTATTTTTCCAGTGTAATTGTATCTGATAAATGTAAATTTAGATATCAGTGTTAACATGTGTAAACTTTTTGCGCAAACTGACTCTTGTTTTCCTGTGCCTTCTTATACTGCTCTGTTTTAGACATCCAGTACCTTTAAAAAAGAAGTATGGGCTTTGTAAATAAAAATTATATTCACATACTTGAATTGGTGCTGCAACTGCCCCCCTCCGGCTATGCAGTGAGAACTCGGTGATCAAACACAGCTAATCATTCAATTCTTCCATCTGCTCTGAGCAGACAGCCATTACAGTCAGTCACCTACTCTCTGCTCTGCCCCTCCAGTGTTTACTGGAGCACTGGACTGTGGAGGGGGTGGGAGCAGTTGGCTTAGGCTCTCAGCGGGTCACTGAGAGGCTGAGCCAGGTGCCAGTCCAGGTTTCTGGGTGGATCCTGACCATATGATCAGGATCTTTTTAGAGTCTGTACCGGTTCTTTGACTTCAGCCAACAGTGGGTTTTAGCCTGCTGATGGCTGAAAATGGATCACAGGAGTGCAGAACAAACTAGCTTTGGCATTACTTCTCCTTTAAATTATGGCATCACACATAACCCTTGCCACAAGAATGTTGTATTATGACAACATTTTAAAGTGCTAGAAAACAAAAATCAGGATATAGATTATGGCAAAGGGTAAAAAGAGAACTCTAAAGACATTCTAAAATGTAACAACCCCAGTACTGACATTGTTTCATTCCCTTCAGGTGCATTGCTTTGGCCAATCATGGCTCTCACAATGCACTGTATGGCAAACACAGGAATGGCCAATGTTCAAGTCTGACATAAGTTCAACCCAAACATCAAGTCCATCCCTACTAGACACAGGAAGTGCACTGCTAAAATTTAGGAGGAATTCAAGACAAAAGGTATTTTTTCTGGATACTGCTAAGGCACTATTAACATTTCTAGAAATTCTCTTTTAACATAGCAAATCTAGTATTTTTCAGTTTCGTATCCACTGCACCCTCTTGCTGTATGTAGTTGGCATAGCTATTATTACTAAATATTTCTTTAAATGATATTGTTTTATTTCTCAGTAAAGTCGCAATCACATTAAGCGCATATCCGATAGTCTACAAGCCATTAGTGTTTATACTAGGAGCCTACAGTGAGAGTGAAAGGTGAGGGTGGGGCATGCAAATGTCCCCCACACCACCAACTATGGGATCCTGGCAGACAAAGCACAGTCTTAGATGTTTTTTAAAAACTGGCTTACTTACAGTGATTGGTAAATGGGCTGCCACATGTCTTCTAATGGTCTTAATGGACAGCAGGAGCTGTCACCTATAAAAAGGCAGAGAATGCGTCATTAACTGTGCAATCAGCAGTTGATTTCAAAAGAGCACAGCCCTGCATCATCCCTTACCAGGAAATCTCCCCTCACACTGATGCTGGAGCAAGCCCAGGCTGAAGATGGCGATCCATGGATGCAGCTGTGTCTTCAGCAGGACCTCCCAGGTCCATCCAGGTTATTGTGATCCCCCCAGCCCAGGATGTCCACCGCTACTCAGCTTCCTTCTCTGGGTGACCAGGCCTCCTCAGTGCCTTCTACTTCCAGGTCGGGTCCTCTTCAGATTCCTTCGGTGGGTGACCCTCCTCCTGCTGACATCATTCCAGTCCTCCTTTCCTCTACAGGCCCCTCTATCAACGCAGTCATCATCAGTAGTGTTAACCCATCGGTTCCTGCGGTTGAGCCTTCTGTTGGTGAGTCTAATGATATGTAATTTATTAAACATTTTACTGTCTATTTTTCTAACTTTATATCTAAATTTGTACCTTCTTCTTCTGTTGCTCCAAAAGTGACATTGGATGCAAGTATTGCATCAGTGTGGCATGATGCCACTTGTGATCCGTTACAGCCAACTCTGTGCATCTCTAATGTGGCGGCTTATATTCCGCCTTCTGCTTCTCTGGTTGTTTCTGCATTAGTAACAGAATCTTGTTTAAAATAGGTCTTTTGGTGAAAAATTTCTCCTTTTAGCTTTTAATTTACAAAGTTTGGTCAAAGAAAAAATCTGGAGAGGTGATTGTTGACCTTCTGTCATTTCTCCCTTTCTGCTAAGGATAACGGATTAGAAAAAAAGATGATAAATTGGATGATGACAAGCGTAAATTGGTGCCTCTACGTTTTTACAACTGGTTACAAGCGTTTTGTATATACGCACGTGTCTTAGGTGAAAAGCAACCAGAACATTGCTGCAGTTTATTTCAACATGTTGAAATTATTCTCGGAGCGTATAAGAACAGGTAACCCCACTCAATTGAAGGAGCTTTTTCTTAAAGGCGGTAGAACCAGTGAGACTGGCAAGCATGTTACCATGGCTTCAGCAGTACCCAGACTGCCAGAAAGTGGTCATATTGCATGAAGGATTTTGTTATGGTTTCCAGCTGCCATCCTTCTCAGGTGTTGGTTGCCTTGTCTATAATAATTTGCCTCCAATACATTTACATGCTGATCTTGTCGAAGAAAACATTTTTAAAGAAATCCACAAAGAGAGGGTAATAGGTCCATTTGCTTCGCTTCCTTTTTGAAATTTTCGAGTTTTCCTTTAGGTATTCTTCCCAAGAAAGAACCAAATACATTTAGATTAATACATCATAGGATGTGTCCTATCCACTTGGACTTTCTTTGAATGACAAAATAGATCCAGATTTCTGTTTGTCCAATACTCTTCGTTTGATGATGCTTTATTTAAAATAAGACAAGTTATTAACTGCTCTGCTGGCAAAAGTGGATTAAATTTGCATTTAAGCCCCTATTCAATCAGCGCAACAAACCCTAAAATAATACGATAGTGCTCTAAATAGTTGCTGCTAAAACACTGTTAGTGACTTCACAACACCTGCACCGAAATGAATAACAATAAAGTGTAACGCAACAGACTAATATCTCTTATAAAAATAAATATTAAATAATAATTAAAGTCCAATGAAAAAGTCTCTTATAACACTCCTGGGCAATGTGTATAAGGTAAATCTTCTCTCTTCTTCAGTGCCAAGCGTGCCACCACCATTAGGTTAAAAATAAGCTCACCTTACTTTATGACCTCATCAGGACAGACTTGTGTACACCCTCTGTGGTCTTCCTCCAACTCCTGTCCCAGCACTGCCACAGTATACACTCCTCCAGCTGACGCTCTCATATATTATGTTTTATGGAAAACAGAAAAGTTGAACCATAGTGCTCTCTAATTATAAAACAATTTATTAGAGCCCAGATTAAAAACACTTACAAAATGCAAGAAACAAGCCAGCATATAATGTATAAATTCATTACATGGCTCACCACCCCGCTGTCCCAGATGGTTATCAGTTCAAAACATCTAGAGCTCAGCTTCTTCCTCCTATACACGTTATGCCTCAGATTCCAGTACTGAGGAAGCCCAAATCTGGGGGGGGGGGGGGTAATGCATATAGGTAGAAGGAGCTGAGCCCAAGATGATTTGAACTGATGACCATCTGGGAGCGGGGTAGTGAGCCATGTAACAAAATTATACATTATATGCTAGCTTGTTTCTTACATTTTGCTGGGTCTTTGCTTCCTGAGTAATGTCAATGGGTCACATTATTCCTAAAAGGTTATATCGTGCAATTTCTGGGATTTCGTCACCGTTTCATTATGTGAGAATCAAAACCTGATATCAGACAGGATTTACTGGTTTAGTATTGCTTTCTGTGGACTTACATAGTAACATAGTTAGTCTGGCTGAAAAAAGACAAAAGTCCATCCAGTTCAACCATAGAAAAAAAATTATATTCCTATACCCACAGTTGATCCAGAGGAAGGCAAAAAAATACGAGCAAAGAATGATCCAATTTGCTCCTGCTGGGAAAAAAAATTCCTTCCAGATCCCCCGAGAGGCAATTGGATATTCCCTGGATCAACTTTTTTTTTTATTCCATAAAAGTTTATTAGTGAAATACAGAATGGTACAGTAAATATGCGTATAAAGTATACCAGACAGTTGACAATGCGTAAAACAAGAAACGGAAAAGCATGGAATGAAATGCAAAACCGTGGGTATTATTAATATATTGGAAATTCTGAAGGACCCTCTGCACACTGGTATATACCCTTTCAAGCAAACTATGCAACAAATAGGGATATTTGGTTCACACATATTGCAATACATGTTTAAGCTGGCCAACTGCGTCAAAGTAATCCCTCCATGGCCAGTCCTACGCTGCCCTGCCTACACAAGTGCTACTGTGGACACAATGCTAACATAGGGGAAAAGACACAATGGGGAGAGCTACAAGGTTCAGGTCTGGCTACTGACCCAACAATACAACAAACAAGAGATCCCTGTGCTCAAATCCATACAGCTAGTGCATGCATTTATCCATCAGGTGCTAAAGGGGTGTAACCACATTAACTCTAGAAATTCTGAAGGACCCTCTGCACACTGGTATATACCCTTTCAAGCAAACTATGCAACAAATAGGGATATTTGGTTCACACATATTGCAATACATGTTTAAGCTGGCCAACTGCATCAAAGTAATCCCTCCATGGCCAGTCCTACTCTGCCCTGCCTACACAAGTGCTACTGTGGACACAATGCTAACATAGGGGAAAAGACACAATGGGGAGAGCTACAAGGTTCAGGTCTGGCTACTGACCCAACAATACAACAAACAAGAGATCCCTGTGCTCAAATCCATACAGCTAGTGCATGCATTTATCCATCAGGTGCTAAAGGGGTGTAACCACATTAACTCTAGAAATTCTGAAGGACCCTCTGCACACTGGTATATACCCTTTCAAGCAAACTATGCAACAAATAGGGATATTTGGTTCACACATATTGCAATACATGTTTAAGCTGGCCAACTGCGTCAAAGTAATCCCTCCATGGCCAGTCCTGCTCTGCCCTGCCTACACAAGTGCTACTGTGGACACAATGCTGTATGGATTTGAGCACAGGGATCTCTTGTTTGTTGTATTGTTGGGTCAGTAGCCAGACCTGAACCTTGTAGCTCTCCCCATTGTGTCTTTTCCCCTATGTTAGCATTGTGTCCACAGTAGCACTTGTGTAGGCAGGGCAGAGTAGGACTGGCCATGGAGGGATTACTTTGACGCAGTTGGCCAGCTTAAACATGTATTGCAATATGTGTGAACCAAATATCCCTATTTGTTGCATAGTTTGCTTGAAAGGGTATATACCAGTGTGCAGAGGGTCCTTCAGAATTTCTAGAGTTAATGTGGTTACACCCCTTTAGCACCTGATGGATAAATGCATGCACTAGCTGTATGGATTTGAGCACAGGGATCTCTTGTTTGTTGTATTGTTGGGTCAGTAGCCAGACCTGAACCTTGTAGCTCTCCCCATTGTGTCTTTTCCCCTATGTTAGCATTTTGTCCACAGTAGCACTTGTGTAGGCAGGGCAGAGTAGGACTGGCCATGGAGGGATTACTTTGACGCAGTTGGCCAGCTTAAACATGTATTGCAATATGTGTGAACCAAATATCCCTATTTGTTGCATAGTTTGCTTGAAAGGGTATATACCAGTGTGCAGAGGGTCCTTCAGAATTTCTAGAGTTAATGTGGTTACACCCCTTTAGCACCTGATGGATAAATGCATGCACTAGCTGTATGGATTTGAGCACAGGGATCTCTTGTTTGTTATTAATATATTGGGCCGCGACAGGGATAAGCTTGTATTACTCAGGCGTTATTATAAAGTGATATGGAGGATTGTGGCGCCGTACCTTTTTCAAATACATGTCGAAGTGCAGATCTGTAAAGAACGGGAGGATAGATTCGGAGCATATGTAAAAGGTTGTGGTGGTTTATGTAAGGATTTATTCTACTTATAAAGGGCGGTGTCCCTTTCCCTTAGATGAAATGTTACAGTGCCTCCAGCCGTTAAAATACGGCAAATATTTAGTGAACCAATAATTTGGACACCTTGATAATTTGATCACCACCTATTATTATACCTTGAATCATTTTAGCCAGTATGATTTCGTACCATACACACAAAATTTGCCTTATAATAGATAAATATATAAATTTATTTATGTACAAAAATTATATATATATTAACACAAAACGCAAAAGACTGGTGATGAATGAATATTGATACACACGATCAAAGATATACTCTACCAATATCATACACGATACAATATTTCTAAATAATGAAAAACAAGATAACAATTTTTCTAGATGATAATGATTAAAAATTAAATTTAGTAATAATTGATAATTTAGAGTATCTCAGAGGTCATTTTCTCACATAACGTGGCCATAGGAATGGGAGAAAATATTCCCTGATAAATTATACTCTAACTACTAAAATTTAATAATTATGAAATATGAAAAATTTTCAATATGACACCAACAATATCTAACAGTAATACAGGATCTCTCTCTATATATATATATGAACACCCAATGCAGTTGTTATCACTCTAAGGTAATTCTTATCATTCTAAACAACAAAGGAAATATGCAATACAAAATTAGATGGACAGTCTCACCACACCCAGAATTTGGACTATGACACCTTCCCAGTGGATTCAGCTGGCAATGGAACGCCTTCAGAATGATGGCCACAGGGAGAAGTGATGGATATGTAGTATAGTAGAGATTCAGAGAGTTTAGAGATTTAGTAAAAAGTTTTTAAAAGTTTGGAAGGGTGAAAGAGTGGTTATTCAGCAGGGATGGATTTCAGCCTCTTCAGATTTCTTCAGCCTCTTCAGTAAGTTTTCAGTCAGGTTCCTTTTTTTTTCTCAGTGAGGTTTTTTTTCAGTGAGGGTTTTTCAGTGAGGGTTTTCAATGAGTTTTTGTTTTTTTAAATGAGGTGCATGGCTTTTTATACCATCTAAACTATTGTTCTAAAAGACCCTCCCTACAGGCTTTTTGATTGGCCGGTCGAGAAATGTATGTACCTAAGCTATCTCTCACCTGTTCACTAGGTGGCAGTCAGGGCTCATAGAACAATTTGAGTATTTATGATGACTCACACCTCGGGAGAACCCAAGGTGATTTCAGGTATTAAAATATACGTCTTATCCAGATATATATTTGATTATACCTATAATGTTCTGGATAGGACTATAGAAGATATATGTATATTCAGTTATTCATTTCCCTGAGATACAAACTTGTGTGAAAGCATTTGTTTTCTGATACAACATACAACTGATGCTAATTCACAATATATCTTTCTTTTCATCATTTCATACTCAATTTAGTGGTATACCATCCTCAACTCTGCTGAATATATTTTTGTGTGTGAAACATACTCTTTATAACATCCCATTGATAATATGCTTTTTGATAATGTCTCTGTGGGTAGATATATCCAGTTCTTAGCTTTATATGTCCTAAGTTTAACCTTTTTGTTTTAGAGAAAAAAAAATTCCCATGAGTAGAAAAGACCCTCTGTTTACCTGTCCATTGTGTAGGAGTTAGGGTAAACAACCAGTTATACTTGTAACCTTAGTGGATAATAGTATATTGTGACAGTTCGAGAAGTTTGTTTGTTCATCACACTCTCCAAGGTTTTGGGTGAACCTTCAGCCAGTTAGGTTTCCGTCTCATATATTGTTCACTTGTTGTGTGGTGACTCAATGTTTGAAGGTCCAACGTCTTATTTGACTGTCTAATTAACTTTTGTATATGCCTTCTCCCCAACCTCAATATACAAACAGTATTTGTTGATATATGCACCTTTTAGTTAGTCTCATAGTCGCCAATTTAAACCTCTCAGAATTGTGGTCTTAGGCCACCTGTGGATAGTCAAACAGTCTATTGTCTCTGGGAAAAGTTCCCTTCACCCATTATCTGCATGTCTTCACTAGAGGGTCCTTTGAATTTCAACCAAGAAAATTTAACTCTTAACAGGCGGCTAGGCTGGTCTGCTGCTGAAATAAAGTTATGTTTTGATCAATAACTTCAAAAGGCACTACAAGGTATTACCACAATCGTAAAACGATAGAGATATCGGAATGCAGGTGTAAGTTGTCGTGAGGGCCGCTAATAAAAATAATAAGGGGGGTATGCTATCAACATGCCAAATATTCCTGTAATGAGTAACTAAAATGTATAGGAGCATATAAGAAGAGCAAGAAAAGAGAAGATAAGATGGGAGCGAGAGAAAAGAGAAAAAAAAAAGGGGGAGGGGGGGAGCAATGGGAGGGAATAGAGTATAGGAGGTGGTGACTTGCAGAGTTTGTGTCATCGTCAGTACAATTGGTCATAAGTGGATGAGCCTGTAATCTGGACTATCACCGGTGTAGAGCAATTGGGTGGAGAGCACAGAAGGGAAATCGTTGTTATCCATTCCATTAAGGGTAAAAGAATATCACCAGCGGTAGGGCTAAGGTAAGTCAGATAGATAGACCCATGAGGGATCGATATGTAGGAGTGGTTTGAAAGTGGGTCCAACAGGCCAATACATGGGAAAATTTAGTCGGTGTATCAAGTGCGGTCGCAATCAATTCTTCCATCTCCGCCATTTTGCCCACGCGAGTAAGCCAGTCACGTATTGAGGGAGGGCGGGTGGAGCCCCATAGGACAGGAAGACAGAGTCTGGATGTGTTGACCATATCCATGGCTAAGGATTTGAAATACTGTCTCTTGGGAAGGGAGGAATGATGGAGCAGAAGCTGGGCTGGAGAGAAATCTATGAGCAAGGTGGTTACGGACACTACAAGTCGATGGACCTCTTGCCAGAATGGTTGGATAATCGGGCAAGACCACCAGATGTGGAGAAATGATCCATCTGATGTCCCACATCTCCAACAGCTGTTAGGAAAGGAGGGATTGAAACGATGAATTCTGGAAGGCGTTCGATACCATCTATAGGCCAGTTTATAGCTGTTTTCCTGCATCAAAACATTGATAGAGCATTTATGGGAGTACATAAATATTAGGTCCCAGTCTGAGTCTCACAAGTCAGCCTCTAGGCCTCTGCTCCACGCACAGCAGGAGGGAAGTGAGTTGTAGGTCCTGTTCTCCACGAGGAGATTGTAGATCTCCGAGATCAAATGTTTCCGTGGTTCAGCTTTAGAGCATAGAGATTCAAAAGGAGTAAGAGGGCGGAACCAATTATGACGGAGTTTATGTGAAAGCAGGAAGTGTCTAATCTGAAAATAGGCCCAAAAAGGGAATTCACGGATATCCAGGCTAGCAAGCAGATCAAGTAGTGATTTCACCTTACCTTTTTGGAGAAAATGTTTTACTAAGATCTGGTCATACGGCCAGTGTTTTGGATAGGAAGTCTTTGTGCATGCCAGGGGGGAAGTCTGGGTTGAGACGGATGGAAGTCAAGAGATTAGGTGAGTCGGAGATGGAAGCAGATTTACATGCCAAGTGGAAAATTTTTAACGTGGGCTCCACCATAGGGTGAGTGAGAAGAGTTTGAGGCGTATGCTTCGGCAATAGCCATGGGATCGAAGCCAGGGGTGAGGGTGAGAAGGCATTTTCTAAATGGACCCAGTCTTTGGAGGCAGTGTGGACGTGCCAGTTGACTATATGGAAAAGATGACATGCCCAATAGTAGCGGTATAGGTCAGGGAGCCCAATTCCCCCTCTAAGTTTAGAAAGGGTCAGCTGAGAGAAAGCAATACACGGACACCTGTGGTTTCACAAGAATAGTGAGCACATTCTCATACAAGAGGTAAAAAATGCAAGAGGTAGCTGAATTGGCAATGTTTGAAAGAGATAGAGAAGGCGAGGGAGTATATTCATTTTAATTACCGCTGCCCTTCCAGACCATGAAAAACAAGGGCGGTGCCATTTGTTGAAATCCTCTTGTATGGAACGAAGAACAGGAAGGAAATTTTTGGCGTAAAGGTTGTCGATTTTATGGGCTAGCTGTATACCAAGATAGGGAAAGGCTTCCCTTTCCCACTGAAAAGGGAAATGGGACTCACAGAAAGCGACTAGGTCAGTGGGAAGGGTGATGTTAAGGGCGAAGGACTTGGAGAAGTTGATTTTGAGATTCGACAAGAAACGAAAGAAAGCAAAGTCTTTCAGTAGGTTCGGCAACGTGGTATGAGGATCAGCTGGAAACAGGAGGATATCGTCTGCATAAGCAGCAAGCTTATATTTTTTTGCTACCTTGATCCCTTTGATATCGAGGTTAGAACAAATTTTCCATAGTAGAGGCTCAAGGGATAAGACAAACAGGAGCGGGGAGAGGGGGCACCCCTGACGAGTTCCGTTTCCAAGGTGGAAAGAGTTTGACAGATTCCCGTTAACCCGTACACGGGCTGTTGGGCCAGAATATAGGGTCATTATGAAGTTCAACATCTTCTCACCCAAACCTAGTGCCATCAAAGACCCCTGCAAGTAATCCCATGCAATCCTGTCAAAGGCCTTTTCTGCATCCAAAGAAAGGAAAAAACTGTGAGAGTTAGATTTATGAAGCCAGTGGTGGAGATTAAGGGCCTTAATCGTATTGTCCCTAGCTTTTCTGCCAGGGATAAATCCCACTTGATCCAAATTGATCAGGGAGGGGAGCAAAGGAAGGAGTCGGTTAGCGAGTATCTTCGCGAATAGTTTGATATCCACATTCAGCAGGGAAATGGGTCTGTAATTGGAAACCTGGGTATTGTCCTTATCGCTTTTGGGGATAACTGTAATATGCACCTCCAAAAGCCTATTCTGTGGCCTGGGCGATTGAGAAAGAGTATTAAAAGCAGAAAGGAAGGGAGTGCTCAGGATATCTAGGAAAGATTTGTAATAAGCTACTGAGAAACCATCCGGTCCCAGGTTTCATCTGCTGTATAGCACACTGCAGCTCATTCAAAGTCAAATCTTGTTCCAACAAAAGAACCTTCTCCTCGGGGAGAGCATTCGGGCCGTGGAGATGGAGGAATTCAGAGATCAAGGAAGCTCTAGACTTGTCGGTATGCAGCGGAGGTCGTTCAGGGGGAAGATTGTATAAGGATTTATAAAAGTGTTCGAAATGGGAGGCTATGTCAGGGTTAGATGTAGCCACAGTGCCGTCGGAGCCTCTTATTTTATGTACCGTCATATTCGATCGTTTCTCGCGGAGGGCTCTAGCTAGAAACTTCCCACTCTTATTAGCAAATTCATAGTATAGCTTTTGTGAAAGAATAAATCTTATCTGTAAGGGGGTCCAGGCGCTTCTGTCTGTCTCTTTTACGTCTCGACACAGTAGCTATGAGGATTCCACGGATAACACACTTATGGGCTTCCCACTGGGTGAGGGGGAGGTATCCGAAGAGAAATTCAAGGAGAAATATTCAGTCAGATTAGAGCGAATCTCTTGTTCAATAGCAATATCCGCAAGAAGCAAAGCGTCTAGGCGACAAAATTTCGAGCGTATAGATTTCTAAGGGAACCACAATGTTATGGTAATGGGGTGATGATCGGAAAGGACCATCGGCTCTATGGAAGCTGCATGGAGGAGTGGGAGATCTGATTGCGACAAAAAGAAATAATCTATCCTCGAGTATTTATTATGTGGCGAGGAGTAAAACATGTAGTCCTTAACAGTCGGGTAGAGGGTTCGCCAGGAATCATGTAGTTGCAGGTGCTGTAATTGTATGCGTATTCTCTTGAGGGCCTTGAAAGGTAAAAAGGAGCTTCCCGAGGAAGAGTCTAGCAGTGGGCTTAAAGGAACATTCAAGTCACCCCCCAATATCAACATACCTGATTGGAAATCGGCCAAGGCAGTGGTGAGTGAGCGCATGAAAGAAACCTGTTTGGAGTTGGGAGCATAAATGTTAGCAAATGTGATGGGTCTATTGGCAAAAGAGTCCTTTATAAACAGATATCTACCTTTGGGGTCTGCGAGGGAGTCTGTTACAGTGAAAGGAAGATGTCTGGCGAACAGGATAGCTACCCCCTTCGATTTAGCCAAGGGGTTGGTGGCATGGAGGACAGTAGGAAAGTGGAAGTTAATAAGCTTGGGAATGGAATCTTGGAGAAAGACCACATCCGCTTTTTGTTTATGCAAATAAGAAAGCAGCATGGAGCGCTTTTCGGGAGTGTTGAAGCCCTTGACTTTGAGTGAGAGAATTTTCAAGGACAGTGGTCCCGATACTGAGGTGGGAGAGGGCATGGCTACAGATCAGTATTGTGTGAAACCAATGACACAACGCACAAAGGGTCAGAAGAATGGGGAGGACAGAGAGAGAAAAAAAAGGGGGGGGGAAGAAGAGGAGAGAGGAGAAGGAATGTGAGTACTCCCAGGAGAAAAAGTAGAGAGAGAAGAAAAGGTGTAAGTATTAAACAGCTTGAGGAGAAGTCCCACTCGTCCATGTGAGGGAGGAAGAAACTGGAAAGGGGGGGGAGAGCTAGACAGGAAAGGGAAAACAGAAAGAAGAGGGAAACAAATAGAAAGAAAATAAATAATGATAGTTGCCGGAAATAAAAGTTCAGTGAGAGCTCACAGAGCTCACTGTGTGGGGAACGAAGTAGATGTTGAACCGAGAATAGAGCAACCACCGGCCGGTCGCTTCTTATGATGAGTTAAGGAGAAAGGAGTAGATCTTGGAGAGGAGGGGTTCGAGAGGGGTATTGCAGTTAGACCTTGGGGCTGAGTAAAGAGGATGAATCACCGAACATCTCTGGAAGATGGCATGATGTGTGGTGTACTGGGGTGCCCGCAGAGAAAATGGTAAGTGAGTGCAACAGTAATAATAGGATTCCAAGCATGGAGTATATCTATTTGTTGTATGGAAGAAATGCCCGGGTGCGAACGAGGCAGGTGAGTTTGTGAAGCAAACTAAGCCGAAACGAGATCAGAACAGGTGTGGGAGACATGTTTCTAAATGAGGTAGTGGAAAGGTCGCAGTGAGTATCACAGGCATTATCGAAATGCAGAGGTATAACGAATCAACATACTCCATACAGATAAAAGTCAGCGCAAAAACAAAAAACAAGAAGAGAAAAAAAAAAAGACATTGAACCCCAAATCTACGTACATTAACCATCTAGGCTCCAAAGAATCAGGACATATTACCCATAAAAATGGGCGCAGCCAAGTATTATATGAAAGGGAAAAAAAAACAAAAAGAGAAAAAGTAGTGTCTAAGGCCTCTAAAGTGACAGAGGGGACGAGCATAACCTCTCACATGTCTGAGCAGTGGGGGGAACAAGAAGGCAGGGGGACGATCTATGGGGAGTGTCGGAGGTGCGGAATACCCCAACTCTACCTCCTCAGTAAAGTCGGTAAATGAAGATAAACCACAAGGGGGAGGACAACTCCAAATGGAGTGGTCTAGCAGGGAGTGCGGAGAGGTGATGCTCGTTCACAAAGCTAGAGTCAAAGTGAGGTGATAGCTACATCAATCCCTTAGGGGCTTCCACATTTTCTTATAATCAACATCCCCACCTCCCCAAACCCCCCCCCCCCCATGGGAGGCACAGGGCCCCCAACACATTCCCACATGTTGTATACTGTACGGAGTAGGCATAGGTCGCTTCCAAGGGATCAGGATGGGCGAGGAAATCCGAAACAGGTGGAGGATCAGTCGAGTTTGTCTAGACAGTCCCTTAGGAGCAGCAGGACACCTTCAAATGTAGCAGGACAAGTGTCTGGAATTGCAGGGTAGATAAAGCTAAAAAATGCTGATCTTCCAGAGAGCTTTCGTCGGGCTGGAGCGTGAAGAAGTTCAGATAGGGAAGAGGAATGGAAGCCAGATGGACGCAGAAGACTTGCTGTGGGGGCAGGAAAGCTTTGCAACAGCAACAGAGGTAGAGCTGGGAATTGGCTCACCAGTATGGGAGGTAGAGATATCTGTAGCATGGTCAGAGCTCGTCCCCTTGTATGGCAGAAATGAAGCCTGTCGGCCTGTCGGATGATCACCGGTTAATGACTGTAGGTGTATCTCCCAGAACATTAGCTATATTTTGGCAGGTATATAGCATAGGGAGAAAGAAGAAGAAATTGGAGGTCCAATGCGCGTTGAAAAGGGCGTACATGCACAGCAGGAACTCTCGGAGCGGAACGGTGAGGCCCTTCGAGGAGCAGTGGTGAGAGGCCAGACATGTACTAAATTGTGTGTAAAGAGGTCTGGAGTCGGTGTCTGTTGCAGACTGTTACAGTAGATCTCTTGCTGTGGCTTTCTGTGCACAGGGGAGGCCGTTGGGCTGGAGGTGGCCATGGAGCCCCCTGTGGGGAGTTGTGGAGGAGTCAATGGGACCATCTGACGCCTGCGGTGGGAATGGCCTTGCCAGACCATTGTGCTGTCTTCCGATCTCGTATCCTGGGCACACGGTAGTCTCATGGACCTGTACCAGTCAGGTAGGTTGATCAATGGGATTTCCAAGGCGGTGCAAAAAGGTGGCAATTCTTCAGGGACTCGTAGGTTGAAGGTTTGTCCGTTCGCTTGTGCAGAGAGGCAGAAGGGAAACCTCCATCTGTGGGGAATATTGCGTGAGCGGAAAGTATCCAGTAGGGGGCGCAACGCACGCCTTTGTCATAAGGTCAGACTGGATAAGGCCTGGAATAGTTGTATCTCTGCCCCCTCATGAAAAAGATGTCTTCTTCCCATGGCACATTTAAGGATATCTTCTTTGAGCGGGAAACTGACAAGGCAGCAAATTATATCTCTGGGTGGGTCTGCGTCTCCCCCCTAGGACGGGCCGCCCTGTGCGCACGTTCAAGATCAATCAGGTTTGAGGGTGGGCGACCAAGGAGGTCGTTAAAAATGGCCACTACCGCCTTAGGGACATCACTAGGTTCCACCGATTTTGGTAGGCCACGGAGTCTAATATTATGTCTGCTTCCACGGTTGTCTAAATCCTCAATATGCCTGTAAAATTCTCGAATAGTCGAAGTGTGTATCGCTGACTGTTGTTGTATATCAGTTATGGTGGCCTCATTGTGTCTAGTAGCGGACTTCACCTGATCCAATCTTAAGCCCATTGACCGAATATCTTCACGCAATTCATTAAGGGCATTAGTTAGTGTGGTAGCTAAAGTGATTTTGATGTCAGCAGCCACAGCTTGGAGATCCCTTAGTGATAGAGATTGGGTGGCAGAAGAGAAAACATGTTGAGGCACTGTGTCCAGAGCAGCGTGTGCAGCAGAGCAGGGAGAGGTGTTCGTGTCTGTGGCTGCAAAGGGAGGGGGGGGGGGGATGGAGATGGTGAGGGAGAGGGCTGCGGCCCTTCTCTCTGCTGGGAGCAGAAGAGCTCCTTTATATGCCCCCCCTGCTGATTAGCCGGTCTGATTTCCCCATGTTCAGGAGAGGCTGTCTCACCCGTCTCCTCCGTCCTGAGCTGAGGCTGAATCCGGCCGGCGGGAGCTCAGGGATTAAGCGGCCATCTCCGCTCGCGGCAAACCATGCCCCCCCCACCTCCCTGGATCAACTTTACCTATAAATGTTAGTACTCAGTTATATTCTGTGTATCTAAAACAATCCAGGCCTTTTTTAAAGCAATCCACTGAGCTGGCCAGAACCAACTCTGGAGGGAGTCTATTCCACATTTTCACAGCTCTCACTGGGAAGAAACCTTTCCATGTTTGGAGATTAAATTTCTTTTCCTCCAGACGTAAAGAGTGCCCCCTTGTCCTCTGTGATGACCTCAGGATGAATAGCTCGACATCGAGTTCACTATATGAACCACTGATGTATTTATACATGTTGATCATATCCCCCCTTAATCTCCTCTTCTCAAGAGAGAATACGTTCAGTTCCTCTAATCTTTCCTCATAGCTGATCTCCTTCATGCCTCGTATCAGTTTAGTTGCCCTTCTCTGTACATTCTCAAATTCCTCTATGTTCTTTTTGTGCATTGGTGCCCAAAACTGAACTGCGTATTCCAGATGAGGTTTTACTAATGATTTGTACAGGGTAACATGATATCTCTCTCTCTGGAGTCTATACCTCTTTTAATACAAGAGAGGATTTTGCTTGCTTTAGAAACAGCAGCTTGGCATTGCATGCCATTATTAAACTTATGATCTACCAGAACTCCCAGATCCTTCTCCACCACTGATTCCCCCAGTTGTACTCCCCATAGTATGCATGATGCATGCATATTCTTAGCCCCCAAGTACATAACCTTACATTTATCAACATTAAATGTCAATTGCCACATAGTTGCCCAATTAAACAGTGCATTGAGGTCAGCTTTTAAGTTGAAGACATCCTGTAAGGACGTTATTCCAGTTGCCAGTTGAAAAGGAGGGTCACACTCCGATCATATCATCCACATGAAATTTTGATGGAGACTACTCAGAACATGCTCACCATGGCAGAACCATGTTCTGTCTGAGCAGCCTCCAATAAAGTTTCTTGTGGAGTGGTGTGCGACTCTCCTTTTTAGACTTCATATACTATAGGAATGTGAGGGGACTACATGCCAGTCTGCACCTGCTCTTTACGGCTTAAGTCTTCAGTTATCACTAAAATCAGTAATAATCGAATTTAGAGGCAATTATTTATTATGATAAAGAGTAAATACATTTATATAGTCTTGCAGATATAACTGGGCCTTTGAGAGCAACCACAAAGCTGATGCAGCCCGCAATGAAATTGAGTTTGACACCCCTGGTCTGGCGTTCCCTCCACAGTTATGGAACCTACTTTGAATCCAGTACTTAATGCAATACAAACTTTTGTTGCACCTGCTACATTGACAAGCTACAAAGCAGCATGGTCATTATGGTGTTCTTTCTGGGAATCTTGTGGCCTACAACATGTTCCATTCTCTTAAGGCCTGGTTTTATTGTCTCTTAGTTCATTAATGTCCTGTAACTATTCTCACTCATACATTGTAAAGACTTTATCTGGAGTTTACTTTTTTATACACATGCAGGGAGCTCCTTGCTGCATGGCCTTCTATCTCAGTTAAATACGCTTTAAAGGGTTATTGGAAGAGCCATGTTGCAGCTGACTCTAGACCAGGGCTTAAAATTTAAAGTCCTGAGCTACTAGCCAGGCCTTAAGAGTTACTCGCCACCAACAAACACACACAGAGACACCTGTACACACACACAAACATGTACATACACACACAGAAACATGTACACACACGCACAGAGACACAGGTACACACACACACATGTATACACACACACAGGCATGTACAGACACGTAGACTCACAGATACATGTACATACACAGAAATACACATGCACAGACACATGTACATACACACAGAAACATGTGCATACATACACAGACACATGTACACACAGACACATGTACGTACATACACACATGTACATGCACACACACACACACATACACATGTACACACACACACACACACACATACATGTACATACACGCAGACACATGTACAGATACACACATACATACACACAGACACATGTACATGCATACACAGACACACACAAACATGTACACACACGCAGTTAAGTGCTCTCTCCTCTCCCCTGAAGCCACCACTGGCTGTCATAGATGATCATGTTACCAGAGTGAGCTGAAATTCGGTAGAGACATGCACACACACACACAGCCCTATAAAAAGTTGCAGTACTTCGTTGTTCACTCACAGAGCCGGGTACTGCACTCTAATGGGAGGCAGAGAGCACAGCACACACTCCTTCCTTTGCTTTCACTGCGCTCAGCTATTGAGCAGTCTGACGGCTCCCAGTGCCAATGACAGATCCAGCTTGAGCTCCGAGCCTGCTCAGCAAGACGGCCCTGGGGGAATTTCAAGGCCTGCTCTAGACTGCCTATATCGACTGATTTTTTGAGTCACTTTTGTTTAGCTACGGAGGATGTCTGTTTCTCCTCTTATGAGCCTTTGCTATTTAAATCTGCTTTTTTCCTTGTGGTTTTTTTTTTTTTTTTTTGCATTTAGAGTCTCTGAATTGCTACCGCGTAAAGCAGGTCTCGGGCTTTCTATTTTCTGACATTTTTGTATGGGATGATTCCCTCTAATATACTTTGTTCTAACTTGCTGTCCATGATGAAATAGCAAAAGTGGTAACGCAAGTGGTCAGAATAGCACCTGTTGCACAGCTTCTGATGTACTCAGGACGATGACTTTTGACACACTGACTTATGAAGGCTAGTGTTCCCTGTGACTATGAATGCTGCCTTGGGCTGCCATCTGTTGGCGTGCTACAAAACTAGTCTTGAATCTTTTTGATACCACCTATATATATATTTGTATACATAAGTACGTATTTACGTTAAGATGGTTGTTTATTTAATTATTTACATTAGTTATGTAACAAAATAAAGATTTATTTAATACCTATAATAAAGGGTCATGGCCTATTCAATCCACAGGTTTGAGTCTAGTGTTGTATTATTAATCATTAATGTTAATACGTTTTGCCTACGATCCCATAATGTCTGGATGGTTTCTACATAATTAGAGTTTCAGATCATAAAAAGGAGGTATTAAGTTGTGGTTTTGTTTTCCTGATTAAAATAAGTGTCAACCATTGGGCACTAGAAAATAAAATGTTTATCTTGACTGTGTGGAGTGACCATTAATAATTAGATTCAACACCTGCTACCTGCTAGCTCCTCTTTTAGATCACCTAAGAGTCTTTCTTTCACGTCATCAATGGTTCCTGCTTCTGAAGTTCTGCATTTGATAGGAGATATTTTTAGCAGTTATAAACTCCAATGGGTTGATTTACTAAAGGCAAATGAAATGTTCATTTTGCAAAGGAAGTGCTTTTGCAAGGGAATTTTCCCCAGAGGTTAGTAAATGAGATGAACCTCTGATAACTGCCATCATTCAAGCATGTGCAAGCAAAACACTGCTTTTTTATTTTACTTGCATGTGATTGGGTGTTCTTTGCAATGTGAAATTTCACCGCATTCACTAATCTCTAGGAGACATTCTCTTGCAAAATGAACAGCCTATTTACCTTTGGTAAATCAACCCCAATGCACTAGTAAAATAACTTTTTCAGCTTCTTGAGAGTTTAAAAGTATTATTAACCATTAGCCGCCCGGCCAATGGCTGTTTGGCGGCTTCAAATGTGTCTCTGCACTCCGGGTGCACGCCATTTGGCGTGCTCCCGCACATGCGCAGTTTGCGCTAATGCAGAGCGGCGCAGCAGTGCGATCTGTCACCGGCCGTGCACCTCGGACACGGCCGATGACAGATCTGAGTACCGGCTCCCATTGCTGGTACCATGTGACCTGCTGTGACCAATCACAGCAGGTCACATGACAGTTGTATACAATGGATGGCTTCATTCATTATGCCATTCATTGTATACTAGTGCCTAGCTGTGAATGGTCACAGCTAATCACATGCACATGTCATGTGATTAGCTGTGACCAAATCACAGCTAAGCACAAAAAAAAAAAAAGCTGAATGAATCGATTTCATTCAGGTAAATGCTTGCTTATAGCAAAGTAATTCTTTGCTATAAGCAAATTGTGTAAAAAAAAAAAAAATACTGATCACTTCCCCAAAGTAGTACAATGTTACTATGGTAACATTGTACTACTTTGGTCATAGTAAAATATGAAAAAAAAATCTTAAAAAAAAAAAACAAAAGTAATAAAAAATTAAATATAATAAAAAAAAAAAAAAAAAAAAAAAATTTTTTTTTTTTTCATACTGTCACCAATCAGTGTCCCTGTTAACCGCCATGCCAGTTATATGATGATGCTGTACTGCACTGGTGACAGTATGTAAAAAAAAAATAGTGAAAATAATTTTTTCATTTTTTCATTTTCCGAAAAATTATGACAAAAAAATACAACTTCAAAAAACTCGCCATGCCTCTTATGAAGTACGTCGGACTGTCTACTCTGCAAAAAGGGGTCATTTGGGGGATATCTGTACTGTTCTGACATTCTTGGACCTCAAGAAATTAGATTGGCTGTCAGTACTTCAGGATTGATCAATATTCAGATCTATACCATAGTTTGTGAAGTCTATAACTTTCCTACAAACTAACAAATACATCCTAATTTGGGTTATTTTCACCAAAGACATGTAGCAGAATACATCTCGGCCTAAATTTATGAAGAACAATTATTTATTTGTAAACTTTTATAACAGAAACAAAGAAAAATGTGTTTTTTTTTCAAAATTTTTGGTCTTTTTTTGTTAATTTAGCAAAAAATAAAAACCCCAGCGGTGATTATTAAATACCACCAAAAGAAAGCTCTAGTTGTGTGAAGAAAATGATAAAATTTTAGTTTGGGTACAGTGTTGTATGACCGCGCAATTGTCATTCAAAGTGTGAGAGCGCTGAAACCTGAAAAATGGCCTGGGCAGGAAGGTGTAAAATTGCTTAAGATGTTTTCCTGTGCATTGTGGATACATGTTATTTGTGATAATATTACATTTTCCTTTACTTAATTTGTGTACATCATATGGTTGTATTGCGAAATGTTACAGGCATGGTACAAGTTGTACACCATGCTTTGTTTTGCATTGTTAAAAATGCAAAATACGTGTGAACAAGGTGTCAATGGATGAAAGTGTTTGTTCACCAATGCCAGAAGTCTGTCAAGCAAAATAGGTGAGTTGGAAGCTTTGTTGCATGAAGAGAACTATGATTTAATTGATATTGCTGAATCTTGGCTTCATTCTTCACATGACTGGGCCCTTAATATTCCTGGCTATGTTCTCTTTCAGAGAGACAGGGTAAATAGGAAAGGTGGTGGTGTCTGTCTCTATGTGAGAAGTGATCTCAGAGCGAGCGTGAAAGGGCACCTAGTTGATGGAGAGTGTGATGAGACTGATGAGGCTGAAGTATTATGGGTGGAACTGCACATGGGAGTGCGTACTACAAAGGGAATCATTGGACTTTGTTATAGGCCTCCCAGTGTTAATAAGGAGGTGGAGACTCAGCTCCTTGCACAGATCGAAAGGGCTGCAAGGGCTGGGACAGTGATAATAATGGGGGATTTTAACTACCCGGAAATTGACTGGAGTAATGGTACTGCAGGAACTGTTAAAGAACAAAAATGTTTAAACCTACTACAGGACAATTTTATGGTACAGTTCATAGAGGCCCCAACTAGGAATTATGCTCTGCTGGACCTGGTAATCTCAAACCATGCAGAGCTTACTACGAATGTCCATATAAAAGAACATCTAGGTAGCAGTGACCATAACATGATTTCATTTATTGTTAGCTGTAAACAGCAAGTACATACGGGAAAAATAAAAATGCTCGATTTTAAGAGAGCTAATTTTCCAAGGCTGAGAGCTGCTCTCCAAGACTTAGACTGAGAGGGAATATTAGCATCAATGAACACAACACAGAAATGGGAGTTCTTCGAAAAGACTGTATGTGAACACACTGCAAAATATATTCCCATGAGCAACACATTTAACAGGCTAAAAATGAAACCTATTTGGCTTACAGCCAAATTAAAAAAGCTATAGATGATAAGAAAAGAGCTTTTAATAAATATAAAAATGAACGAACGCTATCATTGTTTAAACATTACAAAGAATATAACAGAATATGCAAAAAGGAAATAAAGCCACAAAAACTGAAAACGAATGACAGATTGCAAAAGATTAAAAAGGTCCGGTCCAAGCATGTAGGCACTTTACAAAATAATCTAGAGTGGGTGACTGGGGGCAAAGACAAAGCAAATTTATTAAATACCTTCTTCAGCTCTGTGCAAAGGAGCATGGGGGAGCTCTTGTCCATAATAAGCATGGTCAGGGGCGGACTGACCATTTGGAAGCTCAGGCAATGCCCGAGGGCCTGGGGTCAGTAGGGGGCCCCATGAGATGCCCCTGGTACCTTTTTCATAGGCTTTTTTGAGTTTGGGAAAGGACACAGGGGCCCCATGATCCCCTATTGCCCGGGGGCTCCATGAGCTGTCAGTCCGCCTCTGAGCATGGTATTGACACAGCTCCAAATGATCCACATTGGCTCACAATTGATATCATCCAAAAATATTTCAACAGAATAAAGATGAATAAAGCACCTGGACTGGATGGTATATACCCACGGGTCCTTAACCTCCCTGGCGGTCTGATTCTTTCCGATTTTTGGTGCTGAAAGCGGTACCATTTTTTTGCATGGAAATATGTAGTTTTTTTATTGTAGGCTGTAATTTTTAGGAATAACTCACTGAAATCTGTCCTAACAAGAGTCTAGTAAACATCCCGGGGAGGATAAAATTTGAAACACGAAATCATAAATTATAATTTAATAAATAATCACAAAAAATAATAATATAATAATAATACATTTAATTCAATAATATAATCCAACCAAAAACACTGAAATTTGAAATATAGCACCACAATAAGTTCGCACATTGCTGAGCAAAGTCGCAAAATCGTTTTCAGTGTCTGATAAAGAATTTCCCCACGAATCATTATCACTCAATTCTGCAAGTGGTTCTGATTTACTATCGCTGTTCTCTAGCCGATCTAAACCGCTTTTGACCTAAAGGGACACTTTTTGGACGCCATGGACGTTTCTCAGTTTCCAGGCAGAAAGAACAGACAAAATGCAGGCAGGGCGCAGAACACAGCACTAGGGACAAAATGTATGTGAAATTGGTTGAGACAGCAATGTTTTACTATGTAAAATGTAAAAAATGACATTTTTTAAAATTTTTAAATTTTCCGCCGCCAGCGGCGGCGGCGCCCGTACGTCCCGACGTCACAGGGACAGGACACAGAAGCCGGATGCCGGCATCGGCCGGAGGAGATGGCCGGGGACGCTGCAGGGGACACATCGTGGGAGCGCAGGGTAAGGTAAGTGAAGAACAAACGCCGGAGCAGTGCCGCATGGTATTCCCGAGTGTAGCTCGGGGTTACCGCTCTTGGTACTGAAATGTTACCCCGAGCTACACTCGGGAATACCGCCAAGGAGGTTAAAGAATTGAGCTCAGTCATTTCAAAGCCATTGTTTCTAATTTTTAGGGACTCTTTAATGACTGGCATGGTACCATTGGAATGGCGTAAGGCCAATGTGGTGCCAATATTTAAAAAGGGGTCAAAATCTTTACCAAGTAATTATAGACCTGTTCGTTTAACTTCTATAGTTAGGAAGATACTGAAGAGTTTAATAAAAGACCACATAGAAGAGTTCTTGCTAGAAATAAATATGTTAAGCAACAGACAGCATGGATTCATGAAAGACAGAAGTTGTCAAACAAATCTGATTTCTTTTTATGAGGAGGTGAGTATAACCTTGAACAGAAGGGTGGCGGTGGACGTGGTATACTTGGATTTTGCAAAAGTGTTTGACACAGTTCCCCACACATGGCTAATGTGTAAGGTAAAGTGTACGGGCTTGAAAAATCCATATGTAAATGGACAGAAAACTGGCTAAAAGATCGTATTCATAGTGGTTAATGATTCATACTCTGAATGGTCTAGGGTTGTCAGTGGTGTACCCCAAGGTTCAGTGTTGGGACCCTTACTTTTTAATATATTTATAAACAATATAGGGTTTGGGATTAAAAATCCCATTTCAGTCTTTGCAGATGACACCAAGCTGTGCAGTGGAATAACGTCCTTACAGGATGTCTCCAACTTACAAGCTGACCTCAATGCACTGTTTAATTGGACAACTATGTGGCAAATGAATTTTAATGTTGATAAATGTGAGGTTATGCACTTGGGGGCTAAGAATATGCATGCATCGTACATACTAGGGGGGGTACAACTGGGGGAATCAATGGTGGAGAAGGATCTGGGAATTCTGGTAGATCACAAGCTTGATAATGGCATGCAATACCAAGCTGCAGTTTCTAAAGCGAGCAAAATCCTCTCTTGGTATAGACTCCATAGAGAGAGATATCATATTACCATTGTACAAATCATTAGTAAAACCTCATCTGGAATATGCAGTTCAGTTTTGGGCACCAATGCACAAAAAGAATATTGGAGAACTGGAGAAAGTACAGAGAAGAACAACCAAACTGATAAGAGGCATGGAGGAGCTCAGCTATGAGGAAAGATTAGAGGAACTGAATTTATTCTCTCTTGAGAAGAGGAGACTAAGGGGGGATATGATCAACATGTATAAATACATTAGTGGTTCATATAGTGAACTCGGTGTCAAGCTGTTCACCGAGGTCATCACAGAGGACAAGGGGGCACGCTTTACGTCTGGAGGAAAAGAAATTTAATCTCCAAACACGGAAAGGTTTCTTCACAGTGAGAGCTGTGAAAATGTGGAATAGACTCCCTCCAGAGTTGGTTCTGGCCAGCTCAGTGGATTGCTTTTAAAAAGGCCTGGATTATTTCTTAGATACACAGGATATAACTGGATACTAACATTTATAGGTAAAGTTGATCAAGGGAATTTCCGATTGCCTCTCGGGGGATCAGGAATGGATTTTTTTCCCTGCAGGAGCAAGTTGGATCATACTTTACTGGGTTTTTTTGCCTTCCTCTGGATCAACTGTGGGTATAGGATTATAACTTTTTTTTTCTATGGTTAAACTGGATGGACTTTTGTCTTTTTTCAGTCAGACTAACTATGTAACTATGCATCATTTTGTTAAAAGGTTCTTAGAAAAGGGGGATCTTCCTGCATTACCGGAGGTCAACTTTTGACCTTATGTCACTGGAAGATAGTCATTTCACAAACCTTCAACACCACCACACAAGAATGAAGATGAAGATCACACTCCACCCCATACATATTAAATGACCATATTAAAAAAATTGCAGACCCTAAAATCAAAACAATTGACTGATATTTCTTTCACTAGAGGTACCACTAAAATGTAGGTCAATCAGTGCAGCATGTTGGTCTTTTAGTGCAGAGTACTAAAAAACAGGGTGCCACCACTTCCATAAAGTGGGCTGACCATTTTCTACTAGACTTCTAGTATAGACCAGTGTAAACCTTGGAGTCTTCCACTTCTGGCTTTGACTCAACAACGCTCATACACTACCACGGGCCACTGACAACCTGCCTACTTGCTGATTCTTGAAAGCAGAAATTACACTTTGTTTTTTTGTCAAAAAATGTTGTTATATATTTCATTAGCTCGATGCACTTTTTGTTTCTTGTACATTTTAGAGGATTGTAAAAGATGAATAGTAAATGAAGAAGCATCTTATGAGCTAAACAAGATGACTTCTGCCTGAAAAAATAATCTGGATTCACCTATATAAAATACTAAATCCTCTCTACACAAATAACACTTGTCACTCAGCTCCTTGTGTCAAACGAGCACAACACATTGCACATTTTAGCATTCTGCCAGCATGAACTTTCTTGCATCTCTCTGCACTGGGTCATATAAAATTTCACAGCCACAATGGAAGTTGAAGCTGGAGGACTTTCCTCAAGCAGGCACTCTGATGACAGGTGTAAGCAGTGTGCAAATAGCTATAACTCTCACTAGTTGTCACTGACTGTGAGTCCTGTTCCTAATGACATCTGAATGGGGACTATCTACTATATGTGCCATTAGCCCAATATAGGATATTTTTAGGTGGAGGCATACAACACCACCTATCACTAACTTACAATTCTCTCCTAATTTTTTTTACCAAGCAGTTACACACCTCCACTAATGTAACTTTATTAACTCCTACCTAAGTCTTGGTTCACATGATTGCAGTGTGGGAAACCACATGTGATTGGGACAGAAATTGCACTGCATTCCTGTTCGAATCCCATGCAATTCTTTGCAGTACAAATTGAGCCATTCATTTTGTATGGCTCAAAATGCACTGCAAATAGCACTGCATTTGCACAAAAGGTGCAGGAACCTTTTTTTTTTGCACTGGGATTGGATTACATGGGTGTTCTCACCCATGCGATTAAATTCAGCCAATCACACTGTGCTTTGCGAACCATTTTTGGGGTGTCATTAATTTAACCAGCAGCAATTCGCATGAATGGAGTGCGATCATAATGCGGTGCTGGAAACACACAGGAACCACTGTGAATCCTGCACTTCATCAGTGTGAGCTGGCACTAAAGCTGGGTACACACTGATCATATGCTGTCAGATGCTGTTTTTCCAGCATAAGGTGAAAGAGGCACTTCTAAGCGCAGTATGCCAGGTCAATTTAATAAAAATCGGTTAAAAACACTAACAATGTGGTAGCAAAAACAGGCTCTAATGTAATCCATCAGTAGCAGGGCTCTGTCCTCTAAGCGATGGAGCCGCTGTACCAGCCAGCAGCTGCAGGTGGAGCTTGAGGAGAGGTGTTAAATACTGTATATCCATCGCTCTGTTCGGACTGCTGGAGAGCACGCTGGAACACAAGCTGTCCGCGGACCGGAAGTGACGCGAACATGGAGCGGTAACGCGTTTTGGAGCATGTGCAGAGCTCCTTCTTCAAGACTTATGTCCAGGCTTAGGGAGAGCCAGTTAAATACGGTAAAGAGGCAGGAAAAGGGGCAGTCAGTAGGAAGGAAGGTACACGCCTCCCGAAGACCAAGCTGGATGTAAATACGGAGCAGATTGTTTGGTGTGAAACAATAGAAGTCTGGGAAAGCAAGAAATTAAAAAACAAAGAGGAATAAAATGGAGGCAAAAAATGGACTGAGTGGGGGTGTATAGCATATTGAAGAATAGTTAAAAACGGTATTTGAATATTATCTAAGAAGATATATAAAAACAGTAATAAAAATAAGGATAATAATGTGATTTTAATTACAATTGAGATATGGTTAAGAGGGAAAATAAGGGGGGGGGGGGATTGACAGTGCAGACGGGTATCTGCCCTGGTGTGACAAATGATACACATAGGTAACCTGGACATATTAGAAATTAAAAAATAAAATCTAAAAATTATAGTCAAGAGGTTACAGCATAATCATAGCACATAAGTACAGTCTAAACAAAGGATTACTACATAAATGTGTGTGTGTAGCCACAGGCAGAGAAGAAACAATATATGTATATGTGCATAGATGCACGCACAAAAGCACGTGCATATATGCACACACAAACACACAACTCCATATAAACATGCATTCACATGCATTGGCACACACAGGCGTAATGCCCAGCACAAAACAAATTTTACAGTACTATACCGTGTTCCAAATTATTATGCAAATGATATTTTTCACATTTACCTAAATAATTGATGTAAATAACAGTCAGCATAATTCTCATGTTATCAACTATTAAGAGTACAATTAAAATTTTATTGAACAAACCTCCTAATGATAACAGTATTCTTTTTAAACATAAAACACTTACAATGCACTGTTCCAAATTATTACACACAGTAAGTTTCAAAACACTTTACAGGTTGTAAAGAACTGAAAATTGTCATTTGTTGTGTTTGCAGCATATTTACTGAAATCAAAAGCTATTTCAATCAAACTTTTAACAACATTTTAACTTTTTAAACATTTTAACAGGTCACGTTACATTTTAACAGGTCACGTTACATTTTAACATAGGACCCCTTATTTGATAACAGCTTCACAAGTCTTGCATCCATTGAACTTGTGAGTTTTTGGACAGTTTCTGCTTGAATTTGTTTGCAAGATGTCAGAATAGCCTCCCAGAGCTGCTGTTTGGATGTAAACTGCCTCCCACCCTCATAGATCTTTTGCTTGAGGATGCTCCAAAGGTTCTCAATAGGATTGAGGTCAGGGGAGGATGGAGGCCACACC
Source organism: Staurois parvus (assembly GCF_062004578.1). NCBI lineage: Eukaryota > Metazoa > Chordata > Amphibia > Anura > Ranidae > Staurois > Staurois parvus. The sequence goes on from NW_028318272.1 coordinate 1,728,854, forward strand.
ATGACCTTCTCTCCTTTTATCCCCATAACAACCATTGATGCAGAGGTATTCTTTGCAGCATGAGACGGTGCATTGTCATGCATGAAGATGATTTTATTACGGAAAGCATTGTTCTTCCTTCTGTACCAGGGAAGAAAGTGGTCAGTCATAAACTCCACATACTTTGCAGAGGTCATCTTTACACCTTCGGGGGCTCTAAAGGGGCCGACCCGCTCTGTTCCCATGATTCCGGCCCAAAATATGACTCCACCACCGCCTTGCTGACATCGCAGCCTTGTTGGAACAGGGTGGCCGTCCACCAACCATCCACTACTCCATTCATCTGGACCATCCAGGGTTGCACGGCACTCATCAGTGAACAGGACTGTTTGAAAATTAGTCTTCATGTATTTTTTTGCCCAATGCAGCCGTTTCTGCTTGTGAGCATTGGTTAGTGGTGGCCGAATAGAAGGTTTATGCACAGTTGCAAGACTCTGGAGGACTCTACACCTTGATGTCCGTGGGACTCCAGAGGCACCAGCAGCTTCAAATATCTGTTTGCTGCTATGTAATGGTATTTTAGCAGCTGCTCTCTTGATCCGATGCATGGATCTGGCAGAAATCTTCCTCAATGGGCCTTTACCTGCACGAACCCGTCTATGCTCTGAATCAGCCACAAATCTCTTAATAGTGCGATGATCACGCTTACGTTTTCGTGAAATATCTAATGTTTTCATACCTCGTCCAAGGCATTGAACTATTTCATTCTTTTCGGCAGCAGAGAGATCCCTTTTCTTCCCCATATTGCTTGAAAATGGTGCTCTGCTTAATAATGTGGAACACCCTCCTTTAGTAGTTTTTCCTTAAATTGGGCTCACCAGCTAATCTAATTATCACAGGTGTCTGAGATTGTTTTCAGTGATCAAAAGAGCCCTGACACACAATGCCATCCATGAGTTAAACTGAAATCATCTTTGTGACACTTAAATAGAATTTGCATAATAATTTAGAACGCGGTGCATAGGATGGTATGGATTTCAAGGTCCTCATTCAGACCACCAGGAGCTAGTACATCTAATGAGTAAATCCAGTAGGTCTCCCTACAGCTTAAGCGTTGGAATCTCTTGGCTCTCGGGAGGTCAGTGGGCATGGCTTCAATTACCCAGACTCATAGATCCGAAGTTGATTTACTATGTTGTTCTGAGAAGTGTCAGGGGGCACTGTACTTGTCAAAACCGTCTTCAATAAGGCGATGGTGTTCGCCAAACCGTTTAATCAGGGTATGGATGGTTGTTCCTACTTAATAAAGACCACAAGGACAAGCCAAACAATATACCACAAACTCAGAAGAACATATGTAAAAGGCAGGGATCTTATATGTTTCACCTTTAATGTTAAAGTCTTTTTGGCCATGGTGGACAAATGGGCAGGTTAAACAGAGTGGCTTTTTGCATCGCTGCATGCTTGTAAAGGGGAATAAACTTAGGGGGGCAGTGTCTGACTTGATTGGTTTTAATTTGCTAGGTGCTAATTTGCTTTTAATATTACAAGCTTTTTGGTAAGAGAATTTAGGTTTGGTAGGTATGCTGTCAAGCAGGTGTGGATCTTGTAAAAAGATAGACCAGTGTTTACGCACTATCCTTTCCATGTGTGTGTGTCAGTTATGGAACTGAGTGGTAAATCTGATGGTGGAATTATTATCTTCAGGGCAAAATGCATGGTATTGGTGTTGTAGACTGTCTGGGCTTCATCAATGAGGGTGGGTAGCCTTTCTCAAGGAATTTTTCTTTAAGGGTAATACTTTGTGTTGAGTAGTCTTGAAGTTTGGTACAGTTTTATGTCTTAATCAACAAAACTGACTTTTAGGGATGTTACTCAACCACCTGGGGTAGTTTCAGCTCTTGTAATGTAAGAAAGAATTACCTGCACTTAGTTTTGTGTAGTTTTGGGTGAAGATAAGATGATTTTTATGACACATGAGTAGTTCAAAAATGCTAAGGTGTTTTGATCAGCCACAGATGTGAAGGTCAGACCCATATTGTTGTTATTGTAGTGGGAAATGAATTGTTGAACACTGTCAACATCGCCATCCCAGATGATGATGATGTCGTCTATGTACCTTCCGTAGTATACGATGTGTGATGAGTGTAGGTTATTATTCCAAATGTATAGTGACTCCAAGTAGCTCATGGTGAGGTTGGCATATGAAGGTTCATAGTTGGCGCCCATGGCAGAGCCTTGAATTTGGAGGTAATAATCACCATCAAACTGAAAATAATCATGTTTTTTATTTTTTTTATTTAAATATTTATTGATTTTCAAATAGATAAATTATACAAACATACTCTTTTAAAAACATTGACGCATTTTCAATACATTTATCATATCACCTTTTTTACCCCCCCTACACCCCCCTGCCCTCCCATCTGCATCCCATCCCGCCCCCACCCCCTCCACTCTGCATTTTCCTATTCCTTTCTGGAGATCCACATCCTCCAAAGAGATGAGAAAAGTATAGCCATATTGTTTTATATTATATTATCCCTCATACATTCTTTATTTAACTTTGACTTTTTGAATTTTAAAAATCTTCCCATTTGTTCCATCTTAAATAAGTAACTCTCCATCTTATCCTCGTTCATATGGTATAGTTCCTCCATCTTACATATTTGATCCACCCTATCAACCCAGTCCTCTATTTTCGGCACCTCCTGTCTCCGCCAAAACTTGGGTATCAAGCCTTTTGCTGCATTCAAATAATACAATACACCAGATTTTTTATACTTTTTGACTGAAAGCTTAGTACTAAGGAAAAGGAAAGTCTCTGGATCTAATATTATATCAACCTGTGTAATTTTTCGAATCAAATTCACTTTTTTCTCCCAGTACTCCTGTATTCTAGGACACTCCCACTCATCCTTGGGGATTTCAACATCCCTGTCAACATCGACAACCCGGCCACATCACAATTCCTCCACTTAACCTCCTCTTTTGCACTCACACAGTGCATACAATCCACCACCCACTCCGACGGGAACATCCTGGACCTTGTCTTCCCCCATCTCTGCGCTCCCCACAACCTCACAAACACCCCCTTCCCTCTGTCTGACCACAACCTTATTACCTTCTCTGTCTCCTCATCCTCTAACGCTTACCCCTCCAAGTGTCATACTACTACCAGCCGTAACCTCCGCAACCTGAACCCTGCCCCTCTCCACTCCACAGCTGATCAACTCTACGACAGCATCCTTTCCCTGTCCTGCCCTGACCTGGCCATGACTACCTACAACAACTCACTGTCAGCCGCCCTTGACTCGCTAGCGCCTTTAACCACATGAAACATCAGACCCCGACCGCTCCAGCCCTGGCAGACTGAACACACCAAAACTCTCAAATGACGCAGTCATGCGCTGGAGCGACTATGACGCAAAAGCAGATCTCAATTAGCCTTCACCTGCTATAAATCTGCCTTCCACACCTACACCTCCTCCCTCCACGCTGCCAAACAAGCCTACTTCCTGACCCTCATCAAGACCCTCTCCTCCAATCCTCGCAGGCTCTTCTCCACCTTTAACTCTCTGCTCTCTCCGCCCCCACCTCCATCCAGCACCTCACTCACTGCCCTTGAGATTGCCAATCATTTCAAAAATAAGATTGACACTATTCGCAGGGACATCGCCGCTGCTCAAACTTCCTCCCCACCCGTCCCCTCTCACACAGCAACTCCCTCATCACCCCTCTCCCGCGGCCTTACCACTGTTCTGACCTCCACCCCACCTAACATTCCTCACACTGAAGCCCCCTCAACACTCCACTCCTTCGACCTCACTACCATCGAGGAGGTCACCAAGGTCTTCTCTAATGCCCGCCTCACCACCTGCCCCCTCTACCCTATCCCCTCACAACTCCTACGACCCCCCTCCTCCTCCATCCTACGCTCCCTCACCCACATCTTTAATCTCTCCCTCTCTTCCGGCGCATTCCCCTCCCCTCTGAAGCACGCGCACATCACCCCTATTCTTAAAAAGCCCTCCCTGGACCCCAATGACCCGAACAACCTTAGACCCATCTCCCTGCTGCCATTTACATCCAAACTCCTCGAGTACTTAGTCTACAATCACCTAAGCTCCCACTTCAACCACAACAGCCTTCTCGATCCCCTACAGTCCAGCTTCCGGCCCCTACACTACACCAAAACTACCTTACTCAAACTATCCAACGACCTGCTAACCGCCAAAGCTAACGGCCACTACTCAGTACTCCTTTTCCTCGACCTCTCCGCTGCCTTCGACACAGTTGACGACCCCCTCCTCCTCAAAAGCTACACTCCCTCGGCCTCAGAGATTCCGCTCTCTCCTGGCTCTCGTCCTACCTATCACAATGCTCCTTCAGCGTTACCTATAACGCTACTACCTCCCCCTCACTCCCCCTCTCTGTTGGGGTCCCTCAAGGCTCTGTCCTCGGGCCCCTTCTCTTCTCCATCTACACCTCCTCCCTTGGCCAACTCCTACACTCTCATGGCTTCAACTATCACCTCCTACTATCCACCTATGCCGATGACACGCAAATCTATCTCTCGACCCCTCGCCTCACCCCCTCAGTCTCCGCCAGAATCACAAGCCTACTGAACGACATATCAGACTGGATGTCGCTCCACTTCCTTAAACTGAACCTCTCCAAAACTGAGTGCCTCATCTTCCCCCCAGCCCGCACACCACCCTCCATCGACTTCTCCATCACGTACAACAATGCCATCATCAGGCCCGCCTCACAAGCCAGAGTACTTGGTGTCATACTTGACTCCAATCTATCCTTCCAGCCCCAAGTCCAATCACTAACATACTCTTGCAGACTTCACCTCCGCAACATCGCCAAATTCTGCACATTCCTAACCCCGGAAACCACTAAGCAGCTCATCCACTCCCTCATCATATCACGACTCGATTACTGCAACTCCCTCCTCACTGGCCTGCCTCGCCACAGGCTACCCCTGCTTCAGTTGATCTTGAATACGGCAGTCAGACTCATCCATCTCACCAACTGCTCTGTTTCCACCACCCCCCTCTGCCAATCCCTCCACTGGCTCCCGATTGCCCAACGGATCAAATTCAAACTGCTAACACTGACGTACAAAGCTGGCCATCATACTGCCCCAAACAACATCACCAACCTAATATCCATATACCACCCAACACGCACTCTCCGCTCCTCACAAGACCTCCTTCTCTCTAGTTCCCTGGTCTCCTCCTCCCATGCCCGCCTCCAGGACTTCTCCAGGGCATCACCATCCTCTGGAACTCCCTACCCCAATCCATCAGACTATCACCTACTCTCCTCTCCTTTAGGCGCACCCTGAAAACCCACCTCTTCAAGGAAGCCTACCCCGACCTCCTCCACTCTTCCTACCACTCCATCCCCCACAGCCATTTCCTCCTGTACCAATATCCCCTCCCTCCTATATTGTAAGCTCGAAAGAGCAGGGCCCTCGAACCCCACGTGTATCACATTGTATTGTTTTGTACTGTCGCATGTACTGTCTCCTATTGTAATGTACAGCGCTGAGCCAACTGTTGGCACTTTATAAATACTCTATAATAATAACATGTGATACATAGTGCCTGTACCTCCACATCCCCGCCAACACAAAGGTGAATTATCTCCACTCAGTCTGCGTGCCACACACGGTGTGATATACCATATTGCCATACATTTATAGTTCATTTCTACCTCCCGCATATTTATATTTTCATGAATTAATCTATACATTTTCCTCTGTTTTTCTACATCTATTATTACACCAATATCCCTTTCCCATTTTTCTATATATGGTGGCCTTATATCTGTGTTTATTTCAGTGAGAATCTTATATATTTTAGAAGTTCCGTGTTTCCCATCCCCCCGTGTATCTAATAACCGCTTGAAGGGGTTCCAATCCTTTCTTGTTCTAAAGGGTTTTGGAAGCTTCTCTACAAAGTGTTTCAATTGAAAATAACGCCACTCATCCATTCTCGTAAAAACTTTTCCCTTTTTCTTTTCCAAATCCTTAAATGAACCAATTTCCTCCCCCACCATTATATCCCTCAATTGTGCATCCTCCTTCTTAATCCCACTTCCCTGTGATGCCTTCTTTACCCGGGAGAAAAAACTCTGTAGACCCTAAGGGCATTAACAGTGAATTAAATTGCCATCCCTTCTGTCTGTGCAATATATCCCATACTCTTAAAACATTTAATGTGAACCATCTTGTGCTCTCTGCTGATCCTCGATATTGTGTGGGCACCCATATGATCCTACTTAAATTAGTTTTACTTAGTACATTTTCAGTCAAAAATTCTCGCCAATATTACTGAGTTATATTATCTTTTAATATCTGGTACTCCCAGTCTGCCTTTCTCTTTATTTCTACTTAAAATGTCATAACCTATTGTTGGTTTTTTATTCCTCCAAATATATATTGTTATAATTTTTTAATTATTTTAAAATATGCTTCTGGGAGTTTAATTGGTATCATTTGAAATTTATATAAGATTTTTGGAACAATCACCATTTTTATCAGATTTATATGACCTATCCATGATGGGGTTCCCCCTCTTAGTTTCCTTAGTTCATCCTTAATCTCATTTAACAATGGAATATAGTTTGATTTATATAAGTTTTTGGAGGAGGCAGTTAATTTTATTCCTAGATATTTTAATTCTTTTTCTTGCCAAACGAAGGGAAATTCCTCTTGTATCTTATTTTTCTCTCTATTTGGAAGGTTTATATTTAAGATCTCTGTTTTTGTTGGATTCATTTTTAAGTTTGATATCTCCCCATACTCTTTCAGTGATTTCATTAAGTTTGGTAAAGTTATCCTAGGGTTCCCCACATAGAACAACATATCATCCACATAAGCTGCCACCTTATGCTCTGTGTCTCCTATCCATATTCCCCTTATATCCACATTATTCCTTATTGTAGACAATAGAGATTCTAATGACAAAACATATAATAGTGGAGACAGAGGGCATCCCTGTCTTGTTCCATTTAGCATCCCGAAATACTCTGATAGATCTCAATTGACCATGATTGCTGCAGAGGGTACTGTATAACTTCCTTATCCATTCTCTCATTCTAACTCCCATCCCCAGTACTTCCAGTGTATCCATCATATATCCCCAATCTACTCTATCAAATGCCTTTTCGGTGTCGATCTTTCTACTTTTATGGATGAGGAACAAGGATCTCAAACTGTTATCTCTACCCTCTCTCCCTGGAACAAAGCCCACTTGATCTATATGTATCCATTCAACCATTAGGTCTTTCAACCTATTTGCCAGAACTTTTACGAATAATTTAGTATCTGTGTTCAGTAAAGAAATCGGTCTATAGCTTGAGCATTGAGTAACATCCTTTCCTTCTTTATGAATGAAAACTATATGTGCTTGTAGGGATTCCCGCCTCATTTCCATCTCTCCCCCCAATGCATTCATATATATCTTTAATTTAGGTACTAAAGTTCTTTATATTTTTTATAATACCTCACCGTATAGCCATCTGGCCCTGGGCTTTTCCCAACCATGGTACCTTTTAATGCCAATTGTATTTCCTCCTGCGTTATTTCTGATTCTAGGGAATTCAATTGTACCTCGCTTATTTTCGGTAATCCTGCGTTTTTTAGATATGTCCTCCTTTTTTACGCTTTTCTTATTCCATCCTTATTTGTAAAATTATGGGGAGTAATATTATACAAATTACTATAATATTCTTTAAACACCCTAGTGATGTATTTGGTTGAATGTACTAATTCTCCTTTGGGGGTCTCTCATTTTTTCTATATAATTCCTAGATTTGTTTTTCCTCTGAGCCCTCATTAAATACTTTCCTGGCCTATCTCCCCATCTATACCTCTCACTTATCATTTTATTAAATACTCTTCTCTTTTCTTCTTCCAGAAAATTATTTAGTTCTTTTTTATTTATTACCCTCTGCATTATCTCTTTTGTTACTCTACTTTTATGCGTCTGTTCAAGTTCAGAGAGTCCCTTGAGGAGCCCATTAATTTTTTCTCTTCTTTCCCTTTTCTTCTTTGCTCCAATCACAATTAATGATTCCTCTAATATAAGCCTTATGAACCTCCCACACTGTTGCTACAGACACATCTCCTGTATAATTTTCCTCAAAAAATTGCTCTATTTCTTTTTTAATTCTTTGATCAGTCTCTTGATCCAGGAAAAGTGTCTCATTTAATCTCTATACTTTTCCCCCCTTCAGCTCCTTTCCCCATATTAATTTCATTGTAACAGGAGCATGGTCCAATATTGACATTACTTCTATTTTTACTTTGGCCAGAGACTCTATAAGTCGATGTTCCAACAATATATAATCCAATCTTGAATACATCTCATGTGCATGTGAGAAAAACGTATAGTCTCTGTCCTTCATATGCTTAATTCTCCATATTTCCACAAGTTGACACTGAAATATCATCTTCTTCAAGGATCTCAGAGAGTTACTCTCCTCCCTCTGCACAGGAGATGTCATATCTATCTGCGGATCCATGCAAAGATTGAAATCTTTTTTAAAATCCATTAATTTTTTCAAGACATTTTTCAAGAATATCTCCGGTTTCTTATTTGGACAATAAATATTTGCTAATGTACAATCTATTTCCTGTAATCTACCCTTTAAAAACAGAAATCTCCCTTCAGGATCTACCAATCTGTCCTCCAACTTAAACCTTATATTTTTCGTGAATCCTATTGCCACTCCCTTAGCTCTTCTAATTGGGGAATCTGCATAGAACCACACTGGATAGTATCTAGAATTTAATTTCACGTTTGTTTCTCTCCCCAAATGTGTCTCCTGTAAGAAATCCACTGAAGACAGTCTGTGTTGAAGCTCCTTAAATAACCTAAATCTCTTCTCAGGGCTATTTAATCCATTGACATTGTAAGTTACAAACTGTAACTCTTCTATTCTTTCCTTACTCTCCTCTCCTCTCCACTGTCCCTTCTCCTCTCTTTTTCATATCTTCCCCAGACTAATGTATCTCATACTATATCACAGGGTATTTTTCTCCAGACTAATATATCTCCTACTATATCGCAGAGTCTTAAACTACCTACCCACTCCACATACCTTACTCCCCCTGACCCCTCTCCCCTCCCCTCCCCTCTCCCCTCCCCTCTCCCCTCCATAATCCCCCCCCCCCCACAGCCCACCCCTACCCCCTTTAGGCCTATGATTTGCCTACGAATCATTTGTGGTCCTAATCCCACCCTTGATTCAACTTTAAGGTGGAACTCTGACCATGTACTTCTTCCAGGTTGTTAGTCCCATCTCCCTTGTCATGCCTTTCTCTAGTAACCAAGGGAGAGGAGGGAGGAGAGAAAGAGAGAGAAAAAAGAAAAAAATCCCCCCTTCCCCACGATTCACATATGGGGAAAATGGTACATAAGTAGGGATAAAGAGAGAGAGAAAGGTATATATATAAAAAAAAAACCACACATCTCTCCTTCTCCTCCCCCACATCATTATTTCTGCTACTTGTTCCCCCTATGAGCTACCTGCCACCTCTCTTTTTCTATACCCCCTATCTCCCTCTCCCCCTCCCCCCAACCAAGAATGACTATTTTCTGCAAGTCGAGTCTTTCACAAAAATCTCTCAAGTCCTCTGGGAATCTCATTCTTGCTGAACGATCGTTTTTCCATCCGATTAAACATGCTGGCAATCCCCAGCTATATCTAACGTTCTGCTTTCTCATTTGTTCAAGTAATGGTTTCAATGTTCTCCTTCTTGTTAAAGTTTCCACTGCTAGGTCAGCAAAGATCTGCAAATTTATATTTCCATATTTTGTTGCTGCCCTTTCTTTTATCTTCTTCCAAAGCTCATCTTTATCATGGTAATAATTAGAGATGAGCGAAGTATTCAAAAATTCGATTCGACTGATTCGGCGAATTCGTGGAAAATATTCGATTCGAGTCGAATATATTCGCTGTGAATTTAACTTAAAAAAGGGTGTTTCTAGGCTTCAGAGAGACTTAATATTAGTGCAGAACACTGTACCTCTAATTTAAATGCCCTTGGAGTCTGCTGGGGAAGAGAAATAATACTGTCAGTCAGTATGACATGCAGATGAGTGCCGTCGATCTTAGAATCACCGCACACTTCACTCATTTGGCCAGTCACGGGGCCAAAACCAGTGTTTGGAGCCACAGTGTGGCGGTGGAGGCAGCAGCAATGGGAGGCCATACAGCAACCTATGACAAAATGGAAACCAGCAGGAGTGTGAGGAGACCTCAAAGTGGCACATGGCAGAGTGGGAGCAATGGGAGGCGGTACAGGGACCCATGTCACACTGTGGACCCAGCAGCAGCGTGACCAGGCGGTACGGGGGCCCATGGCAGATTTGGGGCCTGGCAGCACCTATGGGAGGCCTGTAATCTGCCAGCAACCTATGACAAAATGGAAAACAGCAGGAGTGTGAGGAGACCTCAAAGTGGCACATGGCACAGTGGGAGCAATGGGAGGCGGTACAGGGACCCATGTCACACTGTGGACCCAGCAGCAGCGTGACCAGGCGGTACGGGGGCCCATGGCAGATTACAGGCCTGGCAGCAGCAATGGGAGGCCCGTAATCTGTCAGCACCCTATGACAAAAAATGGAACACACCAGCAGTGTGTGAGGAGACCTGAAAGTGGCACATGGCAGAGTGTGGCGATGGAGACAGCAGCAATGGGAGGCCGTACAGGGACCCATGACAGACTCTGGACTTGGCAGCAGCATGAAGAGGCGGTATAGGGGCCCATGGCAGATTAGGGGCCTGGCAGCAGCTATGGGAGGCCCGTAATCTGCCAGCACCCTATGTCAAAAAATTGAACACACCAGCAGTGTGAGGAGACCTGAAAGTGGCACATGTTTGGGGCATGATTCATGGCGGATTTAGTCAGTTGTGTAAGGAACTGGTGGTTTGAAATCCAGACTAATCCACGCCTGATTCATTTTCACAAACGTGAGTCTCTCCACACTTTGGGTGGACAGTCGTGTCCTCCGCGGAGTTGCAATACCTCCTGCCGCACTAAACACGCACTCCGATGCCACGCTACTGGCCGGGCATGACAGCCTTTCAAGGGCAAATTCAGCTAGTTGGGGCCAAAGGTCAAGTTTCGTTGCCCAGTAGTCAAGGGGATTGTCTACCTCGGTTGGCAGGGTGCTGTCCAAGTAGGCCCAAGCCTGTTGTTTGAGGTCCTGCTCCAGGTCCACCTGATGCTGCTGCTGCTGCTGCGGCTGGTTATTAGTTTCCTCACTGCGCTGGTGAAGAAAGCTACTCATCATCGACTGCAGACTGAGGCAGCTGCTGCTGGTGGAGCTGCCACTGCTCCTACCACCCCACCCCTCCCCTGCTGCCATGGCAGCGTAACGCGAGCGCACAGGGCCCACAGTGTCTGAGGATGGACGTTGGCGCAGACAGGCAGAGACCAGCTGACTACATAGGTGGTTTTTATAGTACGTTATTTTGGCCTCCCTCTCAGCAGGTGTGAAAAAGGCCACCATTTTGGAACGGTAGCGAGGATCCAACAAGGTGGACAGCCAAAAGTCATCCCTCTGTCTGATGGTTATTATTCGGCTGTCGGTACGCAAGCAAGCGAGCATGCTATGGGCCATTTGTGCCAAGGAATGCGAGGGACTCCCTGCCTCCATCTCCACAGCATACTGCCACGGTGCGTCTGGGTCCTCTGTCTCCTCTTCCTCCTCCTCTACCAGATGCTCCTGCTCCCCCACTCCTGTCAGGGCTCCCAGGTGTGACCAGAGGTGTGTGGCTGACGCAGGGAAACGCAGACCTCAGATATGTTATAAACAATATAATTTATTAACACTAACAATACAAACATAAACGCAGTGCAATACTAAAACATAATACAGTGCAACCAAACCAAACCAAACCAACCACCCACAGATAACAGTACATACAAGCAAGCGTCGTCAGGCAGGCGGGGTCAATATCAATAGGGCAGGTAGGTACAGGGGGAGCAAGCGGAGATTGGTCGGGGTCACAGGCCAGGTTCAGCAGGTAGCAAGCAGCGTAGTACAGAGGGTCAGGCAGAGGGATGGTCAGGGTCACAAGCCAGGGATCAGAACAGGTAGCAAGCAGTGTGGTACAGAGGGTCAGACACAGGGATGGTCAGGAGCGAGCCGGGATCAGAGCAAGAGAAGTCAGCAGCGGTTCAGAAACAAGATGCAGGACAGAAACAGGATACAGGGCCCAGGACAAACACAACACCAAGGCAGAGTCTGCAAGTCTGGCCATCCCTTAAATACACCAGTATCATCAGTTCCAGGTGTTAGCTGGCTGAAAGGTTGAGTCTCTGATTGCAGGGAGCACCCGCTGGCCAGCCCTGGTACTGCAGATCAAAAGGCAGGTGAGTCCCACCATTGCTGGCCAGTCCATTCCTGACAGTACCCCCCCCCCTCAAGGAGCGGCCTCAGGACGCTCCAAACAGTCCTAGCTGGGCAAAATGTTCCACCGCCCGGGTCTGGTAACTGGCGGGATATCAAAGACTGGCACACCGGGCTGGACTCCGGGCAGAGGCACACCGGGCTGGACTCCGGGCAGAGGCACACCGGGCAGGACTCCGGGCAGAGGCACACCGGGCTGGACTCCGGGCAGAGGCACACCGGGCTGGACTCCGGGCAGAGGCACATCGGGCTGGACTCCGGGCAGAGGCACATCGGGCTGGACTCCGGGCAGAGGCACATCGGGCTGGACTCCGGGCAGAGGCACATCGGATTACCAGGCGAAGCAGCAGGCAGCGGGCCACCAGGCGGAGCAGCGGGCACCGGGCCCCCGGGTGGAGCAGCGGGCACCGGGCCCCCGGGCGGAGCAGCGGGCACCGGGCCCCCGGGCGGAGCAGCGGGCACCGGGCTCCCGGGCGGGGCGACAGGCACCGGGCCCCCGGGCGGGGCGACAGGCATCGGGCCCCTAGGCGGAGCGGCGGGCGCCGGGCCCCCAGGTGGAGCGCCGGGCGCCGGGCCCCCAGGCAGGGCGACAGGCATCGGGCCCCCAGGCGGGGCGACAGGCATCGGGCCCCTAGGCGGAGCGGCGGGTGCCGGGCCCCCAGGCGGAGCGGCGGGCGCCGGACCCCCAGGCGGGGCGACAGGCATCGGGCCCTCAGGCGGAGCGGCGGGCGCCGGACCCCCAGGCGGAGCGACAGGCATCGGGCCCTCAGGCGGAGCGGCGGGCGCCGGACCCCAGGCGGAGCGACAGGTCTCGGGCCCTCAGGCGGAGCGGCGGGCGCCGGACCCCCAGGCGGAGCGACAGGTCTCGGGCCCTCAGGCGGAGCGGCGGGCGCCGGACCCCCAGGCGGAGCGACAGGTCTCGGGCCCTCAGGCGGAGCAGCGGGCGCCGGACCCCCAGGCGGAGCGACAGGTCTCGGGCCCTCAGGCGGAGCGACAGGTCTTGGGCCCCCAGGTGGGGCGGCGGGCGCCGGACCCCCAGGCGGAGCGGCGGGCGCCAGACCCCCAGGCGGAGCGACAGGTCTCGGGCCCTCAGGCGGAGCGGCGGGCGCCGGACCCCCAGGCGGAGCGACAGGTCTCGGGCCCTCAGGCGGAGCGGCGGGCGCCGGACCCCCAGGCGGAGCGACAGGTCTCGGGCCCTCAGGCGGAGCGGCGGGCGCCGGACCCCCAGGCGGAGCGACAGGTCTCGGGCCCTCAGGCGGAGCAGCGGGCGCCGGACCCCCAGGCGGAGCGACAGGTCTCGGGCCCTCAGGCGGAGCAACAGGTCTCGGGCCCCCAGGTGGGGCGACGGGCGCCGGACCCCCAGGCGGAGCGGCGGGCGGCGGGCGCCGGACCCCCAGGCGGAGCGACAGGTCTCGGGCCCCCAGGCGAAGCGGCGGGCACCGAGTCACCAGGCACGACAGTGGGCTCCAAGTCAACTGGCATGACCGCTGGCACTGGGTCAGACATTGGATCGTCTGGCTGGACAGCGGGCATCGGGTCACCAGGCATCAGGTCATTTGGCTCGACAGCGGGCACCGCGTCATCTGGCAAGGCAGTGGGCTCCGAGTCAACTGGTATGACCGCGGGCACTGGGTCAGACATTGGATCGTCTGACTGGACAGCGGGCATCGGGTCACCAGGCATCAAGTCATTTGGCTCGACAGCGAGCACCGCGTCATCTGGCAAGGCAGTGGGCTCCGAGTCAACAGGCACGACAGTGGGCACCGGGTCATCAGGTACCGGATTGTCTGGCTCGACAGCGGGCATCGGGTCACCAGGTATGACAGCGGGCACTGGGTCACCAGGCATCAGGTCATTTGGCTCGACAGCGGGCACCGCGTCAACTGGCAAGGCAGTGGGCTCCGAGTCAACTGGTATGACCGCGGGCACTGGGTCAGACATTGGATCGTCTGACAGGACATCGGGCATCGGGTCACCAGGCATCAGGTCATTTGGCTCGACAGCGGGCACCGTGTCATCTGGCAAGGCAGTGGGCTCCGAGTCAACAGGCACGACAGTGGGCACCGGGTCACCAGGCATCGGATTGTCTGGCTCGACAGCGGGCATCGGGTCACCAGGTATGACAGCGGGCACTGGGTCACCAGGGATCAGGTCATTTGGCTTGCCAGCGGGCACCGCGTCATCTGGCAAGGCAGTGGGCACCGGGTCACCAGGTATGACAGTGGGCTCTGAGTCAACTGGCATGACAGCGGGCACCGGATCAGGCACCGGATCATCTGGATCAACAGCGGGCACCGAGTCAACTGGCCCAATAGGATCGCCGGGCTGGATCAGTCCATCACGCTGAGCAGCGGCATCAGGCTGAAGAGAGGCATCAGGCTGAAGAGAGGCATCAGGCTGAAGAGAGGCATCAGTCTGAAGAGAGGCTTCAGGCTGAGTAGAGGCTTCAGGCTGAGTAGAGGCTTCAGGCTGAGTAGAGGCTTCAGGCTGAGTACAGGCTTCAGGCCGAGTAGAGGCTTCAGGCCGAGTAGAGGCTTCAGGCCGAGTAGAGGCATCAGGCCGAGTAGAGGCTTCAGGCCGAGTAGAGGCTTCAGGCTGAACCACGGAAGGCAGGTTCACCGGTTTGGATACTGGCAGGATGGTATTGGTTGGAAAGAATTTTAGCTTTTTTCTGGTTTTAACTACTGGAGCACTGCAAGTAAACGCAGGTCTGCAAACGAATGGAGCAGCTGGAGACAGAGAAAAACTGGAGGATGGAACAGGAGAGGGAGCAGTTGCTACAGAGGGCTTTTTTACAGGGTTAAAGGCAGGATAGGTGCAGCGAGTGGGAACAGGGGACTGACATGCGGTAGATAGCCAAGTATACTGGGCTGTAACTGTAGGAGCTGGTGGGAATACAGGAGTAGAGTTAGAAGCAGGACTGGGTTTTTGTAAGCTGACTGAGGCTGGGTGCAACAAGTCTGTCCATGTCTGCAGTATGGGTTGAACAAAGCTGAGCTTACACAAAGCCTGTCTGGTCAATGACTGCACTGCGTTTATACAATCACTTAGTATCTGTGGTGAACATGCAGAATAACGCTCCAGAAAGTAACCCACATCATCCTCTAATAACCACACCAGGGACTCTACCTGGTCTGCACTAAATGGTGGCAAAAATTCATCCCTGCATTCGGGGGAACCAGATGAAACCAACTCAGCACAAACCTCAATCAAAGGCTGCACCTCAGAGAACTCTGTGCCCTGATCTACTAGAACATGAGCAAGCCGTATACATTATAGTAGTTGATCCCGGGTATACTCCTTCAGAGTTTGATAAGCATACTCCCTGTCATCAAACACTAGCAGAGATAAATACACAACCTCATCCAGATCCATCCTTCCCAGCAACAAGCCAAGATGGCTTCCCTGTGCAGCCACTTCTGGTCAGGATTGGCCTTGGTGTAATGTCAGGGCTCCCAGGTGTGACCAGAGGTGTGTGGCTGACGCAGGGAAACGCAGACCTCAGATATGTTATAAACAATATAATTTATTAACACTAACAATACAAACATAAACGCAGTGCAATATTAAAACATAATACAGTGCAACCAAACCAAACCAAACCAACCACCCACAGATAACAGTACATACAAGCAAGCGTCGTCAGGCAGGCGGGGTCAATATCAATAGGGCAGGTAGGTACAGGGGGAGCAAGCGGAGATTGGTCGGGGTCACAGGCCAGGTTCAGCAGGTAGCAAGCAGCGTAGTACAGAGGGTCAGGCAGAGGGATGGTCAGGGTCACAAGCCAGGGATCAGAACAGGTAGCAAGCAGTGTGGTACAGAGGGTCAGACACAGGGATGGTCAGGAGCGAGCCGGGATCAGAGCAAGAGAAGTCAGCAGCGGTTCAGAAACAAGATGCAGGACAGAAACAGGATACAGGGCCCAGGACAAACACAACACCAAGGCAGAGTCTGCAAGTCTGGCCATCCCTTAAATACACCAGTATCATCAGTTCCAGGTGTTAGCTGGCTGAAAGGTTGAGTCTCTGATTGCAGGGAGCACCCGCTGGCCAGCCCTGGTACTGCAGATCAAAAGGCAGGTGAGTCCCACCATTGCTGGCCAGTCCATTCCTGACAGTACCCCCCCCCCAAGGAGCGGCCTCAGGACGCTCCAAACAGTCCTAGCTGGGCAAAATGTTCCACCGCCCGGGTCTGGTAACTGGCGGGATATCAAAGACTGGCACACCGGGCTGGACTCCGGGCAGAGGCACACCGGGCTGGACTCCGGGCAGAGGCACACCGGGCTGGACTCCGGGCAGAGGCACACCGGGCTGGACTCCGGGCAGAGGCACACCGGGCTGGACTCCGGGCAGAGGCACATCGGGCTGGACTCCGGGCAGAGGCACATCGGGCTGGACTCCGGGCAGAGGCACATCGGATTACCAGGCGAAGCAGCAGGCAGCGGGCCACCAGGCGGAGCAGCGGGCACCGGGCCCCCGGGTGGAGCAGCGGGCACCGGGCCCCCGGGCGGAGCAGCGGGCACCGGGTCCCCGGGCGGAGCAGCGGGCACCGGGCTCCCGGGCGGGGCGACAGGCACCGGGCCCCCGGGCGGGGCGACAGGCATCGGGCCCCTAGGCGGAGCGGCGGGCGCCGGGCCCCCAGGTGGAGCGGCGGGCGCCGGGCCCCCAGGCAGGGCGACAGGCATCGGGCCCCAAGGCGGGGCGACAGGCATCGGGCCCCTAGGCGGAGCGGCGGGTGCCGGGCCCCCAGGCGGAGCGGCGGGCGCCGGACCCCCAGGCGGAGCGACAGGCATCGGGCCCTCAGGAGGAGCGGCGGGCGCCGGACCCCCAGGCGGAGCGACAGGTCTCGGGCCCTCAGGCGGAGCGGCGGGCGCCGGACCCCCAGGCGGAGCGACAGGTCTCGGGCCCTCAGGCGGAGCGGCGGGCGCCGGACCCCCAGGCGGAGCGACAGGTCTCGGGCCCTCAGGCGGAGCAGCGGGCGCCGGACCCCCAGGCGGAGCGACAGGTCTCGGGCCCTCAGGCGGAGCGACAGGTCTTGGGCCCCCAGGTGGGGCGGCGGGCGCCGGACCCCCAGGCGGAGCGGCGGGCGCCGGACCCCCAGGCGGAGCGACAGGTCTCGGGCCCTCAGGCGGAGCGGCGGGCGCCGGACCCCCAGGCGGAGCGACAGGTCTCGGGCCCTCAGGCGGAGCGGCGGGCGCCGGACCCCCAGGCGGAGCGACAGGTCTCGGGCCCTCAGGCGGAGCGGCGGGCGCCGGACCCCCAGGCGGAGCGACAGGTCTCGGGCCCTCAGGCGGAGCGGCGGGCGCCGGACCCCCAGGCGGAGCGACAGGTCTCGGGCCCTCAGGCGGAGCAGCGGACGCCGGACCCCCAGGCGGAGCGACAGGTCTCGGGCCCTCAGGCGGAGCGACAGGTCTCGGGCCCCCAGGTGGGGCGGCGGGCGCCGGACCCCCAGGCGGAGCGGCGGGCGGCGGGCGCCGGACCCCCAGGCGGAGCGACAGGTCTCGGGCCCCCAGGCGAAGCGGCGGGCACCGAGTCACCAGGCACGACAGTGGGCTCCAAGTCAACTGGCATGACCGCTGGCACTGGGTCAGACATTGGATCGTCTGACTGGACAGCGGGCATCGGGTCACCAGGCATCAAGTCATTTGGCTCGACAGCGAGCACCGCGTCATCTGGCAAGGCAGTGGGCTCCGAGTCAACAGGCACGACAGTGGGCACCGGGTCATCAGGTACCGGATTGTCTGGCTCGACAGCGGGCATCGGGTCACCAGGTATGACAGCGGGCACTGGGTCACCAGGCATCAGGTCATTTGGCTCGACAGCGGGCACCGCGTCAACTGGCAAGGCAGTGGGCTCCGAGTCAACTGGTATGACCGCGGGCACTGGGTCAGACATTGGATCGTGCAGGACAGAAACAGGATACAGGGCCCAGGACAAACACAACACCAAGGCAGAGTCTGCAAGTCTGGCCATCCCTTAAATACACCAGTATCATCAGTTCCAGGTGTTAGCTGGCTGAAAGGTTGAGTCTCTGATTGCTGGGAGCACCCGCTGGCCAGCCCTGGTACTGCAGATCAAAAGGCAGGTGAGTCCCACCATTGCTGGCCAGTCCATTCCTGACAACTCCTGTCCGCTGAGTGGAAAAACCACCCATTTCACTCAATAATTCCTGAGCACCAATATCCTCCTCTACCTCCTCCTCTTCTTCCTGTCCTGCCCCCACAGGGGTCATGTGGCGTTGAGATCTGTGCGCCACGTCTACCGCACCCTGACCAGCCATTATTAACAGCATTTGTTCCAGGACGTGCAACAGAGGAATGACGTCGTTCATCCCATAGTCCTGCCGACTCACGAATAGCGTGGCCTCCTCAAAGGGCCTGAGCAAGCGCAGGTGTCACGCATGAGCTGCCAATGGCTGACATCTAAGTTACACAGGGAGTACCTTTATCCGCTTTTAACATCAGGAAATCTGTGATGGCCTTTTGCTGTTCGTAAAGGCGGTCTAACATATGTAGGGTTGAATTCCACCTTGTTGCAACGTCACAGCATGAGGAGTCGGTACGGGGGCCCATGGCAGATTATGGGCCTGGCAGCAGCAATGGGAGGCCCGTAATCTGCCAGAACCCTATGTCAAAAAATTCAACACACCAGCAATGTGTGAGGAGACCTGAAAGTGGCACATGGCAGAGTTTGGCGATGGAGACAGCAGCAATGGGAGGCCGTACAGGGACCCATGAGAGACTCTGGACCTGGCAGCAGCATGAGGAGGCGGTATATAGGGGCCCATGGCAGATTAGGGGCCTGGCAGCAGCTATGGGAGGCCCGTAATCTGCCAGCACCCTATGTCAAAAAATTCAACACACCAGCAGTGTGAGGAGACCTGAAAGTGGCACATGGCAGAGTGTGGCGATGGAGACAGCAGCAATGGGAGGCCGTACAGGGACCCATGAGAGACTCTGGACCTGGCAGCAGCATGAGGAGGCGGTATATAGGGGCCCATGGCAGATTAGGGGCCTGGCAGCAGCTATGGGAGGCCCGTAATCTGCCAGCACCCTATGTCAAAAAATTCAACACACCAGCAGTGTGAGGAGACCTGAAAGTGGCACATGGCAGAGTGTGGCGATGGAGACAGCAGCAATGGGAGGCCGTACAGGGACCCATGAGAGACTCTGGACCTGGCAGCAGCATGAGGAGGCGGTATATAGGGGCCTATGGCAGATTAGGGGCCTGGCAGCAGCTATAGGAGGCCCGTAATCTGCCAGCACCCTATGTCAAAAAATTCAACACACCAGCAGTGTGAAGAGACCTGAATGTGGCACATGGCAGAGTGTGGCGATGGAGACAGCAGCAATGGGAGGCCGTACAGGGACCCATGAGAGACTCTGGACCTGGCAGCAGCATGAGGAGGCGGTATATAGGGGCCTATGGCAGATTAGGGGCCTGGCAGCAGCTATAGGAGGCCCGTAATCTGCCAGCACCCTATGTCAAAAAATTCAACACACCAGCAGTGTGAGGAGACCTGAAAGTGGCACATGGCAGAGTGTGGCGATGGAGACAGCAGCAATGGGAGGCCGTACAGGGACCCATGAGAGACTCTGGACCTGGCAGCAGCATGAGGAGGCGGTATATAGGGGCCCATGGCAGATTAGGGGCCTGGCAGCAGCTATGGGAGGCCCGTAATCTGCCAGCACCCTATGTCAAAAAATTCAACACACCAGCAGTGTGTGAGGAGACCTGAAAGTGGCACATGGCAGAGTGTGGCAATGGAGACAGCAGCAATGGGAGGCCGTACAGGGACCCATGAGAGACTCTGGACCTGGCAGCAGCATGAGGAGGCGGTATATAGGGGCCTATGGCAGATAAGGGGCCTGGCAGCAGCTATAGGAGGCCCGTAATCTGCCAGCACCCTATGTCAAAAAATTCAACACACCAGCAGTGTGAAGAGACCTGAATGTGGCACATGGCAGAGTGTGGCGATGGAGACAGCAGCAATGGGAGGCCGTACAGGGACCCATGAGAGACTCTGGACCTGGCAGCAGCATGAGGAGGTGGTATATAGGGGCCTATGGCAGATTAAGGGCCTGGCAGCAGCTATAGGAGGCCCGTAATCTGCCAGCACCCTATGTCAAAAAATTCAACACACCAGCAGTGTGAGGAGACCTGAAAGTGGCACATGGCAGAGTGTGGCGATGGAGACAGCAGCAATGGGAGGCCGTACAGGGACCCATGAGAGACTCTGGACCTGGCAGCAGCATGAGGAGGCGGTATATAGGGGCCCATGGCAGATTAGGGGCCTGGAAGCAGCTATGGGAGGCCCGTAATCTGCCAGCACCCTATGTCAAAAAATTCAACACACCAGCAGTGTGAGGAGACCTGAAAGTGGCACATGGCAGAGTGTGGCGATGGAGACAGCAGCAATGGGAGGCCGTACAGGGACCCATGAGAGACTCTGGACCTGGCAGCAGCATGAGGAGGCGGTATATAGGGGCCTATGGCAGATTAGGGGCCTGGCAGCAGCTATAGGAGGCCCGTAATTTGTCAGCACCCTATGTCAAAAAATTCAACACACCAGCAGTGTGAAGAGACCTGAATGTGGCACATGGCAGAGTGTGGCGATGGAGACAGCAGCAATGGGAGGCCGTACAGGGACCCATGAGAGACTCTGGACCTGGCAGCAGCATGAGGAGGCGGTATATAGGGGCCTATGGCAGATTAGGGGCCTGGCAGCAGCTATGGGAGGCCCGTAATCTGCCAGCACCCTATGTCAAAAAATTCAACACACCAGCAGTGTGAGGAGACCTGAAAGTGGCACATGGCAGAGTGTGGCGATGGAGAAAGCAGCAATGGGAGGCCGTACAGGGACCCATGAGAGACTCTGGACCTGGCAGCAGCATGAGGAGGCGGTATATAGGGGCCCATGGCAGATTAGGGGCCTGGCAGCAGCTATGGGAGGCCCGTAATCTGCCAGCACCCTATGTCAAAAAATTCAACACACCAGCAGTGTGAGGAGACCTGAAAGTGGCACATGGCAGAGTGTGGCGATGGAGACAGCAGCAATGGGAGGCCGTACAGGGACCCATGAGAGACTCTGGACCTGGCAGCAGCATGAGGAGGCGGTATATAGGGGCCTATGGCAGATTAGGGGCCTGGCAGCAGCTATAGGAGGCCCGTAATCTGCCAGCACCCTATGTCAAAAAATTCAACACACCAGAAGTGTGAGGAGACCTGAAAGTGGCACATGGCAGAGTGTGGCGATGGAGACAGCAGCAATGGGAGGCTGTACAGGGACCCATGAGAGACTCTGGACCTGGCAGCAGCATGAGGAGGCGGTATATAGGGGCCCATGGCAGATTAGGGGCCTGGCAGCAGCTATGTGAGGCCCGTAATCTGCCAGCACCCTATGTCAAAAAATTCAACACACCAGCAGTGTGAGGAGACCTGAAAGTGGCACATGGCAGAGTGTGGCGATGGAGACAGCAGCAATGGGAGGCCGTACAGGGACCCATGAGAGACTCTGGACCTGGCAGCAGCATGAGGAGGCGGTATATAGGGGCCTATGGCAGATTAGGGGCCTGGCAGCAGCTATAGGAGGCCCGTAATCTGCCAGCACCCTATGTCAAAAAATTCAACACACCAGCAGTGTGAAGAGACCTGAATGTGGCACATGGCAGAGTGTGGCGATGGAGACAGCAGCAATGGGAGGCTGTACAGGGACCCATGAGAGACTCTGGACCTGGCAGCAGCATGAGGAGGCGGTATATAGGGGCCTATGGCAGATTAGGGGCCTGGCAGCAGCTATAGGAGGCCCGTAATCTGCCAGCACCCTATGTCAAAAAATTCAACACACCAGCAGTGTGAGGAGACCTGAAAGTGGCACATGGCAGAGTGTGGCGATGGAGACAGCAGCAATGGGAGGCCGTACAGGGACCCATGAGAGACTCTGGACATGGCAGCAGCATGAGGAGGTGGTATATAGGGGCCCATGGCAGATTAGGGGCCTGGCAGCAGCTATGGGAGGCCCGTAATCTGCCAGCACCCTATGTCAAAAAATTCAACACTCCAGCAGTGTGAAGAGACCTGAATGTGGCACATGGCAGAGTGTGGCAATGGAGACAGCAGCAATGGGAGGCCGTACAGGGACCCATGAGAGACTCTGGACCTGGCAGCAGCATGAGGAGGCAGTATATAGGGGCCTATGGCAGATTAGGGGCCTGGCAGCAGCTATAGGAGGCCCGTAATCTGCCAGCACCCTATGTCAAAAAATTCAACACACCAGCAGTGTGAAGAGACCTGAATGTGGCACATGGCAGAGTGTGGCGATGGAGACAGCAGCAATGGGAGGCCGTACAGGGACCCATGAGAGACTCTGGACCTGGCAGCAGCATGAGGAGGCGGTATATAGGGGCCTATGGCAGATTAGGGGCCTGGCAGCAGCTATAGGAGGCCCGTAATCTGCCAGCACCCTATGTCAAAAAATTCAACACACCAGCAGTGTGAGGAGACCTGAAAGTGGCACATGGCAGAGTGTGGCGATGGAGACAGCAGCAATGGGAGGCCGTACAGGGACCCATGAGAGACTCTGGACCTGGCAGCAGCATGAGGAGGCGGTATATAGGGGCCCATGGCAGATTAGGGGCCTGGCAGCAGCTATGGGAGGCCCGTAATCTGCCAGCACCCTATGTCAAAAAATTCAACACACCAGCAGTGTGAGGAGACCTGAAAGTGGCACATGGCAGAGTGTGGCGATGGAGACAGCAGCAATGGGAGGCCGTACAGGGACCCATGAGAGACTCTGGACCTGGCAGCAGCATGAGGAGGCGGTATATAGGGGCCCATGGCAGATTAGGGCCCTTGCAGCAGCTATGAGAGGCCCGTAATCTGCCAGCACCCTATGTCAAAAAATTCAACACACCAGCAGTGTGAGGAGACCTGAAAGTGGCACATAGCAGAGTGTGGCGATGGAGACAGCAGCAATGGGAGGCCGTACAGGGACCCATGAGAGACTCTGGACCTGGCAGCAGCATGAGGAGGCGGTATATAGGGGCCCATGGCAGATTAGGGGCCTGGCAGCAGCTATGGGAGGCCTGTAATCTGCCAGCACCCTATGTCAAAAAATTCAACACACCAGCAGTGTGAGGAGACCTGAAAGTGGCACATGGCAGAGTGTGGCGATGGAGACAGCAGCAATGGGAGGCCGTACAGGGACCCATGAGAGACTCTGGACCTGGCAGCAGCATGAGGAGGCGGTATATAGGGGCCTATGGCAGATTAGGGGCCTGGCAGCAGCTATAGGAGGCCCGTAATCTGCCAGCACCCTATGTCAAAAAATTCAACACACCAGCAGTGTGAAGAGACCTGAATGTGGCACATGGCAGAGTGTGTCGATGGAGACAGCAGCAATGGGAGGCCGTACAGGGACCCATGAGAGACTCTGGACCTGGCAGCAGCATGAGGAGGCGGTATATAGGGGCCTATGGCAGATTAGGGGCCTGGTAGCAGCTATAGGAGGCCCGTAATCTGCCAGCACCCTATGTCAAAAAATTCAACACACCAGCAGTGTGAAGAGACCTGAATGTGGCACATTGCAGAGTGTGGCGATGGAGACAGCAGCAATGGGAGGCCGTACAGGGACCCATGAGAGACTCTGGACCTGGCAGCAGCATGAGGAGGCGGTATATAGGGGCCTATGGCAGATTAGGGGCCTGGCAGCAGCTATAGGAGGCCCGTAATCTGCCGGCACCCTATGTCAAAAAATTCAACACACCAGCAGTGTGAAGAGACCTGAATGTAGCACATGGCAGAGTGTGGCGATGGAGACAGCAGCAATGGGAGGCCGTACAGGGACCCATGAGAGACTCTGGACCTGGCAGCAGCATGAGGAGGCGGTATATAGGGGCCTATGGCAGATTAGGGGCCTGGCAGCAGCTATAGGAGGCCCGTAATCTGCCAGCACCCTATGTCAAAAAATTCAACACACCAGCAGTGTGAGGAGACCTGAAAGTGGCACATGGCAGAGTGTGGCGATGGAGACAGCAGCAATGGGAGGCCGTACAGGGACCCATGAGAGACTCTGGACCTGGCAGCAGCATGAGGAGGCGGTATATAGGGGCCTATGGCAGATTAGGGGCCTGGCAGCAGCTATGGGAGGCCCGTAATCTGCCAGCACCCTATGTCAAAAAATTCAACACACCAGCAGTGTGAAGAGACCTGAATGTGGCACATGGCAGAGTGTGGCGATGGAGACAGCAGCAATGGGAGGCCGTACAGGGACCCATGAGAGACTCTGGACCTGGCAGCAGCATGAGGAGGCGGTATATAGGGGCCTATGGCAGATTAGGGGCCTGGCAGCAGCTATAGGAGGCCCGTAATCTGCCAGCACCCTATGTCAAAAAATTCAACACACCAGCAGTGTGAGGAGACCTGAAAGTGGCACATGGCAGAGTGTGGCGATGGAGACAGCAGCAATGGGAGGCCGTACAGGGACCCATGAGAGACTCTGGACCTGGCAGCAGCATGAGGAGGCGGTATATAGGGGCCTATGGCAGATTAGGGGCCTGGCAGCAGCTATGGGAGGCCCGTAATCTGCCAGCACCCTATGTCAAAAAATTCAACACACCAGCAGTGTGAAGAGACCTGAATGTGGCACATGGCAGAGTGTGGCGATGGAGACAGCAGCAATGGGAGGCCGTACAGGGACCCATGAGAGACTCTGGACCTGGCAGCAGCATGAGGAGGCGGTATATAGGGGCCTATGGCAGATTAGGGGCCTGGCAGCAGCTATAGGAGGCCCGTAATCTGCCAGCACCCTATGTCAAAAAATTCAACACACCAGCAGTGTGAGGAGACCTGAAAGTGGCACATGGCAGAGTGTGGCGATGGAGACAGCAGCAATGGGAGGCCGTACAGGGACCCATGAGAGACTCTGGACCTGGCAGCAGCATGAGGAGGTGGTATATAGGGGCCTATGGCAGATTAGGGGCCTGGCAGCAGCTATGGGAGGCCCGTAATCTGCCAGCACCCTATGTCAAAAAATTCAACACACCAGCAGTGTGAAGAGACCTGAATGTGGCACATGGCAGAGTGTGGCGATGGAGACAGCAGCAATGGGAGGCCGTACAGGGACCCATGAGAGACTCTGGACCTGGCAGCAGCATGAGGAGGCGGTATATAGGGGCCTATGGCAGATTAGGGGCCTGGCAGCAGCTATGGGAGGCCCGTAATCTGCCAGCACCCTATGACAAAAAATGGAACACACCAGCAGTGTGTGAGGAGACCTGAAAGTGGCACATGTTTGAGGCATGATTCATGGCGGATTTAGTCAGTTGTGTCAGGAACTGGTGGTTTGAAATCCAGACTAATCCACGCCTGATTCATTTTCACAAACGTGAGTCTCTCCACACTTTGGGTGGACAGTCGTGTCCTCCGTGGAGTTACAATACCTCCTGCCGCACTAAACACGCGCTCCGATGCCACGCTACTGGCCGGGCATGACAGCCTTTCAAGGGCAAATTCAGCTAGTTGGGGCCAAAGGTCAAGTTTCGTTGCCCAGTAGTCAAGGGGATTGTCTACCTCGGTTGGCAGGGTGCTGTCCAAGTAGGCCCAAGCCTGTTGTTTGAGGTCCTGCTCCAGGTCCACCTGATGCTGCTGCTGCTGCTGCTGCTGCTGCTGCTGCTGCTGCGGCTGGTTAGTAGTTTCCTCACTGCGCTGGTGAAGAAAGCTACTCATCATCGACTGCAGACTGAGGCAGCCGCTGCTGGTGGAGCTGCCACTGCTCCTACCACCCCACCCCTCCCCTGCTGCCATGGCAGTGGAACGCGAGCGCACAGGGCCCACAGTGTCTGAGGATGGACGTTGGCGCACAAAGGCAGAGACCAACTGACTACATAGGTGGTTTTTATAGTACGTTATTTTGGCCTCCCTCTCAGCAGGTGTGAAAAAGGCCACCATTTTTGAACGGTAGCGAGGGTCCAACAAGGTGGACAGCCAAAAGTCATCCCTCTGTCTGATGGTTATTATTCGGCTGTCGCTACGCAAGCAACCGAGCATGCTATGGGCCATTTGTGCCAAGGAATGCGAGGGACTCCCTGCCTCCATCTCCACAGCATACTGCCACGGTGCGTCTGGGTCCTCTGTCTCCTCCTCCTCCTCCTCTACCAGATGCTCCTGCTCCTCCACTCCTGTCCGCTGAGTGGAAAAACCACCCATTTCACTCAATAATTCCTGAGCACCAATGCCCTCGTCTACCTCCTCCTCTTCTTCCTGTCCTGCCCCCACAGGGGTCATGTGGCGTTGAGATCTGTGCGCCACGTCTACCGCACCCTGACCAGCCATTGTTAACAGCATTTGTTCAAGGACGTGCAACAGAGGAATGACGTCGTTCATCCCATAGTCCTGCCGACTCACGAATAGCGTGGCCTCCTCAAAGGGCCTGAGCAAGCGGCAGGTGTCACGCATGAGCTGCCAATGGCTGACATCGAAGTTACACAGGGGAGTACCTTTATCCGCTTGTAACATCAGGAAATCGGTGATGGCCTTTCGCTGCTCGTAAAGGCGGTCTAACATGTGTAGGGTTGAATTCCACCTTGTTGCAACGTCGCAGATCAGGCGATGATGTGGAATTCCGTTCTGCCGCTGCAGCTCAATGAGGGTGTGCTTTGCGGTGTAGGAATGGATGAAATGCATGCAAAGTTTACGTGACATTTTAAGGATGTCTTGCAGTGGGATGGTGGATTTTAGGAACCGCTTGACAACCAGATTGAACACGTGAGCCATGCATGGCGCATGGCACAACCTTCCTTGACGCAGAGCAGACACCATGTTCTTTCCGTTGTCGGTCAACATGGTTCCGATTTTCAGTTTGCGCGGAGACAGCCATCTGTCGATTTCTCTGTTCATTACACTCAGAAGTTCCTCCCCTGTGTGACTACGTTCGCCAAGGCATACCAGGTGCAGAACAGCGTGACACCGTTGCGCCCTGCACATGTGATATGCCGGTCGGGTAATGGGACTTGGCACGGGGGTGGCGGCTGAGGACACGGCGGAAGAAGAGGTGGTAGAGGCGGACATCTTTTGTGGACCAAGGACGTGCAAACGTGGAGGCAAAAGCGGCGTGACCTGTCCAAGTTGCTGGTGCGGCTGTGACGGCACCACGTTCACCCAGTGGGCTGTAAATGACATGTACTGTCCCTGACCGTAGTTACAGCTCCACACGTCGGCGCTGCCGTGCACTTTGGCAGAGACCGACATGCTCAAAGACTGGCCCACCATCTCTTCTACATGTGAATGCAGGGCTGGCACTGCCTTTTTGGCGAAGAAATGACGGCTTGGCACTCTCCACCGCGGCGCGGCACAAGCCATCATTTCTCGGAAAGGTGCTGAGTCCACCACTTGGAAAGGGAGGGACTGCAGCACCAGCAACTTGGACAGGAGGACGTTCAGCTTCTGCACCGTCGGGTGCGTGCTCGCAAACTGTTGTCTCTTGGAAACGGATTCCAAGAAAGACTGCTGACGGAATCCGTGAAGAGGAGTAGCAGGAGAAGGAGCATCTGAACGAGCGGAAGATGCCAACGAGCGACAACTCCCCTCAGCAGAGGTGTTGGAGCCTTGACTGGCTGATGGAGGGCGATTGACGTCGGGTGACGGAGCAAGTAACGGAGCGGGTGATGGAGCGGGGGCTGGGGCGGGCAGAACCGCCGTATCTTTATCACGGTTTTCCCAGGCCACCAAATGGCGACGCTGCATATGCTGCCGCAACGCTGTAGTCCCAACATGGGCCCCCTGGCCATGCTTGACTTTCTGGCCACATAGTCGACATACGGCTACGTTTACTTCCTCGGGCGGCTTGACGAAAAATTGCCACACCGCCGAGTAGGAAACTTTGCCCCCGATACTCCTCACTGGCTGACTGCTGCTTCCTCCGTGCACACCGGCACCACTACTGGCCGTGGTGGTAGGCTGCAGTGGAGCTGGTGCTCTACTCCGTGGCCGTTTGGCTCCACTGACACTGCTGCGACCCTGCTGCCTCCTGGGCAACCCACCGACTGTTTCGCTCGCTGCCAAGCTGCCACCCTCTTCTCCTGATGATGCGGAAGAAATTGCCTGATGACGACAAGGCTGCCAAGTGCGATCAACCTCCTCATCATCAAGTAGGGTCTCCGCCTCACTACTAGCCCCCTCGGCTGCGTCTGGGTCAGGACCTGTCTCTAGATCGGCTACCGAGCCACTCTCCTCGCCACTACTTCTTCGCCTGGCTGCTGAAAAGGCGGATGTCTCCCCCCGTTCCTGACCGCCCTCTGTTAGCTCTTCCTCACTGTACAGTGGGGCTGAGCCCACAGCATGCGATACTTCGCTTGGTGAGGGAACACCAAAGGACAGGGGCAGGTAGAGGACACGTGATTTCAGTGGGCTTGGTCCCGGGCCATGCCAACTAACGGTTGTGTCTGACGTACCCACCGACCGTTGGCTGTAGGTGTCAGAGGTGACCTGGGAAGAGGAAGACGACCGAGCCAACCAATCGATGACGGCAGGGTTGTTGGTGGAGACACGACCGCTGGATGACACCGGGAGCACTGGCCTCTGGCTGCGAATAGTGCTGCCTCGACCCCTTCCTCTGCTGCCACGTCTGCTCGCTCCTAAAACATTGCCTCCTCTGCCACTCCTCTGCATGTTGTCTGACATACTCTTTAATTCAACGATTCTGTGTCCCAGAGTAACAATTCTGTGTCCCTGAGTAACAATTCTGTGTCTGTCCATGAGTAACAATTCTGTGGCCCTAAGTAACGGTTCTGTGGCCCTCAGTAACAATTCTGTGTCCCTCAGTAACAATTCTGTGTCTGTCCCTGAGTAACAATTATGTGGCCCTAAGTAACGGTTCTGTGGCCCTCAGTAACAATTCTGTGTCCCTCAGTAACAATTCTGTGTCCCTCAGTAACAATTCTGTGTCTGTCCCTGATTAACGTTTATGTGGCCCTAAGTAACAGTTCTGTGGCCCTCAGTAACAATTCTGTGTCCCTGATTAACGTTTATGTGGCCCTAAGTAACGGTTCTGTGGCCCTCAGTAACAATTCTGTGGCCCTCAGTAACAATTCTGTGTCTGTCCCTGAGTAACAATTCTGTGGCCCTAAGTAACGGTTCTGTGGCCCTCAGTAACAATTCTGTGTCCCTCAGTAACAATTCTGTGTCCCTCAGTAACAATTCTGTGTCTGTCCCTGATTAACGTTTACGTGGCCCTAAGTAATGGTTCTGTGGCCCTCAGTAACAATTCTGTGTCCCTGATTAACGTTTCTGTGGCCCTAAGTAACGGTTCTGTGGCCCTCAGTAACAATTCTGTGTCCCTCAGTAACAATTCTGTGTCTGTCCCTGAGTAACAATTCTGTGGCCCTAAGTAACGGTTCTGTGGCCCTCAGTAACAATTCTGTGTCCCTGATTAACGTTTATGTGGCCCTAAGTAACGGTTCTGTGGCCCTCAGTAACAATTCTGTGTCCCTCAGTAACAATTCTGTGTCTGTCCCTGAGTAACAATTCTGTGGCCCTAAGTAACGGTTCTGTGGCCCTCAGTAACAATTCTGTGTCCCTGATTAACGTTTATGTGGCCCTAAGTAACGGTTCTGTGGCCCTCAGTAACAATTCTGTGTCCCTCAGTAACAATTCTGTGTCTGTCCGAGTAACAATTCTGTGGCCCTAAGTAACAGTTCTGTGGCCCTCAGTAACAATTCTGTGTCCCTGAGTAACAATTCTGTGGCCCTAAGTAACGGTTCTGTGGCCCTCAGTAACAATTCTGTGTCCCTGAGTAACAATTCTGTGGCCCTAAGTAACGTTTCTGTGGCCCTCAGTAACAATTCTGTGTCCCTGATTAACGTTTATGTGGCCCTAAGTAACGGTTCTGTGGCCCTCAGTAACAAATCTGTGTCCCTGAGTAACAATTCTGTGTCTGTCCGAGTAACAATTCTGTGGCCCTAAGCAACAGTTCTGTGGCCCTCAGTAACAATTCTGTGTCCCTGAGTAACAATTCTGTGGCCCTAAGTAACGGTTCTGTGGCCCTCAGTAACAATTCTGTGTCCCTCAGTAACAATTCTGTGTCTGTCCCTGATTAACGTTTACGTGGCCCTAAGTAACGGTTCTGTGGCCCTCAGTAACAATTCTGTGTCCCTGATTAACGTTTCTGTGGCCCTAAGTAACGGTTCTGTGGCCCTCAGTAACAATTCTGTGTCCCTCAAGAAACAATTCTGTGTCTGTCCCTGAGTAACAATTCTGTGGCCCTAAGTAACGGTTCTGTGGCCCTCAGTAACAATTCTGTGTCCCTGATTAACTTTTATGTGGCCCTAAGTAACGGTTCTGTGGCCCTCAGTAACAATTCTGTGTCCCTGATTAACGTTTCTGTGGCCCTCAGTAACAATTCTGTGTCCCTCAGTAACAATTCTGTGTCTGTCCCTGAGTAACAATTCTGTGGCCCTAAGTAACGGTTCTGTGGCCCTCAGTAACAATTCTGTGTCCCTGAGTAACAATTCTGTGGCCCTAAGTAACGGTTCTGTGGCCCTCAGTAACAATTCTGTGTCCCTGAGTAACAATTCTGTGTCTGTCCGAGTAACAATTCTGTGGCCCTAAGTAACAGTTCTGTGGCCCTCAGTAACAATTCTGTGTCCCTGAGTAACAATTCTGTGGCCCTAAGTAACGGTTCTGTGGCCCTCAGTAACAATTCTGTGTCCCTCAGTAATAATTCTGTGTCTGTCCCTGATTAACGTTTACGTGGCCCTAAGTAACGGTTCTGTGGCCCTCAGTAACAATTCTGTGTCCCTGATTAACGTTTCTGTGGCCCTAAGTAACGGTTCTGTGGCCCTCAGTAACAATTCTGTGTCCCTCAAGAAACAATTCTGTGTCTGTCCCTGAGTAACAATTCTGTGGCCCTAAGTAACGGTTCTGTGGCCCTCAGTAACAATTCTGTGTCCCTGATTAACTTTTATGTGGCCCTAAGTAACGGTTCTGTGGCCCTCAGTAACAATTCTGTATCCCTGATTAACGTTTCTGTGGCCCTCAGTAACAATTCTGTGTCCCTCAGTAACAATTCTGTGTCTGTCCCTGAGTAACAATTCTGTGGCCCTAAGTAACAGTTCTGTGGCCCTCAGTAACAATTCTGTGTCCCTGAGTAACAATTCTGTGGCCCTAAGTAACGGTTCTGTGGCCCTCAGTAACAATTCTGTGTCCCTGAGTAACAATTCTGTGTCTGTCCGAGTAACAATTCTGTGGCCCTAAGTAACAGTTCTGTGGCCCTCAGTAACAATTCTGTGTCCCTGAGTAACGTTTCTGTGGCCCCAAGTAACAATTCTGTGGCCCTCAGTAACAATTCTGTGTCTGTCCCTGAGTAACAATTCTGTGGCCCTAACTAACGTTTCTGTGGCCCTAAGTAACAGTTCTGTGGCCCTCAGTAACAATTCTGTGTCTGTCCCTGAGTAACAATTCTGTGGCCCTAACTAACGTTTCTGTGGCCCTAAGTAACAATTCTCTGGCACTCAGTAACAATTCTGTCTGTCCCTGAGTAACAATTCTGTGGCCCTAACTAACGTTTCTGTGGCCCTAAGTAACAGTTCTGTGGCCCTCAGTAACAATTCTGTGTCCCTGAGTAACGTTTCTGTGGCCCTAAGTAACAATTCTGTGGCCCTCAGTAACAATTCTGTGTCTGTCCCTGAGTAACAATTCTGTGGCCCTAACTAACGTTTCTGTGGCCCTAAGTAACAGTTCTGTGGCCCTCAGTAACAATTCTGTGTCTGTCCCTGAGTAACAATTCTGTGGCCCTAACTAACGTTTCTGTGGCCCTAAGTAACAGTTCTGTGGCCCTCAGTAACAATTCTGTGTCTGTCCCTGAGTAACAATTCTGTGGCCCTAACTAACGTTTCTGTGGCCCTAAGTAACAATTCTCTGGCACTCAGTAACAATTCTGTGTCTGTCCCTGAGTAACAATTCTGTGGCCCTAATAACGTTTCTGTGGCCCTAAGTAACAGTTCTGTGGCCCTCAGTAACAATTCTGTGTCTGTCCCTGAGTAACAATTCTGTGGCCCTAACTAACGTTTCTGTGGCCCTAAGTAACAATTCTCTGGCACTCAGTAACAATTCTGTCTGTCCCTGAGTAACAATTCTGTGGCCCTAACTAGCGTTTCTTTGGCCCTAAGTAACGATTCTGTGGCCCTCATTAACAATTCTGTGTCCCTGAGTAATGCTTCTCTGTCCCTAAGTAACGTTTCTCTGTCCCCAAGTAACGTTTCTGTGGCCCTAACTCTGTCCCTAATACAGAGCGGTCTGCCTCTCTTGAATGACTGGAGGCAAATGAAGAATTCTAAAATGGCCGCTATTTATAGCTCGACCATTACACAGTGCTGGCTGGCTGGCTGCTGATTGGCTAATGCGATCACATGTCATTAAGGAATGCATTATGGGTCAGCGCGCCTTGTCTGCGCGCCTTCCCAGACATCCCCGCTCCGTCGCCGCACATGTCCGCCGCCATTTTAGGAAAAATTTCGATTCGCGCGTCTGAAGTAGGCTATTTTTCGGATTCGGCGCGAATCGAAAATTTTCCAATATTCGACTCGAATTCCACTTCGCCTACTTCGATTCGCTCATCTCTAGTAATAATGAAATTGTACAATCACATCTCTCGAATTTTCTCTTCTACCTTCTTGCCATAATCTTCCAATTCTATATACTTTATCAATTTTAAGTGGCTCTGTTGCAGGTGTGTCCATTACTGTCACAAGCATTTTCCCTATTGTTTCCATTAACTTTTCTCCTTGGGAAATCTCTGGGAAACCTTGAATCCTTAAATTGCATCTTCTATCCCTGTTCTCCTGATTTTCCAATTTATATAGCAGATCCCTCTGTTCTTTTCTCATTTCCATCATCTGTCTCTCTAAATTTATTATGGCTTGGGTATGTTTATCCAATTTTTCCTCTGTCTCTTCTACCCTCTTCAATACCTGCCCCAAATCTTTGTGCAGTTTCGCAATCTTCTGTTTTATTGACTTTTCTAACCCTTTAAACATTTCTGCAATTTCTGTTTTAGTGGGTAATTGAGAGTTCTTTTTTTGTTCTATGTTCTCCAAATCCGCTGTTTTTCCTATATCTCCTTCCTCTATATCTTTACTAACATTTGTCTTGTCCAGGGATAATCTAGAGCATTCTCCAGTGCTGTTTTCCATCTCTGTTCTTCCACTTATTCCTTACTGTCTCTCGGGGGTCTGTTTCTCTTGTTGGGGCATATATTTTTTAATTGAGCTTGTCTGGGAGGCCTTTGGCCCTCCTCCCGTTTATCCCTTTATTTTTCATACTGTTGAAATTTTTTTTTTCTTTTCTCCTTTCTCTCCCCCTGCTAAAGTATCCATTCCCTTTTTCGGTCCTATCGATTTTAGTTTATCTTCCTTCCCCTTCTTCTTTTGACAGGATCCCCTGGGTTCTGTCCCCTGATTGCCTCTCCCCCTCAGATTTACGTCACAGTTCCAATCAATTATAATAACTCCTCCGGTCACAACTCCTCCGGTCACCCCCCTCTTCCCTCATCCGCTCCCTTACCCACATCTTCAATCTCTCCCTCTCTACTGGCGTCTTCCCCTCCCCCCTAAAACATGCGCACATCACCCCCATACTCAAAAAGCCCTCCCTGGACCCCACTGACCTCAACAACCTCAGACCAATTTCCCTGCTGCCACTCACTTCCAAGCTCCTTGAGCACTTGGTCTTCGATCGCCTAAGCGCCCACCTAACTGACAGCAACCTCCTTGACCCACTACAGTCCGGCTTCCGTCCCCTACACTCCACCGAAACTGCCCTCCTCAAAATCACCAACGATCTACTAACCGCCAAAGCCAAAGGCGACTACTCTGTCCTCCTCCTCCTAGACCTCTCCGCGGCCTTTGACACAGTCGACCACCCCCTCCTCCTTAATAAACTACTCTCCCTTGGCATCAGAGACACCGCTCTCTCTTGGTTCTCGTCCTATCTATCCCAACGCTCCTTCAGCGTTTCCTACAACGATGCCACCTCCTCTTCCCTCCCCCTCTCTGTTGGGGTCCCTCAGGGCTCTGTCCTTGGACCCCTTCTCTTCTCCATCTACACCTCCTTCCTTGGCAAACTCATACACTCCCACGGCTTCAATTACCACCTCTACGCTGATGATACTCAAATCTACCTATCCACCCCTCACCTCACCCCCACATTCTCCGCCCGCATCACTCACCTCCTAAACGACATCTCTGACTGGATGTCGCTCCATTTCCTCAAGCTCAACCTCTCCAAAACCGAGCTTCTCGTCTTCCCCCCAGCCCACGCCCCCCCCCATCCTTTCCATCACTACCAACAACACCACCATCAATCCCGCCCAGCAAGCCAAGGTCCTTAGCGTCATTCTGGACTCAAACCTCTCCTTTCAACCTCATATCAAAACACTTACAAACACATGCAGGCTCCATCTCCGGAACATCGCCAAGATACGCTCCTTCCTCACCCCAGACACCACTAAACTACTCGTACACTCCCTGATTATCTCACGCCTTGACTACTGCAACTCCCTCCTCACCGGCCTCCCCCAGTGCAGGCTCTCCCCGCTTCAGACCATCCTGAACTCAGCGGCCAGACTCATCCACCTCACCAGCCGCTCCACCTCTGCCACCCCCCTCTGCCTCTCCCTCCACTGGCTCCCCATTGCCCAACGCATTAAATTCAAATTGCTCACCCTGACCTATAAGGCCATTCACAACACTGCCCCTAACTACCTCACCGACCTGATTCCCAGGTACCACCCTACCCGTACCCTTCACTCTTTACAGGACCTCCTTCTATCTTGCTCCCTGGTCTCCTCCTCCCACGCACGACTGCAAGACTTCTCCAGGTCCTCCCCCATCCTCTGGAACTCACTACCCCAATCCATCAGACTGTCACCTTCCCTCCTCACCTTCAGGCACTCCCTGAAAACCCACCTCTTCAGGGAAGCCTACCCCACCCTCACCTAACAGCCTCTGCCCTTCCCTCCTCCTACCACTCCATCCCCCACAGCCGTTTCCTCCTGTGCCTCTACCCCCTCCCTCCTAGATTGTAAGCTCGAAAGAGTAGGGCCCTCTTACCCCTTGTGTACTGTTTCATGTTACTGTTCTGTTTCATGTATTGTCCCCCCCTCTATTGTACAGCGCTGAGCAAACCCTTTGGCGCTATATAAACTCGATAAATAAATAAATAAATAATAAGTTATTTCATTTAAAATTTCCTTTTCATTTCATCTCACTTACCATCCTGATCTCTTTTTCCTCCCCACGAGATGATTCAGTCTTCAGATGGGTCTTATCCTGAATGAGTGAGATGTCTGCTTCCCTGGCTGTTGGTACAGCTTTCAAGGGGGGGGCTCCCTCAGCGCCCCTACAGGGGACCCGGCAGCTCCAGCCTGATGGTATGCAGGAGGGGGGGTGTGGTAAGGAGAGGGGAGAGAGGTCCGCCGCTTCCTGCACTCCTTCACACCGGCCGGCTTCTCCCAGCTCCCAAGACTCCTTTCCGGCGAGTCATGTGACCGCTCGGCATCCACGCTGGATCTCTGCTCTCCTCATCCAGCCTCAGCCGCACTCTCACTCTCCGTCACCGGCCGGCCAGCCCAACCTGGAAGGGTCTGCACGCCTCGCTCTCCTCCACAGGGGACCACTCCCTCTCCCAGGTAGGTCATTGCGGCTGCTCCTAGGGGATTTCCTCTTGTGCTCTAGCGGGACAATAGAGACGCCTGGTGCTGGGAGATCTCACATTGATCTCCCGCTTGGCGCCATGTTCAGGCTCCTCCCAAAATACCTCAAAATAATTATGTGTTAAGCAGAATTGAATGGCATCTATTATGAACTGGGCTTGCTTGGGATTGATCGTGGGATCTTCAGACAGAAAGGATTGTAATGCTCTGATACCAATATCATGTGGTATTGAGGTTTAAAGAGATTGTATGTCTAATGAGACACAAAGACAGGTTTGTTCCCAGGGGTAAAGAGTGATTTTTTCCAACAGGAGTATGCCATCTCTGATGTATGATTGCAGATTTTGTGCCAGAGGTTGCAGAAAATTGTCTATATAAAGTGAAAACCCACTAGTGACACTGTTCATGGCTGCCATTATGGGTCTGCCCGATGGATGCATGGTGTTCTTGTGTATTTTGGGTAAGTAATAGAAGAAGGGGGTGTGATAGTATTCTTTGACAATGAAGAAAGCTTCCTTTTGGGAAATAACTCTGTCAAGACATGCCTGGCTGACTAAATTCTTAGCTTCTTTTTGGAAGACGGCCAATGGGTCACTTCTTAGTTTCATGTAGGTGTGTGTAACAGATAAGAGGCGTATAGCTTCTGTAATGTAGTCTGTTCTATTAAGGATAACTATACTGCAACCTTTGTCGGCAGGTTTGATGACTAAGTTGATGTTATTAGTGAGATTTTTCAGAGCTAGTCATTCAGGGGCGGTCAGGTTATGTACTTTATTTGTGGTTTTTTTGGTGGCATTACACATGAGCATGAATTCTGCATAGATAACTCGATAAAAGGCCTCTATGCTCGGCCCTTTGGATTGGGTAGGGTAGAAATTGGATTGGGGTCGTAATTGGGTATGTGTGATAGGAGGAAATTGTGTCAGATGTTGGGTGAAAAGGGATAGATCCTCATCAGAAACAACCGATTGGCCCGGAAAGTCCGGGTCATCAATATACAGTTCTTGTTATAATTTTAATACTAAAGAATTGTCAATGGCCTATGATGGAGCAGTGTGGTTTTAATCGGTATCATGGGATGGGTCAGATTTGGCTAATTTGATGTTGTAAAATCTTTTGAGTGTAAGGTTTCTAATAAATTTATGAAGATCTTGAATCAGCTGAAAAGGGTTGGGTTGGGTGGTAGGAGCGAAGCAAAGGCCCCGACTTAGGAAGCTGTATTCCTCTGACGTTAACTGATGGGTGGACACATTTAAAATTTTTTCTGATGACCTGGCTTTCTGGGATATGAACGTAGGTCTGCCTCCTCTATCCCTCCCTCCTCTACAATAAGTTTTCTTTTGGGAGGTCTGTGGGGGAGGAGGCTGGTTCCTAAAAAAGTCACTATGGGGGCAGTGGAACTGGGAATAGAAGTGATATTAGTTTGGGGGGTGTTCTCTATGATAGAAGATGAAGTAACGGGACCAGCTGTGTATGATGGTTGGTGGGTGTGGGTGGGGGATGTAACACACGTCACACAGTGATGACTAGTTTGTGCAATGATGCCAGAGGAGGTCAAAGAATTATTAGAATCCGATGGTTGATGGAGTGGTCCTATGTATGAGTTGTACTTGGGGGAGACAGTGGGGGTGGTCTTCCCCCTAGCAGTGGTGGAGGGTATCTTAAATGGATCTTAAGTGGTGTTTTGTAATTGATGTTTATTGTGGTAGGAGTGTGTGTAATGAGTATGACTGGTATTGTGATGATTATTCTTGTTGTGGTCTTTGAGATGAGGTAAGGATCTCCTAGATGATGGAAGGGATGGTGGTATGGAAACTGGAACAGTGCAAGGCGGCTCCTTTTGGAGGTAGTGGGGAATGAGACGAGGGTCTATATGTACTGCGTGTGGACCTGGGGTCTATGGGCTGTGGTGGGGGAAGAATGGTGAGTGACATAAGTGGGGGAATGGAGGGGGAGTTGTGTATTTTCCAAGAAAATACCTTGTTGTGGTTATAATCATTAAGGTCCCTGCGTAATTTTGGTGAGCCATCTGGCTGGTAGCTGGGATGTGATGTTTGAAATATCTTGGAAAATAATTTGTGCTTGATGGATTAGTTGTGTGCAATTAATGTCTCTCTGCTGTGTGATCAGCTGGATCCATTTTGTGGTACAAAACTCCGAGATGGAAAACAATTCTTCGGAAAAGTCAAAGAACTTACATTCCGTAAGGATCCTTAAACCTCCAGGGGTGATGTGGGCAGAGGAGTATTGTTGTAGGAAAAAACTATCCCACCATTGGATATTGGCTGACAGGATGATCCTCTCTAGTTTTCTAAAGAGAGTACAAAGGGTATGATATTGCTTATGAATTAATTTTCCCATACTGTAAGGAGAAATAGGGACGCGTGGACAACACAGTACAGATTTTCTAATGTAGCATATTTTTTGGATTCCACTTGAGTTAGTAAATCCATCTTAAAGGAAAAGAAAAAAAGATGGGGGGGGGACACCAAGTGGGTAATACAACAGGATATAATATAATAGAAGGCAGTCTATAGATGGAAAGTAAATAATGATGATCAGACATAAGTACAGTAAATGCAGTTAAAAAGTTCACCGTGGGAAGAATATGGAACCAGGTGTGAACAAGAAGCTGGCTGTGTAAATGGAAAAGTCTTACAGAAAACAATGAAATCCAATGATGTAGCAACCTGAGGTGCTCCAAATAGAACGAGTAAGGTGGATAGCAGTTTTCTAGCATGCCTGCTTACCAGAAGAAGGTCATGGGACCGGCTTCTTAGAACAGACAGTTGTACACACGGACCGAAAGTCAGACACGTTCACATCTTTGCATTTTCACCCGGTGTATTTTTTGTAAAGTGTCAGGGACTTTTTTTAATGCAAAAAGTTGCATTTTGATTCTATAGACTTCAATGGATACTCTGCAGAAAAGCATTTAGTGCGTTTTTTTGCTGTAATTTTGATGTGTCATGCATTTTTAAATCTGCCTAGCAACAAGAAAAGTAAAAACAAAAATTAAAAAAATGCATCAAAAACGCGTCAAAAACACAGGTGCAAGAATTCAAGAAACGGGTCAAACGCAAACTGCATAGGTCTGAACCTAGCTTTAGGGGGCATTCACACTTTCGATTGCACCTACCAGTGATTACATTTAAAAACCTCAGTAAGGGTTAGCATGATTAGCTACAAGCAGACAACCCCATTGAAAGAAATCGGAAAGCTATCACAGCTAATAGAGTCCAGTCACAGGCAATCATGTAATCACTGGCAGGGTGCATTCACAAGTGTAAATGCATCCTAAATGAAGTGCATGGTTACAAACAAATCTTGCAATATAATATTGTGCCTTAAATTGCAGTAATTTGATTTTGGTCATATACTACCCATAAATGTTTACATTCAAGGAAATTGCATCAGAAGATTTTAATTAGCCTCTTGGATCATTGATGAAATGTTTCAACTCAAAAAAGCAACAATGGCAGTTGTTTTTGTGATTAGTTTGAAATTAACAAAAAATAAAAACGGTGCACATTGACAGAAAAACCTCAGTAGTTGAAACAGTTTGGTAAGGTTTCTTATGCTGGCTACCTTGAAAGTGTGCTTGGAACCTTCTGTAATGTTTTCAGATCAGTTTTGTAGATGTAGGACAGCTTTTGTCTAGCTTTTTTTTCCCTCAACATGTACTGTAAAAATGCTGATAAAACGCTAATGCCCATAAACGCTTCTGAACGCTACTAAAACACTACTAAAAACCGCTTTTACCGGTGTTTTTTATACAGCATTTTTTTAGCTTAAAAAAAATGCTAGTATGCATGGAGTCTAAATGTCTGGGATGATAATAATGTATATGCATACCTTTGGTAAATAAGGACTGATAGTCGTGCATTTAACCCCTATATACATGGGTATGAATTAAAAGCAGTTACACCATAAGGTGTTAATAAAAGCAGTCAGCCACAGACTTCGGTAATACTATACAGACATACGTATACTCTGTACATAAATTGGCTGCACCTATGCTACTGTGAAACTATTCTTTTACTTAAAGGATGGCTGCTCCCATGTACATCTGGTGGTATGCTTTTTTTCCCTAAGTCTATTTCGGAGAACATAATTTATTGTTTGTGTCTGCTAGCTTTCACATTGTTGTAATTAGCGTTAAGTGAATCATTACAAGACATCAATTTGACAACTGTAAACTGATCACTACAGGGTAGAATGACATAAGTTTCTATTGGCAATATATTTGGCCATAATTGCTTTTCATACTGTGCATATTTTGTCTACAGTGAAATGATTGTTAGCATTCACAGAAGAAGCATAACATTATTCATTTGTACTTGAAAAGACGTCATTGTGTTCAGTGGCTCTTTACCTGTTCATTGTTTTTATAATGACTATATATAAAAGGCAAACGTATGAATGCATGCATAATCAGTTCATACTCATCCCATGCTCTTTACTTTTTTCAGAGCCCATTATTTCTGTGCTGTGTTGTGTATGTGGCCTTATGTCCTGAAAATACAGGCTGAGTTTGTGTGGAAAATTAAGATTTTGTTTAACATAATATATTGGTTAAATCTAAAATATGTATTGTGATTTTTAGGGGTCAGCAGGATTTCAGGATGCTGGCTTTGTAGAGCAATATTGTACTATATTTAACTTAGGGAAGGCTTACCAGCAGCAAAATGAATAAAAATCTACATCAGCAAAAAGAGAAAACAAATGCTTCTTTTCAGGTAAGATTAGTACTAGCACAATAAAGGAAAAATAGGGTGTATGTCAGGCAGGAAGCTTTACTGCAACAAAGTCCAACATAGTGGTACCACATGACCCGGCCAGATGTGGAGTGTTCTCCTATGTGTAGAGCCAATCTCACTCAGCTGCATCAATTAGAAGTTCTTCTCACATGCACATATGCACTTCTTACTTTTTCATATGCATTTGAAAAAGAGGGTGGAGCCCCTTGAAACACGTTATGCCCACGCCCTCTACAGTGTGGCTTCAGATGCCACTGGTTCTTACTTGCTGTAACTGGCCCCCTGGTGTTCTGCTGCTGCATGCTCAGTGATTGTCACCTCCGCACACTAATTTACAGCTGCCATGTGTCCTGGTGTCTCATCTGCTCTCACAGTCTGGTGGATTGGTTTTAACTTCAGATGTGAGTGTGCTGTTTTTGTAATAAAGGTATTTTGGTTTGTGTTGATCTCAGCTCCCTGCTTTCCCTGTTTTCCATGTAACATCTGACCCATTGCCTGTTGAAAAATGATTGAAGGCCGAAGGGAATTTTTTGTACTGAAGGTGTCTTTCTGGGGTGGAGAAAGTTGTTTTTTGTTTTTTTTTTCCTGGGTGGCTTTGGTTGAGAGTATTTGCCAATATCCCTTTGTAGGTTCCAACATGGTGATGTATTGGGCCAGGACTAGTCTTTTTATGAACTTACACCTGCATACACCTGTGGCATTGAATGAGCACTAAAGTTTGACACTTTATTAAGCTTCCATAAATCCTTACAGGACAACTGCTAGGCTTGGGGACCAACACAATTGGGCTTGAACACTCACTTTGAAATTCCTCAAGTACTACTAGTGCTAACATCTTCTTCACCACATCTGAGACAATCTTCCTCTGAGCATCTGGCATGCAGAAGGGAGTAACACAAACCTTGACATTGGTCTCAATAATGATATCATGCTCAAAAACATCAGTGAGCCCTGGTAAATCAGAAAAACTCTCCTAGTTTCTTTGAAAAAATTCCTTCACTTTCTGAGTTTTGGCTTTTGACAGTACTGGCTAACTGAATGCTGTCCAAACCAACCCAAGTCTCAGTTCCACACTCACAAGGTTCCCTATTTGTCCAGAACATTAACAAAGTTATGTGGTAGACCTGACAAGACTTCTTTCTTGTCTGGTTGGTGAATCCTGTAATTCATATCCCCGACTTCAGCCACAATCTCAAATGAACTTTGTCATCTGTTCAGAAACGTCCCCACCATATGGTATCCTAACAAGGTTTTGGGTTGCAGCTACTTTGTGGCCAACTGGATTAGATTGTGTATTTGTGACTGTAGCAGCCATTGGTGCAACCGTTGCACTTAGACAAAAGTTGTCACCAGAAGATGGAGTAGAATCTAAAGTTTTTTTTTGTTTACAAACGGTTTTATTTTGCAAAAGTAAACTGTAAAACAACAGTACAGTTTCAAGTGATACTTACAACAAAAACAAGGCACTTTTGAAAAGTACAATACAGAAAAGTATATTAATATAAGAAAGAGAGGAAAAAGAAAAAAGTGGATTGCAAGTACATGAAAAATGTAGACGGTAAAGTAAGGTGAATAATACATCTGTCAACAGTATATGCCAGTCAACCTTCACATGGAATGTCGTTAATCATGAAATAAATGTCTATAATCCCTCTATGATTCCCATTTTTTATCAAATAAGTGCATCTTATCCAGTAAGGTATAATAAACACGTTCCATGAGCACCACATCATCAACTCTGTGTAAAATGGAGGCTAAGGGTACAGTATTGGATTTCCAATGTAAGGCAATAGCCCATAAAGTGGCAATACAAATAGTATGTATCAATCTCATATTCGCATCAGAGACCCCCGGGATATGAGCCCCCAATAAACAGGTCTGTATAGTGAAACGTACCTGCCAATGAGGTAGCCACCTCAGATATCTTGCGTCAAATCAAAGATATGGTCAGGCAATCCCAAAGTATATGAACCAAAGTACCTGTGAGGCCACAGCCCCGGAAACATAAAGGGGACATTTGTGGGAACAATACATGTAGTCTTGATGGGGTATAATACCATCTGGTTAAGACCTTAAGGGCAGTCTCACGAACAGAAAGAGATCTAGAACACTTACATATGTTATCCACCATGGAATCCCAATCTTCATCTGAAAAAGTGATACCACTATCCTCTGTAAATCTATATAAAGGGGGTGTAGGAGAAAAACAGATCAAAAGTTGGTGATAAAGATCAGAAATA
This sequence comes from Staurois parvus, assembly GCF_062004578.1. Taxonomy (NCBI): domain Eukaryota; kingdom Metazoa; phylum Chordata; class Amphibia; order Anura; family Ranidae; genus Staurois; species Staurois parvus. The sequence continues at coordinate 1,771,976 of NW_028318272.1, forward strand.
AGTCCCCTACCCCTAGGAGAGTCACGGCTGATACGTTCAAAAAATGAAATCGGAGAAGAGGGTATAAGGCCAAAATGTGAATTAAAAAAATGTCTAATCTGTCAGTAACGATGGTAATCACGAAGAGGAACATCAAAAAGCACGCGCAGCATATCAAAAGTAATATAAGATCCTCCTTTTAAAATCAGATAATCTAATAAAAGATTGATCATACCACCATCGAAACGTTTGAGGGGAAGAAAAAGCTGTAATAAAAGTAGGATCACCAAAAAATGAAACACCTGGAGGAACAGAAGCGGCCAGATTTAATTTAAATTTGTATTTTGACCAAAGTGTCAGTGAATGGGTCACTATGGAGTTATGAAAAGTAAGCGAGCGAGGGGAGATTTTGGACCACAAAATGCCCGGTAAATAAAATGGGTGTATAGACTGAGATTCAAACTTGATCCATGGGATCTGAGAGTTAACAGTTGCTCATTGTGATAATTGCGCAAAACAAGCTGAGAGATAATATAGCCAAAAATTGGGAAGACCGAGACCTCTCGTCCGTTGTGAGCGGTACAAAACAGATGAAGCAAAGCATGGACGTTTATTACCCCAGATAAAGTTATTAACAGTCCACTGAAAATGATCCAAAAACGTTTTCGAGACCGGAATTGGAAGAGCTCTAAAAAGATAAAGTATTTTAGGCAAAATGTTCATTTTAACTGTCGTGACTCTACCCAGAAAGGAAATAGGGTAACCATGCCAAATCTTCAATAGAGTAGAGAGACGTGATTCACATGGTGGATAATTAGCAGCAAACATATCCGAGTATCTAGGAGTGAGATTAATACCCAAATAGGAAATCCGATCCGTGACCCAACGAAATAGAAAAGAACAACGGAGAGATGCACTTAGGGAATCAGGAACATTAACAGGCATAATCATCGATTTGATAAAATTAACAGTAAGACCTGACGCTATAGCAAAATAGCAAAGCAAAATCGTTCAATATGGCACATAAATTAGGTAATTAAGTTAACGGATTAGTAAGTAAAAGCATAACATCATCAGCATACATGCATATTTTAAAATGTGAAACTAATAATGGGTAGCCAGAAATATCTGAATGTGATCTGATTGCTATTGCCAAAGGTTCCAACACCAGTGCAAATAAAAGGGTTGAAAGAGGACAGCCCTGACGGGTACCTCTACCCAATGTAAAAAAATCGGAATTACATCCAGGAAGCCTTATTCTCATTTTAGGAGAGTCGTATAGGGCGTGTATACCAGCCAAAAACTCATCACTGAAGCCCATTTTCTGCAGCATGGAAAATAAATAAGGCCAAAGAACACTGTCAAAGGCCTTGTTTATGTCCAGACTCAGCAGCAAAACCTCTTTGGAATGTAAATTGGCATCTTGAATAACATTTAGTGTGAGGCGAATGTTATCTAATAAATCTGTCTGGAATAAAACCTGATTGGTCCGGAGAGACCAAAGAGGAAATAATAGGGGCCAACCTGTCTGCCAAAATACAGCTAAATATTTTCAAATCGTTATTCATTACTGAAATTGGTATATAGTTTTGTGGTAAATGGTGGTCTTTCTGTGGTTTGGGTATTAAAGACATATTAGCCAATAGCATCTCCTCAGGAAATTTACTACCCTGCAAAACATCATTAAATAAAGTTATCAAATAGGAAGCCAACGTAGAAGCAAAATGTTTGTAATAACTAGCGGTAAATCCGTCAGGGCCCAGTGCAGTAGAGCTTTTTAGCACGCTAATTGTACGAGTTATTTCCTCCAAAGTACAGGGGACATTAAGGGAGGCAATCTGAGAGGGTGTGAGAGCAGAGAGGGGTATAGAATCCAACCATGAGTTAGAAAATGGAACAGAATTTGGCTGTGGAGGAGCTAATAGGTTAGACTAAAGCTTTTCAAAAATGCCCAAAACCTCTTGAGAAAGAGATGAAACAGTGCCAGAGTTAGTGCGTAACTTATAAATATGTGGGGGGCGCAAAGAGTGATTCAATTTCCTTGCAAACATAGTGGATGTTGAGTTGCCATGCAACAAGAGCGAGGCCTTCGGCCAGCGGAGAGCTTTTTAAGTCTTTTGAGAAAGCAGAGTATTCAATTTGAAACGCTTTTGAGATAATAACTGTTTATTAAGAAGTGATGGATTAACAATGTGATTTCTATAATGTGCCTCTAATTCTCGGGTAAGTTGTAGAATTTGCTGTCATCGTTTTCTATTTCTGGATGAAGTCATAGAGATATAGCGGGCCCGTAGGACCGCCTTATGAGCTACCCATAATGTGGCTGGGGATATATCAGGAGTAGAGTTAGACTGAAAATATTCCTGAATGGAAGTAACCACCTCTTGGTGAGAATTAATATCAGTAAGCATGGAGTCATTAAGTCTCCAGGAGTAGGGGGTAGGTGCCAATCCTATAAACATGATCGATAAGGCTAAAATATTGTGATCCGACCAGGGGCTCAAATGAATACAAGCTTTCCTAGAATTAGCTAGCAAAACAGGAGTATAATAGATATAGTCTAATCTAGCATAAGAGTCATGTGGGTGAGAATAAAATGAATAATCCCTGGCTCCCGCATTATGCGCCCTCCAGGTGTCCACCAACTGGAGGGCATTCAGTTTTTTAGAAAGGGATTTTGGGAAAGCCTGGGAAGATTGCGAGGAGGAACTACGGTCCAAAAGAGGGTTTGCTACCAGGTTAAAATCACCACCCACCAATAGATGGGGGGACAAAAACCTATCCAGAACACCAAAAAATTTAGAAAGAAAGGAAGCGTGTGCCGAATTTGGTGCATAGATATTAGCAATCGTAAGTTCACGACCCGAAAGGGTACCTTTAAGAATGATAAACCTACTGTCCGGATCACAATACACATGTTGAACCTCAAAGGGGAATGAATTATGCAGAAAAATGGCTACTCCTCTACTTTTAGAGGAATGTAAGGTATAATACCCCTGCTTATAGGATTTATGAAAATATGTCAGATGATTTGCGGCTGCAAAATATGTTTCCTGTAGTAAAATAATTTTAGCTCCTAGTCGCTTATATTGAAGAAAGGCTGTTTTGCGCTTATTTGGTGAATTGAAACCCTGGACATTATGCGAAATACATTGAATTACCATAGTATACAAAAATTATAGCTATCAGCATAAAAATACACATTGAAAAGACATCTCCTAGAATTATTGGCTAGACATAAGAACCTGTAAATCCACATCAGACATAGTTATAGTCAGTAGTACCAATCTAGGGGACAGCCAGACCCCAATATGGGTGTCGTGACATCCACAAACCGGTACAAAACCAATATCATGTACTAAAGCTTTGAAAAAAAAAAGACAAAAAGCAATAGAGGTGAAGCTTTAAGAGCTCCTACAATTAACCAATAGCCGCCCGGCCAATAGCCGTTTGGAGGCCGGCAAAATGCTGTAGATTTCCAGGTGGATGCCATATGGCGTCCTCCCAGGCATGTGCAGTTTTTGTGCTTGCAGAGCAATGCAGCGGCTCGATCTGTCAGCAGCCGTGTACCTCGGACACGGCCGATGACAGATCTGAGCATTGGCCCCCGTTGCCGGTACCATGTAACCTGCTGTGACCCATCACAGCAGGTCACATGACAGTTGTATACAATTGATGGCTTCATTCATGCCATCTATTGTATACTAGTGTCTAGCTGTGAATGGTCACAGCGATCACACGCACATGCCATGTGATTAGCTGTGGCCAAATCACAGCTAAGCACAAAAAAAAAAAAAACCCTAAATGAATCGATGTCATTCAGGTAAATGCTTGCTTATAGCAAAGTAATTCTTTGCTATTATTATTATTATTATATAGTATTTATATAGAGCAAAAGGGTTTGCTCAGCGCTGTACAATAGCAAGGGGGACAGAACATGAGACAAGACAGAAACAATACAATACACGAGGGGTTCGAGGGCCCTGCTCTTTGCTATAAGCAAATTGTGTAAAAAAAAAAAAATACTGATCACTTCCCCAAATTAGTACAATGTTGAAATATGAAAAAAAAAAAATCTTAAAAAAAGAAAAAATGTAATAAAAATTAAAAATAATAAATAAAAAAAATATATATATTTTTTTTTCATACTGTCACCAGTCAATGTCCCTGATCACCGCCATGCCAGTTATATGATGACGCTGTACTGCACTGGTGACAGTATGTAAAAAAAAATAGTGAAAATAATTTTTTTAATTCTTTCGTTTTCCGAAAAATTATGACCAATAAAATACAACTTCAAAAAACTCGCCATGCCTCTTATGAAGTACTTCGGACTGTCTACTTTGCAAAAAGCAGTCATTTGGGGGATATCTGTACTGTTCTGACATTCTTGGACCTCAAGAAATTAGATTGGCTGTCAGTACTTCAGGATTGATCAATATTCAGATTTATACCATAGTTTGTGAACTCTATAACTTTCCTACAGACTAAAAAATACATCCTAATTTGGGTTATTTTCATCAAAGACATGTAGTAGAATACATCTTGGCCTAAATTTATGAAGAACAATTATTTATTTGCAAACTTTTATAACAGAAACAAAGAAAAACGTGGGTTTTTATTTCAAAATTTTTGGTCTTTTTTTGTTAATTTAGCAATATTTAAAAACCCCGCCGGTGATTAAATACCACCAAAAAAATCTCTAGTTGTGTGAAGAAAATGATAAAATTTTAGTTTGGGTATAATGTTGTATGACCGCGCAATTGTCATTCAAAGTGTGAGAGCGCTGAAACCTGAAAAATGGCCTGGGCAGGAAGGGGGTAAAAGTGCCCGGTATGGAAATGGTTAAGAGGATAGCTAAGAAACATGGATCAGGTGGGCAATTTACCATATCTGAAAAAACAGAAAAATCAAACAGCAAAGGGCCAAATGAGCCCAAACCCTGTTGCCATAAAACACGGAAAACGAAGCTGCCACCCCACAATCGGGCAGTGACACTTCCGGCCATGTCAGGCGGCAGGGTGGGGTCACATGTCCAAAAGTTTTAAAACCATGAACTTACGGGCAGTATTCAGAAGGTCCAAAGACCCCTGTTAATGTGAGGGACCGCCGAGCGGCACCACTAGCACTCCACTAGTCAGGCATGCCCAGAGCGCGGAGTCTAAGCCCCAGGGTACTTGTTCACCAGGGCCCCTGATGGTGGGGATGGACTTGTAGTACCCCGGGACCAGGTCACCACTACTGAGCACACCTGTCAGTGGTAGGGGTGTTTGCCAGGGGCTCCAACCAGGGAGAACCAGATGTGAGGAGGTCGGGTGACCCCGATGGGATGGATGGATGGATGGCTGAGCAAGTGCGAAGTCAGACAGGCCGAGTTGGTAACGTAGAGGACGGTAAGGTACAAGGGAGCAGGCAGAGAATCGTCGGGTCACACACCAGGTCAGCAACAGTAGGTCAGATCTAATGAGGGGCATCCAGGGAGAGAGGTCAGGCAAAGCAAGGGTCTGGGCAGGAGAAATCAGCAGGTCAAGAACAATCCGGGTCAAATAACTTACAAGGCACAGGTTCAGAATCACAGGAAGCAGGTAAGACCAGAAGGCAACGAAATGACAGCTCAGGGACATTTAAATATCCCGCCCTGCACTGCCATTGGTGCCCAGCGGGCGGCCGCGGCTTCTACTGCGCATGCGCGAACTCGAACGCCGCGGCCGGCCCGGACCTATTGTCCGTGTCCCTGCACAGGGCGGAGCAGTGCGCCCGCGCCGGGACCATCGCGGCAGGGATCGAGGGGATCCCTGACAGTTAAACTTTAACACATCCAGATATATGCGAGAAAGCAAACATAATTGTCAGATATATAGAAATATCTCAGCAGTGAGCACTCAAAAAAAAAAACATCCTAAGGCTGTATGAGATACAAATGAGCAAAATCCCTTAATCTCGGTTCCTGTCGCCAGGACCATCGCGGCAGGGATCGAGGGGATCCCTGACATTGCCCCCCCCTACAGGCAACCTCCGGATGCCCACCCGATCTCTCCACCACGGGTGATCACAAAGAAACCTCCGGACAAGTCTAGGTGCATGGACATTATGGGCTGGTTCCCACGAATTGTCCTCAGGGCCGTAGCCCTTCCACTTGATGAGAAATTGGGTCTGGCCCCCCCTTCGTCGGCACTTCAGGATTGTCTCCACCTCGAATTCTTCTTCCTCTTCGACTGTTACGGCCTCCGGGGGCCTGGATTCCCGTTCCGGGAAGGCATCAGGGACTACCGGCTTCAACAGGGACACGTGGAAGACAGGGTGGATCTTGAGTGTCTCAGGGAGAACAAGTTCATAGGCCACTTCATTGACCATCCGTTTGATGCAAAAAGGGCCTATAAATTTAGGTCCCAACTTTTTTGACGGGCAGAGCATCTTCAAGTTCGATGTAGCCAGCCAAACCTTCTCTCCGGGCCGCAACACCAGATCCCCTCTTCGCTTCCTATTAAAAGCCCTCTTGTAGTCTTCTTGGGCTTGACGGATGACTTCCTGTAGTTTTTTATTGTTTGAAGTGAAAAAGGTTAGTGCATCCTGTGTCGCTGGAATTGGGCATTCCGGGACTAAATCCGGGAGGAAGACAGGGTGAAACCCATAGTTGGAGAAGAACGGGGACTGCCCTGTTGCTGAATGGCAAGCGTTGTTGTACGCGAATTCTGCCAAAGGGAGAAGTGGCACCCAGTCGTCCTGAGAGAATGATGTGTAGCATCGCAAGTATTGCTCTAGGGTCTGATTGGTCCTTTCGGTCTGACCATTGGTCTGAGGGTGAAATGCCGAGGAAAGGGATAGCTTGATATCCAGGGCTTTGCACAATGCCCTCCAAAATCTCGAGGTAAACTGCACCCCTCGGTCCGAGACGATGTCTTCGGGGACCCCATGCAGTCTAACAACCTCTCGAATAAAAGCTTGCGCCGTCTCAGCTGCTGATAGAGTCTTCCGTAAAGGAATGAAATGGGCCATCTTGGATAAACGGCCCACGACCATAAGAAATCAGCAGGTCAAGAACAATCCGGGTCAAATAACTTACAAGGCACAGGTTCAGAATCACAGGAAGCAGGTAAGACCAGAAGGCAACGAAATGACAGCTCAGGGACATTTAAATATCCCGCCCTGCGCTGCCATTGGTGCCCAGCGGGCGGCCACGGCTTCTACTGCGCATGCGCGAACTCGAACGCCGCGGCCGGACCGGACCTAGTGCCCGTGTCCCTGCACAGGGCGGAGCAGTGCGCCCGCGCCGGGACCATCGCGGCAGGGATCGAGGGGATCCCTGACAGTTAAACTTTAACACATCCAGATATATGCGAGAAAGCAAACATAATTGTCAGATATATAGAAATATCTCAGCAGTGAGCACTCAAAAAAAAAAACATCCTAAGGCTGTATGAGATACAAATGAGCAAAATCCCTTAATCTCGGTTCCTGTCACAGTCATAATAAACCGTGGATCAGGTGGACTAAATGCCTTCCCTGAAAAATAGAAAGGTATATCATCAAAGGGCTAAACGGCCCAAACCCCGCCACCCCAAAACACGGGAGGCGGAAACGCCACCCCTCATCAAGGTGGCGACATCTCCGACCATGTCAGATGGCAGCGTGGGGCCACGTGTCAGGAATCTCCATGAACATACGGGCGGCAAAATGAAGTTCCGAAGACCCATGCTAAATTTTTGCACGTTCAAGTAGCTAGATATTAGATCAGAAATATTGATATATGAACGTGTAACAATATACAGCCTCCTACAAAAGACTATCAAAACAATGGGTAATATGCAAGTGAGCAAGGTCTTTTCAACCCGGTTCTTGTCGGACTCTCCTTCTATCCCTTCGTGGAGATGGAGTATGCCAAATGGGAGAGACTCGAGGGGTGGAAGGTGGACGTTGAGGTGATGGGGCGCCTGCCAAGCCCAATTTGGCCAAGATTTCTCTGCCTTCGGGAGGGGATGTGGCTATGTATGTGCTCCCATTATGTGGAGCTATTAGCTTAAAAGGAAAGCCCCATTTATAGCGGATACAAGCTGAGAAAAGGGCAGTTGTAATTTCCTTAATTTTTCTGCGTTTTTCCAACGTAACTGGAGAAACATCTGGAAAGATTTGTAAAACCGAACCTTCAAAGGTGATCGTTGGGGTATTGCGAGCAACTCTAAGTATGTCTTCTTTGGTCAGGAAATCCTTCACACACAGAACAATGTCCCTAGGCAGTTTATCATTAGGAGGTTTTGGGCGCAGGGCTCTATGGATGCGGTCACAAGCAAAGGACCCAGGGTCACGATCCGGAAGGAGTGACTTGAATAGCATGGTTATGGTTTGTGAAAGGTCAGACACAGACTCCGGGATTCCCCTGACTCGCAAATTATTCCTGCGATTGTCAATGTCCTCAACCTGTGCCCGCAATTGTGCAAAGGCTGTTTGTAAATGATCGTGATCTCTGGACAGTTCACCATAAGCCAGGCTGAGTTCATCATGTTTGGTTTCTAAGCGGTCGGTTCTGGAGCCCAATGTGGCTATTTCCTGAGAGAGGACATTAGTGCTCTTATGGAGTTCTGATTGGAATTTAGTGGCCAGCTTGGTGTACGTAGTTTCCAAGCAAGATTCCCAATCCCTCCTTGTAAGTTGCTGTGCATAATCACTGTCCAGAGCTAATGGGTGAGCTGCGGTATCCTGCATGGAACTGGAAGGGGATGCTCGTTCTGTATTATCTTGAAACATGCTGCAAATTTTGTGTGTTTTAAGTAGGTATGTCGTAAGGGACTTTTGAGCTTGTCCCCTTTTTTTCTTGGTGGACGGAATACAGGGAGTCTCCTGGGGGTGATCAACTGAAAATTGGATAGCCAAGAGAGATAATAACCGCAGGAGACCTATATCGCCCGAAACAGGTTTAGGGTTATAGTTACATAAAGGCTATCAGGCTTAGCCAAAAAATCTTTATATTGTAAAGATAATTAGCAAACCATACAGATGTAGAGTGGACATAGGCTGTGGTAGGCACCATTAATAAGGCCCAAGACCCAGATGCTGGCCCCAACTCCCACCAAAAAGGTCTGAGAGGGACCCCCGCGTAGCAGAAGTCACCTTATATTGATCTCAGGGTCCTCCAGGACAGACACAGGGAGCCCCAGCACCTCACTGACAGCAGTGTATAGGCCACAGCAGGCCTCCAAGTCCAGTGGGGGCCGCAGCCACAGAGGGAGATGGTGTCCAGGATAAAGAACGGGAGCCCCAGTCCCTGGATCACTGGAGGGGGACCCAATGGCCAGTACCTGCCCGCCCCCCTGCCACCTGTACTCACTGCGGCCCGGATGAGAGGAAATCTGGGTCGGATGGAGCAGGCCGCACTAGACCGCAGATGTCCGCTGCCACAGGGAGGGGCCAATATTCCACGGTGCGTCTCTCCCAGACTCAGGGGAAGCAAAGGGTGCCTCCGATGTCCTCCGGATGATCCACCGCCGTCCGGATGGCAATGGATTTAGGTCCGAGGCGCCGGAGCCCCGAACCATGCGGCCGCACCAGGCCGCGGACGTCCGCCACCATAGAGAGTGGCAATACGGCGCGGAGTCCCTCTCCCAGATGCAGGGGACATCGCTGAGAGCCTCCGGTGCCCCGCTGGAGTCTGCTGCTGCACGGATGGCAGCGAAATACAAGTTAAGGCACCAGAGCTCCGGAATATGCGGGCACTCCGGTCGCCATCTTGGACCCAAATCTCAAGTTTTAAGTGGTCCTGGACCCTAGTGTCCTCAGGAACAAGGTCATAACATGCTTTTTGTGAGTCTGCTGACAAGAAAGGAGCAACTAGGCCTGTTCATTTGTCTAAGGGCCCCCTTCTTATTCTGCCATCTACTTACTATAAATGTTGACAACAATGCCTCCATGTCATCTATAGGTATCAGCTTTTGTAAAAAAAAAAGGGCTTGCTGTGGTGATTGCCTGGTTTCCAGGGGCAACAACCGCTGGCTCACGACTTTGAAAGTGATTGTACTGACTCAGTCAGTCTTTATTTGTGCTGTTGTGTTTTTTTCATGTCAGTTATCTAGGCCTTTGTTATCCTTTGCTCAGATTTCATATTTCATATTTCTCTGGAGTGCTACAATAGCTTATGTAGTACTACCCCCTTAGGAGTCGCTGAGTGCTGGGTCGCCCTACAGCTTTAAGAGTAAGAGTACTCACACCATCTTCTCTTGATAGCTCAATGAGTTGGTGAATGCCTTCAGGTCTTTCACTGGGCTGGCTCCTTCCCTACTGCTCAGGAGGTTCTTCCCTTGGAATTGTTGGTACAGTGGACATCCTCTTCTCCTGCGTCTGATTGTTGGTATGCCCCTTACCTGGGCCTCCCAGGCTCTACACTCCAGCCTCTAATCAGTCTTCCACCCAACACTCACTGCCCCTCTGCACAGGTTCTACCACTTTTGAAGGTTGCCCTGGACACCATGCCCAGCCTCCTGCCAGAGGATTGTCCAGGGTTCCTCAAACATGCAGATCTGGGCTTCTTACCCTTCTCCACCCCATTTATGGAAGGGTGAGAGGGCTTCAGAAGCCCTTACCTGTTAGAGCCTTCCAAGCCTGTCCTGAGGTAACCTTACTACCTCTCTCTCCAGGCTCCTACTCAGCCTCTGCCTAACAAAAAAAAAATATCAAACTCTCTATGGCTAAGCTAGAGGGTGTTACACAGGCTTTGCTCTGCATTAGCATGCTGTAGTGCAGCATTAGCCACTAGCAATTGCTTTACTCTTTCCTCCATTTCTAGGTCAATACTAAGGTATTGTCTCTTTAATTATCAGTTGTTTTTTTTAAAGTATGCACATGCCCGTCCTAGCACCAGTTGTGAAGTTTGATGGTCAGTGGGACTGCAGGATTCTGGGTTTATAGAGCAATATGGTTCTTTAACTAGCTGCCGACCGCAGATAGCCGAATGACGGCTGCACTGCGGCCGGCCAGTTCTGAGTGGACGTCATATGACGTCCTCCCAGAACACGCTCTCCTGCGCGCCCCAGGGGGCGCGCACCCGGCGATCTCCGTGATCGCTGTGTCCTACGGACACAGCTGATCATGTGATGTGGTAAAAGGCCAATCACAGCGGCCTTTTACCACGTGATCAGCGGTGTCCAATGACACGCTGATCAGAGGGAAATGCAAGTGCCGGTTCTCGGCTGCACTTTCCTCACGCTGTCATATCGTGAGGAAAGTACTGCCGAGAACCGGCAGTTGTCAGAGCGGGGATCGGCACCGATCATCAGGGCACTGATGATCAGTGCCCTGATGATCGGTGCCCAGCAGTGCCACCCGCAAGTTCCACCCACCTGTGCCCAGCAGTGCGCTCACTAGCTCCGCCCACCCGTGCCCAGCAGATCACCCACCTGTGCCCAGCAGTGCACTCACCTGTGCCCAGCAGTGCACCCACCTGTGCCACTCTGCAGTGCCACCTACCTGTGCCCAGAAGTGCCACCTACCTGTGCCCAGAAGTGCCACCCACCTGTGCCCACCAGTGCCCACCCACCTGTGCCCACCCACCAGTGCTGCCCACCAGTGCCACCCACCAGTGCAGCCCAGCAGTGCTGCCAGTCAGTGCCGTCTATCAGTACCCATAATCAGTGTCACCTATCAGTGCCGCCTATCAGTGCTGCATATTAGTGCCGCCTATCCGTGACACCTCATTAGTGCTGTCTATCAGTGCCGCCTATCCGTGCCCCCTCATTAGTACTGCCTATCAGTGCCCTTTAGTGCTGCCTATCAGTGCCCATCAGTGCTGCCTCATCAATGCACATCAGTGAAGGAGAAAAAATACCTGTTTGAAAAATTTTATAAAAGAAACAAAGAAACTTTTTTTTTTTTCAAAATGTTTGCACTTTTTTTTTTTATAGCGCAAAAAGTAAAGTGCCCAGTGGCGATTAAATACCACCAAAAGAAAGCTCTATTTGTGAGAAAAAAATGATCAAAGTTTCATATGGGTACAATGTTGCATGACCGCGCAATTGTCAATCAAAGAGTGGCAGCGCTGAAAGCTGAAAATTGGCCTGGTAAATAAGGGGGTATAAGTGCCTGGTAGGCAAGTGGTTAATGAACTTAAAAAGGCTTAACAATAGCAATACAAACAAAAGTTCACATAAAAAAAGTGAAAATAAATGCTCGTTTTCAGGCAAGGCTAGTCCCAGCAATAGAAAAGAAAAATAGGGCTTACTTCAGCCAGGAAGCTTCACGTTTTCCTTGTGTATAGCCAGCTTCACACAGTTGCATCAATTACCAGTTCTCCTCACACACACCTCTTCACTTCCTACTCTTATTAGCCTTCTACTTCCTTAAAGTGGTTGTAAAGGCTGAAAGTTGTTTACCTTCATGCATTCTATTCATGAAGGTAAAATACCTTCTGTGATCTGCTCCCCCCACTGCTCCTCCCTTATATCGACCTGAGCCCCCCCCAATCCAGCAATGGGTCCCAGGTCTCTCTCTCCTCATTGGCTGTCCTCACATCTCCTCATTGGCTGTCCTCATGTCCTCAGAGCCAGTGAGCCCATATGAGGAGAGCAAGGGCAGGACCATGCTACGGCTCTATGTGTCTTATGCAGGGCTTGGGGACAAGCACATACCAGTGCCCTCATAGCAATCAACTTGCTATTGGGGGCACTGGTCAAGGGGGAGGAGCTAGAAGCACCGACAAGAAGAGGATCTATGTTGCTCTGTGAAAAACCATTGCATAGAGCAGGTGACATGATTGGTATTTAAAAAAACCAAACCTTTTAGAATCATTTTAACCCTCGGTATGTATCTTAAAATGCCCAGCATTAGCTGCACCAAAATAAAGGTGATACTTACTTGCCATCCCAGATGCATCCCATTTGGCTAGTGCAGTATACTGTATATACTTTAAACAGATATATAGGAAGAAGAAAATATTATTTTTAGTATATTGTCTATACATATTACTTTAATTTATGTTTTCCTAGTGTAATCTTTATGGTAATGCCACATCTACTGGCATTAGTTTTCTTATCAGACATACACCAATCAGCCATAACTTTATGACCACCCACTTAATGTTGAGTAGATCCACCTTTTGCCACCAAAACAGCTCCGGTCTATCACGACGTGAATGCCACTGAACCTCTGAAGTTATGCTGTAGTATCTGGCACCAAGCCTTCAGCAACAGCTTTTTTAAGTCCTGTAAGTTGCAATGAGGTGGGGCACCCATGGATCAGACTTGTTTTTCCAGTACATCCCACAGTTTCTCAATTGATTGATATCCAGAGAATTTGAATGCCAATTCAACACCTTGAACTCATTGTTGCATTCCTCAAACCATTCCTGAATCATTTTTGCAGTGTGGTACATCGCATTATCTTGGAGGAAGAGGCCATCGCCATCAGGGAATACCATTTCCATGAAGGGGTTAACTTGGTCAGCAGGAATGTTTTTAGGTAGCTGGTACAAGTCAAATAACATCCACATGAATGGATAGGACCCAAGGTTTCCCAGCAGAACATTCCCTAAAGCATCACTTTGCTGGCTTGCCTTATTCCCACACTGTATCCTGGTGTCATCTCTTTCCCAGGTAAGTAACACACACCCAGCCATTCACATGTTGTAAAAGAAATTTATAAAAAAAGATTTATAAAAAATACAGCAAATTGTTGCTTCCAGCCCTTTTATACAGTATATGTTTAATGAGGCTTTTTCTGCAGGTCGATTTCCAGACTCTATGGGTGAGACAGACATAGTAGTTATACCTAAGAATGACAAAGACCCTTTATACCCTGAGTTACATAGACAGTCTGGCTGAAAAAAGACAAACGTCCATCCAGTTCAACCACAAAAAAAAATAAAAAAAGTTATAATCGTACATCCACAGTTGATCCAGAGGAGTCTCATAGACTGTTATCCTTTTTAGCCACAGAAATGAAAATACTCACCAAGTTACTTGCCAATAGGCTAAAGAACGTCATTACTCATATTATCTACCCTGAACAAGCTGGCTTTATGCCCAACATGTCAACGGCTGTCAGAATCAGGCAGACCTATCTAAACATGCAGGTGCCAGTCTTGAGACATATGGATTGAGCTTTTTTGTCGTTAGATGCCATTAAGGCTTTTGATAGTGTTAAATGGTCATATTTATGGTGTGGTGGTTTATGTAATAATTTATTCTCTGCCCTCTCCCTTAAACAAAATATTGCAGTGCCTCCAGCCGTTAAAATATGGCAAATATTTATTGAACCAATAATTTGGACACCTTAATAATTTGATCACCACTTAATAATATACCTTGAGTCCTTTTAATCAGTATGATTTTGTACCATATAAATAAAATTTGCCTTTTTAATAAATACATTTATTTATGTACAAAATTTATATATATATTAATACAAACGCAAAATACTGGTGATAAATGTATACTTGTACATACAATCAAAAATATGATATGCTAATTTCTATATGATCAAACAATATATGATTTTAGATAATGGTAAATATAAGAAAAACCATATTTTGATATAAGTTGTCTTATAGTGCCTCAGAAATTATTTCTCATATTCCGTGGCCATAGGAATATAAGAAGGTATTCTCTGATAAATTGCACTACCACAAAACTACAAATCAGTTGATATGCAATATATAATCTTGATACCAAAATCAAACAATTTTAGTGATAATTATATATATAACCTGAATATATTCCTAAACACACAATACAAATGCTATAAGTCATTGGAAAATTGGAAATCTCAAATAAAATACAATATTCTAGCAGTCTCACCACTCCCAGAATCTTGATTTTGAGGCCTCCCCAGTGGGATGTAGTTGGGCCTTCAAATGGTCCTCAAGACAAAATGGCAGCTGGACTCCTTCAGCAAAATGGTAGCAAGTGAGGGATAGTGGAGTAGGTGTTAGCAATAGGATAGATGATATATATTTTGGAAGTTATAGCAGTCTTGATTGTAGTGTTTAGAGTAGAGTGTAGCTATTATATAAGTAAAGTATATCAGAAGAAGTAGTTCAGTATAGTCGTAGACGTGTTGATAGTCTAGATCAGAAGTGTCATAGAAGAAGTCTTTTTTTCTGAGGTGTATGGCATATTTATACCATACAATCCTTTGATTCAAGGGACCCTCCCAACAGGCTTGTTGATTGGCCGGTCGAGAAGTGTGCGTACCTAGAGATATTTCTCACTTGTCCACTGGGAACAGTCAGGTATCAAAAAAAAAATTGGTGGTCTTAACGATGACTCATACTTTGATTGAAACAAAATGTCTTTAGATATCAAATATATATGTCCTATTCAAGTATAGTTGATTTTACTACTAACTCTTGGATAAGGACCATAGAAAGATATAAATACATTCGGTTTCTCATTTTCCTGATGTTTAAACTGTATTGGAATAGCTGATTTCTTTTGGAAATGTACAATTAACCCCAATTCACAAATCATTTTATTTTCATTATTTCAAACTTAGTTGAGTGGGATGCAATACCTAACCTTCTCAAAGATATTTTCCCTTGATAAAAAGTGTTGATAATATGTCTATTGATAATGTCTCTGTGGGTAGATATATCAAGTTTTTAGCTTTAGATGACCTACGTTTCACCTTCTTGTTTAAGGATTGAAGTTCCAATGAAGAGGAAAAACCCTCTGTTTACGTGTTTATTGTGTGGGAATTAGGGTAAACAGCCAGTTATATTTTGACCTCAGTGGATAATAGTGTATTGTCAGCTCAAAAAGTCTTGTTTGGGAATCCACACTTCCAAGGTTTTGTGAGATGTTTGACTCCCTATAATTGAGTTTCCTGCATTTGAAGTATCTCCTAGCTTCCCATAGACAATGGTACTTGTTTAGATGATATACATCTGCAAGGTCTTGGAATAACCAGAATCAGATCACACCATTGTCATTTCTGGTACTTTGTTTGATCACCTGTAGAAATTCAAATAGTAATATTGTGTCTTGAACAAGTCTCTTCCACTCATTGTGTGTGTGTGTGTGGTAACCTCTTGAAATATCCCTTGAAATTCACTCTAGAATGTTAACCCCTAACAGTCAACCAGGATTCCCAATTTTGGGATAATATCATTTTTCTTAATAAACAGTCCCCAAAAGTCATTACAATGGGCTTCTTAAAAAGTAAAACACCAAATTAATAAAGTGGTTAAAGTGGCACTGAATAAATAATCAATAATGAATACAATGATGAAAACATATAATGATGAAACAAAATAATATATTGTGAATACCCATAAAACTGTCAGGAATGGACTTGCCAATAGTGGTGGGACTCACCTGCCTTGTGGGCTGCAGTACCAGGGCTGCCCAGCGGGTGCTCTCAACAACCAGAGGTTCACTGAGGCAATTAGCCATCACCTGGGGCTGATTGCAGGTGTATTTAAGGGATGGCCAGACCTGCAGTCTGTGCCTTGGTGTGTGTTTTTCCATGGGCCCCTGTATCTTGTAACCTGCATTCCTGTTCCTGTTTCTGCCTGACTTGTTGCCAACCCTGCCTGATCCTGACCTCTGCTGACTTCTCCTGTTTTGATCCCTGGCTTGTGACCCTGACTATTCTCTCCACCTGCTCCTACTGTACCTACCTGCCTGACAGTTATCGACCCGGCCTGCCTGACTACGTTGTGCTCTATATGTGTATGTACCTGTGTATCTGTATCAGTTTAGGTTTGGGTTTGTTTCACCTTGTTGTATGTATTTGTGTTAGCTTGGGGTTTGGTGCACTGCGTTTACGTTTGTATTGTTAGTCTTAATAAATTGTCTTATTTATACCATATCTGAAGCTTGCATTTCCCTGTGTCAGTCCACACACATCTCTGGTCACACCCGCATCCCTGACAAAAACTCTATAGTGATAACACAAATTTATAAATAGTCCGTGATTACTGTAAAAAGCAATAACAAACATAAAAAGTGATGTCCATGAATAAAGTCTAGTAAAGTAATCCAAAGTCCATAAAATTAAATCTTCTATTTCACCATGTGCAGCAAACTGAAAACAAAGTGCTCCACAGGATTCCCCCACATGGATGTAAACTCACCACAAATATTTTCCTTCCACTCTCGTGGTTGGCCAACAAGCTTCCTGGGACATATTTCCCATTTATAGATGGATTATAGATCACTCGAGATAAAGATTCCACTGCATCCAAATAGACCATGTAAAACAAACAAAAAACGCTCCAATGGTGTAGTGTGAACAAACAAATCCTTTAATAAAGTGATTGGACCTTACTCACAAGAAGAATCAATAAAACAAGCCCGAACAAGATAACCCCTAAGTGTCAAGTGAATCCATGATATATTGCTGAGGGTATAAAATAATCTAGAACAAAGGAAAGAGATTATTATCAGGCCTGCAGACAAAGGGGGGGGGAGAGTGGTGGTCATGGACAGAGAGTTCTATTCACAACAGCTGGAACATATGTTGGCGGATAGTAATACATATTCTTGTCTGGTTAAAGATCCCACTCCTGTATATAGACAGGAATTAAAACATGTGATTGAGTTAGGATATTGCACCCATGTATTGACTAAAAAAGAGAAAAAGTACTTGATCCCGAGTAGTTCTAGGATACCGACAATCTACACCTTGCCAAAAATTCATAAAGATGCAATAAATCCTCCAGGCCGTCCCATTGTAAATGGAATAGGTTCTGTTTAAGCAAGATTGGGACAGTATCTGGATACATTTCTGCAGTCCAGTGTAATTCAAACCAAGGCATATTTGAGAGATACCAAGGATATACTCCAATTTCTTGAAAAGATACAATTGAAAGATGATAAAGATATGTTTCTGGACGTAGCTTCACTGTATACCATCATCAGCTATGACGATGCAATGTTAGCCCTGAATTGGGCTCTGAGTAAAAGGGATGACCTTATGACCCTTATAATCATAAAAACTTTTTGGGTAAAGCTCTTGACTTTTGTTTAAGTCAGAACTATTTCTGGTTTAATAACAAATTTTACAAACAGTTCAGTGGAATAGCTATGGGAGCAAAGTTTGCTCCCACCCTTGCAAACATTTTTATGGCAGAGTGGGAAGATAGATTTGTATTTCAGACACCTCAACCAGAATTAATATTTTACAAAAAGTTTATTGATAATCCTATATTAACTTGGGAAGGTTCTGAGATCAATCTACACATGTTTACGACCAAGTTAAATAGTAACAGTAATTCCATTAAATTGGATTACCAATGGAGTCAAGAATCTATTCACTTTCTGGATGTCACTATACAGAGAGTGAATAATTTATTAGAAACAAAGTTATTCTTTAAACCAACAGACAGAAACAGCTATTTATCCATTAAAAGTGGACACCACCCGTCATGGCTTAAAGACATTCCGCGAGGACAATTTATCAGAGTAAGGAGGAACTGTTCTAAAGACAGTGACTTCATATGTCAATCAAACATCATTAAAACCAGATTTATCCAGAAGAGTTACTCTCAAATATTCCTTGATAAAGTCATGCAGGATGTTTTCGATATTCATAGAATCTCATGTTTAGAAACTAATGTCAGCAAGAAAGAGGATAATCATCAGTGGAATTTCCTATCAGATTTCCATTGTCAATATAAAGGGGTTGCGGCAATTTTTCGTCATCATTGGCACATTTTGCTGATGGACAAAACCTTAGGGACTGTTTTACCTACAAAACCCAGTTTCATATATACAGTAGGAAGGCACTGAATTTTGGAAGCAAGGTAGTCAAAAAGATATTGGATATGCCTAAAACATCTTCTATGTTCCCTCATAAAAAAGGGTTTACGGCCTGCACAAAAATGTAAAGCATGCAGGACCACCAAAAATAACATTAATAGATTGGAAAGGTTTACATCTAGCACAGCAAACAGAGAGTTTGAAATCCCTGAGTTTATCACTTGTGACACTACTCACGTTGTTTATGTCATTCAGTGTCCATGTGGATTGATATATACAGGAAGGACTAAACGACCCCTCAAGACTAGAATAGCAGAACTTATGAAAAATATCAGAAAGGGTTTCACCCATCATAATGTTTCTGACCATTATGCCAAGTACTATAAGAAGGACCCCACATTAGTAAAATTTTGGGGTGTAGATTGGGTGGCCCCAAAATGGAAGGGATCAAATAGGGTTAGAGATTTATCCCATAGAGAAACTAAATGGATATATGTATTAAAATCTTTGACACCAGGGGGATTAAATGTGGAATTGAATATTAATTGCTTCATCAGTGATACATAATTTAGACATTCATTGTTGGAGTCATAAAGTGTATATGGTTAGGTTATTGATATTACAACCGTAATGTTGTGACACTCTGGTTCCATATATGTGATGCCATAGTTTCATGATGTATGCGTATACCTTCTATGTTAATATATTTGATGTATTTGGAGATTAGCATTATTGGATTCATGCATTCATATTTGTGAATTTGGGGAGATATTATGGTAAGATGTATGTGGACATTCTCTCATATTCACTCGTGATGTTTGAAAAAATTGTATTTATTTCATGCAATGTTTTAAAATGATTAACTACATATTGTGTTGTATATTAATATGTGTATACATACAGGTGAAACTCGAAAAATTAGAATATCGTGCAAAAGTTCATTTATTTCAGTAATGCAACTTAAAAGGTGAAACTAATATATGAGATAGACTCATTACATGCAAAGCAAGATAGTTCAAGCCATGATTTGTCATAATTGTGATGATTATAGCTTACAGCGCATGAAAACCCCACATCCACAATCTCAGAAAATTAGAATATTGTGAAAAGGTGCAATATTCTAGGCTCAAAGTGTCCCACGCTAATCAGCTAATTAAGCCATAACACCTGCAAAGGGTTCCTGAGCCTTTAAATTGTCTCTCAGTCTGGTTCAGTAGGAATCACAATCATGGGAAAGACTGCTGACCTGACAGTTGTGCAGAAAACCATCATTGACACCCTTCATAAGGAGGGAAAGCCTCAAAAGGTAATTGCAAAAGAAGTTGGATGTTCCCAAAGTGCTGTATCAAAGCACATTAATAGAAAGTTATGTGGAAGGGAAAAGTGTGGAAGAAAAAGGTGCACAAGCAGTAGGGATGATCGCAGCCTAGAGAGGATTGTCAGGAAAAGGCCATTCAAAAGTATTGGGAACTTTCACAAGGAGTGGACTGAGGCTGGAGTCAGTGCATCAAGAGCCACCACACACAGACGGATCCTGGACCTGGCTTGAAATGTTGTATTCCTCTTGTCAAGCCGCTCCTAAACAACAAACAATGTCAGAAGCGTCTTACCCGGGCTAAAGAAAAACAGACCTGGTCTGTTGCTCAGTGGTCCAAAGTCCTCTTTTCTGATGAGAGCAACTTTTGCATCTCATTTGGAAACCAAGGACCCAGAGAATGGAGGAAGAATGGAGAGGCACACACTGCAAGATGTTTGAAGTCCAGTGTGAAGTTTCCACAGTCTGTGTTGATTTGGGGAGCCATGTCATCTGCTGGTGTTGGTCCACTGTGCTTCATTAAATCCAGGGTCAACACAGTCGTCTACCAGGAGATTTTGGAGCACTTCATGTTTCCTTCCGCAGACGAGCTTTATGGGGATTCTGACTTCATTTTCCAGCACCAAAACCTGGTTCAATGACCGTGGGATTACTGTGCTTGATTGGCCAGCAAACTCGCCTGACCTGAACCCCATAGAAAATCTATGGGGCATTGCCAAGAGAAAGATGAGAGACATGAGACCGAACAAGGCAGAAGAGCTGAAGGCCGCTATTGAAGTATCTTGATTTTCCATAACACCTCAGCAGTGCCACAGGCTGTTAGCTTCCATGCCACGCCGCATTGAGGCAGTAATTGCTGCAAAAGGAACCCAAACCAAGTACTGAATACATATGCATGCTTATACTTTTCAGAGGTCCGATATTGTTCTATGTACAATCCTTGTTTTATTGATTGCATGTAATATTCAAATTTTCTGAGATTGTAGATTTGGGGTTTTCATGAGCTGTAAGCCATAATCATCACAATTATGAAAAATCATGGCTTGAACTATCTTGCTTTGCATGTAATGAGTCTATCTCATATATTAGTTTCACCTTTTAAGTTGTATTACTGAAATAAATTAACTTTTGCACGATATTCTAATTTTTCGAGTTTCACCTGTATACTGTATCTTTTATGGGGAATTGTTTTATATATATATAAATTTTTATTATTTTTTTGCCCATAGTTGTACTTGTATATGGTGTGAACTTCCACCAGGTTCCCACCTCACTTCCTGTGTGGAGGTGTGTATTGCAGTTGACCAATCGGAGGATTGACGTCTCTGATTACCGGCTCTATAAACAGTAACACGCTTCACCGCACCATCACCCCTATGAGTAAGTCGAAGATGACAAAATGCGTCAGCGCGTTATGGTGCGGCGACCGGAAGTGACGTGGACCATGACCGGAAGTGACACGACGGCGTCTATTACCAAAAAACCAGAGGTGGTGAGATCACCTGGTCTATGTTCACTTCAGGCTTATCAAAGGATATATTGTTCAGCTTGTTTTATTGATTCTTCTTGTGAGTAAGGTCCATTCACTTTATTAAAGGATCTATTTGTTCACACTACACCATTAGAGCGTTTCTTTGTTTGTTTTACATGGTCTATTTGGATGCAGTGGAATCTTTATCTCGAGTGATCTATAATCCATCTATAAATGGGAAATATGTCCCAGGAAGCTTGTTGGCCAACCACGAGAGTGGAAGGCAAATATTTATGGTGAGTTTACATCCATGTGGGGGAATCCTATGGAGCACTTTGTTTTCAGTTTGCTGCACATAGGGAAATAGAAGATTTAATTTTATGGACTTTGGATTACTTTACTACACTTTTTTAGTAGACTGTCCATCACTTTTTATGTTTGTTATTGTTTTTTACAGTAATCACGGACTATTTATAAACTTGTGTTATCACTATTGAGTTTTATGGGTATTCACGATATATTTTTTTTCATCGTATTCATTATTGATTATTTATTCAGCGCCACTTTAAACATTTTATTAATTTGGTGTTTTAATTTTTAAAGAACTCTTTTTCGGTTTATATATAGTGGCTGCTCCTTTACATATAAGTTGCATTTGGTGAGATATAATAGATGTTGATTACATTATCACATTTATTTTATACATATTTATGGGCTGTTCTTGAAAAATTTGGTTTTGCCTCTATCTTTTCCCAATGGGTCTTCTTGTTGTATACTGCTCTTCAGGCTTCAATTAGGGTTAATGGCCTCCAGTCTCCCCCTTTCAGACTTTTTCTTGGCACTAGGAAGGGATGCCCATTGTCTCCCCTGCTTTTTGCCATTGCCATAGAGCCCTTTGCCTGTCTCTTGAGAACTTTGTCCCATGTTACAGGCTTGGTTAGGTGCCGTAGAGGAGAAGATTGTGCTGTACGCAGATGATGTCCTCCTGTTTCTAACTAATATTCAGTTATCTCTTCCCGCAGTAATGAAATATATGGACGAATTTGGAAAATGTTTAGGGCTGGTGATGGGGAAATTGCATATTACATATTTCCTTATTTATGCTGGCCTTACAAATATCTAATACAGCCTCTAATATCCTGGTTATTATGATTACCTTAGCTGACTATAGGAATTTCATTGTAAGCTGACTATATGGACAAGCCAGCCTACTAATCTCCTTTCAAGAGTCCTTAAAAGGTCATGTTGCTTGCAAGGGAAGTTGACCATTTCCTTACATTCAAGTTCTATATTACCACTGCCATAACTTGTAAGTTTCCGTCTCGTCTTGAGAGTTTGCAATTATGCATGTGTCTGTGATCATCTGCCATGCCATCATGGGGAGACTTCATGGTGAAACTGCATCTTTAGAGAAGTATTCTTGTTATATTCTCTTTATCTGTATCTGTTACTACTTTTAATAAATGTTATACTTAAAAGTATTTCTGTGATCTCTCTTTGCACATATCGAATACAACCCCAATTACGTAAACCATCGCTTATCTAACTGAAATATTGTGGCGCCTATGTGACTGAGTGTTCAAACAATAATAAATACTGCCCGCAATAAGCTGGCAAAAAAGGGTTGACAGCTGCCCCTAAAAAGTGAGATACACTTCAATAAACAAATATGTGAATAGATAGGCTTTACAACATCAAAGGATAAGAGCAAAACAACTCTCAACAACATCTAACAAATAATTTTCCTATACCAAATATATTGATATGAGAGCAAGTGGACTCTCAACAACATCTAACAAATAATATTCATATACCAAATATAAAAAATGATGAACACAATATAGTGACAGTCCCATGAAGATGTAATTCCGTATGCCAAAAAGATGTGTTCTTTCACCACGTGCAAACAATATGTGAATTTCTCACTCACCAGAAATAAATGACACCGGTAAAGGTGGTCAGGTTATAATGAGTAATGAAGAGCAGCAATAGGCTCTCCTGGGTTAGACCTCCCGGTCACCAGGGAATCGCAGATAATTGCCCCCAGTTGGGTGGTCACAAGGCCCCCGGATACACCAATTGTGGATGGATGTTTACTCCCAGGCTCTTCTCGAAACAAAGATGCTCCAAACAGCTCAAATAAATCACATGAATTATATACATTCTAAGTGTAGTATTTATTGAAATTTGCATAGCAAATACATGCATAGCTTTTACACTCACATGTAAAGGTGCCCGTTGATCTGTCACCAGTTTGTACAGTGGGGAAAAAAAGTATTTAGTCCGCCACCAATTATGCAAGTTCTCCCACTTAAAAAGATGAGAGAGGCCTGTAATTGGCATCATAGGTACACCTCAACTATGAGAGACAAAATGAGAAAAAAAATCCAGACAATCACATTGGCTGATTTGGAAAGAATTTATTTGCAAATTATGGTGGAAAATAAGTATTTGGTCACCTACAAACAAGCAAGATTTCTGGCTCTCACAGACCTGTACCTTCCTCTTTAAGAGGCTCCTCTGTCCTGCACTCATTACCTGTATCAATGGCACCTGTTTGAACTTGTTATCAGTATAAAAGACACCTATCCACAACCTCAAACAGTCACAATCCAAACTCCACTATGGTGAAGACCAAAGAGCTGTCGGAGGACACCAGAAACAAAATTGTAGACCTGCACCAGGCTGGGAAGACTGAATCTGCAATAGGCAAGCAGCTTGGTGTGAACAAATCAACTGTGGGAGCAATAATTAGAAAATGGAAGACATACAAGACCACTGATAATCTCCCTCGATCTGGGGCTCCACGCAAGATCTCACCCCATGGGGTCAAAATGATCACAAGAACTGTGAGCAAAAATCCCAGGACCACACGGGGGGACATAGTGAATGACCTGCAGAGAGCTGTGACCAACGTAACAAAGGCTACCATCAGTAACACACTACGCCGCCAGGGACCGCCAGGGACCGCCAGGGACTCCTGCAGTGTCCCCCTGCTTAAGCCAGTACATGCCCGGGCCCATCTGAACTTTGCTAGAGAGCATTTGGATGATCCAGAAGAGGATTGGGAGAATGTCATATGGTCAGATGAAACCAAAATAGAACTGTTTGGTAGAAACACAACTCGTCATGTTTGGAGGAGAGAGAATGCTGAGTTGCATCCAAAGAACACCATACCTACTGTGAAGCATGGGGGTGGCAACATCATGCTTTGGGGCTGTTTCTCTGCAAAGGGACCAGGACGACTGATCCATGTACAGGACAGAATGAATGGGGCCATGTATAGTGAGATTTTGACCGCAAACCTCCTTACATCAGCAAGGGCATTGTAGATGAAACGTGGCTGGGTCTTCCAACATGACAATGATCCCAAACATACCAACGAAGGAGTGGCTTCGTAAGAAGCATTTCAAGGTCCTGGAGTGGCCTAGCCAGTCTCCAGATCTCAACCCCATAGAAAACCTTTGGAGGGAGTTGAAAGTCTGTGTTGCCCAGCGACAGCCCCAAAACATCACTGCTCTAGAGGAGATCTGCATGGAGGAATGGGCCAACATACCAGCAACAGTGTGTGCCAACCTTGTGAAGACTTACAGGAAACGTTTGACCTCTGTCATTGCCAACAAAGGATATATAACAAAGTATTGAGATGAATTTTTGATATTGACCAAATACTTATTTTGCACTATAATTTGCAAATAAATTCTTTCCAAATCAGCCAATGTGATTGTCTGGATTTTTTTCTCATTTTGTCTCTCATAGTTGAGGTGTACCTATGATGCCAATTACAGGCCTCTCTCATCTTTTAAGTGGGAGAACTTGCACAATTGGTGGCTGACTAAATACTTTTTTTCCCCACTGTACAGCCTGTGTAGGTATGTGTTCCAATAGTATGGCATTCCAAGCCTCGCTTTTGATTGGCAGGGGAACCCAGAAGTGAGTGGTCACTCGTGACGTCACATCTGGCCTATATATTGATATATCTTATCAATATCTTTTTGTAAGTGAGGTCTCCAGACCTGGACAGAGTATTCTAAATGAGGTCTAACTAAAGATTTATATAGGGGAATCAGGACCTCTTTCCTCCTGCTGGTGATCCCTCTAGTGATGCATTCTAGAATTATATTCACTTTCCCATTGCCTGGCCACACTGTTCGCTCATTTTGCAATCATTTGAAATAAGTACCCCCAAATCCTTTTCCTCTGTAGTGCTGGCCAACACTGTACCCTCCAATGTTGTACTCTCTCGGGATTCTTTTTCCCTAGGTGCATTATTTTCATTTAGAATCATTGAACTGCAATTTCTACTTCTCTGACCAATTTTCCAGCAATGTCAAATCATGTTCCATGTCAGAGACACTTTCTGGGATATCAACCCTATTGCACACCTTTGTGTCATCGGCAAAAAGACATACTGTACCTTACCCAACAAACCTTTAGTTATATCACTTACATATAGATTAAACAGAACAGGACCTAGTACAGAGCCTTGGGGTACACAACTAATGACTGGTCTATGTTTCGAGTGAACCCCATTTACAACCACACTCTGGTATCTATCCTTTAACACCATTAAATGTAATTAAAGGCGTTTGTGGTGCTTTTTTAACGCTTGGCAAACGCCCATCAAATGCCTCAAAAACGCGTATAGGGCCTTTGGGGAGCGTTTGAGAAGCGTTAAAAATACTTCTCAAATGCCTGTCTAATGCCTTTCAAAGTTGTAGGGGTGTTTGGCAAGAGTTTGAAATTAGTCAAGTGTGAACGAGCCCTAACTCTTGTTTTAAATATGTTTGGGGTTATATGTTATTCTTTTTTATAGGTGCATTGCTTCGAAGGTCAGTTATAGCTGACATTATTATGTAGTATAAAATTGAGGAGTTATGAGATTTTTAAGGTGCAAGAACACAAACAAATAACATGTTAAAATGATTTTTACAACTTTTATTAGTCAATATTAAAATTGTGGTTAAATAGAATACTGTTTAGACAACAATATAAACTTGGCTGTTTGCTGTGGCTTTGAAGAATGTAACTTCCCTACATATTTCGCCCAACATGGGCTTCCTCGGGGGAAGAAGTGATAGAACCGCAGTACAGTTATAAGCGTCAAGCTCCCACAGCTATTGAGGCGTATCAGTATAGACAATTGAACGTCATTTTGGCCACGTACAATTGCAGAGGTTATAGGAGAGCTGGCTGCAGAGGAATTTGTGTGAACCTTAATCTGTTTTGGACCATATTTTGCTGGTACCATTTGAATTGATGATTATTACTGACATGTACTGGCAAAGGTTGAGAGTGACAATCAGATCTTTTCTATTTTGGTCATTGTGGACATTTTACCTCTCCTATATCCTCTGCAATTTATTTATTTATTTCAGGTACTTATATAGCGCCGTCCATTTACGCAGTACTTTACACATACATATATATTGTACATTCACATCAGTTCCTAACCCTCAAGGGGCATACAATCTAAGGTCCCTAACTCACATTCATACATACTAGGGACAATTTAGACAGGAGCCAATTAACCTACCTTTGGGGTGTGGAAGGAAACCGGAGTACCCAGAGGAAACCCACGCAGGCACAGGGAGAACATGCAAACTCCAGGCAGGTGGTGCCATGGCTGGGACTCTAACTGACAACCCTAATACTGCCAGGCGGAAGTGCTAACCATTTAGTCACTGTGATGCTTGCACAGATGCTTGGGCCAAAATGATGTTCAATTGTCTATATTGATATTGATATTTATTTATGTGCTTACCAATACATGTGTATGCCCTAAGTAGCTGTTGTTATACTGCATACAGTATATATATATTTTTTTTTTTTTGTGTAACCCCCTGAATAGCGTGTTCTGTGTGTTTGACTTTAAGAATGAAAAATGTTTCCAAATAAAGTCTGATTTAAAAAAAAATATTTATCAGACAATTCCACTTTCTTCCATTGCTCTGTGGTGAGGTTCTGATTCTCACTTGCCCATCAAAGGCACATTTGGCTGTAGACATAGGTCAGCATGAGTAACATATCAATGTTAGGGACAATATGTTTACTTGCTGCCTCATATATCCCACTGACTTTCAGATGCCATTGAAATGAGATCACTAATGTTCTTGACTTAACCTGTCAGTGCTCATAAAGTTGCTGCTGATCAGTGTATATTCCATTATTTTGACTCACCATACTATATCTAATATGACACAAAACAATAAAACACAATATTCAGCACAGTCAGAGTACACAGATCGTTATCAGTTGACAAGATTTCTGGAAGGATCATCAGGTATCTTTTTGCACTTTATGAACGGATATAACAAAATGCTTTCAATGGTATATTTAACAGACCACAAGGGAACAAGTAAGAGAAATTAATTTCTGGGATTCATAAACACTTTAATCACATACGCCAGGCTACCTCTAAGAAAAGCTACAGTGTATAATTAATGATTGTAAAAAAGGATTTGTGGTTTAAAGACAGGTTTCCTTTAAAATCACTTTTATATTTGTATGTAAGGAGAAGAAAACTTAGGCATACAGGCAGGACATCAAATTATTTTAACCATTTTTTTAATCTGAATATAAAGTAACAGAACAAAAGGTAAATTGCAGGCCAATCAGCTGGAATGGATTTTTCTGACCAATCACTATTATGTGCCCTATAACAGGACATCTCCCTCAGCACCCCCAATCCATGTAAGTTTGTATGTACAGCTGTTCACTGTAAAAAAAAAATATATATATATATATATTGTGTGTCCTATATTACAAGCACTTTATATAACTGGTGTGCAGTGTTTTCTTTATTGTCTGTTTGAAATCTTCAGTTGATTGAGAACACATAAATCTTTGTTATTAGATTGCTTTTCACATCTCTGTGGTGTCAAAGCAAATCATTTTATAAAGTGACCTTCAGCAACAGAAATATTGTGTTTCGATCTGACAGGTATCTCTTTTTGACACATTAAGAACTATGCTACATATTGTACTACTATTTCAGTGAAAAGATCCACCACTGCCTATCTGCTTGCACTAGCCAAAGATGTGAATCCTTTAATATTACCAAAACCTACTATGATCCCTTTGGAAAATGTAATTTTCTTTTTTTTACAAGGCCCTTTAAAAATTTAGCAATTTTAGCATTTATGTTTTCAGAATGAAAGCAAATAAATACTTCAGCATGAATGAATAGGCGAAGTACAACCCTTTGAAACCCTTTTGTGACTTTTCAAATATACAAGGAGGGGAATTTATTAAAATAAGAGCAGAGACAATCTGGAGCAGTTATGCATGGCATCCAATATAAAGCTTACTTTTTTTTACCATAATGCAATCCTTGCATTAAAGTAAAAAATGTTTAGGCATGATAGTCGCCCCATGACCCCCCCCCCCCCCTTTACTTATCTGAGCCCTCATTTGATCCAGCACTGTGCATGTCTGCAGCTCTTCTCTCCCCTCATCTCCTGGTCTCACTGGCTTTATTGCTGTCAATGAAAGCCAGTGACAAGGGAGCAGAGGGGCAGGGCCAAGTCTTTATGTCTGTGTTCTATAGACACAGATAGCAGGCCTCGGGAACAAGCCCGCAGGTAATACCCCATAAGAAGCATTTTCCCATGGGGTGTCACCGAGAAGAGGAGGAGTCAGGAGTACCAGTGGGGGACCCAAGAAGAGGCTGTTCGAAGCCGCTCTGTGTAATTCCATTGTACAGAGCAGATATGTATAAACCAGTTTGTTTTTAAAAAAATGACATTTACAATCACTTTAAATTGGAACTGAAAGCAAAAAAGTACAAATTGTGAACAGGCAATGTCTCTTCTGCAATAAAATATTCAATGCTATCTGCTCACAATCTCCTTTAGAACTGTAGAATGTGCAATAAGCTACATATGCACAGCTCAGCTTATATTCCAGCATACTGCCCATGTGGCATCATATACACAGGAGTGATGTCATCCAGCACCAACCAATCATGAAGGCTGAAGACCAGCAACTAGAAGAATCTAGTGAGAAGATGTCCACACCAGTGAAGGATTGTTCAGCTGTCAGACCACTGGAACATAGGTGAATATGTGTGCCTTTAGTTCCGCTTTAACGGAACAAACAGAAGATAGAAGCTAATTGGTTTCCATGCACAACTGCTCCAGATTCTTTCTGCTCCAGTTTTGATAAATGTCCCCTAATATGTTTTCCTGCAATAACTGAATAACAAGATCCATCTATCACAAAAAGTCATGGTTCTTGCAGGAAGAGGCTTAATAATTACAATGAGAAAAAAGCTGTTGTATCAATGTTAGAAATAACATGGTGTTGATAAACCAAGTGGATAAGAACAGGTTACAATCTGGAGATAAAAAAACATGAGTTAATAGAAGAAAGTAGAGAACTCTCTTTTTTTTGCCCATAATCATTAGCAATAAATCACAAAATGAAAGTATATCTCATGCACAAGCAAAATAAGTTTAAAGTGTCATTAAACCCAAATTCTTTTTTTTTTCAGAGTTATTGCATTATTTATCTGTTACCCAAAGCTCTAAAATATTCATGTTGTTCAAAATACTAAATACCTGGTCAGGGGCGGACTGACCATTTGGAAACTCGGGCACTGCCCAAGGGCCTGGGGTCAGTAGGGGGCCCCATTAGATGCCCCTGGTACCTTTTTCATAGGCTTTTTTGAGTTTGGGCAAGGAGACAGGGGCCCCGTGATCCCCTATTACCCGGGGGCCCCATGAGTTGTCAATCCGCCCCTGTACCTGGTTGATCCTGCAGTTTAGATTTCTTTCTTTCTGCCATTAATTTCCTATAACTTCTATTCTAGCCACCCAATGTGACTATTCATCACCTTTAGGGGCGGCTCCAGAATGTCAGTTGTCAAGTCCTTCCTCTCCTCCACCAAGTTTATGCCATTATCACCATCTTGCAGGCAGATCTAGCAGAGATGATTAATGGAGGTCTCTTCCCCCTGCTAGTCTCCCCACATGACCAACATTCCACAAGGTGGAAGGGAGTGTCTAGTATGGGGAAGCTATTCAGGCCTTCTTATGTGGAATATCATAAATGCTTTATTGGATCCTAGGTTGCTCCTACCCCTGATCTTTCAGTACGGCTGAAAGCAAGCTTGAAACATCTTGTGACTGCAAAACAAGGAAACCAAAAATGTATTTAGGAGTCTTTTTAACTTCCTGTCAATTACCATTATTAAATGTCCATTTATGAGGATATACTGTATATAAAGCAGTTATAGTGAATTTAGTATTCGTTTAAATATTTTGGTTTTATTCTATGAGGTAAACATTGAAATTAAGAGACGTCTAATATGTACCATAAGGACTAAGATGGTAAGGAATTTGAAATCTACCTCTATAACTAAGAAGAGTTTACAATAATGTAAAGGTTGTAAAGTTACTAACATGGATTATCTATTAGAGTGTCCTTAGAAGCGTCATCATTTATTTAGGACAGGAAAAAAAAGAACATTCTGCATTTCAGTAGTTGAGAAAAGTGGAAATATAGTGCTAGACCCATAAGGTTATGGTTATTGGTATTGTTATCTTAAAGTATTGATGTTGATGTAAATAAACTGGTTCCTAGGCAAGTGGTTTTTACACTCACAGAGGATCTCCGCTGTATCCTTGGCTTGTAGTGTAATATAACAAACATGGAAACTGAAGCACTACACCATTGCTTAGAGGTCCAGATATAACTTTACTCCAATAAAAATCAGGGGCACAAAGAATCCAAAGAGTACTCAACACTTCTATCCCATTCACATTGTTCTCAATCAAGCCCTGATAAATTTGGCATTTGAGAACCCATGAAAGGTGATGAATACTCTTTGGATT
This sequence comes from Staurois parvus, assembly GCF_062004578.1. Lineage (NCBI taxonomy): Eukaryota > Metazoa > Chordata > Amphibia > Anura > Ranidae > Staurois > Staurois parvus. The sequence goes on from NW_028318272.1 coordinate 1,803,260, forward strand.
GTCCCACCTAACTTTTACTGGAATAAGGTTGCATCTGGACTTCTTAGCAGTGGTGTGATGCTTTGGTTTCCATTTTTATTCTGAATTTGGGAACACATTTATAACATTAGAAAGTTTGGTGTTGGATACTTGTAACTTGCTCAAACATCTTACAGGTTGACTGGACATGGATAGAAAGATACATGCTATGTGGTACCACTGTATTTTTGACAATGGATTTGGGATTTTAATGTTTAGCACACTTCCATGTTCACACCAAGGTGAGAGTGTTGGGGTTTGTGGGCTACTATTTTTGCTCCAAGCTCAGAGTAGTAGAGTAGTTCACAAAGCAACTTATAGCAAGAAAGAACATAGCAAGAAAGAAGCCATTAGTTATAGAAGACCAAGAGTAAAGCATTCAGCGTTACAATACCAGTCAAGGATAGAAGAGGGAGGAAGCTGTAGAGAAAAGAGGCAGAAAGGGAAGGGTTGGGAAGGAGGAGGGAAAGAGACCCTCGGGCAGTAAAGGGGGAGGGAGAAGAGGGGGGAGCCCAGGGGAAGAGGGGGGATTCACTGGGGGAGGCAAGGCTTAAAAGGGACTACAGTGAGTCATGTGTGGTGAGCAAGTGGTATACTGATTAAGGAAGCAGTAAAGAGTCATTGAACTCAGGTGATAAGTAACTGACCACCCAGGGACTCCAGAGTTTTTCAAATCCGACCACTCTATCTAGCAGTACACCTTCTAATATAGAGTGGATTATTGCCTGTGTAATTCTATGTTTAGCTGTGAGGACGCAAAAGGGAAGGGGACTTCTGCACTTTCTCAATAGTCTGCTTAGTTGCCATGGTGATTTAAAGAAGGAGTTTAAATTGATGGTGGGTTAAGGCCCTAGGTCTGTGATTAGGGAGCACAATATTTGGGTCTCGGGCTAAATGTATGGCGAATAGTTTATAGCGGATAGCAAATATATCAGACCAGAAGGTTTGTGCTATGGGACATTCCAAACACACATACAGATGTGTGCCTGCTGCATTGCAGCCTTGGAAGCATTTTGGGGGGGGGGGGGGTATTGTGGGAGCAATTTAGCAATCCTAATGGGGACCAAGTACCACCTAGATAACACTTTATATTTGGTTTCTGAAGCTATAAAATTCTACACTGAACTTCTGGTTGCCTGCCATATGTGAATTCAGACGGCAGGATCTAAGTTGATATTCAGGTCTCTCTCCCATTTCGTGACAAAGGCTTGAGGTTTTTTGGTTCTGGGGTTCTATCAATTGTGTGCATAATGCCAAAATAAGGCCTTGCCTGTGAGGGTCACCTTTACAGGCACTTTCAAAGAGTGTGAGTTGAGGGGCAGAGGATCAGAGGGGATAAGTGGGGTGAGGAAATGTTTTATTTGCAGATATCAAAAAAGTTCAGAAGGGGGGAGACCATATGAGTCGCAAAAGGGATGGAAACGATTTAGTAGAATTAGCAGTAAAGAATTTATATGCCCGGATCAAGTTGGCTGAAGACCATGCAGAGAAAGAGGATGGGATTGGCTGAGCCGGGTAAAATGCTGGATTGCAAAAGAAGGAAAGTAAGAGGCTGTGGGGTGATTGGAGGCCAAAACGGAGCTTGATCTTATTCCAAAGGGCTAGACTGTGTTGTGTGCTAAGGTTATTTATGGTCTGTGGGTGCCACCGTGTCAGCCACAGGAGATTCGGTACTGATAATGGGTCACAGTTGACGGTCTCCAGTGCTACCCATAGGGGAGTTTCCTTATCGGCATGATATTTAGGGAGTTGTGTTAATTATGTGGCCTGGTATTATTTGATTAAATTGGGCAGACTTGGATCCTCTGTGGGTTAAGAGGTGTAGTGGGTCCATTTTGGAAGACAAGGTCTAATTGTACCCCAAATAAACGTGGAGATGCAGCGTTGTAAAATCCAGAGATAGTGTGTTGGCAACTGAGTTGGGAGCACCAAGAAGAGGCATAAGATCTTGGGTAAAATAGACATTATAACCACTGTTATCTGACCCATCTAGCCTGGGGAATGGTAGCCATTTAGAGAGGAGAGCTGTAATGTAGGACAGCATAGGGGGGTAATTAACTGTGTATAGGTTAGATGGATTATCAGCTGATTCTCAAGAACGAAATATAAAGTATGGACCAGGGGAAGGGTGGGACTTCCTGTAGTTGGGCAAGGAGGGATAATGGCAGTGAAACATTAAGTACTGTAGATTTTTGGGGGTTAACCACTAGGGCAGAGATTTGACCAAATCAGTCTAGTGTCTGAAGGAGGTTGGGAGCTGAAATTAGCGGGGAGTACACAAAGACATCACCTGTGAAAAGGCAGAGCTTATGGTGGTAACCACCTAGTTCTAGACCTTTTTTATGTTGGGGTCTAAGCGAATTAAGAGAGCTAAGGGCTCTATACCAAGAGCAAAGAGCAATAGGAAGAGAAGGCAACTGTGGTGGGTGCCACATTCAATAAGGAGGAGTCCTGATCGATATCCCATATAGTGTACATACACATTGGGGCCAATATATAGTGAGGAGACCCAATGAAGAAAGTGGTTACCAAAATCTCAGTGGAGCAGGACATAGTGGAGATAATGACAAGAGACCGTGTCAAAGGCTTTACGTATATCTAGGGAGATAAAGCAAGATGACATATGGCTAGTAAAAGCTGCATGGTCTAGAAGTACTCCCTGATGTATATTATCTCCTGCTTGGTGGGAAGGGACAAAGCCCATTTGGTCTGTGTATGAGGGAGCCAATGATTAGGTTAAGGTGATTTGATAATATTTTTAAATCAAAGTTAAGTACTTAAGATATGGGTGGATAGTTGGACCATGAGGTGTCATCAGTTTGGGCCTTGGGTATGTGTATGTAAAGAATGATCATCTAGAATTGATTTAAATGCTGTGACCATTGATTGAATGAGAAGATCTGTAAATTTCTTAAAGTAAGTGGCCAAAAGGCCATCCAACCCTGGTCGTTTATGAGGTTTCAGAAACTGGATTGCCGTTCGGACTTCTCTGGTCAAGATTGGCTTTTCCAGACTCTCGTTGCAGGAGCCAAAAGTGTCTGGAGCTTCTGGAAGAACAGGGGTTCTGTGCGTGAATGATCAAATGTCTTTGTATAAGCTAACCATTGAATAAATTCCTGGAATATCTTCAAAGGGCTAATGGGTACCTTTGGTCAGCTTCAAAGGCACTGGTTTGAGGGTATAGTCAGTACCAAGGCTAGGAACATGTCTGGTTTATTAGATTTCATGTGGAACATGTGTCTCATTAAGCATAAGACTTTTTCTGTCTTTTCAATGAGGCAGAGATCTAGCTCTAAACGAAGTTTGTCAAAGTTATGTTTTTGAAATGCTTTTGAAGATTTATAGAATGCTTCTTTGAGGTGCTTGAGGAAGGAGAAGCTTCTTTGCAAAGATAGGACACTTGACTGATGCATTCCTCTCTATAACCAGTTTGTAAGCTTCCCAAAGAGTCAGCCGAGAGATACATATGCTGTTTCTTTGGTTGGTAGAGAGGTGGTCTTTGAGAGCGATTTTGATTTCTAGACAGTGCGTCAGGTAAGCCAGAAGACTGTTATTTATAGTCCAAGATGAATTGTTTGGTCTGGGAACCAAGGATGAGAGATTTGTACAGAAAAGGGTACAGAAGTTGATTTGATTCACCACAGGCCAGGAGGGTACTTTGTTTGTGTGATTCAACTACTGTCAATAAATGGGAGAGGAATGAAATCGGGTTTTTGTTGAGTGCATTGTAAAATACAATCATTACCTCGCTGTCTAAAAGGTGGCCTGTAATAATTACATAAAAGCCATCAGGGTCCTTAATCTCTGCCAGGAGCGTGAAAGAGGGTTGTGCAGTGGAAGTCTATGAGGACACCTCTTTGTTTAGATGTAGCAGAAGCCATATAAACTTGGGGGTAGTGGTGGATAAGAAATCAGGGGGTAAAGTGAGTCTCCTGCAAACAAACTACGTGTGCTTTAACTGAACCAGCAGAATGCTTTAGTACACATTCATGGGAGCCATGATGGGTGGGGACACTAAAAATAAAGTGTGGCTCACTCATATAAGAACCGTAGTTTCACCCCAGGAAAGGGAGGGGGAAGGGAAGTGTAGGGATCAGTAAGAAGAGAATGAGTAGAATTGGAAAAAATAGTAGCAGGAAATCAGTCCGCATCATAAAGCTGAAGGCCAGCAATTGAGTGGGTTCCAATTGGTATGAAGACAAATGCAGAACCAAAGGACACAAGCGGGTCCACTGAGTACCCACAATAGGGTATACCCGGACTAGGTGTGGAGAGCATTGATCACATCAGCCAACTTAGTTTAGGCAAGTTAAATAACTGAGAGCACAAACAAAGCCCAGGAAGGATGTTGGGGTACCTCCAAAGCTCATACCAGAGTTGAGATATACATAGAAAAAAAAACAAATCAGCTTGTCAGCCCTTACTGATTGGCGTTATATAACTGGCACTGTCCCCATCTATGGCAAGAGTGGCAAAGAGTAGATAATTATTATTATTATTATTATTATTCAGTATTTATAAAGCGCCAATAGTTCGCTCAGCGCTGTACATTACAAAGGGGGACAGAACATGTGACAGAACAATACCAATACAATGCAAAACATGAGGGGATCGAGGGCCCTGCTCTTTCAAGCTTACAATCTAGGAGGGAGGGGATGGTGGCACAGGAGGAGATAGCTGTGGGGGATGGAGTGGTAGGAAGAGTGGAGGAGGTCGGCAAGTTAGCAGGGGGCGGGGTAGGCTTCCCTGAAGAGATGGGTTTTCAGGGTGCGCCTAAAGGAGAGGAGAGTAGGTGATAATCTGATGGGTTGGGGCAGGGAGTTCCAGAGGATGGGTGACACCCTGGAGAAGTCCTGGAGGCGGGCATGGGAGGAGGAGACCAGGGAACTAGAGAGAAGGAGGTCTTGTGAGGAGCGGAGTGTGCGTGCTGGGCGGTACTTGGATATTAGGTCAGTGATGTAGTTCGGGGCAGTATGGTGGACAGCTTTGTACGTCAGCGTTAGGATTTTGAATTTGATCCGTTGCGCAATCGGAAGCCAGTGGAGGGATTGGCAGAGGGGGGTGGCGGAAACGGAGCGGTTGGAAAGGTGAATGAGTCTGGCAGCCGTATTCAGGATGGACTGAAGCGGGGATAGCCAGCGGCGAGGCAGGCCAGTGAGGAGGGAGTTGCAGTAGTCGAGTCGCGATATGATGAGGGAGTGGATGAGCTGTTTAGTGGTTTCTGGAGTTAGGAACGTGCGGATTTTGGCGATGTTGCGGAGGTGGAGTCTGCATGAGTTTGTTAAAGAGTGGACTTGGGGCTGGAAGGATAGGTTGGAGTCCAAAATGACACCAAGTACTCTGGCCTGCGGGGCGGGTTTGATGGTGGCGTTGTTGGACATGATGGAGAAGTCAATGGGGGGTGGTGTCCGGGCTGGAGGGAAGACAAGAAACTCGGTTTTGGAGAGGTTCAGTTTAAGGAAGTGGAGCGACATCCAGTCTGATATGTCGCTCAACAGGTGTGTGATTCGGGCGGAGACCGAGGGGGTGAGGTGGGGGGTTGAGAGATAGATTTGTGTGTCGTCGGCATAGAGGTGGTAGTTGAAGCCGTGAGAGTGTATGAGTTGGCCAAGGGAGGAGGTGTAGATGGAGAAGAGAAGGGGCCCGAGGACAGAGCCTTGGGGGACCCCAACAGAGAGGGGGAGTGAGAGGGTGATAATGATAGTTATCATTGGCCCTCAACCATGGGGTGACATAGAATGGGCCTATGAGTAAACACATGCGGGTTAACTCATTAATCAACATGAAAACTAGAACACAGTTCAAACAGAGATGCAGGAGGTGAGGTGGGACAACTCATGCCAAACAAAAACAATACTGTAGCCAAACAAATGTTGCTATGAGCTCCAGGAGCTATAGTTTCAAAGTAAATGTAGGGGGGACTGAGAAACTGAGATATATCTTTGGTGACATTGCAGCCCAGGTATGTAAAAGATTACTGGGGATGGCTGCTCCTGATGCTCTTAGGTGTCCACAGGGCCCATAAGTGAGGGTAAGGGAGGATGGAGTCGCCGCCTCCTGGATAGACTTTGGCTTAATCTTCTGCCGGGAGCTGCTGTACATCATCAAGGCTTTTTCTGGGTGTGCTCTGCTGTGTAGAGAAGCGACAGGTGTGAATGAGAGAGTTGGGCTTCACTTCAGAGCAGGTGTGTATTCTGGTGAGGAGTGGTGCACTATTCAAGCATGACTTGCTCAGCTGGCTTCATGCATGCACCTCCAAGAAATCTAGTTCTCTACCTCACTGAAAATCCTTAGAATATTTGGGTTGGATGGATTCTCAGTCCTGTGGATCATGTTTTGGGTTTTACCCTGACAGGTTCCTTGCTGATAAGTTGTAGGGAGCGTGTCTTTGCATGTCAGGTCTGGGAGCCATGCTGAGCTGAAAAGCTGAAGGCTGTTGTCCACTTGCTGGTGAGATAGTAGTCTGCATCATGCAAAACAATGCTATTCCCAGGGAATAAATGCCTAGAACAAGAAACTTAGTTTGAGACCTAAACTAAGTAAGGCCCAGTAGCGCAAAAGTCTGTTGCATCTTACAAACATTTATGCTTGTACATGAATGCCTGTATATTTTCTGTTCTCATGCTAAAATAAACAGCCCTTTTTTGTTTATGAAAGCAAACTTGTGCCCCAACTTAAGTCTAATTTTTACAGACAAAAAAAAATCTTGTCATTGTATTTATCATCTTACAAATGTCCTACACATAAACACACGTGGACATTTTCCTGTCTATAGAAATGTCTATAGAGACGTATTGCTAGAGTATAGGCCCTAGGTTATTTTCAAAACAGTGTATCATGCAGGAGAAACACAAAAGATGGAGAGAGATGTGTAAGTATTTTCTCAAAAAGTAAATGACCACAGAAAAAAAACTTACAATGTTATTAACCAACACGTTCTATTTGATCGATATGACAAGGTTTATTTTTATGAATCTACAACATGAAATGACAACCTCACCAAAGTCATTTTTTAATTCAAACCAAAGTAAGAAAATGTGTTCTGCCAGGAAATTTGGCCTGCTGAACACATGTAGTATTCTGTCATTTTGTCGCAGATATGATCTTGGATCTAGAGTGCATGCTTTGGATCCCTAATTGCTGTCTACTAACTTATTTTAGGCTGTTTTGAAAATTGTCTTGAAAGGTATACCTATATTTTTCAAAGACATAATTATGTCACTTGAAATTTGCCTTAATAACATTGACTGCATACTCTACATTCATCTGAATGGATGAATGCAAGATTCTCCATTTGTTGGTGAGTGTCTCAAAGGTGCATTCCACAATCCCAAAGGCACAGAGTTTGTAATTAAAAATATGCTTTAGCTGGCTCAGGCCTTTCTAGGAAAAGAGGTACATTATATGTTCATCTGTCCCAAATGTCTCACTCTCACAAAGACAAATCGATGTGCAAGCTCATTTTGTCCTGTGTCATGGTTTATCTTTTATAATATTGAGTTGGTTATTCTTTACGCACTTACCAAACATGGAGTAGTTAAAGATGCTTGAATAACTGCTGCTGTTTATATAACATCTGACATCAATGTATATAAATCTGTAGTTCAAAATGTTTCTTGTAGCTTATGCTACAAAGAAAAGAGAAAAACATGGGGCTGGGGCACATTAAAGATTGCCCAACAGACACTTCCAGCTATTGATTTTCCAAAAAGTGATAGTAAAGGTTTTGTTTTTTTTTAAATAAAGATGTTGTACTTACCTGCTCTGTGCAGTGGTTTTTCACAGAGCAACCCTGAACCTCCTCTTCTCTCCTCTTCTCCCAGACCAAAACTCCCGCCTCCTCTCCCCTGCTGTTTGCCCCATAGCAAACTGCTTGCTATGTGGTAACTCATGTATGCTCGCTCCTGAGCCCCACTCTTTATGCCCATAACCTTTTGAGAGGTGGAGATCTACCTGAGAAACATAGAAGAGATCAAAGATCATTGGGGTATGGGCCTGTTTTCATTATGTGCAGTTACCTGCATTTTTCCTCAGGTAACTACAATGCAGAAAATAATAGTTTTCTCTGTGTCATGTCCACACCAGAGTTCAGTGTTTCTCTGTGGTCCAGTGATTTACAATATTATGCAACATGTGACGTGAGACATGAGATTTCACTGATACGCCTGATCGCATCTATGTAACTATAACCTTGCACCTGTTCCGGGCGTTATAGGTCTCCTGGGGTTATTATCTTCCTTGGCTATCCAATTTTCAGTTGATCACTCCCAGGAGACTTCCTGTATGCCGTTCACCAAGAAAAAGAGTAGGGGAAATGCTCACAAATCCCTTACGACATATTTACTTAACACACGAGATTTGCAGCATGTCTCAAGATAATACAGAACGAGCATCCCCATCTGATCCCATACAGGATACCGCTGCTAATCCATTAACTCAGGACAGTGAATACGCACAGCAACTTACAAAGGGGGACTTGGAATCTTGCTTGGAAACTATGTACACTAAGTTAGCAGCTAAATTCCAATCAGAACTCCACAAGAGCACAAACGTTCTCTTTCAGGAAATAGCCGCATTGGGCTCCAGAACTGACCGCTTAGAGACCAAACATGATGAACTTGATCATTTACAAATGGCCTTTATGCAATTGCAGGCACAGGTCGAGGATCTTGACAATCGCAGGAATAATTTGCGAGTTAGGGGAGTCCCGGAGTCTGTGACTGACCCTTCACAAGCCACAACCAAGCTATTTAAGTCTCTCCTCCCGGACCACGTCCCTAGGTCCTTTGCTTGTGAACGCATCCATAGAGCCCTGCGCCCAAAACCTCCTAATGATAAACCGCCTAGGGCGGGTGTCGGCAACCTGCGGCTCCGGAGCCGCATGCGGCTCTTTTTCACCTTTCCTGTGGCTCCGGAGCACACTGCCCACCAGGTCACAGGCAATAGGGTCGGCAAGCCGCGGCTCTTTTAATGCAGCTCTTCTATGTGCCGGGCGCCCGCTCCCCTCCCTCCTCCAAACATTGGCTGTCAGGATGTAGGCGGGGCAGCGTGACGAACTCCTCTCCTCTCACAGTCTGCCCTGAAGACCAGAACGGCGCGGGAACACAGCTAGAGGAACGCGCGGAGCAAAGGTAAGTGAATTGACACAGGGGGAATGAATTACTATAGGGGGGATGAACTACTATATGGGGGATGAATTACTATAGGGGGGATGAAATACTATAGGGGGGATGAATTACTATATGGGGGATGAATTACTATAGGGGGGATGAATTACTATATGGGGGATGAATTACTATAGGGGGGATGAAATACTATAGGGGGGATGAATTACTATATGGGGGATGAATTACTATGGGGGATGTATTACTATATGGGGGATGAATTACTATATGGGGGATGAATTACTATGGGGGATGAATTAATTACTATATGGGGGATGAATTACTATGGAGGATGAATTACTATATGGGGGATGTATTTTCAGTTTTAAAAATGTTTCTCTCAAAATAAATTTCAATCGTGGTTTTGGCGAGATTTGGCTCAGTTGAAAAAAAAGGTTGCCCACCACTGACCTAAGGCTATGATTGTGATTATGACGATACACTGTGGCCCTGGTTAACCCTTTGCTTACTGGGCCCTTAAACCCCCTTCATGACCAGAGCGCTTTTCGCAATATATGCAGTGTCGGATTTGTTTTAAATGTTGCAATGGTTTTGCGGCTCCCAGTCTTTTTTTCCCTCTCGGAAACGGGTCCAAGTGGCTCTTTATGTCTTAAAGGTTGCAGACCCCTGGCCTAGGGACATTGTTATGTGTCTGAAGGATTTCCTGACCAAAGAAGACATACTCAGAGCTGCTCGCAATACCCCAATGGTCACCATTGAAGGTTCAGTTTTGCAAATATTTCTGGATGTTTCTCCGGCTACGTTAGAGAAAAGTAGAAAAATGAAGGAAATCACAACTGCCCTTTTCTCAGCTCGTATCCACTACAAATGGGGCTTTCCCTTTAAGCTGATAGTTCCATATAATGGGAGCACATACATAGCCACATCCCTTCCCGAAGGCCGAGAAAACCTGGCCAAATTGGGCCTGGCAGACACTCCATCACCTCAACGTCCACCTTTCTCCCATTTGGCATATTCCATCTCCACAAAGGGATAGAAGGAGAGTCAAACAAGAACCGGGGATGAAAATACTTTGCTCATTTGCATATGACACACTGTTTTGATAGACTTTTGTAGGATGCTGCAAAATGTTACATGTTCATATATCTGTTACTTTTGATCTATTATTTAGTTACTTGGACATGGAAAAACCCAGCATGGGTCTTCGGACCCTCACTTGGCCACCCGTATGCTCATAGAATTCTTTGAGACGTGACCCCGCCCTGCTACATAGCATGGCCAGAGATGTTGCTGCCCAGACGAGGAGTGACCGCTCCGCTTCCCGTGTTTTAATGCGGCAGAGTTTGGGCCCATTTGGCCCTTTGATGATAAGTTTTTCTGTCTTTTTAGGGAAGGCAACTAGCCTACCTGATCCATGGTTTATTGTGATTTCTTTAGTTGTAGGGGCTCTTAAGGCCCCAATCCTAATGCTTTATGTTTTTGTTTTTTTGACAGTTTTGGTACATGATGTTACTCAGATACAAATTTGTGGACATCCCAGTAGCCATATTGGGACTTGATGCTCCATAAATTGACTTTGATAGATTTCACCTTCTATGATGTGGTTCCAGATATTCCACTAACTAGACAAACTATTGTTGATACTTTTCAGTTGGGTACAATAATGTTGACTGACACTATTTTTTTTTACCATGGCTATCCATTGCATCTCACATAATGTCCAGGGTTTTAGTTCTCCAACTAAGCATAAAACGGCTTTCCACCAGTATAAGCTCCTAGGGACAAAAATTATCCTATTACAGGAAACTCATTTTGCGGTCGCTAAACACCCAACGTATTGTCATAGATCTTACAGACAGGGGTTTTACACCTTACACTTTACTAAAAGCAGAGGTATGGGAATTTTTTTTACATAACTCATTCCCCTTCGATATTTAACAGGTCTCTCGTGATCCAGATTTATCATTATTAAAGGCACACTTTTGGGTCGTGAACTCACGATCGCGAATGTTTATGCATCAAATTCAGTCAAGCTTCCTTCTTTTCTCACTTTTTCACAGTTCTTGATAGGTTTCTATCCCCTCATTTACTGGTGGGAGGGGATTTTAATCTGGTAGCTAACCCCCTTTTGGATAGAAGTTCATCTTCACCATCTTCCCAGGCCTTTCCAAAATCCCTTACTAAAAAATAGAAACACTTCAACTGGTAGACTCCTGGAAGGCACACAATGTAGGAGCCAGAGATTACTCATTTTACTCCCACCCACATAGATTAGATTATATCTATTGTTCCCCTATTCTGCTAGCCAACTCTAGGAAGGCATGTATTCATTTAAGTCCCTGGTCGGATCATAATATAATAGCATTGTCTATCACTTTCATAGGTCTTGCACCCACACCCTATGACTCTATGCTCACGGATATAGAAGTAGTTACATCTATCCAGGAATACTTTTAGCTAAACACAACTCCTGATATCTCCCCGGCTACTTTGTGGGTGGCCCATAGGGCAGTCATGCGAGGCCACCTCATCTCTATGGCCTCATCTAGAAATAGGGAACGGTGGAAACAAATTCAGAGACTTACCCGAGAATTAGAGCTCATATTGGCAATCCATCTCTCTTGAACAAAACGATGATATCGCAAAAGCGTTTAGAACTGAATACTTTATTATCCCAGAAAACTGAAAAGGCCCTACGTTGGGCAAAAGCCTCTTTCTGTTACATAGCAACTCAGCATCTACTATGTTCGTATGGAAATTTAAACCATTCTATATGACCCGCACATATCAATAAACTACGAACTAAAACCAACAGCGTCTCCTCTTTGCCTCATGAAGTCCTGGGTATTTTTGAAAATTTCTACTCTACCCTATTAGCCCCCCCCCCCCACAATCTCCTTCTGCTCCCCTAAACGGCTCATGGCTTGATTCTATTTCCCTCCCTACTCTCACACCTTCTCAAGCATCCTCCCTTAATGCCCCATGTACCTTGGAGGAAATAACCCGTGTGATTAGCGCACTAAGAACTTCCACAGCACCGGGCCCTGATGAGTTTACGACTAGCTATTATAAACATTTTGCTCCTACACTGGCTCCTTTTTTGCTGTTGATATTCAATCATGTTTTGCAGGGCGGCAGGTTCCCTGAGGAGATGCTGTTGACTAATATGTCTCTTTTTTCTAAACCCTTAAAGACCATCATCTCCCTCAAAACTATAGACCAATTTCGGTAATGGACAATGATCTGAAAAATTTCAGCCGTATTCTGGCAGATAGGTTGGCCGCTATTATATCCACTTTGGTCTCACCCGACCAATCGGGATTTATCCCAGACAGATTTATCACAGACAACATTCGCCTCACGCTAAATGTTATATAGGATGCCAATTTGCACTCTAAGGAAGTTTTGTTACTGAACATCAACAAGGTCTTTGATAGCGTTCTCTGGCCCTATTTGTTTTCTCTACTGCAGAAGATGGGCTTCAATGACGAATTTCTGACTGGTGTACATGCTTTGTACGACTCCCCCAAAACAAGAATCAGACTCCCAGGTTGTAATTCCGATTTTTTCACACTGGGCAGGGGTACCCGTCAGGGCTGCCCACTTTCACCCTTATTATTTGCGCTTGTTTTGGAACCCTTGGCTATTGCAATATTGATCACATTCAGATATTTCTGGTTATCCATTATTGGTTTTGCATTTCAAATTATGTATGCATGCAGATGCTGTTATGCTTTTCCTCACTAACCCATTAGTGTCATTGCCCAATTTATGCACATTATTGAATGACTTTGCTACAGTATCAGGTCTTACAGTAAATTTTACCAAATCGGTAGTTATGCCTGTTATTGTTACAGATTCCATGAGTGCATCTCACCGCAATTCTTTTCCAATTCGTTGGGCCACTGACTGGATCCCATACCTAAGTATCTACCTCACTCCCAACTTTTCAAAACTATTTGCCGTTAATTACCCACCATGCGTGTCTCACCTCGCTACTCTTTTGAAAATCTGGCATGGATACCCCATCTCATTCTTAGGCAGAGTCACGGAAGTAAAAATTAACATCTTGCCTAAATTTCTTTACTTATTTAGGGAACTCCCTATTCCAGTCTCAAAGGCGTTCTTAGATCGCTTTCAACGGACGATCAATTATTTTATTTGGCGTAATAAACACCTTCGTTCTACCTGATCTGTCCTATACCGATCGCAACGGGTGGGAGGCTTTGGAATCCCCAATTTCTGGTTTTACTACCTGTCGCCCCTTTTTGCACAGATATCACAATGGGCAACTATTTATTGCCAGGTCCCTTGGATCAGATTTGAATCCCAGTCTATTCGTCCGTACTATCTTCCAGGCACATTATGGCCAAAAACGCCCCCCCCCCCGTTTATTATTGATCTATAATTCATTTGTCGCCCAATCGCTAATGCTTTGGTCCTGATATAAATTTAAATTAAATCTTGTCTCCTCCAGGTTCATCATTTTTTGGTGACCCGAACTTTATCACAGCATTCTCATCCTCACAGGTATTCCGTTGGTGGCAATGATAGATCACTCATCAGGTTATCTGACTTTCAAAGAGGAGGATCTTATATCACTTTTGAGATGCTTCGTATACTTTTTGACATCCCGCTTTGGGAATATTATCATTATGGACAGATTAGACATTTTTTTCTTCTCACATTTTGGTCTGATGCCTTCATGCCCGATCTCACTTTTCAAGCGTGTTAGCCGTGACTCTCCCAGGGGTAGGGGTCTCATTTCGGTTTTGTATCGCCAATTTCTGATTACTGCCTTCCCATCTCCCCCCCCTTTATAGACAGAAGTGGGTGGAGGATGGTGGTGTCACCTTTTCTGATGAGGATTGGGAGTCCATGGTGGATAATATATGTAAGAGCTCTAGATCTTTTTCTGTCTGGGAAACTGCCCTCAAAATATTAACCAGATGGTATTATACCCCATCTAGATTACATACTGTATCATGTTTCCAGGAATGTCCCACCTTTGCTTCCTGGGCTGCGACCTTACTGGTACCTTAGTGCATATATTTTGGGACTGCCCAGGCCTCTCATTGGTATGGCGCAAGATCTCGGATGTGGCCTCTGCTGTGTCAGAGGCCCTGGTGCATCTGTCTATGCAGTCTTGCCTACTAGGAGCCCATATCCCGGGAGTTTGGACTGAGATTATGAGGCAAATCCATACCATCTGTATATCCGCCTTATGGGCTATTGCCCTACATTGGAAATCCCTCAAGGTACCATTGGCCAGAGTTCTGCATAGAGTTGATGCAGTGATGCTCATGGAGAGAATTCATTACACCTTATTGGATAAGATGCACTTATTTGACAGAAAAAGGGAAATCTGGGGAACTCACAGGCATTTACTATCTGACTAATGTCCACTCATAATTTGGTTGAGTGAGTCATTTTCTTGGTAGCTATATAGCTCTGCATACCCTTCTACCTATATCGCTCATGTACTTAATTTTTTTTCTCTTTCTTTCTTTTTTTACTTTGCATGGTTGTACCATTTGAAATATGCATTACAAATGTGCCTTATTCCTGTTGTATATCTTACTTGATGTTGTACTGCCATTTTGTAGTATATTTCTTGACAAAAAAAACTAAATAAAAATATTTGTAAACAAAAAAAAAGTTAGCTTCAGTTACAGAGGTCAGTAGGATGTATTGCAATGTACAGAGATCAGTAGGTTGAAGAGGAGTGTATAAAGGTAAGTAGTATATAAGGCAGTGTACAGAGGAGGTCAGTAGTGTAGTATATTGTCTATATATAGTATATATAGTGTAGTATAATGGACTTATGAAGCAATGGACTTCATTATTTTAAGACAACAAGTAGGATGCATTGCAGTGTACAGAGGTCAGTAGTATGTGAGGCAGTGTACAGGGGCCAGTAGTATGTAAGGCAGTATACGGGATCAGCAGTTTGCAGAGAAGATTACAAGTGTCAGTAGGGCAGAAGATGGTGTCATTAGGACAATGGACAGTATCAGTAGGCCAGTGAACGGTGTCGGTAGGGCAGTGAATGGGGTCAGTAGGACAGTGGATGATGTCAGTAGAGCAGAGGATGGTGTTGTTAGGGCAGTGGATGGTGTCAGTAGGGCAGTGCATGGTGTCAGTCGTCTAGTGGAAAGGTTCAGAAGGGCAGTGGATGGTGTCAGTAGAGCAGAGCATGTTGTCAGTAGGGCAGTGGCCAGTATCAATAAGACAGTGGATGATGTCAGTAGGGCAGTGCATAGTGTCAATAGGGCAGTGGATGATGTCAGTAGGGCAGTGGACAGTATCAGTATAACACTGGATAATATCAGTAGGACAGTGCATGGTGTCAGAAGGGCAGTAGACTGTATCAGTAGGGCAGTGGACAATATCAGTAGGGCAGTGCATGGTGTCAGTAGGGCAGTGGACAGTATCAGTAGGGCAGTGCCTGGTGTTAGTAGGACAGTGTCAGTAGGGTAGTGGACAGTATCAATACAGCAGTAGGTGGTGTCAGTAGGACAGTGAATAGTGTCAGTAGGGCAGCGGACAGTGTCAGAGCAGTGGATGGTCAGTAGGGCAGAGATTTGGTGTACAGGGTGTTACAGCAGGACATAAATTTCAGTGACATGCACAGCAGGGAAGCAGCTGCAATACACTACTGCTCCTTATCTTGGAGTGCTGATCCCTGCTGATCCTCCTAGCTTGTCCATCCCATATGATGTCACATACAAGTCCCTGGGATGGACATGAGAAAAGGGCAAACAGGAACCAGTGCCACACACTAGATATATTCCTTCCCTGAATTGCTCTGCATATGTGGGAAGAGCAGTTCAGACTAGTGGTCGGTAAGACAGGGATGTGATCGTCCCTTCACTTGCCCATGATCAACAGGTAGATTGCGATCAATGGGTTGCTGACCCTAGCCTTAAGGCATATCTGTAGTAAGTTGGCAATATTTTAGGGGTTTCATCGTTAAAATTAAAGCTTCCAGATTTGTGTTTTCTTCTGTTTTCAGAACAGAAAGCTGTGTTGATGAACATGAAGATCATGAAGAGGAAGTAGACCAATAATGTAAGACAGCACTGCTCTGCAACTGCCAGATATTTCTCTGTGGAGGCAGAATTAGAGGAACCCAGTGCTTCAATTGTGAGGCCTGCTGTAAGAAGGTCATTGTCACCAAGCCAGCTGATGATCCCTTTACAAGCACCCCTGACCAACTAATCGGAAAAACAGCAAAAAAAACCAAGAACCATGCCATGTTTGTCCACAAACACCACTACAATTACCTGTAGCCCCAGTCACAGTATATAATTATCCCTATCCTTCCTAGTACAACAATTCATACCCACTTCCACCTGTACCCTACCTGTCCCATGGTAACGTGCATCATTAGGGCTATACTGCTCCACTGCCTTCTTCATCATCTTATCAAAGTTCATCGCCATTAAAGGACAAGTTCACCTTTCATAACATGGTACATGTTACACTCATATTTAGGGTGTAACATGTTACTGTAGCACCGACCCCCCCCCCCCCCCCCCCCGATCCCCCATTGTGACAGCTAGCAGGGAAACATCTGCCCGTACTAGCAGTCACAATTTTAAAAAACAGAGTACTGTGAATTGGAAACTACAAGTACTGACAGCCTTTGCACTGTCATCTTGTAGTTCCCAATGAACTATTATGGCACTGTTGAGCACTGTGGTAGTTCATTGATTCTTCCTGTCAGTGTGAAACTGCCTGCCCATATCAGGTACGAGCTGACAGTTTACACAGACAGTCTGCTCCTGTCCTGCATAGCACCAGCAATCTGCTGATCGCCGGTGCAAAGCTTTCCATGATGCAAAAAAAAAATAGCAAATGCACATTTTTTTACCCGCAAAAATTGTGCATTTATTTTTTTAAAGTGAACTTATCCTTTAAAGTGAGAGTGAAAAGATTTTTCACCACCTCATGAGAACAGTGTTGAAAGGAAAGGAGGACATATCTACACATCTCTACTTCCCTTTTAATTTTTGATTAAAATTTTTATTTTTGCAAAGCTGTTTTTTTATGTTTATTAATTGTTGTTTGGATTAACAATTTCAGGTGTTTGTTAAAAACAATACTGCATTTTACACATGCAATTTATCACTTTGACTTTCCTTATTCATTCCTATTCATTCTTTCCTATTCATTTTTTACCTTACTGCATTACTTGCATTAAGGTACAAAATGTTTAGGCAGCAGTATTCTCCCTCATACCCCCTTACACTTACCTGAGCCCTCATTTGATCCAGCACTGTGCCTATCTGCAACTCTTCTCTCCCCTCAATTCCTAGGCTCTCGGGGTTCACTGCTGCCATCAATCAAAGTAATGAGGGAGCGCCCAGGTACAAGGGAGCAGGGGGTGGGGCCAAGTCCTGCTGTCTGTGTCACTAGATGCAGACAGTGAAGCTTGGGAGCAAGCCTGCAGGAATGCCCCCATAGAAAGCAGCCTTCTATGGGGGCACTTGCTAGAGGGGAGGGGCTGCTCTGTGAAATTACATTGCACAGAACAGGTAAGTATAAACCTGTTTGTTATTTTATTACCCAAAAATGTTAGTATTTTCACAGCTATCAGAAGCTCTGTGAATGCGCAGAGTTGAGAATATTTAAACAATTGTATTGTTTTACTAAACTAGTTGAAAATCTTCACACAATTTATTTTGTTTATTCAGCCTAAATGAGTAAATATTGATTTTACTTCAATAAGTCCATGGTGAAAAGTACAGTTCTGTTAACTAATTCTATCTGCATATGATTAATTATTTACTGGAACTGGAATGGTGGATACTTGAAGTGAATATTTACACATTTGTACATTTATATCAGATATTTATTTTAGATGGGAATATGAGGCACAAGATGCTTGTCTTGTGGACTGGCCTGGGTTTGTTTGGCGAGCTGTTCATCAAGCCCAACACAAAATCCATAAATTGCAAACTTTAAGCTAAATCTATTTAAATCAATGGTGTGAAAATCATGAAAAAACTATTTTGGCAATTTTCAAGGCTAGAATAAAGGGCACAGGGAGCTGAGCACTAACATGGAGGACGTGTACCGATACAAAAATAACAATTAGTGGGGCAAGGGTCCCCTTTTGTGTTGTGTTTCTTAAATGCAGAAGCACCCTAATCTGACTTATTTAAACTAAAGAAAATTATCTTTTTTAAGGAAGTTGTTAATGCAACACCTGTTTTTTTTTTTATCCAGCAGGAACAGATACTGTATGAATTTAAAAGTAGTAGTTCCATCAACAACAGATCTGAAAGCTACAGGAAAATGTACTCTTAAAAACTAAAGCTTAAGTCCTCAACTTCTTATAAATTGGCAGGTGACACAACTGTTGATAATGAAGTTTTTTGTGAACTTTTTTTTTTTTGCATGATCACACAGCACTGGTTGCACAAAACAGTTGTAGTCTGCAGCTTCTGCCAGCAACATATCAGCTGTGGTAAAAATAGCAGCGGTATGGGTACCCCATGCATGATGAAACGTGACTGTGCACCAAAGTGCTTGGTGGTTTTTGCACCTCAATGAGACCAGTCAACAACAAAAGGCCTACACTTAGTGTTGGGACAAAGTTCCTGAGAACTCAGGGTAATAAGGTCACAATTCACCCCCCCCCCCCCCCAATCCCAATGAGCTGTAAACTAGTTCCTCAGCATAGACCACAAATCCTTCCATTTTAGCCCCTTTCACCTGCTGAAGAGCCCAAGGTGGCTGCCCCTCCTGCCTAATCTTTGGTCCAGCCCTGCCCCCACTCCTCTTTGCCTCCTTCCTTCCCCAGATTCTCCATATGCATCTGCTGCAACATCTGCAGTGCAGTTCAAGCAATAGGGGATTAGGTATGACAAAGAGGTTGAGGGGTTTTCCTTATGTTAAACCAAGCAGGAAAGAGGGTCAGTCAGTATGGAAAGCACTTTGTTATTTTGCTGTGTCATCAGCTTCCTGATTCTCTGATATGGTCTCTCATCCTGGCTGCCATTTTATTGTTAGATTCATTATCACCTTTCTACCACCAAACACTTAGTAGGATGCTAGATTAAAGGCAGAACTTATTATAGCATTGAGTGTTGCCTGCTCACCTCTGCCCTTCCTGGATAGCAGAAACCAGGGGTTTCAATAACATTCTAAAGGACCTGGGGCCCCTAGAAATGGTGTGGGTCTTGCAGCTTATCATTTTACAAATCAGGTGATGTGTTCTTGTCCCCCATCATTTGTTCTTTCTCCTAATGTTAAAAATAGCCTTTTAGCATGTTAAATTTTGAGCTTTCATTAATAAGAATTTCCCTGCATAGAACCCACTACAGACATTTTTCAATGTTTCTGCAAGATTTAGTAAAGCCAAGAAAAAAAAATCTTAGTTATATTTTCTTTAATAGTAGATATTTCCAACTAGGATTGGATCTTGTCACTTTACCATCTTCTCTGGGTAGTTGCTTCCATATGCACCCTTACTCCCTATACATGTTTGTACTGTCATTCGTAGTAATTGTACTATTATCCATTGATCTACTTGGACAAAAGTCACATGGCAACACATCCCAAATACTACCCTAGAGTATACCCTGCCTTTTGTTCATTTTGACTACAGTAAGCTAGCACTAATGCACACTACAATGGTGTCATGTTCAGGCTCAAAGACCAGGAGCTATAGCAGTAGAGAGGTTCCCATTGACCATCAGGATAAATACCGTGGCGGATGACATGGGCTCACCCAAGGTGCAGGGTCTGAACACTAACCAGTCTCCAACAGAACTTCTGATGGCGGGGATGGGTTTTTATGATAGCTAGTACCAGGTCATGATCCTCATAGTCAGTAAATAAAATACAAAAAATGTGTGAAGGATCCCACAAGGAAGTGATCCCAAATAAAGAGGCCAACTGTGATTATAGACTATCAACGTAATTTATTAATGAATATGCAAAAAAGTGTAAAAATATTTAAAGACATGCATAGCAAAAAACACCTTCACCCTACACAATAAAATGTTGGCAATGTTGTCAAAGAAAATAATAACAATATCCTGGGTTCACAGGCATTCAACTCACTCATTTGAACAATAAAGCACAAGCCTAATGAAGCAAGATGCACATGGCAATAGAAACAATTAAGGTGTACTACAATGGCAGCAATGATTAGACAATGTGGGGTTTATTTACTAAAGCTGGAGAGTCCAAAATCAGACTCCCTTCTGCATAGAAACCAATCAGCTTCTAACCTCAGCTTGTTCAATGAAGCTTTGGCAATGAAACCTGGAAGCTAATTGGTTTCTATGCAGAAGGGAGTCTAATTTTGGACTCTCCAGCTTTAGTAAATAAACCCCTATGGGTCACCTGATGGGCAGTCGTATTGGGACCACTAAAATGATGGGAGAAAGTACCACAAAACTGCAAGAATCATAGTAGTGTGTAGCTTATTATTAGTATTATTATACAGGATTTATATAGCACCAACAGTTTGCTCAGCGCTGTACATTATAATGGGAGATATAATGAGACAGTACAGTAACAATACACAAATGTAAATAAAGTGCAGCGCTAAAAATGTAAAATATCCAATAAGGAAACAAATCCTATGTAAACAATTCTGTATGAGTATAAACGAAGAGTCCAATGTGGTATATCATATGATAACTCAATTAACCCAGTGTGATCCGGTATCCAGGTGAAAAAGTATGGAAAGATTGCCCACTCACCAGAAGAGCAATCTTAATGCGCATATAGAGATCTCAGATGGCCGGAGGTCCCGTGCAAGTACTGCCTGATACTAGGATGATCCTCAGGAGGTCCCTCTATTTGGTAATGGGTAGTGGGTATGCCGGTCTGGTCTATGACTCGCTTCTTAGACTTGGACAGGTCACCTGGAATCCTGGGCTGGGGTGTGAAAGTTCAGTGCAGAGCAATAAAAATATAGATGCTCATAGTGTAGTATTCAAAAATATTAATTGAGCATAGAGATAAGAAGTATAGGTGGTGTACATACACAGGTGAAAAACACACAGGGTGACTGTGAGTAGCAATGCAGCATAAAGCTGCTAAATACACTGACCAGTATATTACAAATGGTGGCCACCGGACCTCCTGATCTGGCGGTGTGACGTCAAGGCGTGCAAGGGCTCCTCCTAGACGCGTTTGTATAACAATACATCTGCTGTAGGGGTGATGCCATGGCCGCCAGACGTCACTCGGTTCTATATATAGCGCAAATGCGCACGCAAATGTGTGTGCGCCATCTTGCTGAAGGTCCATTACGCTGCGCATGCCTGGGTGCCATGTTATTGTAGAAAAAGAGATGTGACTGATGCGCATTGAACTGCGCATGTGCGAGTGTTACGGTCGCCATTTTATTGGCTGGATAAGCTGGATCTAGAGTATGACAGTGCGCATGCGCGAGTATTTTAGTTGCCATTTTACTGGCAATTGGACCATATACAGACCCATGTACAGGGTGTTGTTAGAAATAGGTAGTTTTAAATGGGACAATCTAAAATGGGCCAATATCCTATTCCATTTAAAACTTACATAATACATACTGAGCCATATTGTCTGAGGTTAATAAATAATGTTTAAACTTATGGTAGTTCTTATCTAGTAGGGCAAAATATTCAGAACTCATCATGCACATGTGTCGCTTAAAAAATGCCCCCCGAAAAATGCTACACATTTGATAAAATATAGTATGTCACATGTAAAATATACATTCTCAATAAAATGAGCCAAATGTGTTAATATGTACCCATTAAAAGGTGATAATAATGGACCTTATAAACAATGAAATATTTATACATAAAAATTGTTGTAAATAGGTCTAAAAGTATATAAAAATATGTATAAAAAATATGTAAAATATACAATATACAATTAAATGTCATTCAATTATTAAAATCAATACACCAGTGTTAGCTGTTCAGACTGTATACTCAGGGTATTCATAGTGGTAATCATATTGTCAGGTAAAAACAATAAATTAATTTGAAGTATGGAATGGTAAGGTGTCAACTGTTGTCGATGAAGCAATTAATGTCTACTTCTACATTGTGGCCTGCAGGGGTCATAGTCTTAATTTCGAAAATCCACTTGGTTTCTAAACGTGAAACTTGCCTGCATCTATTAGAGCCACGCCAGTGATGTTGTGCCACATCAATCCCTACAAATTTGAGGGATGATGGGTCTCTGTGGTGAAAGCCCCTATAATACAGTATAGTAACAATACGATTCAATACACGAGGGGTTCGAGGGCCCTGCTCCTTGGAGCTTACAATCTAGGAATCTAGCTTATGGATACAATGCACAGCAGACTCTGGATGAATCCCAAAGGATATGAGAATGTCAGCCAGGTAATGCACGGCCACAAATCAAATGCACTGACTCCACAAATAGCTTAATCAAATGTAGACGAGTTCACACATAGTGATATAGGCAGAAAGTTCATATATGTACATTTAAGCTGTATCAACACGGTATGCACAGTGATGTCATATAAATTGTGATAAAGTGTCATGCAGTGGGTCACATGCAGTGAATAAATTATATAAATGGTAAGGGTAGCAGGCTACAATACCATATATGGAGGATGTCCAATCCACAGGGCCCCATGCACCAAACAGCTCAACTGAGCACTTTCAGTGTCCGGACCAATGCCCAATAGAGATACAGGAGCTACAAAAGGTGAAAGCTTACCACTCCCTGGATATAATCCACTTCTGGGAATTAATGAAACTGAGCACTGCCATCAGGTGCAAAGAAGGTCCACCATCCTACAAATGTATCTCTAGCATCATAGGACATTCCGAGTGAGGTGGCATGGTGGAAAGCCAGCAAGTTGCAGCTCGAGAGCCTGGGCATGCTGACGCCGATACCGTCAACACGTTTCACCCACCGAGTCACGTGGGCTTCATCAGGATGACATGGCTACCATGCTGAGAGTTTTATATAGGGGGCATACGTAACATTCTAATCATTTTCCTTAAAGCTATAGCCACTATGTCACATAAGCATCAAATATGGTAAATATATTTCCAAACATTGTATACATATATAAAGAATAACGATTGGATAAAAATACTTTATACTAAATACAAAAATTAATTAGCTGCATAA
Organism: Staurois parvus; assembly: GCF_062004578.1. Lineage (NCBI taxonomy): Eukaryota > Metazoa > Chordata > Amphibia > Anura > Ranidae > Staurois > Staurois parvus. The sequence goes on from NW_028318272.1 coordinate 1,826,530, forward strand.
ACATATTTATTACAGGTAAGCATTTGTAACCATTCTTACCTGTACTGGTGGATACAGATCTTATCAAATTGCCCAAAGGGGAGGGGGAGGGAGAAGGGAAAATGGGAAGGGGAAGAAAGGAAGGGAGAGGGAAGGGAAAAAGGGGGAGAGAAAAAAAGGGGGAGGGGAGTGGGGATCGTGTGGGAGGAGAAAGGCAGGGAAAAATGTAACCAAGGTTATGGTTTCAAAAATACCTGCAGACTCATTTCAGTGTTGAGGCCCCTTAGGGCTAGAGTACATAACTGAAAAATCCATTCTTTTTCTTTACGCAGGAGTACAGTGTCCTCTGCAAATCTCCTCTGCAGTTCGATACATTTAAAGCATAAAAGGCCTTAACCCTAAGGCCTTCAGGTGAAGATGCATGACAATCAGCAAAATGCTGTGCTAATGTTGTCATATCCTGTTTAGTAGATATACTTGTAAGGTGTTCACCTATACAAACTTTTAATTGGCATCTTGTTTTACCAGTGTACATTTTCCTGCATAGACATTCAACCATATATAGAACCCGTGTAGTGGCATAGTTGCTAAATTGCCGTATAAAGAATTCTTTATGATGATCCGCATCTGTAAATCTGTCTCTGCAAGCAACATACTTACAGATATGACATCGACCACAAGGGTACATAACTTCTTTTTGTGTCACAGTGGTTCCCGTTGTTAGTGTTTTTATTGTTATAGTCACTAAACAAGCCAAAGGTTGGTAACAAGTGGTTGCAGGTTAGAGTCAAGGGGAAGCGTAGTCAAGGAACAAGCCAAAGGCTGGTAACAAATGGTAGCAAAGATAAGGACAGCTGCAGATATGCAAGGAGCAAGATGTCGGCAGGAAGGAGCATAATAATCTGGCAAACAGGAAGTGCAGAGACATGTCTCAGGAAGTTCATGGGAGGAGCAAAGAGTTCAAGGTTAACCAGAAACAAGATACAAGGCAAAATTGTCCAAGGGATCAGACAGGGAGCTGTCCAGAATCTCAGGTGGCACAATGAGAAGAGCTACAACCAGACACCGCAGAGGTCCCAGATTCAGATCCAGACACTGACAAATGGTCAGCTACACTCTCTTATTCACTGGTCGGTTTGGTGCTTGTTTTAAAACTGAGAAGTTCATACATGTGTAATAGTTACATAGTTAGATAGTTAGTCTGGCTGAAAAAAGACAAAAGTCCATCTAGTTCAACCATTAAAAAAAAAAAAGTTATAATCCTATACCCACAGTTGATCCAGAGGAAGGCAAAAATAACCAGCAAAGCATGATCCAATTTGCTCCTGCAGGGGAAAAAATTAATTCCACCAGTTTTTGTTGGTGTGATTCAACAGTGCAATACCTATGCTGTATTATGCTTAATTTGAGATGACATACTTGGATATTTAGACTATTTTGTAATTGTATGCATATACAACTTTAATACAACTTTATTGCTGAGGGATTTTTTATGTGGTGTGCTTACTGTATATATTTAAAGTTATTGTACCAACAGATACACTGTAGAGAGACCCTAAAAAATTATCTATTGTTGATTGCTGAATGGTTTAGATAATAGTGGTGTGCAGACCTTTAACAATTTTGCATTTTTTGCACACATTTTAAAAATAATTTTAGACCTGAAGATTACAAAAAAAACCCCAAACATTATATATTTTCTGAAATCAGACACCCTAGAGAATAAAATAGTGGTAGTTTCTATTTTGTATGCCACGTGATATTACCACAAAGGTCTAGGAAAAAGATGAGGTTGTGCCAAGTAAATTGATACCAAACAAGTCAAACCATAAATTTGTGTGCACCTGTGAAATGGCAAAAAAGTTCAGTACCCTATATTTTCTATAGGTGATGCTTCAAAAGCCCCTACAGATCATCAGTTCAGTGTTATGGAGGAGGTCTTGTGCTAGAATTATTGCTCTCACTCCAGCGTGCGTGGCGTTTACGTTTGTATATGCGCATATTAATATTATTATTATTATGCAGGATTTATATAGCACCAACAGTTTGTGCAGCGCTTTACAATATAAAGGAAGAAAGCAATGATACAATTCAATACAAGACGGTTAGAAGGGCTCTGCTCCTGGGAGCTTACAATCTAATGGGAAGTGGCTGGTGGAACAAAAGGTAACAACTGTGGAGGGAGAACTGATGGGAGAAATAGAAGATCTGGTTATTAGCAGAAGAGAGGATAGGCTTCCCTGAAGAGATTGGTTTTCACGGATAGCCTAAAAGTGGACAGAGTAGGAGCTTGGGGTAGAGAATTCCACAGGATGGGAGAGTCCTGTAGACAAGCAAGAAAGGAGGAGACAAGGGAACTAGAGACCGGGAGGTTTTGGAGGTTTTGAGTGGAGAGGACAGTTTGGGTGATATTTGGAGACAAGAATGGTGATGTAGTTTGGGACAGAGTTGTAAATGGCTTTATATGTTATTGTTAAAGTTTTGAATTTTATTAATTGGGCAATGGAAAGCCAGTGGAGGGATTGGCAGAGAGGGGTGGCGGACACGGAACAGTTGGTAAGATGGATAAGTCTAGCAGCAGCATTCATAATAGGCTGAAGATGGGATAGCCCACGATTAGATAGGGCAATGAAGAGGGAGTTGCAATAGTTAAGGCGAGAGATAACAGGGGAGTGAATAACATAGTTATATAGTTAGTCTGGCTGAAAAAAGACAAAAGTCCATCCAGTTTAACCATTAAAAAAAATGTATAATCCTATACCCACAGTTGGTCCAGAGGAAGGCAAAAAAACCCAGCAAAGCATGATCCAATTTCCTCCTGCAGGGAAAAAAATTCTTTGCTGATCCCCCAAGAGACAATCAGATATTCCCTGGATCAACTTTACCAATAAATGTTAGTATCCAGTTATATTCTGTGTATCTAAGAAACAATCCTTTTTTAAAGCAATGCACTGAGCTGGCCAGAACCAACTCTTGAGGGAGTCTATGCCACATTTTCACAGCTCTCACTGAAGAAACCTTTCCGTGTTTGGAGATTAAATTTATTTTCTTCCAGATGTAAAGGTGCCCCCTTGTCCTCTGTGATGACCTCAGAGTGAAAAGCTCTTCACCGAGTTCACTATATGAAATACTGATGTATTTATACATGTTGATCATATCCTCCCTTAATCTCCTCTTCTCAAGAGAGAATAAATTCAGTTCCTCTAATATTTCCTCATAGCTGATCTCCTCCATGCCTCTTATCAGTTTGGTTGCCCTTCTCTGTACTTTTTCAAGTTCCCCAATGTTTTTTTTTGTGAATTGGTGCCCAAAACTGAACTGCATATTCCAGATGAGGTCTTACTAATAACCTCATCTGGAAAACGCAGTTCAGTACTTAATAATGCCATTATTAAGCTTGTGATCTACCAGAACCCCCACAACCTTCTCCACCATTGATTCCCCCAGTTGTACTCCCCCCAGTATGTATGATGCATGCATATTCTTAGCCCCCAAGTGCATAACCTTACATTTATCAACATTAAACCTAATTTGCCACATAGTTGCCCAATTAAACAGTGCATTGAGGTCGGCTTGTAAACTGGAGACATCCTGTAAAGACGTTATTCCACTGCACAGCTTGGTGTCATCTGCAAAGACTGAAATGAGATTTTTAATCCCAGACCCTATATTGTTTATAAATATAAGAAAAAGTAAGGGCCCCAACACTGAACCTTGGGGTACACCACTGACAACCCTATAGACCATTCAGAGTATGAATCATTAACCACTACTCTCTGAATATGATCTTTTAGCCAGTTTTCTATACATTTACATGCAGATTTTTCCAAGCTCATAGACTTTACCTTACACATTAGCCATGTGTGGGGAACTGTGTCAAATGCTTTTGCAAAATCCAAGTATACCACGTCCACCGCCACCCCTCTGTCCAAGGTTTTGCTCACCTCCTCATAAAAAGAAATCAGATTTGTTTGACAACTTCTGTCTTTCATGAATCCATGCTGTCTGTTGCTTAAAATATTTTTTTCCAGCAAGAACTCATCTATGTGGTCTTTTATTAAACTCTCCAGTATCTTCCCAACTATAGAAGTTAAACTAACAGGTCTATAATTACTTGGTAAAGATTTTGACCCCTTTTTAAATATTGGCACCACATTGGCCTTACGCCAATCCAGTGGTACTATGCCAGTCATTAAAGAGTCCCTAAAAATTAGAAACAATGGCTTTGATATGGCAGAGCTCAATTCTTTAAGGACCTAGAATAAGTTGCTTAGTAATTTCAATGGTATTTATTTTTAGAGTAGCGGAGGTGACGTTTACAAGATTTGGACAGTGATTTGTTACCGGGGGCTGTAGAAGCAATTGAGCTGCAGCACAGCTGTCCAGCTGCTTCCACCTGACAGGCATGAGTCTGCCTATCAGTTTTAGACACAATCTCGGTGTCTGTAGCCACCAGATTGTGTGTAAAACCCCCCGCTGTCAGGTCGATATGATGTATGGACCTAGCAGGGAAAGGGTTAATGCTAATGTCATGCATTTAAAAACCTGAAAATTTTCCCTTGCAGTGGGGTTGTGCTAGTTTCTTCTATGGGAAAGTAAAAGCACTCAAACGTTTTCTCTCCCAACAGACAGTACTTCCCTATGCTATGTCAATGGACTGTCATTCGGTGTCCTCATATCCAGTGCAGGACTGTGGACCCCGCAGTGGTTTTGATGATGTCAGGACTTTATACTCCTGGAGCTTAGGGGTTAAATATTGCAGAGACCAGCCTAGCAGCATGGAGAGCAGATTATTGGGTAAGTAAATCTACTTTTCCATGCCTTCTAGATTTAAATGATCATTTAACCCTTGCACTACGGATGCATCCCCATATCAAGGGAAAATGTTCAGGCATTTTAGAGCTGTGCTTTAACCACTTCCTCTCCTGAGGATTTACCACCCTTCCTGACCAGGCCATTTTTTGCGATACGGAGCCGCGTTACTTTAACTGAGTGTCTTGCTTAACTATTTAGTGTATTCACATGTGCACAGAACACATTTTTAAGTAATCCCTTAGTTTATCTATGCTGGAACCCCAAATTAATTTACCATTAAACCAATTAGCTCCATAAAGAGAGTAATAATATCATTTTCAGGAGCTGAGTGATCATTTTCTATTAACTGCAGCTACAGACAACCTCAGTGAATTGCTGCAGACCATTTTTGTAAATTTACTATCTACGCCGATTCAGCAATTTTCTGGGTTTTCTTTTTTTTTTTCATGCTATTAACTGACTTTGCCAAATCACTTGAATCATCTTTTAACTTTTTATTGCACCTAATAATTTCTGTTTCATGCTCTGTCCCAGGTGTGTTCATTAAACTACAGAGAAGTTGAAACATATGGCTTAATCATGAAGTGCATGAGCTGCACTGAATTGCTCAGAGAACTCTCAGCCTAATGTAGTCATTTGATGTGATGGATAATGCTACACTGTAAAAAAAAGTATATTCCATCACTGATGAGTAAGCATTAGATCAGCTGCATACTTTACCTAATATGACAAATAATTTATCAATGTTCTTTACAAGCTGTGATAATATGATGGCTTTGTTCTAAGTACTTTACATTTGCACAGTTTTTGTTATATAATTTTATGCTATTAATCATGAGAAGTAACTACAATGTTCCATCTTCTAATATTGTATACCTTCTATTAATTAATAATATTACTTAATAATGCTGCAAATATATCCACCTAAAGAACTGCCTTATCTCGAAACATACATTTTAAGCTAGCCACACAAACCACAGTTTATCTATTCAATTTCAACCAACTGCCTTATCCATAAAAAAAAATATCTTTAGAAGTTAAACTGAATGAGGCTTACACTTTCCTTATGATCTTGTTACAGGAGACAGAAACTGTAGGGAAAATACCACCCATATACTAAGTGTAAGTAACATGAAAGTAATTCAGCTTTCACAGGACCCATCTAACACTGAAATGTCAGATTTGGTTGGTGTTTGCCTTTCAAGTGTGTCCAAAATTACATTCTACACACATCCAAATAGGGCTACCAGCTATACAGTATAATGCCAAATTCAAGATACTAATGGAATGTTAGAGTGGAATTAAATACTTACACTAACTTTTCCTAAAAATGTTCCCACCCCTTTCCTCCTACCATGTGTAAAAAAGATCTTCATACTTACCTTTTGTCAGCCCAGTCTGGTCCCGGTCATGTGCGCTCCGGCTCCCCAGTGTCATGGAGATCACAACATCTGGGAATTCTAGAAGCAGTGATGTCATCCATAGACTCCCATGGCCCAGCCATCGATAGCATTCCCTCTTCCCTTCTGTAGCCAACGCTCACTGACACATGAGAGCGGGAGCTGCAAGATCATGTGAACGGACCAGAGCAGATTAAAAATTGGTAAGTATACAAATCTTTTCTACACAGGGTAGGCAGGATAAACACCACAATTTTCCAATGCATAATCAATCAACATTTTATCCCTGGACCTACACTGATTCATCATTTTTCATTTTTTACCCTCTTTTTTATCTTCCATTTTTCCAAATGTTTTATAATTATTTATAATTTTTAATTTTCATATTATCATTTGCATGTACTATTACCAATATGTTTGTCACCTTAACCATGTTAATTTATCCATTGTTAACTTATCCATTACTAACATTCATAATATGTTGCTACTATTATGAAGCCCCTCCAGAGCCATAACCACATCTCACCTTTTGCAACTACGCTGGATTACCACTATATTATCTGTTCACCACTGTTACCTATTTTGATGTGCCAATGTTGCAAGGTGATCCCCATACCCCATACAACCCTCCTTTAATAATTTAAAACATTTTTTTAAAATAATATTTCCAATTTTATTTAACATTATTTTTATTTTAATATTTAACATTTCCATTTTTTCATTTTTATTATTATTTTTTTAAATTTTTTTTATTTATTAATATTATGAATCTACATCTATCCATCCGATTTTTGTAAATTCAATTAATTTATTTTTAATTTATTTTTATTATTTTTTGTATTTTTTTTTTTTAATTTTGTATCATTATTTATCTCCACCATCATTTTTTCCACATAGCTTTTTTTTTTCCACATTTTTAACTGTCCATTTTTCATTTTCCATTGTATTTGTATTTTTATTTTCATTTACCTATTTTTACCATTTTTTCATTCTTACACAATTTTAATTACATCTTGTATTCCCTTTTGTATTTTTCTTTTCCCTTCTGACACTTTGAATATTCATGACTTTCCACCATTCACCTTGCGAAAGTGGCAAATCACTTCTTTCATTGATGTGTTCTCTCCATTATGTTTATCCCTCCCACTGGTTAATTGCTTAATTAGTCCCGCGCTCCCTATATATTCATCCTTGTACTTCCACCTCCCCTTGCTTGAAAAAGGAGCGCACGTCCGCCTTCCATGGCCACCGCATGCTCCGAAATGAGTCGCAGTGCACCTTGGGTATCTGATGTCATCACGGCCATGCCGCCGCTGTGCTCCAGCGTGCATTCCACCTGGCTCTGAGGGAGGACATGCACGCCGGCCGGCCTCACCGCTGTTCACCTCCAGCCACTACACTGCTTCAGCCGGAAGCTGACCTCTCCATACCGCAGAGAGATGGTGGCTCTTCACCCTGGATACCACCCTAATGTTAACTACTGTTAACCATGGTTTTTATGCTTACAATTACCTTACCTATGTGAGTGTTCCTACATATATACTTAAATAAAGAGGCATATTGCACTTAGAGGCTCTTCTCTCCTTCTCTTAGGCAGGATATGTATGAGGAGGATGGAAGGGGATTTTGGGGAACAGTTAGTGTTAGACTTGAATTCCACTTTAAGCAGCAGACAGACACCTCTAGGATATTGGGTATTTGAATAAGAGTTAACTTTTACCATTTACAGTATACCAGTATTTATCTGAAACAGCAAAATTTAACTTTTACAAGAAACCCATTTTGATACCTAAGGCCTACATTAATACAGAAACATTATACCATGGTATACTCTAAAACTGCAGGAGTTAAAAATACGTGACTTGCTATTCTTTTGAAATTATGGAGTTGCTATTCATCTTAATTATTGCCTGTTTAATAGATGAAAACATAATAAAAGGGTGGGGGGGCAAAAAATCTTACCTAGAGCAGACTATATGCACCTAACATTAGACAGAACAGATAACATTGCCTAATTTGGTACTTTCAAAGATAGCATTGCCAAAACATTCACACCACGCTGTAGGAAGAGATTTACACCGCACTCTGTAAGTTTTCATGGCTAATAAATCCTTCTCCATGGATAACACACAACCTCCAATTCCTTATAATTCTTTATTTAATGTGCAGATGGTCCTCCATTCTATAAACAAAAAGATTTACAGTTTTCTAAATTTGCCACAACTTATGACATAATACACTTGATTAATTTTTCATTAATATTCAAATCTACGGGGGCTTCATAGAATACCAATATGTTTTGTGGGAAGCCCCAATTGGGAGACAGTGAATATAGTTAACCATAGAACACCTCCTTTCAGAGATGTTAGAAAGAGGAGAGGATGTTAAAATCGCAGTGTTAACTGATCAAAAAAAGAAATTACAGATTACAAACTGTCTACAAAAATGGTGCATCTCTAATTCTCCTGGATCAGTAGAACAACTTCAATTAATGTGACCTTTTACCCATACATTTTACCAATATAAAACTCTGCTGGTTAGGTTCCCTGTAGGCACATTTAAGATGCTGCAAATAAATCTACATGTGACATAATTGATGTGAAATGCAGGATTATACCCAAACTCATATCTGAATTATTGCACCATACAGTATTTTTTCCCAAATCCCTACCTTTTACACTTTGCCCCAAATCCACAAGAATTTAGGCTTTTCCCAGACTTTTTCAGGTTGAGGCAGTCTCACCAAAAATACGAGCACACTAAAGTGTTGGAAATGGTGAAAATATTCCTGCAGTAGAGAGCCTAAATTCAATAGGACTTTAAGTCTCTAATGTGTGAACTGTTAGATTGTATTTTGAAACAACAGAGGGTCTCATTATCTTCAGGTCCAAGATGTGGCTATGGGCACTTATGGTGTCTTACCCTGCACCAATTTGTACCTGGACAGATGGGAATGCCAATTATTTGCTAACGATGCCTTATTGATGTGTTTGTGTCACATTCTGTTACGGCACAGGTATATTGACAATGTGCTCCTATTTTTGAGTTTGCATTAAGTACCAGTTTGAAACATTTAATCTAGCATTTACCATGTCATTTGATCAAGCAAAAACATTCTTTCTGAATATAGATTTGTATAAATGAGGATAGAACTTTGAAGTAATACCTATCACAAACCAAAAACAAGAAGCACCATTCTGAATTCCAGAAGTGCACCTCCAGCTCTCCTGATTAGGCTCATTCCTCATATACAGTGTCTGCTTATTAGGCAGATCTGTTCCAACAATTATGGTTTCAAAAGAGAGGCACTGCAACACAGATTACTAGCAAGAGGGTTTAGTAATGAAACACTGAAAATAGCCTACATATAAGCAAAAAGGTCACTCTTGTGAATTGCTGTTTATCACAAAATCCAAGGATAAGAATGATATGGTTAACTAATCTTAAGATATGGCTGGCATCAAATCTTTATCTTTATATATGAATGTGGTTCCTTTTATATAGGGAAAAAACAAAAGACAGCTATGGCAAGGATGGGCAACTATGGGCCCATTTTGCTGGCTGGAAGCTGAAGAGTGGGAAATTTGAGTGTAGTGTGGAAAACAGTTTTGCTTTTAATTACTGGTGATTGCTTGTCGTTGTATTTTTTTTCTTCTTCTTTTGGGTCTTTTGTAGCAGCTTTTTCTTTTTAAATCACCTTTTCTGTCGCTTTTCAAATAGCTTTACCATCCTTCCTTCAGTCTGCTAATTAGGTGGAGGGGTTAAATTGGTCTCAAGTGCTGCAGATACTACAGTCAGGTCCATAAATATTGGGACATGGACACAATTCTAACATTTTTGGCTCTATACACCACCACAATGGATTTGAAATGAAACAAACAAGATCTGCTTTAACTGCAGACTGTCAGCTTTAATTTGAGGGTATTTACATCCAAATCAGGTGAACGGTGTAGGAATTACAACAGTTTGCATAAGTGCCTCCCACTTGTCAAGGGACCAAAAGTAATGGGACAGAATAATAATCATAAATCAAACTTTCACTTTTTAATACTTGGTTGCAAATCCTTTGCACTCAATTACAGCCTGAAGTCTGGAACGCATAGACATCACCAGACGCTGGGTTTCATCCCTGGTGATGCTCTGCCAGGCCTCTACTGCAACTGTCTTCAGTTACTGCTTGTTCTTGGGGCATTTTCCCTTCAGTTTTGTCTTCAGCAAGTGAAATGCATGCTCAATCGGATTCAGGTCAGGTGATTGACTTGGCCATTGCATAACATTCCACTTCTTTCCCTTAAAAAACTCTTTGGTTGCTTTTGCAGTATGCTTTGGGTCATTGTCCATCTGCACTGTGAAGCAGCGTCCAATGAGTTCTGAAGCATTTGGCTGAATATGAGCAGATAATATTGCCCGAAACACTTCAGAATTCATCCAGCTGCTTTTGTCAGCAGTCACATCATCAATAAATACAAGAGAACCAGTTCCATTGGCAGCCATACATGCCCACGCCATGACACTACCACCACCATGCTTCACTGATGAGGTGGTATGCTTAGGATCATGAGCAGTTCCTTTCCTTCTCCATACTCTTCTCTTCCCATCACTCTGGTACAAGTTGATCTTGGTCTCATCTGTCCATAGGATGTTGTTCCAGAACTGTGAAGGCTTTTTTACATGTCGTTTGGCAAACTCTAATCTGGCCTTCCTGTTTTTGAGGCTCACCAATGGTTTCCATCTTGTGGTGAACCCTCTGTATTCACTCTGGTGAAGTCTTCTCTTGATTGTTGACTTTGACACACATACACCTACCTCCTGGAGAGTGTTCTTGATCTGGCCAACTGTTGTGAAGGGTGTTTTCTTCACCAGAGAAAGAATTCTTCGGTCATCCACCACAGTTGTTTTCCGTGGTCTTCCGGGTCTTTTGGTGTTGCTGAGCTCACCAGTGCATTCCTTCTTTTTAAGAATGTTCCAAACAGTTGTTTTGGCCACGCCTAATGTTTTTGCTATCTCTCTGATGGGTTTGTTTTGTTTTTTCAGCCTAATGATGGCTTGCTTCACTGATAGTGGCAGCTCTTTGGATCTCATCTTGAGACTTGACAGCAACAGATTCCAAATGCAAATAGCACACTTGAAATGAACTCTGGACCTTTTATCTGCTCATTGTAATTGGGATAATGAGGGAATAACACACATCTGGCCAGAGAACAGCTGAGAAGCCAATTGTCCCATTACTTTTGGTCCCCTAACAAGTGGGAGGCACATATGCAAACTGTTGTAATTCCTACACCGTTCGCCTGATTTGGATGTAAATACCCTCAAATTAAAGCTGACAGTCTGCCGTTAAAGCACATCTTGTTCGTTTCATTTCAAATCCATTGTGGTGGTGTATAGAGCCAAAAATGTTAGAATTGTGTCGATGTCCCAATATTTATGGACCTGACTGTATATAACTTTCTGTAGAACTCACTCCAAGCTTGCTCATCATTGAGCTTGCCTGTCTTTTGCTTGCTGGACCTTTAATAAAGTGCCAATTTGATTAAGTGCAGCTAAAAACTGGAGTTGAAACCAAAAGATTATAACTGGAGTCTTCTAACCTGTAAGTGACATCTGATATTTCTTGTTAGTAATATTAAAATTGTAAATGGGAAAATGAGTGCTAGCAAGATGGAAGGTTTTGTGCAGTGCACAGTGTGCCACATGTATACAACAATGGAGCAACAGCTCCAGGATGGATACCGCTGTGACAGATGTGAGTGGGTTGCCCTTCTGGAAGCTCACATTAGAGATCTGGAGGAGCAAGTTGCAACACTGGCCAGAACTGGCAATCTTGAAAGAGGTCTTCTGCTCACTGAGCACGTAGTTAATAGGATTAATGTGAAGGGTGAAGGGGTAAGTCAGGATTAACAGGTAGGAAGATGGGTTATTGTAGTTAGACAGAGTGGTAGGGGCTCACAGAAAAGGAAGGCCAGCCCTGGGTTTGAGCACCAAAACAGATTTGCCAAGTTGGGTGAAGATGTAGGGGTGACAAGCTCAGAGGTGGCAGCCCTAGATGTCACTGCTATCCCTAACAGCCGGGAGAGCAGCCCATCTAGTACAGATGGTGAGGGTAGTGCAGGAAGGCTTAGACCATTGGTGGTAATAGGAGATTCTATAATCAGAAGGACTGATAGAATAATTTGTCGCCAGAATTGCCTCAACTGAATGGTTTTGCTGTCTCCCTGGTGCCAGGGTTTGGCATGTGGTAGACCAGGTTAAAAAATTTGTGGGAGGGGCTGGGCAGATCCAGCTGTCTTGGTCCATGTTGGAACCAATGACAGAATACATGGAAGGTGGAGGTGGAAGGTTTTTAAAGAACTAGGCTACAATTTGAAGGGAAGGACCTCCAAGGTGATATTCTCTAAAATATTACCTGCGCCATGCGCAACATAGGAGGGACAGGGGAAGATTGGAGAACGAAATGCATGGGTAAAGATCTGGTGTAAGAAGAAAGGATTTGGGTTTTTAGAGCAGTGGGCTGACGTTTAATTGGGGTATGACCTATATGCTAGAGATGGTTTGCACCTAAATGGAAGCTACATTGCCAAAAGTATTGAGATGCATGTCTTTACACACACATGATCTTTAATAGCATCCCAGTCTTAGTCCGTAGGGATCAATATTGAGTTGGCCCACCCTTTGCAGCTATAACAGCTTTAACTCTTCTGGGAAAGCTGTCCACAACATTTAGGAGTGTGTCTATAGGAATGTTTGACCATTCTTCCAGAAGCACATTTGTGAGGTTAGGCACTGATGTTGTATGAGAAGGCCTGGCTCGCAGTCTCCATTCTAATTTATCCCAAAGGTGTTCTATCAGGTTGAGGTCGGGACTCTGTGCAGACTGGTCAAGTTCCTTCTCCAAACTCGCTCATCCATGTCTTTATGGACCTTGCTTTGTACACTGGTGCAAAGTCATGTTGGAACAAGAAGGGGCCATCCCCAAACTGTTCCCACAAAGTTGGGAGTATGAAATTGTCCAAAATGTCTTGGCATTCTGATGCTTTAAGAGATCCCATCACTGGAACTAAGTTAACAAGCCCAACCCCTGAAAAACAACTCCACATCATAACCCCCCACCACCAAACTTTACACTTGGCACAATGCAGTCAGGCAAAAACCATTCTCCTGGAAACCACCAAACCTAGCCACATCTATCGGATTTCCAGACAGAGAAGTGTGATTCATCACTCCAGAGAACATGTCTTCTCTGCTCTAGAGTCCAGTGGTGGCGTGCTTTACACCACTGCATCTGATGCTTTGCATTGCAGAGATGGGCTGACCCTGCTCTGTCATTTTACGTGGCCTACCACTTCGTGGCTGAGTGTCTGATGTTCCCAGTTGCTTTCAATTTGTTATAATACTACTAACAGTTGACCGTGGAATATTTAGCAGCAAGGAAATTTCATGGATGGACCTGCACAGTTGGCAACCTATCACGGTACCATACTTGAATTCACTGAACTCCTGAGAGCGACCCATTCTTTCACAAATGTTTGTAGAAGCAGTCTGAATGCCTAGGTGCTTGATTTTATATACCTGTGGACATGGAAGTGATTGGAACAACTGAATCCAATGATTTGGAGGGGTGTCCCAATACTTTTGGCAATATAGTTTATGTAAAGATATATGGCAATATGCACATTGTACAAAATGGTGATTTATCATCTCCCATAGATAGACATGAAGCAATGTCTCATAATTACAATCCATCATGCTTAAAGTTATTTGCCTTGGATTGTGTCCAAGAAGAACCAAGCAGGAGTGATTGGGACCAAAATTAATTGCAAATTAAGATGAGTTGGGTGCATGAGCTCCAGGCAACCATATTCCCCCAGGGTAAGATATATGTCAGTATATCCCTAGAAGTAGTCTGCCTCTGGGTGGCCCAGATGGGAAGAACTTATGGTTTGAAGCCATGTCCTCCAGCAAAACATTGCATCATGTGCACATTACAAGAACTGACTTAAATGACCATCTTAGCTTTGACTCATTTTCATAGTGGCAATGGACATATTCTACAGCATGTGAGAGGTACTTTGTCATTGAATAGGATTATCTTCCTTTGTCTCTTCATAGGGTGAATGAATAAGCTAGTAATGCAATACACCTTTACTGTACATCTGGTGACCCACATCCTCTTTCTCTTTATGCCTTTCAATGTCTTATTTTAGATAAATTGGAGTTATATGATTATGGATGATTTTTTTTTAATGCTTAGATTGTGAACCCGGTAGCTATATTGGTCTTTTGTAGGGGATTAAATATGTACTGTAGATATAGACAAAAAAAAGTATTTTTTTTTGCTGTTTCGTTTTTATGTTAGTCTTTTCTGCCATTTTTTTGTGTTGACTGTTTTGATGCCTGGAGCCATTTTGTAGAAAGCTTCTTGGTGTATGTCCTTGTTTCCTTTGGGCCTGCCTCTTCTCCCTTTTACTTCCACTGGTGTTCCTTGGTGGTCATTGGTGTTGTGGAGGGGAAGAGGGTAGGCAGTTTTGCAGCAGGTGGCCCACTGGGAAGAAATGCTAATTTTTTCAAGAGAATGGCCTGAACTTGGTTTCTACCTGAGATATATAGATGACATTTTTCTGCTGTGGAATGGTGAGGAGCAAGCGCTAATAAACTTTTTCAATACTCTTAATGATAATAGTTTGAACATTGATTTAACATATACATATAGCACTAATGAAATAAATTTTTTGGACCTCACATTACTTAACCATAGTGGTAAAATTGTCACAAAATCCTTTTTCAAAAAATCGAATCGTAATAGTTTAATTCCGAAAGGTAGTTGCCACCACCCAATGTGGTTGGCGAACATACCGAAAGACTAGTTTTCCAGGATAAGGAGGAATTGTACGGGCCTGGACACTTTTTACACTCAATCACAAATTTTAAAAAAGAGGTTCCTTGAGAAAGGTTATAACTCATATGATTAGGATAATACCATTAACCTAATAGCACAGATTAACAGAGAGGATCTACTTAAGGATAACAATAAAGCTAAAAAGACTCAAATTTGCCCATTCATCACAACCTATTCATCTCAATTTAGGACAATCAATCAAATAATAAATAAAAATTGGAAGGTACTTTAAGCAAACCCAGTTTTATCGAAAATATTGCCAGCTAGATCTGAAATTATTTACCGTAGGGCAACTACTCTTAGACACTATTTAGCACCAAACGTCATTAACCCACCGGTTAATGTATCACTCTTTGCAGATCTCAAAGGATACTACCCATGTAATAAGTGTATTATTTGTACATGTGAAAAAAGTAGAAAACACAAAATAACCTCTTTCAAATCGCAAGTCACGGGTAAGGCCTATGACATTGACAAGTGTATAACCTGCAACAGTAGATTTGTAGTATACCTCCTTGAATGTCCATGCCATCTTTAACCATTAGCCGCCCGGCCAATGGCCGTTTGGCGGCTTCAGATGTGCTCCTCCATTCCGGGTGCATGCCATTTGGCGTGCTCCGGCACATGCGCCGTTTGCGCTAGTGCAGAGCGACGCAGCAGTGCGATCTGTCGGTGGCCGTGCACGGCCGATGACAGATCCGAGTACCGGCTCCCGTTGCTGGTACCATGTGACCTGCTGTGACCAATCACAGCAGGTCACATGACTGTTGTATACATGGATGGCTTCATTCATGATGCCATCCATTGTATACTAGTGCCTAGCTGTGAATGGTCGCAGCTAATCACATGCACATGTCATGTGATTAGCTGTGACCAAATCACAGCTAAGCACAAAAAAAAAAAAAAAACTGAATGAATCGATTTCATTCAGGTAAATGCTTGCTTATAGCAAAGTAATTCTTTGCTATTAGCAAATTGTGTAAAAAAAAAAAAAAAATACTGATCACTTCCCCAAAGTAGTACAATGTTACTATGGCAACATTGTACTATTTTGGTCATAGTAAAATATGAAAAAAAATCTTAAAAAAATTAAAAAAAATGTAATAAAAAATTAAATATAATAATAAAAAAAAAAAAATAAAAAAAAAATATATATATATTTTTTTTCATACTGTCATCAGTCAGTGTCCCTGTTCACCGCCATGCCAGTTATATGATGACGCTGTACTGCACTGGTGACAGTATGTAAAAAAAAAAATAGTGAAAATAATTTTTTTCACTTTTTCATTTTCGGAAAAATTATGACAAAAAAATACAACTTCAAAAAACTCGCCATGCCTCTTATGAAGCACGTCGGACTGTCTACTCTGCAAAAAGGGGTCATTTGGGGATATCTGTACTATTCTGACATTCTTGGACCTCAAGAAATTAGATTGGCCGTCAGTACTTCAGGATTGATCAATATTCAGATCTATACCATAGTTTGTGAACTCTATAACTTTCCTACAAACTAAAAAATACATCCTAATTTGGGTTATTTTCACCAAAGACATGTAGCAGAATACATCTCGGCCTAAATTTATGAAGAACAATTATTTATTTGTAAACTTTTATAACAGAAACAAAGAAAAATGTGTTTTTTTTTCAAAATTTTTGGTCTTTTTTTGTTAATTTAGCAAAAAATAAAAACCCCAGCGGTGATTAAATACCACCAAAAGAAAGCTCTAGTTGTGTGAAGAAAATGATAAAATTTTAGTTTGGGTACAGTGTTGTATGACCGCGTAATTGTCATTCAAAGTGTGAGAGCGCTGAAACCTGAAAAATGGCCTAAAGGTGTAAAATTGCACGGTATTGAAACGGTTAAAGGGAACACTACCCAGGGAGCAATACCAGCCTCATCCCTTAAAGCAGCGGTTCTCAACCTGGGGGTCGCGACCCCTTTGGGGGTCGAAGGACACTTTCACAGGGGTCGCCTAAGACCATCGGAAAACACATATTTCCGATGGCCTTAGGAACTGATACACCTCCTCTATCTGTCTCCAGGTGTGGGCGGGATGACATGCCGTCCCTGTCATCTGGACACACCCCCAGGATCAATCCTTTGCTGGTGATTGGTCGCCGGAACTGTAGCTCAGGAGAGGCACACAGGCGGCCAATCACCGGCGAAGAGGTGGAGCTTGGAGAGGAGGAGCCGAGCGGCACCGCGAAGATCGTGCGAGTGAAGAGGAGGAGAGCGGCTGGAGAAGGAAGACATCTGACCGGTAAGTGTCTGTACCATGGGAGAGGGAGGGAGCGAGCGAGCCCAGGCTGGAGCAGGGGTCAGCAAGGTAAGTATCATTGGTGTCAGTGGGAGGAATAGTGCCCCATCATTGGTGTCACTAATACCAATGATGGGGCACTATTCCTCCCCCCACTGACACCAACGATGGGGCACTATTCCTCCCCCCACTGACACCAACGATGGGGCACTATTCCTCCCCCCACTGACACCAACGATAGGGCACTATTCCTCCCCCCACTGACACCAACGATGGGGCACTATTCCTCCCCCCACTGACACCAACGATGGGGCACTATTCCTCCCCCCACTGACACCAACGATGGGGCACTATTCCTCCCACTGACACCAACGATGGGGCACTATTCCTCCCACTGATACCAATGATGGGTCACTATTCCTCCCACTGATACCAATGATGGGGCACTATTCCTCCCACTGACACCAATGTTGGGGCACTATTGCTCCCCCTGATACCAATGATGGGACACTATTCCTCCCACTGACACCAATGATGGGGCACTATTCCTCCCACTGACACCAATGATGGGGCACTATTCCTCCCACTGACACCAATGATGGGGGCACTATTCCTCCCACTGATACCAGTGATGGGGCACTATTCCTCCCACTGATACCAATGATGGGGCACTTTTCCTCCCACTGACATCAGTGATGGGACACTATTCCTCCCACTGACACCAGTGATGGGGCACTATTCCTCCCACTGACACCAATGATGGGGCACTATTCCTCCCACTGACACCAATGATGGGGCACTATTCCCCCCACTGACACCAATGATGGGGCACTATTACTCCCACTGACACCAATGATGGGGTACTATTCCCCCCACTGACACCTATGATGGGGCACTATTCCTCCCACTGACACCAATGATGGGGCACTATTCCTCCCACTGACACCAATGATGGGGCACTATTCCTCCCACTGACACCAATGATGGGGCACTATTCCCCCCACTGACACCTATGATGGGGCACTATTCCTCCCACTGACACCAATGATGGGGCACTATTCCTCCCACTGACACCAATGATGGGGCACTATTCCTCCCACTGACATCAATGATGGGGCACTATTCCCCCCACTGACACCAATGATGGGGCACTGTTCCTCCCACTGACACCTATGATGGGGCACTATTCCTCCCACTGACACCAATGATGGGGCACTATTCCTACCACTGACACCAATGATGGGGCACTATTCCTACCACTGATACCAATGATGGGGTACTATTCCTCCCATTGACATCAGTGATGGGACACTATTCCTCCCACTGACACCAATGACGTGCCACTACTCCTCCCACTGCAAAATTACAGTTATGAAGTAGCAATCAAAATAATTTTATGGTTGGGGGTCACCACAACATGAGGAACTGTATTAAGGGGTCGCAGCATTAGAAAGGTTGAGAACCACTGCCTTAAAGGGAACCCTGATGGACGAGGATCATCCTTATTAACCCATCCGGATCCTGTCTGATGACCTACCACCCTTTAGAGGGAAGACCACCCAGTTACTTAGAAGGAAGACAACCCAGTTCCTGGCCCAATACGGATGACATCTGATATTTTGATATAAAGGCGCATTTTATATGCGCGTCCGGTGAGTGCGCATTATCTACTAAATCACCCCACGGACACCGGTTTTATCTATCACAGGAGCACAAGAGTCACTTTACAAACTGTTCTTTATTCATTCATTTATGATTTCTATTTATGATGTTTTATATTGATTTAGCGGATTTTATATTCATGCATTTATTTAGTTTCTAGCGCTGCACTCTTATTTACAATATTACCTTGGTATTTTTTGGGGTTTACCATTGTGTATAAGCAGCTTTCCTTTTTTAGTGCGCTCACTACCCTATATATAGTTTTGCAGCAGGATTTGCTACATTTCTGCAGTGTTAGCCATGTGCCATAAAATCATTTATTGGAGGGTACATGTCAATTCCACTTATAGGGATTGGCTCCTGCATCTTGGCGCTGGAGTGCCAGTGTCACTTCTTATTTTTGTCCCAGTGGAATGCATGTGTGGTGACCAAAGTACTGGCTGGCCTGCAGCTTCAGTGGGCCCTGTGAATAAAAAAAAACCTTTGTAGGGTGCATAATAGTGGATCATGTTGCCTTGAGCTGCATTTCTTTGGCCTCATTGTAAATAGACATATAGGTTTTGTATGTTTGATGGTTAGTAGACTAAACAACATATAACACAACTCCTCTTATTGGCTGCATGTTTGTTCTTCATACAAGAACCCCCCCACCCTCACCGGCTGAGTGGTCCATGTTTTATGCCAGATGATGTATGACTGCATGTGATTGTGGATGTTCAGTTTTATCTTTTTCTTTTTTTTCTTTATTTTGTTTTTTTTTTTCTTTTTCTTGACTGAGAAAATTGCATTTCTGCCTGGGACAGATTTAAGTATAACCCACCTGCTTGTCAGTTTTATTAGATATGTAATTAATGCACATGAATGGCCTTTACATTAGGATTTTGAGGGATTGATACAATATGTCATATCATATGTGTCTACTTCAGACAGATCAACATAAAAGTACTTATATAATACATCTTATCTCCTAGTCTTGTGGAAGTGGTGGTCTATCATGAAACTTTTCAACAAATATGGATGTTGAAATTTATATCATTCTGTATATTTGGTCAGTATAACTAATCCTGTCTTATGATTTTATGTATTGCTTTGCATTTTATGATAATTTTTACTTTTAATGAATAATATAATACAAGAATGCTTCTTTCTACTGGATTTATAATTTTATCGTATTAGACTACTGGTTTCCTCCTCTGTACATTCAAAGTCCTACATGATTGGTGAGTCCTATTTATGACATTGATATATCTTTGGGATGGTACTTTTAAAGGAAATAAAATACATTAATACATGGTTTTCCACATTTGGTTTGTTTGTAATGCAAGAGGTAGGAGAGTAAATCCAAAAAGTGCCAGGCTAAAATTATATTTATATATATATATATATATATATATATATATACCATAAATCAAAATGGGTAATAAAGTGTCAAAGACATGTGAGAAACACCAAATTCTGTCATAAAATCACAATTAAATCTAAAATCTACCATATGGGACTATGCAAGCCACCAAACCATCTTAATACAGTAGACGATGACACATCACACAGCATACCAGAAATGAATGACCCTCTGTTTATCAGTGGTCAAAGAAAGCTTGATGGTATTGAAACAACAGGTATGGACAATCTGTATGGACCTCCTCAGACTTCATTCTATGTACTCGCTTAAGAGGCCAAAAACCAGGCTGCCGATATGCAAAATAAAAGAGCTCATATATTGTAATATGTACTTTAATGACTGAATATTAAATAAAGAGTGCACACCTACTTGTGAAAGATCTGTGTTAATCCAAAGCTTGCACATACTGTCACAGTAACACTGCACCTCTGCCAACAAAGTAAGATAATTGCTGCTCAAAAAGTCTGCAAAAACACCCAAGGTAAACAGCCAAACTGCTTTCCAGAATCAATGTGACCATCAACATATAAATGGTCTCAGATGAGCACAATTTATGCCTTTGGGACAGATGGATCCATACTCCACTCAACTCAACAAATTTAGCAGACAGGGGATCAAGTAGTAGGATAGGTATATGACATGATCTAATAATTGGTTGACATATAGAAATAGAGGATCTTTCAATCATCTTGGCTTTTTATAGCTATATAAAGATGCCATTTGAAAATTTGGAAGGAGTGGTACTCCTTTTTGATGAAACAGGAAAAGGCAGGGGTTATGAGAGCACCATATAGAGGAGGTGAGTGGCAAAACAGGTTCTGATGGAGCTCAAAAAAGTACATTTTGGGGGAGACATGGCTTAAAACATGTACTGATATATTTTGATACTGAGACACACACACACCTCACACTTATAACCCCACAGGTATATAACCAGAATTACTATTTAGAGATAGATAAATAAAAGTACAGGATTGCTGCACTCAAAATGTATTGTAAAACATATATTTAATACATAATGTGTTCCAATTCATCTATCTACATCTTTGATAACATCAGGGCACAGGTTAAGTGCATTCAAGGGCTTTTCAGTTAGGCTTTGCAACCACAGGACATAGACAGCATGAGGGGGGCCGAGCAACACCATGAGTGACATAGTGTTATCGGTAATAGCCAGCAATTCCAATGCTTAATGCTGGACAACAGAAACAAAGACAGACCTCAAAACGTAGTCCTATGCATTTATTGAGGTAGATGTTTTATATGGCTGTTTAATGTTCACTGAGCAAATCTAGGGTGAAATTCTATTTTAAGTATAAATAAAGTCAAATGTTTTTTTCTAGTTTTGGAAAGAGCAGCAAGGGTTAGCAACCTTGTCAAGTTGCTCAACCTTCTCTGTTACCATTGTCACCAGGACTGAAATAAAGAAAGAATAAAAGTTGCAAAAGAGAGTAAGACAAACCCCCCAATATATTCAAATATAATAAAAGTAAAAAGATCAGATCTGAGCATGTAGGCCCTTTACAAAATAATTTAGAGTTGGTAACTGGGGACAAAGAGAAGGAAAATGTATTAAATATTTTTTCCATAATAAGGATAGTATTGACATAGTCCCAAAAGAACCACAATGGCTCAAAATTGATGTGGTCCAGAAATATTTAGACAGAATAAAGGTGAATAAAGCATCTGGACCAGATGGCATACACCCACATATCCTAAAATAGTTGAGCCCTGTTATTTCAAAGCCATTGTTTCTCATTTTTAGGGACCCTTTAAAGACTGACATAGTACCACCAGACTGGCATAAGGCCAATGAGGTGCCAATACTTAAAAACAGATCAAAGTCTTTACCAAGTAACTACAAACTTGTTAGTTCAACTTCTATAGCAAGATACTGGATAGTTTAATAAAAAGACAGCACAGAATTATTATTATTATTATTATCATAATACAGGGAGACAATACAGCAACAATACAGTTCAATACAAGAGGGTTAGGAGGGCCCTGCCCCTGGGCCCTTACAATCTAAGCGGGAGGAGCTGGTGGTACAAAAGGTAATAACTGTGGGGGATGGACTGATAGCAGAAATAGATTCTGTTATTAGCAGAAAGCAGGATAGGCTTCCCTGAAGAGATAGGTTAAGAGTGGTCAGAGATCGCCTAAAAGTGAGCAGAGTAGGGCATAGCGGATAGATTGGGGTAGAGAGTTCCAGAGAATGAGGGAAGCTCTGGGGAAGTCCTGGAGATGAGCTTGGGAGGAGGAGACAATGGAGAGCAGGAGGTCATGGGAGGAGAGGAGAGGACAGTTTGGGTGATATTTGGAGACAAGATTGGTGATGTAATTTGGGGCATAGTTATAAATGAGTTTATATGACTTTATATGTTATTGTTAATGTTTTGAATTCTATTTGTTGGACAATGGGAAGCCAGTGGAGAGATTGGCAGAGAGGGATGGCAGATATGGAATGGCTGGTAAGGTGGATGAGTCTAGCAGCAGCATTCATGGTAGACTGAAGAGGATAAAGCCTGCAATTAGGTAGGCCAATGAGGAGGGAGTTACAATAGTCAAGGTGAGAGATAACAAGGGAGTGAATAAGTTGCTTAGTGGTTTCAGTGCTTAAAAACTGGTTTATCTTGGAAATGTTGTGGAGGAGAAGTCTACAAGATTTGGACAGTGATTGGATTTAGGGCTGAAAGGACAGATGGGAGTCCAGGATTACACCTAGTACCCTGAGGGGAGGGACTGATGGTTGTATTATTGAACTTGATGGTCAGGGGAGGGGGCATGGGCTGGAGGGAATAGTATGAGCTGTTTTAGAAAGATTTAGTTTGAGGAAGTGGAGTGACATCCATGCTGATATGTCACTTAGCAGGTTAGTAATGCACAAGGAGACTGAAGGGGTGAGGTGAGGAGTAGAAAGATAGATTTGTCATCAGCATAGAGATGGTACTTGAAGCCATGGGAGTTTATCAAGTGAGCAAGGGAGGAGGTGTAGATGGAGAAGAGAAAGGGTCCAAAGACAGAACCTTTAGGAACCCCTACAGAAAGAGGAAGTGGAGCGGAGGAGACAGAGTTATAGGTAACACTGAAGGAGCACTGCGATAGGTAGGAGGAGAACCAGGAGAGAGCAGAGTCTCAGAGGCAAAGAGAGTAGAGGTTTTTTTTTGAGGAGGGGATGGTCATCACTATAAAAAACCGCAGAGAGGTCAAGTAGTAAGAGTATGGAGTAGTGGCCATTGGTTTTAGCAGTTAGTAGATCATTAGTGAGTTTTAATAGGGCAGTTTCAGTGTAGTGTAGTGTAGTGAGCAAAATCCAAACTGTAAAGGGTCAAGAAGGTTGTTGTCAGTGAGGTAGGAGCTCAGGCGAATGTAAACTAAGCATTCTAAGAGTTTAGAGGTAAATGGGAGCAGGGAGTTGGGTCTTAAGTTGCTCAGGTTGGAGGGATCCAGTGAGGGCTTTATAAGTATGGGAGTGATGTGTGCATGCTTTAGAGGGGAGGGGAAGGTGCCTGTAGAAAGGGAGAGATTAAAGATGAGAGTGAGGGAGCAAAGGATAGAAGAAGAGGGTGACTATTGTAGTTGTGAGGTAACAGGATCCAGGGAGCAGGTGGTGAGATGGGCTTCTGAGAAAACTTTAATGACCACTTCAGTAGTAGCAAGGTCAGAAGAGGAAAGTGTTGAGGGAGGTCTAGTATAAGGTATGCTAAGTGGGATAGATGTCTGTGTAGTGGTGGTGCCCCTACGAATTGCATCAATCTTGTTTTTGAAATGATTGGCAATCTCGTAAGCAGTGAGTGAGTTACTGGGTGGAGGTGGAGAAAGAAGAGAGATAAAATTATAGAAAGACAAAGAGGACTGGATGAAAAGGTGTTACTAAGAGTGACAAGGTAGGCTTGTTTGGCAGCACAGAGGAAGGAATTGTATTTTAAGATAGAAGATTTATATAGGGTGAATGCTTGCTGGGATCTGATTTTCCGCCACAATAGCTTCAGTGTACGTTTATGTCTCTTAAGATTTCTGGTGTCGCCAGTCTGCCAAGGTTGTAATGGTCGGGGCCTGATACTTTGTGTAGTTAGAGGAGCAAGTGAGTCTAGTGTGGATGAAAATGAACTGTTTTAGACAGAAGTGGCCAGGTCAGGCCAGGAGAGGGGAGAGATTCTGTAATAGAAGTGGTCAGTTGCAGAGTAGAAAAGAGATGGGTTAAAGTTGTGAAGATTTCTGCGGGTAATTGTTTGCTGCTTGGAGGGATAGGTGTTTGAAGATGAGGACACTGTGAAGGTGCTGAGATTGTGATCAGAGAGAGGAAAGGGGGTGTTTGTGAGGTTGTAGGGAGTGCAAAGATGGGAGAAAACAAGGTCTAATGTACTCCCATAAGAGTGAGTAGAGGATTGTGTCCATTGTGTTAAGGCAAAAGATGAAGTTAGGTTGAAGAGTTGGGATGCAGCTGTGTTGTTCACATTAATGGGGATGTTAAAATCTCCAAGAATGATAGTGGGTATTTCAGAGAAGAGAAAGTAGGGTAGCCAGGCAGAGAAGTCATCAAAAAAACACGACACCAGGAGGACAATAGATCACTGCAATCCTCAGAAAAATAGGAGAAAACAGCCGAATACAGTGAGTCTTGAAAGAAGAGAAGGATAGAGAAGGAGATGTAGAGAGGACTTGAAAGCTCAGTGGGGACAGAAGAAAACCAACTCAACCTCCATTCCGACCACTGGGTATGGGTGAGTGAGTCCAGTGGAGGCCTCCATAGGAAAGTGCTGCAGGAGAAGAAGAATATGATGCTTGAAGCCAGGTTTCTGTAATTGCTAGTAGGTTAAGGGAGTGGGAGACAAAAAGGTCATGGACAGAGGTGATCTTATTACAGACAGAGTGGGCATTCCAAAGTGCAGATGAAAAAGGGAGGGTGGTTTTTGGAGCATGGGGATTGAGATTAAATTGAATGGATTGCGGCTATTCCTGGAGGAAGGAGGGTGCCTGGTGTGGGGGTTAGTGTCAGGGCTCCCAGGTGTGACCAGAGGTGTGTGACTGAAGCAGGGAAACGCAGACCTCAGATATGTTATAAACAATATAATTTATTAACACTAATAGTACAAACATAAACGCAGTGCAATACTAAAACATAATACAGTGCAAACAAACCAAACCAAACCACCCACAGATAACAGTACATACAAGCAAGCGTCGTCAGGCAGGCCGGGTCAATATCAATTGGGCAGGTAGGTACAGGGGGAGCAAGCGGAGAATGGTCGGGGTCACAGGCCAGGTTCAGCAGGTAGCAAGCAGCATAGTACAGAGGGTCAGGCAGAGGGATGGTCCGGGTCACAAGCCAGGGATCAGAACAGGTAGCAAGCAGCGTAGTACAGAGGGTCAGACAGAGGGATGGTCAGGGTCACAAGCCAGGATCAGAGCAGGAGAAGTCAGCAAAGGAACAGAAACAGGATGCAGGACAGATACAGGGCCCAGGACAAACACAACACCAAGGCAGAGTCTGTGGGTCTGGCCATCCCTTAAATACCCCAGCATCATCAGTTCCAGGTGTTAGCTGGCTGAAAGGTTGAGTCTCTGATTGCTGGGAGCACCCGCTGGCCAGCCCTGGTACTGCAGATCAAAAGGCAGGTGAGTCCCACCATTGCTGGCCAGTCCATTCCTAACAGTTAGATACTGGAGGACCAGGGTTATTCCCAGAGGTTAGGAGAAGAAGGGTGAGGAAAGTAAGATTGGAGCGGGATGTATATGGGTGCAAATGCCTCCTGTCCTGGTGTTTGGGTCAGCAGGTGAGTTAAGCATTAGCAGGAGGTGATGAGAGCAGTAGTAGGGAGATGGTAGAAGTAAAAGTGATATGTATAAGCTTTGGGGTGGAGCAGAGGGGTAAAGAAATTATATTTTGAGAACAGAGGATAGTAATATGAAAAGGAGGAGTAGAGGGGGCATATTAAAAGGTAGATGGAGTGGGAATCAGACTTGTAGGAGATGTTTCCCAGTGTGCTTGCAGTCCTTCCAGAGTGCAGTAGAGTTTTTTGTTGTATCTTCTTGCTGCAGAAGTTATCCTGCTTTAGTTAAACTGGTGTGTTCAACTGCTCTTTCGCACTCCAGCAGAAAATGAACTCACGTAGGACAATGCCCCGTCTGTGACTGTACCCCTGACTGTTAGAAAAAAATACTAAAGATATAGATATAGACAGTATGGATTCACAAAAAACAGAAGTTGACAAATAAATCTGGTTTCTTTTTGAGCAAGTAAGCAAAAACTTAAAAAAATGGCTGTGGATATACAGTAGGATACTTGGATTTTGCAAATGTATTTTACACAACTGATAAGAGGCATGGAGGAGCTCAGCTATGAGGAAAGATTAGAGGAACTGAATGTATTCTCCCTTTGGAAGAGGAGATTAAGAGGCGGCATGATCAACATGTATAAATACATCAGTGGTTCATATAGTGAACTCGGTGTAGAGCTATTCACCCTGAGATCATCACAGAGGACAAGGAGGCACTGTTTACAACTGGAGGAAAATAAATTTAATCTCCAAACACGGAAAGGTTTCTTCACAGTGAGAGCTGTGAAAATGTGGAATAGACTCCATCAAGAGTTGGTTCTGGCCAGCTCAGTGGATTGCTTCAAAAATGGATTTCTTTCTTGGATACACAGAATATAACTGGTTACTAAATTTTATAGGTAAAGTTGATCCAGGGAATATCCGACTGCCTCTCGGGGGATCAGGAAGGAATTTTTTCCCCTGCAGGAGAAAATTGGATCATGCTTTGCTGGGTTTCTTTGCCTTCCTTTGGATCAACTGTGGGTATAGGATTATAACTTTTTTTTTTTTTTTTTTTAATGGTTGAACTGGATGGACTTTTGTCTTTTTTCAGCGAGACTAACTATGTAACAGTCCGCAGCACAGAGCTAATATGTAAATTAATGTCTACAGGCTTGGAAATTTCCCTTTGCAAATGGAATAGACACATTGGCAAAAGAGTATATCTGGAGTGTAGTGATTAATGATTCATACTCAGAATAGTCTAATTGACATAAAAGGTTCAGTGATGGGACTGTAACTTTTTAACATATTTGTAAATAATATAGAATTTTGGATTAAAAGTACCATTTCAGTTTTTGCAGATGGCACCAAGCTGTGCAGTGGAATAATGTTCTTACAGAATGTCTCCAACTTACAAGTAGACCTCAGTGCACTGTTTAATTGGGCAACTATGTGGCAAATGAGGTTTAATGTTGATAAATGTAAAGTTATGCACTTGGGGGTGAAAAACATGTACACATCAGACATGCTAGGAAGAGTACTACTGGGGGCACTCTTTACATCTGGAGGAAAAGAGATTTAACTTTTAAATATAGAAAGGCTTCTTCACAGTAAGAGCTGTCAAAATGTGGAATATACTCCCTCAAGAGCTGGTTCTGGCCAGCTCAATAGATTGTTTTTTAAAAGGCCTGGATTATTTCCTCAATGCACAAAATATAACTGGATACTTACATTTATAGCTCTCAGCACTTGGAGTAGTTGATCCAGTTCCTGATTTTTTTACCCCACTGGAGCAAATTGGATCATGCTTTATTGGGTTTTTTGTTGCCTTCCTCTGGATCAGCTGTGGGTATATGTTTCTATATATGGTTCTGTGTGTATATTTTTATTTCTGTTGTTTGAAGTAGATGGACTTGTGTCTCTTTCCAACCAGACTATGTACAGTAACTATGCAAACAATTTTGGTTGTTAACCTTTCCGTGTTTGGAGATTAAATTTTTTTTCCTCCAGACGTAAAAGTGCCCCCTTGTCCTTTGTGATGACCTCAGGGTGCATAGCTCTACACCGAGTTCACTATATGAACCACTGATGTATTTATACATGTTGATCATATCCCCCATTAATCTCCTCTTCTCAAGAGAGAATAAATTTAATTCCTCTAATCTTTCCTCATAGTTGAGCTCCTCCATGCCTCTTATCAGTTTGGTTGCCCTTCTCTGCACTTCCCCAATGTTCTTTTTGTAAATTGTTACCCAAAACTGAACTGCATATTCCAGATGAGGTTTTACTAATGATTTGTACAGCGGTAAAATGATACCTCTCTCTCTGGAGTCTATACCTCTTTTATTACAAGAGAGTATTTTGCTCGCTTTAGAAACCAAAGCTTGGCATTGCATGCCATTATTAAGCTTGTGATTTACCAGAACCCCCAGATCCTTCTCCACCATTGATTTCCCCCCAGTTGTACTCCCCCTAGTATGTATGATGCATGCATATTCTTAGCCCCCAAGTGCATAACCTTACACTTATCAACATTAAACCTCATTTGCCACATAGTTGCCCAATTAAACAATGCATTGAGGTCGGCTTGTAAATTGAAGACATCCTGTAAGGACATTATTCCACTGCACAGCTTGGTGTCATCTGCAAAGACTGAAATGGTATTTTTAATCCCAGACCCTATATCATTTATAAATATATTAAAAAGTAAGGGTCCCAACACTGAACCTTGGGGTACACCACTGACAACCCTAGACCATTCAGAGTATGAATCATTAACCACTACTCTCTGAATACGATCTTTTGACCAGTTTTCTATCCATTTACATACAGATTTTTCCATCCATTTTTACATTGTTGGCCCTGACCTGTATTAACAATACTATTCAAACAATGAAAACAATGAAAAGGCTAATTATTCTGTAGTTCCAACATGAGAACCAAGAGGACTAATCACTATGTGAGATAAAACAGGCAATGAATACTGGACACAGGACAATGCTAAATTTCTGACATGATTAACAGGTATTTTTTTGCACTTATCGAACAGGAATAACAAAGTACTTTCCATTCATTAATCCGTTCATTATAATGGCTTACATACACTTAAATGAATGTTGTAAATACCTAATTACCCTTTAAAAGGTTATTTTTGACAGAGCAAAAGACTTACATTTATTAAACAAAGAAATTGTTTGGTATATTCTGTAGTAGTCTTGCTTTTGGAATCTCCCTAGTGTAACATACAGGATCTCTTAGCTTCTTGACATGAATAAATGCTAAAGTAACAAGACTAAAGCATATTCCCAGAAGAAGAATACACTGAAAAAAATATTGCAAGCATTTTTTGGAATGGCTTGTTGCCATATTTATTAATATATATAAATATATGGGCCCTTAAACTCTGGGAATAATTTACTTTTTGCATCTTTAATACACAATATATTATCTTATAGAATTTAACAGCAAGAAATGTAAATGCCTATCTGAACTAAGAGGAAGGATGTTGCAGATACTTTACTTGACTGTATACTTTACATCAGGTCCCCAAAGTGCTGCTCCAGAGCTACCATTATCTTTGATGCTGCTAAAGGCAGACTCCCAGCAGTTGCTCAGTGTTTGTGTTTCTGAACACTTCCTAAATGATAAACTTTTAAATTAGTGTGTCACCAAGCAGAGGTTGGCTACCTTAAATAATTTTATTATTGCTTTTAATATTTCATATATTGCAGTAAGCACATTTGTTCTTATTTGCCAAAGACAGCTATAAATTAGAACAGAGTTTCTCAATTTTTGTACCCAGGAGGTACAGTTAAAATCATTTTCAAGTCTCCAGGAACCCCTGCTACAAAAATGGCATCAGACATCATTGGGAAAATGCCCTTACATTGATGCTCAGTGGTAAGATTTCCCCCTTTGAGTGGTGGGCAGAATTCTACAGCTAAAATGATAATTGTTGTCATGTCAATAGCTCTGCCAAGTGGCAATGGCACCAGCATATGGTGGTCAGTAAGCCATAGTTCAAAAACACCCTTGCAACCTCTGAAGAATGGCTAAATTAGAAGATCTTGTACCAAAGATAATGGGTAGTAAGACATATGTTATGTCACTGGATCTGCCAAGTGGCAATGGCCCTGAAACTATGCAAGCACCATCAGATGGTGGTCAGTCAGCCACAGCTTACGTAACCTCTAACAACCTCTGGAGGAACCTTAGGGTTCCATGTAACCCTGGCAGGGGTGGACTGACCATTTGGAAACTTGGGCACTGCCTGAGGGCCCGGGGTCAGTAGGGGGCCCATGAGATGCCCCTGGTACCTTTTTCATTGGCTTTTTTGAGTTTGGGGAAGGACACAGGGGCCCCATGATCCCCTATTGCCAGGGGGCCTCATGAGTTGTCAGTCCACCCCTGAACCCTGGTTGAGATTAGCGAAGAATGAAGGATGAGTAGACATTTGCACATGATCAACGTTTCTCTTCCAGATTCAGTTGATCACACAAAGTAAATTAACTGTTCATTTTTCTATAAAGAACTTTAATTGTTCATGAAAAAGAAAAAACAACTTCCAGAATGCAGAAGTCCATGTGTGTGTGTGCTATGCAGGTTCTCTAGTGTTTCAAGTTTACCTTGGTAGTTTGGGGGTTCATTTCCACAGTTGCCTATAATCGGAAGGGATGCTAACTTTTTTATACTGTATTTTCTGCAAATACCAAACCTCATATAGACAACCCAGGATATTCCATTTGTTTGTGTTTGCTCTAGATACAATATCACCATGGCCATGCTTGGTCTACGTAGTTAAAAAAATTCCATCTAGTTCAACCATCAACCATTCAAAAAAAACACAGGTATGGAGCATAAAGTACATAAGTTTACATGCGCACAGGTGCAAAACATGTGCATGTGTTTATATGCACTAAATTTGTCTTTTGCAAGCTTAGATTTAAATTATGTCTACACACATAGACATTTACACAAGCTTACATGCATTTACAAGCATATGCATATTTTTTAATTTGGATTTTATTCATCTGAACCCAATACAGTTTTACTGTTCTTTACACATGGGCCTTAGAAAACAATAGAACTGCATTTAGGTTTGTAAAAAAAAACAAAACAAAAAAAAACCTGCTGTACTGATGAAAAAGAGATTTTATTTATCGCACTGTGCATGAACACTTAGGCAGTTTAGGTATACAATAGCACTAGAGTTCCTGTATAAGTCCAATTTTTAGGTAATTATTTTCTTGCTGATAATTTAATATAACTGAGAAACATATTTGGAGACATTTAAAAATGTTGACACACAGCAAACCACTTTCTAAAGACAACTGGTACTGAGAGAAAAGGGGGGCTGCCATTGCTTGCCTCCTTCAGAAAATAATAGTTTTTTGGCTTCTGAAATAATCATGCAAATCCAGAAAGTCAGTTTTTGCTTGGTATCTTATAAAGAATTTAAGCCTTCATATTAATGTATATTTGTTATTTTTCCATATATTGTATTATACATTATTTTTTACACACTTGCTGACCATCCTCAGTGCTGTGAGCAGGTGGCATGTACAAGCAGAGCGACATACTGGTACATCACTCTGGCTTTACTAACACAGGGGGGCACTGTGTAGGTGTGCAGCGCCCCCCCCAACCACTGTGTCCACCATGAACAGCGGAATGTGGATCCCAGTAATCAGGATCCAGTGAACATGGGATCTATGTGATCCCATGATCAGCACATTAGCACAACTTTTATGAATCAATCTGATTTATAACAGCTTTGCTTCCCTTCCTGGAGAGCTGTGATTGGACCACAGCTCTCACATGGTACATAGTTACATAGGTTGTCTGGCTGAAAAAATACAAAAGTCCATCCAGTTCAACCATAGAAAAAAAAAAGTTATAATCCTATACCCTCAGATGATCCAGAGGAAGGCAAAAAAAAAACCAGCAAAGCATGATCCAATTTGCTCCTGCTGGGAAAAAAAATCCTTCCTGATCCCCTAAGAGGCAATCGGATGTTCCCTGGATCAACTTTACCTATAAATGTTAGTATCCAGTTATATTCTGTGTATCTAAGAAAGAATCCAGGCCTTATTTGAAGCAATCCACTGAGCTCGCCAGGAGGGAGTCTATTCCACATTTTCACAGCTCTCACTGTGAAGAAACCTTTCCATGTTTGGAGATTACATTTGTTTTCCTCCAGATGTAAAGAGTGCCCCCTTGTCCTCTGTGATGACCTCAGAGTGAATAGCTCTACACCAAGTTTACTATATAAACCACTGATGTATTTATACATGTTGATCATATCCCCCCTTAATCTCCTCTTCTCAAGAGAGAATAAATTCAGTTCCTCTAATCTTTCCTCATAGTTGAGCTCCTCCATGCCTCGTATCAGTTTGGTTGCCCTTCTCTGTACTTTCTCCAGTTCTCCAATGTTCTTTTTGTGAATTGGTGCCCAAAACTGAACTACATATTCCAGATGAGGTGTTACTGATGATTTGTACAGGGGTAATATGATATCTCTCTCTCTGGAGTCTATACCTCTTTTAATGCAAGAGTGGATTTTGCTCGCTTTACAAACCGCAGCTTGGCATTGCATGCCATTATTAAGCTTGTGATCTACCAGAACCCCTAGATCCTTCTCCACCATTGATTCCCCCAGTTGTACTCCCCCTTAATGGGCCAATCATAGCACACTGTACCATGTGATTAGTTGTAGCCATTCACAGATCACTAGTATTTTGAACTGTCATGAACTTGACCCATTCATGACAGTTCAAAGCAAGCATCTGTGTTGCTCCTGCAATGCAAAGTGTAAAAAATAAAAAACCCTGACATCCCCCAGAGTAGTACAATGTTACTATGGTAACTATGAAGTTCTCTAATGAAAGTATTTTTTAATAGTAAAAAAAAATGAAAAATGGTGTTAAAAAAGAATTAAAATATTGAGTAACTTTTTTGTGTTAAATTTTTTAAAGTTTTTTTTTTAACTACTTGCCGACTGCCTGCCTGGAATGTGTGAGCGAGCAGCAGCTCTGGGCAAAGTGATGTACCCTTACATTGCTTTCTATTTCCGGGTATAAGTGTGCCCCTCACTTCCTACCCCCCTCCTGTCAGTCCAGGAAGAGAAATGAGAACACCACACTGTGAGTAAATGCACTACGTTTTACACGCACATTAGATTAGCACATTTAACCCTTGATCACCCCTATTAACCCTTTGATCACCCCTGTCACCCATCCAGTGCCATTAGTACAGTGTGAGTATATATTTTTTGACTGATCACTGTATTTCTGCAACTTCAGATAGCATCAGGGTCAGTTAGTACCCCTCCCAGCCATGGTCAGCTAGTGTTATATTGCCTGCACACTATCACATTCGCACTATATGTCACTGCCATTACTAGTATAGTGTTTGTATGAATCAATATATTGATCAGGGACAGAACTATAATAGTGCTCCCTTAGTATAGTGTCCCCAAAAATGCAGTGTTAGCAGGGTCAGCCCCATTCACTGACAGCACTAGCGTTTAGCCCCTCCGCTGTTTTTCATGGAAGATTTGTATCAATTCATGTAGGCCAAAGCAATTTATACACAATATATTGCCGCCCACCCAAATTCAGCTCTTGCCAGACAATTTGCATGTAAACCTATCAATTTGAAACTTTTTTGGGCCTAACCCTCAACATGGGCATTACAAAAAAGAATGAATTGCAGTCATATTGGTCCACAGATCCCATTCATCATATGCCCATATTCCCTGCTGCCAAGGCTAGGTATATATATTAGACAATAATGCGCTTCATGCATTTCAGTGATAACACTCTCATTAAAAAAAGAACAATACATATATGCCCAACAAGGACCAGCAAAATACTGGTACGTATCTGGACTTTGAGTGGTTATACCAGGATGATGCCTGCATCATCCTAGTATCATTTTTTTCAGCTGGCGGTTGGCTTTCATGTAAAAGAAATCCTAGTGGTTAATAAGTCACAGGGTTGCTTTTACAAGCAGAGGGAACAGACATCCCCCACTGCCTTCTATGGCTTTCTTTGGCTCTCCTGTCCCACCGAAGAACTCGAGAATGCAGCTGTCATTTCCACCCACTGACCATAGAGCTGATCAGAGACTGCAATGGCTCCATTCATCTCTATGAGCTAATAAACTGGATGCAATAAGCATTTCATCATTTAATTTTCACCGGATATAAGCAGCATTATTTTTAAATTGGAAAAGCATCTGATCACACCAATCTTTGTGTGATCAGATTCTTTAAGGGCAGAGGAGAGTGCTAGAGTCTAAGAGACCCCAGATTTCTCAGTAAAGAGTGCCTATCACTGCTCATTGCTATCACAGGGGATATTTACATTCCATGTGAAAACAATAAAAGGGAATCATTTAAAAAAGCGTGCAAAGGCCAATGCAAGCGTTGGTCCTGTGCCAAAGATTGCACCATCTATGTGAGTTGTCACTGCGAATGTTAGATCAAGGGCAGTAATTCTAGCACTAGACCTCCTGTGTAAATCAAAAGTGGTAACCTGTATAGGCTTTTAACGTTTTGCCTATCGAGATACAAAATGTACGTATTTTTTTGCCATTGCATGGTCATGCACATTTTTAAAGCATGTCATGTTTGGTATCTCTTTACTCAGCATAACATCATCTTTTACAACTTACCAAATAATTGGATAATATGTTGTTTTTTTGTGCATTAAAATGTAAAAAATGTGTATTTTTTCCAAAAAAATGCATTTGAAAAATTGCAGCTCAAATACTGTGTGTCATACAATAAAATGCAAAACCCACCATTTTATTCTCTAGGATCTCTGCTTTTAATAATATATATAATGTTTGGGGGTTCAAGGTAATTTTCTAGCAAAAAAAATGTTTTTTGTTCATGTAAACAAAAAGAAAAGGCTTGGTCTTCAAGTAGTTAGAAGAGTGGGTGATGTGTGGCATAAGCCATACATCACGTTGGCCCTGAAATGCCAGGATAGTAGAAGCACCCCCCCTCCCAAATGTCCCCATTTTTGGAAAGTAGACACTCTAAGATATTTGCTAAGGGGCATGGTGGGTATTTTGCAGATCTCATTTTTTGCCACAAGATTTTGGAAAATGAAAAAATATATGTATTTTCTTTCTTTTCTTTTTCAAGACAAAAAAGTATATCTGCAAAACACTCACCATGCCTCTTATCAAATTCCTTGGGGTGTCTACTTTCCAAAAAGGGGTCATTTGTGGGTATGTTTGTACTATCCTGACATTTGAGGGCCTCCAGTGATAGGCAGTGAGGAAGTGACATGAGGAAATCTGACCTTTGAAAGCGTGAATGTGGTCATTGGATTTTGGGGGCCTGTATGTGGATAGACTACCAAACAGTCTCACACATGTAGTATCTCCATACTTGGGAGAAGTAGTAAAATGTGTTTTAGGGTGTTATTCCACATATAACCATGGCATGTGTGAGCAATATATTGTATAATTGACAACTTTGTGTAAACAATTTCCAAAAATGTGTGGCAGAAAATAAAATCTTCCATGGACTCAACATGCCTCTCAGCAAATTACTTGGGGTGTCTAATTTCCAAAAAGGGGTCATTTGGGGGTTTTTTGTACTGTCCTCGCAACCTCAAAAAATGTGATAAGCAGTCAGAAAGTGAGAGCTGGGTAAATTCTAATTTATATATACCATAGTTTGTAGATACTATAACTTTCATACAAACCAATTAATATACAAGTATTGGGATTTTTTTTTTACCAAAGACATGAAGCAGAATACATTTTGGCTTAAATGTATGACTAAATGTAAGTTTATTGGATATTTTTTATAACAGAAATTAGATAATTTTTATAACAGAAATTAGATAATATCATTTTGTTTTAAATGTTCAGTATTTTCATTTATATCACAAAAAAAAAAAATCAGTGGTGATAAAATACCACCAAAATAAAGCACTATTTGTGTGAAAAAAAGGACATAACTTTTGTTTGGGTACAGCATTGTATGACATTGCAATTACTGGTTGAAATAGCACAGTGCAGAATAGCAAAAATGGCCTGGTCAGGAAGGAGGGAAAACCTTTAGTGGCTGAAGTGGTTAAAGTCTTGCACAATGTTTTGTTTGTTTTGAAGTTTATACACTTATAAAACATTTTTGTATTTCATTTAATATCATAAGCAATTGATCTTTCAGCTTGATTTATTTTTGAATAGCTTTATTATATTCCTTACATGTTTTTTTTCTGAATCTAGATGTTTTGCTTTTAAGTCTTATCATATGAAAACTTTTTTATTCAGCTAAATTGTCTTTTATTCCCAGACATTTTGAAACTATAGGTTATGTTCTTACTTCAAGCAGATGGAAATGCATTTTGTTTTTATAAAAAGCAGACAAAGACTGACTGCTGTATTTGTCCTTGTTGGGTTGAGTCAATTTCTCTATTTGTCTTGGTGAATACTATGACCAAGACAGAAGGTAAAGCAAAATCCTACATTTAAAGCTGTCATTAAAACAAGAGGTCAGGAGAAATATTCCAGTAAGGGCCACATCTAAGATATGAATTCACCTTACTTTGGAGTGATTTTCACTTTCTAAAGTTGGAAATTAAAGGAAGTTTCCTTAGCAAGACACAGACAGCAGAAGTAATCAGGTAGGAGTTCAAATTCTTACCTATTCTATATGAAAAAATAGTTTTAGCTTCATATACACTTTCAGTATTCACCATTTTTTAATCCCTGCATGAAAGTGATGGTCTGCATCTAGCAGTTTGTGATTACATTAAAGAGGGACTATGCACAAAATCAAAATTGACATATGTCAACAGTACTAACACATATGTCAATAGTATTAACACAGCAATCTTTTTTTTTTTTCTTTTTTTTTGGCACTCCCCTGCAACTACTGTATTGCATGTTGATCAGAGAAACACAGAGACAAAGAAGAGTGAAGGCAATAGAAATTCCAAGTGGTCCATTGAATCTGCCTCATTTTTTTCCTCAGACCTTGAGACCTTTTTAATCCCTCAAACATCAAGACCTGATCCTACCAATCACATTTCCTGTTATTAGCCAAGCTGTCCAGCAAACGTGTCAGTAACAGGAGTGTAGACCAATCATATTACACTGGCATAGAGGCTTTCAACACTTGGGATTTTTTAGAAAAAAAAATGCAGATCTTTTTGTCCAGTGAAACTGCATTAACATTGATCATGTGCAAATGGAGGCATTTAACAAATGTTACTAGGCTATTTCCTCTCCAGGTTGAATGTTTTTATTACATACAAAGTGAGTTGAAAACAAACACATCAGGGCCACTCGATGGAGCTGACGTCATAGCAAATATTTTTTTTTTAAACTACATGTCCATCTAAGACTAGCCTTTCCACAAGGTGACAACACCAATGCACAATTTCACTGCAAAACAAACAACATTGACACCCTGTTAAAGGAAGCAGGGGAAAAGGGAATCTTTTATTGTTTTATTTTGTTAATCTAAAAGACAACTGTGATTTGAAAACTACAAAGTGTTCACCAAAAGTAAAGATGAGGGAATTCAAAAGTGTACATTGCAGAGTTAGTGTATACTTACTAAATTATCCAGATGTTAATAGCCACATTAAACCACACAAATATTATAAAAAGAAACATCTGGAATTTTCCAAAAAGCATAAGAGTATTCCAGTTGTTATATGGAAAGGTATTTGTGCTAAAATGAGATATAGACATTTTTTTTGTCCAAAGGGTAAAGCAAAATGGATAAAGCAAAGACTGAGGAAAAACAGGATAGTGCGATAAAGGAAACCGCAGCAAGATTATATGTTTCAAAACTTTTTTTAGTAGAACTACAGCAACTAAGGCATATGAAAAGAAGCCCATAGATACAACTGCTGATTGCTTTGTTTGTAGGTGTGGAGATGTGAGCTATTTTGGAGAAATCTTACCCTCTGAGTTTCCCTAGAAATATAAAACTCCAGTAAGTTGTTCAAACCAATAGCGCATTCCCTAACAACTGTATCTGTCAAAACCATATTAGGTTTTGTGAAATCTCAGAAAAGGTTGCAGAATTCCCACAATGGACAAAAGATGTTAGAATCAATGCTGTCCGACACAGACTAACAGTTTTTCCAGTGACTGATTTTCACACCACAACACATATTATCTGTATGCAGGACTTTTCTATGAAAGAAAAACTGATAAAAGTCACAAAAAAAGAGATTTACAACTACTTTAGAGACACAGAGGACTTTGCATTCAAAATTATCCATTACTACTGTAGCAAAATAAAGGGCTTTCAAAGATGTCACTAATATAGCACTGCCAAACTTGGGTAGAACAGTTCTTTTTTAAAACATTCCTAGTTTTTGCAGAATATGCACATGGTTTTGATAGCTATTCTGCCATACACTACATCAGAAATCTTTTGACACTTAATTGATTATATTTTCGAAAATTCTGGCACATAGATTTACTAATATTATCCTAACCTTGGACTACCCAAGGATTTACAGTATATTTCCTGTCAAACAATGGATTGTATTACATCTCCCAACTAGAAAAAAAACAATTTGTACATTTGTATAAAACATCATTTTTGTTTAATACAAAATTTCAATTTTGTATCAACTGTTAAGAGATCAATAGGCATAAACCATTGAGAAATCATTATACATTGTGTATAATATACTTAAGTTACATATCAAGCATGATATTTTGAAAGTGTTTTTGTCATGAATTAAAATGTGTGAAAAAAAACCTATGTTTTACAAATGTTTAAAGACAAGGAGCTTGCGTACAAATGGCACCTGAAAAGTCCCTTTATTGGTTTTTTTCTTTGTTGGTAGATGTAATTATGGGGATGTGGTACAGTTAAATCCATGGCCAGCTATTTCCATGGTTCTGAAATGGAAAATATTGGACTGTCAGCTAACATTGATGACAAAATTCAACATAAGCAGATCCTAGTATTTTGAAAAAAGTGTTGTGGGGGTATTCTCTCTTTAAAGCTCTCTGTTAGCATGGCTTCTCAGAGTTTGTTATAAATGCTATTTGCTATAAATGCTATTTGCATATTCCGATGCACAAGCTACAATTTAGATCCCTGGTGCATCTTCTAAGTGTTCCAGCCCTCATCTTCTTTATTTAATCAGAGTTTCAGATTTTTTTCATAAAGCTTTATGTTACATATCAGTAAGAAAGAACCCCCCCCCTTCCTCCTCTCATAACACAAGCTTTCCCAGTTGGATGGCCATTTACGCAGTATTTACTGTCAAATTTCTATGACATTGGGCATAAAATCACTCCCCAAATCTGTTGGGAATGCAACAGCATGCACTATAATGTACTATATATAGTATTGTGTGTTAATATCACTTGACCAGTAGATGGCACTGGACAGTGGACAGAGAACCAGTAGGCTGGATAGCAGGTACCATATAGTTGAGGTGAAGGTGTGTCGCTGGAACACAGGCTGGATGCAGGGTGGCTTGGAGAAAAGAACGAGGGCCCCACTTGATTGCATGAGGCAGTCTGTCCAAAGGATTAATGGTACTCCTAAAACAGGTTTGAGAATATATAATTGCTGTAGGGTGAGGCCTGGTTGCTGAGAATCCCAGATATTAAAAGGCAGAACGCAGGACTGAGGGTAAGTCAGGAGTGGACTGGCCCACGGTTGAGGTATTGACAGGCAGGTCTGAAGCAGAAGGCTCAATTATCATGGGTTGGACCAGAGTGACAGATATGGTGGCCATCTTGACTGGAGCAACTGAAATAATGGCAGGCTAGACAGGAGCAAGTGGAATTTTGGAAGGCTAGACTGGAGCAGATGGCGTCCTGACAGACTAGAACAGAGCAGCTGGCATTGTGGCAGGTGGGAACAGACTAGCTGGCATTGTGGCAGCAGGAGAGGACAGAGGTAGAATTGTATGAGTTGGAAAAAACTTCCTTTTCTTTTTAGGTTTAGACACAGGAGTCCTGCAAGTGATTGCAGGGCTATAAATGGAATGTGCAGTAGTTGGATGAGTAGCAGATGTATTGAGAGATGGTAGAAAAGGAGAAGCAGTAGCAGAGGAGGGTTTTTGAGGGGTTGCTAGGGGCAAGGAGTAAAAGAGCGAGTTTTCACTGGATTAAATGCAGGAAAAGTGCAGCAGGTGGAGACAGGATACTGACATACAGTTGGAAGCAAAGAATACTGAACTGCAGCAGTGGTTGCTACGGGTAAGGGAGAGGGGGATCTCTGAGCAAATTGGTGTCTAGAAGCAGAAGTAGATTGGTATATGTTAGCTGAAACTGAGTAGGATATATATGACCAGGCTTGGAGTAGGGGCTGAACAAAACTCAATTTACAATTTACCCTGCATCCAGCTCTCCCAGTACCTTGCTCCCTACTCCTCTTGTTTCCTGTCTTGACCTTACCATGCTTATGTTTAATTTGTTATGTTTGGTTTGCTGCACTTTCACATTTATTTTGTCACTTTATATTGTTTATGATTTATTGGTGTTGGTGGTGTTGTAAGAGTGATATTTATGTTAATAAACTTCATTTAACTTTACTCAGCCTAGTTCCTGATTTCTTAAGGTACAGCCCATTGATCTTGTCATCCTTGCTGGATGCCTGTAGTATCCCTGACATACGGTAAACTTGGATAAGAATAGTCACAGTTACATTAGATTTACACTCGTGGGTTAGGTGATTGGGAGTAGGGGTTAGTTTAAGTGCTGGATGATTAGATTAGTATAGAGGATTGAATTAAGAGTTTAGGTTTGGTTTGGGGGTCCATAACCTCCTGTACTGATGCTTTAGTCAAGTGCCACCTACAGTGGGAAGTACAGATTGCACCTGCCTATGGACAAGCCACTTCTTTTTAGTATGAGAGCAGCAATCTTTCTTCAGTGGTCCAACATACCTGCAGGACTGTGCCAACTTTAAGTCAACCTGATTTTCTTGTGTCTCCAAATAGATGTCCTGCCCAGAGCCAGTCCCCTTATTTCATTAAATGTCAGTACAAATTACATACATGGCTGGCATAAATACCTAATAACATTGGTATTCATTGGCAGAAAGGCCCTGTTCAGTTGGTGCTCATTGAAGTGCCCCCAATCATTAATCATATCGGTGTCATAGGTGAAGGGCCCATTCATTATCATCTTTGGGAAAATTACCCC
This sequence comes from Staurois parvus, assembly GCF_062004578.1. NCBI lineage: Eukaryota > Metazoa > Chordata > Amphibia > Anura > Ranidae > Staurois > Staurois parvus. The sequence goes on from NW_028318272.1 coordinate 1,867,863, forward strand.
AATTCGTAGCTAATCAGTGGTTACTTACCTGAAACAGAAGCACATCTGGACATGCTGATTCCTTCACTGCTCCAGAACTATGGTACTGTTATATTTTGCCCAGAGACCTGGAAGCCAGACAGGGTACTTTCACTTACTTAAATAACTCCAGACATCACCTGGCAAATGAGGTTCTGGGGCCTATTTAAAGCAGGCCAAGTCTCTACTTGGAACAATCCCTAGTAGCTTGGAGGCCTCTGTGTGTCTGTATAGGTTGCACAGCTGATATGTTTGCCACTTCTCTCTTTGCATTATTGCCCTCGCCAGATTGATGATATCATCACAGTGGATTTTCTGCGGAAAGCATTTGGTATAATTAATTCTATATTTAGTTTGATAGAACATAATGAGTATGTCTCATAATGTTTTAGAGGCACTGTAATTTTACCCTTGTGAGTAAGAGTTAAAGACAGTGGTGTCAGAGAAAAGGTGAACATGATGGTGTAAAGGTAGGGAACAAGGCAGGAGGAGTGGACTGGAGCTTGACGAGGAGTATTTAGCCATGATGTGAGGTGTTGGATTCTGAAAGATAGTAGAGTATGGCTAAACCCATAGTTACATATATAGGATAAAAAAAGACACTGGTCAATCTAGTTCAACCAATACAAAAAACACACACACAAATAGAAAACCAGGTCAATCTAGTTCAACCAATACAAAAAACACACACACAAATAGAAAACTACACCTGTCCTAGCATAACACCCCCCCCCCCCTTCTGTTGACAAAACAGAAAGCTGTGTGGGCTGCCTGACCCATCCTTAGAAACCAATGACATCAGAGGTTGGTATGACACAGGCAAGCAGCCCACACAGCATTCTGGGTTGCCGACAGAAGTAGTGACAGGAGCAGAGAGGTAGAGTGAGTCTGGAAGAGGTGAGAGAGGTAGAGTGAGTCTGGAAGAGGTGCCAGCTATACTCTCTCCCTCCTCTCTGTACACAAGAGCTAACAGAAGAGCATTTGCAGACTGGACTGTACAGGGTTTTATGTAATTTTGCCATGGCACCCCAGTTGAAAAACACTGTATTAGGGTATAATTGAGGGATAAAGAAGAAGGAGTTTACAGTCTATTAGGGTATAAGGGAGGAAACAGATGGTGGAAAAGGCTACAGTCGCTTAGGGTATAAGGGCAACAGAAAGTATAGAGAGCTTGTATTCTATTATGGTTAACTGGAATCATATAGGGGATGGACAAGCTTATAGTCAATCAAGATACAATTTAGTGATAAAGAAGGAGAGATATTTTACAATCTATTGAGAGTGTCACAGTTAAATTGAAGAAGACCTCTTTAACATGAAAACATAGGTCTGTTTTTGGTTTATTATAACTGGAATAGATGAGAAGTGTGCTGCATATGTAAGTGAAGTTGGCTCAAGAAAGGGAGAATGTCAGCAGCACACCGAGGATCTCCAACATGGGTCCAAGAGTTTTAATGAATGATCACATAGTTACAGCAAGGCAACGGTTCGGAATCTTGCAGGACTTCTTCACCAGGCATGTGTGGTTAGGGAAAATGCAGGGACTATGTTTTCCTCCTAGGAGTAGCTCCCCTATTCAGTTGGATCAGCCATCTTATTTGGTTGTCCACACTTTCATTCCTCATTGCAGATGTTGTCAGAATCACTCAAAGCCTCAGGATCTCTGCTGTGAGACTTGTAAGTGGCACTGGATGGCTGTGCTCACCTTCTGGGCCTGGTTGTAGCTTGTTGGGACACATTTCAATATATTCAGTTCACTGCACTCTGCCTCTCTGTGTGTTCTCTGCCTTTGCTACACCATGCTGCACACTGCTCACCTAAATAAGCTCTGCCTTCACCCAAGATGGCCACAGAGGTCATCAGGGGAGCAGTGTCTAATCAGGAAAAAGCTCCCAGGTGACCATAGAGGAATAAAGTTCCCCAAGACTTCCTTCCCCTTCTGTACTGCTGCTTCGGTCAAGCAGCAACTACAATGGGGAGTACAGACTGCACCTACTTACATGTCCCCGCTGTCATCTGCCCAGATGAGAACTTTGTGTTGCTAATAGGGCTAAACACAAAATAAAGGTAAGAAATTTACAGAACAGTATTTCCCTGAACACTTCACTTAACTTTCCCCCTTTTCATTGCTCTTCATATCTATGGTAACATTTTCTGAGGCTGACTACAAAGTTATGCAGTGGTTCTTCTTCCACTTCATTTTCAGTACTAGATACAGAAAAGGCAACTGCTGTCTTTTTTCGTTCACCTGTGCACCCTGCCTTACTCCCCTACCACCCTACCAGACTTAGGCCTTCTATTCTCTCCCACGTTTGTCTTATCACAAGGAATAAAGTACCTTCCTGTTCAATTTATGTTATTCTTTATTTCCCTTATTTGTAATTGATGAAAAAGAGCAACCAGTAAAATCTTTTAAAAAGACAAAAGAATCCAGTGAAAAGAAAATACCTGATTCAACCAACTCTTTCTAAATAGGCCCCTCGAGAGAAAACTTGTAAAAGCTGGGGCATAGTCACTGGCTTTTTTATGCTGACTGTAATTGCTTCTCCATGAATATGTATTGTGTAATTGTTGTCTTTCTGTCTGCATCTAATCTTTGTATTTATATTAAAAAAAAAAAAAAACAGATAAAAATCAAAAGCTGGGTCAGTCTTTTCTTGGCCTAAATAACAGGACCACAAAGCATAACTGTATTGTTTTTTTGTTACTTATTCACATAATTTTAGAACTTATGTACCAGCATTTTGAAAGATGAAACATGTAAAAGCTAATCATGGCAGAATGCTGTGCATGAATTATATCAGTTATTACAAGTATGCATACTATAAATTGATTAGCTGTACTTATCAGTGCACAGTGATTAAACCTAGAGGATTAGGCAGGGCACCAGTGGTGTATTTATGGTTAGCAAAAATAATTACTGGCTAGTCAATGCTGCAGTGCAGTGATTTGCATAATCAACACATTTGGTTTCTTTACACTTTACATGAAATTAATCACACATTGTTAAATTATTGCCATCTGTTAGCACCCTCAGCAGGAGTGTATGGCACTACATTTATCCCCATGCTTCACTAGCCATTTTGGTGGAAATGCAATTAACAGTTTACAAAAAAAGTGCCCAGATGTTCATTGTTTTAATTCCTTTAATAGTAATCATTTTAATAATTAAAATATATTTTTAAAACACACCTTTGATCCTGAAGAAGACAAAAAGGCCTTAAAAAGGTGGAATCCAACATGCTTAAATAGCATTGAAGAAAGTCATTCAAGATCCCACTCTTGTGCATCTAAGACAACTGCCAATAGACTGGAAAGAAAGTCAACTTGCACCTTTAAGCAGTGAAGTTAAGAGTAGCTCCATTTATAAAATCTGGCTAAGCCCAGTGGAATGTAGTTTAAAATATCACACATATCGAACTGACAAAATTTGTATCCATAGAATAGTGCAAAAACTTAATCCTCATACTCTCAGTCAACACTATAACACAATGACTATTTTTAATCCTTATGCTGCTAGTATTAGTAAATGGAGTGGAAAGTATATCATATTTACTCGGTTTAAACTTTTTTTTTTTACATTCCTTCAGTTACTTCCTGGTTTACATGCCTAGGCAAATGATGTCATACATCCCAGAAGTCTTCAGGAGGGGAGGGAGGGTTCTTAGCACAGCCAATGCCTGAGCTAAGGGCAGATGGATTTCAGGAAGTAAATGCTATATGAATCGTCTGCCCTTACTCAAGATGGCCACTTCCAGAAATGCAAAGGGAGTGTTTTTAAAATGATTTCTCAACAAAATAAAGCATGGAGGCATGAATGGATGGAGGAGTTTGCTCTTAATATTAACATTGAATGAAATAGCATTTTTTTTGTTTAGGGTGCTCAGATGCAGTGTAGTTCCACTTTAAAAATGTATGGTTAAATATTCTTTACCAGAGAAAAGAAAACCTTCCTGATCACTATGATCATGAGATAAATCCCTGGTTCCACATTTCATTAGGTGTTTAAATGTATGTTTATAGTACTTACCATAAATAATGTGTTCTACCAGTTAAAAATCAAACTTCTTTTCTTTTAGACCTGGGTTTTGTGATGACTTCAAGGCATTTTTATATAGTTACATAGTTAGTCTGGCTGAAAAAAAACAAAAGTCCATCCATTTCAACCATAGAAAATAAGTTTTAATCCTACACTCACAGTTGATCCAGAGGAAGGCAAAAAACCCAGCAAAGCATGATCACATTTGCTCCTGCAGCGGGAAAAATTCCTTCTTGATCCCCCGAGAGGCAATCAGATATTCCCTGGATCAACTTTACCTATAAATGTATAGTTATATAAATAGGTGGCAAAAGCAAAAGAACCTTCAGCAGCTTTGTTTGTCAAATTTTAAAAGGCTCCTGCAATTATTCTCTCAGTGGGTAAGGCACTTTAAAGAAATGGGGTACCATAGTCTGAATGTTGCTTGTTATGTTATTTCTTGCATTAAAGTAAAAAAAGTTTTTTATTTCTCTGCCCTCCCTTCCCTGTGTGTAGGGGAAGAGAGGGGAGAAGAGATCCAGAACTGCATAGCTGCATCTATTTTCCGCTCTCTTCCTCTTCACACAGCACTTGAGCAGCAGCAGGAGCCCTTGGCTCCTGCTGATGTCAATCAAATGCAGTGAGGAGGAATTGGGGGGCAGGTCCCGCTGTGTAAGTTTACACTGTGTGCCCCATAAAAAATGGCTTGCTATGGGGACACAGTTAGAAGAAGAGGAGCCAAGATTGCCAGCAGAGGACTCAAGAAGAGGAGGATCAGGGCCGCTATAGTGATGTGTATATCATGTTTGTTATTTTTATTACAAAATTTTTTTTGAGTCTAGTAACACATATATAACATTTGAGACCCTCTTACCTCCATATCTCCTAAAGAAGTAGATTGCTGAAGAACTTCAGAAGTATATAATGTATTTAGAATGCAATGGACTTGGCGTATGTCATATAAAGTCCAGCATACAGAGTGCAGTGGTTAGGAATATGTACAACATGATGTCTATAGTGCAGGGCTCAGGAGTGTGTAACATACAGAGTGCAGGGCTCTGGAGTGCGTAATCTGCAGAAATGCAGGGGTCAGGAGTGCATACTGAAGAGAGTGCAGGGGTGAGCAATGGTTAAAACACAGGGTGCAGGGCTGAACAGTGGGCTAACTAACAGAATGCAGGATTCAGGATTGTGTATTGCTCAAACTGCAAGGGTGTGGAGTGCAAAGTGCATAGACTTCAGGGGCCAATAAATGGCTCACAGAGTGCAGTAGTAAGGAGTTTGCAACTCACACAGTGTAAAGGTAAGGAGTGTGTAACTCACAGAGTGCAGGGGACAGGAGCGCAAGATACAAACAGTACAGAGGCTAGGAGAAGATACTGCACAGAATGCAGGTGTAAGGAATGCATAACACACACATTGCAGGTGACAGAAGTATGTAATGCACAGGCCAGTGTACAGAGTACAACCCATTATTACACTATTGTTAGTAGAGGTCCCACCCTAAGCCCAAATCCCCCATAGTACATATCAACTCAGCAGCCCCAATTCCTCCCAGTACAGACTTGCCTCCACAGCCCTAAACCAAACCTTTACAGTCCCACTCCCAGCCCAGACCCTCAGTACAGATCCCCCCAGTACAGACTACCTTTTCACAGACCACACACTCAATACAGATCCCCTCCAGTACAGACTACCTCCTCAGTACAGATCCCCATCCACCACACAGTATAGACTCTCTCAAGTACAAGCCCTCTCTCTCTGCAACAGTACAGACTCCTTTCCCCATAAACTCACTCACCAAATGCAATGGACACCTCAGATACAGCAGTAGTTCAGAATGAGCAGAAGTCCTCCCTTAAGCTACATGACTGGAGACAAGGAGGAGTCTCAGTTCTGAACTGTAGCTGTTGGGTGGGCAGAAGAGGTTTTGCACTGCAAATGCAATGGGCTCTACAGTGTTGTAAAAGACAAAATAAAATTTGACAGTCATGCTCTTGGGACCCAGAACACCCCAGAAAAGATGTTAGGCATGTGCCCTGGACTCCTGTCACTAGTGTCTCGTAAAGCTTTCATTATATTCTAAGAGTTTCTATGCTATGTGGAGGATCAAGTACTCCCTTCTAACATTGCAATGTGTGAACATGAACAGAATAATGCTAAACAACAAACATGGCAAAGAAGAGAGAGCACGTTCTAAGAAAGACTAAGGCACAGCAGAATGCCAGGATAGCTGGGAAGTAATTTATTTATTATGTATTTCAGGTACTTATATAGAACCGTCAATTTACACAGCGCTTTGCATACATATATTGTACATTCACATCAGTCCCTAACCCTCAAGGGGTGTACAATCTAAGGTCCCTAACTTACATTCATACACAAACTAGGGACCATTTAGACAGGAGCCAATTTACCTACCCGAATGTCTTTGGAGTGTGGTAGGAAACTGGAGTGCCTGGAGGAAACCCACGCAGTCACAGGGAGAACATGCAAATACCAGGCAGGTGGTGCCATGGCTGGGATTCAAATCAACGACCCTAGTACTGCCAGGCGGAAGTGCTAACCATTTAGCCACTGTGCTGCCTGTTCAGGTTTTCCAAGGAATTCTATCAAGCCATCAGTGCAGACTGCAAATACTTGTGAATCTGGAACCTGATCATTTTACATGGTATATACAGTATGTACATATGAGAGTTGTTTTCCTTAGTAACCTTTGTTTAGATAATTCAGTGTTCAGATAACTCTCCATGATTTTCAATCGCGTGGCCCATCTAACAACATGGTTCTTTATTCATTCCTGCAAGCAGGAAGAGAATGCAAAATGCAGAAGTGAAGTAATGGATACACAATAAGTGTTTACACTTGATACACAATGGATACACAGTAAGTGTTTTAGTCAAAATACAGAAGTCAGACAATAGTGTGAGTGGGGGATTATGAATACATATATTCTTATTACATCCATTAGAATATTTATTTGACAATATACTTTAGCCATTACTAACAAAATCTCTGTAGAGCTGTTGGTAGGATCCCAAAAATCAGGGCACTTTGAGGTCATGACATTCAAAATATGAAAAGACAGTGTACATAACAACCTAGTGCTACCTGGACTGTTAAGCTGACCATACATGGTTCATTTTTTTTCCTTTATCCAAAGGGCTGAATGAATAAAACTGAAACGATTCCCCCATCCACACATTCGAGGTGGATGGGGGGATCCTCATCACTGCACTATTGTATTCTAACAGCAGGGAGACTCCCTGCTGTCAGAATACATATATCAGCACTATGGCCACTGATCAAGTAGTACAAAAACACCCACCAACACTATGACACCTACTGAAAGCTACCACAAGAATCTTTATTCATAAATATTGTAAAATATACAGTGGACATGAAAAAAACAAGACTGCAGTGTACAGACCAGTGTGAAATCCCTCCCATATCCGCCCTCCCTCCTCCTACACACTCACCTAATCCCATGGTCCCACCCATCCCCCAACTAAACCCTCCCAATAGAACTACACTACCTCTGTACATGAAATCTATGCCCTATATATCCCACATAAGGCCAGCTGATAATAGGTTACTCAAGCCACATGCTTAGGGGATCACCAAAAAATGGCCCCCACTGCTCAAATTGACCCAATGCTGTATAATTCTGACATATATGTGCAGCTTGTAACATAGTTGTGGGTAAGGGCATGCTAAAAGATGGGATGGCTCCTGTGGGCAGACTTCCGTGCATATTGTTAAAAAATCATCCAATAAACAAAGTGAATACAACCATTGCACAAGTCAGTAAAAGGTATTTCATAGCAAAAATACCGTATTTTTCACTCCATAAGACGCACCTAGGTTTTAGAGGAGAAAAAGAAGAAAAAAAATATTCTGAACCAATGGACTGCAGACATAGTACAGGAAATAGCCAGAGACTGTGGACATCCTATAGGAGATGACCAGAGACTGCAGACATAGTACAGGAAATGACCAGAGACTGAGAACATACTACAGGAAATGACCAGAGACTGCAGACATACAACAGGAAATGACCAGAATCTGCGGACATACTACAGGAGATGACCAGAGACTGCAGACATAGTATAGGAAATGACCAGAGACTGGGGATGTACTACAGGAGATGACCAGAGACTGAGAACATACTACAGGAGATGACCAGAGACTGCAGACATACTACAGGAGATGACCAGAATCTGCGGACATACTACAGGAGATGACCAGAGACTGCAGACATAGTATAGTAAATGACCAGAGACTGGGGATGTACTACAGGAGATGACCAGAGACTGCAGACATAGTACAGGAGATGACCAGAGACTGCAGACATACTACAGGAGATGACCAAAGACTGCGGACACACTACAGTAAATCACCAGAGACTGCGAACATAGTACATGAAATGACCAGAGACTGCGGATGTACTGCAGAAGATGACCAGAGACTGCAGACATAGTACAGGAGATTACCAGAGACTGCGGATGTACTACAAGAGATGACCAGAGACTGCAGACATAGTACAGGAGATGACCAGAGACTGAGGATGTACTACAGGAGATGACCAGAGACTGCAGACATAGTACAGGAGACTACCAGAGACTGCGGACATAGTACAGGAGATGACTAGAGACTGTGGACATAGTACAGGAGTTGACCAGAGACTGCAGACATAGTACAGGAGATGACCAGAGACTGCGGATGTACTACAGGAGATGACCAGAGACTGCGGATATACTACAGGAGATGACCAGAGACTGCAGACGTAGTACAGGAGTTGACCAGAGACTGCAGACATAGTACAGGAGATGACCAGAGACTGCAGACCTTTGGGGAGCAGGGGGGGAGCGGGTACCCGAATTTGACAGGTACCCACTCCCACTTCCACTGCGATCGCCTAGGGGTTTGGAAGTGGAAGTTGTCCTCCCTCCCTCCCTCTAGTCTTCTGGGACACGTGACAGGTCCCAGAAGACTACATGGCCATTCACAAAGTGCAGTGATTCTCACGCATGCGCAGTGCGCACCCGGCTGTGAAGCCGCAAGCTGTCACAGCCAGGTGCCCACACTAAAGATGCTGGTGCCAGGGAGAGAAGATGGCCTGTGAAACCAGTGGTGGTGAGGACACTGCTGGACCGAGGAACAGATAAGTGGCTGTATTGTAAAAGTCAGCAGCTACAGTTTTTGTTGCTGCTGACTTTTTTTTTTCAGCTGGAACTCCACTTTAAGGGGCAGCTGTTTTGGGTCCTGCCTGCCACTGCAACAGAAAAGCTGAGCAGCCGGCCCTGTATTCTAACACGGCAGTGGTGACGGCAAGCTCCATATTCGTTCCATAAGACGGACAGACGTTTCCCCCCATTTTTTTTTGGGGGGGGGGGAGTGCGTATTATAAAGTGAAAAATACGGTACATAACAACAAAGAAAGAAAAAAAGCACTACCTTAGAAAAACAACCCCCTCCATTACATAACACAGTAAAATAGGGATAGTCAAAGAAAAGGTAAGAGCAAGGGGAGATTGCCATAACATCAGTGGCATGTATAAGCCTTAGAGCAGGATCCATGCCTTCCCTCATAACTGATAGCATAAATCAACAGCCTGTCTGTCACCAGGTCAGTAGGTACAAGGCCTGGAACCGCTAACCAGTCCTTCCATGGTTTGTTTCATTTTCCTGGATATCCCCTATGTTGAAAAATAACTTTCTCCAGCCAAAGAGTATTTCCTACATGTGTGGTCCATTCTTTATGAGTGGGAGCTCTACCAGACTTCCAATGTTGGAGGATAAGTCTTTGAATCTGAAACAGAGCCCTATTGACTGATGTCTTTTGAAAGTCAGTTAGTGGGAAATCATCCAGTATTCCCAGTATACATCGAATAGGTTCAGTAGGGACAGCAATGTGGAGGACTGCATTAATGGTAGCAAAGCCATCTGCCCAGTGTCAGTGAAGCTTGGGGCAGCACCAAAAAAGGTGAATAAGGTCACCCTGGACAGCAGCACACCTAGTACAGAGGGGAGACTTCAGGATACCCAATCAATGGAGCCTGAGAGGTGTATGATGGGCACAAAGTATAGTTGCGTGATCATTTGACCGGTGTTAAACTGATTAACAGTAAAACTGATTCCAATGCATTATCCCATAACTCCTCATCCAGTGGACCTACATCCTGCTCCCATTGTTCTTTAGCTTTGCAAGGATGTCTTTCTATGTACGGTAGGAGTAGCATGTCATAGCACCTGGAGATGAACTGGTTTGTGTCCTGCATGCACTGATTGGACGTAGTGAAGATGGGTGTGGGAGATAAAGACCAAGTTGTCATGGGACCCTGAGAACGGACAGAGTGATTGAGTTGAAAATAGGAAAACTGCAGTGTGGAAGGGAGATTAAATATATCTTGTAGTTCAGCAAAAGAGGAGAGATCCATTGCGGAAAATGTGTTGCAAATTGGTACTTCCCCATTGCTTCCACATGCTTGCGCACTGAAGATATTCCAATTATCCATAAATGGGATTATGCCAAATGGGGCTGTATTCAGTAAACTCCTCAATGCCCTGGAGGGCCCTCACCCTTAGCCAGACCTTCTGGATTAATGAATAAGTGGGGACCAAGAATGTCTAGAGTTTTTATATGGTGTCGCATTGTAGAGTGGGCAGAGGGAGATAGCCAAGTGGTGGTATTTACCCCTAGCTTAAAGACACCAATAAAATGCTGCATTTGAGTGGACAAATAGTATAGCCATGGGTTGGGCAGGGCTACACTGCCTCTATCCTTGGGGCGCTGAAGCTTCTAAAGTTTGACTCTCCAGAATAAAGTATGGAAAGTAGAGATGACCAGTCTAAAATGATATACTTCCGTGCATCTTTACAGGCTAATCCATGCTCCTTCCCATGCATGTAGGAATTGGGCATATGCTCATGTGGCATACATAGGTGTGCGTACCCATGCACATACATGTGCGCATTGCCGTGCTCACTTGCACTCGTAACAGATGATGGTGCCAAATGGGCGATTTAAACAGTGCCAATGCTCAAGATCAATGATGCTTTGTCTTCAGCCTTCTGTGTATCCTGAGACCCTGTGATCCTGTATCCTGACTCCAGTTGCTGACCCGGCTTGTCCTGACTACTCTCTGAACTCTGCCTGTACTGACCTTGTCTTGTCTTCTGACTACCGCTTCTGCCTGCTCCATTTGCTACTGTTCCATGGATTGGCTCCTGACCAGGCTTGTACCTGACCATGCTTTTGCCTGTGCCTCTGTACCTGATCTGTCCTTCCAGTGTATGACCCAGCCTGCCGGACTCTGCTATTACTCCTGCGGTCACTGGTACCTGCCTTCCATCCTGCTGTACCTGCTGATCTACAGTCTGCTACCAGGGCATAAACAAAAGGAAAAAATGCCATCATACAGGGTGTAACCACACATCAAAAGGGTTTCTCTGACTCACCCTATATTGGGATGTGGATTATAAACTGAATATTAGCATATTAGAAAAAGTTAGCAGTTGACTAGAGAAAACTGCAAAAAGGACGGTATTTGAAATCCAATGCAGAGTAATCAAAGGACATCAATGATAGATGCAAATAATTTCTTTTTTATGATCACTAGGATCCTCTGACACACAGTCAATCAAAAAAATGGGTTAAAAACAAAAAATGTCCTGCATATACACTTAGCTGAATCATGGTGATTAAGTGCATGGCTGGGAAACCAATAGATATGGATATGAAAAAATCTTCATTTAGGAGAGGTTGTAGTAGTGTATGGAAAGTCCACTTTCAATATGGTCTGAGTGATTCTATCTTCACAATTAGAGTTCCTTGCTGATTTCTAATAATGACATGACTGTTAGGAGGATACATCTTTTCACCTCATTTGTATGGTCATGAATTCTGGATATAGGAGTGACATGTAGAAAAATTCCTAGGAAGTCAACATGAGTAGTGAATGATTTGTAAAAGAAGAATCACCACAAGTATGATATCAAAATTAGATCAGATTCGAAATACATATTATAAGTATAATGTAGAGAATCTACATTTTTGAATCTAAAATGTGTATTACCTTCATTACATCTCATCATCATCATCATAAATGGCTTGCTGATATGAGAAATTGTCAATATGTTTCCAGCCTCAATCTGCCGATATCTCTTTAAAGGAGTGACATCTGTTAATGGCAATATAATGTTAAATCTAAAATGAATAACATAAGCATATTAGTCAGATGAAGAGAAATCATATATGGATATTAGGATATATAATGTGGTTTATACCACAATAAAGTCCGTAATTGGACATGTATAAAGAAAGGAGGTCTATGATCCGTTTTCACTGAAGGAGATGTCTTCTTATTCGCATAAAAAATATAAATCTTTAAACATGAATGACGTGTAAATATCAAAAACCTTGATCAAATAGTAACATGGACTCGCATGGATAAAAGTTAGCCCTTAATAGGCCCAAGAATTTCTCTTCTATGTAAGAGCAAGAAAGTTCCTTTTATAAGGTTATGAACAAAAAGTTCCATGTATTATCAAATGCAAATCATTGCTTTGTGCATATCAAAAAATTACTTGTCACTGGTGGAAGTTGTTAGAGTATGCATTGCAATACATTACTAGTAAACTCCAGGGAGTGAACGCATAGACTAGCGGTTTACGTCTTGCCCAATAAAGATCCAAGATGGAGGCATGTGGTGTACTTCCTCATGGACATTACAGCATGGTGTTACGCAGGGCGTGATGATGTCACTACTTTGACGCGTTTCATCCGCCAATCATCGCAGACTTCGTCAGAATAAATGAAGATTTTTTTCATATCCATATCTATTGGTTTCCCAGCCATGCACTTAGTCACCATGATGCAGCTAAGTGTATATGCAGGATGTTTTTTGTTTTTAACCCACTGGTTTTATTTTTTTGATTGACTGTCTGTTCACCATGTCATATGCCCACCTTTTCAGAGGATCCTAATGATCATAATAAAGAAATTATTTGAATCTATTATTGATGTTCTTTGATTACTCTGCATTGGATTTCAAACACGTCCTTTTTCTAGTTTGCTCTAGTCAACTGCTAACCTTTGCTGCCCCGGCATGCCTCACCTGCCCGCTGTTGCCAGTAAAAGTCTGCTTCTGTCTGATACCCACCAGCTGTCTTTCAGATCTTCTGCTTCAGTGAAGACCACTGAAAATTGCTCCTGCTTGCTGAGGACACCTGCTTTGCTACTAGCAAGATCTGCAAGCACTTGTGCCACTCTGCACTCCTACACCATCTGGTCACACTAACAGGGATCTCCAAGTCAGAGGTGTAAGAGAGGCCTTCTTCACCATAACAGGCTCTACTACCAGATAGATGATAGTAGTCCTACATTAGGAGGACTTTGAGTTTCAGGGGAGACACATACAACATCCACAATTCCTGCATGCATCTCTCTGACACACATCCAGAAGCACCTCAGCAATATATTGGACTGTACAACTATTTTACAATATATATGATCAGAATCACACAGCATTGGGTCGATTTGAACACTGGGGACCATTTTTTGGTGATCTGGTTTTAACTCATTATCAACTGGCCTTATGAGGGAGATATAGGGCATAGGTTTCACCTACAGGGGTAGTGTAGTTTTATTGAGAGGGTTTAGTTGGGGAGTGGGTGGGGAAGTGGGAGGGGGGAGTGTGGGGAAGGAGAGAGGGGGCAGGATATGGGGGGAATTTCACGCTGGTCATCTCACTGGAGTCTTGTTTTTTATACCCACTTTATATTTTACAATATTTATGAATAAAGCTTTTTTGTGGTAGCCTTTAGTAGGTGTCATATCTTTGGTGGGTGTTTTTGTATAGATGTATTTTTTGGGAGACCTCCCCTTGATAGTATATTGGGTTGTTGGCACCACAATAATTAAACTATATTATTGCCATTCCCAGATCCATCTGGGATTTTTGTATGCACTGATCAAGAGGCTTGATCAGGGCAGTGGAACAGAAGTCAATCAGTAGATTGACTTCTGTTCAACTGCAGTGGCCACACATGGATTGAAATTTGTCTGGTCCTTGCTAAACTGGTCAAATTTTGATCAATTTATGGCCACCTTTAGAATCAGGCACACTGGTATTCCCTAAGAGGTCTATTTAAAAATGCTTTCACACATGATTCACACAACCTTTACCCAGCATACATGTTTCCAATTGACTCCAAATGTGTGAATCCTGGGTGAAAGCTGTGTGAATCCTGGGTGAAAGCTGTATGAATCATGGGTGACCATTATAAATAGATCCCTAAATGTTCCATTACTGTTTAATTTAAGCTTGATCTATAAAGCTTTGTAAACAACAGCAAGTTTAGCAAACAAAGAATAGCCGGCAAACGTTCACTTCCCAGAAATAGGTAATTTTGAATTATTCCTATCCAATAACTCATATTTAGATGACAAAATATCTAAAAAAAATGTTGTAGTCCTACAAATAAATACATCCTAATTAATAAATAAAAGTTATAACTCTTTACTACTTTTTGCATTTCTGTCATGAACTGTGGCTGCCATCTATACTGACAAGTATTAGTGTGCCCACTTCTGAGCTCTTTATGAAGACAGAGGTAGAACTTTGTCTTGCAATGTTCCATATGTGACAAAGAAGTAAGGATGCAAAAACAAAGTGCTGTACACACAACACCAACATTTTCAGCTCTAGCTTCTCCAAGAGGTGACCTTCTCTATAACCTCTCAGCCAATATAAATTCACACATTACAGTGAGCTGAGGCATAACACTGTAAGCTAAAAATGTCACATTTTTCCAAAAAGGTATTTCAATATGTTTTCTGTTTTATTAGCAATCAGCAATTGGTTTTATTCTTTTATTCATTTTAATTTTGCAATGTGTGCACGTATACATACACACAAGGGAAGATTTACTAAAACTGGTGCACTCAGACTCTGGTGTAGCTGTGCATGGTAGCCAGTCAACTTGTACCTTCATAACTTCAGCTCGTTCATTTAAAGGAAAAGTTAACCTTTTGACCAGAAATAATGAATGCGCATTTTTTTTTTCAGGTAAAAAAAATCTGCATTTATTATTTTTGCTTGCATGAGCCTGTAAAGCATTGCACCAGTGATCAGCAGATCGTTGGTGCTATGCAGGTCTCCTGCAGACCTGTCAGTATATCTGCTTGCCCTTTTGGGATGTATGGTCAAGCAGATATACTGACAGGAAGATTTAATGAATTACCACGGAGCTCCACAGCACCATGGTAGTTCATCGAGAACTACAAGCCGACTGTGCGCTGTTTCTAGAAAGTGACAGCTGCTACTGGGAACTTCTCCCCATACTTCTGTCACAAGCGGGGGGGGCAGTGGGCAGAAACTGCAGCATTGGGAACATGTTATATGTTCTCAAAGGTGAACTTATCCTTTAAGCGTTTACAATAAAACCTGAGAGCTGTCTGGTTTCTATGTGCACAGCTGCACCAGATTGCAATATGCATTTTCCAAATTTTCCACTTCACTCCAATCCATCTTCCATCTGACTCCCCTCTCTCCTCAGGCTCTGTCATAGTTCTGTCATATTTGAGGGATGTCCAAACTCCTGCCAGGGGATAGCCAATGTCTCTCAAACATGCAGATCTAGGCCTCCTCCAACCCCCCCTCCACCCCTGTTCCAGAAAGTTCTCAGGTTTCAGAAAATGTGGGAGGGCTCAACCTCTATCTAAAATTAAAAAACAACTATCTAGCGGTCATTACACATACTAGTTTAGTTTCCAGATATTAGAACAGATTTTGCTTATGGTAATAATACGTTTTAACACGCTGATCATAACTAAATTGCATTCTATTCAGTTGTCTTCAGATGCTGGTAACCTTGGGTCTGGTGCACAGTGGCTATTATTTATGTACTGTATCCTACATCAGCCCAGCCGCAGGACACAGTGCGAGTGTATAAGCTCTGCTTGGCATCATGCCTCATAGTATACAGTTTTTTAACATCTATCTAAAACCTAAACCCAAAACAATTAATAGGAAACATAGAAAGTATATATATGGCATTCAAGTCAAAGCGGGACTTTTAATTTTACAAGTATAAAAAGGGATGTTAGCGTGATGGTACTACACACAGTAGTAAGTGGCAAGTGTGTACGATTACTGATAGGCAGCGCACATGTCACGGGCCAGTCCAGAGACCGTTAATCTAGCTGGCAGACAACAGTGTTAGTTTGTGCATGGAACAGTGTGTGGTGATGAAGTTCCTTGTGAACGAAGGCGTAAACCCCATGGATATCTAGAGAAGACTTCAAACACAGTACAGTGATGAGACACTTAACCGCTGTAAGACATTTGAATGGTGTAGACGTTTCAAAGATGGCCGTTCGTCCATCAGTGACTATCGCGGGTGTGGTGGTTCCCATCCTACAGCAGTCTTTCAGTGTGTGGAATACCTGATCCTTGATAATAATCGCATAACCTGTCATGAAATAATCTTTTAGTGGGAACGGTGAACACAATGATGAGCTAGTGAAGCAGGCTTTCCTAGGATAGTTCAAGCGTACTGACAAATCTTTCTATGCCGAAGCTTTCTAAACATTAGTTGCTGGGATAAGTGTATAAATGTAGCAGAGGAGTATGGCAAAAAATAAATGCAGCTTCCACTCCTTGAAATGTATTCTATTATTAAATAAACTCAAAGTCCTGGTTTGACTTGAACACACCTCGTATATCTCTTTTTTTTTTATTTCTTTTTAGGCAAGATCTATGTTTGTCTAAAGCATGTTTGAATCCACTTACTGTTGATTGACTCACTACCTCTGCTGGAGATCTATTCCAAGCATTGACTACTCTTTCAGGAAAATAATACTTTCTAAAAGTCCTGCTAGTTTGAGGGCATGTCTCTGTGTTCTTGATCTCAGCTTCCAATTGTAAACACTGCCCTCCTGAACCTTGTTCAAGCCACTATTATATATATTACAGCTTACCAGTCTCATACCTCCCAGCATTATAAATTGACAATAAGGGACAATCTGGAAGTCAAAGTGGGTGTGGCTAAATTGTGTTGGATTTTGGGCACAGTCTAAAGAAATATAGTTAAATACAATCTAAGCCTACATGAAGTACACGCTGCATACATAAGCTGCAGCCTTTGTACCTACAAAATACTCCTTAAAGGCTAACTCCACCATTAGCAATATGTTATACCCCTGTTTAGGGTGTAATATGTAACATGTTTCTAAGCAACTCTCCCACCTCCAAAGTTCCCCTCCCCCCATCTCCGTCCAGGGAATCTTCTTCCCCGCAGAAGCTATCAAATTCAAAACTGGCATTCACTGATGGTGAGTACAATGCTTTGCAGGCTCCTCTGAAAAAATTAAAACATTTACATTTTTTCTGCAAAAATATGTGCAAGTAGCATTTTTTTTTAATTATCTGCCATCAGTGGTCAGGAGGAAGAAAAATACCCAGTATAGGTGGCTAGAGGGAAGAAACAAAGGCCAGTGTCTTAGTCAGTAGGAGGAAAACAATGCTCTGCATCAGTGGTCAGCAGGAGAAAAGAAACCTTCCATTGTGGGGTGATTGTCCTCTGCAGAAGTGGGGGAGGGGGCCGCTGGTACTCTGTGGAGAGGGAGGGGGTTCTGGTGCTCTGTGAAGGAGAAGAGGGTGTTGGCACTCTACAGAGGAGGAAGGAACTGATGCTCTGTGGAGGGAGATGGGGGCACTGATGCTCTGAATGATGAGAAACGTTGTTGCTCTGTGGCATTAGAGGGGGACTGTGATGGTCCGAGAAGGGAGAGGGGGGCACTGGTGCTCTGTGGAGGGAGATGGGGCACTGATGCTCTGCATGAAGGGGCAGTGGTGCTCTGTGAAGGGAGAGGGGCAATGGCACTCTGTGGAGAGAGACAGGGTACTGATGTTCTGCATGAGGGCGATAGGGGGCACTGATACTCTGAAAGAGAGAGGGGGCACTGGTGCTCCGTGGAAGCAAAGGGGGCACCAAGGAGGGGAGGGGAGGCACTGGTGCTCTGTGGAAGCAAAGGGGGCACCAGGGAGGGGAGGGGAGGCACTGGTGCTCTGTGGAGGGAGAAGAGGGTGTTGGCACTCTGCAGAGGGAGAGGAAGGAACTGATACTCTTTGGAGGGAGATGGGGGCACTGATGCTCTGAATGAGAGAGTGGGGGGCTCTGCAGAAGTAGAGGGGGGCACCAGTGCTCTGTGGATGGGGGGCATGGGCACTCTGTGGAGGGAGGAGAGGCACTGTTGCTCTGTGGAGGGAGATAGGGGGCACTGATACTCTGAAAGAGAGAGGGGGGCACTGGTGCTCTGTGGAAGCAAAGGGGGGCACCAAGGAGGGGAGGGGAGGCACTGGTGCTCTGTGGAGGGAGAAGAGGGTGTTGGCACTCTGCAGAGGGAGAGGAAGGAACTGATACTCTGTGGAGGGAGATGGGGGCACTGATGCTCTGAATGATAGAGTGGGGGGCTCTGCAGAAGTAGAGGGGGGCATGAGTGCTCTGTGGATGTGGGCACGGGCACTCTGTGGAAGGAGGAGAGGCTCTGGTGCTCTGTGGAGGGAGAGGCGAGTGCTGGCCCTCTGGAGAGGGTGGGCTAGTGCCCTGTAGAGGGAAGGGGGGGGGGCTGAAGGCTGAAAGAGGCAAGTGTGGCTGATTTTAGGCATGCTTGGTCTTCTTTAAGGTAAGCTCCATGTAATAGAATGGAGACTTTATAAATGACTCTACTAGCAGAGCAGGGGATTTTATGAGAAGAGCAGCCTGTTTATGTGAGAAGGGCACAGCTGCAGCGGTCACTTCTCCCATGGCTTCCCAACACCAGTGATAGCAATGGTTAGGAGAGGGGCTGAAGTTGAAGTTTGCTCAGTGCCAGTTTCTGCACAAAGGCAGCACAGCACACCACAGCACAAAGAAATCTTCCACACACACAGAGCACAGGAAAGAGGGGGGAGAGAAGTGACATGGCTACAGCACACAGCTCAGCACTACAACTACTGTGTGCAGATTGGGGCTTACCTATCTTTTCTTTTATTTTCAACTGGTGATCCTGCCAGTAAAGCACTTCCTAACATAGGGAAGCAATGCTCACTCACCATACTGTGACTACAGAGAAGCAGCACTGACACAAAAAGACAGGACTACAGAACACCTCCACCTGCCATAACATAAGGGAAATGTTTTGTAGTCAGCAGTGATAGCTTTGAACTGTGCTCATGCAATACCATTAGCAGAGGTAACAAGCACAGGAAGCCTTTCGCTCACAGCCCAAAAGGGAGCAAATAAGGGAAATTAATTGTTAGATTTTATAAACACTGCTGTTTTTGTCTATGAATACTTGTTTGTAAAAAATGGCCTGTTTTGGAGATGGATAACACACTCTTTTGTTAGTGCCTGCTGTTATGTAATAAACTACCCAACAGGATAAGTTTGCCAAATAACATATGGGAGATGTGTGTACTGCAATATTATGTTTCCCTTTTACTTATTTTGAATTATTAACATTTTCCTATGATTTTTCTAGGTTGGTCAAAATCTTTACCTAATAAAATGATATATTTGCTGCAATTATGATGTTACACTGGAAAGTTGAACTTTCATCTGGGGAATTAGAACTTCAGTTTTGTATTCTTTTAACGGTAGTTGCTGACTTTTAAAAACATTAGGTTCTTTCTAGTGCCTAGAGTCCAGCGCTGTCTTCCCGCTGACAGTTCTTACAGCTGTGGGTTCCCTGTGCTGACAAAACCACAGCCAACTTCCCATTGTGTCTGTGTCCATGTCATGTTGAGCCCTGTGAATGGTCCTGCAGCCTCCCAAAATATGAGATGAGTCCCAAGAGACTGCTATAGGAGAGGGAGGGAATGGGGCAAGGGACTTCATCCACGCCTAAGTAAGGATTGAGGAGGCACAAACAAGTACCAATTAAAAATGTGCACTCGCCACCACCCACAAAACACCTGTTACTCAGTTACAGGCTGGGAGGAGGAAGCCAACCAGCAAGACTTTTTGAATGAGGGTCCACTTTAAAGGAACAGTCGATTTTTAGATCGACTTCTGTGGAACAGGAAGGCTGGAAAACAGCTGCAGGTGCTGATTAGTGTATTTTGCTGGTGGAGGAATCCTTCTGTCAGAATGCAATGTTTCAGTGACTCAGCAGAGAGGATTCATCTGTCCTCCTTGTTTGGATGGAGGTAAAGAATGTTCGAATCAATTTGTGTATTTTTTTCTTCTTAACCAGCCAAAGAAAAAAGAGTTATCTATGGCCAACCTAACATCTAGAGGAGACTGCTAAGAGGACAAGTAGTCCATGTATAGTGTGGATGAAATGGAAATAAAATTGGTGACTTCTTTATAGCATAGGTGGCGAGTGGAATAATGTGTGGCAATTCTGGTGGGTAGAGGAAGAAAATAGAAAGAAATACTGCAATCTATAAAATAAATAAATGCATTAATTCCCCGTCAAAGTGTAGTTTTCATGCAGTACAGATGTCAGTAGTGCCGCAGTACCCGAGTCTGGTAATTTCATTCTCTTTAGTATATGGAGACAGTGAGTAAATAACTGCTTGCCTTTTAATTGAGTATAGATTAAACACTAGAGAAATTAAGGTTCTTTATTGATGTGAGACATTCCCAGCGATTTAGCTGCTGTTAATATAGTCTTTATTTTTTAACTTTCAAGAGGTTATGAAATATGATTAAATTCCCAGTTCATGCAGAACAGGTGCTAGTATGAAAAATGGGACTGAAGAAGCTGTATAAATGAAAAGGTCAGGAATGACATTTGTCTATTCCACCTGTCAAATCAGAAAAATGTTACCAAAGCTAGCCCCTGCTAAGAAAGCAAATTGTTTGTGTATTTGAAAAATCAACCCAATACTTTGCAATAAAACAACTGCTCAAATTACAAATTAATCTCTGTAAATGTTCTGGCAACAAAAATCCTTGAAAGCATTGTAGATTATATTTTTAAGAATTTGGTGAATTCATAATAGAGTAAATTGCATATTTCTATTTTGATTTCTTTCCTTTTTATTTTTCCTTTTTCAGTTTTGGATGCAGGCATGCTGTACCCAAATATGCCACTAGAGACTGCATTTTAGGTACTACTCCCCACCCAACAGCACTCTATACCTTTACTCCTCCAACATAACTGTTCATAATAATTGCAATAAAAAAATAAATTAATACATTAATTCACAAACATTCACAGTAAATATACCAATAATTGTTAAGTCACTGTTAGACCCTGGCACCTGGTTCCAGATTTCCAGACAAGTGCCCCAAGTGTTGGAGCTTCAGCTGCTACACAACTGAATCCATTATAGAGCTTCATACTGCATGACAATTTGCATGTTGTACAGTACAATTTTTAAAGACTCCTACACATGGCAATCTGAATGCCCTCCAACAAAAGATCAGAAAAGTCTATAAACCTTGTTTAAAAATCTATAACTGGATTATTATTAGTCTAATAACCTTAGTTGCTGCACCCCTTTTTTATTGCTGTATGTAACTACATTAGTATTCAGTAGAGATATATTCCTCAGCCAGTAGATGGCAGTGTTTATAGGTTTGTAGCTGCATCTATGATATATATACTCTATGTCTTTTTTTCTGAATAAAAGGTTTCCTGTTTCCTTGATGCAGTGAAGCAGCATAAAAGCACATGTGGACTGTGTCTTTTCTGTAGGTCTATATACAGAATTGCTAACGGGTTATGGGCCCAGAAGCATAGAAATCCCAGTCATAGCCTGCTACAGAAAATAAGTGAGAGATACAGCAACAGAATAAAAGAAAATGGCCAGTAATACAGCTGCAACAATGCTTTCATTTTCAAATCTGAAAAACCAGAACTACCAGTCTTTAAACTCAAGATGAAAATGCTGCTAATAGGAGAAGAAACATGATGATACATGGAAATATATAGATACAGTGAGCTCAGAACACCCTTTGGAAGAGTGGATAAAGATCAGAAAGCTCAAACACAATCTCTCTTCGCATAGAAGATGATAGAATCATACATATATGTAAGTGCTAAACTGCTGAAAAAATGTGGGAAGGATTACAAAAGGTGCATGAGAGCTAATCTCAGCTAAAACAATATTTCATTAGAAAAACCAAAGCAAGCTGATGAAAGGCCAGGGTATGCAGGGTTTCTGAGATGTATAGGAGAAAAAATAAAATATTTTCATGTCGCAGCACTATTATGTAGTGGTTTACCAGAAAGTTTGTCACTGTACTTGATGAACGTCCAGATGATGAACTGACATTGGAGTATGTTAAGGGCAAGCTTATGGATGAATATAAGCATGAAACAAAAAGCATTAATGGTGATGGTGCTTCTGTCACAGAGTGTGCTTCAAAGATGAAAAATAGGAATAAAAACAGCAACTTGAACAAGCAACATGAAACAAGTGAATGTTTTTTGTGTAAGAAAAAAGGCAATTTGAAAGCAGACTGCAGAATCTGGAAAGCTAGAATGCAAAAACAAACTACACTACAAAAGGAATAAAACTACCTGTGAAAAATGTCTTATATGTCTCTGCTCTTGAAATAAATCTTTTGTCAGTGAAGAAGTGAAAAACAAGAAAATGTAGTGGCCTTCCAAAGTGACATTTGTGCTATCACAAAAGGGGATATCTTACTTGCAAAGGCTAAAATTACAGATGAACTGTATCAGCTGAACTGCAATAAGGTGGTTAATACTGCCAAGAAGGAAAAACCTTCACACTGCATTCACACATGACACAGATGACTTGGGCACAGAAGTCCTGACATTATAAAGAAATTAACTAAGAATGACTATGCAAGTAGAATAAAATTAGTCCATGTGATCAGAAAATGAAATGCTCCAGCTGTATAAAAGGAAAAATGACAAGAAAAGCCTTTCCAAAGCAGAGTAACTGCAGAGCTAAAAACTTCTGGACTTAATTCATTCAGATCTTCGTGGTCCAATGGAAAAATTGACTCCAGGAAAGAAGAGGTATTTTCTCACTTTTATAGATAACTCTAGGTATACTAACATGAACTAACACATACTGTATGCTTCAAACTGAGGGAAGTTCATTGTCACATGAAGATAAGCAACAAAGTGACACACGAAAAAAAAAATTAACTCAGATCATCCAAATGTTATAAAAGAAGAAACCATGCCACAAGAGGCTTCAATCACCAGAAGCAATAAAGGCATTCCAGCTAAACATCTGTGGTATGTTGCTTGCATAGCACTAAGACCTGGTTCACACCTATGCATTTTTTTAATTCTTTTTGAAGAAACTCATTTGGCCAGTGATGCCCTGTGGTTTCTGGGTGTCATGGAAGCTTCACAGAGGGTTTTTTAAATAATGAATTTGTAAGCTGTGTCAATCTGTTTTATTTACTTTACATCTTTTGAGAATGAATAGGGGTATGCTTTAACTCATACTCATTCACATGGGGAGGGGGGACAGATATCCTTGGTCCTGCTTATTTTAAAATTGGCTTCTGGATTCTGAAATGAAATGAAGGTTGTGGAATTTATTTGCCGCGAATTTAACTTATTAAAAGGGTTTCTAGGCTTCAGAGAGCCTTTATATTAGTGCAGAACACTGTACCTTTAATTTAAATGCCCTTGGAGTCTGCTGGGGAAGAGAAATAATACTGTCAGTCAGTATGAAATGCAGATGAGTGCCGTCGATCTTAGAATCACCGCACACTTCACTCATTTGGGCAGTCGCGGGGCACGACGAAGAAGAAGAAGAAGAAGAATGAAAAGAAGAATGAAAAGAAGAAGAAGAAGAATGAAAAGAAGAAGAAGAAGAATGAAAAGAAGAATGAAAAGAAGAAGAAGAAGAAGAATGAAAAGAAGAAGAATGAAAAGAAGAAGAAGAAGAATGAAAAGAAGAATGAGAAGAAGAATGAAAAGAAGAATGAGAAGAATGAAAAGAAGAATGAAAAGAAGAAGAAGAAGAATGAAAAGAAGAATGAGAAGAAGAATGAAAAGAAGAATGAGAAGAATGAAAAGAAGAATGAAAAGAAGAAGAAGAAGAATGAAAAGAAGAAGAAGAAGAATGAAAAGAAGAATGAAAAGAAGAAGAAGAAGAATGAAAAGAAGAATGAAAAGAAGAAGAAGAAGAATGAAAAGAAGAATGAAAAGAAGAATGAAAAGAAGAAGAAGAAGAATGAAAAGAAGAAGAAGAAGAATGAAAAGAAGAATGAAAAGAAGAAGAAGAATGAAAAGAAGAAGAAGAAGAATGAAAAGAAGAATGAGAAGAAGAATGAAAAGAAGAATGAGAAGAATGAAAAGAAGAATGAAAAGAAGAAGAATGAAAAGAAGAAGAAGAATGAAAAGAAGAATGAAAAGAAGAAGAAGAAGAAGAATGAAAAGAAGAATGAAAAGAAGAAGAATGAAAAGAGGAAGAAGAAGAATGAAAAGAAGAATGAAAAGAAGAAGAAGAAGAATGAAAAGAAGAATGAAAAGAAGAAGAAGAAGAATGAAAAGAAGAAGAAGAATGAAAAGAAGAATGAAAAGAAGAAGAAGAAGAATGAAAAGAAGAAGAAGAAGAATGAAAAGAAGAATGAAAGGAAGAAGAAGAAGAATGAAAAGAAGAAGAAGAAGAAGAATGAAAAGAAGAATGAAAATAAGAAGAAGAAGAATGAAAATAAGAAGAAGAATGAAAAGAAGAAGAAGAAGAATGAAAAGAAGAATGAAAAGAAGAAGAAGAAGAATGAAAAGAAGAAGAAGAAGAATGAAAAGAAGAATGAAAAGAAGAAGAATGAAAAGAAGAAGAAGAAGAATGAAAAGAAGAAGAAGAATGAAAAGAAGAAGAAGAAGAATGAAAAGAAGAAGAATGAAAAGAAGAATGAGAAGAAGAATGAAAAGAAGAATGAAAAGAAGAATGAGAAGAATGAAAAGAAGAATGAAAAGAAGAAGAAGAAGAATGAAAAGAAAAATGAGAAGAAGAATGAAAAGAAGAATGAAAAGAAGAATGAGAAGAATGAAAAGAAGAATGAAAAGAAGAAGAAGAAGAATGAAAAGAAGAATGAAAAGAAGAAGAAGAAGAATGAAAAGAAGAAGAAGAAGAATGAAAAGAAGAATGAAAAGAAGAAGAAGAAGAATGAAAAGAAGAAGAAGAAGAATGAAAAGAAGAATGAAAAGAAGAAGAAGAAGAATGAAAAGAAGAAGAAGAATGAAAAGAAGAAGAAGAAGAATGAAAAGAAGAAGAAGAAGAATGAAAAGAAGAATGAAAAGAAGAAGAAGAAGAATGAAAAGAAGAAGAAGAATGAAAAGAAGAAGAAGAAGAATGAAAAGAAGAATGAAAAGAAGAAGAAGAAGAATGAAAAGAAGAAGAAGAAGAATGAAAAGAAGAATGAAAAGAAGAAGAAGAAGAATGAAAAGAAGAAGAAGAAGAATGAAAAGAAGAATGAAAAGAAGAAGAATGAAAAGAAGAAGAAGAAGAATGAAAAGAAGAAGAAGAATGAAAAGAAGAAGAAGAAGAATGAAAAGAAGAATGAAAAGAAGAATGAGAAGAAGAATGAAAAGAAGAATGAAAAGAAGAATGAGAAGAATGAAAAGAAGAATGAAAAGAAGAAGAAGAAGAATGAAAAGAAGAATGAGAAGAAGAATGAAAAGAAGAATGAAAAGAAGAATGAGAAGAATGAAAAGAAGAATGAAAAGAAGAAGAAGAAGAATGAAAAGAAGAAGAAGAAGAATGAAAAGAAGAATGAAAAGAAGAAGAAGAAGAATGAAAAGAAGAAGAAGAAGAATGAAAAGAAGAATGAAAAGAAGAATGAAAAGAAGAAGAAGAAGAATGAAAAGAAGAATGAAAAGAAGAAGAAGAAGAATGAAAAGAAGAAGAAGAAGAATGAAAAGAAGAATGAAAAGAAGAAGAAGAAGAATGAAAAGAAGAAGAAGAAGAATGAAAAGAAGAAGAAGAATGAAAAGAAGAATGAAAAGAAGAAGAAGAAGAATGAAAAGAAGAAGAAGAAGAATGAAAAGAAGAAGAATGAAAAGAAGAAGAAGAATGAAAAGAAGAAGAATTAAAGTACAGCAAAAAGTGTATCTGCAGAGAGCTCCGCTATTTCTGACAGTTCTCTGACAGTTCCTTCACATTTACAGCGGTTGAAACATTGTATCTATTTATTTCCGAATAAAAACATCTGTATCCTAAATGGAAACAAATAGATACAATGTTTCAACCGCTGTAAATGAACTGTCAGAACTGTCAGAAATAGCGGAGCTCTCTGCAGTGACACTTTTGCCGGCTGATCGGGAAAAATTCGATTCGTGCACCCGAAGTTTGCTAAAATTCGGATTCGATGCGAATAGAATTTTTCCTGATATTCGAAACGAATTCCACTTCGCCAGGTTCGATTCGCTCATCTCTAGTTGTGGGGAAGAGACTCTTACCCATCTACATGATTACAAGGTGCTTTATCACTTGGCAACGCACCCTCCTAATGTTAAAGGCATGTAGCCTGGTATGGACCAGGAGCCCCTCCCCTCCCCTTGCTTGTTCCTCCTGTTTCAGACCTGCCAGGCTGCATCATGAACTAAGGGCCTGGTATGGATTTTCGGGAGACCCCACTCTTTTTTTCTTGTTTTATATGTGGGGTTCCCCCTGATAACTCACACTAGTCCCTCATCTAGGAGGTTGGGGGGGGGGGTTCTGTTAAAAACACGCCTGAATCCTCTCACCGTTTTGTTTTTTTTTTAATTTTTGGGGTTTTTTTTTCCTTTGCTGTTTGTTTATAAACAGAAGAAAGTGGCCGGAAACTGTAATATAGCAGCAATTTACTCACTTGCGTTCCAAAAAATTGTGACAAAAAATTTCAACTTAAAAAAATATGACATAATGCGAGTAATATTCTTACTAAATACCTTGGACTGTCTACTTTCCAAAAAGAGGTCATTTGAGAGGTATTTATACTGTCTTGGCATTTTAGGGCCTCAAGAAATGAAAGGTCATCAGTACATCAGGATTGATCAATTTTCAAATATACAGTATGTACCATAGTTTGTAGATGCTATAAATTTTACTCAGACTAAATAATAAACACTGATTTGGGTTATTTTTTACCAAAACAATTGTAGCAGAGTACTTTTTTGGCCTAATTTTATGAAGAAAGATTATTTGTTTGCAAAATTTTATAACAGAAATGAAAAGAACATTTTTTTTTTAATTTCAATTCTTTTTTAGTTTTATGTAGCAAAAAATAAAAACCGGTGGTTGTTACAGTAAATACTACCAAAATAAAGTTCTATTTGTGTAAATAATATTATATACATTTTATTTGGGTACAGAGTTGCATGACTGAGCAATTGCCAGTTAAAGTAGCACAGTGCAGAATAGCAAACAATGTCCTGGTCATGAAGGGGGAGGAAAAGTGGATAAATAGCATTTTTTTTCTTTGTAAAGGTCACTTTTGCTGTAGTAGGTTGTGTACATTGTACGTGTGTCACTTTACAGGAAGGTTCAGGACTTTTCCCAAGCATGTTATTTAATGGAAGTTTCATTTATAATGTTTCAATTTAGGAATTATTAAAGTGCTGCTACCTGCCAAACTGTATTTTTTTCCTATTAGTGCATATCCCCCAGGGCAGTGCTCAGCTTCCCAAACTCTTTGCTTGACAATCCCTTGCCTATTAGCCTAGCAAATGGCCATTACTGATTTTTAAGATTTGGCCCACATTGATTTCAGTGGGGTTTAGATTTGGCCTCCAAACTTTGGCACAGTTCACTGAACATACTCCAAACTGAACCCAGGTATAATCAGCTCATTACTACCAGGGATTAGTCATTACAGGAATGGAAAACAGATTATAGCCTATAGTTTTGCACTTATACCAAAGTGCTGGCATATTTAAGTGCATATATTTTACATACATATGTAAAGCAAGAGCATTTTTCTATTTAAAAAAAAAACACACACACAAAAAAACTAAGTTTTCCCCATCTGACTTTACTAATGTACCCCTATTTACAAGGACACCTCATATTCAATAAAGTAGTTTTAGGCATACACCATATGCCCTGATCCTCCTATGCTGCTGCATTATTCAGATATTATTGGTAAACATTTTTTAGCTGAGTCATGTTCTGTACTCCAGGATTGCTGTAGCTGCTCCAGTTTAAAATTGTGCTTTTAAACAGTGTTTGCAACCATCATTGACAAATATGACATCATAACATTGCTAATACCATTGTTATTTCATTATACAGTATTTATACTCGTTCTTTAATGTGCAGACCAAAGGGGTGGACATGCATATAGATTAAAGGTGCTAGGTGGTTACATTATTGGTCAGTCAATAGACCCATAGTAGAAATGTAAATATTGCTTTGGTCTGTAAGAGGTATGTATACTCACCGGCCACTTTATTAGGTACACTTTGCTAGTACTGGGTTGGACCCCCTTTTGCTTTCAGAACTGCCTTAATTCTGCATGGCATAGATTCAAAATTATGGAAAAATTCCTCAGAGATTTTTATCTATATTGACATGAGTTACTGTTGCCTTTCTATTATCTTGAACCAGTCTGCCCATTTTTCCTTGACCTCAACAAGGCATTTTCGTCCATACAACTGCCCCTCACTAGATATTTTCTCTTCTTTGGACCATTCTCTGTAAAGCCTAGAGATGGTTGTATGTGAAAATCCTGGTAGATCAGCAGTTTTTGAAATATTTAGACCAGCCCATCTGGCATCAACAACCATGCCACATTCAAAGACACTTAAATCCCCTTTCTTCCTCATTCTGATGCTCGGTTTGAACTTCAGCAAATTTTCTTTACCACGTCAGGATGCCTCAAAGCATTGTGTTGCTGCCATGTGATTGGCTGATTAGCAATTTGTGTTACCAAGCAATTGAACAGGTATGCCTAATAAAGTGACCAGATAGAGATTACAGAACTATTCAATTTAACCAAAGAATTTAGTGATGAGATAATTAACTTGATTGAAAAAGAGCCCATTGTTTTCGTTTAGGATGTAAATGTTTGAAAACATATCTTTATTAAGTTGATTTTGAAATTCTGCCAGATCACAACCATTGAAGGTGATATATTCTTCTTTTTCCAGTTTCAGGTGAACTGCTATCTACAAATGTAGCAAATACACTTTTAAGGGTCTCAGTTGACAGACATTTGTTTGCATTAGACAGGTTTTGCATTCCCATACAAATCTATGGGAATACAAAAAATGCCTGATTGTCTTTTTTGTTCAACTCCAAATCATACCATGTCAAAGAGATATGTTACGGATATGGAAATATATACAACTTGTAACACAAAACCAATGAGCACTTGTCTAGCAGAATGTAAAGAATGAGCCGAATTTTGCATGGAGACCACATCCTTTTACTGCATAAATTGCACTTACATTTATGCATTTAGTGCACACAAGTGAACACCCCCCTGTTCAGCTTGTGGTATAAACATTCAAACCTACTGAAAGTTCAAACGCAAACTTCAAACAGGGACAATTTATTGAGTGGTATCTTACCACATCTGAGTATGTAGTAAAATACCGCTCAGTTACTAAAATACCGCATGAGTTTTATCATTAAGTCATGTGGTATTTTAGTAGTGAAACATTCTTTCATGTTTCAGCTGTCAGCGAGATTCCCCGCTGACAGCTGAAAGTAAAAAGAATTGCCGGAATTTAAATTAAAATATATTTTTTTTTAATTGCGTGGGTCCCCCCCCATCTATACCAAGCCATTTGGGTCTGGTATGGATTTTGAGGGGAACCCCCACACCAAAATTTTTCTTGTAAATGGCGTGGGAGTCCCCTCCAAAATTCATACCCGACCCTGATCCAAGCATGCAGCCTGGCAGGGCAGGAAAGGATATTGGCTTTGGCCAATCACAATGCACTGTCAGGGCGCAGTGCACTGTGGGGAGTGGCGGGCGAATAGCTGAACACACGAACGGCTCATGTTCGAGTCGAACTTACGTTCAACTCGAATATGCAGCCCATTACTAGTGCACACAAGCCTTTTAGTTAGCCTATCAGACATATCATGATATTGTACTTACAATGGTATTAGAAAAGATCTGATGACAAGAAGGTAGAACATGTTGTCTTTGTGTTGAGCCTTCTTTTGGACTTGTAAATTCAGGACCAAGTTGTTAGGCATTTGTCTCACTCTTCTAAGGCTACTGATAATTTCTAAAAGATTGCTAAGGACTGAAAGTTTTGTGACCCACAATATGAGATGTAGAACCCCACACTAGTCTCCTCCACCAATCAAATATAATACTGCTAACAAACGACCCCTTCTTATGAGCTGGAACCACATAATATGCAAAAGAGTGCTATTTGTTTTGGATGATCTAGAATGAAACACAATTATTCAGAATTCATTGTTTGTAAAAAAAAAAAGTGTTTTGTGGAAAAATAGAAGCAGTGGCAGTAGAAGCTTGACAATTGGCTAGAAGGAGCAATAATCCTCATGAAGAATGGAGGAGGTGGACTTTCATTCACCCACCCATCCTTCATTCAACAATTGCTTTTTATTCATGGAAGCTATAGTACAGCTTCTATGAATGAAAAAGGGGGCATACTGATGAGTACCTATCACATGTCCATTGCTGGTATTAATCCCCCACAGTACCAGAAGATTATGGGTGTTGGGTGTAGGAGGGGCAGAAGACTTCAGATTTCCACTATGATAGCTGACACTAGCACAAGACCCTTCACATTAAATGTGAGCATCTTTTACCTAAATTTAGGCTTTAAAGTGATTGTAAATGTTTGTTTGTTTTTAACCACTTCCATATAGGGCACTTTTACCCTTCTTCCTGCCCAGGCCAATTTTCATCTTTCAGTGCTCTCACACATTGAATGACAATTACTCAGTCATGCTACACTGTACCCACATAAAATTGTTATCATTTTTTTTCACATAAATAAAGATTACTTTTGGTGGTATGTATTCACCACTGGGTTTTGTATTTTTTGACATAAACGACAAAATACTGAAAATGTTGAAAAAATCAATTTTTCTTATTTTATATTTGCAAATAAGTAATTTGTCTTTGCTACATTTCTTTGGTAAAAATAACCCACATCAGAGTATATTATTTAGTCTGTGTGAAAGTTATAGAGTCTACAAGCTATGGTACTAATCATTGAAAATTGATCACACCTGATGTACTGAGAGTCTATCTAATTTCGTGAAGCCCTAACATGTTAGGAAAGTACAAATAGCCCCCAAATTACCCCTTTTGGAAAGTAGACACTCCAAGATATTTAGTAAGAGGCATGGTGAGTTTTTTGAAGTTATAATTTTTACCACAATTCTTTGGAAATTAAGAAATTATTTTTCACAAAAAATTGTCATATTAACAAGTTATTTCTCACACATAGCATAGGCATACTTGCCATTTCACCCCAAAACACATTCTGCTACTCCTCCTGACTATGGCGATACCACATGTGTGAGACTTTTCCACAGCCTGGCCACATACAGAGACCCAACATCCAAGTAAGACCTTCAGGCATTCTAGGAGCATAAAAGGAGCATATATTACACATCTAATTTCCTGAATACCTATCACAGTTTTGAAGGCCCTGGAGCACCAGGACAGTGTAAATACCCACAAAATTACCCCATTTTGGAAATCAAACATCCCAAGGTATATTCTATCAGGCATAATGAGTCTTTTGAACATCTTATTTTTGCCAAAACTTTTTAGAAAATGTGGAAAGAAATTGAAAAAAATTTTTTTCACACAAAGTTGTCAATTTATAAGATATTTCTAACACACAGTATGTATATACCAAGAATTATGCCCCAAAATATATTCTGCTACTCCTTCTGAGTAAGGCAATACCGCATGTATGATACTTTTCGACAGCTTGGCAACATAGAGGGGCCCAACATCCAAGTAGCATCTTCAGAAGTTCTAGGGCATAAAAGGGGCATAAATTACACATATAATTTCCTGCCTACCTTTTACAGTTGTGTAGGCCCTGGAGCTCCAGAACAATCAAAACACTCACAAAATTACCACATTTTGGAGCGCAAACACTCTAACGTATATTCTATGAGGCATGATGAGTCTTTTGAATATGTAATTGTTTTCCACAAGTTTTTGGAACATGTGGAAAGAAAATCAAAAATTATTTTTTACACAGAGTTGTTACTTTATAAGTGTAGTGCCCTCTAGATAGCCCAGGGGAGCTAGAGTTTAATTTTTAGTTAGGAGGGCTGAGTGAAGGCCTGGGTGTGACAGTTAGCAGGGTTAAATTGAGGTCAGGGCTGAGAGGCTCTGCAGGTCAGTTTCCTAATACCTCCCCCTGCTCTAGAGATCTTGGTGAAAATACTATAAGCAGTGAGTGGGGGTGAGGAGAAGCTGACCTGCACACTTAGAGGACTTTGGCCAATTAAAACAGGAGGCTTGGCAGGGCTTGGAGCCAGGGCAGACTTTAAATGTGAGAGAGCCTGCTCAGCAGAAGGAGAGTTCAGGTGGAAGATGAAGTGAGAGGTTGGAGAGCAGGAGCCTGGGAGAAGGTCCAGATGGGAAGAGGCTCAACTACAGATAGAAGAGCTGGAGAGGAGGAAAACTCAGGACCTCATTGGCCCTCAGAGGACAATCTGTGTAGCAGGGAAGGAGCGGTCCAGCAGAAAGCCTGAGAGTAGCCACCGACCCATCAACTCACAGACAGAGGACTGAGTGAGTCAACCTAGAGCTCTTTATGTTACAGGTTAATTCTTTTTGACATTTTTTACTATAGCAATGGGATCTTTTTAAAGAACATCTGTCAGAAAAAAACTGCAGGAGACATGAAGTGCAGACACCTTAACCATTGGCTGCCCGATGGCAATGTACTGAGGATGGGCGGCAGCTGCAGGCAAAAGGACGTAAGGGACACAGCAAAATGAAGATTCCGGTGAACGGGGACCATTGATCGTGATAGCTATGCGATTACATGATCACAATGTTAACAAAACTGTTATGAATCTATCTGATTCATAACAGCTCTGCTTCTTTTCCTGGTAAGCTGTGATTGGCTCACAGCTCTCACATGATACATGGGGCCAATCACAGCACCCTGTACCATGTGACTAACTCTAGCCAATCACTATTATATAGAACTGTCATGAATATAACTTATTCATGACAGTTCAAAACAGGCTTTTCATTGCAGAGCAATGATCTTCATTGCTCATGCAATGCAAAGTGTAAAAAAAAAAATCCCTCATCACCCCCCCAAAGTAGTACAATGTTGCTAGGCAATGATGCACTGCTTTGATAAAAGTATTTTTTTTAAAGTTAAAAAAATAAGCAAAACAAAAAATACTGTATTAAGAATTAAAAAAATAATAATTTTAGGAGTTTTTTTAACCACTTGCTAACCAACTGCCCGCATTGTGCGGGTGAGCGGGTGAGCAGTGGCTCTGGGCAAAGCGACATAACCTTACATTGCTTTCTTTTTGGATTGTGAACGCGTCTACACCCCTCCCATCGGTCCAGGGAGAGAATAAAGAACACCGCACTGTGAGTAAAAGCAGTACATTTTACATACCGACACGGTCGGTCCCGTGTCGGTATGTAAACAGAGATTGCACTATGCATGTAAGGTATCACAGCGAACGTCCAATTGAGGGCAGTAATTCTAGTACTAGAGCTCCTGTGTAAATATAAAGTGGTGACCTGTGAAGGCTTTTAAAATGTTGCCTACCAATATTACAAATCGCATATATTGTCGCCATTGCACGGGCATGTGCAATTTTAAAGCATTATATTTTTTTGTATCTATTTATTTGAGTAACATCTTTTATATTTTATCAAACAATTGGGCAATATTGTGTTTTTGTGCATTAAGATTCAAAAAAGTATATTTTTTCCCAAAAAATATCTTTTGAAAAATCGCTGTGCAAATAATATGTGACATAAAAAATTGCAACACCCACCATTTTATTCTCTAGGACCATTGCTTTAAAAAACATATAATCTTTGGGGGTTAAAAGTACTATTCTAGTAAAAAAAAAAATTTATTTTGTGTAAACAAAAAGTGTCAGAAAAGGCTTGTTCTTCAAGTGGTTAGAAAAGTGGGTGATGTGCGGCACAAACTTCTAATGCTGGCCCTGAAATGCCAGGATAGTAGAAACACCCCCCCCCCCCCAAATGACCCCATTTTGGAAAGTAGACAGTCCAAGATATTTATAACATCACAAACAGCGCAAAATAATTTGTTAAAGTGCTAAATCAATAAGTAGAAAATATTAAATTCAATATAAAATATAGTCCCACTCCAAAATATGTGAAGAAAAATATGACAAGTGAAAAAATAAAAGTTGGAAAAAAATCTTTAAATATTCAGAAAGTCCTTATTCCAAAGGAGTGTGCTTCCACCAGAAATTAGTGCTCAAACCAATATATACCTCACTCACCAGATTCTGGTGAAATAAATGCCTTTTAGGTATTTGTGGGATCCTAGACCCTTATGATATGCCTTCAGAACTCCATTTCACCACAAGAAAGCTTTCCTCCAATTTCCAACACCACCAGGTTCCACTTCCCAGAGAAACTCAAAGTAATGTAGGAGAGATAAAATAATATAGCGTGATACTGTTTGATATAGCTGGGTGTTGCAGTATCACACTATGGTATTTTATCTCTCCTACATGATTTACGGTCATAATCCAAGGTATTTGCTAAGAGGCATGGTGAGTAAGAAAGAAAGAAAGCAAAAATGATATCTCCAAAATACTCACCATGCCTTATCAAATTCCTCCGGTTGTCTGCTTTCCAAAAAGTTGTCATTTGGGGGGTGTTTGTACTATCCTGGCATTTTAAGGCCTCCGAAGGTGTGATAGGTAGTGAGGAAGTGAAATGAGGAAATATGCCCTTTGAAAGCCTGAAAGTAGTTATTGGATTTTGGGGGCCTGTATGTGGCTGTATGTATATATAGGCTGCCAAAATGTCTCTCACATGTGGTATCCCCATACTCTGGAAAAGTAGCAGAATATGTTTTGGGGTGTTATTCCACACATTGCCATGGCATACATGAACAATATATCATTTAAGTCACAACTTTGTGTAAAAAAAATTGTTGTTTTTCAAAAATTTATGGCAAAAAAATTAAATCTTCCATGGACTCAACATGTCTCAGCAAATTCCTTGGGGTGTCTACTTTCCAAAAAGGGGTCATTTGGGGGGTATTTGTACTGCCCTGGCATTTTAGCACCTCAAGAAATGTGATAGGCAGTCAGAAAGTAAAAGCTGCGTAAATTCCAATACATATATATACCATAGTTTGTAGATGCTATAACTTTCACACAAACCAATTAATATACATGTATTGGGATTTTTTTTTACCAAAGACAAGTAGCAGAATATTATTATTATTATTATACAGTATTTATAAAGCGCCAACAGTTTGCTCAGCGCTGTACATTATAATGGCAGACAGTACACAAGACAGCACAGTACCAATACAATAATACACAAGTGGTTCAAGGGCCCTGCTCCTTGGAGCTTACAATCTAGGAGGGGGGGGGGTAGTGGTACAGGAGGAAATAGCTGTGGGGGATGGAGTGGTAGGAAGAGTGGAGGAGATCAGCAATTAGGTGAGGACGGGGTAGGCTTCCCTGAAGAGATGGGTTTTCAGGGTGCGCCTAAAGGTGAGGAGGGTAGGTGACAGTCTGATGGATTGGTGTAGTGAGTTCCAGAGGATGGGGGAAGCCCTGGAGAAGTCCCTGGAGATGGGCATGGGAGGAGGAGACCAGGGAACTAGATAGTAGGAGGTCTTGTGAGGCGCGGAGAGTACATTTTTGGTGGTAAATGGATATCAGGTCAGTGATGTAGTTTGGGGCAGTGTTATGAACAGCTTTGCACGTCAATGTTAGTAATTTGAATTTTATGCGTTGGGCAATTGGAAGCCAGTGGAGGGATTGGCAGAGGGGGGTGGCTGATACGGAGCCATTAGTAAGGTGGATGAGTCTGGCTGCAGAATTCAGGATAGACTGAAGCGGGGATAGTCTTTGGTGAGGTAGGCCGCTGAGGAGGGAGTTACAGTAGTCAAGTCGTGATATAATAAGGGAGTGAATGAGTTGCTTTGTAGTTCCTGAGGTTAGGAATGGACGTTTTTTGGAGATGTTGCGGAGGTGGAGTCTACATGAATTTGTCAGCGATTGGACCTGGGGCTGGAAAGACAGATTGGAGTCTAGAATGAAACCTAGTACTCTGGCTTGCAGGGTGGGGCTGATGTTGGCGTTGTTGGTCGTGATGGAGAAGTCAGGAGGGGAGCGCATGCTGGGGGGGAAAACTAGGAGCTCAGTTTTGGAAAGGTTTAATTTGAGGAAGTGGAGTGACATCCAGTCTGATATGTCGTTCAGAAGGCTATTGTTTCGGGCGGAGACTGAATGGGTGAGGCAAGGGGTGGAGAGATAGATTTGTGTGTCATCGGCATAGAGATGGTAGTTGAAGCCGTGGGAGTGTATCAGTTGGTCAAGGGAAGAGGTGTAGATGGAGAAGAGAAGGGGCCCGAGGACAGAACCCTGAGGGACCCCAACAGAGAGGGGGAGTGAGGGGAGGTGGCAGCATTATAGGTAACACTGAAGGAGCGCTGTGATGGATAGGAAGAGAGCCAGGAGAGAGCAGAGTCTCTGAGGCCAAGGGAGTATAGTTTTTTGAGGAGGAGGGGGTGGTCAACCATGTCGAAAGCCGCAGAGTAGGAGCACTGAGTAGTGCCCATTAGCTTTGGCGGTTAGCAGGTCGTTGGTGAGTTTGAGTAGGATGGTTTCGGTGGAGTGTAGGGGACGGAAGCCAGACTGTAGGGGATCAAGGAGGTTGTTGTCGGTGAGGTGGGAACTCAGGCGATTATAGACTAAGCGCTCAAGAAGTTTGGATGTAAATGGCAGCAGGGAGATGGGTCTAAGGTTGTTTAGGTCGGTGGGATTCAGGGAGGGTTTTACATTTTGATCTAAATTTATGACTAACTTTATGACTAACTCTGAGTTTATTGTATATTTTTTCGTTCATATCACAAACAATAAAAATGCAGTGGTGATCAAATACCACCAAAAGAAAGCCCTATTTGTGTGAAAAAAGGACATACATTTCATTTGGGTACAGTGTTGCATGACCACACAATTACCAGTTGAAGTAGCACAGTGCCAAATAGCAAAAAATGGCCTGGTCAGGAAGGGATGTAAATCTTCTGGAGGGCAAGTGGTTAAGCAATCAGGGAAAAAGCAACATAGGTGACCCGCTGATAGGGTGGGTGTATCAATACTGCCCTGGTAGACAAGGTAAAAAAAAGCTTAGGATCTAACACCAACAATATTAAACTTCAGCTATATAAAATATCTTCTTTATTAGTCACATTTTTAGCCAATTTCTTTACCTGAAAGGATATATACTTCAAAGAAAATTTCTGTTACAATTAACAATACCATCATTGTGTTTGAAACGCAGTAGTAGGTAATTTTATGATCTCCTAAACTTAAAGCATTTAACCTATAACATATATGACTTTAGAAAGAAAGGACTAGAAAAGTATTTTTTTTCTTCAAATGGCAATGCAGTAAATAAACTGTTGATGTTGGTGTACTCTTTAATGTCACCAGGCTAATTGTTTTTTCAGAAGCATTGTTACACTAGCACCATCTGCTGCATTTAAATGGTACCTAAAAAGCCAGTCGGTAGAGAATGTGTACAATTTTGTCATTATCAGTGGAAGCATTACATTTTTACAAAGATACTAATATACAGCTATAGTAAACCATACTTTTTAAGTTTGCAATCAAGGTTTTTTCTCTTGCTTAGGAAGTTTTTTAAATGATTTCTTCAACATATCAGTCTCTCAGCATGATATAGTTTTGTGCACATAAAAACACAGTATGTATGTGTAGAACCTGGTATACCTGCAACAGGTGAAGTGGCTACATTTGTGTATAGTCAATAAAAAAACTCCCACCCACTACTGTCCACAGTAGAGAGCACACAGTACAGCACTACCTGTCATCTATCTATTGTATATACCTTTAAACCATGTGGGGCATCTAGACCTAGACTCTGCTAGTTAAAGCCTTACCAGGCACTTTATTGTTCTCCTTAACTAACAGTATCTACTGGCTGCAGCAGTAGGATAAAGTAATTATAAAAAGAAGTGTAAAGAGCACTTATTCTTTTCTGTTCACTCTTCCCCTAGCACTTTCAGTGTAGGTCTGAAGTGTGGTACCTATGGGTAGTGGTGTATTTAGGTTTTGTGCTGCCCTAGGCAACACAAAAATTGGCGTGCCCTCCCCCTCCCGCAGAAAGAGCCTGACATTGACCAAGAGCAACCCTGCCCTCCACCCGAGTTTTCCACTACTACTGCCCCCCATACACCAGCCACCATCCCCCATGGCAATAGAGAGAAAGACACCCACCTTCACAGCTCCGGACAGCCCCAGGAACAAGAGTCGGGATGTGCATACATCATCATGAAACCCACAGAATCTCTCGGAACCAGGGGCGGACTGACAACTCATGGGGCCCCCGGGCAATAAGGGATCATGGGGCCCAAACTCAAAAAAGCCTATGAAAAAGGTACCAGGGGCATCTCATGGGGCCCCCTACTGACCCCGGGCCCTCGGGCAGTGCCCGAGTTTCCAAATGGTCAGTCCGCCCCTGCTCGGAACCCATCAGGTCCCCATGTCATGTGTCCCTTCTTTTGTCCCTTCCTCCAAGGGGCAGTGCTGCCCCCCCTGAAAAATGCCACCCTAGGCAAATGCCTTGTTTGCCTTGTGGTAAATACACTCCTGCCTATGGGTCATAACCCTAACTGTGGGATCAGGAAAATGTGGGGAGTAGCTGATCTCTCCCACTGCTGTATTTAACGTAACATGTGTCAGTGGAAAAGTGTTTTCTTTTTCCCATCACACATTTCACAGTAATAGGCATGTATGGTAGACAGCCACACATGCACATTTATAAGTAAAAAAAGTATTTTCCAATGCTACATATAGTAGCAAGACAATAATGGTAGGATGTTGGGGTGCACGATCACGCCCACGAGTCCATACACCAGGCACCATGTCCTTAGTGCCTTTGTGTTGCTTGAACAAGTTATGGTGTGTGTGTGTAGTGGGGGGCAGGGGTATTTTGGTATGACCATTCACTTGCATTATACTTTTACATATAATTTATTGAGGTTTTTCAGAGATGTCAATTCAAAGCATAGAGCAATAATATGAGAATATTTAACAGAGACAGGAACTAACATACTGCAACCATTGAAAGCAACAGGCAACAATGCATAAAAATAGCAGATCACTGGTCTAGCATCAGCTAGAATAATATGCAGTTGCTGCACTCATTGTGAATGGACAGAGCAGGGCCCAAACCGAGGGGCCTGCTGCTCGCCAGCCAAAATAAGTATAACGGTGTGAGTGCAGTGCTTGATGATCCACATATATCACACGGGAAGAGTAAAACACAGAGAACAGAGTCACAGAACCATGGAAAAGTGATGGCAAAAAAACAATGAGTGGTCCATTGAGTCTGCCCGTTTTTTCTTTTTGGGGGGATTTTTTTTTGGGGGGGTGGTTTTTTTGTTTGTTTTTTTGTGGGGTTTTTGTTTGTTTGGTTGGGGGTTTTTTTGTCTGTTTATTTTTTTTTGTTTGGGTTTTTTTTTTTGTTAACTTTTTTGTCTGAGTATAGATCCATGCGTGTCCCAAGCATGTTTGAAGCTATTTACTGTTGTGAATCATGAGAAAAGGAAAAAGAGAAGGACAGAAAAAAGAAATGGAAGGGAGGAGAGGGAAGGGAAAGGGGAGTTCCGCAGGGTCAAGACCTAGACAAAAGAGTAAAGACCCCGAGAGGAGAGCGCAGTCTAACTTCAGGTCCTTGTTGTAAGCTATCCACAGGTCCCGGACTCTCAATAACTTGTCGTGAGTATCATTAAGTATGGAAGTAAGTTTCTCATGAACCATCATCCCCATTAATCATTGTTTAACTTCCCCAAAGGGGAGAAATTGTTGGCGGCAGGCTGTAGCTGACATTTAATGGACAGCCAGGAAAACAAAGCCTAACACTCGCATCATTCTATTGCACTACTAAGACAAAACTTCCAAGAAGCCAGGAGAGATGCCATGGCTTAGTGAAATATGTCCACTCACATCATTCTTTATGGTGTACTTCCATCTTCAATGTGCCTATTAGAGATACAGTGGGGTTTATTTACTAAAGTTGGTTCATTCAGAAACTTCAGCTTGCAGGTTTTATTGCTAAAGCTTAATTGAACAAGCTGAGGTTAGAAGCTGATTGGCTACAATGTACAGGTGAACAAGATTCTGAGTGAACCAGCTTTAGTAAATAAACCCCAGTGTGGGTTGGTATTACTTTGTGGTAGCTTATTACTTAATGTACCGTTACAATTTTCATTTTTTGACTTACAACCTCATAGCTAGGTTTAGGAAGCATCTTGCAGC
Organism: Staurois parvus; assembly: GCF_062004578.1. NCBI lineage: Eukaryota > Metazoa > Chordata > Amphibia > Anura > Ranidae > Staurois > Staurois parvus. The sequence continues at coordinate 1,908,312 of NW_028318272.1, forward strand.
ATGGGACAAAGTACCACATGTATTTTGTTCCACGGGGAACAGAAAAGGAAAGACAAGAAAAAAAATGAATCAGAGTTACATAGTTAATTTGGTTGAAAAAAGACACAGGTCCGTCCAGTTCAACCAACATAAACACACAACACACACACACACACAAACCTCCATAAACACTATCCAATACCCATAGTTGATCCAGAGGAAGGCAAAAAAAAAAACCAATAAAATGTGATTCAATTTACTGCAGCAGGAAAAAAAATCCTTCCTGATCCCCAAGAGGCAAAGTCATTTTCTTGGATCAACTTCACTTAGAAATATTAGTATCCAGCTATATTATTTGCATTTAGCAAAGAACCCATGCATTTTTTAAAACAATCTTCTGAGCTGTACAGAACTGGCTCTTGAGGGAATCTATTCCACATTTTAACAGCTCTTACTGTGAAAAAGCCCTTCCTTATTTGGAGATTAAATCTTTTTTTACTCTATTATAAAAAATATAAAGAGCTACTATTACCCAAGCTGAAGACATATATGAACGCTCTGGGAAATGGGATGGAGATAAGGGGAGAATGCTTACAGGCTAATACAGTTTTAATTCAGAAGGAAGATAAAGACCCCTCGCAATGTGCGAGTTATAGACCAATAGCGCTGTTGAATGTAGATACTAAACTATATGCAAAGGTTTTGGCAAATAGACTGAAAGATCTGATGCCAGAGTGGATACATGGAGATCAGGTGGGGTTTGTTCCGGGGAGAGAGGGTAGAGATAACGGTTTGAGATCACTGTTGCTTATACAGGAAGGTAAAAAAAGGAAAACCCCAATGATACTGATGTCGATTGATGCTGAGAAAGCATTTGATAGAGTGAGTTGGGGTTTTATGATGGACACCTTGGAAGTGTTGGGGATGGGAGATAGAATGAGAAAGTGGATTGGAGGGCTATACAGAGGGCCTACTGCCGCCATAATGGTAAATGGAGGAAGATCGGAGCACTTCAAGATGTCAAATGGTACAAGACAGGGATGTCCATTATCCCCACTGCTATATGTTTTATCATTGGAGCCTTTATTGTCCACGATTAGGAAGAACATAGATATAAAAGGAATAAGGATAGGGGACAGAGAACATAAAGTAGCGGCTTATGCGGATGATTTGATGTTCTATGTTGGAAATCCCAGAACGTCACTTCAAATCTAAAGACCGAAATCTTAAATATAAACCTTAAAAATAGTGAAAAAGAAAAAATACAAGATGAATTCCCTTTTGTTTGGAGAGATAAAGAATTAAAATACCTGGGAATAAAACTATCAGCCTCAATTAAGAACCTCTATAAAGCTAACTATATTCCATTACTAAATGAGATTAAGGAGGAGTTAAAGAGAGTGGGAACTGGAAACCCATCGTGGATAGGTCGCATAAACCTGATAAAGATGGTAATTGTGCCCAAAGTATTATATAAATTTCAAATGATCCCAATCAAACTTCCAGAGGCATATTTTAAAGAACTTTAAAAAATGATAATAAAATACATATGGAGAAAAAAAAAGCCTAGAATACGCTATGAAATGCTGATTAGAAGTAAAGAAAGAGGGGGATTGGGTGTACTTTAAGACTTTAAGAGATACTATAAAGCGGTAATAATTGTGAGAATTTTCGATTGGACTCATAATCCTGAGAAAAGCTGGGTCAAAATTGAAAATACACTGAGTGGAACAAATTTAAGTAAGATTATATGGGTGCCCGCACAATATAGGGGATTAGAGGATAGCACAAGTACGTATACTTTTTAAGAATGTGGGAAATGTTAAACAGACAAAAGGGATGGGTTTTTAATTCACAATTAATCCCACTAAGGAACACAAAATATTTTATCCCTGGAAAGGAAAGTATCACAGGAAAATGGATTATAAAACAAGAGGTGCAAGTGAGAGATATAATGGTAGAGGAAGAATTTGGATCATATAAAGAGATGGAGGAAAAAAAGGGAGAAGTTTTCAATAGGATGGATAGATTACAATATTACCAATTGAAACACTTTTTTGAGAGTCTCCCAAAGCCTATAAGAACTAGAAAAGAGTGGAATCCATTTGAGAGAATATTGGAGACACGGGGAAATGGGAGACACGGAATTGCAAAATACACAAGATATTAATGGAATTAGACACCGACACAAAACTAACATATATAGAGAAATGGGAAAGAGACATGGGAAGAGAAATAGATGAGGAGGAGCAAAGGAAAATGCTTAGATTAATTCACGAAAACATTAGTATGAGGGAAGTAGAAATAAATTATAAGTGTTTGATGAGATGGCACGTCACACCTAATGTAGAGCATAAACTGAAAGGGGAAATTTAACGGTTATGTTGGAGAGGTTGTGGAGAGGTGGGCACGTGGTATCATATACGGTGGGAGTGTTCAAGAATACAGGTGTTTTGGCAGAAAATAGTTTATTTAATAAGGAAAATCACTAAAATTAACATAGGATTAGACCCAGAGTTATGTCTTCTCCATATCACAGAATTCCCAGTGAAATCATATAAGCTCTCAGGGATATGGTATTATTTGACTGCAGCGAAGAGCTTGATACCTAGGTTTTGGAAAAAAAAAGAGGTGCCAACTGAGGAGGATTGGATGGGCAGAATGAACCAGATCTGTGGGACAGAAAAACTGTATTACATGCATATAGATAAGATGGAGATGTATAATACAAAATGGAAAAAATGGGAAGAGTATAGAGAAAAAGTGAAATATATGAAGATATAATACCCCTAGAAATGGATTTAGAAATAACAGAAATGTATGGTGTAAAGGAGAAGAGAGAAAACGTAGAGTGGGAGAGGGAGGGGGGGTGGGAGGGGAGTGGGAGATTGAGGTGAGGGGGGAGGGGAAAGAGGGAGGGTGAAGGGGAGTGATTTAAATAAATTATGCAAATTAGAAGATAGTGTTTGAATATTATTTTAATAGAAATGTCAATGTGATTTGTATTTGAACTGATAAATTAATAAATATTTATAATAAAAAAAAATCTTTTTTACTCCAGACCTAGAGTGCCCCCTTGTCCTCTGTGATGACCTTAAAGTGAATAACTCTACACTATATGGACCACCTAAGTATTTATAGTTGGTCCATATGTTGATCATATCCTGCCATAATCTCCTCTTCTCAAGAGAGAATAAATTCAGCTAATTTTTCCTCATAGCAGAGCTCCTCCATGCCTCTTATCAGTTTGGTTGATCTTCTCTGTACTTTCTCCAGTTCCCCAATATCCTTTTTGTGAACTGGTGCTCAAAACTGATCAGCATATTTCAGATGAGGTCTTACTAATGATTTGTGCAGGGGTAAAATTATATATCTGTCTCTGCAGTCCATACCTCTTTTAATACAGGGGAATTTTACTCACTTTGGAAACTGCATGCTTCTTTAGAAACAAATGGAGCCCAATGGGACAACACTGCCCAGCATGAATTGAATAGTATACATCTTTCATAGCAGTAGAAAAGTATAACCAACAAGTTGACCTGGGCTTTAAAAGAGAAGTATGGAGTTCTGTAAAAAAATTGTACTTACCTAGGTGGGTGCAGCATCGGTCCGATGCTCTATCTGTCCCTCGCTGCTTGTAAGACTAAGAACTGAGCAATCAAAGACTGCAGATTGTTCGATTTTCAGTCTTCAGTGAGCAGAGAAAACGGGCTAAAACAAATTAGAGGAGTGCAGAACGAACTACACTCCTATGATCCGTAGAAGAAGTAGCGTCAAATAAAAGCTTTGGCCATACTTCTGTAACCCCTTCACCCCCACCCTTACATCCCTTTAAACAGTTCTAAATGCGGTGTAGTCACATTATCAGAAGCCTGTCTAGGACCAAGAACTGTCTTTGACAGCTCAGTCTTATGCTGAGAATGTGCAGTGGGCACACTCTCAGCATATAAACATCATCCACCCAGCGAAGCATTTGTGCTTTTGCCACTGCATGCTGTATGTGTTAGACAGTCATAAAGGGGTTAAAGATTCTCTGAAAGTGTTTGTAAACCCTAACAATAAACTTTGTATTTGTTACCTTTTGGTCTGGTAATATATCATTGTATTTTGTTGTGTCTGTTCAATGTCTTGCTCACTTTAACTTGTTATTTGAAGCAGTCATTTCAGATGTGCTTTCAGCCCCAATTCTTATCTTGGACTACAAAACCATTAGTCCCCATGGTTCCAATTAAATAACATAATGCAAGGAACAGTTTTTGGCATATCGGAAACTATAAATCAGACTGTGCATATGCTGATATTAGTTATTCTTTTTTTTTTTTCTTCCAAAAAATTTTTTTATTGAAATACAAGGCATTTTGGATCATAAGCAGATACGGAACACAGTCCGCAAACATGCAACTGATGCAATCTCCCGTGACGCAGACGGGTAGTCATACATGCATTTGAAGTATACTTTAAACATAAACAGGAGATCATGCTACCCAGTAAACAAAGTATAACAATAGCTTAGTGAATATGGATGGTAGGCAATATAAGTATAGGGGATGCAAATGTAAGGGGTAGAAATCGCTTAGATAATCGGGTAGTGGAGCAAAAGACAGCACTAGCGTCTAAAGCGGACACATCGTGTAATTCCGTATCCGGTTAAGCTAAGTTTATTCTTGTGTTTTGCAATAGTTGTATAAGAAAAGAATATGAGACAAAAGGAGAGAAAAAAGAGAAAGAAAAAGAGAAGAGTACTGTATATGGAGGAAGATTTAGAGAGCATAAGGGGGAGTGAGAAAAAAAAAAAGGGGGGGGGGAAGGAAATGTGAGGGGAAGGGTGGGTCAAGTAATAGGTAATGGATATCAAACCAACCATAATGTATTATAGTAGACAAGCTAACAGGTGTTATCCTTAGGACTTAACATACACTCCGATTAGTCACAGTCCGCGTCGCTATTCCAGAGGCGATAGCTTTGAATGGTATTCACGACCTTTAGACTCGTTTTAGTTATTCATACAGAGATTATAGAAATTGGTGGTTTGGAAGTGTTTCCAGCACGCCCAAGTTTTCCGAAATCTCTCAGGGTGGTCCCTCGTTACTGAAATCAATTCCTCCATCTCCACAATCCTGATGACCCTATGAAACCACTCCCGCACAGTAGGAATCTGTTCTGATCGCCAATGGACAGGAATGCATTGTTTCGTCGCATTTATCATATGTAGGGTAAGAGACTTACGATACATCCTTAAAGGAATTGAGGAGTGGTGAAGTAAAAATTGAGCCGGGGTGAATTTCCGGGTGTAAGCGGTCACTTGTGAGACTATATCTCGCACTTTTTCCCAAAAAGGCTGCAACCGGGGACAATCCCACCAGATATGTAGGAGTGTGCCTGTTGCCTGTCGACATCTCCAGCACAGCTCTGAAATGTTAGGATCAAATTTATGTAGCAGGGACGAAACTCTGTACCATCTAGAATATAGTTTGTAATTACTTTCCTGCATGGAAACACATGTGGAACCCGAATGTATGTGGTCATAAATGTGATCCCAGTCTTCAGTTGACAAAGGTATTTGTAAATCTCGCATCCAAGCCTCACACGCCTTCCGAGGGTTGAGATATACTAGTAGTTTCAAGAAGGGAGTAAAGCTTGGATATAACATGTCGCTGGGGAGAGTTCGAGAAGCAAAGTTTCTCATATGGAGTAAGTGACCTGGAATAGTCTTGTAAATGCGAGGAGTTATGTGTAAAATGATGAATTTGTCTATATATCCACGGTGTTAGGTTCAGGGATGGCCATAACTTCAAAATGTCCTCTCTAGATAAGAACTTAGTATTTTTGAAAAAGTGATGCATTGTCAGATTATCTGGAAGGTCACATCCAGAGAGGAAAGTCCGGGACATACCCGGCAAAAAGTTAGGGTTCTTTTTGATTGGGGTTAAGGGGCCCGGGGAGGAAGAAAGCTCAGTTCTCTGGAATATCTGTCGGCAACAGTTTAATGTGGGGCCTACAAGAGGGTGATCCCGAAATTCAGATGGAATATGAGCATTTCTCAGCCAAGGGGAGGAGGCAAGCGAAATCATTGAAAAATCAGACTCCACGTCAACCCAAATCTTACGATTACAGTTCGAGGTCCAGTCTACTACTCTTGCTAATTGACACGCCCTGTAGTATTGTGTAATGTCAGGCAGTCCAATACCTCCACCTCTCTTAGGCATGGTGAGTTGTACAAAGCTAATTTTGGGGTGTTTGTTATTCCAAAGAAAGGAGGAGCAGAGCTTTTGATAAGATGTAAAGAAAGAACTCGGTAATGCAATCGGTATTGTTTGTAGTAGATACAGTATTCTTGGAAGCACATTCATTTTGAGAATGGCTGCTCTACCAAACCAGGAAAACCAAGGTTTGTTCCAAGTCTGGAGGTCTTTGGAAATAGTACGCAAGAGGGGTAAGAAATTCAAATCATAGAGTTCCTTTAGATTAGTCGGTAATTGGATTCCCAAGTATGTAATTGCCTCCGACTGCCAGGCAAAAGGGAAGTTCGATTTCGCTTGCCTAATCACCTCCTGGTGAAGAGAGACATTAAGAGCTTGGGATTTAGAGAAATTTATTTTGAAGTTGGCCAGGTATTGAAACAATTCAAAATCTTTTAGCAGATTAGGTAAAGTGGTATGGGGATCTGTTAGAAAAAGCAAGATGTCATCTGCAAAGGCTGCTATCTTATGAATTTTGCCATTAATCTGAATCCCCTTGATATTATCATTTTGTTTGATGCAATTCAACAGGGGTTCCAGTGTTAGAATAAAAAGGAGGGGGGATAGTGGGCATCCCTGCCTGGTGCCATTGCCTATCGAAAAAGAGTCCGAGAGTAGACCGTTAACTCGCACTTTAGCTGTGGGAGATGTATATTAAAGGCCGGTAAAAATGGTTGTGCCAATATGTCGTGGAAAGTCTTATAGTAGGCAGTGACAAATCCATCGGGACCTGGGCTTTTACCAGGTTTCAATTGTGTAATAGCTTGTTGTAATTCCGTCAGGGTCAGAACTCCATCTAATTCTTTTGCTTGTGCTCTAGTAATAGGGTTTGGGAGATATTGATTCAGGAAAGTCTGGATAATTGTCTTACGTGATCTAGTGTCACCTGGTGGTTTAGATGGTACAGTTAAATTGTATAAGGCAGAATAATAGGTTTCAAATTCAGCTGCAATATTCTTTGATGTTTTCAATAAGCGTCCCTGCTTAGAAGTAAGCTGGGATATGTGTCAAGCTGCCTTTTTGGCTTGTAAGGCCCGGGCTAGAAACTTACCACTCTTATTTCCATGTTCATAAAAGAGTTTTTGTTGAAGAATAAAACTATGTTTGGCTTTTTTGTCTACAACATCTAAAAGTTGTTTTCGCATTCGATCTAGTTCAGATGCAGAATTCAAAGCTCTAGAGCGTTTATGTGTGCATTCAAGTGTACGAACTTTTTGCAGTAGGGAGGCAAAAGATGCTTGAGCTAGACGTTTTCGCGAGGCGGTTATAGACATGAAAAGCCCACGGGTTACACATTTATGTGCTTCCCACTGTATGAGAGGGGTCGTTTCTGGAGATATGTTTTCTTTGAAGTAATTGGTCAAAGAATCACGGATCTGGAGGGTAACAGAGGAGTCTGTAAGAAGGAAGGGGTCTAATCTCCACGTTTTGGACACGACTGGTGCATCAGGAAATTGTAAGGTCATCAAAATTGGATGGTGGTCAGATAGGATCATTGGTTCGATCGAAGCAGATTTCAAGTTATGTAAATCTTTCTGAGAAAGAAAAAAATAATCAATTCTAGAATGTCGCTTATGTGGTGCGGAGTAAAACGTGTAGTCTTTGTCTTTAGGGTGGAGGGTGTGCCAGGTATCATGAAGGAGAAGGTCATGTAGCTCAAGTTTAATCTGTCTGAGTGCTTTGAAGGGTTTAGAGGAGAAACCGGTGGAAGTATCCTCCAATGGGTTCAAAGCTACATTAAAGTCGCCTCCAAGAATCAGAATACCTGATTGAAAAGTAGCCAGTAATTTGGCTATTTTGCGAAAAAAGCATACTTGTGCGGTATTGGGGCTGTAAATGTTAGCTAAAGTAAGTGGCTTATTATAGAGGGTGCCTTTGAGAAACAGGAACCTCCCCTCGGGGTCCTCAAGAGATTCAGTGATTGTAAACGGGAGCTGTTTAGAGAGTAGAATAGATACACCTTTTGCTTTCGCCTCCGTGTTGACTGCATGATATACCTTTGGAAAGTTAGCATCCAAAAATCTAGGTATGTGGTCTGCTCAAAAGTGAGTCTCTTGGACAAAGATCACGTCTGCTCTAAGGTTTTTCATATATGTTAGAAGTTGCGAGCGTTTCTCAGGTATATTTAAGCCCTTTGCGTTGAGCGAGGCCACAGAGAGTTTGGAGACTGAACCTGCAAATGGGTGGTTAATAGCCATTATGTTGTATGCCAAAAATACCTATTCGAAACCTCTTGGTGGGTCAAATGGTTGTAAGTAAGGTGAGAGGGATAAAAAAAAAGGGGAGGGGGAGGGTAGGTGTGGGGGGAGGGAGAAGAGGGAATTTAAGAGGAAATACTAGAATAAAATTGCGTCAAGATAGGAATACAGATAGTAGATATGTAGGAGAAGAATAGAGGAGAAGAAGAAAGAAGTGTCCGGCGTGGCACATAGAAACTCATATATATATATATATATATATATATATATATATATATATATATATATATATAGCATTCATATGTTCCTTCAACTTCTTTTATATATAGGACTCCAGAGAGGATGTAGGCCAGCTACTCTCTCTCTCAATAAAGCTCTAGTAAATTGTAAAGCTGTGTACTAGAAGAGGAAATTACACTTGGAGATGTGCCGAACCCAGAGACGGCCGTATTGTGAGCGTGTAATATACTCGTGAGAAGGTTATATGTCCTCAAATGAGAGGTATACAAAGGACTTTGACCAACATAAGATGGCCTTGAAACACAGAGATACGTGGGAAGCAGCCAATGTGTGTCGAGGGTAGAAGGGAAAGGGAGGTGGATCGCAAATAATATACGTAAAGATTTAAAGCTATATAAGCTAAAGCAGTGCGGATGAGCACAAGGGCCAATGACAGCCTTTACAGGCGCGGATACACAATGAGGAATATGTAAGAGGTAAGTCTTGAAGGAGAGTTCCTATGTGGTGAATTATATGTACGTGAATGTGGATAGATACTAAAAATTGTGCTAATCAATAAATTGAAGCGTCCTCATACCTCGTAGCATAGTAAACAAGCACAGGTTCGGTCTGTACATAATAAGTAAATAGATAATTCCTATCATTAACTATGAACCATTGATAACTAATAATCGTATCACCATACAAAGATCATCTTTAACTGTATCAGTTTCAAGTAAGAACATCAACTTTATGTAAAACACTGTAGGGATACAACAATAAAATAGCGTTTAACTGTTCCGGGATGTAGGCCATAGGCCATCCATTCCGTGTAACCGACATTCAAACAACCTTGTAGATGCAAATCTCAACCGAGGGAACTTGTGTTATTTAGCATGTTACTGCTTACCAGTGTGGAGTTTTCTTACTTTTACCAACCACGAGCTGCATATTGAAAGGAAGGTACTTAGAATCCATGGCCCAATGTGAGTATTGGTCAAAGGCAATGCTAGCATATGTCACACTTTAACACCCTAAGGCGCACCATGGACGTTAACAACAACATGGAGGGCCTTTATCTTTTTGCCGAGACACTGAGACACTACCTAATCCGAGAATAGGTTGAGGGTATATAACTAGTCAGATCCTATGATTCATGTGGAGGAGATCGGATTAGCGTTTGGGAGAGCCCATAATAGTAGGGGAGGTGAAGGATATGCATATGCATCATGTTAGTGCAAAGTCTACTCAATACCGATCTACACATAAATAAATATGTGCATATATATATATAAGAGCTCAATCATGGACACATAGGGACGTGAGCGCCATTAGTGGAGAACCCTATGGGACCCTCCAGCACTGGCCTATTCCGGGAGGCATTAAGGATCCGTTACATATCTTAAGTATGAAGCGCTATGTGCGAGTATTCCCCTAGTGTCACATTGTAGCTAATAAAAAATGAAATATAAAAGCTAATTCCAAGATATCTCAGGGATTATAAAATATGTAATCTTCCCGGAAGAAAGGCATTGACTACGTAAATCATTGATGGTAGGACGTTATAAACACGGTCATATAGAGCTCTAATCTAGGTGTGTTTTGTTTAAAATACAGCCGAGATCAGGGCATCAGGTTTAGGTCAAGCATAAGGGTTTAGTCAATGTTACCAGAGCTCATGTTGGTCTATATATCGGTTTTCCATGAGGACTAGAAAGTTGTTATAATGGGCCGTTGCTGATTAAGCGAAAGCGCTCTAGTACCAGCAAGGGTATTCCCAATATCTCCATTAGCCATGTTATCCTATAACCCCTCCGAAACTCATAGCAGAATACCCTCATCAAGTAAAAATAACTACACTTAAGACATATGACTGGTGAATAATGTACAAAGAAAATATGAGCATTAGATATGCTGAACATACCCAAATGTCCATTTTCCAGGATCACAGGTGGTTGTATGATGGACTGCATATAAGGGCCATGGGTTTTATTTCTCATTCCTTTCTTCTTTTGTAAACCTATTCAAGTCTAGTGTAAAGAGGCTTCAAGTTGAGAAGCTGGTTCTGCGCCTGTGTATAGATAGGGGGCAATGAAGTAGAGTCATTCGTGACGTGCTTTACGATGTACAGGGGATGCTGGTAAACTGTCATCAGTAATGAGCCGTCGTCGTACAGGGGAGGTTGAGGTGTGCCGGGGGGTTCTGCGTCTTCTGTCTCTGCCAGGGTAGGCAGAGAATTGCGTATCCATAAGATCTTCAGCTGATCGTGAGAGGGGGAGAGATTCAATAGACCAGTTGGGTATATCCAGTAGTGGGATATTCAGAGATTCACAGAACAATGTAAGATCCTCTGTAAATCTCATGAGAGCTGATTTCCCCAAATGTTTTGCCGCGAGGCCAAACGGGAACTTCCAGCAATAAGCTATTCACTTGGAGCGAAGCAGATCGAGCAAAGGACGTAAGTCTTTCCTACGTTGCAAAGTGAGGTGGGAGAGATCTTGAAATAATTTGATTTCCGTTTCATGATAATGCAGGTGGTGTTTGTCTCGAGCTCTGCGTAATATTTCTTCTTTGAGCCGGAAATCAACTAAACAGCAAATTATATCTCTCGGTGGGTCGGTGTCTTTCCCTCTCGGGCGTAGCGCCCTATGTAGGCGTTCGATTTCAATTGGAGATTCAGGTGGCCTTTCCAAGAGATCGTTGAAAATGGTTAAAAGCGCCTGAGTAAGCTGGGCAGATTCGATTGCCTCAGGGACACCACGCACCCTTAAATTATGCCGTCTTCCCCTGTTGTCCAGGTCTTCAATGTGACGGTCAAGCTCTCTCAAATGTAAAGTGTGTGTGTCGACCTGTTTGCGCATCTGGCTCGATCTTGTGTGTTAACTTTATCTTCTACTGCCTGTTAGCTACTGCTTGCATATTGATATGTAGCTCGGCTATAGCTGTAGAAAGAGTCCCTTTAATATCTGATCAACCGCTTTCAAATCTCCTAAGGTGAGAGGGGAGGTTTCAGGGTGTCCTGTTGTGATAGCCGTAGGCTGATTCAGATACTGTGGATGAATTTCCGTAAGAGGCGAGTGTAATGGAGATTCATGGCTTCCGTGTGATCTGGAGTTTGCGACCGGAATAATTCCGGAATGCTGCGATTTGCCGGACCATTCGGACGCCGAGGGGATCGTGAGCGAGGGGTATTAGACTTCTTATCTGATTTCCCCATGTTTACGGTTACTCTCTGTGTTATGAATGCGTAATCCCACCTCTGTGTGACAAGGATCAAGATATTATGTAGACATTTTCAATGGGCGCCAGCTGGGACCCCCAGAATTAACGAGAAAGAGAAAAGAAAGTAAGTATTCCTGGACAAATCAGGGATCGCAGTATATACCTCAGCAGATTGGAGAGGAAGAGCAGAGTTCAGCAGTGTTGGATCTGTATATCTTTGGCTTCTGAAGAATATTAGGGACCCATATGGGTGCAGGGCTTTCCTCTGCTTTCCCTATTAAACCATTGTAGGAAAGTCTGCTGCTTCGGGCCTAGCTGTCAGACCGATCCTAGTGGGGGGTGTATAGGCCCTTACTATAGGCCGACGTTCTCTGGGCTCTTGGGGGGGTGCCCCGATGGGTAGGGGAGAGGTGCCCACTTATTTATGTGGGGAGTAGCTTAGGAGTTGTGGTCCTTTTTCACGCCGGGTGTCTCACTCACCTGGCCTGTATATGTGTGCACGGTCGCGGTCTCGCCGGGCCGCGACAAGCCCCACCGCTCCACCGCTTCAGACGAGGAGCAGCCGACACTCCCGATGCGGACGGAGGATTCCAGTCACCACCAGTCCGGACGAAGGAGGGAGAGAGGTATGATCGGCAGCCCCCTCCTCGCGACCACACCGCTCTCCTCGTGCACCCGGCCTCTCGCCGGGCGGGCGCTAGCCGGGTAGTCTCGCAGTTGTGCTCGGCCGCGACCGGCCACGCTGGATTGCCGCCGCGGATCCGGGCCAGCAACCTCCAGACCCGTTCAATGTCCTCTCCGGAAGACACAGTGGGGTCTTTCACGGGATCCCGCTAGCTGCTATCCTTCGGATGGTGGCGGATACAGAGCAGGCCGACAGGAGCTCTGAATTAGGCGCCTTGTCCCGTCGCCATCTTGGACACGCCCCTCGATATTAGTTATTCTATCTGTGAAAAAAGTCATTTTGGAATCAGATAACGTGCATGTATCTGTGTTGCCTTTTTAATGATTTTGTAACAAATATAGAATTTACAATATCAGATTTAGCTACTACCTGGAAGTGAAATTGTGAATTATGTTTTCTAATGAGTTTTAGTCAGTGACTGGGCTCCCAGCTAAAGAACTTGCCTAGCTAGTCTGGAAAAAGGCTGGTTAAACAGAAAGTGATGTTGGCAGGAAATGGAGGGAGTATACTTTACCATGTGGCTGTGGAGAGAACACAAAGCTACAGAATGGACAACAATTGAGCAGCAATTGCCATGCATGCGGAGACTGAAGACTTCATCTTAACCATTGCAGATGCATGCATCAGTTATTAGAACTGACTAAGTCCCTGGTTTCAAGTTAAGTAACAATTTATTATGTAAGTTATTGTTTTATGCTTCAGCCTTTCACTAAGTGTTGCTAATTGCTCATACATTTGCGGACAGTTTGTAAAAATCTAACAATTTTTAACTCTGTTTGTAAATGTCTGTTACAGGTAGTGGCTGCCTGTAAAAAATATAGACTCAGCACCCATAGCCAGATTTGAAGTGCAGTGACAGCTTTACATTTCCTTGCCCCAGTAAGCAGGAGGGAGGGAGAACGTCTAGCTCCATCCCCACAGTCAATAACACTTTCTGACTGCAACCCATTCGCCCCCCACCCCAACGTCACCACTCGCCACATTCAGAAAACTGACCGAGACACAAGTGTTCGTTTAGTGCTGGATCAAAGGCATGGTCGCTGCCTGCTAGGTGGCCTAAATCCTCACTCCACCTCCTGTTCAATCACTTTATTCTACCCAACACTCTGCCTCCCATTTAATTGCATTCATTTGTGTCTGCGCAGCCCTGGCCACAGACTAACTCTTGACATGCATACATGCTATGAAGGGACAGCTGGGCGGCAGATTTGAATATTTTGTGGGTACATGTATGTGTGCAGTGTATTTGGTGATTGTTCATGTTTATTCTGCTTAAATATCAATTTTTTTGGCTTATAATATAAATTTCTGTCTATATTTCAAGGTGTCGGTAAAAAATGTGCTCCGTCAGTAAATGTTTCATGTGTTGTCAGTAAAAAGTCCCAAGAGGTTGGTGGGATGGAGGGAGGTAGGAAGTGAGTACACTTCACGATGTGGCGTTGTGGAGAACATAGATCTACAGAATGTAAGGAAAGTGAGCAGCAATTGCCATGTACGCTGACTGAGGACCATTGCAGAAGCATGCATCAATTATCAGAACTGACTGAAGTCACTGATTTCAAGTTAAAATGAGTGTTGAGGTACATTTTAAAAAACAAATATTAAACATGTCATACTTACCTGCTCTGTGCAGTGGTTTTGTACAGAGCAACCGCGATCCTCCTCTTCTGGGGTCCCCCAAAAGCTCCTCTTGCTCCTCCTCCCTCCAGGTTTACAATGGGGGCACTCATGTGGACTCGATCCTGGTCATGGATGTGTGCGTCTATTGAAATACACAGCATTGCTCAGCTCCACCCCCCGTTACCTCCAGACTGGACTTGATTGGCAGCAGCAGGAGCCAATGGCTTCCACTGATGTCTCCATGTCCAATGAGGAGAGAAAGAGAAAGAGAGAGCAGCTCTGATGCTCTCGGGCACAGTGCTGGATCCAGAATAGGCTCAAATAAGTATTTGGGGAGTTGATTACAGAAGGTTTTTTACCTTAATGCCTTCACAAAAATCTGATGATTGTGCTATATATAATACATATCGTCATGCCTGCCAGAGTGAGAGCAATCATTCTAGGCCCATTATTCATGGTTAAGTGATGACCTGTAAGGGCTCTTAAAGCATCTCCTATGGAAAGTTTAGGATACAGAAATGTGTCATCATTTCACAGGTGCACACGGTTTTAAGGCTTGACATGCTTGACATTTTGGGTATCTAATTATTTGGTGCAACTACATATTTTATATTTTATCAAAATTGGGTAATATTTAGCAATTTTGTCCACTAAAATGCACTGCATTTTATACTGAAACTAATATCATAACCTTATATATTATGTGATATGAAGAAATTGGAACTGCCACTATTTTATTCTCCAGGGTGTCTGCTTTCATAACTATATAATATTTTGAGGGTTTTAACAACTCTTTTTATAAATATATATGCACAAAGCATACAGGATGTATAACTAGATCCACTGATTTCCTTTGTGAATATTCAGCTCTACCTCCTTTTATAGCTTAACTTCAAAAAGATATCCCTTTTGGCACATTATTTTGTGTAATTGCCTATATTTCCTTGAGCTTCCTGTACAACTCAAGACATATTTTAACAAAAGCAAAATCAGATCAGACAAGACACCCATTGTTCCAGTCAGACACATCTATAAACGTGGCAGATGTAGGGGATCACATGTGTATCAGAACTGTCTTGAAAAAGGTCAAAAGTGCCTCAGATATAGTAATTGCTCTGTTAAGATGTGTTATTTAAAGATGTGCAAGATATAGAAGCATTATGCAGTATAAAATGTTCATTTAGGCTAGGTTCATACTGCTACAATTCAACTTTTAGTGCAAATATGAAGTGCTACTTGTATGCTGCTTGGATGTGGTTTGCATATTCAAAGGGCTAAAATTGCGCTGGAATTGCACCAAAGTATTATAGGAACCTTTTCCAAAATTGCTCTATGCTGAGTAACATTGATGTGAATAGCCACCCTTGAAACCAATGAGATTTCCATTGCCATGCGATTCTATATGACTCAAGTCGCATCTGAAATCACACTAATGCGAACCAGGCCTTAAGTGTTTTATTACCTGAAATGATTTAGGAAAAAATAGATTTATAAGAAAGAAGTAAAGAGCAATGAAAATTGTCATTGCTTGTTTGTGATTAGCGAATGGACAAATTAAGTAGTATGTTCCTCTACCTGCAACCTTTAGCTGCAGCAGGAGGTGATACATTTAGCACCGATATTACTACTGTTGCAACATGTGACCACTTCCTGCTCATGGAATTCCCACCAACCAGTAATGCATCCCCACCTGGCCCATTCAGATGTCAGCTGGGGATTCACGTCTGACAGCTGAATGTAAACAAAGGGACAGGGATGGAGGCCGACATCACTAATCAAATATTGTCATGGTTGAAAAACAGAATCCCTGCCCCTCTGTTTTCAAATCAGCTGTTATCTGGGAATATGTCATTTGTTGAGGCGTAGTAATGGGAGTGGATCGTCTTAGTAGTCAGTGTGTTTTTTTTTTTGTGGTTTTCTTAGGTTGGAGAGCATCGTTTATGGTGATTGATGAGGATCTGTATCAATGGACAGTATGGTTGAGGATGGATTTACATTGTGGGATATTTCTCTGTTTGACAATTAAAAAGTGTGCAGTGTGTTTATTAAATGTAAAAATGTAAAATGTACCCCTTATTCACATAAAGAGAGACAGTACCTGGGGAACCCATATTTTTAAAGGGGCTTCAAGATTCCAATAAGCCCTCCACCTACAAACACCCTCAACCATTGGGTCAGGGGTCCCGCCCTGGCAAGGTACCCTCCCCATATTGCTGGCATGTGGTCAAGTATGTTTCAGGAGCTAGGGGGATGACATGCTCACTTCCCATTCCCTGGCTAGCTAGGCTCGATGTTCAGACAAATGGGTTTTGTGTGATTCAAGGGACCCTTTGTATTTTTTTTTTGCATGGGATGCCTCCTTACAATACATAAGAGACCCTCATCAAGGATGAGGGTTCTGACATGAATTTTGGGGATGACCCCATGAAGTTTTCCTGACTGGACCTTTGCATGTAGATCTGTAATAATTCAAGATAGAAGAACCATCCTCCCCTCTGACTGTGTTCAGCGGCTTACCCAGATGTTGCAAGGTCTGTGCAAGCTATTTTGATAATTGAAGATCCAGCTAAATTCCTAAAAGTGTGAAGCACAACGTTGAATCAACTAGGAGAAGAATGTCCAATCTGCTGGGTCTACTGAAAACATCCAATTTCCTTTCTGGATTACACAGATCATTTTCTCAACCAACTCTATGTGAAACATCCCCCTCTCTTTTATGGGAGTTGGAATGTTTTCTCTTGCGTGCGGTTATTCTTGAAAATATGATTCCTTGTTTTCTTCTGAAAAGAGGGCGCATCTTTATAAAAATTATTTCTGGAGGTGTCTTTATAAATCCTGACTGATACCTCACCATACAAGTACTTCAACTAATGCATCTTTCACCTTCTATACACAGACCTTGCCAAATAGAGACAATCAAGGCAGGCAAACCCTTAGCGAGCCCTCTCGAAAAACTTGTAGACTTTAGGAGTCTTACACTAGAAATAGATAGACCCAAAAGGTCATAAAATGAACTAGGTAGAGGTACAGAAATAAAAAGGAGGCCACTTGGTAATAAGTAAAACTATGGCAGAGAAAAACTGCAGAACACACCAGTATTCATAATAATTGCAGCAGAAATAAAGATGAGGAACTGACTGCTGAAGCAGCTACCACTAGCCATGACAGAAAGAAAGAAAGAAAGAAAGAAAGAAAGAAAGAAAGAAAGAAAGAAGGAAAGAAAGAAAGAAAACTACCCAATACATGGTCATTGACAATCACAATTGTCCTGGTTGCCAGAAAGCCAACAACTTAAAAAATAATACCCTTTCTGAAAATCAGACAGAATGCCAGGCTATTGCATAGCAGAAAGTCTTAAATAAGCAGAAAAAAGGATTAGCAGACCAATAATTAGATTTTTGTACTTTCCATTTTTTTTTAAGATTCATTGAGGAACACAGAAATGTAGGAATTTTATTATAATCAGGTTTTACTGCTGCCTACAAGAGGTTGTGACACTGACAAAAAAATGTTCACCGCCAGCCCCTGTAAAACCACTTCTCTACCCAACATGCCTCAGTTTTGTGAGCAAGCAATACAGAGGACCAATAAAATGAACATGGGGGATGGGGCTGTGTCCCTAAATAATTTGAAGACAAAGATTTTATGGTAAGTACAAAAATCTTATTTTCTTTAAATGACAAAGGAATACAGGAATTCTAATAAAGTTAGGATGTTCAAAAACTGACCAACTGAGAGGTGGGAAACATCCACTGGACACACCCATAACATATCAGTGGCATCTGAAGGAATCAAGTCTGGAAATAATCTATATGGGCCAAAAACCACTGCTAAGACTCTAGACTGCCATGACCACAAAGGACAGAAAATCAACCTGATTTAGAGGGGAAAAGAAAACCACTGTCAAGGAGATTCCCTGAATGAATGAACAATGGGTCACTGACAGTGAGAAAGGAGAGTCAAAACAGCAATTGATGGAGAGTGTGATGAGGCTGAAGCATTATGGATGGAACAGCACATGGGGGTGCGTATTACAAAGGTAATTGTTGAAGTTTGTTATAGGCCACCCAGTGTTAATGAGAAGGTGGAGACTCAGCTCCTTGCACAGATCAAAATGATTGGGACAGTGATATAATGGAGGATTTACCTACCTGGAAATTAACTGGAGTAATGGCACTTCAAGAACAGTTCATAGAGGCCCCAACAAAGAATTATGCTCTCTTGGACCTATTAATCTCAAACCATACAGAGCTTCTTACTAATGTCCATATAAAAGAACATCTGGGTAGCAGTGACCATAACATGATTTCATTTGTTAGTTGTAAACAACAAGTAGATACACAAAAAATAAACCACTCAACTTTAAGAGACCTAATTTTCCAAGGCTGAGAGCTGCTCTCCAAGTCTTAGACTGGGAGGGAATATTGGCATCAATGAACACAACACAGAAATGGGAGTTCTTCATAAAGACTGTATGTGAACACACTGCAAAATATATTCCCATGGGCAACAAGTTTACAAGGCTAAAAATAAAACATATCTTGTTTATGGCCAAAGTTAAAAAAGCTTTTTATGAAATATAAAAATGAAGAAACGCTATCATCATTTAAATATTACAAAGAATATAACAGAATATGTAAAAGGGAAATCAAGGCCTCAAAACTTAAAAAAAACGACAGATTGCAAAAGATAGAAGAACAAACCCTCAAAAATTCTTAAAATATATTAACCTCCCTGGCGGTATTCCCGAGTATAGCTCAGGGTTAATTATCAGTGCCAAAAGCGGTAACCCCGAGCTACACTCGGGATTACCCTGCAGCGTTGCTCTGGGATCCCCTTGATCACTTACCTTGTCTGGCGCTCCCGTGATGTGTCCCCTGCAGCGCCCCAGGCCATCTCCTCCGGCCGATGCCGGCATCCGTCTTCCGGGTTCCGGTCCCTGCGAGCGTTGGGATGTACGGGGGCTGGAACCGGCGAGAAATTTTAAAATTTTAAAAAGTGACATTCACTAATACACTAAAATCACATTGTAAAACATTACTGTTTCAAAGCATTTCACATACATTTTGTCCCTACAGCTTTGTCCTGTGCCCTGCCTGCATTTTTTCTTTTCTTTCTGCCTGGAAACTGAGAAAAGTCCATGGCGTCCAAAAAGCGTCCCTTTATGTAAAAAGCGGTGTTAGATCAGCTAGAATACAGCGATGGTAAATCAGAACCACTTGCAGGATTGAGTGATAATGATTTGTGGGGAAAAATGTCATTAGACACTGAAAACGATTTTGCGACTAAGCTCAGTGATGTGTGAACTTGGCGCTATATTTCAAATTTCAGTGTTTTTGGTTTAATTATATTATTGAATTAAATTTATTACTATTATATTATTATTTTTTATGATTATTTATTATATTGTAATTTATGATTTTGTGTTTCAAATGTTATCATAACCGGGATGTTTACTAGACTCTTGTTCGGACAGATTTCAATGAGTTATTCCTAAAAATTACAGGCCTACAATAAAAAAAATTACATATTTCCATGCAAAAAAAGTACCGCTTTCAGCACAGAAATACAGACATAATCATACCGCTAGGGAGGTTAACAGTAAAAAAGGTCAGGTCCGAGCATGTAGGCCCTTTACAAAATAATCTGGAGTGGATGATTGGAGACAAAGAGAAGGGAAATTTATTAAATACCTTCTTCAGCTCTGTGTATACAAAGGAGCATGGGGGAGCTCTTGTCCATATTGGACATTATATTGACACATCCGCAGATGATCCACATTGGCTCACAATTGATATGATCAATAAAACTTTTGATAGAATAAAGGTGAATAAAGCACCTGGACTAGATAGCATACACCCATGGGTCCTAAAAGAATTGAGCTCTGTCATTTAAAGTCATTGTCTCTAATTTTTAGGGATTCTTTAATGCCTGGCATTATACCACTGGATTGGCGTAAGGCCAGTGTGTTTCCTATATTTAAAAATGGATCAAAATCTTTACCAAATAACTATAGACCTGTTAGTTTAACTTCTATAGTTGGGAAGATACTGGGGAGTTTAAAAAAAGACCACATAGGTGAATTGTTGCTTGAAAAAAATATTTTAAGCAACAGACAGCATGGATTCATGAAAGACAGAAGTTGTCAAACATATCTGATTTCTTTTTATGAGGAGGTGAACAAAACCTTGGACAGAGGGGTGGCTGTGGACATGGTATACTTGGATTTTGCAAAAGTGTTTGCCACAGTTCCCCACACACGACTAATGTGTAAGGTAAAGTCGACAGGCTTGGAAAAATCTGTATGTAAATGGATAGAAAACTGGCTAAAAGATAGTATTCAGAGAGTAGTGGTTAATGCCTCATACTCTGAATGGTCTAGGGTTGTTAGTGGTGTACCCCAAGTTTCAGTGTTTGGACCCTTACTTTTTAATATTTTTATAAACAATATAGGGTCTGGGATTAAAAATACCATTTCAGTCTTTGCAGATGACACCAAGCTTTGCAGTAGAATAATGTCCTTACAGAATGTCTTCAACTTGCAAGCCAACCTCAATGAACTATTTAATTGGTCAGCTATGTGGCAAATGAGGTTTAATGTTGATAAATGTAAGGTTATGCACTTGGGGGCTAAGAATATGCATGCATCATACATACTGGGGGGGGGGTACAACTAGACAAAAGAAAAACTGTGGGGGGGATCCCAGGGAACCAGTCTTGAAGCCATTCTAAAGGAGAGGTGATTTCAGATGAGCAGAACCCTTAAAAAAGAGGGACTAGCCAGGGTCAAGGGTGTCTCATAACTCACTGGTGCAAATTGCCCTACCTGAAGGAGGAACAGAGATTCATCCATCCAACATTTCCAACAGTTTATCAGAGGTTAAAAAGGTAACACTGGACATCTGCCTAACTATTTCTGCAACACATTATTCTAAAAATCACCCAACCTACCCCAAACTACTGCCTTGTCCTCTGTTGTGGAGTAATGGGTAGGCATTTCAGACTTCTTACTCAGACTACTCACTTAATTGGGAGTAGGAGGAAGAAAGAAAAAAGGAAGAATTTCTTAAAAGGCTTCAGATTGGTTGTAAATGAATTACCCAGGTTCTGGTGGTCAAATACCACAAATGCCTCAGGATATATAGTATACCATTCTGCATAAGGGTACTTGTAGCAGAACCCTAGCTTGATCTGTTTGCTGCCCATCCAGGGGATCATAGGGTAATTTCAAGTACACAGGAGCTTGACTCCTCAGCTGAGGAGATACGAAAGTCAAATAATTCACTACAGAAGAAGCAATGTGGGCAGTAGGGACATATTTAGCACAACTGGTGAGTTCCCAAATCTTCCTAAAGGAAATTACCCTATAGCTCTCAGAAAATGTCCAATGGTATTCCAGTTGGGGTACGGCCTTCAAAGCTGTTGTTGCTATGTAGAAACTAGTTCAAACAGTAATTAAACATACCATTCTAAATGCAGCCTTCATTCTGCACATCTTTTCCTCTTATTCTCCTCTTCAGGTGCCCCCTAGCACTCTTACTTTGAACACTATTTTTTTTAATCCAAAAGAGTTTTTTTTTAGTATTGATATGTGCATAAAGTAACAACAACAATGCTGACAAAGACATGCACCTATACTGTATATATTCAGTCAAAGGAAAAGATAAGACAAGGCAATATAACATGCACAAAAGGAAGGTATTACATAGACAATTGGAAAATGTATATTATATATGGCGCGCTTGTTAGAGCCAAACCTTTGTAGCTGTAGGATAAAGGTGCCAGATGGATATCAGGGATGGATGGATGGGAACAATAACACTGAGGCAGCTCTTCTTAGAGTGGAAGCAAGGCTCTAATGCAGTAAACATGAAAAAAAGAGGAAGGTGCCTCCAAGTGCAGTATAGACAATTTATTAGTGAACAATAGCTGAATTGCACTTACAAGATAAATAGTTAAGAAGACTCATTGTGTAATGTGTTAAGATCCAGGTGAGACATCCTGCCGTCCAGCAGCAGCTCAGTCCGTAGGATCAGGAATTATGAACTAGGATGTGTCTGTGTACCAATTGAGGCTTGGAGAGCAGAGTCCGATGTAGGAGGTGAAGAGGGCGGTAATGCATTTCGGAGCATGCTCAGTGGGCTACTTCTTCAGACCTCTCTGAATGAATAATAAAGAAAGTAACCCAGTCACAGTTTTTCGGACGTTGATCAGCATTGGCACACTTTATGCTCCTCTTAATGAAGTTTCCTTTAAGGGAAAAGTTCACCTTTTTGGAAAAAAATAACTGCACATGTTTTTGCAGGAAAAAAAATCTGTGCATGTATTATTTTTTTCACAGGAACATGCAGAGCATTGCACTTGTTATCAGTGCAGATGCAATGTCATGTTCCTGCAGACACTGCCTCCAGCTTTCTTGCCTGTACCTCTGTACAGACTTTCTGTTGAAAGCTCAAGGAAGTGTCAATGAACTACAAAGGTGCTCATCAGTGCCCTCGCAGTCCACTGAGAACTTATGGGTAAAAACGGGTGTAACATGTTCAACAGTTTTGGGGGTACGGTGTTGGAAAGAAATTCTGAGGAAAAATATTTTGGAGTACTTATTTCAGATGATTGTGAAATGAGCAAACAGTTTGGCCAATTTGTCCTTGTTTAGAGATTTCTCTTCCAGCTCTGTGTTGACGTGTTCTGCTTGGGAGCAGAAATTAGATATACAGTAAGATTGTCTGAGGAAGCATGAGAGTCCATCCATGCCTACATACACAAGAGCTCTTTAAATGTGGTGATTCAAGAAAATGGGTTTAAGCTATGATCTAGGTGGTACTACCACATAAATTCTCTCCCTCAATCCCTGAACAGTGTTGGAGGTGCAAACAGGAGAGAAGCTCCATGCTACACATATTGTTGTCCTGTACGAAGCTCCAAAGCTTTTGGCAAGTGGTACAGAAAATCATCTCTAATGTTACTACATACTCCATAGACTACACCCCTGCCCAATATCTTCAAATCTTTGGCCATGTTCATGGTGAATGCTTCTAGGTTGGTTCCCCGCACACTGACAATCTAAACAAGTTTCAATGACAAGGAGATGGTTTAATAGAACAAACAGGATTGAGGAAATGGAAGAACTTATTACATACTGTACATGGCCAAGCAGTGGGAAAAGCGAATAGACATAAAGTGTATCACTAGAAGGATCTATACCTGTAGATATAGTTCTGGAGACCTCACTTACAAAATATATACTGATAACATAGAACAAGTTCATACCCGGGCAAGTATGTATTACATAGACAATTGACAGATTATAAATTTGCTGGAGATAAACTATACAATGTTACCTAGAAGATGTTCATATGCCTCCCTTTCCCACCTACAAATTACTTTCACTCAAGTCACCCATTACTAGGGATGTAGTTGCAGGAACAGTTACAATACTCCCTACAAATAAATCCCCAGGTCTGGATGGTCTTCCTTACTCTTATTACAACATACAACAAAATGTTCCTTCCCACTCTCCTACTTCACATGGTTATTTAATGGCTTTAAAAGGATACACTAGTTCCTCATGATATGTTAACTTCGTACATCACAGTCATCCCTAAGCCTTGTAAGGATCACACGTTGTGCTCTAACTACAAACCAATTGCCTTGCTGAACTCCGACCTGCAGATCTTTACCAAACTGCTGGCACTTAGATTGAATAGGATCCTCCCCTCGATAATTCACAAATATCAAGTTGAATTCATCTCTTTTTGGCAGACAGGAGACAACACCAGAAGGGCTATTGATCTTATCAACATGAAAAAAAAATAAGGCCCTCCTACTAAGCCTCGATGAGGAAAAGGCCTTTAATAGACTTAGCTAGCCATTCTTATTCACCACCCTTAGACTCCTGGGTATCAAAGGCCCCTTTATCCGAGCTGTTATTCACATGGTTGCATGACTCCAGCGGGAATATTTTTGCACCACCGATGCTTTTCCACAATATTTATGATGCAGTGTTCTCGCTTATCCCTCTCTTTGTTCGGTCGCTGTGCCCTGTTTCTTTATGATTTGATGCTTGCTGCTACCCTTTGATCAGTTTCACATCCAGGACACCTGTGCATTGATTGTTTATCTGCTAGATGATTTTTTTACTCCTGAATCAAGGGCTTGTTTTATGTGGTTTTTGCATAAGACAGAAATATATATTGGCTTTTGTCTTTTAACCTCCCTGGAGGTATTCCCGAGTGTAGCTTGGGGTAAAGTTTCAGCACCACAAGCGGTAACCCCAACCTACACTCGGGAATACCGTGCAGCGTTGCTCTGGGATCTCTTCTTCACTTACCTTGTCCTTCGCTCCCGTGATGTCCCTCCTGCAGTGTCCCCTGCAATGTCCTCCGGCGGATGCCAGCATCTGTCTTCTGGGTTCCATTGCCTGCGACGTCGGGACGTACGGGGGGACGGAACTGGCGGGAAATTTGAAAGTTGTAAAAGTGACATTCACTAAATTCACTAAAATCACATAGTAAAACATTACTGTATCAACACATTTCACATACATTTTGTCCCTAGTGCTTTGTCCTGTGTCCTGCCTGCATTTTTACTGTTCTTTCTGCCTGGAAACTGAGAAATGTCTATGGCGCCCAAAAAGCGTCCCTTTAGGTCAAAAGCGGTTTTAGACCAGCTAGAGAACAGCGATAGTAATTTAGAATCGTAAATCTCAGGGTAAGTGAGCGCTTAAATTAGATTATGAAATTAATAAAATGAAATAGAATGAAAATGAGACAGTAGCAGCTGAACACCAAAAAAGGTACCGTATGAACCTCCAGAATAATCAGAATAAAAAGGGGGGGGAGGTGCAGCGCTAACTTAATATATACACATACATATAAACCAATGTTAAGGTGCTTATAAAGTACATAAAAAGTGACTACAGATGATAAGTATAGTCCATAACGTGATCCAAAACCCAAGAGAGTCTTCAAAGAACCCCAATGGCTGGATTCATAGGTGGGGTGATAAAGGTATAAAGATTGCGCACTCACCAGATACGCAATCCAAATGCGCATTCAGAACAAATGTTTCCAGATAATCCTAGGGTCCTCATATGGGTCTGGTCAGATCTGGTCAAAAAGCCCCTCGCCACTTGATAGTGTTGCCACACATGGATGAAAAAGGCCGCTCTGCAGACGTAAATGGCTCCCGTCGGAGCCCAAAGAACAAAAGGAGGCCAAATAGTGTGATACCTTGATGGCAAGGGGTATTTATTCCCAAAAAAAACACACAATACAGGCAGGAGCAAGAAAGATACTGACCATACATTGATTTCATAAATGGCCGCCGGGGCCCTCGTGGCGCCGGTCGGCGTGACGTCACACCGCTATAGCCGCTCACTGACACGTTTCGTGCGAAGGCATGTAGTCATAGGGGGTTAGCTTACAGCGGTGGACGTCTGTAGAGGACCTAAATAAGGAAAGCGGCGCATGCGCTATGATCGTGCGCCATTTTCCAATCCACAAATGTCTCCGTATCGGGCGCCATTTTCATGTAGCCCGCCAAACAGCGCATGCGCGAGCGCCGTCAGTACGGAGTTACACAGTAAATGGCATAACGATGATCACCAGGGAAAGATGTATTACCCAGAAACCCATATGCGGCGCAGATCAAAGGCACACAGCCCCATGAGTAGTCCGATCCGCGCCGTCAGTACGGAGTTATACAATCTTATGGCATAATAATGATCATCAGGGAAAGAATATATTGCCAAGAACTTATATGCAGCGCAGATTAAAGGCAGACAATGCTATTATCAGTCTGGTCAGCACATGCATAAACAGTAATTCTCTGTGCCAAAAAAACAAATTTAAAATGTAAATTATGCAAATTATGCCTGGTGGTCATTGTTAATACCACACTCTTTAGACTCACAGTCAATATCTCAAATGTAGGAAAAACACATGTTAATTTTAATTACAACAATCATATAAAAACATATAATTACAATACAATGGTTAAAATGGAATAATCCAATATTAAAATAATAAAAATATATATAAAATATATAATCAAAAAGTTAATTAACTCGTAAAATTGACTTCGCTATGACCTAAAAACAACCGCAGTAAAATCGGCCAATAATAAAAAGAGAAAGACAATAAAGTAGTGGGAGGAATGATACTAACTGTTGTCAATGAAACAGTTAATGTCCATATCTATGTTAAGTCCTTTAGGACGCATACAATCAATTTGATAAATCCATTTAGTTTCCATCTGGGAAACTGTTCTCTTTTTATTCGTTCCCCTCCAGTGGTTTTGTACTACATCAATTCCTGCAAATATCAAGGAAGATGGGTCTCTGTTATGATGTGTCCTATAATGCATAGACAACGAGTGCTCTTTATAACCCTTTCTCACATTATTAACATGCTCCCGCAGTCGGTCTCTGAGTCTCCTGGTGGTACGTCCGACATATTGTTTTTTACAAGGACATTGCAAAAGATAAACCACATATCTGCTATTGCATGATATGAAGTTGTTGATTTTATAAGTCCTCCCAGTACTGGTGGATGTAAAGTCATCAATTCTCCTTTTCCTGTGTCCATTACATGTACAGATAATACAATTATTACACGGGAAAAATCCAACCATGTTGTTAAAAAACGTAGTTTTATTGGGCGGGTTAATGATATTCGGGGCTATTGCGTTTCTCAAAGGTTGTGCCCTCCTGAACATAATCTCCGGCTTATCCGGCAAGATCCTTGTTAAAACCGGATCTGTTTTAAGAATTTTCCAATTTTGGTTAATTATTTTCGTGATTGTTTTAAACTGAGCAGAAAATGTAGTCACAAAAGGACAAATCTTAGGAGGCTTGCGTGTTAAGTTATCAGTTAGTAGTGATTCTCTATCCATGTTTGCCACCTCTTGCATAACATGAGTGAGATGAGATTGTTCATATCCTTTGTCAACAAATCTATTTTTCAGAACAGAGGCCTGTACATAATAAGTATCCACTGAGGTACAGTTTCTTCTAATTCTGAGAAACTGCCCCTTGGGTACATTGGAAAGCCACAACGGATGGTGACAGCTACTAGTGGGGATGTAGCTGTTGCGATCCGTCTCCTTAAAAAAGGAAGAGGTCGCAACAGTTCCATTGGAATTCATTAATGTTAGATCCAAAAAGTTAATGCTGGTCTTGCTATACTCGTAAGTGAGTCTAATATTTAGCGTGTTATTATTAAGAGTCCCAAAGAAATTCACTAGTGCTTGTTCCTCTCCTCTCCAAAAGAGCAAGATGTCATCTATATACCGTTTGTAAAAAACAAGTTCTGGCCAATCTCTTGCATAAATGACATCTTCCTCCCACCTGGCCATGAATAGGTTGGCCAGGCTGGGAGCGAATTTCGCTCCCATAGCCACACCCCTTGTCTGTAAATAAAAAATACCATCAAACCAAAAATAGTTTCTGGTCATAGCGAAGTCTAAGAGAGTGAGAATAAAAGTTTGGTGTAAAACAGAAATCCCAGATTCTTTCAGATAAAATTCAACCGCTTGCATGCCATGAGAGTGATTAATACTGGTATATAATGATGTAACATCTGCCGTTACTAAAAATGTATCCTTATCCAAAGGGAGACTCCTAATTTCCTGTAGGACCTGCTTCGTATCCCTAAGATAAGAGGGGGTAATTCGTACCAAAGGTTGCAGGAAGTAGTCAATGTATTGTCCAGCTCTAGAACACAAGGACCCGATCCCACTTATGATGGGTCTACCAGGAGGATTTATTGGGTCCTTATGCACCTTCGGAAGGATATACATAACTGGTAGCCTCGGAGCAGAGGGACACAAAAATTCCCTCTCCTTTTTGTTGATTATTCTATCTTGATACCCTTTGGTAATGATATCCTTGAGAGATTTTTTATATACATTTAAAGGGTCTTTCAACAAGACACAATATGTATCAGTGTCACTAAGAATATTATGCACTTCTCTGGTATAATTTCCTTTATCCATTATTACCACTCCTCCTCCCTTATCGGCAGGGCGTATGACTAAATCCTTCCGATCAAGGAGGGAGTCTATGGCTATTGAAACCTCACGATTATTCTTATGGTTCTTGATTTTAACAGCAGCCAAATCCTTGAGAACCGTTTCTTTAAACACATTTACATAGCTTTGAGCTTGTGGAGGGGGGTTAAACAGGGATGCATTACGTAGATTAGAATAAGTATTAGTACTGGATATATTTCTAGTAATGGGATTCTGAAAAAAATGCCTTTTTAATGATAATGACCTGATAAATCTATGCACATCAATGAATGTGTGAAACTTATCAAGCTTCTTATAAGGGGCAAATTTTAATCCCTTATCCAATAAACTAATTTCTTGGGATGTAAGTTCCTTCCCACTAAGGTTAAAAATTCCCTACTCTTTTACGTTTTCCTCTTTTTTGGGTTTGTTGACCCTTTTGCCTCCCCTTTGTCCTCTGTTCGAGTGCTTCTCTTGCGCATGTTCCCTTCTCCTAAAAAATGCACAGGGGTCGGTCTGGAGTTATCACCCTGATGTCTAGGGTTGTTGGATGGAGGAGGAAAATAGGCATTGGTGCCACGTGGTGGGTCATGTTGGTATCCCCCCTGTTGTTCATTATATACTCTGGGGCCACTTGGTGGATCATATTGGTAACCCCCCTGGTGTTCACTATATATTCTGGGGCCGGATGGCCTCCAGTTACCATCTCTCGATGGTGTACCATAGTAATTCACAGGGGAGTCATAATAAACATTTCCTTTATTATTATGACCATGAGTGGGTTTATTGTGATAATAAGCAGGTTTTTTGAACTGATTATTTCTGTAACCTTGGTCCGGATACCATTCACAATTCCTAGACCCTATATTTTCGTCAGGCATAAATTGTAATGGTTCAAAACGATTGAATGTTTGTATATTATTTCGAGGCTGGGCCCTCATAGGTGATTGATACTGATTAGATTTCATGGGATGATATTGGACAGGCCCTTTCCAACCATTCTTTTTCTTGGATGGTTTTGATATATATGTAGTGACCTCCATAGGTGTGGGGGAAACTGTGACTGTTTCCTCATTGATTGTTTGCCACTTAAAAACCTTATTCTCCGCATAATCCTTATGGTCACGTATATATTTCCTACGTTTTTTAATTCGTTGTTCTTTCTCAATATGTTCCAGAAAAGCCTTAAGCTTATCCGATTCCGATCTATATTCATCTTTTTCTTTAAATGGGGTGAGTTTATCCCGTATATTATTAATTTCCCCGTCCAAATACCCTAACTTCTTCCTTTTGCGTAGGATTAGGAATTTCAATAAATCCAACCCAGCAGAATTAAAATATTGGAACCATTCGGATACACTATTGACATCCCCTGTTTCCGGGGGAATGTCCCATCTCAGTGAGCGGGGAACCATATGCTCTTTAACATATCTATCCAAAAAGGAAATGTCCCAAAGTGTTCTGACCTCAGCTGAGGTCATATTACGTAACTGTATAAATAATCCCTTAATGTCATCTGTGTCCTCATTTATAGTAAACACATCATCCGATGTCATTGGTCTCATAGACCTAATCTCAAATATATCAGTCATTATGCAAATTTGCAAAATAGCAGCTCAACTTCAAAATAGGTAAAAGTGAACAGTAAATCTCAGGGTAAGTGAGCGCTTAAATTAGATTATGAAATTAATAAAATGAAATAGAATGAAAATGAGACAGTAGCAGCTGAACACCAAAAAAGGTACCGTATGAACCTCCATAATAATCAGAATAAAAAGGGGGGGGAGGTGCAGCGCTAACTTAATATATACACATACATATAAACCAATGTTAAGGTGCTTATAAAGTGCATAAAAAGTGACTACAGATGATAAGTATAGTCTATAACGTGATCCAAAACCCAAGAGAGTCTTCAAAGAACCCCAATGGCTGGATTCATAGGTGGGGTGATAAAGGTATAAAGATTGCGCACTCACCAGATACGCAATCCAAATGCGCATTCAGAACAAATGTTTCCAGATAATCCTAGGGTCCTCATATGGGTCTGGTCAGATCTGGTCAAAAAGCCCCTCGCCACTTGATAGTGTTGCCACACATGGATGAAAAAGGCCGCTCTGCAGACGTAAATGGCTCCCGTCGGAGCCCAAAGAACAAAAGGAGGCCAAATAGTGTGATACCTTGATGGCAAGGGGTATTTATTCCCAAAAAAAACACACAATACAGGCAGGAGCAAGAAAGATACTGACCATACATTGATTTCATAAATGGCCGCCGGGGCCCTCGTGGCGCCGGTCGGCGTGACGTCACACCGCTATAGCCACTCCCTGACGCGTTTCGTGCGAAGGCACGTAGTCATAGGGGGTTAGCTTACAGCGGTGGACGTCTGTAGAGGACCTAAATAAGGAAAGCGGCGCATGCGCTATGATCGCGCGCCATTTTCCAATTTTCCATCCGGCCCCAGAATATATAGTGAACACCAGGGGGGTTACCAATATGATCCACCAAGTGGCCCCAGAGTATATAATGAACAACAGGGGGGATACCAACATGACCCACCACGTGGCACCAATGCCTATTTTCCTCCTCCATCCAACAACCCTAGACATCAGGGTGATAACTCCAGACCGACCCCGGTGCATTTTTTAGGAGAAGGGAACATGCGCAAGAGAAGCACTCGAACAGAGGACAAAGGGGAGGCAAAAGGGTCAACAAACCCAAAAAAGAGGAAAACGTAAAAGAGTAGGGAATTTTTAACCTTAGTGGGAAGGAACTTACATCCCAAGAAATTAGTTTATTGGATAAGGGATTAAAATTTGCCCCTTATAAGAAGCTTGATAAGTTTCACACATTCATTGATGTGCATAGATTTATCAGGTCATTATCATTAAAAAGGCATTTTTTTCAGAATCCCATTACTAGAAATATATCCAGTACTAATACTTATTCTAATCTACGTAATGCATTCCTGTTTAACCCCCCTCCACAAGCTCAAAGCTATGTAAATGTGTTTAAAGAAACGGTTCTCAAGGATTTGGCTGCTGTTAAAATCAAGAACCATAAGAATAATCGTGAGGTTTCAATAGCCATAGACTCCCTCCTTGATCGGAAGGATTTAGTCATACGCCCTGCCGATAAGGGAGGAGGAGTGGTAATAATGGATAAAGGAAATTATACCAGAGAAGTGCATAATATTCTTAGTGACACTGATACATATTGTGTCTTGTTGAAAGACCCTTTAAATGTATATAAAAAATCTCTCAAAGATATCATTACCAAAGGGTATCAAGATAGAATAATCAACAAAAAGGAGAGGGAATTTTTGTGTCCCTCTGCTCCGAGGCTACCAGTTATGTATATCCTTCCGAAGGTGCATAAGGACCCAATAAATCCTCCTGGTAGACCCATCATAAGTGGGATCGGGTCCTTGTGTTCTAGAGCTGGACAATACATTGACTACTTCCTGCAACCTTTGGTACGAATTACCCCCTCTTATCTTAGGGATACGAAGCAGGTCCTACAGGAAATTAGGAGTCTCCCTTTGGATAAGGATACATTTTTAGTAACGGCAGATGTTACATCATTATATACCAGTATTAATCACTCTCATGGCATGCAAGCGGTTGAATTTTATCTGAAAGAATCTGGGATTTCTGTTTTACACCAAACTTTTATTCTCACTCTCTTAGACTTCGCTATGACCAGAAACTATTTTTGGTTTGATGGTATTTTTTATTTACAGACAAGGGGTGTGGCTATGGGAGCGAAATTCGCTCCCAGCCTGGCCAACCTATTCATGGCCAGGTGGGAGGAAGATGTCATTTATGCAAGAGATTGGCCAGAACTTGTTTTTTACAAACGGTATATAGATGACATCTTGCTCTTTTGGAGAGGAGAGGAACAAGCACTAGTGAATTTCTTTGGGACTCTTAATAATAACACGCTAAATATTAGACTCACTTACGAGTATAGCAAGACCAGCATTAACTTTTTGGATCTAACATTAATGAATTCCAATGGAACTGTTGCGACCTCTTCCTTTTTTAAGGAGACGGATCGCAACAGCTACATCCCCACTAGTAGCTGTCACCATCCGTTGTGGCTTTCCAATGTACCCAAGGGGCAGTTTCTCAGAATTAGAAGAAACTGTACCTCAGTGGATACTTATTATGTACAGGCCTCTGTTCTGAAAAATAGATTTGTTGACAAAGGATATGAACAATCTCATCTCACTCATGTTATGCAAGAGGTGGCAAACATGGATAGAGAATCACTACTAACTGATAACTTAACACGCAAGCCTCCTAAGATTTGTCCTTTTGTGACTACATTTTCTGCTCAGTTTAAAACAATCACGAAAATAATTAACCAAAATTGGAAAATTCTTAAAACAGATCCGGTTTTAACAAGGATCTTGCCGGATAAGCCGGAGATTATGTTCAGGAGGGCACAACCTTTGAGAAACGCAATAGCCCCGAATATCATTAACCCGCCCAATAAAACTACGTTTTTTAACAACATGGTTGGATTTTTCCCGTGTAATAATTGTATTATCTGTACATGTAATGGACACAGGAAAAGGAGAATTGATGACTTTACATCCACCAGTACTGGGAGGACTTATAAAATCAACAACTTCATATCATGCAATAGCAGATATGTGGTTTATCTTTTGCAATGTCCTTGTAAAAAACAATATGTCGGACGTACCACCAGGAGACTCAGAGACCGACTGCGGGAGCATGTTAATAATGTGAGAAAGGGTTATAAAGAGCACTCGTTGTCTATGCATTATAGGACACATCATAACAGAGACCCATCTTCCTTGATATTTGCAGGAATTGATGTAGTACAAAACCACTGGAGGGGAACGAATAAAAAGAGAACAGTTTCCCAGATGGAAACTAAATGGATTTATCAAATTGATTGTATGCGTCCTAAAGGACTTAACATAGATATGGACATTAACTGTTTCATTGACAACAGTTAATATCATTCCTCCCACTACTTTATTGTCTTTCTCTTTTTATTATTGGCCGATTTTACTGCGGTTGTTTTTAGGTCATAGCGAAGTCAATTTTACGAGTTAATTAACTTTTTGATTATATATTTTATATATATTTTTATTATTTTAATATTGGATTATTCCATTTTAACCATTGTATTGTAATTATATGTTTTTATATGATTGTTGTAATTAAAATTAACATGTGTTTTTCCTACATTTGAGATATTGACTGTGAGTCTAAAGAGTGTGGTATTAACAATGACCACCAGGCATAATTTGCATAATTTACATTTTAAATTTGTTTTTTTGGCACAGAGAATTACTGTTTATGCATGTGCTGACCAGACTGATAATAGCATTGTCTGCCTTTAATCTGCGCTGCATATAAGTTCTTGGCAATATATTCTTTCCCTGATGATCATTATTATGCCATAAGATTGTATAACTCCGTACTGACGGCGCGGATCGGACTACTCATGGGGCTGTGTGCCTTTGATCTGCGCCGCATATGGGTTTCTGGGTAATACATCTTTCCCTGGTGATCATCGTTATGCCATTTACTGTGTAACTCCGTACTGACGGCGCTCGCACATGCGCTGTTTGTCGGGCTACATGAAAATGGCGCCCGATACGGAGACATTTGTGGATTGGAAAATGGCGCGCGATCATAGCGCATGCGCCGCTTTCCTTATTTAGGTCCTCTACAGACGTCCACCGCTGTAAGCTAACCCCCTATGACTACGTGCCTTCGCACGAAACGCGTCAGGGGGGGCTATAGCGGTGTGACGTCACGCCGACCGGCGCCACGAGGGCCCCGGCGGCCATTTATGAAATCAATGTATGGTCAGTATCTTTCTTGCTCCTGCCTGTATTGTGTGTTTTTTTGGGAATAAATACCCCTTGCCATCAAGGTATCACACTATTTGGCCTCCTTTTGTTCTTTGGGCTCCGACGGGAGCCATTTACGTCTGCAGAGCGGCCTTTTTCATCCATGTGTGGCAACACTATCAAGTGGCGAGGGGCTTTTTGACCAGATCTGACCAGACCCATATGAGGACCCTAGGATTATCTGGAAACATTTGTTCTGAATGCGCATTTGGATTGCGTATCTGGTGAGTGCGCAATCTTTATACCTTTATCACCCCACCTATGAATCCAGCCATTGGGGTTCTTTGAAGACTCTCTTGGGTTTTGGATCACGTTATGGACTATACTTATCATCTGTAGTCACTTTTTATGCACTTTATAAGCACCTTAACATTGGTTTATATGTATGTGTATATATTAAGTTAGCGCTGCACCTCCCCCCCCTTTTTATTCTGAGTAATTTAGAATCACTTGCAGAATTGAGTGATAATGATTTGTGGGGAAATTCGTCATCAGACACTGAAAACGATTTTGCGACTTTGCTCAGTGATGTGCGAACTTGGCGCTTTATTTCAAATTTCAGTGTTTTTGGTTTGATTATATTATTTAATTAAATTTATTATTATTATATTATTTTTTATGATTATTTATTAAATTATAATTTATGATTTCGTGTTTCAAATTTTAACATACCCAGGATGTTTACTAAACTCTTGTTCGGACAGATATCAGTGAGTTATTCCTAAAAATTACAGGCCTACAATAAAAAAATACATATTTCCATGCAAAAAAATGTACCACTTTGAGCACAGAAATATGGACATAATAAGATCGCTAGGGAGGCTAATCCCTAAGTTTTAGCACTGCATAGTCGAGCTGTAATCTACTGCCTTTGTTGAGACCTATATCAGTATGTTCTGTATGTTTGTTTTCCTCTTTTTTTTTTGTTACTATTATTGTATTACTATTTCCTCATTTGGAAATCCTTTTACTATAACCTGAAAACCTTTACTAAAAGAAATTATACATATAAGACAGGGATGTCCTCTCTCCCCCCTTCTGAGCTATATGCATATAACCCCTAGCAGCACACATCAGACAGAACCCTGATATTCACAGTATCCCTGTTATTTGCCCCACGGGTTCAAGGTCTATTGTTTCTGAATGTTTCTAAATATTACCTAGCAGCCCAACTGAAACCCTTAGCCTCTTGGCTTACATTGCCTTCTTTTATCCGGGAGACTGAAATATAAAAGCTGTGGATGGCCTCCATCCACCCAAACTCTCTGTTAAGGAGCTCCAATCTCTTCGCACCTTTATCTAGCCTTCTATGTCCTATGGCACTTATTTGTATCCTCTGGCACTGAACTAAAAGCCACTACTCCTTAACAACTAATGCAGCTCTTGTGATATCTTTCCTATTCATCCCCACTGTTCCACATAGCCTAATTTCACCTATGTCTTATGGAAAGAGAGTGGCCTATTCCACTTTAGACATCTTGTGGATGCCAGAAACAGGGTTTTAAGGTCTTTCCAAAATTTTCAAAATGCGTTTGATCTTCCTAAACAGAACATCTATGGATATCTACAAATATGCCCATTGTGCCCAGTCCTTGACTGGCTCGCTTAAATTTCCTAAGCTAACTCTGTCTGAGCAAACGTGCTTGGGAGGTCCATCCAGCAAAGGATTAATTTTGCAAATTTATAAGCTAGTGGTTTCAACAACTTCCCAATCTCTTCCCAAATACCCATATATGAAAAACAGGAATACATACTAGGGGAGGAACTGCCTCCAAAGACCTGGCAACTAATATGGCCCCAAGCCGCCAACAGTTCTATTTGTATGTTAATATAAAGAGAACCAACACAAGATACTTTTCCACTGGTACTATACTCCAGCCAAGCTACGCCTCTTATATCTCTCTGTTGATGTCAGATGCTAGAGATGTTGAAAAGCCCTTGGAACCATCTAACACATGTTCAGATATTGCCTTTTTATCAAACCTTACTGGCAAGCTGTTCATACCCTAATCCATTGACTCTTTGACACCTGGATCCCATTTGCTCCAAAACCGTATCTTTTAGTTATATAGTTGCAAGGCTTTCAGCCAAAACGTTCCATCACCTCCGGCACCAGCCCTGTGTTTTCTGCTCACTGCTGTTGCTTTCAAATACAGAAAGCCGGCTCCTGCATTTAGAACTGACAGAGCAACTCTCCAGGTGGTTGCACTGAGCCCCTCCCACCCGGGTGCAGCTGGTGTGCTGTGGAGGGGGGGGAGGAAGGACATTGCTGGTGCCGCGCATCCATCCAGGCATTACCCGCTGCAACTACTGGCACTTGCAACATCTTCCCTGCCAGCTGCCCCATGTAACAGAGCTAGGGAAGCTTTACCTAGGCTCCTCCTCGGTTCTGATGGGTCCTATGACAGACCATGAGGATGAACCTGGGAGAAAGGATATCTGCACTGTATTTGAGGTCTGTTTTGTGAGATTTGGGGGGAGGAATTTGTAGCTAGGATTGGGGAGCTTGTGTTGACAGGGGAAGAAGCTTTATATGGGGGTGGGGGCTTGTGCTAAATGAGGGATGTCAGTCCTGTGTAGGATGAGCATTTGGGGGTTAGAGGTGATTTGGGGGGGGAATATTGGTTTAAAGTGGCCAGTGAGAAATACAGTCCAGAACTGTTCCTTTTGTACAGAGCATGCGCCTTGACTCTGTATGTAGTGCACTCCTGAACCCTGCACTCTTTACACTGCGCATTCCTGATCTCTACACTCTGCACATCATGCACTCCTAAACCCTGCACTCTGTATATTGCACACTCCTAAACACTTTGTTCTGTACGTAGTTCACTCCTAAACCCTGCAATTTGTACACCACACTCCTAAACCTTGCACTCTGGACACCACACACTCTTAAACCCTGCACTCTGTACATCGTGCACTCCTAAACCCTGAATTCTGTACACCACACACTCTTAAACTCTGTATTCTGTATGTAGCACACTCCTGAATCCTGCACTCTTTACTCTGCGCACATCTGATCTCTGCACTCTGTACATAGAGCACTCCTAATCTCTACCAGGGCCAGATCTAGCTGGTCTGATGTGGGGGTACAGTAAAAAAGGTCAGGGGGGCAGGGGATGGGAGGTCAGCAGGATAGTGTAAACAAACAGAAATGAGTAGGGCAGAGTACAGTTGGTTAGCAGGGCGGTGTCAAATGTGTGGATGTGGGAATTTAATAATTTTTTTGTTCAACCTCGCATGATCCTACGCTGTCCGGTTCCCACATGCCACATGGCTTAATCTCCTCTCTGTGCTGTGCTGCCAGTATGGACCAGACGGATTCTAATTGGTCAGCACTGTCACATAAATGGCACTTCCTGTTAGCACTGCAAGGAGAGGAGAGAAATCCACAGGGATTTCAAATCCCCTAATTAGTGGAGCCACATGCAGAAGCCTGACAGCGCAGGATTGTGGGAGGTAAGTACAGCGGCAGGACTGGGGGGGGGGGTGGATAGGTGTCCAGTAAAAAAAAACCCTGCATAATTGGTAAGGTTGAATAAAGTCACCAGTCCATCCAATTCAACCTGTGTGAGTGTGTGTGTGTTCATGTCAAAAATCTTTCCCATATCTCTGTGTACTGTGTTCCCTAAGATGCCCATCCAAAAGTTTTTAAAACTATCAATACTTGTCGCTGACACCATCGATTGTGGAAGTGAGTTCCACATCCTTACCGCCCTGACAATGAAAAATAACCTACACAGTTTAAGGTTAAACCAATTTCATTGAGTGGCCCCATGTCATCTTATATTCCCTGAGACTGAATAGTTTATTTCCTGTGATAGAATCACCATTAAGGTATTTGTATATTGCTATTATATTGCCTTTTAAGTGTCTCTTCTCCAGGGAGATAAAGTTTAATGTTAGAAGTCTTTTTTCGCAAATGAGGTCCTCCAGGCCCTTTATTAACTTAGTTGCCCTTCTCTGAACTCTCTCCAGTTCCAGCACATCCTTCCTGAGAAATGGTGACTAGAACTGAGCAGCATACTCCAGATGTGGCCAAACCAGAGTTTTATAAAGTGTCAGGAATATAGTTTTATCTCTTGAGTAAATTCCCTTTTTATGCATGCTAATATTGTGGTAGCTTTGTTTGCTGCAGCTTGGCATTGCATGTCATTGCTGAGTCTGTCATCTACTAGCTCCCCCAGACCTTTTTCCATCCTGGATTCCTCCAGAGGTTCTCCCCCTAGAGGGTAACGTGCGTTGCTATTTTTAGCCCTCAAGTGCATTAAACCCTATTTTCCATGTAGTTGCCCCTTCCCCTTAATTTTATGGAGGTCTTTTTTTAAGTTTATATATCCTGCTGTGAAGTTATTGCCCTGCATAGTTTTGTATCATCAGCAAACACTCAGATTGAGCTATTTTTACCAACCTCTATATCATTTATCAATAAATTAAACAGAATTGGTCCCAAGACAGAGCTTCGGGGTACCCCACTTACCACTCCAGAGTACAAGTTATTTATCACCACCATTTGGATGTGCCTCTGTAACCAGTTTTTTGTCCATGAACAAACCCTATGGTCTATGCCAGTGGTCTCAAAACTGTGGCCTGGGGGCCAGAAGCTTGCTTTTATCCGGCCCTTGGAGCACTGGTTCATCCACTGATAGCAACAATGGGGCATCACTCCCCCACTGATACTAATAAAGGGGCACAATTGCTCACAATGGCACCAACAATGGGGCCCAATGACACCAATGATGGGGCACAATTTCTACCAATGACACCAATGATGAGGTACAATTCCTCCCAATGCAACCAACGATTGGGCATTGTTTTTTCCAACTGACATTGGGACATTTTCTACTCCAAATGGCCACAGCCCCCCTAAGGTCTGAAGGACAGTAAACTGGCCCTTTGTTTACAAAGTTTGGAGACCCCCTGGTCTTTGCCAACAGACCTCAATTTGTAAATTAAGTATGTATGGGGGACTGTATTGAATGATTTTGCAAAATCCACTGGCCTTCCTTTATCTAGATGGCAGCTCACTTCCTTGTAGAATGTTAACAGATTTTTAGGTTTACCTCCAACTAATTTATCCAAAATGTTCAATTGTTGGTCCATATTGTGATGCAGTGAGATGCCTACTTTCCCTTAAAGGCTAAATTCACGTTTTATTAAAAAAAAATTGCACATCTTTTTGCGGATAAAAAATGTGCATTTATTATTTTTTTACTCTGCATCCTGTAAGGCATGGCACCCGCGATCAGCAGATTGCAGGCACAATGCTAGGCTCCTGCAGACTGACTTTCAGTCAACTGTCTGCCCGTATCTCCCAGACAGTTACTGAATTACAGGAAGGATGATATCCTCATAGACCATTGAGAACTACAAACCACGGGCTGCAGTGGCTGACAGTGCTTTTAGTTCATTCATTTACAGAACTCTGTGAATAAATGATGGAGCTATGTGGGCAGAGATCTGCACGACTCCGCTGTTTTTAGATAGTGGAGGGAGGTGAGGATCGGGGGAGAGGAGACAGGATCTTCTGAGGACATTTGTTCACTTCTTCCCTTCCCTTCTTTCTCCTCTTTCTCTTCACTCTCTTCACCTCTTACAATACACTTGCTTTTTTGTCCTTTCTCTTAATCACCTACTCTTTTACTCAACTACCATTAGCAGTCTTACCAATTTATGTCAACGTTCCTACTTGCCACAGTCAAACTGCATACTTATTTTGTAACATGAAAGAAAGTGTAGGCTGACTAATCTCACTGACACATCTATCCTTACGATTATACACCTATAGGCTTATTACCAAATTCTCACTGTATTTTTGTTGCTTTGTAGAAAGTACAGTAGCTGTATGTACAACCAGGGGCGGACTGACAACTGATGGGGCTCCCGGGCAATAGGGGATTATGGGGCCCCTGTATCCTTGCCCAAACTCAAAAAAGCCTATGAAAAAGGTACCAGGGGCATCTCATGGGGCCCCCTACTGACCCCGGGCCCTCGGACAGTGCCCGAGTTTCCAAATGGTAAGTCAGCCCCTGTGTACAACTGTTCAATCTGTAATCTAACTGCCTCACTGCCTTTGTGTACTTGCAATCTTTTATATTTGGCACATAGTGTACATTATAACTTATTCCTACTATTTTAAAAAATGTCTTCAATAAAAAAATAGTTATCAAATAAAATTGCTGAAGACAAAGGAAATGAAAGACCTAATCATAGACTGTTCCCAAAAATAGGTGCAAATAATATAACAAATATAGCTAATATAATTAGAGTAAATTGGTTAAGAAACTATGTTGTGTGTGATCTCAAATATAAGGATACTTGGAGCTTAGCAGCACCCTTAGACATAACAGACCTAAAATGAGTATATTATTTTGCAGCCTGAGTATATCTGACCTACATACATAAGAACCATTGATGAAAATCAAGTAGGAGCTGCATCTAATGGACAGATACATTTGTACATACCTAGATCTTATATGTCCTATAGGTCTTATATGGTAATGTTTCATCATTCTTCGCTTTCCATTAATGCAAGGTAGGTAGCTCAGGTTTGATCCACACCTTAGCTATCAGCCTCTTGGCAGTGAACAATACTTTATGAAAAAGGTATATGTTTAATTCTAAACACTCAGGAGGCCTCAGCAGGCATAGCCAGGGGTCTAGTTGTACCAGGGAACCCATGACTTCATGCAAGAAGGCTGTTTTTGGCTTCTAGTAAGCCTGTATCTGTGGGCAGGACAAGAGAAAGTGGAAATAGAGCCGAGGACCCTTTTACACTTAGGGGGGTAATGGGTGATAAACAGCTGTATATCTTCCTAACCAAATTAGTGTCAAATACATAAGATGAAGTATACAAAGATAGGTGAGCTTATCAATAACTTTCTGAGAGACTAATCAATTGCTAATCTCTTCCCAGGTCTCATCAATAGGACCCACATCAGCGTCCCACAAAATAAGCCTGGGCTTGTGGAATGGGGTTCTGAAGGCGCATAAATTAGAAAGCAATTTGTTTGGGAGAAGCTCCAACCAAAATAACAGCCAAACACAGATAATATGGGTCCAAACTGTATGGTGGCTGCATGTCGAAGCTTAAACTGAAGGCTGAAAAGTACAGAATTTGGCAAATTAAACTTCTCTTTTAGATTCAAAAAGGATTTGGGTTGTCCACCAAAGCTAAACAAGTGATACCATGAGCTACATATGAGCTCAGGATGTGGCACCATAGAAAAGTTCAGACAAAAATTGATTTTGCCAAAGTGGACTGTGACTATTGACCTTTGGAATACCTAGTGTAGCCATGGCTATGTCCCATAGCTTGCGGCATTGAATATTTTTTCTTTTTTTTTTAAGCCTCTTCCTTTTACTGGAATTTCACATGCTGTTTGGCATTCTGAAACCTTCAAATGCACAACTAAAACTCCTTTTTGTTCAAAAAGCTTGCACCCTAAGTTAGGCTTAACTTGTCACCTCATATACAGTCTTTCACTTACCTCTCATTTCTACCCCCTTGGCTTTCTAGACTCTAAGTTGAATGGACAGTGCTCTTTTCCTTATTTTTTGTTGTTATTACATTTTGCTACAACAGTATATGTTTGCCTCCAGACCATTTTATGTACTGCTCTACCCTCCCTCTTTATATTTATGACATTGTCACTATCATGGATTAGGATTAATGCTATATTAATCGATATTAGCAATTCAATATAGCACATTCATATATAACTAAGAACTGTAAAAGACTTTAGTTTCCCTTTAGTGCATATGCTGCATTTAATGTAATGACATTTTTTCCAGAATCTCTATTTTTCTGTTTCAGTATGAGCAGTCAAATGAATTGATGAATTGAAAACCTTGAATAATGTGACTATGCTTGTGTCTTCATTGTAGAAGACAGAAGTAAACCACGCTCTATGTCTGTCCAAGGCCCTTCTATTGTATTGTAACCTTAAACTGTCAAAGCCTTGTCATTACATAGAACAGGACATATTTTATTCAAACAGCTGCAAAATTGAATGTGATGTAGTTACTCTGGACAAGGATTTTAATTTGTCTAACAAATGAAAATGAATGTTTTGTGCAGTTCTTTCCATTCCGCACTGACACTTTCCACCTTTCTAGTAACCTCTCAAAATACAAAAATGTAGTAAATTTTGTTATTACCAGTAAAGAGGAATATTTGTACTGTTCTTTGCAGGAAAAATAGCTTTTTCTGCTTCAAAAAAGTAACCTTTTCAATCACTTCAGGTGAAAAAACACAAATAGAAAATGTTGTTAAATGCATTTGAAATAGCTGGAAAAAAAAGTAACAATATTATTAAATACCATAATTTGAGTTTTGTAGAATTCTGGAATACCCCTAAATTGGAATTTTCAAAGTGTCTCTGAGTGGAACTGGTGTCTCTTTTCATGCTGCTGTGAGCCATGGAACATTCCTGACACCTTCCACACCTTCCCACACACAATGCTTCTAGAAGACCACAGGGTGGATGTGAATATTTTCTTTCTAAATTACTAATCACATGCATTATTTGAATGGAATAACAGCATATCCTTGACCTGCACAATCCCAACCATAAAAAAATACCTGGGTATTGGTGACTAAAGCATTTTACATATTAAGATGCCCTGGCATACTAAACCAATGCCAATATAAAAAAATGAAATCCTTGGACACGTAGACTGGATTCCCTGTATTTTTAATTTTCTGTTGCTGTACACCGAATTGGCATGTTTAAACCATAACTTTAAATGTACAAATATAACATTAATTATGCCTATGAATGGCAAAGCAACAGGTTCACTTTAAAACTGCTTCTACTTACCTTCCTCTCAGTCTCCTATAGCAACAAAGAGAAGCAGCCTGTGTAAGCTCTAAGTCACAGTTTAAAGCTTACACAGGGCTGAGGACTCTCTCCCTGCCCCCATGTGACAGTGCATGGTGTCTGAGGAGCCAGTAGTTAGACACTAGCGCTGTAAGACATAGAGTGAGATACATATTTCCCACATACCTGAAAGTATCAAGTATATCAGTTTGCTTCCA
This sequence comes from Staurois parvus, assembly GCF_062004578.1. Lineage (NCBI taxonomy): Eukaryota > Metazoa > Chordata > Amphibia > Anura > Ranidae > Staurois > Staurois parvus. The sequence goes on from NW_028318272.1 coordinate 1,951,417, forward strand.
CAGGTTAATGGAGTGGCATGTCACATAATAGCCTACTACACTCAGTACATTCTATCCAATTTGAATTCTTCAGTGCTCATTAGTTTCTAGGGAAAAATGTTTATTTACACTTCTGGCCATTCTAAATGTCTTGTATATGTTAATAGATTGTTTAGTTGTAGTTAGTCCAAAACACTTAGTCAAATCATGACCTCCAGCTAATTAGTATTAGCATAGATATGGTGAATATGGTTAGGGCTAGCTTAGGGTATATATTGTTGGAATATAGTGTTTATGTATTTTGTGCAACAATTACATCAGTATTCAGTAGAGTATTCAGTAGAGATATATTCTTCAACCAGTATATATATGTTTGTCGCTGCATCTATGATACTGTATTATCTATGACTTTTCCTTGAATAATAATGTTTCCTGCTAACTTGTTGCAGAGAAGCAGAAAAGCACATGTGGACTGTGGATTGTCTGTTCTGTAGGGCTAAATACAGAAGTTCTAACACACTGTATATCATAGATGTACCCACACCACCCCCATTAACTCCTGAAGAAGTGGCAGGAAATGCTATCCCTTGACCCAGGTGATGACATTAGGCACATGTACATACTGGGACTTCATACAAGTGGATCATAGTCTTTTCTGCTGTTGTAGATTTTAACAATTTTTTTTAACAATAAATTGGCTGGTTTACACTATGTGGGTTATCTGTCTATATTCCTCTATGAGTCTATAGGAATTACAATGAAGAGTTGTAGCGTTGCAGTCTTTTGGGGTGGATACACAAGCATTCACTGTACTGGCAAGGGATCCAGAGAGATCGCATTTAATGGGTTGGAGAGTATGTTCTGACCAGCTTATAATTAAGTGGTTGAAAAAAAAATTGTAATAGTGTTTTGTTTTTTGTAAGTGGTGATTTGTACATTAGAATAACTTTTTTGGTATTTCAATTTCCAATTAAATTGTTTTTGGTGATTTCTTTTTCTTGCTCACTGTTGTATTTCACAAGATGTATATATCACTATTTTTGATGGTTTGGGTATAATACATAGTTTTATACATTCACTTTCATATGTTTACGTTTTTTCATTATATCGTTTTAGTATTAAAGTGTTACTAAACCCAGGACCCTGCATTCACTAAATCTGATCTCCCACAGTACACAGAACATGGAAATGCAATTATTTTAGTAAACATAAACTGCTAAATACCTTTTCTCATCAGCAGTAGTGGTGGGCCAAACATCCCCCTGTTAGGTTCGCGGTTGAACATTCAAACCTACCGAAAGTGCAACCGTAAACTTTGAACAATTTACTAAGCTGTATCTTACCACATCTGAGTATGAGGTACGATACCGCTCAGGTAATAAAATACTGAGTTATATTATTAAATCATGCAGTATTTTAGTAGTGAAACATTCTTTAATGTTTCAGCTGTCAGTGTGGTTCTCCGCTGAGAGCTGAATGCCAAAAGAATTGTCGGCATTGCCCGACAATTAAAACAGTTTAAAAAATGGCATGGGGTCCCCCCTCCCATCCATACCAAGCCCTTCGGGTCTTGTATGGATTTTGAGGGGGACCCCCATGCCAAAATTAAAAAAAATCTATACCAGACCCTAATCCAAGCATGCAGCCCAGGCAGGTCAGGAAAGGGGAGGGTCAAGCAAGCAGTCCCCCCAAAACCATACCAGGCCACATGCCCCCAACATGGGGAGGTGCTTTGGGGCAGGGGGACTTCCCCACCAAAGCACCTTGTCCCCATTTTGGTGGGGCAAGTGCCTCTTCCCCACAACCCTGGACGGTGGTTATGATGGTCTCTGGGTGGGGGCTTAAAGGAATCTGGAAACCCCCTTTAATAAGGGGCCTCCAGATCCTCAGGTGGTCAGGTGCATTGCTTTGGCCAATCATAATGCACTGTCAGAGCGCAGTGCATTGTGGGGCATGACAGGCAAACAGCCCACTAAACATCCTTACCATTCGTGTGTTCAGCAAACAGACAAACGGTCAATGTTCGAGTCGAACTTACATTCATCTCGAATATAAAGCCCATCACTAATCAGTAGTTAACGCAGTATTGTGACTTCTATCGGTGTCCAGCAGAGCACTGGTTAAAGCTTGAAGGAGGAGTTTTCATTTTTCCCTGATTGTGCTATGATGCTGCATAACCCTTGTCCCTCTGTCTGGACAGCGCTGATTAGCCTTGTGCTGATCCCATGCACTCTCCCAATTGAAAAAAAAATAAATCTCTAAAAATATATACCAAACTGAGCATGCACAGCTTTCCCCCGAAGCTCTGTTCTATCAGCAGATGGATTTGGGACAGTAGAAGAAGGAGAGGATCAGAGAAGACAGGATCGAATCCTTTTTACACAATGAGGAGGATTAACCCCTTAGGTTCTACAGTGAGATTAACAAGCATGCTTTTCTGCATATACAGACTGATGTGCGTTTGGTAACACTTTAAGTATTTGATCATTAAAGTACTATAATGTCACAGTCAAAAATTATTATGCTATAATAGGTCTTCCAAAAGCTGTCACTGCATATTTGTATTTGCTTAGCATCTGGAGACAGGGTGCATGGATACATACAGAAACTGTACTGTTTATTCTCCATTTCAAAGTACTTGCTCCAGCCAATCTCCAATTCTATCCAACTACAAACATCAGTTCTGTATACAGCCTGTTAAATATGAAATTTTCCACCATACAATACATACTTTCTAGCATCATTTACTTCAATGGGGACAAAACATCTGAGTTTGGTACTGGGATACTAAGATTAGGGATGAGTCAAAACCTAGGTTCGGACTGGCAATGTTAAAACTGTTTTGCTTTTCTAAATGTCAGTGCTGCTGCACTGCCATACCCTGCTAAAACCAAGCCAAGGGCAGTTTGGCTCATCACTGATTACATCTGGGTATATGGGTATATATATATATATATATATATATATATATATATATATATATATATACACACACTATATTGCCAAAAGTATTGGGATGCCTGCCTTTACACACACATGAACTTTAATGGCATCATAGTCTTAGTCCATAGGGTTCAATATTGAGCTGGCCCACCCTTTCCAGCTATAACAGCTTCAACTCTTCTAGGACGGCTGTCCACAAGGTTTAGGAGTGTGTCTATGGGAATGCCAAAAGTGCATTTGTGAGGTTAGGAACTGATGTCAGATGAGAAGGCCTGTCTCCCAGTCTCTGTTCTGATTCATCCCAAAGGTGTTCTGTCCAGTTGAGGTCAGGACTCTGTGCAGGCCAGTCCAGTTCCTCCACCCCAGGCTCTCTCATCCATGTCTTTATGGACCTTGCTTTGTGCACTGGTGTGTAGTCATGTTGGAACAGGAAGGGGCCAACCCCAAACTCTTCCCACAAAGTTGAGAGCATGAAATTTTCCAGTGTCTTGGTATGCTGACGCCTTAAGAGTTTTCTTCACTAGAACTAAGGGACAAAGCCCAACCCCTGAAAAACAACCCCACACCATAATCCCCCCTCCACCACTCTTTACACTTGGCACAATGCAGTCAGGCAAGTACCGTTTTTCTGGCAACTGCCAAATCTAGACAAATCTATTGGACTGCCAGACAAAGAAGCATGGTTCGTCACTGCAGAGAACACGTATCCACTGCTCTAGAGTCCAATGGTGGCTTGCTTTACACCACTGCATCTGACACTCTGCATTGCACTTGGTGATGTAAGGCTTGGATGCAGCTGCTCGGCCATGGAAACCCATTCTGTGAAGCTATCTATGCACTGTTGTGCTATTCTGAAGGTCACATGAAGGTTGGAGGTCTTTCGCTATTGACGATGCAGACAACTGGCAACTTCTGCACACTGTATACTTCATCATGCGCTGACCCCGCTCTGTCATTTTACATGGCCTACCACTTCATGGCTGAGTTGCTGTTGTTCCCAGTGGCTTCCACTTTGTTAAAATAGCACTAACAGTTGTCCGTGGAATATTTAGTAGCAAGGAAATTTCACGGATGGTCTTATTGCACAGGAAGGCAAACCTCCTTCCATCAGGAAGGGCATTGAAGATGAAACGTGGCTGGGTCTTCCAACATGACAATGATCCCAAACATACCACCCGGGCAACGAAGGAGTGGCTTCGTAAGAAGCATTTCAAGGTCCTGGAGTGGCCTAGCCAGTCTCCAGATCTCAACCCCATAGAAAACCTTTGGGGGGAGTTGAAAGTCTGTGTTGCCCAGCAACAGCCCCAAAACATCACTGCTCTAGAGGAGATCTGCATGGAGGAATGGGTCAACATACCAGCAACAGTGTATGCCAACCTTGTGAAGACTTACAGGAAACGTTTGACCTCTGTCATTGCTAACAAAGGATATATAACAAAGTATTGAGATGAACTTTTGATATTGACCAAATACTTATTTTCCACCATAATTTGCAAATAAATTCTTTCCAAATCAGCCAATGTGATTGTCTGGATTTTTTTTCTCATTTTGTCTCTCATAGTTGAGGTCTACCTATGATGCCAATACAGGCCTCTCTGATCTTTTTAAGTGGGAGAACTTGCACAATTGGTGCCTGACTAAATACTTTTTTGCCCCACTGTATATATGTGTGTGTGTGTGTTCATTTTATTTTTGTTCGACCAGCAGGTTGTCAAAAAAAAAGACGTGACAAATCCCTGCATCAACACAACAATGCCTCATGTGGGGATCTCTCTGTGGTGCTACTGTCATCTGATGGATCTCTGCGAGCTTTGATCGAATGCCGGTTTGCAATAAACTGGTGGTTAGGCTCCTGTGGAACAGACTGCGGTACACATGTACTGAAAGTCAGTTTTTGGTAAGTGTGTGCCAGGCTTAAGACAAGTGCAGTTTAGTATGCTTTCAGGTGCTATTGTTTAATTAGGCACGTTTTTACAGGACAGGCTGTGTTGCCTTTTAAAACTATAGAAAAATAAGATAGCATAGGTGTATACTGTATGTATCTTCAGTAAACCACTTCCTGAGAAAGTACATATCTTCAGCTGTTTCTATCGTTTAGAGGAATTCTGGTCTAATACTGGATCCAATCGTTATAGCAGCTATGTCAATAAGAATCAATAAAAGTTTGTCTTTTTGACATAGGTGACCTATGGCATTTATAGTACTGGGCTGCCATTTAGATTTTAGAGGCAGAAATGATTCCGTTATAGATTTCTGTAGGAAGGAAGTGGGAAGCGCTAAAACCTAGTGGGAAGCAGCAACAAACTTTCCAGGTAAAAAAATCCTGCAAGGAAGCTAAAAGGAGGATTCCTATAAGAGAGGAAGAGGCCACCAAGATCAAGAACCTGATTTTTTTTTTTGATCACTTAATGCCCGGAGTCCTGTTCACTAAGGAAATTGTAGAGCAACTATAAGAAATGTTAAGTGACTTTTAGTGTATCCCTAATGCATAATTACCATTTTATAGGAAAGGACTGATAATGTGTGCATGCATGTATAGTTGTAGAACTCTGTGGGGTAGATTTACTAAAACTGGAGCACTCAGAATCTGGTGCAGCTGTGCATAGTAGCCAATCAGATTCTAAATTCAGATTCAGAGTGAAAAAACCCTGCTCAGTAGATTATGTGTAATGCAGGCCATAGATGGGGAGAAAACTGGCCGATTTTTCTTTAAAAAAATGAAAAATCGGTCGTTCAAGCGGCCGACGTTACTAGGAACGGTAAAAAAAATCGGACGATTTTCATCCCGTCTACAGCCGGCAAAAAGTGTCCCTGCAGAGAGCTCCGCTATTTCTTTGACAGTTCTTTGACATTTATAGTGGTTGCAACAATGTATCTATTTGTATCCATTTAGGATACAGATGTTTTTATTCAGAAACAAATAGATACATTGTTGCAACCGCTATAAATGTCAAGGAACTGTCAAAGAAATAGCGGAGCTCTCTGCAGGGACACTTTTTGCCGGACTGGAATTCCTCTTCTTCTCAATCCTCTTCTTCTTCTTCTTCTTCCTCTTCTTCTTCCTCTTCTTCTTCTTCATCCTCTTCTTCATCCTCTTCTTCATCTTCATCATCTTCCTCTTCTTCATCTTCCTCTTCTTCTTCATCCTCTTCTTCATCCTCTTCTTCTTCATCCTCTTCTTCTTCTTCTTCATCCTCTTCTTCTTCTTCTTCATCCTCTTCTTCTTCTTCTTCTTCATCCCCTTCTTCTTCATCTTCTTCTTCTTCTACATCCTATTCTTCATCCTCTTCTTCTTCTTCATCCTCTTCTCTCTCTTCCTCTTCTTCTTCTTCCTCTTCTTCTTCTTCATCCTCTTCTTCATCTTCTTCATCCTCTTCTTCAGCTTCTTAATCCTCTTCTTTATCTTCCTCTTTATCCTCTTTTTCATCCTTTCCTTCTTCATCCTCTTCTTCTTCTTCTTTTTCTTCCTCTTCTTCTTCTTCCTCTTCTTCTTCTTCTTCATCTTCTTCATCCTCTTCTTCTTCTTCTTCATCTTCTTCATCCTCTTCTTCTTCTTCTTCATTCTCTTCTTCTTCTTCTTCCTCTTCTTCTTCATCCTCTTCTTCTTCATCCTCTTCTTCTTCTTCCTCTTCTTCATCCTCTTCTTCTTCTTCATCCTCTTCTTCTTCTTCTTCTTCTTCTTCCTCTTCTTCTTCTTCTTCATCCTCTTCTTCATCTTCTTCATCCTCTTCTTCAGCTTCTTCATCCTCTTCTTCATCCTGTTCTTCATCTTCTTCTTCATCCTCTTCTTCTTCATCCTCTTCTTCTTTGTCTTCATCCTCTTCTTCTTCCTCCTCTTCTTCTTCATCCTCTTCTTCCTTTTCTTCTTCATCCTCTTCTTCTTCATCCTCTTCTTCTTCCTCTTCTTCTTCTTCTTCTTCATCCTCTTCTTCTTCTTCATCATCCTCTTCTTCTTCCTCCTCTTCTTCTTCTTCTTCTTCCTCTTCTTCTTCCTCTTCATCTTCTTCATCCTCTTCTTCAGCTTCTTCATCCTCTTCTTCTTCCTCCTCTTCTTCTTCTTCTTCATCTTCATCCTCTTCTTCATCCTCTTCTTCCTCTTCTTCTACTTCCTCTTCTTCATCCACCTCTTCATCTTCTTCTTCATCCTCTTCTTCTTCATCATCATCTTCTTCCTCTTCTTTTTCCTCTTCTTCTCCTCTTCCTCTTCTTCTTCCTCTTCTTCATCCTCTTCATCATCCTCTTCTTCATCCTCTTCTTCTTCTTCATCCTCTTCTTCATCCTCTTCTTCTTCTTCCTCTTCCTCTTCTTCTTCCTCTTCTTTATCCTCTTCTTCATCCTCTTCTTCATCCTCTTCTTCTTCCTCTTCTTCTTCTTCTTCTTCATCCTCTTCTTCTTTTTCTTCTTCTTTTTGTCTTCCTTTTGCAGGTCACTGCTCATGTGCAGATTTTTTTATCAGTAAAAAGATCGGCCGATTTTTTTCCAACTTTACCGATAAAAAAATCTGCCAAAATACTGAAAAACAGCCGAACAATTAGCCCTCTAACGATCTGAAAATTGGCCGATTTTGATTTTATTTTCGGCCGAAAAATTGGCCGATTTTCGACCCATCTATGGCCTGCATAAGGATATGAAGGCTGCTTCTAGCACCTGACACAAATGAGTTTGATATGTAAAATTAAATAAATGCTGCGCTGCCAATCCTGCTCCTTCTTAGAAACCACAATAAAGTGTCCATGTGAATGTGCTGCAAAACACCTACCCTCTTGATGGGAAAGTATACTTATACTGTTTGATGTATACCATGTGTGGGCACTTTAAAAGCAATGTGTTCCAGAACGCCAAGGGTGCATCAGCGTTCCGGAACACATTTGTTTTAAAGTGCCCACACATGGTAAACCTGTAAGTGTAAATGTATGTGTATTTTAACTACAATAAACAGTATAATGCTATGGAAGCTTCCTTTTGATTATTCCCATTGCATATCTTGGGTGGAGGAGGAGAAATGGACTTATACCATTGGGAGGATCCCATTGCAGCCTATGACCTAAAATTATAGTGGAAGGCTGAGGAGCAGGAAGACCTCACCTAATCAAGTGCTTCTGACCTACCTATTCAACATATTGCGGTGAGTGTGGTTCTGGAGGGGGAGCACGAGTGTCAGCATGGATCACTTGTCACATTATTATTTGGCACTACGCTTATCACCAGTTGCCTATTCAATAACAAGGAATAAACTTGTTTAACTATTGGACATTGTTTCTGGATGTATGAACATTTGTGTACATTTTGACAGGGGGGGGGGTGCACTGTAGTACTATATCACACATATATTTTTTATATATTTAGTATTTTTTTTTATATATTGATATATATATATATTTAGTTGATGTGTTGTTTGGCATATAAATTGGTTCACCTAGCATATATATATTCACAGGTGGGGGAGGTGCACTATAGCATGTCCACCATAGTCATACACAATTTCTGTTTTTTTTAACTGTAGTTGCATGTAGGTAGAGCTGTTCACTTTATTGTGGTTTCTAAGAAGGAGCAGGATTGGCAGCACAGCATTTATTTAATTTTACAGTTTCTAACTTCAGTTTGTTGAGTTAAACTTTGACAATAAAGCCTGGAAGCTGATTGGATTCTATGCAGCATTGCACCAGATTTTGCACTCTCCAGTTTTATTAAATAACCCCCCATATGTCTAGATTTGTTTTTTTGGGATGTCCATAGTACAGCCTTGCTGCCCTTTTCATTCAAAAATGTACTTAGTTTTATGATAAATTATATACCCAGTGAAAACAACATTTCAACAGTCTAAACACTTGATGTGAATCATTGCGTGGTTTCCTGAATCATATTTACATAATTAAATATATATAACCCTGCAGTTTGTAGGTTGCATTTTGTATATTTTTACACTCTAAAATATACCTGTGTATTCACAAAAGAAAGTGCTAACTAGTTTTGCAAGATGAAAAGCTTTAAAAAGAATGAAAAGCATGAATATCTTAGCAACAATATCGAAGAAAAGGAACTAGAGACATATATCAAGCAATTTAGCAACAAAAGTAAATTACATTAGGCTTTTATGTGTATTTGATCACCTTGAGCAGCAAAAGGAGACCATTTTCCACAGGACTGCAGCAGATTTACTGGAGATAATCCAGATAATCTCTTTCAGCAAGGTGAGTCCAATTTTCACTCAGAAAATCACATAGAAGCACAAACAAAGAAGAGGTCTGAGGAAGGTTTTATTATGTCAAAGTGCTACTTCAGAAAAGGTGTGGAGAGAATTTAGCATGCCTTACTTACAGTTGCAGTACAGCCCAATTCACTTGCTGGTGTTATCGCTTGCTGAATGTGACTTGACATTTCATTTTTGTGTCAGCATGTGTATAGACTTGAGTGGCTGTATCTCCTTGTAAAGGGTGATAAAACAGCTACCACTGTTATTACCACTGTAGCGCCACTCCTGAAGGTGCCGCTTGGTAATTTTGGATTCTCTGTTCTGCTCCTCGACTCCAATAACAACCTCAGGCCCTCTGGCATACCTGGTTGAATAAAAACACTGCAAGCACAAGTAAAGACACGAGTATAAAATACCTTTCACCTGCTGTGAGTTATTACCAGTAAATAAACACACACCCATTTAGTGGTAAGCACACATAATTTATTGATACGAGTTGGAATAAATAGAAGTTTGAATTTGCATAAATTCACAACAGGTAAATTAGGACACAATCTGCTAGACAGAGTAATGGCTATGCCCATGTAAATTAAAAAAAACAGCAAATCATTTTCTATACCAATAACTAGAATCAATAAATAGATTAGCAGTTCTACCATAAACAATGGAAATTATCTTTAACCACTTGCTGACCTCCCACCCGCAATGTACTGCGGATGGGTGGTAGCTACAGGCAAAGCAACATACCCAAATGTCGCTTCGCTTTTCCAGGTTTAGAGTGCACATGTGCGCGCCCCCCCACTAACTCCTGCTGTCATTCACTGTAGGAGATGCATGTTAACAGGTCTTAGCCAGTGATTTCTGGCTGGGACTCTGTTAATCTCCTAAATCGAATGGAGAAGCAGAGTTGTGCCTTTATTTGTAAAGACAGGCAGAGGATCTAGCTTTATCTTCTCTCCCTGGAACCATTTTGTTCCAGGGAGAGAAAAAAGACAAAATACACGTGAGTAAAAGCAGCACATTGCACCCACACACCTTAGATAGAGACATTTAACCCCTTGATTTCCAAATTAACCCTTTGATTGCCCCCTGTCACCCTGTCAGTGCCATTAGTACAGTGTCGGTGTACAGTATTTTTCACTGATCACCATATTACTGCCACTAGTGACGTGAGATAGCGTCAAGGTCAGTTAGCGCCCCACGCAGCCAGGGAGACACTATCTCATTCATGCTATAGGTTGCTGATCACCGTCATTACTAGTATAATTTTGTATGGAACCATATATTAATCACAAACAGAGCTATACCAGTGCACCACTTAGTATTAGTGTTCTCAAAAATGCAGTGTTAGCAGGATCAGCCCCCTTCATTGCCAGCACTTGCATTTAGCCCAAAGGCTACCCCCCACCTCCACCTAACAAGAAGTGCAGTGTTAGTGTAATTTCTGATCACTGTCACCTGTGATACATTGAACACAAAACCGCAGCATTAGCAGAATCAGGCCTGATCTCTGTAGTACTAGCAGGTGAATTTTATTGGTAGCTGTTCAAGCAATCCCTGACAGCCAGGTGCTCTTTTCCCTGTACAAGGTACCTGTACATTTAGAGTCCAAATTGTCCCAAAAAAGGTACACTAGTGAAGAGGCCTACAGGATTCTGAGCATGTCAGATGAGAGCGAAAGGGAAGCCTCTCTGACAGAATCAGCCTCAGGATATGAATCTGTATATGAATCTGTATATGAATATGAAACACCGGCACCCCGTCAGGTAGCTTGGATGATGGAGAAGAGGTCCTTGTTAAGATCTGGCATACCCAACCACATGAAGCTGAAGTGCTAGCAATGCATGACTTGTCTCATTTGTAGCAGAGTGCCAGTACTAGTGCAGCACTACCTTTTGGTGAGCTGGTGAGTACATCCTGGTCTATTTCATACCAGCACTGCAGTGTCACTTAGTGATGTGGTGAGTCCCATAAGTGCAGTACAAGCTGGTGTAGTGGCCAAAAATTTGCACACAGGCCCGTAAAGCCCATAGTGTCCTCCCAGACGTGCTTGCAAATCCTGATTGGCAGCCCACAGATTCTGCAGCACCCGTACTTCCCCCATTCACTTTCCAACCAATTCAGGTGGAAACAGCAAATTTAACTAGTCCCCTTGATTTTATGGAGCTGTTTTTTACAGAAGATTTGTACAATTTGATTTTGGGCCAAAGCAATTTATATGCACAACAATATAACGCTGTCAAACAAATTTAACTCTTGCCAGACAATTTGGATGAAAACCTATTACGGTTTCCAAATTTAAAACTTTTTTTGGGCCTAACTCTCAACCTGGGCATTACAAAAAAGAATGAGTTGCACTCATTTTCATTCACAGACCAAATTCATCATGTGTCCATGTTCTCTGCTGCCATGGTCCAGGCATAGATATGAGACTATAATGAGCTTCATGCATTTCAGTGATAACACACTCTGTAGTCCTCAGGGTGACCCTGAGCATGACCGGCTCTACAAAATTCGTCCCCTCATAAACCACCTCACTGAAAAATTTTGCAGATGTATATACGCCCCAGCAAAACATCTGTGTGCATAAGTCCTTCATTCACTTTACCTTGCATTCAAACAGTACCTCCCCAGCAAGCGTGCCAGATTTGGGATCAAACTGTATAAGCTCTGTAAGAGGGTCACATGCTATACATACACTTTTAGGGTTTATGAGGGAAGAGACTGTGAAGTAGAGCCCCCCCGACTGAGCAGACTAAATGGGGAGCAGTGGCAAGATCATTTGGGACTTGGTGTCGTCTTTTTTCTAAGGGGTTCCACTTATACATGGACAAATTTTATACAATCGTGCCAGTATTTAGACATTGGTACAATCTTTGGTTCATGTGGCACCATGCGACCTAATCGCCAGGGCTTCCCCCAATGGTTTGTAAATCCCCGCCTTAGAAATGGAAGAAAGTCTGCTTGAGAAATTATGACTTGCTCGCAGTGAAGTGGAAGGACAAATGGGATGTTTTTGTCCTGTCTTCCATTCATGCAGACCTCTCCAAATTAGCATGGTATCTAGCATTGTTGAGAAACTCCTCTGTATGCACAGCTATAACCTTAACATTTGAGAGATGGGCTTCAACGACCAGATGATGAATCCGTACCTAGTTTCCCAGAGAGCTCAACACTGGTACAAAAAGGTATCTACTTATTTATTTCAGTTGGCTTTATATAATGTTTTGTAATTTACAAAGCAACTGGACAAGTGAATCCTTCTTAAAATTTCAGGAAGAGATCATCACAGCTCTTTTGTATCCAGAAGGTGCTGTGGCCCAATCCCGAAATCCAGATGCAGTTAGCCAACCAATAAAAAACTGACAAAAAAGTTGTAATTTTATTGATTTAACGTTCTATTGTTTCTGTGTTTTGATGTTAACTACTAGGGGACTGCCCATAGTACATTTACTGCGGCAAAGCGGCCACTGTAGGCAGGATTATGTCTATAAGTGCCCTGCCTGCGGCACCAATTGCGGCCGCGGGTGTCAATCACTGGGTCCTGGCCGGGATTTAATATAAAAAAGAAAAATTGCCATCATAATTAGGTGCAATCACCTGATCTTTCCATATCCCTGTCTCACTTCATATATAGAGTGTGGATTTTAAACCAAAAAAGCTTATAAAAATAAAATTGCAGTTGACTAGTGCAGACCTGCCAAAAAGTGGTTTTTAATAAATCCAATGCGGAGTAATAATCACTAAATTAGTGAATGCAAAATTGTATTTATTAGATCACATAGATCTTGAAAAAGGTAGACATTTTAAGATGGTGAACGTTGTACAATCATAAAAATAAAATTAAAAAAATATAAAAACAAAAAAAAACAATTTCCGGCAAACACTGACACAGAGCACAGCTGCATTGTTTTCAAGCACACTGTTCCGAAGAGCAGAGCTTAGCTTTCCAGGACAGTGTGTAACAGTGAAGCACACACCCCCCGCCCACTAGTAAAACACACCCCTCACAGTTAACCCTTTGATTGCCTAAAAATGCTAACCCTTTCTCCCCAGTGCCATTAGTACAGTGTCAGTGCTTTTTTTTTGTACTGATCACTGTGTTGGTGTCACTGGGGATGTAGGTGACCCCAAGTCTGTTCCCCCCAGTGTCAGAATGTCCGCCGCAGTCCCGCCGTAAGTCTCTGATGGCCGCCATAAGTCACTGATTGCCACCATAAGTCACTGATCGCCGCTATTATTAGTATACAAAAGAAAAAAATCCAGTATCTATACCGCCATTTTAAACTCTATAACTTTCACTTAAGCCAATTAATTTACATGTACTGGGATTTTTTTTAGCAACGACATGTCGTAGAATACATTTTGGCATAAATTTATGATGAAATTTGATTTTTACATTTTTTTACTGGACATGTTTTATAGTAAAAAGTCCAAAACATTGTTTTTTTTTTTCTCATAATTGTCTGTGTTTTTTTATAGCGCAAAAAAAATACCACCACAAGAAAGCCCAATTCATGGGGAAAAAAGGATGTAAATTTCATTTTGGTGCAGAGTTACATGACCGCGCAATTGTCAGTTAAAGTAACACAGCGCCATAACACAAACCGCTTATGTAAACGCTTCCTGCCCGCCCTACAGCAGAAATACTGCTACAGGGCGGCAGAGGTGCGCAAAATCACATATATATACGTGATTCATGCTCCCGTAGTTTTCACGCCCCTCCCAGATAGCGTCAGATTGCCCCTCAGTACACCAGTAATCACATTTAACCCCTCGATTGCCAGGAATATGCTCATACACAATAAACCTCCCTTGCTAGTATAGTGTCGGAACGGATCAATATCTTTGATCAGATCAGCACTATACCAGCGTTCACATTAGTATAGCTTCCCCAAAAACACAGCATTAGTGGGATCAGCCCCCGGCACCTGCCAGCACCTGCGTTCAGCCCCTACGCTTACCCCCCCATTCTCCCCCAGCAAGTGTAGTGTCAGTAGGTTACTGTCACTTGATATATTGCACTCAAAACCGCAGTGTTCACAGAATCAGGCCTGATCTCTGTTGGAACTTGCCAGTAAATTTTGATGACTCTCATATGCCAGTACTAGTGCCACACTACCTTTTGGTGAACTGGCGAGTACTAGTGGCCTAATACATCCTGGTCTTTCACATACCTCTTAGATTGTAAGCTCCAAGGGGCAGGGCCCTCCTAACCCTCTTGTTTTGAACTGTATTGTTGCTGTATTGTCTCCCGTTATATTGTAAAGTGCTGAGCAAACTGTTGGCACTATATAAATCCTGTATAATAATAATAATACCAGCACTGCAGTATGACTTGGCGACGTGGTGAGTCCCATAGTGCAGTACAAGCTGGTGCAGTGTCAAGCACAAGTATTGTCACGCAACCACCAAGAATTCGCACACAGGCCTATAGAGCCCCAAGTATCCTTCCAGATGTGCTTCCAAATCCCGTTTGGCAGCCCACAAATTCTGCAACACCCTTACTTCCCCCATTCACTGCCCAACCTGGAATTCAGGTGCAAATAGCGGAAGAATTGCAGTTGTGTTAGAAGTTTTCCTTAACCTAATATCTAATATCTGCTTATTAACAGTACTAACATATGTATGTATGGGGTTTTTCTTTACATTCAAGCAACATGTGGTAGTAATTAGTCTAGCTGTCCTTCCCCCATCTCTGTAAGATAAAGTTTAACTCAGACTCGGAGGGGAGGGAAGAAGACTAATACATCTGTTGTCTTTTATCATTGTGGGACTACAAGAGAATACCAGCCCACTTTTAGGAGATGGTGGGGGCTGAATGCTCCTAAAAGAGCAGAACAAATACTTTTTAGACACATTTCTTTAGAAGCCTAAAAACTCACACCTCATACACACACACACATTTTATGCAACATTATTATTAAATCAATTTTTGAGTTTATGCAAGAGTTGGAAGGACTTTCTATTTTGGACTTTTCTCATCAATACAAGTTAACAAAATATCGAGACAATACGGTATTTACAGTGGCGAGCCACCAGTTTCGATTGTTTCTGAATATCGATCATTTTTTACTTTTTTCTCCTTCATCTTGATGAGAGGGAAGATGGCTGCAAGGTCAGCAAAATATGAAGTCAAGCTTTCAGGTGAAGTACAAGTCTTCAGCAGATGACCCTTCAGGATAATCAAAGAACCTAAAATCAGAATTGGTGAGAATTTTGCGCAATTGCAAGAAAACGCTGTTCCTTGGTGATATAATTTCCCACCAAGACAAAAAAGGCACGTTACATGAAGAAAGACCTTCTTAATCAGTAAGTAATGGATTTTATTGATGAATTATCTAGAGAGAGTAAATTAGAATTCAAAAATCTGTCTACATTTGTTAAATATGATGAACTTTGGTGGTACATGTATAATAAATGCTTACAAGCTAATAAGAAGATAGAAAAATCTTGGTTTTCTTTTAAGAAATTGAGCAAACAAGTTAGAAATGTATTGAAGTCAGTTAATCTGTTTAACGCCATGATTTTTGAGGTTCTTAGGAATGCTGCTTGTGTAATGAAGTCAGAGCAAGATAAAAGTGTATGTGTTAATTGCCAGACTTTGACTGAGCAAATAGATGACCTGCAAAGTACAATTCAAACAAAAGACATTCAGCTATCTGAACTGCAGAATGATAGTAAACAGGTTGCCATGATAAACACAGATGACAAACAGAGCGATTCAAGATCAGAGCCACGACCGTCAGATATTTCTGAAAGTTTGGATATTGACTCGGATGACGAAACACAAATTAAACGTAAAGAATTGTTATGTAAAACTGCAAAACTTAAGTTGCAAATACATAACCAATTAATGAAAGTTTTAAAAGACATCCCTGCTTTTGATTCAAAGAAAGATGTTTTTAGCAACCTGGCAACATTTGAGATTCACGCAGAATGTCATAAACTTTCAAATAATCAAATAAATCATCTATTTCATTTATGTTTGCTGATTATGACTCAAATAAAAAATTCTGTTATTGACAGTGAATTTGAAAATGAAAATATAATTTCTGAACAATCTGCTCCTCCATGTTCCAACAATAGTCTGTCTGAGTTGCCTTATGCCTCAGAGTTTAAAGAGATCAGTTCACTGAATGTCAACAACAGCTTAAACAATATGGCAAACAGTGCTGCTGTCATTAACAGGAATGGATTATTGCCATTGCCGAAATTAGAATCAGGATCAAATCGAGATTCTTCTTTACCGTTAGTATATGTTGCTCCAATTTTATTGGATGAAAGTGGAAGGCCATATGTACAGGGTGAATTGAATGGCAGGAACATAAAGTTTTTAGTAGATACAGGAGCTGAACTCAGTTTAACTAAACATAAATTACCTGTAAATGCCAATTCTCCAAAATGCAATTTACTTGATTTTAGTGGAATATGTAGTTTAGTTGCTAGGAAAGTTTCTAATGTGACTTTTGAGATTCCAGGATTTTTTAAAACTGACATTGACATCTGGTATTGTCATGATGCAGAGAACATTCTTGGTATTGATGTGATTAGTAAACTAAATTTGATAATTGATTTATGTACTTCATTGTTATGGAGAGATCCATCTAGGCCCAAATCAACGTTAATTGATTCTTCCATGTACAGTCATGCTGGAAGTATGTGTACAGCAACTGCTGACATGTCTTCAGATCATAAATGGCCAAATACAGGAACCAATCTTGAATTGGAACAATTGGTTAGATCACAGAAATATTTTTGGAGTCAAAGCAAAAATGATGCAGGTTTGCTTAAAGATTTTGAAGTTGACATTGAAGGTAGAGACCCTAAGCCTCAACCTCAATACAAATTGCCATTAGAATCAATTAATCCAATTTCTCCTATTATACAGGAGTTTTTACAGCAAGGAATTTTAAAGAAAGCACAATCAGTGGTGAATAATTGTATATGGCCTATCAAGAAAGCTGATAATTCATATTCTTTATCAGTTGATTTCAGGACATTGAACAAATGCATCACAAACAACAAATCTATTGTTCCTGATTTTTACATAATGTCACATCTGGATGCCAAGGCCAAAATATTCTCTGTACTTGAAATCGCCAATAGCCATTTTTCAGTACCATTAGCTAAGAGTTGTCAATATAAACTTGCCTTTAGCTTCAGCAAAGAAACATATACATTCACAAGGCTAGTCCCAGGCTTGGATGTGAGTGATGGAATTGTTCATGAGTATTTGGGAAAAATATTATCTAAATTGTCTAGGCCAGAATGTATTGTCCAGCATGCAGGCAAGCTTCTCTGAGGAAATCAATCCTTTCCTGTACTGCCGGGACAGCGGGTTCCAGGAATTTCAGGAAGAAAGGAGGGGTGATATCCATAGTTGGAGTAAAAAGGAGACTGTTTGGTAGCAGAGTGAATGGAGTTGTTGTATACGAATTCTGCTAATGGAAGAAGAGACACCCAGTCATCCTGTGAATACGATGAGAAACATCGGAGATATTGTTCCAGAGTCTGGTTTGTCCTCTCTGTCCATTTGTTTGTGGATGGTATGCGGAAGAGAAGATTAGTTCGATCTCTAATGCCTCACACAGAGCTTTCCAGAATTTAGACATAAACTGTACTCCCCGATCGGAGACGATATTGTTAGGAACGCCATGCAATCTTACTATTTCTCTGATGAAAGCGGAAGCAGTTTCAGCGGCAAAAGGAGTCCCTTTCAAGGGAATGAAGTGGGCCATTTTTGATAGGCGGTCAACCACTACAAAAATAGTGGTGAATCCCTCAGACGGGGGAGCTCAACAATAAAGTCCATAGAAATCATACTCCATGGTTTTTCAGGTACGGGCAAAGATTCCAACAGGCCCCAGGTCTTGGCTTTATCAGATTTGTTTCAAAGACATACAGAGGAAGATCTAACAGTTCGGGCAGTCTTTCATCGAGTTTGGCCACCAGAAGGAATGGGAGACCAAATCTGAGGTCTTGCGGATTCCGAAGTGACCTGCTAAAGGGTGATCATGACATCTTTTGAGGATGAGAGTCCTGAGTTGTTCCGGTATGAAGATTTGTTCCTTGTGAAGATACAGACCGTCTCTTAGCTGAAGATGCATCTTTAAGGGGGGTGGATGATGATCATCCACCACGTCTCTTATTTGTGCTACAAGGTCTGTTTGCAGGAGTAAGAAGTTCTTAGCTGGCAGAATCGTGTCAGGCTCAGATGGTATAATTGGATCGTGAAACATACGTGAAAGTGCATCGGGCTTACCGTTCTTTGATCCTGGACGGTATGTTAGATGAAAGACAAAGCAGGAGAAGAACAGTGCCCATCTTGCCTGTCATGGCCTTAGATGTTTTGCCATTCTCAAGTATTCTAGATTCTTATGATCCTTGAAAATGAATATAGGATGGGAAGCTCCCTCCAGTAAGTAGCGTCATTCCTCAAGTGCTGCCTTGATGGCCAATAGCTCTCTGTCTCCTACGTCATAATTCCTTTCAGAGGCTTTTAGCTTCCTAGAGAAGAAAGCAACGGGGTGGATTTGAGTCCCTGTCGTTGTGGCAATATGGCTCCTACAGCATTTTCAGAAGTGTCTACTTCTAGGACAAAGGCTAAAGCAGTATCTGGGTGCTTCAGGATAGGTGCAGAGGTGAACAAAGTCTTTAATTGTTCAAAGGCTGCTTGGACCTTAGGAGTCCACCTGAAGGTAACATGTTGCCTGGTTAGCTGTGTCACTGGTGCAATGATCCCTGAAAACTTCTTAATAAACTTTCTATAAAAGTTTGCGAAACCCACAAAACGTTGCACTGCTTTCCTGTCCTTTGGAACGGGCCATTCTAGCACGGAGGTCACCTTTTGGGGATCCATAGCAATGCCATCGGGAGTGATCACAAGTCTGAGGAACTGAATAGTCTGTTTCTCGAACTCACATTTCTCAGCTTTGGCATAGAGGTGATGTTGGCGTAATCTCTCAAGAATTTTTTTACATGATCCCGGTGTTGTTCCATTGAGTTGGAAAAGACTAGGATGTCATCCAAGTAAACGATAATAAACATATCAAGAAAGTCCCAAAATATATCATTCACAAAGTGTTGGAATGTTGCTGGGGCATTACAAAGACCAAATGGCATCACCGGGTATTCAAAAAGCCCGAAGCGTGTTCGAAAGTCCGTCTTCCATTCATCCCCTTTGCGAATTCTGAATAAATTGTAAGCGCCCCTCAAATCCAGTTTTGAAAAGACACATGCCCCTCATAGCCTTTGGAATAATTCAGGAATTAGAGGAAGAGGATAGCGATTCTTAACAGTTATTTTATTCAGATCACAATAGTCAACAGACAAGGTCGGAGGGTATGACCCTTCTTCTCGACAAAGAAAATGCCAGCTCCCGCTGGTGATGTAGAGGGCCGAATAAACCCTTTTTTTAAGCTCTCATCAATATAGCTCCGGAGGACCTCTAATTCTAATTCGGATAGGGGGTAAATTCACCCAAAAGGAATTTCGGCACTGGGCAGAAGCTCAATAGGACAATCATAAGAGCGGTGTGGAGGAAGAGCATTGGCACTCTTCTTGTTAAATACATCCAGGTAATCATGGTAAGCAACAGGAACGAGTTTCATTGTCTCAGAGTCAGGTTGAATACTAAGCAGAGGAGTTGCTGTACCTGGTTCCTTAGCAATGCAGTGGTTCAGGCAGTATTTAGAGGGGAAATGGATCTCCCCAGACAACCAATTGATGGATGGGTTGTGTGCTTTTAGCCAGGGCATGCCGAGAATGACTGGAAATATCGGAGAAGTTATGACATCCAGACATAGAAATTCCTGATGTCCCGAAGAGGAGTGGCATAAAATTGGTATGCTCTCTTGTGTCACAGGACCAGAACTGATACCAGAGCGATCAGCCAGATGGACCGAAAGTCTTTGTGTCTTAGTGCGGAGAGGAATCTTGTTTTGGTTAGCAAAGTTAGAATCCACAAAACAACTACAGGCACCAGAATCTATAATGGCCGCAACAGTAAACGTCCTTTCAGCCAGCTGTAAGTGAAGGTGGAAGGAGAGGCACGTTCAGCTTGCTCCTTGGGGATGCATCATATGGAACCAGTTAGGAGAAGACCTATGAGGTCTTACTGGACACGTCAGTACATAGTGACCTGTGTCGCCACAGTAGAGACAGAGATTGGATTCTTGTCGTCAAAGACGTTCAGCAGCGGACAACGGTGGTCTCCAGAAACTCCTTCTAGGGGAATTATGATGCCTTCTATTATTGGGAAGTAGGTCTGATTGGACAACAGTAGTAGAGGAAACATGGGTCTCCACCTCTGAACATATCAAGACCTCCCCGTTAGTCTTCTCATCCTGTCTCTCCCGGATCCGATGGTCGATGTGGATAGCAAGGTCTATCAGGTCTTCTAGCCTGGTTGGTACCCCCACTCGGGCAAGCTCATCTTTCAGGGTGTTAGAAAGGCCAAGGTGGAACTGGTAGCAGAGAGCAGACTCATTCCATTGAGTGTTGGAACTCCATATATGGAACTCGGTAACATATTCCTTTATAGGCCTTTGGCCCTGCTGTAGATTGCTAAGCATAGATTCAGCAGTCTGACGAAGGAAGGGATCAGCATAGAGCTGTGACATGGCTGAGAAAAATGAGTCCATGGAAGTTAGAGTCGGGTCCTGTTGCTAATGAAGATGGTGTGCCCAGGATTGGGGTTCATTCTTAAGGAGTGAGATAATGAATCCCACTTTGGTGCTTTGTGATGCAAAGGTTCTAAGAAGCAGGGAAAAATATAGCTCGCAGGAGTTGCGAAAGGTTCAGAACTTCCTGCGGTCTCCTGTGAAAAACTCAGGTGTTGGCACCCGGGGTTCCGGTAGGGGAGAAGTTCCAAGAATCATACTGAGCTCTGTCTGAGTACTTACATCTGAGACTGCAGAGGGCCCTGTGGCTGTGGAGGCATTAGACTCGGGTGGTATTTGACCCTCCAGGTGCTCAAAGTTTCTTTGCAGACATTGCACCATGTAAGATAAGGCAGAGACTGATTGACAGATGTCCCCCATTGAAGAGGCCTCCCTTTCAGACTCCATCATTGGCTGACTGGTACTGTCATGTACCTGATGGGAGACTGAAATGACGGGGTCGGCCTCACCTGTGTCACTAGCCTTGACCCCACTGGAGTTGGAACAGAGGGAGTCTAGGATCCAGGGGAACAAGAGCGCCAGTAGTTGTTGTTTGCAGCTCCTGCAGATGATGACCTTGGAAGACTGATGATCCTCTGATTCAGGCACAGTGGTAACATGCAGAGCTGGTTTTGTAGATTGCCAGGCGTGCACCAGAGCAAGGCAGGTAGTGAGAGGGAGAGACAGGAGCAGTATCATAGGAATAGCCAGGGTCATCAACAGTCGGGCAGCACGGTACAGAATCAGAAGCAAAGCCGAAGTCAGGAGCAGAGCCGAAGTCAGGAACCAGGCAGGATGGGGGAGCTGAAGACCAGTGTATTTTATTTTTTTAAAATTGCATTTGAAAAATTGCTGCGTGAGTACTATGTGACATAAAAAATTGCAGCACCCACCATTTTATTCACTAGGGGGTTTGCTTTAAAAAAAATATATAATGTTTGGGGTTTAAATTAATTTCCTAGCAAAAACTACAGATTTTTTTCATGTAAACAAAAAGTGTCAGAAAAGGCTTGGTCTTCAAGTGGTTAGAAGAGTGAGTGATGGTGGCATAAACGTCTAATGCTGGGCATAAAATGCCCCCACCCTCCAAAATGACCCCTTTTTGGAAAGAAGACACCCCAAACTATTTGCCGAGAGGCATGTTGAATCAATAGAAGAATTTATTTATTTACCACAAGTTTTTGGAAAATGACAAACAAAAAAAGTATTTATAATTTGTGGAATTACTCCCCAAAATACATTCTGCTACTTCTCCCGAGTATGGGGGTACCACATGTGAGAGATGTTTTGCCGGTCTAGCCAAGTACAGGACCCCAAAATACAATAAGCACCATCAGGCTTTTAAAGGGCTTTATTTCCTCATTACACTTCCTGACCACCTATCACAGTTTCGGAGGCCCTGAAATGCCAGGATAGCATCAAACCCTCCAAAATGACCACTTTTTGGAAAGTAGACACCCCAAGGAATTTGATAAGAAGCATGGTGAGTATTTTGTAGATCTTGTTTGTTGCCACAAGCTTTCGAAAATTGAAGAAAAAAAACAAAAACATATTTTTTCTTTTCTTTTTTTATATTTCAAAACCTTGTGAGAAAAAATGAGATCTGAAAAATACTCACCATGCCTCTTTTTGGGGTGTCAACTTTCCTAAAAGGGGTTATTTGGGGGGGGATTGGTGCTATCCTGGCATTTCAGGGCCTTCGAAACTGTGATAGGTAGCAAGGAAGTAAAATGAGGAAGTTGCACACCTTCAGGCTTTCGAAGTGGTCATTGGATTGCAGGCTCCTGTATGTGGCTAGGCTCCCAAAATGTCTAACACATGTGGTATCCCCATACTCGGTAGAAGTAGCAGAATGTATTTTGGGGTGTAATTCCACATATACCCATGGCTTGTGCGAGAAATATATAATTTAAATGACAACTTTGTGTAAAAAAAAAAAATGTTTTTGTGATTTACCAGAAACTTATGGAAAAAAAATAAATCTTTCATGGACTCAATATGCCTCTCAACAGATATCTTAGGGTGTCTACTTTCCGAAAAGGGGTCATTTTGGGGTGTTTGTACTATCCTGGTATTATAGCCCCTCAAGAAATGTGATGGGCAGTTAGAAAATAAAAGCTGTTTTTGTGATTTACCAGAAACTTATGGAAAAAAAATAAATCTTTCATGGACTCAATATGCCTCTCAACAGATATCTTAGGGTGTCTACTTTCCGAAAAGGGGTCATTTTGGGGTGTTTGTACTATCCTGGTATTATAGCCCCTCAAGAAATGTGATGGGCAGTTAGAAAATAAAAGCTGTATAATTACCATTATCTTTACCATAGTTTGTAGATGCTATAACTTTCACACAAAGCAATAAATATACACTTATTGGGATTTTTTTAACCAAAAACATAGCAAAATACATTTTGGCCTAAATTTATGACAACATTTTAGTTTTTTGGGATATATTTTATGACAGAAATGAGAAAATATCATTTTTTTTCAAAAAAAAATTTTCTCTAAACTTTTTTTGTTTAAAGTGCCAAAAATAAAAAGCACACAAGTGATCAAATACCACCAAAAGAAATCTCTATTTGTGTGAAAAAAGGACATAAATTTCATTTATGTACCATATTGCATGACTGCACAATTGTCAGTTAAACTAGTGCAGCGCTGAATAAAAAAAAAAGCGTAAATTGCAATATCTATACCATAGTTTGTAGACGCTATAAATTTCACACAAAGCAATCAATATACACTTATTGGAATTTTTGCACCAAAAACGTGGCAGAATACATTTTGGTCTAAATTTATAACTTACTTTGAGTTTACTATATATTTTTTATAGCCGAAAGTAAAAAATATAATTTTTCTTCAAAATTTTCGATCTTTTTTTGTTTATAGTGCAAAAAATAAAAAGTGCACAGGTGATCAAATACCACCAAAAGAAAGCTCTATTTGTGCAAAATAAGGACATAAATTTTGTTTGGGTACAGCATTGCATGTTCAGTTGAATTAGTGCAGCGCTGAGTTGAAAAAAGAGGCCTGGTCATTAAGGGGGGGTAAATCCTCTAGGGGGCAAGAGGTTAACTGTTGCTGTTTGCTGTTGTTGTTTGCTTTGCAGGAATCTCATTCAGTTGCAGCACCAATCTGTTTATTCTTACAGCAACGGGGCTTGCTCTCAGAATATATGTCAGTGCCTGCAGCGCTGTTGTATGAGATTTTTCATCCACATTTAAAAAAAAGAACATACTGTATATGCCCAAGCATGTGGACCTGAGGTGGTCAGTGGGTGGATCGCCCCTATGCTTTGGTATATATATTTTTTTCTCTGACAGAGATTTCAATAAAAAAAGTTGTCATTTTATTGAGTTAATGTTCTATTGTCACTGTGTTTTATTGTTAATCATTGTTGGTTGCTTTGCATGAACACCATTCAGCTGCAGCACCGATCTGTTTATTCTGACAGCAATGGGGGGGAGGTCTTGCTCTCAGGATATACGTCAGTTCTTGCAGTGCTGTAGGAGGAGATTTTTCAGCCGAAGTTAAAAAAAAGAACATACTGTATATGTCCAAGCATGGGGGCCTGGGGTGGTCAGTGGGTGGATCACCCCTATGCTTTGGAATATATATATTTTTTTCTTTTTTTTTTCTGGCAGAGATTTCAATTAAAAAAGTTGTTGTTTCAATTAAAAAAGTTGTAGTGAGTTAATGTTCTATTGTTACTGTGTTTTATTGTTTATAACCAAAAATGATAATTTTTCAAAAAGTGTTTTTGCATTTTTATTTTTTTTTTATATTATTATTTATGTTTTTTTAACATACTGTCACCCTAGCAGTACAGTGTCACCATAGTGACACTGTACTATTTGTGGGCGGTGATGAAGATTTATTTTTTTTTTTTACATTGATTGCTTTTACACCCATAAAGGTTGTAAAAGCAATCATTTCTCTTTCTCTCTGGCTGAATTCTTGCAGCCATTGAGAAATACTGTGAGAGCTGTGATTGGTCACAGGTTGTCACATGGTACAAGGTTGTTGTAAATAGCCTTGTACCATGTCATCTCTGTGATCATTCACAGATTTTACAAGTAGAAAGCAATGATGTCAGAAGTGACATCTTGCTTACTACTATTCATGTGATCACTGATTGGCCAATCAGTGATCACATGATCGGGACCTCACGCAGAGGTCCTGTACAGCAATTGGACACAGCGGGCACCATATTGTGGTGCTGCGCGCTCCCAGGGAGCACACACATGCTAAAATTGGGGGCACCATTTATGAACGGCAACCTGCTCCTGCACTGCTCACTTCCGGCCGTTTATACAGTGGGGATAGAAAGTTTGGGCACCCCAGCTAAAAATTTGTATTAATGTGCATAAAGAAGCCAAGGAAAGATGGAAAAATCTCCAAAAGGCATCAAATTACAGATTAGACATTCTTATAATATGTCAACAAAAGTTAGAATTTATTTCCATCATTTACACTTTCAAAATAACAGAAAACAAAAAAATGGCGTCTGCAAAAGTTTGGGCACCCCGCAGAGTTAATATCTTGTACGGCCCCCTTTAGCAAGTATCACAGCTTGTAAACGCTTTTTGTAGCCAGCCAAGAGTCTTTCAATTCTTGTTTGAGGTATCTTTGCCCATTCTTCCTTACAAAAGTCTTCCAGTTCTTTGAGATTTCTGGGCTGTCTGTCACGCACTGCTCTTTTAAGGTCTATCCATAGATTTTCAATTATGTTGAGGTCAGGAGATTGTGAAGGCCATGGCAAAACCTTCAGTTTACGCCTCTTGATGTAATCCCCCGTGGATTTCGAGGTGTGTTTAGCATCATTATCCATTTGTAGAAGCTATCCTCTCTTTAACTTCAGCTTTTTCACAGATGGCATCAAGTTACCATCCAAAATTTGCGGAAATTTTATTGAATCCATTTTTCCTTCTACTCGTGAGATGTTCCCTGTGCCACTGGCTGCAACACAACCCCAAAGCATGATTGATCCAACCCCATGCTTAACAGTTGGACCGAGGTTCTTTTCATTAAATTCTGTGCCCCTTCTTCTCCAAACGTACCTTTGCTCATTCCGGCCAAAAATTTCAATTTTAACCTCATTGGTCCACAGAACTTGTTTCCAAAATGCATCAAGCTTGTCTATATGTTCATTTGCAAAGTTCAAACGATGATTTTTGTGGTGAGGACGTAGAAGAGGTTTTCTTCTGATGACTCTTCCATAAAGACCATATTTGTACAAGTATCTCTTTATAGTGGAATAGTGTACCACAACTCCAGTGTCTGCCAGATCTTTCTGGAGGGATCGTGCAGTCAAACTTGGGTTTTGAATTGTTTTTCTCACAATCCTGTGAGCTGTTCTGTCTGATATTTTTCTTGGTCTTCCAGATGTTGCTTTAACTTCCACTGTTCCTGATGACTGCCATTTCTTAATTACATTCCAAACAGAGGATATTGACATCCAAAAACACTTTGCTATCTTCTTATAGCCTTCTCCAGCTTTGTGAGCGTCAACTATTTTCAGTTTCAGTTTTCTAGACAACTGCTTAGAAGAACCTATGGTGCTGATTGTTGGGGCAAGGTCAGATGAGTCTGGGCATTTAAAACCTTTGAGATTGACATCACCTGGTCTTCCCAGACGATTATTGAGAACAATCCATGACACTGGCAGGTCTCAGCTTTGCAAAGGAGGCAGTGCATGCTATAAATTCTGCAGGGTGCCCAAACTTTTGCAGATGCCATTTTTTTGTTTTCTGTTATTTTGAAAGTGTAAATGATGGAAATAAAATCTAACTTTTGTTGACATATTATAAGAATGTTGAATCTGTAATTTGATGCCTTTTGGAGGTTTTTCCATCTTTCCTTGGCTTCTTTATGCACATTAATACAAATTTTTAGCTGGGGTGCCCAAACTTTCGATCCCCACTGTATATGTGGATCGGATGGGAAGTGGTTAAAGACAGAGCTTCAACACATTATGTTATATATTTATTGCGTTGTGATAGGGCAGCCTCTTTATTTGCCAAATACTTGACAGATAGCTGTGGCAAATCTGTGCACCCACTGGATTTTTTGAAGATAGCAAAACAGAAGAGGGGTGAGGAAGTGGATTATTTCAGGGGTAAAGTTCTGCTTTAATGGGAATTCTGTCACTTTAAGCAAGGTGCCATTAGGTTTTAGCAGGCTTTTAACTACTTGAAATTTGTAAAAAGCCTGCTGAAGTTTGTTAGCAGCATGTTTAAAGGGACAGTTGTCACTACCATTATTACCTGGTTTTAACATACCCACACCGGAGCTTATTAAACCTTTCAACAAAAACTTTGCAAATGCATTGTAGAAACATTCGGTGCTCACTGTTATAAGCAAGCTGAACCCTGTGTGTACAAGGCTTAGAGTTAACAGATATTTAAAATCTACATGTAGTTATTCAATTTAATATTATGATTTTAAATCAGTTATGTGAAGTCCAACTTTAGTTTAAATAATAATAAATTGCCCTGTCATTCAGGTCCCACCCACTACTTGAAGCTGTCAGTCTCTAGATAAAGGGCAATACAAACATATTGAAAACCAATGGGCCATATCGTGCATAGTGGCAGGGTGGCCCAGCCACTGCTAAGATATTTATTTACCAAGATACTCAAACCAGTAGCAGTGGAAAACATGGAGAAAATGCAGTTCTTCCAAATTGGCGAATATCTCTTCTGAAATTCTCAGCATTCTGTAAAATAGCAAATAAAGTTGTTTTCCAAAGTGTTTCTTTTAGGCATGATACTAGACTTGTAAACCTTTCACTGGCAGAGCTGTTTTTGCATTTTTTGAAAACATGTTTAAACAATTATTTCAGGCCTGAAGATTAAACAAACCCCCCAAACATTATATATTTTCTGAAAGCAGACAGCCTAGAGAATAAAATAGTGGTAGATTAAATTTTTTCTGTCACTGGCTATTACTGAAAAGGTCTAGGAAATGCAAAATTTCAGGAAAAAAACACACTAAAGTGAATTTTAGGGAAAACAAATGCAATAAATTACTCAAATCTTCATAAAATATAAAAGACGAGGTTGCGCCAAGTAAATAGATACCCAACATGCCAAATCTTATGTGCACCTATGAAATGGCGACAAACTTTAGTACCCTATATTTGCAAAAGCTCCTATAGGTCATCAGTTTAGTGTTATGGAGGAGGTCTTGTGATAGAATTATTGCTCTCACTCTGGTGTGCGCAGCGATATACAACACATGTATCGCAATCAATGTTTCATGCTTAGGCGCCCTGATGTGTGCATTTACGTTCATGTGTGCATATATGTGGGGGTCGAGAGGCCTCAGATTTTTTCTAGGGGGGGATGCTATGTGAAGAACTTAGAAGCTACAACCTACAGTATTTATTTCAAGCAGACAGAAACTAAATGAGAAAAAATGCTGCTTAAGGCAGGATCTCTACAAATACAAGATATGAATAATATTTTATTGAAAAATAATAAGATCTTTACTAACCTTTATCCTTTTTCAATAAAATGTGTCCAGTTTAAAAACCCAGAACAGTTCCCTCTGTAGTATTAAACAACTTAGACCATCACCTGTTATGACATGCAGTCTTCTCTATTTCTACAAATCTGTGAGACGCAATGATTGGCTAACGAAAGCAACTAAAGATAAAGATTTAGCAATTACTGCGAAAATCGGGGGGATTCAATTGTGAGCCTGTGAGCCTTATATAGAAGTCACCTCACAAATGTAGCAACAGTGGATATTCTCCCTCATTAATTTGTGTCTTGGCAAACCATTTTTTCTCCAATTTTCTTTCTTCTGGCACTGAAGTATTGCTCCAGCTCATGGCCTGCATTTTTTTTTCCTTTATTCAGTTCATTCAGAATAATACTCCTTCTGTTGTCCATTGGCTGTCTATCTAGTCTATCAGATAGGCACCTCAATAGCCAACTAAAGGAGCTCAAACAGCTGGCTGACAACACTGCTGCTAACTGCAAGGCAGTGGCTTAGTGATCTCCAACAGGAAGTGCTGTTCCTTGCAGGAGCTCCAGGTAAGAATCTTGGCAACGGATTCACAAAAAACAATTTGCTTAAAGCAGAACTTCACTCTCTCAATCAACATTGACTATTTTTAATCCTTATGTTGTTAGCAGTAGTAAAAAGATGGAGAGTATATCATATTTAATTGTTTTAAACTTTTTTTTACATTTCGTCAGTTACTTTCTGGTTTCAAGGCCTAGGTAAATTAAGTCATACATCCCAGTCTTCATGAGGGGATGAAGGGTTTCTCCACTAAACACACCTTTCTGCCTGCATGCCTGGAATAAGGGCAGATGGATTCCAGTTAGTAAATGCTACATGAATCATCTGTTTTTGCTCAAGATGGTCACATCCAGAAATGCTAAGGGATGTTTTTCAAAGTGATTAAAATCACTTAAAAAAGCATGGAGACATGGATGGATGGGTGAGTTTGCTTTGAATACTATAAATTTATTAAATAGCAGTTTTGGCTTGTGGTGTTCAAATACAGTGCAATTCTACTTTAAGAAAAATTTGATCAGCAGAAATATGTACTTTGCAAGATTTTAATGGTGCAAAACACAGAATTAAATTTAAAAAGCTTGTTTTTACAATTTATTTGTACAAAATTAATTAAAAGACACATGTCCTGTATATCACGTGTGCTATATTTTAAGATCAGACACCTCCCAGCTCAGGTTGCCACAACATCATATCCCTAATATCTACTTTTATGACATATCATATAACATGTACATGTAGCTCAAATCCTATTCCAGAATAACAACGAATGGATAGAAGAATAGCCAAAATGGCAAGGACTCAGCCAATAATCAGCTCCAGGAAGATCAAAGAAGGTCTAAAGTTACCTGTGAGTACTGTTACAATTAGAAGACACCTATGTGAAGCCAAGCTATCTGCAAGAAGCCCCCGCAAAGTCCCTCTGTTGAAAAAAAGATGTGCCGAAGAGGTTACAATTTGCCAAAGAGTACATTGACTGGCCTAAAGAGAAATGGCGCAACATTTTGTGGACTGATGAAAGTAAGATTGTTGTTTTTGGGTCTAGTGGCCAGAGACAGTTTGTCAGACGACCCCCAAGCACTGAATTCAAGCCACAGTACACTGTGAAGACAGTGAAGCATGGTTGCGCAAGCATCATGATATGGGGATGTTTCTCATACTAAGGTGTTGGGCCTATTTATTGCATACCAGGGATCATGGATCAGTTTGAATACATCAGAATACTTGAAGAGGTCATGCTGCCTAATGCTGAAGAGGAAATGCTCTTGAAATGGGTGTTCCAACAAGACAACGACCCCAAACACACCAATAAATGTGCAACATCTTGATTCCAGACCAACAAGATTGACGTTATGGAGTGGCCAGCCCAATCCCTGGATCTTAATCCAATAAAAAAACTTGTGGGGTGACATCAAAAATGCAGTTTCTGAGGCAAAACCAAGAAATAGAGAAGAACTGTGGAATGTAGTCCAATCATCCTGGGCTGGAATACCTGTTCACAGGTGCCAGAAGTTGGTTGACTCCATGCAACACAGATGTACAGCAGTTCTCAGAAACAGTGGTTATACAACTAAATATTAATTAAATGATTCAAAGGAAAGCAAAATCTTCAAACATTTTTCAGTTTATATAGTAAATGTTTGAGTTTGTAACGAAGAATATTCTATTCTGCTATTTTTTTGAACAGTCTAATATTCACTTTTCTTCTATTTCTTTAGAGGAACAACACAAATTTCATATATATTTTTCTTCATGTTTTGATTTGGAATAGAATGTATAGTGTTCCCAATGCATTTGTGTGTATGGAAATAAAAGCTATTAGAAGGATTTTGAGCTTTATTCACTTTTTTCAACACACTGCTATTATTTTGAACACAACTGTACATGTGACATTTATACACAATAAAGTCATGATTGCCAACATTTGAAACATACTTATACTTTCAAACACAATATCCCAAGACCTGATTATCACTATACGTGTGCAGTTTGTTTCATTCAGATTTGTTTTTCGAATGCAAATGCAATTTTTGGATATTCGGATGTATCCAAATTTCCAAATGGACACCATACCCAATCTGAAAGAATAAAAAAAAATGTTATTACAAAATTTTCAGATTCATTGAGATTCAGGTAATTTGGATTCATTGAGAAGAGATGGTTGTTAAGGAGCAGGCAGCTGCCACTTCCTTAACAACCATGATTCATCTGCTATCAGCGGGATTCCCTGCTGTCAGTAGAATGTAAGAAAAAGAAGTATCAGTTAAAAGGGAAAATTTTAAATCATACGTATCCTGAGATTCAAAGCATATTATATACTTACACATCCAAAGCAACCTTACATTATGTTAGCCAAAAATACAACTATTTTGATCTAAATGTTTTTGTGAGATCTCCTCCCCGACTGCCCTAGCTGGACATGCCACCAGAACCCATGGATTCCAAGTAGGTAGAATATACGGTATGATGACAAAAATACAGCCAGAATGTAAGAAAAAAGGGGAGGCTAGTGACAAATAACAGTCCCCTATCCACAGGTTACCCCTCACCTCACCAAAACTTTTGAAATTGCATTTCTTTGGCTAGGATCTGACAATGTTATTACCAATAATGGCACAATTGGAGGGAAAATCATCTATCAAAATGGATCTGTAACATTTGTGTGAGAGTAACCTATATACCTACAACTCATATTGAGGCAGTACTTCATTCCCCTCAAGACCTGGACACAGGGGTAGAGGCTTCTTCCTACCCAAAGCTCTTTAAAGCCTCTGGACTCCAAGCTCTGATCCAGGAATTACCTTTGGCTGGTTGATATCTCCTTTCCTAGAACATGTTTTGTTTTGCAATATTAGATAAAAAGATAAAAAAACATTTACATATGTCAGATATGGGGAAAGGAATATAACATATTTGGTTGACTACTTCCATCTTTGCTTAGGAAAACGGCATTGGCTATTTGGAAGCTTGACTTTGAATAGTTGAATTCAGTTTCTGTCTGCTCCAGCCTCTCCCCCGATGCAATGCTTCTACAAAAATGTATTACAGGTTTTTTTTTTTAAACACTCACCTTCAGTTCAGTTAGGAGTCAGAATTCTGCAAACTTCCTCCCATTTCAGCCTTTTCATGGATCCCAGATCTCAGCCCATTCATACACTAACGATTTTAGGGTCATGTGCGAGATATCCCTGGCAGTAATTGCACCTGTCTCCATGTTGTACCCTCCTTGCTCCTTTTTGGTTTTTTTCCGGGTATCCCATGTGATTTTGTTAAGTAACTCTATCTAAATGCTAATTTCTAACATCCGTGTGAAAGAGTCCTAATAGTGTACATCATTGGATCTCTCCATCCCCAGTAACCTACCATTTTCCACAAAGATGTACAGGAGAATGGCTCTAAGTGTGCCATAATCATCCCTATCTTTATTCAAGAAGACTGGCAGCAAAAATTGCATGGGCTCTTTCACCTACTGCCCCTCAGAATTTGTACCTACTGCCAGATCTTGCCACAACACATGTTCATTTATTATAGACTGTGCACTTTGCAAGTGCAGTTGCTCCATAGATTAATAAATGAGGGGAAGCTCTGCTGACTTCCATCATCCAATCACGTGCTATCATATTTTCCTTGCATGTGATTGG
Organism: Staurois parvus; assembly: GCF_062004578.1. NCBI lineage: Eukaryota > Metazoa > Chordata > Amphibia > Anura > Ranidae > Staurois > Staurois parvus. Next base: position 1,983,866 of record NW_028318272.1, read on the forward strand.
GTGTTCTTTGCAAAGTGAATCTTTACCTAATTTACTAAGCTCTGTAGCAATTGAGCACTGTTGCTATAAAGATTAAATAAAATATGTCACAGAGGTTAACTGGACAAATTTTAAACAGTAAAAGTCTCTTGCTAACAATGCAGGTGGAAAGAAGGCTGCCTCATGAAGCGGACTGGGAACCCAAAAACTAAAAAGGGAAAGAGATGGGGAGGAAGAGGCGCCAAGCCACCAATAGTGTAGCACAGTTTTATTCAGAAAAATATAGATGTACAATAAAATACACTCACAAACATCCAATGGAACAGGCTTATACAGGTCATTGTGGAGTCACCAAGGTGAGTCCCATCCATGCAAGAACCACTGGGATGACAGAGCAAATGCGGGGAAGCATGCAACGAGCTGGGCTGGTGCCTAGGGATCACCATGACGAAGTCAAGCTGTCAGAGAGCTCTTTGGGATGAATGGGCTAATCACAGCACCCTGTACCATGTGATAGCTGTGGACCAATCGCATCACACAATAGTAATCACAGCTGGTATGAATGTAACCCATTCATGATATTCAAAAATGTTGCTGTTAAAGTGATCATCACTGTAACAGCAATCAGAGTGTAAAAGAAAAAAAAAACATGATCACTCCCTTCCCCAGAATAGTATAGTGTCACTTTGGTGACATTGAACTACTGAGAGTATGTAAAAAAAAAAAAGAAAAGCGTGTTCAAAAGGGAAAAAGTAAAAAAAAGTGTTAAAAAAAGAATTTAAAAAATTATTATTTTTTTAAGCATACTGTCACCAGTCAGTATCTCTGATCACCACCATGCCAGTCATATGTACTGGTGACAATATGTAAGAAAAAAAAACATGAAAAGAAAAAATAGTTTAATTTAAAGGATAAGTTCACCTTTTGGACAAAAATAATAAATACACATTTTTTTGCTGGTAAAAAAAATGTGCATTTATTATTTTTGTTCCAAGGAGCCTGGAAAGCATTGCACCAGCAATCAGTATCAGGGATTTATGGCCAAGCAGATATTCTGACAGGAAGCTTCCATGAACTACCACGGCACTCCACAGTGCCTTGGTAGTTCATTGAAAACTACAAGCCCATAGCCACTAAGGCTGTCGAGACTTGCAGTTCATTCATTCACGGAAGTCCATGAATGAATGACACGACCGTGTGGGTGGAGCCCTGCATGGCTGCGCTGTTTTTAAATCCGACAGATAGTACAGGGAAACCTCTTCCCGTACTATCTGTCGGGGGGGCGGGCCCAGCTGCAGCTATGGGAACGTTACATGTTACACCCTATAAATGGGTGGACATGTAACATGTTCCCAAAGGTGAACTTATCCTTTGTAACAATAATCTAAACAATTTCAAATATATATATATATATATATATATATATATATACATACTGTATATATATATATATATATATATACATATATATACTGTATCATAGTTTGTAGATACTATAACTTTCACCAAAAAAAATTATTCTACATTTTTGGGATTTGTTTTACCAAAGACATATAGCGGATCACATTTTGCCCTACATTTATTAAAAAATTTTATTTTGTTGGATATATTTTCTAACAGAAAGTAGAAAATATTGGGGGGGTTTTCAACATTTTTAGTTTTATATAGCAAAAATTAAAAAAAACCCTAGTGGTGATCAAATACCACCAAAAGAAAGCTCTAATTGTGTGAAAAAAAGATACAAATTTAATTTGGGTACAGTGTTGCATGATCGAGCATTTGCTAATTAAAGTAGCACAGTGTTTAATGGCAAAAAAATGCCCTGGTCATGAAGAGGGTAAAACCTTCTGGAGGTCAAGTGGTTTGTTTTTGTCATTATGTGAACATTGTGTTTATTTTGAGCCATCCTGGAGTGCTTGTGATATTCATACATTTTATGTTATATAGCACACACTTAGTCAAGAACATACTTTTCTGCATTTATTGTCTGCTCGTTTCCACTGAAAATGAATAAATGACTCTTCTGTGTCTTTCCTGTGAGAATAAAGTTTAAAAAATGGTGTGTCATTTTCAGCCCCAAGGAAACAATTCAAGTCATCTGTATGTTTGAAATGTTTCTGCTCTCTGTAGTATCTTTATTTTTAATGCCTTCTCTTCTGAATCCCTGTTTTTATATGGACAGGAATATTATTGTAGGAAAAGTCCAACCTAACAGTCAAGTGTCCTCCTGGCTACTTTCACAACTAACCTGTAGGCCAGCTGAGGGATTATTGAAAACAGTTGTAATAGCAAGACATGCAATTAATTAATATGGATTTGTTGTAAATTGTGCAAAGTATAAATACCTATTCTGTATTCATTTTATATTGGAGCTTGTGCCTTTAGGAAAAAGCTGATAGTGCTGAAAGATTTTGTTTCAAACAGTCAAGCCCAGAGCTATGTTAATATTCTTTGTTGCTGGTGCTCCTGGCCACCATTAAGGGGAATGTGTCACTTTGCTCAGGGTATAAGTGCAGTGCATATTGTAAGTAGGCTCAGACTTTATTTAACCATGCTTCTTTAAACCACTACCAATATTCAATGCCATGTTGCCATTGTGCCACAGTGGAATTAATCTATAAGAAAATACTGCACTCATAGTCATAATGTGCATACACAACAGGGAACATTTCACAGTTCTGTCACTAGCAAACTAGTGCTTAACAAGAGCAGTGAGACAGATTGTGAGACTAATTTACTATAATAGTTCAGCTTCATTCATAATTTCCTACCTCTGTTGCTCTGAAATAGAACTGCAACTGATTAAAACTCATCTCATATCAAATATCTGAGATAAAAACTGCTGCAGATTTAAAGTAGTGTCAGAACTTTGCCTTTCAGAGTCATCCAGGATTCAGCCATAATAGGAGAGGTTGAAAGCTCCCTCGGGTATGTGCAGCAACACATTTTACATACAGCAGTTTTATTTTATTGACAAGGTCTCTTTAATGGCCTATGGACACAACATATGTATATTGACTTTTCAGATTATTAGTTACGATTTAAGAAATACATACTATAAGATAAACTCTGATAAGGTTCATGTGATTCTTTGCCTTAAATAGCTTCTAGAACTTCTTGGGGGCTATATACAGGTGAAACTCGAAAAATTAGAATATCGTACAAAAGTTCATTTATTTCAGTAATGCAACTTAAAAGGTGAAACTAATATATGAGATAGACTCATTTAATGCAAAGCAAGATAGTTCCAGCCGTGATTTGTCATAACTGTGATGATTATGGCTTACAGCTCATGAAAACCCCAAATCCACAATCTCCGAAAATTAGAATATTACATGCAATCAGTAAAACAAGGATTGTACATAGAACAATATCGGACATCTGAAAAGTATAAGCATGCATATGTACTCAGTACTTGGTTTGGGCCCCTTTTTCAGCAAATACTGCCTCAATGCGGCGTGGAATGAAAGCTATCAGCCTGTGGCACTGCTGAGGTGTGTTATGGAAGACCAGGATGCTTCAATAGTGGCCTTCAGCTCTTCTGCATTGTTCGGTCTCATGTCTCTCATCTTTCTCTTGGCAATGCCCCATAGATTCTCTATAGGGTTCAGGTCAGGCGAGTTTGCTGGCCAATCAAGCACAGTAATCCCATGGTCATTGAACCAGGTTTTGGTGCTTTTGGCAGTGTGGGCAGGTGCCAAGTCCTGCTGGAAAATGAAGTCAGCATCTCCATAAAGGTTGTCTGCGGAAGGAAGCATGAAGTGCTCCAAAATCTCCTGGTAGACGGCTGAGTTGACCCTGGACTTAATGAAGCACAGTGGACCAACACCAGCAGATGACATGGCTCCCCAAATCAACACAGACTGTGGAAACTTCACACTGGACTTCAAGCGTCTTGCAGTGTGTGCTTCTCCATTCTTCCTTCATACTCGGGGTCCTTGGTTTCCAAATGAGATGCAAAAGTTGCTCTCATCAGAAAAGAGGACTTTGGACCACTGAGCAACAGACCAGGTCTGTTTTTCTTTAGCCCAAGAAAGATGCTTCTGACGTTGTTTATTGTTCAGGAGCGGCTTGACAAGAGGAATACAACATTTGAAGCCCATGTCCAGGATCCGTCTGTGTATGGTGGCTCTTGATGCACTGACTCCAGTCTCAGTCCACCCCTTGTGAAAATCCCCAACACTTTTGAATGGCCTTTTCCTGACAATCCTCTCCAGGCTGCGGTCATCCCTGCTGCTTGTGCACCTTTTTTCTTCCACACTTTTCACTTCCACAAAACTTTCTATTAATGTGCTTTGATGCAGCACTTTTGGAACATCCAACGTCTTTTGCAATCACCTTTTGAGGCTTTCCCTCCTTATGGAGGGTGTCAATGATGGTTTTCTGCACAACTGTCAGGTCAGCAGTCTTTCCCATGATTGTGATTCCTACTGAACCAGACTAAGAGACCATTTAAAGGCTCAGGAACCCATTGCGGGTGTTATGGTTTAATTAGCTGATTAGAGTGGGACATTTTAAGCCTAGAATATTGCACCTTTTCACAATATTCTAATTTTCTGAGATTGTGGATTTGGTGTTTTCATGAGCTGTAAGCCATAATCATCACAATTATGACAAATCACAGCTTGAACTATCTTGTTTTGCATGTAATGAGTCTATCTCATATATTAGTTTCACCTTGAAAGTTGCATTACTGAAATAAATTAACTTTTGCACAATATTCTAATTTTTCGAGTTTCACCTGTATAAGTAGGGGTTCCATCCTGGAGTGCTAAGTCGCCTCAGAAGGCATAGGCTGTGGTGCTCAGGGAGTGATCTCCACAGAGCAAGCAGCGCCTTCTGGGGCAGAAGGATGAAGACTCTCATAAGGTGACTGAATTAGAGGGCCGGCACCGAAGATGAAGACAGGCTCTGGAGGTGTCTGAGCCTACTGTGGTCCTCGGATCAAGAAGAAGCTGGGTCTGTTCGTGCTACCACCTCTGCCTCTGCCTCCACCGCCTCCACTGCCAGCATTGCCCCCATTGATGCTGGAGATGCCATCACAGGAGTCGGGTCACCTCCTGAAGAGGAAGACATCTGATGCATCACAGTCAAAAAAAGAAGGGAGTGACTGCTGAAGAGTGAATGTAGGTCACCAAAGGCCGGCCCTTCTCACTTCCTGCAGGGCTGGAGGGCTGGCAAAGAAGTGGTGCATTTGGAGGACAAGATACTCCCCCTCACCCCCTGCGCTGTCTCTGCCATCCACACTGGGAGATCCCCTCAGCGGGGCTGGGGGTGGAGCCTCAAGAGGTAGATTACCAAGGCCTGCCACACTGTCCTGCTACCCAGCAAGATTGTGCCATGAAATCAATATCTGTCATCTGCTCTACAGCTGATCAGCATGCAGGACCTCTTCCTCAGATACCTGGTGCTGCTGAGTTGCAGACAAATGTAATGTCTTTATTTAAGCAAGTTATATTGCAAGCTGTTAGAGAATTCAATGCAGTTGGGAATGTTAATCCATCATATTTTGAGGCTAATAATATTAGTTTGGTTGAGCCTCCTTTTTCATTTAAAGTGTTACTAAACCCACAATAGTATAATAAGTTTGTATATGCAGTAAAGTATACCTGTTATACTCACTGTGGAACCTAAGGGGTTAATCCCCTGCATTGTGTAAAAAGGCTGTTTGATCCTTTCTTCTCTGCCCCTCCTCTTGTTGAAATGACCACCTGATACAGACTGAGTCCATAGTCAAATGCATATGCTCAGTTTGGTGTGTTTGGTTCTTGGGAGAGTGCATGTGATCAGCACAGGGCCAATCATCACTGTCCAGTCAGAAGGTCAGGGGTTTCACATCTTCCTAGAGCAGAAAGAAAACTCCTACAAGCTTTAACCAGTGCTCTGCTGAAGTCACAAGACTGCTCTAACTGCTGATGAGAAAAAGTATTTTGCAGTTTTTATTTACTAAAATAATTGCATTTCCATGTTGTGTGTACTGTGGGAGACCAGATATAGTGAATGCAGGGTCCTGGGTTTAGTATCACTTTAACTGCTTGCCGACTGCCCTATAGCAGAAATACTGCTACAGGGCGTCAACAGTGTGCAAAATCACATATATATACGTGATTTTGCATTTCCGGATAGGGGGCGCTCGCAAGCTGTGCGCATGTCCTACCCGCTCCACCATTCGCGGCCTTGGCTGTCAATCACCAGGCCCCAGACGGAAATTACTCACCGGCGCCTGTGATTTCCGAGGATATCCGACGGGGAGGAGCACTGTTTTGTTTACTAACAGTCTTCCTTACTGTCAGCTCGGGCAAACTGATGTGGATGGCTGTGCACAGCATAGCTATCCACAGCAGTATGATTACAGGGAATCACACACATCCCGCCCCCTAGTAAAATACTCCCTGCACACAGTTAACCCTTTGATCGCCCCTCATGTTAACCCCTTCCTGCCCAGTGCCATTAGTACCATTTTTTAGCATTGATCACTGTATTGGTGTCACTGGGGGTGTCGGTGACACCAAGTCAGTTCCCCCCAGTGTCAGAATGGCCACCGCAGTCCCGCTATAAGTCGCTGATCACTTCCATTACTAGTAAAAATGAAAAACATCCCAGTATATATACCGCCATTTGTAAATGCTATAACTTTCATGCAAACCAATTAATTTACATGTATTGGGATTTTTTATGACAAAATTTGATATTTTAAATTTTTTTACTGGACATGTTTAACCACTTGCTCTTCTGGGGATTTACCCCCATTCCTGACCAGGCCTTTTTTTGCTACTCGGAGCTGCACTATTTCAACTGGTAATTGCGTGGTCATTTAATGCTGTACCGAAACAAAATGTATGTCCTTTTTTCACACAAATAGAGCTTTCTTTCAATGGTATTTGATCAATTGTGCTCTTTTTATTTTTGTGCTATAAACAAAAAAAGACCGAAAACTATATATTTTACTTTCGGCTATAAAAAATATATAGTAAACTCAAAGTTAATCATAACTTTAGGACAAAATGTATTCTGCTACATGTCTTTGATAAAAAAAAAATCCTAATAAGTGTATATTGATTGCTTTGTGTGAAAGTTATAGCATCTACACACTATAGATACTACAATTTACGCAATTGTTTGCTATACAGCACTGCACTAGTTTAACTGACAACTGCGCGGTCATGCAAAGCTGTACCCAAATTAAATGTATGTCCTTTCTTTTGCACAAATAGAGCTTTCTTTCAGTGGTATTTGATCATCTGTGTGCTTTTTATTTTTTGCGCTATAAACATAAAAAGACTGGGGATGATGGCCACCTGATCCAGGAGCTCCGACACACGGAGGACATACCACGTGACACAAGCAGGGAGAGCCGCCGTTGCCATGGGGAAGGCTGATAAGAAAGCCTCCACCCACGATCGCGGTCCCCCTGCCCGATGAGCGGTCTCCTAAGCCACAGCATACAGTTGCTATTCCGGTCCCAGGCCCTGGAGTACACTGCAGCCTCCTCCCCTGCTGCCTCCTCTCACTCTGCACACAGAGCATCCCGCTCTCGTAGCAGGAGCCCAGCTGCAGCTGCCACAGCACATCCCTCAGCAGGATCCCCTCTCACTATGGGGGATCTTAAGGCAGTGGCACTAGATATTAAAGAGACCCTCTCTGCAGCAGTTGCTGCTTTGCATATTGACATGCAGGCAGTGGCACAAAGGTTGGAAGCAGTGGAAGACAAAATCATCACACAGGATCTTGCCCAACATGATACGCACCAACTGGTAGATATGCACGCTACGAATCTATGCAAGATTGATCATTATATTGAGGACCTGGACAACAGGGGACTACGTCACAACTTAAGGGTGCGTGGCGTACCTGAAGCGATTGAGGCGGGTCAGTTACCACAAACGATCCTAACCATTTTTAACAATCTACTTGAAAGACCTCAGGAGTTGCCTATTGAGATTGAACGTCTCCACAGTGCTCTTCGGCCCCAAAGCAGGGACACGGAACCCCCACGAGATGTAATCTGCTGCCTAGTGGATTTACGACTCAAGGAAGAATTGTTACGCAGAGCGCGAGAAAGAAATTGCATTATTTTCAACGATGCAGAAATTAAATTATTTCAAGATCTTTCACATATTATCCTTCAACGCAGAAAGGACTTCCCTTGCTTGATCTACTTCGCTCCCGCGGCATAGCGTATCGCTGGAAATTTCCGTTTGGTCTTTCAGCTTCACACCTGGGACGAGTGGCTTTCCTGAGATTCCCGGAAGATGTACAACCATTTTGCAAGACCTTAGACATCCCAACAGTAGACCTGCCCAATTGGTTTGGGGACCTCTGCTTCCCACCCTAGACAGGGGATGACCGCATGGAGGCCCAGCCATCAAGACACCCTGGAGGAGTGAGATGCTGTAAACCTTCCCCCCGACCTCCGTCTTCACCGACCAGGCACAGACCCACCATCGGGGACAGTCTTCCAGCATCTCCGGCTCATCGCAAGGCGTGTCGCGAATGACGTTTTTTTTTTCTCTACTTCAGAGTTTTCACTGTATTTTTCCCGATATAATGTCTGATTATTATCCTGATCCTGTCTCCTGCTAATCCTCATGCGAAGGCCGTTTGACTTCCCTTTTTTGAGGTTCTGGGGTATGTGTGTCTCATAAGGCTCTCTTAATATTCATACATGCGACCTGTTATGTTTATGCTCCTACTATGTTATAGTAATTATCCCTATTCAATGTCATCTCACACTCTCAGCTGGCTGTTATCTTACATTGCCATGCAAACTGCGTTTAGTGACCTGGTTCCTCCATAATTGAGAAGTAACACCCTGATGTATAGTGTTGGTTAAATCCGCATGTGTTACCGACTTATTGGCCAGGCTGTGAAGACTGCTAGTATACACTAGAAATGTTATCCGTACTTATATTTTGTTTCACTATTTGCAGAATGTTTATATGCAGATTTATATATATTTTTGATAACTTGAGCCTTACCAAGCACTTTGTAACAACCAATCCTCAGACCGATCTTTGAAAAGAGACCTTATCTTTGATCGGCGTCCCGATAGTGAGACATGATACAAATATGCCTATATTGTGTTTGAAATGCTGTTTTATACTGCTGTGAATGTTTAACTATATACTTTAATGATACACAACCCCACAATGCTATCGCACCATGATTTATATACCCACTGATGTTCTTTTAGGGAGTGTTCTTTTAGGGAACATTTTACTGGTACATTGCATCCTCCCATTTCTTCTACCATCTCCATTGTTGAGTAGACTAATTGGGACACTGCACGTCATTCATCCCCATACTTTTGCCCCTCCCATAACCATATATGCTCTCCCTACAGCATTGTGATGCTTTTTCCGTTCCTCCGTGTGTTGTTGCTACCCTTCTATCTGTTCTCAATACACCCATAATTACTTGCACTCGCATATAATACAGGTGCTAGGCCGTTGTCTTTGGGACTCACTCACAACCCCACACAGTGGACTCCCTAGAATTCAACTGAACCTGTCCGAACCAGGGCAGAAACAGTAAAACAAAACAACAACAAAACCAATAACAGAATAAAAGACAACAATAAAGGACGGAGTAGCTGGACTACACCGTCACCAGATTTTTTTTACCAGTTCTCCTGTTCACCCCCTTTCGTACTCTATACGATTGAATAGAGGTGCTTATTAGCCCTCTTTTCTACCCCTCTCCTGCTTTCCTGTCTCCGCCCCCTCTCTTTATCTCCCTCTATTTTTCTTCTTTTTGAGCACTTAAACAGATCAAACGGGAACTTACAGACCTTCTCCTGCATGACACACGGCGTACTTTACACCCGTCTGATAAAGACTTCACATTCTTTTCTGCACCCCATAATCGCTATTCTAGAATTGATTATCTCTTTCTCTCACAAAAAGATCTCCCTACCTTGAAGTCGGCCTCAATTGAGCCTATGATCCGTTCAGACCACCACCCCATTACTATGACCATATATCTCCCAGATGCCCCAATCACTCCCAAAACATGGTGACTGGACCCGTTTCTTCTTACAGACCCATCTGCGACCCTCCAAATTCATGAATGTCTGCTTAACTACTTTCGGGAAAATATATCTCCAGAAACGACCCCACTCACCCAATGGGAAGCACACAAATGTGTGACACGTGGGCTTCTACTTGCAATTGCGGCCTCTCAGTTGCACGCTGCTCAGTTGTCTTTTAACTCGTTACTCCAGAAAGTACATCAACTAGAATGTTCCTATAAACGTAAACAGGCTTTGACACTTACTGCTGAACTAGTATCTGCACGTAAACAATTACTGGAAGCTGTGGAAAAGAAAACCAAGTGTAACTTTGCCTTATCTCAGAAACTGTTTTATGAACATGGGAACAAAAGTGGTAAATTCCTAGCTAGGGCCCTGCAAGCGAAAAAAACAGCTCACACTATTCACCAAATCCATTCCCAGCAAGGTTGAATACTTAAAACATCCTCGGATAGCACAGCAGAATTTGAAAACTACTATTCGACCCTTTATAACCTCCCTCAAGCCCCAAAGCCTACAGGGGATAACAGATCATGCACGGACATTATCATGGGCCTTTCTATCACAATATCTTCCCAAACCTATCTCCCAATCAAAAGCAAGTGAACTAGATGGGGCACTGACACTTGCAGAACTCCAAAAAGCCTTTGCACAATTATAACCAGGCAAGAGCCCAGGCTTAGATGGGTTTACAACCACTTACTATAAATCCTTTATGGAAATTCTTGTGCAACCATTCTTAAATGCATTCAACTCACTAGACACCCCAGGACAGCCCATGAGATTTCTTTCTGAAGCCTATACCACACGCATATCAAAAGAATTTCCCTTCTGAACGTTGATCTAAAAATCTTCACTAAAATATTAGCGAACTGTCTTTTAAACATCATTGAATCCCCCATATCCACTGATCAGGTTGTGTTTGTGCCAGGTAGAGAGGCAAGAGATAACACAGTACGAGATCTAAATGTACATCACTGGTTGACACAAACGAAACAACCTGGCTCATTTCTCTCTCTCGATGCTGAGAAGGCTTTCGATAGGTTGGCCTGGGACTATATGGACGCGGTTTTGGTTAGACTTGGCCTTCCTCCCCGCCTCATGAACTTTATCATGTCATTATATACCACACCAATGGCCAAAGAGTCAATGGTCTCCTGCCGGAAGCCTTCTCCATCAGTAATGGGACTAGACAGGGGTGTCCGTTGTCTCCCCTCCTATTTGTCCTCACACTGGAACCCTTCTTGAAACTCATTCAAATGAATGACAATATAAGAGGAATTATGGTTAAAGGCAGACTACACAAAATAGCGGCATTCACCGATGATATACTACTCTTCCTAGCAGACCCACACACCACTCTCCCTAATCTACTTCAATACTTTAAAACGTTTCAGTACATATCCAACTTCAAAATTAATTTCAATAAATCCCAGGCCCTCAATGTCACCTTACCCCCTGACGTAGTCAGACAAGCACGGGCAAACTTCCCCTTCACCTGGCAATCCGAGGCTATCACTTACCTAGGGATTCAGCTACCAACCCGCCTTTCAGAACTATACGCAAGAAACTTCCTACCTATTATAAGCAGCGTAACTAAAGACCTACAGAATTGGGTTAAGCTAATCTTTTCCTGGTTCGGAAGAGCAGCGATCATCAAGATGAATGTGCTTCTTTGGCTATTGTACCTGATGCAAACAGTCCCAATCGGGCTTCCTAAGTCATTCTTTAGCTCATATAAGACACTATGCACCTTCTTTTTATGGTGCAATAAACGTCCTAGAATCAGCTTTGAACAACTTACAATGCCGAAGGCTAAGGGAGGTATCAGATTGCCAGACATTACTCGCTATTATTGGGCCTTCCACATGGCAAGAATAGTGGAATGGTCTACAAAACATGCACGTAAGGTCTGGGTGAGTCTGGAAGCTGCTTTTTTGGTGACCCCACTAGCCACGTCTCCATGGCTGGGAAAATCACATATCCCATTCACTTTCAGAGAACACCCGCTAATCGGTCCTACACTGTCTTGTTACTACTTGATATGTCTGAAATCGGGCCTGTCCTCAATGCCTGGTCCACTCACACCTATCCAAATGAACCCTGATATCCCCCCCGGAATGTTTAGTGCATTCCTTGCTGGGGCCCTACCTCAAGATTACCCGAGACTACACCATCTTTTCAAAGATGGCATCTTTTTGATGAGAGAACGCCTCCTGAACCAATGGCCAACTCTAAACTTGACACCATGGATGTATAGGCAACTCCATCACTTCCTATACAGCCCACCATGTCAAAGAGAGCTTGCTAGACCCCTTACCCCATTTGAGAAAATCTGCTCCACAGATTCCCTACAGAGACATGTGGTCTCCAAGCTATACACATGCATGGAAAACACAAATTAAGTCACGTCTAGAAAGGCTTGCGTAGCCTGGAGTAATGACCTACAACTAAACCTGGCCCCCGCTGATTGGGACCGTGTATATGGCCATATACACAAAGGTTCCATGTGTGTTTCGACCCAAGAAAACAATTACAAACTGTACTCATGATGGTATAGAGTTCCATCTTTACTCCACAGATTTGATCCTAACATCCCCGACTCCTGTTGGAGATGCTGCCAAGCGACTGGTACACTTCTACACATATGGTGGGACTGCCCAATACTCCAACCGTTCTGGAACAAAATTCAATCAATAATTGCTAAAGTAACAACTTACTCTTTAGTCCTATCTCCTGCGCAATTCTTACTCCACCACTCCTCGCTCCCCTATAAAACATACTGCAAATCACACGCTATGCATATGGTGAATGCGGCAAAACAGTGCATCCCATTCCACTGGCGTTCAACACACATCCCTTCAGTCCGGGAATGGTTTGCCGAAATGGAGGAACTCATCTCTGTAGCAAAAGATTGACTCGAGAGATTCAGGAAGACATGGGCATGTTGGAGTCATTTTAAAACAACAGCCGCTTATCACCAACTGCTGCATGACTTGCCCCACTTGAACATAACTCGATGGCCAATAGGAATACGTAATTATCTCAGGTGTCGTGTATATATAATGTACACCTTATGTCACATAGTACTCACGCAACAATTTTTGCAAACGCACATTTTTTGAAAAAAATACACTTTTTTTACTTTTAATGCACAAAAAACACAATGTATTGGCCAATTCTGTGGTAAACTATAAAAGATGATGGTATGCCGAGTAAATAGATACCAAACATGACATGCTTTAAAACTGTGCATGCCCTGGGCAATGGCGACAAATGGCGACAAACTGCATATATTTTTAAAATCCATAGGCGATGTTTTAAAAGCCTTTACAAGCTACTATTTTAGATTAACAGAGGAGGTCTAATGCTAGAATTACTGCCCTTGATCTGACATTCGTGGCAATACCTCACATACATGGTGCAACCTCTGTTAACATACTGGCATGGGGTCAACACTAGAGCATGCAGGTGCGCACAGGGGTATGAGGAGCTTTTTTTTTAAGTTATTTTGATTTTTTTTAATTATTTGTACACTGTCTCTTTCATTTTTATATCGCTTCTAATGCTATCACGGGGAATGGAAATATCCCCTATAACTTCAATGGGCATTGTCATATTCTTTTTTGAGATATCTGGGGTCTATCAGACTCTAGATATCTCCTCTGCCCTTACATTATCTAATCTCACCAATGTCAGTTGATCAGATGCTTTCCAGATTTACAAATAGCGACGTTTATATCCTGCGAAACTGAAGTGAACAAATTCTCATAGCTTCTGATTTCTTAGACTATAGAGCTGATTGGCACCATTCCCATCTCCAATCAGCTCTATGGTCAGCTGGCAGAAACACCGGCTGCATTTTCAGGTTCCTCCAATAGCATGGCACTGCCCGAGAAGGCCGTGGAAGGCAGCAGGGGAGGGGGGGCATCTTCTCCTGCTGCTTTGTAAAAGCAATCCTGCAACTAATTAGCCACTTGGATTGCTTTTACATGAATGCCAATCGCTGATTGAAAAATAACGTGCAGCTGCACGCATCATCCTGGTATAACCACTCAAAGTCCAGTGATGTACCAGTACGTCGCTGTCCTTGTTGGGTGTATATGCTATGTTCTTCTTGTTCTTCTTGTTTTATGCAGCCTGTGGGCTGAATGAAAAAAAGACAAGAAATCTCTGCCAGAAAAATGTGTGGTATGCCCACCATTAGAATATACTGCCCTGCATCCACCCTTTTCTAATGGTGGCACACATGTAATGTGCCAAAAAATATAAAATATATATGCCGGAGCATAGGGGCCATCCACCCAGTGGCCACCCCAGGCCCCCATGCTTTGGCATATATGCTCTTTTTTTAACTGCGGATGAAAAATCTCATCCAAGAGCACTGCACATACCTACTTATGTATTTTCTTAGCGCAAGACCCTGTTGCTGTCAGAATAAACAAGTCGGTGCTGCAGCTGAATTGCATTCCTGCAAAGAAAACCGCAATGGTTAACAATAAAACAGTAACTCAAAAAAACTAATTTTATTAAAATATCTCTGCCAGAAAAAGTGTGTGGTATGCCCACTATTAGAATATACTGCCCTGCATCCACCCACTTCTAATGGTGAGCACATATGGAATGCGCTGAAAAATATTATAAAATATATATGCCGAAGCATAGGGGCCATGCACCCACTGGCCACCCCATGCCCCCATGCTTTGGCATGTATGCTCTTTTTTAACTGCAGATGAAAAATCTCATCCAACAGCGCTGCCCACAATGACTTATGTATATTCTGAGAGCAAGTCCCTGTTGCTGTCAGAATAAACAGGTTAGTGCTGCAGCTGAATGGCATTCCTGCAAATAAAACAGCAATGGTTAACAATAAAACAGTAACAAAAAATACAGTAAAATTGTAACAGTAAAACAGAACAGTAACAACAACAAAAAAACTATAACTATTGTTGGTTTTTAAAATTGTTAATTTTTTTTTGGGATTTGTACTTTTTATTATTTATGCTTTTTTAACTTTTTTCTTTCTTTTTTTAAACTTTAACTTTTTAAAGCAGAATGTAGGGCCTCCAAATGTGATAGCCAGTTTCCAGACAACCTAACATCTTTCAAGACCCTGTGTAAATATGTGCCCTGAACTGTGCCATGCTGTACCCTATACTAATACTCCACTAGTGTGTGGTAGTGATGGAAGTAGTCTTTGAGGCATAGACCAGGTTGGCCAGGACAGGAGGGACAAAAAAAGCTGGTCTGCTACAGACATGACATCTTTTTTGAGGTGTCCTTTAAGTTGGGGTACCAGGAATGGCATCAGGAAAATGCCTCTCTTGCAGTTGGCTAACTGTATCTGGGTTGGGGGTTTAGGCCACAGCCCCTTCTGGATACAAAAGGGGCATGATGTTGCACGGTGTCACTGTCAACAGTTAAAAGACTGTACAAATGTCTAAATAGTGGCAGACTTGAATAAAAATTGTCCACAAATCAGTGGTACCCCATATGGAAAATGGATGACACCAAGTCCCAAACTATCTTGCCACTGCTCCCCATGTAGTCTTGGCATCCAGGGGGCTCCACGTGACGATCTTTTACCTCATAAATCTGAAACATATATGTATAGCCTGTTGCCCTCTCACAGGTCTTACACATCTGGACCCCATATCTGGCACGCTTGCTGGGGAGAAATTATTTAAATGCAAAGAAGCCAGAAAAATTAATGAGGGACTCATCAGCGCAGATGTTTTGCTGGGGAGTATAGACATCTACAATTTTTTGGTTAAGGTGATTTACGAGGGGCTGAATTTTGTGGAGTCGGTCAAATTCAGGGTCATCCCAAGGATGACAGGGTGTGTTGTTGCTGAAATGCGTAAAACGCATTATACTCTCATATCTATGCCTGGCCATGGCAGCAGAGAACATGGGCATATGATGAATCAGATCTGTGGACCAATACAACCGCAATTCATTTTTTATAGTAATGCCCATGTTGAGGAGTAGGCCCAAAAAAACTTTAAATTCGGAAACCATAATGGGTTTCCATGCGAATGGTCTGGTAAGATTTAAATTTGGGTTGGCTATGATAAACTGTCGTGCATATAAATTGCTTTGATCCACAATCAATGCATACAGATCTTCTGTGAAAAACAACCCCAAAAAATTAAGGGGATATTTAAATTTGCTGTTTCCACCTGAATTCCCGGGTTGGACAGTAAATGGGGGAAGTACGGGTGCTGCAGAATTTGTGGGTTGCCAATCAGGATTTGCAAGCACGTCCGGAAGAATACTAGGGGCTCTATGGGCCTGTGTGTGAATTCTTGGTGGTTGCGGGACACTACTTGTGCTCACCATCTCACCAGCTTGTACTGCACTTATGGGACTCGCCACATCATGAAGTGATACTACAGTGCTGGTATGTCAAAGACCAGGATGTACTAAGCCGCTGGCGCTTGCCAGTTCACCAAAAGGAAGGGTAGAGCAGCACAAGTACTGGTGCTCTGCTGCATAATAGAGTCATCATGCGATTTTAACATCTCAGCAACCTAGGAACGGAGTCGGGTACACCTGATCTTAGCAGGGACTTCTTCTCCATCATCTGAGCTATCTGTCAGGGTGCCGCTGCTGTCTACAGGTTCATATTCTGAGGCTGATTGTGTCAGGGATCCTTCCCCTTTGTTCTCACCTGACATGCTCAGAATTCTGTAGGCCTCTTAACTAGAGTACCTTTCCATTAACATTTTGGCCACTAAATGTATAGGTACCTAGTGTGATTCATGGGAAAAAGAGCACCTGACTGTCAGAGACTGCTTGAACCACTATAAAAAAATTTAACGGCAAGTGCTAACAGAGATCAGGCCTGATTCTGCGAACACTGCGGGTTTGTGTATAATGTATCAAGTGACAATGATCTACTGACACTGCACTTGTTGGGGGAGAAGGGTGGGGGGTAAGAGTAGGGGCTAAACGCAGGTGCTGGTAGGTGCCAGGGCTGATCCCTCTAATGCTGCATTTTTGGGGACACTATACTATGTGAACGCTGGAATAGTCCTGATTTCATCAAAGATATTGGTCGTTTAAACACTATACTAGCAATGGAGGTTTATTGTGTATATGAGCGTGTTCCTAGCAATCAAGGGGTTAAATGTGATTACTGGTGTACTGACGGGCAATCTGACACTATCTGGGAGGGGCGCTAACTGACGGTAACACTATCTGAAGTTGCAGTGACACTAATACACTGATCAGCAAAAAATCTGTACATTGTACTAATGACACTTGTGGCAGGGCAGTGAAGGGGTTAACAGGGGAGGAAAAGGGGGGGGGGCGATCAATAGGTTAAATGTGGGCCAGACTAAAACATTTAATGTGAAAATGGCTTAATGTAGTTTAACGTGTAATAAACTGTCTAAATCTTAATCAATTGACTTGAAACTTTGCACAGCCCAAGTTCTCAATGTCCCAAACATGTCCAGAAGTTTCATA
Source organism: Staurois parvus (assembly GCF_062004578.1). NCBI lineage: Eukaryota > Metazoa > Chordata > Amphibia > Anura > Ranidae > Staurois > Staurois parvus. Next base: position 2,001,348 of record NW_028318272.1, read on the forward strand.
GATTTCAGCCTTCCAAAAAAAAAATGGGGGACATTAAGCTTGTTTTTTGGGGAGCTTAATGTAGCTTAATGTACAAAAAACAGCTTAGATGTTTACCAATCTCCCCCAAACTTCACACAGTAGAAGACTCTATCTATGGCAACATATTCTGAAAATTTCAGGTCATTTGGTAAATCACACCAAACGTTATTCACATTAAGCTATATTTTACAGTGCTAAAACATTTAATGTGAACAGCTTAATGTAAAAAGAGCTTAACGTACCATAATGTGCCTAAAACTCAATCAATTGACTTGAAACTTTGCACAGCCCAAGTTCTCAACTTACCAAACATGTCCTAGAAGTTTCATAGATTTTGAACTTCCACAAAGAAAATGGGGGACATTAAGCTTGTTTTTTGGGGAGCTTAATGTAGCTTAATGTACAAAAAAGAGCTTAGATGTTGACCAATTTCTCCCAAACTTCAAACAATACAAGACTCTATCTATGTCAACATATTCTGAAAATTTCAGGTCATTTGGTAAATCACACCAAAAGTTATTCACATTAAGCTATATTTGACAGTGCTAAAACATTTAATGTGAAGAGCTTAATGTAAAAAGAGCTTAACGTACCATAATGTGCCTAAACCTCAATCAATTGACTTGAAACTTTGCACAGCCCAAGTTCTCAACTTACCAAACATGTCCTAGAAGCTTCATAGATGTCAGCCTTCCAGAAAGAAAATGGGGGACATTAAGCTTGTTTTTTGGGGAGCTTAATGTGGCTTAATGTACAAAAAAGAGCTTAGATGTTTACCAATCTCTCCCAAACTTCACATAGTAGAAGACCCTATCTATGGCAACATATTCTGAAAATTTCAGGTCATTTAGTAAATCACACCAAAAGTTATTCACATTAAGCTATATTTTACAGTGCTAAAACATTTAATGTGAACAGCTTAATGTAAAAAGAGCTTAACGTACCATAATGTGCCTAAACCTCAATCAATTGACTTGAAACTTTGCACAGCCCAAGTTCTCAACTTACCAAACATGTCCTAGAAGTTTCATAGATTTTGAACTTCCACAAAGAAAATGGGGGACATTAAGCTTGTTTTTTGGGGAGCGTAATGTAGCTTAACATACAAAAAAGAGCTTAGATGTTTACCAATCTCGCCCAAACTTCACAAATTAGAAGACCCTATCTATGGCAACATATTCTGAAAATTTCAGGTTATTTGGTAAATCACACCAAAAGTTATTCACATTAAGCTATATTTTACAGTGCTAAAACATTTAATGTGAACAGCTTAATGTAAAAAGAGTAGAGATGAGCGAATTATTCAAAAATTCGATTCGGCTGATTCGCCGAATTTGCGGGAGAAATTCGATTCGATGCGAATTTATTCGCCACGAATTTAACTTATTAATAGGGTTTCTAGGCTTCAGAGAGCCTTTATATTAGTGCAGAACACTGTACCTTTAATTTAAATGCCCTTGGAGTCTGCTGGGGAAGAGAAATAATACTGTCAGTCAGTATGACATGCAGATGAGTGCCGTCGATCTTAGAATCACCACACACTTCACTCATTTGGGCAGTCACGGGGCACGACGAAGAAGAAGAAGAAGAAGAATGAAAAGAAGAATGAAAAGAAGAAGAAGAAGAATGAAAAGAAGAAGAAGAAGAATGAAAAGAAGAATGAAAAGAAGAAGAATAAGAATGAAAAGAAGAAGAAGAAGAATGAAAAGAAGAATGAAAAGAAGAAGAAGAAGAATGAAAAGAAGAAGAAGAATGAAAAGAAGAAGAAGAAGAAGAATGAAAAGAAGAATGAGAAGAATGAAAAGAAGAATTAAAAGAAGAATGAGAAGAATGAAAAGAAGAATGAAAAGAAGAAGAAGAAGAAGAATGAAAAGAAGAAGAAGTAGAATGAAAAGAAGAAGAATGAAAAGAAGAAGAAGAAGAATGAAAAGAAGAATGAAAAGAAGAAGAAGAAGAAGAATGAAAAGAAGAAGAAGAAGAAAGAAAAGAAGAAGAAGAATGAAAAGAAGAAGAATGAAAAGAAGAAGAAGAAGAATGAAAAGAAGAATGAGAAGAATGAAAAGAAGAATTAAAAGAAGAATGAGAAGAATGAAAAGAAGAATGAAAAGAAGAAGAAGAATGAAAAGAAGAAGGAGAAGAATGAAAAGAAGAAGAATGAAAAGAAGAAGAATGAAAAGAAGAATGAAAAGAAGAAGAATGAAACAAAGAAGAAGAATGAAAAGAAGAAGAAGAAGAATGAAAAGAAGAAGAAGAATGAAAAGAAGAATGAGAAGAATGAAAAGAAGAATGAAAAGAAGAATGAGAAGAATGAAAAGAAGAATGAAAAGAAGAAGAAGAAGAATGAAAAGAAGAATGAAAAGAAGAAGAAGAAGAATGAAAAGAAGAAGAAGAATGAAAAGAAGAATGAAAAGAAGAAGAAGAAGAATGAAAAGAAGAAGAAGAATGAAAAGATGAAGAAGAAGAATGAAAAGAAGAAGAAGAAGAATGAAAAGAAGAAGAAGAAGAATGAAAAGAAGAATGAGAAGAATGAAAAGAAGAATGAAAAGAAGAAGAAGAAGAATGAAAAGAAGAAGAAGAAGATGAATGAAAAGAAGAATGAAAAGAAGAAGAATGAAAAGAAGAAGAAGAATGAAAAGAAGAAGAAGAAGAATGAAAAGAAGAAGAAGAAGAATGAAAAGAAGAATGAGAAGAATGAAAAGAAGAATTAAAAGAAGAATGAGAAGAATGAAAAGAAGAATGAAAAGAAGAAGAATAAGAATGAAAAGAAGAAGAAGAAGAAGAATGAAAAGAAGAATGAAAAGAAGAAGAAGAAGAATGAAAAGAAGAAGAAGAAGAATGAAAAGAAGAAGAAGAAGAATGAAAAGAAGAATGAAAAGAAGAAGAAGAAGAATGAAAAGAAGAAGAAGAATGAAAAGAAGAAGAAGAAGAATGAAAAGAAGAATGAGAAGAATGAAAAGAAGAATTAAAAGAAGAATGAGAAGAATGAAAAGAAGAATGAAAAGAAGAAGAAGAAGAATGAAAAGAAGAAGAAGATGAATGAAAAGAAGAATGAAAAGAAGAAGAAGAAGAATGAAAAGAAGAAGAAGAAGAATGAAAAGAAGAATGAAAAGAAGAAGAATGAAAAGAAGAAGAAGAAGAATTAAAAGAAGAATGAAAAGAAGAAGAAGAAGAATGAAAAGAAGAAGAAGAAGAAGAATGAAAAGAAGAAAGAAAAGAAGAAGAAGAAGAATGAAAAGAAGAAGAAGAAGAATGAAAAGAAGAAGAAGAAGAATGAAAAGAAGAATGAAAAGAAGTAGAAGAATGAAAAGAAGAAGAAGAAGAATGAAAAGAAGAATGAAAAGAAGAAGAAGAATGAAAAGAAGAAGAAGAATGAAAAGAAGAAGAATTCCAGTACAGCAAAAAGTGTATCTGCAGAGAGCTCCGCTATTTCTGACAGTTCTCTGACAGTTCCTTCACATTTACAGCGGTTGAAACATTGTATCTATTTATTTCCGAATAAAAACATCTGTATCCTAAATGGAAACAAATAGATACAATGTTTCAACCGCTGTAAATGAACTGTCAGAACTGTCAGAAATAGCGGAGCTCTCTGCAGTGACACTTTTGCCGGCTGATCGGGGAAAATTCAATTCGTGCACCCGAAGTTTGCTAAAATTCGGATTCGATGCGAATCGAATTTTTCCTGATATTCGAAACGAATTCCACTTCGCCAGGTTCGATTCGCTCATCTCTAAAAAAGAGCTTAACATACCATAATGTGCCTAAACCTCAATCAATTGACTTGAAACTTTGCACAGCCCAAGTTCTCAATGTCCCAAACATGTCCTAGAAGTTTCATAGATTTTGAACTTCCACAAAGAAAATGGGGGACATTAAGCTTGTTTTTTGGGGAGCGTAATGTAGCTTAACATACAAAAAAGAGCTTAGATGTTGATCAACCTCCCCTAAACTTCACACATTAGAAGACCCTATCTATGGCAACACATTCTGAAAATTGACCTCAATCAATTGACTTGAGTGTGTGTTTGTAGCTCACCAGCTAATCACTGGGGATTTCTGGCTTGTGGTGCATGCTTGGGAAGTGCATTCTTCCAAGTTCCAAATACCGGTCAATATCGGCACAAAACCTTTAGGCTTCTGCTAGAAAGCTGAACATAAAGAGGAACTTCATCTTTCAGCATGACAACCACCCAAAGCATCCATCCAAATCAACAAAGGAATGGCTTCACCAGAAGATGATTAAAGTTTTAGAATGGGCCAGCCAGAGCCCAGACCTGAATCTGATTGAAAATCTGTGGGGTGATGTGAAGAGGGCTGTGCACAGGAGATGCCTTCGCAATCTGACAGAGTTGAAGAGTTTTTGCAAGGAAGAGCGGGCAAATATTGCAAAGTCAAGATGTGCCATGCTGATAGACTCATACCCAAAAAGACTGAGTGATGTAATAACATGAAAAGGTGCTTCAACAAAGTATTAATTCAAGGGGGTGCACACTTATGCAACCATATTATTTTAGTCTTTTATTTTTACTTCCCTCCACCAAAAAGATTTCAATATGTTTTTCAACTGAGTTGTACAGTTTATAGGTCACATTAAAGGTAGAAATTTTTCTGAAATCATTTTTCTTTGTCTCATTTTCTTACATCACAGAAACTTGACTTTTTTAATAGTGGTATGTCGACGTTTTATATCCACTGTATATATTCATGAGAATTGCTATGTGCTCAATCTTAGTACAGTCTACCTCCAGGCTTGGCCTGGGGAGGTAATGCTAATGTGCGGGAAAGGTTTGACTAGGCCTCAAGCCTAGAAGGGGCCTCACATGCTGATTGAGGAGGAAAATGAGAGAAGCTGGATGGCTACTGGAGGTACCTGGTACTAGAATGGACCTAAGGGGCAAGTCTGTCTGACCTATTGAAGATCACATGACTATCCATATTTAGCTGTTCCTCTAATAACCAGTGCCGGCTTGTGCTCTTATTGATTCTGCACTGTGAAATACTGAAAGGGTCTGGTGAGTCTGAAGTTCTTTTCTAATATAGTTTTGACATGAATGTTCTAAACCCTATGTCCTATCTCCCAGTTATGGAGTTCCCCAATAAAGAATTCAAAGATGTACTTAAACTGACTGGCGCCTAACTTTTCTTTGATCGCACATCCCTTCACAAGCCTAGGATCTGCACGAAAACAAGATGTCAGCCTTCCCTGCCTTTGAGGGTCCACGCTACGCCTCTGGGGGTCAGGGGGTGCTGTACTTATTTTTAGGGGAACTAATTGTGGCTTAAAGTACAAAAGAGAGCTTGGATGTTATCCAATTTCCTCAAAATGTATACAATAGAAGACTCTATCTATGCCAACATATTATAAAAATCTCTGGTTGTTTGGTAAAACAGACTAAAGATTATTAACATTTAAAGGAGAACTCTGGGCAAAATCTTTTTTTACATGTTCTTGTTGCTTATCTCTTGCCTTCCCTGAATATGTAATCCATATTCTTGTTATCTGAGTAGTTGTTCTAGTAAGACCGATCACTGCTATGCCTACTATTCCCACAGACACTGGTCTTGGTACATCCCATCTGTAGTTCTGTTCTCCAGCAAGCAGGGATGTATTTCCATCCCTGCTTGTTGCAGTGGGCGGACCAGGATACACAGACCGCCGGTCTGTACCGTCCATGGAGGTGGTGTCCTAGGAATGACAGCCCCTCTGGGCTGCTCTGAAGGCTGCATCCAAGGGAGTCTGTAACCCATGCTGCCTGCACATTGGGGTAGCATAACAGCTGGCTCAAAATCCTCTGTTTGCTGTACCATCCAAAGACCAGCTTTCGGAAGACCAGCTTTCTGGTTCTGGTAGCCGCTGCCCAATGTCCCCCAGTGAAATCACTGGTTGCTAGGACCGCCTGGTATCTAGCAACCAGTGATGTATATGCAAAGCCACAGAATTCACAGCCAGGAGGCTCCAACTTTATTCTATTGAGCTGCTCCACCTCCTCCATTGTCTGCCCTGCTTACCATGACTATGGAAGAGTCTGAGAGCTGTGAGTGATTAGGGGAGCCAGGAAGAGAGAGACAGAGGATGGCATTCTGTGCTGGAGGAACAAGAGGGTGTAACTAGAGATGGGGGGGGGCAGAGCAAGCAGCTGGAGGAACAAGAGAGTGTAACTAGAGATGGGTGGGGGGGGCAGAGCAAGCAGCTGGAGAAAGCAGCTGAACATCCTACACTGGCAGACCTGCAATATCCTCCATGAAAATTCTGCCTCCACTGCTGTTCTGCACCAACAGCCCTTCTCTGCCTTTACTGACAACTGAGAGTACGGGAAAGGCTGATGGGCTTTAGTGATCACTTTGCTTCGTCTCCTTGTGCTGTGAGCTGAGCAATTGGAGCCAGTCAAGCCTTGATATGTAGTGGCATTGAGAGTCCCCCCCCCCTTCTTTCTCTCTCCCTCTCCCTCCTTCTCTGAATAACTTTTGGCATGTTTTATGAAACAACCTGAAAGTTTCACAATTTGTTGGTACATGTAGAGCAGGCTTCACTAAATGGTGGACTGCGGTCTGTACACAGACCAAGTGATAGTTCAGTCTGGACCTCAGCCGTACCACCCAGCAGCCTGAGCGGACTCCTTTCCTCCCACCACTGCAGATGTTAAGGATTACTGTCTTGCAGAGGGTGGGAGAAATGGCAAGATGGACGGGGACCTGGACCCCCCATGCACCCGCCCACCGCAGCAGAGCGGGCGGAAGGAATGAAAGGTCTACAGGGGGAGCAGCAGTTGCCCGACCCCTCCCCCTGAATACACTTGTCGCCACTGAACCCACAGCAAGGAGGACCTGAATCCCCTCCCCCCCACATTCACTCACCTGCCACCGCTGTTGAAGTCACAGCAGAGTGGGTTGGAGGAAAGTAAGGTGTACAGGAGTATGCCCAACATCTTTCCCCCAATGCACTTGTCCACCACTGAACCCACAGTAAGGAGGAGGGCAGGAGGCACGGAGCCTAGTGGCAGCAGCAGGTGTGCGCACCCAGAAGAGGAGTCTAACTTGCCACTCTCCCAGCCCTCCACAACACTGAGTTAAGCTAGGGGGAGATTATGGGGGGGGTTTGTGATGTCAGAGAGGGAGCTGTGATATGGGGGGCTGGGAAGTGAGAGGAGGGAGCTGTGAGGGGTGAGCTCTGATATGGGTGGCTGTGAGAGAGGGGAATTGTAATACTGGGGAGCTGTGATGTGATAGGGAGAATCTGTGATAAGGGGGCTGTGATATGGGGGGCTGTGATGTTATATAGGGGGCTGTGATGTGAGAATGGGGAGCTGTGATATAAGGGGCTGTGATGAGAATGGGGGGGGGGGTGCTGTAATATAAAGTTTTGTGAGAGTGGGGCAATAATGTGAGAGGGAGAAGCTGTGGTATGGGGGGCTGTGATGTGAGAAGGGGAAGCTGTGATGCGGGAGGGGGAGCTGTGATATGCCGGTCTGTGATGTAAGATGGGGGAGCTGTATTATGGGTGGGCTGTGATGTGAAGGGTTTGTGATGTGAGGAGGAGGGCTGTGATGTCAAGAGGGGGTGAGCTGTTATGTGGGGGGTTGTGATTTCAAAGGCGACTGTGATGGGGTTATGATTGCAAGGGGATGTGATGTAAGTGAGGCTGAAATGTTGGGGGCTCTGATGTTAAAGGGAGTTGTGATATATAGAGGGGTGTGATTGGAAAAGGGGGACTGAGGACATTAATTGAAAAGGGTCTGTGACGTTAATGACCTGAGTCATAGAATAAAAATGACATTCGGAACTCTGCAGAAAAAAAGGATTAAAAACTGGACCTCCATGAATTTTAATTCAGTACCCGTGATGTAGATTCTTGTATTTTGTGAAGTTTGGGGGAAATTGGTAAACATCTAAGCTCTTTTTTGGACGTTAAGCCAAATTAAGCCCCCCAAAAAGCAAGCTTAATGTCCCCCATTTTCTTTGTGGAAGTTCAAAATCTATGAAACTTCTAGGACATGTTTGGGATGTTGAGAACTTGGGCTGTGCAAAGTTTCAAGTCAATTGATTGATGTTTAGGAACATTATGGTACGTTAAGCTCTCTTTACATTAAGCTCTTCACATTAAATGTTTTAGCACTGTAATATATAGCTTAATGTGAATAACTTTTGGTGTGATTTACCAAATGATCTGAAATTTTCAGAATATGTTGCCATAGATAGAGTCTTCTACTGTGTGAAGTTTGGGGGAGATTGGTAAACATCTAAGCTATTTTTTGTACGTTAAGCTACATTAAGCTCCCCAAAAAACAAGCTTAATGTCCCCCATTTTCTTTGTGGAAGTTCAAAATCTATGAAACTTTTAGGACATGTTTGGTAAGTTGAGAACTTGGGCTGTGCAAATTTTCAAGTCAATTGATTAAGTTTTAGGCACATTATGGTACGTTAAGCTCTTTTTACATTAAGCTGTTCACATTATATGTTTTAGCACTGTAAAATATAGCTTAATGTGAATAACTTTTGGTGTGATTTACCAAATGACCTGAAATGTTCAGAATATGTTGCCATAGATAGAGTCTTGTATTGTGTGAAGTTTGGGAGAGATTGGTAAACATCTATGCTCTTTTTTGTACGTTAAGCCACATTAAGCTCCCCAAAAAACAAGCTTAATGTCCCCCATTTTCTTTGTGGAAGGCTGACATCTATGAAGCTTCTAGGACATGTTTGGTAAGTTGAGAACTTGGGCTGTGCAAAGTTTCAAGTCAATTGATTGAGGTTTAGGCACATTATGGTACGTTAAGCTCTTTTTACATTAAGCTCATCACATTAAATGTTTTAGCACTGTCAAATATAGCTTAATGTGAATAACTTTTGGTATGATTTACCAAATGACCTGAAATTTTCAGAATATGTTGACATAGATAGAGTCTTGTATTGTTTGAAGTTTGGGGGAAATTGGTCAACATCTAAGCTCTTTTTTGTACGTTAAGCTACATTAAGCTCCCCAAAAAACAAGCTTAATGTCCCCCATTTTCTTTGTGGAAGTTCAAAATCTATGAAACTTCTAGGACATGTTTGGGACATTGAGAACTTGGGCTGTGCAAAGTTTCATGTCAATTGATTGAGGTTTAGGCACATTATGGTATGTTAAGCTCTTTTTACATTAAGCTGTTCACATTAAATGTTTTAGCACTGTAAAATATAGCTTAATGTGAATAACTTTTGGTGTGATTTACCAAATGACCTGAAATTTTCAGAACATGTTGACATAGAGTCTTGTATTGTTTGAAGTTTGGGGGAAATTGGTAAACATCTAAGCTCTTTTTTGTACATTAAGCTACATTAAGCTCCCCAAAAAACAAGCTTAATGTCCCCCATTTTCTTTCTGGAAGGCTGACATCTATGAAACTTCTAGGACATGTTTGGTAAGTTGAGAACTTGGGCTGTGCAAAGTTTCAAGTCAATTGATTGAGGTTTAGGCACATTATGGTACGTTAAGCTCTTTTTACATTAAGCTCATCACATTAAATGTTTTAGCACTGTAATATATAGCTTAATGTGAATAACTTTTGGTGTGATTTACTAAATGACCTGAAATTTTCAGAATATGTTGCCATAGATAGAGTCTTCCACTGTGTGAAGTTTGGGGGAGATTGGTAAACATCTAAGCTGTTTTTTGTACATTAAGCTACATTAAGCTCCCCAAAAAACAAGCTTAATGTCTCCCATTTTCTTTTTGGAAGGCTGAAATCTATGAAACTTCTAGGACATGTTTGGGACGTTGAGAACTTGGGCTGTGCAAAGTTTCAAGTCAATTGATTAAGACTTAGACAGTTTATTACACGTTAAGCTACATTAAGCCATTTTCACATTAAATGTTTTAGTCTGTCCCGTTAAATGTGTCCTAAAGTGTTCTAACTGTGAAAAGTGTGCTGCTTTTACTCACTGTGTGTTGATTCTTCTCTCTCTGGGACGGCATGTGCCCAGAGAGAGATGTCATCTTTTCCTGTACCTGTGTAACTGTAATCACAGATACAGGAAGATCTCTGATAGGACAGAGATTGATCATCCGATTTAGGCCGACCATCACTGACCTAAATCGGATGATTGATCCCTTGGGGATCAAATCACGGTACCCGTGGGTCGGCAGGGAGCTCAGGAATCATGTATATATATGTGATTTTGCGCACGCGTGTCGCCCTGTAACAGTATTTCTGCTGTTCAGGTGATCAAATAACACCAAAAGAAAGCTCAATTAGTGGGGAGAAAAGGACGTAAATTTCATTTGGGTGCAAAGTTGCATGACCGCGCAATTGTCAGTTAAAGTAATGCAAAAAATGGCCTGGTCAGGAAGGGGGGTAAATCCTCATGAGGGCAAGTGGTTAATATTATTGCACCTAATTCTGTTTGAAATTTAGATGAAAATTATGCTGCTTTAGTTTGGTCGCCATCTAATGGCACTATTCCAAATTTGGTTAAGTTTCTGAGACCTGTTTGAAAAAAACATTCCCATGTGATTTATCCCCGCTTGGCTTTCATCTTTCTCTCAGCTCAAAGGAAAAAATATGGCTGGGTGATTTCATTGATGTCTTATCTCTTCTTCCATTTGCATAATAGTTTATTCATAGATCTGATAGGAAGGATGATAAAACTGAGGATAGGAGAAGGCCGGTAACCAGATCCTTCACTAATTGTTTGCAGGCTTTCTGAATTTTTTCAAGCGTGATTTGTTAAAAATTTTCAGAAAAAATTTCTGGTCTTTTTCAACACATAGATAATGTGTTAGAGGCATATAAAGACTTTGGAGGTGTCGCTTGGTTTGTGTATGATGAATCATTCCATCAGAAATTAGTGGTTCATCCTTCTCTCAAATGGGGATCAAAGGATGTCAGCCTCTAGTTGAATCTTTTTTGTCCCCAGAGATCATCATACACAAGCCAACCGGCACCCTCATTTGCTAGTTCCAGCACCAATTATAAGAAAGGAGTTCGTTTTAACTGCAATGGCAGCCAATGTAAATGGCCAAATAATTGTAAATACCAGCATGAATGTGCTTTTTGTGCAGGAGCACATCTAATTACAATATGCTTTAGAAAAATGTCTACTGCAAACCACCAATCAAGAGATGTTATTTCAAAAGGCAATAGCTCCAGTGAGGTTGCACACAATGTGCCCTTAGCATCAGGTTTACAAAAACAAAAAAAACACAGCGCCTCTAAGTATAGACTGTAGAGCAATTTATTTGCTAAAAGTAGTATATAAACTCACACCTTGGTATAATAAAACAGGCTCATAGGAGTAAGGTGATATACATCTATTGCCAAGTTGGTATAATGCTTTGGAAAAGAGGATCCCAGCCAGCACCACCAGCTCTGAACTTCCTAGAGACCCAGCAGGCTTCACCATCTATGCCTTTCCATGCAGTGCCTCCTGCTGACTGTCCGGGATCCTCTTTTCCAGAGCATTATATTAACTTGGCTATAGACGTACTGCACCTTACCCCTATGAGCCTGTTTTATTACACTAAGATGTGTGTTGATATACTTACTTTTAACAAATAAATTGCTCTACAGTTTACACTGAGAGGCGTTGTGTTTTTTCTGTTTTTGTTCTCCTACTCCAGAGTATTATTTCACTCTATCACAGCCTGCCCTAGTGCTTGCTGGATTATCCCTTGCCTATCTGGAACATTATCCATCCACTTACTACATGGACTGCATCATTTATGCGCCTGTCATCCCTTTTGTAATTAGCTTCAGGTTTACCCAGACAAACAGACAGCTCTTCTGCTCTTTGAAGATTTTCAAACAGATTTTTTGTTGCCAACATTTTCCAGTACGGGTTGTACAGTAGTTCATAACTTGAAGTTCGTTATTGAGCAGGAGTCAAATGTTCAGGATACGTTTTGTAAAAAAATGAAAGGAGGTAGAGTGGAATGTCCATTTAATTCTCCTCCTTTTCAAAGTATTAGGCTTTCTCTTTTGGTTATCATCCCTAAAATAGATCCTAATACATTAAGGCCTTTTCACCATCTATCCTATGCCAGTGACGGATCCTTGAATAATCCGTTTATAAATGGCCACCCGCCCCTGCACTGCTCCCTTCCGGACATTTATATACATAGGCCGGACGGGAAGTGGTTAATTTAATAAGAAAGAAAAAAGTTACCGTTAACCACTTGCCTACCGGGCACTTATACCACCTTCCTGCCCTGGCCAATGTGCAGCTTTCAGCGCTATCGCACTTTGAATGACAACTGCACGGTCATGCAACACTGTACCCATATGACATTGTTATCATTTTTTTCACACAAATAGAGCTTTATTTTGGTGGTATTGAATCACCACTGGGTGTTTTATTTTTTGCGCTATAAACAAAAAAATCCAAAAAAAAAAAAAGTTTTTCTTTGTTTCTATTATAAAAGTTTGCAAACGTGATTTTTCTGCTTCACTGATGTGCATTGATGAGGCTGCACTTATAAGCGGCACTGATAGGCAGCGTTGATGGGCACTGTTAAGCAGCACTTATGGGCACTGATAAGGTGGCATGGATAGGCAGCCCTGATGGGCACTGATGGGTACTGATAGGAGTTGAGGTTGGAACACATACGCCTTACATCGCATTCATTTAGAATAGGGGGAACTACAGAGGCTTCACACTTAGGTTTTGACTCAGGTATGATAAAAAAACATAGGTAGATGGAAGTCTAAAAGTTTCTAGTCATATGTCCACCCTAATATTAATATTTAACTTATTTTAGATCTGTTTGTAGATTATTGGGCACTCTTTAATCTTTTGGGCCCACAAACGAGCAGAAAACCTCATATGTTCCAAGAACTTGGGTTTAGATTCAACAAGTTTCAAGATGTTTTGGTGTGGCAGGTGTGATATAATATGGTCAGATTTATTTTTTTAGTTAAGTAGATTATTTCAGCATTAGCTCCCCCCCTGGATATTTTAATAATTCACCTGGGGGTTGGGAATTATATTGGCCAGGCTGAGACCTTGGTCTTCATGTTCAGTATCAGAGATGACATCATCCGTTTCCAGCTTCCTTCTCCACATACAGTGGTGGTCTTCTCTGAAGTCATGCCTCGATTGCTATGGTTGGAATCCAGTGCCCTCCATACTCTTGAGTAAATAAAGTGGTTCAAGAACTTTTTGATACCCCTTTTAGGTTTTTTAAATAGGCATACTGAATTAGAGGGTGGCCTCCCTAGTCTATACAGGGACGATAGGGTTCACTTTTCTAGTATAGGGTTGGATATTTTCAATGCAGGTTTAAACACCTTGAAATGGCTTCAGTGTGGGGGTCTTGGTGACAGGTGGTCTTTTTCTTGCGGGTGGGCTTACAGTGCCTGAAGGTCACATGACCTCTGCTAAGGGTCATGTGATTTATTTGCCTTGAGAAGTTTCTAGACCTTCTTGGGGGGCTATATATAAGTAGGGGTTCTGTCCTGGAGTGCTCCTTGGATTTTGGGACCCTCTATATGGCTGGGCTGCAAAAAAATTCTCACATATACGATATCCCCATACTCAATAGGAATAGCAGAATGTGTTTTGGGGTACAATATGTCCATGCCATGTGTTAACAATATCTTAATTTTTGACAACATTGTGTAAAAAAGAAAAAAAATATTATTAGTTGATGGTTGTGTGTTCTCATTTCTTCATATTCAAAAAATTTAATCTTCAAAACACACATCGTGCCTTTAACTAAATGTCAAGGAAGATGAACTTTGCAAAATGTGGTCATTTTTTATGTTTCCCCTATCCTAGCACTTCAGGGCCTCAAGAAATGTGAGAGTTAGTTAGGAAATCAGATGCATTATTTATGCCCCTTGAAAGCCTGAAGATGCCCCAGCGGCTTGAAAAAGGAGTTCACTTCCGCCTTCCACGGCCAGTGCATGCTCCGAAACGCGTCGCAGTACACCCTGGGATCTGACGTTATCGCGGCCACGCCTCCGCTACGTTCGAGCGTGCGTTCCATCCGGCTCTGAGGGAGGATGTGCATGCAGGCTGGCCTCACCGCTGTTCCCCTCCAGCCACCACGCTGTTCCAGCCGAGAGCTGACCTCCCCACACCGGGTTACCACCCCACCATTAACTATTGTTAACCACGGTTTTTAAGCTTATGATTACTTCACACATGTGAGTGTTTCTACATTTAGACTTGAATTAAAAAGACTTAATGCCCTTAGAGGCGCTTCTCTCCTTTTTCTCAAGGTATTGTGCAGCACTGCTGGACAAGATTTCACATCCACCTCAATACAAGGCCCCCTTACCCCCTTCCTGCCCAGACCAATTTTCACCTTTCAGCTCTCTCACAAGTTGAATGATAATTACTCAGTCATACAACACTGTACCCAAATGAAATTTTTGTCCTTTTTTTCACACAAATAGAGGTTTCTTTTTGTGGTATTTAATTATCACTGGGTTTTTTATTTTTTTGCACTATAAATTACAAAATAACAAACAAATTGGAAAAAAACGCATTTTTCTTTGTTTCTGTTATACCAATTTGCAAATAAGTAATTTTCCTTCATAGTCTTGGGCCAAAATGTATACTGCTATATTGCTTTGGCAAAAATAATCCCAGTCAGTGTGTATTATTTGGTCTGTGTGAAAGCTATAGAGTCTACAAGCTATGGTACCAATCATTAAAAATTGAACACACCTAATCAAACCTGATGTACTGTTGGCCTATCTCATTTCTTGAGACACTAACAAGCCAGGACAGTACAAATACCCCCCAAATGACCAAGTAGACATTCCAAGGTATTTAGTAAGATGCATGGTGAGTTTTTTTTAACCTGTAATTTTTTTCCCACAATTCTTTGGAAAATGAAGAAAGTAGATAAAATTTGTTTTTTTTCACACAACTGGTTTATTAACAGGTTATTGCTCTCACACAGCATATGTATACTTGCAGCTTCATCCCAAAACACGCTCTGCTGCTCCTCCTGAGTATGAGGATACTACATGTGTAATACTTTTCCATAGCCTAGCCACATACAGAGGCTCAACATCCAAGTAGCACTTACAGGCGTTCTGGAGGCATAAATTACACATATCAATTCTTGACTGCCTATCATAATTTTGAAGGCCCTGGAGCACCAGGACAATAGAATTACCCACAAAATGACCCCATTTTGGAAAGAAAACATCCCAATGTATATTCTACGAAGCATAATGAGTCTTTTGAAAATGTAATTTTTTTCCACAAGTTTTCAGAAAATGTGGAAAGAAAATGAAAATGTATTTTTTTTTACACAAAGTTGTCTATTTATGAGATATTTCTAACACATAGCATGTACATACCAAAACTTACATCTCCAAATACATTCTGCTACTCCTCCTGAATATGGGGATACCACATGTGTAAGACTTTTCCACAACCTGGCCACATACAGAGGCCCAACATCCAAGTAGGATCTACAGGCGTTCTGAAGGCATAAATTGTACATCTCATTTCCTGACTACCTATCACAATTTTGAAGGCCCTCGAGCACTAGAATAGAATTACCCTTGGGTGCTGCTTGTACTCACCACTGCACTGCTGGAGAATGCCTGCTCCTCCTCAGATCTCCTGAACCTCTTTGTTTGGACACACTCCTCCTCAGAATCCATTTCTGACCCACTGCTTTCAATTGGCTCATACTCAGAATCTGAGTCTGACAAAGAGAGTTCCCCGCTACTCTCGTCCATCATACTCAGTATCTGCAAAGCCTCCTCACTGGTGTATACTTTTCTAGACATTTTGAGGTTCACTGGTACACTGTGACAGATATTGAGCACTGGTAAACTGTAACAGATGTTGCTTTGACCCGGGTAGGCCGTGACAGATGTTGATCACTGGTACAGAAGTGGATGAGCACTGGTACACTTTGACAGATGTGGGTCACTGGTGCAGATGTGAATTTTACACTAGTATACCGTAATGGATGTTGATCACTGATACTGTGCGACAGATGTTGATCACTGGTACTGTGACAGATGTTGTTCACTGGTACTGTGACAGATGTGGATCACGGGTACTGTGACAGATGTGGATCACAGATGTGGATCATGGGTACGGTGACAGATGTGGATCATGGGTACAGTGCCAGATGTGGATCATTGGCACTGTAACAGATGTGGATCACAGATATGGATCACAGGTACTGTGACAGATGTGGATCACGGGTACGGTGATAGATGTGGATCACGAGTATGGTGTCAGATGTGGATCACAGGTACTGTAACAGATGTAGATCACTGGCACTCTGACAGATGTGGCTCCCGGGTACTGTGAAAGATGTGGATGACTGGCACTGTGACAGATGTGGCTCACGGGTACTGTAACAGATGAGGATCACAGGTACTGTGACAGATGTGGATCATGGGTACGGTGACAGATGTGGTTCATGGGTACCATGACAGATGTGGATCATGGGTACCATGACAGATGTAGATCACTTGCACTGTGACAGATGTGGATCACGGGCACAGTGACATATGTGGCTCACAGATACTGTAACAGATGTAGATCACTGGTACTGTGGCAGATGTGAATTGTAGATGTGGATCACTGGTACTGTGACAGATGTGGATCACTGGCACTCTGACAGATGAGGATCACTGGTACTGTGACAGATGTGGATCACTGGTACTGTGACAGATGTGGATCACAGATATGGATCACTGGCAGTGGGACAGATGTGGATCACTGGTACTGTGTCAGATGTGGATCACTGGCACTGGGGCAGATGTGGATCACTGCACTGGGATAGATGTGGATCACTGGCACTGTGACAAATGTGGATCACTGGTACTGTGACAGGGTGATGTGTGGGCGATGTGCTTGTGTGTACTCTCTGATCGGCTCTGTTTCTCCTCACTCTCCGTTCAACTGAATGTCAGCTTTGTTCACATCACATGATGGCTGTGATTGGACACAGCCATCATGTGATCAGAAGGACCAATCAGGGGGCCCAAAAATGGGGGGGGGAAGCATGGGGTCCCCATTAAATTCCAACCAGACCCTTGATCTGAGCACAGGCTTGGTAGGGAAGGAAAGGGGGTGATGATTGAGTGTGTCCCCTGCAGCTTACCAGACCACGCGCCCTCGGCATGGACAATGGCCTCTTCACCACAACCCTGGGGTCTGCAGGCAGGGGAGACTCATTAGCATCAGGGTACCCCTTTAAATAAGGGGGCACCCTGATTCTGCCCCCTGCCCCCTTGTGAATGAGTAAGTGCTACTTGTATCCCTATTCATTCATTAAAGGGGTAAATTCAGTACAAAATAAAGAGACCAGTCTTTTGAAAAATTCAGTTAGTTGAAAAAAAACAAAACAGTTTTTGACAAGTCCTTTAATGAAAAATTTTTTAAAAAGCCCAAAAAATTGTTGTAATGTTGTAATCCATCGCCAATCACGGCATCCAGTGTTGTCACGATTATGCTGACTCACCGGAAAAAAGAAAAAAAAAACCACGGCCGTCGACCTGTCCTCATCCACCGAGCACTCACCGCAATATGACAAGTCTGACATTAGCAAGTCTTATATAAACAAATAGGCGTGGCTAGCAGTGACATCACCGCCGACATCCCCTCAATTGTTTACATCTGACCTGCAGCTCTCAGACCTGTCATATTGCCGCAAATGCTCGGTGCGGATGGGTCGGCGGGCATCTGTTTTATTTTATTTCTGCAAGTTGGCATCGTTGGGACAACACTGGATGCCGTGATTGATGACAAATTACATCGATGGAACCATTTTTTTTTTTCACATTTTTGGCTTATTTTTTCATTAAAGGACTTCTCAAAAACTTTTGTTTTGTTTTTTGCTCAATTAAAGGAATTTTTTTAAAGTTTGGCGTCTTTATTTTTTCCAAATTCAACCCTTTAGTGAATGGGCAGAGGTACAATACCCCTCACTCATTCACAAGGGGGGAGGTGGCAGCATCAGGGTGCTGCCTTATTTAAAGGGGTACCCTAATGCTAATAACCCCTCTGCTTGCAGATCCCAACAACCATCGGGCCAAGGTTGTGGGCAGGAGGCCCTTGTCCCCATCGGCATGGGGACACCATCCTGGTGAGCCACAGGGAGGGGGGCACTCGTTCGCCCCCTCCTTTTCTGCCCTGCCAGGCCTGTGCTCAGATCAAGGGTCTGGTAGGAATGTAGGGGGACCCAATGATTCCCCCATATTTTGGGGATTGGATTGCCCTTAAAAGTCCTGCCAGGCCCAAAGCCTGAAATGACTTTAAGGGGAACCCCATGCACCCTCCCCTTTTAGGAGGTGGGGTTCCCCTTAAAAGTCTTAAAAGCCTGGTATAGCTTTTAGGGGGAACCCTACACACTTTTTTGTCTTAATTGTTTACTGGGATGTCCCTCCTAACCCTCTTACCAGACCTAAAGGGCCTGGTAAGGATTAGGGGGGTAACCAACACTGTTTCTTTTTCTAATGTATTTTCTTGTTTTATTTTTATTTATTTATTTTTTTTATTGTTGGAGGTGCCTTCACACCGTAACCCTTCAGAGTTATTCTTGATGAGTGCAGGATTAGACCCTGCTCTAAAAATTCAAATTATATGCACCTGTCACACAACCTGTGTGTTGAAAAAATGGGCCTTGGGAGTTGATGCATCTGCACTGTAACCCCTTACAGTTACACTTGATGAGCGCAGGAACTGGCACTGCTCTAAAAACTGAAATGATCTGCACCTGTTACACAGGTGTGGAAAAATTGGGCCTTTGGAGTTGGTGGTGCCTGAACATTGTAACCCTTTACAGTTATTCTTGGTGAGAGCAGGATTGGGCCCTGCTGTTAAAAATTGTGAAAAATTTGAAAAAAACTGTAAAAAATTTAAATTAGATGCACCTGTCAAACCGGTGCAAAAAAAATTGGGTCTTGACTGTTGGTGGTGCCTGAACACTGTACCCCTCACAGTTACTTTTGCTGGGTGCAGAAATGGGACCTGCAGTAAAAAATTGGTAATAATTGGTAAAAAAAAATCAAATAGTAAATTACATGCACCTGTCACATGCGGGTGGGAGTTGGTAGTGCCTGAACACTGTAACCTCTCACAATTACTCTTCATGAGTGCAGGAATGGTCCCTGCGGTTAGAAATGGTTAAAAATTTGAGAACATTTGTAAACAAAAATTGAAGCTAGATGTACCTGTTAAGCAGGCAAATAAAAATTGGGCCTTGGGTGTTGGTGGTGCCTGAACACTCTAACCCCTCACAGTTATTCATGCTGAGTGCAGGACTAGGCTATGCTGGTAAAAATTGTTAAAAATTTGAAAATAAATTGTAAAAAATGGTGCCCTAAACCACAAACATCATTGGAAGTTTGCATAATTACGAATAGGATAGGCAGCATAGGCAGTCTTCAAGGGATCCCAGATCCTTAACAAATTTAATCAGCATCAGGGGCTTGATAGCTGCTGTTGATCCAGGACTGATTCATTTTGACAAATGTCAGCTGGTCAATGGAGTCTGTGGACAGCTGCACACTTTTATCTGTCAAAAAACCTCCAGCAGTACTGAATGTCTGTTCAGAAATCACGCTGGTGCAGGACAGTTCAGTAGGTCATATTGAGCAAGTTCTAACCAGTGATCCATACTCAAGACCCAGTAACCCAGTGGATCTTCAGTTGGAAAGGGTTCCAAGTCTGCTTTTACCTAGATAATCCTTCACCATATGATGCAGACACTGCCGATGGGTTCATAAACCTAACAGCCGTGGGCACTTAGGACTAAAGAATTGTCTAAAGGCATCGGTCAGCCAGCTGCCTTCTCCACCGCTCTTCCTTTGACCAAACAAAGCCTCAGAAACACGTTGTCCAGGAAATGGTAATCTCCCAGTGTCTGGAAAGGTGTTACACAAATTTTTCTTCAGGATCTTTTATCCTCTTCTCCCTTTGTGAAGGCAGGATGTGCTTTGCAACTTTACCCTTGCAACGTGGATCAGGAAGGGTTGCCCACCATTAATGGTCCCTCTCCTTGATGCCACGAATCCTCTCGTCCTTTCACAGGCTTTGCAGAATCAAGGAGCCCATGCAGTGTGAGTTTGAGGAGGTAGGAGATCCTGAGACCTCTGGGTCACTGAGGATGACACTGTCAGGAACTTCCTCCTCCCAGCCATGCACTACTCCTGGGGTTTCTGGGGACTGAAAACCATTCCTTGAAGACTGCCGTATGTTATCCTCTACTTCCATGCTGCCAAAATCCTCCTCCTCCTTCTCTTCCACCTCCTCCTGTGTGTTCTGAAGCCCGGGAATGGTATCTGTGTAAAGGGGGCCTTCAGAGGAAAGGAAGTCCTCCTCTTCCTTCCGCTATTCTGCCTCAAATGCCCTGTCCATGATTCCACACAGCATGTGCTCCAGCAAGAAGACTAGAGAGATAGTGTCACTGATGCATGCATTGTCACAGCCCATCATCCTTGTGGCCTCTTCAAATGGTGACAGGACAGTGCATGCATCCTTTATCAGCAGCCACTGTCATGGTGAAAAGAGGCCAAGCTCCCCTGAGCCTGTTCTTGTGCCATACTCACACAGGTACTCATTGATGGTCCTCTGCTGCATGTGCAGCTGCAGCAGCATTATCAATGTTGAGTTCCACCTGGTGGGCATGTCACAAATGAGGCAGTTTGTGGGCAGGTTGAATTCTCGCTGAAATTCAGCCAGCCGAACACTGGCCATGTATGACTGCTGGAAATGGAAACAGACTTTTCTGGCCTGCCTCAGAAGATCTTGTCATCCTGGATACCTGTTCAAGAAACGCTGCACCACCAAATTCAGGACATGTGCCAAGCATGGAACAATGTCCCTGTTAGAGGGTGGAGAGAAGGTAAGTGCCACTGTCGCAACCATTCCTGGATCAAGCTGCCATGGCGTCAACCACCTCTGAGCCTAACCCTGCAGAGCTGACAGAATTTCTGTCCTGGTGTGGCTCCTGTCCCCTAGACAAACCAGCTGAAGCACCGCATGGTATCTTTTAGCCTGACTGCCTGAGTAGCTCCTTGAACGCTTAGGGAGTACTGCTGGTTCAGATGACAATTCAGCAGAAGAGGCCATCTCTTCTGTATCTTTCCCAGCTGCCAACAGAGTTACCCAGTGTGCTGTGAAAGATATGTAACTTCCCTGACCCTCTCTTTTCACGTCCCCTCTTTTTTGCTGCATGTTTTTTGGTTACTGGGCAGATAATTTACCTCTAGCGATGCATGATATTTATAAGCCTCTAAATTTTCTCTATCTTATTAGCATTGATATTTGGGTTCCTATGGACCTATTCCTATAGAGGCTTGACAAATCATCAGGTTACCCATCGCCTCAGTTTTGAGTATATCATTTATTTGTATGATACCTGGTGTACACAGTGGGGAGATCTTCCATGGCGTTTACTCCCGATGAAGAAATTGAATTAGAAATGCACAGGGCCTTCATGTCAGAGGATTAAAAAATAACAACTAAGGACGAGGAAATTAAAACTAGGTTTAAAGAACATAAAAAACTAGTTATTAAACATCTTAATTTAAAATGGGATGTTTGCTTTTTGGAAGCTTACTTCAAACAGAATATTATTCCATGTGGCCTTAGGAGTAAGGTAGTCCCAGCAAAACATCTACATAATGAGAGATTTTTGGATAAATGGAAGGCTCTGTGCATTGAACAGGGGGTTAACGGCATGAAACTTATTGTTGAAGAGGAAAAATTACAACTGGAGGAACTAGATTTAGCTATCAAAAAAAGTGTAGATAAATTAGACCCCTTTAAAGACATGGATACTTTTGAGAAACAAAATGAACAACTCAGGAAAGAAGTAGAAAGAGTGCAAAAAAAATCTTAGAACTACAAAACAAACTAAATTTAAACGGGATCTCAAAGATTGGGAAACAGGTGAGATATTTGATCTCACCATAAAAAGAGGTAGAAGTCGATCTAGGCTAAGATTTTTTCGTTCACATTCTAGATCAATGGGTGAAACAATCTCAAGTGAGAGTGACTCAGAGAGATTAGGTAAATCAGTATCTTTTTTAGATCAACAGAATGGGGATTTGCCCCATGTCGCTCAATCTCAAAAAGGAAGAGGGACCAAAAAGACAAAAGAGGAATCCTTAAAAGGTAAACAACAGAAGGACAAAGGCAGGCCAAGGAGTCAAAAGAGGTAGTTATTAATAACCCCCAAGATAAGAAGGTCATTATTTGGCAGATTTTCCACTTAAAGATGAACATATTACATTACTTAATAAAGGTATGTCTTTTTCCCCAGTGGTCCCCATGGATGAATTTGAGGTTTTCAAGGATATCAATCTGTTCTTGAGAAAGGTATTTTTGAGGCTGGTACATGATAAACCTGAAATGTTAAGTGATTTGAACTCAGATACACCCATGGAGGACAATAAAGCACTGGAAATGCTGATATCTCTCGCGGAAGAGGGTGGCGTGTATGATGAGGATGATCAGGAAGAAGATAGTTATCAGGATATGATTAGAAGAGTTGATTTAAATATTAAATCAAAAAAAATGCCTAAAATACGTTCCAATATGAGGATAGCAGCAATTCTGGATTTAGTAGCAGCAGATCTTAACCGTTTCAATACCGTGCAATTTTACACCTTCCTGCCCAGGCCATTTTTCAGGTTTCAGCGCTCTCACACTTTGAATGACAATTGCGCGATCATACAACACTGTACCCAAACTAAAATTTTATAATTTTCTTCACACAACTAGAGCTTTCTTTTGGTGGTATTTAATCACCACTGGGGTTTTTATTTTTTGCTAAATTAACAAAAAAAGACCAAAAATTTTGAAAAAAAACACATTTTTCTTTGTTTCTGTTATAAAAGTTTACAAATAAATAATTGTTCTTCATAAATTTAGGCCGAGATGTATTCTGCTACATGTCTTTGGTGAAAATAACCCAAATTAGGATGTATTTTTTAGTTTGTAGGAAAGTTATAGAGTTCACAAACTATGGTATAGATCTGAATATTGATCAATCCTGAAGTACTGACGGCCAATCTAATTTCTTGAGGTCCAAGAATGTCAGAATAGTACAGATATCCCCAAATGACCCCTTTTTGCAGAGTAGACAGTCCGACGTACTTCATAAGAGGCATGGCGAGTTTTTTGAAGTTGTATTTTTTTGTCATAATTTTTCGGAAAATGAAAAAATGAAAAAAATTATTTTCACTATTTTTTTTTTTACATACTGTCACCAGTGCAGTACAGCGTCATCATATAACTGGCATGGCAGTGAACAGGGACACTGACTGGTGACAGTATGAAAAAAAAATATATATATTTTTTTTTTTTTTTTTTATTATATTTAATTTTTTATTACATTTTTTTTATTTTTTTTAAGATTTTTTTTCATATTTTACTATGACCAAAATAGTACAATGTTACCATAGTAACATTGTACTACTTTGGGGAAGTGATCAGTATTTTTTTTTTTTTTTTTTTACACAATTTGCTTATAGCAAAGAATTACTTTGCTATAAGCAAGCATTTACCTGAATGAAATCGATTCATTCAGCTTTTTTTTTTTTTTTTTTCGTGCTTAGCTGTGATTTGGTCACAGCTAATCACGACATGTGCATGTGATTAGCTGTGACCATTCACAGCTAGGCACTAGTATACAATGGATGGCATCATGAATGATGCCATCCATTGTATACAACTGTCATGTGACCTGCTGTGATTGGTCACAGCAGGTCACATGGTACCAGCAACGGGAGCCGGTACTCGGATCTGTCATCGGCCGTGTCCGAGGTGCACGGCCGATGACAGATCGCACTGCTGCGCCGCTCTGCACTAGCGCAAACGGCGCATGTGCGGGAGCACGCCAAATGGCGTGCACCCGGAATGCAGATACACATCTGAAGCCGCCAAACGGCCATTGGCCGGGCGGCTAATGGTTAAAAATCTTGAATGGAAAATGCCAATAAGTGATAACCTTACCAAAAAAGAAAGAAGAGCACTTAGAGAATTAAAAGAAGCCAAAAATATTGTTATTAAAAAAAGTGATAAGGGTGGTAATGTAGTAATCCTAAATGAACAGAATTATGTGAAAGAAGTAAAACACCAATTAGGTGACACTACCACTTATCCTAAATTAAGTGTTAATCCTTTCCCATTTTGGTTAAGAAACTAAATTCTACCTTAGTATTGGGCAAATAAGCTGGCCTTCTCACTAAAAAGGAATATGATTATCTTAAGATTGAGGAATTTAATTATCCTACCTTTTATATTATCCCAAAAATCCATAAGGATCTGATAAATCCTCCAGGAAGACCTATAGTCTCCGCAATACAGGGTCCCCTTGAGAAGACAGAAAAATATATTGACCTGTTTCTCAAGGATATGGTTCCGAATTTATCTTCCTATGTGAAAGATTCCAAAGATGTACTAGCAAAGATTGAAAATTTAAAAATAGATGGAAACATTATTTTAGTTGGAGTAGACGTTGAATCATTATATACATCTATTCCACACGAGTGTGGGCTAAGATCAGCTTGTCATTTTCTTGATAAGTCATATCCTGAAATGGGAGGGCAAAACGAATTTATAAGTGAGCTATTAGATTTTAGATGCATGTCTGCACCTGGGCTTTTGGGAGGAACAGTTTGTCTACAGGTCATCGATGTTTCTCACACATGTTCAAATTTGGTTGAGATACATTGATGACGTGTTCCTCGTCTGGAGAGGGTCACTGGAGGAATTAAAACTCTTCCTGGAGGAATTGAATCATAACTCCCTGAATATTAGACTTACATACAATTTTGATAAATGGCGTATTTCCTTCCTTGACCTTGATCTTAGACTTGAGGGAGACAGGCTGGTCACCAAAACATTTAGAAAACCAACAGCAGCCAATACTTTACTTGAAGCTAAAAGCTATCACCCACGTTCACTGATCACT
This sequence comes from Staurois parvus, assembly GCF_062004578.1. Lineage (NCBI taxonomy): Eukaryota > Metazoa > Chordata > Amphibia > Anura > Ranidae > Staurois > Staurois parvus. The sequence continues at coordinate 2,026,255 of NW_028318272.1, forward strand.
GGGATTCCAGTTGGACAGTTTCTAAGGTGTCAAAGAAACTGTTCCAATATTGATGACTTTAGACTAGAGGCTCAAGACCTCTATAAAAGATTCAGGGAACGAGGATACTCCCACTCCCAGATTAGGAGGGCAAGAAAACGAGCATACCAAACTGATCAGAAAACGTTACTATCTTCAAAAAAGGAAGAAGGCCAAGGGAAACAAACCTTACAACCGGTCAGGATTGGAGCACAGTGGGGGGAAGTAAAACATGTATTGGAAAAACATTAGAGGATTCTTACACAATTGCCCCAATACAGGTATAATTGTAGGCAATCATCCACTATTGGTGGCAAGGAGAGCACCAAATCTTGGTGACCTACTCATTCACTCTGATTATCAGCCATTAAAACATTTAACATGGCTTAAGTCACACACAAAAGGGATGTATAAATGTGGAAAATGTCAAATCTGCAAATTTGTAGATCGTACTGATACATTCTCTGATTCAAATAACAAAGTTCACTTTAAAATTCAAAGCCTTATAAACTGCTCTACAGATAGAGTACTCTATATGTTGATTTGTCCGAGTAAAAAAATATATATTGGTAAAACTAAAAGGCAGCTTAAAGTGTGAATAGGTGAACATTTTAGAGATATTAAATCAAATGATCCTGAAAGTAATTTAGCTCAACACTATGCCAAGTACCATGAGGGAAAACTAGAGGGCACTAAAGTCAAAGGAATATATGCATGTAACTTCCCACAGAGGAGAGGTGACTTTAATAGAGAACTCTTCTATTAAACTGGAAAAACATTGGATATGTTTTGTTTTGATACTTTATCCCCAAAAGGGTTAAATATTGAATGTGACCTTCAAGTGTTTTTGCAAAAATAGGAAGACTTATAGTGTAAAATTCCTCTGCGGCACCTGGTGGTGAATAGCAAGGCTATTGAATAATTTCTCTAAAAGGCTGCTATGTTAATGAAAGAGCAATTCTCTCCCCGCTGTGTACCCAGGTATCTGCTTTTTTATATGTATTATATGACCAGCTAGTTGCTAATTATTTAGCTTTTCTTCCACTGAGCATAATTGCCACCAATTGATTTAAATTTATGGGCGGTCACAAGCCCATTATAAATAGTGTATGGAAGGTAGGCATTTCATTGGTCCTGATGAAGCCGAGTGAGATACGCCCATCGGCGAACCGCGTTGACATCATATGTCAGATACGTCACGTCCGGCTGGACACACTGGCGCCATACACGCTGAACATCAGGGGAGGCAGCCATACACGCTGGCCACGAGCGGTGCAAGGCTGAACAAGTACCGGGGCGGGAGCGGAGTCCATTGGACAACAGTCCCGATGGTGGCAGCTGCCTCCGGGACTGCGGCTGGATATCCAGACGAAGGAAACTCGTATAGAGTATCACCTATGGCTTGGGTGGTGAGTGAATTGCAGCATGACTAAAAGGGAACATGGCGCATGCACGCCATTGCATATTTACTACCAAGAACTCATATACTGACTCTCCATATGTCACGTATTTGTTTCAGGATGGGGACATCATGCTTCACCATACAAAGGTGCATGGCACCCTACACTTATTACAAGGCACGGAAGGTCCAGCACTCTATATTACAACATCAATATTAAGGTGGTCCATTGCCCGCATGTTGCGGTGAAGAAACCCCTTAAGGCAGGGCCCTGCCAGATCTACTGCATTGAGGAAGCCAAGTGGTGACCTATATACTGTTTATTAAGCTCATTCTACATATTACTATGGACATATATATTGCTGATTAATAATCTACCACCTACTCTTGTCATTATCCATTGTCCTTATTGCTTCATTTGGCCACCATAGAGGCCAACTGTATCTCTCTCCATATACAGTGTGGCAAAAAAGTATTTAGTCAGCCACCAATTGTGCATGTTCTCCCACTTAAAAAGATGAGAGAGGCCTGTAATTGGCATCATAGGTAGACCTCAACTATGAGAAACAAAATGAGAAAAAAAATCCAGACAATCACATTGGCTGATTTGGAAAGAATTTATTTGCAAATTATGGTGGAAAATACGGTAAGTATTTGGTCAATATCAAAAGTTCATCTCAATACTTTGTTATATATCCTTTGTTGGCAATGACAGGTCAAACGTTTCCTGTAAGTCTTCACAAGGTTGGCACACACTGTTGCTGGTATGTTGGCCCATTCCTCCATGCAGATCTCCTCTAGAGCAGTGATGTTTTGGGGCTGTCGCTGGGCAACACAAACTTTCAACTCCCTCCAAAGGTTTTCTATGGGGTTGAGATCTGGAGACTGGCTAGGCCACTCCAGGACCTTGAAATGCTTCTTACGAAGCCACTCCTTTGTTGCCCAGGCGGTATGTTTGGGATCATTGTCATGTTGGAAGACCCAGCCACGTTTCATCTTCAATGCCCTTGCTGATGGAAGGAGGTTTGCACTCAAAATCTCACGTTACATGGCCCCATTCATTCTGTCCTGTAAATGAATCAGTCGTCCTGGTCCCTTTGCAGAGAAAGAGCCCCAAAGCATGATGTTGCCACCCCCATGCTTCACAGTAAGTATGGTGTTCTTTGGATGCAACTCAGCATTCTCTCTCCTCCAAACACGACGAGTTGTGTTTCTACCAAACAGTTCTATTTTGGTTTCATCTGACCATATGACATTCTCCCAGTCCTCTTCTGGATCATCCAAATGCTCTCTAGCAAACTTCAGACGGGCCCGGACATGTACTGGCTAAGCAGGGGGACACGTCTGGCACTGCAGGATCTGAGTCCCTGGCGGCGTAGTGTGTTACTGATGGTAGCCTTTGTTACGTTGGTCCCAGCTCTCTGCAGGTCATTCACTAGGTCCCCCCGTGTGGTCCTGGGATTTTTGCTCATCGTTCTTGTTATCATTTTGACTCCACGGGGTGAGATCTTGAGTGGAGCCCCAGATCGAGGGAGATTATCAGTGGTCTTGTATGTCTTCTATTTTCTAATTATTGCTCCCACAGTTGATTTGTTCACACCAAGCTGCTTGCCTATTGCAGATTCAGTCTTTTTTAGCCTGGTGCAGGTCTACAATTTTGTTTCTGGTGTCCTTCGACAGCTCTTAGATCTTCACCATAGTGGAGTTTGGAGTGTGACTCTTTGAGGTTGTGGACAGGTATCTTTTATACTAACAAGTTCAAACAGGTGCCATTGATAGAGGTAATGAGTGCAGGACAGAGGAGCCTCTTAAAGAAGAAGGTACAGGTCTGTGAGAGCCAGAAATCTTGCTTGTTTGTAGGTGACCAAATACTTATTTTCCACCATAATTTGCAAATAAATTCTTTTCAAATCAGCCAATATGATTGTCTGGATTTTTTTTCTCATTTTGTCTCTCATAGTTGAGGTCTACCTGCCCACATTTGTACTGTGTAATAAAGCATCATTTTTGTAATTACTTTGAGTATCGCTTTCTGTCCATGATGTAACCACTTTTGTGAATCTCATTTCACGTCCCTTTTTTTTTGCAACATCCCTGACCCTGCCTGCTGGACCACATGTCAGCAGTAGTGCCCCCACCAATGAACTTTTGGAAGTCAGTGGGTAGTCAGCAGCACCCTGCAACTGTGGAGCTTTGTCTTGTGATGCAATAGGGTGGCTGCCCTTACACCTGCTCCTGGAGGACATCCTGCCTCTTTGGAGTTGTGCCTCCTCCTCACTTTCCTCCTCTATTCTCTCAGGCACCCAAGTACAGTCAGTGACCTCATCATCCCCTCCCTCCTCATCACTGGAGCCAAATTGGTATTATGCTGTGGCTGGAGGAACATGACAGCCAATTTCTTGTCTGTTATTGGCACCCCCTCTCTCTGGCTCATGTCACTCTCTTCCTCAACCTGGGAACCAACATCAGAGCATTGAAATTGCTGTGCATCCTCCAGCAGCATGGGACTGACATTATGTACAAATAATTCAGCTGACTCCTCTGTGCATAATGGAGCTATGGAAAGAGAAGCTGTGGGCAAGGAGCCTGTGGAATAGGCCATTTTGGCAGCTGTGGTGGAAGGCGAACTGGTATGATATTGGGTGACAGAAGATAAAGAGGATGAGGATGGCCTACTTATCCACTCTATCACTTCTTCTGCATGTTGTCGCTCAATAACACAGCCAGTACCTGAACAAAAGGACAAGCGTGCCCTGCCTGCAGAGGATGTCCACAACCACCAGTTTTTACTGTCTGCCTCTCCTTGTTAACCTTTCAGACATGATGGGGATTTTTTTCAGGGATTTTTATAACTTTTTATTTCAGAGTGTGGGATGGAAATTTTGTGCTTGGGTGCAATACTTTTGTGCTTGCTGCATTATAAACCATTTTATTATTGTTTTTTTTATAAAGGAAATATGAGGTACAACAAAATAAGTTTAAAGTTAAGAAATCCAAAAAAAAACCATGCTGGTTACACAAAGGGAAGAACACCTGCGACTCAGAAGGAGGAACAGCAATTATGGGGATTTTTTTTTTCCGCTGCTGGAAAAAAAAAGAAATTCAGAAAACAAAAAAAAAGGGAACCACTGCTGACACAGAAGGAGGAAAAACTGGGAACAGCGGTGATGCAGGAGTGCTGTAAAACACATTGACACTTCACTGACACCACTACACTGTTCTTCACAACACTGCAGTACACTACACTACACTCCTAGCACACCACTAACTCCACTAAACTTCAGCAACACACTACACAAGGCTGCTGTGTAAGCAGCCTTATATAGCATGGGGCATGAGCCATGATTGGCCAAAATCACTGTGACTTTGGCCAGTCATGGCTCTCACAGTGCATTGTGCTGTGGTTGGCCAAAGCATTGCACCTGACTTGTGGCTGTGAGAGTGCAGTGCATTGTGGCTGGCTCAGCGGGCAAATAGCCCTCAAACGCCTTTATCGTTCATGTGTTCGGCGAACACATGAACCACCGATGTTCAAGTTAAACTTGTTTTCGACTTGAATGTCGAGCCCACTACTACTCACATATATGGTATCCCCATACTCAAGAGGAGTAGTAGAATGTATTTTGGAATGCAATTCTAAATATGCACATGCTGTGTGTTAACAATATCAACATACAACATTGTGTAAATAAAAAATCTTATTTGTTAATGGCATGTTCTTATTGTATTTCTTCATATTCCAAAAAGTTGTGGCAGAAAATGTGACCTTCAAAAGGTCAGACTGGGCTTTATTTAAAAAAGCTGGAGAGAGCAAAATCAGGCTCACTTCTGCATAGAAACCTGTCAGCTCCTAACCTCAGCTTGTTCAATTAAGCTTTGGCAATACAAACTGGAAGTTGACTGGTTTCTATGCAGAAGTGAGTCTGATTTTGCACTAACCAGCTTTAGTAAATAAACCCCACTACGCCTTTAACTGAACACCATGGAAGATCTACTTTGCAAAACGTTGTCATTTTTTGGATTTTTTTACTGTCCCAGTACTTCAGGGCCTCATGAAATATGATAGGTAGTTAGGAAATCAGATGCATTATTTATGCCCCTTGAAAGCCTGAAGGTGCCCCATTGGAGTTTGGGCCCCTCTTTGCATCTAGGCAGTGCCTGCCTGGCCCTATGTGAAAACGTAATTGCCCCCTAAACCTAATAACTGGTTTTGTCACCCTTGGCAGCAACCTCCACTCAAGCATTTGTGATAACTGGGAATGAGTCTTTCACATCACTGTGGAGAAATTTTGGCCCACTCTCCTTTGCATGATTGTTTTAATGCTGCCACATTGGAGGGTTTTTGAACACGAATGGCCTGTTTAAGGTCATGTCACAGCATCTCAACCAGATTCAAGACCGGACTTTGACTAGACCACTCCAAAACCTTAATTTTTTAGGTTTTGTTTTAACCATTCAGAGGTGGACTTTCTGGCTTGTTTCGGATCATTGTCCTGCTGCATAACCCTAGTGTACATGAGATGGAGGTCACGAACTGATGGCCAGACATTCTCCTTTAAGACTTTCTGGTGGAGCACAGAATTCATAGTTCCATCAATTATGGCAAGTCTTCCAGGTCCTGAAGCTGCAAGCTGACTGTTGTTATGATGGTCTTTTTATGAAACACTGTGTTAGTTTTACACCATATGTAATGGGACTCACATCTTCCAAAAAGTTCAACTTTTGCATCTTCAGTCCACAGAATATTTTCCCAAAAGTCTTGGGGAAAATCAAGATGTTTTTTGGCAAATGTGAGACAAACGTTTGTGTTCGTTTTGTTCAACGGTGTTTTCACCTTTGAACTCTCCCATGGATAACATTATTGCCCAATCTCTTTCTTATTGTTAAATCATGAACACTGACCAGAGGAAAGCAAGGCCTGCAGTTGTTTAGATGTTGTTCTGGATTCTTTTATGCCCTTCTAGATGGTCATCCCATGCTCTTCCACTAATTTTGGTAGGCTCCTGCGAAGGTTCCCCATTGTTCCACATTTTCTCTGTTTGTTGATGATGGCTCTCGCTGTGGTTTGCTGTATTCCCAAAGCCTTAGAAATGGCTTTGTAATCAGACTGATACATGTTAATTACTTTTGTTCTCAACTGTTCTTGAATTTCTTAAGATTATGGCATGATCTTTGAGATCTCTGTCACTCTGCCAGACTAGCAATTACTTTATCACATAGGGCCAGGCAGGTTTGGACAGCTTTTTTCCATTAGTAAATGAAATCACCATTCAAACTGCATTTTGGATTAACTTGGGTTATCTTTGTGTGATATTAAAATTTGTTTGATGATCTGAATCATTTAAGTGACAAATATGCAAAAAACTAAAAAATCAGAAAGGGGCAAATACTTTTTCACTTTTGTGCATACCATATTTTATAGGCTGCATAACTTTCCCACAGAACTTTATAATTATTTTTTTTAACCAAATAAATGGAGCAATTTACATTTTGGCCTAAATTTATGAAGAAAGATTATTTATTTGCAAAGTTTTAAAATCACTTTTTCTGTCACTTTTTAAATAGCATTTTTTGTTCCTTTCCTTGTCTTCCTTCAGTCTGCTAATTAAGGTGAGGGGTTAATTGGTCACAGGCGATACAGGTCCTATATAACTTGCTGTAGAGCACACATTTGTGTCTGGCATTTTTTGCTGGCTGATAGTTAAACGGAGTGGGAAATTTGAGTGGAGAGTGAAAAAGTTTTTACTTTTGACTGCTGGTGATTGCTGATGCTTGTAGTTGTTTTATTTTCTTCTTTGGGTCTTGCTATAAGCTTTTAGTCTGCTAATTAAGGGGAGGGTTTAACTGGTCACAGGTGATACAGGTACTATATAACTTGCTGTAGATCTCACTCTGAGCTTGCTCATATTTGAGCTTGCCTGTATTTTGCTTGCTGGACCTTTGACTAAGTGTATATTTGAAAAGTGGAGTTAAAAAACCGGAGTTGAAAACAGGAGATTTTAACAGGAGTCTACTAACCTGTAAGTGACAACTGATATTTCCTATAAATATTGTAACTGGGATATGAGTGCTAGCACAATTGAAGGTTTTGTGCAGTGCACAGTGTGTCTCGTGTATGCAAAAATGGAGCAACAGCTCCAGGATGGATACCGCTGTGACAGATGTGAGCGGGTTGTCCTTCTGGAAACCCGCGTTAGAGATCTGAAGGAGCAAGTTGCAACACTGGGCAGAAACGACAACCTTGAAAGGGGTCTTCTGCTCTCGGAGCAGGTAGTTAATGGGATTGATGTGGAGGGCGGAGGGGCTAATCAGGATTATCAGGTAGGAAGATGGGTTACTGTAACAAGGGTGAGTGGTAGGGGATCACAGAAAAGGAAGGCCGGCCCTGGGTGACAGCCCTGGATGCCACTACTATCCCTAACAGACAGAAGGGTAGACCATCTGGGAGGGGTGGTGAGGGTAGTGCAGGAAGGCCTAGACAGCTGGTGGTAGTAGGGGATTCTATAGTCATAAAGACTGAGAATAATTTGTCGCCAGGATCGTCTCAACTGAATGGCATGCTGTCTCCCTATTGCCAGGGTTCAGCATGTGGTGGCATGACCCAGCTGTCTTGGTCCATGTTCTGGGTTCTAGTAAGAAGGTCAATAGCTTCTTCTTCATTGGGCAGAGATTTGAGTCCGTTGTCTATACATAGAAATTCCTTTCGATGAACTGTCTTGCATCAGATCCAAATTCTTTCTCACCCTCTTGAGCTGTTTTCCTCAGTCCATAAATTGCTACTGCAGGAGAAGGACTGTTACCGAAAAACATGTACCTTCATTCGATAGTCTATGACTTCATCGTTGACATCATTATTGCGGTACCATCGGAACCTGAGGAAGTTTCTGTGGTCTTCATGGACGATGAAACAATGGAACATCTGCTGAATGTCAGCCATAACAGCAATTGGCTCTTGTCTGTAGCGAAGTAAAACTCCTATGAGATTGTTGTTCAGATTAGGCCCAGTGAGAAGATTGTCATTGAGGGAGACACCTTCATGATGAGCACTTGAGTCAAAGACCACCCTAATCTGATCAGGCTTGCGAGGATGGTAGACACCAAAGCATGGTAGATATATGAACACAGTGTAGCGCTAAATATTAATATTAATACCAAAAATATACAAAGAAAAAATAATAAATCATAGGTATAAGTGTACCACACTCAATCCCCCCAAAATACACACTAAAAGGGATGCAATTAAATAATGAGTGCAACACGTGAATTCCCTCTATGGGAACATAACAGGTGCAAACTGTGTTATGTGTCATATAATAAAATGGTGAATAGCACACAAACACTCAAATCCGTAAGCAAATCTATATCATAAATCATATAATCATAATATGCAAGTCCAAAAATAGAACCATATAAATATATATAATGATGGTGCTCCAACTTGACTTGCATGCAAGTGACAATGTGTAGGTGACCAATGCGTGACAATCCTTTAGTGGCCAGAATGCCCCCTCACCTCCTTAAATTGATCCCAAAGGGCCAGATCGCTTAGGGGATCACACCGATCCTAATAGGGACAGACTCTTTACAGGCTCCCCTCAGTAGTGGTATGCGCTCCTCACTCCAAGCCTCCGCACAGCTACCAGCAAACCTCTCCCAGGATCATAATAAAATAAGAAGCTCCTCCATAGTGTAATCTATTTTATTATTAAATAGTGCATATAACACATAAAATGCCCACTCACATTTTCCTTCCTCTCAAAAACGCTTTTCACTTCATGCTAGAGGTGTACTCCATGGGTATCAACAAAAGGTGTTCCAATATGCCCCCACGCCGGAAGTGACATCACTGCGTACCCAGAAATGTCTACTCGCGTACCGACGCGTTGCGTCACTCTTAACACGTGACTTCCTCAGGGTATTATTTTTTCTTTGTATATTTTTGGTATTAATATTAATATTTAGCGCTACACTGTGTTCATATATTTGTCACTTCATTTATTGGGTATAAGGTTAGTGTTAGCAGCTTTAGGGTTAGGGCTCCATTTTAATCGAACATCCTCTCTATTTTAAAGCATGGTAGATACCAACATTCTTCTCCTATAAGAGGAGGTGCAGGCTCAGCATGATCTCTTTCAAACACCTTCTGCATAAAGTCCACCAAGTGCCTTTTCATCTCAGGCTTCTGGTTTAAACTGCGATTTAAAGAAACAAACCGAGATTCTGCATGTACCCTGTTGTTTGGTAGTCTCTTTCTTGGGGTATGAAATGGTTGAGGTGCTACCCAACTGTTGGAATCATCTTGGTAGAACTCTTTACTCATGGTTTTCAAGAATTCCTTGTCATCTATGGTAGCTGCCAACTCATTGTCTTTAATGGTTACCTCGAACACTGTGTTCCCGATGTTGTCATTCCAGAGATTAAGAGCTTTCTTATTGTCGTGTATGATGTGCTGCTGTGCACCTTTTTCAAACAGTCTTTCTTTCACAATATATTTATGTGGTCGTTGTGCAGAACAAGTTGTTCGTCCATTTGACAGGAAATGTGTTTTAAAGGAAGAGACTGAGTAGGACCTCCTGTCCTTGTCTAGGCAGACATTGCCTATGATGATCCAGATGTTGAGCATATGGCGCATTGTGTGGACCGTTGATTTGATGACCAACTTTGTGCACCCTTAGGATGTCTCGACCAAGTAACAGCAGGATATCGGCACTTTCATCGAGGGCTGGTATTTGGTTGGCTATGTGCTTTAAGTAACAATGGTGAAAATCAGCTTCAGGAGTAGGGATATCCTCTTTGATACTTGTAATCTGGTTGCACTCAGTGACAGTGGGCAAAGATATTTCCACATTGTCATTCAGAGGAGCAACTACAAGACCACTTGCTCTCCTACCTAAGACTTCTGTAGTGCTGGAACAAGTACTTAGAGTATACGATAGAGCATCTCCAGTTATGTTCAACGGTTCAAAAAACTGTGTTCTTGCAAGAGATCTGTTACTCTGATCATCCAGAATAGTATACAGTCTTATGGCCTTTTCAGGTTGACCTTTGGGGTATACACGGACCAAGCATATCTTTGCACAGGATTTGTCGCAGAATCCTTCTCCACAGACCTCTGTACATGTAAAGAACACAGGGGTGGTAGGTGTTGCTTGATCTGAGTGCTTCCTGCCTTGCTTTGCCTCAGGACGTTTGTTTGTGAGCGTAGTAGAGTTGTGCGAATATTGATGAAGAGCTTGCACATGGTCATCATTGCCACACTCTATACATCTGATGATTGCTTTACAGTCCTTTGCAAAGTGTTCTGTGGAGGCACAGTATTTGTAGCAAACCCCAAATTTCTTCAAAAGTTCCTTACATTCTTGGAGGGTTTTCTTTCTGAAGCCGATACTTTTCTTAAGTGGATGTGGTTTGTTATGTATTGGACATTGGCGATTTGGGTTCTCAATTCTCTTGTTTTGATCTGTCTTTTCAAGAACTGTAGCAGGTGCAGGTAGAACATTAGTCCTTTTCACTAACACTGGACCTCTACTGACTCTGTGAGACATATGTGTATTCATAGGTCTTGGAGAGAGTGTACTGAGAAGGTTACAGTCCCCATATGAGAAACCTGGGTCATTCTTAGTGTCTGCAATTCTTTTGATGAATTTGCAGAAGTAGGAAAAAGGAGGAAAGGCAACTCTATGTTCTTCCTTATACTTTGATCCAAACGCTGACCATCTTTCTTGAATTCCATATGGTAGCTTGAGAACAATAGATTTGATGCCATGAGAGGTGTCAAGGTAACTGAGACCAGGTAAGTTGATGTCAGCTTTAGCAAGTTGAAGCTCTAATAGAAAATCGCTGAGTCCTTGAAACTTTAGATTGTCGCTAGCAGAAATCCTTGGGAAGCTTTGCAACCTTTTGAATAAAGCATCTTCAATGGCCTCTGGGCTGCCGAAAGTATGTTTACGTCTGCCCCAAGCAGCATTAAGGCCTGCAAGCAGGGTTGTCAATATGAACTGCTTTGAGTCTCTTGATGCGTTCAGTAGACTGGGGACCTAGCCATCTGCTGAGTAGATCTAATTCCTCTGTGGCATTGATGTCTAGGTCACTCATTGTGGCCTTAAAAGTGGATTTCCAGCCTCTGTAATTTTCAGGCTTGTCATCAAACTTGGTGAGGCTTGTCTTAACAAGCTCTCTGCAGAGCATGTATTTACCAAACTGTGACATGTCCGTGTTTTCAGATTTTGGGTGCATGACTGCAGGAGGAACAGAGTTGGTTCTGACGGTTGGTGGACTTACGTGGAGTGACTTGGGAACATATGTTGCTGCTAAGGCATTTAATGCCGGAGCTGGCTTAAAGTCCATTGGCATGTTGGTTTGTATAGCGCGTTTGTTAGGAGGTACTCTGTTGGTGCCAAAGTATGATGGACGGTCTATTAAATACACACCAGTGTCTGCAGTTAGCTGAGATGCTGCAGTCTGATGTATTGGAGGATATAAGGGCAAATGGTCTTGAGGTACAGTAGGCGCAGAGAAGAGACCTTGATTTAATACTTTGGCTGTTGTGACAGGGAGTTGACGTTCTGGAGAGATGTGTAAAGAATCTGAGACATAAGATACAACTGAGTGTCTGGAACTGTTGTCTCTTTTGTTTTCACTAGCGGCTTGTTCTAAGACACTTAACCTTGCCATGGCTGTGGCATGCTCACATTGTTTTTCCAAAACTTCAATTTCTGCCTTTTGACGTGTGGCTTCAGCTTCTTTCTCTGCTTTCTGATGTGCTGTCTGAGCCTCCATTTCTGTGGCCTGAGCCTCCATTTCTGCTTTCCTTTGGGCAAAAGCTCCCTGAATTTTAGAAGCTTCAGCATCAGCATCAGCACGGGCCTCTATTAGTTGTTGACTGAGTGTAGAAGATCTTGATTGTAGGGATTTGGGAGATCTTGAGGAGCGTCTAGTAGATGCAGAGCGACAATATCTGGATTCATGGAGCTGTGTTATTCTCACTTCTGCCATTGTCTTTGTTCGCACCACTAATTGTCTCTTTCAAGATTGAACTCCTCAAAACTCATTAATTCTTCCAATGACCCTTGAGAGTTGTACCGCTTTAACAAAGCAAAATATTTAACACGCAGTCTTTGATAATTCTCATAAGCAACATTCAATTGCTGGGTAGTGCCCTCATGTTGTATTGGCTCATGAGATTGTTGGGAGAGAGCAGACATGCATTTAACAGTATTAGACCATAAGTCATTAATATAGACAGCAATTCTTGTTTAGAAGTATTAAAATTCTCTTGCACTTTCCTGGTTGGATTTCTTAAGCGTTTTTCTCTTATCCAAGTCCTGCTCTGGATGAAGCTCTGATTGTGGTTGTGTATTAGTTTCCCCAGACTGTGTATTACTTACCTGAAACGGCATGTTAGCAAGGAGATGAGTTGATAGAGTTTACAGAGAAATGTATACATATTTCTGTGGGTGAGCAGGTTTCCTAGGCGATGGATGCAGGAAGGCTCTCTTTTACTTTCTTATAAGTTCACAGACAAGAGTTATGTTGTAATGTGTACAGTTGTAGTGTATAAACTTGCAGTTGTAAAACATTCACATCAATAATTTTTCCTGACACTGATGAGTGTTATGCTGGGATATACTTGGAGGCATGTACAGACTTGTGTAGAGGTGGCTGCACTCTCTATAGCTGTTATATCTAGTATCCATGTAACATCTCACTGTGTGTACTAGTTAGCAAGGATTATTATGAAGACAGTTCACCTTTGATTAGCCAGGTTCATATGAAGCATTCCACTGTTCTTTTGACTGTTCTTTTAGCTGATCTTTTGGCTGATCCTATGAAGACATTTCACTGATCTTTTGACTGTTCTGTCTCTCCAATCTAAGCATTGAAAGTGTGATCTCTGTAACTTACAGTTGTGATGAGATAGTAAAAACTCCAATCTTAGTTGAATATCACAGGCAGTGGCTCAATACAGAAGACATTTTGTAGATATTGTGAAGTTTATTCCATAAACTGAGAGAATCTTACAACAATGAAATTCCATAGGTCAAAAGAACATACTGTTTCTTGCTCCATGCCATGAGGCTAGCTGCAATGCATTTCTGGGAAAAGGGGGAGGGCTATCCATGCAACACTAACCAAATCAAAGGTAAGGGAGACAAAACACAGAAAACATTTAAAGGCATCTGACAGTCATGTGAAACATGACAGGCTAAAAGATCGTATTCAGAGAGTAGTGGTTAATGATTCATACTCTGAATTGTCTGGGGTCATCAGTGGTGTACCCCAAGGTTCAGTGTTTGGACCCTTACTTTTTAACATATTTATAAACGATATAGGGTCTGAGATTACAAATCCCATTTCAGTGTTTGCAGATGACACCAAGCTGTGCAGTGGAATAACGTCCTTACAGGATGTCTTCAACTTACAAGCCGACCTCAATGCACTGTTTAATTGGGCAACTATGTGGCAAATGAGGTTTAATGTTGATAAATGTAAGGTTATGCACTTGGGGGTTAAGAATATGCATGCATCATACATACTAGGGGGGTACAACTGGTGGAATCAATGGTGGTGAAGGATCTGGGGGTTCTGGTAGATCACAAGCTTAATAATGGCATGCAATGCCAAGCTGCGGTTTCTAAAGTGAGCAAAATCCTCTCTTGTATTAAAAGATATAGACTCCAGAGAGAGAGATATCATATTACCCCTGTACAAATCATTAGTAACACCTCATCTGGAATATGCAGTTCAGTTTTGGGCACCAATTCACAAAAAGAACATTGGGGAACTTGAGAAAGTACAGAGAAGGGCAACTAAACTGATATGAGCCAATCTAGGAGCTCAGCTATGAGGAAAAATTAGAGGAACTAAATTTATTTTCTCTTGAGAAGAGGAGATTAAGGGGGGATATGATCAATATGTATAAATACATCAGTGGTTCATATAGTGAACTTGGTGTAGAGCTATTCACCCTGAGGTCAACACAGAGGACAAAGGGGCACTCTTTACGTCTGGAGGAAAAGAAATTTAATCTCCAAACACGGAAAGGTTTCTTCACAGTGAGAGCTGTGAAAATGTGGAATAGACTCCCTCAAGAGTTGGTTCTGGCCAGCTCAGTGGATTGCTTCAAAAAAGGCCTGGATTATTTCTTAGATACACAGAATATAACTGGATACTAACATTTATAGGTAAAGTTGATCCAGGGAATATCCGATTGCCTCTCGGGGGATCAGGAAGGATTTTTTTTCCCAGCAGGTGCAAATTGGATCATGCTTTGCTAGGTTTTTTTGCCTTCCTCTGGATCAACTGTGGGTATAGGATTATAACTTTTTTTTTCTATGGTTGAACTGGATGGACTTTTGTCTTTTTTCAGCCAGACTAACTATATAAGCAAAGAAATTAAACAATATATGAGTATGCTAAAGGATTGGAACAGATGTCTGTCAGCAGCAGGCCTCCCACACTAAACTTCAGCAGGAGTACCAGCGGACACAGATGAAGGGACCAGTGAAGGCCTAAGGATGTAGAGAATGGTCTATTGTATTACTTTATTTATGAACATGGTCAAATTTTCAGACACCCTCTGCCCCTGCCCCCACCCCCTGTCTCCCATATACATACATACATACATAATCAAGGGTTCTTCTCCCTGGCAACTCTTGTCATTATCTGGATTGGCCTGTAAAGCAGCTTTATTCATTCACAGGAATTTGGGACTGAAAAAAAACTACAAGTCCTATCTTCCACTGCAGGAGAGAGATGTGTAGTTGTCAATGGAGCACAAGTGTGGTGACATCACATTGCTTGCGATCCGATGACACTTCTCCAAACCCATAACTACAGTGGGGATCGAAAGTTTGGGCACCCCAGCTAAAAATTTGTATTAATGTGCATAAAGAAGCCAAGGAAAGATGGAAAAATCTCCAAAAGGCATCAAATTACAGATTAGATATTCTTATAATATGTCAACAAAAGTTAGATTTTATTTCCATCATTTACACTTTCAAAATAACAGAAAACAAAAAAATGGCGTCTGAAAAAGTTTGGGCACCCTGCAGAATTTATAGCATGCACTGCCCCCTTTGCAAAGCTGAGACCTGTCAGTGTCATGGATTGTTCTCAATTATCATCTGGGAAGACCAGGTGATGTCAATCTCAAAGGTTTTAAATGCCCAGACTCATCTGACCTTGCCCCAACAATCAGCACCATGGCTTCTTCTAAGCATTTGTCTAGAAAACTGAAACTGAAAATAGTTGACGCTCACAAAGCTGGAGAAGGCTATAAGAAGATAGCAAAGCGTTTTCAGATGTCAATATCCTCTGTTTGTAATGTAATTAAGAAATGGCAGTCATCAGGAACAGTGGAAGTTAAAGCAAGATCTGGAAGACCAAGAAAAATATCAGACAGAACAACTCGCAGGATTGTGAGAAAAACAATTCAAAACCCACGTTTGACTGCACGATCCCTCCAGAAAGATCTGGCAGACACTGGAGTTGTGGTACACTATTCCACTATAAAGAGATACTTGTACAAATATGGTCTTCATGGAAGAGTCATCAGAAGAAAACCTCTTCTACGTCCTCACCACAAAAATCATCGTTTGAACTTTGCAAATGAACATATAGACAAGCCTGATGCATTTTGGAAACAAGTTCTGTGGACCGATGAGGTTAAAATTGAACTTTTTGGCCGGAATGAGCAAAGGTACGTTTGGAGAAGAAGGGGCACAGAATTTAATGAAAAGAACCTCTGTCCAACTGTTAAGCATGGGGTTGGATCAATCATGCTTTGGGGTTGTGTTGCAGCCAGTGGCACAGAGAACATCTCACGAGTAGAAGGAAAAATGGATTCAATAAAATTTCAGCAAATTTTGGATGGTAACTTGATGCCATCTGTGAAAAAGCTGGTTAAAGAGGATGGCTTCTACAAATGGATAATGATCCTAAACACACCTCGAAATCCATGGGGGATTACATCAAGAGGCGTAAACTGAAGGTTTTGCCATGGCCTTCACAATCTCCTGACCTCAACATAATTGAAAATCTATGGATAGACCTTAAAAGAGCAGTACATGACAGACAGCCCAGAAATCTCAAAGAACTGGAAGACTTTTGTAAGGAAGAATGGGCAAAGATACCTCAAACAAGAACTGAAAGACTCTTGGCTGGCTACAAAAAGCGTTTACAAGCTGTGATACTTGCCAAAGGGGGCAGTACAAGATATTAACTCTGCAGGGTGCCCAAACTTTTGCAGACGCCATTTTTTTGTTTTCTGTTATTTTGAAAGTGTAAATGATGGAAATAAAATCTAACTTTTGTTGACATATTATAAGAATGTCTAATCTGTAATTTGATGCCTTTTGGAGATTTTTCCATCTTTCCTTGGCTTCTTTATGCACATTAATACAAATGTTTAGCTGGGGTGCCCAAACTTTCGATCCCCACTGTAAATGTCCATACTTTAGTATGGACCCGTAGCTGGAGAAATAGTCTGTGGGAGCCAGGGCATTGCATCCCTGATCCAATGATCAAGGTTTCAATGCTTTGCAGATTCAAATGTAAAAAAATAATTACATATTTCTTTTGTTTCTTCTTTAACCACTTAAGCTCTGGAAGGTTTTACCCCCTTCGTGACCAGAGCATTTTTTTCTATTTAGCACAGTGCTATTTTAACTGGCAATTTGCGCAATAATGCACTACTGTATGCAAAATAAATTTGTATCAATTCATTTAACATAGGTAGAGCTTTCGTTTGATGGTATTTGATCAACACTGTTTTTTTTTTTGCAATGAAAAAAAAAAGACTGAAAATGTAAAAAAAAAAAAAAACGACTTTCTACTTTCTGTTATAAAACATGTCCAATAAAATCAAATTTCTTCATAGATTTAGGCTAAAATGTATTCTGCTATATGTCTTTGGTAAGAAAAAATCCCAATCAGTGTATATTATTTGGTTTGTGCAAAAGTTATAGCATCTACAAACTATGGTATAGAGCAGGGGTGGGCAACTGTGGCCCTCCAGCTGTTGTAGAACTACAAGCGAACTTCATACAGGGACAATGCACTAAGCAGCATCTTACCACATCCGATTACTGGCGTAACAACGGGGGTTCAGAAGTCGCAGTTGTGACCTGGCCCCTGCTCCAGGGGGCCCTGGGGACTGTCTGACAACTCCTGTTCTTTAAAAAAGAAGCAGATTCCTCCCATATATCACAATGTGCTGTTTTCCTTCTACTTTGCTGAAAGAGTTAACATCCACGGTCCACCCCTTAGTCATCCTGTCAAGAAGCCTTGTCCCATGAAATACATTATATCCCTATGCCCAACCACCGCCTCACATGTCCTGTAATCTCTTATCTAGAACTAGACACAAGATGAAAAGAGAACAGGCAGAGTTGCAGCTGTTCAGAGGCTGTGGGTCTGTCTCCCTGTGTCAGTCCAGTCACTGCTCAGTGTAGGGAAGATGATTTCACATAATGGATACTACAGTCTTGCTTGCAAAGTGCCCTAGGAATGGTTAGGACACTGACTGCCTGTATTATTTGAGCATGTGTAATGGAAATGTCCTGCAGGGTGCAGTAAGCCAAACTTTTTTTTTTGTATACAGACAAAAGAAAGAGATGAACACCTAAAGAAACCAGGGCTGGTTCACGCCATGCCTGCAAAGAAATCACAGGGGAATGTGCTGTGTGTTCCTGTGCAATTCACACTGCATGCAAAACACACTCCATTTGCGATCTGCAGTGGGTGTCAGTAAGAAATTAATGACACCCCAAACACAGGTCGCAACCGTAGTGTGTTTGCCCACACCAGATCGCATGGCACCTTTGTTGCAGTGCATTTTAAAAAGTAGTGCATGCACTGCTTGTTGTGCGGTGCAATTTCTGTCCATCCAAAATGAGCAGGCTGAGATCGCTCTGCGCAGAATTGCACAGGAACTGCAGAGTGTCACTGTACATATCACATGCAGTTTCTGGTGTGAACCGACACTGAACCAATGGATTGATATTAAATGAACATGAAAAAGAGGGAAGGAGGAAAGAAGAGAGAAGGGGAGAGAGTAATGGAAAGTGAAAAAAAGAGAGATGGGGAGAGAAAGACAGAAAGAGAGAATGAGATATAGGTAAAGTTTGAGAATTTAAGAGACAGAGACAGCTAGAGAGAACTAGTAGAGAGCGAGAATGAAATAGAGAGAGAGGAAAAAGAAAGAGAGAGGAGGAAAGAGAATAGGAGGGGTTAAGAGAGAGAGTTTAATGATTTCACTGGGAGGATGGAAATAAAAGGTTGTAGTATATTCTTGCAAGCATTTTTACATTCTACACTGGGGTCTGCTTACAAGTATTACAAAAAATTGGAGAGGTATATCTACTGTAAATGTGGACAGCTTCTCCAAAACCTTTTGAATTACCCTCTCAATATGTGATTAAAGATCTGAAATAACTCTGAATATGTTGCCAGCGGTGGGTGGTAGTGGGGGGCCCCAGGTCAGCTTTTGCAGCGGGGCCCACAAGCTTCAAGTTACACCTCTGCATACAAGTATGCAGTAAGAAACCGCACAGCTACTAAAATACCTCATGAGTTATATTATTACGCCATGCAGTATTTTAGTAGTGAAAACATTCCCAGCTAAATGTAAAAAGAACTTCCGTCAATTAAAAAATTAAAAAAAAAACAGCCACTCATCCATATCAAGCCCTTCAGGTCTGGTATGGATTTTGAGGGGAACCATCACGCCAAAATGTTTTAACAAATGGTTTGGGGGTCCCCCTCATCCTTACCAGACCCTTATCCGATCATGCAGGCCAGCAGGTCAGGAAAGGGGGGTGAGTGAGCCCTCCTCCTGAAACATACCAGGCCACATGCCTTCAACATGGGGGGGTGCTTTGGGGCAGGAGGGGCTCCACCGCAAAAGCACCTTATCCCCATGGGGACAAGGGCCTCTTCCCCACAACCATGACTGGTGGTTGAGGAGAGCTGTGGGCAGGGAGGCTTATCAGAATCTGGAAGCCCTCTTTAACAAGAGGCCCTCCAGATCCCAGCACCCCCCCCCCCCCATGTAAATGAGTATGGGGTACATGGTATCGCTACTGATTCACAAAATAAAAAGTGTAGTGTAAAAAATTACAGAAGACAGTCTTCGACAAGTCCTTTATTAAAAACAAAAATTTAAAAACTGTCCCCCCCTGAAGTAGATCCCATGTCCACCGCTGACCCAGAAAGAGAAAGAAAAAATGCTCCACTGTCCACACTGGCTCCCTCCATCTGACAGCTGCACCAGCCTGACAGTTCTTAAATACTTTGACATCACAAAGGGGCTGAGTCACCCAGCCCTGCCTCCTTCTGATGTCATTGTGCGCTGTGATTGGCCCAAGCATTGAATCTGACCTGTGTTCAGGTGCATTGCTTTGGCCAATCACAATGTATTGTCAGGCTGCAGTGCATTGTGGGGCATGGCGGGTGAACAGCCCGCCGAAGGCCCTTACCATTCATGTGTTTGCCAATGTTCAAGTCGGACTTATGTTTGACTTGAACATCAAGCCCAACTCTACTGCATATACATAATTTGCATTTTCATTTTTCACCAGGAGTAATTCTATGTTCTTTTGAGTGAATTTATTTATGTATTTTTCAAAATATGGAGTTAGCCTTTAAGGACTGAGCAGCCTTTATCTAAATTATAACCTAAGATGAACTCCAGAAAATGTTTAACAGTGACATACTCCAAATATATATTAAAAAAAACACTTTAGTAATAGTGCCCTGCCAAACCAAAGCTTACCAAGATAATATGACATTAGCATATGAATGCAAAGGCAATCACGCATTCAAAGCTACTTTCACTCCTTTAGTTGTAATTGTATCCAGCAGAGATGTTGTTCCTGGTAAGTGTTGACAGTTGGAGTGAGGCAGAGCTCCCCTATGACATATGGACACAGCACTCAAGAGGATTTTGCTTACGATAGTGAATGCTGGCACCTGGGGTCAGCCTGTCCACCTAATTTCCAAAGCAATCTGACAGTGCACAAATACTGAGATAATCAATTACATGTCTAACTGGGGACTGCTGAGGTTGGCCTACTTTGTGCAAGGTTATTCTGTCCTTAAACTGGAAGTCAAGGCACAGGTTAATATAAAATATGTACCCATAGCAGCTTTCAGGACATAGAGCTTAGGATATTAGATTTTTGCACAGGACTTTCAGCACTCAAAACAAATGTAATTTTCTGCATGAACCCCATACACCCCAACCAATATGAGCCCCATATAATCTCAGCACATAAGCTCTCCCTGACGAATAACCCCATACTGAATTTAACTCTATCCACCTCCACCTTTATAGCTGATTTCAAAACAAATATAAAAGATACAAACCTATACAGCTGTGTATTCAATAATACCACAGTAAGACCCCGGTCACACCGGGTGTGACTTGGCATGCAATTTGCCATGCCATGCGACTTGCAAATAACATGGCAAGTCGCACCCTATTGTCTGCAATTACAGCAGTCATATCCATGCGATTCTGACTTGGTCGGAGCCACACCAATTTCTAAAGTAGTACATGCACTACTTTAGGTGTGACTTGCATAGACATCTGTGTCTTGCAAGTCGCACATCAAGTTAGAATGCCATCCGACTTCAAGTGAAGTTGCATGATTTCAAAGTCGGATCGGTGTTACCGGGGTGTAAATGTATTTTTCTATGCTAGCAGTGTTAACATAACAAGACTAAACAATATGGTAGTGTGACCAGAGCACCCCTACCTAGAAAGAGGAGGTTACTGAATGATCCACGCGGAGTAATATGGGTACAAAAATTACAAACAATATTTTATTTGATCACATAGATCATAAGGAGGTTAAACATGAGCACGGTGAACATGTCAAACAGATAAAATCATTTTTAAAAACACTTAGCGTCTTCATTTCAGGGTCATTCTGGCAAGCAGAGTACCATATAAGGCAATATAGGGTAATGGTATGGCTTAATTCGATAAATCTCCAACTTGTATTAGAATGAACCATATATTCTGCAGATATGTTCTCAATATGAGCCAGGATGTGTAGAGTAGCCTCCTGGTGTGTAGAAACTGGAACATAAAAATAAAAATAAAAAATAGATATATATGAAGATATGGGAGCTGAATCGCACCTAAGCCACACCAAACCTCCCTATACAGTAGTCAGTGGGCACTTTCATTACCTTCTCAGTTGTAAGGCTGTCATACCCGCTTCTCAAATGTGGGGACTTCCTGGGTAACCACCCCAAGTGAAACAAAGTCCACAGTACCAAATGATTCTGGGGATATATATAAAGATTATTGTATAGATCACAGGCATCAAGAAAAACCCTGAAAACAGAGACAAAATATAGGTATATTACCATCAATAAAGATCAAGAAGACTCCCGTCGACTTGAAATAGGATCAGGTCCTTGATGCTTGTTCAGAGGTGCATATGGGGGTGGGAAGCCAGGTAGTCACAATGCGTAAATTCCAAACACATATATTATGTATGTAGCAGGCCGTGAGTACCTGAGTCTATATACCCAATGTAGGGTTTCCAAAAATTACTCAATCTGAGAAAGATGAAGCGGTTTAAATAGGATATGGCTTTGTCACAGCATACAATGCCTAAGTAGGGTAGCGTATATATGTATATATATTATCCTCTGAAGAGGATTTCCAAAAAATTCCCCAAGAATGCAGGGTAAATTAGGCCCATATGACATACCCTCTTAACTCCATATATGCTCTATGAATCTAAACAGCAGTGAGCTAAAATAACTTGCCACCGGTGGAAGGTATATTCCCATAGGGGATTGCCGTTTGCGAACCGCTGTAATAGTAGCCTTATGGTGGTTTTCAGAGGGCCTCGTGCCTTCCTAGCAAGGAGCTGTGACACCGCCGTTCCTTCCCACCTCGTGGGCGCCGCACCCTATGAAGACGCCGAGCGTAGTGACGTCATTACGTTGACGCGTTTCGTCCGCCAATCACCGCAGACTTCGTCAGAACTGGGAGGGGACTTCATTCCTTTGCCTTATATGGTGCACTAATTGCATACCAAAAAGTCTCCACGGCGCCCTCTTGTGTTGAAAAAGTATCACTAACTTAACAAGTTAGCAAGTTAACATAACAAGACAATTAGTTCATGTGCTGACATGGAACATACTGATAGGAGGAGAGAGCAGAATAACAGAGAGATGAGCTCGCCACCGTGCCACTTCCACTTCACTATGCAGTCACAGGCTTAGGGTGAATCCATGACAGCCTGGGCTCAGAAGAAGTGGGTTGAATGATGCTGGTTGTCTTTCAATCCTGAAGTCTCTTGACATCATGTTATGAAAAATATATACTGAGGGGACAACTTCAGACAGAAGATGAGTATTGCAGCCAAAACTGTTTTTTGTCTTTTTTTAAATGGGCTATACATTTTTTTCTTTATTTTTCAGTTGAATTCTGCTTGAAACCATAGCCTACACCCTAATATTGTAAGCAGATCGTACCCTGAAATTAATAATGACATTAAATATATAATATTTTAATCTTTCTTCTTTAATGTATTACAATAATAAAATATTAAGTATGTTTGCTTATAGTCAGGTACATATGAAATTGTTATGATCCGCCAGGTGGTGCCTCTGGCAGCCCACTTGACAGACCTACCCAAAGCGTGGAGTCTAAGTCCCGGTCTGTGCTTTCACCAGGGCCCCTGATGGTGGGGATGGACTTGAAACAGACCAGGACCAGGTCACGACCTCTGAGCAGGCCCACCAGTGGCAGAGGGAACCTCCGGGGATGTATAGGTACCGGGAGAGCCAGATGTGAGGAGGACGGCGGGACCTAGCAGGATAGGTCACGAGCAGTGGTCCCGTGGGGTAGGCGAGGTACAGAATCGGCAGGCGGAGAATCGTCAGGTCACATGCAGGGTCAGCAGGATAAGTCAGTCCGTAGGTAGGTCAAAACAATCCGGGAGTCAGGAGGGGAGAAGGCAGAGTAGTCAGGACAATCCGGGTCAAATACAGGAGAAGGCAGCGTAGTCAGGACGATCCGGGTCAAACACAGGAGAATGCAGCAAAATCAGGGTCAATCAGGGTCAATAACTAGGTACAGGATCCAGGAACACAGATAGACCTTGCGGCGATAGTGACAGTGCAGGGCATCTTTAAATATTGCGCCCTGCACTGTCATTGGCCATCCAGGACACGCCCCCGGGCTGTCATTGGCTGCCCGAGGCGCGCCTGCGGCTCCTACTGCGCATGCGCGGCGTCCTGTCATCTGCGGCTCGCCGGGACCTGGTGCTTGTGTCCCGGCGTGAGCCGTCGCCAGTGCGCGTGCGCCGGCCGTCAGGACGCCGTGCTTCCTGACAGAAATACTGCATACACATATGTTGTACTTTTATTTCTCAACAGCAGGAGAAATTCTATGTTTCTTTCCAATTTTTATTCAGACTATCTTGTTGTTTACAGAGCTCAGTAGCTCATGCTCCTTCCTATCATGTTTCTGCCTGCTATGTTCTGATGCTAGAGAGTGTCTGAAAGCAAATCAATTCTGCTGTTCTCTTTTTTAGAACATTCAAATGCTCTGTGAATCCTGTGTCACAACTACACCTTGTATTAAATGATTATTTGGGAAATAAAGGTTTTACTGTATAAGAAGTAAAAATTTAAAAATTATATATTTTAAAAATCTGTTTCAAAAATTCAAAAAGAGAGATAAATGCAACCTAGAATCAATCAGTTCTATTTAATCTAATCCTAACACTTACAGTATAACTAAAGGCAATTTTTTTTTTTTAGTCTTGGACAGAGTGGAGATGGAATAGAACACCTGTCAGGTTTTTGTTGTATTCTGTGCCACCCCCCCCCCCTTCCCACATTAGGGAGATTCATCCTCTCTATTTGTCCTATTTACCATTATCATTGAA
Organism: Staurois parvus; assembly: GCF_062004578.1. NCBI lineage: Eukaryota > Metazoa > Chordata > Amphibia > Anura > Ranidae > Staurois > Staurois parvus. The sequence goes on from NW_028318272.1 coordinate 2,050,594, forward strand.
ATGGGGACACTAGTTCTGGTGACCTAGGGGTCCTCAAGGAACTCCCTTAATTTGCAGAGATATTCTCACTTCCTGTTTTGGCTATGGGACAGGAAGTGAAGGTAAATCTCCTCAATGGGACACAGCTGGCAAAAAATAAACTGACAGGGGTTATAACCATCTCTTACCCAGTCTAAAAATAAGTTTTTCCTGTAGTTCTACTTTAAAGGATAACTATAATATAAGCCTTGCTAACCTAGAACCTAAGTTACATTACAGGGGTCAACAAAGGGTGGGCTGTTTTTTTTCATGTTATCTATACCATAAAACCTAAGTTTAGGGTGTTTTTTTTATAAAATGGGCCTCCAGGCAGTGCACTTAAAAACAGTTTAGGCTCTAATACTCATTTTCAATCCCAAGCTGTCCCCAACAATACTTTTTCTCATAAGATGTGCTCTGTCTACTGAGTTGGATGATACTGAGCAGGAAAGTGGAGACATACTGGGGTTTATTTATTACAGTTGAAGAGTGCAATATCAGGTTCACTTTTGCATAGAAACCAATCAGCTTCCAGGTTTTAATGCCAAAGTTTGGTTGAACAAGCTGAGGTTAGAAGCTGATTACCTACATGCACAGCTGCACAAGATTCTGAGTGAACCAACTTTAGTAAATCTCCCCCACTATGACTGCAAGTTGTAATAGCTCCCCTCCCTGAGGAGGCGTTACCATGACACCCTTCATTGTGCGTGGGTCTGGATCTGTCACATTGGTCGGCTGCTGGGGAGAGAGGCCAACTGCCCCAACTCCCTGGAGCTGTGAAGACACATGAGGTGCTAAGCAGAGGCCAGTAGTGCTCTGCCCTGTTGCCAGTGCTTCAGCTGGGAGGTCTTTACAATTCCTGGACTCGGCCTGCTTCTGGGGAGAGGGGCCAACTGTCCCAACTCCCTGGAACTGTGAAGACATGGTAGGTGTTGGACAGAGGCCAGCGGCGCTCTGATCTTTTGCCATCGCTTCAGTTGGGAACCACACATCCTCCACTCTGGCTGACTTTTGAGGATGGAGGACGACCACTTCCTCTAATGGACTATGGAACTGCCACTGGGGAGATGAGTGAGGACAACTTCCTTCTCTTCTGAGTCCCTGAACTGCCTCTGGGGAGGGAGGATAACTACCTCCTCTCTCTAACTGTGGATCTGCTGCTGGGGAGAGAGGACAACTACCTCCTCTCCTAGGCTGGGGAACTGCCGCTAGGGAGAGAGGAATACCACCTCCTGTTTTGGGGTCCCGGAATTGCTGTTGGTGTGAGGCAGAGGTCTTGGACCCTCTGTCCTGTTGCCAGCTCTTCTGCAGGAACTGTGTATGGGCAGAGACTGGCGGTACTCTGCCCCGCTGCCAGCGCTTCAAATGGGGTTAGGAGTTCCACTGTATCTGACTGCTGCTGTGGTTAAGGGCTACCTTCACTGGCTACCTGTAGCTCTGGAAGTGCTGTTGTTGCTGGGCAGAGGTCAGTGGTGCTCTGCGCTGCAGCCAGCTCTTCCACTAGAGGCTCACTGGGTTGTTCCTCCTTAGCAGAAAAGTCTATTAAATGCCCAGTCTCTGGAATTGCTGAAAATCTAGGGCACTTGCTGGCAGCACTTGCCAGTACCAGTGCTTCGGTAGGTGACTCATAATCCATAATTTCCATGGGTGCTGGGGCATGCTGTAGAGCTTTGTCGAACAGTCTTTTATATGTTTGTTCCAGCTCCCATTCTTGTGTAACTATAAAGTCCAAGTCAGGGCTCAATCCATGCTCACTGGGAAGTTCCAACTCCCTAACATTTCGAATGTCCTCCCATCTTCACTCCACTGCACTACCAAAATATGAATCTTCTTGAAGCATCTCAAATATCAATCCTGGGCTGCCAAAGTCATACCCTTCTAAAGGATTGCTGTTCTTCAGGCAAGGACACACTTGGGTAGCATACTATTGCAGCTCCCAATACTCATTGTCCAGCACCATTTCTGTGTGAACCAGCTTAAACAGCTGCATAATCCATTCCTCCCGAGGATGCTCTCCTAGAAATTGTATATGCAAGTCCAACTGCAGCCAGTACCTATCCAGTAATGTAGGGAGAATTTTTCCATAATAGTCTTGCTCTATTTGGAGAACCTCCATTCAGAGCTTCCGGTGAATCACATCTCTCAATTCCAGCATGTCCTGGGCAGAGCCAGGCTCTCCACACTAGGAGATATTTTTGGCATTGGCACTGGAACTCCGCATCCATGGCGACCGGATCCTGAAACACTTCTTCGATATCACCCGACACTGGTGGTAGTTTGGATGTCCCAGACTGTAGGAAGCATCCCACTGCTTGTCACCAAATGTGACGGAACACCTATCACCTGATTGGGTAGCTCCACTAGAGAACCACTTCCTCACCACTGGGACACAGGACCAAGGTATTATAGCTGGGCATTGCACCCAAGACTAGACAAAACTAGCTTAGATGCCAAACAGGAGCAATAAACACAAATATAATACATTGGGATTAACATCCCACACGGATTAGTTAAGAGCTTGATCACATTATCCTAAACAATGCAAATGGTAAACAGTAGTCACCAGCTAACAGTGATCTAATTAACATTAAGCTAATCAACAGCCAGACACCCAACAATGCTTTGATTTATCAGGGAGCCCACCTCAGACTGACTAGCAATAAGCCCACACCCTGAATACACAAAGTACACTACACATGCTGTATATCAGGTGTTTGCTTTTACTTGTATAATCATCATAAGACAAAACACATACTGTACAATATTCCAAGTTTGAAAAAGTGGAATTAGTTTATCTTCATAGATTTCTTGAGGAAGATTGTTGATAAATTTTTCTGTCCCAAATGGAGGAGCTTCTCCAACCCAGTCCGCATGAGGGCCACCCTATTTCCTCTGACTATTAACCTGTACAAGATTAATATTATATCTTTCCATCCACTCCAGAATGGAAGAATTACTGTCTCTATGCAGAGAATTAATCCAAGCCTCGCTCACAGTGTTCATCACGTTGTTGTCCATCCTTAGAGACTGATCTGCTCTCTCCATGGGCCATAATCAGTGTTTAGAAGGCTACACTCTAGTCCCCTCCAAAAAGGTTGGGTCTGTCACAGCATCCATTTCCTAGGTTAGTCTATCCTAATGTGCTAGTATGAGGTACATACTAACTCATTATGACATGAGCCTTCTGGGGGACCATTTTTTATTTAATAACGTGGTTTATTACCACTTTATTACTAAAATTAATACAATTGTAATTTTTATAAAGAAAAAGGATTTGGGCCTGCGATTAGGTTTATGACCATATAATGGACGTTTAAGAGATCTGACTCCCTTTTCTCACTTTGTTACTATAACAGCCTGTCTCATATTGGTTGAAATTATCCTCCAATCAGGAGAAAGTGTACATGTTGTAAGTAGGTGGAAAGGTCAGATGAACAACAGAAGCAACAGGTGCAGTAAAATATTCTTGTTTATGATTAAATAAATGATTCAGGTCCACCAGATGGGGGGCATGATATGGAGTAGTCTTGTCTGCATTTCTCCTGGGACAGTTGAGGAAATCCACAGATGAAAAGAGAAAAGGAAGATTCAAAAGGCTCCCCAGTGAGTTGTGACAAGCATATGAAAATGCAACAGACCACAGTGCTCATTGTAATTACAAGGCTCTGTTGGTGACCAAGTGCATGAATTTAGCCAGATTTTATGCCCTGTTTCTTTCACTTGCTTATACACTATATTGCCAAAAGTATTGGGACACCAGTCCAAATCATTAGATTCAGGTGTTCCAATTACCTTCATGGCCACATGGTGTAGAAAATCAAGCACCTAGGCATGAAGACTGCTTCTACAAACATTTGTGAAAGAATGGGTTACTCTCAGGATCTCAGTGAATTTAGCATGGTACCATGATAGGTTGCCACCTGAGCAATACGTCCATCTGTGAAATTTCCTTGCTACTAAATATTCCATGGTCAACTGTTAGTGATATTATAACAAAGTGGAAGTGACTGGGAACAACATCAACTCAGCTACAAAGTGGTAGGCTACGTAAAATGACAGAGCGGGGTCAGCACATGCTGAGGCGCACAGTGCTCTGAATAGCTAGTTTGGGGTGGAGGTACTTGACTGTCCTGCACAGAGTCCTGACCTCAACCCAATAGAAAACCTTTGGGATGAATTAGAGCAGAGACTGCGAGCCAGGCCTTATCATCCGACATCAGTGCCTGACCTCACAAATGCACTTCTGGAAGAATGGTCAAACATTTCCATAGACACATTCCTTAACCTTGTGGACAGCCTTCCCAGAAGGATTGAAGCTGTTATAGCTGCAAAGGATGGGCCAACTCAATATTGAACCCTATGGATTTAGACTGGGATGCCATTAAAGTTCATGTACGTGTAAAGGCAGGCATCCCAATACTTTTGGCAATATAGTATATCTCTTCCCCAGTGATGTCAGGAATTTTCTTGCATGAACTCCTGGTTTCTGTTTCAGCTAAAAACTTAATTAGCATTGGAAGGGACTTCTCTGCTTTCCTGTTTCTTATGTTTAGGTCCCAAGCAAAGATCAGGCACAAGTAATAAAGTCTGTGACTCGAAGATTAAATATTATCACCCAATGAACTCTACAATTTGAAGCCAAAGAGAAAGACAGACCAGGCTCGAGCATGCAGTAAAAATGCTTGATAAAAATGTAATACAAGAGGGAGATGGTACTGTCATAGACAATACGGACACAGGAGAAGAAGCTCTCTGCAGTCACATGGTAAAGGGAGCCACAGGGAGCCGAACAGGGAAGACAAATTAAAACACAGAACAGATGGTTCAGCCAGAAACCAAGGTGCATTCAGATGACCCCTAGCAGGCTAAACAATATGATAACATCCACGTTAAACCTGTTTCCAAGAACTAGCCATTACAGCTAAAAGAAAACACATTAACATTATGGACTGACAAATACAGTATACAAATAAATGATTGTACACAGGATTGATGACATGGAAAAATAAGTCAGAGCTTGTTTAGTGACAGATATGCAAATGAAATGGAAATATGAGAAACAGAGATGTGTCTGTCTCAAAGGACCCTGCATGTCCACAGATACAGTATACAGCAGATTTGAAAAAAAAAAAACTTATTTTGGATATTGAAATCTGTACAAGGCAAGAAATATACATTAATCAGCAAAGTTGGACATGACAAGCTATAACAATATATTGTTCATGAGCATTTCTAAAAAAAATAAAATAAACTGTGTATATAAGCCACGTTTAACCTTGTATGACTTTAAAATAATCAGGGCAATTTGATGTCCACTTATTGCATTATATGTATTGCCTCACGGGGGATTAGGAAGGAATATTTTGCCCTTCAGGAGCAAATTGGATCGTGCTTTGCTGAGTTTTTTTGTCTTCCTCTGGTTCAACTGTGGGTATAGGATTATAACTTTTTTTTATTTTGATTGAACCGGATGGACTTTTGTCTTTTTTTAGCCAGGCTAACTATGTAACAAATATATATATATATATATATAGACCTGCGCTTGAGGAAATTGTAATATATACTAAAATATAATACCAGGCAGTGAACAATAATATATATAAAGTGCAGCGCTTAATAAAGTGACAAGTACATGGTGAAAAAATCAGTGAAAAATATATCATACAGAAAATTGGCCATCAAAAATTATTCAGATAAAGAAAAAAATCCCCAGAGGCTGTGATGAAACAAAGGAGATCCAAGGACAGCTGTTGTGTCACCAACTATTCATATGAAAGGCTTACCAGAAAAGCATGACTCCCTGTTAAGAGTGGTCAATTTTAACTCTTAACTCCTTTGTTTCATCACGGCCTCTGGGGAGTTTTTTCTTTATCTGAATGTTTTTTTGATGGACAATTTTCTGTATGATATATTTTTCACTGTTTTTTTCACCAATTATTTGTCACTTTGTCAAGCACTGCACTTTATATATATAACTATGTAACTATGTTTCACTTGATCCACATTGAGATTTATCAGTCCATTTACCCCCCTGTTTGGTTCTCGATCGAACACACGTCTAGGGAGAGTAGCAACAGTGCTAAACTTTCTCCATTTGTAGACAGTCTGTCTTACCGTGGACACATGAACATCAAGGCTTTCGGAGATACTTTTGTAACCCTTTCCAGCTTCATGCAAGCCAACAATTGTTTATCGTAGGTCTTCTGAGAGCTCTTTTCTGCGAGGCATGGTTCACATCAGACAGTGCTTCTTGAAACCAGTAAACCCAAAACAGGTGTGTGTTTTTTAAGGGCAGGACAGCTGTCAGCAACACATCCAATATCATCACACTGATTGGAGTCAAGGTTGTCTCACTCTTGGCTCCAATTAGCTCTGGGAGAAGTCATTAAGCTATGGCCTCACATACTTTTTCCTCCCTGCACTGTGAATGTTTACATGTTATGTGCAATTAAACCCTGGCAACATCTAATGTTTGTGTAGTATTATGTTCAGTAGACTGTGTTCTTCTATTGTTGTGACTTAGATGACGTTCAGAGCACATTTTATGCCCAATTCATGCAAACCTCCACGTAATCCCAAGGGGTTCACATACTTTTTCTTGCAACTGTATACACAGGGCGGGGCAATACATTTAGTAACAAGAGACACACAGCAGACACCCCCCACCAAGCCAATACACAAACACATACATCCCATAATAGTTTCCTCCCAAGCAAGACACACAATAGAACAATGGGATGCAGCCACATGGCAGTGAACAATGAACAACCCCCGCCTATACATGTCTACACAATAGCAGGACATTCCACCCTGTACCCCTAACAGGCACAGGGTGACTTACACATAAGAGGGATATGGGGAGCTGAGACAGGAGTCTCCCCACCTCTCTAAAGGGGGCTAGGTTCCATGGGCCCCCCACCCAAAGTGACTCCCGTCACACACCGTGACAGATGTGGATCACTGGTACAGTTGTGAATTTTACACTGGTACACCGAGAAAGATGTGGATCACTAGTACAGATGTGAAATTTACACTGGTACACTGTGACAGATGTGGATCACTGGTACAGATGTGGATCACTGGCATAGTTGTGGAATTTTACACTGATACACCGTGACAGATGTGGATCTTACACTGGTACACTGTGACAGATGTGGATCACTGGTACATATGTGGATCAATGGTACACCATGACAGATGTGGATCACTGGTACAGATGTGGAATTTTACATTGGTACACCATGACAGATGTGGATCACTGGTATGATTGTGAATTTTACACTGGTACACTGTGACAGATGTGGATAACTGGTACAAATATGGTTGACCACTAGTACACCAAGACAGATGTGGATCATTGGTACAGATGTGGATCACTGTAATAATTGTGGAATTTTACACTGGTACACCATGACAGATGTGGATCTTACACTGGTACACTGTGACAGATGTGGATCAGTGGTACAGATGTTGATCCTTGGTACATCGTGACAGATGTGGATCACTGGCACAGATGTGGAATTTTACACTGGTATGCCGTGACAGATGTGGATCACTGGTACAGATGTGAAATTTACACTGGTATGCCGTCACAGATGTGAATTACTGGTACAGATGTGGAATGTACACTGGTACATCATAACAGATGTTGATCACTGGTACTGTGTGATAGATGTGGATCACTAGTACTGTGTGACAGATATGGATCACTGGTACTGGGACAGATGTGTGGGGGACACTATGGGGTGATGTGTGTGTAACTCACAGATCGGCTCTGCTTCTCCTTACTAGCGGGCATTGTGTGAGGAGAAGCAGACCCGATCAACTGAATGGTGGCTGTCAGGAATGGACTTGCCAGTAATGGTGGGACTCACCTGCCTTGTGGGCTGCAGTACCAGGGCTGGCCAGCGGGTGCTCCCAGCAATCAGAGACTCAACCCTGCAGCCAGCCAAACACCTGAAGTTGATTATGCAGGTGTATTTAAGGGATGGCCAGACCTGCAGTCTCTGCCTTGGTGTGTGTTTTTCCTGGGCCCTGTATCTTGTTCCTGCATCCCTGTTCCTGTTCCTGTCTCTGTCTGATTCGTTGCTGACCCTGCCTGATCCGGACCTCTGCTGACTTCTCCTGTTTTATCCCTGGCTTGTGACCCCGACCATTCTCTGCCTGACCCCCTGTACCTACCTGCCCGATTGTTATTGACCCGGCCTGCCTGATGATGCTTGCATTGTATGTTCTGTTATCTGTGGGTGGTTTGGTTTGGTTCATTTGCACTGTGTTATGTTTTAGTATTGCACTGCGTTTATGTTTGTATTGTTAGTCTTTAATAAATTATATTGTTTATAACTTATCTGAAGCCTGCGTTTCCCTGCGTCAGTTCACATACCTCTGGTCATACCCTGGAGCCCTGACAGTGGCTGTGTTGACATCACATGACAGCTGTGATTGGACACAGCCATCATGTGATCAAAAGGGCCAATCAGAGAGCCCTTCTGCCAAGATGCGTTGCACTGTATCCAGGGGACATGGTCACACCGAGAAAGCACAGCTTTGCAGCCACAAGGTCAGCCCACATTCTGAGGGGCGTTCAGGAACATCCACTCAAAATGGCAAAGTTCCCACCTGGCCACTGCACATAAACAGAAGTGGGTAAGAAACATATATGCCCAAGCATGGGGGCCCGGGGTGGTCAGTGGGTGGATTGCTTCTATGCATTGGCATATTTTTTTTTTTCTTTTTTTAGCATACATTTTGTCATCCACATCGAACAATGTGCATGGAGTAGTCTGTAAGGTTCTTTTTTTTATTCATCCCACAGGTGTTCCAAAGTCAGAACTCGGGTTTCCAAATTGGGAATTCGGGGTTCCAGAGTCGGAACTCTGTGATCAAAAGTTGGAACTCGGTATTCCAAAGTCACTACATGGGGTTCCAAAGTGAGAAGTGAGTGTTCCAAAACAGCTGACTTGTGCCACTTGCCACACTGGTCTTCCTTCAGCACAGCCTGCTCGACAGCAATGCACAGCCTGCTCCACAACAAAAGCACAGCCTGATCATCAGCAAAGCCAACCTGCCATTCAGTAAACACAACCTGCTCCACAGCAACACACTGCCTGCTCTTCCTTCAACCACATACAGCTCTCCAGCATCCTGCAACAAAAGACCAGTCAGGCACTCACACCCACTCTGTGTTCAGGTGCTCCTGTCACGTTACTGTGATTCCTGAGCCAGAGCTGTAAGAGAAGTCTACCTCCACATGTCAGGCTCCACCATCAAGTAGGTTACAGAGACCTTGGAAATCCAAAGTCAGAACTTGGAAGTCCAAAGTCGAAATTTGGCATTCCAAAGGTAGAATTTTGGATTCCAAAGTCGGAAGCCGATGTTCCAAAGTCAGAACTCAGTGTACCAAAGATATAAATCTGAGACATAGAGTTCCAAATTCGGAACTCACAGTTCCAGGGTCAGAACTCGGTGTTGCAAAGTCAAAACTTGGAGTTCCCAAGTAAGAAACAGTTCCAAATTTAGCACTCGGAGTTCTAAAGTCAGAGCTCTGTGTTTCAATGTTGGAACTCGGAATTTCCAAAGTCGGATCTAGGTCCAAATTTAGAACTCGGAGTTCAAAAGCCAGAACTCGATTTTCCAAAATAGCAACTCAGAGTTTAAAATTCGGAACAGTTCTTGGTGTGTCAAAATCAGAACTTGGAGGTACGAAGTCAGAACACAAAGTTCCAAAGTTGGAACTCGCAGTTTCAAAGCCAGAACTTGGAGTTCTAAAGTCAGAACTCGATGTTCCAAAGTCAAAATTTGAAGTTCCAAAGGCGGAACTCGGTGTTCCAAAGTCTGAACTCAGTGATCCAAAGTCAGAAACTCGTTCAGTGATCCAAATCAAAAACTCGGTGATCCATATTCGGAAACTCAGTGGTCCAAAGTCAGAACAGGGACTTCTAAAGTCCGAACTCGGGGTTCCAAAGATAGAATACAGAGCTCCAAAGTTGGAACTCTGTGTTCCAAAGTCTGAAAAGGGCATTCCAAAGTCAGAACTCAGTGTTGCAAAGTCAGAACTCGGAATTCCAAAGTCTGAACTCAGGGTTTCAAATTTTGAACACAGAGTTCCAAAGTCAGAACTCAGTGTACCACAGTCAGATCTCAAAGTTCCAAAATTGGAACCTGGATTTCCAAAGTTAAAACACAAAGGTACAAAGTCAGAACATAGAGTTCCAAAGCCGGAACTTGGAGTTTCATATTGGGAATTTGGTGTTCCAAAGTCGGAACTAGGGATTCTAAAGTCGGAACTAGGGATTCTAAAGTCGGAATTCAGGATTCTAAAGTTAGAGCTCTGTGATCCAATGTCAGAACTTAGAATTTCTGAAGTCGGACCTAGTTCCAAATCCAGAACTCAGAGTTCCAAAGTTGGAACAGGAATTCCAAAGTCAGAAGTTGGTTTTCCAAAGTGAGAACTCGATGTTCCAAAGTAGCAACTCAGAGTTTAAAATTCGGAACAGTTCTTGGTGTGCCAAAATCAGAGTTTCAAAATCAGAACACGGAGGTACAAAGTCAGAACACGAAGTTCCAAAGCCGGAACTCGCACTTACAAAGCCAGATCTTGGGGTTCCAAAGCTGGAAATTCTGGTTCCAAAGTCAGAACACAACGTTCCAAAGTCAAAATATGGAGTTTCAAAGTCGGAACTCATTGTTCCAAAGTCGGAACAGGAGGCTCCAAAGTCGGAACTCAGTGATCCAAAGTCGGAACTCGGTGATCCAAAATAGTAACCTAGTAATCCAAAGTCAGAACTCAGAGTTCCAAAGTTGGAACAGGGACTTCTAAAGTCAGAACTCGGGGGCCCAAAATCAAAACCCAAAAGGTACAAAGTCAGAACATAGAGTTCCATGTTGGAACTTGCAGTTAAAAAGCTGGAACTTGAGGTTCCAAAGTCATAACTAGGAATAGGGAATTCCAAAGTTGGAACTCAGTGTTCCACAGTTGGAACAAGGGGTACCAAAGCCAGAACTTGAAGTTCCAAAAGCAAAACTCGGCATTCCAAAGTCAGGACTCGGAGCTCTGCACTCAGAAAAGGAATTTCACAGTCAGAACTCAGGGTTCCATAGTCAGAACTCGGGGTTCCACAGGTAAAACTAGGCATTCCAAATCGGGACTTGGAGCTCTGTAATCAGAAAAGTGAATTCTAAAGTCGGAACTCGGTGATCCAAAGTCGTAACACGGGGTTCCAAAGTTGTAACACAGGGTTTCAAAGAAAATATATGCCCAAGCATGGGGGCCTGAGGTGGTCAGTGGGTGGTTCGCTCCTATGCTTCGGCATGTGAATGGAGTAATCTGTTAGGGTCTTTTTTTTTTTCGTTCAGCCCATGTGTGTTCAAAAGTCGGAACTCAGTGTTCCAAAAGCGGAACTCAGAGTTCCAAATTCAGAACTCAGAATTTCCAAAGTCGGACCCGGTTCCAAATTTAGAAGTCTGAGTTCCAAAGCCAGAACTCAATTTTCCAAAGTAGCAACACAGAGTTTAAAATTCGGAACAGTTCTTGGTGTAACAAAATCATAACTCGAAGGTACTAAGTCAGCACACAAAGTTCCAAAGTTGGAACTCGCAGTTCCAAAACCAGAACTTGGGTTTCCAAAGTAGCAACTCAGAGTTTAAAATTCGGAACAGTTTTTGGTGTATCAAAATAAGAACTTGCAGGTACAAAGTCAGAGCACAAAGTTCCAAAGTTGAAACTTACAGTTACAAAGCCAGAACTCAAGGTTCCAAAGTTGAAATATGGAGTTTCAGAGTCAGAGCTCATTGTTCCAAAGTCAGAAACTCTGTGATCCAAAGTCAGAAACTCGGTGATCCAAAGTCAGAACAGAGACGTCTAAAGTCATAATTCAGAGTTTAAAGATTCGAACTCTGTGTTCCAAAGTCAGAAAAGGGCATTCCAAAGTCAGAACTTGGTGTTGCAAAGTCAAAACTTGGGTTTCAAATTTCGAACACAGAGTTCCAAAGTCGGAACTAAGTGTACCAAAGTCAGATCTCAAAGTTCCAAAATTGGAACTTGGAGTTCCAAAGTCAAAACACGAAGGTACAAAGTCAGAACAATGAGTTCCAAAGCTGGAACTCTGGGTTCCACAGCTGGAACTCAGAGTTCCATATTGGGAATTTGGTGCTCCAAAGTCAGAACTCAGGATTCTAAAGTCAGAACTCGGGATTCTAAAGTCAATACTCATTCCAAAGTCAGAGCTATGTGTTCCAAAGTTGGAAACAGCTCCTAATTTGGAACTCGGAGTTCCAAAGTCAGAGCTCCGTGATCTAATATCGGAACTGGGAATTTCCAAAGTCGGACCTTGTTCCAAATTTAGAACTTGGAGCTGCAAAGCTGCAAAGCTGGAACTCGAAGTTCCAAAGCCAGAACTTGGAGTTCCAAAGTAGCATCTCAGAGTTTAAAATTTGTTCTTGGTGTACCAAAATCAGAACTCAGAGTTCCAAAGTCAGAACCCCAAGTTCAAAAGTTGGAACTCACAGTTAAAAAGCCGGAACTTGGGGTTGATCGATGTGAATGGAGTAATCTGTTAAGTTCTTTTTATTTTGTTCAGCCCATGGGTGTTCCAAAGTCAGAACTCGGGGTTCCAAAGTCAGAACTCGGGGTTCCAAAGTCAAAATTCGAGAAATGCAAGAATAGTACAAAACCCTCTAAATGATCCCTTTTTGGAAATTAGACACTCCAAGGTATTTGCTAAGAGGCATGGTGAGTTTTTCTTTTAGATCTCATTTGTAGCCTCAAGTATGAAGAGAGAAAAGTAAAATTTATTTTTTCTTCTTTTTTTATTTTTCAACAAATGAGATCTGCAAAATACTAACCATGCCACTTATTAAATTCCTTGAAGTGTCTACTTTCCAAAAAGGGGCCATTTGGGGAGGGTTGTGCTATCCTGGCAATTCAGGGCCTGTCAGGGCTCCCGGGTATGACCAAAGGTGTGTGACTGACGCAGGGAAACGCAGACTTCAGATATGTTATAAACGATGTAATTTATTAACACTAACAATACAAACATAAACGCAGTGCAATACTAAAACATAACACAGTGCAAACAAACCAAACCAACCACCCACAGATAACAGTACATACAATGCAAGCGTCGTCAGGCAGGCCGGGTCAATATCAATCGGGCAGGTAGGTACAGGGGGAGCAAGCGGAGAATGATCAGGGTCACAAGCCAGGTTCAGCAGGTAGCGGGCAGCGTGGTACAGAGGGTCAGGCAGAGGAGAATGGTCAGACAAGCCAGGGATCAGGAGCAGGAGAATGGTCAGACAAGCCAGGGATCAGAGCAGGGTCAGCAGAGAATCAGACAGGAACAGGAACAGGAAACAGGGCCCAGGAGAAACACAACACCAAGGCAGAGTCTGCAGGTCTAAATGTCCCTTAAATACACCAGTATAATTAGTTCCAGGTGTTTGACTGGCTGCAAGGTTGAGTCTCTGATTGCTGGGAGCACCCGCTGGCCAGCCCTGGTACTGCAGCTCATAAGGCAGGCGAGTCCCACTATTGCTGGCCAGTCCATTCCTGACAGGGCCTCTGAAACTGTAATAGGTAGTGAGGAATTAAATTAGGAGATTACGCACCTTTAGGCTTTCAAGGGGTCAATGGATTTAAGGTATGCCAATAGATATTTCCTGTATGCAAATAGGCTCCCAAAAAGTCTTACACTTGTGGTATCCCCATACTCATGAGAAGTAGAAGAATACATTTTGGGGTGTAATTCCACATATACCCATGCCATGTGTGAGCAATGTATACTTTAAGTTAAAACTTTGTGTAAAAAAAAAAATAAAATTTTTCCAAAAACTTGTGTTAAAAATAAAATCTTCCATTGACTCAACATGCCTCTCAGCAAATAGTTTGATGTCAAGAGGTTAATGTTTGTGAGTTCATTATTTGAAGGGCCTTTGCTGCTGTAGCACCTACATGAGTGTTTCCAGGGTTCCCCAAAATGTGATTAGATCCATCACCAATTCTAGGATTACCATCATTGTGCTGAAAATTTGAAAAATGTTCAGGACATCTTGTAGGATAATGAGATGTAGTATACCCACCACCGTAATGATTCCACTTACATGACCCAGAACTATTCAAAAGACTGGATATTGTGGAATTGCCTTTCACATTTTGTTGGGCTGAGGAAGATAACAAATAATCGTGTTCTGTACTATCATCATATACATTCTCTTCACTAGTATTGTATTTAGGGTTTTTAGATGGGCCTTTTTTTGTTGTGGAGTGTATCAACTGTACACAAACCCCTCTGAGTATGCAAGTTTATCCTTAGCCATTTTAGATGTTTCTTTGTAAAAATATCCCTATTCAGTTTAGCTAAATAATCCTTTAGTTCCTGCCATTTATTGTCAAATTGGTCATGGTTTTTGATGTTTTCATGGGTACTACCCAATGTCATTAATTCTTGATCAAGTTGATTCATATCTGTTTTGACGTGTGCTATCAATAAACTCATGAATTACATGCTGCAATTAGTTAACACTTGTCCCCAGGATGTTTTAAATTCCTAGTTAATATTCCTGCATGTAGGTTAGTCCTGCACTCTGAGACCTAGTGAGCTTACCTTTTTCTGGATGTACTGCTGGAAAAATTCTATGTGCCAATTAAGATTGGATTTCTTTTTCAAAAGACGTTTCATGTTTGCAAAATATTGATTCAAATTTTCATCATCTCTATTAATAACATTACAGATTGTTAGAATTTCTGACATATATCCAGACCATGCAGTACTTATAAAGTCCACATTTTCAAAACAAGTCAAACGTCTAGATGCTTTGAAGAAAATTGCCAATTAATTCCACCTTAGTGGGGGTGCTTCCACTCAGAAATTGTAAACACAATGAAGGAGTAAATATGCCACCACAGGGTGGCACTGTGGACATACAGTATGAAATATAAAAATGTTCCACATCTTTTGCAGACCAAAACATAAATAGTAGAGAAAAGATGGACTTCTAAGGCACCAAAACTAGGTTAAAAATACTTGTATTCACAAATATAAGACATAACCACAAAGATAAAACAGGCATGTAAATACTTCACAATTAGCATCTTATAAATGCCTTTCCAAAAGGTTGTTGTGGCCCCCCATTCATTAATGGTAGTGACATTCCATGGATGAGAGCTTAATTTATACTATTCATGGTCAGGAGTTGCCACAAACCACAAAAATAAGGCACGACATGTTTTGTGGCTGTGTGCTTCTTCAGGATATTTGGAAAGTGTATCTAAGTAGGTAAAAAGTACACAATCAGTGTGTTACAAAAACAAATGCATCTATTGTATATGTGTATATAGCTCATTGTACAGAAATGTTTACTGATATCACTTACAAAATAATTATGTACTTATGACAGAGATAGGTGAAGGTGGAGACAATGCTCTGGACTAGAGATGAGCGAATTATTCAAAAATTCGGTTCGGCTGATTCGCCGAATTCGCCGATTAAATTCGCTTCGTGCCGAATATATTCGCTGCGAATTTAACTTATAAAAAGGGTGTTTCTAGGCTTCAGAGAGCCTTTATATTAGTGCAGAACGCTGTACCTTTAATTTAAATGCCCTTGGAGTCTGCTGGGGAAGAGAAATAATACTGTCAGTCAGTATGACATGCAGATGAGTGCCGTCGATCTTAGAATCACCGCACACTTCACTCATTTGGGCAGTCACGGGGCCAAAACCAGAGTGTGGAGCCACAGTGTGGCGGTGGAGGCAGCAGCAATGGGAGGCCATACAGCACCCTATGACAAAATGGAACCCACCAGCAGTGTGAGGAGACCTGAAAGTGGCACATGGCAGAGTGTGGCGATGGAGACAGCAGCAATGGGAGGCCGTACAGGGACCCATGGCACACTCTGGACCTTGCAGCAGCATGAGGAGGCGGTACAGGGGCCCATGACAGATTACGGGCCTGGCAGCAGCATGAGGAGTCGGTACGGGGGCCCATGGCAGATTACGGGCCTGGCAGCAGCATGAGGAGGCGGTACAGGGGCCCATGGCAGAGTGGCGGAGCGTAAGCAGCTAAAATTGAAGGCCATACAGAGGCCTATGTTAAAAAGTACCCCCAGCAGCAGCGTGGGGAGACGACTATCAAGAGTCCAATGGCAGAGTGGCGGAGCAGAAGCAGCTTCAATTGAAGGCCATACACAGGCCTAGGTTAAAAAGCGGAAGCCGTCAGCAGCGTGAGCAGACGACAGAGACACATGGCGCAGGGTGGCGGTGGACGCAGCAGTATTCGGAAGCCAAACACAGGCCTCGGTTAAAAAGCGGAAGCCGTCAGCAGCGTGAGCAGACGACAGAGGCACATGGCGCAGGGTGGCGGTGGAGGCAGCAGCAATGGAAGGCCATACAGCACCCTATCACAAAATGGAACCCACCAACAGTGTAAGGAGACCTGAAAGTGGCACATGGCGCAGGGTGGCGGTGGAGGCAGCAGTATTCGGGAAGACATACACAGGACTAGTTTAAAAAGCGGAAGCCGTCAGCAGCGTGAGCAGACGACAGAGGCACATGGCGCAGGGTGGCGGTGGAGGCAGCAGTATTCGGAAGCCATACACAGGCCTAGGTTAAAAAGCAGAAGCCGTCAGCAGCGTGAGCAGATGACAGAGACACATGGCGCAGGGTGGCGGTGGATGCAGCAGTATTCGGAAGCCAAACACAGGCCTCGGTTAAAAAGCGGAAGCCGTCAGCAGCGTGAGCAGACGACAGAGGCACATGGCGCAGGGTGGCGGTGGAGGCAGCAGTATTCAGAAGCCATACACAGGCCTAGGTTAAAAAGCGGAAGCCGTCAGCAGTGTGAGCAGACGACAGAGGCACATGGCGCAGGGTGGCGGTGGAGGCAGCAGTATTCGGAAGCCATACACAGGCCTAGGTTTAAAACTGGAACCCAGCAGCGTGAGCAGACGACAAAGACGCACATGGCAGAGGATGGATCTGGCAGCAGTATGAGAAGGCGGTACAGGGGCCCGTGGCACAGTGTGGTGATGGGGGCTACAGCAACTGAATGCCAGAAAGTGGCCGATAGGGTTATATACTGCATGGAATTATAAAGTTGTAAAGACAGCGGCCTATAAGGCTATACACACTATAACAATCATGACTTGATTGACCATTGGCCTATAAGGCTATACACAGCATGAATATCATGACTTATTCTGAGTGGTTTGGAAGGCTATATACAAAAAGTAATTCATGAGCTGTCCGGACAGCGGACAATAAGTACATATATACAAATCAATTCATCAGCTGTCCAGCCAGCGGCCTCAAAGGCGACACATATAGAAAGCAATTCATGAGCTGTTCAGACAGCGGCCTCTAAGGCGACAGATATACAAAGCAATTCCCGAGGTGTTCAGGGAGCGGCCTGAACGGCTAGGTTATTAGGTCAGTTGTGTCAGGAACTGGTGGTTTGAAATCCAGACTAATCCACGCCTGATTCATTTTCACAAACGTGAGTCTCTCCACACTTTGGGTGGACAGTCGTGTCCTCCGCGGAATTACAATACCTCCTGCCGCACTAAACACGCGCTCCGATGCCACGCTACTGGCCGGGCATGACAGCCTTTCAAGGGCAAATTCAGCTAGTTGGGGCCAAAGGTCAAGTTTCGTTGCCCAGTAGTCAAGGGGATTGTCTACCTCGGTTGGCAGGGTGCTGTCCAAGTAGGTCCAAGCCTGTTGTTTGAGGTCCTGCTCCAGGTCCACCTGATGCTGCTGCTGCTGTGGCTGGTTAGTAGTTTCCTCACTGCGCTGGTGAAGAAAGCTACTCATCATCGACTGCAGACTGAGGCAGCCGCTGCTGGTGGAGCTGCCACTGCTCCTACCACCCCACCCCACCCCTCCCCTGCTGCCATGGCAGCGGAACGCGAGCGCACAGGGCCCACAGTGTCTGAGGATGGACGTTGGCGCAGAAAGGCAGAGACCAACTGACTACATAGGTGGTTTTTATAGTACTTTATTTTGGCCTCCCTCTCAGCAGGTGTGAAAAAGGCCACCATTTTTGAACGGTAGCGAGGGTCCAACAAGGTGGACAGCCAAAAGTCATCCCTCTGTCTGATGGTTATTATTCGGCTGTCGCTACGCAAGCAACCGAGCATGCTATGGGCCATTTGTGCCAAGGAATGCGAGGGACTCCCTGCCTCCATCTCCACAGCATACTGCCACGGTGCGTCTGGGTCCTCTGTCTCCTCCTCCTCCTCTACCAGATGCTCCTGCTCCTCCACTCCTGTCCGCTGAGTGGAAAAACCACCCATTTCACTCAATAATTCCTGAGCACCAATGTCCTCCTCTACCTCCTCCTCTTCTTCCTGTCCTGTCCCCACAGGGGTCATGTGGCGTTGAGATCTGTGCGCCACGTCTACCGCACCCTGACCAGCCATTGTTAACAGCATTTGTTCCAGGACGTGCAACAGAGGAATGACGTCGTTCATCCCATAGTCCTGCCGACTCACGAATAGCGTGGCCTCCTCAAAGGGCCTGAGCAAGCGGCAGGTGTCACGCATGAGCTGCCAATGGCTGACATCTAAGTTACACAGGGGAGTACCTTTATCCGCTTGTAACATCAGGAAATTGGTGATGGCCTTTCGCTGTTCGTAAAGGCGGTCTAACATATGTAGGGTTGAATTCCACCTTGTTGCAACGTCGCAGATCAGGCAATGCTGTGGAATTCCGTTCTGCCGCTGCAGCTCAAGGAGGGTGTGCTTTGCGGTGTAGGAATGGCTGAAATGCATGCAAAGTTTACGTGACATTTTAAGGATGTCTTGCAGTGGGATGGTGGATTTTAGGAACCGCTTGACAACCAGATTGAACACGTGAGCCATGCATGGCGCATGGCACAACCTTCCTTGACGCAGAGCAGACACCATGTTCTTTCCGTTGTCGGTCAACATGGTTCCGATTTTCAGTTTGCGCGGAGACAGCCATCTGTCAATTTCTCTGTTCATTACACTCAGAAGTTCCTCCCCTGTGTGACTACGTTCGCCAAGGCATACCAGGTGCAGCACAGCGTGACACCGTTGCGCCCTGCACATGTGATATGCCGGTCGGGTAATGGGACTTGGCACGGGGGTGGCGGCTGAGGACACGGCGGAAGAAGAGGTGGTAGAGGCGGACATCTTTGCTGGACCAAGGACGTGCAAACGTGGAGGCAAAAGCGGCGTGACCTGTCCAAGTTGCTGGTGCGGCTGTGCCGGCACCACGTTCACCCAGTGGGCCGTAAATGACATGTACTGTCCCTGACCGTAGTTACAGCTCCACACGTCGGCGCTGCCGTGCACTTTGGCAGAGACCGACATGCTCAAAGACTGGCCCACCATCTCTTCTACATGTGAATGCAGGGCTGGCACTGCCTTTTTGGCGAAGAAATGCCAGCTTGGCACTCTCCACCGCGGCTCGGCACAAGCCATCACTTCTCGGAAAGGTGCTGAGTCCACCACTTGGAAAGGGAGGGACTGCAGCACCAGCAACTTGGACAGGAGGACGTTCAGCTTCTGCACCGTCGGGTGCGTGCTCGCAAACTGTTGTCTCTTGGAAACGGATTCCAAGAAAGACTGCTGACGGAATCTGTGAAGAGGAGTAGCAGGAGAAGGAACATCTGAACGAGCGGAAGATGCCAACGAGCGACAACTCCCCTCAGCAGAGGTGTTGGAGCCTTGACTGGCTGATAGAGGGCGATTGACGTCGGGTGACGGAGCAAGTAACGGAGCGGGTGATGGAGCGGGGGCTGGGGCAGGCAGAACCGCCGTATCTTTATCACGGTTTTCCCAGGCCACCGAATGGCGACGCTGCATATGCTGACGCAACGCTGTAGTCCCAACATTGGCCCTCTGGCCACGCTTGACTTTCTGGCCACATAGTCGACATACGGCTACGTTTACATCCTCGGGCGGCTTGACGAAAAATTGCCACACCGCCGAGTAGGAAACTTTGCCCCCGCTACTCCTCACTGGCTGACTGCTACTTCCTCCGTGCACACCGGCACCACTACTGGCCGTGGTGGTAGGCTGCAGTGGAGCTGGTGCTCTACTCCGTGGCCGTTTGGCTCCACTGACACTGCTGCGACCCTGCTGCGACCCTGCTGCCTCCTGGGCAACCCACCGACTGTTTTGCTCGCTGGCAAGCTGGCACCCTCTTCTCCTGATGATGCGGAAGCAATAGCCTGATGACGACGAGGCTGCCAAGTGCGATCAGCCTCATCATCATCAATTAGGGTCTCCGCGTCACTACTAGCCCCCTCGGCTGCGTGTGGGTCAGGAGACAGACCTGTCTCTAGACCGGCTACCGAGCCACTCTCCTCGCCAGTACTTCTTCGCCTGGCTGCTGAAGAGGCGGATGTCTCCCCCCGTTCCTGACCGCCCTCTGTTAGCTCTTCCTCACTGTACAGTGGGGCTGAGCCCACAGCATGCGATACTTCGCTTGGTGAGGGAACACCAAAGGACAGGGGCAGGCCGAGGACACGTGATTTCAGTGGGCTTGCTCCCGGGCCATGCCAACTAACGGTTGTGTCTGACGTACCCACCGACCGTTGGCTGTAGGTGTCAGAGGTGACCTGGGAAGAGGAAGACGACCGAGTCAACCAATCGATGATGGCAGGGTTGTCGGTGGAGACACGACCGCTGGATGACACCGGGAGCACTGGCCTCTGGCTGCGACTAGTGCTGCCTCGACCCCTTCCTCTGCTGCCACGTCTGCTCGCTCCTGAAACATTGCCTCCTCTGCCACTCCTCTGCGTGTTGTCTGACATACTCTTTAATTCAATAAGCACCCCAAAAATAAAAACGGATTTAACTCTTTGAACGTACAATAGTGGTTGTGAAGCAGAAAGTCAGTTTATTTAGCACAATCGGTCAATTGCAGCTTGCCGTTGGCTGGAAACTGTACGTTTAGGTCACTGGAATGCACTAATCACCCAAAAAATATTACCGCCAGCCGGCGTGTAAATGGATTTAACTCTTTGAACGTACAATAGTGGTTGTGAAGCAGAAAGTCAGTTTATTTAGCACAATCGGTCAATTGCAGCTTGCCGTTGGCTGGAAACTGTACGTTTATGTCACTGGAATGCACTAATCACCCAAAAAATATTACCGCCACCCGGCGTGTAAATGGATCTAACTCTTTGAACGTACAATAGTGGTTGTGAAGCAGAAAGTCAGTTTATTTAGCACAATCGGTCAATTGCAGCTTGCCGTTGGCTGGAAACTGTACGTTTATGTCACTGGAATGCACTAATCACCCAAAAAATATTACCGCCACCCGGCGTGTATATGGATTTAACTCTTTGAACGTACAATAGTGGTTGTGAAGCAGAAAGTCAGTTTATTTAGCACAATCGGTCAATTGCAGCTTGCCGTTGGCTGGAAACTGTACGTTTATGTCACTGGAATGCACTAATCACCCAAAAAATATTACCGCCACCCGGCATGTAAATGGATCTAACTCTTTGAACGTACAATAGTGGTTGTGAAGCAGAAAGTCAGTTTATTTAGCACAATCGGTCAATTGCAGCTTGCTGTTGGCTGGAAACTGTACGTTTATGTCACTGGAATGCACTAATCACCCAAAAAATATTACCGCCACCCGGCGTGTATATGGATTTAACTCTTTGAACGTACAATAGTGGTTGTGAAGCAGAAAGTCAGTTTATTGTACACAATCTGTCAATTGCAGCTTGCCGTTGGCTGGAAACTGTACGTTTAGGTCACTGGAATGCACTAATCACCCAAAAAATATTACCGCCAGCCGGCGTGTAAATGGATTTAACTCTTTGAACGTACAATAGTGGTTGTGAAGCAGAAAATCAGTTTATTTAGCACAATCGGTCAATTGCAGCTTGCCGTTGGCTGGAAACTGTACGTTTATGTCACTGGAATGCACTAATCACCCAAAAAATATTACCGCCAGCCGGTGTGTAAATGGATTTAACTCTTTGAACGTACAATAGTGGTTGTGAAGCAGAAAGTCAGTTTATTTAGCACAATCGGTCAATTGCAGCTTGCCGTTGGCTGGAAACTGTACGTTTATGTCACTGGAATGCACTAATCACCCAAAAAATATTACCGCCACCCGGCGTGTAAATGGATCTAACTCTTTGAATGTACAATAGTGGTTGTGAAGCAGAAAGTCAGTTTATTTAGCACAATCGGTCAATTGCAGCTTGCCGTTGGCTGGAAACTGTACGTTTAGGTCACTGGAATGCACTAATCACCCAAAAAATATTACCGCCACCCGGCATGTAAATGGATCTAACTCTTTGAATGTACAATAGTGGTTGTGAAGCAGAAAGTCAGTTTATTTAGCACAATCGGTCAATTGCAGCTTGCCGTTGGCTGGAAACTGTACGTTTATGTCACTGGAATGCACTAATCACCCAAAAAATATTACCGCCACCCGGCATGTAAATGGATCTAACTCTTTGAACGTACAATAGTGGTTGTGAAGTAACGATTCTGTGTCCCTGAGTAACGATTCTGTGTCCCTGAGTAACGATTCTGTGTCCCTGAGTAACGATTCTGTGTCCCTGAGTAACAATTCTGTGTCCCTGAGTAACGATTCTGTGTCCCTGAGTAACGATTCTGTGGCCCTAAAGTCTCTGTGGCCCTAACTCTGTCCCTTAATACAGACAGGTCTGTCTCTCTTGAATGACCGGAGGCTAATGGAGAATTCTAAGATGGCCGCGATTTATAGCTCCACCATTACACAGTGCTGGCTGGCTGCTGATTGGCTAATGCGATCACATGTCATGATTCATGACTCATGAATGCATTATGGGTCAGCGCGCCTTGTCTGCGCGCCTTCCCAGAGATCCCCGCCCCATCTTCTCTGTCCATTTTCTCCTGTCGCCACACATGTCGCCGCCATTTTTGGGAAAATTCGATTCGTGCATCCGAAGTTTGCTAATCTTCGGATTCGTCGCGAATAGAATTTTTCCAAATCTTCGGAACGAATTCCACTTCGTCATGTTCGATTCGCTCATCTCTACTCTGGACCTAAGTGCAGAAGTGGTGGTAAGAAGACTGGGGAGACATTTAAGGTTCAGCCCTATTAACCACACCAACATAAGAAACAACATCCACCTAAAGTTAAACTTATGGTGCAATGCAGGTGCCTGACTCCCATATGAGAGCAGTATATAAGCTTCCAGGTTTTTATTGTCAAAGCTTAACTGAAAAAGCTGAAGTTAGAAGCTGATTGCTTACCATACAAAGCTGCACCAGATTCTGAGTGCACCAATTCTAGTAAATGTCGCACACTGGTTTTTAGAGATTTTGTACAATGAACAATATATTTATGTGTAGCTAGCTATGCGCAACTTCGCTGATTAATGTGTTTATTATTGCACCTTTTACAGATTTTAATATTTGAAATAAAGTTTATTATATATTTTTACAATATACAGCTGTGTTCAAAATAATAGCAGTCAGGCATCACTAACCTGATCAATCACTGTTTTTGGTAGAAATGATATTTCTACATGGCAAATAATTTACTAGCAGGTGTAGCAGAGTAATAGAAATCCAACAGACCCAACAGTCATGACATGCATGCTGCTGATTCTTTGTAATTGAATCACTAATTGAAAGGGGCATGTTCAAAATAATAGCAGTGTTGAGTTCTATTAGTGAGGTCATTCATTCTTTGAAAATCAGGTGGCAATTATTGCCCTTATTTAAGGAAGGAAGGCAGCAAATGTTGTACATGCTGATTACAGTGCATTTCTCTCTGAAATTCTGAGGAAAATGGGTCGTTCCAGACATTTTCAAAAGAACAGCGTACCTTGATTAAAAAGTTGATTGGAGAGGAGACAACATATAAAGAAGTGCAGAAAATGATAGGCTGCTCAGCTAAAATGATCGCAAATGCTTTAAAATGGCAACCAAAACCTGAAAGACGTGGAAGAAAGTGAAAAACTACCATTCGAATGGATAGAAGAATAGCCAAAATGGCAAGGACTCAGCCAACAATCAGCTCCAGGAAGATCAAAGAAGGTCTAAAGTTACCTGTTAGTACTGTTACAATTAGAAGACGCCTATGTGAAGCCAAGCTATCTGCAAGAAGCCCCGCAAAGTCCCACTGTTGAAAAAAAGACGTGCTGAAGAGGTTACAATTTGCCAAAGAGCACATTGACTGGCCTAAAGAGAAATGGTGCAACATTTTGTGGACTGATGAAAGTAAGATTGTTCTTTTTGGCTCTAGTGACCGGAGACAGTTTGTCAGACGACCCCCAAACACTGAATTCAAGCCACAGTACACTGTGAAGACAGTGAAGCATGGTTGCGCAAGCATCATGATATGGGGATGTTTCTCATACTACGGTGTTGGGCCTATTTATCACATACCAGGGATCATGGATCAGTTTAAATACATCAGAATACTTGAAGAGGTCATGCTGCCTTATGCTGAAGAGGAAATGCCCTTGAAATGGGTGTTCCAACAAGACAACAACCCCAAACACACCAGTAAACGTGCAACATCTTGGTTCCAGACCAACAAGATTGACGTTATGGAGTGGCCAGCCCAATCCCCGGATCTTAATCCAATAGAAAATTTGTGAGGTGACATCAAAAATGCAGTTTCTGAGGCAAAACCAAGAAATAGAGAAGAACACAGATGTACAGCAGTTCTCAGAAACAGTGGTTATGCAACTAATATTAATTAAGTGATTCAAAGGAAAGCAAAATCTTCAAACATTTTTCAGTTTATATAGTGAATGTTTGAGTTTGTAAAGAAGAATACAAACACTGCTATTTTTTTTGAACAGTCTAATATTCACTTTTCTTCAATTTTTTTAGAGGAACAACACAAATTTGATATATTTTTCTTCATGTTTTGATTTGGAATAGAATGTGTAGTGTTCCCAATGCATATGTGTGTGTGGAAATAAAAGCTATTAGAAGGATTTTGAGCTTTATTCCCTTTTTTCAATACACTGCTATTATTTTGAACACAACTGTACATATATGTGGATACATAAAGCCCTTTGGGACAGGAATACCTATATATTTCATATTTCTAAAGCATTAGACTTGTGGAGGGCATTGGAGAAATTGTTGATTTATTTCATAATTACTGCTTATTCCTGCAAATGATATCACCCCACTAGTGGCCAATTATCATCTCTTTTCTCCTAACTACAGATATGCAAATAACATGTATACATGTAATATTCTTAATAAATGGTTGTGTCCTGATTAAAAAAGGTTCATAGAGAATTATGGGTGAACTCTCTACAAAAAGAAAATGTTTTCTTCCATTATTCGTATTATTTGTATTATGAATTTACTGCATATAGTGTTAACAATATTCACTTTACAATAAAAAGGGAGACAATACAGTTATATTCCAATTCAAGACAAAAGGGTTAGGAGGGCCCTGCTCCTGAGAGCTTACAAGTTATAGAAGTCATTGCCTTCCTGTAAAACCTTATTTGCTGTGCATAACGCCCTTCGTTTAGCTTGTGTCCTATCAGCAATAAAGCTTCTTGAATCTGAATTATCTGAGCCCTTGTCTGTAAACAACATTCTGTTACCCTCAACCGTGTGTAAAGCATGTTGTTGTAGCATGGTAGTGCAGCACTTACAGTTTTAAACAGAAGGTGAGGAGGCAACAAATGCCCCTGAAAAGGTATCTACCGTGGATCACTTTTCAGAGGGGCAGCAAGGGCTGCTGCACATGAGAACAAATTATTAAAGTGTCTCTATAGTGTCATTAGTTTAGAGACAAGTAAAACAGAGAGATGCAGTGCAGTTTTAGATCACACAGATTTTAGAAGGGGTCCAGGGATCTGACATGTCAAAATGATTAAATTCAGGCAGGTTATATAAAGAAGGTCAAACTGGAGTGATACTAAAGCAATAACTTGGAGGTGACTGGGTATTTGAAGGAAACACCTGTTAGCAGGTGTATTGCCCTTTTATTTGTAGCCCCTCCCATGGGTGAAGTAGTTGGTGGAGTCTATGCCTTTTAATACCAGCTGTGGGTGAAGGTGGAGGAATCTCACCACCCATGACCTTCGCTTAGCAGGTCCTGTGGCTTGGTTCAGAATGGCCTTGGGGCACCCTATGTGTGAAATTATCTGTGGGATTGACTAGTAACATCCATGTACATGGCTGTTTGCAATGTTACTGTGTACTTTACCTAGTGTGCTGCACGTAACCTTGTACTATAAAGGAAATGTGCTGTTGTTAGGTCTTGAGTTGATGCAGTAAAAGCGTTAACTGTTTGACGCACTCTCACAGTACATGTACTGCGAGCAGGCAGCACATGCAGGCTAGATGATGTACCTGTATGTCACCACCTGGCTTCCAGGATTTTGGGATGCATGTGCATGCGCCCCCTGATTGGATACTGCATGAGTTTGTCATCAGGTTTCTGTCAATGATTTCAGCTGACACCTGCTGATCGCCGGTGTGTTCAATCACAGCACACAGTTCTGTGTTTACAAACACACAGAACTCTGCGTAAACAGAAGATAAATCTTGTTATTTCTTCTCCCTGAAAAGCAGGAAGAAAAAACTGTCAGATCTGAGTGTAAAAGCAACAGACATAACATTTGCTGGGTACACAGTTAACCTGTTGATTGCTCCTAGATGTTAACCCCTTGCGGTGCTCACAGGGCTGGAGGAGATGTAGGAAGTTCCAGGACCCCTATGAGATCCTCATACCATAGATTAGCTAATGGTGGTCAAAAAACCTCCTCAGCATCTGTGAATCTTGAAAATATCATATTTTAACTTGATCCATCTCCAAAATCAATTCTGTTGTATCCACATGTACCTCAAAAAGAACAAATTACCTAAAAAATACTTTATATAGCTTTGCATCTCATTCCCCATAAGAATCCACTCATGGCTGATCCTATGAACGCATCATCATCCTCATGAGGGATACCTCCGAAGAAAAACGCATCATAGTGTATTATTCTTTGGACATGTGATAAGTGCTCCCCTCTTCAACACCACTTAGTGAAACGAAAACCACTCTCCATCACCTTCCGAACCATGCACCTTACCGGACTACAAATATCCAATAACATAAATAGAAATGGATGTGAGATGACTCCTTTTAATCCACACTAATCCAATCTCCAATCGCACTAACATACTTTTTAGCAAGTACAGGAAATACTGTATCTGTTGATCTTGCCAGAAATGTAGTATCATTGCTACTTGCTGTGAGTTGTGCTAAAAACAAAAGACAATCATATCTTTCCTCTGAAAAGTACTAATCTTATTATCTCCAATGTAATGTGAATAAAAACAAAAGTAGACCTATTTGTTGTTGAGCCTGGAATACAACTATGGCTCACTCCATAGTTACAGTGGAAAAGGAACGCAGCCACCATAGAATAGAATACACAGTCTACCCTTTATTCTCATTGATCTTTTCTGACACAACACTCTATTGATGCTCCTTCCTGTCCTTTACCTAGCCCCTATACCCAAGATGCTATAAGTTAATTTGATTCTATGATTTGATTCATTAACCCCTTCACTCCTAAAGGTAAAACAAATCGAAATGCCTAAGTGCAATTTTGCATCTTCGACATGTGTTAGTAAAACTGTACATATCATCACAACTACTCTGTACATCCAGGTGGGTTATACCTTGTTTTTTTCAGGACACATTGGGCCTTCATTTGGTGGTAAATGGTAATGGATATCTCCTGTTTTTTTTTTTAATTATTATTATCAAAGGAAAACTGGCCCAAAATAGTAAAAAAAAAAATCATCATCCATAGTATGGCCCTGAAACAATAGTGCGCATTTTGATTTTTTTTTTAACTGCCTAAAATACTGTACACTGACACTAACTGACACTGACACTGATACTAATTTAAAAATTACAGGAAAAAAAATCCTGACCAAAAAAATCCTGAGGCAGCATGGCAACAAGTGCCAGGTGAGTCAAGCCATTTACAGGAGCTGGTTCCTCTCAATGGCTAAACAAACAATCAAGCTCTAGCTCAGCTTTGCGGTTCATTAAAAAATTCCCATCCCAAAATCCCAAAAAGTTTTCCAGAGACAGTGATTCACATCAGCCAAGATTTGGAAATTCAGCTACAGAGAAAACACTACCTGAGCGGTACTTAAAAGCTAGTACAGAATAAAATTGTAAAAGGTCCACCAGCTTGTCATATTGGATAAGCAGGTGGAGTTAATTCGCTCGCTTCTTATAACTTTTTGGGGAGATGTGCCACCACTCCAGCTTTAGCTTAAATTTGTTGTAAATCTCAGACATGAAATATGAGCAAAGCATATCCCTCTATAGTGTGTACTTGTCTCAAATAAGAGCACATGTTGTCATTTATGTCTGCTGCCTTGTTCTTCTGCTATTAGTATGAATCATTTCTGACAAGTTTTCCTGATTCAAGAAATGGTGACATGGGAGTGACTTCCAGCTGATTGACAGCCTCAGCTCTTTTCTTGTGATCTGTGTGGCGTGGGTGTGTGTCCCTTCCCTCGAATCAGCTGTCAGAACTCTCCTCACTGAATTCTGCAGAGTGTAATTTCAGCTCCCCGGCGCCTTTTTTCCTGAAATTTCAGACAAGCTTTCTAAATTAAACACTTTGAACGGATGTAGAGAAGAAAGGGCTGCAGAAAAGCAGGTACATTTTATGTAGGAGGATTTGTTTAATCTCTGTGTATGACCTGAGAAAACATGAGCAGGTTGAACACATGTGTTGAGCCGGTGTCTTCTCTGCAACAGTGGGCATATTTAGAGTTTTAATATTGCACACACATTTTGTTTAACTTCTTCCCTACTGCGCTATAGCCGAAAGACTTCTACAGCGCGGTTGTCTAGTTCTGGGATGACGTCCATGGGATGGGATGACATCCTATAGACACAAATGATTACGTGATATGGTAAATGGCCAATCACAGCGGCCTTTTACCACGTGATCAGCTGTGTCCAATGACACAGCAGGTTACCGAGTAAATACAGTTGCTGGTTATTGGCTGCACTTTCCTCATGCTGTCACAGTCACGCCTCACGCAATTGTCAGAGAAGTGATCAGCACTGATCATCAGGGCACTGATGATCAGTGCCCTGATGATCAGTGCCCAGCAGTGACGCCCACCTGTGCCACCCTCCTGCCCATATGTGCCGCCCACCTGTGCCCATCAGTGCCACCCACCTATGCCCTGCAGTGCTACCAACCTGTGCCCAGCAGTGCCACCCATCAGTGCTGCCCAGCAGTGCCACCCATCAGTGCTGCCTAGCAGTGCCGCCCATCAGTGCCCAGCAGTGCCGCCCATCAGTGCCACCTATCAGTGCAGCATCATCAGTGCCAGCTCATCAGTGCCGCCTATCAATGCCGCCTATCAGTGCACATCAGTGCTGCTTATCTGTGCCACCTCATCAGTGCCCATCAGTGCTGCCTATCAGTGCCACCTCATCAACGCAATCAGTGAAGGAGAAAAATTACCTGTTTGCAAACTTTTATAATAGAAACACAGAAAAACTTTTTTTTTGTTTATAGAGCAAAAAATAAAACAGCAGCGATTAAATACCACCAAAAGAAAGCTCTATTTGTGTGAAAAAAAGATAACAATTTCATATGGGTACAGTGTTGCATGACCGCGCAATTGTCATTCAAAGTGTATATATATATATATATATATATATATATATATATATAAATATATATACACGCACAGTGGGGAAAATAAATATTTGATCCCCTGCAGGTTTTGTAGGTTTGCCCACTTACAAAGAAATGAAGGGTCTATAATTTTTGTCATAGGTGTATTTTAAATGAGAGAGACAGAATGTCAACCAAAAATCCGGAAAAAACACACGATACAAATGTTGTATATTGAGTTGCAGTTCAATGAATAGAAAAAACTATTTGATTCCCTACCAACAAACAATAATTCTGGATCCCCTAAACTGGCTATGTGCTCATGTGGTACACAGATTAGTCCTGTCAATTTAAGGTGTTCCTTAACGACACCTCTTTATGTGTATAAAAGACACCTGTCCACAGAATCTCTTTCTTTCATTCAAACCTCACCACCAAAACCTTGGGCAAAAGACCAAAGAGCTGTCAAAGGATGTCAAGGACAAGATTGTAGACCTGCACAAGGCTGGAAAGGGCTACAAGATCATCAGCAAGAAGCTTAGTGAGAAGGAAACAACTGTTGGAGCAATTATTCACAAATGGAAGAAATACTAAATAGCCATCAATCTCCTTTGGTCTGGAGCTCCATGCAAGATTTCACCTCATGGGGTAAGGATGAGCATGAGAAAAGTGAGGGATCAGCCCAGAACTACACAGAGGGAGCTTGTGAATGATCTCAAGGCAGTTGGGACCACAGTCACCAAACAATCCATTGGTACAACAATACGCCTCCATGGACTGAAATCCTACAGTGCCCGCAACGTCCCCCTCCTCAAGAAGGCACATGCACAGGCCCATCTGAAGTTTGCCAATGAACATCTAAATGATTCAGAGAAGGTTTGGGAGAAAGTGCTGTAGTCAGATGAGGCCAAAATTGAGCTCTGTGGCATTAACTCGCCTCGCCGTGTTTGGAGGAAGAAAAATGCTGACTATGACCTTAAGAACACCATCCCTACAGTCAAGCAGAAAGGTGGAAACATTATGCTTTGGAGCTGTTTCTCTGCTAAAGGTACAGCCCGACTTTGCTGCACTGAGGGGCCAATGGACATGGCCATGTATTGTAAAATCTTGGATGAGAACCTTCTTCCTTCAGCTCTGGCTGAAGGATGGGTGCCAAGGCAAAAAAGGAGTGGTTCGAGAAGAAGCACATTAAGGTCATGGAGTGGCCTAGCCAGTCTCCAGACCTTAATCCTATGGACAATTTATGGAGGGAACTCAAACTTTGAGTTGCCAAGCAACAGCCGAAACCTTAATGATTTAGAGAAGATCTGTAAAGAAGAGTGGACCAAAACTCCTGCGATGTGTGCAAACCTGGTAACCAACTACAAGAAATGTCTTACCTCTGTGCTTGCCAACAAGAGTTTATCCATTAAGTACTAAGTCATGATTTGCTTGGGGATCAAAGACTTATTTTACTCACTGAACTGCAACTCAGCATTTGTATCATGTGTTTCTTCTGGATTTTTGGCTGATATTCTGTCTCTATCATTTAAAATACTCCTATGATAAATATTATAGACCCTTCATTTCTTTGTAAGTGGGCAAACTTACAAAATCTGCATGGGATCAAATAATTATTTTCCCCATTGTATATATAGATATATATTTTTTTTTTCTTAAAACTTAAATAAGAAAAATACCCTATCTAGATTAGTTCCCAGTTACAAACAATAACATTGAATGATCTGGATGCCATTTGTGTTTACTGCACAAAAATCAAGTAAGTAAGCGCATTTATTTTTTTTACAAATAGCAAACCTGTGAAAAAGTCACTATTGTGCTGTGCTAATTTGTACACTTATCAACCCAACTTTTTCTTAATCATACACTAACAATTTATACAAACTGTTTAACTTTTCTCTTGCATACGTTGCAATGCAGCTCTGAAGATTGAATAAAACACCCTTAAAGTGAAACACAAGTGTTTATTTTGAGCTTTCCCATTCCTGTACTTTACATAAAAATCATAATAATGTGATATCATTTTAATCAGTACAATTTGTTATGTGGAGGTGTAAAAAGTATGCAAATAAAATGTTCAAAAAAAAATTACAGGAAACTGCATTTTTCTCCCTTTTTTACTATTTGTTCCCAATAAAAAACAAAGAAATAAAATTATAATAAAGGTATATGTATCCAAATTCATTACCAAATTAAAGCTTTATCCTGAAAAAATTATATCATATTTTAGAGTGGACTAAGAAAGCTAAAAGGAATTGTGTGGAACTGAGACACTGCCAAAGGAAAAAGACTGTTCTGGGACCCAAGGGATTTAAGCCAGCCATAGATGAGTCGTAAACTGAATGTTCTGCCAGCCAAAAAACTAATATAGCTCATACGATTGTACCATAATTTGTTTAGTCTTTCTAAAAAAAAACCAACATATTGGATCAGACACTTTCAGTTGCGGCACGAAAATCGTGTGTCACAGCTGCCGCACTAATGATGCGAAAAATTAACTATTCGACAATCAACAAGAATTTTCATTCAGATTTCGACATACTGCTGATTTTGAATGTTTGCCAACTCACAAAGAAATGATCAGTTTAAAAATCGAATGGCAAGTGTATTGTAACACTGAGAGACAGAATAGCAACAAAAGAATTCAAAAGAAATGCATGTCTAACAAATTATGCAAATCCCTTGTTGGCAATCACAGAGGTCAGATGTTTCCTTTAGTTGGCCACCAGGTTTGCACACATCTCAGGAGGGATTTTGGCCCACTCCTCTTGGTAGATCCTCTCCAAGTCCTTAAGGTTTGGTGGCTGATGTTTGGCAACTCAAATTTTCAGCTCCCTCCACAGATTTTCAATCGGATTAAGGTCTGGAGACTGGCTAGGCCAGTGGTCGGCAAGCCGCGGCTCGCGAGCCACATGCGGCTCTTTACAAGCTTAAATGCGGCTCTTCTGTGTGCCGGGCGCCCGCTCCCCTCCCTCCTCTCCCTCCTCTCGGACGGGCGTGTGCAGGGCGGCCGCCCCCTCACCTCCCCTCCCCCTCACCTCCCCTCCCCTCCCCTCACCTCCCTCCTCTCGGACGGCCGCCCGCTCCCCTCCCTCCTCTCGGGCGGCCGCCCCAAAAGTCAGGACTCTGCAGCTGTCAGGATGTAGGCGGGGCAGCCAAGATGTAGGCGGGGCAGCGTGACGAACTCCTCTCCTCTCACAGTCCGCCCTGAAGACCAGAACGGCGCGGGAAGCACGGCGAGAGGAACACGCGGAGCAAAGGTAAGTGAATTGACACAGGGGGGACTTACTATATGGGGGATGAATTACTATATGGGGGACTTACTATATGGGGGGACTTACTATATGGGGGGGGACTTACTATATGGGGGATGAATTACTATATGGGGGACTTACTATATGGGGGGGGACTTACTATATGGGGGGGGACTTACTATATGGGGGACTTACTATATGGGGGACTTACTATATGGGGGATGAATTACTATATGGGGGATGAATTACTATATGGGAGATGAATTACTATATGGGAGATGAATTACTATGGGGGGGATGAATTACTATGGGGGATGAATTACTATATGGGGGATGAATTACTATGGGGGATGAATTACTATATGGGGGATGAATTACTATGGGGGATGAATTACTATATGGGGGATGAATTACTATGAGGGATGAATTACTATGGGGGATGAATTACTATATGGGGGATGAATTAATATGGGGGATGAATTACTATATGGGGGATGAATTACTATATGGGGGATGAATTACTATGGGGGATGAATTACTATGGGGGGATTAATTACTATGGGGGATGAATTACTATATGGGGGATGAATTACTATATGGGGGATGAATTACTATGGGGGATGAATTAATATGGGGGATGAATTACTATATGGGGGATGAATTACTATATGGGGGATGAATTGCTATGGGAGATGAATTGCTATATGGGGGATGAATTACTATGGGGGATGAATTACTATATGGGGGATGAATTACTCTATGGGGGATGAATTACTATATGGGGGATGAATTACTATGGGGGATGAATTACTATATGGGAGATGTATTTTCAGTTTTAAAAATGTGGCTCTCAAAATAAATTTCAATCGTGGTTTTGGCGAGATTTGGCTCAGTTGAAAAAAAAGGTTGCCCACCACTGGGCTAGGCCACTCCAGGACCTTAATGTGCTTCTTCTTGAGCCACTTCTTTGTTGCATTGGCCATGTGTTTTGGGTCATTGTCATGCTGGAACACCCATCCACGACCCATTTTCAATGCCCTGGCTGAGGGAAGAAGGTTCTCACCCAAGATTTGACGGTACATTGCCCCGTCCATTGTCCCTTTGATGCGGTGCAGTTGTCCTGTCCCCTTAGCAGAAAAACACCCCAAAAGCAGAATGTTTCCACCACCATGTTTGACAGTTAGGATGGTGTTCTTGGGGTCATAGGCAGCATTCCTCCTCCTCCAAACACGGTGAGTTGAGATGATGCCAAAGATTTTGGTTTCATCTGACCACAACACTTTCAACCAGTCCTCCTCTACATCATTCAGATGTTTAGTGGCAAACTTCAGACAGGCCTGGACATGTGCTTTCTTGAGCTGAGGGACCTTGCGGGCACTGCATGATTTCAATCCTTGTCGACGTAGTGTGTTACCAATTGTTTTCTTGGTGACTGTGGTTCAAGCTGCCTGGAGATCATTGACAAGATCCTCACGTGTAGTTCTGGGATGATTCCTCACTGTTCTCATTATCATTGACACTCCACGAGGTGAGATCTTGCATGGTGCACCAGGCCTATGGAGACTGACAGTTGTTTTGCATTTCTTCCATTTGCGAATGATTGCACCAACTGTTGTCACCTTCTCACCAAGCTGCTTGGCGATAGTTTGGTAGCCCAGTCCAGCTTTGTGTAGGTCTACAATCTTGTCCCTGAGATCCTTGGACAGCTCTTTGGTCTTTGCAATGGTGGAGAGTTTGGAATCTGGTTGTTTGATTGCTCCTGTGGACAGGTGTCTTTTATACAGGTAACAAAATGATAATAGCAGCACTCCCTTTAAGAGACTGCTTCTAATCTCAGCTTGTTACCCGTATGAAAAACACCTGGTAGCCAGAAATCCTGCTGAATGATAGAGGATCAAATACGTATTTCCCTCATGAACATGTAAATCAGTGCATAATTTGTTAGACATGCATTTCTTTTGAATTTTGTGTTGCTATTCTGTCTCTCAGTGTTACAATACATCTACCATTTGATTTTTAGACTGATCATTTCTTTGTGAGTGGGCAAACATTCAAAATCAGCAGGGGATCAAATACTTATTTCCTTCACTTTATGTTGGCCAGCTTTAGAAAGTAAAAGAAGGTCTGAGGATTTATGGTTGTTGGAGATTCTGTATATAGTTATGCAGAACAGACAGTGCACAGTCCACATTTGCTCATCTTCTATATCCCTTTTGAGATTCACTGTACCCCACAAATTCACCTTCCTTTGAGTGAGCATCCCATTTTGTACATTTTGTCTTTTGGGATGTGCACAAAGGCTTTCCTTCCAAACATGTTAAATGGTTCAAATTCTGGGCTTTTCCACTCTACAGTTCATATTGAGTTTTCTCAGTTTATTTTCCTGGTAGCCAATTTTGAAGATAGCATGAGATCATAAATGCCTCTCCCCATATATGGTTGGCATATCTGCATCAAACAACATGAATCTTCCACTCTCACAAAGTACAGTTCCTTCTTTCTGCAACACCGATTTGTTCTTGGTTGTTTGGTACAGTGGTTTAAAGTATTATGGCATGCTTTCTGCGAATCACCAATAATCATCTGTATATATTTTTTGCTTACTTGAGCCAAATACTGTTCAAGTTTCTCTGGTAGTTCACTTTTGTTGTGTAACAGATATAGTGTAGTATACATGGAGTAATAATCTATAAAAGTGCAAAAATACTTCTTTCCTGTAGTCAATTTTCCCATTGGACCACAGAGATCAGGATGAATTATCTCTGCTATTACTTGTTTGTCATTTTTCCTTTTATACAGCTAGTGCATTTCATTGTTTGATCACATGGACTATTTTTTTTCCACTTGCATAGTCTTTCTCAGTTAAAGTGGAACTCCACCCAAAAGGGGAAGCTCCGCTTGCTTGCATCCTCCCCCTTCCACTGCCACATTTGGCATTTTCTGGAGGGTAGCAGGTACCTGGTTTTGACAGATACCTATTCCCACTTCTGGCCCAGTTTACTGTGGCATACTGAGATGGAAGTTTGGTCCCCTCCTCCCCCAAGTCTTCTGGAACACTTCACAGGCCCCAGAAAACTACAGGACCATGCACAAGGCACAGCATAAGCCATGCATGCACATCCACAAGGCTTCACTTTCGGTTTCCCTTACTTTCTTTGTCGGAGTTGGGAATCTAAAGGCTAGTGAAGAACTAGCCCGGGTGAGTACAGCACTGGACCCCTGGACAGATAGTTGTCCTTATATTAAAAGTCAGCAGCTACAGCAGGGGTGGACTGACAACTCATGGGGCCCCATGGCAATAGGGGATCATGGGGCCCCTGTGCCCTTGCCCAAACTCAAAAAAGCCTATGAAAAAGGTACCAGGGGCATCTCATGGTGCCCCCTACTGACCCCGGGCCCTGTGGCAGTGCCTGAGTTTCCAAATGGTCAGTCCGCCCCTGAGCTACAGTATTTGTAGCTGCTGACTTCAGATTTTTTTTGGGGGGCCTGGAGCTCCTTTTTAATTTCTTTGTTATGTCAGGACTTCTGTGCCCAAACTGTCTGTGCTATGTGTATGCAGTTTGAATGTCTTTTATCCTTAGCAGTATTAAGCACCTCATTGCAGTTCAGGTGATACAGTTCATCTTTAATTTTAGCCTTTGCAAATAGGATATCCCCTTTTGTGATGGCACAATTGTCATCTTGGAAGGTCACTACATTGCTTTGTTTTGTGAGCTTCTTCACTGACAGAAGATTAGTTTCAAGAGCAGGGACATATTATTATTATTATTATCAGGGATTTCTTTTCTCAGAGAATAGGTGCTGGTACTCTCCCCTTTTGACTGACCCCTTGTCTCCACCCCCCTACCCACCTCTGGGCACCATCCCCTGGTTTCACCCCCTACCCACCTACCAGTACCATCCCTTTTATGGAAAACAGAACCAAGTAATATGTTGTGGTGTTAAGTAGATCTATAGATCAATAGTTACCTCCCACAACAATAGACCCCACCAACAACAAAATATCACCTCAGCAATAATAGATCCACCCCAGCACCAACAACAAATTTCCCAGCAGCCAGCATCAATAGACCTCTCCCTCAACAGTAGATTCCTCCTAACAGCAATTGACCCCCCAGCAACATAAGAGCCCCTCCAGTAACAATAGATCCCCCAAAAAAAATAATAGATCCCCTCCAGCAAGAGCAGAACCCTCAGCAGCCAGCTTTAATAGACCATCAAAACAAACCATCTTCCCTTGCCATTATATACATTCAGTACTGGAGGTCCTGGAACTGCGTTCCCCATGTTCCTGCTAAATAAAAGCCCTGATTAATATTATTATTATTGCTCAGGATTTATATAGTGTCAACAGCTTGCACAGTGCTTTACAACGTGAGGGCAAACAGTACAGTTACAAGACCATTTAATATAGGAGGAATCAGAGGGCCCTGCTCATTAGAGCTTACTATCTAAAAGGATATACAGGATATTTTTCACAGGTACCTTTCTGGTGACACTCTGGGAAATAGGACAGTAAAGAAAACCATCTCCTATTCCTTCTGATTCCATTATTTGCCCAGTAGCTGTGGTCAATTTTTCTGTTTTACTATGGGCAAGGTGAAAAAAGAAATTTCTGTCATTTGTCATGTGATTCGTAGCTCCAGAATCAACACACCATGCATGCAAAGATGAAGTGAAAAATAAACATATTTATTATCTGAAGAAAAACAGTTTCTTCCTTCACACTTTTGGCCTTTTGTAGTTTAGTTTGTTTTTGAATTCTAGCTTCCAGATTCTGCAATCTGCTTTTAAAGCGTAGTTCCACCTATAGGTGTAACTCAAAAAATTTGAAAATTGTGCAAAAGTTCATTTATTTCAGTAATGCAACTTAAAAGGTGAAACTAATATATGAGATAGACTCATTACATGCAAAGCAAGATAGTTCAAGCCGTGGTTTGTCATAATTGTGATGATTATGGCTTACAGCTCATGAAAACCCCAAATCCACAATCTCAGAAAATTAGAATATTGTGAAAAGGTGCAATATTCTTGGCTCAAAGTGTCCCACTCTAATCAGCTAATTAAGCCATAACACCTGCAAAGGGTTCCTGAGCCTTTAAATGGTCTCTCAGTCTGATTCAGTAGGAATCACAATCATGGGAAAGACTGCTGACCTGACAGTTGTGCAGAAAACCACCATTGACACCCTCCATAAGCAGGGAAAGCCTCAAAAGGTAATTGCAAAAGAAGTTGGATGTTCCCAAAGTGCTGTATCAAAGCACATTAATAGAATGTTATGTGGAAGGGAAAAGTGTGGAAGAAAAAGGGGCACAAGCAGCAGGGATGACCTCAGCCTGGAGAGGATTGTCAGGAAAAGGCCATTCAAAAGTGTTGGGGACTTTCACAAGGAGTGGACTGAGGCTGGAGTCAGTGCATCAAGAGCCACCACACACAGGCGAATCCTGGACATGGGCTTCAAATGTCGTATTCCTCTTGTCAAGCCGCTCCTGAACAACAAACAACGTCAGAAGCGTCTTACCTGGGCTAAACAAAAACAGACCTGGTCTGTTGCTCAGTGGTCCAAAGTCCTCCTTTCTGATGAGAGCAACTTTTGCGTCTCATTTGGAAACCAAGGACCCAGAGTATGGAGGAAGAATGGAGAGGCACACGCTGCAAGATGCTTGAAGTCCAGTGTGAAGTTTCCACAGTCTATGTTGATTTGGGGAGCCATGTCATCTGCTGGTGTTGGTCCACTGTGCTTCAATAAGTCCAGGGTCAACGCAGCCATCTACCAGGAGATTTTGGAGCACTTCATGATTCCTTCCGCAGACGAGCTTTATGGGGATGCGGACTTCATTTTCCAGCAGGACTTTGCACCTGCCAACACTGTCAAAAGCACCAAAACCTGGTTCAATGACCATGGGATTACTGTGCTTGATTGGCCAGCAAACTCGCCTGCGCTGAACCCCATAGAGAATCTATGGGGCATTGCCAATAAAAAGATGAGAGACATGAGAACAAACAATGCAGAAGAGCTGAAGGCCGCTATTGAAGCATCCTGGTCTTCTATAACACCTCAGCAGTGCCACAGGCTGATAGCTTCCATGCCACACCACATTGAGGCAGTAATTGCTGCAAAAGGGGCCCAAACCAAGTACCGAGTACATATGCATGCTTATACTTTTCAGACGTCTGATACTGTTCTATGTACAATCCTTGTTTTATTGATTGCATGTAATATTCTAATTTTCTGAGATTGTGGATTTGGGGTTTTCATGAGCTGTAAGCCATAATCATCACAATTATGACAAATCACGGCTTGAACTATCTTGCTTTGCATGTAATGAGTCTATCTCATATATTAGTTTCACCTTTTAAGTTGCATTAATGAAATAAATTAACTTTTGTACGATATTGTAATTTTTTGAGTTTCACCTGTATAAGGGGAATTACCACTTTAGTGCTGTGTCCCCCACTCCCCATTAGGGATTGGCACCCTTGGGGAGTGGGTACCCAAGTTTGACAGGTACCCTTTCCCACTTTCGCTGCGATCGCCTAGGCGATCGGAAGCGGAAGTTGTCCTCCCTCCCTGTAGTCTTCTGGGACACGTGACAAGCTTCTCACGCATGCGCAGTTGGCACCCGGCTGTGAAGCCGCAAGCTGTCACAGCCGGGTGCCCATACTAAAGAAGCTGGCGCCAGGGAGAGAAGACGACCAGTGAAATCAGCGGTGGTGAGGACACCGCTGGACCGAGGGACAGGTAAGTGGCTGTACTTTAAAAGTCAGCAGCTACAGTTTTTGTAGCTGCTGCTTTGTTCAGCTGGAACTAAATTACCTTGTTTCTTGCACACAAAGCATTCATGTGTGTCTTGTTGCAAGTTACTGTTTTTATTCCTGTTTTTCCTCTTGAAATCAGACTCTGCAAAAGAGGTACCATCACTATTAATGCTTTCTGTTTTACTGTTTAAGTGCTGCGACAAGAGTTTGATAACTTTCCAGTAAACCACTAAGTAATAGTGATGCAACATGAAAATCTTTTCTTTTTTGTTCTATACCTTTCAGGCCATCATACACTTACATATATGTATGATTTGATCATCTCATATGCTAAGAGAGATTGTGCTCTGAGTTTTCTAGTCTTTCTCTATCCATTCATCTGAATGGTGTTCTGGCCTGGCTTAATTTATACATTTCCACATACCTTCTCTTATTAGCATCATTTTCATCTTGAATTTCCAAGACTGGTAGTTCTGGTTTGTCAGGTTTGCAAATTAAAGCTTATTTGCAGCTGCGTTACTAGCCATTTCTTTTAATTCTGTTGCAGTCTTCTTTCTTTTGCTTTATGTTGCACTTATTTTGCTGTAGTCGGCCATGACTGGGTGTATCGGTGGGTGTCTGGGCCTATAACCTGTTAGAGATTCTGTTTATAGCCCTACAGAACAGACAGTGCACAGTTTACATGTGTTTATCTTCTGCTTCTCTTCTACCAGGAAACAGGAACTTTATTATAGAGAAAATACATAAAGTTTAATCATAGATGCAGCTACAAATTTATAAACACTGTCATCTACTGGTTAATGCATTTGTTGCACAAAATACATGAATAATGTATTCCAACAATGGTTGTGGGATTAGTAAACAGGAAGACAGACTTTTGTAGAAAAGCAATCTCACCATTACTGTTATCTCAGTTATTTACTGTGCTGAGAATCTCAATGAAAGAATGAATGACTGTCCCTAAACGGTATGTATATAAACAAACCTAGTATAGTGGACATATAGTTTTCAATTGGAATCTTTTATCCTGCAGGTATCTACAGCTGTCAGAAAGTGAAATAGCTGACTTGTGACAAAGGCGTAAGAACTTCATGTTGACATCCACCCACATATGAAAGAATCTGACTTTGATGTTAACACAGTGACATCTTCAGCAAACATAAACGCTATGTCACTGTAGTGGATGACCCATACTTCTGGATTTTAATAGTACATGGTATTTAAAAGGAGAAAAGGCATGAAATAAATTCTGAGATAAGATGAATATGGTCTTTATATATGTTTTTATACAAGAAAACTGTTTGATAAAAAAGCAGTTTATACTTATGAACATTTGATTAGGAATATGCAAATCTGCTCAGGTTCGTTTTTCAGGGGTGGGGGGGATCCTGCTTTAAATCCCAAACTCCAAACTTTGCAGTGAACCCTATTGAAGTCTGGGGGGAGTCTTGATACTAAAACATTTTCCGGACTAAAAGCAATGTCTTGTGAAAAAAGGGCATGGAGAGCTGGGCACTGCCATGGAGGACATTTAACAAAACAAAAATACAATTAAAATATGCAATATGATAGAGAGAAGGTGTTTTTAATGTGACTTTGAGGGTGACATGAGAAAAACACCATTCCTTTCAATTACATGTTCAGGGATCGTACCTATACCCCACTGCATGGAGCTGGCCTGTATTCTTTACTAAGGGCTGGATCCTGTGATAGGAGCTCACTTATACATGAAGTACAGCATCATAAACTAGAAAGTTGATACGAGCGCTTGGACTAATATGTGAGCACCTGGCATAAAGGTACAACCTCAAAACCTTCTCATTGGTAACGTATAAAAAATGCAGCGCTAAATATATAGAATAATGACTAGTGTAACAAATATAGGAATAATAGTAGATGGAAATACAGTCCAATGACATAACAGAAACATGTGCATATGGTGATCAATAATCAATGTTGATGCATCCCACGTTGTGATAGTGGACATCCAAATACAGGTGAAGTATCAGTGGTTCCCGTGCTCAAAGGTGTGTATATAATATGCACTAACCAGATAGCGCACAATTCAGTGCGTTTGAGTAATCAGACCACTCCTGGTACTCTGGAACTGGGAAGAACAAGACCTGAGGATCATCTGGCAGAACGAGCAGGTGATCAGCATCTCATCTTTACCAATCGTCACCGGCTAGGCTCCACGCTGACATGTTTCGTGCGGACGAGCATGTTATCTAAAACGCGTCAGGGTGGAGCCTAGCCGGTGACGTCACGCCGTCCGAGCCGCGTGGAGGCCGGCGGCCATTTTTGAATCTGTATGATATGCCAAATGTGAGTGCTCATCTGCTTATATTGAAATCAATAAAGGATCTTAAAACTACTACACTATCAGAGTTTCTGTTGGGGCCCGTTGTACCGCGAGCCCCCTCTTTCAAGGTGGATCCTCTTAGCCCGATGTGTATGATCTTGGGGTGTTTTCCTGACTGGTATCTGAGAGCCCATTATACATGGGTGAGGGCCCCCTGCTGGATGGAAGAGGTACCGCAATTGGTAAAGATGAGATGCTGATCACCTGCCGAGCTGTTCGTTTTGCCAGATGATCCTCAGGTCTTGTTCTTCCCAGTTCCAGAGTACCAGGAGTGGTCTGATTACTCAAACGCACTGAATTGTGCGCTATCTGGTTAGTGCATATTATATACACACCTTTGAGCACGGGAACCACTGATACTTCACCTGTATTTCGATGTCCACTATCACAACGTGGGATGCATCAACATTGATTATTGATCACCATATGCACATGAAGTACAGCATGTTTAATTAGTCACAGGGTGCTATACAGATTCAGGGCCATGGTCCATTTCTGTGCTTTCCAAACCCTTAGGATTGCTTATTCCATGCTTTGTCACTAAAAGGTAAATACATAAAAAACAAAATACATTTCAAAAATGAGGATTCTATATAACGAGGGGTACAGATTTGGTCAGTCCGTGTCATTTTCTAACATAGAACTGCCTGCAGAGGTGCAGCTAGGGGGGGGCAGTGGGGTACCCGGGCGCCAAGGTACAGGGGCGCAAAATGAGGTTACAAGATCACTGCAGCGGCTGCAGCAGACGTGTTATCTGATACGTCTGCCATCCACAGTGAATTATGAGAGGAGAGAGGAGCCGGCCGGGAGAGGAGTGGAGAGGAGGGCAGTGAGCCGGGCATGTGCCGGAGGGGACGAGGGGAGAGCCGAGCCATTTGAGTAGTGTCATGGATGAAGGGGGGGCAATGTGATTGGAACGGGGGGGGTGTCTACAGGGACCATATGAAGCGGGGGGGTGTCATGAGGTGGCCGTTCGTTCCCGGGTGCAAAATATCCTAGGTACACCTCTGACTGCCTGTTCAGAAAATGGCTGTGATCTTTGTCAACTTTTTGGGAGCTCAACTCAGTCTCAGCGTGGCACTGCAGGGGAGTGGAGATGAAGAGCAGCCTTCTTTGCAGTTTGTGATCTGGGAGTACAAGGGGATGGGGGGACAACTCTGATGTGTGGAGGGACACCTGGGGGCACCTAATGTAAGGTAGCTCTGTAATGTGGACACTAGATATAAGAATGGATTTTGATGGGGACACCAGATGTAAGGAGGGACTCTGATATGGATACCTGATGTAAAGAGGGACTCTGATGGGGACACCTGATGTAAAGAGGAACTCTGATGGGGACACCTAATGTAAGGAGGGACTTTAATGGGAACACCAGATGTAGAATGGGCACTCTGATGGGAACACCAAATGTAGAATGGGCACTCTTATGGGGACACCAGGTATAAGGAGAGACTCTGATGGGGACACCTGCTGTATGGAGGGACACTGATGGGGACCCCTGATGTAAGGGAGGGCTCTGATGGGGACAACAGATGTAAGGGGGACTCTGGTGGGCACATCAGATGTAAGGGGGACTCTAATGGGGACACCAGATATAAGGAGAGACTCTGTTGGGAACACCAGATGTAAGGGGGCACTCTGATGGGGACAGCAGATGTAAGGAAGGATTCTGGTGGGGACTCCGGAGGAAGGAGTCACTCTGATTGGGACACCTTATGTAAGGCAGTTTTATTTTCTTTTACTTAAAATATGGATGTGATTGGGCTATGTTTGTGCTATAACAGAGAGCAATTCAGACCTGGAAGAAATGTTTAGTAACTGGATCTCCTTGAATTTTAATTCATTACCCCTGCCAGGTGAACATTTTTGCGTTGCAGGAGTGTATGCAACATTGTCTGCATTCCTGCAATTCACAAAAACACACAACCCATTTGCAGGTGTGCAGTGGTGCAATTAAGTCTTAAAGGCATAACCACGCACCTTGCTTTTGCACTCATTCCCCTGCAGCAAAATGTATTGTAACAAAATACTATGCGTTTTGGTGCAGCACAAAATTTAAAAAGATTATACATGTTTTAAGTATTTGTACTAAATTTGTTTTTCATTTGTTTTGTACACTACAAAAAGAAAAAAAATTTCTGTGCACTGCTAAAGTGTAAAGGTTTGATTTGAATGAAAGGTGGCAACCCTAGATGTATGAATTCATTTTGGACTAGGCCAGAATCCAAGAAGCAACTAAAAAAAATAAAAAAAATAAAAAGTTTTAAAAAAGTAAATATAATATACCTTCCTATTTATTTAGCAATGCTAACAACATAAGGATTAAAAATACTTCATGTTGATTGTTTAGTTCAAGTAGCCATAGTCTTAATTTTACAAATTAAATTTGGACATCCTGGCAAAGGGATCCTGGAGATAAGTACATTGTGCGTTCAGTTAAAATTAAAAAAAAAAATCTATAAAAAAATCTACAAACT
The DNA here is from genome assembly GCF_062004578.1 of Staurois parvus. Taxonomy (NCBI): domain Eukaryota; kingdom Metazoa; phylum Chordata; class Amphibia; order Anura; family Ranidae; genus Staurois; species Staurois parvus. Next base: position 2,095,075 of record NW_028318272.1, read on the forward strand.
TCTCCTTAAAGCCTTTGCCAGGCACAGACTACTGGCAGGAACAAAATTCTTCACATGTGGATGGAACTCAGCATATGGTAACAGCAGCCTAAAAGTAGTAAATACCCCTTTCACAGACAGCCAGCATGTACATGCAAATGTTAAAGCAACATAAGGTGGAATTATATGTTTTGGCTGGGTTTTTACTTTATTATTAGCTATATCTCAACTGCACAAATCCAAACAGAAGTATAACATTGCCACTGTGAACGCCTGCAGACCCTTGTGTGCAATAACCAAGTTAGCAGTGACTATACTGTATTGCCACCTGCTGACCACAGCTGTTACTGCAAATGCAATTCTATCTGTCCATAAAAGCCTGTGAATAAAAATTGGAATATTTCCCTTTTGTTACATTGTCATAGTTTTAGGGCCTTTTAACACTAGAATGCAGTGCAGGACAGCTACACTCCCGTGCGGCTTCCCACACCACATTCCAGTCACACCGCCCTTGCGATCTGCAGATGTCAGTGCAAAGTTAACAACACTCCAAACACAGGTCGCAAATGCAGTGCGTTTCCCTGAACCAGATCGTAAGATACAAAAGTAGCAGCACTTCAACTAGTAGTGCATTTACAAGCTTTGCTGCGTTCCTGTGCGATTCACATGCAGTTCCTAGTGTGAAAGGGCCCTTACATTATTATGTATATTTATTTTCTACAATTTAAAAGTTGTGATAAGAGGGCAGTGAATCTGGAAAACCCTTAAAAAAAATTTGCAGAACAAAAAAAATTACACTTCAAGGAAAGTTCCTTTTCTAACTTCCCACTATTGATAATTCTAAATTATCATTCTAAATTTTTTGGATACCATAAATAAGAATACAAACAACATTTTTCCAGTAAACAAGAGATTATTGAGGAAATCTTGGTCTTGGTAAAGGTTCCATAGACTAATGAAAATCTAGTATAAATGGAGGAAGAACCCACATGGAAGAAAAATATATTTGAAATATATTTTAAAAATATTCTTCCCAAATGTATTGCCATATATTTGAAATGCTACAATTTTGGCCGTATTCAATATATTTCAAAATATATATATACTGCATGTTGAAATGCATTTTTATTACAAAATATATGAAAATTATGTTTAAAAATACATTTCAAATATACTGTATGTCTTTAAAAATACAAATCTACATTTTCTAAACGCATTTACAAATATATGTAAAAATATGTTAAAATTACTTTTTTATATGTTAAAAAAATCTGAAGAATATATTTAAAAAAAATATATATATTTAAAAATATATATTTTTTAAATATATTCTTCAGGTTTTTTTTAACATATAAAAAAGTAATTTTAACATATATTTTTACATATTTTTGGATTTTCAAAGACGTACAGTATATTTGAAATGTATTTTTTAAAAATATTTTGTAATAAAAACACATTTCAACATGCAGTGTGTATATATATATATATATGTATATAATTTTTTTTTACAACATATTGAATATGACCTAAATTGTAGCATTTCAAATATATTTGGGAAAAATATCTTTCAAATATATTTTTCTTCCATATGGGAATCTTCGAAAACTAGCACAGTACGAAAGAAATGTTTCTATAAAATATGCACAATGACTTTGTATGGCTCAGCAAATTGCAAAATATGGACTTGCTTACACTTGCAGGAGCGCCCTAAAGGGCAATCTGCTGTGTATCATGTTTTAGAAATACACTTGACAGATGGTGAAGAAGCATTATGTGTCCTCCTCATCACCTGTTTTGATCCCTAAAAGCTTGCACAACTACATGCATTGCTCGCACTTGCAACGCGGCCCTAGTCACTTGAATGGGTCAAGTTTGACAGACAGAAAGAATTACAAGCATGTGTGGCTGTCTTTGCAGTTTAGGAGAGTGGTTCGTGGGCAGTAAAAACAGGGCTCATCTGCCTGTTTTTACTGCCCTTCCCCCCAACTGCAAGTGTAAACTAGAACAACTGTGACCTATAAGGTAAGGTGACCAGATTTTCCTCCTGCTGACCATGCCCACTTTTATTGGGGGTGGGGCAGGGGTGGATCAGGAGGCAGGGATAATAGGGCTTTTGAAGCACACTATACCAAATGTTGGGTGTGGCCAAACTGTGCTAACAGTGAGAGTGGTTTAAAGCAGTCTTTTTCAAGCAAGGTGCTTTCAGATTTTTTCAGGGGTGTCTTGGCAAAATGCCTAAATTGCCCAAAAATTGTATACAAGTCAGTAGGTGGATCAAGCGTGTATTTTATTTACACAAAGCCACAAGCCTTCATTGTGCATGGTTACAACTTTCCAGCCGCCGGCACCCTAATACCCAAATGTCATTGGTTGATAAGGAGGATGTTAGGTGTCTGCACAGCATCTGTTTGTCCCTCCCTCACCCCTCTCCCTCAGCACTGGGGTCACATTAACTGGTTGTGTTGGAATACTAGTCAGTACTGGTGTGCAAAGGTGTATTTGCTTCGGAAGAAAAAAATTCATCCCATGTTGGGTGTCCAATGTCTATGGGGGTTGCTGCATTATGTAAAACTTTTAAGAGTCAATTCACTAAAGGTTACTGCATGTGATAACTCTGTCCTGTGACTTATTTGCATAAATTATCTCATGCGGTAACAAAATGTCCAATTCACAAGAAAACCAAAACAAAGATTCTGTGGTATTTAACGCAAAATTAAAAATGTGTCAGTAAATACTGCAAAAAAACCATGCTGTAAGCTGTTAAGTCCAATTCACAAACAGAACAGAAACTAAAAAAGGATGTGATATTTATCACCAGGTTTTTGTTGGCGGTATCATATGCGGTATCTTTTCAGATACGGCGAGGGGGTCCCCTAGAGGTCTGGTATGCATAATAATGGGAACCCCATGCCAATGATTTTTTAAAATGGCGTAGGGTCCCCCCTGATCCCTACCAGACTCAAAATACCTTAGAATTGTGAGGGGACCCTCATGCCATTTTTTTTCTTTTATTTTGGTGTGGAGTTTTTCCAAAATCCATACCAGACCTAAGGGCCGTTTTTTTTTTTTGTTTTTTTTTTTAATCTTGGCATGGGGTTTTCCTTAACATCCATACCAGACTCAAAGGGCCTGGTATAGATTGATGTGTGTGGGGGGGGGGGGGGAGGTTACACATTTTTTTTCATCATTTGTAATTGCTGGCATGTTTTGTTTTCATTCAGCTGTTAGTGGGACACCCGCTGACAGTTGATGAGTTATCCGTTGTTAAGGACACCATGTATGGCTTCCTTAACAACCAGCTACTGTGCGATAAATTACCGCATGAAAATATGCAGTAATTACCACAATACAGGTATTTTACTGCAAGAGTTATTTGCCGCAAAATTCTTAGTGAATTGCACATTTGCAAAAAATTTACTGAATGCGTCATTTTACCGCATTTTTTTCAGTAGTTTTTTAACTCTTAGTGAATTGACCCCATAGTTTACATTTTTACATTTTATAATTGGGTGCCTCAAGGTTGTGCAGAATTTTAAAGGGTGCCTTGACTGAAAAAAAGTTTGAGAAACACTGGTTTAAAAAGTATGGTTTAATAACATCTAACACTACTTTGCACTGGGTAAAGAGTACATAACACAGAGTCCAAAAGTAAGCCACACAAATAAGTAATAAAAGACATTTACAAGATGCATCAACATATCAGCATAACAGGGATACAAATGCCACCAGGTCTCTGCCATCACCTGAAGATATTGGTTACAAAGAAACGTGTTCACATCCCACAGTAGGTGACACATCTCACAGTAGGTGACACATCCCATATGCTAACCAGAGACCCTGCAGATTTTTTTCCTGGTATGTCAGTATTTTGATGCATCCTGTAAGTGTTCTTTTATAATATTAAGAAGCAGTTTTATATAATACTGCACTATGGGGTCACTTTCTTTATTCTAACCCTTCTTGTGTAGTGCATTCTACTTAGACAACTGAGGAGTTTATAACCCGAACTGAGTGAGTGGTGCTGTGGAGCAGCAAGGTGATCTATGATCTCTTTGTGGGATCTGGTTATATGGTAAGGAGCCCGATAACTCTTTGGTGGAGTGATCTGGTGGCACCCTGTCTTGTGGCACTAAGTTCTATGCTTCTTTTGCCTGGGAGTTGGTCACACCTTGGGATTTTTATTTCTTTATTTGTAATTTAAAGAATTGGACTATGTTTGTTTTTATTTATTTTGATTTATTTTTTACGGATATGAGCTGAAAGTATTGCTATTTTAATGAATTGCGGACTTTACATATATTTATTTATTTATGATGAAAGAAGTGAAAGTAAATCCCTCCAAAGTGAGGGTCACCAGAACTAGTGTCCCCACTGGAAAATTTCCCCTCTAGTCTTGCTCTGGTGACCACTCAACATTTGGGAATTTCTTTTTACTTTTACTTTGTGTGATAGCAATCACAAATCTTCTCTGAAGCTCGCCTTACCACCTGCCCCCTTGACCCTGTCCCCACACAACTCCTACGATCTCCCTCCTTCTCCATCCTACGCTCCCTCACTCACATCTTTAATCTCTCCCTCTCTACTAGCACATTCCTCTCCCCCTGAAGCACGCGCACATCACTCCCATACTTAAAAAACCCTCCCTGGATCCCACTGACCTAAACAACCTTAGAACCATCTCCCTGCTGCCATTCTCATCCAAACTCCTTGAGCGCTTAGCCTATAATCGCCTAAGCTCCCACCTCACCGACAACAACCTCCTTGATCCCATACAATCAGACTTTCGTCCCCTAAACTCCACCGAAACCACCCTACTCAAACTCCCCAACGACCTGCTAACCGCCAAAGCCAATGCCCACTACTCAGTGCTACTACTCCTCGACCTCTCCGCGGGTTTTGACACGGTCGACCACCCCCTCCTTCTCAAAAAATTGTACTCTTTTGGCCTCAGAGACTCCGCTCTCTCCTGGCTCTCTTCCTATCTATCTCAACGCTCCTTCAGTGTTACCTATACCGCTACCACCTCCCCCTCACTCCCTGTTGAGGTCCCCGAAGATTCTGTCCTTGGGCCCCTTCTCTTCTCCATCTATACCTCCTCCCTTGGTCAACTGATACACTGCCACGGCTTCAACTACCATCTCTATGCTGATGACACTCAAATTTATCTCTCTACCCCTCACCTCACTCCTTCAGTCTCCGCCCGAATCACTAGCCTTCTGAACGACATATCAGACAGGATGTCACTCTACTTCCTCAAATTAAACCTTGGCAAAACCGAGCTCCTAGTTTTCCCCCCAGCCCGCCCCCCCCCCCCCTACGACCTCTCCATCATGACCAACAATGCCACCATCAACCCAGTCAGAGTACTAGGTGTCATTCTACACCACGTTCCAAATTATTATGCAAATTCTATTTAAGTGTCACAAAGATGAAATATTTTGTTTTTCAGTTTAACTCATGGATGGCATTGTGTGTCAGGGCTCTTTTGATCACTGAAAACATTCTCGGACACCTTTGATAATTAGATTGGCCGGTGAGCCCAATTTAAGGAAAAACTATTAAAGGAGGGTGTTCCACATTATTAAGCAGAGCACCATTTTCAAGCAATATGGGGAAGAAAAAGGATCTCTCTGCTGCCGAAAAGAGTGAAATAGTTCAATGCCTTGGACGAGGTATGAAAACATTAGATATTTCACGAAAACTTAAGCGTGATCATCGCACTATTAAGAGATTTGTGGCTGATTCAGAGCACAGATGGGTTCGTGCAGATAAAGGCACATTGAGGAAGATTTCTGCCAGATCCATGCATTGGATCAAGAGAGCAGCTGCTAAAATACCATTACATAGCAGCAAACAGATATTTGAAGCTGCTGGTGCCTCTGGAGTCCCACGGACATCAAGGTGTAGAGTCCTCCAGAGTCTTGCAACTGTGCATAAACTTTCTATTTGACCATCAATAACCAATGCTCACAAGCAGAAACGGCTGCATTGGGCAGAAAAATACATGAAGACTAATTTTCAAACAGTCCTGTTCACTGATGAGTGCCCTGCAACCCTGGATGATCCAGATGGATGGAGTAGTGGATGGTTGGTGGACAGCCACCCTGTTCCAACAAGGCTGCGATGTCAGCAAGGCGGTGGTGGAGTTATGTTTTGGGCCAGAATCATGGGAACAGAGCTGGTCGGCCCCTTTAGGGTCACCAAAGGTGTAAAGATGACCTCTGAAAAGTATGTGGAGTTTATGACTGACCACTTTCTTCCCTGGTACAGAAGGAAGAACTAAGCTTTCCTTAATAAAATCATTTTCATGCATGACAATGCACCATCTCATGCTGCAAAGAATACCTCTGCATCAATGGCTGTTATGGGGATAAAAGGAGAGAAAGTCATGGTGTGGCCTCCATCCTCCCCTGACCTCAATCCTATTGAGAACCTTTGGAGCATCCTCAAGCAAAAGATCTATGAGGGTGGGAGGCAGTTTACATCCAAACAGCAGCTCTGGGAGGCTATTCTGACATCTTGAAAACAAATTCAAGCAGAAACTGTCCAAAAACTCACAAGTTCAATGGATGCAAGACTTGTGAAGCTGCTATCAAATAAGGGGTCTTATGTTACAATGTAACGTGATCTGTTAAAATGTTTAAAAAGTTAAAATGTTGTTAAAAGTTTGATTGAAATAGCTTTTGATTTCAGTAAATATGCTGCAAACACAACAAATGACAATTTTCAGTTCTTTACAACCTATAAAGTGTTTTGAAACTTACTGTGTGTAATAATTTGGAACAGTGCATTGTAAGTGTTTTATGTTTAACAAAAATCCTGTTATCATTAGGAGGTTTGTTCAATAAAATTTGAATTGTACTCTTAATAGTTGATAACATGAGAATTATGCTGACTGTTATTTACATCAATTATTTAGGTAAATGAGAAAAATATCATTTGCATAATAATTTGGAACACGGTGTAGACTCCAATCTGTTTTTCCAGCCCCAGATCCAATCGCTGACAAATTCATGTAGACTCCACCTCCGCAACATCTCCAAAATACCCACGTTCCTAACTCCTGAAACTACAAAGCAACTCATTCACTCCCTTATCATCTCCTGACTTGACTACTGTAACTCCCTCTTTGCCGGCCTACCCCAACACAGGCTATCCCCACTTCAGTCTATCCTGAATTCTGCAGCCAGACTCATCCACCTTACCAACCTCTCCATATCCTCCACCCCCCTCTGCCAGTCCCTCCACTGGCTTCCGATTGCCCAACGCATACAATTCAAAATATTAACACTGACGTACATAGCTGTTCATAACACTGCTCCAAACTAGATCACCGACCTGATATTCATCTACCACCCAAAACGCACTCTCCGCTCCTCACAAGACCTCCTACTCTCCAGTTCCCTGGTCTCCTCCTCCCATGCCCGTCTCCAGGACTTCTCCAGGGCTTCCCCCATCCTCTGGAACTCACTACCCGAATCCATCAGACTATCACCTTCCCTCCTTACCTTTAGAAGCACCCTGAAAACCCATCTCTTCAGAGAAGCCTACCCCGCCCTCACCTAACTGCTGATCTCCTCCGCTCTTCCCACCACTCCATCCCCCACAGCTATTTCCTCCTGTAACACTCTCCCCTCCCTCCTAGATTGTAAGCTCCAAGGAGCAGGGCCCTCGAACCCCTCGTGTAGTGTATTGTATTGTTATTGTACCGTCTCGTGTACTGTCTTCCATTATAATGTACAGTGCTGAGCAAACCGTTGGCACTATATACATACTGTATAATAATAGCAATCAGCTGGACAAATAGAGAGCAGGGGCGGACTGACCATTCAGGCATTTGGGCATTGCCCGATGGCTCGGGGTCAGTAGGGGGCCATTGAGAGGCTCACTGAACACAATTCACTAAGTTGTATCTCACTGCATCCAAGTATGCGGTAGGATACCACATAGCATTTAAATAAAAAAACGATTGAATTCACCACAGAAATCATATATGGGTGGGAATTAGCCTAATATAAATGGAGTCCCATATAAATGCGTCTCATGGGTCCTGACAAAGTTGAGTAAGATATGCCCATCGGCGAAACACGTTGACGTCACACGTTAGTGACGTCACTACTAGTCAGATGCATTGGCGCCATACACGTAATCCTGCAGAGGATGTACATATACACTCCTGTGCTGGGTGTCCATCAGGCTGCACGTGTACTGGGATGGAAGCGAGCCCGTCTGTCCATAGTCCCGACTCATGTACTGGACCAAGTGTCGTTACATTTACAGCACTATATATCCATGACCGGTCATGACATCTGTTTTTAACTACATTTTGGTTTTAGGTCATACTTTTTTGCATTGTCTCATCTTGTGGTGATGGCTAACTGAGGTATTTCCCTAAATGTCTATATATGCATTTTTTGTAATAAAGCATAATTTTTTGGGAAATTTTTGGGTATCGCTTTCTGTTCATGATGTAACCGCTTTTCTTGTGAATCACTTTTCCCATTCCCCCCTTTTTGCTGCCTCTGCCCCACAACCCTGGCTTGTGGTTGTGGGGGTCTGTGGGCAGGGGGCTTATCGCCACTTACATATTTAAGAACTGTCAAGCTACCAGAGCAGTCAAACGGCTGGGAGCCAGCGGTGGCAGTGGAGCCTTCTTTTCTTTTCTCTTTTCAGGTAGCGGCGGCGGCGGGCATCGTGATTGACATTGGATCTACTTCAGGGAACATTCTTTTAGTTTTCTTCTTTTAATAAAGGACTTGTCAAACCTTGTCTGCTGTCTTTATTCACACTACTTTTTTTGCTTTTGTTAATGGGTAGCGGTACCATGTACCCCATACTCATTCACATGGAGGGGGTCTTGGGGCCTCCTTGCTAAAGGGGGCTTCCAGATTCCAATAAGCCCCCTGCCCGCAGACCCCCACAGCCACAGGTCAGGGTTGTGGGGAAGAGGCCCTTGTCCCCATCAACATGAGGACAAGGTACTTTGGGGGGGTAACCCCCCAAAATCACCACCCCATGTTGAGGGCATGTGGCCTGGTAGGGTTCAGGAGGGGGGGGGCGCTTGCTCCTCCCCCCCTTTCCTGACCTGTCGGGCTGCAGGCTCGCATAAGGGTCTGATACGGATCTTAAGGGGACCCCACACCATTTTTTTTTAAATTTTGGCATGGGGGTTCCCCTCAAAACCCATACAAGACCCGAATTGCTTGGTATGAATGGAGGGGGGACCCCACGACATTGTTTTATTATTTTTTTAAATATTTTTAATGCTCTTTCTATGCAGCTGAGCTGCAATATATAGGTGGGGTGTTGTGTGGGTGTAGCTTTGGCTTTAGTGTAGGCGGAGACACAGGGGGCCCCATTATCTCTTTTTGCCTTGGGGCCCCATGAGTTGTCAGTTCGCCCCTGATAGAGAGTGTGAATCTCCGTAATGGGGATACAAACAACAAAAACAACTTAATAGGTGGTTTATCCCTCTTCATGCTAGAATTTCGCCATCCAGTATATTTTAATGTTTAAAGTAAATATTCAATTCAACACTGGGGTAACTGAAAACACACATAAAAATAAATTATGAAAATCACAGACCAACAAACTCTAAACGCCATTTCACACAGGCATTCCAATCAGGTCCACCTGTCAGGGGGACCTGATCATAAACTCCAATGCAGCCCATTGGACAGGCCGAAGTAAAAGGACTTATGTTCGTTTTCACCCTCCTACCTCTGAGTCCATGCTGGTTCAAAAAGAAAAAAAAAATGTAAAAGGACGCAGTCCTTTTTCGTTTTGCTAGACCTAAACATGACAGTTCTAAGGTAACCTGATGTAAATGGACAGCAGAGTACTTTTACATCCGGCCAGCCATAGAGCTGTCACCGGTCCTCCGTTGACCACTGGGCAGAGTTCAGAGTTCCAGTCACTTGTGTTTTTAGTAAAAGTTACCAACTACAAAAACAGTAGCTGCTGACTTTTAATAAACGCATACTCACCTGTCTCAGGATCAGCAATGTGCTCACCCGCACCAGCCTTTCTCTCTCTCTTCCCCTGGTGCTGGCATCTCATGACCCAGATGTGCCCAATGCGCTGCACCTCCTGAATGGTCCCAGAAGTGTCCCAGAAGACTGTGGGGGGAAGGAGGGGGCCAAACTTTCAGCTCAGTTCGCCATGGCAATTTATCCAGAAGTGGGAGTGGGTACCTGTCAAAACCAGATACCCGCTCCCCCCTCCCCCCTCCCCTCCAAAAACTGCCAAATGTGGCAGTGGAGGGGAAGGGGAAGAAGGCAGACAAGCAGAGCTTCTTCTTTTGGGTGGAGCTCCACTTTAAACTAGGATTCAGCAGGGTATCTACTTACAGGTCCCCTGCTGAGCAGAGCAGACAATGCTGTGTGTGAAAGAACTCTAAAGTGCAATGAAATGCTTTGTTAAACATTGCAAGCACTGCATTTCTGTATTTATAGAAGTTACCAGCACACCAGCATTGATGAGAAATTGATAGAATAAAGGTTATAATGATTAAAAACCACATGTCAGAACTGCCTTATTTACATGGGTAGAAATAAATATAGCTTTTAGCCTCCATGCACCATGAATTCCTTTGGACACCTTTTCTATTTTCATGCTTGTTCGTGCAAGTTTTTGTCCATTCACATGTTTGGCATTAATGCATTATATTGACCAGAATATTAATTTATTCCAGCCTTTAGAATGCATTAACTCGCATAAATGAGTGCATTTGAGAGCTTTTGTGCATTTTTTTCTGCCCAAATCTCTCTGAATGCGCAAAAGATGTTTGTTTTTTTCCTCTAAACGCTCCCGCCTGTAAATGCCTATGTGTGCATGAACACATAGGCTAACATGGAAGGGCATTCATAGGAAGAAAAAAAATGTAAAACATCTGTAAATCAGGCAATTTTAGCTGCAGTGCGCATGAGGCCTTAGAGGCATTTTTCAGTTGTTTTATGCCTCTGAATGCATCTCTATGTCAGTCAATGTGCAATTTGTCCATGCACATTGTGGCATTTAGACTATTTTAGCACAGCTTAAGTGGCATAAAAACTGCCACAAACCTGCGTTCAAAGAAAACCTGCTGGCATAATTCATACATATGTGCATGGAAATGCATGTAATGATGTGCACGTGCACATGATTACATTCTAGTAGCCAGAGTAAATGTTCTCCTAAATGTCCTGATGTCATGGCCAGCTAGGGAACCCATTGCAGCATGCATTTGAATCTGCCTCCCCAGCCAGCGCCATCTGTAACACCTGGAAGCACCTGATGTGTTTGTGGTTCACAGTGTTAGCTTTGCAGCAGCTCTTCTATCACCACTATCTTCCATGCCAAGCTCTGCTAGTTCAGCTGCTTGCCTGTCCAGCCGCTTGCCTGCCAAACTCTGCAGCCTTCCATGGTTCCAATGGATCATTCTCTGAGCATGATGACAAGTCCTATTGTCCCTTACACAGAGTGAGTGCATTTGTTTTTTAACCCTTTATCTCCCATTAAAATTCTACACCTAAATGTTTGCTCTCTTCTGCTTGTATTTACTGTTTATGCATTAGGTAGCTCAAGACCTTTTTATGTGGAGCTGCAGATCTAGTGACTTTTCATCATCCGCCTACCCACCCACATTATTTTAGCTTTAAAGGGCACCTCTCAGCACAGTAGTTTTTTATCCATTTATCCATTATTTCTCCTAAGTACCTACATGCTGCATCTTGGTGATCCTGACATCTTGAACATTGACATTCTTCATCAGATTGATTCTGACAAGAACAAAAGACATCTTTTTGCCCTCCCCTGCTGCCTTATCACCAGAGATTTTAGTTCCATCTACCATCTCATCATTGCAATATATTTTTTATATGTTAGAACAATGAGAAAAGTTTGACATCACACAATGGTGGGACATTTTGTTCTTAAAACAATATATCCTTTTGAAAATCACAGCTCAGGGCTTACACATTTTAACCACAAGCCTACAGGGTACTTATACCCCCTTCCTGCCCAGGCCAATTTCCAGCTTTCAGCACTGATCACTTTGAATGACAATTGTGCTGTCATGCAACACTGTACCCATATAAAATTTTTATCATTTTTTTGTGACAGATAGAGCTTTATTTTGGTGGCATTTAATCACCTCTGGGTTTTTTATTCTTTATTAATCAAACCAAAAACCACTGAAAATTTTGAAAAAAAAAAGTTTTTTTTAGTTTTTGTTATAAAATTTTGTAAATAAGTGATTTTTCTCCTTCACTGATGTGTGCTAATGAGACTGCACTGATGGGCATTGCTAGGCTGCACTGATGGACACTGATAGGTGGCACTGATGGGCACTGATGAGGAGGCACTGGTAGGTGGCACTGATGGGCATTGACAGGCATCACTGATGGGCACTGAAAGGCAGCACTCATATATGCACTGATAGGCGGCACTGATAGGTGGCACTGATAGGCGGCACTGATAGGCAGCACTGATGGGCACTGAAATGTGGCACTGATGTGGAACTGAAGGGCACTGGCAGGTGGCATGGATGAGCACTGAGAGCTGGCACTGATGGACACTGACAGGTGGCGCTGCTGGGGCTACACAGATCATCAGGGCACACTGATCATCAGTGCTCTGATGATCTCTGTATATGTCCCCTCCGAGGAATGCCGATTACCGTCTCTCCTCTCCTCACGAGCTGTCAAGCATTTTTCTGTTTATATGTGATCAGCTGTGATTGGACACAGCTGATCACATGACCGAGCTGACATCTTCAGCTCTTTCCGTTGATCGGTGATCCACTGTGTCTGAGGGACACAGCGCACCGCCGATCGCAGCACTGCACGCTCCCGAAGCCGCGCATGCGTGGTTAGAATGGGAAGATGTCATATAACGTCCTCCCAGAACGAGAGAACCGCCTTGCGTCTGTCATTTTGCTATATGGCGGGCGGGAGGCGGTTAAAACAGTGAGGACAATTCACATCCAAGTATGCGGTAAGATACCACACAGTGTTTTTAAAAAAAATTTTGCCATTCAGTAAAAAATAGCTACTAAAACACAGCATGCGTCAGTCATGTGGTATTTTAGTAGTGAAAATATGCAATAATGGGAACCCGCTGACAGCTGAATGTAAAAAAAAGAATTGGTGGCAATTAAAAAGTAAGATAAAAAGGTGTGGTGTCTCCCCCCCAATCCATACAAAGCCCTTCCAGTCTGGTATGGATTTTGAGGAGAATTCCCGCGCCAAAATGAAAAAAAAATGGCATTGGGTCCACCCAAAATCCTTATCAGACCCTTATCCGTGCATGTAGCCCAACAGGTCAGGAAAGGGGGGGCGAACTAGTGCCCCCCCGAATCATACCTGGCCACATGCCCTCAGCATGGGTGGTGCTTTGGGGCAGGGGGGCTCTGCCCCCCACCCCCCCCACAGCAGCTTGTCCCCATGTTGATGGGGACAAGGGCCTCTTCCCCACAACCCAGGCAGGTGGTTGTGGGGGTCTGAAAGTGGAGGGCTTATTGGAATCTGGAAGCCCCCTTTACCAAAAGGGGCCCTAGATCCCACCCCCCCATGTGAATGAGTAGGGGTACATGGCCTCCACCGACCTGAAAAAAAGAAAAAAAAAGGCTCAGTTCTTGACGAAAGCTCCCGCCATTTGACAGTTTTTAAATAACTAAGGGGAGGAGCCATCCAGTAACATTATCGTGTGACCCTGCCCCTTGTGACATCACCGACCAGGGCATGCTGTCACATGATGTCACAAGAATGCAGGGTCACCCAGCCCAAAGCCCCCCATGTTGAGGGCATGTGGCCTGGTATTGTTCGGGGGGGATGCTTGCTTGTCCCCCTTTTCCTGGCCTGCCAAGCTGCATGCTTGGATAAGGGTCAGGTATGTATTTTGGGGGGGAATCCATGCCCTTTTTTTTATTTTGGCGTGGGAGTTCAAAATCCATACCGGACCCGAAGAGCTTGGTATGGATGGGGGAAGCCTACGTCGTTTTTTTTTTTTTCTTAACTTTTAATTGCCGGGAATTCTTTTTTTTATATTCCGCTGACAGCTGATGACTTTCAATTCATTATTTATTTCCTTCTGTGAATTGACTTGAAGGTTTACCAAGTGTTTTTGCTGTTTGCAGTAAATACCACATACTAGCAACACTGAACTGACATCTTTCAGTATCCAAATGCGATATGTGGTCACCTGACCGACATAACATGTGATAACCTTTAGTTAATTGTTCCCATTGTGACTTTCCGGAAGAAGATTTGGGTAATGAGTGCGGAAATCTTGCTGGGTTTTGCACCCTCAAATGGATCGACCTTATAATTCAACAACGGTCCATTTTAACAGTTGTCATCATCCAAATGGAAGGCCAACATCCTCAATAGTCTATTTCATTGCCTCCAGAAGAACTGCGCCTTAGAAAAAGAATATGTCTCACAAAGCAAAGTGCTTAAACAAAAATTCAGGAACTAAGGCTATCATTCCATGCTAGTTGATGAAGCTTTCACATCTCCAAACACATGAAAAAGTAACAACCACTAATGATCCAGGCTCAATACTTGTTATCATCTGGTTCCATTCTAGATTTAGAAACATGGAAAAAATAGTCAATAATCATTGGAATATCCTACAAGACCCCATATTGGGGCTTCTCCTCCCTAATAGACCCATGTTTACCTACCGCATGGCCTGCAATGTAAAGATCCATATATCCTCAAGCAAACTTCAAAGCCATAGATTCTCTAAAGCTTTTCTGCAATTTAGTCGGCATGTTTCAGTGCAAAAAAACCTAAGTGTCTAACTTGCTAGTTTGTAGAACATAGACAAAAAGCTTTCAATGAGAAACTATACCCCATGTCCCAATTTTTCAGTTTTTCCACTGACTTTGTTATATACTGCCTATGATGCCCATGTGGGTAATTGCATGTGGGACACACCATTAGAGCACTCAGAGTTAGACTTGGCAAACACCACCTGCTATAGAACAAGGGAGTACCAATTACAGCATACCAAGGCACTTTAAGGAGACTGACTGTCATTTCCCCCTGTGGATACTGGAAAATGTACCACTTAATCTTTCTGTTGCAGAACATTTCAACAAACTCTGTGAACACAAAAAGTTCTGGATCTTCTCAATCAATGCATTGAGCCCTCATGGTCTTAATGAGGAAATTGAACTCAACACAGTCATTTAATTTGACAATAACCTACTCAATATCAATTTGGGTATCCTGTTTCAGATCACTATGTGTATCACATTGAGATTCATAATGTGATTTTTTTTACCTCTATTCATTTATTACCACCTATATACACCCATACGGACTAGCTCTTATTTTTTTCCTATTTCTACTTTTGAATTTCTATCTCCTTTTTGTCTTAATTTTTTATTCCTTGTTTATTCCACCCGCACATTATGTCTTCACATTTCTCCTAGTGATGTCCCAGAGACAGTTATTATAATTAAATTTATTTTAAATTAAACTTGCCATTTGTTGACATTGGCTCTGGGATAGTCCACCTTCCTCAATAGTCTTGTGCCCAGAGACTTTATGCATCCATTTCTGCTCTCAATTCATAAATAGGATTGAGTCCCAACCAATCATTTCTTTGGCTTGAGAAAGTGACAGTCCTACTGCCCTTAAATGCGTAGCCATGCCCCTAAACATGCTGACATCTTGGCCACCCGAGAGAAGCCATTGGAGCCTGAATTTGAATCTTCCTCTCCAGCTGGCACCATCTGTAACATCCATAAGCCGCCAATGTGTTTCCGGTTCACAGTGCTAGTATGCAGAGGCTCTTCTCTCACCACCAACTCCCCTGCTAAACTCTGCTAGTCCAACCACTTACCTGCTGATCTCTGCTGCCTCCACTGGTTCCAGTGAACTTGTATCTGCCCTCCCAGCCAGTGCCATCTTTAACACCTGGAAGCCATTGATGTGTTTGCTGTTCACAGTGTCAGCTTTGCACTGGCTCTTCTCTCACCACCAGCTTGCCTGCCAAACTCTGCAGCTTTCCATGGCTCCAGTGGGTCCTTTTCTGAGCATGATGACAAGCCTTATTCTCTCTTACACTCTTACACAGAGTGAGTGCATTTATCTTTAATCCTTTATCTCCCATTAAAATTCTACACTTAGATGTTTGTGCTCTTCTGGTTTATATTTACTGTTTATGTGTATATGCCTCTATACATCATACACACAAATACATGCCAAAACGAGCATATTTTAAGTTGTATTTTTCTGCCAGCTCCTGGGGGAAAGGTAAAGTGTAGGGGAGAGTATTTTAATACACCCGTGTGTGAGTAGGGCTTAACACTCTCAGCTGGGGGACCTAAAGCAAGCTCTCACTGGTGCCCCTAATTATGGGCTGAGGCTGCCGTCACATGAAATCATTGGTTAGGCACCACTCTATCTTCAAAGTGAGGCTCCTCCACATGTTTTTTTTAACTCTTTAAATCCCAACACAGCACAGCCTCCACACAGACTCTCCTTTGATCAATACCGCATTTCTCGGCTAGTGCCACAGAGTCTGTACCCAACCCCACCAGCACAGATAACTGTCGACTTACTCCAAGTGACTTTGGTCCACACTACTCTTGGACATCAGGAAGCTGTTCTTACTTCATATATGAGCTTCTTTTAACCCCCAAGGCCTCACTCCTTAATCCATGACATATAGGTAGGGTACCTAGGGTGCCCTGTGCCATGATAACAAACCCAGTATGTGGGGTACTGATCGCTAGGGAAGAAGCCAAGCTCATAAGCTCCTTCACTGCCAGGGCATCTGTCACCTGGACTATGTCACCCTCTTACTGAATGGCTGGTTGCTTATGCACATCGTGCTGTTCCGTTGTCATTAACTATGGTTCCACAGCTTCCCTTGGACAGCTTCCTGCTTATTAGACATGGATATAACTACTTCCTCCTCTCTTATGGTTTCCTGTTTCAAGCCCTAGTTCTTTGATATGCCATGCATACATCCCTTAATTACTTCAGACCAGGCAGATTGAATTAACAACAAAGTTCTTTTACTGAAGTAGTTAAATGTGACAAATGAGCAGTTCTTAGAAACACCTTAAATACACATTCCTGTACAAGTCCTCTAAGTGCCCTTTTTAGTGTGTCCCTGGTGCTCTCTTGTGCCCCATGAGATACCATACCTTGAATAGCTGAGAAAGTTCATTAGCAGCAAAATCCATATTCCTTGGAACTCCAACTGGGCTCCCATGAGGGGTGGTAAAGGTAGCAGAGTATCAATTACATCATCAGCAGCTCTCTCCTTCTCTTCCCATGGAGAGAGCAATCAACCACCCTTTCACTAGTTTCCCTTTTTATATGCTCTGTCCATCAGAGGGCGATGCTTCTCAGAAAACACTGCAAACAGCAGTTCCTGAACATCAATGTTAACCATACCTCTCAGGCAGCATTACCTCTGCTGCTCTGCTTGGAAACATTAACTAAACAGTGCAACTTACCCAGAATGAAATACACTTAACCAAGAAACCAATTAATACTATATTTTAAGTAAGCACCTACTAGGTGTGTGCATGCAGCCTAATAGTTAACCCAATCCTAAAATATCAGGGCCTTGCCTTATGTACAAGTCTTTTTATTTGGGTAGGGGTTGGGGGGAGATGGGGGCAAGCTTGAATGTCATAGGAAATGTCAAAAATATTTATTCCTCTTCAGCTGCTCATTTTGTAGTGTTCACTGCAGGTAACCTCTGCTTACACATTTTCCATCAAATGATCAGTTTTATTTGCCCAGGTTTGTTACAGGTCTAATTTATGCTTCTAATTTCTAAGGTAGATTTTGCTAAATATGTCACAGACTACTTACCATCAGCTCTTGTCTGTAGATACAAGAAAGTAAGCAGTGGGAAGAGTTATGTGATGTCTTAGATCACCAGACTCTTATCACGTGGTAAATTATATTTTCAGCTGAACTTCTGCATAAAGGTTATGTTTACATATTGCTTTTTCACTATTTTATGCTCTATTGGCATACTTCCTAACTTTGTGCATCTAGAGAAGGAGAGCTCATTTCCCTGTTTATATGCCCAGCTGTTAACTCCTGCAACAATTTTCCTCCAACCTCTCGCAATCAGGTGAGAAAGGGGGGGGTGGGCATAAGGAGCTGGAGTGAGCAGCTCCAGCTCTTCTGTTTTCTATGCTGTGTCTGGCACAGACCCAGCATAGTAAAGGGAGAAGATTGCTAACGCTCCCATAGTTAATTAGGAGAAGTATCTGGCACAGTCTTTGTGCCCCTTTGTTAATTCCTCCCCCCCAAGGTATGTAAGCAAAAGACACATCCAGGGGTGGACTGACAACTCATGGGGTCCCCTGGCAATAGGGGATCATAGGGCCCCTGTGTCCTCGCCTACACTCAAACCACACTCAAAAAAGCCTATGAAAGGTACCAGGGGCATATCATGGGGCCCCCTACTGACCCCGGGCTCTCGGGCATTGCCCGAGTTCCCGAGTTCCCACCCCTGGACACATCCCTATCACACCCACAGTTACATAAACTGCGAAGAATCAAAATGCAAAAATAAAAAATGATTGCTTAAACCCATTAGTACTTTTTTTCTCCACTAGTACTAACTTTTCAGGTTGAATGAAGAGTTTTGGTAAGTAGTATATAACACTACTGGCAGTTAATTATTCATTCTTTAGAGCGCTATGTTACAAGAGGGACAGCTGAGGTGGAAAGAGACACAAAAGAATTGGGTTTAAAAAGAAGGTCAGTCCCCCCAAATTAGGGAAAGTTGCGAGTGACTGTATGTAACTGCTTCATTCAAGGTTATAGACCCAAACTCTGTCACACAACTCTTTCAACTTCTTTCTCTTCATATGAGCTTACTTCTGAGCAAAAAACACTAACATTATTTATATAATCCACATAGACTTAATCCTACATTTTAATGTAGAAATTTACACACTTTATATCAGCTGATGTAATTAGATTATTTTAGTGTTAAAAGCTGAAAAGAAAGAACAACACACACACTACTTCAAAACTGCCCACTTGACGTCTGATTCTAAGGGCTCCTTCACGCCATGGTGCAGAGATGTCAGTTATTCTGCATGTGTTCTGCAAGGACACAACAAAATCAGTTGTTCTCTATGTGCCCTGTTCACACCACAACACTAGTATCACATACAGATTTTTTCTGAGCAAGAATCTGCAACGTGTATAAAACTCATTGAAGCGTGCATGTAAGCTGATGTAAACTGATGTCTCTGCAAGTGAAATCTGCACATCAGTTTCCATCAGTTTTTCTGCACGTATGGTGTGAACGAGGCTTAACAGTTTGCTCTTCAACTGACAGAAAGTACTGTTCATTTTAGGATACAGTATATCACAAAGAAGTTTTAAATATATACATTTAAAGCAGTATTAATGTGGTAGTAAAAATTATTTTCTAATAAAATAATAAACATGTGCAATGATATTACACAGAGCAACTTAGAACTTCCTCTTTTGGGATCCCCGCCAGCTCTCCTAGCTCCTCCTTTTCTCTGTGTGCCACCATAGGAAGACATTTCCTATGGTAGCACACCTGTGGGCTCATTCCTAAGCCAGGCTGTGTGCGTCCACTGACACATACAACACAGCTTAGCCCCTCCCCCCACTTTCTCCTCACAGGATTTTATTGGCAGAAACAGGAGCCAATGGTTCTTGCTGCTGTCTCTCAGCCTGTAAGGAGAGAGAAAGAGACCAGACAGGCACAGCATTCAATAGAGACAGGACTCAGGTAAGTATAAAGGGAGATGAGGATGCAATATAACTAGTGGGACATTGTTTATCTTAATGCAGGGAATGAGGGAATGCATTATGGTTAAAAAAAAGTCTAGCCTTTAGAAGCACTTTAACACCCTTCAAAAAAAAAAAAAATAATATATTGCAGATTAGCAATCCTTAAATGTTGTGGTTACATTTTTGTATTTTGATTTAAAAGTGAGGGCTTTTAAACAAAAAAAATTTATACTCACCTAGGAGAATGCAGCATCGATCCGTTGCTGCATCTGACCCCTGCTGGCTCTGCAGTGAGAACTGAATGACCGCTGATCGCTCAGTTCTCTCCTCTTCTCTGAGCAGAGAGCCATTACTGTCAGTCACCAGCTCTCTACTCTGCAGCATTCACTGGAGAGCTAGGCTGTGGAGGGAGCTGGAGTCGTGCCAGTCGAGGCTTCTGGGTGGATTCTGACCAAATGGTCAGGATCTTTTCAGAGCCTGGACCGGCCCTGTGACATCAGCCAACAGCAGGCTTTTGCCCGCTGTTAGCTGAAAACAGGTCCCAGGAGTGCAGAACTGCGCTCCTGTGATCAATTGGAGAACTATAGCCATAAAAGCTTTGGCTATATTTCTTCTTTAATACTGCTTTAATCTGTAAAATAGACATGAATGTGTCTTTCTATTACATGGCCATTAGATGGTGCTATGCAACAAATAATAACTTTCTGAAATCTGTCATTTCCTCTTGGATGTCTTTCATCTGCTGTATATTATTCTCTATGTATTGACTGCCAATTTAATAAATAGGTTACAAGACCTGTGGTAATATATACTATATTCAGTTCAGTGCTGAATGTATACAATGTTGGTCTTTGCTATATTCAACAATGATACATTACCTATACATTATTTCCACTTTCTCTCCTATACCCTCCCTTAAAATGTGTCAGATGCTAAAATATTAAAACAAAATGATCCTGCATATGGATAGCAAGCCTCGCTACATCATACCTTTAGTGTTTCTGACCACAATAGCCCCGTAAGGCAAACGTTTGCTCCTTCCCCATCTAGCGATATGCCTTTTTAGAAAGTCAGTGTTTTCATGTAGGCACTCTAAAGGTGCACAGTGTGGAATGTGGTGCCTAAAACACATTGTGGAGTCAATTTGCTTAATATAACAAAGTATCCATTGAAAATGAATATGTATTTCAAACCAAAGGGGAGAGTTTTGATGCATTTTTTACTCCATACACATCAAAATGCATGTTAAAGGATAAGTATGCCTTTGGGACCTTGTTACATCTTCCAGCTGTTTTTATGGTGGAACATGTAACATGCTCCTGCAGACACTCCCCCCTCCTCTGTGACAGTGGGCCAGGGATCTTCTCTCCGCACCAGCTGTCACAATTCAAAAAGAGCTTGTTCGTGCGGGGCTCTGCACACTCAGCTGCATCAGAGTTCTGTGAATTAATAAACTACAGCTTGCAGCTGATGGATTGTAGTTCTCAATTAACTACCATGGCACTGATGAGCACTCTAGTAGTTAATTGATTCTTCCTGTCATTGTGGAACTGCCTGCATGTAAGAGGTACGAGCGGACAGCTCACACTGACAGTCTGCAGGAGCCCTACTTTGCTCCCACAATCTGCTGATCGCAGGTGCAATGCTTTCGAGGTTCCTACAAAAAAAGTAGTAAAAGCACATTTTTTTACCTGCAAAAAAGGTGCTTTTTTTTTTTTCAGTTGAACTTATCCTTTAAAACAGGGGTGTCAAACTGCAGCCCTCCAGCTGTTGCAGAACTACAAATCCCATGAGGCAATGCAAGACTGACAGTTACAAACTTGACTCCCAAAGCCAAAGGCATGATGGAATTTGTAGTTCCTCAACAGCTGAAGAGCCGAAATTTGACACCTGTGCTTTAAGTGCTCATTCAAACTGGAATGTAGTGCCGGAGAGCCGTGTTCATGTGCAGCTTCCCGCATTGCATTCCAGTCACAATGCCCTTGCAATCTGCTGCGGGGGTCAGTTAACGACACCCCAAGTCACAAACACAGTGCATTTGCCCGCACCGGCCCACACCAAACTGCACAGTACAATGATGCATTTTAAAAAAGTAGTGCATGCACTAATTTTAGTGTGGTGCAATTTCATCCCATTCAAATGAATAGGCATGAAATCGCACCAAATAGATCCTCATATACATCTTCATATCAGGGCATAGTGTGAAATGGCCCTAAAAGGTAAGTTCACCTTTGAGAGGATGTTACATGCTGTACCCCTTTTTAGGGTGGAACATGTAGCTTGTTCACACTCCCTGAGCTGCTGCCTGCTCCACTGCATCTAGTGACAGCTAGCGGGGGATCTTCTCCCCTCGCTAGCTGTCATTATGTTTTTTAAAATGCAGCCATGCTGGGCTCTGCCCACCTGGCTCCATCATTAATTCATAGAATTCTGTGCATGAGAAAACTAGTACCGAAAGTATTTGCCGATGTCAGCTTGTAGTTCTCAATGAACTACCATGGCACTGTTGAGCACTATGGTAGTTCATTATCTCTTCCTGTCAGTGTGTATCTGCCTGCCTGTACGAGGACCGAGGAGACAGATACACTGACAAGTCTGCAGTAGTAAATTCTTTCTAGGCTTCATATAAAAAAAATAATAAATGCACATGATTTATTTGCAAAAAGATGAGCATTTATTAATATATTTTTTTTCTAAGAAGCAAACTTATCCTTTTAAGCACATTGCCACACATTGCTTAGTGTTTTAAATCTTTTTGCAATGCACTTTATGTTGCATTTCATCATACGACAATGAGATTTGACATGCATCGATGTGCATCTTGACAGGTTTTTTCATGCATTTCTATTCCTTTCAATGGAAAGGGCATCTGGCAAAAATGCAAAGGTGTGTTTACAGACTTGGAGCTTATTATCTGTTTTCCAGCAGTAAGCACCCATATACACTTTTGCATTTTAGTGAATTTTTGCTAGGTACATTCGTTATGAAAACCAAAGGAAATGCATCAAAACGCATGTTATTGCAATGTATTTTGGCATGTGGTGCAATATATCATACATTGCAAATTGACACACTTCATAACGAGCAAGGTTTTTATTGTACCCCTAAACCTGCAGCACTTACGAGTACGCATACAGTAGAAATGGGATTGTTGTCTGATCTTGGCATCATAGGGTGGATTTACTAAAAATGAAGCATGACAAATCTGATGCATCTGTGCATGGTAGACAATCAGTTTCTACTTTAACTTCCACTTTAATACCAGCCACTTTTACCCCCTTCCTGCCCAGGACAACTTTCAGCACTGTCACACTTTGAATGACTATTGCGGGGTCATGCAATGCAGTACCCAAACTTAATTTTTATAATTTTGTTCACACAAATAGAGCTTTCTTTTGGAGGTATTTGATCACCACTGGGTTTTTATTTTTTGCTAAATAAACTAAAAAAGATCAAAAATTTTGAAAAATAACAAGTTTTTCTCTGTTTCTGTTACAAAATGGTACATAATAAATTATTGTTCTTCATAAATTTAGGGCAAGATGTATGGGACAGCAGGACAAAACCCGCCAAACTCATAAAATTGCATATCAAATAAATCAAAACCAGATCACATTAAATGGCATTTTAAAAGGCCACAGCACTTTATTGTTATTATTATAAATCAGTCGATGAAATTCACCCCAAAAAATGATTTGTTTATATAAATTATAACAATACACTTTTCATTGCCCTATTAATCATCTTTCTGATGTTTTCCATCATTCTACATTGAGGAGAGCACAGCCAAGATAGTCTAGAGATAATTTTGGAAAATATGATCCTAGTATTAGGAGAAGTCAGCTTAAACCTGTATAGATCATTTTTTATGGTGAATAACAAATCTAAACTCTTTATTTTTCCTAAGTTATTGCCACCTAAATGTATTATTAAAATAGATAGAAAGGGACACATTTGATGCAATTTAGGCAAGGTAAAATAAAATTGACACCACTGCAAACCTCTAATGTACTTCCATAAAATGTTGAAATGTTCAGGTGACATAGATACATTTTCTGAATAACTCCGACCTGCTGCTCTCTTGCGTGCCCAACGATCCAAATACAGCAAAGCACACCTAAGAAATTAAAGATAGAGGTTAGAATAATGTACATAGTTACATAGTTAGTCAGTATGGCTGAAAAAAGACATAGGTCCATCCACTTCAACCATTAATTGAAATTGAAAGCTCTTGGATTCTCACCTACCTAAAAACTTGATGTTGTCTTCAGACAAATCCTTGCTTGCAGCTTCAGATGCAGCACCAATTCTACAGGAGTGCGGGGTAAATTAAAAATTCTGCAAACCCATATGTTTAAGACTCTTCTTTAATATGAAATCAAACTGATATTTAGTAACGGGAGACCTATCCATATGAATAAGTAAGTGACCTGGATGAGAAGGTCTACAAGAAAGATAATTCTGGACCATCCCAACCCGACAAATAATCATCTCTTCATCAGCTGCCAGGGAAAGCCATTGACCTTTACCTAATTCATCAGACTTGGACTGTTTAATAAAAATTTTAAGTACCTATTCATCAAATAAGATATGATCAACATAAATACCAGACAAACCTAATTTATTATGGGGAACAAGTTCAGAAATTCTTAAAGCCCCCAAAAAATGAAAGAGCAAAGGCTGTTTTAAATAATAAGGCTTCATATTGAGAAAAAACAAACAATAGAGGTTAGCCCTGCGCCCTTTGAAAACGTGCATCGCACGAAACGCGTCAGTGGGGGCTACAGCTCATGGACATCTAGCCACTACATGTGGCCAACATTTATGTGCCTTTGTTGGACTAAGGAGTATCTTTGACGCCCTTACCATTTGGTGAATCCGGGTTACTGCTCTTCGCGGTGCCAAAGAGGATGGTGTGGAGTGCGATCTGACCAGAGCCTGGATGCCAGAGACATTCTGAAGAGTTTATCTCTCTACATGCGTATTTTATACGCACTTCTGGTGAGTGCGCACTCTATTCGCTCCTAGGATTCTCTTTACCCTTCCTACCACCATTGATTTGGGATGTGGACTGTGTGTGTGCTTTAAACACTTCTATTGATTAGCGCACTGTCTATTATTGTACCTATATTCATATATACACATATACCTTTAGAGCATTCCTTTTGCACTCTGATCCAAAGCGCTGCACCTATCCTTCTCCCTTTAATAGAGGTTATTTGACATAGTAGAACTAAATTAGCCTTTGATACAGGTCTTCTAACGTCCAGGGCAAAATGTACTTTTCTATACCCTTTTAGTGCTTGTCTGACCGTAAAATACTGCATACAGGACAGAAGCTTCATTAACCTAAAAAAGAAAGAGACTCCCACCATAGTCTTAACTATATGGCTATAAGAAAAATGAGGTTGCATTAATGAAGATAGAAATTCTAAAATGGTACGTTCTGAAGGAACTTCAGAACAAAAACCTTTGTTCTTTGAGAAAGAAACCCATTTATTTCAGGAAGATGAATAGTCCGTCCAAGTGTGCGACCAATTCCTTAATAGCCTGCAAAACAACCATCATATCAGCCTCCACAAGTGTTCCGGATATAAATGACCCTCTATATCTACATTGGGAAGAAGCTGACGAAAAAGGGGAATCTAAAAACGAGACAATACGTCAGCCAGGGTGTTAGATTTACCTGGAATACATTTTGCTTTTAGCCAGATATTAAATTTTAAACACAAAAATACTAAATGTCTTAACAAAGGAATAAGAAAGACTTGAAGGATAGACAGTTCACTGCAAATAATACACCTTTATTGTCAGTGTGCAAAAGAATATGCCTATTAGCAAAGCTGGATCCCCATAACTTGAGGGCCACTACTACTGGGAATAGCTCTAGCAAAAAAATATTCTTGGTAGTTTAAGCACCCAAAATTCAGGCCACTTCTCACAACACCAGTGAGTCTCCCATATGGCTGCAAACCCTCGTGATCCAGCTGCATCCGTAAACAAATGTAAAGCATCAGAGTCTATAAATTCTTCCTGAAAAAATTATCTGACACTGAAATCCTCTAAAACTCTCAACCACACCATTAAATCCTCTTTAAAGGGGAGAGTAAGCCTAATATGGTAATAGGTAGATTTCAAACCCGACATAGCTATATATAAGCATCTGGAAAAAACTCTTCCAACCAGCATGATCCTGCAGGTAAAAGCTAACAAACCCAACAAGGATTGCGTTTCCTTTGAAATTACCTTTTTCCATCTTAGAAAAAATGCAATCATTGATTTTATCTTGTTAATTTTTTCTAAAGGTAAACAATATTCCATCAATGATGTGTCTATAAGAATTCCTAAGTATTCTAAAGACACTGTCAGAAATACCGTCTTCTCGGATGCTAATGGAACACCAAACTATTTTGTTATTTCGAAAAATAAACTAAGCAGGTAAGAGCATTGATTTGAATCTGGGGGGGCCAATAAGCAAAAAATCATCCAAGTAATGGATAACGCCAATACTACCAGATTCAAAACATATCAACCAGTTTAAAAAAGAGGAAAAATCTTCAAAGTAAAAGCAGGATAAAGCACAGCCCACTGGCAAGCATTTATCATAAAAATAAAAACCATCAAAATATAAACGAATTGAATGCCACTGGATCTATAGGAAGAAGTCTAAAAGCTGACTTTATGTCCCCTTTGGCCAATAAAGTCCTTCTTCCAGAAGCTCTAATTACTAAGATTTCTTAAATGAGGAATATGACACTGAGCATAGAGAATCATCAATATCATTGTTTAAAAAGCTCCCTTTTGAAAAAGATAGATGAAAAATCAATCTAAAAGAATTAGATTATTTTTTGGGAACTACTCCAAGCGGTGATATATGAAAATTATCAAAAAGATGCTCTGTAAAAGGGCCCACAACCCTATCTTCAGCAATTTCTTTGAAATTTTGTTTTTTTCACGAACAATTTGTGGAAAACGATCAACCGGTTTTAAATTAGGGACCGCTTCACAACCAGTGCCTGAAAATTCAGGAAGCGGAAAACTAAATGCGAAACCATAATTAGAAAATTGGCTTTCTCCCTGATTGGATACTGATCCAACCAGGGGCGCATTTTTTGTAGCCGCCCTGGAGTGCAGGTTTTTTTTCTAAATATCACATTGTGTCTGTGACGCATTACTGCTATTTTTTTTTTATAGCATTTTAACACTGGATGTGTCCCAGTGCAAAAAGTATATAATGGCATGAAGTGCTCCACTTACACTGTGACTTTTTGTATGCAAAGCGTACTCCTTTCCTATATACTGACCCTGCATTTTGAGGATTAGAAATCGATTATTAGGAGTTTCTTGTGGTAAAATAAGGTTTATCCATAGACCGACATCTTTCATACCCCATTATAATGACAGATGAATTGCCAAGTTCTGACGAAATGAATCATCATAATTTAACCACCGAAAACCACCAAAATTTTATAGGCTTCTAAAATGTGGTCCATGTTTTGAAATAAACCGCTACATAAGTGTGGATGTTACTCAGTCATTATACTAGAAAAAAATGCAAAAACCTTGCAACCAATTAAAAAAGGACCTCGGGATAGGCCTACACCTATCCTCATCTAATTTATCCTCAGATTTCTTTTTCGTATTTGAATATAAATTCCTTAGGTATTGTTAGAAGTGACAACATGTCTACAAAATCACCATTCCTACGGACACAGCTGATCACGTGATGTGGTGAAAGGCCGATCCCACCGGCCTTTTACCACGTGATCAGCGGTGTCCAATGACACGCTGATCACAGGGAAATGCAAGTGCCGATTCTCGGCTGCACTTTCCTCACGCTGTCAGATCGTGAGGAAAGTACTGCCGAGAACCGGCAGTTGTCAGAGCGGGGATCGGCACCGATCATCAGGGCACTGATGATCAGTGCCCTGATGATCGGTGCCCAGCAGTGACACCCGCAAGTTCTGCCCAGCAGTGCGCCCACTAGCCCCGCCCACCCGTTCCCAGCAGTGCCCCCACCTGTGCCCAGCAGTGCACCCACCTGTGCCACTCTGCAGTGCCACCTACCTGTGCCCAGAAGTGCCACCTACATGTGCCCAGCAGTGTCACCCACCTGTGCCCACCCACCTGTGCCCACCAGTGCCACCCACCTGTGCCCACCAGTGCCACCCACCTGTGCCCACCAGTGCCACCCACCTGTGCCCACCCACCAGTGCTGCCCACCAGTGCCACCCACCAGTGCAGCCCAGCAGTGCTGCCAGTCAGTGCCACCAGTCAGTGCCCAGGGGTTGTGCCAGTCAGTGCCGCCAGTCAGTGCCCAGAAGTGATGCCAGTCAGTGCCGTCTATCAGTACCCATCATCAGTGTCACCTATCAGTGCCGCCTATCAGTGCTGCATATCAGTGCCGCCTATCCGTGACCCCTAATTAGTGCTGTCTATCAGTGCCGCCTATCCGTGCCACCTCATTAGTACTGCCTCTCAGTGCCCTTTAGTGCTGCCTATCAGTGCCCATCAGTGCCGCCTATCAGTGCCCATCAGTGCCGCCTCTTCAACGCAAATCAGTGAAGGAGAAAAAATACCTGTTTGAAAAATTTTATAAAAGAAACAAATAAACTTTTTTTTTTTTCAAATTTTTTGCACATTTTTTAATTTATAGCGCAAAAAGTAAAGCGCCCAGTGGCGATTAAATACCACCAAAAGAAAGCTCTATTTGTGAGAAAAAAATGATCAAAATTTCATATGGGTACAATGTTGCATGACTGCGCAATTGTCAATCAAAGTGCGGTAGCGCTGAAAGCTGAAAATTGGCCTGGTAAGGAAGGGGGTATAAGTGCCTGGTAGGCAAGTGGTTAATGGAATATTGTAAATGAAAACCAAGTGAAGGAACCTCACATGGTAAGGCTTCTTTAAAGCTCGTTTCTGGTACATGCATCCTCTGAGCAGGAGTAATGTTTTGGATCAATTCAGTAACAGGAGAACAAGTTGGATTAACATTAACAGTATCATTAGCTCTTGTAATGTTATTTACATGAGATATTGATTTAACTATTTCAGATAAAGAGCTAACTAAATTAGACATCATAGCTATCTGGTTACACTCATCCTGAGCATGAGACTGCTGTACTTCAGGTACTTAATTAACACTGCATCGGTCTACCATTCCTGTCAGGGATCCCGACCGCTCAGTGTCGCGCGCATGCGCAGATCGCCGATTCTTCCTGGCCGGCGAACACAAAGATCGCGGCGGCGGCCGCGCATGCGCAGTAGCAATCGCGGCCGCACCAATGGAAACACAGGGCGCCCTATTTAAATCTGCCCTGTGCATTTCCAAATTGCCGCAAGGTCTTGTTCCTGTTCCTGTATTCCTGCTAGTACA
Source organism: Staurois parvus (assembly GCF_062004578.1). Taxonomy (NCBI): domain Eukaryota; kingdom Metazoa; phylum Chordata; class Amphibia; order Anura; family Ranidae; genus Staurois; species Staurois parvus. Next base: position 2,124,175 of record NW_028318272.1, read on the forward strand.
TTTCCTTGTTGCCAAACTCTGCCTGTTCTGATTACGCTGACCCTCTCCTGCTCTGACCCCGGCTCGTTCCTGACCATCCCTCTGCCTGACCCTCGGTACCACGCTGCCCGCTACCTGCTAAACCTGGCTCGTGACCCCGACCATTCTCCGCTTGTTCCCCCTGTACCACGCTGCCCGCACGATACCGACCTGGCTAGTCTGACCTCGCTCACCCCTAGCAGTCGCCCATCCATCCCGCTCGGATCGGGATCTGTCATCCCATCCATCCCGCTCGGATCGGGGTCTGTCATCCCCTTCACAGCAGGCTCATCCCAGGCACATTCCCTCAGCGGGACCCCTCTGCCACCGCCGGGGGTGCCCAGGGACGCGACCTGGTTCCAGTCTTGCACCAAGTCCATCCCCACCATCAGGGGCCCTGGTGAAAAGGCAGACTGAAACTTAGACTCCGCGTCCTGGGAAACCCTGTGCTGTCGACCACTAGAGATCCCGTTGGGCGGAGCATGACAATTCCAGTATCAGGCTGTCTACCAGCACTGGACAGCTGTTCAATATTAGATGTGGCTGAGGTATGGTTCTCTGTCATCTGCACGGGTGCAGCACACTCCTGTTGCCTAGAAACCAAAGGGGGGAAGGCGAGGGAGAACACACTGTTCCCTGCATACCATTTGTGACCTGCCTTGCCTACCCCGAGAGCTGGATCTGGAGAATTAAGGGGAGAGGGACCGCCTTTTCTTCCTATAATGGTGGCTGGGGCCAGCCTCCATGCCATCATCTTTGGGTCCGCTGTCACTCAAGCTCTGCTCCTCCTCAAGTCTAGATGCACTCTCCTTCCCTCTTACAGGTGAATTACTCCACCATGCATGTGTCATGTATCTGACAGAAGTCTGAATTGACGAGGTCAGCCTCTCTTGTATCTCCAGCACAGGCCCCACTGAAGGTGGAGCAGTTGGTGCTGAGGGACAGGAGAAACACGAGTGTCTGTGGCTATTGATTGCAGAACTTGTCGCTGGAGGTGTAACCTCGGTAAATCAAGCAGGACATCCAGTCAGGAACAGAAGAAATGCTGGAACAGCCAGCTGAGGTTAAGGAAGCACTCCACTGGAACTACAAGATCTGGGTATGTGGCTTGCCGGAACTTATGATAAGCGTGAGGCCAAAACACACCGTGACAACTGGAGCTGATATAACGGATAGCCAGGACAAGCACTCGGCAGGACTGTAGAGCCAAACTGGAGCCGGAAGCGTAGTGACAGTAATAACCAGGGTCAGCAACGAGCAGGCGATGAGGTACCGGAACATCAGACAGGAACAAGGTCAGGAGGAAGCCAGGATCAGAAACCGATGAGCAGAATCATAAACAGAATCCAAGAGCAGGTCAATGGCAAGCTGGGTTGGTAACGGATACACACAGGATACAGCAGGACACAAGGAATAAGTGAAGACCAGTCAGCACTGACAGAGAGTAAGAGCTTCCTTTAAATAGTCCGTTTGGTGCCAGAAACTGTGGGCACACTCCTGCGTGCGTGCACCTGTGTGCGCACATTCTTGCGCATACGCTCAAGCCTATGCTTATTTTTATTAGCAATGCGCCCTTGCTTATTTCTATGCGCGATGTTGCATGCATGCGCATTTCTATGTGCCAGTCGCTGTACAGTAATTCCCTTACAGCATGTCAGTGTCGAACTGTCTCTCCTGGCTCCATTCCAGCCCGACGCTGAGCCTGGGACCTCTTCCACAGCCGCAGTGCCTTCAATCTGCGCCTCATCGTCTCTTCCCTTGGTAAGTGCCAAGCATTGCCGGAGCCAGGCTTCACCTCCACCACTCTCCGCCTGCTCCAACACTTGCCTCAGACCAACCACAGTCCAGCTTTTTTGAACAGCAGGTCCGTTGTGAGGGAATTCTTTTCCTCCAAATTATTAAATAGGGTTTAGGGACATTCCAGAAGATTTTAGGATATTCCCATTGTCTGGATTTCTTTACAGCAAATTACATTCCTTTTCCCTTAAAGGGGAAGTGCACTCCAAATATTTATATACATAAATTAAATTATAAAACATAGAAAACTTTTGGAAAAACAGTAGCGGAGGGTGGCCGCAATCCCATGTAGGTGGACCCAAAGAATTATCCATTCTGTTACATTTATTTGGTGGAAATAAACCAAATCAATGTATATTATTTAGTCTGTATGAAAGCTAAAGAGTCTACAAACTATGGCATACGTCAGAAAATCGATCAATCCTTCTGTACTGATGGCCGGTCTAATTTCTTGAAGCCCAAAAATGCCAGGGCAGTATAGATATCCCCCAAATTACCCCTTTTTGGAAAGTAGACAGTCTGAGGTATTTAGTAAGAGGTGCTGCAACTTTTTTGAAGTTGTAATTTTTTTTTCATAATTTTTGGAAAATGAAGAAATAAGAAAAAAAAATTTACAATTCTTATTTTTACATACTGTCACCAGTGCAGTACAGTGTCATAATGTAACTGGCGTGGTGGTAATCAGTGATACTGACTGGTGACAGTGCAAAAAAAAAAAAATATTTTTTTTTTACATTTTTGTTATTTGTTATTATTTTGTTTTTTTTTGGTATGATTTTTTTTATTATACACTGTGACCAGAGTAATATAATGTTACTGTGGTAACACTGTACTACTCTGGGGACGTGATCAGTATTTATTTATTTTTTTTTTACACAATATGATTGCACACAGCAATGAATTTCATTTCTATAAACAAGCATTTTACTGAATAAAATGGATTCATTCAGTTCGTTTTGTTGTGATTAACTGTGATTGGCCACAGCTAATCACATGACACAGATGGGCTGTGATTGGCCCCGTCTGGACCAGTGTTCACTGTGACCAAGTACAGCTAGCAACACAATTGTATACAATGGATAGCATGAAAGGAAGCCATCCATTGTTTACAATTGCAATGGGCCAGTACACAAATCAGTCATCAGCTCTATCCGATGGACACAGGCAGTGACAGATCTCTCTGCAGCATTGCGGCGATCCGGGAGGATTTGATATTATGTCCACCTCGATTGATGAAAGTCCCGCCCGGCCATCATTTTACCATAGCCAGGCGAGAACTGGTTAAACTTTGACCACCTGGAAGCTTGATTCTATACAGAGATGCACAAGATTTTGCACTCTCCAGTTTTAGTAAATCAACTCCCATATGTCTTGCTGCTGGTGCCATTTTTGGTGATATCATATTTATATAAAATGTAACTCATTTATACAGCATTCTGCCTATAGTCGTTGTACAGGATGCCAAGGATGGGAGGTATGTGTCTAATTTGCTTGAGTTGTGGTCCCTGACTGACTTGTAGTTTTCTCAAGATTATTAAAGTGTTAATAAAGTCTGACTTTTTTAAATTAAAATAACAAACATATACCCACCTGCTCTGTGCAATGGTTTTGCACACAGCAGCCCCGATCCTCCTCTTCTCGAGTCCCCGTCGGTGATCTTGACTCCTTTTCTTCTTTGTGTGTCCCCATAGCAAGCCGGTGGCTAGGGGGCACAGGGTGTGTGCTCACTCACTCGTGCTCACTCTCAACCTGTGTTTCTATGAAGCCACGCTCCATAGGCACACATAGCGCGACTTATCCCCGTCCCCACTTCCTCTTCACTGAATTTTATTGACACCAGCAAGAGCCAATGGCTCCTGCTGCTGTTGGAGTTCATGTGTGAGGAGGAAGAGAGGGGAGAAGAGATGCAACCATGCTCAACCCCTTCACACAGGGAAAGAGGAGCACAGGAAAACAGAAAATATTTTTTACTTTAATGCAAGCAATGCATTAAGGTAAAAAATGTTTCTAGGTTTAGTATCACTTTAAGTCCTCATATGGATTCGGAGAAATATAGAGATTTTATGTGGGAAAAAGCACCCGAATCTGATTACGATTACTTTGGTCCTGAACAGGTTAACCCACCTGCCCATGAGGTGTTGAGTGGAACAGGACACAGTTCTGAGAAGACTGTGGACTGTTTGGGTCCTGCTGGGCTCTTGTGACTTTTCTGGACCTCTGAAGCAGGCAGGAACTATAAACCTTGTTTGGGAGACAGCTTTATGCTGACTGTGAGCCAAATCTTGGTTTTTCTACTGGAAGTGTACAGACTGTTTTGTTCGTGAATGCTGAAGAAAAGCTACTTTATTTGCCTATTTTTGAAGAAATCAAATCTGTTTGCTTTTACCAAGATGGCTGGCTAGTGATTCGGACCCCCAAAATATTACATTACTTTAGTTGAGCACTGTTTTTGCAGGGGATTTTCCAGTTTTAGAACTGTGGCACAGCCTGTTGGTGTGACCCAGCCTCTCAATATATTTAATGGTTAGGGTCAGTTGGGCAGCAGCAAGGGAACTGCGTTACAATTTTATACCCTGGGCACAATTTTTCACTTTAAAAAATTTGCACTCTTTTTACTGAGGTATTTGTTCAGCCTGAGGAAACTTAATGTTGATGCTATCCGCTGAGGACAGTGTTGCACTCACACTCCTCCTTCCTTTCCTGTCTATTCACTTAGAAATCTCTTCCCACTGCCGTCTCTGCTTCAAAAGCATTGTGGACTATCTGGTTCTACTCTTGTTTTCCGGCTGGCCTTCAGCAACCTGGTCACCTACACTCTGGGGTTGATTTACTAAAACTGGATAACATATTTTTCAGCAGATTCCTCTAACATAGAAGACCTGAGTTTCACAGCTTCTTGGGCAGGTGGAGGAAACCCTACACTGTGCTGGCCTCTTAGAAGCATCTACATTAGTGTCTGCATACCACAAGTTATGTCTATCCATATGTTCAGAGCACTTTGGCTACATGCCTGGAATGCAGAAGAAAGTTTAAAGAATGCCTTATTTAATTGCCATTTGAGGTTAGGCATCTTTTATGGTCTTACACTTTACATCTGCATTCTCTTGGATCTCACTCTGGGCACCAGCTTCAATACAAAAAAGATAAAAAGCGTCTCCATCTGAGTGTAGCAGCATATAAAAACAGCTTACAGGAAGATAAATAGTAGCAAGCATGTTCAAATCCTCTGTTCGTCTCTGGCCGCTGTGGAGAAGGACCGCTTGTCTGGGCTCCTCTGGTGGATCCCAGGGCTCCCTGGTTGGCATGTATCTGATGCTGAAAGCTCTTCTGGAGCTTGAGACAGACAGGGGGCATGGCATGTGTTCAGAACATGCAGGCTCCTTCTTCAGGCCTTTGCAGTGGTTATCTTGGAGTAGGCTTATATGGGCTGAGTCGGCGGACTATAGAATCTAGCGGACCAAGAAGTGCTATCAAAAAAGCCTAATCTGCCGCTAGCATATAAATGATACAAGTGCTACTGATACCCAAGCAGATAAATACTGGTATTGCAACTATAATACAATAAAACAATAAATAAACTGTACATTTACATTACTTTTACATTACAATAAAAATAGTTAAATGGTACTTACAAATAGGAGGAGGTAACTTCAATATAAAAAAGACCATGACGGTCCGGCGTAATAAATCCCCAAAAGAGGTGTTATTTTTGTAGTAGAGAATTGTATATACTCTAAAAATTAAAAAAGGCTATATGAAATGAACACTTATTTAAAACAAGCTGCTTTAGCCATTATTCCAGCTGCATCTATATGAGGATATATACTATATAAATAAATAAAATAAGGATACAAATATATATTGATAAATGGCTTTGAAACAGGTTATGACTTGAGTCTTAACAATGAAGTCAATAAGAGATATGGATGATGATGGAATTATGTTGTGGCAAATAGACATTCTTTCCTCTTAGATGTGGGACTTTTAAGTACTAGTCAATGAGATAATATATCAAAGACAAAGGATTTTTAAATCACAAATAATTTGTGTATACATAATCTGTTAAAAAGACAATTTTACTAACAAATCAGCGGTCATTGTTACATGAAATAGTATTACAATTTATTAGTCAATCAGGAACCAATGATTTGTTAGTAAAACTGTCTTTGCAATAGATTATGTATAAATAAATCATTTGTGATTTTAAAATCTTTTGCCTTTGAAGGCAGTACTAGTCAATGAGTCAACACATCAAAGTCCCACATATAAGGGGAAACAATGTCTATTTATATCCATTTTTGAGGGATGATGATAGTCACAAAGTCCCACCACCATAATACCGAATTACATTGTGGGACGTTTACTATCACTAAAACACTGCAGAACCACGGAATAGGCTACCAATGGGGCTTCCCCACAAAACTTACCTTTAAACATCATGGTACAATCTACACAATCAAAACCCTAGAAGCGGGCATCGACCTACTAAAGACCTGGAATATAATGCCTGCGGAACCACAACAATCCACCTCAGCCAATACACAACAAATGGATGCTGAATGGTCCTAACTCACAACTCCCTCAATCCATCTACACCACAATGCCTTGGGCACTATAATTTTGTTACTACATGCTAGCGAACGGCCCTTTACCGAATATTTTCATGTTACAAGAGTTTTCATGGTATGATCTCATTCACTGTCAATACCTGTTCATACCCCCTGTTATACAGTAGCAAGTTCCGCTACTCATATTACTTGCATTTTTAGCAAGTTTTTCTTACCTGCCACCTTTCCTGCACCACCAGTCGATTGATCAACTCCACCGTTCAAATGAAAATCTTACTACAACAAGATTCCAATGACCGAACCATAACCACACTGCTCCATATATGGAAAGACATCGACCACGACCTTTCCACCTTCCTCAACAAATACAGAAACAACTCTCCTACTCAAGTAACCCACATAATAACCGACAAAATGATTAATATATCCTCGCTTAATGTACTGTACATGTCCTCAACTCCCCGTTCAAAAGAACGCTACTCCAAAAAGAGACCCGTTCACTCCACGCTGATGTACTCTTCCTACAGGAAAACCACTTCACATCTACTAAGACCCCCAAGTTTCATATTCATAGATACCCACATGTATACATGGCAACAAACCCCAAGAAAAAAAATGGAGTCATTACAGCTATAAAGGATTCTGTTCTATTCCTACACATCTCTGAAATAGCGGACCCTCAAGGTCGATACAATATTCTGATCTGCAAAATCAACAACATCCCCTATACGTTGGTTAACATCTACAGACCCAACAACAACTTTTAACGTTATTGGCAACCCACTTCTGGATTCCTCCACCAACAGGCGCTCCTCCAAACATAATTTTAACCGCTTTTTACACAACCATGATCTTTACTATATCTGGCGATGTCAACATGGCACAGAAAAGGACTACACATACTACTCCCTCTCTCATCTATCGTACTCTAGAATTGACTTCTTCATCACGGATAAATGGGCTCTTCAACATGTAACTTCCTCCAACATTGTTACTATAACTTGGTCAGACCACGCTCCAATCAGCATAACCTTAGACAGCAATCGATAATCTCCAATCCCTCATCTCTGAAGACTGAACTCATCGATACTGAACAACCCTGATGATAAGAAACATTTACTAGAAGCACACAACATGTTTTTTAAATGTAATGACACATCTGATATTTCTATAACCACACTGTGGCCCGCTTACAAGGCATACATGAGAGGTATCCTCATACAATTAAACTCCCGCATTTCTAAACAGAGAACCCAACAAATTGACCAACTCCTGACTTCCATAAATCTAAAAGAAGAAATGAACAAAAAAAATCCAAATCCCTCCACTTCTACATCCCTGGCCTCAGATAGAAATAAACTCAGAGCCCTTCTACTCTATAAATATGACCTTAATCTATAAAAAACTAAAACAAAATTTTTTTCCTTAGGTAATAAAGCTAACTCCTTTTAACAAAATTAATCAAACAACGACGCCTAAAATCTAAAATCTCCTCAATTCAACACCCAACTACCCATACCTCTCTCACAAATCCGCAAGATATAGTTAATGCTTTCGCGACATACTATCAAAAACTTTACAATCTCAAAATGGACCCAAACACAACACAACCAACAACCACTTCCATGCATAAATTTCTAAGCTCTGCGAAACTCCCCCAACTTACTCCAACAAAACTCACATCCAAACCAATATCTCCTACGGAGATAAAAAAAAGTCATCAAAACTTTACCTCATAATAAATCCCCAGGAAACTATGGTTTTACCAACGAATTTTACAAAATATTTGCTCCTGACCTTTCACCACACCTGACAAAACTCTTTAATCACGCCACCTCTACAGGATAATTCCCCAAAGAAATGTTACAATCTATAATCACTACGATTCCTAAACCGGGTAAAGACCCTCAAATTGTTCAAAACTATAGACCTATTTCGCTATTTAATACTGATATAAAACTCTTTCCTAAAATAATAGCCCACAGATTCCTCCAATACCTACCTATTCTAATACATCCTGACCAAGTAGGATTTATCCCTGGTCGCCAAGCCCCAGATGCAACCAGAAGACTCATATCCCTTATCCACAACTTATAAACCACCAAACAGCCCTCCTTATTACTATCCCTGGATGCAGAAAAAGCATTCGACCGCATACATTGGCATTTCATGCAACTAACACTACAAAAATTCGGTATCACAGGATGGATGCTATCAGCTATTCTTTCCCTATACTCCAACCCATCAGCCAGAGTTTTAACGGATGGCACACTCTCAGACCCATTCAACATCTCAAACGGCAATAGACAGGGATGCCCCCTATCCCCCATAATATTTACTCTCCTCATTGAACCTTTAGCCTCAATACTCAGAGACAACTCCACATTTACAGGAATCACCCACCTGAACATAAAACATAAAATCAGCTTATTCGCGGATGACATTATACTAATGATAACTAACCCACACAAATCGCTACAGATTATCCACTCACATCTTCAATATTATTCGGACGTTTCCTACTATAAACTCAATAAAACCAAATCCTCTATCCTAAACATCCATACACCTATCCAGATTCAAACAATACTTGCCAAACAATTCCCCTTTTCTTGGGAACAACATAATATTCCTTATTTAGGAATCAAGTTCACTGCTAAGACAGATCAGTTATATTCCTCAAACCACAAACCTCTACTTGATAACATACCAAGCGAATTCACTAATCTCCGCACAGCAACGCTATCCAAACCGGGACGAGTAGCGACTCTAAAAATGTATATACTACCCAAAATCATTTACATATTCCGCACACTCCCCATCCACATTCGCAATACTTTCTTCTCCAAAACACAAGCAATCTTCTCCAAATTCCTCTGGAACTCTAAAAAACCCAGATGCACCACAAATCTCTTAGTACGTCCTACATCCAGAGGAGGATCAGGTCTCCCACACCTAAAATCATACTATATTGCCTCTCTTCTCGACCAACTTTATTTTTGGTGGAATCCAACTAAAGAAAAATCTTGGTCCATCATGGAAACACTCCCACTTTTCCCTCTTGTCCCACATAACATACTTCTCCTACCACAAATACTCCAAACCAAACTCTTACTTAAACACCAGTGTATCAAGGCCTCCCTACAAGCCTGGTATGACCTTCAATCATCTAACTCTCTAGACACCAAACTGGTACCTACCCAACTTAATATATTACAGCTCACTACACCCTCCTTAAATCTCCTACAGTGGGACAAATGTGGTATATCCCATATACAAGATCTCTATACAGACCATAAACTAGATCATTTCCCGATTCTTCAAAAGAAATTTAACCTACCCTCCACTGAATACTTCACCTACCTGAGAATAGCTCACTCCCTACAAACAGTAAAAATCCCACTCCTTTCAAAAATCCCCACTACCGCATTCAATTTTTTCAACAAAACAAAATACCCCAAAAAAGGGATCTCAACTTTCTACACACACACAATAAATACACAATTTACCCTATAAACTACTTCTCTAACCAATTGGGAGAAAATTATCTCACATCCAATAACATCACAAACTTGGGAAAAAACCTTTAAAATAACCTACAAAGTGTCTAGATGTAGTTCACATTGGGAATCGGATATGAAAATTTTACACCAATGGTACTTAACACCTGTCAAACTCTCCCTATACTACCCACAACATTCCCACACTTGTTGGAGACAATGTGGCGAAACAGGCTCCACACTCCACATACTATGGATGTGTAAATCACTCAGATCTTATTGGAATAAGGACTTCCATTTGATCTCAACACTTACAGAAACTTCAGTAGCTCAAAACCCTGCTCTAGCCCTCCTCCACATTGGAATAGATGATTTCCCAAAAGATTCTCGTACCGTCATTATCCATACTTTGTCAGCAGCCAAGATTAATATTACCAAATTATGGAACACCTCTAAAACCCCCTCTCTCAACTCATTGATAGCAGACCTTAACTTCCAATGTGATATGGAAAGAAGATCAGCCCTGAATAACTCCATATATCACTCATTTAAATTTCAATGGTCTTGGTTACAAAATCCAAACTGCTCTGTAAAATCCTGATAAGTCAATTCTAAGACATCTAGACTTTTATCCCTAGACTGGTGCACTTCCCCCCCCTCCCTTCCCTTTCCTCCCCCCCCATTACTCCTCACATTCCCGTACTTTACCCCCTCAATGTAGCCTACCCACCTCAACATGGTTCAGACCTAACAAAACATACCTCTCATGTCTATGCATCACACTTATATATAATCCCCAGCCAATTGGTGGGGATTTTACAACAAACTAATCTATACTGTTATATCTGCAATGAACCGTATTGAATTACTCTGTTTTGTCAAAAATCCTTTCAATAATTATTGAACATAAAATAAATTCAAGAAAAAGAAGAAAAAAAGTATACCCCCACTGAGGAGAGACCAAGGAAGATAAGTTGTTCACCAAATATAGAGCAGTTAGGGTTAGCTAGCGATGTCATACAAAGCCCTGACCCAATGAACACTATTCTGTACTCCTACTCCTGAACCTCTCTGCCCTTGACACAACTGACCACCCCCTCTTCCTCAAAAAATTCCACACCTTTGGTCTCCATAACTGTACTCTTCATTGGTTCTCATCTTACTTATCCAACCGCACCTTTAGCGTTACTAACAATTTTACTTCCTCCTCCTCTTCCTTTCTCTGTCAGGGATCTGGAAGGTTCTGTTCTTGGACCTCTCCTATTCTCAATCAATGCTGCCTCCCTGAGTCAGCTGATGGCCTACAACAACTTCCAATACCATCTCTATGCTGATGACACCCAAATTTACCTCCCTACCCCTCAGCTCACTCTCACTCTCTACCCCTCAGCTCAGTCTCCTCACATTTCACTAATTTACCAACAGACTTATCAGCCTGGATGTCACACCACTTTCTTAAACTCAATCTATGCAAAACTGAGCTCATAATTTTTCCTCCCCCCGCGTGCCTCTTCCCCACAACTATCTGCCTATCCCCGCATGCTAAGGTTCTAGGTGTAATCCTGGACTCTGAACTATCCTTTTAGCCCCATGTTCAATCACTATCCAAATCTTGCCGCCTCAACCTCCGCAACATCTCCAAAATACACCCCTTCCTAACAAATGATACTACAAACCTCCTAGTTCACTCCCTGGCCTCAACTAGTGCAACTCTTCCCCCATGGAATTACCTCTACATAAGTTAGCCCCCCTTCTGTCCATCATAAATTCTGCTGCCAGGCACATCCACCTTATCAACCATTCAGTGTTTGCTACTCCTCTCTGCCAATCTCTCCACTGGCTTCTGTTGACCCAACAAATTAAATTCAAAATACTAACAACTACTTACAAAGCCATCCACAACTCAGCCCTCAGCTACATCTCTAACCTAGTCTCTAAATACCGATCCAATCATTCTCTTAGTTCCTCCCAAGACCTCCTGCTCTCTAGCTCCCTCATCACCTCCTCTCATGCTTGCCTCCAGGACTAGGCCTCTCCTATCCTGTGGAACTCTCTACCCCAATCTGTCCGACTATCTCCTACTCTGTTTGCTTTCAGACAATCCCTGAAAACCCTCCTCCTCAGAGAATCCTATTCTGCCTCCACCTAACAACTGGAGTTTTTACTTTCTCCATCAGCTCATCTCCCATAGCTATTACCTTTTGTATCACTTGACCCTCCCTCCTAGATTGTAAGATCTAATGAGCAGGGCCCTCTGATTCCTCCTGTATTGAATTGTATTGTAACTGTGCTGTTTGCCCTCATGTTGTAAAGCGCTGCACAAACGTTTGGTACTATATAAATCCTGTATAATAATAATAATCTAAGGATCTCAGCTAATGTTCTATAGTGCCGTATGGGAAATGCCAGGCCAGCTATCCCTGCCTCATATTCCAATGTTTGATATTTTTGTATGTTTATTGGAATAATTAAAAAAAGCAACAGTGGCAGGGCTGGATCATCCACAAAGCAACCTGGGCAGGAGCTAGTCTTTCAGTAGATTCAATTAATGCATTCTTGTGTAGTATCACATACTCAGTTTTATTAAAAAAAACAGCCTACTGTCCCCTCTGTATTTAAGGACACACATAATGGTGGGTCCTATGCAGTATCTAAGTGTGAACCAGCTATAAACCCCTTTCTATGTGATGTAAAGCAATCTGCAAGGATCTTGTTCTTGGGCATTCTCCTTCAGCACAGATATATACGGACCAGTTGAGATATGTCCCTGACTGCAAGTTTAGGGAAAGCACAATTAAAGCTATTAATATTTTATGTCAATCAAGACTTTATAATCTCTAAGGTTTTATTTTATTAATATATTTTGATTCCATGGTCCTTACGGTTTATTAGGGATGAGCTTCCAGTTCGGTTCAAACTCAGTTGACACAAAGGTTCAGGTGTGGATTTTGGGGGAGGGGCAAATCATCATTTTTTTTGTGTGGGGACCCCTTTGACAGCCATGCCAGACCCCCATCAAGGGTAAAGACCTGGTGTGTATATTTATGGGGAACCCCACATGCTTTTTTTTTCCATTTGGTTCCCCCATCAACATCTATAGCAGTCTTTTATCTAGGATCTATATTGTATCTATCTGTAGATGTAGGAAATCCCTGGCCATTTGTTCACAAACAGATGTAAGCTGTCAATTGCCTGCAATTTAAACTACATTTTTTCTTTGTATATGCCAGCTTTGCTGTAGTGGTTTGTATACATCATGCAGATGTGCCACTTCACACACAGGTTAAGAGCATCTCCCAGGCATATTGTTTCAAGAAATTTTGCATTTTTAATGGTTCAAAGAAAGAATTATTAACCACCTGCTGCCTGCCCGCACTGTAGTGCGTGCGAGCGGAAGCTGTAGGTAAAGCGACGTACTGATATGTCACCACCTACTTACGGGTTTACATGCTTGCGCTCTCCACCCGGCACCCACTGTGATTGCACACAGCAGGGGCCTGTCAGCAAATCCCACCCAATGATTCATGTCCGGGACCTGCTTATTGGCTGTGTGCAGTGACAGCCCAGAGCTCTTGTGTTGGTAAACAACACAGAGCTCTGAACCAAGGGAGTGATCTGTCAGTTTCTCATGCCTGTAAACATAGTTAGGCACATATTTACCTTCTTGATTGCCCTAGATCGGGTGTCGGCAACCCGCGGCTCCAGAGCCGCATGCGGCTCTTTTTCACCTTTGCTGCGGCTCCGGAGCACACTGCCCACCAAGTGATAGGCAATAGGGTTGCCGTAGCTCAGTGGTCGGCAAGCCGCGGCTATTTATACATTTTAATGCGGCTCTTCTGTGTGCCGGGCGCCCGCTCCCCTCCCTCCTCTCGGGCGGCCGCCCCAAAAGTCAGGACTCTGCAGCTAGCCCAGCAATGGGCAAACTACGGCCCGGTGGACCTTTTAATCCGGCCCGCGGAGTGTGGTAAACATTGGCTGTCAGGATGTAGGCGGGGCAGCGTGACGAACTCCTCTCCTCTCACAGTCCGCCCTGAAGACCGGAACGGCGCGGGAACACGGCGAGAGGAACGCGCGGAGCAAAGGTAAGTGAATTGACACAATATGGCGAATGAATTACTATAGGAGGGATGAATTACTATATGGGGGATGAATTACTATGGGGGATGAATTACTATGGGGGATGAATTACTATATGGGGGATGAATTACTATGTGGGGGATGAATTACTATGGGGGATGAATTACTATGTGGGGGATGAATTACTATGGGGGATAAATTACTATATGGGGGATGAATTACTATGGGGGATGAATTACTATATGGGGGATGAATTACTATATGGGGGATTAATTACTATGGGGGATGAATTACTATAGGGGGGATGAATTACTATGGGGGATGAATTACTATATGGGGGATGAATTACTATATGGGGATGAATTACTATGGGGGATGAATTACTATATGGGGGATGTCAGTGTCAACTAATCAGTTCTGCCGGCATCAATTATTAATATTATTATACAGGATTTATATAGCGCCAACAGTTTACACAACACTTTACAATATATAGGGGGGCAGTACAATTAAAATACAGAAGGAATAGGAAGGCCCTGCTCATGGAGCTCATGGAGCTTACAATTAGTGTCAGATTGCCACCGCAGTATCGCAGTCCCATTATAAGTTGCTGATTGCCACCATTAGTAGTATATAAAAAGTTATAAAATAAGTGGATTGCTTTATAAAAGACCTGGATTCTTTCCTAGATGCACATAATATAAATAGATACTAACATTTATAGGTAAAGTTGAATATCCGATTGCCTCTCGAGGGATCAGGAAGGAATTATTTCCCCTGCGAGAACAAATTGGATCATGCTTTGCTTGGTGGTTTTTTTGCCTTCCTCTGGATCAATTGTGGGTATTTTTTTTTGGTTGAACTGGATGGACTTTTGTCTTTCTTCAGCCAGACTAACTATGTAACTATATAACTGTAAAAATTCTAGTATATATACACCATAGTTTGTAGGCACTATAACTTTTTAACCAAACCAATCAATATACACATATTGGAATTTTTTTATCAAAAACATGTAGCAGAAAACATTTTGCCAAACATTTATGAAGAAATTCAATTTTTTTTAAATTTCTCTATTGGATAATTTTTTTAGCAAAGTAAAAAATATTGTGTTTTTGTGTTTTTTTTTTTTATTTTTGGTCTTTATTCATTTATAGCGCAAAAAAAATAAAAAACCCAGTGGTGATAAAATACCACCAAAAGAAAGCTTTATTTGTCTGAAAAAAAGATATACATTTTGTTTGGTTATAGCATTGCATGACCATGCAATCACCAGGTAAATTAGAGCAGTGCTGAATAGCAAAAAATAGTCTGGTCATGAAGGAGGTAAATACTTCCAGAGCTCAAGTGGTTAACTAAAAATCTCTGCTCCCCACCAAATAGAATTTTTAAAAAAATTGCTTCAGTACATGTTCCCCAGCCCACCATGCTATTTGTTTGACATTCCATTACCTACTAGTCTAGGAAATGGCCAGAACTGATTTTTAACTTTTGGTTTTCATTGCCTTTAGTTGGGTTTAGGTTTGGCACCCATATTTCTGTATTATTTGCCAAACCCTGCCTTTAAACAAACCTAGGTACATGTATGTTCGGCTCATCCCTATTGTTCATACTCTCACTTTCATCTCTTGCTTTCCCTTTCCACCTTATGCTGGGACTTACTCTTTTCCCACCGAGACCAACCAAAACAATGCAGACTACCTCCAGCAAATATAACTGAGAGAAATATGCTGGACTGCTGAATGAACCAATTATTGCTGTATGATGTCACAGTCAGCTGATTGATTCTATCAATATTTCACAAGAAATGTCAATGTAATAAAGTACTGAATGTACTTTAGTTTTTTCTGTCTCCTGTCTTGTCATACATGACTTTTCTCTGTGAAAAGTTTGTCATAATGGTTTGAAATAAATAGAAACTAATGAAAGCCAAAACAATACAGGACTGTATAAACGATACATATCAGTTGGTATTTCATTAAATAGCCAAAGTAAATGTGCTCCTGGTTTTTAAGGAGCTGGTGGTGCCTGGAGTCCTAACAACCAGTGATGTATCCCTGTCTGGCCCATTCAGTTGTCAGCCATGGCTTCCCAGCTGGCAGGTGAATGTAAGCAAAAAGGCAGGAATTGTGTAAAAAAATGTGGGGGACCCCCCAAAATCTATATCAAGTCCTTAACTGAGCATGCAGCCTAAGTGACCAAAAAAAGGGCGTAAGCATGCGTCCTCCTGAACTATACCATGCCGCATGCCCTAAAACAAGTACGGTGTCTTGCCAGGGGAGCACTTTGTCCCTTTGTTAAGGGGAATGCATGCTTTCCTCACACACTTTTTGGCCAGGATGCATTCTGGGATAAGGTTATTTATGAATTTGGGGGAAGGGGTTTACACCATTTTTTACTTAGTTTGTTTTGTGTGGGTTCCCCCAGACATCCATAACAGACCCTCATGGTGAGATCACATGCAAGTGATTGGCACTGGAAGCAGGCATATCACTGCATGAACAATTTTGTGTGAGTGGCTGTGATTAGCTGTGGGAGCTGGCAGTCTCCCATTGCTTTCAAGGGGGTTGCCTCCGTCAGATAAATGCTGGGAACTACTGCTGGGGTTCTCACATTTAATCGGTCTCAGGTACATTCACAGGTGTGAATGCACCCTAGCAAGGAAGGTGCTGTCACCCTGCTGACTCTACTGTCTGGAAAACTGTAAAAATCACAGAAGTGGCTGGGTACAAACCTTTATTGGTTAAGGCAATTTAATATATGTGTATTTTATCCATCTATTTAGCTGTTTACCTTGGAGTGGGGCTTTAAAAAAAAGCTATTTCGTATTCTCTATAAAAGTCTTATTCTTAATAGCAAAGGTAAATATGGGCAAATATAGTTCAAGTCTCCATGGGTTCAAATATTTCTATGCCTCTGCAGGCACCTTGGTATTTTAGATTAGTTTAGTTAACACTGCAGATGCAACCTGCTGATTTACTAAATTCTCCAAATCAAAGTATGAAAAATAATTATTTTACAACATCTTGTTTCCTCTTTTGACAAAAAAAGTCTGCTGCAAAATTATATAAATGCACGTATTTAGACTGTAAATGTAGCAGCAGTCTCTTCATTGGCCTTTGGCTGTAAAATAGATTGAAAAAAATGTATTAATGATCACAAAACAAAATGAATAACACAACCCAACAATGAGGAATAGTGTAGAATAGGATGGTAATGTTTTTACTGGGATTACCTATAAAAAGAAATGGCATTTTATTTTTCATCAAATAAAATAAAATCCTTTGACAAAACATTTTATAAAATGAAAAATATATCCAATAAGTCATATGTTTTTTCACAAGCAAAGGACAAAAGCGAGCAGGGTTCAGTCATTTTTATTGAAGTCTAAAATCAAATATTAACAGGTATTCATTGCAGACAAAAAACATGCATGTTGCAGATGTAAATGTCTGTAATAGTACACTATACACTGTATATACCCATTTCTTAAAAAGATTTTTAATCAGGTACCCCTGGAATGCGTCAAATGTAATATCGAGTCTCCCTAACTATTGTTTCCAAATATTCCCCTATGCTTTTAAATAAATAAAATGCCCTTCTATGTTATATCTATTTTTTATTTGCTAACATTCTGAATTGTTATTTCAGGTTTAATTTTAGGTTTATTTTACCTTACGAGACTACTCATTCATCTTTCAGATATTTAACCTGTATATACAGTATGTGCCAGTGGTTGAGAACATTTGTTTTAGGTTAGTAGAAAGTTAATCTGACCACATACATATTTTGGTAAATGAAATATGGCCAGCATTAGTTTAAAAAAAATATTGTAACCCAGTCACATATTATTACACAATGTTAACCTCCCTACCGGTATGATTATGTCTGTGCTCAAAGCCGTACATTTTTTTGCATGGAAATATGTAGTTTTTTTATTGTAGGCCTGTAATTTTTAGGAATAACTCACTGAAATCTGTCCGAACAAGAGTCTAGTAAACATTCCTGGTATGATAAAATTTTAAACACAAAATCATAAATTATAATATAATAAATAATCATAAAAAATAATATAATAATAAATTTAATTCAATAATGTAATCTAACCAAAAACACTGAAATTTGAAATATAGCGCCAAGTTCGCACATCACTGAGCTTAGTCGCAAAATCGTTTTCAGTGTCTGATGACGAATTTCCCCACGAATCATTATCACTCAATTCTGCAAGTGGTTCCAATTTACTATGGCTGTTCTCTAGTTGGACTAAAACTGCTTTTGACTTAAAGGGGCGCTTTTTGGATGTCATGGACGTTTCTCAGTTTCCAGGCAGAAAGAACAGTAAAAATGCAGGCAGGACACAGGATCAAGCACTAGGGACAAAATGTATGTGAAATGATTTGATACAGTAATGTTTTACTATGTGATTTTAGTGTATTGCGTGAATGTCACTTTTAAAATGTTTGAATTTCCCGCCGGTTCCGTCCCCTGTACGTCCCGTATGTCCCGTCGCTCGCAGGGAACGGAACCTGGAAGACGAGTCAGCCGGAGGAGATGGCCAGGGACGCTGCACGGGGGACATTGTGGGAGCGCAGGACAAGTTAAGTGAAACAGGGATTCCGCAGCAATGCTGCAGGGTATTCGCGAGTGTAGCTATACTCAGGAATACCGCCAGGGAGGTTAATCACACCCATATACAGTGGTGTATTTAGGTTTTGTGCTGCCCTAGGCAATACAAAAATCGGCGGACTCCCCCATGGAGAGAGCCTGACACTGACATGACCAACACCACATCACCCCGTACCCCCCCTTCAAGGAAAGAGCCTGACAGTGAACAACACCCCCTTCCCCAGCCTTCCACCACTCCCCATACACCCACCAGCATGACACCCCCCATCCAGCATGAGAGAGAGACACTCACCTTCACAGCTCTGGACAACCCTGGGAACGAGAGTTGGGCTCTGCATGTGGCAGCGCCCAAATATTGCAGAGTTCCCCTTTAAGCTTTAACATTTCTAAAAGCATCTGTTTGCAGAACCAGGTCATCAGCTCACTTCCTCCCCCTCATTTCCTGTGGAACAATGTGTTCCAGTCTAGTAGATGACACCCTAACTTTCAGTTGATGATATTTTATCTAAACGTGAAACCGCAAAGGCCATATACTCCTCAGAATGTATTTTAAAGGTATAAAAAGTAAAGAGGAAATATATGCATTGTGACGTTATTGTTGATATATACACCATGTAAGATGCTTTTCAAGGCACTTAGCTTGCAGACACGAGTCTGGCTAGGTCAACCAGCTGGTAAATAAAAAGCTTGCTTTCCTTAAGTTCGTGTCCGGAATCTTCCTGAAATTCCCAAAGTTGCCATTACATGTATACACAGTCAAGCAGCCCACAACCTCTTACAGATCCCACCTGGTCCCCATGCCGCATGTGTCCCTTCTTCTACCACACCCTCTGAAAAATGCCGCCCTAGGCAAACGCCCAGTTTGCCTTGTGGTGGATTAAAACAATGACATCTTGTCAGCCAAACCAGAAGAAAAAGTTTGAATCCTTTGCACATACAATAGTGCCTTAACCCAGCATTTCTCAAATTGCCCCCGTGGTGAGCTTTACGGATCTGATGGGGACAACAACTAGTAGTGTGACAGAGAAGGAAGGCAAGGAGCACTATGGGAACACATTCAGACTCCCATAGTAGTCTCATTGGGTGTCACATGACACAACTTGTCAACTAAAATGTGGCACAAAGAAGTAGAAGAGCCACCCATAGACCAAACATATCTGCAACTATAGACCCCAATTTTGGGTGAGCCCAAGTTCTACTTGAACATAATGATCTCGGGGAGGCTAGACCATAAAAGGGAAATAAGGTACTACTTGAAGTAATATATTCATATTATCACTGTATCTTTGTAGCACCCTGCTAGTTATCTAAGGAGAGCTAGACTCCAATTGTTAGCTAGGGCTGAGTAGCAGCCTGGCTGTGATAGCTAGCAGGGGTAAAAATTTGGTCAAAGCTGAGAGACTCTGCAGACCAGCCCTCTGGAATTTCCCCCTGTTCTAGAACTTTGGAGAAAGGTCTAGAATCAGTGGGTGGATCTGAGGAGTGGCTAGTTTGTACTATTAGAGGATCCTGACCAATCCCCAACTGAAGGCTTGGGAAAGGGCCAGGACAACCTTTAAGAGTAACTGAGCCTGCTCAGCTGCAGGAGAGTTGGAGTGTGGGAGCAGGAGAAGAGAAGAGAGAAGAACGTGAGGCTGGACGTGGGAGCCTGTGAGGGGGCCCAGATGGAGTGGGGCTCACCTGCAGGCAGATGACCTTGGAAGGCTGAAAGCTTGGGACTTCACCAGCCCCCTGAGAGTGGACCACCTATGTGGCAGGGCAGGAGCGGCCCAGCTAGAAGGCATGATAGCAACCACTGACCCACTGGCAGCACAGGAGAGGGACCAAGTAAGTAGACCTGCACCCCCTGGGCCACACAGGGGAAGGAGCACTCTGGTGGGAAACTGGATTAGCTGCTACCCAGGACAGTTTCAGTAGGGACAGGCACTGGATCCTTTGCCCAGGGATTCTCACAGAGCTACTGGATTAAGGAGAATCTGGGGTCTGGCATGGTACATCAGGAGAGGCTGCCTAGCTCTCCAGCAGAGGATTTATTGCTGTGAAGACTTATAAATAGTTTCAGGATGTTTGTCCTCAGATACAGTTCCATTGGGCATCCCGTATACCACTTACCCCATCCAAGTTTATAATCCCCGAATAAAACATAGAAACATGCTCATGGACTGGTAAACGTGGTAAATGGAAAAAGCATGTTGCCTGGCTGTGCAGGACTATAGGGGGACCCAAATCTTCAGCAACTACTAAGGGGGTAGTGCTACATGTTTTTCTGTCTTCCCCTCCTTGGAAGCACTTGAACTTTTCATTCGTCTCTACCCACCTGTACACAAGTGAATACATTCTTATATATACTGTATATTAGAGTGATTCAGAAAATGTGTGCAGGTAGGGTCAAGAGGATTTTAAACTCTACTGCTAGAAAATGGGGCATAGCTGGAAAGGTTTCGAGGACAATGTATCACCAAAATAAATATAATCTCTTTCTATAAAAGCAATTAGGGTAAGAGCAACCTACAGTTACTTTAGCTCAATCAATAAACAAAAGCTCAACCAACTGCAATTTTCCAACAAAACACTTCAGCCAAACACTAAGGATAAGAAAAAAAGGGGCAACATGTATAATATTACAGAACAAATGATATCGCGACATAATCTCTTCTTCAGTTCTTTATGTTCTATCTAAGGATTTACATAAAGTACCAGGAAAGTGTCATAAAACTCTGTGGGACTGCAAGGTGCAAACATTGTGAAATTTGTGTTTGACAAGCAAACAAGAACATTCAAAAAGTTCACTCATCCTGTGAAAATCTGTGAGTGCTGTTTTGAAAGTGATCTAATTTTTAAGGTGGAGAACATTTCTTCTGTCAGAAGAAAAGTGCATATGTGCTACAGTGTCAGATTAGTTATTGTGGTGATTGGCAACAGGTCAATAGCAATCTACCCATTAATAGCAGCCATGGGACAGGTAGATCACCTCCCCACAATGCGCTGCTTCAGAAGTGCTCTAACCCTCATATGCAGAGTGATGCAAGAAAGCAGACAAAGCTACCTGTTCTGGTGTGCTGGTCCCCACAATCATCTTCTCACTTCCATCCCAGGAGCTTGTTTGTGAATGAATGTGAGGGGTAAATCAGAGGGGGCCAGTCTGCCAAAACAGGTAGCTATATCTTGTTGCCACTTCCCTGTGCCTCTCTGCATATGAAAGGAGAAGAAAAGAAGGCACTTCTGGTGGGGAGCATGATGGTGGTACTGAGGGGATATATTGGTGACAATGGGTGAACAATACATAGGAGCAATAACAAAAGTAGGAGGTGGTGCTATCTAATGGTGGCAAAACAAGCGTGTATGATAATACAATACATGAAAACAGCGATAAGGGCATAAATAAATGACAAAATTATAGATATAGAGGATATAAAGTACAGTAATATTATGATAAAAACATGTTTTGATTTATCATAGGACACACTAAAACAATATATATTTATATTTTATAAGAGGAGCCTAGATATGGATTTCATCAGGAATACGGCACCTCCAGCATTGATTGTATGTAATGGCAAAGGGTGCTGGGGTGTGCTGTAAGGCCTATTGATGCTGGTTGCTGGAGGGTCTATTGTCACTGGAGGGGATCTATTTTTGCAAGATGGTCTGTTGATGCTGGTGTAGAATCTTTTGTTTCTGGAAGGGATTTACTGTTAAGTGAGGATCTATTGTAGATAGTGGGGTCAATTGTTGCTAGACGGGATCTGCTGTTGGGGGAGGGTTTATTGTTTATGGCTTCTGGATGATCTGTTGTTGCTCCTGGGGACTTTTGTCATTGGGGTTGTATTTTGTTGCAGGAGTCCATTGTTGTTGGGGACGGGGGGGGGGGGCTCTATTGCTGCTGGCTGCAGAGGATCTACTTTGTTGCTTTTCTTGTTATCATTACTAACATTCATACAAATTACTTAGCATCACAAAATGATCCTTGGTTCTGTATTCTCTAAAAGGGGTAGTACTGTGAGGTGGGTAAGGGGTGGAACCAAGGAACAGTACTCGGAGGTGGGTAGGGGTGGAGACAAGAAGTGAATCAGAAGGGGAGCCTTGGCACGAGATGCCTGTGAAAAGGAACTCTTCTCTTAATTTACTTGCTAGTGGTTCAATAAGCAAGGTGAAAACTAGAGATGAGCGAATCGAACATGACGAAGTGGAATTCGTTCCGAAGATTTGGAAAAATTCGATTCGCGACGAATCCGAAGATTATCAAACTTCGGATGCACGAATCGAATTTTCCCAAAAATGGCGGCGACATGTGTGGCGACAGGAGAAAATGGACAGAGAAGATGGGGCGGGGATCTCTGGGAAGGCGCGCAGACAAGGCGCGCTGACCCATAATGCATTCATGAGTCATGAATCATGACATGTGATCGCATTAGCCAATCAGCAGCCAGCCAGCACTGTGTAATGGTGGAGCTATAAATCGCGGCCATCTTAGAATTCTCCATTAGCCTCCGGTCATTCAAGAGAGACAGACCTGTCTGTATTAAGGGACAGAGTTAGGGCCACAGAGACTTTAGGGCCACAGAATCGTTACTCAGGGACACAGAATCGTTACTCAGGGACACAGAATCGTTACTCAGGGACACAGAATCGTTACTCAGGGACACAGAATCGTTACTCAGGGCCACAGCTATCAAATAATCGAAAATTTAAAGTGACATACACCCTTTTTTTTTTTGGTGGCTGTCGTGCACAGTTGGTGCTGCAGTTTGCCGATTGTGCAAAATAAACTGACTTTCTGCTTCACAACCACTATTGTACGTTCAAAGAGTTAAATCCATTTACACGCCGGCTGGTGGTAATATTTTTTGGGTGATTAGTGCATTCCAGTGACAGAAACGTACAGTTTCCAGCCAACGGCAAGCTGCAATTGACCGATTGTGTACAATAAACTGACTTTCTGCTTCACAACCACTATTGTACGTTCAAAGAGTTAGATCCATTTACACGCCGGGTGGCGGTAATATTTTTTGGGTGATTAGTGCATTCCAGTGACATAAACGTACAGTTTCCAGCCAACGGCAAGCTGCAATTGACCGATTGTGCTAAATAAACTGACTTTTTGCTTCACAACCACTATTGTACGTTCAAAGAGTTAGATCCATTTACACGCCGGGTGGCGGTAATATTTTTTGGGTGATTAGTGCATTCCAGTGACATAAACGTACAGTTTCCAGCCAGCGGCAAGCTGCAATTGACCGATTGTGCTAAATAAACTGACTTTCTGCTTCACAACCACTATTGTACGTTCAAAGAGTTAGATCCATTTACACGCCGGGTAACGGTAATATTTTTTGGGTGATTAGTGCATTCCAGTGACATAAATGTACAGTTTCCAGCCAACGGCAAGCTGCAATTGACCGATTGTGTACAATAAACTGACTTTCTGCTTCACAACCACCATTGTACGTTCAAAGAGTTAGATCCATTTACACGCCGGGTGGCGGTAATATTTTTTGGGTGATTAGTGCATTCCAGTGACAGAAACGTACAGTTTCCAGCCAACGGCAAGCTGCAATTGACCGATTGTGTACAATAAACTGACTTTCTGCTTCACAACCACCATTGTACGTTCAAAGAGTTAGATCCATTTACACGCCGGGTGGCGGTAATATTTTTTGGGTGATTAGTGCATTCCAGTGACATAAACGTACAGTTTCCAGCCAACGGCAAGCTGCAATTGACCGATTGTGCTAAATAAACTGACTTTCTGCTTCACAACCACTATTGTACGTTCAAAGAGTTAAATCCGGTTCTATTTTTGGGGTGTTTATTGAATTAAAGAGTATGTCAGACAACACGCAGAGGAGTGGCAGAGGAGGCAATGTTTCAGGAGCGAGCAGACGTGGCAGCAGAGGAAGGGGTCGAGGCAGCACTAGTCGCAGCCAGAGGCCAGTGCTCCCGGTGTCATCCAGCGGTCGTGTCTCCACCGACAACCCTGCCGTCATCGATTGGTTGACTCGGTCGTCTTCCTCTTCCCAGGTCACCTCTGACACCTACAGCCAACGGTCGGTGGGTACGTCAGACACAACCGTTAGTTGGCATGGCCCGGGAGCAAGCCCACTGAAATCACGTGTCCTCGACCTGCCCCTGTCCTTTGGTGTTCCCTCACCAAGCGAAGTATCGCATGCTGTGGGCTCAGCCCCACTGTACAGTGAGGAAGAGCTAACAGAGGGCGGTCAGGAACGGGGGGAGACATCCGCCTCTTCAGCAGCCAGGCGAAGAAGTACTGGCGAGGAGAGTGGCTC
The DNA here is from genome assembly GCF_062004578.1 of Staurois parvus. Lineage (NCBI taxonomy): Eukaryota > Metazoa > Chordata > Amphibia > Anura > Ranidae > Staurois > Staurois parvus. The sequence goes on from NW_028318272.1 coordinate 2,149,048, forward strand.
GGTAGCCGGTCTAGAGACAGGTCTGTCTCCTGACCCACACGCAGCCGAGGGGGCTAGTAGTGACGCGGAGACCCTAATTGATGATGATGAGGCTGATCGCACTTGGCAGCCTCGTCGTCATCAGGCTATTGCTTCCGCATCATCAGGAGAAGAGGGTGCCAGCTTGCCAGCGAGCAAAACAGTCGGTGGGTTGCCCAGGAGGCAGCAGGGTCGCAGCAGTGTCAGTGGAGCCAAACGGCCACGGAGTAGAGCACCAGCTCCACTGCAGCCTACCACCACGGCCAGTAGTGGTGCCGGTGTGCACGGAGGAAGTAGCAGTCAGCCAGTGAGGAGTAGCGGGGGCAAAGTTTCCTACTCGTCAGTGTGGCAATTTTTCGTCACGCCGCCCGAGGAAGTAAACGTAGCCGTATGTCGACTATGTGGCCAGAAAGTCAAGCGTGGCCAGGGGGCCAATGTTGGGACTACAGCGTTGCGTCAGCATATGCAGCGTCGCCATTCGGTGGCCTGGGAAAACCGTGATAAAGATACGGCGGTTCTGCCTGCCCCAGCCCCCGCTCCATCACCCGCTCCGTTACTTGCTCTGTCACCCGACGTCAATCGCCCTCTATCAGCCAGTCAAGGCTCCAACACCTCTGCTGAGGGGAGTTGTCGCTCGTTGGCATCTTCCGCTCGTTCAGATGCTCCTTCTCCTGCTACTCCTCTTCACGGATTCCGTCAGCAGATTCCATCGCTTTCCGAGAAATGATGGCTTGTGCCGAGCCGCGGTGGAGAGTGCCAAGCCGGTATTTCTTCGCCAAAAAGGAAGTGCCAGCCCTGCATTCACATGTAGAAGAGATGGTGGGCCAGTCTTTGAGCATGTCGGTCTCTGCCAAAGTGCACGGCAGCGCCGACGTGTGGAGCTGTAACTACGGTCAGGGACAGTACATGTCATTTACGGCCCACTGGGTGAACGTGGTGCCGGCACAGCCGCACCAGCAACTTGGACAGGTCACGCCGCTTTTGCCTCCACGTTTGCACGTCCTTGGTCCAGCAAAGATGTCCGCCTCTACCACCTCTTCTTCCGCCGTGTCCTCAGCCGCCACCCCCGTGCCAAGTCCCATTACCCGACCGGCATATCACATGTGCAGGGCGCAACGGTGTCACGCTGTGCTGCACCTGGTATGCCTTGGCGAACGTAGTCACACAGGGGAGGAACTTCTGAGTGTAATGAACAGAGAAATCGACAGATGGCTGTCTCCGCGCAAACTGAAAATCGGAACCATGTTGACCGACAACGGAAAGAACATGGTGTCTGCTCTGCGTCAAGGAAGGTTGTGCCATGCGCCATGCATGGCTCACGTGTTCAATCTGGTTGTCAAGCGGTTCCTAAAATCCACCATCCCACTGCAAGACATCCTTAAAATGTCACGTAAACTTTGCATGCATTTCAGCCATTCCTACACCGCAAAGCACACCCTCCTTGAGCTGCAGCGGCAGCACGGAATTCCACAGCATCGCCTGATCTGCGACGTTGCAACAAGGTGGAATTCAACCCTACATATGTTAGACCGCCTTTACGAACAGCGAAAGGCCATCACCGATTTCCTGATGTTACAAGCGGATAAAGGTACTCCCCTGTGTAACTTAGATGTCAGCCATTGGCAGCTCATGCGTGACACCTGCCGCTTGCTCAGGCCCTTTGAGGAGGCCACGCTGTTCGTGAGTCGGCAGGACTATGGGATGAACGACGTCATTCCTCTGTTGCACGTCCTGGAACAAATGCTGTTAACAATGGCTGGTCAGGGTGCGGTAGACGTGGCGCACAGATCTCAACGCCACATGACCCCTGTGGGGGCAGGACAGGAAGAAGAGGAGGAGGTAGAGGAGAACATTGGTGCTCAGGAATTATTGAGTGAAATGGGTGGTTTTTCCACTCAGCGGACAGGAGTGGAGGAGCAGGAGCATCTGGTAGAGGAGGAGGAGGAGACAGAGGACCCAGACGCACCGTGGCAGTATGCTGTGGAGATGGAGGCAGGGAGTCCCTCGCATTCCTTGGCACAAATGGCCCATAGCATGCTCGGTTGCTTGCGTAGTGACAGACGAATAATAACCATCAGACAGAGGGATGACTTTTGGCTGTCCACCTTGTTGGACCCTCGCTACCGTTCAAAAATGGTGGCCTTTTTCACACGTGCTGAGAGGGAGGCCAAAATAAAGTACTATAAAACCACCTATGTAGTCATGCAGTATATAGCCCTATCGGCCACTTTCTGGCATCCAGTTGCTGTAGCCCCCATCACCACACTGTGCCATGGTCCCCTGTACCGCCTTCTCATACTGCTGCCAGATCCATCCTCTGCCATGTGCGTCTTTGTCATCTGCTCACGCTGCTGGGTTCCAGTTTTAAACCTAGGCCTGTGTATGGCTTCCGAATACTGCTGCCTCCACCGCCACCCTGCGCCATGTGCCTCTGTCGTCTGCTCACGCTGCTGACGGCTTCCGCTTTTTAACCTAGGCCTGTGTATGGCTTCCAAATACTGCTGCCTCCACCGCCACCCTGCGCCATGTGCCTCTGTCGTCTGCTCACGCTGCTGACGGCTTCCGCTTTTTAAACTAGTCCTGTGTATGTCTTCCGAATACTGCTGCCTCCACCGCCACCCTGCGCCATGTGCCACTTTCAGGTCTCCTTACACTGTTGGTGGGTTCCATTTTGTGATAGGGTGCTGTATGGCCTTCCATTGCTGCTGCCTCCACCGCCACCCTGCGCCATGTGCCTCTGTCGTCTGCTCACGCTGCTGACGGCTTCCGCTTTTTAACCGAGGCCTGTGTTTGGCTTCCGAATACTGCTGCATCCACCGCCACCTTGCGCCATGTGTCTCTGTCGTCTGCTCACGCTGCTGATGGCTTCCGCTTTTTCACCTAGGCCTGTGTATGGCTTCCGAATACTGCTGCCTCCACCGCCACCCTGCGCCATGTGCCTCTGTCGTCTGCTCACGCTGCTGACGGCTTCCGCTTTTTAAACTAGTCCTGTGTATGTCTTCCGAATACTGCTGCCTCCACCGCCACCCTGCGCCATGTGCCACTTTCAGGTCTCCTTACACTGTTGGTGGGTTCCATTTTGTGATAGGGTGCTGTATGGCCTTCCATTGCTGCTGCCTCCACCGCCACCCTGCGCCATGTGCCTCTGTCGTCTGCTCACGCTGCTGACGGCTTCCGCTTTTTAACCGAGGCCTGTGTTTGGCTTCCGAATACTGCTGCATCCACCGCCACCCTGCGCCATGTGTCTCTGTCGTCTGCTCACGCTGCTGACGGCTTCCGCTTTTTAACCTAGGCCTGTGTATGGCTTCCGAATACTGCTGCCTCCACCGCCACCCTGCGCCATGTGCCACTTTCAGGTCTCCTTACACTGTTGGTGGGTTCCATTTTGTGATAGGGTGCTGTATGGCCTTCCATTGCTGCTGCCTCCACCGCCACCCTGCGCCATGTGCCTCTGTCGTCTGCTCACGCTGCTGACGGCTTCCGCTTTTTAACCGAGGCCTGTGTTTGGCTTCCGAATACTGCTGCATCCACCGCCACCCTGCGCCATGTGTCTCTGTCGTCTGCTCACGCTGCTGACGGCTTCCGCTTTTTAACCTAGGCCTGTGTATGGCTTCCGAATACTGCTGCCTCCACCGCCACCCTGCGCCATGTGCCTCTGTCGTCTGCTCACGCTGCTGACGGCTTCCACTTTTTAAACTAGTCCTGTGTATGTCTTCCGAATACTGCTGCCTCCACCGCCACCCTGCGCCATGTGCCACTTTCAGGTCTCCTTACACTGTTGGTGGGTTCCATTTTGTGATAGGGTGCTGTATGGCCTTCCATTGCTGCTGCCTCCACCGCCACCCTGCGCCATGTGCCTCTGTCGTCTGCTCACGCTGCTGACGGCTTCCGCTTTTTAACCGAGGCCTGTGTTTGGCTTCCGAATACTGCTGCATCCACCGCCACCCTGCGCCATGTGTCTCTGTCGTCTGCTCACGCTGCTGACGGCTTCCGCTTTTTAACCTAGGCCTGTGTATGGCTTCCGAATACTGCTGCCTCCACCGCCACCCTGCGCCATGTGCCTCTGTCGTCTGCTCACGCTGCTGACGGCTTCCGCTTTTTAACCTAGGCCTGTGTATGGCCTTCAATTGAAGCTGCTTCTGCTCCGCCACTCTGCCATTGGACTCTTGATAGTCGTCTCCCCACGCTGCTGCTGGGGGGACTTTTTAACATAGGCCTCTGTATGGCCTTCAATTTTAGCTGCTTACGCTCCGCCACTCTGCCATGGGCCCCTGTACCGCCTCCTCATGCTGCTGCCAGGCCCGTAATCTGCCATGGGCCCCCGTACCGACTCCTCATGCTGCTGCCAGGCCCGTAATCTGTCATGGGCCCCTGTACCGCCTCCTCATGCTGCTGCCAGGTCCAGAGTGTGTCATGGGTCCCTGTACGGCCTCCCATTGCTGCTGTCTCCATCGCCACACTCTGCCATGTGCCACTTTCAGGTCTCCTCACACTGCTGGTGGGTTCCATTTTGTCATAGGGTGCTGTATGGCCTCCCATTGCTGCTGTCTCCACTGCCACACTGTGGCTCCACACTCTGGTTTTGGCACCGTGACTGCCCAAATGAGTGAAGTGTGCGGTGATTCTAAGATCGACGGCACTCATCTGCATGTCATACTGACTGACAGTATTATTTCTCTTCCCCAGCAGACTCCAAGGGCACTTAAATTAAAGGTACAGTGTTCTGCACTAATATAAAGGCTCTCTGAAGCCTAGAAACACCCTTTTTATCAGTTAAATTCTCAGCGAATATATTCGGCACGAAGCGAATTTAATCGGCGAATTCGGCGAATCAGCCGAACCGAATTTTTGAATAATTCGCTCATCTCTAGTGAAAACTATAGGGGACAAAGGGCAACCTTGTCTGGTGCCGTTGGAGATGTTAAAAGGCTGACATAGTATACCTTCATTGAGGACCCTGGCTGATGGATGAGAGTAGAGACATGAGGGCATTTTGTAGCCAACCTGTAATACCAAATTTTTGTAGGACTTCCCTCATGAATCCACAATGTATACGGTCAAATGCCTTCTCTGAATCCAATGAGAGAAGCAGAGAAGGTGTTTTTAGTTGTTCTACACAATGGATTAGAGAGATTATTCTTCTTGTAGCGTCCGGGGCTTGTTGTCCTGGTATAAATCCAACTTGGTCAGGATGGATCAGATTTGGAAGGAGAGGTAGTAGTCTGTGAGCAATTAGTTTTGAAAATAGTTTCATGTCTGTGTTGATAAGAGAGATGGGTCTGTAGTTTTGAATGAGTTGGGGATCTTTACCAGGTTTAGGGATGGTAGTGATAGTAGATTGTAGCATTTCGTTAGGTAGAGAACCCGAGGTTGAGGCATGATTGAAGAGGTTTTGTTAGGTATTGAGAGAGGATGTTGGCAAAACATTTGTAGTATTCATTGGAATATCCATCTCCTGGAGATTTGTGGAGTTGTAGCATTTTAATTGCTGCTTTAATTTCTTTGGGGGAGAATGGTACTGAAATGTCTTGGGTTTGAGTTGGGGATAAGGATGGTAATGATATTGACTTTAAGAAATGTTGTATTGAGTTGGAAGTTAGTTGGAATGTTGCTTTGTTGTCTTTGAGGTTGTAGAGAGATTGATAGTAGTTGGCAAATGTGTTAGCAATGTCCAGAAGATTAGTTAGTATATCTTAGGGAGAGTTTATCTTAGTTTTGAGCCATTGGTGTTTTACCAATTTGGCTAGTAGTGAGCCAGATTTGTTTCCTAGGGAGTAGTATTTCGCTTTGATTCTTCATAGGTTGAGGTTGTATTTGAATAGTAGTAAAGAGCAAAGTTTGTTTCTGAGCTCCAATAAGGAGGATGAGTTGATATTGGAGGGGTTGAGCTTGTTCAATTCTTCAGTCCTTTTGATGTTTGCTAAAACCTCTTCAATCTGATGACTTCTCTGGGTATGATTTTGTGAATTTATTTTCAGGAGGATCCCTCTCATGTAGGCTTTGTAGGTGGCCCATACAGTAGTAATAGAGATATCTGGGGTTTCATTTATGTCGAAGAAGAGGGTATGAACTTCAGTAATAGTTTTGCGAAAGGTAGGGTCAGCCATAAGGGAGAAGTTGAGTCTCCATGGATGCGGTGGGTAAGGTTTGTTCGAGTGTCCCAAGGTAATACTTATGGGGGCATGGTCGGACCATGTAATTGTGCCTATCTCTGAAGAGGTGATATTTTGTAGAGTCCATTTGTCGGTGAGAAAAAATTCTATCCTTGAGTATGAACGTTGGGAGGGAGAGTAGTATGAGTAGTCTCTCTCGGCTCCGTGTTGGCATCTCCAGATGTCGTAAAGGTCATTGGTGTGTAGGAAATGGTTTATTGAGTGGGTCAAGGGGCGTTTTCTTGAGGACGAGTCTAGGTGTGTATTTCAGATTATATTAAAGTCCCCACCTATGATTAAGTTACCTTTCCTGAATAAGGAAATCTTTGGTGAGTAGATGCTTACAAAATTTTATTTGGTCAGTGTTTGGTCTGTATACGTTAACTAAAGTGTATTGGGTGTTATTAATAAGGCATGTGAAATCGGCCTTGGGGATCAGCATATTCTGAGGTAAATCGGAAGTTCACTGTATTCTTTATTGCTGTCAGAACGCCGTTTTTCTTTTTGGAATTAGTCGCCATATAGAGTGTTGGGAATTGCTTGATGTTCAACATCAAGTGTTGGGTATTTTCGTGTTGGCAAAATGCATTTCCTGGATGAGGATTCTTTGGTTAGATTTGATCCCTTGAAGGGGGAGTTTAGACCCCTTACATTAAGGGATATTATTTTAAGAGCAATAGTAGTGTAGTTAAGAGCTTAGGAATTGCTAAGAGTGAGGTATTAGATCTTTTAATACTCGGTTTCTGTTTGTAGGAGTAATCACTTTTAAGGACTGTGAGTGATTCGAACAATGTAAGGGTATAGTTATGACAGTTTTGTGACTGTTGGTTAAACAGTTTACTTGTAGATTGTACGGTTTCTGTTGCAATGAAGAAGATAAAGGAAATAGGGAAGCAGAAGATTGGTTGGTGCTGTAGGTATTTAAATATTGAAGAGGGTGTAATAAAATTCTTGCAGAAAATACAAGATAAATGGGTAGCAAAATTAGCAACTATTAACTGGGGGTGAACAGTTAACCATGACAATAACAGGTAGTCATGGTGTAGAAAAGTTGTCATTCTATCAAATGTGAGAACAGGGCCGAGCCATTCCAGCCATTAGTGTAGGAGAGCAAGGAGAGGTATGGCAGGGTAATGTAAAGGATCTGGAGCCATGGTCAGGTCCAGTCCCCGTCCATATGTTGAGGGTGTTGTGGAGTGTGTTGGGGATCTACCACCGGTAGTATATTCCATTGTTTCAGAAGGTCAATGCCTGCTTCCAAGCTTCTTATAGTAAAGAACTTGCCCTGTCATTTGATGGTAAGTTTGATGGGGAAGCCCCTATGCCATGGTTGCGGAGTGCTTTTGTGATCAAGATTAATTTCTTTCTATTGTTGAGTGTTTCTTTAGATAGATCAGCATATAGTTTGATTCCCGCATAGGGTTGTGGAAGGGATGTCTGAACTCTCGTAGCCTCCATTATTTTTTCTTTGAAATGGTAGAAATGTATTCGTGCCAAAGCTTCTCTAGGGACTGTGGCGGGGAGAAATGTGGGTTTTGGAATTCTATGCACTCTGTCTATCGCTAGTTCTACATCCGTAAGTGACGATATGAGATGTTTCATCAGTTGTTGGAGATAGGGAGTCAAGGCCTTGGATGCGACTGATTCTGGAATGCCTCGGAATTTTATGTTGTTTCTTCTTGAGCGGTCTTCCAGATCCACTATTTTGAGTTTTAATTGTTGTAGTTCTGAGTCATGTTCAGTATGTGCGTCTACCATAGTGTTGTGAGCAGTATGTAGGTCGCTCCTTTTTTTTTCAATATGATTCAGTCATTTCATGTGTTCTTGTACAGTGTTATGACCGCTGAAATGTCTCAGTGTAGCGTTTGTCTTAATAATAATAGCATATTTTCATGGTTAGCTCAGATACTGGCTGGTCAGAGGCAGGAAATGCTTCAATGGCTGACTGCAGGTGTGAGTGGGATTCCTGAGGGATGGCAGGCATGTGAGACTCTGTGTGTGTAGGCTCTTCTATTCTGGCCCTTGATTTTGCTGGGCTCATGGTAGTAGGGGACAGGGGGGAGAACACTCACCCGGGTCCCCGTCATATAGCGGCATCTGTAGCCTTGGATCAGGGTGATACTACAGCGTGTCCCTGGTGTTAGTGGAGGAGCTGTTCTGAGGGCCTTCGGCGCCATCTTGGCTGCAGAGTTCATGTGCCGAGTAAAAGTCTGTCAGCTTCCGTGGCTGACATGGAGATTTGCGCCGCCTAGGCATTGTGCCAGGTGAATCCGAGGGGGGAGAGCTTCCCCTCGGTGCTCATTTGCTCTCTGTGTCGCGGCTTTAGCCAGTGTTCGGGCCGGGATGGATGTGGAGCTCTGCTAGTGAGTGTCCATCACCAGAGCGGGCTGCGCATGCGCCTCTTTAGAACCACTTTAGATCAAAATGGATACAACGTAGATAAGACATTGAATTTGCAACTTTGTCATGCAAAACAGGCATGATGAATTTGGAATCTTGGAGGGAGGGTATAAAACAGCTTTAATAAATCTGAATATTATTACAAAATTATTATACTGTATAGGATACTTACTAGGAAGTAGAAAGGTCCACCCACGTAAACCATATACTATTAGCCATCTAAACAATTAAGTAGAGGATACTGTAAAATAGATAAAAGACGATTGATATGAATATACTGGGATCATATTATAGTTCTTTGTTTAGTTCACAGAGAGGAAGTGAGTCTAAAATGTGAATCCAGTATGTCTTCCTTTCACAGAGTCTATGAAATTGCTCTGTTTCAGGGAGACATCTGGGCATTTGTTCTATGACCTAAACTTCCAAGCCTTCTGTGGACTTTTAGTGATACTCCGCAAAATGGCTAGGAATACTATGTTTGTGTTTACCTTCTTCTACCAAGTGGCAATCTTCTCCAAACCGCTTTCTGAGAGGGCATATGGTTCAGCCTACATAGAGGAGTTTGCAAGGGCAGGTTAAGCAATATATAACAAACTCAGATGAGCAATTGTAAAATTCTCCTAATTTAAAATTATTTTTTCCATGTTTAACAAAGTAACAGGTTTTGCATAGTGCTTTTTGCACTGATACATACCACAAAGTGGAATTAAACAGGGTTGGGTAGATGGAACCATGTTTTGTGACTTTATTTGCCGGGGGCAATTCTATTCTTTAAATTAGTAGCCCAAATATATGTCACATGAGGTTTATCAGGAAGAATGAGTTTGAGATGTGGGTCTTCTGGTAAGATGCTCCAATGTTTGCTAAGGATGTGTTCCATTCTACGATACTGATGCTGGAATCTAGTAGTGAATTGAATGGAATGATTAAGAGTCTCTTCATCTTTTTTTTATCTTGTCAGATCTACCATTATGGTAAAACGTATAGGCTTAGTTGATTAAGGGTTCTGGATATCCCTTTTCTATAAATATCTTTTTTAGGGGGGAGCTTTGTGCCACATAGGGTGCAGTTCTGTCATAAACAGCAGAATTGTACCTTAGGGACATTCTTGGTCCATTTGGGGTAGTGGTAGAAAGGAAGTCCCCGCAGTTGGTTTAGTGTAATTTTTAGCATGGATGATTGCATTCTCATGACTTACTTCGAGATCTAGAAAGGCAAGTTTTTTTTTAAACTCTTTGTATTGAAAGAAAGTACATGCTTCACAAGGTAAAGAGTACATACACAATGCAGAATGTCATTGATGCATCACAAAAAAAAAACACCCAAAAAGCTGCGGTTAATATCAAGAACACATACAGAATATCACAAAACAGGTATTCAGGCGTGCTATCAAAAGGATACAAAAAGTTTGACAGAACAATATCTCAAATACATTCTCTAAGCTTGAAACGTGTAGAGGAAAAAAAATTAAAAAAAAAAAAAAATATATATATATACAGTATATATATATATATATATACACATCGAATTATAAAACAGCGCAGGGGAACGCCTGCATGCATATACTTCAAACAAGTATAACCCCATATAAACTATGTAGTTAGTACACTTTCCTTCACCTGGCAAATCAAACAGTTCAGAACTATTCTAAACGGGGTCAGAGATCAAAGCTAACAGAGAATCGCTTGAGTCTTGAGTGTCTAACCATGAACTCCACACTTTATAAAACTTGCTAGGACATCCCCTTGCCTCATATATTAATTTATAAAGGGGTGGTATCTGATTAAAAAAAAAAAAAGTCTCTCACAGCGTCCCTAGCATCAAAATAACTTTAAAGTGATATCTTCTTTATTCATTGTCTTCTCATGTTTATTATTCTACTCCATCCTCCATTCATGGAAGTGCATATAGTGTATTAGACTTTATACACACACATTTGTGAATGTGAATCACACTTACAAAAAATCTGTGTCAAAATGTGCTCAACAACACCAGGGGGTTTATTTACTAAAGCTGGAGAGTCCAAAATCAGACTCCTTTCTGCAAAGAAACCAATCAGCTTCCAGGTTTCATTGCCAAAGCTTCATTGAACAAGCTGAGGTTAGAAGCTGATTGGTTTCTATGCAGAAGGGAGTCTGATTTTGGACTCTCCAGCTTTAATAAATAAACCCCCATGTGTCCACGTTTGAATATCTGTTATCCTTACTTTTACCCTTTAATAACTTGAAAAGCCGCCTCATTACACATTCCACCATCCGGATTCTTCCACTAGGTAGACTCCCCTTCTGTCCTTCCCAAGTGATGTTTTTATTATAATATGATAGCCTTAATCCTCAATATTGTGCGAATATGTGCTCTCTTCACACACAAAATGTGCCACCAATGAACAGTGAGTCACGCTCCGCTACCTCACAGACCATGCGGCTTACCAAACTAAGCCAATGCACCAGTACGGGATCATATCAGCTCCTCTTGCCACTCTTGCTCCACATACCACATAGCAATCAGGCTGAACCAAATCACCAGCATTGAAATAGCAGCGATAGTTCTCAGCCAAAGATACTTCCGATTATAGCAGCATATAATGGGCCAGAACAAAAGGCATCCATAGTGTATTACTGCATTAAAATCGACTATTTATTCAAATAAAAAAACATACAAACAAACATAATAAATTAGCATTTTCTCCTTTAAAAAATCAGTGTTTGCTCACTCTAGACCGCATCCAAGATGGCCGCTTGGCAACTTCCAGTCTACGTCTGACGTCACTTCTGATGCGTTTTGTCACTTCCAACTTTATCAAAGTATGCGCTTGTCAGACCAGCAGCCACTTAAATACTCTCCTTCCACCCTTAGATGGGTAGCAGTCACCATCTTGGAAAAGGGCATTCCTATACTTTCCTAATCTCATTGCATCTCCCTAGAGCTCCACATGCGCAAATAAGCAGATGAACAAATACAATACCTTAAAATGTATAAAATGCAATACCGTAAGCAACTATTAATGATAACATAAGAGCAATACACCTAAAGAATAAATAATATAGATCTAAATATTGAGCATTAATATCACACTGCCCACTAATGGTGTAAAGTAAGTATAACCATCAATAACTGCAACAGAATGTAGCACATATAATCAATAATATAAAGACAATAATATCATGTATTGTCTTCTGTAAATATACCTAAGGCATATATACTCAACTCAAGATGCATGAGGGCAAAAACTACTCTCAAAACCCCTAGACCATACTCATAAAAGCATCATAATAATAATAATTGGACAACATAATAATAAAATGAACAGGGAAATATTATAATATAACATATCATCTAGACATCAATATTGGACCAACAATATAGTGCCTGATAAATGGACAGTATCTGATTAATACGCTTTTTTCATAACCCAATATGTAGGACCTCTGTTTGGGTCCAGTGCAGAGCAATAGTTTTCCTTGCATAGTAAAACAGCAAGCGAAGGAATTGTTTGGTCACTGAAGAGATCTCCAATTCCTCAAATATACCTAGAAGGCACCATTTGGCACAACATACATTGGGTAGATCAAATGTTTCTGCCATAAATGCTGCAACTTGTGACCAGAAGGGATGGATCCTATTGCAGTTCCAAATCAAATGCAAAAAGTCTCCCATCTCACATTCACATTTATGACAAGTTGTAGAAGATTTTTTACACATATGAAATAAACGAGTTTGTATGTAATAAACTCTATGCAGATAATGTAGCTGGATAAGCCTATCTTTGGCCACGATAACTGTACTGGCATGGGAAGCAAATAATTACTGCCAGTTTTCATTTGTAAGGTCTGGAATATCCCCAACCACCTATTTTGCATATTAAAGACCTCATTTGACGATCCATAAGCAAGGCATAATAAGAGGAGATATAACCTGTATGATCAGGTCGGAGAAGGGTGCGTCCTAGCTGGGTATTACTAAGGGAAATATTCCGCAGGCCAAATTGAGCTCTCGCTGCATGACGGAGCTGTGTATAATATAGTGACCACTATAGCAGAATATGCAGCTCACGTCGAAGTTGCTCAAAAGACCTGATGGTACCATTCTCATATAATTGGTGTAAATATTGTAGTCCTTGTCCTGCCCACCGCAGAGCATGGGGAAGTAAGAGGAAATGAGGCAATCTGGGATTATGCCAGAGGAGTTGATTAGGAGAGCACAAGTGACTTTATTCCTCCAGCATATTTGAACATTGGGCGTAGATTCGAAGGGACATTTCTTAATATCAGTACCCTGGGTTACTGGCAAAGAGTGTCTATACAAAAGCTTGGACAAGGTTTCATATGAGGAGATTATAGCAGCCTCCGTAGCAGTAGAGGCATTGTTAAGTTGTGGAAATAGCCACCACTGTACATAAATGAGTTGGACTGCAAAATAGTACATACGGAGGTTAGGAAGAGCCAAACCTCTATTACTCAGCAATTGTAGGTTGGCCAGTGACATTCTAGGGGATTTGGAATGCCACAAAAAACTGGTGAGAATTGAGTCAATCTCATTGAATATTCATTTAGGGATATAAACAGGGGAGTTTGCCAAGATATATAAAAATTTAAGAAGAAAGACCATTTTGAATAAATTCACTTGACCCATCAGAGAGAGGGGGAGTTTGACCCATTGTGCCATTTTAGTATGGAAGGAGGAAATACAGAGGGCCAAATTATTTTCATAAAACCATGATAAAGGGAATATAATATCAATTCCTAAGTATCTAAATATAGATGTAATCTGCAGTGGACTATCCGGAGGTAACGTGAGCGTGGTAATCTCATCCATTAACAAAATGTGTGATTTAGTTCAGTTAACCTGAAAACCAGAGAATTGTCCAAAAATTTTAATCAAATGAAGGACCTGAGACAGGTTCATTTGTGGGTCTGCGAGGTATAGTAGCATATCGTCCGCGTAAAGCAAGACACATTCTTCCAAAGAGCTTATTGGAATTGCACAAACCACTGAAGAGGTTCGCAGCAGCTCCGCTAAAGGCTCTATAGCCAGGGCAAATAGTAGTCGCGAAAGAGGGCACCCCCTCCCTGGTAACTCTGCGTATGGAGAAGGGATCTGAAATGTGACCATTAACTCTTAAATGAACTGATTGATGTGTATATAAAATGCTTATCCATGTTAGAAAAACTTCCCCAAAACCACATTTTTGCAGCACCTGAATTAAATAAGGCTACTCTATAGAGTCGAACGCCTTATGCATGTCAAGAGACACCAAAGCTCTAGGGGCAGTCAGGACAGTTGGCATCTGAAGATTTGTGAAAAGTCTACGGAGATTAATATTAGTAGATCTTCCAGGGATGAACCCAGTTTGATCCTATTTTTACAAGTGAAGGAACAACTGTATTGAGGCACCGAGCCAGAAGTTTTGAGAGGGTTTTTAAATCAGTATTAATCAGTGAAATAGGTCAAAAGAATTTACAACAAATGAGATCTTTATTAGATTTAAGAATTAAAACTATTAACGCCTCTCGCATTGATGGGGGGGAGTATCTTGTCCTCTAATATACCTCAGTATAAGATTTTAGGGAAGGTACAAGGTATTCTCTATGAGCCACATACCATTCAATAGGAAATCAATCCAGGCCAGGGGTCTTATGTTTGGCAAACGTGGCAAGAGTTTTTTCAATCTTCTCTGAAGTAATTGGACTGTCTAGAAATTGTTGATCATCTAGAGATAATGTAGGAAGTCGAATCTCATTGAGGTAGCCCAAAATTTGCTTAGGAACAGGGGCAGACTGACCATTTGGAAACTCGGGCACCGCCCGAGGGCCCAGGGTCAGTAGGGGGCCCCAGGAGATGCCCCTGGTACCTTTTTCATAGGTTTTTTTGAGTTTGGGCAAAGACACAGGGGCCCTATGATCCCCTATGGCCCAGGGGCCCCATGAGTTGTCAGTCCGCCCCTGCTTGGGAAGCATACAAGTCAGTGTAAAATTGCAAAAAGGTGTTTAAAATATTTTCAGTAGAAGTGTGAAGAGTACCCACACCATCTAGGATCCTAGGAATGGTAAATGTTCCATGCATGGGTTTAGCCAAAAAAGCTAGTAAGTGACCATTTTTATCTCCAGAATCAAAATTATGTTGTGCTTGATATAATAACTTCTTCTGAGTTTTATTGGTTAAGGCAATGTTGTAGGGCCTGTGGGCGTCTTTCCATAGGAGATAGCTACCTGGGAAAGGGTTAGAAACATACTGATGCTCTCTATCAGCCACCTTTTGAGACAGCTCAAAGTAGTGTCATTAGCTCTCTTCAGAGTGCATACCCCGGACATGTAAGAGCCCCTTATCACCGCCTTAAATGTGTCCCATTGGAGGTCTGTGGGGTCCCTTGGTTCTATCCCCTGCCAATAAGCTCCCATGTCATTTCAACATTTGTAAAGCACCATAGGGTCCCCAAGCCAGAAAGGACTCAGCCGCCAGGCATGTAGACGTACGGGCAGATCTAAGTCGAAGCTCCAATGGGGCATGATTAGACAATGCTCTGGGGAGAGAGATGACTTTGCCATCTGCAGCAATTTAGCAGAGCATGCTGAGAGCCGCTGAGGGTCAAAAGGAGGGGGAAGATAAACATTAACCAAAGTACAATAGGTATCTTGATAGCTGATTACTAAGATTAGGTAACAGCCCTGCAGGTCCGTAAAGGCCTTTGTAAATAAAATAGAAACTCCTCTGGAATAAGAAGGGTATATGGCATGAAATGCATGGGCTACATGTGGTCGTTTTAAGACTAGTACGCTAGAGCCCATTAAGTGAGTCTCTTGAAGAAAAATAATTTGAGCCCCTAATTTCTTCAGGTGAGAGATAACAAGCAAACGTTTAATTCCAGAGTTCAGACCCCAAACGTTCCAAGATACCAGCGTTAGTTGCATGACACTTTGATACCAAAAAAACCTGACTGGGCGAGTGGCCACCTAGCTAAGAGCATAATCGATTTACAGACACCTGGGTGATAAAGACAATACCTATAGGTAACAAATATATATACCTCTTGCGCTTATATGGAACCCCTAAATAAAGCTGCTATCACCCAACCTGACCCAATAGGCATGAAAACATAAAAAAATTATAAAAATGGTGAAGCGCTCTAAAATAAACTAAATACCATACACTCTATAAACAATATATATAATCCACACACAGTGCTCCGATACAGTCTGTATCCAATCGTGACCAATCGTGTAAAATAGTGAAAAACAGGAAATCCTGTTAAATTACATAACATGTGTACTATAAATTATAATGAAACACCCCCTCTTGTCCCAATAATGGGACTATACAAATAGTGTATCAAGTGAATTCCTTGTTAAGGACAAATAATAACAGTGTTACATGACGCAAAAAAAAACCCTCTTAAAAGTGTATAAATTCTCATAAATATATACAAAAACTTTTTTTATAATATATAATATCCAAGAAAAACACACATATAAATATAGTCGTGATCTTCATATATTTCATGCAAGTGATGCCATGAAAACCAGTGATCTCCACTCTGGTGAACAAACTCTTTAGAAATGGCCGAAATGGCCCCTCACCTCCAATCCGTGACCACTAAGGACCAGCACACTTTTAAGGATCACCTCTCGATCCTAATAGATGTAAACTGGTCCCAGGAAATGCACTCCACACAACTCCTTTGTATACCACCACTCAGCTCCCTCCTGGCACAGGTAACGCAATATAGCTCGCCCCCTCTCAGGATCATATTAATGAAACAAAAAAAGATTCCTCCATAACAACATGACACAACACGTTGGTACGCAACTTCCGGTGACACGGTAACCTACTTCCGGGTGTGGTGGCCATCTTGGTACACCTTACAAACCCATGCAGTGCACCTATATGCATGAGGTTGAAAAGTCTGTATATTGGAGATTACATGTGAGTGTAAATACTGGTAGGGTATACAAAAACAGAAACCCCCAATCCCCCCTCCTGGACCAACCAGAAAACATACAGCGGGATTTTTCCGAAAACTTGTAGAACCATTAGGGGGCATGCCCCTAGACCTCCAGAGGGAAATCACAATAAGTGTACAGTAAGTGTACAATAGACAAAACAGTATAGAATAAAACATCCCCTTAAGAAAGGGATAAACTTGAGAAACATCAATGAGTGAGAGCAGAAAATATCATAAACTGGCAGCACTTAAAAATGCAGTGAAGTGATATCATCTATACTGTATATCTACCAAAGTAGATTAGATTAGTAGATTAGATTAGCTGCAAAGTGGTTGTTATGCCATATGTACTGAGACTCCTACTATCCCATGGCCAAGTTTGCATAGCACAGTGCAAAATTTGCACCCATGGCTGTCCCTTTGATTTGTAGGTAAAAATCACCATTAAAACGAAAATAATTGTGAGTGAGGCAGAATTCTGTTACTTCCAAAATGTCTGGAAATGATGGCCAAAATGGTGGGGAATGGAAGTATAAAGAGAGTTTACATCCAGTTAGAGCCACAGATAACCAGGTTCTCAAGTGTATAGTTGTAACAGTTCAAGTAAATGGGCGCCATCTCTTATGCATGACTATAAGCCTTGTGCTAACGGCTGTAAAAATTAATCAATGTATTGTGAGCAAACAGTTATGCTTTCCATGGTAGCAATGATGGGTCTGTCTGGAGGTGTTTCTAGGTTCTTGTGTATCTTGAGTAGGTGATAGAAGTAGTGAGTCCAATAGAACTACCTACTAAGAAATGAAGCTTCACGTTTATTAATTGTTCCCCTATCCAGGGCACGTGTTATTATTAAGCTTCTGTTTTGTATTCAGGTAACTGATCTTCTTTAAGTTTGACATAAGTATAAGTGTCAGAGAGCAGCCTGTATGCCTCAGTGAGGTAGTCAATTCTGTCTTGAATAACAATTCCCCCACCCTTATCGGCTGCTTTACTGTAATGATAATATTATCATTATCCATGAGATTTTTTTAGTGCCAGTTTTTCCTGTTGAGTGAGATGACCTAAAGTTGTATATTTGGGTGTGGATTGTTGATAAAGTTTAAGGAGATCAGAATAAACTACTTTATAGAATGCTTCCAGATATGGGCCTTTGGCATGGTATGGGTAAAAAATGGATATTGGTTTGAGTGATGAGTGTTAAATAGGAGGAGATGAAGTAAGGTACTGCGTATAGAAACTAAGGTTGTGTTCAGAGCTTTCTTGATATAACTGTTTGCCACCTGAGCAATGAGGCCATCCCTGAGATTTCCTTGCTACTGATTATCCAAGATTCAAGGACTACCATGCCATTCTCACCCATATAAAATGAATGAATCTGAATCAATAAGTACTCATTCATTATGTTATTAAGTGGAATTCATTTCCCCATTCCCAACTGACTTTGTTCGGCCACAAACATACAAATTAAACGAATGGTCTCTGAAGTTCAACCCCAATAGAATAAGATCTTATTAGAATATTTATGCTACTCTCACTAGAATAAACACAAATGGGTCTGCATCAATTCAGATTATTTGGTATGTTGTTATGTTATTTCAGATGCTTCAAACATTATGTCATCCGAATGAAAAAAATGAATACAAATGAATTAGTCATTTTCATTATAATTTATTTCGGATTAGTTGAAATTTGTTACTATTGTGATTCGGCGATTCGGATACATCCGAATCTCCATATCACGCACATTTTGTCCAAATTTCTATTCATAACGAAACAAATCTCACATGTCTAGTATTGAATATCCATCCATGGGCTACAATATAGCAGACCTGTTGACTAGTGTGCTTTGACTGGTTCCGCCAATTTCTTCAATTCCTTCAATATCTTGTGATTTCATCAAACATGTTTTTTCCTCTTGAATGCACCCAAGGGGTTAAATGCTTGTGCAATCGCATGGGCATTCCTATGTCTCTCCTCACTTTTGGACAAAAATATTTCCACACAGTTCAGCCAAAGAAAGCTGCAGTATCAAAATGCAAGCAACCCTATCATTAGTAAATATAATTGCATAGTAGCATACTTGCACCTTACTTTCCCAGCTGTCTGTGCCACCAGAAAACTACTTTGTTCAATAGTCCTCCACGGGTCTCAATGGCTTCTCCCCCCCCAACCTTCACTCATTACAGGATGCAGTAGTGATATGGATATCAGCTGGAGGAACTAGCAAGAACTGTGGATGATCTACCAGGAAATGTCTGTTTCCTTGATAAATTCAAAGGAAGAGATTTCTATTTAATGGTGCAGTGTACTGGAAATGCAGCCAGTGAGAAAGGTATGTATTTACTTGACAGTGAACCAGTATCGAACAGCACCTCTGTAACAGTTTTAAAAAGACTACATTTAATAGATAATCAACATAAAAAACTGCTGCCATTCAAATAGTTCATATATATATATATATATATATATATATATATATATATACCCTTTTCTGTGCTCAACATATAAATCCTCCCAAAAATTATAAGTGGAAGTTCATAGAGTTCCAGTCTTACTAAGAAATAAATCACCAGGACCCTGATTTACTATTGTGCCTAGGCGCATTTCTGTGGGCTAACGTCTACTTTTTAATAGCGACCATCTACTTTTAGACTGCAAAGAGATTTACTAAAGAAAGCGTCAACAAGTAGACGCCAAATCGAATTTACTAACCAGACACAGTCCAGGAATCAGACTCAAAAAGCAGACTTGCTTAAAAGCATGTCTAACACCATGAAAAATCACTGCAGAGACATGTTCACATTGAAATTTGCTTTGCCAAATATCAGGACTTCACTTTAAACAATATCTGACATTTCCAAAAAATTTTAAAATGTGTAAAAATAGTTTTTTAAAGCGAGTCTTTACAGTGAAGAACTAGACGCTTTTCCAGTGTCTATGCACATGTGCGGAACACATTTTAGACGTCTTCCACGGGCGCTTTCTTATTAGACGCTGTTCAATAGTAAATCTCTGTGTGGAGTCCACTGACAGAAGGCACTTGATCGCGTCTACTGTGTTTGACAAACAGCACTAGGCATATCTTTATGTATTCTAATTTGATTTCCTTAGTTCTATTGATTCTATTTTTGTTTCTTATCCTTTATAATTATTTCTGTAATGATTTTACTTATTTCGAAGGTCTACAGAATATTTATTTTGACAGCTAAATGTAAAAATAAAGGTCAGCAATAAAAAAAAAAGATAAACAGCGTGGGGCCCCTTTCGGGTCTGCTATGGATATTAAGGGGTAACTCCACACTGAAATTAAAAAAAACACTGCTTGGGGTTCCCCCCAAAATCCATACCAGCCCGGCAGGTCAGAAAAAGGGGGGGGAACAAGCGAGCACCCCCTCCTGAACCATACCAGGCCACATGCCCTGAACATGGGGGGAGCTTTGGGGCAGGGGGGGCTCCCCCCCAAAGCACCTTGTCCCCATGTTGATGGGGACAAGGGTCTCTTCCCCACAACCCTGGCCGGTGGTTGTGGGGATCTGCAGGCAGGGGGCTTATCAGAATCTGGAAGCCCCCCTTAACAACTGGGCCCCCAGATCCCGCCCCCCCCCTACGTGAATGAGTATGCGGTACTACTAATTCACAAAAAAACAAAGTGTAGTGTAAAAAAAACACAGGATGGGGTCTTTGACAAGTCCTTTATTAAAACAATGTCCCCCGAAGTAGATCCAACGTCAATCACAGTGTCAGGCGCAGGCGACCCGAAAAAAGAAAAAAAAAAAAAAAACATTCCGTTCCCGACGGAGGCTCATCAGCCTTATGTAGTGAGCCAGGCTGACAGTTCTTAAATAGGTAAGGGGCAGGGCCAGCCGGGGACATCATCCGAGTGACCCTGCCCCATCTGACATCATTGCTGTCACATGGGGTGGGATAGCATGCTTGATGTCCCTGGCTGGCCCCGCCCATTACCTATTTAAGAGCTGTCAGCCAACCTCTCTGCATAAGGCTGGCAGCCTCCGTCGGAAGCGGAATGTTTTTTTTTTTTCTTTTTTTGTGAATTAGTAGCGGTACCATGTACCGGATAATCGTTCACGTAGGGGGGGCGGGATCTGAGGGCCCCCTTGTTAAAGGGGGCTTCCAGGTTCTGATAAGTCCCCCGCCCACAGACCCCCACAACCACCGGCCAGGGTTGTGGGGAAGAGGCCCTCGTCCCCATCAACATGGGGACAAGGTGCTTTGGGGGGGAGCCCCCCTGCCCTAAAGCACCCCCCATGTTGAGGGCATGTGGCCTGGTATGGTTCAGGGGGGGGGGCGTTTGCTTGTCCTGTCGGACTGCATGCTCGGAATAAGGGTCTGGTATGGATATTGGGGGGGACTCCACACCTTTGTTTTTTAAATTTTGGCATGGAGTTACCCCTTATTATCCATACCAGACCCGAAGGGCTTGGTATGAATGGGAGGGGGGACCCCACGCCATTTTTTAATTATTTATTTAATTTACGGAAATTATTTAAAATTCAGCTGTCAATAGGACGTGTTGGTACACGAAATACATTGGGTGGATCCCTATTGCTGACGCCACACCACCGCCATTGAGGAGCATCTGCCATCTTGGTACTCACTTTGCTATTATTTTTACAGTATTACTCCACATGGATATTTTAAATTGTTATTCGTGACCGTTATAATAAAGTAATACACTATTAAGCACCTTTCTGGCTCCTGTGGCTGAGCTAATTCCTCCCCAGGACCATTTTGGCACTCACCCTGACGGATTGATGGAGTTGGATGACTAACCCATAGCTGCCAGCATACCGCTGCACCCCCAGATGTGTGATGTGTATAACCCATGCGCATTAATACTTTTGTTCTGGTGAGTGTACACCCGTCTCAAGGGTGGATTACCTTTCACGAGTCCATGCACTACTGTCCATCACGGATAAACCACACGAGCCATTCATAGGCACTGTCAGGGCTCCAGTATGACCAGAGGTGTGTGGACTGACACAGGCTTCAGGAGTGATGTATAAGAATATAATTTATTAGGAACTACACAAGTATACAACACACAGTACAAACAAAACCAAACCTCCAACTAATGTCAGTATGTTCAGGAACACAGACAGGCATAGTCAGGCTGGAGAGGTAGAGTGGTCAGGCAGGCCAGGTCAGGAACAATCGGGCAAACAAGGTACAAACGGAGCAGGCAGGAGAAAGGTCCGGAATAGCCGAGGTCAGTGTTCCACTGTTCCCAATGTTCCACCACCTGGGTCCGGTAACTGGCTGGACATCCCACTGCCGGAATCAAGTGACTGTCTGGGTCTCCTTCTGATAGGCCTATCTTTTTGCAGGAGACTGCAGGAAGGCAGGTTGCTGGACACAGGATTTCCAGAACCAGGCTGGGCATCAGGAGCTGGCACGTCAGGCTGGGCAGCGGACAGAGGCACGTCAGGCTGGGCAGCTGACAGAGGCACGTCAGGCTGGGCAGCGGACAGATGCACGTCAGGCTGGGCAGCGGACAGAGGCACGTCAGGCTGGGCAGCGGACAGAGGCACGTCAGGCTGGGCAGCGGGCACCGGGACATCGGCTGGGCAGTGGGCACCGGGACATCAGGCTGGGCAGCGGGCACCGGGACATCAGGCTGGGCAGAGGGCACCGGGACGTCAGGCTGGGCAGCAGGCAGAGGCACATCAGGCTGGGCAGCAGGCAGAGGCACATCAGGCTGGGCAGCAGGCAGAGGCACATCAGGCTGGGCAGCGGGCCATCAGGCGGAGCAGCGTGCACCGGGCCATCAGGCGGGGAAGCGGGCATCTAGCCATCAGGCGAGGCAGTGGGCACCGGGCCATCAGGCGAGGCAGCAGGCACCGGGCCATCAGGCAAGACAGTGGGCAGCGGGCCATCAGGCAAGACAGCGGGCACTGAGGCACCTGGCACGACAGCGGGCACCGAGTCATCTGGCACGAGAGCGGGCACCGAGCCAACTGGCAGAACAGCGGGCACCAAGTCATCTGGCACGACAGCGGGCACCAAGTCATCTGGCACGACAGCAGGCACCAAGTCATCAGACAGGACAGCGGGCACCGGGTCATCTGGCTTGACAGCAGGTACCGGGTCATCTGGCTCGACAGCGGGCACTGGGGCACCAGGCTGGATCGGGTCATCAGGCTGGATCCGGTCATCAGGCTGGATCACCGACATCGGTTACTCAGGCTGGACAGCAGACATCGGTTTCTCAGGCTGGACAGCGGGCACCGGGTCATCAGACTGGATAACAGGCATCGGGTCATCAGGCCGGATAGGGTTGTTAAGCTGGGTAGCGGGCACCAGATCATCCGGCTGGGTAGGATCATCAGGCTGGGTAGGATCATCAGGCTGGGTAGTGTACACTGGGTCATCAGGCATTAGGGCACCAGGCTGAACAGCGGGCACCGGGGCACCAGGCTGGACAACGGAAGGCGGGTTCTCAGACAGCAGGCTGACCGGTTTGGATACTGGCAGGATGGTACTGGTTGGAAAGAATCTTTGCTTCTTCTTGGGTTTAGTTACTGAAGCACTGCAAGTAAATGTAGGGCTGTAAACGGAGGGAGCAGCTAAAGACAGAGAAGACCTGGAGGATGGAACAGAGAAGGGAGCAGTTTCTACAGAGGACTTCTTTACAGGGTTAAAGGCAGGATAGGTGCAGCGAGTGGGAACAGGGGACTACAGGGGGCTATGTGGTTGATAGCAGGGTATACTGGGCTGTAACTGGGGGTGCTGTGGGAAATGGAGGAAGAGGAATGATTAGAAGCAGGACTGGGTTGTTGCAAGCTGACTGAGGCTGGGTGTAACAAATCTGACCATGTCTGTAGTACTGGTTGAACAAAGCTCAGCTTACACATAGCCTGTCTGACCAAAGACTGCACTGCGTTTATACAATTCACTAGCACATGTTGTGAACATGCTGAATAATGCTCAAAGAAGCAATCCGGATCATCCTCCAACAACCATACCAGTGATTCTACTTGATTCGTACTGAATGGTGGAAAAAAGCCATTCCTGCTTTCAGGGGTACTAGATGAAGCCAACTCAGCACAAGCCTGAATCAATGGTTGCACCTCAGAGAACTCCGTGCCCTGATTTACTAGGGAATGAGCGACCCGTATGCACTCTAGCAGCTGATCCCTGGCATACTCCTTCAGAGTCTGATAGGCATATTCTTTGTCATCTAAGACTAGCAGATACAAGTACACAACCTCCTCAGGATGCCTCCTTCACAACAACAAGCCAAGATGGCTTCCCTGTGCAGCCACTTCTGGTCAGGACTGGCCTTGGTGTTATGTCAGGGCTCCAGGTATGACCAGAGGTGTGTGGTCTGACACAGGGAAACGCAGACAGGCGTAGTCAGGCTGGAGAGGTAGAGTGGTCAGGCAGGCCGGGTCAGGAACAATCGGGCAAACAAGGTACAAACGGAGCAGGCAGGAGAAAGGTCCGGGATAGCCGAGGTCAGTGCCTGCGGAGTTCGATCAGTGTCAGAGTCAAGCAGGGGAAACAGGCAGGCAGGCGACAGGACCAGGTACAGGGGCTCATGGGAAACAAACACCAAGGCACTGACTGCAGGCCTGGCCATTGCTTAAATACACCTCCTGCAATCAGCCTCAGGTGATGGCTTGATTGCAGAAGTGAGATTCTGGCTGCTGAGAGCACCCACTGGCCATCACTGGTACTGCAGCCCACAAGGCAGGTGAGCCCCAGCACCACCTGTGCTGAGCCCATTCCTGACAGGCACTCTCTGAGTTGGTACTCTCACACGAAGGACATTCCATTATTCTGGAATGATTATATGAGCTTTTTTTAGCACCATTTTCCAGTTTACATCATTATTGCACTTATTTGCACTTTTTTTATTTTACAATTAGAACTAGACATTCCCAATTATTTGAGATATAAGTGTGAAAATGTTTGACATTTGAAAATAGAATGTATGACATTCATTGGGAAATGCATTAGTTGTCTGATCATTTTGGAGAAACAGCAACCCAAAAAAAAAAAATATTAATATAGGTGTACTTTTTACTTTAAATTTTAAGTATTCTCATATGCAAACAGAAAAACGCCAACAGGACAAAGCCTGCGGCTGTGCGCCACTTAGCGAACATATCCGGTATTGCTTCTAGAAATGTGCCAGACGTGATTCTGGATTTACTAACAGGAAAAGAGTCTACAAGTAGACTCTTTTCAATGAGTTTGCTAGACACCTTTCTGAAGACTGACAGGTCTAGATTGATTGAATTGAGTCAGCCTGAATGTTCAGCGTCTGCTGGTAGACTCAATTCTTAGTAAATCAGGGCCATGGTGTCCTGGGGTATCTCCTCCCAGATCTGGACCAGGGCATCACTGAACTCCTGGACAGTCTGAGGTGCAACCTGATGGCATTGGATGGACCAAAACATGATATGGTGTTCTACTGGATTTAGGTCAGGCGCGTGGAGGGACCATTCAGTGGTATCAATTCCTTCATCCTCTAGGAACTGCCTGCATAGTCTCACCACATGAGACTATGTAGAATCCAGGTATCGCCTCATGCTACCAGTAATGACACTGATGCTAGCCAAATGCAAAATTTGTGAAAATCAGTCAGAAAGGATGAGTAGGGAAAAAAATGTTAGTGGCCTCTACCGGTAAAACCATTCCTGTTTTGGGGTTGTGTCATTATTGCCCATCTAGTGCACCTGTTATTAATTTAATTAACACCACAGCAGTTGAAACGGATTACCAACCCCCTCTGCTACTTATGCAGGGCATACATGGGTTGAATTCCAAACAAATTTTCTTTCGAAAATTGGAAATGTTGTGAATTTTGTAATCCAATGGTGCCACCATTGATTTTGAAATTCAACCAACCAAGCCTTCAATTTCACCTTATGTTGCTACAGAAAAGAATTTTCATGGCCAAGACTTTTCTTTCTTTCCAGGTCACTTCTCATACTCATTTTTTTTTAATTTATATTTCTTGCACAATTCTCACATCATTCATTTAAAATTCGTTCATTTTCACAAATTTTACAACATGCCCGATCACTAAATTTGATGGTCACATGAAAATCGTCCACTAATGGTGCGAAATTCGAACAGAAATTCTTAGAAAAGATTTTCGAAAGAAAATTCTTTCAGAATTTGACCCATGTATGGCTGGCTTTAATTGACCTGATCAATATCACAGGAGTTTATTTGACTTGATCCTATACTCTGATTAAAATATTCCTTTAATTTTTTTTTAGAAGTGTATTTGTCATACCATATGTGGTATGAAACAGAAACATACATTTTCCCAAAAAAACAATGTTTTTCATCTTCAAAACTGGAAATAAAATAATAAATGTTTTTTTATTAAAAACTACAAAGGACATGGGGCAAGATGCACAAGACCCATACTCTTTAAAATCAAACCCCATATTAAGAACTAACATCAGTCCACTGATAAACCTGATAATTAGCTATTGAAAAAAACAATCAACGTGAATCCCAGGTTGAGCTGACCCAGGTCAGAATGTTGAAATAGTTATAAGCAATAGCCAATTAAGCATCAGAGCAACTGATGTAATAGAAAACAGTACTCAATGAATAAACATACCAATTTTGGTTACGCCCTAGTGTTAAGCATTGGTCTGTATAGAGGGTAAGTTGGCACCTCACCTAAGTAGTAGTCAAGACACAAATATGTTCTGAAAACCCCAATAGGGATGATAGATTGATATATAAAAAAAAATTAAGAAAAACTAAGACTGTGGGTGGGGGGGGGGCATTGGGTTTTTATGGGCTATGTTAGGCACTGTGGGCAGGGTCGCCTTTGCTGTGTCACGCTCATCAATGTCCCGGAACAAAGCAGGGACAGCTTTCAGGGAAAGTAAACCTTAAGATGGTCCTCCATCATAG
The DNA here is from genome assembly GCF_062004578.1 of Staurois parvus. Lineage (NCBI taxonomy): Eukaryota > Metazoa > Chordata > Amphibia > Anura > Ranidae > Staurois > Staurois parvus. The sequence continues at coordinate 2,175,463 of NW_028318272.1, forward strand.
AGATATGTCGAACACTATGTACACTGAGTGAATAGGCTGGATTCCAGTTAACCTTCTTGTCCCATGTCAATGCATAACTTGACTGTAATTCTTACATTTAGGAGGGACACGCTGAGCTGATGCCCACTCCACCTGTCCAGCATACCTCTATTAGCTCACTCCCAATAACAGAATGAGGTACCGCTGTGCACTCCTCTAGCTTCCTGTATCAGGTGCAGGCCCGGACTGGGACAAAAAATAGGCCTGGGCATTTTAGACTGAGCAGCCAATTTTTCTGGGGGGGTGCAAGGGCACTTGCGGGGGCAGTTGGTGATGGAATTTTCACGGAGTCAGTCACTATATTGTAAAAGATCACTGTGATATAAAGGGCACTGCACTGCAAAGGGGCACTGTACTGATTACAGTGCCCCTTTATAGTGAAGTCCCCTTTATATCACAGTGCCCCTTTACATTACAGTGCCCCTAGAGATCTAATCACAGTGCCCCCTATATATTCAAAGAGATGGCCCAATCCAGCAAAGAGACATCTCCATATAGCAAAGAGACAGCTCAATCCAGCAAATAGATGTCCCCATATGGCAAAGAGACAGCCCAGTCCAGCAAAGAGACAGCTCTGTCCAGCAAAGAGATATCCTTATCCAGCAAAGAGACATCCCAATCCACAAAGAGACAGATGTCTCTCTGCTGGACAGGGATGTCTCTGATTGATGAGGATGTCTCTTCGTGGACTGGACTGTCTCTTTGGTGGATTGGAATGTCTCTTTGCTGGACCCAATTGAGTAAAGAGACAACCTAGTCCAGCAAAGAGACATCCCAACCAACAAAGAGACAGCTCCATCCAGCAAAGAGACAGCCCAATCCAGAAAAGAAATATCCCCATACAGCAAAGAGAAATCATATACAGCAATGAGACAGCCCGTCCAGAATATACACAGCCTGTCCAGCAAAGAGAAAGCTCATCCAGCAAAGAGACATCCCATCCAGCAAAGAGACCTCTCATCCAGCAAAGAGACATCCCATCCAGCAAAGACACAACTCGTTCAGCAAAGAGACAGCCCGTCCAGCAAAAAGACATCCTGCCCAGCAAAGAGACAGCCCATCCAGCAAGGAGAAATCCCATCGAGCAAAGAAACATCCTGCCCAGCAAATACACAGCTTGTCCTGCAAAAAGACAGGCTCATCCAGCAAAGAGACAGCTCATCCAGCAAAGAAATTCTGATAAAACTCAGAATAACAGTTTACCAGGCATGAATTTTTTCAAGTACTCCTAACTGTGGCTGCCCCAGCATACCTGAACAGATAATGTCCATTAGTGGTAAGTCCAGAATGGCAGGAGTCCACGACGACAGTGTCCTGACATGTCAGTGTTCCTCAGAACGGACTACAAGTTCCAGCAGACCCTTTCACATAATGGTGTTATGCAGCTCCTCAAGCCGAGTTCAATAAAAGACTCCCCGGCAGCTTGATGGAAGACTCCTTGGAGACTCACTAGTGGCTCTGTGGTAGACACCCTGGAGACTCACCAGCAGCTCTCAGGATCCAAACCCTTGTACCTTTTATAAACACCCAGGATGGGAAGGACAGACCTAGAAAAGCCTGAAAATGTAGCCCAGAGAAGGCGGTAAGAACATTAACCCCTTTCCCCCTGGCTAGGGCAGCCATAAATAACTACAGTGGGAAACCTGCCTACAAGACAGTTATATGATGGCCATATAACCACCTTGGTTTTCGCCAGTTTTTTCTTTATCAGTCCAGTTTCATAACTGTTTTTCTATAGCATATTCATCTTTGATAACTTATGTCTATTTAATTGTTTCCTATGTATTGGACACAATCATTTGTAAGTCACACCTGCCTCATAAACTGTGTTGTATTCATATAATCTTTTTTGTATGCGTGATGATACATTTGTAAACATGGCCTATCTCAAATAGTTACATTACTAAGATTCTTATATTGGTACAACTATTTCCTGCATACCGGCTATTAAATTTTTTCTGAGCTGTGTTTTTTCCCCAGTGCTATTATAATCCTTCCACACTTAATGTATTTTTTCATGTAAAAATATAAAGTTGTTTCTAATGCAGTTGGAAACAATTGTTTTATTCTCTATAAACATAATGCCACATAATGATCACTTTCATAAACATATAATTCATATATGTGAGAGTGCACACACATTATCATCTTCACAAGACATGTACTGAATATTTATTTGCTTTTGTTGAAGTATGAAGCATATTGTTTAATTGGAGCTTTGGGCATTTAAACAGCTTGAGGTAGTCTGGTACGTTAGGATGATAAAGAGAAGTTTCCTTCCTCAAAGCCCATTCCCCATATCTTGTGATTAGAGATGAGCGAATCGAACCAGGCGAAGTGGAATTCGTTTCGAATTTCAGGAAAAATTTGATTCGCGCCGAATCCGAATATTAGCCAACTTCGGGTGCGCGAATCGGATTTTTCCCGATCAGCCAGCAAAAAGTGTCCCTGCAGAGAGCTCCGCTATTTCTGACAGTTCTCTGACAGTTCCTTCACATTTACAGCGGTTGAAACATTGTATCTATTTGTTTCCATTTAGGATACAGATGTTTTTATTCGGAAACAGATACAATGTTTCAACCGCTGTAAATGTGAAGGAACTGTCAGAGAACTGTCAGAAATAGCGGAGCTCTCTGCAGATACACTTTTTGCTGTACTGGAATACTTCTTCTTTTCATTCTTCTTTTCATTCTTCTCATTCTTCTTTTCATTCTTCTTCTCATTCTTCTTTTCATTCTTCTTCTTCTTCTTTTCATTATTCTTTTCATTCTTTTCATTCTTCTTTTCATTCTTCTTCTTCTTCTTTTCATTCTTCTTTTCATTCTTCTTCTTTTCATTCTTCTTCTTCTTCTTTTCATTCTTCTTTTCATTCTTCTACTTCTTCTTTTCATTCTTCTTTTCATTCTTCTTCTTCTTCTTTTCATTCTTCTTTTCATTCTTTTCATTCTTCTTCTTCTTCTTTTCATTCTTCTTCTTCTTCTTTTCATTCTTCTTTTCATTCTTCTTCTTCTTTTCATTCTTCTTCTTCTTCTTTTCATTCTTCTTTTCATTCTTCTTCTTCTTCTTTTCATTCTTCTCATTCTTCTTTTCATTCTTCTCATTCTTCTTCTTCTTCTTTTCATTCTTCTTCTTCTTCTTTTCATTCTTCTTCTTCTTTTCATTCTTCTTCTTCTTCTTTTCATTCTTCTTTTCATTCTTCTTCTTCTTCTTTTCATTTTTCTTTTCATTCTTCTCATTCTTCTTATTGTTCTTTTCATTCTTCTTCTTCATTCTTCTTTTCATTCTTCTTTTCATTCTTCTTCTTCTTCTTTTCATTCTTCTTTTCATTCTTCTTTTCATTCTTCTTCTTCTTCTTTTCATTCTTCTTCTTCTTCTTTTCATTCTTCTTCTTTTCATTCTTCTTTTCATTCTTCTTCTTCTTTTCATTCTTCTTCTTCTTTTCATTCTTCTTTTCATTCTTCTTCTTCTTCTTTTCATTCTTCTTCTTCTTCTTTTCATTCTTCTTTTCATTCTTCTTCTTCTTCTTTTCATTCTTCTTCTTCTTTTCATTCTTCTTTTCATTCTTCTTCTTCTTCTTTTCATTCTTCTTCTTCTTCTTCTTCTTCTTCTTCTTCTTTTCATTCTTCTTTTCATTCTTCTCATTCTTCTTTTCATTCTTCTCATTCTTCTTCTCATTCTCCTTCTCATTCTTCTTCTTCTTTTCATTCTTCTTTTCATTCTTCTCATTCTTCTTTTCATTCTTCTTCTTCTTCTTCTTTTCATTCTTCTTTTCATTCTTCTTCTTCTTCTTTTCATTCTTCTTCTTTTCATTCTTCTTCTTTTCATTCTTCTCATTCTTCTTTTCATTCTTCTTCTTTTCATTCTTCTTTTCATTCTTCTCATTCTTCTTTTCATTCTTCTTCTCATTCTTCTTTTCATTCTTCTCATTCTTCTTTTCATTCTTCTTCTTCGTTTCATTCTTCTTTTCATTCTTCTCATTCTTCTTTTCATTCTTCTTTTCATTCTTCTTCTTCTTCTTCTTTTCATTCTTCTTCTTTTCATTCTTCTTTTCATTCTTCTTCTTCTTCTTTTCATTCTTCTCATTCTTCTTTTCATTCTTCTTCTTCTTCTTTTCATTCTTCTTTTCATTCTTCTTCTTCTTCTTTTCATTCTTCTTTTCATTCTTCTTCTTCTTCTTCTTTTCATTCTTCTTTTTATTCTTCTTCTTCTTCTTTTCTTCTTCTTCTTCTTCTTCTGGCAACTCCACCACGCAGCTCATTTTTGTTCCAGTATTACTGTATTTTGCTCCTTCAAAATCCTGAAACTTTCTTTTGGCAGGTGTACAGACTCAGGTACTCAGTGCAGGAATGGTGGGAATCCCTCACAATGGACACAGCAGGTGTACATACAGACCCAGGAATTCAACACAGGGACAGTGGGAACCCCTAATAATGGGTAAAGCAGGTGGGCAGACCCGGAATCTCAGCACATGGATGGTAGGAACCCCTCATAATGGGCACAGCAGGTGTGCATACCCAGAACCTCAGCACAGGGATGGTGGGAACCCCTAGTAATGGGCGCAGCAGGTGTGCAGACCTGGGACCTCAGCACAGGGATGGTAGAAACTCCTCATAATGGGAACAGCAGGTGTACAGACCCAGGAATTTAGCACAGGGATGGTAGGAACTCCTCCTAATGGGCAGAGCAGGTGTACAGACCCAGGAACTCAGCACAGGGATGGTGGGAACTTCTCATAATGGGCGCAGCAGGTGTGCAGACCTGGAACCTCAGCACAGGGATGGTGGGAACCCCTCATAATGGGCACAGCAGGTGTGCATACCCAGAACCTCAGCACAGGGATGGTGGGAACCCCTAGTAATGGGCGCAGCAGGTGTGCAGACCTGGGACCTCAGCACAGGGATGGTAGAAACCCCTCATAATGGGAACAGCAGGTGTACAGACCCAGGAATTTAGCACAGGGATGGTAGGAACTCCTCCTAATGGGCAGAGCAGGTGTACAGACCCAGGAACTCAGCACAGGGATGGTGGGAACTTCTCATAATGGGCGCAGCAGGTGTGCAGACCTGGAACCTCAGCACAGGGATGGTGGGAACCCCTCATAATGGGCACAGCAGGTGTGCATACCCAGAACCTCAGCACAGGGATGGTGGGAACCCCTAGTAATGGGCGCAGCAGGTGTGCAGACCTGGGACCTCAGCACAGGGATGGTAGAAACCCCTCATAATGGGAACAGCAGGTGTACAGACCCAGGAATTTAGCACAGGGATGGTGGGAACTCCTCCTAATGGGCAGAGCAGGTGTACAGACCCAGGAACTCAGCACAGGGATGGTGGGAACTTCTCATAATGGGCGCAGCAGGTGTGCAGACCTGGAACCTCAGCACAGGGATGGTGGGAACCCCTCAATGGGCACAGCAGGTGTGCATACCCAGAACCTCAGCACAGGGATGGTGGGAACCCCTCATAATGGGCACAGCAGGTGTTAGGGGGTTTAACTCTCCAGCATCCATTAGAGACTGATATAGTAATATAGTTCATTCTTCTTTTCATTCTTCTTTTCATTCTTCTTTTCATTCTTCTTCTTCTTTTCATTCTTTTCATTCTTATTCTTCTCATTCTTCTTTTCATTCTTCTCATTCTTCTTTTCATTCTTCTCATTCTTCTTTTCATTCTTCTTTTCATTCTTCTCATTCTTCTCATTCTTCTTCTCATTCTTCTTCTCATTCTTCTCTTCATTCTTCTTTTCATTCTTCTTTTCATTCTTCTTCTTCTTTTCATTCTTCTTCTTTTCATTCTTCTTTTCATTCTTCTTCTTCTTTTCATTCTTCTTTTCATTCTTCTTTTCATTCTTCTCCTTCTTTTCATTCTTCTTTTCATTCTTCTTCTTTTCATTCTTCTTCTTCTTCTTTTCATTCTTCTTCTTCTTCTTCTTCTTTTCATTCTTTTCATTCTTCTTCTTCTTCTTCTTCTTTTCATTCTTCTTCTTCTTTTCATTCTTCTTCTTCTTTTCATTCTTCTTCTTCTCATTCTTCTTCTTCGTCGTGCCCCGTGACTGCCCAAATGAGTGAAGTGTGCGGTGATTCTAAGATCGACGGCACTCATCTGCATGTCATACTGACTGACAGTATTATTTCTCTTCCCCAGCAGACTCCAAGGGCATTTAAATTAAAGGTACAGTGTTCTGCACTAATATAAAGGCTCTCTGAAGCCTAGAAACCCTTTTAATTAGTTAAATTCGCAGCGAATAAATTTGCATCGAATCGAATTTCTCCCGCAAATTCGGCGAATCAGCCGAATCAAATTTTTGAATAATTCGCTCATCTCTACTTGTGATGTTATACCCAGAAGGGAGGACTTAGTAATGTCTTCTCTATTGCCAATGCCAGCCGTGTCTCCATCCCCACCTCATCTCTGCTGAATCGTTTTCTGCCTGTGGCCAGAGCAACTTGTATTTCTTAGTATCTAGGAGACTTTGGGTCCACATGTATTGCATGGTTTTCTGTTAACCTCCTGTGACATGAATCACTGTATGTGAGTGTATTTTAACACTTTTCTAATACATTTTGTCCACTTTTTTAAAAAATAAACTATGGTGCAGAGTGCTGCTTTTTTGTGTTTGGTTTGCTAGATACATTAAGGGACTCACACCCCTTTTTTTCTGAGCCAGTTGCATTGCCACTTTAATTAGTAATAGCTGTTCTATACATAAAGTCACAGACTACTTTTGCTGTTTTTTAATTTAATTCTTATTTGTATAACTATTTCATGTTGGAATGTAATGCACATAATATTTATTTACGTGCAATTCAATTGATTTAATTCTTAATATATATTTGGTAGTTTTTTAATATTTTTCTCCCCTTTTTTCTAATCACCGATGGACCACAGAAATTTGCTTTTTGCGAAACATTTTTATCAATTCTGGCTAAAACAAAATCTAGAACGTCCAAGTAGTCATTGAACTAAGCTGAGGGGTGTTCAAGTGATACTTTGACTTTTAATTTTAAGGTATAAAAAAGTGATGCTAGTGAGATGGTACTACACACAGTAGTAAGTGTCAAGTGTGTCCTATTACTGATAGGCAGTGCACATGTCACGGGCCAGTCCAGAGACTGTTAACCAAAATGGGCCGCAACAGTGTTAGTGCATGCATGGAACAACGTATGGTGATGACGTTTCTTGTGAATGAAGGCTTAAAACCCGTGTATATCTACTGAAGACTTCAAGCACAGTACGGTGATGATACACTCAGCCGTAGTAAGACATTTTGAGCGATGTAAACATTTCAAAGATGGCCATATGTCCATCAGTGATGATTCCGGCCATGATGGTACCCAGCCCACAGCAGTCAGTCCTGTGAACATTCAGCACGTGGAATCATGGATAATTGACACATAACCTGTCATGAAATTGCACAAGTGACAAAGCTTTCTGTGGGAGTGGTGAATACAATCATGGCATGTGAAGTGAAGCAAGCCATCCTAGGATGGTTCAGGCATACTGACAAATCTTTCTATGCTGAAATTTTCCAGGAATTAGTTAAATGCTGGGATTAGTGTGTAAATGTAGTAGGGGAGTATGTTTAAAAACAAATGCAGTTTCCACTCCTTGAAAATTGTTCTTTCATTTTATAACTCAAAAGTTCCTTTGACTTGAACGAGTTTTTGTCATGTTGAATACTGTTTTTCTGTAGTGTTTCAAAACTATTGCATCTTAACTGCAATTCCTAAGGAGTAGGTGTTAAACTTCTCTCTTAAGTGAATATGAATGATAGGTGCTGAATACACTATTAGTTTATATTTTAATGTGGAGCAGAGTTTTTACTGTGGAGTGTAATGGCTCTAGTTAGGCATTACTTTAAAAATATAACTCCACTTTTGTTAGGAAAAAAAACTCCCCTCTCTGGATGACATATGTACAAGGATTTTAACAAACTTTGTTACAAATCCCTATCTTTTGTTATTCTGAGGAAATAGCTGTTTGTTTGTCTGTCTGTGTCCATGTGGAAAATGAATGTGAATGGGAGTGATTTTATTAAATTTATCTATTAGTCAGCTACATTCTCACCACACTTTTGTTGCACGGGATACCCAAAATCTGACTTGTATCTTAATGCAGACATCTGGGAAAATCAGTAAGCCAATCACAAAAGCAGGAAATTACATTTCTGGGGGCATTCTGTACTTTATACAGAATGCCTCTAGGTTAACATATTGCCTTGCGTTTTACAAAAAATTACAGTGCTGCAGATGGAAAAGAAATGGTAGTTTATTATAACATTCAATTACAATATGATTTGTATCTATATGTTCTATATGCTATAGTTCTATATGCTATATTATTTTTTTCTTTGTTGCTATTTTTTTTCCCACAAAAACTGTAACACAATGATTTCTGGAATGGTGCCTTAAGTAAAGCTGGCTATGCACTAGTAGATTTTAATACAAAAATGCATAAGAATATTCTCAGGACATTCCATGGGTTGATGAGTGTCATTCATAAATTGTTCAAAATTCTGTTTTCTTTTAATATTCGAATTTGGAACAAATGGACTTTACCAAATGGAAACCACATACATTGTTAGAAATGTGTCCATTCAAGAAAAAATGTCCATCTTCCTCCTTTGAATTCTCTCATCACTGTTGAATAAAATAAACATTGATTTGACCCCACTAAGAATAGAAAACCGAATGACTATTCCTAAAACATAAAAATTCAACCTCAATTCTATTATGTATAGGCAACTTTAGATCAAGGAGTTAGGATAAAACAAGAGTGCCACAGCAATGGTTTAGGAAACCCGAATTGTTTATTTCTTCATAATAAAAAAAGTTACAGGGTGTTTACAGTACCCACTCCATCAGGGCGTTTTGGGGCACAGAATTTTGGTTTCTTCCTGCTGTGGCACAGCAAGCTGTTGAGACCTGCTTGCATAGAAGAAACAACCTAATTTTCACACCAGTAGTCAGTTCATCAATTTTCATTTTAAATTAGCAGTATAAGCCCAGTTGAAGGAGATACTCTAAAATAAAAATCAAATTAAATTTTATCTTTGTTAACAAATAACAATCCAGGGGTCATAAACCACTGATGTGGGGCTCTTATTTTTTTCCTAACCTGGGATATCAGTAGAAGCTGATACTTCATATGCTTCTAACCAGGGACGGACTGACACACATGGGGCCCCCGGGCAATAGGGGATCATGGGGCCCCTGTGTCCTTGCCCAAACTCAAAAAAGTCTATGAAAAAGGTACCAGGCGCATCTCATGGGGCCCCCTACTGACCGCGGGCCCTCGGGCAGTGCCTGAGTTTCCAAATGATCAGTCTGCCCCTGCTTCTAACCTTCCAGACCTTCTGTTGGACCTCTCCCTATGATAGCTAAGAATTCACTTGAGTTCAGCATATAAACTGTAAGAACATTAGATTAGATCAAAGCTATCATGTATGATCCTAAATTCAGCAGAAACAAGAGAACATCTGAAAATCTTACTCCACTTCACATCATGCATATCCATATGGAAGATCAGAGATGAAAAAAAACAATGCTGTGCTGGTGCTGATGCTGCTGGAATCTGTTCTTCATGTTTATGAGTAGAGATGAGCGAATCGAACATGACGAAGTGGAATTCGTTTCGAATATTAGGAAAAATTTGATTCGCGCCGAATCCGAAAATTAGCAAACTTCGGATGCACGAATCGAATTTTCCCCGATCGGCCGATTTTCATCCCTTCTACAGCCAGCAAAAAGTGTCCCTGCAGAGAGCTCCGCTATTTCTGACAGTTCTCTGACAGTTCCTTCACATTTACAGCGGTTGAAACATTGTATCTATTTGTTTCCATTTAGGATACAGATGTTTTTATTCGGAAACAAATAGATACAATGTTTCAACCGCTGTAAATGTGAAGGAACTGTCAGAGAACTGTCAGAAATAGCTGAGCTCTCTGCAGATACACTTTTTGCTGGACTGGAATTCTTCTTATTTTCATCCTGCTTCTTCTTCTTCTTCTTCATCCTCATCCTCTTCTTCTTCTTCTTCTTCTTCTTCATCCTCATCCTCTTCTTCTTCTTCTTCTTCTTCATCCTCATCCTCTTCTTCATCCTCATCCTCATCTTCTTCTTCTTCTTCTTCATCCTCATCCTCTTCTTCTTCTTCTTCTTCATCCTCATCCTACTTCTTCTTCTTCTTCTTCTTCTTCTTCATCCTCATCCTCTTCTTCATCCTCATCCTCTTCTTCTTCTTCTTCTTCATCCTCATCCTACTTCTTCTTCATCCTCATCTTCTTCTTCTTCATCATCATCCTCATCTTCTTCTTCATCATCATCATCCTCATCCTCTTCTTCTTCTTCTTCTTCATCATCCTCATCCTCATCCTCTTCTTCTTCATCCTCTTCTTCATCATCCTCATCCTCTTCTTCTTCATCATCCTCATCCTCTTCTTCTTCTTCATCCTCATCCTCTTCTTCTTCATCATCCTCATCCTCTTCTTCTTCATCATCCTCATCCTCTTCTTCTGCATCATCCTCATCCTCTTCTTCTTCATCCTCATCCTCTTCTTCTTCATCATCCTCATCCTCTTCTTCTTCCTCATCCTCATCCTCTTCTTCATCCTCATCCTACTTCTTCTTCATCATCCTCATCCTCTTCTTCTTCTTCTTCTTCTTCATCCTCATCCTACTTCTTCTTCATCCTCATCCTCTTCTTCATCCTCATCCTACTTCTTCTTCTTCTTCTTCATCCTCATCCTACTCCTTCTTCTTCATCCTCATCCTCATCTTCTTCTTCATCCTACTTCTTATTCTTCATCCTACTTCTTCTTCTTCTTCTTCTTCTTCTTCTTCTTCATCCTCATCCTCATCCTCATCTTCTTCATCCTACTTCTTCTTCTTCATCCTCATCCTCTTCTTCTTCTTCTTCATCCTACTTCTTCTTCTTCCTCATCCTCTTCTTCATCCTCATCCTCATCCTCATCTTCTTCTTCTTCTTCATCCTACTTCTTCTTCTTCTTCTTCTTCATCATCATCATCCTCTTCTTCTTCATCCTCATCCTCATCCTCTTCTTCATCCTCTTCTTCTTCATCCTCATCCTCTTCTTCTTCATCCTCATCCTCTTCTTCTTCATCCTCATCCTCTTCTTCTTCTTCTTCTTCTTCATCCTCTTCTTCTTCATCCTCATCCTCGTCCTCTTCTTCTTCTTCATCATCCTCTTCTTCTTCTTCATCCTCATCCTCTTCTTCTTCATCCTCATCCTCACCATCATCCTCTTCTTCTTCATCATCCTCTTCTTCTTCTTCTTCTTCTTCTTCTTCTTCTTCTTCCTCATCCTCTTCTTCTTCCTCTTCTTCTTCTTCCTCTTCTTCTTCTTCTTCATCCTCATCCTCACCATTATCCTCTTCTTCTTCATCCTCATCCTCTTCTTCTTCATCATCCTCATCCTCTTCTTCTTCTTTATCCTCATCCTCCTCTTCTTCTTCATCCTCATCCTCATCCTCTTCTTCTTCTTCTTCTTCTTCTTCTTCATCCTCATCCTCTTCTTCTTCATCATCATCCTCATCCTCTTCTTCTTCTTCTTCCTCACCATCATCCTCTTCTTCTTCATCCTCTTCTTCTTCCTCATCCTCATCCTCTTCTTCCTCATCCTCTTCTTCTTCTTCATCCTCATCCTCTTCTTCTTCATCCTCTTCTTCTTCATCCTCTTCTTCTTCTTCATCCTCTTCTTCTTCTTCTTCCTCTTCTTCTTCTTCTTCTTCTTCCTCATCTTCTTCCTCATCCTCATCCTCATCTTTTTCATCCTCTTCTTCCTCTTCATCCTCTTCTTCATCCTCTTCCTCTTCTTCTTTTTGTCTTCCTCTTGCAGGTCACTGCTCATGCGCAGATTTTTTTATTGGCAAAAAATCGTCCGATTTGCCCACTATTGCCGCGAAAATCGGCCGATCGGCAAAATCGGCCGATTTTTTTTCCAACTTTACAGAAAAAAAAAACGGCCAAAATACCGAAAAACGGCCGACCAAATAGCCCACTAACGATCCGAATATTGGCCGATTTTATTTTCGGCCGAAAAATCGGCCGATTTTGACCCATCTATGGCCTGCATTAGGGCCACAGAGACTTTAGGGCCACAGAATTGTTACTCAGGGACACAGAATCGTTACTCAGGGACACAGAATCGTTGCTTAGGGCCACAGCTATCAAAGAATCGAAAATTTAAAGTGACATACACCCTTTTTTTTTTTGGTGGCTGTCGTGCACAGTTGGTGCTGCAGTTTGCCGATTGTGCAAAATAAACTGACTTTCTGCTTCACAACCACTATTGTACGTTCAAAGAGTTAAATCCATTTACACGCCGGCTGGCGGTAATATTTTTTGGGTGATTAGTGCATTCCAGTGACACAAACGTACAGTTTCCAGCCAACGGCAAGCTGCAATTGACCGATTGTGTACAATAAACTGACTTTCTGCTTCACAACCACTATTGGCCTTCAATTGAAGCTGCTTCCGCTCCGCCACTCTGCCATTGGACTCTTGATAGTCGTCTCCCCACGCTGCTGCTGGGGGGACTTTTTAACATAGGCCTGTGTATGGCCTTCAATTGAAGCTGCTTCTGCTCCGCCACTCTGCCATTGGACTCTTGATAGTCGTCTCCCCACGCTGCTGCTGGGGGGACTTTTTAACATAGGCCTGTGTATGGCCTTCAATTGAAGCTGCTTCTGCTCCGCCACTCTGCCATTGGACTCTTGATAGTCGTCGCCCCACACTGCTGCTGGGGGGACTTTTTAACATAGGCCTCTGTATGGCCTTCAATTTAAGCTGCTTACACTTCGCCACTCTGCCATGGGCCCCTGTACCGCCTCCTCATGCTGCTGCCAGGTCCAGAGTGTGTCATGGGTCCCTGTACGGCCTCCCATTGCTGCTGTCTCCATTGCCACACTCTGCCATGTGCCACTTTCAGGTCTCCTCACACTGCTGGTGGGTTCCATTTTGTCATAGGGTGCTGTATGGCCTCCCATTGCTGCTGCCTCCACCGCCACACTGTGGCTCCACACTCTGGTTTTGGCCCCGTGACTGCCCAAATGAGTGAAGTGTGCGGTGATTCTAAGATCGACGGCACTCATCTGCATGTCATACTGACTGACAGTATTATTTCTCTTCCCCAGCAGACTCCAAGGGCATTTAAATTAAAGGTACAGTGTTCTGCACTAATATAAAGGCTCTCTGAAGCCTAGAAACCCTTTTAATAAGTTAAATTCGCAGCGAATAAATTCGCATCGAATCGAATTTATTCCGCAAATTCGGCGAATCAGCCGAATCGAATTTTTGAATAATTCGCTCATCTCTATTTATGAGCATGCACTTAAAAGACAATTTTACCTTTGTTTTCAGAAAACAATATATTTAGTTTAGCTTGCATATGAAATCAGAAAAAAATGAGGGCTTGTTTGAAAGTGCATTTCCTTCATGTTCAAAAGAAATACATTTTAACCCTGTTTCTAAATTCAAGCAAAGTAGTAGATGTTTACATCATCACAAACTGACCATCCAGTCTTTTGTGGAGGAACAGGTACACAGAAGCTAATCTCTTGGACTCTACAAGTCCCAGCAAGACAAGACTGACATTTTGGTTGGTTTTAGCAAAAGGATAGGTTAGGCAGTCCATGGCAAAATCTTTATTTATATGGGAGAACTAGCATTTTTCAGAAACAAGTCAGCAGTAGATGCTCCCAATATTTTTCCCATTACAGGTTTACTTTAAAGCAATATTAATCCCAAAACCAAGAGTGTATTATTACCAAACATTACATGTGGTGGCTGCATTAGCTTTCTTTTCTTTGGCTTTTTTTTGCCCTCTGTTTTCACCTGTGACCTGGCCAGTGACACAACTCCTGTATTAGTGAGGCACCACTATGGAGGAATGAGCCAGGACACAACAGACAGCAGCATTGTCAGTCTGGGGGGATGGGAGTGTTAAATGTATTAGCAGATTTGAATACTAATAAAGTGAAGCCAAACTCCAGCTCACGTTTTATAATCAGTTACATCAGTTTTCCTATTGGGATGGAGGTTTTGCATGAATAAATGAAAGCTGATCATTTTAATCACCCGTGCCAGTGGTAAATTAATGGTCTCATTCATGTTAGCTAATACATTCTGCTGGAGAGCTTGAATTTCTGAAAAACAGCAGAGTTGCTGGCTGAAAATAGAAGAAAGAAAGCTAAAAAAGGAAATAAATGTTTGTTTTTGGGTTTAATACTGCTTTAAAGGATAAGTTCACCTTTTTGACAAAAATAATAAATGCACATTTTTTTGCAGGTAATAAAATTTGCATTTATTATTTTTGTCTGCGGGAGCCTGGGAAGCATTGCACTAGTGATCAGTAGATCTCTGATGCCATGCAGGTCTCCTGCAGACCTGTCAGAATATCTGCTTGCTCTACTGTATGTACTGTACAAGCAAGCAGAAATTCTGACAGGAAGCTTCAATTAACTACCACACTGCTCCACAGTGTCGTGGTAGTTCACTTAAAACTACAAGCCAGCAGCTGCTAAGGCTGCTGGGATTTGTAGGCACTCATTCACAGAACTCTGTAAATGAGTGAGGTGGCCGTGTGGGTGGAGCCCTGCACGACTGCACTTTTTTCAAATCTGACAGATATGGGTGGAACACATAACATGTTCCCAAAGGTGAACTTATCCTTTAATTATATACTGCTTGATTAACCAGTGTAACAGCTGTGTTTTAGTGATGGGCTTTATATTTGAGTCGAACGTACGTCAACTCAAACATTGGCTGTTTACGTGTTTGCTAAACACATGAACAGTAAGGGCATTCAGCGGGCTGTGCGCCTGCTGCAGCCCACAATGCACTGTGCCCTGACAGTGCATTGTGATTGGCCAAAGCACTGCACCTGACCACAGCTGGAAGCCAGTGCTGAGAGCGGAGTGGTTTTTTTTTTCTTATTTTGGATTGGCAGTGGCAGCAGGCATTCTGATTGATGTCGGATCTGATTTGGGGGACATTTTTTTCATTTTTATTTTTATTAAAGGACTTGTCAAAGACTGTCTCCTGTCCAGGGGTGGACTGACCATTTGGAAACTCGGGCACTGCCCGAGGGCCCGGGGTCAGTAGGGGGCCCCATGAGATGCTCCTGGCACCTTTTTCATAGGCTTTTTTGAGTTTGGGCAAGGACACAGGGGCCCCATGATCCCCTATTGCCCGGGGGCCCCATGAGTTGTCAGTCCGCCCCTGCTCCTGTCATTTTTACACTACAGTTTTGTTTTTTACCATGTACTGCATACTTATTCACATGGGGGGTCCGGGATCTGATAAGCCCCCCACCTACAGACCCCCACAACCACCAGCCAGGGTTGTCGGGAAGAGGCCCTTGTCCCCATCAACATGGGGACAAGGTGTTTTGGGGGGAAGCCCCTGCCCCAAAGTGCCCCCCATGTTCACTCATCCCCACCCTTTCCTGACCTGCCGGGCTGCATGCTCGGATAAGGGTCTGGTATGGATTTTGGGGGGGACTCCACGCTCCATTCTCCATTTTTTTTATTTTGGCATGGGTGTTCCTCTCAAAATCCATACCAGACCCAAAGGGTTTGGTATGGATGGGAGGGGGGACTCCACGACATTTAAAAAAAAGAAGGTTTAAATGTCGGACAATGCTGACAGTTCTTTTGACGATCAGCTGTCAGCGGGGAACCCCTCTGACAGCTGAAACATTAAAGAATGTTTTACTACTAAAATACCACATGACTTAATAATATAACTCATACAGTATTTTAGTAGCTGAGTGGTATCTTACCATATACTCAGATGCGGTATAATACCGCTCAGTAAATTGTCCCTGTTCGAAGTTTGAAGTTGAACTTTTAGTAGGTTTGAATGTTCGACCACGAACCAGGGGGGGTGTTTGGCCCATCCCTACTGTGTTTATTTAACAAATGTTGATAAATTATAATGTATTGTATGTAATATTAATGCACTGTTCTCCAACTGATGGAATGCTACTGTCTATGCTACACCTGTAATTAGAAAATATTTTGGGTTTACTTTTTTCAAACTTAAAAAAAGAAGAAAAGAAAAAATATAGCAGAAATGCTTTTTATCTTTCAATTGACAAACCTTAACTAGAAAAGCTGAACAAATGGGGAACTTTGAACTTGCTGAAAGAAGAGGAAGAACAGGAATCAACAAGGAGAAGAAATGGAATCTTGCCAAGATGTCTGCATCTGTTGACAAAAAGACATCTCTAAGCATTTATGATTGTTAAAAAGATGAGAGATGTTAGATGTCATGATTGAATATTTGTTTAAGTAACAGATAGCAATTATAAACAAGCTAATACAACAAGTAAAAGTGTTGATTTATATGAAGGTTGTGTCAAATACAATGAGGCAAATACACAATTTTGCAAATTTAGAAAGAAATTAAATATAATCTAAGTACTGAAAACTAGTTGGTGCCATATGGCATAACCTTTACAGGGCACAGTTTGTGCATTAACCCCAGAGATTGTGCCTAGAATATGGTGCTTAATTGAAAAGGTACTCCCCTGGATGAAGACTGTTTCTGTTGGAAGAATAGGATTTAATTCAGGGACTCCTAGCGACTACAGAAGACCAGCGTGAAAGACAAGTTCAATTATTTGTGACTGGTGTAAATTAACCTGTAAACTATTTATGAAGCATTGTTTCTGAAGTCTTTCACTGGTTGGATGTCGCCTGTCTAACAGCAGCAATAAATGTCTAAGCAGACCATTCTTGCTTTTGGAAATTTGTCCCAAGAACTTAGGCAGAGTGTGATTGTTGGTATGTCCTTAATGTTAACATTTTAGATGACATTTTAGATGTTTAGACTCAATCATGGAAGTCATTAATGAATGAACACTTTTGCCTTTATAAATGGTTGTACTCGACAACCACAAGATGTTATCTTGTTTTCCACCTATGCCTTATCTAGTTTGAGGGAAAAACAAGTCTTCGATACAAAAATATATGTAATTTAAACGTTAGTAAGCCAATCCCTCCTCATGTTTTGCCTGGTTAAGTACCACTATTTTAAAGTGGCAATGCATATTTTGCCACATAAACTTGTTGGTAAAAAGTTCTAAGCTTGGCGAAAAAAGCTTTTTTTGATGCAGATCACAACTGCTTAAAAGAGGAACATACAAAATAGATGTTTAGTTTTATAATACGTAATGCACATAAGGGGAAGATACACAAAATACCTTGATGTGCAATATTGTAACATACATTAGATTGAGCAGTAAGCAACAAAGACAAGCACCAGTATCTGAAAGTCAGGAGCCACATAAACAAAAATTTACTATATATGGTGTGTAACAAAAAACGTTGATGAAAAAACACCCCCCCCAAAAAAATGAAACATTTTAAAAAAAACTTAGTTACATAGTATGGCTGAAAAAAGACAAAGGTCCATCCAGTTTAAAAAAAAAAAAAGTTATAATCCTATACTCACAGTTGATCCAGAGGAAGGCAAAAAACCCAGCAAAGCATGATCCAATTTGCTTCTGCTGGGAAAAAAATTCCTTCCTGATCCCCCGAGAGGCAATCGGATATTCCCTGGATCAACTTTACCTATAAATGTTAGTATCCAGTTATATTCTGTGTATCTAAGAAATAATCCAGGTCTATTTTAAAGCAGTGAACAGAGAACAATACACCAATAAGCTATCCATCTTCCTTTTTCTACTTTTAGATTGTGTATAGTGAACACACAGAATGAGGCTGTTGTGAAATCTTCCTGTAAGGATGGATCTACAATCTTTTTAATAAATTATTTCAGGGAATTCTTAGCAATTTTTGGTCATTATGGTTAGGTAAGTGCTATTTTTTCTAAAATATGAACTCTTTCAAAGTTATAAAAATAATTGAATAGTTGTTTTTCTTCTTTTAAACTATACAGTATTTTGGAGATTTTTTTTTGTGAATATTGATCGCAGGAGAAAGTAATTCACTGTGGGTTTTTTTAAGTGGACTTTAGTAAAATGTATGTTTATATTCTTACTATCTTAAAAGATAAAATAAAGATTGTGCTGCTATATTTCTTGCAAATTATTATACGGAGTGTAATGGTTTACTAAAACACTTTTTATATTTTATATATGGTGAGGATGCAATGGACGCTTCACACATTTGTAAGAATTCACTATAGTTAAATATTCAGATTATTATGATTCTATTTTAATACTTACTGTATAGTGTCAACAATTGATTAAAATATTAAACATCAATCTGTGATTGTTTAATTACAGTTTCATGTCACAGGTAAGGTATTTTTCAGTTTGTCTCTTGTCTGTACCTTATTAAAATGTCTTTTTGTTGGAATGGGGCTCATATTGAATTCAAGTCAATTTCTCCTTACCTTGCCAATGACAGGGATATCAACAGAACCCCAGGTTTATACTCCCCGGTGAACTGTGCCTCAGGCAAAATCAGCAGCAATAATTCTAGTTACTGAAAGTAGAAAAGAGCATTAACAGTAGCAGCAAATTCAACACACAATTAAGTTATATTATTACATTTTTCAATTTTAGCAACATTTAAATTGTCTTGCCTAACATTAATTCTTAGGCCTATTTGCAGAAGTAGACATAATAGAAAATTCAAGAGACATAAAACAGCAACAATAACATATGAAACAATATGCCAAAGTTACAATAAAAATAGAAATGCAGTTTGAAATGGCAAATGGTTATATTTCATTAAAAGGTGTTGTTATCCAAATTAGTTAGGGATATGCATTTTTATGCTTACACAGCACTAAACAAATCTGCGTTTACTGATTTGATATTCATCTGGGTCTTGTAATTGTTCCTACTTCTCCACTTACATTTTATACTTTTATTCACTTCATGATTACTATAAAAACAGAATCCAACCTCACCACTCTGCTGTTTTCCTATCTATTTCTCATTAGCAGAGTCAGTTAGTATAATGGTAACAGTTGGTCAGATGATAAAGAAAATACCTCTGATTTTAAATGACTCTAGTAGCCCTTTACTAATGTAGATATGGCCATGGTTGCTAGGTTTTCTACATATGCGTGTACCAATAAGGTCCTATAATAATTGGGGACATTTTTATAATTCTGGGCATAAAAACCTTAAACTGCTCATAAATATTGCATGACAGAAAAATGGCATCAACCAATGATCTCCTGTCAGTGGATGAGACCATCAACCATCCAATCACTCTCAAGAGGAGCATCATTCAAAAAGGTTAGAAAACCTGTGCCTTACACTTTTCTTCCCTGCTGAGATAAGCAACCTGACATGGTCTGTGTGCTCCCAACCCCCTTCATCTGAATGAACAAACTGAGCTTTTGTATAAATAAATCATATAAATAAGCTGCACAGCAAGATAATGGTGTGGGAGACACCTATACCATCAACATTTTCCCTGATTACTTTAAAAGCAGCAACATTTGGAGGGGAATATATATATATATATATAGAGAGAGAGAGAGAGAGAGAGAGAGAGAGAGAGAGAGAGAGAGAGAGAGAGCGAGAGCGAGAGCGAGAGAGAGAGAGAAACAATCCAAATGTAGAGTTGCAGCACACTTCTGTCGTTTATTCAATCCGTAGAAATATAATCTAATAATCAAGCTTGATAAAGAGAATGGTATGTTCGAAACCATTGTTATTACCTTGTATTCTCCTAAGGATTGAACAGACGACAGAAGTGTGCTGCAATTCTCTGTCTGGATTTCTAGATATAGAAGGTATAAGTCACACCATTCACATGCAAAAGGCGTACTGCTTTCTACAGACTGTATGTAACATTTGATATAAAAAGTGTTATGATATCACATATATTCTCTTGATTCACTGATATTGCATATACAGTATAATAAAGTGATTCTAAACACTTGATTTTTTCTTTTAAATAACAAACATGTCATACTTACCTTCTCTGTGCAATGATTTTGCACAGAACAGCCTGATCCTTCTCTTATTGGGTCTCCTGCTGACACTCCTGGCCCCTCCCCCCCGTCAAGTGCCCACCATAGCCGCTTGCTTGCAATGGGGACACTTGTGCGGGCTAACAGAACACTGCTCAGCCTCATCCCCCACTCCCTTTTTACTGGATATGATTGACAGCAGTGGCAGCCAATGCTTCTAAGCCAATGAGATGTGAGAGAGGCAAGAGAGACTCTGCTCTTGTGCACATCACTAGATCAAATTTGGGCTGAAAATAGAATAAAACTTCTGCCTTTACAAGCACTTTGATAATCCAGTAGTTAACAGTAGACAGATTTGAATGGACAGATTTTGGGCCTGGAGATCAGAGGAACCAACACTTGCTGATAATGAGCCTCTGACAAGTTCTGTAGGCCTATGTATAGATAAGGGGTGGACAACTGTCATCTCACCATTCCTCAAAGGGATTCTTCAGACTTGTTAGCTTCAGAATTAGGGGTGAGGTATTCCTTTATAGGAGGCAACAGAATGTTTGTTACAACACTTGTTTTCTTAGGATCAGAGGAATTACATTTAATCTGTAATAAATTCCAAAATATTAATCACAGGAAGATGAAATTGATTCCCTCTCATAGTGTACATTACCTACTAGGTACAGATTCAAAACAGCTTGTCTCAGTTGTAGAACCAGCTAGGAACACACAACATTGCTATATGGGGCCTGCCCATAGAAGGCCTGTGGGGTGTGGACTTGTTGAGATGGTGTGATAATTGTGTGCACAGATATGGACAATGACAACCATAATTTGGATCTTACTCTGCAAATATCATTCTCACTCCAAATCAGTCTTCCCCCTCCCTTTTTTTTGAATGGCATGTGGTGTGTGTGTATGCTGGGGTCATAAGGGCATCAGACACAGCTGGATACGCTTAATGGTTGTAAACCCAATTAGCTGGTTCCATGATGCCTGTCAGACCCTTGCCTTGCCTGGTCATAAAGCTATAAACTGGTCAGTCACTGGACATGAAAGCATTCCAGAGTGGCAGTAAAACATACATCCAACTTGAAACCACTTTTTCATACAATTTTATAAATCCCGGCAGGAGCAAGGTACAATAAAACAAAGCATATATTCAGATAGGTCAGTTTAATACGAGTCACCTGATACCTTACACCCCTACATAAAGTCTACCAGAGAGTAGAAAGCGATATCTTGTTATCCATCACAGCTGGATATGTCATATTTGGTGTCTGGACATTCAGAATATCATTCTGCATATTAACCTGCCAGTGGCTAGGCTGCTGCATGCACCAACAAGGTTATTGACCATGGTATAAACTTGGGAGGGATTTGGGTCACAGCCTGGGTCACCGCCTAACCCCCCCCTCCCCAAATGAGGCGATTGGCCCTTGGCTTCAGTAGACACCCCCTGCTGGGACACTAGAAAAGCTGTCATGCCTGGAGAGAGAAGGATGAAGAGATTCTCCCTTTTAACAGTAGGAATCAACTTCGGGAGAAAAGGTACCCATTTGTTCAGGACACTTGAACTCTGCTTAAACCAGGACTTCTGCAAGTATTCTACCTTCTTAAACTTCTTTCTATTATCTCTCTGTTGTGTTATTGCTCTCTCTATTTATATATATATATATATTGGTTACATTTTTTCTGTAAATATTTTTATTGCACCATTTTGACCTTTTTAGTAATACATCCTATTTTCTGAAAAGTGTTGAACTGTTTCTAAAGCTCTTTAATGCAAACTAAGAATCCCTGTCTCTGAAGAGTGCTAAGCGTGTTTTAAAACCTCTGGATACATCTGTCTGCTGTGACAGTGTGTATACAGATGCTTATTCAAACATCATAGTGTTACTGCTGAGATTTCTGAGTTTCCTCCTTCTCTGTAAAAAGGTGGTGGTGGCAGTGTGAAGGGTTAATTGCGTAATTACCTGACCCAGTAACGATCGCTCTCAGGCAACTGGCACATAGATTGAGGTCCAGTGAGCTGGAAAATCTGTGCAGGATGCAGCTGAGAGTGGCATTGTTACGCAAGCGGCAGCGCGGTTTTAGATTGGCTAGTCCTTCGGTCACAAGCTGGTGAGAAGGGCTGGGGGTCTGATGCCGTGCCCGTCACAGATGGGACCAGAGGTGACTCTTTAATTAGGCAAATTAGGCAGTCGCCTAAGGCTTCATGCTCACAGGGGCCTCATAGCTGCCTAATATGCCTAACGCACTGTTTCTTAACCAGGGTTCTGTAAAGATCGACATGTCAGTCTCAGGTAGCCGATAGATAAATCACATGGATACACGTGCAGGGAAGCAGCTGGCATACCATTGGCTGTAGCACATTGTTTCTGGCCCCTCCTATCCATCCCAGGTGCTTATATGTGATATCATCTGGGATGGACAGGATAGGAGGAGGGGTGGAGGGGCCAGCAGGGAACAGTGTGCCACTGGAGGACTATTGAAAGACACCTCTGAAGCTGGGCAGAAGAAGAAAGAAGTCGGTACTGTAATGTGCCCAGCTGTGTCCCCCACACTGTGCCCAACAGTCTGTCCCATACAATGTGCCCTGTCCCAAAGTCCCATGTAATGTGCCATGACCCATGTAAAGTGCCCTGTCTCATGTGATGTGCTCTGTCCCATGTAAGTCCCCTGTCCCATGTGATGTGCCCTGTGATTTGTCCTATGTATTGTGCCCTGTCCCATGCTATATGCTCTGTGCTCTGCCCATGTAATGTGCTCTGTCCCATGTAATTTGGCCTGTGCTCTGTCCCATGTAATGTGCCCTGTCCCATTTAATGTGCTCTACCCCATGTAATGTACCCTGCGTTCAGTCCCATGTAACGTGCCCTGTTCCATGTAATGTGCTATTTCCCATGTAATGTGCCCTGTGCTCTGTTCCATGTAATGTGCCCTGTCCCATGCTATGTGCCCTGTGCTTTGTCCCATGTGATATGCCCTATCCCATGCTATGTGCTCTGTGCTCTGCCCCATGTAATGTGCTGTGTCCCATGTAATATGCCCTGTGCTCTGTCCCATGTAATTTACCCTGTGCTCTATCTCATGTAATGTGCTCTGTCTCATGTAATATGCCCTGTGTTCTGTCCCACGTAATGTACCCTTTCCTATTTAATGTGCCATGTTCCCTGTCCCATGTTATGTACCCTGTCCCATGTAATGTGCCTTGTGTCCTGTCCCATGTAATGTGCCCTGTCTCATGTAAGGTGCCCTGTGCTCTGTCCCATTTAATGTGCCCTGTGCTCTGTCCCATGTAATGTGTCTACTTCCATGTAATGTGCCCTGCTCCCACTAAATGTGTCTTTCCTTCATGTAATGTGCCCCACCTCCACATAATGTACCTTGCTCTTGTGTAATGTGCCCTTTTCCCACATAATGTACCTTGCCCTCATGTAATGTGCCCTGCTCCCACATAATGTGCCTTTCCCCTGTAATGTTCCCGGCCTCCATGTAATGTGCCCTGCTCTTGTGTAATGTGCCCTTTTCCCCCTCATGTAGTATTCCCTTCTGAGCCCCTGTACTCTGCCCTGCTGGCCCCCCACACACTATTTATCCCAAGTTGGACCCAGAATGGAGCATCTCTGCAGAAAAAGAACGCACACGTTTCACATTAAATCTGTATATTTTAATATTTATTCTTTTATTCAATGCTAGTTCTAAAGATAATTGTTATTATCAACAGCTCGCTATCATACCAATGTTTCGTGAGCTTTAGATGTGAACATTAGATCAGGGATTCCCTGAGATCTCAAACCTTTTGCCAGTGGTTTCTCAAAAATAAAAAAGGTTGAAAAACACTGGCCTAATGCATTACCCCAGTTTTGAGGGGCAGGGGACCATAAGGCTGCTGTGCTCAGGCAGTATTAAGAGCCCTATCACACTCATCTCTCACGTAACCCTTCTGGAGCTCCGCCCACCAGCCAATGAGGCGAAGTTGCATCCACACATGTCACCCTTCCCATCCACAGGGCCATACTATCAGTGCTGGGCCAACAAGGAGGGGCGCTTCAAAGGACAGCAGTATCAGTGTGGCAGATGAGGGGTTACTGGAGTCACAGCAGTGCAACAATTGGCGTCTCATGTCTCAGCCTACGGTTGGTATGTACTGTTTTTGCTCTGTCAGATGCTGTAAACCTGTAATTGACTTTTTCCACCCTCCATCCACCCCTCCACCTCCATGGCCTAACACAGAGGAAAGAGTTACAGGTTACAGCACACCTAAATTGTTAGCCTAACTCCTGAACCAACAATAGTTGCCTTATGCATCACCCAGTTAATTTATATTGCTTGAATTATTGTTTCCATTATGAGCGTGAGTGGGGCCTCATGTCTAAGTTTTTCCTAAGGCCTCACAAAGCTTAGAGCCGCCTCTGAATGGGACTGATGTGTGGATGTCGTAAATCCTAACTTTGACTCAGCCATCAGAACATCAGTATTAACTATGGCCACTTCAGGCGATTAGTCAGTAGTCTGTAAAATGAACATTGTATTAATCTTGTAATGTGCATTCAAAGATGTGCCATTTATTCAATTATGGCTTCTCCCACTAATTGGATAAAACAAAGTGAAAACAATGCCAAATATAGCCCCATGATGGAGATATACTTGAATAACCCGGTGCAAAAGGAGTGATAAACAGTATACTGACCCTAATATACTTGATAAAGAAATATAATAGCAATTATACCGGTGATTTACGGAAAAGTTAACCTGAACAAAGTTCATAAAAAGTGAAGTCCATGCAGAGAGTACACTTTTAATAGCGTCTGCAGCCTCTCTTTTAGGCGAGCTCTGGGGTACTTCCCACCAATCACTATGTGGGGGGAAGAAGAAAGCACCACTGTCTAAACATAGCAAGCAATAGGTATTGCTATCACATACAAATGGGTGGACACAGCATATCAATAATTAATCTATGGAGCATCTAGCAGGTAGCAGCCTATTTTAGTTTTTACAATGGGCATGAGAAATAAATTAAAATAAAACAATAAGAGAGCACACAGCTCTCTCAGTGTAGTATTTAAAACTAGTGAAAAGACAGATTTACAATATTGCACTCACATGTAGTAAGTAGAACACAAGTATTACTCAAAAACTCCAGCAGGTGGCATCCTTCTTTTGGTCCCCAATGGGAAGTGCTTGGAGGATGGATAGAGGGCTTCCACTGGTGCATGGTCTCAAAACGGAAGCAGCGCAAGATAAACAAAGCAGTGCAAGATGACCAAAGGAGAAAGCACATCACTCTCAGTCTAGTGATTATTAAAAACTGATAAAATGAGGAATATACAATATAACACTCACATGTGGTAAGTAGAAGCACGGGCATTACTCAAAAGGTCCAGCAGGTGACATCTTCTATTGGTCCCAATAACTCCTGTAGTATAAAGAAGTTAAAGTTGACTACTGATTATGTGTCAGCAATAAGCTAGGGGTTAATAAAATCTAAATTGTAAGTTGTCTGTTGTAAGATTGAAGTTCTCACATACCTCTGTGGAAATATTGTGCAGGCCATCGTGCAAGGAGAGTACTGGTACCATGAGATATGAAGAAATGTTTATTATCATGATATAATACAAGTTACAACAAGTTATGGTCATCTGTCTTAGTTCAAAGGACATGTTACGGTCATTTGCCTTAATTCAAAGAAAGGGGCAGCTCTCTTGAACATGCTTGGGCATCTGACCAGCGTCCAGTTTGTGCAATGGAGCCACCTTGTACCTGGTAATTGTCAACACTGTTAATAAACAGAAACCAGGCTGCTAGTACAGCGATGTATAAAAGATGGGGTCTTCCTTCAGGAAGATCGGAGCTTCACCTGTAAGTGGACGCACTATGAAGGACCCATTGGATCCTGATTGAGACCCTTGCCTGGCTGTAACAGGGTTCCCCAGTCAAAATGTTGGCTCAGATGTTGTTTGCAACTCTTTCGGTAATGTATTGTTTTTTACCTTATGTATTGCCTTACTAATCATATGTAATATTGTTTTATTAACCAGATGTAGTTTAATCAATTGTATGCAAATAAGGTTAACTGTTAATCATAGGTAAATAAATTTAGTTATTGATTCCTGACTTGCCTTGTTTCAAGTCCGGTTGGTTAGGCAATACAATTCTCTATCACCTTCTGCCCTCTTCCAGCTACCATACCTTTCATCTCCTGCATGCCATTATCTCCCCTATTCATCCTCAGCTAGATTTTTTTTTTTTATTCCTTCTCTCTCTTCTAGTTCATGCCCTAGTAGCATCTGTCTGGCTGGATGAGACCCAAAGGACTAAATATATGTTACCCATTCCTTCTTCGGGACTACGTAGCCAGAGCCCACAGTCTATCCACAAGCCAAAATAAGAATGAAGGACCCACCTTGCTATTTGTACTGAGGTACATTTTCTTCGCTCTCCACTTTAGAACCCTGTTGCCCAGCTGTTAGGGTTTTCAGACTCAGCCGAAGAAGCTAAGCATGCCTTTAACTCAACAATGTAATTCCTGTATGTGGTTCTCTCCAGGCTCTGTGACACCAATTCAACTGGTTGCCAAATACGTCTGCGAGACCACCAGTGCTTCAGCCTCCACTACTGTAAGAGTCATTGTATTACTCATCTCTACCTCCAGCCCTCCAATGTACAATTAGTTTATTTCTTAATTGTCTGTATTTGTATTATGTGTTTCTGAAAAGGCCCACAGCAGGAGACCCAGGGGTCAGGGCACCAGAATTCCAGCTGAGCTACATCGAGATCCTTTACACTACTTGCCTAATCTGGTTGGGACCTCTTGTGTTCTCAAGAACAGGTATGGTATTTTCTCCACATGGATGATACAGTACGCTCTCTTGCATCTAAAGCCCTTCAAAGAAGAATTCGGAGGAACCCTCACCCTTCATCCACATCACTATGATTCTCTAAATTCAAAGACATAAACAACATAGAAGATTTTATCCTCTCCTCCTACAACCAACATGAGGCCCAAAATGTGGTTTCACTGGAATCCTTTCATATATTCTGATGAGAGAAAGGCTCTCTTTGGACCCAACCCAGCGGATTTGCCTATTGTCATCCCAGATGCTGGGCAACCTCCCTCCTCCACTTCCTTTACCCCTGGTTCCCCCCCCCCCCCACATTATCTGGTCATATATCCAATCCATTACCAATCTAAGTGGTCTTTGAACACTGTATTTTGGCATAACTGTATTGTTCTCCCTGCTGCATATTGCACCTCGGGTTTCATCAGCATGGTTTTGTATGCAAACTTATGTAGCTGTGTGTATTTTTGTAATACAGTACCTGCATTATGATTGTGACCTCTGAACTCTTTTTCAAAATAAAGAATTAAAAAAAGGAGAGTGTCCTCAATGCGCTACTACTTGAAGCAAGTTCTCACTATACATATATTTATTTTATTTTTATTTTTTTTTCTCAGAGAGTAGGTGCAGGAACTCCCCTTTTCTGAATCAACCCTTGTCTTCACCTCCTACCCACCTCTGAGCACCATCCCTTGGTTCCACCCCGTACCCACCTCCCAGTTCTGCAGTACTGCACATTTTAAAGAATACAGAATCAAGTATAATTTTGTGGTGCTAAGTAATTTGTATAGAATTTGTTAATGGTAACAAAAAAAAATCAGTAAAAATAGATCCCCTGCAGCCAGCAGCAATACAACTCCCCAACAACAATAGATCCCCCTGCAACAATAAATCCCCCCGCAACAATAGTCTCCCTCAGCAACAACATACCCCCCAGCAACAATAGATCTCCCCACAACAATAATCCCCCAGCAACAAAGAGATCTCCCCACAACAATAGACCCTCCAGCAACCAATAGATCTCCCCACAACAACAGACCCCTGCTGCAACAATGATACCCCTGCAACACAATACCAGCTCAGCAACAATAGATCCACCCTGGCAATAATAGACCCCCATCAGTAACAACAGATCTCCCAGCAGCCAGCATCAATAGACCTCTCCCGGAACATTAGATCCCTCCCAGCAACAATTGACCCCCTCAGCAACATAAGACCTCCCCAGCAACAATAGATTCACCACCAGCAACAATAGACCTCCCAGCAGTCAGCATCCATAGACCCTCCAGCACACCCCAGCACTCCTTGCCATTACATACATTCAGTGCTAGAGGTGACGGAACTGAAAAAACAAATGGTGTATATATACAGTCAGGTCCATAAATATTGGGACATCTACACAATTCTAACATTTTTGGCTCTATACACCACCACAATGGATTTGAAATGAAACGAACAAGATGTGCTTTAACTGCAGACTGTCAGCTTTAATTTGAGGGTATTAACATCCAAATCAGGTAAACGGTGTAGGAATTACAACAGTTTGCATATGTGTCTCCCACTTGTTATGGGACCAAAAGTAATGGGACAGAATAATAATCATAAATCAAACTTTCACTTTTTAATACTTGGTTGCAAATCCTTTGCAGTCAATTACAGCCTGAAGTCTGGAACGCATAGACATCACCAGACACTGGGTTTCATCCCTGGTGATGCTCTGCCAGGCCTCTTCAGTTCCTGCTAATTCTTGGGGCATTTTCCCTTAGTTTTGTCTTCAGCAAGTGAAATGCATGCTCAATCGGATTCAGGTCAGGTGATTGACTTGGCCATTGCATAACATTCCACTTCTTTCCCTTAAAAAACTCTTTGGTTGCTTTTGCAGTATGCTTTGGGTCATTGTCCATCTGCACTGTGAAGCGGCGTCCAATGAGTTCTGAAGCATTTGGCTGAATATGAGCAGATAATATTCCCGAAACACTTCAGAATTCATCCTGCTGCTTTTGTCAGCAGTCACATCATCAATAAATACAAGAGAACCAGTTCCAATGGCAGCCATACATGCCCACGCCATGACACTACCTCCACCATGCTTCACTGATGAGGTGGTATGCTTAGGATCATGAGCAGTTCCTTTCCTTCTCCATACTCTTCTCTTCCCATCACTCTGGTACAAGTTGATCTCGGTCTCATCTGTCCATAGGATGTTGTTCCAGAACTGTGAAGGCTTTTTTAGATGTCATTTGGCAAACTCTAATCTGGCCCTCCTGTTTTGGAGGCTCACCAATGATTTATATCTTGTGGTGAACCCTCTGTATTCACTCTGGTGAAGTCTTCTCTTGATTGTTGACTTTGGCACACATACACCTACCTCCTGGAGAGTGTTCTTGATCTGGCCAACTGTTGTGAAGGGTGTTTTTTTCACCAGGGAAAGAATTCTTCGGTCATCCACCACAGTCTTTTTCCGTGGTCTTCCGGGTCTTTTGGTGTTGCTGAGCTCACAGGTGCGTTCCTTCTTTTTAAGAATGTTCCAAACAGTTGTTTTGGCCACGCCTAATATTTTTGCTATCTCTCTGATGGGTTTGTTTTATTTTTTCAGCCTAATGATGGCTTTCTTCACTGATAGTGACAGCTCTTTGGATCTCATCTTGAGAGTTGACAGCAACAGATTCCAAATGCAAATAGCACACTTGAAATGAACTCTGGACCTTTTATCTGCTCATTGTAATTGGGATAATGAGGGAATAACACACACCTGGCCATGGAAGAGCTGAGAAGCCAATTGTCCCATTACTTTTGGTCCCTTAACAAGTGGGAGGCACATATGCAAACTGTTGTAATTCCTACATTGTTCACCTGATTTGGATGTTAATACCCTCAAATTAAAGCCGACAGTCTGCAGTTAAAGCACATCTTGTTTGTTTCATTTCAAATCCATTGTGGTGGTGTATAGAGCCAAAAATGTTAGAATTGTGTAGATGTCCCAATATTTATGGACCTGACTGTATATATATATATATATATATATTGCATTGCTACATAGTTACATAGGTAGTCTAGCTGAAAAAAAGACAAAAGTCCATCCAGTTCAACCATAAAAAAAAAGTTATAATCCTACACCCACAGTTGATCCAGAGGAAGGCAAAAAACTCAGCAAAGCATGATCCAATTTGCTCCTGCAGGGAAAAAATTCCTTCCTGATCCCCCAAGAGGCAATCGGATATTCCCTGGATCAACTTTACCTATAAATATTAATAACCAGTTATATTCTGTGTACCCAAGAAAGAATCCAGGCCTTTTTTAAAGCAATCCACTGAGCTGGTGGCCAGAACCAACTCTTACAGCTCTCACTGTGAAGAAACCTTTCTGCATTTAAAGATTACATTTCTTATCCTCCAGACATAAAGAGTGCCCCCTTGTCCTCTGGCAATCGGATATTCCCTGGATCAACTTTACCTATAAATATTAATAACCAGTTATATTCTGTGCACCCAAGAAAGAATCCAGGCCTTTTTTAAAGCAATCCACTGAGCTGGTGGCCAGAACCAACTCTTACAGCTCTCACTGTGAAGAAACCTTTCTGCATTTAAAGATTACATTTCTTATCCTCCAGACATAAAGAGTGCCCCCTTGTCCTCTGTGATGACGTCAGGGTGAATAATTCTACACCGAGTTCACTATATGAACCACCGATGAATTTATACATGTTGATCATATCCCCCTAATCTCCTCTTCTCAAGAGAGAAAAAATTCAGTTCCTCTAATCTTTCCTCATAGCTGAGCTCCTCCATGCCTCTTATCAGTTATCATGACCCCATAATCGTTGTCCAATACCCATGCCTTTTTTACCAAAAGTTTGCAAACTGGGCTTGAAAAAGGCTGGAAAAAGTATTTCTAGGGTATTCGGCAAATCTTCACGGACCAACTTTGGTTAGTTTACTCATCACAAATGCTGTTTCATTAGCTTTACTACAAGTCAGTGACTCAGAAAGTAATGAAGCCAGAGATGGCCAGGCAAATATCAGGTTGAAAAGTTTCCCAATGGCAACATTTGCATGTCTTGCATTCTCTACCCTAGCTAGCATTCAAGATGGATTCCCACGGGCAACCATTTTTTGTGTCAATTTAGTTGGTTCATGAGAAACAAATTCTTTTCTACTTTATCATTTCTTCCAACTGGAATTGCCTTAACTTGGATGAAAACTAACAGCTTGTAATATAGAATCCCCTAAACTTTAGAGAATTCATAACTGTGGGAGCCATTAGAAGTAGAATAAAATTATTATGGTTTGTATAAAAAATAAACCACAGCAAATCATCAAGGGTAACCTGCCATATAATGAGCAGACTATTTATGTATTGGCCATAAAAGATAATGTTAATAGTGAATTTTATTTGCAAAGGTTTTCATCTGCAAAGGTCTTCCTACTAACCCTTGAATGGATTGAGAGAACTTAACTTCCATAGGAGTTTTGTATTTCTTTATATAATAAATCTCACCAAACTTAAAATAGCTTTTGTTAATAAATCAGCATTATACCAAAAACCAAAAATTGATTTCATTTGGTATGACTAGAAAATTGATCAAAGAAGTGTAAACTGCAGTTCAATGTTTTTAAATGTAAAATAATGCACCTAGGGAAAAAGAATTGCTTGAGAGAGTACAACATTGGAGGTACAGTGTTGGTCAGCACTACAGAGGAAAAGGATTTGAGGGAACTTATTTAAGATGATTGAAAAATGAGCAAACAGTGTGACCAGACAGTGGGGAAAGTGAATAAAATTTTAGAATGCATCACTAGAGGGATCACCTGTAGGAGGAAGGAGGTCCTGATTTCCTTATATACACTATTTTGCCAAAAGTATTGGGACACCACTCCAAATCATTGAATTCAGGTGTTCCAATTAGCTCCATGGCCACAGGTGTATAAACTCAAGCACCTAGGCATGCAGACTGCTTCTACAAACATTTGTAAAAGAATGGATCGCTCTCAGGAGGTCAGTGAATTCAAACATGGTACTGTGATAGGTTGCCACCTATGCAATAAGTCCATCCGTGAAATGTCCTTGCTACTAAATATTCCACGGTCAACTGTTAGTAGTATAACAAAGTGGAAGCAACTGGGAACAACAGCAACTCAGCCATGAAGTGGGAGGCTACATAAAATGACAAAGCGGGGTCAGCGCATGCTGAAGCGCACAGTGCGCAGAAGTCACCAACTGTCTGCAGAGTCAATAGCTAAAGACCTCCAAACGTCATGTAGCCTTCATATTAGCACAACAACAGTGCCTTGAGAGCTTCATGAAATGGGTTTCCATGGCCGAGCAGTTGCATCCAAGCCTTACATCAACAAGTGCAATGCAATGAATCGGATGCAGTGGCGGAAAGCAAGCCGCCACTGGACCCTAGAGCATTGGAGATGTGTCCTCTGAAGTGATGAATCACACTTCACTGCCTGGCAATCCGATGGACATGTCTGGGTTTGACGGTTACCAGGATAATGGTACTTGTCTGACTGCATTGTGCCAAGTGTAAAGTTTGGTGGAGGGGGGATTATGGTGTGGGGTTGTTTTTCAGAGGTTGGGTTTGGCCCTTTAGTTCCAGTGAAGGGAACTGTTAAGGTATCAGTATACCATGACATTTGGGACAATTTCATGCTCCCAACTTTGTGGGAACAGTTTGGGGTTGCCTCTTCTTGTTCCAACATGACTGCGCACCAATGCACAAAGCAAGGTCCATAAAGACATGGATGAGCATGTTTAGTGTGGAGGAACTTGACTGGCTTGCACAGAGTTCTAACCTCAACCTGATAGAACACCTTTGGGATGAATTAGAGCAGAGACTGCAAGCCAGGCCTTTTCGTCTGACATCAGTGCTTGAACTCACAAATGCGTTTCTGGAAGAATGGTCAAACATTCTGTCAGAACTTTAGCTCTGAGAAAATAATCAGTGTACAATTTATGAAAACAGGTGGGGATCTGGAATTAAGGAGATTCCCTACTAATTTTCATAAATCAACTGATAATCCGAGTTTTTTATTTGCACTAATTTGAAGATGAAATAAAAAGCAATAATGTGCAAAAATATATATTTATTAATAAAAATCAGTGCAAAATGAAATATAATAGGTGATGATAAATAATAAACAATTCAATATAACAGTACAATAATCTAATCCAAAATAATGGTTAGAAATTCAATCCAGCAGTCACTTTAAAATATTAAAGGATTAGAACCAACTGTCTAGAAATGCAGTGTATGAAACTATCAGTAACTCATGTGACAACAGCTATGCAAATTGACCACATGTTCTCTCTACAACCAAATATTCAAAGCTCAATGAATACCTTTGCATGAATTGATTTGGAATACCATACACAGGCCAATCCAATCAGTTTATAATCTAACGTCAAGATCAATTGTTACACTAAGTTGTCTACCTTGTTATACAGTTGCAAGAAAAAGTATGTGAACCCCTTGGGATTACGTGGAGTTTTGCATGAATTGGGCATAAAATGTGCTCTGAACGTCATCTAAGTCACAACAATAGAAGAACACAGTCTGCTGAACATAATACTACACAAACATTAGATGTTGCCATGGTTTAATTGCACATAACATGTAAACATTCACAGTGCAGGGAGGAAAAAGTATGTGAGACCCTAGCTTAATGACTTCTCCCAGAGCTAATTGGAGCCAGGAGTGAGCCAACCTTGACTCCAATCAGTGTGATGATATTGGATGTGTTGCTGACAGCTGTCCTGCCCTTAAAAAACACACACCTGTTTTGGGTTTACTGGTTTCAAGAAGCACTGTCTGATGTGAACCATGCCTCGCAGAAAAGAGCTCTCAGAAGACCTACGATCAAGAATTGTTGACTTGCATGAAGCTGGAAAGGGTTACAAAAGTCTCTCCAAAAGCCTTGATGTTCATGTGTCCACAGTAAGACAGACTGTCTACAAATGAAGAAAGTTTAGCACTGTTGCTACTCTCCCTAGGCGTTGTTGTCCTGTAAAAATGACTGCAAGAGCACAGCGCAGAATGCTGCATGAGGTAAAGAAGAATTCCAGAGTGTCAGCTAAAGACCTACAGAAATCTCTGGCACATGCTAACATTTTTGTTGACACATCTACAATAAGGAAAACATTAAACAAGAATGGAGTACATGGGAGGACACCACGGAGGAAGCCATTGCTGTCCAAAAAGAATATTGCAGCACGTTTGAAGTTTGCAAAAGAGCACCTGGATGTTCCACAGCACTACTGGCAAAATATACTGTGGACAGATGAAACCAAGATTGAGTTGTTTGGGAAGAACACACAACACTATGTATGGAGAAAAAAAGGCACAGCACACCAACATCAAAACCTCATCCCCACTGTAAAACATGGCGGAGGAAGCATCATGGTTTGGGGCTGCTTTGCTGCCTCAGGGCCTGGACGGATTGTTGTCATTGATGGGAAAATTAATTCCAGAGTTTATCAAGACATTTTGCAGGAAAACGTACAACCATCTGTCCGCCAACTGAAGCTCCGCAGAGGATGGGTGATGCAACAGGACAATGACCCAAAGCATACAAGTAATTCAACAAAACAATGGCTGCAACAGCACAGAATATGCCTTATGGAGTGGCCCAGTCAGAGTCCTGACCTCAACCCGATTGAAATGCTGTGGCATGACCTTAAGAGAGCGATTCACACCAGACATCCCAAGAATATTGCTACACTGAAACAGTTTTGTGAAGAGGAGTGGTCCAAAATTACTCCAGATCATTGTGCAGGTCTGATCTGCAACAACAGGAAACGTTTGGTTGAGGTAATTGCTGCCAAAGGAGGGTCAACCAGTTATTAAGTCCAAAGGTTCACATACTTTTTGCTCCCTGCACTGTGAATGTTTACATGTTATATTCAATTAAACCATGGCAACATCTAATGTTTGTGTAGTATTATGTTCAGCAGACTGTGTTCTTCTATTGTTGTGACTTAGATGACGTTCAGAGCACATTTTATGCCCAATTCATGCAAAACTCCACGTAATCCCAAGGGGTTCACATACTTTTTCTTGCAACTGTATATATATCCAGCTAAACCATTGACTAGAAGCTAAAATTACCTTCAGGTTTTTTTAAAGCAAAATTTTCCCCCCAGAGAACTTAAATTAAAATAATTTATACTGCAGTTAAAATTAATTCACATCAACTGCTGTGCTAATCATAACCATTATTGGACTAAACAATTTAACTGGAGATATAAATCTAGTAAAAGTTAGCTGAAGAAAATTAAAGTTAAAGTTACCAATATGGACTCTATGGTGTCAGTGATGTCAGCTTTCAGTCAGCTCACTTCAGGGTGTGTCTGTGTCCGTTTGCTATCCTTTGGCTCCGGTCTTGTCTTGTGATGTCCTGTCTTTTTGGTGATGTGTCCCTTTGTCCTGTCCGTCTTCTACTTTTATTCCTCCAACAAAACCTAGGCGGAAAAAGTTTATCTCTCCTCAAAATTACATCAGACTAGATGTAATTTTCTCTACTAATTGATTTAAATTACCTGAAGGGGGCAGAATAGGATTAGGAATGATTTTGGGTTTTTCTGACACCCCTTCTGGGCCATGTCAAAAGTTGACCTTTAACCTTGGCTAGTAAGAATATCACTAAATTAAGAGATAACTGCTGTTCTGACAGGTTTGGTTTCAGACAGATTGGTACCTATGTCACTGCAAATACACCCTGTTCCAAATTATTATGCAAATGATATTTTTCTCATTTACCTAAATAATTGATGTAAATAACAGTCAGCATAATTCTCATGTTATCAACTATTAAGAGTACAATTAAAATTTTATTGAACAAACCTCCTAATGATAACAGGATTTTTTTTAAACATAAAAAACTTGCAATGCACTGTTCCAAATTATTACGCACAGTAAGTTTCAAAACACTTTATAGGTTGTAAAGAACTGAAAATTGTCATTTGTTGTTTTTGCAGCATATTTACTGAAATCAAAAGCTATTTCAATCAAACTTTTAACAACATTTTAACTTTTTAAACATTTTAACAGGTCACGTTACATTGTAACATAGGACCCCTTATTTGATAGCAGCTTCACAAGTCTTGCATCCATTGAACTTGTGAGGTTTTAGACAGTTTCTGCTTGAA
The DNA here is from genome assembly GCF_062004578.1 of Staurois parvus. NCBI lineage: Eukaryota > Metazoa > Chordata > Amphibia > Anura > Ranidae > Staurois > Staurois parvus. Next base: position 2,211,410 of record NW_028318272.1, read on the forward strand.
TTTGTTTGCAAGATGTCAGAATAGCCTCCCAGAGCTGCTGTTTGGATGTAAACTGCCTCCCACCCTCATAGGTTCTCAATAGGATTGAGGTCAGGGGAGGATGGAGGCCACACCATGACTTTCTCTCCTTTTATCCCCATAACAGCCATTGATGCAGAGGTATTCTTTGCAGCATGAGACGGTGCATTGTCATGCATGAAGATGATTTTATTACGGAAAGCATTGTTCTTCCTTCTGTACCAGGGAAGAAGTCTTCATGTATTTTTCTGCCCAATGCAGCCGTTTCTGCTTGTGAGCATTAGTTAGTGGTGGCTGAATAGAAGGTTTATGCACAGTTGCAAGACTCTGGAAGACTCTACACCTTGATGTCCGTGGGACTCCAGAGGCACCAGCAGCTTCCAATATCTGTTTGCTGCTATGTAATGGTATTTTAGCAGCTGCTCTCTTGATCCGATGCATGGATCTGGCAGAAATCTTCCTCAATGTTCCTTTATCTGCACGAACCCATCTGTGCTCTGAATCAGCCACAAATCTCTTAATAGTGCGATGATCACGCTTAAGTTTTCGTGAAATAGCTAATGTTTTCATACCTCGTCCAAGGCATTGAACTATTTCACTCTTTTCGGCAGCAGAGAGATCCTTTTTCTTCCCCATATTGCTTGAAAATGGTGCTCTGCTTAATAATGTGGAACACCTCCTTTAGTAGTTTTTCCTTAAATTGGGCTCACCTGCAAATCTAATTATCACAGGTGTCCGAGATTGTTTTCAGTGATCAAAAGAGCCCTGAGACACAATGCCATCCATGAATTAAACTGAAAAACAAAATATTTCATCTTTGTGACACTGAAATATAATTTGCATAATCATTTGGAACAGGGTGTAATGTATTAACTTAAGTGATTCTGGAGAAAAAAAAATCAAACCATATGTCCTACAAAAAGGTGAGGTCATTTTACTAAGACATCTTAATATCTCATGTCTTCTGTAACATAACAACATTGTAATAAATCGAACTCAAAATTCTTTATAATGTAAAAACATAATATCCACAATATACCAATATGTATTAATTGTTAAAACCAATTGATATAAAAAACATATATTTGTGGAAATTGAATATTGTAATATAAAACCTGAATTACTTAAGTAAGTGAGTATTCAATTCATGCAATACTAATAATAATTCAATTGCCATTGTTGGTTAAAATATTCCTGTCAATTAATAATAACACCATATACAATGTAAAGTTTAATATGGACTCTTTTTCCAGAGGTTCATGGAGAAAAAAAATCATTGTGAACAGTTCTTTTGTCCTTTGTTCAATCTAGATGTGGACTCATTCATTTATCTTACAACTTGGTATCATGTCTAGTGTTTATCTTGCAGCTGTCTGAAGCCACCATAACCTGGGAACATAAGCTATAATGACATTGGAATGTTCTTAGAATCTGTGTTCAGAAACCATAAAAACAGAATATACAGAACAAAATGGCTTCCAGCATGCCCATGTAGAAATGATGAGTTCAGGCCTTCCTGTTTCATTCTGAAAGCCCAGAACATTTCCGACAATTCCCATAGACATACTCTTAACCTTGTGGACAACCTTCCCAGAAGAGTTGAAGCTGTTTTAGCTGAAAAGGGTGGGCCAACTCAATATTGAACCTTATGGACTAAGACTGGGATGCCATTAAAGTTCATGTGCTCATAAAGGAAGGTGTCCCAATACTTTTGGCAATATAGTGTAGCTCTTTAGTGAGACCTCATTTAGAATACTGTGTCCAGTTCTGGAGCCCTCACTTACAAAAAGATATTGATAGTATAGAATGAATACAGAGATAGGTAACAATAATGATGAGGGGTCTGTGGGGTAAAACATGTCAGAAGAGACTTCAAGAACCTAATATGTACAGTCTGGAGGAAAGAAAGGAAAGGGGAGACATGATTAAAACCTTTAAATACATCAAGGGGGTGAATAAGGTTCAGAAAGGCAGTATTTTCAATATGAAACCAAAATCAAGAACACAGGCCATGACCTCAAACTAACTGGAGGAAAGTTCAAAACTAATCTAAGAAAGTATTATTTTACTGAAAAGGGGCTGATGCATGGAATGCATTTCCAGCAGAGGTAGTGAACCAGTCAACAGTAAATGGCTTAAAACATGATTGGGACAAACAAATCTATACTCAGACAAAAAAGTTAATGAAAAAAAAATGTGGGGGCTGTGTTCGTTTTTCTATCTTCATACTTTTTTCCCCTGTTTTCACCTTGTGATCTGGCCAGTAACACGCCTCCTGTCTTAGAGTGCCCCCACTCTGGATTAAGGAGCACAGGGGTACTGCAGGACAGCTGCATTGCCAGTTTGGAGGGAGGGGAGTGTTAGATGTTCTAGCAGATTTAAGTACACTAACAAACTGAAGCCCAATTCCAGCTAATACTTTATAATTAGTTGCAGCAATCAGTTTTTTTTCCTTTTGGGTTAAACGTTTTACATAAATAAATAAAAGCTGATCATTGTAAGCATCCCTGTGGTAAATGGTTTCTCTCATCCCTGTAACTGCTACATTTGGAAGAGAGCTTGTTCTTTTAAAAAATGACAGACTTTCTGGACAGATCACCAGATGGACATAGAAGAAAGGAAGCCTAAAAAAGAAAATTAAATGCAGCCATGACATCTAAGAATTGGTAAGCAGCAATACAAAATCTAAAGTCAAATTTTACAGTTACAGTGTTTTGATGCCTCTTCTGTTAGTTGAAATTCTCCTCCATCGATTGCTGTACTAATCTTCTGGTGCAGCGGAAGTCAATAGAACTAATGTTCTGTCATCAAATGAGCCTGATCATGCCCACCCTTTCTACCTAGCTGCTCCATTCATAGAAGCAGTACTACGTCCTCTATGAATGAAACAGGATCTATGAATGGAGGAAGATTTCAGAAGAAGCATCAGCACTTGAAGGGATACATCCTACTGACTGCAATGTATGTCTCTAGTGCTGATTTTTCAGTTTTTTTTATTTTGGGTGCATTTAGGCAATGACATGTGTAGCTGCAGGCATTGTGGAGCAATTCATGTTCAAATTTAACAGAATAAAGTACTTTCAATTTCAATTCAGCAGCTAAATTAATTTTGATCCCTCCTCCCAGCGGTGACTTGATATCTTACCAGTCTTCCAATTTCTAATGTTAATACACAGCAGCTGAAAAGGAAGTATGTTCTTTAACCTTTTTTCTGCCATAGACAAAGCATATGGTGGAACAGCACCATTTCCAGCTGGCCAGTTCAGTGTGCCTTATGTTGGCTGCATTCCCCACTCTGATAAAAGCTCATGGTCTTGTCAGCGATCATGATTTGTTTATTAGAATGGTCCCCCTGGCCATGCTGATTAAATGCATAGCTATGGTCAGTGGCTGACAAGCTGATTGTTGTAGCAATTCATTTAAAAAGTGCCCCTTCCCACTTCACCACTACTGCTGAGACTTGACACTTTGCCAACACGAGTCTTCCCCATTGAGCATTGGCAAACAACTAAATTCTGTGGCCCCTGCACAACCCAACCTCCCTGCTGCTCTGCCACAAATGTAGCAGCATAGACAGTGAGCTATGCAGGTGACAGGCAATCGGTGCCCAGCAGGAAGAATCCAGTGACAGGTTGGCACCAGGAAATAGCTTCTTTCTGTATCATCTGCATATCCTACTGTCTCTGCTGTGCCCCCTGATGGCTTTCAGGATTGCCAATCAGGATGGCTTTCAGGATGGCTGGAGGATCAGTAATTATGAGTGTTCATGAATGCAAAATTATCATGGTGTCCAAATAGGGGCCACGGCAGTGTGGGGATTTTTATGTGCCACAATATCATATAAAACTGAAGAAAACATCAATAAAAACAAATTTTTTTATTATTTCCATATTTTAAAAAATCTGTATTAAAAGTCTTTGTCATCAATTGTAATTAAAGCACTGAAATCTAAAATGGAACATACATAAGATAGAACACGTGGATCAATGCATTTCGACCAGGAGAGGGAGCTTCTTCAGGATACACCTGGTTGTTCACACAATTTGTTAGTAAAGCTAACAAATAACAAAGTACATATATTAGTACATATATACACATACTGTATATAATATATCATTTATACTGTATATTGTGCACCAGCTGATAACATGATAAAGGGTATATAAACATAATTCTAAGGTGATCAGGTGATCCAACAGGGGAGCATAAAGCCAACATTCTGGGGGGACATTGAACAGGATAATATTGCATGAATAAAACCCCATACAACAACCAAAACTAATTTCTTAGTCTTAGAAATAAAAGATGTTGCCCACAATACTAAAGATATGATAGAACAAGTGGAAATCTAAACCCACTCAATATAGACTCTAATGCAAGTTTTAGATAAAGGACACAGACTATGGATTTGTTTGACCCTTCATTGAACATTTGTATTAAAATTCTTTGTACATTAGATGACTGGACAAAAATGTCATTTAAAATTTTGCTTGCTTTCAACATTCAGTTTTGGAATTAATGTAACTTACCAAACAAAAGCCACAACACTGATAGAAATTTGTTCAATTCAGAAAAATTTTCCATCCTGCTCCTTCAAATTTTTTCTTCACTGCATTCTGAAAAAATGGCCTCCAGGACACTTCTGGTTTGTGGTGGGATGTCACCAGCTCCTCCCAATGTGTTGCATCTTCAGATCCCAGGACTTCATCAGGGAATCCCCTGTTGCAGTCATCTGATTTGATGATGCAATGCCAATCAGAGGAGCCGATGTTGTCACCTCGCAAACTAGAAATGCGTGGGCGGCCTTTTTTTTTCGTTTTCTTTTCCCAGTGTATTGCTCGAAAACTGCTGTGCACCTGGTATGTGCTCTTTTTAAGATACTAGATCACATTTTAAATAAAAATATTGCATTGAATGTGGAGAGCATTATATATCCTTCTTTTTGATTCCCATATGAATATTGGCCTAAGGATTGTGGGAATGGAGATGGATTGAGGAACATCTGACAGCTGGAGGGAGGCGTAAAGCTATGGCTTATTTGTCCCCCACTTAAAGGGGAAAAACGCAGGTGACCTAATATTCATTAGGTCAGAATATAAGGTGAGAGCATAAGTATGCTGGTGAAGGGATACGCACTCGTGGTTGAATACATATCTTAGAGAATAACTGTCATAGTGGAAACATGGAAGAGCTTTGCTTGTCATTATTATGAAGAATCTAAGACACAGTTAATAATGAACATTCTAGTTTTGAGTTATATATAATGTGAATACATGGACACATTGGACTTTTATTTTTAATTTTTTTAAGATTGAAGTATTGTTTCTATCACTGGAAATTCATTATTTATAAATAAGTACTGCGTGGCACTAATTTAATTATTTTATTCATTGTGGGAACACTGAGTGTGGGCAGCAGTACTAATAAGATTATATAAATAGAGTATTTTTTTCCCTTTTGATTTTATGTTTATGGCAGTATTTTATAAACACACACACACACACATTATATATAATTATATATATATATATATATATATATATATATATATATATATATATATATATATAGTATATACACACACACAGGGCATTTTTATAGTGGGAACGTAGGGGAACACAGTTCTGGCACCTCCAGCACTAAATGTATGTCATGGCAAGGGGTGCTGGGGGGGGGTTTGTTGTTGCTGGGGAGGTCAATTGTTGTTGGCGGGGGATCTATTGTTGCTGGGGGATTTTCTTATGTTGCTGGAAGGGACCTAATGTTGAGGGAGGGGTCTATTGTTGTTCGCTGCTGGAGGCTTTATTGATGCTGGCTGCTGGGGAGATATTGTTATTGGGGTGGAGCTTTTGTTGCTGTGGGGTATTTTGATGTGGGGGGTCTATATTTGCTGAGGGATCTATTGTTGCTGGGGGTATTTTGTTGTGGGAGTCTATTGTTGCTGGGGATGGTCTATTGTTGCTGGCTGCTGGGGAGCTAATTTACTGCTTTATTGTTTTCATTAACACATTCCATACAAATTTCTTAGCAGCTCAAAATGATACTTGGTTGTGTATTCTCTAAAAAGTACTGGGAGCTGGGTAGGGTGAGGAACCAAGGGACAGTGCCTGGAGGTGGGTAGGGGGCGGGGACAAGAGTTGAATAAGAAGAGGGAGTTCCTGAGCCTATTATCTGGGAAAAAAGCCCTGTATATATATCTGTTTAAATATATTTATACTCTCCCTGATAGTGATTGCTCTTAGTTTTTTTTTCATTTATTTTTTAAATTCTACTACTGTTTGGCCAGCTTTAGATTTTTTTTACATTTCAGTTCAGTTAATGAACCAAAGAATCAATGTGACTATTACTGTACTTCTTTCACACTGTTAAAGATCAAGAAAGAAAAGAAAAAAAACAAATCCTTACCAATCCTACGGAAGCTCAGGATCAGCAGTGGACAGCTCCTACCAATATCATTGTTGTTTTCTCTTTAAACACAGCAGTTTCCTAAAATGAACAGCAAACTCAGATGTGATATCATTACTGCTTTTAATTATCTCTCATTGTTATGTGAAGGTTTTTTCATTATTGATTTTCATGAGTCAAACTTTAATCAGCATGTGAATCTGAATGATATTTACAAAAAAATCTGCTTGGTTGACCAATCTTGAACAAAGAAGGTCTGCTTATTTTTCCTCAAATGCCTTAGAGTAAAAGCTTTAAATACCTGAACTCAAGCTGGTACAGTAGTCGTAAGGGAAAGTTTTTTTAAAAAAAAGAGAGAGAAATCCCCACAGGAGTGGTGTTTCCACTTATAAATGTTTCATTTAACACTCTTCCAGCTCAGGAAATTTTGTGCAACAAAGATCCCAAATTACTTGGCGATGATTTATGACAAACTGTGACTTTATAGGATTTCTCACTAGAGGTTGCTAAATAAAGTTTTCACATTTAAAATTGAGTAAAATGTGTAAAATACAATTCAGATAGGGAGTATGGTGTTATGAATTTTAAGGATAAAGAATATTCTGTACAATGATGAAATGAGGGCACATGTTGACTTTTAAACAAATAAGTTTTGAATACAGCATTGTATACAGTATTCTACATTAAAGGATGACAATAAAAGGATACACATCAGTGAAGTATGAACATTTTTAACATTAATGTGACATAGGGGACATAATCTGCCTGTTTTAAGATTTACTGTGGAATTCACCTTGAACAGGTGTTTTTCTTGCTAATGGGATTCATATTGTTGTCAGATTCCTTATACTAGGAATGGTCCTATAAAGCCTGTAAAATGCAGGACATTTTATTCACTGGTATAATTCCCATCCTTTTGCAGAGACCACAATTAGAGCATAAAATTTACATTTTATTACTTCCATTACAAGTCCAAAAAAAATTGATGGAGCCATGCAAATAATGTTTTATTCCACAATAGTCAAATGAGCAATCCAAACAACTGGAGTTTGGGGTATGGGAACAAGACACCCCAGAACTGCTAGAATGTAATCCTACGCAGAGTTGATCCAAAAGGCCCTTTGTAGGGCTTAATTCCCAGGCAAGGTGGTAGAGATTATGTGGGGAATAGCGGATGTTGCTCTGGTTTCCCTGATCTTCTTCTGTGGTTCTGTAGTGGGGTACAGCCCTCAGCCTAGACTGAGTTTTCATGCATGAGTAGTGGTGGGAGCCTGGGAAAGCATCTGTCAACTGGAGCATCCCCAGCTGGGCAAAGCTATAGAAGGGACACTAGAAGGAAACAGGTATACTAATGAAGGCACCTTGTTCCCCTTAACTATCAGCTGCAGGTCCTATGACTTGGTTATGAAAGACTAATGCTATGGATTTTGTATACATAGGGAGGTGGTCCCAATACTATGGTACTTCCAGGGAGGAGAAGGAAAAGGCCTAACTAAATGATGTGTACTTGTGCCATGCACTTAAATTACAGCTGTGGAATACTTAACTTTTCATGTGGTGTTCTGTGCTGAAGATTCTGATAGTATGTCAAATGTGAAATTTAATGAGGAGAAATGTGAAGATGTGAAGTTGCAGTAAAATGCCAAAAATGCATTTGTGTGTAGATATTCCTTTATTGTCTAAGATAGTGACTACAAAGAGAGGTAGGTGTGTGCTCTATCCAAGAAGAAGTTGGGTGGGACTGGTACATTCTGGCACCAACATTTGGCCAATCACAAGTTCCCTTACATGATGAGCACTGTTCTCCTCAGGGGTACAGCAGTTGATTGCTTGCTGGTGCTTGAGCACCAGCAAAACCTTCTCCAACCCCTGTAGAACCCCAACCAGTAGTGGAGGATTATCTTATGGGAAGCCTGACCATCACAATGTACATATGCTTACATCTCTGCAAAAGCATCTGTATAGTGGTGATGTCACTGTCATAACTCAGTCATGGGAAATTCTCCCAGGATCCTCCTAAGCTTTGGTGTGCCACATTACACAAGACAGATGGGAAGTTTGTGGGGACTTTGACCCATTAAAAACCAGGTACTGTTCTGTTTCTGAGTTCTGGTAGGGTTTGCCTAAAGGGAAGAATGGGGGGACATTTTTGCTTTGGGGGGGGCAGGAAGGGAAAATTTTTGCTTAGTAAAAAAGGAGACTTTTTTTGGGGGGGGGGATTATGGGGTGAATAAACAGCCTATACAATTTCAAAGAGATTCAAAATCTCTCCATTCCCCATAAAAAAACAAATTGAGTTTAACGTGATACTAAACCTAAAAACATTTTTTACCTAAACCTTTTACAAAAACAATGTTTTTAGTCTCCCTGTGTGAAGAGGAAGAGAGGGAAGAAAAGATCAGTGCTGTGCACAGCTGCATTTCTTATCCCCTCTCTTCCTCCTCACACAGGGACCTGAACGACAGCAGAAGTCGATGGCTCTTGCTGCTATCAATCAAACGTAGTGAAGAGGAAGTGGGTGAGTGGGGCTAAGTCCCACTGTGTATATCTATGGAGTGGGCAATGTAGACATACAGTTTGCTAAGGGGGACACATACAGAAGAGGAGGAGCTGAGATTGCTGGCGGGGGACCCGAGAAGAGAGGGATCGGGGCCAGTCTGTGCAATACCAATGCACAGAGCAGGTGAGTATAACATATTTGTTATTTTAATTGAAAAAAAATTTAGACTTTAGTAACACTTTAACGTTTACTTTAAAGGCATTATAACCCTTCCTACTTGCACCTTCTGCATCACCCTTCCATGTGCTTCTTGCTGCAAGGGCCATTTATAGGTTGGGGCAGTTACCGTTTGTTTGTACCATTGGTAATTATTGAGGGGTCGTACTGGACACCTTTGCTGCCATTGTGATATGTTCTGGGTGTACAGTGCACCCCTGTGCATTTAAGGAGGGGTAGACACTCTCCAGGCTTACCTGCCCTCAATAAAGCCATTATTATTATATATGTGCTCCTACTATGGAGGCTCTAAAAATGTATAGAGTTAGGACTGCAGGTAATACTGGGGTGCTGTGATGTGGCCTCTGCAGCTTACACACGTATTTGTAAATGTGTGCAAACTAAACCCCTGTTTTAACATGAACTGTTAGACAGGATAATTTGGTTTGTTGCCAGCTGGCTAGTAAGTTGAGCTGGGAATTTTTCTTTGTTGTTTGACATACATCAACCTTCCATGTGCTCCTTGCTGAGAAGGCCAGTTAAAGGTTGGGGCAGTTGTGGTTTGTTTGTATTGTTGGCTAATTGGTAAAGGTAATTTGCTGCCATTTTGCTATTTGCTGGGTGTCCACTGCATGATCTCTGTTTGTAATCTATGAACTGACACTTCCTGTGAAGTAACTATATATCCCACAATCTCTGAGTCTCTCAGTCTAGTGCTCTGCAGGGGAGAGCTAGTAACAGAGCTTACCATGCTGGAAGAGATTTTTGTTTCATCACACTCCCACATTCAGATGCAACACAAACAAATGACGAGGCATGTACTGGATGCTTTGTGACCCTGAACAAGACGTGTTTTGTCCCTCTGGTAATATGATACATGGACATAGGGGAATCTATCAGCCTTGACAATACAAACTGCAGACACAACATGCTGTATGAGCCAATAATTAAAAATAAGGCAGGCAAAGAAATGATACAGGGATTAGAACTATACTAATACCTAGTTCAAACAACAAACACATTTGAAAGTGTAGAATCCCTTTAAGGTACACTGAAAGTATTTCTGAGAATTGCTGACTTTAGCATAGTTACAAAATTTCCTAAATAGCTATAGTAGTTCAATGATTGATTTTACATGATGCCTGAAATTGATCTTTAAAAACATTAATTTATATTTATAGGTATGTGAGTTTCCAGGCCTACAAGAGCTACAAAAGACACTTTAAGATCTCAAACTTGCATCCCCCACACTCAAAACTGAAATTGTGATTATGAGTGGCCACTGGCAGTCTTACTGATTTCCTATTCTTCTTGGAGACTTTTTTTTACGTGTTCATAGCCAGAATTGTCAGCTTTATAACCTCAGTCACTGAGTCTTTCCACTTTTGCTGTCAAAATTGAGAAAGCCAACGACATGTTTGTTGTGTGTTACCATTCACACAGCATACCTAAAAATTATTTTTAAAATATTTCTTACCTTTTAGATGTTTCTGAGGAGAAGACCTCCTGGTTGAATGCAAGCAGTCTGAACAGTCTCTCAGGATCCCTGTCACCAAACAGTTATGCTATGTAAATGTAACTAGGGCTTTTTTTCAGCAGAAAAATGGGGGAATGCAGTTCTGGCACCTCTAGCACTGAAAATATGCATTAGCAAGGGGTGCTGAGGTCTGCTGGAGGATCTATTGTTGCTGGGGGTGAATTGTTGCTGAGATGGATCTACTGTTGAGGGAGGGTTCTATTTTTGTCGGTTGCTGGAGGGTATTGATGCTGGCTGCCTGGAGATCTATTGTTGCTGGCAGGGGTCTATTGTTCCTGGGTAAGTGTTATCCCAGCTTGACTGCAAATGTGGAAATACACTTTAATCCACCCACAAGGTTCTGTGCAATGCAAAATAAAGAAAACTTGTTAACAAGGAGAAAGGTTTCCTAAAGTAGACGGAGTTAATACATGCACTTCTAATTAGGATATGGAGACAATTAAATTATCACCTGGTGATTCACATACATAGCTTACATAGCAAAGTGTGCTTTATTTAGGTAGTTGTACATCTTGTGACCACACTGGATATTGTAAAACCCTTTTTCTACTCTCTCTAAAAAGTTTATACAAGCAATAAAATCAAGGGAATGTAAAATTAGTAATTTGTTTCTAAAATATATTAAAAAGAGAGTGAACCGTTGAAAATAAGAGTTGATGTGTAAGTTTACCTTTTCAGAAACAAATTTAAAAAAGGTAATCTAACAAAATACATCCTCCCCACCCTCCTTGTCTTAGCTGTACTTGTCTCCATCAGTGATGACCTGTCAGAGCCCACACAGTCGGTACAGGGTGTATGGTGTTAGTTCACCTTTTCATTTTTGCTGAAAAGGTGAACTAACCCTTTAATGTCATTTAAATAGCTACAATGACAAAATGATTTAGGCCTATTTAAAGAATTATATCATTCTTGCTCTGTGACCTTTTCTCTTTCATATTTTTTTCTCTTTGTTTCCCGGTCTCTAAGTCTCTCTGAGTCTATCTTTCCTGATAGTGGAGAACAATTAAGAGCTTCATAATTGTATAACAATAACAGTTTCTGATCGTGATGAGATATTAGAGCGTAAACTCTTTTGGCGCAGAGACCGGTGATATAATGGCTTAGTGTTTTCTGTACAACATTGGAGAATATGTCAAAGTTATATAAACGTATAACAACAACAGTATGTGATTGTGGTGGGACATTGGAGCATAAGCTTCATTGGTGCAGTGACCGTCGTGAATGGCTCAGTGATTTCTGTACAGCACTGTGGAATATGTTGGAGCTTTAGAAATGTATTACAATAACAGTGTTTGACTGTGTTGGAACATTGGAGTGAAATCTCCTTTGGTGCAAAGACTGACATGAGTGTCTCAGTTTTCTCTATAGAGCATTGAGTAACCTACAGTTGCAAGAAAAAGTATGTGAACCCTTTGGGATTACGTGGAGTTTTGCATGAATTGGGCATAAAATGTGCTCTGAACGTCATCTAAGTCACAACAATAGAAGAACACAGTCTGCTGAACATAATACTACACAAACATTAGATGTTGCCATGGTTTAATTGCACATAACATGTAAACATTCACAGTGCAGGGAGGAAAAAGTATGTGAACCTTTGGATTTAATAACTGGTTGACCCTCCTTTGGCAGCAATAACCTCAACCAAACGTTTCCTGTAGTTGCAGATCAGACCTGCACAACGATCTGGAGTAATTTTGGACCACTCCTCTTCACAAAACTGTTTCAGTGTAGCAATATTCTTGGGATGTCTGGTGTGAATCTCTATCTTAAGGTCATGCCACAGCATTTCAATCGGGTTGAGGTCAGGACTCTGACTGGGCCACTCCAGAAGGCGTATTCTGTGCTGTTGCAGCCATTGTTTTGTTGAATTACTTGTATGCTTTGGGTCATTGTCCTGTTGCATCACCCATCCTCTGCGGAGCTTCAGTTGGTGGACAGATGGTCGTACGTTTTCCTGCAAAATGTCTTGATAAACTCTGGAATTCATTTTCCCATCAATGACAACAATCCGTCCAGGCCCTGAGGCAGCAAAGCAGCCCCAAACCATGATGCTCCCTCCGCCATGTTTTACAGTGGGGATGAGGTTTTGATGTTGGTGTGCTGCGCCTTTTTTTCTCCACACATAGTGTTGTGTGTTCTTCCCAAACAACTCAATCTTGGTTTCATCTGTCCACAGTATATTTTGCCAGTAGTGCTGTGGAAAATCCAGGTGCTCTTTTGCAAACTTCAAACGTGCTGCAATATTCTTTTTGGACCATGATGGTTTCCTCCGTGGTGTCCTCCCATGTACTCCATTCTTGTTTAATGTTTTCCTCATTGTAGATGTGTCAACAAAAATGTTAGCATGTGCCAGAGATTTCTCTAGGTCTTTAGCTGACACTCTGGGATTCTTCTTTACTTCATGCAGCATTCTGCGCTGTGCTCTTGCAGTCATTTTTACAGGACGACCATGCCTAGGGAGAGTAGCAACAGTGCTAAACTTTCTCCATTTGTAGACAGTCTCTCTTACCGTGGACACATGAACATCAAGGCTTTTGGAGATACTTTTGTAACCCTTTCCAGCTTCATGCAAGTCAACAATTCTTGATCGTAGGTCTTCTGAGAGCTCTTTTCTGCGAGGCATGGTTCACATCAGACAGTGCTTCTTGAAACCAGTAAACCAAAAACAGGTGTGTGTTTTTTAAGGGCTGGACAGCTGTCAGCAACACATCCAATATCATCACACTGATTGGAGTCAAGGTTGGCTCACTCCTGGCTCCAATTAGCTCTGGGAGAAGTCATTAAGCTAGGGCCTCACATACTTTTTTCTCCCTGCACTGTGAATGTTTACATGTTATGTGCAATTAAACCATGGCAACATCTAATGTTTGTGTAGTATTATGTTCAGCAGACTGTGTTCTTCTATTGTTGTGACTTAGATGACGTTCAGAGCACATTTTATGCCCAATGCATGCAAAACTCCACGTAATCCCAAGGGGTTCACATACTTTTTCTTGCAACTGTACATTATTTTGCAAGGCATACAAATGTACCATTACTAACAGAAGAGAATTAACCCCCTGAATGCTCACTGATGACCTCAGTGTAATTTCCTCAAAAGATCAGTTTAAGCAGAAGAAAATGTACAGTTTCTTAGGCCCTAAATAGTTTACCCTACTGCTGCTCTCTGACAATTTTTGTATGTTCTCTCAGTGTTACCGAGTTTTCCTAATTCATGGTTCTACAGCTGCAAAGGGGCTAGTTGTAGACACCATTTTGGAGCATCACACATTGCTGTCTTTTGTAGAGCTTACCACTTGACTCTGCAGCCTCCTGATCCTTATGGAGAACACAAGTAGGGACCAGGTGTGTGTTGTCATATATAATGCACGGATGATGAGGAGTGATAATTATTGTTATAATGATTGTTGAGGTAAGAGTTCGCTAGCTGACATGAAATGTCAAACTCTTCTATCCAAGAAATGAATTTTTCCCACAGCAACTCTATTCATCCAGAGAGACATATTTATTCGGTTCCAGAACGGTCCAAAAGATACTTGCAACAGATCCAATACAATGAAGAAGAGTCCCATTTAAGATACTTCATATCAAGCATAGAGATACTACACCATCCAGCATTTATATCCACCCTATAATATGTACCCAGGTAGCTTCCATACATGTAATAATGCAGGTTATGATCTATATCTGTGCAGCCACGATGATGGTGTGTGTGTAAGCAGTCAAAAAAAGCTGATTGGTTTGTCAATCAATTTTCATCCTAACATGAAAAGACCCTACTTGCATTAAGACCTACAATTAAGCTACAGTGTCTACAACCCCCCCCCCGACCAGTTAACATTTTTCTCATTACAGTTATAATGGTACCCTGTTAAGAATTAGGAATTAGCACTATGGATCTTAATGACCTCCCTTTTAATGTGTAAATGGACTTGTCACTGGCCTATGTCTGGGTACAGAATGTCTGTATGGACACTCTGGTCTCAGTGTGCCTTCACATAACAGGTACATACAGTGAATCTCTTGTCCATATCAACATCTGTTATGCAGGGACATGATGGAATTCTAAAGAGTGTCATAAACATGTATTAGGAATTCCCCTGAATGAGTAGGACCTTAGTTAACCACTTGCCCTCCTGAGGATTTATTCCCCTTCCTTATGCATTATAATGCTGTGTTACTTTAACTGACAATTGCGCGGTCATGCTATGTTGCACTCAAATGAAATTTATGTCCCATTTTTAGCACAAATTGAACTTTCTTTTGGTGGTATTTTATCGCTTGTGCATTTTTTATTTTTTGTGCTATAAAAAAAAAAAGACCGACAATTTTGAGAAAAAAAAACAACATTTTTTTTACTTTTTCCTATTAAACAGGTCCAGTAAAAAAATCAAATTCCGTCATAAATTTAGGCCAAAAATGTATTCTGTTACATGTTTTTGCTAAAAAAAATCCAAATATGTGTAAATTAATTGGTTTACGTCAAAGTTATAGCGTTTACAAATGGAGGTATAGAAACTGGAATTTTTTTTCTACTAGTAATGGTGGCAATCAGCACCTGATAGCGGGACTGTGGAGGACAATCTGACACTGGGGGGGAACTGACTTGGTGTCACTGACATCCCCAGTGACACCAATACAGTAATCAGTGCTATAAAAAAAGCACTGACACTGTACTAATGACACTGGGCAGGAAGGGGTTAACATGAGGGGCAATCAAAGGGTTAACTGTGTGCAGGGAGTGTTTTACTAGGGGGCAGTGTGTTGGTGCTTCACTGTAAGCACACTGCTCTGGATGGCTGTGCTGTGCACAGCCATCCAGAGCAGTGTGCTCTAGTTGACAGGGAGGAGAACAGTAAAACTGTCCTCCTCCCCTTCGGAGATGTTCGGTAACCACCGGGCGGCGGCGGCGGATAATCACCCTTCAGCATCCGGTGATTGACAGCCGTGGCTATGAATGTACGTATATATACGTGATTTTGCGCACCCCTGTCGCCCTGTAGCCGTATTTCTGCTATAGGGTGGTGGGGAAGCGGTTAATGACAGTAAAATGATCATTGTAGTTCACTGCGTTTATTCCTGCGTGAGTTCTGATATTAAACTGTATATGAATACATACTAATATAAGGTGATTAGATTTTTAAAATTAAATGCAGGGACACCCTACTGACTGTGCTCACTTTTTTGGGGGTTGGGATGGGGTTTAGCAAGGGTGGAGATAACAGTGGAGTCACCATACAAGAAATGAATTATAAGTGTTTGGCAAGATGGTATATCACACCGAGTGTGGCACATAGATTGGGTGGAGATAATTCACCTTTATGTTGGCGTGGATTTGGAGGTAGAGGCATAATGTATCACATATGGTGGGAGTGTTCTAAAATACAAGAATATTGGGGGAAAATAGTAAGCTTGATTCAGAAAATTACAGAGGTTGATATTCTAGTAGACCCAGAGATTTGCCTTTTTCATAGTACTAAATTTTTAGTTAAAAAATACAAAGAATCTGGTTTATTGTACTATTTGAATGCAGCAAAAGGACTGATACGCAAGTATTGGAGGAGACAGGAGGTGCTGAAAATAAAAGACTAGGTGGATAGGGTGGATCATATATGTATATTGGGAGGAACTTTATCATTTGAATGAAGATAAGATGGAGAGTCACCATACAAGATGGAACAAATGAGAGAAATTCAAAAAGTCAAGGCTAGCCTTAGAGGTTATGGGAGATTAACATAGAATAATATGGAAACATATTTTGTTCTTCTTTTATAGGGATTACGATCTCCAGAAATGAACAGAAAAATGCAGAGCAGAAGGGGTCAGGGATTGGATGGGGGGGGGGGGGTGGTAAATAGGGAGGGGGAGTGGGGAAAAGGATGAAACGATAAATGTTTTGATAATAAGCTAAGGTTTTAATGATTA
This sequence comes from Staurois parvus, assembly GCF_062004578.1. Classification (NCBI taxonomy): domain Eukaryota; kingdom Metazoa; phylum Chordata; class Amphibia; order Anura; family Ranidae; genus Staurois; species Staurois parvus. The sequence continues at coordinate 2,228,014 of NW_028318272.1, forward strand.
TGTTTGTATAACTTGTTTATCTGAAAAATTTATAAATATTTAAATTACAAAAAGTCAAATAACAAAGTTACATATGTTTGCATGTCTAAATAAATACTAAAAACAACAACTATATGTTTGATATTTAGTTACTCACAGTTCATTTATTGTACAGTAGAATTTAAATATTCAATACCTGAAGCTAACATTGGCCTTTGCTCCCAAGTGAACTCTTATTGACAAGCAGTTCATATCTCATATCTATTCATAATATGTGTGTTGTGGAGGACACATAATATACATCTTACATACATCTTATTAATATGCATGTTTATAAAATGTCCTTCCACTTCTCCTTGGAAATGTTTGTTATATCTTTTAAATGTATTCCATGCTATGAATCACAATCAAGTTAAGAGAAACCATCAATGTATTTATTTGCAATTCCTCTTGTTTTATTGTTTCATCTTTCACACAGTGACAATTACAGGCTGCACCATTTTTGATAAAAAATATAATGGCAACAACAACTGTAGAACACTTCAGTAATAGTCCAATACAAACAATTTGAAAGGCCCATGATGGATGGACATTAAATGGTAGGGTTAAAATATTATTGGAGAAATATAAATAGGGCTACCCTGTTCAACTTGCCAGCCAGCTAACCAACATTGGTCAGCAGCCCCAGTCTAAAAATGGCTTTATCAGCAAGGAACATGGATAGGTATCGCTTATCAAAAAGGGGGATAAGAAAGCCAGTTCAATCTGCCAGCCATGTCTATTGGTCGTCCTGATTACCAGTGTCCATGTAATCAGACCATATGGAGCATTATATTTTCTGGGCTTCTAAAAAATGGCCGCTGTCGGCACTAATGCGCATGCGTGCACGTCAGGTGGCCGCCACGATCGCCAATGCGCATGCGCGAACCGTAATAACGGCGCTGCCGCATTGCGGTGCACATTTGGCGCTTTTTTCACTATTTAAACACCTCACCTACCATTGACACATCCCCTCTGATGATGTGTTTTTACACGATACGCGTTAGGGAAGTACCAATCTTTGTTTATCTCTTGTACATGTACCTCTGGTTTGGCCATTCAAGAGCAGCTGAACCAATACTGTAAGTTTACTTCTGATTGCTTATACTTTATTAAACGTTATCACACTATTTGAGGCCTCTTTTCCATGGGCTCTTTATTTCTGGGGAGCCTGTAACTTTGAAGGTCCTGTAGCTGAGGGTCGTGCACATTGAGATAACATCTGCAAGTGACATCTCTGGATCTATGAGACATCTCCTCCATGGACAGATGACATCTAGTGGTCGCCCTATAGATGACACCCGCTTACTCCATTAATTCAGTGGCTGGATACATCTTCTGCACGGACAGATGACATCTAGTGGTGGCCCTACAGATGACACCCCTCTGTTCCAGTGACACAGCGGCTGAGTACCAGGGGCAGGTCTTAAATGCCCCATGCGCTATTTAGGCGCTATCTGGTTAGTGCATGATTTGACTAATCTTATCACCACAAAAAGTCACTACTTATGTCTTTGGCATATCAGAGACTGTATGCACACTTCACCACAGCACTTTTGATGAACTCTCGCCGGCATTCTATTAATCCACTGACATCAAGTCATTTGTGTTTATCATATTTTTAAATATAAAGTCACCATTCATGTAGCGCTGCACTTTTATTCTTTAACATTTACTGTGGAGGTTCCCGAGGTGCCTTTTTTGTTGCCAGCAGCTACCATATTTTATGCACTGCGCTCGATTTTTTATACAAAAGTTTTATGCCAGCCAGTTAGCCAACAATCAAAAACCAAATTAACCTGTCTAACAACATGCATTTAAAAACAGGGGTTTAGTTAGCACACATTTGCAAATACATATATAAGCCACCGAGCCACATCACGGCACCCTGATATTCTGTGGTCCTAACTCTATAAATCTTGAGAGTCCACATAGTAGAGGCACATGCATTTAATGGATAGACCAAGGGCAGGTGAGTACATATTTTGTTTTATTATTTCAATGTTAAGCTTAGGTCCCTTTCACACATTTGCAATTTAACACATGCTTTGGAAGCCACTAAGACACAAAGGCAATACCAGATTTCTGAAAATAGTTCAGCTTCGTTTTTGTTCGCTATTGTGCTTTTTTAGGCCCATGGAAGTCAATGGTAATGCATGAGAATGCACATATGATGAGTTTTTATGCTTTTCAGCCCCTGATAAAAAGCCTAAATAATGTTTTATTGGTCAACATGAAAAATGTATGCATCAACGAACATTGAAATACACATAAAAACAGAAATGCAAAAGTGTGCATGTAGGTTTAAGTAATTTGTTATGTGTCTTTCACATTTAAACATACTTGTTCTTCCATATTTTGTTTTTGTATTAAATTTAGGAGATTTGTAAAATGCCCACTAGATGGAGCTCTCAGTGAGTCAATTGAGACCCTTTGACTCTGTTAACAACAGTTGAGATGAGACACCTGCCAGACAAGGAGTATATTGCTTTGAAAATTTTTAGTAGCCACAATAGAAAAATTTTGGTGATATTTTTGTTATGAACTGGGACAGACAAATAAATAAGTCCATGCTCAGGGTTTAGGATTTGCATGACGTTTACATAAACGTAGTGATTGACATTCCACCCACCATTTTCGAGAGAATGTAGAGGATCAGGTAAGTTAAACTGCTTTTCCGTCACCTAGACCAAAAGAGCAGATAACCCGTACATCCCCACTGCAAGGGCAGGTTTTTATTGCGCGGTAATACAATGCTGCACCCAAACGAAATGTATGTCCTTTTTTCACACAAATAGAGCTTTCTTTCGGTGGTATTTGATCACCTGTGCGCTTTTTATTTTTCACGCTATAAACAAAAAACGACCAAAAATTTGGAAGAAAAACAATATTTTTTACTTTCAGCTATAAAAAATATATAGTAAACTCAAAGTTAGTTATAAATTTAGGCAAAAATGTATTCTGCTACATGTTTTTGGTAAAAAAAATCCCAATAAGCGTATATTGATTTCTTTGTGTGAAAGTTATAGCGTCTACAAACTATGGTATAGATCAGGGGTGGGCAAACTTTTTGACTTGAGGGCCGCAATGGGTTCATATATTGGACCCGGGGGCCGGACCAAGAGTAGATGAATGATGTGTATGTGTCATCCATAGTAAGTATAGTAATATTCCCCCATAGTAAGCATAGTATATAATCCCCCATATAGTAATTAATCCCCCATATAGTAATTCATCCCCCATATAGTAGTTCACCCCCCCTATAGTAGTTCACCCCCCCTATAGTAGTTCACCCCCCCTATAGTAATTCATCCCCCATAGTGTAATTCATTCCCCCATATTAATTCATCCCCCATATTAATTCATCCCCCATATTAAGTCCCCAAGTCCCCCCTGTGTCAATTCACTTACCTTTGCTCCGCGCGTTCCTCTCGCCCTGTTCCCGCTTCGTTCCGGTGTAGCATGACAATCTGTCTCCTATGAGGATCTGTCCCCCTCGACGTATCTGCGCATGTGCCAGTTTCAGGCATTAGCAGCCGATCGGCGATCTCCGGCACATGCGCAGATACGTCGAGGGGGACAGATCCTCACAGGAGACAGATTTTCATGCTGCACCGGTCTTCAGGGCAGACTGTGAGAGGAGCCTAGCGGGAGCCTAGTTCCGCAGGCCGGATTAAAAGGTCCGCCGGGCCGTAGTTTGCCCATTGCTGGTATAGATACTGCAATTTACGCCATTTTTTGCTATACAACACAGCGCTAGTTTAACGGAGATTTGCTCGGTCATGCAATATGGTAAATAAATAAAATGTATGTCCTTTTTTCACACAAATAGAGCTTTCTTTTGCTGGTATTTGATCACCTGTGCACTTTTTATTTTTGGCGCTATCAACAAAAACATTTTTGAAGAAGAAAAATTTTTTTAAATAAAAATATTTTCTCATTTCGGTCAAAAAAATATCCAAAAAAACTAAAATTTTGTCATAAATTTAGGCCAAAATGTATTCTGCTACATGTTTTTGGTTAAAAAAAATCCCAGCAATGGGCAAACTACGGCCCGCGGGCCGTATATGGCCCGGCGGACCTTTTAATCCGGCCCGCGGAGCGTGGCAAACATCGGCTGTCAGAATGTGTGTAGGCGGGGCAGTGTAAGGAACGTGAGGGGAGCTAGGCTCCTCTCACAGTCCACCCTGAAGACCGGAACGGCGCGGGAACACGGCGAGAGGAACGCGCGGAGCAAAGATAAGTGAATTGACACAGGGGGGACTTGGCTTACTACTTGAGGGGGAATAGTACTGTGGGGGATGAAATACTATATGGGGGATGACTTACTATATGGGGGATGACTTACTATATGGGGGATGACTTACTATGCTTACTATGGGGGATTATTACTATACTTACTATGGATGACACATACACATCATTCATCTACTCTTGGTCAGGCCCCCGGGTCCAATATATGAACCCATTGCGGCCTTCAAGTCAAAAAGTTTGCCCACCCCTGGTATAGATAATGGAATTTACACAGCTTTTACTTTCTGACTGCTTATCACATTTCTTGAGGTGCTAAAATACCAGGATTATACAAGTTTCTGGAAAATGACAAAAACATTTTTTTTTTGTTTACACAAAGTTGTCATTTAAATGATTTATTTTTCACACAAGCCATGGGTATATGTGGAATTACACCCCAAAATACACATTCTACTACTTCTACCGAGTTTGGGGATACCACATGTGAGACTTTTTGGGGGCCTAGCCACATACATACATGACTGCGGCAGACATTTTGCCACTGAGGGGGAACTCACTTGGGGTCACTGACATCCCCAGTGACACCAATACAGTGATCAGTGAGAAAAAAAAACACTGACACTGTACTAATGGCACTAGGGAGGAAGGGGTTAACATTTTTATTAAATCAAACTTAACTGTGTGAGGGGAGTGTTTTACTAGTGGGCAGCGGTTGTGTACTTCAGAGGAACTTCACAGGAACACACTGATCCCGAGAGCTAAACTGCGCTCTCAGGAACAGTGTGTTGGAAACTGACAGGGAGCTGCAGTGTAAACACAGAAGCGGTTTGTACACTGCAGCCGTGCTCCCTGTCAGTGATTACCGATAATCGCCGGGATCCGGCGGGTAATGACCGGCCGTGACCCGGTCATTGAGACCCAGTCACGCACCTCGAGCGTGCCCCCTACCTGTTTTGCTAACTTACATTTTAAAACGTGATTTAGCACAGCGGTGCCTCCCTGCCGCAGTATATACACTGTGGCTGGTAGGCAACCAGTTAAAATCCCTGCAAATACAGAAAATACCTGTCGAGCTGCCAGAGTGTTGTCAGCCCTGTCCAGTGCCTTTTAAGACAAATTAATCACTCCTACACCCTGTTCCAAATTATTATGCAAATGATATTTTTCTCATTTACCTAAATAATTGATGTAAATAACAGTCAGCATAATTCTCATGTTATCAACTATTAAGAGTACAATTAAAATCTTATTGAACAAACCTCCTAATGATAACAGTATTTTTTTTAAACATAAAAAGGTTGTAAAGAACTGAAAATTGTCATTTGTTGTGTTTGCAGCATATTTACTGAAATTAAAAGCTATTTCAATCAAACTTTTAACAACGTTTTAACTTTTTAAACATTTTTACAGGTCACGTTACATTTTAACATAGGATATTATCCCCTTATTTGATAGCAGCTTCACAAGTCTTGCATCCATTGAACTTGAGTTTTTGGACAGTTTCTGCTTGAATTTGTTTGCAAGATGTCAGAATAGCCTCCCAGAGCTGCTGTTTGGATGTAAACTGCCTCCCACCCTCATAGATCTTTTGCTTGAGGATGCTCCAAAGGTTCTCAATAGGATTGAGGTCAGGGGAGGATGGAGGCCACACCATGACTTTCTCTCCTTTTATCCCCATAGCAGCCGTTGATTCAGAGGTATTCTTTGCAGCATGAGATGGTGCATTGTCATGCATGAAGATGATTTCATTACAGAAAGCATAGTTCTTCCTTCTGTACCAGGGAAGAAAGTGGTCAGTCATAAACTCCACATACTTTGCAGAGGTCATCTTTACACCTTCGGGGACCCTAAAGGGGCCGACCAGCTCTGTTCCCATGATTCCGGACCGAAACATGACTGCATCATCGCCTTGCTGACGTTGCAGCCTTGTTGGAACAGGGTGGCCGTCCACCAACCATCCACTACTCCATCCATCTGGACCATTCAGGGTTGCACGGCACTCATCAGTGAACAGGACTGTTTGAAAATTAGTCTTCATGTATTTTTCTGCCCAATGCAGCCGTTTCTGCTTGAGAGCATTGGTTATTGGTGGCCGAATAGAAGGTTTATGCACATTTGCAAGACTCTGGAGGACTCTACACCTTGATGTCCGTGGGACTCCAGAGGCACCAGCAGCTTCCAATATCTGTTTGCTGCTATGTAATGGTATTTTAGCAGCTGCTCTCTCGATCCGATGCATGGATCTGGCAGAAATCTTCCTCAATGTGCCTTTATCTGCATGAACCCGTCTGTGCTCTGAATCAGCCACAAATCTCTTAATAGTGCAACGATCACGCTTAAGTTTTCGTGAAATATCTAATGTTTTCACACCTCATCCAAGGCATTGAACTATTTCACTCTTTTCGGCAGCAGAGAGATCCTTTTTCTTCCCCATATTGCCTGAAAATGGTGCTCTGCTTAATAATGTGGAACACCGTCCTTTAGTAGTTTTTCCTTAAATTGGGCTTACCGGCCAATCTAATTATCACAGGTGTCTGAGATTGTTTTCAGTGATCAAAAGAGCCCTGACACACAATGCCATCCATGAGTTAAACTGAAAAACAAAATATTTCATCTTTGTGACACTTAAATAGAATTTGCATAATAATTTGGAACAGGGTGTAGTTTCAGATCTCCACAACATAAGAGCTAAATATTCTGTGGTCCATGATAGCAGGTATAGCAAGGACAACTCTGGATTTCTGACAAAAATGAACATGGTTTTCTTGTACTTAGATACGTGCATAATGAAAAAAATTGTTTTGTTTTGGATCAATTCATTAAGTTGATAATTTTATTTTGTTGCATTCATAACATATTGTTTCATTTACAGACGTGTATTTACATGTATTTGTTTTTTTGACCAGATTCAAATTGTTATAATAGATTTTAAGTATTCTAGTCAAATGTGAAAAAAAATATTGAATTGATCTGATTTCATTATGACGAGTAGCTGGTTCTAGTCTATTCGAATTTTGGAAGACGCTATGTTCTTTCTGTTCTATTCTGTTCTTTTTGAATCTCTGAAGACATATGAATTCTTTCTATTTTGTTTTATTCTATTCAAAATTAGAATTTCTGAAGAAGGCTATATTCTTTCTGTTCTATACTAGTCTTTATTTTCTAGTCTATTCTATTCTTTTCTATGCAACTCTATTCTGTTTTATTCTAGTCTATTCTTTTCAAAATTAGAATTTCAGAAGATGGCTATAATCTATTTTATTCTAGTCCAAATTCAAACTTCCTATTTTGGAAGATGGCTAAATTCCATTCTGTTCTGTTTTATTCTATTCTTTTTTTAATTTCAGAGAACAGCTATATTCTTTTTAATTTATTCTACTCTATTCTATTTGAAATTAAAATTTTGTAACTCGAATTTCAGAAGACGACTATATTCTTTCTATTCTAATCTATTTGTTTCTATTATCTCCTTCCTTCTATTATCTCTGTTCAATTCAACTCTATTCTTTTTACTATTATTTTATTTTCTGTTCTATTCTGTTTTATTATATTCTATTCTTTTTGAAATTTCAATTTTGGCAGACGGCTATATTCTTTCTATTTAATTTTATTCTATTAGAACATTGAATTTCAAATTTGAATTTTGGAAGATGGATATATTCTTTTTATTCTAGTCTAGTCTAATTTGTTCTATTCTACCTAGTCTATTCTTTTATATTCTATTCTATTCTTTTTTATCTTATTTTATCCTATTCTTTTCAAAAGAAAATTTTGGAACATGGCTATATTCTTTCTATGTTATTTTATTCTGTTCTTTTATTTTCTATTATATTCTGTTTTATTCTATTCTATTTTTTCCGATATTCTAAAAATATATGAAATTCAAATTTTGGAAGATGGTTATATTCTAACACTAATACACACAGGCTTTTAAGGAAATCAGCAATATGTTTACATTTCTCATTTGTTTTTTCGAATTTGATTTGAATACGAATAATTTGTTATTTTGGACAAAATTTTGTTTCATTATTTTGAATTCATTTAAATTTGTTACTACTGTAATTTGGAAAATCGGATACATCCAAATCTCAGAATAATGAAAATTTTGTCCGAATTTTCATTCTCCGAATAACGACAATTTAGTCTGAATTTCAATTCGGAACAAAACAAACCACACATGCCTACTTATTAACCACTTGAGCCCCAGCCACTGCATTAAAAGGTTTGCAGGGCGGCACGGCTGCGCAAAACCACGTTTTAAAACGTGGTTTTGCAAAACAGGTAGGGGGCGCGCACAAGACGCGCGCCGCCCCACCTGTCCCGCAGGTTTCAGCAGCGGGTCTCAGCCGCCGGGTCATTACCGGCCGTTTCCCCACGATTAGCAGCAATCGCTGACAGAGAGCAGGGCTGCATTGTTTACACACGGCCCTGCTCTCTGTCAGTTGCCTGTCAGCTCCTGACAAGCTGAACCGGAGAGAAGAGTTTATCTCTCTGGATCAGCCTGTCCCCGTCCAGCACACACCCCCACCCCCTAGTAAAACACTCCCCTCACACAGTTAACCCTTTCAGTGAATATAAATGTTAACTCCTTCCGCCCCAGTGCCATTAGTACAGTGTCAGTGTTTTTTTTTTTCACTGATCACTGTATTGGTGTCACTGGGGATGTCAGTGACCCCAAGTCAGTTCCCCCCCAGTGTCAAAATGTCCGCCGCAGTCCTGCCATAAGTCGCTGATCGCCGCCATAAGTTGCTAATTGCCGCCATATGTCGCTGATTGCCGCCATTATTATTATAAAAAAAAATTAAAAATCCCAGTATCTTTCCCACCATTTGTAAACGCTATAACTTTCATGTAAACCAATTAATTTACACGTATTGGGATTTTTTTTGGACAAAATTAGATTTTTAAATTTTTTTACTGGACATGTTTTATAGCAAAAAGTCCAAAATATTGTTTTTTTCTCAAAATTGTCAGCCTTTTTTTTATAGCGCAAAAAATTAAAAAACGCACAGGCGATCAAATACCACCGAAAGAAAGCTCAATTTGTGGGAAAAAAAGGATGTAAATTTAATTTGGGTGCAGTGTTGTATGACCGCGCATTTGTCAGTTAAAGTAACGCAGCGCCGTAACACAAACCTCTTCTGTAACCACTTCCTGACCACCCTACAGCAGAAATAGTGCTACAGGGCGGCATGGGTACGCAAAATCACACATATATATATATATATATATATACATACACACACACACACACACATACACGTGATTCGCGCTCCTGTGGTTTTCACACACCACCCAGATAGCGTCAGATTGCCCGTCAGTACACCAGTCATCACATTTAACCCCTTGATTGCCAGGAACAGACTCATAATAATCCTCCATTGCTAGTATAGCGTCTGAACTGGTCAATATCTTTGATCAGGTCAGCACTATACAAGCGTTCACAATAATATAGCGTCCCCAAAAACGCAGCGTTAGTGGGATCAGCCCCGGCACCTGCCAGCACCTGCGTTTAGCCCCTACGCTTACCCCCCTTCTCCCCCAGCAAGTGCAGTGTCAGTAGGTCACTGTCACTTGATACATTGCACACAAAACCGCAGTGGTCGCAGAATTAGGCCTGATCTCTGTTAGCACTTGCCGGTAAATGTTGATGACTCTCATATGCAGCAGAGTGCCAGTACTAGTGCCGCTCTACCTTTTGGTGAACTGGCGAGTACCAGCGGTCTAGTACATCCTGGTCTTTCACATACCTCCTTGATTTTTGGAGCTGTTTTTCACGGAATATCTGTATGCGTTGATTGTGGATCAAAGTAATTTATATGCACAACAATTTATCGCCGCCAACCCAAATTCAAACCTTGCCAGACCATTCGCATGGAAACTCATTACGGTTTTCAAATTTACATTTTTTTTGGGCCTAACCCTCAACATGGGCATTAATAAAAGAAATGAATTGCGGTTGTGTTGGTCCGCAGACCCGATTCATCATATGCCGTGTTCTCTGCTGCCATGGCCAGGCATAGATATGAGAGTGTAATGTGTTTTATGCATTTCAGCGACAATACACTGTCATCCTCGGGGTAACCCTGAATTTGACCGGTTCCACAAAATTCAGCCCCTCGCAAATCACCTTAACCTAAAATTTGCAGATGTCTATACTCCCCAGCAAAACATCTGCGTTGAGGAGTCCCTCATTAATTTTTCTGGCCGCCTTGCATTCAAACAATTTCTCCCCAGCAAGCGTGCCAGATATGGGGTCAAGATGTAGAAGACCTGTGAGAGGACAACAGGCTATACTTATAAGTTTTGGATTTACGAGGGAACAGATAGTCACGTGGAGCCCCCCAGATGCCCAGATTACATGGGGAGCAGTGGCAAGATAGTTTGGAACTTGGTGTCATCATTTCTCCATATGGGATACCACTTATACGTGGACAATTTTTATTCAAGCGTGCCACTATTTAGACATTTATTCAATCTTGGAACTGGCACTTGTGGCAAAGTGTGAGCTAATGTGTGCCCACCATTAGAAGTGGGTGGATGCAGGGCGGTATATTCTAATGGTGGGCATACCACACACTTTTTCTGGCAGAGATTTCTTCTCATTTTTTCATTCATTCCACAGGCTGCATACAAAAAAAAAAAAAAAAGAACATAGCATATATAACCAACAAGGACCAGCGATGTACTGGTCCATCACTGGATTTGAATGGTTATACCAGGATGATGCCTACAGCTGCAGGCATCATCCTGGTATCGTTTTTTTCAGCCGGTGATCAGCTTTCATGTAAAAGCAATCCTAGTGGCTAATTAGCTGCAAGATTGCTTTTACAAGCAGTGGGAGATGATGTCCCCCCTCCATCGCTGCCTTCCACGGCCTTCTCGGGCAGTCCCGTGCCATCAGGGGAACCTGAGAATGCAGCCGGTGTTTCTGCCAGCTGACCATAGAGCTGATTGGAGACCAGAATGGTGCCAAACATCTCTATAGTCTAAGAATTCGGAAGCTACAAGAATTTCATCACTTCAGTTTCGCAAGATATAAACAGCGCCATTTGTAAATTGGGAAAGCATCTGATCACACCGATTTTGGTTTGATTAGATAATGTAAGGAAAGAGGAGATATCTAGAGTTTGATAGACCCCAGATTTCTCAAAAAAGAATATATGACAATGCCCATTGAAGTTATAGGTGTTATTTGCATTCCCTGTTATAGCATTAAAAGTGATACAAAAAAAAAAAATGAAAGGTACAATGTAAAAATAATTTTAAAAAAATCAAAATAACTAAAAAAAAAAAAAATTGCCCCTCCCATGCGCGCACACCTGTGTGCACAAGCCTTGACTCTGTGCCGCTATGTAAACAGCAGTTGCACCATGCAGGTGAGGTATTGCCGTGAATGTCAGATCAAGGGCAGTAATTCTAACACTAGATCTCCTCTGTAAATCTAAAATGGTAGCTTTAAAGGCTTTTAAAGCGCTGCCTATGGATATTAAAAATGTTTGCAGTTTGTCGCCATTGCACAGGGCATGCACAGTTTTAAAGCATGTCATGTTTGGTATCTATTTACTCGGCATACCATTATCTTTTATATTTTACCAAACAATTGGCCAATATATTGTGTTTTTGTGCATTAAAAGTAAAAAAAGTGTATTTTTTTTTAAACATTTGCATTTGAAAAATCGCTGCACGAGTATTATGTGCCATAAAAAATTGTAGTACCCACCATTTTATTCACTAGGGTATCTGCTTTAAAAAAAATATATAATGTTTGGGGGTTTAAATTCATTTCCTAGCAAAAAATACTGATTTTTTTCATGTGAACAAAAAGGCTTGGTCTTCAGGTGGTTTGAAGAGTGAATGATGTGTGGCATAAACTTCTAATGCTGGGCATAAAATGCCCCCACCCCCCAAAATGACCCCTTTTTGGAAAGTAGTCACCCCAAACTATTTGCTGAGAGGAATGTTGAATCAAAAGTAGAATTTATTTTTTTACCACAAGTTTTTGGACAACGACAAAAAATTTTTTTTTTTTTTTTACACAAAATTGTCACTTAAATGATTTACTGCTCACACATGCCATGGGTATATGTGGAATTACTCCCCAAAATACATTTTGCTACTTCTCCCAAGTATGGGGGTACCACATGTGAGAGACTTTTTGGCAGTCTAGCCAAGTACAGGACCCCAAAATCCAATAAGCACCTTCAGGCTTTTAAAAAAAGTACAGGACCCCAAAATCCAATAAGCACCTTCAGGCTTTTAAAGGGCTTTATTTCCTCATTACACTTCCTGACTACCTATCACAGTTTTGGAGGCCCTGAAATGCCAGGATAGCACCTAACCCACCCAAATTACCCCTTTTTGGAAAGTGGACACCCTAAGGAATTTGATAAGAAGCATTGTAAGTATTTTGCAGATCTTATTTGTTGCCACAAGTTTTTGGAAAATGAAGAAAAAAACCAAAAACATATTTTGTTCTATTCTTTTTTTATATTTCAAAACCTTGTGAGAAAAAATGAGATCTGCAAAATACTCACCATGCCTCTTTTTAAATTCCTTGAGGTGTCTACTTTCCAGAAAGGGGTTATTTGGGGGGTTTGGTGCTATCCTGGCATGTCAGGGCCTTCGAAACTGTGATAGGTAGTGAGGAAGTGTAATGAGGAAGTTACGCACCTTCAGGCTTTCAAAGTGGTCATCGGATTTCAGGCTCCTGTATGTGGCTAGGCCCCCAAAAAGTCTCACATGTGGTATCCCCAAACTCGGTAGAAGTAGTAGAATGTATTTTGGGGTGTAATTCCACATATACCCATGGCTTGTGCGAGAAATAAATCATTTAAATGATTTTTTAAATGATTTATTTTAATGATTTATTTATAATGATAAGTTTTTGTCAATTTCCAGAAACTTGTGGAAAAAAATAAATCTTCCATGGACTCAATATGCCTCTCAGAAGATAGCTTAGGGTGTCTAATTTCCGAAAAGGGGTCATTTGAGGGTGTTTGTACTTTCCTGGTATTTTAGCACCTCAAGAAATGTGATGGGCAGTCAGAAAGTAAAAGCTAAATGTAAATTCCATTATCTATACCATAGTTTATAGACGCTATAACTTTCACAAAAAGCAATCAATATACACTTATTGGGATTTTTTTAAAACAAAAACATGTAGCAGAATACATTTTGGCCTAAATTTATGATGAAATTTTAGGTTTTTTAGATATTTATGACCAAAATGAGAAAATATTGTTTTTCAAAACATTTTTTTTTTTCTTCAAAACTTTTACTGGTTATAGCGCCAAAAATAAAAAGTGCACAGGTGATTAAATACCACCAAAAGAATACTCTATTTGTGTTAAAAAAAGGACATAAATTTCATTTATGTACCGTATTGCATGATTGCGCAGTTGTCCGTTAAACTAGCGCAGCGCTGTATAGCAAAAAAATTGCATAAATTGCAGTATCTATACCATAGTTTTTAGACGCTATAACTTTCACACAAAGCAATCAATATACACTTATTCTGATTTTTTTTACCAAAAACATGTAGCAGAATACATTTTGGCCTAAATTTATAACTAACTTTGAGTTTACTGTATATTTTTTATAGCTGAAAGTAAAAAATATAGTTTTTCTTCAAAATATTTGGTCTTTTTTTGTTTATAGCGTGAAAAATAAAAAGCACACAGGTGATCAAATACCACCAAAAGAAAGCTCTATTTATGTGAAAAAAAGGACGTAAATTTTGTTTAGGTGCAGCATTGCATGATCGCACAATTATCAGTTGAATTAGTGCAGCGCCGAGTAGCAAAAAGAGGCCTGGTCATTAAGGGGGGTAAATCCTCAGGAGCTCAAGTGGTTAAACAAACATAACAAAATTCTTCCAACGGTAAAATGGTATATTACAGACCAAAAGGGAGCAAATAAGAGAAGCTCATTGTTAAGATTTACATACATTTTAATAGAGAGTCCCACACAGATAGCAAAGTTAGCTATACACATCGCTGCCCCCATAGGAGCCGCTGATTAGGATGGCTCCTCTGTTTTTTGCTTCTACCTTTTAAAAATAAATCAGCCCCTCTAACACACCAGGTTGAGTGTACAAACATGATATCTCAGGAAATCACTGAAGGTAATACTTAGGTAATGCTTAGTACCCAGTAATAAAGAAAACAGGCACCAAATCAGGTATTAAAGACAAACATAATATATTGGCAACGAATCTGGTTGGTAACTGGGCAAGTATGCATTAGCAATGGTAATAGCACAATTTAACATACAAAGTGATTAACAGTAAGGACTAGGCATAACATGTCATTTGGCATCCAGATGCACAAAAAAGTAGCAAGACCGCCTCGTTTGCAGCAGTGAGAAGTGGTAAAGCTTAATCTACTTAATGCTGGAACTATACTGCCACAGCACATTTATGGTGGCAATGCTAGACCTAGACCAACTGGGTAAGCACTGTATAAAAGAAAAGGAGGATTATAGAGGAGGGGGCAGGGGAACAAAAGGGAGCTTGTAGTTATTTAGTTACATAGTTAGTCTGGCTGAAAAAAGACAAATGTCCATCCAGTTCAACCATTAAAAAAAAGTTAAATTCTATACCCAAAGTTGATCCAGAGGAAGGCAAAAAAACCCACAGCAAAGCATGATCCAATTTGCTCTTGCTGGGAAAAAAAATGTGTTCCTGACCCCCCCAAGAGGCAATCAGATATTCCCTGGATCAACTTTACCTATAAATGTTAGTATCCAGTTATATTCTGTGTATCCAAGAAAGAATCCAGGCCTTTTTTAAAGCAAACCACGGTGCTGGCCAGAACCAACTCTTGAGGGAGTCTATTCTGTATTTTCACAGCTCTCACTGTGAAGAAATGTAGAATAAATACTTTAGAGGAAGCTGTCCTTTGAGATGTTTTTCTGCTGGCTATCGTTGGGGCTGCTTAAGAGCATTGATGTACTTAACAGCCCCAGTTAATCTGCATGCAGTGTAGGTACAGTATAGTCTCGCCACAGGTGCAAGGTAGATGTAGTTCAGATGCAGTAAAGGTTCAGTATAATGCAGAAATGGGTTGGTATAGTCTACGTTTGTAATAAGTGCCATATAGGATGCAGTATTTATTGGATACACTTTATATCCTGCTCTGAGTGGCTCAGTCCCCGCTTGCAGTATCAGCTATGGATGAATAGCCCTCTCAGCAGTCCCTGGGATGCTGAGAGCCCCCTTAGACTCTTCCCCAAAGCCTCCAGTGATCAGCAGTGGGAAACAGAGTAGATGCTCCAGTTTCCCAGTGGCAACAGTGCAGGCACTGAAATGTGGGCAGTGTTATGCTGCCCCCAGGTGTTCTCACTCTCAATTTCAGGCTCAGATCTACACTGTATGGTCTTCAGCTGGCAGATGTGCTCTCTCTTTAACTCCCTTAGTGCCAAGATGAAAAAAAATTTCCGGGCCGTGTATACTGGGAAATGTACTGTAACCATTAAAGTTTAGTCATTATATGGCTGATGTCTCAAACTGCAACACCCAGGAATCTCAACACTCTACATAGAAGTCTATGGGCTTGCTTGGCTTTAGCTCTCCCCCCCCCCCCCCGGTTGGAGGGTAGTGCAGCATAACATCAGTATCTCAGTAGAGGGAGAGATGAATAAAGGTCAATGTCCCCATCTCCATACTGCTGTAGCCCAGCACCTGGCTACACACACTAAACAGTGTGGATGAAAGAATTTCCCCTTCCGCATATTGTATTCTAACAGACAGCACCCATTGTCAGAATACCTGAACAGTGACTGCATCAATCTGGAACAATTTTCTTCCCAACTCCTTTGACAAAAGTTAACTGAAAATGAATCCAAAGTATGAGACTTTAGGGGTGGTAGACACTTTAACAGGAAATTATTTACACAGAATACATATAAACAGATCAATTTATTTTATGTTAAAAGTTAAACACACTTTACAGTCTAGTCCATAAAAGCATTAACAATCCACATGTATGGTAGAGTATCCTGTATATGACCACTCTACATACTGTATGTTCAGTGCTCTATACTGTAGATATTCAATAACATAAAATGATATGTAAATTTTGCATTCCAAAGTAGAATACTATATAGATCTAATGAAGGGTGAAAAGGAGCATCTCAACACATTTCATAAAAAGAGCTTCTTCAGGAGCCCAGGGTAGAGACAAGCAAACAAAATATTATATGTATTCAGAAAGCACATACAGCTGGTACATTGGATGTGAAATGTTAAAAATGCAACCATAATGTTACTCACAGAGGTAAATACATCACTATGGAAACACAAGTGGAATGGTGCTGTGCAGTTCAGGACCTGGGGGAGGTGGAGAGGAGAGAACAAGCTCCAAATGAGAACAGAGAAGCCATGAAGGCAAGGTGGACATCAAGGAATTTAGGACAAGGGCAGGGGCAAACCCACCATCTTCCCCTGTATATGCAGTTCAAATAGGTCCATAAATAAAAAGCTAAAAGCCTTCTGCCAGATAAGAGCAAAAGCAATGATAAATGTGGGCATATCCCTACTGAAAGGGACTCATATGTAAGATTTAACACGTATGGAGAGTGGAACTCCAGGAAAAAAAGGAAATAGAACACTGATAAATGCTACATATAGCAGTCCCAAAAAAAAGAACATGCACCACGAAGGAAATCCCAAGCAACAGAAACACAAAACGTTATACAGTGAAGGAAATAAGTATTTGATCCCCTGCTGATTTTGAATGTTTGCCCACTCACAAAGAAATGATCAGTCTAAAAATCGAATGGTTGGTGTATTGTAACACTGAGAGACAGAATAACAAACAAAAATTCTAAAGAAATGCATGTCTAACAAAGTATGCACTGATTTGCATGTTCATGAAGGAAAAAAAGAATTTGATCCCCTTCACAAAACATGACTTAGTACTTGGTGGCAAATCCTTTGTTGGTAATCACAGAGGTCAGACGTTTCCTGTAGTTGGCCACCAGGTTTGCACACATCTCAGAAGGGATTTTGGCCCGCTCCTCTTGGCAGATCCTCTCCAAGTCATTAAGGTTGGGTTGCTGATGTTTGACAACTCGAACTTTCAGCTCCCTCCACAGATTTTCAATCGGATTAAGGTCTGGAGACTAATTGGCCGTATGTTTTGGGTCACTGTCATGCTGGAACACCCATCCACGACTACAGGAAACACCCATGGCCAACTGCAGGAAACGTCTGACCTCTGATTGCCAACAAGGGATTTGCCACTAAGTACTAAGTCATGTTTTGTGAGGAGGATCAAATACTTATTTCCCTCCTGAACATGAAAATCAGTGCATAATTTGTTAGACATGCATTTCTTTAGAATTTTGTGTTGCTATTCTGTCTCTCAGTGTTACAATACACCTACCATTCGATTTTTAGACTGATCATTTCTTTGTGAGTGGACAGACATTCAAAATCAGCAGGGGATCAAATACCTATTTCCTTCACTGTAAATGAATAAATACCGTTCATTAAATAGAAAAACAGGCATCCTGAACATGGACTAGAAGCTGGCGCCCAGACTATTCACATACGTACGCTTCCTGTATAAATATGGCTGCCAAGTGTCAACTCCTCCCCCACGCCAGCTGCTGGAATCTGGTCAGAGTCGGGCATGTGTGGATGTGCCAATGGGCATAAGCTAAGGATCATGCATGGTCAGTAGTGGCAGGGACCACCACACCACACAAGCCAAACGAAATCCTTCGCATATGGCCTGCCACCACCCATTACATCACCCGGGTAACCAGAGCAACACGCTTTCAAGGAAGAGGGAGGAGGCGGGTCAAACCGGCTCCGCCCCACCAAGGACCAACCAAAATCCTGTAGCCCAAAACCAAAGCAACACAAAAAGGAACCACATACAGGAGAAAACACCAATCAAAGATAACAGCCACACCAAAAAGAATAAAACCACAGCATACCACAGCAAACATGATAGACTCTGATCTGTTACTGCAGGAGGGAGAGGGTGAGAGCAGAGAGCAAGTGGAGAATTACTCAAATCCACTCAGCAGCATCTGTGACAGGAAAGAGAGATGCTGGCTGCAGACACTCACAGCCTAGCATTCTCACGCAGTATACCAGCGGGGGCAAGTGGGGGAAGAAGTGAAGAGATGGTACAGCCTGTCCTGTCACTGCTCACAGCAGGGGATAAAGAAGGCCAACACAGTTCTGCACACCCAGCGGGGGGGAAAGGCAGGGGATTTCACACAGCACCCGGCTACACAGCAAATAGCAACTTGGTACAAAGATTAAATGATAAAATATACAGAAATCATTACTTAAACTAATTTTGGAAGTTGTGGGAAGCCAAATACAAGAACCAATATGACACATTATAGTTACGCCAGAGTGAACTGCTTGTATACCTATCTTGATGGTTGGTGGGAGCCTCTCTACTGCTATAGCTGCCAGTCTTTGAGCCTGACCCCTGATCATGACAGAATAATTTGGCCCAAACATGGAGGCCGCTATAGCAAATGCTATGGCTCCTTTTAGGCAGCAAATTGCAGAGCTGCAGAAGTTCGGTGCTACCTGCAAAGTAAAATTTGTCGAACTGGAAAGTGAGGTGAAAGGGCAACAGGAGGAAATCCATGCTTTGCAGAAACAATTGCTGAATTTACATTACTGAGATGATGCTAATTCACGAATGTCTCTACTACCCAAGTTCAATGGAGACCACCGCTATTATAGAAGTTTCTTTAATCAGTGTTGCGTATATATTCAAATGCAACTTGCTGTATTTAAATAAGGCATTTTTTGTTATTAACCCCCTGACTGAGGAAGCTCTAGCTTGGGACTTCCTTTATATAGAACACGACAGTGCCACTTTGAATAATTTTGAGAATTTTGACCGTGATGATTCAGGTTTTTTGATGATCCTCATTAGAGAGGAGCGAAGTATTCAAAAATTCGATTCGGCTGATTCGGCGAATTCGAGGAATAAATTCGATTCGAGGCGAATATATTCGCTGCGAATTTAACTTATAAAAAGGGTGTTTCTAGGCTTCAGAGAGCCTTTATATTAGTGCAGAACACTGTACCTTTAATTTAAATGCCCTTGGAGTCTGCTGGGGAAGAGAAATAATACTGTCAGTCAGTATGACATGCAGATGAGTGCCGTCGATCTTAGAATCACCGCACACTTCACTCATTTGGGCACTCACGGGGCCAAAACCAGAGTGTGGAGCCACAGTGTGGCGGTGGAGGCAGCAGCAATGGGAGGCCATACAGCACCCTATGACAAAATGGAACCCACCAGCAGTGTGAGGAGACCTGAAAGTGGCACATGGCAGAGTGTGGCGATGGAGACAGCAGCAATGGGAGGCCGTACAGGGACCCATGAGACACTCTGGACCTGGCAGCAGCATGAGGAGGCGGTACAGGGGCCCATGACAGATTACGGGCCTGTCAGCAGCATGAGGAGTCGGTACGGGGGCCCATGGCACATTACGGGCCCGGCAGCAGCAATGGGAGGCCCGTAATCTGCCAGCACCCTATGACAAAATGGAACCCACCAGCAGTGTGAGGAGACCTGAAAGTGGCACATGGCAGAGTGTGGCGATGGAGACAGCAGCGATGGGAGGCCGTACAGGGACCCATGAGACACTCTGGACCTGGCAGCAGCATGAGGAGGCGGTACAGGGGCCCATGACAGATTACGGGCCTGTCAGCAGCATGAGGAGTCGGTACGGGGGCCCATGGCAGATTACGGGCCTGGCAGCAGCATGAGGAGGCGGTACGGGGGCCCGTGGCAGATTACGGGCCTGGCAGCAGCAATGGGAGGCCCGTAATCTGCCAGCACCCTATGACAAAATGGAACCCACCAGCAGTGTGAGGAGACCTGAAAGTGGCACATGGCAGAGTGTGGCGATGGAGACAGCAGCAATGGGAAGCCGTACAGGGACCCATGAGACACTCTGGACCTGGCAGCAGCATGAGGAGGCGGTACGGGGGCCCATGGCAGATTACGGGCCTGGCAGCAGCAATGGGAGGCCCGTAATCTGCCAGCACCCTATGACAAAATGGAACCCACCAGCAGTGTGAGGAGACCTGAAAGTGGCACATGGCAGAGTGTGGCGATGGAGACAGCAGCAATGGGAGGCCGTACAGGGACCCATGAGACACTCTGGACCTGGCAGTAGCATGAGGAGTCGGTACGGGGGCCCATGGCAGATTACGGGCCTGGCAGCAGCATGAGGAGGCGGTACAGGGGCCCATGAGACACTCTGGACCTGGCAGCAGCATGAGGAGTCGGTACGGGGGCCCATGGCAGATTACGGGCCTGGCAGCAGCAATGGGAGGCCCGTAATCTGCCAGCACCCTATGACAAAATGGAACCCACCAGCAGTGTGAGGAGACCTGAAAGTGGCACATGGCAGAGTGTGGCGATGGAGACAGCAGCAATGGGAGGCCGTACAGGGACCCATGAGACACTCTGGACCTGGCAGCAGCATGAGGAGGCGGTACGGGGGCCCATGGCAGATTACGGGCCTGGCAGCAGCAATGGGAGGCCCGTAATCTGCCAGCACCCTATGACAAAATGGAACCCACCAGCAGTGTGAGGAGACCTGAAAGTGGCACATGGCAGATTGTGGCGATGGAGACAGCAGCAATGGGAAGCCGTACAGAGACCCATGAGACACTCTGGACCTGGCAGCAGCATGAGGAGGCGGTACGGGGGCCCATGGCAGATTACGGGCCTGGCAGCAGCAATGGGAGGCCCGTAATCTGCCAGCACCCTATGACAAAATGGAACCCACCAGCAGTGTGAGGAGACCTGAAAGTGGCACATGGCAGAGTGTGGCGATGGAGACAGCAGCAATGGGAGGCCGTACAGGGACCCATGAGACACTCTGGACCTGGCAGCAGCATGAGGAGTCGGTACGGGGGCCCATGGCAGATTACGGGCCTGGCAGCAGCAATGGGAGGCCCGTAATCTGCCAGCACCCTATGACAAAATGGAACCCACCAGCAGTGTGAGGAGACCTGAAAGTGGCACATGGCAGAGTGTGGCGATGGAGACAGCAGCAATGGGAGGCCGTACAGGGACCCATGAAACACTCTGGACCTGGCAGCAGCATGAGGAGGCGGTACAGGGGCCCATGACAGATTACGGGCCTGGCAGCAGCATGAGGAGTCGGTACGGGGGCCCATGGCAGATTACGGGCCTGGCAGCAGCAATGGGAGGCCCGTAATCTGCCAGCACCCTATGACAAAATGGAACCCACCAGCAGTGTGAGGAGACCTGAAAGTGGCACATGGCAGAGTGTGGCGATGGAGACAGCAGCAATGGGAGGCCGTACAGGGACCCATGAGACACTCTGGACCTGGCAGCAGCATGAGGAGTCGGTACGGGGGCCCATGGCACATTACGGGCCTGGCAGCAGCAATGGGAGGCCCGTAATCTGCCAGCACCCTATGACAAAATGGAACCCACCAGCAGTGTGAGGAGACCTGAAAGTGGCACATGGCAGAGTGTGGCGATGGAGACAGCAGCAATGGGAGGCCGTACAGGGACCCATGAGACACTCTGGACCTGGCAGCAGCATGAGGAGGCGGTACAGGGGCCCATGACAGATTAGGGACCTGGCAGCAGCATGAGGAGTCGGTACGGGGGCCCATGGCAGATTACGGGCCTGGCAGCAGCAATGGGAGGCCCGTAATCTGCCAGCACCCTATGACAAAATGGAACCCACCAGCAGTGTAAGGAGACCTGAAAGTGGCACATGGCAGAGTGTGGCGATGGAGACAGCAGCAATGGGAGGCCATACAGGGACCCATGAGACACTCTGGACCTGGCAGCAGCATGAGGAGGCGGCACGGGGGCCCATGGCAGATTACGGGCCTGGCAGCAGCAATGGGAGGCCCGTAATCTGCCAGCACCCTATGACAAAAAGGAACCCACCAGCAGTGTGAGGAGACCTGAAAGTGGCACATGGCAGAGTGCGGCGATGGAGACAGCAGCAATGGGAGGCCGTACAGGGACCCATGAGACACTCTGGACCTGGCAGCAGCATGAAGAGGCGGTACGAGGGCCCATGGCAGATTACGGGCCTGGCAGCAGCAATGGGAGGCCCGTAATCTGCCAGCACCCTATGACAAAATGGAACCCACCAGCAGTGTGAGGAGATCTGAAAGTGGCACATGGCAGAGTGTGGCGATAGAGACAGCAGCAATGGGAGGCCGTACAGGGACCCATGAGACACTCTGGACCTGGCAGCAGCATGAGGAGTCGGTACGGGGGCCCATGGCAGATTACGGGCCTGGCAGCAGCAATGGGAGGCCCGTAATCTGCCAGCACCCTATGACAAAATGGAACCCACCAGCAGTGTGAGGAGACCTGAAAGTGGCACATGGCAGAGTGTGGCGATGGAGACAGCAGCAATGGGAGGCCGTACAGGGACCCATGAGACACTCTGGACCTGGCAGCAGCATGAGGAGGCGGTACGGGGGCCCATGGCAGATTACGGGCCTGGCAGCAGCAATGGGAGGCCCATAATCTGCCAGCACCCTATGACAAAATGGAACCCACCAGCAGTGTGAGGAGACCTGAAAGTGGCACATGGCAGAGTGTGGCGATGGAGACAGCAGCAATGGGAAGCCGTACAGGGACCCATGAGACACTCTGGACCTGGCAGCAGCATGAGGAGGCGATACGGGGGCCCATGACAGATTACGGGCCTGGCAGCAGCAATGGGAGGCCCGTAATCTGCCAGCACCCTATGACAAAATGGAACCCACCAGCAGTGTGAGGAGACCTGAAAGTGGCACATGGCAGAGTGTGGCGATGGAGACAGCAGCAATGGGAGGCCGTACAGGGACCCATGAGACACTCTGGACCTGGCAGCAGCATGAGGAGTCGGTACGGGGGCCCATGGCAGATTACGGGCCTGGCAGCAGCAATGGGAGGCCCGTAATCTGCCAGCACCCTATGACAAAATGGAACCCACCAGCAGTGTGAGGAGACCTGAAAGTGGCACATGGCAGAGTGTGGCGATGGAGACAGCAGCAATGGGAGGCCGTACAGGGACCCATGAGACACTCTGCACCTGGCAGCAGCATGAGGAGGCGGTACAGGGGCCCATGACAGATTACGGGCCTGGCAGCAGCATGAGGAGTCGGTACGGGGGCCCATGGCAGATTACGGGCCTGGCAGCAGCAATGGGAGGCCCGTAATCTGCCAGCACCCTATGACAAAATGGAACCCACCAGCAGTGTGAGGAGACCTGAAAGTGGCACATGGCAGAGTGTGGCGATGGAGACAGCAGCAATGGGAGGCCGTACAGGGACCCATGAGACACTCTGGACCTGGCAGCAGCATGAGGAGTCGGTACGGGGGCCCATGCCAGATTACGGGCCTGGCAGCAGCAATGGGAGGCCCGTAATCTGCCAGCACCCTATGACAAAATGGAACCCACCAGCAGTGTGAGGAGACCTGAAAGTGGCACATGGCAGAGTGTGGCGATGGAGACAGCAGCAATGGGAGGCCGTACAGGGACCCATGAGACACTCTGGACCTGGCAGCAGCATGAGGAGGCGGTACAGGGGCCCATGACAGATTAGGGACCTGGCAGCAGCATGAGGAGTCGGTACGGGGGCCCATGGCAGATTACGGGCCTGGCAGCAGCAATGGGAGGCCCGTAATCTGCCAGCACCCTATGACAAAATGGAACCCACCAGCAGTGTGAGGAGACCTGAAAGTGGCACATGGCAGAGTGGGGCGATGGAGACAGCAGCAATGGGAGGCCATACAGGGACCCATGAGACACTCTGGACCTGGCAGCAGCATGAGGAGTCGGTACGGGGGCCCATGGCAGATTACGGGCCTGGCAGCAGCAATGGGAGGCCCGTAATCTGCCAGCACCCTATGACAAAATGGAACCCACCAGCAGTGTGAGGAGACCTGAAAGTGGCACATGGCAGAGTGTGGCGATGGAGACAGCAGCAATGGGAGGCCGTACAGGGACCCATGAGACACTCTGGACCTGGCAGTAGCATGAGGAGTCGGTACGGGGGCCCATGGCAGATTACGGGCCTGGCAGCAGCATGAGGAGGCGGTACAGGGGCCCATGAGACACTCTGGACCTGGCAGCAGCATGAGGAGGCGGTACGGGGGCCCATGGCAGATTACGGGCCTGGCAGCAGCAATGGGAGGCCCGTAATCTGCCAGCACCCTATGACAAAATGGAACCCACCAGCAGTGTGAGG
Organism: Staurois parvus; assembly: GCF_062004578.1. Lineage (NCBI taxonomy): Eukaryota > Metazoa > Chordata > Amphibia > Anura > Ranidae > Staurois > Staurois parvus. The sequence goes on from NW_028318272.1 coordinate 2,252,522, forward strand.
AGACCTGAAAGTGGCACATGGCAGAGTGTGGCGATGGAGACAGCAGCAATGGGAAGCCGTACAGGGACCCATGAGACACTCTGGACCTGGCAGCAGCATGAGGAGGCGGTACGGGGGCCCATGGCAGATTACGGGCCTGGCAGCAGCAATGGGAGGCCCGTAATCTGCCAGCACCCTATGACAAAATGGAACCCACCAGCAGTGTGAGGAGACCTGAAAGTGGCACATGGCAGAGTGTGGCGATGGAGACAGCAGCAATGGGAGGCCGTACAGGGACCCATGAGACACTCTGGACCTGGCAGCAGCATGAGGAGGCGGTACAGGGGCCCATGACAGATTACGGGCCTGGCAGCAGCATGAGGAGTCGGTACGGGGGCCCATGGCAGATTACGGGCCTGGCAGCAGCAATGGGAGGCCCGTAATCTGCCAGCACCCTATGACAAAATGGAACCCACCAGCAGTGTGAGGAGACCTGAAAGTGGCACATGGCAGAGTGTGGCGATGGAGACAGCAGCAATGGGAGGCCGTACAGGGACCCATGAGACACTCTGGACCTGGCAGCAGCATGAGGAGGCGGTACGGGGGCCCATGGCAGATTACGGGCCTGGCAGCAGCAATGGGAGGCCCGTAATCTGCCAGCACCCTATGACAAAATGGAACCCACCAGCAGTGTGAGGAGACCTGAAAGTGGCACATGGCAGAGTGTGGCGATGGAGACAGCAGCAATGGGAGGCCGTACAGGGACCCATGAGACACTCTGGACCTGGCAGCAGCATGAGGAGGCGGTACAGGGGCCCATGACAGATTAGGGACCTGGCAGCAGCATGAGGAGTCAGTACGGGGGCCCATGGCAGATTACTTACGGGCCTGGCAGCAGCAATGGGAGGCCCGTAATCTGCCAGCACCCTATGACAAAATGGAACCCACCAGCAGTGTGAGGAGACCTGAAAGTGGCACATGGCAGAGTGTGGCGATGGAGACAGCAGCAATGGGAGGCCGTACAGGGACCCATGAGACACTCTGGACCTGGCAGCAGCATGAGGAGGCGGCACGGGGGCCCATGGCAGATTACGGGCCTGGCAGCAGCAATGGGAGGCCCGTAATCTGCCAGCACCCTATGACAAAATGGAACCCACCAGCAGTGTGAGGAGACCTGAAAGTGGCACATGGCAGAGTGCGGCGATGGAGACAGCAGCAATGGGAGGCCGTACAGGGACCCATGAGACACTCTGGACCTGGCAGCAGCATGAGGAGGCGGTACGAGGGCCCATGGCAGATTACGGGCCTGGCAGCAGCAATGGGAGGCCCGTAATCTGCCAGCACCCTATGACAAAATGGAACCCACCAGCAGTGTGAGGAGATCTGAAAGTGGCACATGGCAGAGTGTGGCGATAGAGACAGCAGCAATGGGAGGCCGTACAGGGACCCATGAGACACTCTGGACCTGGCAGCAGCATGAGGAGTCGGTACGGGGGCCCATGGCAGATTACGGGCCTGGCAGCAGCAATGGGAGGCCCGTAATCTGCCAGCACCCTATGACAAAATGGAACCCACCAGCAGTGTGAGGAGACCTGAAAGTGGCACATGGCAGAGTGTGGCGATGGAGACAGCAGCAATGGGAGGCCGTACAGGGACCCATGAGACACTCTGGACCTGGCAGCAGCATGAGGAGGCGGTACGGGGGCCCATGGCAGATTACGGGCCTGGCAGCAGCAATGGGAGGCCCGTAATCTGCCAGCACCCTATGACAAAATGGAACCCACCAGCAGTGTGAGGAGACCTGAAAGTGGCACATGGCAGAGTGTGGCGATAGAGACAGCAGCAATGGGAAGCCGTACAGGGACCCATGAGACACTCTGGACCTGGCAGCAGCATGAGGAGGCGGTACGGGGGCCCATGGCAGATTACGGGCCTGGCAGCAGCAATGGGAGGCCCGTAATCTGCCAGCACCCTATGACAAAATGGAACTCACCAGCAGTGTGAGGAGACCTGAAAGTGGCACATGGCAGAGTGTGGCGATGGAGACAGCAGCAATGGGAGGCCGTACAGGGACCCATGAGACACTCTGGACCTGGCAGCAGCATGAGGAGTCGGTACGGGGGCCCATGGCAGATTACGGGCCTGGCAGCAGCAATGGGAGGCCCGTAATCTGCCAGCACCCTATGACAAAATGGAACCCACCAGCAGTGTGAGGAGACCTGAAAGTGGCACATGGCAGAGTGTGGCGATGGAGACAGCAGCAATGGGAGGCCGTACAGGGACCCATGAGACACTCTGCACCTGGCAGCAGCATGAGGAGGCGGTACAGGGGCCCATGACAGATTACGGGCCTGGCAGCAGCATGAGGAGTCGGTACGGGGGCCCATGGCAGATTACGGGCCTGGCAGCAGCAATGGGAGGCCCGTAATCTGCCAGCACCCTATGACAAAATGGAACCCACCAGCAGTGTGAGGAGACCTGAAAGTGGCACATGGCAGAGTGTGGCGAAGGAGACAGCAGCAATGGGAGGCCGTACAGGGACCCATGAGACACTCTGGACCTGGCAGCAGCATGAGGAGGCGGTACGGGGGCCCATGGCAGATTACGGGCCTGGCAGCAGCAATGGGAGGCCCGTAATCTGCCAGCACCCTATGACAAAATGGAACCCACCAGCAGTGTGAGGAGACCTGAAAGTGGCACATGGCAGAGTGTGGCGATGGAGACAGCAGCAATGGGAGGCCGTACAGGGACCCATGAGACACTCTGGACCTGTCAGCAGCATGAGGAGGCGGTACAGGGGCCCATGACAGATTAGGGACCTGGCAGCAGCATGAGGAGTCGGTACGGGGGCCCATGGCAGATTACGGGCCTGGCAGCAGCAATGGGAGGCCCGTAATCTGCCAGCACCCTATGACAAAATGGAACCCACCAGCAGTGTGAGGAGAGAGACCTGAAAGTGGCACATGGCAGAGTGGGGCGATGGAGACAGCAGCAATGGGAGGCCGTACAGGGACCCATGAGACACTCTGGACCTGGCAGCAGCATGAGGAGGTGGTACGGGGGCCCATGGCAGATTACGGGCCTGGCAGCAGCAATGGGAGGCCCGTAATCTGCCAGCACCCTATGACAAAATGGAACCCACCAGCAGTGTGAGGAGACCTGAAAGTGGCACATGGCAGAGTGTGGCGATGGAGACAGCAGCAATGGGAGGCCGTACAGGGACCCATGAGACACTCTGGACCTGGCAGCAGCATGAGGAGGCGGCACGGGGGCCCATGGCAGATTACGGGCCTGGCAGCAGCAATGGGAGGCCCGTAATCTGCCAGCACCCTATGACAAAATGGAACCCACCAGCAGTGTGAGGAGACCTGAAAGTGGCACATGGCAGAGTGCGGCGATGGAGACAGCAGCAATGGGAGGCCGTACAGGGACCCATGAGACACTCTGGACCTGGCAGCAGCATGAGGAGGCGGTACGAGGGCCCATGGCAGATTACGGGCCTGGCAGCAGCAATGGGAGGCCCGTAATCTGCCAGCACCCTATGACAAAATGGAACCCACCAGCAGTGTGAGGAGATCTGAAAGTGGCACATGGCAGAGTGTGGCGATAGAGACAGCAGCAATGGGAGGCCGTACAGGGACCCATGAGACACTCTGGACCTGGCAGCAGCATGAGGAGTCGGTACGGGGGCCCATGGCAGATTACGGGCCTGGCAGCAGCAATGGGAGGCCCGTAATCTGCCAGCACCCTATGACAAAATGGAACCCACCAGCAGTGTGAGGAGACCTGAAAGTGGCACATGGCAGAGTGTGGCGATGGAGACAGCAGCAATGGGAGGCCGTACAGGGACCCATGAGACACTCTGGACCTGGCAGCAGCATGAGGAGGCGGTACGGGGGCCCATGGCAGATTACGGGCCTGGCAGCAGCAATGGGAGGCCCGTAATCTGCCAGCACCCTATGACAAAATGGAACCCACCAGCAGTGTGAGGAGACCTGAAAGTGGCACATGGCAGAGTGTGGCGATAGAGACAGCAGCAATGGGAAGCCGTACAGGGACCCATGAGACACTCTGGACCTGGCAGCAGCATGAGGAGGCGGTACGGGGGCCCATGGCAGATTACGGGCCTGGCAGCAGCAATGGGAGGCCCGTAATCTGCCAGCACCCTATGACAAAATGGAACTCACCAGCAGTGTGAGGAGACCTGAAAGTGGCACATGGCAGAGTGTGGCGATGGAGACAGCAGCAATGGGAGGCCGTACAGGGACCCATGAGACACTCTGGACCTGGCAGCAGCATGAGGAGTCGGTACGGGGGCCCATGGCAGATTACGGGCCTGGCAGCAGCAATGGGAGGCCCGTAATCTGCCAGCACCCTATGACAAAATGGAACCCACCAGCAGTGTGAGGAGACCTGAAAGTGGCACATGGCAGAGTGTGGCGATGGAGACAGCAGCAATGGGAGGCCGTACAGGGACCCATGAGACACTCTGCACCTGGCAGCAGCATGAGGAGGCGGTACAGGGGCCCATGACAGATTACGGGCCTGGCAGCAGCATGAGGAGTCGGTACGGGGGCCCATGGCAGATTACGGGCCTGGCAGCAGCAATGGGAGGCCCGTAATCTGCCAGCACCCTATGACAAAATGGAACCCACCAGCAGTGTGAGGAGACCTGAAAGTGGCACATGGCAGAGTGTGGCGAAGGAGACAGCAGCAATGGGAGGCCGTACAGGGACCCATGAGACACTCTGGACCTGGCAGCAGCATGAGGAGGCGGTACGGGGGCCCATGGCAGATTACGGGCCTGGCAGCAGCAATGGGAGGCCCGTAATCTGCCAGCACCCTATGACAAAATGGAACCCACCAGCAGTGTGAGGAGACCTGAAAGTGGCACATGGCAGAGTGTGGCGATGGAGACAGCAGCAATGGGAGGCCGTACAGGGACCCATGAGACACTCTGGACCTGTCAGCAGCATGAGGAGGCGGTACAGGGGCCCATGACAGATTAGGGACCTGGCAGCAGCATGAGGAGTCGGTACGGGGGCCCATGGCAGATTACGGGCCTGGCAGCAGCAATGGGAGGCCCGTAATCTGCCAGCACCCTATGACAAAATGGAACCCACCAGCAGTGTGAGGAGAGAGACCTGAAAGTGGCACATGGCAGAGTGGGGCGATGGAGACAGCAGCAATGGGAGGCCGTACAGGGACCCATGAGACACTCTGGACCTGGCAGCAGCATGAGGAGGCGGTACGGGGGCCCATGGCAGATTACGGGCCTGGCAGCAGCAATGGGAGGCCCGTAATCTGCCAGCACCCTATGACAAAATGGAACCCACCAGCAGTGTGAGGAGACCTGAAAGTGGCACATGGCAGAGTGTGGCGATGGAGACAGCAGCAATGGGAGGCCGTACAGGGACCCATGAGACACTCTGGACCTGTCAGCAGCATGAGGAGGCGGTACAGGGGCCCATGACAGATTAGGGACCTGGCAGCAGCATGAGGAGTCGGTACGGGGGCCCATGGCAGATTACGGGCCTGGCAGCAGCAATGGGAGGCCCGTAATCTGCCAGCACCCTATGACAAAATGGAACCCACCAGCAGTGTGAGGAGAGAGACCTGAAAGTGGCACATGGCAGAGTGGGGCGATGGAGACAGCAGCAATGGGAGGCCGTACAGGGACCCATGAGACACTCTGGACCTGGCAGCAGCATGAGGAGGTGGTACGGGGGCCCATGGCAGATTACGGGCCTGGCAGCAGCAATGGGAGGCCCGTAATCTGCCAGCACCCTATGACAAAATGGAACCCACCAGCAGTGTGAGGAGACCTGAAAGTGGCACATGGCAGAGTGTGGCGATGGAGACAGCAGCAATGGGAGGCCGTACAGGGACCCATGAGACACTCTGGACCTGGCAGCAGCATGAGGAGGCGGCACGGGGGCCCATGGCAGATTACGGGCCTGGCAGCAGCAATGGGAGGCCCGTAATCTGCCAGCACCCTATGACAAAATGGAACCCACCAGCAGTGTGAGGAGACCTGAAAGTGGCACATGGCAGAGTGCGGCGATGGAGACAGCAGCAATGGGAGGCCGTACAGGGACCCATGAGACACTCTGGACCTGGCAGCAGCATGAGGAGGCGGTACGAGGGCCCATGGCAGATTACGGGCCTGGCAGCAGCAATGGGAGGCCCGTAATCTGCCAGCACCCTATGACAAAATGGAACCCACCAGCAGTGTGAGGAGATCTGAAAGTGGCACATGGCAGAGTGTGGCGATAGAGACAGCAGCAATGGGAGGCCGTACAGGGACCCATGAGACACTCTGGACCTGGCAGCAGCATGAGCAGTCGGTACGGGGGCCCATGGCAGATTACGGGCCTGGCAGCAGCAATGGGAGGCCCGTAATCTGCCAGCACCCTATGACAAAATGGAACCCACCAGCAGTGTGAGGAGACCTGAAAGTGGCACATGGCAGAGTGTGGCGATGGAGACAGCAGCAATGGGAGGCCGTACAGGGACCCATGAGACACTCTGGACCTGGCAGCAGCATGAGGAGGCGGTACGGGGGCCCATGGCAGATTACGGGCCTGGCAGCAGCAATGGGAGGCCCGTAATCTGCCAGCACCCTATGACAAAATGGAACCCACCAGCAGTGTGAGGAGACCTGAAAGTGGCACATGGCAGAGTGTGGCGATAGAGACAGCAGCAATGGGAAGCCGTACAGGGACCCATGAGACACTCTAGACCTGGCAGCAGCATGAGGAGGCGGTACGGGGGCCCATGGCAGATTACGGGCCTGGCAGCAGCAATGGGAGGCCCGTAATCTGCCAGCACCCTATGACAAAATGGAACTCACCAGCAGTGTGAGGAGACCTGAAAGTGGCACATGGCAGAGTGTGGCGATGGAGACAGCAGCAATGGGAGGCCGTACAGGGACCCATGAGACACTCTGGACCTGGCAGCAGCATGAGGAGTCGGTACGGGGGCCCATGGCAGATTACGGGCCTGGCAGCAGCAATGGGAGGCCCGTAATCTGCCAGCACCCTATGACAAAATGGAACCCACCAGCAGTGTGAGGAGACCTGAAAGTGGCACATGGCAGAGTGTGGCGATGGAGACAGCAGCAATGGGAGGCCGTACAGGGACCCATGAGACACTCTGCACCTGGCAGCAGCATGAGGAGGCGGTACAGGGGCCCATGACAGATTACGGGCCTGGCAGCAGCATGAGGAGTCGGTACGGGGGCCCATGGCAGATTACGGGCCTGGCAGCAGCAATGGGAGGCCCGTAATCTGCCAGCACCCTATGACAAAATGGAACCCACCAGCAGTGTGAGGAGACCTGAAAGTGGCACATGGCAGAGTGTGGCGAAGGAGACAGCAGCAATGGGAGGCCGTACAGGGACCCATGAGACACTCTGGACCTGGCAGCAGCATGAGGAGGCGGTACGGGGGCCCATGGCAGATTACGGGCCTGGCAGCAGCAATGGGAGGCCCGTAATCTGCCAGCACCCTATGACAAAATGGAACCCACCAGCAGTGTGAGGAGACCTGAAAGTGGCACATGGCAGAGTGTGGCGATGGAGACAGCAGCAATGGGAGGCCGTACAGGGACCCATGAGACACTCTGGACCTGTCAGCAGCATGAGGAGGCGGTACAGGGGCCCATGACAGATTAGGGACCTGGCAGCAGCATGAGGAGTCGGTACGGGGGCCCATGGCAGATTACGGGCCTGGCAGCAGCAATGGGAGGCCCGTAATCTGCCAGCACCCTATGACAAAATGGAACCCACCAGCAGTGTGAGGAGAGAGACCTGAAAGTGGCACATGGCAGAGTGGGGCGATGGAGACAGCAGCAATGGGAGGCCGTACAGGGACCCATGAGACACTCTGGACCTGGCAGCAGCATGAGGAGGTGGTACGGGGGCCCATGGCAGATTACGGGCCTGGCAGCAGCAATGGGAGGCCCGTAATCTGCCAGCACCCTATGACAAAATGGAACCCACCAGCAGTGTGAGGAGACCTGAAAGTGGCACATGGCAGAGTGTGGCGATGGAGACAGCAGCAATGGGAGGCCGTACAGGGACCCATGAGACACTCTGGACCTGGCAGCAGCATGAGGAGGCGGTACGGGGGCCCATGGCAGATTACGGGCCTGGCAGCAGCAATGGGAGGCCCGTAATCTGCCAGCACCCTATGACAAAATGGAACCCACCAGCAGTGTGAGGAGACCTGAAAGTGGCACATGGCAGAGTGTGGCGATGGAGACAGCAGCAATGGGAGGCCGTACAGGGACCCATGAGACACTCTGGACCTGGCAGCAGCATGAGGAGGCGGTACGAGGGCCCATGGCAGATTACGGGCCTGGCAGCAGCAATGGGAGGCCCGTAATCTGCCAGCACCCTATGACAAAATGGAACCCACCAGCAGTGTGAGGAGAGAGACCTGAAAGTGGCACATGGCAGAGTGGGGCGATGGAGACAGCAGCAATGGGAGGCCGTACAGGGACCCATGAGACACTCTGGACCTGGCAGCAGCATGAGGAGGTGGTACGGGGGCCCATGGCAGATTACGGGCCTGGCAGCAGCAATGGGAGGCCCGTAATCTGCCAGCACCCTATGACAAAATGGAACCCACCAGCAGTGTGAGGAGACCTGAAAGTGGCACATGGCAGAGTGTGGCGATGGAGACAGCAGCAATGGGAGGCCGTACAGGGACCCATGAGACACTCTGGACCTGGCAGCAGCATGAGGAGGCGGCACGGGGGCCCATGGCAGATTACGGGCCTGGCAGCAGCAATGGGAGGCCCGTAATCTGCCAGCACCCTATGACAAAATGGAACCCACCAGCAGTGTGAGGAGACCTGAAAGTGGCACATGGCAGAGTGCGGCGATGGAGACAGCAGCAATGGGAGGCCGTACAGGGACCCATGAGACACTCTGGACCTGGCAGCAGCATGAGGAGGCGGTACGAGGGCCCATGGCAGATTACGGGCCTGGCAGCAGCAATGGGAGGCCCGTAATCTGCCAGCACCCTATGACAAAATGGAACCCACCAGCAGTGTGAGGAGATCTGAAAGTGGCACATGGCAGAGTGTGGCGATAGAGACAGCAGCAATGGGAGGCCGTACAGGGACCCATGAGACACTCTGGACCTGGCAGCAGCATGAGGAGTCGGTACGGGGGCCCATGGCAGATTACGGGCCTGGCAGCAGCAATGGGAGGCCCGTAATCTGCCAGCACCCTATGACAAAATGGAACCCACCAGCAGTGTGAGGAGACCTGAAAGTGGCACATGGCAGAGTGTGGCGATGGAGACAGCAGCAATGGGAGGCCGTACAGGGACCCATGAGACACTCTGGACCTGGCAGCAGCATGAGGAGGCGGTACGGGGGCCCATGGCAGATTACGGGCCTGGCAGCAGCAATGGGAGGCCCGTAATCTGCCAGCACCCTATGACAAAATGGAACCCACCAGCAGTGTGAGGAGACCTGAAAGTGGCACATGGCAGAGTGTGGCGATAGAGACAGCAGCAATGGGAAGCCGTACAGGGACCCATGAGACACTCTGGACCTGGCAGCAGCATGAGGAGGCGGTACGGGGGCCCATGGCAGATTACGGGCCTGGCAGCAGCAATGGGAGGCCCGTAATCTGCCAGCACCCTATGACAAAATGGAACTCACCAGCAGTGTGAGGAGACCTGAAAGTGGCACATGGCAGAGTGTGGCGATGGAGACAGCAGCAATGGGAGGCCGTACAGGGACCCATGAGACACTCTGGACCTGGCAGCAGCATGAGGAGTCGGTACGGGGGCCCATGGCAGATTACGGGCCTGGCAGCAGCAATGGGAGGCCCGTAATCTGCCAGCACCCTATGACAAAATGGAACCCACCAGCAGTGTGAGGAGACCTGAAAGTGGCACATGGCAGAGTGTGGCGATGGAGACAGCAGCAATGGGAGGCCGTACAGGGACCCATGAGACACTCTGCACCTGGCAGCAGCATGAGGAGGCGGTACAGGGGCCCATGACAGATTACGGGCCTGGCAGCAGCATGAGGAGTCGGTACGGGGGCCCATGGCAGATTACGGGCCTGGCAGCAGCAATGGGAGGCCCGTAATCTGCCAGCACCCTATGACAAAATGGAACTCACCAGCAGTGTGAGGAGACCTGAAAGTGGCACATGGCAGAGTGTGGCGAAGGAGACAGCAGCAATGGGAGGCCGTACAGGGACCCATGAGACACTCTGGACCTGGCAGCAGCATGAGGAGGCGGTACGGGGGCCCATGGCAGATTACGGGCCTGGCAGCAGCAATGGGAGGCCCGTAATCTGCCAGCACCCTATGACAAAATGGAACCCACCAGCAGTGTGAGGAGACCTGAAAGTGGCACATGGCAGAGTGTGGCGATGGAGACAGCAGCAATGGGAGGCCGTACAGGGACCCATGAGACACTCTGGACCTGTCAGCAGCATGAGGAGGCGGTACAGGGGCCCATGACAGATTAGGGACCTGGCAGCAGCATGAGGAGTCGGTACGGGGGCCCATGGCAGATTACGGGCCTGGCAGCAGCAATGGGAGGCCCGTAATCTGCCAGCACCCTATGACAAAATGGAACCCACCAGCAGTGTGAGGAGAGAGACCTGAAAGTGGCACATGGCAGAGTGGGGCGATGGAGACAGCAGCAATGGGAGGCCGTACAGGGACCCATGAGACACTCTGGACCTGGCAGCAGCATGAGGAGGTGGTACGGGGGCCCATGGCAGATTACGGGCCTGGCAGCAGCAATGGGAGGCCCGTAATCTGCCAGCACCCTATGACAAAATGGAACCCACCAGCAGTGTGAGGAGACCTGAAAGTGGCACATGGCAGAGTGTGGCGATGGAGACAGCAGCAATGGGAGGCCGTACAGGGACCCATGAGACACTCTGGACCTGGCAGCAGCATGAGGAGGCGGTACGGGGGCCCATGGCAGATTACGGGCCTGGCAGCAGCAATGGGAGGCCCGTAATCTGCCAGCACCCTATGACAAAATGGAACCCACCAGCAGTGTGAGGAGACCTGAAAGTGGCACATGGCAGAGTGTGGCGATGGAGACAGCAGCAATGGGAGGCCATACAGGGACCCATGAGACACTCTGGACCTGGCAGCAGCATGAGGAGGCGGTACGAGGGCCCATGGCAGATTACGGGCCTGGCAGCAGCAATGGGAGGCCCGTAATCTGCCAGCACCCTATGACAAAATGGAACCCACCAGCAGTGTGAGGAGACCTGAAAGTGGCACATGGCAGAGTGTGGCGATGGAGACAGCAGCAATGGGAGGCCGTACAGGGACCCATGAGACACTCTGGACCTGGCAGCAGCATGAGGAGGCGGTACGGGGGCCCATGGCAGATTACGGCCTGGCAGCAGCAATGGGAGGCCCGTAATCTGCCAGCACCCTATGACAAAATGGAACCCACCAGCAGTGTGAGGAGACCTGAAAGTGGCACATGGCAGAGTGTGGCGATGGAGACAGCAGCAATGGGAGGCCGTACAGGGACCCATGAGACACTCTGGACCTGGCAGCAGCATGAGGAGGCGGTACGGGGGCCCATGGCAGATTACGGGCCTGGCAGCAGCATGAGGAGTCGGTACGGGGGCCCATGGCAGATTACGGGCCTGGCAGCAGCAATGGGAGGCCCGTAATCTGCCAGCACCCTATGACAAAATGGAACCCACCAGCAGTGTGAGGAGACCTGAAAGTGGCACATGGCAGAGTGTGGCGATGGAGACAGCAGCAATGGGAGGCCGTACAGGGACCCATGAGACACTCTGGACCTGGCAGCAGCATGAGGAGGCGGTACGGGGGCCCATGGCAGATTACGGCCTGGCAGCAGCAATGGGAGGCCCGTAATCTGCCAGCACCCTATGACAAAATGGAACCCACCAGTAGTGTGAGGAGACCTGAAAGTGGCACATGGCAGAGTGTGGCGATGGAGACAGCAGCAATGGGAGGCCGTACAGGGACCCATGAGACACTCTGGACCTGGCAGCAGCATGAGGAGGCGGTACGGGGGCCCATGGCAGATTACGGGCCTGGCAGCAGCAATGGGAGGCCCGTAATCTGCCAGCACCCTATGACAAAATGGAACCCACCAGCAGTGTGAGGAGACCTGAAAGTGGCACATGGCAGAGTGTGGCGATGGAGACAGCAGCAATGGGAGGCCGTACAGGGACCCATGAGACACTCTGGACCTGGCAGCAGCATGAGGAGGCGGTACGGGGGCCCATGGCAGATTACGGGCCTGGCAGCAGCAATGGGAGGCCCGTAATCTGCCAGCACCCTATGACAAAATGGAACCCACCAGCAGTGTGAGGAGACCTGAAAGTGGCACATGGCAGAGTGTGGCGATGGAGACAGCAGCAATGGGAGGCCGTACAGGGACCCATGAGACACTCTGGACCTGGCAGCAGCATGAGGAGGTGGTACGAGGGCCCATGGCAGATTACGGGCCTGGCAGCAGCAATGGGAGGCCCGTAATCTGCCAGCACCCTATGACAAAATGGAACCCACCAGCAGTGTGAGGAGACCTGAAAGTGGCACATGGCAGAGTGTGGCGATGGAGACAGCAGCAATGGGAGGCCGTACAGGGACCCATGAGACACTCTGGACCTGGCAGCAGCATGAGGAGTCGGTACGGGGGCCCATGGCAGATTACGGGCCTGGCAGCAGCAATGGGAGGCCCGTAATCTGCCAGCACCCTATGACAAAATGGAACCCACCAGCAGTGTGAGGAGACCTGAAAGTGGCACATGGCAGAGTGTGGCGATGGAGACAGCAGCAATGGGAGGCCGTACAGGGACCCATGAGACACTCTGGACCTGGCAGCAGCATGAGGAGGCGGTACGGGGGCCCATGGCAGATTACGGGCCTGGCAGCAGCAATGGGAGGCCCGTAATCTGCCAGCACCCTATGACAAAATGGAACCCACCAGCAGTGTGAGGAGACCTGAAAGTGGCACATGGCAGAGTGTGGCGATGGAGACAGCAGCAATGGGAGGCCGTACAGGGACCCATGAGACACTCTGGACCTGGCAGCAGCATGAGGAGGTGGTACGAGGGCCCATGGCAGATTACGGGCCTGGCAGCAGCAATGGGAGGCCCGTAATCTGCCAGCACCCTATGACAAAATGGAACCCACCAGCAGTGTGAGGAGACCTGAAAGTGGCACATGGCAGAGTGTGGCGATGGAGACAGCAGCAATGGGAGGCCGTACAGGGACCCATGAGACACTCTGGACCTGGCAGCAGCATGAGGAGTCGGTACGGGGGCCCATGGCAGATTACGGGCCTGGCAGCAGCAATGGGAGGCCCGTAATCTGCCAGCACCCTATGACAAAATGGAACCCACCAGCAGTGTGAGGAGACCTGAAAGTGGCACATGGCAGAGTGTGGCGATGGAGACAGCAGCAATGGGAGGCCGTACAGGGACCCATGAGACTCTCTGGACCTGGCAGCAGCATGAGGAGTCGGTACGGGGGCCCATGGCACATTACGGGCCTGGCAGCAGCAATGGGAGGCCCGTAATCTGCCAGCACCCTGATACAAAATGGAACCCACCAGCAGTGTGAGGAGACCTGAAAGTGGCACATGGCAGAGTGTGGCGATGGAGACAGCAGCAATGGGAGGCCGTACAGGGACCCATGAGACACTCTGGACCTGGCAGCAGCATGAGGAGGCGGTACGGGGGCCCATGGCAGATTACGGGCCTGGCAGCAGCAATGGGAGGCCCATAATCTGCCAGCACCCTATGACAAAATGGAACCCACCAGCAGTGTGAGGAGACCTGAAAGTGGCACATGGCAGAGTGTGGCGATGGAGACAGCAGCAATGGGAGGCCGTACAGGGACCCATGAGACACTCTGGACCTGGCAGCAGCATGAGGAGGCGGTACGGGGGCCCATGGCAGATTACGGCCTGGCAGCAGCAATGGGAGGCCCGTAATCTGCCAGCACCCTATGACAAAATGGAACCCACCAGCAGTGTGAGGAGACCTGAAAGTGGCACATGGCAGAGTGTGGCGATGGAGACAGCAGCAATGGGAGGCCGTACAGGGACCCATGAGACACTCTGGACCTGGCAGCAGCATGAGGAGGCGGTACGGGGGCCCATGGCAGATTACGGGCCTGGCAGCAGCATGAGGAGTCGGTACGGGGGCCCATGGCAGATTACGGGCCTGGCAGCAGCAATGGGAGGCCCGTAATCTGCCAGCACCCTATGACAAAATGGAACCCACCAGCAGTGTGAGGAGACCTGAAAGTGGCACATGGCAGAGTGTGGCAATGGAGACAGCAGCAATGGGAGGCCGTACAGGGACCCATGAGACACTCTGGACCTGGCAGCAGCATGAGGAGGCGGTACGGGGGCCCATGGCAGATTACGGCCTGGCAGCAGCAATGGGAGGCCCGTAATCTGCCAGCACCCTATGACAAAATGGAACCCACCAGTAGTGTGAGGAGACCTGAAAGTGGCACATGGCAGAGTGTGGCGATGGAGACAGCAGCAATGGGAGGCCGTACAGGGACCCATGAGACACTCTGGACCTGGCAGCAGCATGAGGAGGCGGTACGGGGGCCCATGGCAGATTACGGGCCTGGCAGCAGCATGAGGAGTCGGTACGGGGGCCCATGGCAGATTACGTGCCTGGCAGCAGCAATGGGAGGCCCGTAATCTGCCAGCACCCTATGACAAAATGGAACCCACCAGCAGTGTGAGGAGACCTGAAAGTGGCACATGGCAGAGTGTGGCGATGGAGACAGCAGCAATGGGAGGCCGTACAGGGACCCATGAGACACTCTGGACCTGGCAGCAGCATGAGGAGGCGGTACGGGGGCCCATGGCAGATTACGGGCCTGGCAGCAGCAATGGGAGGCCCGTAATCTGCCAGCACCCTATGACAAAATGGAACCCACCAGCAGTGTGAGGAGACCTGAAAGTGGCACATGGCAGAGTGTGGCGATGGAGACAGCAGCAATGGGAGGCCGTACAGGGACCCATGAGACACTCTGGACCTGGCAGCAGCATGAGGAGGTGGTACGAGGGCCCATGGCAGATTACGGGCCTGGCAGCAGCAATGGGAGGCCCGTAATCTGCCAGCACCCTATGACAAAATGGAACCCACCAGCAGTGTGAGGAGACCTGAAAGTGGCACATGGCAGAGTGTGGCGATGGAGACAGCAGCAATGAGAGGCCGTACAGGGACCCATGAGACACTCTGGACCTGGCAGCAGCATGAGGAGTCGGTACGGGGGCCCATGGCAGATTACGGGCCTGGCAGCAGCAATGGGAGGCCCGTAATCTGCCAGCACCCTATGACAAAATGGAACCCACCAGCAGTGTGAGGAGACCTGAAAGTGGCACATGGCAGAGTGTGGCGATGGAGACAGCAGCAATGGGAGGCCGTACAGGGACCCATGAGACACTCTGGACCTGGCAGCAGCATGAGGAGGCGGTACGGGGGCCCATGGCAGATTACGGGCCTGGCAGCAGCAATGGGAGGCCCGTAATCTGCCAGCACCCTATGACAAAATGGAACCCACCAGCAGTGTGAGGAGACCTGAAAGTGGCACATGGCAGAGTGTGGCGATGGAGACAGCAGCAATGGGAGGCCGTACAGGGACCCATGAGACACTCTGGACCTGGCAGCAGCATGAGGAGGTGGTACGAGGGCCCATGGCAGATTACGGGCCTGGCAGCAGCAATGGGAGGCCCGTAATCTGCCAGCACCCTATGACAAAATGGAACCCACCAGCAGTGTGAGGAGACCTGAAAGTGGCACATGGCAGAGTGTGGCGATGGAGACAGCAGCAATGGGAGGCCGTACAGGGACCCATGAGACACTCTGGACCTGGCAGCAGCATGAGGAGTCGGTACGGGGGCCCATGGCAGATTACGGGCCTGGCAGCAGCAATGGGAGGCCCGTAATCTGCCAGCACCCTATGACAAAATGGAACCCACCAGCAGTGTGAGGAGACCTGAAAGTGGCACATGGCAGAGTGTGGCGATGGAGACAGCAGCAATGGGAGGCCGTACAGGGACCCATGAGACTCTCTGGACCTGGCAGCAGCATGAGGAGTCGGTACGGGGGCCCATGGCACATTACGGGCCTGGCAGCAGCAATGGGAGGCCCGTAATCTGCCAGCACCCTGATACAAAATGGAACCCACCAGCAGTGTGAGGAGACCTGAAAGTGGCACATGGCAGAGTGTGGCGATGGAGACAGCAGCAATGGGAGGCCGTACAGGGACCCATGAGACACTCTGGACCTGGCAGCAGCATGAGGAGGCGGTACGGGGGCCCATGGCAGATTACGGGCCTGGCAGCAGCAATGGGAGGCCCGTAATCTGCCAGCACCCTATGACAAAATGGAACCCACCAGCAGTGTGAGGAGACCTGAAAGTGGCACATGGCAGAGTGTGGCGATGGAGACAGCAGCAATGGGAGGCCGTACAGGGACCCATGAGACACTCTGGACCTGGCAGCAGCATGAGGAGGCTGTACGGGGGCCCATTGGCAGATTACGGGCCTGGCAGCAGCAATGGGAGGCCCGTAATCTGCCAGCACCCTATGACAAAATGGAACCCACCAGCAGTGTGAGGAGACCTGAAAGTGGCACATGGCAGAGTGTGGCGATGGAGACAGCAGCAATGGGAGGCCGTACAGGGACCCATGAGACACTCTGGACCTGGCAGCAGCATGAGGAGGCGGTACGGGGGCCCATGGCAGATTACGGCCTGGCAGCAGCAATGGGAGGCCCGTAATCTGCCAGCACCCTATGACAAAATGGAACCCACCAGCAGTGTGAGGAGACCTGAAAGTGGCACATGGCAGAGTGTGGCGATGGAGACAGCAGCAATGGGAGGCCGTACAGGGACCCATGAGACACTCTGGACCTGGCAGCAGCATGAGGAGGCGGTACGGGGGCCCATGGCAGATTACGGGCCTGGCAGCAGCATGAGGAGTCGGTACGGGGGCCCATGGCAGATTACGGGCCTGGCAGCAGCAATGGGAGGCCCGTAATCTGCCAGCACCCTATGACAAAATGGAACCCACCAGCAGTGTGAGGAGACCTGAAAGTGGCACATGGCAGAGTGTGGCGATAAAGACAGCAGCAATGGGAGGCCGTACAGGGACCCATGAGACACTCTGGACCTGGCAGCAGCATGAGGAGGCGGTACGGGGGCCCATGGCAGATTACGGCCTGGCAGCAGCAATGGGAGGCCCGTAATCTGCCAGCACCCTATGACAAAATGGAACCCACCAGTAGTGTGAGGAGACCTGAAAGTGGCACATGGCAGAGTGTGGCGATGGAGACAGCAGCAATGGGAGGCCGTACAGGTACCCATGAGACACTCTGGACCTGGCAGCAGCATGAGGAGGCGGTACGGGGGCCCATGGCAGATTACGGGCCTGGCAGCAGCATGAGGAGTCGGTACGGGGGCCCATGGCAGATTACGGGCCTGGCAGCAGCAATGGGAGGCCCGTAATCTGCCAGCACCCTATGACAAAATGGAACCCACCAGCAGTGTGAGGAGACCTGAAAGTGGCACATGGCAGAGTGTGGCGATGGAGACAGCAGCAATGGGAGGCCGTACAGGGACCCATGAGACACTCTGGACCTGGCAGCAGCATGAGGAGGCGGTACGGGGGCCCATGGCAGATTACGGGCCTGGCAGCAGCAATGGGAGGCCCGTAATCTGCCAGCACCCTATGACAAAATGGAACCCACCAGCAGTGTGAGGAGACCTGAAAGTGGCACATGGCAGAGTGTGGCGATGGAGACAGCAGCAATGGGAGGCCGTACAGGGACCCATGAGACACTCTGGACCTGGCAGCAGCATGAGGAGGTGGTACGAGGGCCCATGGCAGATTACGGGCCTGGCAGCAGCAATGGGAGGCCCGTAATCTGCCAGCACCCTATGACAAAATGGAACCCACCAGCAGTGTGAGGAGACCTGAAAGTGGCACATGGCAGAGTGTGGCGATGGAGACAGCAGCAATGGGAGGCCGTACAGGGACCCATGAGACACTCTGGACCTGGCAGCAGCATGAGGAGTCGGTACGGGGGCCCATGGCAGATTACGGGCCTGGCAGCAGCAATGGGAGGCCCGTAATCTGCCAGCACCCTATGACAAAATGGAACCCACCAGCAGTGTGAGGAGACCTGAAAGTGGCACATGGCAGAGTGTGGCGATGGAGACAGCAGCAATGGGAGGCCGTACAGGGACCCATGAGACTCTCTGGACCTGGCAGCAGCATGAGGAGTCGGTACGGGGGCCCATGGCACATTACGGGCCTGGCAGCAGCAATGGGAGGCCCGTAATCTGCCAGCACCCTGATACAAAATGGAACCCACCAGCAGTGTGAGGAGACCTGAAAGTGGCACATGGCAGAGTGTGGCGATGGAGACAGCAGCAATGGGAGGCCGTACAGGGACCCATGAGACACTCTGGACCTGGCAGCAGCATGAGGAGGCGGTACGGGGGCCCATGGCAGATTACGGGCCTGGCAGCAGCAATGGGAGGCCCGTAATCTGCCAGCACCCTATGACAAAATGGAACCCACCAGCAGTGTGAGGAGACCTGAAAGTGGCACATGGCAGAGTGTGGCGATGGAGACAGCAGCAATGGGAGGCCGTACAGGGACCCATGAGACACTCTGGACCTGGCAGTAGCAAGAGGAGGCGGTACAGGGGCCCATGGCAGAGTGGCGAAGCGTAAGCAGCTTAAATTGAAGGCCATACAGAGGCCTATGTTAAAAATAATAACATGTTTGGGGCATGATTCATGGCGGATTTAGTCAGTTGTGTCAGGAACTGGTGGTTTGAAATCCAGACTAATCCACGCCTGATTCATTTTCACAAACGTGAGTCTCTCCACACTTTGGGTGGACAGTCGTGTCCTCCGCGGAGTTACAATACCTCCTGCCGCACTAAACACGCGCCCCGATGCCACGCTACTGGCCGGGCATGACAGCCTTTCAAGGGCAAATTCAGCTAGTTGGGGCCAAAGGTCAAGTTTCGTTGCCCAGTAGTCAAGGGGATTGTCTACCTCGGTTGGCAGGGTGCTGTCCAAGTAGGCCCGAGCCTGTTGTTTGAGGTCCTGCTCCAGGTCCACCTGATGCTGCTGCTGCTGCGGCTGGTTAGTAGTTTCCTCACTGCGCTGGTGAAGAAAGCTACTCATCATCGACTGCAGACTGAGGCAGCCGCTGCTGGTGGAGCTGCCACTGCTCCTACCACCCCACCCCTCCCCTGCTGCCATGGCAGCGGAACGCGAGCGCACAGGGCCCACAGTGTCTGAGGATGGACGTTGGCGCAGAAAGGCAGAGACCAACTGACTACATAGGTGGTTTTTATAGTACGTTATTTTAGCCTCCCTCTCAGCAGGTGTGAAAAAGGCCACCATTTTTGAACTGTAGCGAGGGTCCAACAAGGTGGACAGCCAAAAGTCATCCCTCTGTCTGATGGTTATTATTCGGCTGTCGCTACGCAAGCAACCGAGCATGCTATGGGCCATTTGTGCCAAGGAATGCGAGGGACTCCCTGCCTCCATCTCCACAGCATACTGCCACGGTGCGTCTGGGTCCTCTGTCTCCTCCTCCTCCTCTACCAGATGCTCCTGCTCCTCCACTCCTGTCCGCTGAGTGGAAAAACCACCCATTTCACTCAATAATTCCTGAGCACCAATGTCCTCCTCTACCTCCTCCTCTTCCTCCTGTCCTGCCCCCACAGGGGTCATGTGGCGTTGAGATCTGTGCGCCACATCTACCGCACCCTGACCAGCCATTGTTAACAGCATTTGTTCCAGGACGTGCAACAGAGGAATGACGTTGTTCATCCCATAGTCCTGCCGACTCACGAATAGCGTGGCCTCCTCAAAGGGCCTGAGCAAGCGGCAGGTGTCACGCATGAGCTGCCAATGGCTGACTTCTAAGTTACACAGGGGAGTACCTTTATCCGCTTGTAACATCAGGAAATCGGTGATGGCCTTTCGCTGTTCGTAAAGGCGGTCTAACATATGTAGGGTTGAATTCCACCTTGTTGCAACGTCGCAGATCAGGCGATGCTGTGGAATTCCGTTCTGCCGCTGCAGCTCAAGGAGGGTGTGCTTTGCGGTGTAGGAATGGCTGAAATGCATGCAAAGTTTACGTGACATTTTAAGGATGTCTTGCAGTGGGATGGTGGATTTTAGGAACCGCTTGACAACCAGATTGAACACGTGAGCCATGCATGGCGCATGGCACAACCTTCCTTGACGCAGAGCAGACACCATGTTCTTTCTGTTGTCGGTCAACATGGTTCCGATTTTCAGTTTGCGCGGAGACAGCCATCTGTCGATTTCTCTGTTCATTACACTCAGAAGTTCCTCCCCTGTGTGACTACGTTCGCCAAGGCATACCAGGTGCAGCACAGCGTGACACCGTTGCGCCCTGCACATGTGATATGCCGGTCGGGTAATGGGACTTGGCACGGGGGTGGCGGCTGAGGACACGGCGGAAGAAGAGGTGGTAGAGGCGGACATCTTTTCTGGACCAAGGACGTGCAAACATGGAGGCAAAAGCGGCATGACCTGTCCAAGTTGCTGGTGCGGCTGTGCCGGCACCACGTTCACCCAGTGGGCCGTAACTGACATGTACTGTCCCTGACCATAGTTACAGCTCCACACGTCGGCGCTGCCGTGCACTTTGGCAGAGACCGACATGCTCAAAGACTGGCCCACCATCTCTTCTACATGTGAATGCAGGGCTGGCACTGCCTTTTTGGCGAAGAAATGCCGGCTTGGCACTCTCCACCCCGGCGCGGCACAAGCCATCATTTCTCGGAAAGGTGCTGAGTCCACCACTTGGAAAGGGAGGGACTGCAGCACCAGCAACTTGGACAGGAGGACGTTCAGCTTTTGCACCGTCGGGTGCGTGCTCGCAAACTGTTGTTTCTTGGAAACGGATTCCAAGAAAGACTGCTGACGGAATCCGTGAAGAGGAGTAGCAGGAGAAGGAGCATCTGAACGAGCGGAAGATGCCAACGAGCGACAACTCCCCTCAGCAGAGGTGTTGGAGCCTTGACTGGCTGATAGAGGGCGATTGACGTCGGGTGACGGAGCAAGTAACGGAGCGGGTGATGGAGCGGGGGCTGGGGCAGGCAGAACCGCCGTATCTTTATCACGGTTTTCCCAGGCCACCGAATGGCGACGCTGCATATGCTGACGCAACGCTGTAGTCCCAACATGGGCCCCCTGGCCACGCTTGACTTTCTGGCCACATAGTCGACATACGGCTACGTTTACTTCCTCGGGCGGCTTGACGAAAAATTGCCACACCGCTGAGTAGGAAACTTTGCCCCCGCTACTCCTCACTGGCTGACTGCTACTTCCTCCGTGCACACCGGAACCACTACTGCCCTGCTGCCTCCTGGGCAACCCACCGACTGTTTTGCTCGCTGCCAAGCTGGCACCCTCTTCTCCTGATGATGCGGAAGCAATAGCCTGATGACGACGAGGCTGCCAAGTGCGATCAGCCTCATCATCATCAATTAGGGTCTCCGCCTCACTACTAGCCCCCTCGGCTGCATGTGGGTCAGGAGACAGACCTGTCTCTAGACCGGCTACTCTCCTCGCCAGTACTTCTTCGCCTGGCTGCTGAAGAGGCGGATGTCTCCCCCCGTTCCTGACCGCCCTCTGTTAGCTCTTCCTCACTGTACAGTGGGGCTGAGCCCACAGCATGCGATACTTCGCTTGGTGAGGGAACACCAAAGGACAGGGGCAGGTAGAGGACACGTGATTTCAGTGGGCTTGCTCCCGGGCCATGCCAACTAACGGTTGTGTCTGACGTACCCACCGACCGTTGGCTGTAGGTGTCAGAGGTGACCTGGGAAGAGGAAGACGACCGAGCCAACCAATCGATGACGGCAGGGTTGTCGGTGGAGACACGACCGCTGGATGACACCGGGAGCACTGGCCTCTGGCTGCGACTAGTGCTGCCTCGACCCCTTCCTCTGCTGCCACGTCTGCTCGCTCCTGAAACATTGCCTCCTCTGCCACTCCTCTGCGTGGTGTCTGACATACTCTTTAATTCAACGATTCTGTGTCCCTGAGTAACGATTCTGTGTCCCTGAGTAACAATTCTGTGTCTGTCCCTGAGTAACAATTCTGTGTCCCTCATTAACAATTCTGTGTCCCTCAGTAACAATTCTGTGTCTGTCCCTGAGTAACAATTCTGTGTCCCTCAGTAACAATTCTGTGTCCCTCAGTAACAATTCTGTGTCTGTCCCTGAGTAACAATTCTGTGTCCCTGAGTAACAGTTCTGTGTCCCTCAGTAACAATTCTGTGTCCCTGAGTAACAATTCTGTGTCCCTCAGTAACAATTCTGTGTCCCTCAGTAACAATTCTGTGTCTGTCCCTGAGTAACAATTCTGTGTCCCTCAGTAACAATTCTGTGTCCCTCAGTAACAATTCTGTGTCTGTCCCTGAGTAACAATTCTGTGTCCCTGAGTAACAGTTCTGTGTCCCTGAGTAACAATTCTGTGTCCCTGAGTAACAGTTCTGTGTCCCTCAGTAACAATTCTGTGTCCCTGAGTAACAATTCTGTGTCCCTCAGTAACAATTCTGTGTCCCTCAGTAACAATTCTGTGTCTGTCCCTGAGTAACAATTCTGTGTCCCTCAGTAACAATTCTGTGTCCCTCAGTAACAATTCTGTGTCCCTCAGTAACAATTCTGTGTCTGTCCCTGAGTAACAATTCTGTGTCCCTGAGTAACAGTTCTGTGTCCCTGAGTAACAGTTCTGTGTCCCTGAGTAACAATTCTGTGTCCCTGAGTAACAGTTCTGTGTTCCTGAGTAACAATTCTGTGTAGTCTGAGTAACAATTCTGTGTCCCTCAGTAACAATTCTGTGTCCCTCAGTAACAATTCTGTGTCTGTCCCTGAGTAACAATTCTGTGTCCCTCAGTAACAATTCTGTGTCCCTCAGTAACAATTCTGTGTCTGTCCCTGAGTAACAATTCTGTGTCCCTCAGTAACAATTCTGTGTCCCTCAGTAACAATTTTGTGTCTGTCCCTGAGTAACAATTCTGTGTCCCTGAGTAACAGTTCTGTGTCCCTGAGTAACAATTCTGTGTCTGTCCCTGAGTAACAATTCTGTGTCCCTGAGTAACAGTTCTGTGTCCCTGAGTAACAGTTCTGTGTCCCTGAGTAACAATTCTGTGTCCCTGAGTAACAATTCTGTGTCCCTCAGTAACAATTCTGTGTCCCTCAGTAACAATTCTGTGTCTGTCCCTGAGTAACAATTCTGTGTCCCTCAGTAATAATTCTGTGTCCCTCAGTAACAATTCTGTGTCTGTCCCTGAGTAACAATTCTGTGTCCCTGAGTAACAGTTCTGTGTCCCTGAGTAACAATTCTTTGTCCCTGAGTAACAATTCTGTGTCCCTGAGTAACAATTCTGTGTCCCTGAGTAACAATTCTGTGTCCCTCAGTAACAATTCTGTGTCCCTCAGTAACAATTCTGTGTCTGTCCCTGAGTAACAATTCTGTGTCCCTCAGTAACAATTCTGTGTCCCTCAGTAACAATTCTGTGTCTGTCCCTGAGTAACAATTCTGTGTCCCTGAGTAACAATTCTGTGTCCCTCAGTAACAATTCTGTGTCCCTCAGTAACAATTCTGTGTCTGTCCCTGAGTAACAATTCTGTGTCCCTCAGTAACAATTCTGTGTCCCTCAGTAACAATTCTGTGTCCCTCAGTAACAATTCTGTGTCTGTCCCTGAGTAACAATTCTGTGTCCCTGAGTAACAGTTCTGTGTCCCTGAGTAACAATTCTGTGTCCCTGAGTAACAGTTCTGTGTCCCTGAGTAACAATTCTGTGTCCCTGCTTAACAATTCTGTGTCCCTCAGTAACAATTCTATGTCCCTCAGTAACAATTCTGTGTCCCTCAGTAACAATTCTGTGTCTGTCCCTGAGTAACAATTCTGTGTCCCTCAGTAACAATTCTGTGTCTGTCCCTGAGTAACAATTCTGTGTCCCTGAGTAACAGTTCTGTGTCCCTGAGTAACAATTCTGTGTCCCTGAGTAACAGTTCTGTGTCCCTGAGTAACAGTTCTGTGTCCCTAAGTAACAGTTCTGTGTCCCTGAGTAACAGTTCTGTGTCCCTGAGTAACAATTCTGTGTCCCTGAGTAACAATTCTGTGTCCCTCAGTAACAATTCTGTGTCCCTCAGTAACAATTCTGTGTCTGTCCCTGAGTAACAATTCTGTGTCCCTCAGTAACAATTCTGTGTCCCTCAGTAACAATTCTGTGTCTGTCCCTGAGTAACAATTCTGTGTCCCTCAGTAACAATTCTTTGTCCCTCAGTAACAATTCTGTGTCGCTCAGTAACAATTCTGTGTCTGTCCCTGAGTAACAATTCTGTGTCCCTGAGTAACAGTTCTGTGTCCCTGAGTAACAATTCTGTGTCCCTCAGTAACAATTCTGTGTCTGTCCCTGAGTAACAATTCTGTGTCCCTCAGTAACAATTCTGTGTCCCTCAGTAACAATTCTGTGTCTGTCCCTGAGTAACAATTCTGTGTCCCTGAGTAACAGTTCTGTGTCCCTGAGTAACAATTCTGTGTCCCTGAGTAACAGTTCTGTGTCCCTGAGTAACAATTCTGTTTCCCTGAGTAACAATTCTGTGTCCCTCAGTAACAATTCTGTGTCCCTCAGTAACAATTCTGTGTCCCTCAGTAACAATTCTGTGTCTGTCCCTGAGTAACAATTCTGTGTCCCTGAGTAACAGTTCTGTGTCCCTGAGTAACAATTCTGTGTCCCTAAGTAACGATTCTGTGGCCCTAAAGTCTCTTTGGCCCTTACTCTGTCCCTAATACAGAGAGGTCTGTCTCTCTTGAATGACCGGAGGCTAATGGAGAATTCTAAGATGGCCGCAATTTATAGCTCGACCATTACACAGTGCTGGCTGGCTGGCTGCTGATTGGCTAATGCGATCACATGTCATGAATGAATGCATTATGGGTCAGCGCGCCTTGTCTGCGCGCCTTCCCAGAGATCCCCGCTCCGTCGCCACACATGTCGCCGCCATTTTTGGAAAATTTCGATTCGCGCATCCGAAGTCTGCTAATTTTTCCTAATCTTCGAAACGAATTCCACTTCGCCAAGTTCGATTCGCTCATCTCTAATCCTCATCACTGCGCCACTGCTGAAGCAAAGTTGCATAGTTTGTGGCAGGGTAGATATTCAAAGCTGGATCTCAGATACCACTTGGAACCCAGCAGCACAAAAGAGTCTGAACTGCCAAGAGTTCACTGAGCAGATAACAGATGAGCTCACCAGAGTTGAAAAGCTTAATGATCTTGAATCTGTCATTCAATTATGTATTCAAATTGATCAGAGACTTACAGAAAGGAGGAAGGAGAAACTAGGAATGTTTGGAAGTAATGTTGGCATGCATTTCTCTGCTAGTCAATCTGTTTGGAAGGATCCAAAAGTTTATCTGGATTCCAACACTCCTGAACCTATGCAGGTTGATGCTATTAAGAGATTCTTTTCTTCTCAAGAGAAAGATGTTTGGAGAACTTATTTTGGCGGCTCCGGGTATTATGCAGATAATTTTCCCCAAAAAGTAAAAAGAACAATTGCTGTGACTGATTTCATAGTGCCTGAACAAATAAACTCCATTATACATTCGATCTTCCCATTGATCCATGAAGAAAATAAAGTAAATTCTCTGCTTTCTCATTTTGTCATCCCTATTAAACTTAGCACAGAGGACCATGAAATTCCTTGCCTCTGCTATGCCCCTATTGATATGGAGACAGTTGATAGTTCACCTTTATCATCAGGACCTGTTACCCATAAAACGGTTCCTCTGGTTCTTTGATTTGTGGCTGACCATCATGAGACCTCCTTATTGCCCATATGACTGTCCCATTGAATTGATTGTTGGACAGAAATACCTTTTGGTCACCTTTTCAATCTGTCAGAACCTGAATTAAAGGTGCTCAAGGAGAGGCTTGATGAGAATTTTAGAGAAAGGCTTCATCAGATACTTAACGTCTCCTGCAGGGGCAGCCCTGTTCTTTGCTGAAAAAAAGGACTTCACCTTGTGTTCATGCATCGATTACATGGATTTGAATAAAATCACTATAAAAACCATTATTCACTTCAATTTATTGCTGAAAAGTTGAAAAGACTCCATTCTGCCAAAGCCTTTACAAAACTAGACTTACAGGGGTAAGCATACAACGGCTTACTCCCATAAGTCCTCGGCTTCCTTCTCCTGTGTTACCTCGGCTCCTGTGTTACCTCGGCTTCCTTCTCTTGTGTACGCACTGAGGTGGATTCTCAGGGTAGATATGTCTTCCTGTTGTGCATCTTAGAAAACCAGACAAAACCATACTGGCAAATATCTATGTACCACCACCATATAAAAATGAGGTTCTTCATGCATTGTCCCACTTTATGGCACAATACCCTACTGTCCCTGTTGTGGCTGTTGTAGACTTTAATAATGTTTTGAATCTGACACTGGATAGATATGCACAGGTTGGGGGGGGAGATGCCTGTAATCACCAGTTTTGCCAGGCAGCTGGGAGAGCTGGGATTGTATGATGTGGTGCGGAAACAACATCTGTATGAGCATGCATACTCTTGCTGTTTTAGCTCTTATCTGTCCCTATCTCACATTGACTTATGTTCATCGGTGGTTCTTCCATGGATCGAGTCCTCTGCGCATGGTCCTCGAGGTTTGTCGGACCATTCCCTCTTGATTCTTAAGCTCACCAGGCAGGGCGTGAGGGGCTTATTCCCTGGAAGGTAAACCCCTTCTGGCTTACCATAATTATGATACAGTAATGTAGCATATTACTGGGTTTTTTAGTCTGAACACTGGTTCTGCTTCTCGGTTGGTAATCTGGGACACCTTAAAAGCATATCTCAGAGGTGTCTTTATAAAGGACATTTCTGGAAATAAATCCACTAGTAGGCAGTGGGAGACCTTGGGCAGAGCAGTGCAGGAGGCGGAGCACCAATTTATTGAAAACCCCACTTCCACAAATCAATGTAGATGGGAAACGGCCCAGCAAATATACAAACCCCAAGCGATACAGGAAGCAGATCATAAAAGATTTTTTTCAGCATCAGAAATACTTTGAGGAGGGGGAAAGTACTGGCCGCCTACTGGCAGTCATAGCTAGGGTCCAATTAGACCCTATTGTCATTACTTCAATGGTTAATGCTCAGGGGGAGACCCTTACAGATACAGCGGGTATTTTGAATTGCTTTTGAATTGCTTCAAACACTTTTACCAGGATCTCTATAATACTAAACTTGAAGCCCATTTTGTGCTATCAGCTACATTCTTACATGGCCTCTCAATCCCTAAACTGACTGTAGAGGAGAGGCGTAAATTGGATTCCCCACTCACACTTGAAGAACATGTAGAGGCAGTCGCTGACTCTGCTAATAAAAAAAAGCTCCTGGATTCGATGGCCTTCCTACTGAAATTTATAATAGATATGGCCAGGCCAGCCCATGCTTCCTGAGTTGTTGGAGGAGCTGCAGGAAGCCTTTTCTCAGGGCTCCCTCCCCGATACCATGCAGGAAGCAATTATAGTGATGATTCCCAAGCCTGGTAAAGATGCCACACTCCCAGAGTTATATATGCCAATCTCCCTCCTCAATACAGATGTTAAAATTCTTGGTAGGGTGTTAGCCAACAGACTTACGAATTATGTTTCAAAACGGATTCATAAAGATAAATCTGGCTTCATCCCAACTAGATCTACTGCCACGAATATTAGACTATTTCTTAATCTGCAAATATCTGCTGACGATTTGGGTGGGAGAGCAGTGTTGTCACTTATAGTGTGGAGTGGCCTTACTTGTGGGAGGCCGTTTGGGCATTTGGAATAGGCCCCATTTTCATTAAATGGAATCAATTGCTGTATTCTTCCCCAAGAGCTAGGATCAAGCTTAATGGAGTGCTATCAGAGTTGTTTAACCTTCAAAAGGGCACGAGGCAGCGGTATCCTTTATCTCCACTGCTGTTCGCCCTGGCAGTGGAACCATTTGACAGAATACCAACATTACTGGTTTTAGACGGGGTACCAGGGAAGACAAAATTAGCCTTTATGCTGATGATACACAACAATCTCTGATTACCCTCATGGAATTGATCTGTTTCTTTGCCAGATTCTCGGGTTTTAGAATCAATTGGAACAAATCTGTTCTGTTTCCATTAGACCCAATAAAACAGGAGTTACCCCCTGCCGCCTCTAAAATAAACATTGTTGACTCCTTTAAATACTTAGGAGTTCTTATTCATGCGGTAGTGTCTAGATACTTGGAGTTGAATTTGGGCCCTCTGCTAGTCACATTTAAACAAATGTCTGCTTGCTGGTGTAGGCTCCCCCTAACAGTAGTTGGCCTCTCTAATTTGATAAAAATGATTTGGGCCCCTCAATTATTATATATCCTGCATAACTTTCCCACTTGGAAATCACAAAAATGGTATAAACGGGTTGATGCTCTAATCCGAGAACTTGTCTGGAAGAAGAAATCTCCATGAATTAAACTATACACACCTCAACTGGGAAGGGATGCTGGTGGATTGGCTATCCCACACCCCAAAATGTATTTTTTTGCCTCCCAGCTTCAGCATTTTCTGGGTTGGGATAACCTTGATTTCGCAGACCCTATTTAGATGGTTTTATTATCTATTAAGCCTGAATACTCTTTGCTTTCCCAGATGGAAGCTACAATGTTTGCATCACCCCAACACTCTCCCACACTGTGTCTTTTCCATCAGTTATGGTCTTTTGTTAATAAGCTACTGAAATGGGAGGGTACCCCACTCTGGAATAACTTCCTCCTTCCGGAGGTCAACAAATTAAAGGGTTTTGGGATGTGGCAAGCAAGGGGGGTGAGATATTTGTCCCAATTATATGATGATCATGCCTTAAAGACATTTCAGACCCTTCAGATGGAATTTAATCTCCCGACATAGAAGTTTTTCAATACTTACAATTGAGACATGCCCTTACTACCCGGGCTCATACATATAATATAGCAGAAAAAACCTCCCAATCTTACGGTTGCTTAAAGGAACCTATTCTAAAAAAGGGCTAATTTCTCAATCATATGGGACTTTGATGATGGAGATACACTCATGCACATCTATCCCGTCTAGAAGGAGATGGGAGGAAGATTTAGGACCACTGGCGGAGGAGCTATGGGAGCAGGTGTTGAAATCGCTCCCTATGGTGTCTTTGTTGCCAACGCAGAGACTCACTCAACATTTTATACTTCATAGGGTTTATCATACTCCGGTTAAAATGTATGGATGAATCATAGAGACACAGATTTGTGTGTTAGAAGTGACAGAGGTCCAGCGGATCTTATTCATATGCTATGGAGATACCCGAAACTTCATAGATATTGGCAAGATATTGTCTGTCTCATATCCTCCATTTATCAAGTTACCTTGTCTGCAGAACCTAAAATATGCCTGCTTAATGTGTTTGATTAGTCTATTGTACCCACTGAGCTGATGCCTTTTATCAATGGGTTACTCTATATAGCACGGAAATTGATAGCACAAAAATGGATAATCGCCCAACCCTCCATCCTTAACAGAGTGGAAAACTCAGGTTAACAATAATAATAATAAAAAGATTAATAATAATCTACAGAGAAAAACTAATATTTCAACATAGAATTTGTATTAGAAATTTAAAATTTTATGGGGTCCCTGGCTGGCAACACCCAGTTTGGCTCCACTCCATATGATAGCAAATAAATAGTTTTCTCTATAAACGCGTGAGGCCCTTAATTGTAAGATATAACAGCTGGAATTTGCAAGTTTGTGGAAAAGACAAGTGCAGCTAGATACAATAGGAAGGAGAAACTGAATGGGGTCAACCTGTGCTGGTTTAATGGGCTTATGGTTGTAGGATATATGTCCATGCGGTGTATTTACTGATTGTTGTTTTATCACTGTATGACCATTGTCTTTGTATTGTTTGTAGTGTGGTGTGCACATGTTGTGCGTTTGTTTGTTAAAAAACGACATGTTCAAAAACCAAATAAAAAAGATCTGATTTAAAAAACAAATTTCACTAATACATTAACCTTGAGTACAAGAATGGCTTTTGCACTCAAGCAAATCTTTTCTTTCTACCTGAATCAGTTAGGATAGAAGACTTCAGGTTGATGCATGGCTCTAAACATCCTGGGCAATTTGGGATTTCTAAGATGAAAGATCTTTTATCACGTTCCTTTCGGTGAAATAATTACAAGAAAGGTGTCAAGAACTATGTGACTGTCAGGACCTGGTTCAACTGCTGGTGACACTGTAGTTCTCTGGGCTGAAAGCCGAAGTTCCAATAACCACCACCGGGTGTCTCCTAGCAGCCAGCAGGTTCCTGCAATCAGCTCCATCTCACCCCAACTGCTGGGAGGGTACTTAAGCCTTTCTCTACTAATACAACTCGCATCAGTATTTTGATTGCCTTACTTGCTGCCAGAGTCATCCTACTCTTAAGCTAGCCTTGCATCCTGTTCTCTTACTTCTGCTCCCCTTGTTCCTGTGCCCAGTTCTGATTTCTCCCTTTTTCTTGAATTTCTGGTATTTGCCTGTTATCCATGATTCCCATCTTGTATATATTCTGCACATACTATATATAGTTTTTTGTTACCTGGGTATTTTTGGTTGTAGGTTACTTGTTTTTATGCTCACTGTTTGCTGGTGTGTGCATGTCGTTTTGCTTTGCTGTTAATAAATGTAATTCAGTATACATTGTTTGGTCCCAGTTTTCTTGTGTAGTTATATATATCTGGTCATCTCTGCCACAGGATCCTGACAGTGACCTTGTTTCTGACCTGTGCACGCAGTAAGACACTCCGATCTTCTCCTTTAGGGTTGCTCCAACCAATCACTGTTCCATCAGGACCATGGGGCTCATTTTCTATGGAATTCATGGTCGATCTTCCTCCTTCGAAAGAGATAACCATTATTTTGATAGATGTCGACCATCTCACTAACGTGGCTAATTTTCTACCTGTTAAGGGGGCTGAACAAACTGAGGAGTTGATGGTTGGACAAGTCTTTAAACTGCATGGAATTCCTGATGATGTGATGTCTGATAGAGGAGTACAGTTTGCTTCTAATTTCTGGAAAACCTTTTGCTCAGCTTTAGGTGTAACAATGAATTTGTCATCTGCTTTTCATCCTTGGTCTAATGGTCAGACTGAGAGGACCAATCAAACTTTAGAGCAGTGCCTTCAATGTTCTATTATTTATCTTCAGAATGACCGAGTGGATTATCTTCGTATGGCAGAGTTTGCATGTACCAATTCTAAACATAGCTCGACTTCCCAAATTTAATTTTTCTTACATTTCAGATATTATCCAGGTTTTATTTTTTATTCCATATTTCAACTCCAATTCCTGCTGTTACCAACAGATTAGCTACATTACAGGAGATTGAGGAGAAATTGATTGATGCTTTGAAGGAGGCTCATAAATTTTACAAAAAGGCCCCTGACTGAAATCACAGATCACTCCTATTTTTCATGTAGGTGACAAAGCTTGGTTATCTATCAAAAATGTGAATTTTTTCATTGGTTCATGTTCCATCTGCTAAGCTGGGACAAAAGTTTGTGGGGCCTTTTCAGATCTCTGCTCAAATCAGTCTGGTCACCCCACGCTTAAAACATTCTGTCAGTATGAAGATTCACCCTCTTTTTTATATGTTGCTTCTCAACAAATTACAATTTCTGGTTAAATGGAAAAGATATGGACCAAATGAAAATTCTTGGGAATGTGGCAATGCAAGTCCCTCCCAATGGGAGAAAGGGACAAGCATTTTTGCATATATGCATGTAGCACCCTCCTAGTCTGGTGCAAGGATAAGTAAGTTTCATTTGGGCTCGTAGTAGTCAATGGGGTTAATTTGTTCTGTTAGGCAAATTTAGTTGACTCACTGTAACCCGTGGAACTGGAATTTGTTGGCTTGTAGTATAAGTGTTAGTGGTAAATTATTAGGTAAATTTAGTTTTGGCCCACTGTAATCAGTGGAGTTGTTTGTGATTGGTTTGGCAGGATCTGTATTCCAGGGGCTGCATAATTGTTTGCTTTTCCCTGTTCACCTTGAGGAGCTCTGGGTTATAGAGACTGGAAGATTTCAATCAGCAGCTTAATATTTATGTAGCCCCAGCCAATCCTTTGGAGGCCTGGCCTAGAGGCTTCCCAGAGAATGCATAAATATTTTGGAGCTGAGAGAAGCCTTGTCTTCTTCCAGAGGGAAAGATCACACTGAAGGTTGCTGAAGGTTGACTGTGATGCTGTCGTCTGAGGATCTGGTCTGGTATCACTGGGGAGAAACAGCCTGCATAATACAAGCAGGAGGCAACCATCTGTCCAGAGGCACTAGTGAGTACAGACAAGGGTGTGAGATCCTAGAAACTGATTGCTGCTGCCACCCCTCTTGTGTGTTAGAAGTTCAGCTGTGGGTTTGCATAGAAGTTTTTGTCCTGAAGAGCATAGTCTATCCATTCCGTGCGAAGGGACTGTTGCTTAAACTGTCCACAAGGAAGGTTCAACCTCCTCAATGCTGCTACTGCAGAGTCTGTCCATCATTTGCTCATACAGGGACTGTGCTCAGTGCTCCAAGAAGCAAGTTTAGTGTCCTCAAGTTCAATCAGTTATTAAAACATCAAAAACAACAACACCTAGACTGTTTATTGAGCCAAAGGAGTGAATGTGTATACATGCCTAGCTGTGAGCACCTATGGGGAAAAGATTTAGGTACCTACAGTACTGTTGGCTCCTATAGGGGTCCCACTACATGCAGAATGCAGGGCTCCATAATGTCAGGAAAGAATCCAGTGTCTGGGTTTTGCCAGTACCCGGAGAATTTCACCAGATACAATACCCAAGCTCTACTGCTGATTATGCTGTATGTGGCTGAAGACAGGTGCTCGTGGGATGTACAGTCCCTTAGCATTGTAACTCTGATACATATAAGCCAGCAACTTGATGAACATTATAAACCTTTATTGGCTACATAGGTTACACACAGTAAAAATCTGCTAATGTATTTCAACTGCAGTGGCCTTATTCATAGCATGTTAAAACACAAAATGGGTTCCTACTAGAGATGAGCGAATTGAAGTAGGCGAAGTGGAATTCGTTTCGAATAATAGGAAAATTTCGATTCGCGTCGAATCCGAAAATAAGCAGACTTCGGATGCGCGAATCGAAATTTTTCCTAAAATGGCGGCGACATGTGCGGCGACGGAGCGGGGATGTCTGGGAAGGCGCGCAGACAAGGCGCGCTGACCCATAATGCATTCATTCATGACATGTGATCGCATTAGCCAATCAGCAGCCAGCCAGGCAGCACAGTGTAATGGTCAAGCTATAAATGGCGGCCATTTTAGAATTCTCCATTTGCCTCCAGTCATTCAACAGAGGCAGACCTGGCTGTATTCAGGGAGAGAGTTAGGGACAGAGAAACGTTACTTAGGGACACAGAAACGTTAGTGAGGGCCACAGAATCGTTACTTAGGGCCATAGAAACGTTACATAGGGCCACAGAAACGTTACTTAGGGCCACAGAATCGTTAGTTAGGGCCACAGAAACGTTACTTAGGGACACAGAATTGTTACTCAGGGACAGACAGAATTGTTACTGAGGGATACAGAAATGTTACTGAGGGCCACAGAATCGTTACTTAGGGCCACAGAAACGTTACTTAGGGCCACAGAATTGTTACTTAGGGACAGACACAGAATTGTTACTGAGGGACACAGAATTGTTACTTAGGGCCACAGAATTGTTACTTAGGGACAGACACAGAATTGTTACTGAGGGACACAGATTTGTTACTGAGGGCCACAGAATCGTTACTGAGGGCCACAGAAACGTTACTTAGGGCCACAGAAACGTTACTTAGGGCCACAGAAACGTTACTTAGGGCCACAGAATTGTTACTTAGGGACAGACACAGATTTGTTACTGAGGGACACAGATTTGTTAATGAGGGACACAGAATTGTTACTAAGGGCCACAGAAACGTTACTTAGGGCCACAGAAACGTTACTTAGGGCCACAGAAACGTTACTTAGGGCCACAGAAACGTTACTTAGGGACACAGAATTGTTACTCAGGGACAGACAGAATTGTTACTGAGGGATACAGAATTGTTACTGAGGGCCACAGAATCGTTACTTAGGGCCACAGAAACGTTACTTAGGGCCACAGAATTGTTACTTAGGGACAGACACAGAATTGTTACTGAGGGACACAGATTTGTTACTGAGGGCCACAGAATCGTTACTTAGGGCCACAGAAACGTTACTTAGGGCCACAGAAACGTTACTTAGGGCCACAGAATTGTTACTTAGGGACAGACACAGAATTGTTATTGAGGGACACAGAATTGTTACTGAGGGCCACAGAAACATTACTGAGGGCCACAGAAACGTTACTTAGGGCCACAGAAACGTTACTTAGGGCCACAGAAACGTTACTTAGGGCCACAGAAACGTTACTTAGGGACACAGAATTGTTACTCAGGGACAGACAGAATTGTTACTGAGGGATACAGAATTGTTACTGAGGGCCACAGAATCGTTACTTAGGGCCACAGAAACGTTACTTAGGGCCACAGAATTGTTACTTAGGGACAGAAAGAATTGTTACTGAGGGACACAGATTTGTTACTGAGGGCCACAGAATCGTTACTTAGGGCCACAGAATTGTTACTTAGGGACAGACACAGAATTGTTACTGAGGGACACAGATTTGTTACTGAGGGCCACAGAATCGTTACTTAGGGCCACAGAAACGTTACTTAGGGCCACAGAATTGTTACTCAGGGACAGACACAGAATTGTTATTGAGAGACACAGAATTGTTACTGAGGGCCACAGAACCGTTACTTAGGGCCACAGAAACGTTACTTAGGAACACAGAATTGTTACTTAGGGACAGACACAGAATTGTTACTGAGGGACACAGATTTGTTACTGAGGGCCACAGAATCGTTACTTAGGGCCACAGAATTGTTACTTAGGGACAAACACAGAATTGTTATTGAGGGACACAGAATTGTTACTGAGGGCCACAGAACTGTTACATAGGGCCACAGAAACGTTACTTAGGGCCACAGAATTGTTACTCAGGGACAGACACAGAATTGTTACTGAGGGATACAGAATTGTTACTGAGGGCCACAGAATCGTTACTTAGGGCCACAGAAACATTACTTAGGGCCACAGAAACGTTACTTAGGGCCACAGAATTGTTACTTAGGGACAGACACAGAATTGTTACTGAGGGACACAGATTTGTTACTGAGGGCCACAGAAATGTTACTTAGGGCCACAGAATCGTTACTTAGGGCCACAGAAACGTTACTTAGGGCCACAGAAACGTTACTTAGGGCCACAGAATTGTTACTCAGGGACAGACACAGAATTGTTACTGAGGGATACAGAATTGTTACTGAGGGACACAGAACCGTTACTTAGGGCCACAGAAACGTTACTTAGGGCCACAGAATTGTTACTTAGGGACAGACACAGAATTGTTACTGAGGGACACAGATTTGTTACTGAGGGCCACAGAAACATTACTTAGGGCCACAGAAACGTTACTTAGGGCCACAGAATCGTTACTTAGGGCCACAGAAACGTTACTTAGGGCCACAGAAACTTTACTTAGGGCCACAGAATTGTTACTTAGGGACACAGAATTGTTACTCAGGGACAGACACAGAATTGTTACTGAGGGATACAGAATTGTTACTGAGGGCCACAGAAACGTTACTTAGGGCCACAGAAACATTACTTAGGGCCACAGAATTGTTACTTAGGGACAGACACAGAATTGTTACTGAGGGACACAGAATTGTTACTGAGGGCCACAGAACCGTTACTTAGGGCCACTGAAACGTTACTTAGGGACACAGAATTGTTACTCAGGGACAGACACAGAATTGTAACTGAGGGACACAGAATTGTTACTGAGGGCCACAGAACTGTTACTGAGGGCCACAGAACTGTTACTGAGGGCCACAGAAACGTTACTTAGGGCCACAGAAACATTACTTAGGGCCACAGAAACGTTACTTAGGGCTACAGAAACGTTACTTAGGGCCACAGAATCGTTACTTAGGGCCACAGAATCGTTACTTAGGGCCACAGAAACGTTACTTAGGGACACAGAAACGTTACTTAGGGACACAGAATTGTTACTCAGGGACAGACACAGAATTGTTACTGAGGGACACAGATTTGTTACTGAGGGCCACAGAACCGTTACTTAGGGCCACAGAAACGTTACTTAGGGACACAGAATTGTTACTCAGGGACAGACACAGAATTGTTACTCAGGGACACAGAATTGTTACTGAGGGACACAGAATTGTTACTCAGGGACACAGAATTGTTACTGAGGGACACAGAATTGTTACTGAGGGACACAGAATTGTTACTGAGGGACACAGAATTGTTACTCAGGGACAGACACAGAATTGTTACTCAGGGACAGACACAGAATTGTTACTGAGGGACACAGAATTGTTACTGAGGGACACAGATTTGTTACTGAGGGCCACAGAACCGTTACTTAGGGCCACAGGAACGTTACTTAGGGACACAGAATTGTTACTCAGGGACAGACACAGAATTGTTACTCAGGGACACAAAATTGTTACTGAGGGACACAGAATTGTTACTGAGGGACACAGAATTGTTACTCAGGGACACAGAATTGTTACTCAGGGACACAGAATTGTTACTCAGGGACACAGAATTGTTACTGAGGGACACAGAATTGTTACTCAGGGACAGACACAGAATTGTTACTGAGGGACACAGAATTGTTACTGAGGGACACAGAATTGTTACTGAGGGCCACAGAACTGTTACTGAGGGCCACAGAAACGTTACTCAGGGACACAGAATTGTTACTCAGGGACAGACACAGAATTGTTACTCAGGGACACAGAATCGTTTAATTAAAGAGTATGTCAGACAACATGCAGAGGAGTGGCAGAGGAGGCAATGTTTTAGGAGCGAGCAGACGTGGCAGCAGAGGAAGGGGTCGAGGCAGCACTATTCGCAGCCAGAGGCCAGTGCTCCCGGTGTCATCCAGTACAGTGAGGAAGAGCTAACAGAGGGCGGTCAGGAACGGGGGGAGACATCCGCCTCTTCAGCAGCCAGGCGAAGAAGTAGTGGCGAGGAGAGTGGCTCGGTAGCCGGTCTAGAGACAGGTCTGTCTCCTGACCCACACGCAGCCGAGGGGGCTAGTAGTGAGGCGGAGACCCTAATTGATGATGATGAGGCTGATCGCACTTGGCAGCCTCGTCGTCATCAGGCTATTGCTTCCGCATCATCAGGAGAAGAGGGTGGCAGCTTGGCAGTGAGCAAAACAGTCGGTGGGTTGTCTCCATCGCCACACTCTGCCATGTGCCACTTTCAGGTCTCCTCACACACTGCTGGTGTGTTCCATTTTTTGTCATAGGGTCCTGGCAGATTACGGGCCTCCCATAGCTGCTGCCAGGCCCCTAATCTGCAATGGGCCCCTGTACCGCCTCCTCATGCTGCTGCCAGGTCCACAGTGTCTCATGCCATGTGCCACTTTCAGGTCTCCTCACACTGCTGGTGTGTTCCATTTTTTGTCATAGGGTGCTGGCAGAATACGGGCCTCCCATAGCTGCTGCCAGGCCCCTAATCTGCCATGGGCCCCTGTACTGCCTCCTCATGCTGCTGCCAGGTCCAGAGTGTCTCATGGGTCCCTGTACGGCCTCCCATTGCTGCTGTCTCCATCGCCACACTCTGCCATGTGCCACTTTCAGGTCTCCTCACACACTGCTGGTGTGTTCAATTTTTTGACATAGGGTGCTGGCAGATTACGGGCCTCCCATAGCTGCTGCCAGGCCCCTAATCTGCCATGGGCCCCTATACCGCCTCCTCATGCTGCTGCCAGGTCCAGAGTCTCTCATGGGTCCCTGTACGGCCTCCCATTGCTGCTGTCTCCATCGCCACACTCTGCCATGTGCCACTTTCAGGTCTCCTCACACACTGCTGGTGTGTTCCATTTTTTGTCATAGGGTGCTGGTAGATTACGGGCCTCCCATAGCTGCTGCCAGGCCCCTAATCTGCCATGGGCCCCTGTACCGCCTCCTCATGCTGCTGCCAGGTCCACAGTGTCTCATGCCATGTGCCACTTTCAGGTCTCCTCACACACTGCTGGTGTGTTCCATTTTTTGTCATAGGGTGCTGGCAAATTACAGGCCTCCCATAGCTGCTGCCAGGCCCGTAATCTGCCATGGGCCCCTGTACCGCCTCCTCATGCTGCTGCCAGGTCCAGGCGAACGTAGTCACACAGGGGAGGAACTTCTCAGTGTAATGAACAGAGAAATCGACAGATGGCTGTCTCCGCGCAAACTGAAAATCGGAACCATGTTGACCGACAACGGAAAGAACATGGTGTCTGCTCTGCGTCAAGGAAGGTCGTGTTCAATCTGGTTGTCAAGCGGTTCCTAAAATCCACCATCCCACTGCAAGACATCCTTAAAATGTCACGTAAACTTTGCATGCATTTCAGCCATTCCTACACCGCAAAGCACACCCTCCTTGAGCTGCAGCGGCAGAACGGAATTCCACAGCTTCGCCTGATCTGCGACGTTGCAACAAGGTGGAATTCAACCCTACACATGTTAGACCGCCTTTACGAACAGCGAAAGGCCATCACCGATTTCCTGATGTTACAAGCGGATAAAGGTACTCCCCTGTGTAACTTCGATGTCAGCCATTGGCAGCTCATGCGTGACACCTGCCGCTTGCTCAGGCTCTTTGAGGAGGCCACGCTATTCGTGAGTCGCCAGGACTATGGGATGAACGACGTCATTCCTCTGTTGCACGTCCTGGAACAAATGCTGTTAACAATGGCTGGTCAGGGTGCGGTAGACGTGGCGCACAGATCTCAACGCCACATGACCCCTGTGGGGGCAGGACAGGAAGAAGAGGAGGAGGTAGAGGAGGACATTGGTGCTCAGGAATTATTGAGTGAAATGGGTGGTTTTTCCACTCAGCGGACAGGAGTGGAGGAGCAGGAGCATGTGGTAGAGGAGGAGGAGGAGGAGACAGAGGACCCAGACGCACCGTGGCAGTATGCTGTGGAGATGGAGGCAGGGAGTCCCTCGCATTCCTTGGCACAAATGGCCCATAGCATGCTCGCTTGCTTGCGTACCGACAGCCGAATAATACCCATCAGACAGAGAGATGACTTTTGGCTGTCCACCTTGTTGTACCCTCGCTACCGTTCAAAAATGGTGGCCTTTTTCACACCTGCTGAGAGGGAGGCCAAAATAACGTACTATAAAAACCACCTATGTAGTCAGTTGGTCTCTGCCTTTGTGCGCCAACGTCCATCCTCAGACACTGTGGGCCCTGTGCACTCGCGTTCCGCTGCCATGGCAGCAGGGGAGGGGTGGGGTGGTAGGAGCAGTGGTAGCTCCACCAGCAGCGGCTGCCTCAGTCTGCAGTCGATGATGAGTAGCTTTCTTCACCAGCGCAGTGAGGAAACTACTAACCAGCCGCAGCAGCAGCAGCATCAGGTGGACCTGGAGCAGGACCTCAAACAACAGGCTTGGGCCTACTTGGACAGCACCCTGCCAACCGAGGTAGACAATCCCCTTGACTACTGGGCAACGAAACTTGACCTTTGGCACCAACTAGCTGAATTTGCCCTTGAAAGGCTGTCATGCCCGGCCAGTAGCGTGGCATCGGAGCGCGTGTTTAGTGCGGCAGGAGGTATTGTAACTCCGCGGAGGACACGACTGTCCACCCAAAGTGTGGAGAGACTCACGTTTGTGAAAATGAATCAGGCGTGGATTAGTCTGGATTTCAAACCACCAGTTCCTGACACAACTGACTAAATCCGCCATGAATCATGCCCCTGCCATGTGCCACTTTCAGGTCTACTCACACTGCTGGTGTGTTCCATTTTTTGTCATAGGGTGCTGGCAGATTACGGGCCTCCCATAGCTGCTGCCAGGCCCCTAATCTGCCATGGGCCCCTGTACCGCCTCCTCATGCTGCTGCCAGGTCCACAGTGTCTCATGCCATGTGCCACTTTCAGGTCTCCTCACACTGCTGGTGTGTTCAATTTTTTGACATAGGGTGCTGGCAGATTACGGGCCTCCCATAGCTGCTGCCAGGCCCCTAATCTGCCATGGGCCCCTATACCGCCTCCTCATGCTGCTGCCAAGTCCAGAGTCTGTCATGGGTCCCTGTACGGCCTCCCATTGCTGCTGTCTCCATCGCCACACTCTGCCATGTGCCACTTTCAGGTCTCCTCACACTGCTGGTGTGTTCCATTTTTTGTCATAGGGTGCTGGCAGATTACGGGCCTCCTATAGCTGCTGCCAGGCCCCTAATCTGCCATGGGCCCCTATACCGCCTCCTCATGCTGCTGCCAGGTCCAGAGTCTCTCATGGGTCCCTGTACGGCCTCCCATTGCTGCTGTCTCCATCGCCACACTCTGCCATGTGCCACTTTCAGGTCTCCTCACACTGCTGGTGTGTTGAATTTTTTGACATAGGGTGCTGGCAGATTACGGGCCTCCCATAGCTGCTGCCAGGCCCCTAATCTGCCATGGGCCCCTATACCGCCTCCTCATGCTGCTGCCAGGTCCACAGTGTCTCATGCCATGTGCCACTTTCAGGTCTCCTCACACTGCTGGTGTGTTCCATTTTTTGTCATAGGGTGCTGGCAGATTACGGGCCTCCTATAGCTGCTGCCAGGCCCCTAATCTGCCATGGGCCCCTATACCGCCTCCTCATGCTGCTGCCAGGTCCAGAGTCTCTCATGGGTCCCTGTACGGCCTCCCATTGCTGCTGTCTCCATCGCCACACTCTGCCATGTGCCACTTTCAGGTCTCCTCACACACTGCTGGTGTGTTGAATTTTTTGACATAGGGTGCTGGCAGATTACGGGCCTCCCATAGCTGCTGCCAGGCCCCTAATCTGCCATGGGCCCCTATACCGCCTCCTCATGCTGCTGCCAAGTCCAGAGTCTGTCATGGATCCCTGTACGGCCTCCCATTGCTGCTGTCTCCATCGCCACACTCTGCCATGTGCCACTTTCAGGTCCCCTCACACTGCTGGTGTGTTCCATTTTTTGTCATAGGGTGCTGGCAGATTACGGGCCTCCTATAGCTGCTGCCAGGCCCCTAATCTGCCATGGGCCCCTATACCGCCTCCTCATGCTGCTGCCAGGTCCACAGTGTTTCATGCCATGTGCCACTTTCAGGTCTCCTCACACTGCTGGTGTGTTCCATTTTTTGTCATAGGGTGCTGGTAGATTACGGGCCTCCTATAGCTGCTGCCAGGCCCCTAATCTGCCATGGGCCCCTATACCGCCTCCTCATGCTGCTGCCAGGTCCAGAGTCTCTCATGGGTCCCTGTACGGCCTCCCATTGCTACTGTCTCCATCGCCACACTCTGCCATGTGCCACTTTCAGGTCTCCTCACACTGCTGGTGTGTTCCATTTTTTGTCATGGGGTGCTGGCAGATTACGGGCCTCCCATAGCTGCTGCCAGGCCCCTAATCTGCCATGGGCCCCTGTACCGCCTCCTCATGCTGCTGCCAGGTCCACAGTGTCTCATGCCATGTGCCACTTTCAGGTCTCCTCACACTGCTGGTGTGTTCAATTTTTTGACATAGGGTGCTGGCAGATTACGGGCCTCCCATAGCTGCTGCCAGGCCCCTAATCTGCCATGGGCCCCTATACCGCCTCCTCATGCTGCTGCCAAGTCCAGAGTCTGTCATGGGTCCCTGTACGGCCTCCCATTGCTGCTGTCTCCATCGCCACACTCTGCCATGTGCCACTTTCAGGTCTCCTCACACTGCTGGTGTGTTGAATTTTTTGTCATAGGGTGCTGGCACATTACGGGCCTCCCATAGCTGCTGCCAGGCCCCTAATCTGCCATGGGCCCCTATACCGCCTCCTCATGCTGCTGCCAGGTCCAGAGTCTCTCATGGGTCCCTGTACCGCCTCCCATTGCTGCTGTCTCCATCGCCACACTCTGCCATGTGCCACTTTCAGGTCTCCTCACACTGCTGGTGTGTTCCATTTTTTGTCATAGGGTGCTGGCAGATTACAGGCCTCCCATAGCTGCTGCCAGGCCCCTAATCTGCCATGGGCCCCTATACCGCCTCCTCATGCTGCTGTCAAGTCCCGAGTCTGTCATGGGTCCCTGTACGGCCTCCCATTGCTGCTGTCTCCATCGCCACACTCTGCCATGTGCCTTTTTCAGGTCTCCTCACACAATGCTGGTGTGTTCAATTTTTTGACATAGGGTGCTGGCAGATTACGGGCCTCCCATAGCTGCAGCCAGGCCCCTAATCTGCCATGGGCCCCTGTACCGCCTCCTCATGCTGCTGCCAGGTCCACAGTGTCTCATGCCATGTGCCTCTTTCAGGTCTCCTCACACTGCTGGTGTGTTGAATTTTTTGACATAGGGTGCTGGCAGATTACGGGCCTCCCATAGCTGCTGCCAGGCCCCTAATCTGCCATGGGCCCCTATACCGCCTCCTCATGCTGCTGCCAGGTCCAGAGTCTCTCATGGGTCCCTGTACGGCCTCCCATTGCTGCTGTCTCCATCGCCACACTCTGCCATGTGCCACCTTCAGGTCTCCTCACACTGCTGGTGTGTTCCATTTTTTGTCATAGGGTGCTGGCAGATTACGGGCCTCCTATAGCTGCTGCCAGGCCCCTAATCTGCCATGGGCCCCTATACCGCCTCCTCATGCTGCTGCCAGGTCCAGAGTCTCTCATGGGTCCCTGTACCGCCTCCCATTGCTGCTGTCTCCATCGCCACACTCTGCCATGTGCCACTTTCAGGTCTCCTCACACTGCTGGTGTGTTCCATTTTTTGTCATAGGGTGCTGGCAGATTACGGGCCTCCTATAGCTGCTGCCAGGCCCCTAACCTGCCATGGGCCCCTATACCGCCTCCTCATGCTGCTGCTAGGTCCAGAGTCTCTCATGGGTCCCTGTACGGCCTCCCATTGCTGCTGTCTCCATCGCCACACTCTGCCATGTGCCACTTTCAGGTCTCCTCACACTGCTGGTGTGTTCCATTTTTTGTCATAGGGTGCTGGCAGATTACGGGCCTCCTATAGCTGCTGCCAGGCCCCTAATCTGCCATGGGCCCCTATACCGCCTCCTCATGCTGCTGCCAGGTCCAGAGTCTCTCATGGGTCCATGTACGGCCTCCCATTGCTGCTGTCTCCATCGCCACACTCTGCCATGTGCCACTTTCAGGTCTCCTCACACTGCTGGTGTGTTCCATTTTTTGTCATAGGGTGCTGGCAGATTACGGGCCTCCCATAGCTGCTGCCAGGCCCCTAATCTGCCATGGGCCCCTATACCGCCTCCTCATGCTGCTGCCAGGTCCAGAGTCTCTCATGGGTCCCTGTACGGCCTCCCATT
The DNA here is from genome assembly GCF_062004578.1 of Staurois parvus. NCBI lineage: Eukaryota > Metazoa > Chordata > Amphibia > Anura > Ranidae > Staurois > Staurois parvus. The sequence goes on from NW_028318272.1 coordinate 2,296,019, forward strand.
GCTGCTGTCTCCATCGCCACACTCTGCCATGTGCCACTTTCAGGTCTCCTCACACTGCTGGTGTGTTCCATTTTTTGTCATAGGGTGCTGGCAGATTACGGGCCTCCTATAGCTGCTGCCAGGCCCCTAATCTGCCATGGGCCCCCGTACCGACTCCTCATGCTGCTGCCAGGCCCGTAATCTGTCATGGGCCCCTGTTGTCACTTGTTGGCATATTCCGCTCGTTCAGATGCTCCTTCTCCTGCTACTCCTCTTCACGGATTCCGTCAGCAGTCTTTCTTGGAATCCGTTTCCAAGAGACAACAGTTTGCGAGCACGCACCCGACGGTGCAGAAGCTGAACGTCCTCCTGTCCAAGTTGCTGCTGCCAGGCTCGTAATCTGTCATGCACCCCTGTACCGCCTCCTCATGCTGCTGCCAGGTCCAGAGTGTGTCATGGGCCCCCGTACCGACTCCTCATGCTGCTGCCAGGCCCGTAATCTGTCATGGGCCCCTGTACCACCTCCCCATGCTGCTGCCAGGTCCAGAGTGTGTCATGGGTCCCTGTACGGCCTCCCATTGCTGCTGCCAGGCCCGTAATCTGCCATGGGCCCTCGTACCAACTCCTCATGCTGCTGCCAGGCCCGTAATCTGTCATGGGCCCCTGTACCGCCTCCTCATGCTGCTGCCAGGTCCAGAGTGTGTCATGGGTCCCTGTACGGCCTCCCATTGCTGCTGTCTCCATCGCCACACTCTGCCATGTGCCACTTTCAGGTCTCCTCACACTGCTGGTGGTTTCCATTTTTGTCATAGGGTGCTGTATGGCCTCCCATTGCTGCTGCCTCCACCGCCACACTGTGGCTCCACACTCTGGTTTTGGCCCCGTGACTGCCCAAATGAGTGAAGTGTGCGGTGATTCTAAGATCGACGGCACTCATCTGCACGTCATACTGACTGTCAGTATTATTTCTCTTCCCCAGCAGACTCCAAGGGCATTTAAATTAAAGGTACAGTGTTCTGCACTAATATAAAGTCTCTCTGAAGCCTAGAAACACCCTTTTATAAGTTAAATTCGCAGCGAATATATTCGACTCGAATCAAAATTTTTCCACGAATTCGCCGAATCAGTCGAATCGAATTTTTGAATACTTCGCTCATCTCTAGTTCCTACATCTATTGCCAAATTGACTAAGGAGATGGGACTCAATATTTAAAATTATCAATGGAATAACAAACAGGAAAAGGAAAACACTAGACTTGTGATGATAAACATATATACTAATAGATACAAAACGTGTAAACATGTGTACATCACTGTCCAAATAAAATATAATTTCAAAAACAAATCCAAGTCCCCTCTATGGCTCAGACCAAGTGGTGCTCTAGTGCTCAGAGTGTATATCCACCACCCCTCTCACTGTAGAGAGGTGTGCAGTGAGAGGTGTGGTGGATTTGCACTCTAATCACCAGAGCTCCACTTCGTCTGAACCATACATGGGACTTGGATTTGTTTTTGAAATTATGTTTTATTTGGACAGTGATGTACAAATGTTTACACGTTTTTTGTTTTTTATTTTTTTTTACATAACAGTGGTGAGTACAGAAGTCAATACAACTTCTGTAATGGAAACAAAAGTCAGTATCCAACTAGACATCAATGTCGCAACAAATCAGTACAACATAGGCTGATTCCCAAGAAAGAGAAAACAAAATTTTTCAAGCAATCCCCTAGGAACAGAAGTTTGCAGGCCTGAACAATTACATCTCTATCAAAACGACAATTGGGAAAGCGTGTCATATGGGCTAAGAAATATGTGGAGAAGCATGGGCTCCATTACGTGACTTTGAAATATCAAGTTGTGGAGTGGGGCTATGAGAGAAGTTAGGTAATCGAAGTTTACCCAGCGTATTGGTAAGTTGAGCTTTGAGATACCAAACTGAATATCGAAAAGGTTCCATATGGGTGGCCAGTTCTGCTGAAGTAAAGGAGTATTCCATGAAGCGCCGCCATCTAGACAAGAAGTGACGTGAAGATTTAAAATTCTGGGTAATGGTGTCCAGCTTCTCCAGATTAAATAGGGCAGTTAGTGCCTTTATTACCATTTTAAGCTGTGAAGGGTTTAGCTTTATCCATACTTGCATGAGTGCTCTGCGAGCCACCATCAAACAAATATGAATCCACTGAGGAAGAGCATTTGGACTTGCTGACATTGCGGGATCTTGATAATTGAAAAGACAGAGCATTGGGTCTTTGTTGAGAGTGATGTTATACAGATTATTAATGTAACGGAGAACTAGGTTGCACAAGGTGGAGACTCATGCACATTTCCAAAGGTGATGAAACAAAGTAGGTTGGCTGTGGTCACACCAAGGACATATAGGGCGGGGAGTGACCGCTGGGTTCACTGAGAAAGGATAGTAAGTTCTGTGGATGATTTTAAATTGAGTTTCCCACCATGTTTCGCAGAGGATGAGTGAAGATAATTTCCGGTATCCCACCAATATTTTGTCCAGAGCATCATCAGTAGATAGTGTGTGATTCCAAGGCTTAAAAGGAGTAAGATGGTACTTTGCAGACTGGTGTGAGATTAGATGAGAGTAAATTGCCGAGATGGAACAATTATCCTGACATAGTAGAGTTTCTATAAAGGTGCACTGGAAGGGGTATTATTTTGGAGACTAGCATGTCCTGAGGAAGGTCACCAGTTGATGGTAGTGAAAGATATGAGATCCCGGTAAGGAGTATTTGGTAGCTAGTACTGAAAAAGGCTGGGATCATCAAAGATAGATATGACTTTAGTAAGTTCACTATGAGACCATTGGTTGAATGCTGCATGTTCACTCACTGGAGGGAACATAGAGTTTCCAAGAATAGGCAGATGGGAGGATATCCTTGGCGGTAGGTCAAGTAGTTTTTACTTTTCCCTCCAGGCCTATACTGTGTCTCTAATCAGTAGGTGCGATCAGAGAGGTCGAGGTAAGGCCTTGAGGTTAGAATGTAGAATGGCTGGAAGGTGTAGCGGAGATACCAGGGCCTCTTCTAGGGAGTAGTTTGAATAACAGGATTTCCCAGTAATCCAATCAAGACTCTGATGGAGGAGGCAGGACAAGTTGTAAAATCTAATATTCAACAGACCTGCACCCCCTCACTCTAAGGAGACTAAGCTTTTGTAATGCAATACACGTTTTTTTACACTGCCACAGAAAGATCTGTAGAGCCCTATGGATCTTTTGAACATCAGAATGTTTTAGCAGAAGAGGGAGTGTTTGCAAAGGATAGAGCAGTCTTGCGAAAGAACCCATTTTGTAAAGATGACAACTCAAAAAGAGTGAAAGGGGAAGAGTCATCCAAACTTCCAGTTCCTGTTAAATCTTGTTGATTAAAGGTTCTCTGCCTATGTGGATGCCCAAATACTTGATGGATTGAGTAGCTATACCAAAAGGGAGAGGAAAGAATCCAACGCTTTGATGTAGTAGCATTCGAAGGGAGTACTTCACTCTTATTGAAATTGATTCTAAGGCTGGAACACTTACAGAAGGTCACAAACAGGTCCTGGAGTAGTAGGAAGTCTTTAGGTGGATCTGAGGAAAATGGTAGTATATCATCCGCAAAGAGAGCTAAGCAGAGAGTAAGGTCGCCAATCAAAGCGTAAGGGCGATATTAAAGAGGAGGGGGGAGAACGGGCAACCCTGTCTAGTGCCTTTGGTCAAGGGAATGCTTGAGGAAATAAAGTCAGGTATGACTAGTCTAGACCGTGGGCAAAGAGCACATGCGTCGTAAAAAGTCCAAATTAGGGCCCGAAAACACAATCCTCTGCATAACCATGAAGAGCCAAGCAAAGCTGATGTCATCGAAGGCTTTTTTGGTGTCTAAAGATATAAGTGTAGGTCTAACTGTGGGTTTATTTTAGCATGTTCCAGGGCTAATAGTACTTTGCGGATGTTAAGCGTTGCCGAGCAACCTGGCACAAACCCGGATTGGGCCGGAAGCAGTAGAGCCAACCTGGATGCCACAATTTTGGAAAATATTTTGGTGTCTACATTGATTAAAGAAATGGGTCGGTATGATCCTAGGAGCAGTAGATCTTTCCCTTTCTTAGCTATGAGCTTAATGTGTGCCTGGGAGCCAGTCGTAAGATATGGCCCATCTTCCCACATTGCCTTATAGACATGATAGAGAGTGTCTGGGATGAATTCTGAAGTTAATTTGTAGAATTCCGCACTAAGACCATCGGGTCCAGGAGCTTTAGCCGAGGGTAGGCGTTTGATAGTGGCACAAATGTCATCTTGTGTAATGGGAGCATTAGCTGGGATCCAGAAAGCTTAGGAAGATTAATAGAGGCTAGAAAGTCCTTGGCAGCTCTAGAATCAATCGGGTCCTCCGAATACAAGGAAGTATAATAGGATGTAAGAAGGTCATTAATATCACAAGACAGCTTTACGACATTGCCCACGGGTGACCGGAGCGCAGAGATATGAGTGGGAATAAGAGGGCCCGCACTAAGTTGTGCCAACAGCTTTCCCGCCTTATTGCCATATCTATAACATTTTAAAGTGGAAATGTCCGATTTGGCTGCATCCTGGTGTTCAGCCCAGTAATCAAAGGCTTGTTTAGCAGATTTCCAATTCTGCCTATTCTCATGAGTGTGATTGAGGGAGAGCGCAATATGTGCCTGATGCAGAGATTTGCTCGCCTGTTGGTAAAGCAGTTTGGACCTTTTCTTAAATTGCGTGGTATAGGAGATTATGCGCCCTCTAAGGAACACCTGTCTTCCCAGAATAGGTTAGGAGTGTTTAAATGTGCTCCGTTCGTGTCCACAAATTCTTGCCATGCCGTCAGTAAATCAGATTTGAAGTCTTCGTTATTGGCTAAATAAGTGGGGAAGTGTCAGGGGCTCGGGGATTTTGGGGTTTTCAACCCAGACAGCTGTAATAGGATGGGACAATGGTTGGAAATGGTCATATCAGAAATAGTTCTTCTATGTAGTATAGACAAGAGAGGCTGCGAGCAAAAAAGATAGTCAATGAGAGAAAAAGTCATGAGGGGATGAACAGAACGTGTATTCCCAGTCTGTCAGGTGTTGGAGATGCCATATGTCATGCAGATTAAGCATATCCATAGATTGTGCTAAAATGGTAGAGAGGGGACACTGATGCAGTTGTCTAGGATGTTGTGTGGGATGTTCTCTGTTTCGATCAATATCATTGTGCTTAACTGCGTTAAAGTCCCCACCCAGGATATGACAGGATTCCGGAATTTGTAAGGCCCATGAAACGTTTTGTCCTGGAGAATTTGGAGCGTATAGAGTGGAGATGACAATGTCATGAGAGACGGTAGTAATATGGACTGTGAATTTCCGACCCTCAGAATCAGAGTTGACAGAGCGAACATCGTAACTTAAATTTTTCTGGAATAGTATAGCTACTCTCACCTTACGGCCCACAGCTGGAGATTCATACACCTGACCCACCCAAAGTCTCGAAAGACGACAAAGATCGCAGGTGAAGAGATGAGTCTCCTGCAAAAGAGCCACATCTGTCCCCAAACGTTTCAAATGACGTAGTACTTGCATACGCTTGTTCGGTGAGCATAGCCCCTTAAAATTCCACGAGATTACCTTCAAGTGATCCCTGTCATCAGGTGGAGCCATGACTGTGGTAGTACAAAATTTGGATAAGGCCTACAATAGGACAGAACCACGCCAGGGATCACCCCAATGAGTTCAGGTTGATCAGAGCAATATTTGTTACCTAGGGAAATGCAGCAATAAAAGACAATGCAAAACAATAAATGCAATACTTCTCTAATAAATGGGGAGACGCTCCCCAGGTGGATCGGGAACTTCACTTTTTTCCACATAAAGCAATCCAGTGAAGCTCCTGCACTCAACACTCCACTACTGTCTTGGACAACAACATATACGGGGGGTGGGAAGAGTAGGGGGGAGGGGGAGGGAAGGGAGTGGGGGAGGAGGAAAGAGGGAGAATGGTAAAAGGGGGAACAAAAGTACCTGAAGACCCTCTTTTCCCATCCGAGGGGACAGGTGTGCAGGGCAGATCGCCTCAAGGGAGGCATGAACAAGACAAATAAATACCAAACATTAGCCGTTATAAGACAAATTATATCAGTCCCTGAGAAAGCATAGAAAAACAAGGAAAACCATCACATATCTTCCGAAGAAACAAGTCAGCGGGTAACGTAGCGATCTTCAGCCCGACCAAATTGCACCCATTTATGCGGTGGCTTTTGAAGACTTGGTTGATTCTGGAAGGGCACGGCCTTTCCCCTTGGGGGGGGAGGAGGAAGATGGTGCAAAAGAGGGACTTTGATCCATGGCTGCTTCAGGGATACTGTTAAAGTATTGCTCCGCTTCCAACGACGAGGAGAAGGATAGCCTTTTTCCATCCGATGGATAAGCCAAGGGGAACTTAACCTGCCTTCTATAGAGAGTGGAGCAGATCACAGAGAAGGCCTTACGTTGGTGCATAACCTCCATTGAGTAATCTGCGAACATGAGCAGTTGGTGTCTGTCCACAGATAAAGCATGTGTGCGCCGGAATTTCTGAAGGATGGCCTGTTTGTCAGCGCAGTTCAGATAGCAAACAATCACCGGCCTAGGTTAAGTGTGAGAGTAGGAGGGCGGACCAATACAGTGGGCTCTTTCAACCGCACAGTGGTGTTGCAGGCCTAGGTGCTCCGGAATGGACGTAGCACACCTTGGCTGCAGCGGCCTCTGTGTCCCCCTGTGACAGTAAAGGGACTGAAGAGGAGCAGGCTTTGGACAGCAGCGGTGGAGGAGGGCGGTGGGAGCACCTCCTCTCCATACGGTGCCAGAACTAGAAGTCTATGTTTACACATTTTGTATCTATTAGTATATATGTTTATGATCACAGGTGTAGTGTTTCCTCTTCCTGTTTGTTATTCCATTGATGAGTTTAATTATTCGGTCCTGCCTCCTTAATCAGTTTGACAGTAGATCAAGGAACCCAAAAATGTTCATTTTGTGTGTTAGCATGCTGTGTGTAACCAGAGAAAATACATTCATGGGAGACTGAAGCCTTAGCATGAGTGGGAGTCTGTTGTTCCCAAATGTTCCCTGGCTGCACCGGATGATCAGAAGAGGCACAAGTCTAGGATTACCTGCCATGATGTTTGTATAAACAGGTGTGCTGTCCCCCTTGGCAACAGTGAAGAAAAACCTGTTGTGCCTGTAGGGGGTGCCAAACAGCACTTGAAGCCTCTGGCATCACTGTGTGGCCACTTAGGTGAAGTGGCCATTTGCAGTGAAGTAGAGCAGCATAAGATAAGGAAGATGGTGAGACTGCCTAGGCAAATGGGTAACACCATCTGTGCTGCAGCGAATGCTAAAACTGACTGTGAGACTGTCTGTTGTGATCGTGGAATTACTTCATTTGGGAGACCCATTGAATGTCATTTTGAAAAAAAAAATTGCCCTGTACAATGTGTTTATTTGGGAGGCATGAGTTAAAGATGCTGGTGTAAACATACACATATACATGGAATACTGGCAGTAATAAAGCTTATAGTGATAAGTGGTTAATACAGCCTGCTAAGGCTGAAAATGCAAAGTTCTATGTTGGGAGTGAAGCGACATCAGTGCACGGTGGTGAGAATGCGATACTGCAATCGGCTATGTCTAAAAATGCGGCACCGCAGTGTGATGTTAAAACTGACAGGTACAATGTGTCTGATGCTGTTGAGGCTCTTGGTCCATATGTGTCTCCTTGGGCAAATGGCATGGTGCTGTGAAGCGCCAGCAGTTGGGATAGGTGGGTCAAGAGGCTAATGCTACTGCTGTGCCGAATGGAGGATCTGCAGAACAGCCTGTAGTCCAGGGTGCACGGGTTGCTGCAGAGGTTAACTTTCTCAGAAGGGTCGAGTGAGGGCAAATGCACAGCAGGAGTTTTGCCCACAACCCTTAAAGAAGTTAATGATGTAGTATACAGAACTGACATGAGGAGTCATGGAACATCTCATATACACTAAGTCTGAGAGGTTTATGGTGAATCCCACACCTGGCAGCATTGTAGGGGAGCACCAGGTTATTGTACTGGGTATCTCCAGCAAGGAGAAACCTCCATTTTAGGAAGCACAACCTCTAAGATATCTGTAAAGGAGTCTCTCCATATCCCCAATAACATGAAGGAATCCAGGATTATTGTATGTGTGGTTTCATGGAATGTACAGCCAGTATATATCCTGCTGTCTCCTCCTCGGTCAGAAGAGCTGGTACTGCAGATTGCTGCTAATTGGAGCTGGGTATTACAGGCAGTACTGGACAAAGATGGGCAATATGGAAATTCTGTGATACAATGTTTGTTGACAGTGTTGAAAATTGTCTCACAGTGCATTGCCAGGTTGCTTCCTAGTAGTGTTGTGTATGAGAGGCACTCCTGAGCACTGTTGATCTGAGCCTGCAACCTCTGCCGTGTATCTTCTTGCTGAGCTACCTGAGATGGAGGACAGTTGCCTACCTAATTCTTTAGACAACCTTACCCTATGTCTTGTTTCTCTTGATCCATTTGCTCCTCCCATGAACTTCCTATTAAAGCCATGCCTTTGCACATCCTGTTTGCCAAATTATTATGCTTTCTCTAGCCAATATCTCACTCTTGTGACTGTTGCAGTACGTATCCTTACTACCATTCATTACTAGCCTTGTTCCTTGGCTATTCTTCTGCTTGATCGCAACCTACAACCACTTGTTACTGACCTTTAACTTGTTTATTGCCTATACTTCTGCTTTATCCCTACCTGCTATATATGATACTGGGGGTGATCCTGAGGACCTGGTACTAACATACAGCAAACAATTGCCATCAGGAGCTCTGGTGAATAGCAGTTAGTGCTTGGACCCTGAACCTCTACCAGAGAACACTCTGCGAAAGTGCAAAGTGATCTCTGAATGGCACCCATGCTAAGCATTCGACCTGCTGCGTTCATAATGTAACAGGTCAGCTTCTCTGCATGTGATCTGGAAGCTAGTGTAGATCATTAGGGTAGCGGTGTCTTCTGTAGTGATTCCCAGCTTCTAGAGGAATCCCACAGATATAACATATGCATGATTACATTGGTCTAAGCTGGACCTAACTACCTAAATATAGTTGAACTATGTAAAAATATCTATACCTGCGTCTGAATCCAATGTGTCATATCAACACACTAACAGGCAACACCATTTTATTTTAAATTCTCCTGTTGTCAGGAAAAATAATGTGTGTCCAAAGGTAATGCACAACACATGCTCTTCCCTACTTTCACATCCCTGCTTCCTCCTCCTCTACCCATGGGATCATACAATCTCCGCTGTGGAAACTCTTTGTTGATACTAATGAAACGTCTCACAAGAATAAGAAAGGCAAAGCTTCATACTTAATTACTGACTGACATATCTGAGTACAATCACATATCTGTCACCTACAAAGGGACAAAGGTGGCTGATATACTCATATATGCTGACAAACAGTAGAGGTATCTCATTGTAACATTAGAGTTTCATTTATCATTAACCACTTGCCCTCCTGAGGATTTACCTCTCTTAATGACCAGGCCTCTTTTTGCTGCTCGGCGCTGCACTAATTCAACTGATAATTGTGCAGTCATGCAATGCTGTACCCAAACGAAATTTACGTCCTTTTTTTCACACAAACAGTGCTTTCTTTTGGTGGAATTTGATCACCTGTGCGCTTTTTATTTTTTGCGCTATAAACCAAAAAAGACTAAAAATTTTGAAGAAAAACTATATTTTTTACTTTCGGCTATAAAAAATATATAGTAAACTCAAAGTTAGTTATAAATTTAGGCCAAAATGTATTCTTCTACATGTTTTTGGTAAAAAAAATCCCAATAAGTTTATATTGATTGCTTTGTGTGAAAGTTATAGCGTCCACAAACTATGGTATAGATACTGCAATTTACGCCATTTTTTTGCTGTACAGTGCTTAACTGACAATTGTGAGGCCATGCAATATGGTACATAAATGAAATTTATGTTCTTTTTTTCACACAAATAGAGATTTTTTTCACACAGAGATTTTTTTTTTGGTGGTATTTGATCACCTGTGCACTTTTTATTTTTGGAGCTATAAACAAAAAAGTTTGAGAACATTTTTTTTTTTAAAGATATTTTTTCATTTCAGTCATAAAAAATATCCCAAAAAACTAAAATTTTGTCATAAATTTAGGCCAAAATGTATTCTGCTACATGTTTTTGGTTAACAAAATCCCAAAAAGTGTATATGTATTGCTTTGTGTGAAAGTTATAGCGTCTACAAACTATAGTATAGATAATGGAATTTACACAGCTTTTACTTTCTGACTGCGTATCACATTTCTTGAGGTGCTAAAATACCAGGATAGTACAAACACCCCCAAATGACCCCTTTTCAGAAAGTAAACTCCCTAAGCTATCTGCTGAGAGGCATATTGAGTCCATTAAAAAAAAAAATTTCTACTAGTTTCTGGGAAAACATTTTTTTAACACAAAATTCTTATTTAAATTATATATTTCTCGCACAACCCATGGGTATTTGTGGAATTACACCCCAAAATACATTCTGCTACTTCTAATGAGTATGGGGATACCACATGTGTGAGACTTTTTGGGAGCCTAGCCACATACAGGAGCCTGAAATCCAATGACCACTTTGAAAGCCTGAAGGTGTGTAACTTCCTCATTTCACTTCCTCACTACCTATCACAGTTTCCAAGGCCCTGAAATGCCAAGATAGCACCAACACCCCCCCCCCCCCCAATGACCCTTTTTTGGAAAGTAGACACCCCAAGGAATTTAAAAAGTGGCATGGTGAGTATTTTGCAAATCTCATTTTTCTCACAAGGTTTTGAAATATAAAAAAAGAAAAGAAAAAATATGTTTTTGTTTTTCTTCTTCATTTTCCCAAAACTAATGGCAACAAACGAGATCTGCAAAATACTCCCCATGCTTCTTATCAAATTCCTTGGGGTGTCTACTTTCCAAAAAGTGGTCATTTGGGGGGTTAGGTACTATCCTGGCATTTCAGGGCCTCTGAAACTGTGATAGGTAGTCAGGAAGTGTAATGAGGAAATAAAGCAGAATGTATTTTGGGGAGTAATTCCACATATACCCATGGCATGTGTGAGCAATAAATCATTTAAGTGACAATTTTGTTTAAGAAAAACAATTTTTTTGTCATTTTCCAAAAAAAATAAATTCTTCTATTGATTCAACATGCCTCTCAGCAAATAGTTTGGGGTGTCTACTTTCCAAAAAGGGGTCATTTTGGGGGGTGGGGGCATTTTATGCCTAGCAGTAGAAGTTTATGCCACATATCATTCACTCTTCAAACCTTCTAAGGACCAAGCCTTTTCTGACACTTTTTGTTCACATGAAAAAAAAATCTGTATTTTTTGCTAGGAAATTAATTTAAACCCAAAACATTATATATTTTTTGAAATCAAACACCCTAGTGAATAAAATGGTGGGTGCTGCAATTTTTTATGTCACATAGTACTCACACAGTGATTTTTCAAACGCAATTTTAAAAAAATATATACTTTTTTTACTTTTAATGCACAAAAACACAATATATTGGCCAATTATTTGGTAAGATATAAAGATGATGGTATTCAGAGTAAATAGATATCAAACTTGACATGCTTTAAAACTGTGCATGCCCCGTGCAATGGTGACAAACTGCATACATTTTTAATATTCATAGGCAACATTTTAAAAACCTTTACGAGCTACCATTTTAGATTTACAGAGGAGGTCTAGTGTTAGAATTACTGCCCTTGATTTGACGTTCGTGGCGATACCTCACATGCATGGTGCAACTGCTGTTTACATACTGGCACGGGGTCAACGCTCACGAATGCAGGTGCGAGCGTTTTAAGTTATTTTGATTTTTTTAATTATTTTTAAACTGTCCCTTTCATTTTTTTTAATCACTTTTAATGCTATCAGAGGTACTGTAAATATCCCCTATAACTTCAATGGGCATTGTCATATATTCTTTTTTGAGAAATCTGAGTTTTATCAGACTCTAGATATCTCCTCTGCCCTTACATTATCTAATCAAACCAAGATCGGTGTGATCAGATGATTTGACAATTTACAAATGGTGCTGTTTTATCCTACGAAACTGAAGTGATGAAATGCACGTAGCTTCCAATTTCTTAGACTATAGAGATGATTGGCACCATTCTGGTCTCCAATCAGTTCTATGGTCAGCTGGCAGAAACACCGGCTGCATTTTTAGGTTCCCCCGATGGCATGGGACTGCCCGAGAAGGCCGTGGAAGGCAGAGGGGGAGGGGGGCATCATCTCCCGCTGCTTGTTAAGGCAATCCTGCAGCTAATTAGCCACTAGGATTGCTTTTACATAGAAGCCAATCGCCGGCTGAAAAAAATGATACCAGGATGATGGCTGCAGCTGTAGAAATGATGAGATAATATAATATGGTCAATAAAATGTATGGGCCACGTAAAAACCATAAATGAACATCGTAATAGAATAGTTAAAACAATAAATAAAAGTCCATAAATAGATTCAAAATCAAGGGTCATGCGTGGGCCCCTAGGTGACACGATTAATCCCATTGATAATCCAACATAAAGGTGGGTGGCAACAAGTAGATAAAGTGCGCACTTACTAGATGCACAAGGAAAATGCGCAATGTATTAATCACACGGAGGTCTGCCCGGAGTCCCTCTTAAATGGTACAGTTTAGGATGGGTAGGTATCTTCAGGGTATCTTTACATCCATGGGACCACTTTAAGGATGTATAATCAGCCTCTTCATAAACCAAGGATGGTCACCAGGGGGAGTCCTGGGGAATTAAAAGCTCACCAAAGAGCCATAAGGGGAATGCCCATAGTGTAGTAATTCAACTAAATTTTATTAGTAATCATAAAAAAATTAAAATAAATTAACGGACACTGTCCTTCCAGAGCAACACAGTATTGAATAATATAGCAATGAATAATGCAGAGTAACGCAGCAACAAAGAAGTGCCGCTACGTGATCCGGCGGCGTAGCGTCAACAGCGTGCAGGCTCCTCCAAGACGAGTTTCGTACGAAAGTACTTCCTCAGTTGGGGTATGCCATTGCAGCCAGATGCTTAATGTGTCTATTTATATAATTTTGCCGGAGACCGGCATTCTGTGCATGCGCAAACGTACAGCGCATGCGCGGACATCCGGGCACCATTTTGCCTTTGTCCAGGCAAGTAAAATAGGGGATTCTGAATATAGGGCTGGTAAATGCGCCATTTTACTATAGCCCTGAGCAGACAAGGTTGGGCAGGGACTGAATGTGAGTTATGACACTCACAGATAGAAAAAGGAGATTAAAAGGAGATTAAAACATAATTTGAATTATCAATGCATGGGGGAAAAATATAAATACCCAGAAAGGGAATATCAAATGAATTGGGTATGAAATAAAAACAAATGAAGGAAAACAAAAAAGCTGCCTATTCTCATCAGCAGTAAGTGCACAGATAAAGATAATTAATAGTACAGATAAAACATGTGTATAATCAGGACAAATTACTACAGTGAATTTATAAATCAATATAAAATTAACTAGGAAGGCAAAAGTGTAATATCAACACGTATAGCAATAATCATGTTTAAGAACAAAATACACAAAAAGCCATTATAGGACATGCTGCTGAGATAAAGCACGGGTTCACATACAGTAAAGGTAGAAAATTATGTATAAAATGAAGATGAATTAGTTATAAAAATGGTAAAAAATGAATAAAAATTAAATATATCCATAAAATTCAAAATATCCATAAAATGACAAAATAACAAAAATAGAATCAGATAACCCAAAAAAGATGTTTAAGGGTTAAAATGCACTAAGTTAGTAGAAAAATGTATGCAATAAAACTGGAGTTACCGTATATAAGGTGTGAATTGAATATATAAAATGAATAAACATATAAAATAAATATAGAATCAGATAAACAAAAATGTAAAACATGAAGGACACCGGAGGGCGAAAATGGGGGATGTAATTATGTTTGAGAAATAAAATGAACATCAAGGTTGAAAAGGGATGAACAAGCTATTAGCTGTTGTCTATAAAGCAATTGATGGCCACATCCACATTGTGGCCTGCTGGGGTTAAGGTCTTCATGTTATATATCCATTTTGTCTCGTTTTGTGCAACCACTCTTTTTTTATTTGATCCTCGCCAGTTATTCTCTATAACCTCTATGCCCACAAACTTCAAAGATGAAGGGTCTCTCCCATGATGGTTTTCGATAATGTTTAGATAATGAGTGATTTCTAAACCCTCTCCTAATGTTGTATACACAGGGGTGGACTGACAACTCATGGGGCCCCCGGACAATAGGGATCATGGGGCCCCTGTGTCCTTGCCCAAACTCAAAAAAGCCTATGAAAAAGGTACCAGGGGCATCTCATGGGGCCCCCTACTGACCCCGGGCCCTCGGGCACTGCCCGAGTTTCCAAATGGTTAGTCAGTCCACACCTGTGTATACATGTTCCCGGAAATGGTCCCCTAGTCTCCTTGTGGTGTGGCCTACATAGTGCCTGTGGCACGGGCACTCGAGCAGATATACAGCGTACCAACTATTACATGTGATAAAGCTGGAGATATCGTAAGTTTTCCCCATGGTTGTGGAGTTAAAGGACTCGATTTTCTTAAGGGGAAACTTACTCTGTAGGCATATTGCACATTTCCGACATGGATAAAAGCCTTTCATGGAATTGAAAATTACAGGTTTGAGAGGGGGATCGACTATATTGGGTGAAATTTTATTCCTTAGGTTCTGTGGGTACTCTTTGGAAGACTATCTCTGGCAGGGGCGGACTGACAACTCATGGGGCCCCCCGGGCAATAGGGGATCATGGGGCCCCTGTGTCCTTCCCCAAACTCAAAAAAGCCTATGAAAAAGGTACCAGGGGCATCTCATGAGGCCCCCTACTGACCCCGAGCCCTCAGGCAGTGCCCGAGTTTCCAAATGGTCAGTCCGCCCCTGATCTCTGGTCTATCTGGAAGAATGGTAGACAAAACCCGGTCTCCTTTCAGGATGTCCCAATTTTTAGTTATGATCCTCTTAAAAGACTTATATTGGACTGAAAAAGATGTGACAAAAGGGCAGAACTTACTCGTTTTATGGTTAACTAATGTGGATAACATGTCATCTCAATTGAGGTTAGCTACCTGGTTCATTTCTGAATCTAATTTAGTATGACTGTAGCCTTTTTCAGCAAATCTTTGCCTAAGTATCGTAGCTTTCTCATGGTAGGTTTCAATGTTTGTGCAATTTCCACGTACCCGCATAAATTGGCCTTTAGGGATGTTCGCAAGCCAAGCAGGATGATGACAGCTATCTACAGAAATGTAACTGTTTCTGTCAGTTTCCTTAAAAAATGCTTCAGAGATAATATGTCCACCATTATTAATTAGAGTAATGTCCAAAAAATTGATTATAGTTATAAGAAAGCTTGATATTGAGGTTATTGTTAAGAGTTCCGAAAAAATTGATCAAAGTGTCCTCATTACCCTGTCATACAAGAAGGACATCATCAATGTAGCGTCTATAAAACATAAGTTCTGGCGAATCGCGTGCGTAAATTATGTCCTCCTCCCACCTGGCCATAAAAATTGTCCACGTATAAGTGGTACCCCATATGGAGAATTGATGACACCAAGTACAAAACTATCTTGCCACTGCTCCCCATGTAGTCTGGGCATCCGGGTGGCTCCCTCGTAAATCCGAAACTTATAAGTATAGCCTGTTGTCCTCTCACAGGTCTTATACATCTTGACCCCATATCTGGCACACTTGCTGGGGAGGAATTGTTTGAATGCAAGCTGGCCAGAAAAATTAATGAGGGACTCATCAACGCAGATTTTTTTGCTGGGGAGTATAGACATCTGCAAATTTTTGCTTAAGGTGATTTACGAGGGGCTAAATTTTGTGGAGCCGGTCAAGTTCAGGGTCACCCCAAGGACGGCAGAGTGTATTGTCGTCAAAATGCATAAAAACACATTATATTCTCATATCTATGCTTGGCCATGGCAGCAGAGAATATGATAAATCGGATCTGTGGACCAATACAACCGCAATTCATTTTTTTTAGTAATGCCCATGTTGAGGTTTAGGCCCCAAAAAATTTAAATTCGGAAACCGTAATGAGTTTCCATGCGAATGGTCTGGCAAGGTGTGAATTTGGGTTGGTGGTGATAAATTGTTGTGCATATAAAATGCTTTGATCCACAATCAATGCATACAGATCTTCCGTGAAAAACAGCTCCAAAAAATCAAGGGGAGTAGTTAAATTACCGTATTTTTCGCTCCATAAGACGCACTTTTTTCCCCCCAAAAAAGGGGGGAAAATGTCAGTGCGTCTTATGGAGCGAATATAAAGCGGCCGGTCCGGTATTTCTGCCACCACCATGTCAGAATACCGGGCCGGCCGCTCAGCTGTTCTCTCCTGCAGGGCCTTACCTGTTCCTCGCTCCAGCGCTGCAGTTTTCCCGCGCTGGCTTCTGACAGCCGGGTGCCCACTGTGCATGTGCTGCGCTTTGTGAATGATCCAGTGTCTTCTGGGACACATGACAGGTCCCAGAAAGCGCCGGGCCATTCACAAAGCGCAGCGCTCCTCGCACATGCGCAGTGGGCACCCGGCTGTCACAGAAGCCAGCCCGGGAAGAAGAGAGAAGGACAACTCCGCGGAAGTGGGAGTGGGTACCTGTCAAATTCAGGTACCCGCTCCCCCTCCCTCCCCAAAGGTCAGCAGTCTCTGGTCATTCCCTGCACTGTCTGCAGTCTCTGGTCATCCCCTGCACTGTCTGCAGTCTCTGGTCATCCCCTGCACTGTCTACAGTCTCTGGTCATCCCCTGCACTGTCTACAGTCTCTGGTCATCCCTTGCACTGTCTACAGTCTCTGGTCATCCCCTGCACTGTCTGCAGTCTCTGGTCATTCCCTGCACTGTCTGCAGTCTCTGGTCATGCCCTGCACTGTCTGCAGTCTCTGGTCATGCCCTGCACTGTCTACAGTCTCTGGTCATTCCCTGCACTGTGTCCGCAGTCTCTGGTCATCTCCTGCACTGTGTCCGCAGTCTCTGGTCATCTCCTGCACTGTGTCCGCAGTCTCTGGTCATCTCCTGCACTGTGTCCGCAGTCTCTGGTCATCCCCTGTACTGTGTCCGCAGGCTCTGGTCATCTCCTGTACTGTGTCTGCAGTCTCTGGTCATCCTCTGTACTGTGTCTGCAGTCCATTGGTTCAGAATATTTTTTTTTCTTGTTTTCCTCCTCTAAAACCTAGGTGCGTCTTATGGAGCGAAAAATACGGTAGCTGTTTCCGGGTTGGGCAGTGAATGGGGAAAGTACGGGTGCTTCAGAATTTGTGGGCTGCCAATCAGGATTTGCAAGCAAGAATACTTGGGGCTCTACAAGCCTGTGTGCGAATTCTTGCTGGTTGTGGGACAATACTTGTGCTCGCCACCACTCCAGCTTGTACTGCACTTATGGGACTTACCATGTCACCAAGTGATACTGCAGTGCTGGTATGTCAAAGACCAAGATGTACTAGGCCACTGGTGCTCGCCAGTTAACCAAAAGGTAGAGCGGCACTAGTACTGGCACTCTGCTGCATATGAGAGTCATCAAAATTTACCGGCAAGTGCTAACAGAGATCAGGCCTGATTCTGCCAACACTGTGGTTTTGTATGCATCAAGTGACAGTGACCTACTGAAACTGCACTTGCTGGGGGAGAAGGGGGGGGGGGAAAGTGTAGGGGATAAACGCAAGTGCTGGCAGGTGCATGTGGCTGATCCCGCTAACGCTGAATTTTTGGGGACGCTATACTAATGTGAACGCTGGTATAGTGCTGATCGGATCAAAGATATTGCTCCGTTCAGACAATATACTAGCAATGGCGGTTTATTGTGTATGAATGTCTTCCTGGCAATCAAGGGGTTAAATGTGATGACTGGTGTACTGACGGGCAATCTGACGCTATCTGGGAGGGGAGTGAAAACCTCTGGAGCGCAAATCACACATATATATATATATATATATGTGTGTGTGTGTGTGATTTTGCGCACCAGTGCCGCCCTGTAGCAGTATTTTTGCTATAGGTGGTCAGGAAGCAGTTACAGAAGCGGTTTGTGTTATTGCGCTGCGTCACTTTAACTGAGAATTGCGCAGCCACGCAACACTGCATCAAAATTAAATTTACGTCCTTTTTTTCCCCACAAATTGAGCTTTCTTTTGGTGGTATTTGGTTGCCTGTGCATTTTTTATTTTTTGCACTATAAAAAAAAAAGTCAGACAATTTTGAGAAAAAAAACAATATTTTGGACTTTTTGCTATAAAACATGTCCAGTAAAAAAATGTAAAAATCAAATTTCATCATAAATGTAGACCAAAATGTCCTTGCTAAAAAAAATTCCAATATGTGTAAATTAATTGGAATACGTGAAAGTTATAGCATTTACAAATGACGGTATAGATACTGGATTTTTTTTTATACTAATAATAGTGGCGATCAGCGACTTATGGCAGGACTGCGGTGGACATTCTGACACCGGAGGGAACTGACTTGGGGTCACTGACATCCCCAGTGACACCAATACAGTGATCAGTGCAAAAAAAACCACTGACACTGTACTAATGGCACTGGGGAGGAAGGGGTTAACAATTGGAGGCAATCAAAGGGTTAACCGTGTGAGGGAAGTGTTTTTACTAGGGGGCAGGGGGTGTGTTCTTCACTGTTACACACTGTTCCGGAAGGCTGAACTCAGCAATCCGTAACAGTGTGCTGAAAACTGTCAGGGAGGAGAGCTCCATTGAGAACAATGCAGCCTTTCTCCCCGTCAGTGTTTGCCGGCAAACACCAGGCTCCGGCGGGTAATCACTGGCCAGGACTCTGCGATTGACACCCACGGCCGTGACCGGTTCTGCGGGTAGGGCGGTCGCGCACCTCGCATGCGTCCCCTACCCTGAAATGCAGGATCACGTTTATATACATGATCCTGCGCACAGGGGCCACCTTGTAGCAGTATATGTACTGAGGGCAGTCCCCTAGTGGTTAAATGTTGTAATAAATAGTGTTGTTTTCTCCAAATGGCAAGCATATAAGTGAAAGTATGAGTCCTATTTTTTTATAGATTTAAAACTCATTTCATATATTTTTAAATATTCCTTATAGAGTATATAGTATACAGTATATAATCTTTGTTTTATCAATAAAATGTTATAAAAATGTAGCCTTTTTTTGGGGATGGGGGTTACGAGAAATTACCCTTACCCAAACAGGATATTGTGCAAAACCTGTAGGTAAATAAGAGAACCAAAACCTATGTAGAAGAGTGTGTGTGATAATAAAGTTGGCAGTGCCTCGTGCCTGCATGCAAGACGGAAGAGAGGGGATTCCCATCCTGAGAAATTAACCAGTAATCTAAACAAAGTAATTGGGAAAAGAGGAACTACTGCAGCCAGCATATAAAATTAGCTATAAATATGTTTATATATAGATACACATCAGTATAGAAATAATACAAGCTTTATATAATAAAAGATTAATAATAATACATACATACATACAATGTACAAACAGGTAATATCAACAAAGAGGCTGATTGTAGTCCTGGATGAATTGTGTACATACAATATGTCCAAGTATATACAGTTATTAATAAAGATACCTCCAGATGAATGTTGCAGCAAAGTTCAGTTGCAGGGGCCCCTGAGGATGATCATGATGCGGTGTCCATCTTGGTGTTGAAAACCAGAAGACAGAATCAACTATGATGAGGAGATCTTCCAACTATTGTCCAACCAACCTTTAATACAACTTCTCAACAGCCGACACCATGCTGTGATCTACTATCTACTCTGCTACTATCTCCCTAGCAGCTTCTAATCTGCAATGCAACCAAATTTCTAACTACCTTTGGGCTGTCGGATGCCTAACCTTGCTTTAGCCTATGTTGGTTACTAGCCCTGAGCTAATACTAGCTATAGAATCCCAGACTAGAAGGGAGGGGGTTAATTAGAATAACAGGAGCTGCATATAAACTCTTTTGCAGTAAACAGATTGATCTGCTAACATAAAGCAACAAGATCACTACACACGCACACAGTGTCACAGATATAACTATCTGGTATTGTGCATGTGAGATAACAATCAAGGGAGCAAATATACTGAAGCTACACTACTAAGCTATTGTCAGCAATAGTAAACAAATAAATATAGGAACACTTGCCTAATTATGCCTGCTTCTGGTCTTCATCAGTAGCAGCTCTTCCATGATAGGACATGTGGTCCCAGACTCTTCCTCTCCACTTCCTCCCTCTGGGGTTTCCAACCCAGAGACTCAGAGACATACAATGCTGATATATAATTAACTCTGTGATCTTATTCAGCACAATTATATATACAAATACAGACAGAAGAAGGCAGCATATCCTTAAACATATAAAGGATTTCCAGAGCACAAAAGGATAGACAGTACAACAGAACTTTCATATATTCATACATGTTGATAGTACAACTCCAGTTAAAAAAAAAAAAACATACTTCATCCACACCCACACAGACTGATATTTTTTAGCCTTTAAAACAAAGAAAAAACTTACCTGAATCTCTTGTTATCTTATCCTCCACACCGCCTCTCACTGCAGGTCAAAAGCTGCTATTCATTCTCTTTGCTTGTATATGTAACCAGTGTTGGGTTCACCTCCTGTATGAGGTCTCTTCTGAAGGCTTTAAGATTCTGTTATGGACTATTCTGCCAATACACACCAACCATATCACTAAGTAGTGACATGGGCACTGCAGACTATGGACTACGCCCTCCCACACAAGATCAGAAGAAAGATTGTTTTTTTTAGGTAGGTTTTTTTTAAATTAATATAGATTTTGGTACGGTAGAATAAATGAGGAATGCTTTTATGTCAAGAGATTAGCTTAAGCAATTAATTTATTGATTTTAATATTTTTCTTTTCTTTTTGTTAGAATCAAGAGGAACCCATAAACATAACACATTATGAAAACTGCAACATCACTCGATCCTACATGGAAAATGAATGTTTTAGCTGGAGTGCAAAAAGAGCATTTTTTCCTAGAGCTAATCCTTTCAATTATTCTAATTTTTAATAGGAACAATGGGATAGCTTATCCCTAGGACTCCTGAGTCCTGGTAGTTTCTCTTTACACAGGTACATAGATAGAGATTCAAACTCTTTGTTCCAATGGCCGAATAGAATAGTTTTCATCTTTCTTGTATGCCATTTAAACTTTAACCCAGTCTCAATTCAAAGATATCAAGATAAAAAGTCCATTCGACCCCCTCTGAAACATAGCTTGAGCACTTCATTTGTCTGTGTTCCTTTTAACTTCTTCTAGGGCCTTATTCTTTTTTTGTCATTACAGAGGTTAATGCTTTATAGCCATGGCCATTTCCAAGTCTAACAGCAGGATTGCTTTCCTGAAAAATAAAAAGATTGGGTCATAGGGCGTACAGTAGCAGAGATATTTAAATTCATTACCCAGCCTGTGTCTGTTCTTTTTACGGTGTATATTTAATATGGTTTAGTATATACAGTAGCCGATGCTCTATCTCACATTTATTTAACACACCCGTATTTCACATACACTGGTCATACACTGAGCTGTTTTATTTTAATTTGTGCAATCTTTGCAGCCACTAATGATTGTAATGGCGAGTAATGCATGAGTGAGGCTTTATGTACACGAGCCTACCCTGACCGCCAGCCATGGTAAAAAGCAAATCACAACAAAATGCGGCAACTGTGTTACCCCGTGTTTGCTGCATTTTTGCCGCGGTTTGTGTTTTCCCACAGTCTGCGGTCAAAACGTTCCTATCCTGAACATGATTCTTCTGTGTTCAGGAGAGGAAGGTTTAACCTCACCTAAACGCGGCAGCTCCTAACCTCTGCTAAAAGCCTTTGTGTATATGGACACATGGGGGTTTATTTACTAAAGCTGGAGAGTCCAAAATCAGACTCCCTTCTGCATAGAAACCAATCAGCTTCCAGGTTTCATTGCCAAAGCTTCATTGAACAAGCTGAGGTTAGAAGCTGATTGGTTTCTATGCAGAAGGGAGTCTGATTTTGGACTCTCCCGCTTTAGTAAATAAACCCCATGGAGTTGAGTTTAGGAGCTTTTGGCATTTTTTTTGCCAAAGCTCCTAAACTCGAGTTTAGGAACTGCTGGTGTACATGAAGCCTTAGTGTATGGAAGAAGCAACAATTAGTAGTGTCAGTTGTGGTTTGGTAATTTGTGAATTTGAACTTCTTTGATCTTTTATTGTATTGGATGAAAATTATTCCATTTATTTGGCCATTTTAGGGCTCATTTACACAGGGCGTTTGAAAAATGTTTCTGAACGCTGGAAACTGACTGCTAGAAAACGTAGGTTAAAAATGTAAGTTTAGCTGCGTTTAGCTACCGCGTTTATGCATTTGAATTTATAAGCATTTTTAAAAGATAACCTCAGGAGACCCTCCCAAATGCCCAGAATGCACTGAAAAATAGTAAACAATTAACTATTTCAGACATTTTGTGAGAAATAGGGAGAGCAGAAGCAGAGAGAGCACTACTTTCTGATGGGTGTTGCAACTGTAGCAAAAGTGGGTCATGAAACATGCTTGGCACTGTGGGAGGAGTTACATAATGCTGTAATGCCTGTAATGCCTCCAGATGCATTCTGGAGTGCACACAACACTCCCTGTGCTTTTTTGCTGTGTTGTGATGTGTTCCAGTACAGTTCTGTGCAGAAATAATTCAGCACGTTCTACCATTTTTTCCTGCACGTGAAACCTGGAACTGACTATACTGGTGTACTAGGTCCATTTGAATACATAGAAAAAGCTGTGCATGCATTTGTGATGAAGAAAAAAGGCACTGGGCAGCATCTGAATATGAACCAGCCCCAAAACGCATCTAAACGTAAACTCTTTTACAAGCGTTTACATGCGGTTACAAGTGTTTGGTGTTTGAAATGACGGTAAACAAACTCGATTTTTGTGCTTTCAAAAAAACTCCTGTAACTTCAACTGCCTGTAAACTACTGTAAATGACTATGTGTACATGGACACATAGGAAAACATAAAGGAGAGTTCAGGGGATGCTGAAAAAAATGCACAATTGCAAATACACAAACTTCAGTTTAGCAGCTGCAGTGTACATGGGCCCTTACCCAAGCAATACCAATGCAATGATACTGCTTGCTCTGCACTGGGAGCAGAAGATCCACACTGCTCTATGTGCAAGCCGATATGGTCATGGTTCAATTTTTCTCAAGCAGTGGAATGTTTGAATACTTGCTCAAGAATCTAAGTTAAGGGCTTGTAATTGTTGGCCTGTAAGACGATCACTTTCATTTTGAATGAAACTCTGATTGCAGCAACCCATGATGAATGGTGAATTATAACAAATTACACTTCCCATCTATTGTCAATCACATCATCCAACAATGCAAATCCTTCTCAATAATGATGACCTGCCACCCAACAATGTTTCCTAACTGCCTCAAAAATCCACCAGTAAATAATGTTTCTCAATTATGGGCAATTCTGAGTATTTGATTCAGCAGTTTGGAGAACTGTGAACAGGCTGGTTTCTGGGACAGACTCACATTACAATCCACACCAGAATCTCATTCCTACATACAACCCACCACTAAAGGGAGTCTGGTAGTTTTCATACAATGTTAATATAATTGATATTGGAAGATTGCCACAACACATACATATAAAAATAGTGCATGTTTGATACTATTTTGATATCCTGCACAGTTGGATCGAAAATATTAAATAAAGGGGCACAGGCAAATAAACAATATTAATCTTAATCACTTTTCATGTTCTGGATGACATATTTTAACCACTTGAGCTCCTGAGGATTTACCCCCTTAATTACCAGGCCTCTTTTTGCTACTCGGCGCTGCACTAATTCAACTGATAATTGTGCGGTCATGCAATGCTGCACCTAAACAAAATTTATGTCCTTTTTTTCACACAAATAGAGCTTTCTTTCGGTGGTATTTGATCACCTGTGCACTTTTTATTTTTCACGCTATAAACAAAAAAAGACCAAATATTTTGAAGAAAAACAATATTTTTTACTTTCAGCTATAAAAAATATATAGTAAACTCAAAGTTAGTTATACATTTAGGCCAAAATGTATTCTGCTACATGTTTTTGGTAAAAAAAATCCCAATAAGTGTATATTGATTGCTTTGTGTGAAAGTTATAGCGTCTACAAACTATGGTATAGATACTGCAATTTACGACATTTTTTTGCTATACAGCGCTGCGCTAGTTTAATGGACAATTACGCGGTCATGCAATACGGTAAATAAATGAAATGTATGTCCTTTTTTTAACACAAATAGAGCATTCTTTTGGTGGTATTTGATCACCTGTGCACTTTTTATTTTTGGCGCTATAACCAGAAAAACTTTTGAAGAAAAAAAAATTTTTTTGAAAAAAACAATATTTTCTAATTTTGGTCATAAAAAATATCTAAAAAAACTAAAATTTCGTCATAAATTTAGGCCAAAATGTATTCTGCTACATGTTTTTGGTTAAAAAATCCCAATTAGTGTATATTGATTGCTTTTTGTGAAAGTTATAGCGTCTACAAACTATGGTATAGATAATGGAATTAACACAGCTTTTACTTTCTGACTGTCAATCACATTTCTTGAGGTGCTAAAATACCAGGATAGTACAAACACCCTCAAAGGACCCCTTTTTGGAAATTAGACACCCTAAGCTATCTGCTAAGAGGCATATTGAGTCCATGGAAGATTTATTTGTTTTCCACAAGTTTCTGGAAAATGACAAAAACTTTTTTTTTTTTTTTTACACAAAGTTGTCATTTAAATGATTTTAATGATGAAATACATTCTGCTACTTCTACTGAGAATGGGGATACCACATGTGTGAGACTTTTTGGGAGCCTAGCCACATACAGGAGCCTGAAATCCAATGACCACTTTGAAAGTCTGAAGGTGCGTAACTTCCTCATTACACTTCCTCACTACCTATAACAGTTTCGAAGACCCTGACATGCCAGGATAGCCCAAAAACCCCCCCCCAAAATGACCCTTTCTGGAAAGTAGACAACCCAAGAAATTAAAAAAGAGGCATGGTGAGTATTTTGCAGATCTCATTTTTTCTCACAAGGTTTTGAAATATAAAAGAAAATAGAAAAAATATGTTTTTGTTTTTTTTCTTCATTTTCCAAAAACTTGTGGCAACAAATGAGATCTGCAAAATACTTACCGTGCTTTTTATCAAATTCCTTGGGGCGTCTACTTTCCAAAAAGGGGTAATTAGGGGGGGTTAGGTGCTATCCTGGCATTTCTGGGCCTCCGAAACTGTGATAGGTAGTCTGGAAGTGTAATGAGGAAATAAAGCCCTTTAAAAGCCTGAAGGTGCTTATTGGATTTTGGGGTCCTGTACTTGGCTAGACTGCCAAAAAGTCTCTCACATGTGGTACCCCCATACTCGGGAGAAGTAGCAAAATGTATTTTGGGGAGAAATTCCACATATAACCATGGCATGTTTGAGCAGTAAATCATTTAAGTGACAATTTCGTGTAAAAAAAAAAAATATTAATTTGTCATTTTCCAAAAACTTGTGGTAAAAAAATAAATTCTTCTATTGATTCAACATTCCTCTCAGCAAATAGTTTGGGGTGACTACTTTCCAAAAAGGGGTCATTTTGGGGGGTGGGGGCATTTTATGCCCAGCATTAGAAGTTTATGCCACACATCATTCACTCTTCTAACCACCTGAAGACCAAGCCTTTTTGTTCACATGAAAAAAATCAGTATTTTTTGCTAGGAAATTAATTTAAACCCCCAAACATTATATATTTTTTTTAAAGCAGACACCCTAGTGAATAAAATGGTGGATGCTACAATTTTTTATGGCACATAATACTCGCGCAGCGATTTTTCAAAAGCAATTTTTAAAAAAAAAATACACTTTTTTTACTTGTAATGCACAAAAACACAATATATTGGCCAATTGTTTGGTAAAATATAAAAGATAATGGTATGCCAAGTAAATAGATACCAAACATGACATGCTTTAAAACTGCGCATGCCCCGTGCAATGGCGACAAACTGCAAACATTTTTAATATCCATAGGCAGCGCTT
The DNA here is from genome assembly GCF_062004578.1 of Staurois parvus. Classification (NCBI taxonomy): domain Eukaryota; kingdom Metazoa; phylum Chordata; class Amphibia; order Anura; family Ranidae; genus Staurois; species Staurois parvus. The sequence goes on from NW_028318272.1 coordinate 2,322,192, forward strand.
TAAAAGCCTTTAAAAGCCACCATTTTAGATTTACAGAGGAGGTCTAGAGTTAGAATTACTGCCCTTGATCTGACACTCATGGCAATACCTCACATGCATGGTGCAACCGCTGTTTACATAACGGCACAGGGTCAAGGCTTGTGCACACAGGTGTGCGCGCATGGGAGGGGCAATTTTTTTTTTGTTTTTGTTTTTTTTTTTTAATTATTTTTACATTGTACCTTTCTTTTTTTTTTTTTAATCACTTTTAATGCTATAACAGGGAATGCAAATAACCCCTATAACTTCAATGGGCATTGTCATATATTCTTTTTTGAGAAATCTAGGCTCTATCAGACTCTAGATATCTCCTCTGCCCTTACATTATCTAATCAAACCAAAATCGGTGTGATCAGATGCTTTCCCAATTTACAAATGGCGCTGTTTATATCCTGCGAAAATGAAGTGATGAAATGCTTGTAGCTTCCGAATTCTTGGACTATAGAGATGATTGGCACCACTCTGGCCTCCAATCAGCTCTATGGTCAGCTGGCAGAAACACCAGCTGCATTCTCAGGTTCACCTGATGGCACGGGACTGCCCGAGAAGGCCGTGGAAGGCAGCTGGGGAGGGGGGACATCATCTCCCGCTGCTTGTAAAAGCAATCTTGCAGCTAATTAGCCACTAGGATTGATTTTACATGAAAGCCGATCGCCGGCTGAAAAAAACGATACCAGGATGCCTGCAGCTGTAGGCATCATCCTGGTATAATCATTCAAATCCAGTGATGTACCAGTACATCGCTGGTCCTTGTTGGTTATATATGCTATGTTCTTTTTTTTTGTGTGCAGCCTGTGGAATGAATGAAAAAATTAGAAGAAAACTCTGCCAGAAAAAGTGTGTGGTATGCCCACCATTAGAATATACCACCCTGCATCCACCCACTTCTAATGGTGGGCACACATTAGCTCACACTTTGCCACAAGTGCCAGTTCCAAGATTGAATAAATGTCTAAATAGTGGCACGCTTGAATAAAAATTGTCCACGTATAAGTTGTACCCCATATGGAGAAATGATGACACCAAGTCCCAAACTATCTTGCCACTGCTCCCCATGTAGTCTGGGCATCCGGGGGGCTCCACGTGACTATCTGTTCCCTCGTAAATCCAAAACTTATAAGTATAGCCTGTTGTCCTCTCACAGGTCTTCTACATCTTGACCCCATACCTGGCACGCTTGCTGGGGAGAAATTGTTTGAATGCAAGGCGGCCAGAAAAATTAATAAGGGACTCCTCAACGCAGATGTTTTGCTGGGGAGTATAGACATCTGCAAATTTCAGGTTAAGGTGATTTTTGAGGGGCTGAATTTTGTGGAGCCGGTCAAATTCAGGGTCACCCCAAGGATGACAGAGTGTATTGTCGCTGAAATGCATAAAACACATTATACTCTCATATCTATGCCTGGCCATGGCAGCAGAGAACACGGTATATGATGAATCGGATCTGTGGACCAATACAACCGCAATTCATTTCTTTTAGTAATGCCCATGTTGAGGGTTAGGCCCAAAAAAAATGTAAATTTGAAAACCGTAATGAGTTTCCATGCGAATGGTCTGGCAAGGTTTGAATTTGGGTTGGCGGCGATAAATTGTTGTGCATATAAAATGCTTTGATCCACAATCAACGCATACAGATATTCCGTGAAAAACAGCTCAAAAAATCAAGAAGGTATGTGAAAGACCAAGATGTACTAGACCGCTGGTACTCGCCAGTTCATCAAAAGGTGGAACGGAACTAGTACTGGCACTCTGCTGCATATGAGAGTCATCAAAATTTACCGGCAAGTGCTAACAGAGATCAGGCCTGATTCTGCGAACACTGCGGTTTTGTGTGCAATGTATCAAGTGACAGTGATCTACTGACACTGCACTTGCTGGGGGAGAAGGGGGGGTAAGCGTAGGGGCTAAACGCAGGTGTTGGCAGGTGCCGGGGCTGATCCCACTAACGCTGCGTTTTTGGGGAAGCTATACTAATGTGAACGCTGGTATAGTGCTGATCTGATCAAAGATATTGACCCGTTCAGACACTATACTAGCAATGGAGGTTTATTGTACATGAGCGTGCTCCTGGCAATCAAGGGGTTAAATGTGATGATTGGTGTACTGACGGGCAATCTGACGCTATCTGGGAGGGGTGTGAAAACCATGGGAGCGTGAATCATGTATATATATTTTGCTTACCCATGCCGCCCTGTAGCAGTATTTCTGCTGTAGGGTGGTCAGGAAGCTGTTACAGAAGAGGTTTGTGTTACGGCGCTGCGTTACTTTAACTGAAAATTGCGCGGTCATGCAACACTGCACCCAAATTAAATTTACATCCTTTTTTTTTCCACAAATTGAGCTTTCTTTTGGTGGTATTTGATCGCCTGTGCGTTTTTAATTTTTTGCGCTATAAAAAAAAAGGCTGACAATTTTGAGAAAAAAAATATTTTGGACTTTTTGCTATAAAACATGTCCAGTAAAAAAATTAAAAATTCTAATTTTTTCACAAATTTCATCCAAAATGCATTCTGCGACATGTCTCTGCTAAAAAAAATCCCAATACGTGTAAATTAATTGGTTTACATGAAAGTTATAGTGTTTACAAATGGCAGGAAAGATACTGGGATGTTTAATTTTTTTTATACTAATAATGGCGGCGATCAGCGACTTATGGCGGCAATCAGAGACTTATGGCGGGACTGCGGCGGACATTTTGACACGGGGGGGGGGACTGACTTGGGGTCACTGACATCCCCAGTGACACCAATACAGTGATCAGTGAAAAAAAACCCCACTGACACTGTACTAATGGCACTGGGGAGGAAGGGGTTAACATTTTTAGTGTTAACTGTGTGAGGGGAGTGTTTTACTAGGGGGCAGGGGTGTGTGCTGGATGGGGACAGGCTGATCGAAAGAGAGAAACTCTTCTCTCCCTCTTCAGCTTGTCAGGAGCTGACAGGCAACTGACAGATAGCAGGGCTGTGTATAAACAATGCAGCCCTGCTCTCTGTCAGCGATCACCGCTCATCGCGGGGAAACGGCCGGTAATGACTGGCCGTGACCTGGCAGCGGAGTCCCGCTGCTGACACCCGCATACAGGTAGGGCGGGCGCACACCTCGCGCGTGCCCCCTACCTGTTTTGCAAGACCACGTTTTAAAACGTGGTTTTGCGCAGCCGTGCCGCCCTGCAAACGTACATATGCAGTGGCTGGGGCTGAAGAAGTTGACAATGGTCTCATAACAAAACATATATAAATGTGCAGACCCCCTGACTGGCCCCGCTGAGTTATCCTGGGTTCTTTTCCCTTCTGGATCCTCAGGTTGACAGGCACATGACACTTGCACAGTCTCTCCAAATAACCAAGCAGTGAGTGTCTTTTTTATGTTCTAGTGCTAGTTAAACATGGATGGGGTGTGCGGAAGCTTTGGGATACTCCAGAATATAATGCACAAACTATTTAGAGGACGCTTTCTCTCTCTCTCTTTCCTGTTTACCCTCTTCAAGGACATCCCACCTCTTGGCAGAGACTTGAGACACAAACAGTCCTGAGACTCCCAGCAGAGCAAATCCCACTTTAGTAGCACTACCGACCATCACAGAAGGGATAAACAGCAGGTAGTCACTAGGATCCCACTTCTAGGCCTCTACCCACTGTGTCTCCAGATACATGGATATTTACTGTCCAACATTGGCTTGACATTATACCGCGAATCTCCAGGCCAGATCCTCACTGCATCCCTTTGACTTGGCTCTAAAAACTGCTGCCAGGAACAATAGGACCCCCAGCTCCTCCTAAGCTGGGACCTCAGAGAACTCTCTGCAATAGACCCCCAGCTCCCCCTGGTCTGGGATCTCCTCTGGGAATAAGAACCCTGCTGCTCCAGGACTATTTATGGACTTTCTCTCCACCATCTGGAAACACCTAACCAGAGATTGGCTAGAGTCCCATAAATATTCAAGGTCAGGTCTGCTTCTTCCAGCCTACTACATTCTAGAGCTTACTAGAAAGCAGAGAGAAGTAGTTGAGCCTGCAGTCTGTGGACCCAGAACAGCCAAAAATAATCAATCTCTCCTATTTTGGGGTAAAGCCAAACCAGGGATGGACTGACAACTCATGGGGCCCCCGGGCAATAGGGGATCATGGGGCCCCTATGTCCTTGCCCAAACTCAAAAAAGCCTATGAAAAAAGGTACCAGGGGCATCTCATGGGGCCCCCTACTGACCCCGGGCCCTTGGGCAGTGCCCGAGTCTCCAAATGGTCAGTCCGACCCTGAGCCAAACATCACATAAACTCTCCATTTTGCACCATCCCTAAACCTACAATAAGCAAAATATGTTTTTCCACATATGGTGTTTGGAAAAACATAATTTGTTACAAAAGAAAAATCACATTTTGGCAAAAAGACTACATTTACCTTAACCACATTCTCAGCAAATGTAGGAGGGTGCTTTATACACTCCCCTCCATGAAAATAGGCCCTGTCCGCATGGGCCGAACAAACAAAAATGCTTGTTTCCAAGAGTGGATTATCCCATGGCAACACAGGAAGGGGAAAAGGTGAAGTAACAATTTAATACAATAGGAATTTGAAATAAATAGCTATGTACAGCAAGAAGGATGAGAGGCGCCAAGCCAATTAAGTAGCTGTTCAACATCAGAACTCCGGCACAGTTTCATTCAATATACATATACACATCCCTAGCAATTAACTGACTAATACCATAACACTATATAGGAATAGTAGTACTTTTAAGCAATTCACATTAGCTGTAGTAAGGTCCCCTTGGGTACCTGCGAGAAGCAGCGTTACTCTATGAGCACGAATTTAAGCAGGGGGTGGAGCGTTACATCTGAGGAGGTAACCCTCCAAAAAATAATTTAGCAGTAATCTTACAACATAACCTATAAGTAAGCAGTTCTTCCTTACTGTAACTCTTCTGGCCTGCAAGATATATGGATTAATAGGCCTCTTAATTGTTGGTTATGTGTTAGAGAAGACACTAGTAGCTTGTGATGAGGCAGAACTTGGTTTACTTGTGTGGCTTAAGTATGCAAACATACAAAACATTTCAGCAAACTGTAACAGCAGACATCTTGGTTATAAAGAGAGAGAGAAAAGAAAAAGAACCAACAAGTTTTACAGACATGCAAAACTGGTAACCTTAGTGTACAGTGCCATCTACTGGTCAAGTGATATTAACACACAATACTGTATATAGTACATGCTGTTGCATCCCCAACATTAATTAGTTCATGGCACACCTCACCTCACCTTGAGCAATCGCCAATGCCCAGGTTCAAGGGGGGGGAAAGATCCATTCGGCACTCCTGGTACTCCCAGCTCAATTACAGATTCTGGGCACACTGTAGCACTTCCTGATCATGTTCTTTGTCTGCCTGATCAGGTTTATCTGCCTGTACAGGCACACTTTCTGTTTCACAGGTAACAACCTGTGCATCTTTACTCTACTCCTGTTGATTCCCCCAGGACCATTCAGATGAGGATCCCCCTGAGGTCCCCGCTCCCAAGTCCTCTTCACTGGGATCAATACTGAGCTTGGGAGATCCAGGGTCACTTTCCTCTTCCATAGCTTTCCCTGACCCTGTCTCCCTGTGTAGCTCCTTCACAGTACTAGACACCAGTACCACTAATGCTGTTGGCTTTCCTGTGGTATCTTTCCCAGTGACTTACATTGAGGATGATACCCCTGTGGTTGCTGGGATGGGACCCTTTCAGAGGCTGTATATATAGCCCCTGGTCCTATGCACCAGCCAGGGAAGTAATTATGTCCCACTCTGCCCCACTCTGGTTGCTCTGGTCCAGCAGCCTTGCTACAGAAGCTGGTGTCCCACTCCACAAGATAAGTCACAGTAGGCAGGTTGCTTGGCTTTGCACTAGTCCAAATAACAGGTTTCCACACTTACTCCACACTATGACTCCTGTTGTTGGCAGGATGGTACCCAGAGCAATACTGCTGTGTACCAGTCTCACACCTGTCCCAGTAAGTCATTCAGAATCTATGGCCACCCAGATTAGCTTCTTGATCGCAAAGCCCAAACTCTAAAGAGACAGGTTTGGTTATCAAAATGGGATGTAGCCTGCCATCTTAGTATTGCTCAATATGTGCAGAGTGTATCTCTTTTCTGGCACATGGATTACAGTTTCACCCCCCCTCTCCCAGAGACTCGCTAGTGCCACTTCTCCTGTGCCCCAGTTTAACTATTTCTATATGAAGATGCTTATACTACTGGCAGTGGCATCCGCTGTAATATGAGCACTATGAGTAACTTTGCCAGACGGTTACTAGTAGCAACAGCCAACTGAGCCCAATGGAGGAATCCAGGACCGAGTCCCCCACATGTAGAGCAGACCTCCCTGACTGATCTCGCTGATTTGTCCTGGGTTCTATTCCCTTTTGGGCCCTCAGGCAGCCAGGCACAGAACACTCACACAGTCTCTCCCAATAATCAGGCAGTGGATGTCTTTTTATGCTTTATTGCTGGTTAAAGTTGGATTCAGTGCACAGACTATTCAGAGGATGTTGTCTCTTCTGTCTACCCTCATGCCCCCCCTCCTTGGCAGAGACTAGAGACACAAACAGTTCTGAGACTCCTACTAGGGCAAATCCCACTTTAGCTGCACAGTCACACAAGGGGTTATGATCCCACTTCCAGGCCTCTGCTCCCTGTGTCTGCAGATACTTGGATACCATCTGTCCAATATTGAATAGACACTGTACCGTGAATCTCCAGACCAGATCCTCAGTGCACCCTTTGACTTGGCTCAAAAAAAAACGTCTCTTTACCTTCTGGGAAAACCTACCCAGGGATTGGCTAGAGTCCCAAAAATATTCACGCTCTGCCTCTACCAGCACACTACATTCTAGAACCTACTAGAAAGGGTGAAGCAGTTGGGCCTGCAGCCTGTGAGACAGCCAAAATAATCACACTATGCTCCACTGGCTACAGAGGGGCCAAAATAACTACATTTACCTTAACCTCACTAGCAGCCTAATCTAGGAGGGTATATATATATATATATATATGTAAATGCCTCACTAAGGGTATCCATCTGTATGCACTGGATCACCCTATTACAGCAGAATGATTCACCTTTTAGGATGGCTTATGTTTACACAATACTTATGTATTTATTAAAACATAGAGTTATCAGGATCTTCACGATTAGGAGACTATAGACATAAATCTGTTTACTAACATTCTCTACTGTACGCTGTGCTGAGGATACATTATCAAACATCCTCCACTTTAGGAGGGAGTAGTCTACACTTTGCATGGCTGAATGTTCTCAGCCCTGGGCCATCGCTAACAGAGAGGAAACAGTCAACACTGTGCATGGCTGTTGGCTCTCAGTTCCAGCTGTAACTGACAGATGGGGTTCCCGCTAACAATTAGGAACCAATCATGTGACCACAATGTCACCCCTGACATAGTGATCACATGCAGGCTGTAGGCTTAATTGAAACAAATGAAGGCCTTAGCTCTGCAGATAAATACTGACACCTCCAATGTTGTCAACTATTAACAGTCAAAATCAGTTGTACCGTTGTGTATGTAAATATAATATATATTTACATATACAATGTAAATATATATAATAAGTATTTAGACATAGAATTGTTCATAAGTCAACCGGCATATGCTGTCGCTGCTAAACTGTACCTGATCATCAAGGAATCAATGACTGCTGGTCATGGAATGGTTAAGGTACTTGTTTACAGAGATACAGATGGAGCCATGAAATCTCTGATAATCCAGCTACTCATGACAATTTAGACCCAAAAAGGCTACTGGCCTTGTACCCATGTACACTACCTTTTGATGGATTTACATTTGTGATTGCAGTGCCATAATTCCACCTAATTCAATGCCACTAAGCATGATCTTCCACATGCATTTAACTTTTAACGATCATGCTCCAAAATGATACTTTTTGCTCATTACTCTATATACTATAACCTGACACCAGTACAGGAGTCCAATAAAATGAGTAAAATCCTAAATGAGTATGCTTTAATGTGAAAACACTATACAGATTCTACTGATAAATAGTTCAAATAAATTTAAACATAAAAGTAATTGATTACATTTTTCTCCAAAATCACACTGGCTTAGCCAGCAAAGGAGCAGATAGGTCATAAGTCAGCTTGAAATATCAAAAGAAAACTCCCAGCTTAAAATGACAGAACATTTTAAATTAGAACTTTTAGGTGGTTCAGACAGGGGGTATTTAAAGTGGTCTGTTAAATATCTGAGTGATTTTACATTGTCTACCCCTAGAAGACATTAAAGCCATTATTCATTGCAGCAAATATTTTGTATGAAATTTTTATAGGTTGTTATATAAGGTGAAGGTTTTTTCATTATCAGTGGCATTTCATGTATATAACTTTGTGAAAACTCAGCCTCATTCAGCCAATACTATATATGCTATAAAAAAAAATTAAAATTATTTTAGATTGAGCTTGTATGAAATACTTTATATTTACATATTACATCAAATATTACATCAAGTTTCATAATGTAGCGCTATCGCTGTAGGGGCCGCTTAATGATGCTTGTGCCCAGTGGTTGCCCTGACCTGGCAAGCCTCCCGTCACCTCTGACACTCTGGGTTCAGACATGCACTATATAACGGGTGTCAAACTGGCAGCCCTCCAGCTGTTCCCAAACTACAAGTCCCATGAAGCATTGCAAGATTGACAGTTACAAGCATGACTCCCAAAGGCAGAGGCATGCTGGGACTTGTAGTTTTGCAACAGCTGGAGGGCTGCCAGTTTGACACCCCTGCACTATATGATCAAAAGTTTGTGGATACCTGATCATCACACCTACAATATACGAGTTTGTTAAATATGCAATTCCAAAACCATGAGCATTGACACATAATTGAACAACACTTTGGAGCTATCACAGGTTCCACTTGAAAGCGTGTCTGTGGAAATTTGACCCATTTAGTGAAAAGAGCATTTGTGAGGTCTAGTACTGATGCTGAATGAGAATGTCTGGCATGCAGTAGGCACTTGAGTATATCCCAAAGATTTTCAATAGGGTTGAGGTCAAGGATCTGTGAGGCCAACTCAGGTACCTCCACACCAAGCTCATCAAACTATAACATTTTTGACCTGACTTTTGGGCACAATCACATCCTAAAACTATCATCACAAGGTCGAAAGCACACAGTTGTTTAATATTTCTTTGTATGCTGTAACATTGACAAGAACCTACCATTCAGCAGGATTTCAGGCTACCAAGTGTCTTTCATAAAGGTAACAAGCTGAGATTAGAAGCAGTCTCTTAAAGGGAGTGCTGCTAATATCGTTTTGTTACCTGTATAAAAGACACCTGGTAGCCAGAAATCCTGCTGAATGATAGGGGATCAAATATTTATTTCCCTCATGAACATGCAAATCAGTGCATAATTTGTTAGACATGCATTTCTTTTGAATTTTTTGTTGCTATTCTGTCTCTCAGTGTTACAATACACCTAACATTCGATTTTTAGACTGATCATTTTTTTGTGAGTTAGCAAACATTCAAATCAGCAGGGGATCAAATACTTATTTCCTTCACTGTACATTTATATAGGACTCTCTGCATTCCCCTTGTAACGCCAGTGGCCCAGAGGGAGTTGTTAAGCCAACAAGCCTTCTTTTCCCCCTCCTACTGCTGTTGTTGCATTTAAATGGTTGAAGCTTACTTGCAATATCTGTACATTCTGTTAAACAATCAGATTCCAAACTCTCCACCATGACAAAGACCAAAGAGCTGTCCAAGGATGTCAGGGACAAGATTGTAGACCTACAGAAGGCTGGGCTACCAAACTATCGCCAAGCAGCTTGGTGAGAAGGTAACAACAGTTGGTGCAATCATTCGCAAATGGAAGAAACACAAAACAACTGTCAGTCTCCCTAGGTCTGGTGCACCATGCAAGATCTCACCTCGTGCAGTGTCAATGATCATAAGAACAGTGAGGAATCATCCCAGAACTACCCGTGAGGATCTTATCAATGATCTCCAAGCAGCTGGGGCCACAGTCACCAAGAAAACAATTGGTAACACACTACACCAACAAGGATTGAAATCCTGCAGTGCCTGCATGGTCCCTCTGCTCAAGAAAGTACATGTCCAGGCCCGTCTGAAGTTTGCCACTGAACATCTGAATAATGCAGAGGAATGCTGCCTATGACCCTAAGAACACCATCCCAACTGTCAAACATGGTGGTGGAAACATTCTGCTTTGGGGGTGTTTTTCTGCTAAGGGGCATTGAAAATGCCAGGGGATTGAAAATGGGTTGTGGATGGGTGTTCCAGCATGACAATGACCCAAAACACATGGCCAAGGCAACAAAGGAGTGGCTCAAGAAGAAGCACATTAAGGTTCTGAAGTGGCCTACCCAGTCTCCAGACCTTAATTCGATTGACAATCTGTGGAGGGAGCTGAAAGTTCGAGTTGCCAAAACTCAGCCACCAAACCTTAATGACTTGGAGAGGATCTGCCAAGAGAAGTGGGCCAAAATCCTTCCTGAGATGTGTGCAAACCTGGCGGCCAACTACAGGAAATGTCTGACCTCTGTGATTGCCAACAAGGGATTTGCAACCAAGTACTAAGTCATGTTTTGTGAAGGGGATCAAATACGTATTTCTCTCATGAACACCAAATCAGTGCATAATTTGTTAGACATGCATTTATTTTCAATTTTTTGTTGCTATTCTGTCTCTCAGTGTTACAATACACCTACCATTCAATTTTTAAACTGATCATTTCTTTGTGAGTGGGCAAACATTCAAAATCAGCAGGGGATCAAATACTTATTTCTTTCACTGTATATGTACCCTTGTTTGAGTAACAATGGCCTTAGAAAGGAAGAAGTCCCTTTAACTAGAGGCTGCAGCTTGAGTCCTCTTATGCTAAAAGTTCCTAATATTTTGGTATCTGCTGTCTTTTACTAGCAATGGTGGGGCCCATAAATGTTATTGAATACTGGTAATTCAAGGAAGTTAAGCATATAGGCTGTGGTACTGCTCAAAGCAAAGGTGATAGAGGTGTAAGGATATATGCATGCAGTGTCTCTAGACAGAAAGAGTTTGAACATACGCTCACTCACCAATCCTGGTGATAGCACAGCCTCCTAGGAACAAAGAATTCTTGATCATGCTCTTGAATGTCTGCAGAGACATGTAGAGTGTCCACCTGACAGCCTGTCAGCAAGGCAAACAGCGGTGTCTGTTTGGGGTCAGACGGTGGCAGTCCCTGTGCAGAGAAAGACTGATGTGATCCTGGTGTGATCCTGGTGTGGAGATCGGCATCACAGCAGTGCAGATCCACTGCCCAAAGTCCCAGGACTGCAGGCCTGCAGTCTGTCTCTTGAGAACAGCAACCTCCCTGCATCCAGCTCTGAATCCCATGTCAAGAGAGTGAGCTTGCCTCTTGCAGTAGAATATATCTGATCTCCCAGCACCTTTCTGGTTCACCAGCTCTCTGGGATGTGTAGTTCAGTCAGCACTCAGGAATATAGTATGCATTGGTCAAGTCCCAAGATCCTTCGCTGTCAGAAGAATTGGCTAACAGAAAGTAGTATAGCTGTCTCAGTACTGGGCACTAGGGGAAAAAGGCTTAATCATAGTCCCATCTGTAGGTGTCCCTAAACTGCATATCAACATAGCCGGTACCTGACTACACTAATTAAAGACTGCAGCATGAAATATATAGGGGTAGATTTACTAAAACTGGAGAGTTTGCAAAATCTGGTGCAGCTCTGGATAGAAACCAATCAACTTCCAGTTGTTTTGTCAAAGCTTAATTGAACAAGCTGAACTTAGAAGGTGATTCGCTACCATGCACAGCTACACCAGATTTTGCACTCTCCAGTTTTAGTAAATCAACCTTTTAAGTCTTCTCCAGTACACTGAACAACAAGACAGGTTCATTCACACATTATGGAAAATCTAGAGATAGATCAGTCTTTACTAAAAACCATATCTGTCTCTGCAACTAAAATAAAAGGAGCAAAGTTTGAAAACAATGTAAAAATTAGGATTTCTGTGTACTAGTATGGGGTATGCAGGAATTCTGGCACAGAAGGGGCAAGAGTGGTGGTGTGGGTGGTTCCGGCAGCTCATGACCTCAAATGAACCACATGACTCCAAAATATGTAAGGAGCTCCACGGAAAATACAATCCACCATAAAAGACATATGTCCACAAACTCAGTGGAGTTGGTCAAAGGAATTGTGTTTATTCTTCTAAGGTTATTAAACATAAAATACTTCAGTATGTCACCAAAAACACCTGAGGTGCCTGAGATGATTTATGTCCAGGTCTCACTGTGGACTGCCATTCGTAACGTGAAACGCAGGCTGCTCTGTATTGCCAAGCATGGGGTCATCAACCTGAAGAAGGGGCGTGCCCAGAAACATGTAGTCTTTCCACAGCAACCGGTGTTTTAACACTTCCCTGTGTCACTGCATTTCCAGCCTGGTTATTCTCCAGCTTGCCAAGACTTCGATCTCCCTTCCAGGCCTCTTGCCAGGACCGTGACGTCACATATGGTCACATCCGGTCAGGTGGTTCAGCCTTTTCCTGCGCTGTGGACTCATCCCTGTGTCCATCTGAGGTGGCATTCTTCTTACTCACATTGTCTTCCATCTGCGTCAGCCTCCTGCCAGGCTCATGACGCACTTCTGGTGCGACTGTGGCACTCTCTGAGACATTGTTGGTGTCCCCATGCTCGGCAATACAGACCAGCCAGCTCTGCCAGTTACCATTGGCAGTCCGCAGTGGGATCTGGACATGAGTCATCTCAGGCACCACAGAAGTTTTCAGTAAGCTTATGGTGGAAAGCAAAATTATTTTATTTTTAATAACTTTTGGACAATAAAAACAATTCCTTTGACCAACTCCACTGAGTTTGTGGACAAATCTGTTTTATGGTGGATTGTATATTCTGTGGCGCTCCTTTACTGTTACATATTTTGTGTTCTAGTGTGTACCAAACATTTTGCAAATAGCAACATGGGATTCTATCATACATCGTATAGATTGACTTACCATTACTTATGCACAGGGCACCAAGGTAAACTAAATAGTATTAAAGGAATGAAGTGTCTCTTATCAGTAAACTAAATAGCCAAGTTATCCTGCATCTGCTTTTGTGCTAAAAACCACAGAACTAACCATTAAGTGACTTGTCATGTCATAAATATTGTACAAAAATACATTCATCTTAAACAACTAGCCAGACTGTCATAAACCTATATTTTTAGGAATACTGACATTTGTTCCTTTAATGTGTACCACAGGATCTTTCAGGACATCTCCTAGTTTGATGACAACACTTCTCTGACACGGTGTCAAAATGCTGCCACTTTTCCTTTATATCAACTTTGAGCTCACAGTTGGAATTTGTTGTAAACCTTAGTATGAAACATTTGTAACTCAAGAATCAATGCATACTCTAGTTCAAATCTTGCTACAGAAGTGTTTGAATCTGAAATTTGAAGTTTCAGCCTTAGTCTAATTAAGTCCCTGAAACTGTTGGTAACCTGCCATTTGGATGTTAAAATTTACATTTATTCTGGGCTTATCAAAATGACCTAGACTCAAAGAATGCAGAGGAAAAAACTTGAAAAAGCTTATTTATCATATGTCTAACACTACTAGTAGTTTTTGTTCATATAGAAAATAAAGAATCTTTTTATTCCAAACATTCTCTATTCCAATGACATTATTAGACCCTGAAACCATGACTCCAATGGCATGTGCCTCAGGTCTTCTACTAAGTGCCTTGGTTATCCTTCACAGTAATTGCTGCCATCATTTCAAGCATGATAAATATATTTCAATGTTTGCTCAACTTTGTTTGTGAGAAATACATATATATATATATATATATATGTATATATATATATATATATATATATATATATATGTATATACTGTATCTAGTACATTGCTCACACCCTAACAAGTTACTGCATTGTTCTTTCAGCAGTTTTTTTAAATTATGTTAGGTAGACCATCTAGTAGGATTTTTTTTAATGAATACCCACTGTAAGTTATTGTAATAACATGGGCTTTGCAATGCATATCTATAAAGTGAAAAACACGTTTAAAATGTAAGATGGTATATTTCGTTTTTCCTACTTCACCATAAGAAAATAATAGTTTTTAAAGTTTTATTATTTTCCTACGTTTATGTTCATATTCCAACTGGTTGATAGAACCCTAAATCTTTGTGAGATTTAGCTACAGAGGGCCATGGAAAGCCATATGGGCTTTAAGCACAAAGCCGGCATTGCTGTTGTGTATTTAGGTACTACATTTATTAGTCAGGTATTAACAACCATTGAACATATAGGTACACTTAGAGCAGCATATCTCCTGTCTCTACAGAAGTTTACAGTGTAGCAAAAGCCAGCAACCATAAACATTACTGAGGACATCAGACAGAACTATATAAGGATGTCAGCACAATGTTTGCAAAGCATTTCTGCTATGGTGGACTATTTGATGTTTTTTTCAACATCCATGTAGTTTTGTTAATTAAATATTTTTTATGCTATTTCTACTGCCTATTCTATCCTAATACCTACTAAAGCATCATAATTTTGAATTGGATATCACAATGGTGTCTAAAACATTATTTAAGGCAAGAAAGCATAGTTAATGTGTCTCTGGAATATGTGCACATTTCCCTATATTTTATCCCTTGAAACACTCTGGAAGTACAGAAAAATAATAACTGATAATGTGTTAAAAATGTTGTGCTCCTATATTATTCTTTCAAATGAAAACACAGCTCTAAATCCCTACGCATATGGTGTCAGCCCTGCCTACTTCACTTGTGATGGATTTTTAAAGAGCACAAAATACCTGTCCATAACCCTTCTTTGTTGTACAGGCTAAGAGCACAGGAAATTATCAGCTCACAAGATTTCTAAAAGGGGCTGGGACAACCTGCTCAACTGAAGGAGAGTTCGGGTGGAAGACAATGAGGAAGATGTGAGGCTGAAGGCAGGAGCCTGGGAGGTAGCCCAGATGGAAAGAGGGGCTCACCTACAGGCAGTGGAGATGGAAAGGAGGAAAGCTCAGAACATCACTGACCCCCAGAGCGAGGACCACCTGTGCAGCAAGGAAGGAGAGGCCCAGCTAAAAGGTCTGGTAGCAGCCAACAACCCATCAGCGGTACAGGAGAGCATCTGAGTGAGTACCCCTGCACCTCCTGGGCAGATAGGGGACGGACCAATTTGGTGGGAAACCAGATTCGCCACCTTCCTGGGACTGTCCATTTTTTAAAGTGACAGGAACCTGATCCCCTGCTCAGGGATACCTCCAGTTTACTGTTCATGTAGGGTCTGGGTGGTACATTAGGAGATGCTGGCTAGCTCTCCAACAGAGGCTGTGTTGCAGTGGAGGCTTGTAAATAGTTCCAGGAAGTTGTCCTCAGTTCATCAGTACTGTTGGGCATCCTGTACACCCCTAACCCTATCCAAATTCAAATCCTCTAAATAAAATAAAACCAAAGCTTGAAGACTGATTTCTGACTCTGGATGCAAGCCTATGTGAAAATGCATGTTGCCTGGCTGTGCAGGACTATAGGCAGACCCAAAATCTCTTTGGAACTCCTATGGGGGTAGTGCTACATATGCCTGCCATTACCCCTAGCAACCGACAAGAAAAGAAAGTGATGTCGCTACTGCTGTTGCCCATAGCAGTAATGCCGGGCTTATCTAAAGATCTCCCTGCTGCTGTACAGGTGGCTTGCGGCCACACCCACAAGCATGCCCAAATTCACAAACATACGCCTGCCCTAAAAACCACCCTCTACACTCAACATATGGACAGAGATTGAGAGAGGCACAAGATGGAGGGCATATTGCAAGTTTTCATGCCGAAGATCACCCTGGTGGACACGGGCGTCTGCTTGGGATATCGCGGGTGTTTTGGCCTGGGGTTGGTCGGAGGGTCAGAGAGACTTAGTCTAATTTGTCCTGAATGCAGGAGCCCAACTGCCCTGATCGAAGCCTGGGTCAGGTACAGCACTGTGGAGAGCCACTGAACAAGCTGATGCCCAGCGATCTGGTGCATCGACATACAGTGTAAGTTTGATGGGGCTATGTACGGAGAAGCTGTAAAATTGAAACTGGAGAGCCAGAGGAAGTTTGGTGCCTGAGCTACAAAGCAGGGTTGAGTCCCAGGGGCCGCGACTCCCCTGCTCCTATGGGGGACCCTTGCAGGGGAAGAGGGTTGCCCACCATTATCCACCATTCACTTGAAGATGTTGCTGGAGGGCCGGTACCCACAAGTGTTGCCCTGACAGAACCAGACGATGCCCTGGATCAGCTGGCCTCACCCATCAGACCTGACCTTTCCGCTTGGAAGGAGCTTAGCTGCGAGGATGCCCAATCCTCAGGTGAGCAAACAGAGAGTGTCTGTGGTAGGGGGATAGATTGGGAGTCACCCAGGCTGTTTGGGCCCTTAGAAATTGAACAGGAGGATTGGTCTTTGGAAGAGACAGAGGAGGAATGGGACTGGGGGGGGGGCAATACAGAGCACCTGGATTCGCTGACTGGACCGTCAGAAGAACTCTATACACCAGACTCTGCTGGATGTTCCTGCAGGTCAGAGCCTGTGAGGATACCTCCCTGATCCCCACCACCAAAATTCTCCTCACCATGGCCTATGGCCATGGCCAAGCATAGTGATTTGCAGAACTGGGTCATTCGTTCTCCACAGTCCTGTGTGCAGCCAGGATTGGGGGACAAAAAGTACCTTCCCCACTTTTCCTGCCTTCAGAGAGAGGTACAAAAGAGGATTGCTTTGGAGTGGGCATTGGACTACCTATATGTTCCTCAGGAAGCCATGGACACAATTGAGGAGTCCAGGGCTCAATGGGAAGAGGACTTGATCAGGGACCGCATGCATTTCCCAAGACACTTGAGAGGACCTTCAGAGCAATAAGCAAGAATGGAGCAAAGGTCGGGCTGCTATGTGAGGCCGAGCCGCTATGTGAGGTCCTGATTCATGTGATCACTGATTGGCCAATCAGTGATCACATGAACAGTAGTACACTTCCTGACATCGTTGTTTACTTCTTGTGAATTCTGTTAATGATTTCAGAGGTCACATGGTACAAGGCAATTCACAACAGCCTTGTACAATGTGATAAACTGTGACCAATTACAGCTCTCACAGTATTTCTCAGTGGCTCTCAGGAATGCAGCCAGAGAGAAGGAGAAATGATTGCTTTTACAGCCTTTATGGGTGTAAAAGCAATCAGTGTAAAAAAACTAAAACCTTGATCATCCCCCACAAGTAGTACAGTGCCACTATGGTGTCACTGTACTGCTAGGGTGATGGTATGTTAAAAATAATAATAATAATAATAATAATAATAATAATAATAATAATATAATAATAGTTTACATCTAAACTCCTTGAGCGCCTAGTCTACACCCGCCTATGCTCTCACCTCAATGACAACAACCTCCTCGATCCCCTACAGTCCGGCTTCCGTCCCCTACACTCCACCGAAACTGCCTTACTCAAACTCTCCAACGACCTGCTAACCGCCAAAGCTAATGGCCACTATTCAGTGCTCCTACTCCTTGACCTCTCTGCGGTCTTCGACACAGTCGACCACCCCTCCTCCTCAAAAAACTACACTCCCTCGGCCTCAGAGATTCTGCTCTCTCCTGGCTCTCATCCTACCTGTCACAATGCTCTTTCAGCGTTACCTATAATGCTACCACCTCCCTCTCACTCCCCCTCTCTGTTGGGGTCCCTCAAGGCTCTGTCCTCGGGCCCCTTCTCTTCTCCATCTACACCTCCTCCCTTGGCCAACTCATACACTCTCACGGATTCAACTACCACCTCTATGCCGACGACACACAAATCTATCTCTCAACCCCCCACCTCACCCCCTCGGTCTCCGCTCGAATCACACACCTGCTGAGCGACATATCAGACTGGATGTCGCTCCACTTCCTTAAACTGAACCTCTCCAAAACCGAGTTTCTTGTCTTCCCCCCAGCCCGGACACCACCCCCTTCTCTATCACATCAAACAACGCTACTATCAAACCCGCCCCGCAGGCCAGAGTACTTGGTGTCATTCTGGACTCCAACCTATCCTTCCAGCCCCAAGTCCAATCTTTAACAAACTCGTGCAGACTGCACCTCCGCAACATCGCCAAAATCCGCACGTTCCTAACTCCAGAAACCACTAAACAGCTCATCCACTCCCTCATCATATCACGACTCGACTACTGCTACTCCCTCCTCACTGGCCTGCCTCTCCGCTGGCTATCCCCGCTTCAGTCCATCCTGAATACGGCTGCCAGACTCATTCACCTTTCCAACCGCTCCGTCTCCGCCACCCCCCTCTGCCAATCCCTCCACTGGCTTCCGATTGCGCAACGGATCAAATTCAAAATCCTAACACTGACGTACAAAGCCGTCCACCATACTGCCCCGAACTACATCACTGACCTAATATCCAAGTACCGCCCAGCACGCACACTCCGCTCCTCACAAGACCTCCTTCTCTCTAGTTCCCTGGTCTCCTCCTCCTATGCCCGCCTCCAGGACTTCTCCAGGGTGTCACCCATCCTCTGGAACTCCCTGCCCCAACCTATCAGATTATCGCCTACTCTCCTCTCCTTTAGGCGCACCCTGAAAACCCATCTCTTCAGGGAAGCCTACCCCACCCCCTGCTAACTTGTCGACCTCCTCCACTCTTCCTACCACTCCATCCCCCACAGCTATCTCCTTCTGTGCCACCATCCCCTCCCTCCTAGATTGTAAGCTTGAAAGAGCAGGGCCCTCGATCCCCTCATGTTTGTATTGGTATTGTTCTGTCACATGTTCTGTCCCCCTTTGTAATGTACAGCACTGAGCGAACTATTGGCGCTTTATAAATACTGTATAATAATATAAAAAAATAAACAAAAATGTAAAAATTTTGAAAAATTATAATTATTTTTCTAGAAACTGATTTGGGTTATTTTTTTTACAAAAATGTAGCAAAATATATTTTGGCCAAGATTTATGAAGAAAGATTTTTTTTTGCAAACTTTTATAAGAAAAGCACATTTGTTTTAAAATGTTCGGTCTTTTTTCATTTATATAGCAAAAAAATAAAAATCCCAGTGGTGAATAAATACCACAAAAAGAAAGTTCTGTCTGTCTCAAAAAAATGCTAAAAACCTAAATTGGGTACAGTGTAGCATGACCGTGCAATTGTCATTCAAAGTATGACAGCACTGAAAGCTGAAAATTGGCCTGGACTGGAAAGGAGTGAAAGTGTCCAGACTTGAAGTGGTTAAAGCCTGACTCCGGGTTTCATTTCACTTTAAATAGTTTATTTTGGACCAAGCTGTTTCAAATGAACTTTTTCCATTACTAATACATGTGGCTGCTGACAGTGATGTATAAATGCTATGTAGCATAAGCTACTGTACATACTATATGCAGTGCTGTATTCCCAGAACAAAATTGAGTCGGAGTGAGTGCTGCCATTCACAGGAAGCTTTGTATTGTATGTGTAACCACCCTGTCACCAGTGTTGTCTAATAAATTTAGTTCTACTGGGAAGTAGTTTGCTCAGGCCAGTTTGTAGTTTTTTTTCATTTGGCTTCTTCTCTATGTTTAGGTTTGCTGCAGCTCCCCTACTGCCACCACTAGGTGTCACTGACAATATTGTGCTATTAAGCCTTTATGTCCTCTCTGGCTACTACTAGGATGTTCATGCCAGTGGTACATGCTGGGGGAGGATATAAAAGTTTGGAAAGTGGCCGGGTGAGCTCTCATTCTCCTGGGGAAGAGTGTGCAAGTGTTTGTGCTGTGTAGGCCTGGAGCCTGTATGTGACCTAGAACAGAATTCTTCAAGCTGCCCTGCCTGGTCGAGGGTGGTTAAAGGTGGTTGTATAAGGTAATTGTTACGTACCTGGTTGGAGGCTGAAGTGACGAAAGGGCTCCCCTTGCCGCTGTGTGCAGAGCTACAGAGTCTCCTGAAAGTGGAAAGAGAGCGTGCACCCAAAGAAGCACGGATTGCCAGCTGTATTGTTTCCTGAAGATTAGAGTAGATGAGGCATCAGAGGGAGACTTGACCATGCAGTGATGTCACCAAGCCATAGTTGCCAAGAGTCCCGATTTGTCCAGGCCACTCACAAATTTTTACAGCTGTCCCAATATGACCTTGTCCTGGAAATGAAGGTCTGTCAGGGACACCTGTAAACATAGTGCATTCATATCATGGGGGCAAAAACAGAGGCGCTGCCAGGCCGGGCGGGTTGCACTCTGAACACAGAGATCACATGTGGAACATACTGGGGGCACAGATCCCTCTCACGACCGCCTCCCCCCAAAGCTGAGTTGTTCAGGCCGGTGGCTTTCAGTATTGGGAACTGAAGGAGGTCAGATGGAGTCTTCTGGAGTGATTGGGCAAGACACGGGGAGGGGGTGTGGTCAGCCTCAGAGGGGTAGTGCAGCAAATGTATGAGGCAGAAGGAGGCTGCAGCGACTTGAGAGCGGACAGGAGGTATGTGTTAATGCTGCCATTGGGGTCTCTCGATCTCTGGGGGGAAGATCATGGCTGGGGGACTGTAGTCGCCATACGGATCTTATTGGCCTGCATAGTTGCCAAGAGTGTACAGCCAGCAAGGATCTGCTAGCAATAAAATGTTTAATGATTAACCCTTTTATTGCTAGCAGATCCTTGCTGACTGTACATTCTTGGCATCTATGCAATAGGCTAGTAAGATCCCTGTGGTGGCACAGGGATAATAATCATAATCATGTCTCTAGTCCCCACAAGGATTTTAGTAGCCTATTGCATATTTGCAAAGAATGTACAGCAGCCAGCAAGAATAGACTAGTAAGATCCCCCGTGGCTAGAGACATGAGTAACCCCTTTATTGCTAGCAGATCCTTGCTGGCTGTACATAATTAACCCTTTCATTTTTGTCAGATCCCACATCCATATTAAATGAATGCCCCGCTCTTAATTAAAGTACAAGCTCTACCTACAGCAGCTTTCTGGACACACATAAAAACATATGTCCCTAAAAACTTTTTTGAAATGTTGGCAATTATGCAAGGCAGATGACACTTTAGGGGTGCAGGTGAAGTCTTGACCATGCAGAGATATCAGCAGGGCAGGTGGCACTCTAGATGTGTAGGTGGATCGTGACAGATGAGTGGAACAGAAAGCGGAGTCAGAACCAGGGTCTTGCACAGGAGGTCAGTCAGGAACATGAACAGCAAAAGAAGCATAGTTAAGATCAAACCAGGGTCATACACAGTAAGCAAGAAGAAAGTGAAATCCGTATGAACAAGCTGGAGTCATAGCCAGGAGAGAAGCCAAAAAAGATCCAATGGCAATCCAGGTCAGCAATGGAAAATCCAAGAATACAGCAGCACAGGATACAGGGGACTAACGAGCATCCAGCAACCTGTGGGCAAAACTGTGGTCTTTAAATAGGCCACTGGGCACCAGAATCTGTCACGTGCATGTGCACAGGCATTTGCATGGGCACACACTCAAGCACACACACCACGTCTGCTCGCATTTCCGCATTTTTTAAGTGTTGCTAAATATGCCGGTTTTTCTGTGGTTCATCCTCTGACAGTGGTAGAGCCCATTGGACATCCTGCTAGAAGAGGATTCATGTCCTCCCTCAAAGGCTCCTGACACATCCTTGGACAGAGGAAGATACTGAAAATACCCAGCTGCAGAATTCTAAAGACAGTGTTTCCAGTGATTGCCAGTGATTCTTATTTCACATACCACTGTGGTCCTAATTATGCACTTTGTCAGCAAACGTGTGGTGGAGTCTGAAAGCCCTATTGGAGACCTATACCCTAACCCTTTCTGCCTGTAAGTTGGAGCAATAAAACCCGAAAATCTGACTAAAGTGATTTGTGTCCTTGCTTGTCATGTGATGCTCTCCTCTGCAGTTATGGTTTCCCCTTGGGGTAATGCTAGCCATTCTCCCTGCACTGGAGCTAAGTCCATCCCTCTATCCCAGCCAGGAGGGCGTTACATATCAATAAATACAGGCCTCTGATTGGCTTAAGTGGAAATTGTGACCTCATCTGCCTCCATTTCTACCTTGTATTAATTCATAAAATACAAAGCCTCTGTGAATAATTGATCAGCACTCAGTTTGACTCGATTTTGTTTCGAGAATGGGAGGGAAGTCCCCATACCGCTGCCGAAGACTGCGCTGTATACTGTATCTAGCTGATACTAGATTAAAGTGAAACTACACTGTATCTGAGCACCACAAACTAAAAGCGATATTTAATTTATTTTTAATTTTCAAACAAATTCACCCATCCATGTCTCCATGCATTATTTTGCTGAGAAATTTAAGGTACACTGTTGAGGCTGCACAATAGGTGGTGCTGATGAGTCTGCACTGATAGACATCACTGATGGCCCCTGGTAGGCAGCATTGATGGCCACTGATGGGTAGCACTGATGGCCACTGATAGGTGGCACTGATGGGCACTGATTGGACTGCACTGATTATCAGGTCAATGATGATCAGTACCCTGATTATCAGTGTAAACATCCATTGTCACAGTTGTTTGTTACCTGCTCTCCTCTTCTCATGCTGTGACAGCTGAAAAGAAAGGACTGCTGATAACCAGCAAGTCTATTTACAGTGTGATCACTGTGATTGGACACAGCTGATCAAATAGTAAAGGGCCACTGTGATTGGCCATTTGCCGCAATCTATGATCAGCTGTGTTCAAAGGACACAGAGATCACAGAGCTCGCCGGGTGCATGCCGCATGGGGCACGTGGAAGATGCGGTTCTGGGAGGATGTAGGCACCCTCCCAAAACTGGACGATCGCGCTGTAGCCATCTTTTGACTATAGCACAGTCAAGAACTGGTTAAAACAAGTAAATAGGGGCGAAAGAGGAATTAGTGATCAGAAAGGAGGACATGGGGGGGGCAAATTGTTTTGTTAGCAATTATTGCAATCATTTGTTTGTAATTATCTCTATGTTACAAGATCATAAGCATCTCAATTTACAGTAGGAGTTCGGGGGGGGGGGGGTAGAATGCAGGATTCTACCTTTCAAACAAAGCCCTTGAGCTGCACACTGTCAATGCTGCTGCTGTTTCCATCTTTACCTAGTCTTCCGTGCAGATTCATGCATTTCTGTCATTTGCATGGCCGAGGTGGAATGACATAATTCCTGCGCATGCACACAAAAATCACGATCATAGCACAATGCTGTGAATTGACGGTACACTCCGTGTGCCCTCAATACAGCGTGCAGTGCGCAAGCGCCAATTACGTCACTGGCTGATGAAATTGTGAATATCTCCTAAATGCTGCACGTTTAGGGGACATATTCATTTTACAGTTGTGTTCAAAATAATAGCAGTGTGTTGAAAAAAGTGAATAAAGCTCAAAATCCTTCTAATAGCTTTTATTTCCATACACACAAATGCATTGGGAACACTACACATTCTATTCCAAATCAAAACATGAAGACAAATATATCAAATTTGTGTTGTTCCTCTAAAAAAAATTGAAGAAAAGTGAATATTAGACTGTTCAAAAAATAGCAGTGTTTGTATTCTTCTTTACAAACTCAAACATTCACTATATAAACTGAAAAATGTTTGAAGATTTTGCTTTCCTTTAAATCACTTAATTAATATTTAGTTGTATAAGCACTGTTTCTGAGAACTGCTGTACATCTGTGTTGCATGGAGTCAACCAACGTCTGTCACCTGTGAACAGGTATTCCAGCCCAGGATGATTGGACTACATTCCACTGTTCTCTATTTCTTGGTTTTGCCTCAGAAACTGCATTTTTGATGTCACCCCACAAATTTTCTATTGGATTAAGATCCGGGGATTGGGCTGGCCACTCCATAACGTCAATGTTGGTCTGGAACCAAGATGTTGCACGTTTACTGGTGTGTTTGGGGTCGTTGTCTTGTTGGAACACCCATTTCAAGGGCATTTCCTCTTCAGAATACTTGAAGAGGTCATGCTGCCTTATGCTGATGTATTCAAACTGATCCATGATCCCTGGTATGCGATAAATAGGCCCAACACCGTAGTATGAGAAACATCCCCATATCATGATGCTTGCGCAACCATGCTTCACTGTCTTCACAGTGTACTGTGGCTTGAATTCAGTGTTTGGGGGTTGTCTGACAAACTGTCTCCGGCCACTAAACCCAAAAAGAACAATCTTACTTTCATCATTCCACAAAATGTTGCGCCATTTCTCTTTAGGCCAGTCAATGTGCTCTTTGGCAAATTGTAACCTCTTCTGCACATGTCTTTTTTTCAACAGTGGGACTTTGCGGGGGCTTCTTGCAGATAGCTTGGCTTCACATAGGCGTCGTCTAATTGTAACAGTACTCACAGGTAACTTTAGACTTTCTTTGATCTTCCTGGTGCTGATTGTTAGCTGAGTCCTTGCCACTTTGGCTATTCTTCTATTCTTTCGCTTTCTTCCACATCTTTCAGGTTTTGGTTGCCATTTTAAAGCATTTGCGATCATTTTAGCTGAGCAGCCTATCATTTTCTGCACTTCTTTATATGTTTTCCCCTCTCCAATCAACTTTTTAATCAACGTACGTTGTTCTTCTGAACAATGTCTGGAACGACCCATTTTCCTCAGAATTTCAGAGAGAAATGCACTGTAATCAGCATGTACAACATTTGCTGCCTTCCTTCCTTAAATAAGGGCAATAATTGCCACCTGTTTTTCAAAGAATGAATGACCTCACTAATAGAACTCCACCCTGCTATTATTTTGAACATGCCCCTTTCAATGAGTGATTCAATTACACTCATTGTACAGAATCAGCAGTATGCATGTCATGACTGTTGGGTCTGTTGGATTTCTATTACTCTACTACACCTGCTAGTAAATTATTTGCCATGTAGAAATATCATTTCTACCAAAAACAGTGATTGATCAGGTTAGTGATGTCTGACTGCTATTATTTTGAACACAACTGTACCTACATTATAAGTTTACCTGTAGGTACAATTAACAAATAAAAGTTTACTACTGGATTATAATATTGTGCTCTATAAGAAATGTGTACAACTATTTTACTGGACCAACATGCAACATTCCTCAAAATCAGGCAACCATGATTTAAATACTTCCAAAAGGGAAACCAAGACAGAGTTGTCCTGTAATTCTAAGGGTCCAACTCCCTATTTTTAATGGCTTCATAGATGGGAGGTAGATGTAAACTCTCTTCTCCTACCTACTTTTTCCATAACACAAAAGGTCCTGATTGTGTTAAACACATCTGAAAGCTGAGCATACATGCTTGAAATGCACACTATTTCATTGCAAAAAAACCCACAAATATACATAAACAATTTGCTAGCATCTTGGGAGCAGGCAATCTAAATGGACAGATTTTTCCAGTATTCGTGGCAACTCGAACCTCCACTTGCTGCAGTCAGACATAATTTGTGATCAGAGTATTGGTGAAAGAGGATCTGCTCACCGTGCATAGTCATATCCATGGGCTGTCTGGGATGCAATTTATTTTCTTAAAGGAACAGTACACTTTTTTTATGAACAATGTGTACTGTCCCTTTAACCACTTGCCCTCCTGAGGATTTACCCCCCTTCATGACCAGGCCATTTTTTGCGATACGGCGCTGTGTTACTTTAACTGACAATGGTGTGATCATGCATTGCTGCACCCAAGTGAAATGTACGCCCTTTTTTCCCACAAATTCAGTTTTCTTTCGGTGGTATTTTATCGCCTGTGCATTTTTTATTTTTTGCTCTATAAGCAAACAAAACCCAAAAATTTTGAGAAAAAAAATATTTTTGACTTTTTGCTATTAAACATGTATCTGCTATAGGGCGGGCCTAAAGCGTTAAGAAAAAATAAACACATGAGCCCCCTTCAAAATTCATACCAGACCTGAGGAGATACAGGTCTTATAAGGTTTTCAAAGGGGACCCCCTGTTACTTTTTATGAATAGGAAAAATCCTGAACTATCATTTAGTAGCAATAGGTTTTTTTTCTGCATGTCATTTTTTTCTGTACATCTTACAGCTTTATGGCATCCCCCAAGCATTTTATTTAAAGCATTTATGTATGTTTATGTTGCCCTTTAAACCACAATAAAAGCTCCACGCTAAACAGTATATTTTTTTTTTTGCACATGTCCCCCATGACAGTGCCCAGCTACCCGTGCCCTTTTTTAACAAAAGCTTGCAAATTAGCCGTGAAAAGGACAGAAAGAAATATATGGTTCCTATAGACTTCAGAGGGGTTCAGGTACCATGTCTGGAGTTTTACATCTTTTCAGCAGGATTCCGGAATTATACAGCAAACTAAACTTTGCTCAATTTGTTCATTCCTAGAAGGTATCATAATAGATTATTGTACCCATTCATCCATGTAGGTATTTTACTTTAAGATTCAATAAAATATTGTAAATCTAAAAAAAAAAAAAACAAATTAAAAACTGAAGAAAAAAATAGCAAGAAGAATAACAGAAATGTGTTGTGAATATACCCTAATATGTACAGTACATCTCTTATACATGTCAAAGTAAACGTTTAGGAAGTTGATTAACTGAAATTTAAAAGCAAAGTACTAAACAGAATAATCTAGCAGAGACGGTATAAGCAGCAAGTATGAATTATGTGTTTGAGTGCTTATAATTTGCTTTCTATGATTGCAGCATGGGGCTTCAATCTAGAACTCTTCCAGGCATTGATGCTCTTTGGGATATGGGATATATCCTATATCATGAAACCTGCAGTTTGAATTTGAGGCACCTGTAGTGAAATATTGCTCTGCTGTTTTTATATCACTCCCAGTGAAGTACAAATACATCTGCCTATGCAATACATGACAGATGTTTCATATGTTTAAAGAAGTGTATATGCTTTATTAAATTAAATTTAGATAATCATGAAAGAATAAGGTGGTTAGCAGACACATTAACTCATTTTTGCTCTAACAGTAGTATGTTTTAGTAGAATGAGGGAAAGATCAAATCTCAACCTTGTATTGTTTACTTTATTCTTCTTTAGTCTCCTGACTGACTGCTTCTCTATCCATAATTTAAAATAGAACATTTTGGCTGGACATACATATAATCCTAAATACATATACTTTATTAAAAGACCTAGAAATGGAAAGGAAATGGGTACATGTAAAAGCTGCAAACAGATCAGAACAGTGTTCATTTACCCAGGCCCCATGCTCCATCCAGGAACAAAAGGAAAATACTGTAGATGGTAATAGAAGTACCCATACATTAAGCCATAAAACCAAACACTACAAATTGCTTTGATACCATTGTACAATAATCAGTGTTACGCTTAACTGATCACAGATGATGATCGTGTGCAATAATAATTTAATTCGACCAGTTTGGTGAATCTAGAGTTTAGGAAAGCTTGAGCTTTTGTGTACTGAATGGTGTCGAAAACGACTTTGTGTAGGACAGTGAACTACCTGCAACAAATGGAACGTCATGTCAGCTGTCAGGGAGATTGTGTATATCGGCGTGCACATGGACACATCCACCACAGATTCTGGTACCTACTGAACTATTTAAATTTGAGGCCTTCATGAGATCATTCAGCTTGTATCCTTGATCCTGAATCTTATGTTAATCTGCTATTGACCCAGCTTTCATCTGACCTGCCTCTGACTAACCCTCTATTCTGTACCTCACCGCCTGTGAGTTGTCAACTTCTGCTCGCCTCTGACCTTGATCCTGCTCATGATTTGGTGCCCTCCTGTGCAGCTGTTACTGAATTCAGCTTGTGACCCTTCTCTGCTCTCTACTGGTCTGGGTGAACTTGGGAGTCCTCATTACTACACTTCTGCTTACCTGACACCAGCACTCCCAAGTTAAAGTCCACAGTTCTAGATTCCTGGCATTGAAGCCCTTCCATTTTATTAGCAGTCCCTGTCTCGAACCAGAGATGTTTGG
Organism: Staurois parvus; assembly: GCF_062004578.1. NCBI lineage: Eukaryota > Metazoa > Chordata > Amphibia > Anura > Ranidae > Staurois > Staurois parvus. The sequence goes on from NW_028318272.1 coordinate 2,350,215, forward strand.
ATGGGAATTGTCCAAGAAGCCATCCTCTTCATCTCGGGTTCCTCATCCAGGTACATAACAAGTATTTTTGATTCACTGATTGGTAACCATATAATGACAACATAAATTGTCATGGCCGAGGTTAGAGTATATTTATTAAGAAAATGGACTGCCTTACATGAACTGATCATTAAAGTGTAATGCACAGACACTGACAGCCATGAGAGTGACATACACATATAGCTCGTGGATGCAATTTTCCCAAAAATGTTGCAGAGAGAGCCCATGCAGAAGAGGAGTAATGTGTAACTATGTTTCAACATTGGCTATATTTATTACTACATTATCTAGCATTAGAAAGGCTTTTGTAAGTATTAGTACATAATTAAATGTATTTTTTGTAAAGATACAGTCAATATGTTGACAGGAAGCATGGTGATGGGAAGAGGAAGCAAAGTGACAGAGGCATAAGCTCATCACTTATACTACTTCTTATATGGTCTCATTCACATGGGGCATTAATCCACACAGATGTCACATTGGCAGTAGCAGCTGTGTCCGTGCAGCTGCTGTGTCCGAATAGACAGCAATGGAACTGCTGGCACAGGGATGAACGCAACACCTCTGCATTCGAGAGGGTTGAATAATGCTGGCCACCAGGCTGAGGGCTACTAGTGGCTGAAAAAAACACTACTAGGGAAATCTTGGAATTGAAGTTGAGTATTGCAGCAAAATCTGGTTTTGTTAGTTTATCTTTTATTGAGCTATTCATTTTACCTTGCTGTCATTGTTTGGATTTCTATTTTAAACGGTATCCTTCTCTTTGATGTCTAAAATATCTAACAGTTTACCCATATTGGTGTACCACCATGCTATAAATGTTTGATGCAGGATGTTGAAGCCAACACAAGATGGCAGTGTCTTGCAGAAGAGTGGCATTCTCATGCTGAAGAACAGTTCCATGGAACTTGTATGCTGAATCCCAGGATTTTACTGAAAAGCAATGCAATTAGAAACTACATTTCCCAGAGGAGCTGGACTGTGGGCGGGGGCATATATATGTGAAAGCCCGGGAGACAGGACAGGAATTGGGAGGGGAGAGGTCTAGAGAGGAGTTTGTTGATAGCAGGAGAGCTGGACTAGGCTGCAGGAGGAGAAAGAAGGGAGGCAAAGAGAATCTGCTGATCACTGACCCTATCGCTTGATCCAGAGAGCTGATCTGTAGGCATGTGATCAGACACAGCACTGCAAGCGAGACCAGAGAGTTTGAGTGGGTTCCATCTGGAGACAGAGAAAGACTGCAAGGATCCACCAGCTTCCATCCCTTGGAAAAGAACACTGACACTTTCTCCATAGTTGCTATTTCCTTCACACAGTTACGGACATCACATGCAGTCATAAGTTGTGGTCTAGTTCTTCCATCTTCTGTTGCATAGCTACACTTGACACAGCATTGACACTAGCACTGATAGCAGGACAGCCATCTCGCAGGCCGAACCACGGTCATGGCACCAACATCATCAAATGTACCCTTTTAAAGAGACCTTTTTCCTATTTGTGCCAATAGTCTTGCAGTAGAGAGAGAAGCTACCCTGTAACAACAACCACTTCTGCCATTTCAACATCCTTTTCTCTTCAAAGCTACTGGTAACCAGTGCACTTAAAGGGATATTACATCAGTCCACTGCTATATTCAGAGGAAATGCTTTTCCTCTTTTGATTTATTGCATTGTTCTTCAGAGAATCCCTATTCACACTTCTTTCCATTGTGCACCAATTGGGCCCCATCACGCATGCAGAAGACCCTTCACTGCACTTAAAAGGGACATTGGTTACTTCAGGGGTTGAGAGCTCTTTTATTTCTGGCTAAATCCCTGCTATCAGGTCCTGAGAGCCCAGAGTGATCTAGCCTTGCCTGGTTTGATAGTTCTTGTTCACATTTGCTGGTGATTAGATAGTTACCGTAGTTTGGAGGCAGTGGATTAACCCTGAGAGCAGGCCTGCTAACAGTAAATGGTACTTTACTGTGGATGCCATTACTTTTACTTAAAGTTGACAAGAGTGATTATATTTGTTTCACATGCCAATGTAATTTTGTGCTTCTTGACCAAATTACATTTACATTCAACATAAACCTAATATTGATTTACACTAATTTTCTGTGAGTCCATTTTACAGTGACAACTTATTCTGGTTACAAGAGTACAGTGGTGCCAGCAGAGGATGGGCTTTCAGAAGAAGGTCCAGATTGACAAGGAACCTAAAAATTACCAAGCAACCCTTAAGGGGGTAGTGCTACATTGGTTTCCTTTTAATCTTTGAAATGTTGTTCCCAGTTGTAGGATACATGCTTGAGTTTTTAGTTAAAAAATGTTTTACGTTTTCCATTTCTTAATGTCTTCATTTAACAGCGCAGTGCTTATGTTTTGCAGCCCCTTGTTCAATAAAGACTCAAATTATATCCTGTAGTCACTATTGTGCATATGCACAATCAGTGTGATACCTGGTCTATTACCTAGTGTAGCAGAAAATCAATTCTAGATAGTGAGATAGATTTGTTCACTTTTCTGGCAGCCCTGGGGTGTAGACTGGAAACTGCTTTATTCCCTATTAATGTTCAGCAATAGCAGAATTGCCAAATCATTGGCACTAAGCCTTGGAGTTTATTTATCCTCTGATTGGCAAGCAGCATAGTGAGTGTGTGGGTGGGGCTTAGCTCCCAAGTGTGAAGACCCTGAAGCATGCTAATGGCAGTGCCCCCAGTAGCCGGCAGAGGCTGGGTTCACATGAAATCAGCACTAAGGCAGTGCTCTAGATTAAAACTAAGATTTCTCTGAGAGCACACATATTGACTCTTTGTAATCCATGGCCAAACTTCTAGTGTTGATACATGTGCACTATGGACACACCACTTCTGTTAGACTTCACCTTTTCCCAAGTGTGCAGTATTTCTGAGCTGGAGCCACAGAGCTTGTACCAGTCTCCATTGACCCAGCAGTCCTGTCACCTCACTCCCAGTGACATGATCCGTGTTGTACTATTGGATACAGGAAGCACACTTCTCTTAAACTAATGCTTGTTCTCCTCCTAAGGCCCACTTCATCACTCATGACTCCCAGGCTAGGTCCCTAGGTACTCTGTGCTGCAAGGACAGACCCAGTATTTGGAGAATCAGTAGTCAGTAAAGGGGTCAAGCATCATAGCCCTTGCTATGTCACCTATTCCCTGGCTCGTTGCTTAAGCACATGACACAAGTACAGTATTCATTAGCAACAGCAATAAAGCCTACTTAGGACAGCTTCTTTGCTCATTAGACCTCTGTACAGTATCTTTTATAACTTCCCTCATCACTTTGAATAAGCCCTGTTCTTTGATACGCCATGCATGCACTCCATTAAAGTGTTACTAAACCCACAACAGCAAAATCAGTCTGTGTATCCAGGCAGCATGCTTGTTATACTCACTGTGGAACCTAAGAAGTTAATCCTTTGCATTGTGTTAAAAGGCTATTTGATCCCAACTTCTCTGCCCCTCCTCTTGTTCAAATGTCCATGCTGATAAGACTGACTGAACCTGTAGCTATTCTGCACATGCTCAGTTTGGTGTGTATTGCTAGAGAGGTTTTTTTTTTTTCTTGGAGAAGTGCATGTGATCAGCACAGGGCCAATCACCACTGTCCAGACAGGACAGGGGTTTTGCATCCTCCTAGAGCAGAAAGAAAACTCTTCCTACAAGCTTTAACCAGTGCCCAGCTGAAGTCACAAGACTGCTCTAACTGCTGATGAGAAAAGGTATTTAGCCGTTTATATTTACTAAAATAAATGCATTTCCTTGTTTTGTGTACTGTGGGAGACCAGATATAGTGAATGCAGGGTCTTGGGTTTAGTAACACTTTAATAACTTCAGACCAGGCAGTAGAACTGAATACCAAGTTATTTTACTAAAGTAGTTGAAGGTAACAAAGAAAACAGTTCTCCAAGATATTTCTACACACATTCTTGACAACATTTTCTAAGTGCCCCTATTACAGTGTCCCATGAGGTAGACATGCCTTATTTAGGTAGTAAACTCCAATAAAGTCCTTGGTAAGGCAAAATTCCATAACTGGCAGCAATTCCATAATTGAACTTAAAACTACCAGTTATGGATTTACTCTGCCATGTAACTCCCGACTTCTTGGGAACCCCAAATGGGCTCCCGCAAAGGGTACTAAGTGGCAGAGAGTCAGCTACATAGTGATTTCTGAAAACCTCTGAGGGCTCAAGGCACCCTATTTTTATATGGTGCAATCAGGAGGGGGCAGTGTTCCCTAGAAAGGCATGGGAAAACCTGTCCTGGGGACACTTTATAAACAGAAGCAATAGAGAAAACTACTGTCAATCTACAGTCTCTTTTTTAGTGCTGGACATACATGCATAGATTTTATTCAGGCCAAATGCATTTGGAGGCCGGATCCAAACTCTTGTTGGAGAGGAAGATTTTGAAAGTTGGATAGATTAGACCATACAAGCAGTGGAGGAATTGCATGTCCCAGAGGTGGTGAAGAGACAGAGACTGAGTGGGTGTCTTAGAGGCCAAGCAGCTGAAGTGATTTGTCGTCTGTGGATGGAGAAACAAAACTGCGCGGTCATGGAATATATTGAGGCCCTGTCTGCTGTGAGTAGAAAAGCTCCCTGATCTAAGGTACAAGTTTGGACACACTCATCAATTTAAAGGTGAGAAGCTGTCTGACTATATCCCTAGAATGGATCGGATCCTACATCAGATCATCTTGAAGAAAGGGATTGGCCCCTGTGATGCTGACAAAGTCTGTCTGGAACAAATGCTGCAAGGTGCCAGGCTTAATCACCCGATTGTACTGAAGTTGTTACTCATGGGAATGCAAGTGGTCCCTACCTACCCTGAATTGGTGAAGGAAGTTAGAGAAGAAGTAGCCCTGGTAGCTGAAAATAATCAGGGATTCAGAGAGCCGCCAAGCTGGAAAATATGCATCAGACTCTACTACGAGTGATGGAGACCCAAGCAACCCTGCAGGCAACTAAGCCCAACCTGATAAAATGCTTCCGTTGCAAGGAACTGGGACATTTTCAAGCTCAGTGTCCCCAGAAGAGGGTTGAGCCAGATCTCACAGCTGAAGTAATGAAAGCATTACAAAAACACGTCCTTGCTCAGAAGGCGGGAAACTTCAAGGGGTCTCAGTGAGGGAGAATGATGAGAACCCTGACAAGGTTCAAAGCTCCAAAAAGTAGAAAGAATGGGAAAACCAGCCCAAAGTGCAAGAAGAAGACTGCAAGACATGTAAGTACCCCTCCATCAAAGCAGAAGAGCAGACCACCTAAGTCGGGAAAAAGGGCACAGAGAGTCAATGCTTCACCATATCCCAAAGCAACTGTTAGGTTCTTTCAACAATTAGCAAAGAAAGAAGAAGGGAATATAGCCCACCTTAAGAAGCGAGCCAACTTGGCCCTTCCTCTCATAGTGTCAAGTGGAAGGTATCTACATCAAAGCCTTACTGGACACTGGAGCACAGGTGACACTATTATAGAGATACTTCTATGGCAAACCTTTGAAACAAATCCCCATGTGCAAGCTGAAAGATCTGAAGATCTGGGGAATTGGGTCTGAGAAATCCCTTTACAATGGATACATACCAATCAAGATCACCTTTGGGCCATCTGTAGCAGGAAAGATGGAAGCTTTTGATACACTGGCCATTGTGTGTCCCTAACCTCTGACTCCACTGGCTGGAAGGGAAGATTCTGTGCTTCAGGGGATATGTCACCAATTACATCAAGCCTTTATGTGAATAGTCCAAGAAGAGAGCACTCCAGCTGAAGGGGTGGAGAGACTATGGAGTCTGGGAAAGCAATAGAAATGGTGTTACAGCCGTATGATAATCCATATGAAGGCTACTGTCAAGTTGACTTGGAATCAGCTAGGCCTCTTCATTGTCTTGGAGACAGACTCACAACCTGGTGAAGCAGGGGTGGAGCTGGTACCAGAAATAGTGCCCACCAAGGCTCTGTTCCGGAATGGAGAGAAGGTGGTAGTCAGCCTTCAAAATATCACAGATCAGCCATTCATGTTGAAGGCTTGAGTGCTGATTGGGCGAATGAGTTCAGCCACCCCGGTTACCCCGGCAGAAATGGAGGAGAAAGGGGTCAAGAAGAAGATGGAAGAGGAGCTCCTGCTCTCATCTGAGTTGTTGTCTCCTAAATGGCAGGAAAGAGTCTGAGATCAGTTGCCCAGGTGGGAGAAGATGTTCTCCAGGAACAACTTTGATGTAGGTTGTCTCAAGAGTGGTCAGCACTGGATTCGGTTGCAAAAGACAATCCTTTCTGAGAAAGAGCGAAGTGGGTACCCTTAAGTAACCTGGAGGATCTTAGAGGACAGCTTGCTGAGTTGACGAAGTCTAAGGTCATTCGAGAATCCAGAAGTCCTTATGCCTCTCCTATAGTAGTAGTGAGGAAAAAAGAACGGAACGCTGAGAATGTGCAACGACTATAGAACCCTGAACAGGAGGACTATTCCTGACCAGTACACCACCCCTCGTATCGAAGATGCCTTTCAGTGTTTGTCTGGGGCAAAGTGGTTCAATATGTTGGACCTGAAGATGGCCACAGCCATGTTCCAGCAGGTGATGGAACCTACTATTGGTGACATCAACCTGATAGAGGTACTGGTGTATCTGGACATCATTGTCTTTGGAAGAACTTTGGAGGAGCATTAAGCAAGGCTCCAGAAAGTCTTTGAGAGGCTGCATGAAGAAGGGTTGAAGCTGTCATTAGAGAAATACCAATTTTACCAAACTGCTGTCACATATCTAAGGCATGTCGTTTCCATCAAAAGCATTGCTAAAGATTCAGAAAAACTGGAAAAAGTAAGCACCTGGCCGCGACTGAGAACCATGATGAAATTGACATCTTTCTTGGAGTTCTGCTATTATTACTTGAAATTTGTAGTGAGCTTTGCAAAGATTGCTCAGCCACTTAATGAGCTACTCAAGAATGATGTGGAGAACGAAGACTGTAAGTAGCAGAAAGTGAGACTGGGGGCTTGGAAGTCGAAGGAGTCTATACAAGAGCAGTGGACCCCTCAGTGAGAGAGCCTTCCATCACCTCAAGTGAAGCCTTACAGAAGCAATTGTACTGGCCTACACAGACCAGGCCAAGCCATACAAACGTCATGTGGATTCCAGCTGAGAAGGGTTGTGTGGAGTTCTGTACCAGGAACAGGATGATGCACTTCGCTCCATAGCCTATGTGAGCTGAAGCTTGACCCCGTCTGAGAAAAATTATCCTGTAGACAAGCTGGAGTTCCTTGCCTTGAAGTGGGTGGTGGTGAACAAGTTGAAAGATTATCTGGACTTATGTGATGACTGGACTTATGTGACGCTTGAATAGTACAAGCTCTGTGTCACAGCATTGCTCAGAGACAGAAGAGGGCTGTTGGAGCTGAATCTATTGGACCCAGCCCCTTTCTGGAGTACCACGGTGCTATTGCACGTCTTCAGAATCCCCAGAGAGCCCTCTCTTATACAAAAGTCCATCTTGCATCTGTAACCAGCTCCATTCTCGATGCAATTTTTTGGAATCCAGAACAGAAATCTTGGGTTTTGCTTGGCCATCGCCTCCATAGCCAGATGACACAAGTCTTTCTTCTGATCCATCCTCAGACCCCTTTGGATAACTCAGGTAACACCTCACTTCTGTCACCTGACTATGGAGGTTATGGCCAAGGAAAACCCAAGTTTACTTTTGAAGATTTCTGTTCTGGATTCGAAAAAATTGCATCAAGAATGGAGCTGGATACAGATGCAAGATTGACTTTTGTATAAGAGAAGCCCTTTTGAGAATTCTGAAGACATGTGGCAGTTATTCCTCCCAGAAAAACACAGACAGGCTGTGCTAGTTGCTCTCCCCAATGAACACGGACACTTAGGCCCCAACTGGACTTTTAGGTTAGCCAGAGATAGGTTCTACTGGCCCAATATGAGAGCTGAGGTGGAGAACTATTATCACTCCTGTCTACCATGCATTTAAAAGACTTTACCAGTCAAAGCTGCATCCATGGGGCATTTATAAAGTCAAGGATCTATATAGCTAGTTTGCATTGACTTTTTGTGCCTGAACCTGATGCCAGTGGGAGAAGTAATGTTCTGCTGGGTGACTGACCATTTCACCTGATACCAAGGATCAAGTACTCACAGTGGCGAAAGTCTTAGTGGAAAAGTTTTTGTGCACTATGGCCTGCACAAATGCATTCTGATCAAGGTAGAGACTTTGAGAGCAAACTTGTGCCCAATTTATGCTAGCTGCTGGGCATAAAGAAATGCAGAATGTGCCCATACCAACCGTATGAAGAAGCTCAACCTGAAAGGTTCATCCATACCTTATTGAACATGTTAGGAACTTTGCTTTCTGAAAAGAAGCAGCACTTGGGCAATCATATTGCCGCTATTGTTCATGTCAAGGCAGAGAGGCTTGACTACCAGTAAATTTGGATTTTGGCACATCAATAGATCACATATCCCTAACCTCTTACAAAGGAAATATGGATAGATTATGGAAGAACCTAAAACAAGCCTATGAGAAAACAGTGGAGAATATTACAGCCTGAGAGCAGAGGAACAAAAATAATTTTGACCTGAAAGTAAGAGTGCAAGATCTTCAGCCTGGAGACCATGTATTGTTGAGAAACGTAGGGTGCCTGGGAAGCACAACCATTTGCTTTCTCTTTCCATTGCCATCAGAGTGCTCCGACCCATGACCTCTCACTACAATGAATCAGCACCTTACAGGACCCGGCTGCGGCAGCAAAGTCGAAACAATCCATTGATCATTGAGGAGGATGAAAGCGATGAGGAAGAAATAGTGCCCCACTGCTTATGGACAGTAACTCATGCAGCTGAGAAGGAAAGAAGGGGGTCCTCAGGCTCAGAAGTGGAAATCCTATCTGTCAGGGATCGCGGCGCCTCTCCCGGCGCACGCGCACTTGCGACAGCTCTCGCCGGGACACAGGCACTATGTCCCGGCGGGCGCAGTAGGAGCCGCGGGCGCGCCTCGGGCGGCCAATGACAGCCCGGGGGCGCGTCCTGGCCGGCCAATGACAGTGCAGGGTGCACTATTTAAAGATGCCCTGCACTGTCATAAATTGCCACATCTGTGATGTGTCTGTGATCCTGAAGTTTCTGTACCTGATTAGTGACCCTGATTGCCCTGACTACGCTGCCTTCTCCTGTGATTTGACCCGGATTGCCCTGACTATGCTGCCTTCTCCTGTGATTTGACCCGGATTGCCCTGACTACTCTGCCTTCTCCTTTCCTGACCCCCGGCTTGTTTGACCATTCTGCGGACTGACTTATCCTGCTGACCCTGCGTGTGACCTGACTACTCTTCACCTGCCGATTTGGTACCTCGCTAACCCACGGGGCCACGGCTCGTGACCATCCTGCTAGGTCCGCCGTCCTTCTCACATCTGGCTCTCCCGGTACCTGCATACATCCCTGGAGGCTCCTTCTGCCACTGGTGGGCCTGCTCGGAGGTCGTGACCTGGCCCTGGTCTGTTACAAGTCCATCCCCACCATCAGGGGCCCTGGTGAAAGCACAGACCGGGGCTTAGACTCCACGCTCTGGGTAGGTCTGTCAAGTGGGCAGCCTGAGGCACCACCTGGCGGATCATAACACTATCTCTACCTGAGAGGGCTGGCGAGGTTAAAGTGATACTAAAGTCTTGTGTTTATTTTTTTAAATAACAAATATGTCATACTTACCTGCTCTGTGTAATGGATTTGCAAGGAGCAGCCCGAAACCTAATCTTCTCGGGTTGCCACCAGTGGTCCTGGTCCCTCCTTGGCAGCTTGCTATAGGGGCACCCAAGCAGGCACTCTCCGGAGCCACAGCTCTGTGTGTCCATTCTCACACAGAGCCGCTGCTTGACCCCACCCCCTCCCTCTCCTGATTGGCTTACTGGCTGTGATTGATGGCACCAGAAGCCAATGGCTCCCACTACTGCCTCAGTCAATCAAGAGTGAGAATCCTCAGAGAACCAGGGCTCTCGTGGACATCACTTGAATGGGATGGTGCTCAGGTAGGTGTTAGAGGGGGCTAGGGGGGCTGCTACACACAGAAGGTTTTGTACCTTCATGCATGATGCATGAAAGTAAAAATCCTTGAGCCTTTACAACAACTTTAAGATCGAGATAACTAACCCACCTAGTGGAGAAGGTGTTGAAGATCTGATCAGCTTCAAAGATGGAGATTTGCTGCAAACAAGCTTGGACAGCCCTCCTGCAGCTAAAACTCCACTTGCAGAGGTGGAGCCAAATGAGAGAGTGGAATATCATGCAAACCTCACTAACAAAACCACTAATCTTTATCGGGCCGGCTCTCTTTAGGACCCCTTGGTTCCACCACTACCAGAATTCTTGATATAAACTCTACATCGGTGAATGAAGATTTTTCACCTACTGTATCCAACTAAGGCAAAACATAACCCCTCCCAAGAAGCTAAAAAAAATAGAAAGGGAGCAAACACCTAGTGCATTATCCTAAACATTTTAGTGGTAGAGCAAATAAAAATATACTCACAAGCCCAATAGGATGAAATATTGTAAACACACTGGCTAGAAATGCATTCCTCTGGTATCCAATTCCAAATGATGAATGGATGACAGAGCTGGCTATGAGCCATAGCTCCGAGGAAGGGGGCCAGTTCCCTCAAATGTGCAAGCCGGATCTGTCATCCATTCATCAGTTGGAATTGGATAGTGGACAAATGCATTTCAAGCCTGTGTGTTTACCTACGTTAAGCTTGTATGTATATTTCTATTTGCTCTATCAATAAAATGCTAAATGCCCTTTCTATTTCTGTTTTTTAGTATTGGATTTCCCAGATTCAAGGAGGGCTGCACCGCCTACCCTTCCATTTTGGGTTGTCTGACTTTGGCTTAACTCTGCAGCATAAGATGGGGGCCTCCACCATTTCTGAGCACTGAAGTGTCATGTTTTCTGTACATCCTCCCAAGAAACTAACTTATGATGTCTTAGGAGAAAATTCAGATGAAGTAATACCTACCACCAATTGGCAGAGCCGCATGCTAGACCCCATTACCGCCCAATGGAGAGGGGGTGACCTTGACCTGCCATCTGACACCACTGGGTGGGCCACTGCAATAACCCTGGCCTGTCAGCAGACTAACTGTGAGCCAACTGAAGGTGTATGTAAAATGGTTTTGACATAATCCTGGAGTATGCAAACTGTTGCTGAAGTTATGGGGTCAAAGAATAAATGGTTTACATAAAATATATTTGCTTTAACAATGTCTTTGTTTAGTAAATATCCCAATTGCATTAATACATTTGGTGTCATTGCAAGTGTAACCATTTGTGAACAATGTCTGAACCAAGGTTGTCAAAGGTGTCAGAAGGTTTGCAAGGTCAGGGCAACCTTTGGGGACCATCATCTTCCAGTGGCCCCTACAGACATGGTGCCACAGTATCATAATATACACTGCTCCAAAAAAATTAAAGGAACACTTTTTAATCAGAGTAAATATATATGCATACAGGGGAAAACGTAGGCTTAAATGTCCTATATCATTTAATCACTTGATAACAGGTACTAATCATATTAGCCTGATTTTATAAACTGTATACATAGTATAATATAAATACACAGGTTCACTTTTTAATCAGAGTATAGCATCAGGTCAAATAAACTCCTGGGATATTGATCTGATCAGTTAAGTAGCAGAGGAGGTTGTTAATCAATTTCAGCTGCTTTGGTGCTAATGAAATTAACAACAGGTGCACTAGATGGGCAATAATGATATAACCCCCAAAATAGGAATGGTTTTACAGCTGACATTTTTTTCTGTACTAATTTTTCCTGACTGTTTTTCACTGGTTTTGCATTTGGCTAGGGTCAGTGGCACTACTGGTAGCATAAGGCGATTCCTGGACCCTACAAAGATTGCACAGGCAGTCCAACTCCTCCAGGATGTTACATCAATATGTGCCATTGCCAGAAGGTATACTGTGTCCCAGCACAGTCTCAAGAGCATGGAGGAGATTCCAGAAGACAGGCAGTTACTCTAGGAGAGCTGGAAAGGGCCGTAGAAGGTCCTTAACCCATCAGCAGGACCAGTATCTGCTCCTTTGTGCAAGGAGGAATAGGATGAGCACTGCCCTACAAAATGACCTCCAGCAAGCCACTGGTGTGAATGTCTCTGGCCAAACAATCAGAAACAGACTTCATGAGGGTGGCCTGAGGGCCCAACATCCTCTAGTGGGCCCTGTGCTCACTGCCTGACACCAGAGAGCTTGGTTGGCATTTGCCATTGAACACCAAAATTGGCAGGTCCGCCGCTGGCACACTGTGCTTTTTCACAGATGAGAGCAGGTTCCCCCTGAGCACATGTGACAGACATGAAAGGGTCTGGAGAAGCCATGGAGAATGTTATGCTGCCTGTAACATTGTTCAGCATGACTGTTTTGGTGGTAGGTCAGGGATGGCCTGGGGAGGCATATGCATGGAGGGACGCACAGACCCTTACAGGCTAGACAATAACACCCTGACTGCCATTAGGTATCAGGATGAAATCTTTGGACCCATTGTCAGACCCTATACTGGTGCGGTGGATCCTGGGTTCCTCCTGGTACACGACAATGCTCGGCCTCATGTGGTGAGAGTATGCAGGCAGTTCCTGGAGGATGAAGGAATTGATACCACTGAATGGCCTTCATGCTTGCCTGACCTTAATCCAATAGAACACCTCTGGGATATCGTGTCGGTCCATCCGACGCTGTCAGGTTGCACCTCAGACTGTCTAGGAGCTAAGTGATGCCCTGCTCCAGATCTGGAAGGAAATACCTCAGGACACCATTCGTCATCTCATTGCATGACCCAGCGTTGTCAGGCATGCATACAAGCACGTGGAGGCCATACAAACTACTGAGTATCATTTTGAGTTGCTGCAATTTAATTTCAACAAAATGGACTAGCCTCCTGCATTTTTTCTGATCTTCTGATTTTTTTTTTTGATCTTCAGGGTGTTTTTGAATTCAGTCCTCTGTACGTTGATAATTTTCATTTCCATCAAATGATGGGGCATCCTTACATTCCTAACACATTACCCAGTCCATATCAGTATAGATATCCAGCATGATATTTTTCCCCATCGAGATCTGATGTGTTTTCAAAGTGTTCTTTTAATTATTTTCAAGCAGTGTATAATGCTGCACTCACATGCCCCTCTAAAAAATGTATTGCAGATCAACTTGATGCTGAAATGGAACCTGATTTAACATTGTGGCACACCTTCATATCAATGCACACTCAACCAAGGAAATGTTTGACTCTAAAAGGTCTTACAAATACAACCATTCTGATTGATACTGCAGTTTTGTTGGTTCACACAATTTCTGCAAAAGGTGACTTTACTCAAAGAAATGCGCAGTATGCTTTTTGCAGGAACATAACATTGAACAAATTTTGTGAGAACTGGTGCTAATGTGAAATACATGAAAGTTTGTTATTTATAACAAACTATATAATAGTGTAGTACTACCCTCTGGAGAGCTGCTGGTTTTGGGTCCCCCTATTGTGCTGCACAACCAGGCAACACACATTTTCCAGACACAAGATAAAGTCCATGGGCTTGATTTCTTTTTAGTTTTATTAGGGAGTTCAACTTGGATAGGGTAAAGGCGTTATAGGATGTCCAATCTGATGGAAGGACAGAGGAATGAGGATATTTCCTGCTCTAGCACACTAAAACAAAATGAAAAACACTTGACTGCATTCCAGCTGGAACCATCAGAGTCCTTAGTAGAGTAATCCCCTTTTAGAAGCTTTGTATCCCCTGAGTGGATGAGCATTGTGACAACTTGTAGGAGCTCTTAGTCCCCTTAGTGGACAGAATACCAATCCACCTGCAGCATCTGATCCCAGAACAAGAGATTGGGTAAACTATAAACTGTCCCCTGAAAAATTGCCAGAACTTGCATCCAGCAGACTTCTGCCCTCTAGGCCAGGGGGTGTAGAGGTACTCACACTGTTTTTATCCTGCAGATGTGGATAGAACTGCTTTCAGGCCTTCTAGCTGGGCTGTTTTTTTCCGAGCTTTGCAGTCTGTCCTCCTCTGGTGGACTGCAGGTTAGTGGAGCTCCTTCTCTCAGCTTCCAGCCTCCAGCCTGGAAGCAGAACACCCCTCCTCTGGGGCTCCCTCCCAGGCTACACAGCAACACCTCTTAGCAATCCATCTTCCACCCTACTCCCCTGCTAGCATGGCTCTCTCATATTTATGGGCTAGTCTACCACACTACAAGGGCCTCTTAGCCTGGGATTGGTGAGACACCTATGAATATGCAGACTGAGGTCTCCACACTTCTGCCCACTGTCTTCTGGAAGCTTCTGTGCACCTCAAGAACTAGCCTGACTTCACATTGAACCCACAGTAATTCAGCCTCGCAAACCACCATGAGCCAAAAAATAAACTTACCTCACACTAGTGACAGGTTAGTACCCTTTGGTAGGTATACTTCTGATGCTACTGTGGTTCTTGTCCTCCCAAGTCTATTGTCTGGGGAGGGTGTGCTAAGTTGCAGAGACATCCAAGCCAGGGCCTGAGGCTTCCTTTAATTCTGTTGGCAGCTATATCCAGGGAAAGTAGAGCGGGAAGGTGATTACCTGGATTGGCACACCCTGAGGGAAACTGTGTCTACTGTAGAGTGTCCTGAGACGCTGGGGACATTGGAGGAAGTCAGGTGGTACATCTATGGAGTGTGAATACTGAAACTGCTTACAGTCAGCGGTCCAGAGAATACAGAATTGCCATTTTCGCTGTAAATAATGGTTTTTTGAAGTCTGCATTTTGTTCCCCTAGTATACTAGTCCTTTTTCTGTATCCCTGACTTCATTGTCTTTCATAGACTGTTAAACGTGTGGTGAGGTCTAACTACGCCTCTGCATGCGGGGTAACACCTCTCCCAGAGGCATGCCAATGCCTGGGACAAGGTGGAGGCAGCAGTCAAACATTAATGCATCCCCTGACTCAGAGATGAACTACTTGCATGTAATTTACTGAGTTTCTCCATAAGATGTTTCATCTCAATTAAGTACACACTTGTACTGATGTATGTGTAGCATTCAGATAGATATGCAGAACTATTGCCCACTCTACCAGTCCAGTGTACCTCCGCTACTTCATTTTGGAATTAAACCTTACTGGACACATAGCATGGTCCAATGCATGTCCTGAGTTACTGTAACTCTTTCATAATACACCTAAAATATTAACCCAATGGCGTCCAATGGGAAAAATGTTCCTTACATAGGTGGTCAGTGAGAAAATTGCTCCTTATGATAGTGGTCATTGAGGAAAATACCCCTCTGAAAAGATCATTACTATCAATGGTTACTTTCTTGACAGGCAGAAATTGCTTATTGCTCAAGGGGTGAGATTGGTACTGTTGATACTTTGTTTAGGATAAAATATTTATTTATATACTGGACCTTAAGGTGTACATTTATCAAGCAGTGGTAAATGACCGCTGCTGAGTTCTCTGGCATTCTCAGAGAACACAGCTCTCCTCTGAGTTCCTGTTTATGAAGTGCAAATCTTTTCTCCTAATGAGGAAAGAAACAATTTATAAATGCTTTGAACACTGAAAAAAAACCAGCTGCTGTAGCTGTAATCTCGTGAGATATAGCAAGATTACAGTAACAAGAGATCAGTAAAACACACAGCCGGCACCACTTGCCTACCAGGCACTTTTACCCCCTTCCTGCCCAGGTCAAATTTCAGCCCTGTCACTTCTTGAATGACAATTGCGCGGTCATGCAACACTGTACCCAAACAACATTTTTATCACTTTTTGAGACAGATAGAGGTATCTATCACCACTGGGTTTTTTTTAGTTTTTGCTAAACAAATTAAAAAAGTCTGAAAATTGAAAAAAAAAGTTCTTAGTTTGTTATAAAATTTTATAAATAAGTATTTTTTCTCCTCCACTGATGTGCACAAATAAGGCTGTAGTGATAGCACTGATAGGCTGCACTGATGAACACTTATAGGCAGCAGAGATGGGCACTGAAAGGCAGCACTCATGCCACTGATGGGTGGCACTGACTGACACTAATAGGTGGCACTGATTGTAACTGTTAGGTGGCACTGACTGGCACGGATAGGCAACACTAATTGGTGGCACTGATAGGCAGCACTGACTGGCACTGATAGGCAGCTCTGATGGGCACTGGTATGTGGCATTGATATGCATTGACAGGTGACACTGATGGGGCTACACTGATCATCAGTGTAGATGTCCGCTCTGAGTAATGCCGATTACCAGGCTTTCTTCATGAGCTGTCAGCGTTAGGAAAGGACTGCCGATAACTGGCATTTCCTATTTACATGTGATCAGCTGTGATTGGACACAGCTGATCACATGAGAGCCGACATCATCGGTTCTTTACAGTGATCAATGATCTGCTGTGTCTCAGGACACAGCACACAGCCGCTCGCCATCCTCCCAGAATGATAGAACAGCCGCCCTCCCATCATTACCTTATATGGCAGGTGGCAGTTAAGCAGCAGTAAATTACTTCTGCTGAATTGGCAGTTCTCACACACACACACACACATATAAAATTTTGATATATATATATATATATATATATAAAATGCAGAGAGAGTTCTAAACTGCTCTAGCATTTTGAGGGTGTCGTAAAAGGCAAGGGCTTTTCCACTGTATTGCAGGCACTGAAGGAAGAAGTCCAACGTTCAAAAACTTCCTCCTTCCTCCTCAGTACTCCTTAGGATCGCTGCTGATCTCAGTTTCACAAACTGACACCTAAATGTTGTATATGAAACCATACAACATTTAATTTAAATAGATGTGTACATATATAATACACTTTACTAGCACATTCTGAAGATGGCGCTTTAGTTTGTTTTTTCAATAGATCCAGCAGTAATCAAGTGCTTTAGGGGTAGCTTTAGGGGGAGAGGAAAATGTAAGCAATAAAGAGGCTCTTTAAAAGGCATTTTCTTGTTATAGCTTATAATACCTATGCATTAGAGTATGCGCCATTGAGGAATAATGGAAAAAACAAAAAAACCCCCACACTTTTCACATATAGTTTGCATAAAGCCCTTAGGGCACGTGCACACTGTAAGAAAATCCTGTGTTTTTAATGCATTGCATGAGGTGTGTTTATTACAACATGTCTGGACCTATTTCTGTTTAGTCAGCTCAAGTGATTGAATCTAACACATTGAAAAACCAATACTAATGTATTGTAAATAGATCCTAAACATACATTGTGGAAAATTAATGCTAAGACCTCAACTGTGACTTCAAATTTAACATGCTTTTTAAAAACACTTTAGTGCTGGTGTGTCAATTTGTGTTATTTTTTTGGGGTTGTATATGGCTATTTCACATGAATATGTTGTGGGATTGATCTTTATGCGCTTTTGGCTTTTCATTAAATTGAGAGCCCAACAGTTCAGGTAAGGGCTCACTCACCTGTGGTCACCAGAAGTAACCTAGAGTGTCACTCTCTCTTCAGCCCTGTTTGATAAGTGGGTCTCTCTTCTCATATTTTGTGAAGCACATCCGTTATCATGGACATTTCTTGATGTGGACATTCATTTGATTATGGTGGGCTGTCACTATTTTGAATACGGTGTTTAGCGCTGCACTTTATATAATGTGTACTGTGGTTTAGTATCTTATGCCTGTGCTAGCTGCTCTTGTTTCTGTTTTAAATTTTTTATCTAAGCACAGAATCACATTGGGAAGAATAACAAATTGCATACCTAAATATTATTTTTGCAGTGCAACACAAATACGTACCGGTACTTACAATACAATACGTCCATAAAGGAAAAAAAAAAATTTCACAAAATATGAATTTATAGTGTTTCAATATAGTGCTCCACTGCATCAATAAATATATCTTCAAGTGCAATCACACAATTTCTGTTGCAAACACTACCAGGCTTTCCTCGATAATGGGTGTCTGCTCACTTGGAAGGAAGGGCCTCTTACCTCTAATTCCAGGAGGTTATCAAGTGCAAGGGACGCCCAAAGGGTTAATATTTATTTACTGCCATCCCCCTCATCTCCAGATCATAGGCTCTAACACTCCTGGAAGCCTTTCAGCTCTAGAAACCTTAAGGTTTAACTCTTCTCCTTCTGCTTCATCCATTTTGTACACAGAGAAACATGAAAAGACTCATATTGCATCATAGATGTCCTATGATGAAATCTTTACAGACTTCTCTTTTCAGTCTTGGGGATGACTTTATAAAGGTTTATTGCTTGAAGAACTTGTAGCAGGAGGTAATAAAGAAGTGTTGGAAACCCCAAAAATGTTAGGCAGTCTGCTGTGGACACTTCTTTCTCAGTGGTTCTGTGCTGCCACACAGCTTTACTGTTTAGCAGTTGTTATTTACATGTTATGTTATAATGTTATTTGGTATCATCCACACACCCCTGCTGTTTCTGACTAGTTGGTTGCTTCCACCCTTCATTTCCTGTTGTAACTCCATTTTTGTTTAGTGGTTATCAAGATACTGTAGAGTGAGGAAGCTATGTGACATCACTGGAAATTTACCTATGAAAACACCTTTATGTTCATACCTTTGCTACCTTGAAGCATAAAGAAGCATTAGAAAACACCTCTGAAGTTGTTATTCATTGAGTAAACTATCTGTTAAGGCGATCATTCAACTTGCTGCACACATTCTTACAGACTGGGTCTAAACGAATCTCGCCACAAGTACAACCGATGCCAAGACAGAACAGGTTGCTACAATCAGAGACTTTAAAAAAAAAAACCAAAAAAACATTTTCTGTACCATCCACAACATAGATAACAATATGCACATAACCACACTCTAAATAGCTCTCATCACTGAGCTCTGTAGTGTGTGACTTTAGATCCCCACGTACCTGCTTTTCATTGCTGAGATTGTATAAAATGTGTGTTTTAGAAGTGTGTAGAGAAGAGTTGGCTGCAGATACAGGCTAATCAATTCACTGGGTGTATGCAAGGGTTTTCAACCACTTTAACCAAAGCCTTACACCTGAAGAGTGAGAACAAATTAATGTCCAGGAGTCTACTACATCATACCACTATGAATATTACACACTATAAATGCTTGCTAGTACCGAACTTGCTGAATGCGGCTAAAGCACTTATCCTACAGTTGAGGAAATAGCAACAACCCTCTACTGTTTGAGACTGATCCTCTTGAATAAACTCAATCTGTACCATAGAAGAGCTAATGCACACCAGCCAAGATAAAAATTGTTCACTTTCTTCAGACCAGGTAGCAAATTTTCAAATATTCTAGCACATACCAAAATTTTTATACCCTCCTTTTAACCCTCTAGAAACCAACAGAATACAGCCAACATAATCCATTCACAACTGTCACTGCCAAGCCACATGTGAACAGATGGATGACTGCCAGTTACCCCTTGTGCAAACATTTCACGTACATATTTTAGGCAAAAAAGGTCTCCATCACCACCCTGGAGCCTTTTCTGTACCCATTCCTGCCTCTCTTCCTCACCATACCCATCTCCCTTCACATGCGTACTTACACTGACCTATGGATACCCATAGCCATCTGTAACACCACCTACCCATGCCTTATCAAACCCTAGATCTCACTCAGTAGACCCTTACTCCTAGCTCTCACTGTATGCATCCCTTAAATGAGCCTCAACAAGAGGGTTCGGTAGTGGGGGGGGGGGGGGAATTAGGAAGTTAGGATTGACTTATTGCATCCTGCTGCCACCTCAGCCCAGGACAGACATATGCCTCTGATAGGGAACTACTTCTTCAAAAAGTCTACCTCTGATTGTTTAAGCTACCACTGGGATGAGAAAACAATTTTCCTTTTACCTTGGAACACTGATGTTACTGTAACTGTTTGTGTACACATATCACTCAACTACTCTGTGATTCTGAGTAAATTTTAAAAATATTTTTCAATAAAAATATCTTGTAAGAAAATAAAGGCTTGCTGTTACATAAAGTGGTTGTAAATCCTTCCTTATACCTTGCGAAGTGACTGGCTCAGGTGATACACAGAGATTAAACAAATCCTCCTGCAGTTGTACCTGTCTATTTGCAGTCTTCTGGTCTTCTTTACATCTGTTCAAAGTGCTGAATTTATACAACTTGTCTGAGACTTCAGAAAAAAGGGGGTAGAGAGCTGAAATTACACACTGCAGAAGCCATTGAGGAGCTTTGAGAGCCGATTGGAGGGAAGAGGGACACCCCTCTCCACTAAACTCACAGGAACAGAGCTGAGGCTGTCACTCTGCTGGAGATCCCACCTCTGACACCTTATTTCTCTTAGTGTCAGGAAAACGTGTCAGAAGTGACTCATGCTGATAGCAGAAGAATGAAGCAGCAGACAGAAATGAGAGATAGTGCTCTTAATTGAGACGAGTACACACTATAGAGGGATATGCCTTGTTCATATTTTATGTCTGAGGTTTACAACCACTTTAAAGAGGAACTAGGATACACCACTGGGGAAAAATGCTTTTTAGAAAAGGTTTTATGGCTGGTTCACACCTGTGCGTTTAGTGCTTTTAACTACACTACAGTCCATTTAACATGGTTTTCTATAGGACACGTTCACATATATGCATTTTTCAGCCCCTGCGTTTTTTGAAAGGGACTTTTAAAAACACAAAACGTGCATTTTTGGTTCAATGGAGAAAATGCATTTAACACATTTTTTATGCTTTTTTTTTTTTAAACAACAATAACAAATTGGCCAAAAAAAGCATAAAAAATGCAAAGTGCATAAAAAAAAAATCATCAAACATCATCCTATTACTATGACTCTCAAACTCCCAGAACAACTGTCTTATACTAAAATATGGAGATTGGACACTACTTTACTGACTGATCTGATCAATGCGAATACCATCCGCACACATATAGGGACCTACTTTGAATAAGAGGGTTAGTATGAATAAGAGGGTTAGTATCAGATTTATTGTTTTCAAATGGGAAGCCCACAAATGCATTATATGGGAATCTCTTCTAGCCATGGCAGCAACATGCAAAAGAATGTCACAAGAATCCATCAATGCTCTTCTACAAAAAATACAGACCTTAGAAAAATCCCTCAAACTGACACTGGCACGACAAACCCTCACAGATCTGACACATGCTTGCTCTGTTTTAGCTGAAGAACTAGGACACAAAATTCAACGTAAATACACGTTTTCTCAAAAGCTCTTCTATGAGTTTAGCAATACAAATGGGACATTTTTAGTGAGAGGACTACAAGCTAAAGAAGCAACCACCACAATCAGACAAATACGCACACCACACGGGCAAATGCTTACATCCAACGAAGAATTGCAAACCACTTTGCACAATTCTATGCTTCGTTATATAACCCTCCCCCTGAGAAACGGCCCTCTGACTACAACAGGCCACGCTCACTAATCCTTGAAGAATTCCTCCAACACTATAGCCCCAAACAGATTTCCCGTCAACTGGCTCGTAAGATGGATGGACCACTAAAGCTTGAGGAATTAACACTAGCACTCAAGCAAACAAAAGTAGGGAAAAGCCCAGGACCGCACGGCTTTTCTGCAGCTTATTACAAAACCTTCTCGGATCTACTGGCACCTTAATTTCTATGAGCCTTCAACCTCTTGTCCAACCCAACCTCTCCACAAAGTAACCTACTTGAAGCACACATCTCAAAACCTGGTAAAGATGTAACTGCAGCGTCAAATTATAGACCAATATCATTGCTGAACCTTGATATTAAAATATTTGCTAAGATACAGACTACTTCCCATACTCACAAAGGACCAAGTATGATTTGTGCCCAGTTGAGAGGCCAGGGACAATACCCTAAAAGCATTAGACATACACCACTGGCTTACCAAATTTAACCAACAAGGTTTTTTCTGTCTTTAGATGCAGAAAAGGCATTTGACAGGTTAGCATGGGACTATCTTGAAGCGGTCTTATATGCCTTAGGACTTGGTACCCATTTGATTCACTTCATCAGGTCCCTCTACACTAAACCCTAAAATACCGGTTAATGGTCTACTGTCCAATGCCTTTCCTATTCAAAATGGCACACGCCAAGGCTGCCCATTATCCCCTATCTTGCTTATTCTAATACTTGAGCTCTTCTTACGTTGTCTATGTGCAAATAGTGATATCTGGGGCGTAACAATCAATGGAAGACATTATAAACTTGCGGCCTTTGTAGATGATATTCTACTTTTCCTAACAGAACCCCACATTTCTTTTCCTAATCTGCTAAAGGATTTTCAACTATTCCAATATATAGCTCACTTCATAATTAATTTTTCTAAATCCCATGCCCTGAATATAACATTACCACTGACAGGACACACATTGCCGGCAAAATTTCCCCTTTACCTGGCAATCTGAAGCAATCACCTATCTGGGAATCCAGCTGCCCACAAAGTTAATTGATCTTTATTCAAAGAACTACACACCAATCCTTTGCACAATAATGGAAGACCTAAAGCACTGGACCAAACCCCTATTTTCATGGTTTGGGTGTGCTGCGATCATTAAAATGAATATCCTACCCCGTCTAAATATCTTCCAAACTATACTGATTAATCTGCCAACCTCTTTTTTTTATCATACAAACAAGCCTGCTCTGTTTTCCTCTGGAAACAAAACCACCCAAGAATTAGCTATAGCCAACTTACCGCACCCAAATCCAAAGGAGGAATAGGTCTCCCAAACATCCAATTCTATTATTGGGCATTTCACCTAGTCCGTGTAATAGACTGGGATATCCATCAGACTAAAGACTGGGTTAACCTAGAAAATTTCTCTGAGACACCTATAAGCTCCACTCCTTGGCTACACCATCGCCACATCACTAAAGATTTGAGAGAACACCCACTAATAGGCCCAATGCTTCAAAACAACTTGCTCCACATTTGGAATCTCAATAGTACCAGGTCCGATGACCCCTATATTAATTAACACAGACTTCCAACCTGACTTGAAACTTCATCACTTCTTTACAGCTGGCTCCTTCTCTGAGACACTTGCTAAAGCCGTACAACAACGCTCGGGGCCTATTTCAAATTCCCGTACCCTCTTTGACAAACTATGTTCTACAAACAAACGCCTACAACATGTTATCTACAATATACTGTACATAATCTATTATGGACCCACAAATCTGCAGACGCAGGAAAAGCATGTAAACCTTGGTGTCATGTTTCACATGGCTGTCATATGCCTTTAAGTGTTTTCTATATCTTGTCTCTGCTCCTCCCTTTCCTTTTGTTTAGTTAATGCTGTATAGACATCCCTCCCCTTTTCCCAGTTAGGCATTGCAGCAAGCCTCATGTCATGGAGCAGGAAACATTATGATCTTTTGACCTATCGAATTTTCATTGTTGTAAGATTCTCTCAGTTTATGGAATAAACTTCACAAGATCTACAAGATGTTTTATCGATTGAGTCACTGACTGTGGTATCCAACTGAGGTTGAAGTTATCGCTGTCATCACAACTGTGAAGTTACAGAGATCACACTATCAATGCTTAGATTGGAGAGACAGAACACTTGGGCTCATGATGTACACCTAGACCTGACCAAAGAAAACTGGGAATAAATACACTACCACTATCACTAACCGGTGCTGTAGATGTCACCAAGAAAAAAGGGACTCACACGATTCAGATAACCACCAATTCACTAGATTTCACCCCAGCACAATAACTTCTTCACTACACTTCTTCTCCCTCATCCCTTTACTTTAAATCTCTTGCCATGATGATGGTAAATGTAGCTAAAAATGTGCATACCGACACTTTGGGGGACATCTAAATCCCCATCCATATCTGACTGGTACAAACGGATAAACAAAATAGCAGAAATGGAGGAACTAATCTCCGTATCAAAAGACGGACCATCTAAATTCACTTCCACATGGGCATGCTGGCTCCACTTTCAAACTTCTGAGGACTATCTATGGGAAATGAGAATCCCCTCATAAAACTGGAACTAGAGTAGTAACCAAAAACACATACATTACTCTCCAGACTATCTCCTTCCACTGGAAGTTTTACATCAAAGGATAGGACAGCATAATCCACACACTACAAATCTACACTATGAAACACCACTCTCACCCATAATTTCCCCATGAACATAAATACATTGCTACTCGAAGACATAATGGAATAATGGCATATTAACTGGCCAATGGCAGTAACTACACTCCCCCCCCCCCCATTTTTTTTTGTTTTCTCTCTCCCTTTTATAAGAATTTCCCCTTCAATCTAGACCCTCATATATACACACCATTACTATTTCCACTCTTTTGCAACTTACTGCAGGCCATGCACAAGTCCTGGCAGACAACCCTCTACGGCATTTATAACAACCCTGTCACTTCAAGATACAATATTTAACCAAACTCACCTATAGACAATGTTGTGTTTGACAGTTCAACTTTTAGCAGAAAAGTTTACTTTTCTGCCTCCAATCACATCTTAATCACTATAGGGGTTTCCAACACATACACACGTTTAGCCCTCAATTGCCATAAGATATATTATGGCAATATTGCACTTAATTATTGTTTGGAAATTAGGAGAATGCTCTCTTTCTGGATCAAATGTACCCCACCCCTATTATCTCTATCCCCCATTTATTTCCTTTGTTCAATAAACTATATTTTGGGAAAAAAATATAAGCATCAAAAAGAGTATGCAAAAACGCAAAATGCACTGCAGAAACCAACTAACCGCAATAGGTGTAAACCAGGTCTTAATCCTGGAATGAGTGGGTCTTAGAACTGAAATTACCCAAAGATTTTTTTACAAATACCTTTATAAGAGTCTGCAGACAATTGTACACAGTTTCCTGTTTGTTTATATGAGATTATTTTGATTAATGTAATGTGTGATAGATAATCACTTCCCAAACAGGCAGCTGTAAACTTTTAGCCTATAAATAGTAAATTATTCTTCTCTGCATTAAATCCTAATTTTTTCTATAGTTAACTCATTTTAAAAAGGGGCCCATCATACTAAATATTAAAATTTGTATATATATATATATATATATATATATATATATATATATATATCTATCTATCTTCCATTTGCATCGCTAAAGTACAAAAATAAATTTTTCATTAGAATAGCTGCAGTTCTTTGCAGAGGGAATTTGGCTCCTTAGATATTCATCCTACAGGATTCAGCATTCTGCTTCATTTCAGTTTGACCTGCCCGCTTTAGTGTCTACTATACAGTATATTATAACACAACACCACAATATTCAGCTGTATGAAAAAAAAGTTAAAATATAATCTAGGCCTAATACATATTCCATCCAGTTAGGAAGGAGTGACATAATACTAATCAGGATCAAAGCATGCCAGGATGCTAGGTGTAACCCTGGATTCAGAACGGTCCTTTCAGGCCCACATCCAATCCCTGTCCAAATCATGCCACCTCAACCTCTGCAACATCTCCAGAATACGCCCCTTTTTAAGCAATGACACTACAAAGCTCCTAATTCACTCCCTGGTTATCTCTCGCCTCGACTACTGCAACTCCCTCCTCACTGGCTTACCTTTACATAGGCTATTCCCCCTCCAGTCCATCATGAATGCTGCTGCCAGACTCATCCACCTTGCCAACCTGTCACTGTCTGCCACCCGTCTGCCAGCTGCTCCACTGGCTTCCACTCACTCAAAAAATAAAATTCAAAGTACTTACAACTTACAAAGCATTCCACAACTCTGCCTCCAGCTACATCACCAACCTGGTCTCAAAATATCACCCAAACCACTCATTGATCCTCCCAAAACCTTCTGCTCTCTAGTTCCTGTATCACTTCCTCCCATGCTCGCCTCCAGGACTTCTCCCGAGCTTCTCCCATCCTATGTAACTCCCTACCCCAATCTGTCCGACTATCTCCTCATCTATCCACCTTTAGATGATCCCTGAAAATCCTTCTCTTTAATGAAACCTATCCTTTTAACTAATGCACTGTTTTTACTTTCTCCCTCAGCTCATCCCCCACAGCTGTTACCCTTTGTATCACTAGACCCTCCCAATTAGATTGTAAGCTCTAACCAGCACGGTCCTCTGATTTCTTTTTTATCAAATTGTATTTTAACTGTAATGTCTGCCTTATTTTTGTAAAGCGCTGCATAAACTGTTGGCGCTATATAAATCCTATATAATAATAATTATTATTAAAAAAAAGAAAACTTTGTCTGCTTTTGTTTATCCACTTGCCAACTCCTTGCAGTACTTGGACTGCAGACAGGCAGCAGCTATAGGCAGAGTGACATACTGGTACCTCGCAGGCTGTACTAGCACAGGAGAGGGCTGCGTGCAGGTCCTGGTAATCGGGACCCAGTGATCGCTATGTGATCACATGATCACAATGTTAGCAAAGCTGTTGTAAATCAATCGGGTTCATAACCGCTTTGCTTCTCTTCCTGGTGAGCTGTGATTGGCCCACCACTCTTACATGGTTACATAGGCCAATCACAGCACGATGTATCATGTGGTTAGCTGTGGCCAATTACACATTAAGTATTTTGAACTGTCATGAACTTAACCCATTCATAACAGTTCAAAGCAAGCATTGCATGAGTAATAATCTGTATTGCTCCTGCAATGCAAAGTACATTAAATGAAAAAAATCCCTATTCACCCCACAGAGTAGCACAATGTTACTATGGTAACATTGAACTACTGTTACTATGGTAACATTGAACTACTACTAGTAAAAAACATAATGATGTTAAAAAAAAAAAAAAAATGTAAATATTGAGACTTTTAATTTTTTAAAGATTTTTCTCATTTTTAACTACAGCGGCTCTGGGCATGGCGACGTATCCTTTAGGTCGCGTTCTATTTCTGGGTGTGAGTGCATTTGCATGTGCCCTCCGCTGACCCCGCCATCAGTCCAGGGAAAGAAGAGAGGACACCACTACAAGCACTACATTTTACACGTTAGCACATTTAACTCTTTGATCATCCCTATTAACCCTTTGATCACCCAGCGGCATTAGTATAGTATCAGTATATAGAATATATAGAATACATTGCTGCCCACCCAAATTCAGCTCTTGCCAGACAATTAGCTTGGAAACCTATCATGGTTTCCGAATTTAAAACTTTTTGGGACCCAACCCTCAACATGGGCAATACAAAAAACAATGAATTGTGGTCATCACAATTCATCATATGCCCATGTTCTCTGCTGTTACACAAAGTACAGTATATGCCCAACAAGGAGTAGCAACGTACTGGTACATCATTGGACTTTGAGTGGTTATACAAGGATGATGTCTGCAGCTACAGCCATCATCCTGGTATAGTGTTTTTCAGCTGGCGGTTGACTTTCATGTAAAAGCAATCCTAATGGCTAATTAGCCGCTGTATCACTTTTAAAAGCAGTGGGAAGGTACGTCCCCCTCCTCCCATCACCTGCTACTCTCTTGTGCTCTTCTGTCCCACCGGGGAACCCGAGAATGCAACCAGTGGTTCCACCGGCTGACCATAGAGCTGATTGGAGTCTAGAGTGGCTCCAATCATCTCTATGGTCTAAGAAACCAAAAGCATTAGTTTGGTTTAGCCAAATATAAACAGTGCCAGTTTAAATTGGGAAAGCATCTGATCACACTGACCTTGGTGTGATCAGATGCTTTAAGGGCAGAGGAGAGATCTAGAGTCTAATAGACCCCAGATTTCTCAGAAAAGAGTGCCTGTCACTTCCTCTTGCTATCACAGAGGATATTTACATTCCTTGTGATAATAAAAGCGATTTAAAAAAATGAAAGGGACAGTGTAACAATAAAAGAAAAGCAAAATAAATAATTAAAAAAAAACCCACAATGTAAACAAAAAGTGTCAGAAAAGGATTGGTCTTCAAATGGTTAGATGAGTTGGTGATATGTAGCATAGGCTTCTAATGTTGACCCTGAAATGCCAGGATAGTTAAAGCCCCCCCCAAAATGACCCCTTGTTGGAAAGAAGACACTCCAAGGTACACTATATTGCCAAAAGTATTGGGATGCCTGCCTTTACATACCAATTAACTTAAATGGCATCCCAGTCTTAGTCCACAGAGTTCAATATTGAGTTGGCCCACCCTTTACAGCTATAACAGATTCAATCCTTCTGGGAAGGCTGTCCACAAGGTTTAGGAGTGTGTCTATGGGAATGTTCCACCATTCTTCCAGAAGCGCATTTGTGAGGTCAGGCATAATGTCAGATTAGAAGGCCTGGCTTGCAGTCTCCACTCTGATTCATCCCAAAGGTGTTCTATCAGGTGGAGATCAGGATTCTGTGCAGGCCATTCAAATTCCTCCACCCCAAACATACTCATCCATGTCTTTATGGACCTTGCTTTGTACACTGGTGCTCAGTCATGTTGCAACAGGAAGGGGCCATCCCCAAACTGTTCCCACAAAGTTGGGATCATTAAATTGTCCAAAATGTCTTGGTATGCTGACGCCTTAAACATTCCCTTCACTGGAACTAAGGGGCCAAACAACCCCACACCATAATTCCCCCTCCACCAAACTTTACACTTGGCACAATGCACTCAGTCAAGTACCGTTCTCCTGGAAACCACCATACCCAGACACAGAGAGACAAGCATGATTCATCACTCCAGAGAACATGTCTCCACTGCTCTAAAGTCTAGTGGTGGGGTGCTTTACACCATCGAATTCAATGCTTTGCATTGCACTTGGTGATGTAAGGCTTGGATGCAGCTGCTCGGCCATGGAAACCCATTCCGATGAAGCTCTCTATGCACTGTTGTGCTAATCTGAAGGCCACAAGAAGTTTGGAGGTCTTTAGCTATTGACTCTGCAGACAGTTGCCGACTTCTGTGCATTGTGCCTTTCTGCATGCGCTGACCCCGCTCTGTCATTTTA
Organism: Staurois parvus; assembly: GCF_062004578.1. Classification (NCBI taxonomy): domain Eukaryota; kingdom Metazoa; phylum Chordata; class Amphibia; order Anura; family Ranidae; genus Staurois; species Staurois parvus. Next base: position 2,379,170 of record NW_028318272.1, read on the forward strand.
CGTGGCCTACCACTTCATGGCTAAGTTGCTGTTGTTCGCAGTTGCTTCCACTATGTTATAATACCACTAACAGTTGGCCGTGGGATATTTAGTAGCAAGGAAATTTCACGGATGTACTTATTGCACAGGTGGCAACCTATCATGGCACCATGCTTGAATGAACTGAACTCCTGAGAGTGACCCATTTTTTCACAAATGTTTGTAGAAGCAGTCTGCATGCCTAGGTACTTGATTTTATACACCTGTGGCCATGGAGGTGATTGCAACACCTGATTTGGAGGGGTGTCCCAATACTTTTGGCAATATACTGTATTTGCTAAGAGGCATGGTATGTATTTTACAGATCCCATTTGTTGCCACAAGTTTTTGAAAAATGAAGAAAGAAAACGAGAATGTATTTTCTTTTACAAACAATAAAATACCCACCATCCCTCTTATCAAATTCCTTGATGTGTCTACTTTCCAAATAGGTAATTTTGGGGGTGTTTTTTATATCCTGGCATTTCAGGGCCTCTGAAACTGTAATAGGTAGTGAGGAAATGAAATGAGGAAATATACCCGTTGAAAGCCTGAAGGTGTTCATTGCATTTTGGGGGCCTGTATGTGGCTAGGCTGTCAAAAAGTCCCTCACATGTGGTATTTACATAAGTAGATTGTGCTTTGAGGTGTTATTCCATATATACCCATGACATCTCTGAGCAATATATCATTTAAGTGACAACTTTGTGTTAAAAAAAAAATTGTAATTTTCCAAAAATTTGTGGCAAAAAAAAATCTTTAATGGACTCAACATGACTCAGCAAATTCCTTGGGGTTTCTACTTTAAAAAAAAAAAAAAAAAAGGGGTAATTGTACTGCCCTGGCATTTTAGTACCTCAGGGAGTCAGAAAGTAAAAGCTGTGTAAATTCCAATATATATACACCAATGGTTTGTAGACGCTATAACTTTCACACAAACAAATTAATATACATATAATGGGATTTTCTTTTACCAATGACATGTAGCAGAATACATTTTGGCCTAAATTTATGACTGTTAAGTTGATTTGATATTTTTTATGTAGCACCCTCTAGCTTAGCTAAGTTGGATTTTTGTTACACAGAGGCTAGGTAGCAGCCTGGGTGGGATGAGTCAGCCTGAGAGTGAGGCCTCAGGACAGACTGGGAGGCTCTACAAGTCAGGGCTACTGGAGCCATCCCACCATTCCAGGAACTCAGAGAAATTTCTTGAACAGGGGTGGAGGAGGGGAGGAAGTCTAGATCTGCATATTTAAGGGACCTTGGCCAATCCCCAGGCAGGAGGCTGGGCATAGTGACCAAGGACAAACCTTAAATGTGGCAGAGCCTGTGCAGCAAGGGAGTTGTTGCTGAGGTCAGGTGGAAAATGGACTGAAGGAAGGTGCTGGAGTGTGGAGCCTGGGAGGGGGCCCCAAGGAGGGGAGCCTACCTAAATCCTGGTTGCTGGACAGAAAGATCTTCACTGTTCCACCATCTTAGGGAGGACATCCTGAGAAGCGGGGAGGGAGCCAGCCCAGTGAGAGGCCTGAAAGCAGCAACCAACCTACCACACTGACAGGACAGTGTGAGTACTCCTACACCCCCTTGGGCAGATACAGGGAGAGGGCGGTCAGGTGTGAGAACAAACTAGTTCTCATCTGGGACTACTTCATTATTAGATCTTGGAATCCCTTGCCCCAGGGTACCCTCAGTGCAACCAGGTGAAGAGGAATGATTCATCTGGGGTTTGAGGAGGTACACCAAGGGGGCTTAGAGCTCTATAAAAAAGAGATAGTGCTGTATTTGCTATTCTCTGGATCTACATCTTTGTGTACCGTGTAAAGGTTGCTAAGAAATTTTTCCTCAAGTTTACAGTTCATTGAGCATCCCATCCAAGTTGTTAACCCCTTAATAAAACCAACTAAAAACCAGCTTAAGGACTGTTTATTTTCTACAAGTGTGCAAGTGTGGAAAATGCATGTTTGGCTGTGCAGAGCTTGGGGGGACTCAAAAGAAATCCAGCCACACTCAAGAGGATAGTGCTACATTTATAACAGAAAGTAGAAAAAAAAAAATTCAGAATTGTCTGTCTCTTTCATTTATATTACAAGAAACTCAGTGGTGATCAAATACCACAAAATGAAAGCTCTATTTGTGTAAAAAAAAAAAAAAACACACGACAAATTTCATTTGGATACAGCATTGTATGACCACGCAATTACCAATTGAAACAGCACAGTGCCGAATAGCAAAAAATGGCCTGGTCATGAAGAAGGGTAAACCTTCCGGGGCTAAAGTGGTTATAGCATAGCCATTTAGGTGATATCTTGTTCAATGAGTGATGTAAATAGATTATAGCAAGGGTTTCAACTGCCACTAATGTTACTAAATAGAAGGTCCAAAAACAAATGCCAGACTTCCATGTAAACTACAAAACCACTTTAAGGAGTTAAAGAAGTCATCTGTCTAAACATTTTGACTTCTGTTTTGGTTGGAGGCACCAACACTGCTTGACACTGGCAGCCAGAACCTGTGCCCCAGGTGTTTACCTTCATGTTTTAAGTCTACAGTGATGAAATTGCTCCTGTCATTGTAAGTATGATCATGTGTGTTCCCTCACAATTTTAATGAAATTAAAGTGGTATTATATTGCAGCTGATTAGATGTGGTGGCTGCATTTGTTTTCTTTGTTTACGCTTTTTCCCCTCTATTTTCACCTGGTGATCTGGCACATCTGTTCACCTAGATCACATGGATGAAGAAGCATAGGGATACCTTTGGACTGTATCATTGTCAGTTTGGGGGAGGGAAGTGTTAAATGAACTAGCAGATTTACATGCACTTACAAAATAAAAGCTGTGCACCCGGCCCTGGTACCCTGGTAAATGGTTTGTCCCATCCCTGTAACTGCTAGAACTGCAGGAAAACTTGTTCTTTTGAAAAACAATAGACTTACTGGCTGTAACAATAGATGAAAATAAAGGAAATAAAGCAAAAAAAAAGAAAACGAATGCAGCTATCAGGTCTAAGAACTGGTAAGCTGTGTAGTATGGGGTGATTAGACTCAATGTGGTGAGCATTTTGGGGGGGGTCCATGTCAGTCTGAACCTACTGGTTAAGGGCACAGCAGCCCACTTAAATTAAAAAAGGAAGAAAGTCTTAACACAAGGTTTTCCATGAAGGGGCTTCAGCTGCAGAGCCACCTGGCTCTCCCATCAGCACTACCACTGCTTTTACATGGGTCTCCCAGACCACAGGTTCTTCAGGCTCACTTAGCCATTACTCACATCACCTCACTGTACCAGCCCAGTCTTGGCCTCTGGATATGTTCTCCCAGCCCCTCAAGCTTGTCCCTCTAGAGTTTGGCACCTCTACTTTCTCGACCTCCCAGACTGTGTAGCTGTCCCAACTCTCCCAGTCTTTGGGTAGGGAAACCCACTCACAAGGGATGCAGTCTCCAGCAGGAACTCCCTGTTTTAATGACAGGGCTCTGTCTTCAGCAGCAATTGCAACTCCTACTGCACTAAGCTACTCTCAGACCTTTATTATAAAGGATGTGTGCACCTGGACACACACCCTGCAGGTCTTCAACAAAACCCATACACTGGGTTGAAGATTTCTTCCCTCCCAAGACACTGAAATCTCCAAAGTATGGAGCCCAATCCAGGCATGCCAAAATCTGAAGAAATGTTTAAAAACAGATTTCTCAGCTCATAATTGCTTCGCCGGAGCCCTGCTGCCACGGTGTGAGGTCAGATTCAGAAACCAATTGCTACAGCAGTTGTAAGGCTTACCTGAAACCAGCAGGATTGGTCCACCAGCGGGTCACCCTGGGAATGACGCAGGCTCACCTGAGGTGCAGGGTCTAAGTATCCACCGGTCTTCACCAGAGCTCCTAATGGTGGAGATGGATTTGGCTGCGTGTGAATACCAGGTCGCAGTCTCAGGATCACCCCACCAGGGAAATGGCAAGCTGGAAACCAAGAGCGGATCAAACAGTTTAGGGATAAGACAAAAGCAGAGTCAGTCACAAGCCAAAAGTCGGTCACAAACGATATAGACAGTAAGGATGAGCGCGATATTGGCTGGAAGGCACAATAATCTGGCAAGGAGGAAGTGCATGGACATGGCTTTTATAGGAAGTTCATGGGAGGAGCAAGGATTTCAAGGTTCAAGAGAAAAGAAGGCACAAGGTAAGATTATCTAAGAGATCAGGCAGAGTATTGTCCAGTATCCCTGGTAGCTCAGTGAGAAGAGTTACTGCCTGATACAATAGAAGTCCCAGGTTCAAGTCCAGGCCCTGACACCTGCACTCTGCACACGTGTGAACCCTGTGTCCTTTTTTCCAGCCATTTTCACAGTGGCAGGGCCTCACAGCTGCAATATATTAATTGTTTTTGGGTTTAATACCACTTTAATGGGATGACTGGTCTGCAAAGTTGGGATGAAAAAAAAGATACATATCTACCAAGTTAAAAAAAAAATAGCATCTTCAAAATCTAAACCTGAAACTAATGGAGATGAAGGCAAAAACATATAAAGCTTGATCTAATTAGCTAAAACATTGAAAAATATTCTCCCTGATTCCCAAATGCAGTTAGACAATTCCATGTCCATGTTGTGTGGGTAGAAAGACATTCATCCCTGTTTTGAGGCAATATACTGAGTTGGCTTGAACCAATTCCTAAGGAAGGCTATTGAACATTTTTACAACTCGTACGGTAAAGAACCTTTTCCCTTTGTGGATGATATCTTCCTCCAGTCACAAAGAGCACTTTTTTGTATTTTCTGGTGGCCATAAAGTAAATATTCACAAAAACTACTATGTGGACCTATGTGAATGTATATGATGATCATGTACCTTCTTCTCAAGGCTGAATTAATGTCCTTTTTTAATTTTTGCTGGATTTCTTTTTACTCTTTCCAGTTGCACAACATCCCTTTTGTGAACTGGTGCCTAAACCTGAGATGCATATTAATGAATAATATACAAAGGCAAGATTATGTTCCTCTCTTGAGTCATTGCTTTGATTACAAGGGAGTATTTTGCTCAGACTAGAAGCTGCAGATTGGCAGTGCATGTCATTCTTAAAGTAGAATTCCAGGTTTACTTTACTTTAAGTAATTCATTTGGACCAAGCTGGCTCAAACAAACTATTTTCATTACTAAATGATGAGTCTGTTGTGTGCACTGTACTATAGTACTGTAGAAGCAACAACTACATACAGTATGTACCGTAGTGTTCCAGAGCAGTACAAGCGACTTCACGTCTTTTGCCAGATCAAACTCATGTGGCCTGAATGCTTCTCTGCCTTTCTAGAGAAGCCTTGTATTTTTATCAATGAATACAAGGCTTCCTCTAAATGGCAGAGACGGAGAAGTGGGCAGATGACGTCTTTATTTACTCCTCAGCAAATCAGAGGAAGCCCTGTATTAATTGATAAAAATGGTGGATAAGCATTCAGACATTCAAGCTCAGTTTACTTCCAGCAGCAGACAGGAAGCCAACCATACTGCTGCTAGAACACAGCGCCACATTCTCATGCTACTACAATATACAGTAGTACAGTGCATTCTGAAACTGCATATGTAAGTTTAAATAGTTCGCTTGGGCCAGTTTGGCCCAAACAAACTATTTAAGTTAAAATAAACCTAGAACACTACTTTAAATCTTTCAGCTACCAGGGCACCAAAGTCATGGATTCAGATGTATCTCCACTAGATTGTATGACAAAGTAAAAGGCAATCCAAAGCATAAGTTTCTTTCTATATGGCCCAAATAGGGTATGTAATATAATATATGGTAAAGCAGTAATGTGTTAAGATATGTCTGGCTGTCCTTTTGACTGCCATGGTTCTCTGGCATCACTTGTATCAAAGATACAGAAGACGTGAAAGAGAAAAAAGGAGGATAGCAAAGAGAAAATAGAGGGAACAGAAGATATAGGGAAAAAACACTCTTACCTAGTTTTCATTATGGTATGAAGCATCCTTACAACATTTTCTTCTTTGTGCCCAGGAGTGTTCCATGTCTTTTAGGATTTTCACAATGCTAATGTAGGAGGACAATAAAGGTAATAAAAAAACACTGCATTTTCTTTTATATCCCTCAAATAAAACGAAGTTGTTTGTTTTGGGTGGGCCTATTTAGGAGGCATTTACTTTTCTTTTTTGTTTGGTTGAATAAGCTCTAATGAGGGTTTTATTGATTATGCTTCATTTTCTCTTTCTTTACTCAAAGAGCTGGTAAAGGTGTTATCAAGCTTCCCCTTGGATATAATCCAAAGCTGCTGCATGGATACTACATACAAAACTGTGCACTGAGCAGAGAATAAATGAACATGGATGAATTTACCATTGGGTATAGTAGACAGATAATTCAAAAGCCTTTTTTTTTTTTAATGTGTAACTTTTTATTTTAAGTAATGTCAAAATTATAACCAAATCAACCGTGGCTAAAATATGAAAATTTCTCTAGTGCAAGGGTGGGTAGGAGGAGTGGCTTCACTGGGTGCAGTGGTATCATGTGAGGTGGGGGGGCACTGCGTGGACAGGGAGGGGATTTTTGCAGATACACAATGCTCATACATAAGGCATCTTTGCACTAGATGATCTTGTCCCATAACTGCTATAGTGCAGCAGCATAAATGGTTAACTACGTATGTTAGCAACTCCAGCCTCCAGAACCTCTAGACCAACTGATAAATGCAAATGGTCATTTTTTTTCCCTGCACACTGCATCACAATGATTGAAAAAGGGGGAGTGGCATATGGTCTGTTCAAGGATGGCGCTTAGGGTACTAGTTTTATTTTGCCTGTAGGCTCTCAAGATATACATTTGACCCTGAAGTTGAGTCTTAACATTGGAAAAACGCTATTCACTCATAACATATTAATTTATAAAACACAAAAGAAACCTACTAAATAAATGAAATGCAATTAGGTATGTCTTGCAAAATGATATATGCAAACCAATAAATTATTTTGAAGATAGATAATCCCTTTATATTGACTGAATTGCTATTCATCTTTACTGTTTACCTTTTCTCAAGGTAGCACATTTTATTTGTGAGAAATTATGTCAAAAACTGAATTTTTTGTAGTCTTCAGGACAGACAATCACTCTGCCTAAAACAACAGTAGAATGTCTGCATTTAATATTAAATGTCTGTTTTACTTTAAAGTCTGGCACCAATGAACTAGAAAAAAAGCCTTGCCTGGGGACTGGATCTGAATCACAGAACTGGCCAACTGATTCTTTTCCCAGGAGCCAGCACAAATTATTCACAGTGATGAGCACAAGCTCCTGATACAGTACTGCATATTTCAGCTGTAGCAGGAGCAGGAAAGAACAATGTGCTTATCAGAGCTGTTTCTAATACATACAACATTCTTATGTATAAATAAATGGTTAGAAAAGCCCATTGGCATCTTGTTTAATTTGTACTAGCTATACAGGTAAAATACTAGCAAAACCATTTTCTTTTATCTAAGGTAGGAATATTGGCAAGAGATGTAACACTATTTATTTCTACTACGGCCTTGGGTGAAGAGGGGTGAGGAAGCTGGTGTAAAATTGTCACTCAAATCTGTGCCTCGTATCTGTTGAATCTCTTGGTCCCAGGTTTTCACAAGCCTCTTTGATTGGTCATACATTTCCAATTTCTGATGTGACACTAAAGACTTTGTTGGATGTCAGGACTTGGAGATGTTTAACACAGGATTTCAGAATGGCAGAAAAGGAGCTGCATGAAATGGAGTTGTAAGGGAGATGATCTGAGTTACTCTCAGATCATCTCCCTTACAACTCCATTTCAGATCATCCTATTTTTATACATACCTTTATATCTTCATCAGTAGTTGTTGAAGTAATTGTATTAAAGGAAGATTCTGGCCAGCATAAATGCTAAGGATCTCCACTTTAGAGATGCAGATATGTCTACAATGAAGGACAGAAACCAGTTCTCCACAGAAGAGTGGACATTTCTAATCAAGGCTGTTGGATGGGGAAAGGTTCCCTGTGGAATACAACTATACTCTGTGAGCTGCTCATCCGGGGTTCTGCTACAGCCTCAGAGCTTTTTTGGAGCATATTTTAATTCAAATAGGACATATTATTCTAGTTAGTGACTTAAAAAGCATTAAAGTGTATGTAAGTACTTTTTTTTAGTTTTGGACAGAGGGGTGAGGAGTTAGAACCCTTTCTCAAGTTTTTATTGTTGCTCCCCCACTTGAGATTGTCACTAGGATCGAAAGTGGGAAAAATCCACGTTTTGAGTTTTTGCCAGTACAGGAATATATACACTTGTTCCTGCAATAGCTGTCTCAGAGAGGAATGCAATCACTTTTTAAAGAATTCCTTTATCTGCCCATTGTGTCCACAAGGCAAGACGTGTCCCCAATGATATCCAGACAGCCGCAAAAAGCCTGACAGTCTTTATTATTCATTCCTCTATCCAAAATGGAAAAAAAAAAAAGGTTTGAGCTTTGGATAAGCCAAGGAATCAGCATGACAGTCGTGGAAAATAAAGTCAGTGATACCAGTGCACATACAGGTGAAACTCGAAAAATTAGAATATCGTGCAAAAGTTCATTTATTTCAGTAAAGCAACTTAAAAGGTGAAAATAATATATGAGATAGACTCATTACATGCAAAGCAAGATAGTTCAAGCCGTGATTTGTTATAATTGTGATGATTATGGCTTACAGCTCATGAAAAGCCCAAATCCACAATCTCAGAAAATTAGAATATTACATGCAATCAATAAAACAAGGATTGTACATAGATCAATATCGGACCTCTGAAAAGTATAAGCATGCATATGTACTCAGTACTTGGTTTGGGCCCCTTTTGCAGCAATTACTGCCTCAATGCAGTGTGGCATGGAAGCTATCAGCCTGTGGCACTGCTGAGGTGTTATGGAAGACCAGGATGTTTCAATAGCGGCCTTCAGCTCCTCTGCATTGTTCAGTCTCATGTCTCTCATCTTTCTCTTGGCAATGCCCAATAGATTCTCTATGGGGTTCAGGTCAGGCGAGTTTGCTGGCCAATCAAGTACAGTAATCCCATGGTCATTGAATCAGGTTTTGGTGCTTTTGGCAGTGTGGGCAGGTGCCAAGTCCTGCTGGAAAATAAAGTCAGCATCCCCATAAAGCTCGCCTGCGGAAGGAAGCATGACGTGCTCCAAAATCTCCTGGTAGACAGCTGCGTTGACCCTGGACTTAATGAAGCACAGTGGACCAACACCAGCAGATGACATGGCTCCCCAAATCAACACAAACTGTGAAAACTTTACACTGGACTTCAAGCCTCTTGCAGTGTGTGCCTCTCCATTCTTCCTCCATACTCTGGGTCCTTGGTTTCCAAATGATATGCAAAAGTTTCTCTCATCAGAAATGAGGACTTTGGACCACGGAGCAACAGACCAGGTCTGTTTTTCTTTAGCCCAGGTAAGACGCTTTTGACATTGTTTGTTGTTCAGGAGGAATACGACATTTGAAGCTCATGTCCAGGATCCGTCTGTGTGTGGTAGCTCTTGATGCACTGACTCCAGCCTCAGTCCACTCCTTGTGAAAGTCCCCAACACTTCTGAATGGCCTTTTCCTGACAATCCTCTCCAGGCTGTGGTCATCCCTGCTGCTTGTGCACCTTTTTCTTCCACACGTTTCCCTTCCACATAACTTTCTATTAATGTGCTTTGATACAGCACTTTGGGAACATCCAACTTCTTTTGCAATTACCGTTTGAGACTTTGCCTCCTTATGGAGGGAGTCAATGATGGTTTTCTGCACAACTGTCAGGTCAGCAGTCTTTCCTATGATTGTGATTCCTACTGAACCAGAATGAGAGACCATTTAAAGGCTCAGGAGCCCTTTGCAGGTGTTATGGCCTAATTAGCTGATTAGAGTGGGACACTTTGAGCCTAGAATATTGCACTTTTTCACAATATTCTAATTTTCTGAGATTGTGGATTTGGGGTTTTCATGAGCTGTAAGCCATAATCATCACAATTATGACAAATCACGGCTTGAACTATCTTGCTTTGCATGTAATGAGTCTATCTCATATATTAGTTTCACCTTTTAAGTTGCATTACTGAAATAAATTAACTTTTGCACGATATTCTAATTTTTCGAGTTTCACCTGTATTTGTCTCACAATAAGTTTAGTTTATGTTTCAACAATCTATTAATAATAATCTTCTCGCTATCTGATAACAGGCAAACAGAGCTAAATGAGTTATTCAGAATTTGCCCCAAGTGTGTTTTGCTAAATTCAGGCCCAAACCCACCAACAAAAAAGCTAAAAATAGATAAATCACCAAAATTAATTATTATAGCATTTTGGAGTTTTGTGGGAGGTGGAACTTGTAACCTAAACCCCTCTTTCAATCTCCCAGCATTCTGTACCAATTCTGTATTTAGAAGCTTACCTAGAAAAGGTTTATAAAGCAAGATAATTAAAATAGGGGAAGTATGGGACTGTGGTAATGTAGCACTACAGGAGGTTTACATAGTTTAAGTGGCTAGGCAGTGGAGCAGCTACAGGTGATGGTGAGGTGCTGGTGGCAGTTTTGGCTATGGATTACAGAGTTTTTCTTCTTTAGTTAATAGTGGTAAGAATTAGTAGTAAATGGTAACGATGCAATGGTGGTAATGATGGTGTATCTATTCTGTGGCATCAGTGGTGTATGAGAGAAAACTACTTCATTTTGATGAACATCACCCAATGCTTTGTAAGCCCTAGTTCACATCTGTGCAATCATGCGGGCCACAGTTTGCCCAGGCACGAGAGCCCATTCATTTGAATGGACTCCTGTGCCCCGGGACACGCAGAGAAGAAGCCCCTGCATGACTTTGGAAATCACAGCCCGCATGGGAACCGAGGTTCCTAGTGCGGTTGCGATTTCCAGTGCGGGTGGTGTGCCATCAGAATTAATGGCACCTGCCCATGGTTCCCACATTCCTTTGTGTGGGTGTGCAGGTTCTGCAGCTGCCCCACTTGTATAGATGTGAACCGAGGGTAAATTGTAATCCTGATTTAGGCTCCATTCAAACCTATGCAGTTTGCTTTTTGTCCATTTTGCAGTGCAGTTCGTGTTACGTTTTTCTACACACATTTTGTATGCATTTTTAACGCGTTTATACCTGTTTTTGTTTAAGTGAATTTTTTTTTGTTGCTGGGCAGAATAAAAATGAAAACCAAAAAACACTACCATGCATTTTAGCAGCTTCTCCATTGAACACTATTGTAGCAAAAATGCTGCTTTTTGCTTTTAAAAAAGTCCCTGACCCTTTCCAAAAACACATTAGCTCAAAAAAGCATAGATGTGAATGTGTTCCATAGGAAACCATGTTAAATGGACTGTAGAGTGTTTCTGCAAAAAGCACTAAAAAATGCATTGGTGTAAATGGAGCCTTACTGCTTTAACTTGGTATAACCTGGTGAGTGAACTTTTGCAGAAAGATGTCATTTCATTTCTTTGTACACTGCTCTGTCCTGGGTTACTGCTCTATTCTGGTATTATCAACTTTGCAATTTATTTTAGGTGGTGTCAGTCTAGTTTTATTGGATTTACACCTTTTTAGAAAAGTTCACAAAGGGGTATACCAAAATTGAGCAGAATGTCAGTACTGCAGTTGACAAAGAAAAGAAAAATCACTTTTCGAGAGTAGTCCATGAAGTCAGTCTGACCATATATAAATTTGCTAAACATTGTACAAATACACTACATGTAACAAAGCTTAAAGTTATTTATTTGTTTGCATTAAAATAATAAACATGTCATACTCTGATCCTCTTCTTCTTGGGTCCCCCGCCGCCTCCTCTTCTTTGGCTAGTACCCCCATAGGAAGCTGCTTCCTATGGAGGCACTCGTGCAGGCTCCCTCCTGAGCCACCTTGTCTGCGTCCATTGACACAGACATTGCGGCTTGACCCCGTCCCCCACTCCCTTGTCACATAATTTGATCAACTGCAGCAGGAGCCAATGGCTATCAATTTGTCCAATGAGGAGAGCAAGAGCAGTGAGAGTCATTGCTTTCATGCACATCGTTCGATCAGGCTCAGGTAAGTATAAGGGGGGCTGGGGACACATGCAGTACAGAAGGTTTTTTTACCTTAATGCATAGAATGTATTAAGTTAAAAAAAACCTTAGGCTTTAGAACCACTTTAAGCTGATCTCACACCATATTTACAGTATTGTTTATGTTAAATTTATACATGGTAAGTAATGTGTAAATATAATGTTTACAGGTATTAAATTACCTCCAGTATTAACCTAACAACACTATCTTAGAGCCTTTGCAGAAGGCAGTTGTCATTTTTAAGTTACATAGTTATGTAGTTACAAAAGTTAGTCTTGATGAAAATGTCCCTCCAGTTCAGCCAATAGAGAAACACAAACACATACACAAATAGAAAACCTCAATTTACACAATTCTATAGTCACAGTTGATCCAGAGGAGCTAAAAAACTCCAATAAAGCATGATCAAATTTACTCCAGCTAGGGAAGAAAATCCTTTTTGAATCCCCAGGAAGCAATCCCAGTTATATGGTGTGCATTTAGGAAAAAATCCAGGCCTTTTTTAACCGCTTGCCCTGCGAAAGGTTTTACCCCCTTCATGACCAGGGCATTGTTGCTATTTAGTACTGTGCCACTTTAACTGGCAATTGCGTGGTCATGTTTTTTTTTCACAAATGGGTTTTTATTTTTTATTATATAAATAAAAAAGACCAAAAATTGTGAAGAAAAAATGCTTTCTACTCTGTTATAAAATATATTCAATTAAAAAAAACTCTTCATAAATTTAGGCCAAAATGTATTCTGCTACATGCCTTTTGTAAAAGAAAAATCCCAATAAGTGTATATTAATTTGTTTGTGTGAACGGTATAACGTCTTTTTCTTGAGGCCTTAAAATTCCAAAATAGTACAATTGCCCCCCAAATGACTCCTTTTTGGAAAGTAGACAGCCTGATGTATTTAATAAGAGGCATGGCAAGTTTCTTGATGTTATAATTTTTTTGTCACAACTTTTTGATGAAGAAATTAAATAAAATTAGTTTTTCTTCACAATTCTTTTACATACTCTCACCAGTGCAATGCAGTGTCTTATGACTGGTGTGGCTGTGATCAGGGATACCGATTGGTGACAGTATATTAAAAAAAATGTATATAATTTGTTTATTCAATTTCTTAAACATTTTTTTCCTTTAACATTTTTTCCACTATTTTTTTTATATCCTGTCATCAGAGAGGAAGGGGGGGGGGAATCAGGGATTTTTTGTTACACTGTTACTGTTAACAGTGAAGTTCACTGTTATAAGCAATAGTATTAGCTGTCACTAGCTGGCTAATGTGTAAGGTAAAGTCTACGGACTTGGAAAAATCTGTATGTAAATGGATAGAAAACTGGCTAAAAGATTGTATTCAAAGAGTAGTGGTTAATGATTCAAACTCTGAATGGTCTGGGGTCATCAGTGGTGTACCCCAGGGTTCAGTGATGGGACCCTTACTTTTTAATATATTTATAAACGATATAGGGTCTGGGATTAAAAATACCATTTCAGTCTTTGCAGATGACACCAAGCTGTGCAGTGGAATAACATCCTTACAGAATGTCTCCAATTTACAAGTCAACCTCAATGCACTGTTTAATTGAGCAACTATGTGGCAAAATTAGGTTTAATGTTGATAAATGTAAGGTTATGCACTTGGGGGCTATGAATATGCATGCATCATACATACTAGGGGGAGTACAACTGGGGGAATCAATGGTGGAGAAGGATCTGGGAGTTCTGGTAGATCACAAGCTTAAAAATGGCATGCAATGCCAAGCTGCGGTTTCTAAAGCGAGCAATATCCTCTCTTGTATTAAGAGGTATAGACTCCAGAGAAAGAGAGATAATTTTATTCCTGTACAAATCACTAGTAAGACCTCATCTGGAATATGCAGTTCAGTTTTGGGCACCAATTCACAAAAAGAACATTGGGGAACTGGAGAAAGTACAGAGAAGGGCAACCAAACTGATGAGAGGCATGGAGGAGCTCAGCTATGAGGAAAGATTAGAGGAACTGAATTTATTCTCTCTTGAGAAGAGGAGATTAAGGGGGGATATGATCAACATGTATAAATACATCAGTGGTTCATATAGTGAACTCGGTGTAGAGCTATTCACCCTGAGGTCATCACAGAGGACAAGGGGGCACTCTTTACGTCTGGAGGAAAAGAAATGCAATCTCCAAACACGGAAATGTTTCTTCAGTGAGAGCTGTGAAAATATGGAATAGACTCCCTCAAGAGTTGGTTCTGGCCAGCTCAGTGGATTGCTTTAAAAAAAGGCCTGGATTGTTTCTTCGATACACAGAATATAACTGGATACTAACATTTATAAGTAAAGTTGATCCAGGGAATATCAGATTTCCTCTCGGGGGATCAGGAAGGAATTTTTTTCCCTGCAGGAGCAAATTGGAACATGCTTTGCTGGGTTGTTTACCTTCCTCTGGATCAACTGTGGGTATAGGGTTATACCTGTTTTTTTTTTGTTTTTTTTTAATGGTTGAACTGGATGGACTTTTGTGTTTTTTCCACCAGATTAACTATGTAACTATGAATGGGTTAACATTCATGACAGATTAGTTACTGTTAACATGCTGTGATTGGCTACAGCTAATAACATGGTACAGGTAGCCAGGTACCAGGTGATAGCGGTGAGTCAATCACAGCTTCACAACAATAAGCAAGCAGTCATTAATGGAAGCCATTCATGACAGTTTTGTTTATATTATAATCATGTGGTCACTATGACCAGTCATCGCGAATACATGATACCTTGGCCACTCATAGCAGCCGGGGACCAGTAACAGTAATCCGTTGTGTTTGGTGAAAGCAGAGGCATGGCCGTGGATAAGGGGTACTGCCAGTCCTCCTGTATGGAGCCCAGGCAAGCAGGGGGACCCATGAAGCTGAAGCTAGGTGAATTGGATGTAGGCAAGGAGGGTGATCAGCACAGGGGGAACAATTACTGAAATACCTGTATGGCTCTCTGCAGCAGCTGAAAGCTGGATTCTTCTCCCCTACCGCCTGCTGGCTTTCAGCTGCTGCGGAAAGAGCAAAGAGGGAATCAGTTCCAGTAATTGCCCCCTCCCCCCGCTGGTCTGGTAAATATGTCACATTTACCAGCCCCTTTCATTACTGAATGAACATAATGAGTGATTGGTACCGATCACTCACTGTTTTCATTCATAAATGAAGTATAACAAAATAAGTTTTTTTTATCTGGAGGGGGGAGGCCCTGTCAGGTTAGTTGTATGGGGCCTCCATACAGGTTGGTCATCAGCTCTGAGGAAAGGGATTCGTCCCCAAAACGCGTCAACCATTTGACCGCACTGACAGTGAGAACACCTTGCCATTGTCATTTTTCTATGCTTTTTAGATACATGCTTTGTCTGTGAGTATGTTTTTATTATTCTTTCACTCCTACAATAAACCTTGGATAATGCACTAGGTGTGTGCGCCACCTGTTTTCTCTCTATCCAGTGGCTGATTTCCCATCTGAGGAGGGCTGTACCCCTGAAGCATTTCCTTTGGTTGTCGCTGTCCTGGTACCCTTGGCTTCCCTTTTGGCTGTGCATATCCTGAGGCGCTGGAGAGTACATACTATATCCGTTTAGTTGTATGGGGCCCCGCTGTTTCTAACAGCAGCCCTGAACAGTTGTCACAGGAGTGACGCATTGCGTGCCACTGCACAGCTAATGTACATGTACTTGACTGAGCCTGTACCTGCCACCCTGCTCGCAGTATATTTACTGTGAGCAGTTGGCATGTGGTTAAAACAATCTACTGAGCTTGCCAAAACCAGTTCTTGAGGGAATCTTTTCCACATTTTCACAGCTCTTATTGTGAAGTAACATTTCTGTGGGGAGACTAAGGAAATTCTTTTTCCTGTCTGCAGCATATTAGTTATATCATTTTTCCAATATGCTCCTCTCAAACCTGGGAACATGCACTTGACAAGAGCTCAATGGCTTATTTTTACAGTGATAAAAAGTACTTTTTAAAAATAAAACTGTTGCTACATATTTTGAAATGTCAGAATTTTATTGTAAACCAACCAATAGGTTTCTTCAAATGACATGTCGCTGTGACATATCTCATAAAGCTATCTGTGTACATTTCATACAAATATTACCTTTGACTTTAATGTACAGATCGCGCAGCCACTGGACAAGAGTTCAGAAACTTTACACGATGACAAAGGTGCATTTCAGGTTCTCTCTGAAGACAACATCAATGTATGAATGTGGTTTGTACTTTCTTTTTTGCTAGTAAATTGTATTACCAAGAAGTTATAAAACATAAAATCACTCTTGGCTTGAATGTGGAGTGTGCCTCTTGCCCCACTGATAAAAGTTCCTTTAATTATATAGGTGGTGACAGATCTTCCCTAGCAGAAAGCTACCTGTGTACAATTCATACAAATACCATCTTTGACCTTTATGTGTAGACTGCAGAGAATAGCCTACTGGACCAGATTTCAAAAACATAAAACGGTTGCAACGGTGCATTTGAGGTTCTCTCTGAAGATGATATCAATGTGGGAAATGTAGCTTGCACTTTCTTTTCTCCTGATGAATTGTATTTCCAAGGAGCTACATATGAAACAGAAACTCACTTCTTCTAGTTTAAATGTGACAAGTGTCTCTTGCCTACAGATAATAGCCCCTATTATACATCAGCTGAATAGGTTAGAGGGGGGTCATAGGGGGTTTAAATTTTTTCAGTAGATGGGCTTAAATGTGGAGTATATATTAGGGTTGCCACCTCATCCCTTTAAAACTGAACACATATTTATTACACAGGTTCTGAGGCTAATTTAATGCAGATAAGGCACTAGGTGAGTTTAATTACCACATCAATCAGCCACAGAACCTGTGTAATTAATATGTGTTTGCTTTTAAAGGGATGAGGTGGCAACCCTAGTATATAGGTTATGATAACAATTCAGTGGTCTCCTATTCTGAAACATATCCCCAGATATGTCATCTCCAGAAGTGTAGTTCCATACCTGTAATAAGCATTTGCTAGTTTTTAATCAGAATTAAACAGTGTTGCCTTCACCAAAAAAAGTATTTTCTTAAGTGACTTCCAGCTTCCAGTTGATATATGAATTTTTGAAAAAAAAAATTATATACTGTATATGAGGCGTTCAAGTAATTTTACAGCTATAAAAAGAGATGCTAGCGTGGCAGTACTACACGCAGTAGTAAGTGGCAAGTGTGCCATTTTACTGATAGGTGTCGCCCATGTCTTGGGCCAGTCCAGATATCATTAACCACTTGCCAACCACGCTATAGTCGAATGATGGCTACAGCGTGGTTGTCCAGTTCTGGGAGGGCATCATATGATGTCCTCCCAGAAAGGCACTCCAGGCAATCTCCATGAACGCTGTGTCCTACGGACCCAGATGATCACGTGATGAGGTAAAAGGCCATTCACAGCCTTTTACCACATGATCAGCTGTGTCCAATGACACAGCAGATCACCGAGTAAATACAGTTGCCAGTTATTGGCTGCACTTTCCTCACGCTGTCACAACGTGATGAAAGTACTGCCGATAACTGGCAACTGTCACAGAGTAGATCAGCCCTGATGATCAGGGAACTGATGATCAGTGCCCATCAGTGCCGCCCATCAGTGCCACCGATCAGTGCCCAGCAGTGCCACCCAGTAGTGTTGCCCAACAGTGCTGCCCATCAGTGCTCATCAGTGCCGCCTATCAGTGCCCATCATTGCTGCATATCAGTGCAGCATCATCAGTGCCCATCAGTGCTGCCTATCAGTGCCCATTAGTGCTGTGTATCAGTGCAGCCTAATCAATGCACATCAGTGAAGGACAAAAATTACCTGTTTGCCAAACTTTATAATAGTAAAAAAGAAAAAAAATTTTTTTGCTCTTTTTCTGTTTATAGTGCAAAAAATAAAACACCCAGTAGCAATTAATTACCACCAAAAGAAAGCTCTATTTGTGCGAAAAAAATGATAAAAATTTCATATGGGTACAGTGTTGCATAACCGAGCATTTGTTAATCAAAATGTGAGAGTGCATGAAATTGCACAAAAGACGAATCTTTCTGTGGGATCGGTGAACACAATGATGACGAAGTGAAGCAGGCTGTCCTAGGATGGTTTAGGCGTACTGAGAAATCTTTCTATGCCAAAGCTTGCCTTAGTTAAACACTGGGTTAAGTGTAGAAATGTAGCAGGGGAGTGTGTTGAAAAATAAATGCAGTTTCCACTCCTTGAAATGTGTTCCTTTATTAAGTAAACTTAAAAGTCTCAGTTTGATTTGAATGCTTCTTGTCTGTGTGTATATATACAGTCAGGTCCATAAATATTGGGACATCAACACAATTCTAACATTTTTGGCTCTATACACCACCACAATGGATTTAAAATGAAAAGAACAAGATGTGCTTTAACTGCAGACTGTCAGCTTTAATTTGAGGGTATTTACATCCAAATCAGGTGAACGGTGTAGGAATTACAACAGTTTGCATATGTGCCTCCCACTTCTTAGGGGACCAAAAGTAATGGGACAGAATAATAATCATAAATCAAACTTTCACTTTTTAATACTTGGTTGCAAATCCTTTGCAGTCAATTACAGCCTGAAGTCTGGAACACATAGACATCACCAGACGCTGAGTTTCATCCCTGGTGATGCTCTGCCAGGCCTCTACTGCAACTGTCTTCAGTTCCTGCTTGTTCTTGGGGCATTTTGCCTTCAGTTTTGTCTTCAGCAAGTGAAATGCATGCTCAATCGGATTCAGGTCAGGTGATTGACTTGGCCATTGCAGAACATTCCACTTTTTTCCCTTAAACTCTTTGGTTGCTTTTGCAGTCTGCTTTGGGTCATTGTCCATATGCACTGTGAAGCGGCGTCCAATGAGTTCTCAAGCATTTGGCTGAATATGAGCAGATAATATTGCCCGAAACACTTCAGAATTCATCCTGCTGCTTTTGTCAGCAGTCACATCATCAATAAATACAAGAGAACCAGTTCCATTGGCAGCCATACATGCCCACGCCATGACACTACCACCACCATGCTTCACTGATGAGGTGGTATGCTTAGGATCATGATTTCCTTTCCTTCTCCATACTCTTCTCTTCCCATCACTCTGGTACAAGTTGATCTTGGTCTCATCTGTCCATAGGATGTTGTTCCAGAACTGTGAAGGCTTTTTTACATGTCGTTTGGCAAACTCTAATCTGGCCTTCCTGTTTTTTAGGCTCACCAATGGTTTACATCTTGTGGTGAACCCTCTGTATTCACTCTGGTGAAGTCTTCTCTTGATTGGTGACTTTGACACACATACACCTACCTCCTGGAGAATGTTCTTGATCTGGCCAACTGTTGTGAAGGGTGTTTTCTTCACCAGGGAAAGAATACTTCAGTCATCCACCACAGTTGTTTTCCGTCGTCTTCCGGGTCTTTTGGTGTTGCTGAGCTCACCGGTGCGTTCCTTCTTTTTAAGAATTTTCCAAACAGTTGTTTTGGCCACGCCTAATGTTTTTGCTATCTCTCTGATGGGTTTGTTTTGTTTTTTCAGCCTAATGATGGCTTGCTTCACTGATAGTGACAGCTCTTTGGATCTCATCTTGAGAGTTGACAGCAACAGATTCCAAATGCAAATAGCATACTTGAAATGAACTCTGGACCTTTTATCTGCTCATTGTAATTGGGATAATGAGGGAATAACACACACCTGGCCATGGAACAGCTGAGAAGACAATTGTCCCATTACTTTTGGTCCCTTAATACGTGGGAGGCACATATGCAAACTGTTGTAATTCCTACACCGTTCACCTGATTTGGATGTAAATACCCTCAAATTAAAGCTGACAGTCTGCAGTTAAAGCACATCTTGTTTGTTTCATTTCAAATCCATTGTGGTGGTGTATAGAGCCAAAAATGTTAGAATTGTGTTGATGTCCCAATATTTATGGACCTGACTGTATATATATATATATATTGCTCAAAAAAATTAAATGAACACTTTAACACATATCAGATCTCAATGGGGAAACATATGATGCTGGATATTTATATGGACTGGGTAATGTGTTAGAAATGTAAGGTTGCTCCATCGTTTGATGGAAATGAAAATGATCAACCTACAGAGGACTGAAGTTAAAGACACCCCGAGAATCAAAGTGAAAAAATAATGCAGCAGGCTAGCCCATTTTGCTGAAATTTCATTGCAGCAACTCAAAATGGTATTCAGTAGTTTGTATGGCCCCCATGTGCATGCCTGACAACATCAGGGCATGCTCCTAATGAGACGAAGAATTGTGTCCTGGGGTATTTCCTCCCAGATCTGAACCAGGGCATCATTGAACTCCTGGACAGTCTGAGGTACAACCTGGAGGCCTCGAATGGACTGAAACATGATATCCCAAAGGTCTTCTATTGGATTTAGGTCAGGCAAGCGTGGGGGCTATTCAATGGTATCAATTCCTTCATCCTCCGGGCATTGTTGTGCAATAGGAGGAACTCAGGACCCGCTGCAGTAGCAAAGGGTCTGACAATGGCTCCAAGGATTTCATCCCGATACCTAATGACAGTCAGGGTGCCATTGTCTAGCCTGTAGAGGTCTGTGTGTCCCTCCATGGATATGCCTCCCCAGACCATCACTGACCCACCATCAAAATGGTCATGCTGAACGATGTTACAGGCAGCATAATGTTCTCCATGGCTTCCCGAGACCCTTTCATGTCTGTCACATGTGCTCAGGGTGAACCTGCTCTCATCTGTGAAAAGCACAGGGCGTCAGTGGCAGACTTGCCAATTCTGGTGTTCAATAGCAAATTATGGTGCCAGGCAGTGAGCACAATGCCCACTAGAGGATCTTGGGCCCTTAGGCCACCCTGCTCACCCTGTACCTCCTTGCACAAAGGAGCAGATAACGGTCCTGCTGATGGATTAATGACCTTCTATGACCCTGTCCAGCTCTCCTAGAGTAACTGCCTGTCTCCTGGAATCTCCTCCATGCTCTTGAGACTGTGCTGGGAGACGTAGTAAACCTTCTGGCAATGGCACATATTGATGTGCCATCCTGGAGGAGTTGGACTGCCTGTGCAACCTCTGTAGGGTCCAGGTATCGCCTCATGCTACCAGTAGTGATGCTGACCTTAGCCAAATGCAAAACTAGCGCAAAACAGTCAGAAAAGATGAGTAGGGAAAAACATTTCAGTGGCCGCCGCCTGTAAAACCATTCCTGTTTTGGAGGTCATCTCACTGGTGCCCATCTAGTGCACCTGTTGTTAATTTCATTAACACCAAAGCAGCTGAAACTGATTAACAACCCTCTCTGCTACTTAACTGACCAGATCAATATCCCAGGAGTTTAATTAACTTGATGCTATACTCTAATTAAAAAGTGTTTAATTTTTTTTGAGCAGTGTATATACACACTATATTGCCAAAAGTATTGGGACGCCTGCCTTTACACGCACATAAACTTTAATGGCATCCCGGTCTTAGTCCGTAGGGTTCAATATTGAGTTGGCCCACCCTTTGCAGCTATAACAGATTCAACTCTTCTGGGAATTCCCCCCTCTACCAAACGTTACACTTGGCACAATGCAGTCAGGCAAGTACTGTTCTCCTGGCAGCCACCAAACCCAGACACATCCATCGGGTTGCCAGACAGAGAAGCGTGATTCATCACTCCAGAGAACACATCTCCACTGCTCTAGAGTCCAGTGGCAGTGTGCATTACACCACTTCATCTGAGATGCTTTGCATTGCAAATGGTGATGTAAGCTCACTTCACACTGTTGTTGTGCTAATCTGAAGGCCATATGAAGTTTAGAGGTCTTATCTATTGACACTGCAGACAGATGGCACTGTGTGCTTCAGCATGCACTGATCCTGCTCTTTCATTTTATGTGACCTACCACTTGCTGTTGTTCCCAGTTGCTTCCATTTTGTTATACAGGTGGCAACCTATCACGGTACCACGCTTGAATTCACTGAGCTCCTGAGGGGTGTCCCAATACTTTTGGCAATATAGTGTGTTTGTATATATATATATATATATATATATATATATATATATATATATATATTGAGAAAAGTGCATAAAGCTCAAAATCCTTCTAATAGCTTTTATTTCCATACACACAAATGCATTGGGAAAACTACACATTCTATTCCAAATCAAAACATGAAGAAAAATATATCAAATTTGTGTTGTTCCTCTAAAAAAATTGAAGAAAAGTGAATATTAGACTGTTCAAAAAATAAGCAGTGTTTGTATTCTTCTTTACAAACTCAAACATTCACTATATAAACTGAAAAATGTTTGAAGATTTTGCTTTCCTTTGAATCACTTAATTAATATTTCGTTGTATAAGCACTGTTTCTGAGAACTGCTGTACATCTGTGTTGCATGGAGTCAACCAACTTCTGGCAGGATGATTGGACTACATTCCACAGTTCTTCTGTATTTCTTGGTTTTGCCTCGGAAACTGCATTTTTGATGTCACCCCACAAGTTTTCTATTGGATTAAGATCCGGGGATTGGGCTGGCCACTCCATAACGTCAATCTTGTTGGTCTGGAACCAAGATGTTGCATGTTTACTGGTGTGTTTGGGGTCGTTGTCTTGTTGGAACACCCATTTCAAGGGCATTTCCTCTTCAGCATAAGGCAGCATGACCTCTACAAGTATTCTGATGTATTCAAACTGATCCATGATCCCTGGTATGCGATAAATAGGCCCAACACCATAGTATGAGAAACATCCCCATATCATGATGCTTGCGCAACCATGCTTCACTGTCTTCACAGTGTACTGTGGCTTGAATTCAGTGTTTGGGGGTCGTCTGACAAACTGTCTCCGGCCACCAGACCCAAAAAGAACAATGTTACTTTCATCAGTCCACAAAATGTTGCGCCATTTCTCTTTAGGCCAGTCAATGTGCTCTTTGGCAAATTGTAACCTCTTCAGCACATGTCTTTTTTTCAACAGTGGGACTTTGCGGGGGCTTCTTGCAGATAGCTTGGCTTCACGTAGGCGTCTTCTAATTGTAACAGTACTCACAGGTAACTTTAGACCTTCTTTGATCTTCCTGGTGCTGATTGTTGGCTCAGTCCTTTCCATTTTGGCTATTCTTCTATCCATTCGAATGGTAGTTTTTCGCTTTCTTCCACATCTTTCAGGTTTTGATTGCCATTTTAAAGCATTTGCGATCATTTTAGCTGAGCAGCCTATCATTTTCTGCACTTCTTTATATGTTTTCCCCTCTCCAATCAACTTTTTAATCAAGGTACACTGTTCTTCTGAACAATGTCTGGAACGACCCATTTTCCTCAGAATTTCAGAGAGAAATGCACTGTAACCAGCATGTACAACATTTGCTGCCTTCCTTCCTTAAATAAGGGCAATAATTGCCACCTGTTTTTCAAAGAATGAATGACCTCACTAATTGAACTCCACACTGCTATTATGTTGAACATGCCCCTTTCAATTAGTGATTCAATTACACAGAATCAGCAGCATACATATCATGACTGTTGGGTCTGTTGGATTTCTATTACTCTACTACACCTGCTAGTAAATTATTTGCCATGTAGAAATATCATTTCTACCAAAAACAGTGATTGATCAGGTTAGTGATGTCTGACTGCTATTATTTTGAACACAACTATATATATATACAGTATATATATATATATATATATATATACACACACACAGTTGCAAGAAAAAGTATGTGAACCCCTTGGGATTACCTGGAGTTTTGCATGAATTGGGCATAAAATGTGCTCTGAACGTCATCTAAGTCACAACAATAGAAGAACACAGTCTGCTGAACATAATACTACACAAACATTAGATGTTGCCATGGTTTAATTGCACATAACATGTAAACATTCACAGTGCAGGGAGGAAAAAGTATGTGAACCTTTGGACTAAATAACTGGTTGACCCTCCTTTGGCAGCAATAACTTCAACCAAACGTTTCCTATAGTTGCAGATCAGACCTGCACAACGATCTGGAGTAATTTTGGACCACTCCTCTTCACAAAACTGTTTCAGTGTAGCAATATTCTTGGGATGTCTGGTGTGAATCGCTCTCTTAAGCTCATGCCACAGCATTTCAATCAGGTTGAGGTCAGGATTCTGACTAGGCCACTCCAGAAGGAGTATTCTGTGCTGTTGCAGCCATTGTTTTGTTGAATTACTTGTATGCTTTGGGTCATTGTCCTGTTGCATCACCCATCCTCTGCGGAGCTTCAGTTGGCGGACAAATGGTCGTACGTTTTCCTGCAAAATGTCTTCATAAACTCTGGAATTCATTTTCCCATCAATGACAACAATCCGTACAGGCCCTGAGGCAGCAAAGCAGCCCCAAACCATAATGCTCCCTCCGCCATGTTTTACAGTGGGGATGATGTTGGTTTTGATGTTGATGTGCTGTGCCTTTTTTTCTCCACACATAGTGTTGTGTGTTCTTCCCAAACAACTCAATCTTGGTTTCATCTGTCCACAGTATATTTTGCCAGTAGTGCTGTGGAACATCCAGGTGCTCTTTTGCAAACTTCAAACGTGCTGCAATATTGTTTTTGGACAGCAATGGCTTCCTCCGTGGTGTCCTCCCATGTACTCCATTCTTGTTTAATGTTTTCCTTATTGTAGATGTGTCAACAAAAATGTTAGCATGTGCCAGAGATTTCTGTAGGTCTTTAGCTGACACTCTGCTTTACCTCATCTTTTAGGATTCATCCGGTCTTCCATGTGTCACTATTGAAGCCGGCGACACCAGACCCCTTTTCCGGATCAGAGGTCTAAACCTCCAGAGGCGATAAACATCAACGGAGAGGAGGTAGAGGCAATCCTAGATTGTAGGAAGAGGAGAGGCCAAACTCAGTTCTTGGTCAAATGGAAGGGGTACGGGGCTGAGGAGAATTCATGGGAGCCGGCCCAAAATGTTCATGCCCCAAGACTCGTTCGGGAATTTTTTCAGAACCAGCCGTCTAGGAGGGATCGGTTGGGCATCCGGAGGCTGCCCGTGGGGGGGGGGGGCTATGTCAGGGACTACGGGTCTCACCGCGGTGCACAGGTCTGCGCATGCGCATTTTGCCTAGGCGCACTAATGTGCAGGCACTAGGACCTGGGCGGCGGCAGCGGCAATTGCGGTCGCGCGCCTGGCACCAATGGCGGTGCAGGGCACACTATTTAAACTGGCCAGGTGGTGATCAGGTCGCCGCAAGGTCTAGTTCCTGTACCTGTGTTTCTGAAGTGTTCCTGTTGCCGATCCTGCTTGTCCTGATTTGTGTTGACCTTCTCCTGCTCTGACCCCCGGCTCTTCCCTGACTACTCTTCTGTTGTTATATTACTATTGGACCCACCGTTGCTGAACCTTGGCTCGTGACCCGGCTGCTCTCTGTCTACTGCTTGGTACCTATCTGCCTCCACCGTTACCGACCTGGCTAGTCTGACTACACTCATTCCTGACTGTCATCCATCCATCCCGCTTGGGACCTGGACTTGTCAGCCTCTTCACATCAGGCTCACCCCCGGCACATACCCTCGGCAGGACCCCTCTATCATAGTTGGGTGAACTCAGGGGTCGCAACCTGGTTTCAGTCTTGCACCAAGTCCATCCCCACCATCAGGGGCTCTGGTGAGAGGGCAGACTGGGACTTAGACTCCACGTCCTGGGGGATCCCATTCTGTGAATCACTAGAGATCCCACCGGGCGGTGTCTGACAGGAACTGAATTTATTCTCCATTGAGAAGAAGAGATTAAGGGGGGATATGATCAACATGTATAAATACATCAGTGGTTCATAGAGTGAACTCGGTGTAGAGTTATTCACCCTGAGATCATCATAGAGGACAAGGGCACTCTTTACGTCTGGAGGAAAAGAAATGTAATCTCCAAATATGGAAAGGTTTCTTCACAGTAAGAGCTGTGAAAATGTGGACTAGACTCCCTCAAGATTTGGTTCTGGCCAGCTCAGTGGATTACTTTAAAAAGGCATGGATTCATTCTTGGATACACAGAATATAACTGGATACTAATATTTATAGTTAAAGTTGATCCAATATATATCTGACTGCCTCTCAGGGGATCAGGGAGGAATTTTTTCCCCTGCAGCAGCAAATTGGATCATGCTTTGCTGAGTTTTTTTGCCTTCCTCTGGATCTGTGGGTGTAGGATTATAACTTTTTTTTTTAATGGCTGAACTGGATGGACTTTTGTCTTTTTTCAGCCAGACTATCTATGTGACTATGTCATTTTACACAGCCTACCACTTTGTGGCTGAGTTGCTGTTGTTCCCAGTTGCTTCCACTTTGTTATAATACCAATAACAGTTGATCATGGAATATTTAGTAGCAAGGAAATTTCACAGATGGACAGGTGGCAACCTATCACGGTACCACGTTTGAATTCACTGAGCTCCTGAGAGCGACCCATTCTTTCACAAATGTTTGTAGAAGCAGTCTGCATTCCAAGGTGCTTGATTTTATACACCTGCCACCATGGAAGTGATTTGAACACCTGAACCCAGTGCTTTGGAGGGGTGGCCCAATACTTCTAGCAATATAGTGCTTTTATATATACAGTATATATTATATATACATACATAGATAGATAATATTTTTTTCTTTCATATGTTGAAGAAAATATGGTAGCAGCTGCTGATTAGCTAATAGTTTTGATGGCAGCATGCTTCAAACAAGCCTATTGTGGATCAGAGAAGGTAGAATCGTTATATCCAAATACAACCATAATTTAGCTTAGAAAAGCAGGGAGATGTAGGAACCTTCTTCATGGTCCTCCTCTTTTTTTCATTCTTATCCCCATGATATGGTCCCCTCATCCTGAGCATCACACATCATCAGTTTCATCATCACCTACACCACCAGAGTCCTTGTTCACCCTCACTCCGTATAGAAGTGTAGAAGATAACCTAGTAGTGGTATCCAATGGCTAAGACTGAAAAACAAATTGAGCCAACCACATAACTGCTCATGGCTAATGGTCCTGGCGGTCCTGTAATTAGCTATTACTCATGGGAAATGATTGCTGGTACCCCAGCATGGAGCATTGGAATCATTTTCCCCCAGACTAGAATGTATGTTGGAAATGTCTGTTTCTCAGCTGTATTGGAAGAAAAAAATTTAGTGGAAAGCTGGTCTGTTAGGACTAGGGATTTTTTTTCAGCAGGAACATGGGGAATGCAGTTTAGGCACCTTCAGCACAGAATGTATGTAATAGCAAGGGGTGCTGGAGGGTCTATTGATACTGGCTGCTGGTGGATCTATTGTTGCTGTAGGGGGCATATTTTTGTGTGGTGGGGTATATTGTTGCTGGGGGCTTCTATTTTTGCTGGTGATGGATCTATTGTTGCTAGGGGAGGTCTTTTACTGCTGGCTGGTGAATGGTTTATTGATGTTGACTGCTGGGAGAACTGTTGTTGCTGTTGGGGGTCTATTTTTGTTTTAGAGGGGTTATTGTTGCTGGCTGCAGGGGATTTATTTTAATGCTTTACTTGCTATCTTTATCACATTCAATACAAATTGCTTAGTATCATAAAATGATACTTGGTGTTGAATTCTCTAAAGGGGGCAGTACTAGGAGGTGGGTAGAGGGGGTGGAACAAAGGGACGGTGTTCGGAGGTGGGTAGGGGTCAGAGACAAGTGGTGACTCAGAAGGGGAGAGTTCCTCCACCTATACTCTGAGAAAAACAGACCTGGTTAGGACACAATTTTAAAGCAGTATAGTGACCTTCTAGTGACTAGTACAAGCAGAAACAGAAAAATGCTTTGAGTACCGATTTACCTCTTAGAATCTAGAGAAAATCTGAAGCTTTAGCATAAACATAGGAGAAGCAGGGGAATACAAAAAAACAAACATCCATACTTACCTCCCTGCCACAGCATCTGTCTAATGCTGTAGTTGTCTCCCGCCAGCACTAAGGCAGGCCATAGACGGGACGTTTATTGGCCGAATTTTCGGCTGATAAACGCAAAATCGGTCGGCCCCGTTGCCAATGCTGCCACCCATGTCCGCAAAAAAAGGCCTTTTTTCATGAATTTTCCAGCATGACCAATAAAAATAAATGAGAAGATCCGCGGAAAACAGCCGACGGGCTGGCCCCACAAACGGCGTGATTATCGGCCGATTTTTCGTGCGGACGAAAATTCGGCCGATAAACGACCAGTCTATGGCCTTCATAAGCCGAGAACTGAATGATCACATGATCACCGACTGCTCAGTTCTCGATCTTCTCTGAGGAGAGAGCGATGACTGTCAGTCACCTCTCTCTTCTTTCCCTCCAGCTCTCACTGGAGCACCGGGCTGGGGAGGGGACAGAAGCTGCTCACTCAGGCTCTCAAGGGCATGCTGAGAAGCTGAGACGGCTTCTAATCAGGCATCTGGGTGGATCCTGACACTATTGCCAGGATACTTCAAGAGCCTGCACAGGGTCAAACAAGAGAACAAGTAAGTGCACTCCTATGACACTCAAGAGAAGTATGGCCAGAAAAGCTTTGGCCATATTTCTCTGTTAAAGTGAAATGCAGCCTTTTGGTTATTTAGGAGCTGCTTTCAGAAATCCAGTATAAACAAATCAGCAGGTGTTAGGAAGATGAGACACACTCCTGTTGTCTCTCTCCCTGCAGCCAATCCATCTGTCTGCAGCTGTCACTCAGCCACTCTATTTTCTCAGCCAGAGTGACAAAGATTGGCAAACAGCAAGCCCTGCACTGTGAGCAACACCACTCCACTCCTACTGACTGGTGATGTCCCTATTCCTAGGCAGCAGCTTGGCACTGCCTGCCAGCATGTCCAGTTGGGCTTTGGTGCCCTGTTTAAACATCACAAGCCCAGGGCTCTAAGCTTGTGATGGCACTAAGCGTCCTGACTTATGGACCTAGTGTAAGGGCTCCGGGGTGTGACCAGAGGTATGTGACTGACGCAGGGAAACGCAGGCTTCAGATAAGTTATAAACAATATAATTTATTAAAGACTAACAATACAAACATAAATGCAGTGCAATACTAAAACATAACAGAGTGCAAACGAACCAAACCAACCACCCACAGATGACAGTACATACAATGCAAGCGTCGTCAGGCAGGCCGGGTCAATAACAATCGGGCAGGTAGGTACAGGGGGTCAGGCAGAGAATGGCCGGGGTCACAAGCCAGGGATGAAACAGGAGAAGTCAGCAGAGGTCCGGATCAGGCAGGGTCAGCAACGAATCAGACAGGGACAGGGACAGCAACAGGAACAGGAACAGGGATGCAGGAACAAGATACAGGGCCCAGGAAAAACACACACCAAGGCAGAGACTGCAGGTCTGGCCATCCCTTAAATACACCTGTATAATCAACTTCAGGTGTTTGGCTGGCTGCAGGGTTGAGTCTCTGATTGTTGGGAGCACCCGCTGGCCAGCCCTGGTACTGCAGCCCACAAGGCAGGTGAGTCCCACCATTACTGGCAAGTCCATTCCTGACAGTACCCCCCCCGTCAAGGAGCGGCCTCAGGACGCTCCAAACAGTCCTAGCTGGGCAAAATGTTCCACCGCCCGGGTCTGGTAACTGGCGGGATATCAAAGACTCGGCACACCGGGCAGGACTCCGGGCAGCGGCACACCGGGCAGGACTCCGGGCAGCGGCACACCAGGCAGGACTCCGGGCAGCGGCACACTGGGCAGAGGCACATCGAGCTGGACTCTGGGCAGAGGCACATCGGGCAGGACTCCGGGCAGAGGCACATCGGGCAGGACTCCGGGCAGAGGCACATCGGGCAGGACTCCGGGCAAAGGCACATCGGGCAGGACTCCGGGCAGAGGCACATCGGGCAGGACTCCTGGCAGAGGCACATCGGGCAGGACTCCGGGCAGAGGCACATCGGGCAGGACTCCGGGCAGTGGCACATCGGGCTGGACTCCAGGCAGCGGCACATCGGGCAGAGGCACATCGAGCTGGACTCCGGGCAGAGGCACATCGGGCTGGACTCCGGGCAGCGGCACATCGTGCAGGACTCCGGGCAGCGGCACATCGGGCAGGACTCCGGGCAGCGGCACATCGGGCAGGACTCCGGGCAGCGGCACATCGGGCAGGACACCGGATCACCAGGCGGAGCAGCAGGCACCGGGCCACCAGGCGGAGCAGCGGGCACCGGGCCACCAGGCGGAGCAGCGGGCACCGGGCCACCAGGTGGAGCAGCGGGCATCGGGCCACCAGGCTGAGCGACAGGCATCGGGCCCCCAGGAGGGGCGACAGGCATCGGGCCCCCAGGAGGGGCGACAGGCATCGGGCCCCCAGGCAGAGCGACAGGCATTGGGCCCCCAGGCGGAGCGGCGGGCGCCAGGCCCCCAGGCGGGGCGGCGGGCGCCGGGCCCCCAGGCGGGGCAACAGGCATCGGGCCCCCAGGAGGAGTGACGGGCGCCGGGCCCCCGCCAGCGGGCACCGCGTCATCTGGCAAGGCAGTGGGCACCGAGTCACCAGGCACGACAGTGGGTTCCGAGTCAACTGGCATGACCACGGGCACTGGGTCAGACATTGGGTCGTCTGGCTCGACAGCGGGCATCAGGTCGCCAGGCATCAGGTCATTTGGCTCGACAGCGGGCACCGCGTCATCTGGCAAGGCAGTGGGCACCGAGTCACCAGGCACGGCAGTGGGTTCCGAGTCAACTGGCATGACCACGGGCACTGGGTCAGACATTGGGTCGTCTGGCTCAACAGCGGGCATTGGGTCACCAGGCATCAGGTCATTTGGCTCGACAGCGGGCACCGCATCATCTGGCAAGGCAGTGGGCACCGAGTCACCAGGCACGACAGTGGGCTCTGAGTCAATTGGCACGACAGCGGGCACCGGGTCATCAGGTACCGGATCGTCTGGATCGACAGTGGGCACCGGGTCATCTGGCGTTGGATCGTCTGGCTCGACAGCGGGCATCGGGTCACCAGGCATGACAGCGGGCACTGGGTCACCAGGCATCAGGTCATTTGGCTCGCCAGCGGGCACCACGTCATCTGGCAAGGCAGTGGGCACCGAGTCACCAGGCACGACAGTGGGCTCCGAGTCAACTGGCATGACCGCGGGCACTGGGTCAGACATTGGATCGTCTGGCCCGACAGCGGGCATCGGGTCACCAGGCATCAGGTCATTTGGCTCGACAGCGGGCACCGCGTCATCTGGCAAGGCAGTGGGCACCGAGTCACCAGGCACAACAGTGGGCTCTGAGTCAATTGGCACGACAGCGGGCACCGGGTCATCTGGCGCTGGATCGTCTGGCTCGACAGCGGGCATCGGGTCACCAGGCATGACAGCGGACACTGGTTCATCAGGCATTGGATCGTCTGGCTCGACAGCGGGCATCGGGTCACCAGGTATGACCGCGGGCACTGGGTCATCAGGCATTGGATCGTCTGGCTCGACAGCGGGCAACGGGTCACCAGGCATGATAGTGGGCACCGGGTCATCAGGTACCGGATCGTCTGGCTCGACAGCGGGCACTGGGTCATCAGGCGTGATAGGATCATCAGGCTGGATCAGTTCATCAGGCTGGGTACAGGCATCAGGCTGGGTACAGGCATCAGGCTGGGAACAGGCATCAGGCTGGGAACAGGCATCAGGCTGAAGTGCGGGTGCCGAGGCACCAGGCTGAACCACGGAAGGCAGGTTCTCAGATGGCAGGCTCACCGGTTTGGATACTGGCAGGATGGTATTGGTTGGAAAGAACTTTCGCCTTTTCCTGGTTTTAGTTACTGGAGCACTGTAAGTAAGCGCAGGTTTGTAAATGGATGGAGCAGCTGGAGACAGAGAAGAGCTGGAGGATGGAACAGGGGAGGGAACAGTTGCTACAGAGGGCTTCTTTACAGGGTTAAAGGCAGGATAGGTGCAGCGAGTGGGAACAGGGTACTGACATGCGGTAGATAGCAGGGTATACTGGGCTGTAACTGGAGGTGCTGTTGGGAATGCAGGAATAGAGCTTTGAAGAAATAGATTAGAAGCAGGACTGGGTTTTTGCAAGCTGACTGAGGCTGGGTGCAACAAGTCTGACCATGTCTGCAGTATGGGTTGAACAAAGCTCAGCTTACACAAAGCCTGTCTGGTCAAAGACTGCACTGCGTTTATACAATCCCTTAATACCTGTGGTGAACATGCAGCATAATGTTCCAAGAAGCAATCCACATCATCCTCTAATAACCATACCAGGGACTCTACCTGGTCTGCACTAAATGGTGGCAAAAAGTAATTCCTGCTTTCAGGGGTACCAGATGAAGCCAACTCTACACAAACCTGAATCAAAGGTTGCACCTCAGAGAACTATGTGCCCTGATCTACTAGAACATGAGCGTTCCGTATACATTCTAGCAGTTGATCCCGGGTATACTCCCTCAGAGCCTGATAAGCATATTCTCTGTCATCAAAAACCAGCAGCGACAAATACACAACCTCATCAAGATCCTTCCTTCCCAGCAACAAGCCAAGATGGCTTCCCTGTGCAGCCACTTCTGGTCAGGATTGGCCTTGGTGTAATGTCAGGGCTCCGGGGTGTGACCAGAGGTATGTGACTGACGCAGGGAAACGCAGGCTTCAGATAAGTTATAAACAATATAATTTATTAAAGACTAACAATACAAACATAAACGCAGTGCAATACTGAAACATAACACAGTGCAAACGAACCAAACCACCCACAGATAACAGTACATACAATGCAAGCGTCGTCAGGCAGGCCGGGTCAATAACAATCGGGCAGGTAGGTACAGGGGGTCAGGCAGAGAATGGTCGGGGTCACAAGCCAGGGATGAAACAGGAGAAGTCAGCAGAGGTTCGGATCAGGCAGGGTCAGCAACGAATCAGACAGGAACAGGAATGCAGGAACAAGATACAGGGCCCAGGAAAAACACACACCAAGGCAGAGACTGCAGGTCTGGCCATCCCTTAAATACACCTGTATATGTTCATGTTTGCTAACCATTGCCTGCATAACAGATACTTTACTGATTGTCACTTGCCTCGACTGTTTGCCTGGATAACAGATACACTACTGAATGCCGCCTTCCCCGATGTTTGTCTGGATAACAAATTTACTAATGATTGCTGCCTGCCTTGGGTCCTTGCCTGGATAACAGATATGCTACTGATTGCCACCTACCCTGAACCTTGCTTGGATAACAAACTATACCATTAACAAACTATACCATTGCCTGCTTCCAGCCCTGATCCCTGCAAGCTTGTCTTCCAGCCATTCACTAGTCCTTGTCACTTTTGCATAAAACACCTACTTTGACCATACAGCATCCTGAAAACATCTGACATGGTACGTAAACTCTCTCTCCAGGGTTGCTATGTTTTGCAAATAAGGCAATACACCTTAAGCGCTGGGGCATCCAAGTTTTAGAAGGCTTACTTTACTTACTTTAAGTGAAACCATGCAAAAGTCTCACTATTTTCACAGAATAGAGCATGACCTGGTAAACCGTGTATTAATGCTCCATACAATGATCCCTGCACTGTATATGCTATGTTAGGCATTACACTGTCCTGACTCCTGTCCAGCATATCTAAGTTGTGCGTTACACTGTCCTGATCCCTGCACTGCACATGCAATGTTGTACATTATACAGTCCTGACCCTTGCACCATATAAGCTATTGTGTATGCTACATAGTCTTGACCCCTGCACTGTATATAATATCTTCTGCATTACACTGTCTTGATCCCTACATTCTATACCCCTGCACAGTAGAAAATGTGTTGTGTGTTTTATCAGTCCTGACCTTTGTACTGTATCTGGCAGGACGTATATTACACAGTCAAGGCCTTGGATAAGGGGGTACCACCAGTCCTCCTGTACGGAGCACAGGCCTGAGGGGGCCCAAGCAGCTGGGTGAACCAGATGTGGGCAGGGAAGGTGCTCAGTAAGGAGGAAGGGGGCAATTACTAGAACCGATGCCCTGTATGGCTCTCTCTGCAGCAGCTGAAAGCAAATTTCTTCTCCTCTCCCTCCCACTGGCTCTCAGTTGCTGCAGAGAGAGATATACAGGGATGGGTTCCAGTAATTTCCCCCCCCCACCACATCCATGCCCCTCCCTGTGCACCATACGTTTCCCCCTGCTGCCCAGGCCCCCCTGTGTGCCCAACTGACGTCCCATAGGTGAGTATGGTACAGACACTCTGAGTTGCATGCTGTATCTACTTACCTATGTGATGTCACAAGCGCCACCAGACAATCTTCCATGACACCCACCCACTCCGTACTGCCGGCTGCCATCCTTTCTTTCCCACCGGCAGCTGCAAGCACACAATAGGATCCTTCAGGATGGAGAGTGCAAAAAGGGTCCAATAAATATGTCACATTTACGGCCCTTCCTTTCTGGAATGAATGCATTGAGTAATCAGTACTGATCACTCACTGTGTTCATTCATGACTGAAGTATAGAAAACTGTTTTTTTGGGGGGGAGAGGGGGCTGTTAGGTTGGCTGTATGAGCCCCATAGTTTCTAACAGCAGCCCTGTACACAATGCTCAACCCTGTATTTTACACGGTTTATTGTAGGTTACACAGTACTGCCCCTACAATGTATATGCTATATTGTACACAGCTGACCCCTGCACTGTATACTGTATGTTGGACATTATATAGTCCTGGCCCCTGCACTGCACACACTTTGTTTCACATTACCTCATCCTGACTCATCCTGGGTCTGCATTCAATTTTAACTAGCAAACAAGCAATGAATTAAGGACTTACCCTTGGACCCTGGGCTCCTGACACTTAGTCTATAGTGACAGCAGGCTGCTGGGGCTCAGGGCTGTCAGATCCCTGTAGATCAATATGCTCAGAAAAGGAGCATAGGGAACGTGGTCCAGAAGGGCTTGTGGCATCATACTATAGATAGATCTCTAGCCTCACTGCAGGCTTTTCTACTACCCCGCTGACACTTGTTGTTACCAGTGGCTGGAGGTTTTTGTGCTTGCTGAAGAATATTGTACTCCAGGATATTGTGTTGGGGACTATTACTTGCTCTGACTCTTGCTGATCTTTTTTTTCACAAGTTTATCATTGTGATAAACGTGGCATTAGACCAGTCCTTCTTGATCAACTTGTGATAAATGGCTGATCAAGTCACACTTTGCTGTCACTTATAAGCAACAATGACACTCAGCCTCACTCTGCACAAAGATTTTCCAACCCGAGGGGCCACAATCTAAGTGCCAGCAGACTGAGAGTGTTTGTCACTGGGTTTATTTTAGTGTTTCTCAACCTTATTCCAGTCAGGGCACATTTAAAAAATATTTTCAGTCTCGAGGTCTAAACGTGCTGCCCTTTAGCAGACATGCAGTGGTGCCATTAATTCATTGGCAATGGTGGTCATGATTGGTGTGGCATGATATCTAAAACATGGTCAGGGACTTTCCTTGCATTTCTGTGGGTAGTGTAGCCCATTAAAATTAATGGGCTGTTCACATGTGATGCTGGGGGAAGATAAAACCATGCCTTGAGCAGGGGCGGACTGACCATTTGGAAACACGGGCACTGCCTGAGGGCCCGAGGTCAGTAGGGGGCCCCATGAGATGCCCCTGGTACCTTTTTCATAGGCTTTTTTGTGTTTGGGCAAACACACAGGGGCCCCATGATCCCCTATTGCCCGGGGGCCCCATGAGTTGTCAGTCCGCCCCTGGCCTTGAGCCATGTTTTTACTACCCTCATCTGCCCCCCTTTTAGATGCAGAGGCATCAGCCACGGTCATATACATGCTGTGGCCATGGCAGGCAGAGTAAACCCAGGTAAATGGGGCCAACCACCCTGAATCCGTGGGCATTGCACACAGTTGCGGCACTGTGATACTGCATTTAAAGGGTTACAATAGACGTTGAGGAGGCAACATATAACCCCTTCACCACTTTGTAAAATTCCTCTGAAAAGAGATCCGAGCATTAATTGCTTTTCAGGGGACGGTCAGTCCTTTGCTCATTGTGAATGAGCACAAAAAGAAGCAGCTGTGATCACACAGGACTAAGGGTCAAGATTAAAAGTAAAGTACATACACACACATGCATATAAACATACAAAACTCATACATATATTGCTGAAGGGTAATTAGAAGAGTGACACAAGACAGTTGTCTTAGGAAGTGGGACGTAAGTATAAATTTGGACTTTTTTGCACGAAACGCGTAGAGGGGGAGCCATACGTAGTGATGTCACGCCACCAAGACCACGAGGAGGTCCGGCGGCTATCTATAAAGTTCCTTATGGTCAGTGACAGCTCTTTGTTTTACTGATTGATACCTCTAATAAACAGAATTTTTTGCTTAAACGTACTACACTATTGGGCATTCTTCTTTTTGGCTCTATATGAGCCAACACCATCCTAGAGCCCATTCTGGAGGACGGTAGCTGTGGGACAGATTTCCTGAAGGAAGGGGATCTCTTGGACCTGACCAGGCTGCTGAGTACCTTTTAAGGGAGACCTCCGGCTGTTTATCATATACAATGCGTATTATGATTGTCTATCTGGTGAGTGTGCAATCTTAACATCCCTCTCTGGCACATCACCTGTATGATCGTTTGGAATATATAGAACACCTTTAGAGACTATATTATTCACCAATACTTTTGGACTTTTTATGTTCATAATTAGTGGGGGGTTTCTGTGATATATATGGTATTCATCAGTATCACACTTTTGGCACTTTTTACTTACTATTATATATTGCACTATGTCACCTTACATGGGCATTTGATGCACTTATGATCTGTTCATCATTATCAGCATATACATGTTTAGCGCTGCACCCTTGTGTTTGATATTTGTCTTTTAGAGGTTTTATGGTTACCTTTGGTGCAACAGCTGCTTATAGGTTTTGGCGCTTGCTTATGTTTCCTGTATACCATAAATTTGGACTTGTCAGTAGGCAAACATAAAGCTTCCCTGCGATTTTCATCACTGTCATGCAAGACAGGGCACCACCATGTCCTCAGCAACACTTGGGCACCACCATGTTTCCATCCAGCCACATCTTGGCACCACCATGTCGCCAGCCACACCTGGGCACCACCATGTCGCCAGCCACACCTGGGCACCACCATGCCGCCAGCCACAACTGGGAATCACCATGCCGCCAGCATCACCTGGGCACCACCGTGCCACCAGCCTCACCTGGGCACCTCCATGCCACCTGCACACCTGGGCACCTCCATGCCACCAGCACACCTGGGCACCACCATGCCACCAGGGACACCTTGGCACCACCATGCCACCAGCAACACCTGGGTACCATCATGTCACCAGCAACACCTGGGCACCACCATGCTGCCAGCCACACCTGGGAACCACTATCCCACCAGCAACACTAGGGCACCACCATGTTTCCAGCCACACCTGGGTACCACCATGTTGCCAGCCACACTTGGGCACCACCATGGCACCAGCCACACCTGGGCACCACTGCCATCAGCAACACTTGGACACCACCAAGCTGCCAGTGACATCTGGGCAACAGTATCTCACCTCTCAGACCCAGAGACATCTATTCATTATCAGAGCAATGGCAGCCTGCATGTAACTGGATAAAGAGCAAGCTGTCCTACAGAAAAGGGGTATTACAAAGGTAACAAAGAGACAATAACACAGCAGAGAAATAAAAGGGAATTAAGGGTGAAAATTCTTAACAATGTCCTGGTTCTGTGCATTCAACAAATAATGAACAAGATGGATAAGTAACTCTCAAGTCTTTATGATTATTATTATTATTGTCAACTGCAGGGGGCAGTCCTTATTATCTTGTCCATGAGGAAGGTGTTGCCGAAATGATTTGGTCCATGACCAGGTCTAAGGTGTGGCTGATGGGGAAGTCAATGTGTTTACAATCAAGCCACAGATCCAGTTTTCTATAGGTGTTAATATATTTGAATACCTACAGGCTATAGTCTGCTAACTTGTGTATTATTGTCCAGTGTGAAATTACCTTTTGAATGGGAGTTGGATATCTATTTCTCATAGGAGGGGTGTTCCACTCTGGTACCTCCTAGTAAAGGGGTGTTTGGCTTAAAATGCTGCTAAATATTTGAAACCGGTAAATATGTCATTATCTAGTGGTACTGTTATTATCTCAGGAGTTATGAAATACACCGAAGTTCTGGGTTCTTCTGGATGAGATAGACAGAAATGTTGATTTGCTAATTACTCCAGCTAAATTATTAATGATTGGGGTTATTTTAGAGAATATCTGATTATTTTTACGATATTAATTCTGGTAAGCAGTTGCATGCCACAGACACTAAATGGGTTTAATTACCCTGAAGCTCCAAGCATGAGACAATTAAAAGGTTTTATGATTTTATGATGGCTGTTAAAGTTAGACTTAAAGGCATATTGGGGTTAGACACTGATAATCCCATCAAAATACTGATAAGAGTATTTAGAATGCAGCTAAGAATTGTTGATTGTACACACTGAAGTGCCAATGTCCTGACAGGGAACATCACAGCTGATATGTCTCTTATAATTACAAACCCCATGGCTGAATTCAGAACAACATGGTGGCCTTGCCTTCCACACAGCCTTGTGAGGGCCCAGTCCACATTACCATCACGGTCATTGCTGGCCCTAACACATGATACTGGAGAAAAAAGCATCCAAGAGGCACCGGGACTTTGATGTGAGTTCATACAAAGTAGTAAAAGGACAAAAACATTTGAAGAGCTCATTGACTCAGGTTAGGCTGCTCACAACAGACAACCCTCCAATGGGTTCCCAGCAGATTGCCAGGAAAACAAAACACAAATGGAAGGAGCACCAGACCAAAAGATAAAAAAAGATATTGGGCAACCATGTGGCAAATGAGGTTTAACGTTGATAAATGTAAAGTTATGTACTTGGGGGTATGCATCTTCTTGAGTCTCCCTCCACCACTCTTGGCCACTCCTTCTTGTCGAGTCTCCCTATAGCTTGTATGGGGGCACCGAGCATGCACACTCCTGAGCCATGGCTCTACGTGTCTATTCACACACATCCACGGCTCTGCCCTGTCCCCTCTCTTTCCTGATTGGCTTACTGGCTGTGACTGACAGCAGCTTCAGCCAATCAAGAGTGAGAGTCCCCAGAGAACCAAGCTCTCGTGAACATCGCTGGATAAGAGTGGGCTCAGGTAAGTGTCAGGGGGGCTGTGGGGGCTGCTACACACAGAAGGTTTTTTACCTTCATGCATAGAATGCATGAAGGTAAAAAACCTTGAGACTTTAGTACCAATTTAATAATGGCATGCAATACCAAGCTGCTTTTTCCAAAGCTAGCAAAATCTGCTCTTGTACTAAAAGAGGTATGGACTGCAGAGAGAGATATATAATTTTGACCTGTACAAATCATTGTAAGACCTGCCTGGAATATGCAGTTCAGTTTTGGGCGCCATGTATTAATACATAAGTGCTCCATATAGTGACCTTGGTGTAGAGTTATTCACGTTAAGGTCATCACAGCGGACAAGGGGGCACTCTTGATGTATGAAGGAAAAGAGATTTAATCTCCAAATACAGAAAGGTTTCTTCACAGTGAGAGCTATGAAAATGTGGAATAAACTCTCTCAGGAGTTGGTTCTGGTCAGCTCAATAGATTGCTTTAAAAAAGGTCTGGATTCTTTCCTATATACACATGATATAACTGGATACTAGCATTTATAGGTAAAGTTGATCCAGGGAATATCCAATTGCCTCTTGGGGGATCGGGAAGGAATTTTTTCCCCTGCAGGAGCAAATTGAATCATGGTTTGCTGGGATGTTTTGCCTTCCTCTGGATCAACTGTTTTTTCCCCCTCTTATGGTTGAACTAGATGAACATTTGGTCAATGTACTAAAAAAAAAACATTTCAGGGGTCAAAGAAACTCACCTTACATTAGGGCTACAACAAAACACAATATAATGTAAATATGACTGACAAAGTCATGAGTCTAACAATCATACAACATCATGGATAACATACATATGCATTAGTTTACATATACAAGCATCTAAAAATACATACATATTCACATATATGTACACATGCATAGAAACGAAGATAAAGAAATATCAGATGGTCAGTGACAATATGTAATAGGTTCATTCTTTTAAAATTAATATTATCAAATGTTACATGGTTAATATATACCATTGTACATATAACTGAATACACATGAGATAAAATAATTAAATATAAAATGAAATTCATCATTAATCCACAGATGTATAAAACATTTAGACTCACAGGTTAAAAGAACAATTTAAAACAACTATGTCTTTAATGGTACAAAACCCTAATCTGACAACTAACACACATTTTTTTTCATGGTTGTTAGATTAGGGTTTTATTGTACTATTAAAGACACACCTGTGAGTCCTATTTATTTTAGGCATCTGTGCATTAATTTAATTTTACGAGGGGGTCTTCAAAAAGTTTCCGCACATTTATACATACTCTTCTTGCTGAGGAAACAGCTATTAGGAAAATCGTTCTTAAGTAAGATAATACACTGAACAGGACGATGGAGGGTCAAAAGGAGATACCCAATAAAGCTTTTAAGACCAGGGTCAAATCCCACTTTGGAAAGTAAGTCTTCACTGGAGGACGGATTCTCATTGCGGCCTTCAAAAAAGCGACTCACCAAAGGATGTAATGCCCATCTTCTTTGGGTCAGAGCTGTTAAGGCCGATACTTGGACTCTCAAGGAATTATATTCCAGACCCTTATGCAGGCCCTTTTGGAGGAAGTCCAACACAATAGATATTGATGGAGAGATAGGATCCCAGCCATTCGTCAAGGCAAATTCACGAAATGCTCCCCATGCATGCTGGTATGTGGAATTTGTAGACTGTTTCCTCAAGCGTAACAAGGTGTCACGTTTCTTTCAACTGTCCCCTTTCAATCTCCAAGCCATTAGATTCAATCTCCTGATGTATGGGTGTCATTTCCCATTCTGCATCAACAAATCTTCCCTATGTGGTTGGGGAATTGGATCTTCTAGCCTCATTCTCCATACTAAAGGTAACCAGAGCCTTCTTGGCCAAAATGGAAGAATTACTATTGCCTGGACCCTCTCCTGCTGTATCTTCAGTAACACCCGAATAATTAGAGGGAAGGGAGGGAATACGTACACTAGGCAAAAGCTCCAGGGGTTTGAAAGGGAATCCTGGCTCAGAGCTTGCGGATCTCGAAAATGCGAGAAGTATCGAGGAAGCCTGTTGCTCACAGCTGGGGCCATCAAATCTATCATTGGTGTCCCCCATTGGCTGAAGATTGGCTGGAGATAACTCAGACTGAGTGACCACTCATTGTGGTTGAAGAATTTCCGCTATGCTATGGTATTCTGGGGACCCGAGAAGATATGCGCTGGTATGAATGTCAGATTATGTTCTGCCCAGAGAAAAATTTGAGCAGTGATAATCAGTAGGTTCAAGCTCTTCATGCCCCCCTGACAGGCCACATAGGCTATTGCTGTTTTGTTGTCTGACAAAATCTTTACTGCTCTTCCTTGAAGTGGTAGAAGGAAAGTTTGAAGAGCCTCCATAATCGCCATAAGCTCCAACTGATTGGAGGTTGTCAGAGGGCTCTGGTTCCAGTGACCTTGAGCTTGTTGACCCAAGCAATGGGCTCCCCAACCTAACAATCACCACAGCAGGTGGTTGGAGCAGCACAGCTCGTGCTAAGTTCTTCGTTCTCAACCACCACCTCAGGGACTGAGCAATCAAAGCGGGGATGAGAATACCTTGTATTAGGGAATGGCAGTCCCACAGCTGCAGAAAATTGAATTGAAACTGTCTTCGATGCCATCTGGCCCACGGGACTACTGGATTTGTTGAGGATAGCTGACCTAGGTACTGCATACATTCTCTGCTTCATTACAGCTCTCGTGGAACTCAGGATCTCTAAAATCTTCCTCTGAGGAAGAAATACCCAAGCCAGGTCTGTCTTGAATAAGACACCCAGATACTCCAGGTTCTGAGAAGGTTTGAGATGGCTTTTGTGAATGTTGACTATCCAGCCAAACTGCTTGAGGGCTTCGCAAGTTAGGGAAACATGCTTCTCTACTTCCTGTTTTGTGCCTCCTAAAATAAGAATATCATCCAAATAATGGAATATCCGATCACCCTTGGTCCTTAACAGTGCGATAACTACTGACAAAATCTTTGAAAATGTATTTGGAGCTGTACACAGTCCAAAAGGGAGGCATCGAAATAGAAAATGCATGCTCCTAACGGCAAATCTTAAAAAGCGATGGTGACTTGGGTCCACGGGCACATGAAGATATGCATCTGCCGATA
The DNA here is from genome assembly GCF_062004578.1 of Staurois parvus. NCBI lineage: Eukaryota > Metazoa > Chordata > Amphibia > Anura > Ranidae > Staurois > Staurois parvus. The sequence goes on from NW_028318272.1 coordinate 2,421,519, forward strand.
CCACCCAATCATTGTTTCTTACTATTGCGATAATCGTGTTCACTGATTCCATCCTGAAAGCTGGAGGTTTTATGAAGGACTTCAGGTATTTGAGATCTAATTTAAATAAAGGAATGCGCTAAAACCACAAACTATTCCTAATTTAGTGTAGAAACATTAGTGCAAAAGATATATATATCTATTCTCAATTAATATCAAAAAATATCAAAATTATGTGCAAAACTATTTTTTAGTGCATAAGTAATTTAAATAATTAAATTTGTGAATATAAAAAAAATGTCCAACTCTGAATTTCTTCAAAATGTCCAAACAAATCCTTTTCAAATTCAGGTGCTCTCAAAGAAATTGTGCCAAAATCCACCACCAAAAATAAAGTTGGGTAACTCACCAGAGCTCCATGCTGATCAATCTCTAGATCAGCAAAAAACGCTTTTTGCTCTGGGAGCAGATGCAATGAATCAACTTCTCAGGTGTGATGATCAATAGCTACACAATCATCCATAAGGTAGGTATCCACCACTCAATATAATGGTTCCAGGAGCATTATATCACTCTCTCTTTTTATATCTCTCCACCGAGGTCATGTTTGGGAATGAAAGAGAAAATCATGGTGCAGCCAGTTTTTTTATAAAAGTATCCAACAATTTAATAAAGATTTACACTCACAAAAAGGATGTCTTCACCGACACCAGTATAACAGCATAAAACAGCAAATGGTATAACAGTCTCCTGTTCCCCGTACACTCACTACAGCGCTCGTGACTTAATTTTCTCCACAAACGTCAGCATCCAACAAGCCCTACTAGTTTCGTCATGAATGACGTCTTCAAGGGGCGGGATGCTGTTATACTGGTGTCGGTTATACTGTTGTCGGTGAAGACACCCTTTTTGTGAGTGTAAATCTTTATTAAATTGTTGGATACTTTTATAAAAAAAACTGGCTGCACCATGATTTTTTCTTTCATTCCCAAACATGACCTCGGTGGAGGGATATAAAAAGAGAGAGTGATATAATGCTCCTGGAACCATTATATTGAGTGGTGGATACCTACCTTATGGATGATTGTGTAGCTATTGATCATCACACCTGAGAAGTTGATTCATTGCATCTGCTCCCAGAGCAAAAAGCGTTTTTTGCTGATCTAGAGATTGATCAGCATGGAGCTCTGGTGAGTTACCCAACTTTACTTTTGGTGGTGGATTTTGGCACAATTTCTTTGAGAGCACCTGAATTTGAAAAGGATTTGTTTGGACATTTTGAAGAAATTCAGAGTTGGACATTTTTTTTATATTCACAAATTTAATTATTTAAATTACTTATGCACTAAAAAATAGTTTTGCACATAATTTTGATATTTTTTGATATTAATTGAGAATAGATATATATATCTTTTGCACTAATGTTTCTACATTAAATTAGGAATAGTTTGTGGTTTTAGCGCATTCCTTTATTTAAGTTATAGCACTAAGAAATGTATTTGGTTTCTTTGAGGTGGAATTGCTGCTTTAAAGTATTAAGGGTGTGGCGCTTTTATTACACTTGTGATATTTGAGATCTAATACCGGTCTGAACCTGCTTGATGCCCTTGGTACAATAAATAAGGGGGAGTATACCCCCATACCTCTCTCCCAAGCCGGTACTGGAACAATAGCTTTGGCGGCCAACAATTCTTCTACGTAATTGTACAAATAAGCAGCCTTTTCCTGGGAAGAGGGGATTCTGGTTTCCACAAAATGAACCTGCGGAAGTTTGCTGGATCAAAAAAATTATATATATACTTGTGAGCTACTATGGTAAATGGTGACTCTGATAATCAATTAATTACATAAATAAACACACATGTGGTTCGCTGGCACTCACACCAACTCATAAAATAGTGTTTTGTGACTCAAAATAATTAAAACAATAGTGCCGTGCTCCCTTGCTGGAAAATTCAATCTGATATCCTCTTTGAATAACATTCGAAACCCATTCGTCTGTCACCGATTCCATCCAAACATCTTTGAAATGGGCCAATCTTGCCCCTACCTGAGATTTTTGATGGGGCAAACCTTCAGAAGCTCTTCTCTGTGGGCTTGGTATTCTGCCCTGGTTTAGACTTAGGTCCCTTAGTAAAGGAGGACTAACCGGACCTCCAGGAGGGTTTGAAATACTCCCATCCAGGTCTATAAAACTTTGTGTCTTTCATTAATGTAGAACGCCTGGTGCCTCCTTGCTCTAATCGTTTGACAAGCACACTGGAATATTGCAGGCAAAACCTTGTCGTGGTTTTACTCATCCAATTTGTTCATTTCTGCATTGGATTTCATGCTCTTCTGTATGATATATGTTTTGCCATATGCCCTATGTTCAACCCGTTTGAAATTTTATTCTGTCTTGTATCAATCTGTGTGTTTGGTTTTCAATAAACACCTCTTTTTTTGGAAAAAAAAAAAAACTTTGTGTCTTTAAAGTAATTCTTCAATCTCTTATTTTTACTAAAGGAATGGCGCAATAATCCTGACTTGCCCCCTGACACTCTGTGAATGGCCTCCTCAAGGGTCTTTCCAAATAGCATTTTCCCTTTGAAGGGAATAGAGCAAAGGCCCTGTTTTAATGCACATAATCAGCAGACCAGTGCTTTGACCACAGAGTTCTGCATGCTGTCACTGAATGAGCCATGAGCATGGCTGCCATACTGGGGTCTCTAAAAGAAACAGAATCCTCGAGAGGCAGTGTAACATGCCTTGTCAGTCTTTGCAATGCTGCATCCACCTTAGGGAGTGTATCCCAAATCTCTGAGTCCTTTGTTTTAAAAGGATATAGTTTAGCTCCCCTATTTTGTGTTGTAAGCTTGCGGTTGGGCTTCGCCCATTCTTCCTCAATTATTTCCCCTATTTCAAAAATCAAAAGGAAAGCAGGCAACTCTTTTTAGTTTGGGATAATATTTCCTCTGCTTTCTTGGAGGAGAGGCAAGAAGCCTCTCAGACAATGGCTTGTTTAACCGCATTCACCAAAGTTGAGATTTAAAATCAAATAAATGTGTCTCAGGAACCGAATTTGACTCCGTGGAATTAGAATCTGAATTTCGTTCATGATGGGAAGCTGACACTGGAGACCATGAATATCTTCTTGACATTTTCTGAGATCTTCCTGAAAGCCTGCGAAAGCCATCTGCTACTGCCTTTTTAATATAGGATTTAACTTCCTGAGATTCTGCTGCTTATCTTGTGCTGCATCTTTAAGGCAAGGAACACACACCAATTTTGTAGGTAGCGCTGGCGCTGGACAGGCCCAGCACAAATTCTTGTGCGTGCGTGATGGAGAAGCCTCTAGAGAAGAGGAATCCACACCTTCACATTACTGGTGTGCTCTCCTCCTACAAGAAATTCTCGATTTGTGGGTGACCTTTCTTCCCAGAAGGACTTTCATGAGCAACTGGGGAAGGCACATTGACCGGCACCACTGACGGACATTTATTCCGTGCTGCGCTCTTCTTCCTGTCCAAGAGAGGATGCACTATTTTTTTTTTTAAAGTTACCAGAACCTAAATAATGACAAATAATAAAAAAAATAAACTTGTTCTTACTAGTATAAAGAACACACAAAATAAATAAATAAAATAACCTTTCAGAAGTTTGCTTCAGTGCTCTGGTTGGCGGCGTGGAGGAACTCATGATGACACTAAAGAAACCGAAATAAAAGAAAGCATATGAAAAACATAGCACAGGAAGAAGCTGACATTGACAGTACCTCAGAATGAACCATGGACTCACAGGAGTAGTTGGAGCTTGAAGCCAGCAGAAAGAGATCAGGAGGCTGCAACTCTGCGTGAAGTCTCCACAGCTGACAGGAACAGAGAAGGAAGCTGCATTTAAATCTCCCACCTAGAAGCCTAGAGGAGCTGAAAGCTTTCCGACAGGAAGTCCTGGCCACTCACATCTCCTGCTGCAGCCAATGAGGCAGCCTGAAACCTGATCAGCTGCCTGTCTCATAGTCTCTGAAGCAATCGCCTCTCACCTGTGAGCCACAAAGGAGCAGGAGGACAGCAAGGCCCAGCCATAATGGATGAAATAGAAAGGAGGGAAAAAGGTAAGCACCTTCACACCTGCCAGGCACAATCTGTAGCAGTTTATACTCCTAACAGCCTCCTTGCCCGAGCACTCAGGGCACCCATCATATAGGAGCCTTGTGCCTAAACAGGGGGTTTCCAACCCAAGAGAGGCTAAACCTGGGCAGGGGTCACTTCTGTCACTTCAATGAGTGGACGAAAAAAGAACACCTGAGTGGAGGATTAGCTTAGATTTATGGGCTAGTTATGGGTTGTCCTGGAGAGGTCAGGAGGGTGGAGCTGACCCATGGTAGGCTGACGTGAGGAGGTCCAGGAAATATATATATATTTTTTATATATTAAAAAAAGTGTGGAAACTTTTTGAGGAACCTTCGTATATTTGTCTTTTCTTGTGTGTATTATCTCAGTTATATGTACAATGATATAATGGTATCTCCTAACAATGTAGCATCTGATAATATTCCAAAAATCAACCTGTTACACATTATCACTTACTGATTTTTTTTTATCTTAATTTTTTTCATGTATGCGTATATGTGTGTATTTTTTGATGCATGTATAAGTACACTTATGTATATGCAGCCCTCAAAATTTCCTCTAGCCCTCTCACATTGGACCAGTGGAAATAAGGTGTGGGTGACGAGCACTGCTGGGACTAGGGGTATGTGGGAGGAGCAGTGGTGGGGGAAGTGACAATCAGTGATCTTCCTGTATGTCTTTCAATGAAGCAGCTGAAAGCCACAGGAGGAAGAGGAGGAGAATCGGCTTCCAGCTGCTTCATTGAAAAACATTCAGGAAGATTGCTGCTTGTCACTTCCCCCATTGCTGCACCAATTATTCCTGACCATTCCGTTTCTTTCCTGGCCCTCCACTGTGTGCTCCTCTGTACCCAGTCCCTCCCCCCATCCTCCGCACCAATAGGAGAAGAGGGGAGAGAGGCTAGATCTGCTTACTATATGCCCCCAATTGTTCAGGGCAAACTTTTACCAGGGTTTGATTCCATGGGCCTTAAAAATTCCGGAATCCTATCATATCCTGGGTGGGGACTTCAACACAGTCATGCACAGCAATATTGACCGAAACAGGGACTATTCCACACGACATCCTGAACATATATAGATATGGCAATAGGCCGGGAAAGCTGTTAGCACAGCTTAGTGCAAGCCCTCGTACGCCTACTCATATCTCTGCTCTCTGGTCTCTCACAGACAATATCCTAATGCTGTCCTCTGATATTAATGACCTTCTCACGTCCTACTACACTTCTTTGAATTCAGAGGACCCGATCGACTCTGAAGCTGCTGAGGACTTTCTAGCCTCTATAAATCTGCCTAAGCTCTCCAGATCCTACCTAAGTGCCTTAAATGCTCCCATTAAACTGGGCAACATTCATGTTTCTATCAAACATTTATCCTTGGCTAAAGCTCCTGGACCTGACGGTCTTAGTGCAGAATTCTATAAATTGACTTTGGAATTCATCTCAGACACTCTGTATCACGTTTTTAAAGCAATATGGGAGGGTGGCCCAAATCTCCCAACTGACTCCCAGGCACATATTAACCTCATAGCTAAGAAGGGGAAAGACCCACTGCTTCCAGGATCCTACCAACCGATTCCTTTAATTAATGTAGACACCAAAATACTTTAAAAAAATCGTGATGTCCAGATTGGCACTATTGCTTCCCAACATATTACATTCAGCCCAATCCAGGTTTGTGCTGGGTCACTCGGCAACGCTCAACATTTGCAAAGTACTGTTATCCCTGGAACATGCTAAAACCCACCCGCAGATTGATCTAGCACTTATATCTTTAGACGCTGAAAAACAACATAAGCTTTACCTGGCTATTCATGAGGAGGCTTGGTATTTTGAGCCCTATCTTGTACTCTTTGCCTACAGCTAGCTTAGTCACACCTGATTTTATTTCCTCAGACATTCCCTTAACCAAGGGCACCAGGCAGGGTTGTCTGCTCTCACCCCCTCCTCTTCAACATCACCCTTTGTCCAGATTACTTGATTCGACTTCAGGGGTCAGTGGTGTCACGATTGACGAACATACTCTCCTCTCAGCTCTCTTTGCGGACGATATATTGTTGTTCTCTTCAGATCCACCCAAAGATATCCTACTACTTCAAGATTTGTTTGTGACCGTCTGTAAATGCTCCTGCCTAAGAATTGATTTTGATAAGAGCGAAGTACTCACTTTGAATTCTACTACCTCAACGCGTTGGATTCCTTCCTGTCCCTTTAGTATAGCTAAGCACTCCATTAAGTATTTGGGCCTTCACATTGGTAGAGAACCATTGTCTCTTTACTACCTAAATTACCCTCCTCTAATTAACAAGATTGTACAGGACCTGGAAGCTTCCCCATCTTCCCTTTTGAAAGGTGTCATCTTTACAAAATGGTTTAATTTGCGAGATTGCTCTATCCTTTGCAAACACTCTCTATTATGTTAAAACATTGTGATGTTCAGAAGATTCATAAGGCTTTACAGGCCTTTCTATGGCAGCACAAAAAAATGTGCATTACACTACAAAAGCTAAGTCTCCCAAAGAGTGAGGGGGGTGCAGGGCTGCTGAATATTAGATTTTACAACCTATCCCGCCTTTCCCAGCAGAGTCTTGATTGGATTGCCAGGAAATCACATTACTCAAATTACTCCTTAGATGAGGCCCTGGTGTCTCCACTACACCTTCCAGACATTCTGCATTCTAACCTTAAGGCCCTACCTGGATCTCTCCAATCAAATCTCCTGATCAGAGACACAGTATCAACAGCTCAACTAGCCAATAAGTTGGGTAAACTATGATTGTCCAACTCCTCTTGTAGCCCCACCCCAGAGCTACCTATTCCCCAGTCTCACAATGAAGCCCATGCTCCTCCTTATGATTCTTAGCCCTCACAACACTCTTTCTCAGTTGTGTTTTTGTTTATAGAGATGTTCTTGTTCAGGCCTTCGTAACCAAGCTTCCGTTCCTAGGGAATTGCTTAACTTTTGAGGTTTGGCTTATTTTGTTCTGCTATGTTGTATCATTGGTGTTTATTCTGACACTGCCTTTAGTTCTCATTACAAATGTTGTATTGAATTTTGTGCTCATAACTCTCACGAGAAATGGTTTACAGATTTGTACGTCAAGATATCTTTGTACTAAGCGTATAAAATTCAATAAAAATTGTTTTAAAAAAAACAAAACAAAGCGCCAGTAAAAGGTTACATAGCAAGCCATATGTTATGTTACACCCACTGTAATGACCACACCCACTTTTTGGTTATGCCCACAAGTCTGGAGAAGTAGGCATGCTATGCATGCCACATTTTTCTCCTCAATCCCTTTGAGGAGCACGCTCTGTGTGGTGCAGTTTTTTCTCAGTCCCTTAAAGGTGTTATTCCTAGTAGTGTTCAGAAGTTAGAATAGTGGTATAATTTTTATACCCACTGGCACTAATTATGGAACTGGATTTGCACTTGCTGAAAAGCACATTGTTGCGTATGTCTAACCACTGCACTCTGTAAGCTTCAATGTGCTTAAAAGGGGCTGCAATCTAGTTTCTATTACACTGTGAATATTTTCCATAAAATATGGCATCTTTTATTTTCAGACTGAGCATTTCTCATTAGGTTATGTCTGCTTTTATTATACATGGGATTTAGAGATGGTGACTTTTCTGCCCCACTTTTACAAAAAATTATCTGGATCTGCTCTTGTGCACACCATGGAGATGGATCCTTCACAAGTCCAGTTTTGCACAGATAAACTTTGAAAGCTGAGATGTAAGCACTGTCAATTTGGACTTCTCAACCACACTCAACTTCAAAAAGTCTTGCAAGTTGTACTTTCAGCTTCACCTTTGGTCATCAGGTCTTCAGGTTCTTAACAATAGCTAGTTAAGATCATAATATCAATACTCCAGAGAGATCCATTGTCCTTCAGTTTAACATCCTGCTCTGGCTTCTGTGGACACATTCTTCAATTCTTTAAGTCTCCTGCGCAACAACTCTAACTACATGCACACAACAGAATCAAATCTTTGTGCCTAACATCAAGGCAAACTGCCTGTCAAACAATTATGTTCCAAGTTCTTTAGAGTGGCTGTAGACTACAATAACACACCAATCCATAACCAATTTATTGTGGGGCTCTGCAAAGATATCGAGGGTGCTCACCCCACACCTGAGACTTCAAAAGAGGCCATATGGTTAGCAATCCATATTGACTGACATCTTCATGAGTGCCACTCTGAAAGACTGGACACTTTTTCCTTTTTTTCTCCTTTTGCCCTGCTCTTAATCTTTACCCACATCTCCTGCCCCCACTTTTTAACCAGATGAGCCTATGCAGAATCCAAGATGCAGCTCACCTCATACTCCTAATGACTGTCAAACCAGATAGAATGAGGCTGAGGCGGAGGGGCAGTAAAGCGATTACAGACCAGGGGTTTCAACAGGGATACGTGGAAGACATTGGAGATACGCATCCCAGGAGGAAGAGCAACGGCATAGGCAACCGGGTTCACCCTGCGGAGAATGCGGAAAGGACCAACAAAACGGGGAGCCAGTTTCGGTGTGGGCACCCGAAGATTGAGGTTGCGAGTGGACAACCACACCCGATCTCCGACCTGGTATAAAGGAGCGTGCAACCGTCTACGATCAGCCTGGAGCTTCTGGCGCTGTGCTGAGTCCTTCAAGGACCTCTGGATCTGCCCCCACAAGGAGTGCAGGGCAGCCAGGTGGTTATCCAAAGCCAGAATGTCCTGTGGAGAGAACAACTAAGGGAATACAGCGGGTTGGAACCCATAGTTGGCCATGAAGGGAGACATCCTGGAGGAGGAGTTGACAGCCGAGTTCCTCGCAAACTCTGCCCATGGCAGGAGATTGACCCAATTGTCCTGATGATCCGATATATAGCAACAAAGGAATTGTTCCAGGGCCTGGTTGGAACGCTCCGCAGCCCCATTGGACTTCGGGTGGTAGGCCGAAGAGAAGGAAAGCTCGATACCCAACTGGGAGCAGAAGGCGCGCCAGAACCTGGACACAAACTGGCTCCCACGGTCCGAGGCAATCACCTTGGGCAACCCATGCAAGCGAAAGATCTCCTTGGCGAAAACCATAGCCAGTTCTCGCGCAGTCAGCAATTTCTTGAACGGAACGCAATGGCACATCTTGGAAAAATGATCGATCACCATAAGAATGACCTATGGCCTTGAGACGCAGGGAGGTCCACAATAAAATCCATGCCCAGGTGTGACCAGGGACACTCCCCATTGGGAATGGGTTGCAGAAGGCCCAATGGAAGATGCCGAGGAGATTTATTCTGGGCACAGACCAAACAAGCCGCTACATATGAGGCGATGTCAGAATAGAGAGATGGCCACCAGAATAACCGAGAAACGACCCAGGACAATTGGTTCCTACCAGGATGACCGGCAGTCTTGGAATTATGGTAGGTACGTAGCAAGCGGGTACGCAATCCCTCAGGTACGAAACATCTTCCAGCCGGTCTCTCAGGGGGAACGTTAGTTTGAGCCGCCAAAATCTGCTCCCCTAGGGGAGAGGTCAGGTTGGTACGAATGGCAGCCAGGATCTGGTTTGGAGGAATGACCGAGGTCGGCTCAGTGTCCTCCCTGGACAGCTCAGAGTATTGCCGCGACAAGGCATCAGCCCTGACATTCTTGGAGCCAGGCAAGTAAGAGACCACATAGTTAAAATGCGACAAGAACAGAGCCCATCTGGCCTGACGGGGTGTCAACCTCTTAGCCTCCGAGAAATATGTGAAGTTCTTGTGGTCAGTGAGAATTAGAACCGGAACCACAGAACCCTCAAGCAGGTGCCTACATTCCTTGAGAGCCAGAATAATGGCCAACAACTCCCTGTCTCCAATCTGGTATTTGCACTCTGCGGAGGAAAGCTTCTTGGAGTAGAACCCACAAGGAAGTAGGGGTCCCTCGGGTGACCGACGCTGAGACAAGAGGGCGCCTACTCCCATCTCAGATGCATCAACCTCGAGGACAAAAGGCAACCCAGGATTGGGATGAGACAGAATCGGGGCCAAAGCGAAGGCGGATTTCAGAGCCTCGAAAGCTGAGATGGCCGCGGGTTTCCACTCGTGAGGATTACTGCCCTTCTTGGTCAGATCTGAGAGCGGCTTGGACAGCGTGGAGAAGATCCTGATAAACTTCCGATAATAGTTGGCGAAAACGTAGGCTCCAAATGATTAGGAGGCCTCCGCAGATCAAGATTAGGAAGGAGATGAGTGCCTCTAGCTCCACAGGCAGTTCTTTGGCTGCGATCTCGTCCTTCAACGCCTCTGAGAGACCATGAGAGAAAGCAGCCACCAGAGCCTCATTGTTCCAACCCACCTCTGCCGCCAGGGTACGAAATTCAATGGCGTACTCGGCAACGGTTCGTGAACCCTGATGCATGGACATGAGCAACTTGGCAGCAGAAGCGGAGCGAGCGGGTACGTCGAATACCGTACGGAAGGAGGCAACGAAACGGGTAAACTCGTGAATCACCGGGTCATTCCTCTCCCATAAGGGATTAGCCCAGGCCAAGGCCCTATCAGAGAGTAGCGAGATTAGGAAGCCCACCTTTGACCTCTCAGTAGGGAAAGCGTGAGGTATTAACTCAAAGTAAATGCCCACTTGGTTAAGGAAACCACGACACTGACTCGGTTCACTCCCAAAGCGCTGAGGAAGGGGGGCAGAACTAGTCATACCTCTGGGTACCGCGGGTTCAGCAACAGATGCGGAGGTTGGCGCAACAACCGGAGCAACAGTGGGAGCGTCCACTGGAGTGACAACTGACCTAATAGCCCCAGAGGTAAGGTGCGCTGTGCGTGCAAGCAGAGCCTGCAACGCCTGAGTAAACTGATCCAACAAGCGATCCTGTTGGTCAAGTCTGGTGAGTAACATGGGGATTGAAGGCGTACCTGCACCGTCAGGATTCATGGCATTCGTGTAATGTCAGGGCAGGAACGATGGAATGGGCAGGCAGGCCTATGGTACGGTCACACCGTGACTGACGACAGCCACTACCCACAGACCAGAGTCCCTCAGAGCGCAGAGTCTAAGCCCCAGGCTAACCCTTCACCAGGGCCCCTGATGGTGGGGATGGACTTGACGCAGCCTGAGACCAGGTCGCGGGAACACGTGTAGCATAGTCAGACAGGCCGGGTCAATAACAACGGAGCAGACAGTACTAGAGGTAGGCAAAGAATACTCAGGTCACAGGCCGGGTCAATAACAATGGAGCAGACAGTACTAGAGGTAGGCAAAGAATACTCAGGTCACGGGCTGGGTTCAGCAACGGGAGGTCAGGTAATGGGTTAAAGCAGCGAATAGTCTTGTCCAAGCCGAGCCGGTTACCAGGAGAGCAACGAGAACAGCACAAGAGCTTGAGACAAGGGAACATACAGGACACAAATGCAGAGAGCCCTTGCAGACAGCAGGTTTAAATGTGCTCAACCATACCCTTCTGAGGAGGAGCCGCAGAAGTCTGAAGGCATAAAGGTTCTCACCATGCTTTGCAGAAGCCCAAGATGGATGCCAGCACATGGAGATGCACAAGCTCTGAAGAAAGGTAGGACCTTGACATCTATATCCTATATCCTTCTCCCTGAGGAGCACAACAAGTTAATTGACCCAGCCTGCATTCCTTATCAAACTGTTAAGAACAATATTTCTTCCTTTTTTCAACTCCGGCTTAGCCATTAATATCATCCATTAAGCTCTACCATCTCAGCTTCAGCTCTCTCCTGTTCTTTTGGTTTTCCCATTCTCCCTGGTTGCTATCCACAACTGTCTGCTAGCCCAGGTACAGTTAACCTCCAGACTCCCATACTAGTACTTACCATCAACAGCAAATTTTGCTCTTCATCATCTTCTCTGTGGCCTACACTCTGATCATGGATTGTCCATGCTAACATGTACCCAACCCAAGTATCATTTTGAATACTCAGAAGATTGTGGCTTGGGACAACGTTTGCACCGACTGCTTTCTATGTCAGCAAGGTTATTCAGTTTCCCTTGCTACTAAGCCTCTCCCTGACTGCTACCAGGAATACTCTGGCATCTTCTGTGCTAGCTCTGCCTCTGAATTACCACCGCATCCACCTTAAAAATTTTTCTGCTTTACCTCACCACCCAAGGGGCGAGGTTACCCTCTCAGAACCTGAAAACCAGACCATAAAGGTCTACATCAAGGAAGACCCACAAAAGGGATTAATTTACACCTGGTCTTCTGCTGGTGCAAATGTATTTTTCATGGAGAAAAGAAATAACACACTTTCAGGCCATGTATTGACTATAGAGGCCTGACTCGTATTGCCATTCCCAACCTATATTCACTCCTTTTGATTACAGAGTTTTTCAATAGTGTTAAGGAATCCTAGATTTTCTCCAAACTTGATCTCAGGGGGGCTTATAACTTAGTCCAGATCCATGAGGGGGATAAGGGAAGGAAAGTCTCCAGCACCAGAGATGGGCAGTATGAGTACTTGATAATGCCCTTCAGTTTATGAAATGTCTAGCTGTCTTTAAGGAATTTGTTAATGATATATTCTGTGACTACCTGGGAAAGTTCTTTGAGGTCTATCTGGATTACATTCTGATTTATTCCCAGGCATTGGCAGATCATTAGTGTCATACCAAAGCAGTCTTGTCCAGGCTTTTGAGAGCATTCCCTTTACCCCAAACTGGAGAAATAAAGTAGAATGAAGGTATGGTAATAGAACGCATGAAGGTAAAAACCTTGAGCCTTTACACCCACTTTAAGTTATGGCAATTTCTATAGAAAATCTATGTATCCTTGGCTTCTCCACCCCAGACCCACCTTAGCTTTCTTGATGACACTTTTGAGGTTGAAGGAACTGTTTAGTTGCAACATACACTGCTCAAAAAAATTAAAGGAACACTTTTTAATCGGAGTATAGCATCAAGTCAATTAAACACCTGGGACTGTTCAGTTAAGTAGTAGAGGGGGTTGTTAATCAGTTTCAGCTGCTTTGGTGTTAATGAAATTAACAACAGCTGCACTAGATTGGCAACAATGAGATGGCCCCCAAAACAGGAATGGTTTTACAGGTGGAAGCCACTGACATTTTTTTTCCCTACTCATCTTTTCTGACTGTTTTTCACTAGTTTCGCATTTGGCTAGAATCAGTGTTACTACTGGTAGCATGAGGCGATACCTCGACCCTACAGAGGTTGCACAGGCACTCCAACTTCTCCAGGATGGCACATCAATACGTGCCATTGCCAGAAGGTATGCTGTGTCTCCCAGCAGTCTCCAGAGCATGGAGGAGATTCCAGGAGACAGGCAGTCATTCTAGGAGAGCTGGAAAGGGCTGTAGAAGGTACTTAACCTATCACCAGAACTGCTATCTGCTCCTTTGTGCAAGGAGGGACAGGATGAGCACTGCCAGAGCTCTACAAAATGACCTCCAGCAGGCCACTGGTGTGAATGTCTCTGGCTAAACAATCAGAAACAGACTTCAGGAGGGTGGCCTGAGGGCCCGACATCCTCTAGTGGGCTCTGTGCTCGATTGGCATTTGAACACTGAACACCAGAGTTGGCAGGTCAGCTACTGGCGCCCTGTGCTTTTCACAAATGAGAGCAGGTTCACCTTGAGCACATGGCAGATTGAAAGGGTCTGGAGAAGCCGTGGAGAATGTTATGCTTCCCGTAACATTTTTCAGCATGACCGTTTTGGTGGTGGGTCAGTGACGGTCTGGGGAGGCATATTCATGGAGGGATACACAGACCTCTACAGGCTAGACAATGGCACCCTGACTGCCATTAGGTATCGGGATGAAATCCTTGGACCCATTGTCAGAACCTACACTGGTGCAGTGGGTCCTGGGTTCTTCCTGGTGCATGACAATGCCTGGCCTCAAGTGACAAGAGTATGCAGACAAATCCTGGAGGATGAAGGAATTGATACCATTGAATGGCCCCCACACTCACCTGGGAACACCTTTGGGGTATCATGTTTCATTCCATTCGAGGCCTCCGAGTTGCACCTCAGACCGTCCAGGAGTTCAATGATGCCCTGGTCCAGATCTGGGAGGAAATACCCCAGGACACAATTCGTCATCTCATTAGGAGCATACCCTGACATTGTCAGGCATGCATACAAGCACGTGGGGGCCAAACAAACTACTGAGTACCATTTTGAGTTGCTGCAAAGAAATTTCAGCAAAATGAACTAGCCTGGGGCATTCTTATGTTCCTAACACATTGCCCAGTCCATATCAGTATAGATAACCAGCATGATATTTTTCCTCATTGAGATCTGATGTGTTTTCAAAGAGTTTCTTTAATTTTTTTGATCAGTGTACATCCAATGGCAACTTGCATCCCTGTATACTATTTGTGTTCAAATTCTCTCCCTCTGTGCACAGCTACAAGACTGGCAACAGAGAGCTAATGGATTATAGAGTTTTTCAACAGTGTTAAAGGGGACCAGATGGTGTTTCCATCCTCAAGCACATCCTTTGGGATACACATTTTTGGATTCTCATTCTGGACAAATGTGATTGTCCTCTCTGGGCTCTTTGCTTTTATAATCAGTGGATGGTATGAACAAGGCCTTTATTCTACCCCCATCAGATGAAGTATATTTAACTGACTCTGGCTTTAACTTGACATTGAATGCTTCCCTATTACACAGTTTGCTAGTTAATAACGCCTGTATATTTGGATGGTATACCTTATGTTTTGCCCTGTGACTAGAAACCCACACTCATGGGTTTTAGTAGAATTTAAAAGTATATGCATTTATAATAGAAACAAACAGGAAGGCCTGCAAACAGGAAGAGCAAAAAGCATAGAGTATTGTGTTCAAGAAAGCTTCTCTAACTAGTTAGAGACTGCAATACAAGGTATATGTCCTAAGGTGGGTGGGAACCTAACTTTCTAACTGCTTTGATGTTTCATCCTTGTTTTCGGAGGAAGAGTTGAGGTGACAATAATTGTTCACACAAGCTTGTGACTTCCAGCAGGTCCTCCTGAGAACTGTTTCCCAAGAAGAGAAAACAAATGGCCCGTCTGGAGGTGTATATAGCACTGTAACACAAAGAATACAGAAATATAGAATGATATAGAACATTATACATCATGAGGCTTCTCATAGATATGTGATCTGCATATCGTTGGATTATTGATTTTAGTTTTATCCAAACACTTTTTTTCCAACACTATTGCTGTAAGAAGCGGATTGTTGCCTATTATCATGCAGCTTTAATCACACAGTTGTAATTCTCCAAGTAGGTCTATTTGATGACCAGTCTGGGTTCATTTGGCCCAGTATGGTTTTCCATAGAACATTTTGGAGTGTGCTTCAATCAGTGCATGTTTAAATATTCATGCACATGCTGATGTGTGTATCATGCAAGTGCTTTATCCCTCTTGAATTGTCTTTGTAAGATCCAAAAGCCAAGTGTGCCATTTGTAGGAACTTATTTATATGAACACCTGTTTGAGTCATCATTGATATCTACTATATTTCCACCTCAGGACTTTGCTATATGCAATATTCAGCTATGCTGTGTGCCATTGGTTCCTTTAAGATTGTATTTTGCTTGATTATATTCCAGCAGGATCATTGCTTTATTGTAATCCTATATTGATATTATTTGTGATTCTATTTGGAGAGGAACTTATGAGTAGCCCATCATTATAAGCTTTTGATTAGCAGTTTTGTGTTCACAATTACCTGAAATGTGCTTCTATAAATCACAATATTTTCATTTAATTTCAGTAGTATTTTTTAATAACGCTTTGATTTTTTTCATTATAAGGGTTGTTTGCAACTCTACCTACTGGTTCCTCCCAGGAGATGCGGTCAATGTTTATCTTCTTAATTGATTTTAATAAACAAATCTGATTTCTTTTTATGAGGAGGTTAGCAAAACCTTGGACAGAGGGGTGGACATGGTATACTTGGATTTTGCAAAAGCGTTTGACACAGTTCCTCACACACGGCTAATGTGTAAGGTAAAGTCTACAGGCTTGGAAAAATCCGTATGTAAATGGATAGAAAGCTGGCTAAAAGATCATATTCAGAGAGTAGTGGTTAATGATTCATACTCTGAATGGTCTAGGGTTGTTAGTGGTGTACCCCAAGGTTCAGTGTTGGGACCCTTACTTTTTAATATATTTATAAACGATATAGGGTCTGGAATTAAAAATACAATTTCAGTCTTTGCAGATGACACCAAGCTGTGCAGTGGAATAATGTCCTTACAGGATGTCTCCAACTTACAAGCCGAAAATGAATTGTTTAATTGGGCAACTATATGGAAAATGAGGTTTAATGTTGATAAATGTAAGGTGATGAACTTGGGGGCTAAGAATATGCATGCATCATACATACTAGGAGGAGTACAACTGGGGGAATCAATGGTGGAGAAGGATCTGGGAGTTCTGGTAGATTACAAGCTTAACCATTAGCCGCCCGTCCAATGGCCGTTTGGCGACTTGAAAAGCGCTGCAGCTTTCCGGGTGCACGCCATTTGGCGTGCTCCCGCACATGCGCGGTTTGCGCGGTTGCAGAGCAACGCAGCAGTGCGATCTGTCACCGCCCGTGCACCTCGGACACGGCCGATGACAGATCCGAGTACCGGCTCCCGTTGCTGGTACCATGTGACCTGCTGTGACCAATCACAGCAGGTCACATGACAGTTGTATACAATGGATGGCTTCATTCATGATGCCATCCATTGTATACTAGTGCCTAGCTGTGAATGGTCACAGCTAATCACATGCACATGTCATGTGATTAGCTGTGACCAAATCACAGCTAAGCACAAAAAAAAAAAAAAAAAAAGCTGAATGAATCGATTTCATTCAGGTAAATGCTTGCTTATAGCAAAGTAATTCTTTGCTATAAGCAAATTGTGTAAAAAAAAAAAAAATACTGATCACTTCCCCAAAGTAGTACAGTGTTACTATGGTAACATTGTACTATTTTGGTCATAGTAAAATATGAAAAAAAATCTTTAAAAAAATAAAAAAAATGTAATAAAAAATTAAATATAATAAAAAAATAAAAAAAAATAAAAAAAATATATATATATATATTTTTTCATACTGTCACCAGTCAGTGTCGCTGTTCACCGCCATGCCAGTTATATGATGACGCTGTACTGCACTGGTGACAGTATGTAAAAAAAAAAAATAGTGAAAATAATTTTTTTAATTTTTTCATTTTCCGAAAAATTATGACAAAAAAATACAACTTCAAAAAACTCGCCATGCCTCTTATGAAGTACGTCGGACTGTCTACTCTGCAAAAAGGGGTCATTTGGGGGATATCTGTACTGTTCTGACATTCTTGGACCTCAAGATATTAGATTGGCTGTCAGTACTTCAGGATTGATCAATATTCAGATCTATACCATAGTTTGTGAACTCTATAACTTTCCTACAAACTAAAAAATACATCTTAATTTGGGTTATTTTCCCCAAAGACATGTAGCAGAATACATCTCGGCCTAAATTTATGAAGAACAATTATTTATTTGTAAACTTTTATAACAGAAACAAAGAAAAACGTGTTTTTTTTTCAAAATTTTTGATCTTTTTTTGTTAATTTAGCAAAAAATAAAAACCCCAGCGGTGATTAAATACCACCAAAAGAAAGCTCTAGTTGTGTGAAGAAAATGATCAAATTTTAGTTTGGGTACAATGTTGTAATGCGCAATTGTCATTCAAAGTGTGAGAGCGCTGAAACCTGAAAACTGGCCTGGGCAGGAAGGTGTAAAATTGCACGGTATTGAAACGGTTAATAATGGCATGCAATGCCAAGCTGCAGTTTTAAAAGCGAGCAAAATCCTCTCTTGTGTTAAAAGAGGTATAGGCTCCAGAGAGATATCATTTTATCCCTGTCCAAATCATTAGTAAGACCTCATATGGAATATGCAGTTCAATTTTGGGCACCAATTCACAAAAAGAACATTGGGGAACTGTTGAAAGTACAGAGAAGGGCAGCCAAACTGATAAGAGGCATGGAGGAGCTCAGCTATGAGGAAGGATTAGAGGAACTGAATTTATTCTCTCTTGAGAAGATGAGATTAAGGGGGATATGATCAACATGTATAAATACATCAGTGGTTCATATAGTGAACTCGGTGTAGAGTTATTCACCCTGAGGTCATCAGAGGACAAGGGGACACTCTTTACGTCTGGAGGAAAAGAAATGTAATCTCCAAATACAGAAAGGTTTCTTCACAGAATATAACTCGTTACTAACATTTATAGATAAAGTTGATCCAGGGAATATCTGATTGCCTCTCAGGGGATCAGGAAGGAATCTTTTCCCCTGCCGGAGCAAATTGGATCATGCTTTTCTGGGTTTTTTTGCCTTCCTCTGGATCAACTGTAGGTGTAGGAATATAACGTTTTTTTTTATGGTTGATCTGGATGGACTTTTGTCTTTTTTCAGCCAGACTATGTAACTATCTAACTTTGGTTTAGGGTTTTGAGGTATAATCATGTGAATAAAAATATTTTTTTGTACATTTATTGATTTTCATTTTTTATGAGTTTTTTTAGGGAACCCTTAAGCTCTTCATACATTGTTGCTTTGGTTATTGCTGTCTTGGAGTCAAGGTGGTTCCCCTGTTTTTGCATGTCCTTTTCCCCTGCCTCCTTTCTAATCACGTTAACAAAAATATTTTTTTTACATTTTTTGCTTTTATCACTTTTTAGAGACTCCTTAAACTCTTCATACATTGTTGCTTTGGTTATTTTTGTCTTGGAGTCAAGTCCTTTTCCCCTGCCTCCTTTTTTCTTTGATTTTTTTTTTTGGAGAGTGGGTTCTTTGTGATAGGCCATTTTGTGGGATTCGTGTTGAATATTGGTTAAGTCTCTGCCTCATCTGGCTGCATTGATGTGGGAACCCTGGAGGATTTGCTGGCTGTGATTATCTGGCTGTCTTGGGCCCAATAAATGTGCTTTTATTATTCATTTGAAATGTGAGTGGTCTGGAGTTTGTTTAAAATAGGATCAGAATGATCTTGGCAATATTACACTATGTAAGTTTTTTTCTCTGAGAACATGGTGGAGAAAGCGAGGAGACCACGGTGAGGACCTGAAAGAGGATCCTATCTTTGGGAGGCTAACTTTGAGTGGATGGAAAGAGGGTGTGGGATTCCCTATTAAAATCCCAAAGGCTCTACATTCACCTTATTCTGGTGAGTGCATTTGATGTTGGTGTGCACGGGTGGAAGGTGGAAGGCTAAGAATTTGATTTGGAGGTTTTTATTTTGCACCACAAGGGACTTTTAATGCGTTTTTTGACACAAATATGTACTAAGTAATATGGGGTTTTGATATCTTGTTATTTAATATTATCTATTTTGCGCTGTTTATTTTATCACATTTTTCTTTGTGATAGGGTCTGTTTTTTTTCCCCTGTGTTGCTCTTTACCTTCTGAGTTATAATTTATTAAACCACATTATGTACATGTATAATGCTATATAGCAACACTAGTCTGTAAAGCAAAAAACAACAGTAAGGTTCAATTATTCACATTTAAATTTTGCTACAATGCAACTTTATCAACAGTAATTTTTCATCTACAGTACTTAAAATTCTCATCTCACTGCTCATGTAATTGGCTCACTATTTGTCTCCACAGAGTAGAAGGCAAATCAAATCTATAATCTTTGCAATGTATAAATGACATGGAAACATCTAGAAATGATAGAATTGTAAAATATTCTAACATATTGGTAGCTATGGTAAACGCTGTCATATCCTTTATTTATAAATCTAAATATTTATGTACTTGCCAAACTGGTATACCAGGATATTGAACAAAAAGAGACCTATATGAAAAGTGGACAATTAAACTAATAAATTATAAATTTAGAAATTATAATTTTAGAGAATTTTTACAATGTAATAAAATTGGGGATATGGTCCTATGATATTAATTACAGTGTTATTTTTGTGAATAAGGAACAGTACAAAAATATGCTTGAACATTTTTAATAGTAAAATCCAGTATTGGAAACTTTAAGAACTATCAGTTTTAAAGGATGAGAAGGAATTATTTATTAAGGCATGGATCGAGGGTATCGTAAGTTACAACATATAGACTTACATTAAGGTGAAATTTCCCAAATTTCCAATTTTGTATGCAGTACCTAAAATGCCTATAAATGCTAGTAATTTAATTTGTCACCCAATATTCCTAAGAAAAGAAGTTGTTACAGGAAAAGTCATGGGTCAATCCTTAAACAACCAAGGGGAATATTTGTAAACAATTTGCTGGAATATTTGCCAGTAAATCCTTTATAATAATACTCCTCTTTGACGTTCAAACACATTTGCCTGATATTTCATGCTAACATTCACTCTATGGTAGGGCATTAGACTACTCTGAACAACTGCTGATTGTCCCTTTTACACTACGCTGTCAAAACAACCTTAGAAAGAAAATTTGTCTTCTGGAGCTCTCCATAGTGCTGAAATTACTTTTACACAGTTTTAACAGTTTCAGCACTTAATGTAATTTTCCAAATTAAAATGTAACTAAAGGCATTTTTTTTTCATTTTGAATAGAGTAAGGGAGGATTATAACCATTTGCCATTTGTGTCCCCTTGTGGAGATTTCCCTTCACTTCCTGTCCCACAGCCAAAAGAGGAAGTGAGAGAAAATCCATCCAAAGTGAGGGGATCTCAGGGTGTCACAAGGGTCACCAGAACTAGTGTCTCCATTGGAAGATGAATAGAGAGGATGAATCTCCCTAATGGGGGCACAGACAGCAACAAAAACTGACATGTGCTCTAATCCCTCTCCACTCTACACTCTATCCAAAACAAAACAAAATATTTTGCCTATAACGTTAATAAAATGGGAAAAAGTATGACCCTCCCCCGTCCATCAATAACCAACTCAATACACCACCATGTGTCCGCTCTGCACAAGTGGATCTGTCTGCTCAGCAGTGAACCTGTCCGCTGATCCCCTCTGAGCAGGTAGATCCACTTGGCAGAGTCTGCCAGTGTGAAAGGGCCCCTAATCTATGAAAAAAGATTATCTGTAAAGTTTTATAACAGAAACTAAGAGAAAACTTTTTTTTGAAAATCATTTTTCCTTTATATAGTAAAAAAAAAAACAACAAAAAAAAACTGTGGTTACTTAATACCACCCAAAGAAATCTCTGTCACTCCAAAAACAAATATATAAAATTAATTTGCGTGTTGTATGAATGATTGTCAGTTACAGTTCTTAAAACTGAAAAAATGGCTTGGAATGGAAGGGGTTTTAACATACAGTATCTCCAAGTGGTTACATTTGCAATTTATTTATTAGGATAGCATTAAAAACATTAAAATAAAGCTCTTCCAAAATATCAAAATACAGATCCTCATTATTTTTGACAAATCAGTGCACTTCTAGGGCCCACGATTTAAATCATTATCTCCCCCAGTTCTTTCTCTGACAAAGAGAAAGTCTGAATTTAGAAATGTTTTATCCTCTTTGCAATTATGTATCTCCTATTTGGGAAATTTCACTTCACTTTCTGCCCTGTGTGACCAAACAGGAAGTAGAGCATTCCCCCAATGCAGTAAAAATCTAATAGAGGTTCGCAGCCTTCACCTCTCAACTTTACAAAAAAATGTTTTATATAGTTAGCCTGGTTGAAAAAAGACACAAGTCCATCTAGCTCAACCAATATGAACATAGTACGCACACAAAAAGAAAACCTCCATATACACAATCCTATACCCACAGTTGATCCACAGGAAAGCAAAGCCCATAAAAGCATGATTCAATATGCTCCAGCGGGGGAATACATTCCTTCCTGATACCCCAGGAGGCAATCAGACTAACTACCCCTGGTGCTAACACCTAATAATTAGTATCCAGTCATATTTTGTGCCTTTAGGAAAGAACCCAGGCCTTTTTTTTAAACAATCTACTGAGCTGGCCAGAACCAACTCTTGAGGGAGCCACATTTTCATAGCTGTTTCTGTAAAGAAGCCTTCCACATGTGGAGGTTATAGCTCTTTTCCTCAGGGGGCATGGCTTAACTATGGTGGCGCAAGGAAGCTCCAGCGTTGAGCTCTGTGCCAAAGCAGGGGATATTTCAGCAATCCACTTAATCTGCTAGGCCCACTCCTCTATGCTGAAGAGGGGAAAACCCATGGACACACCCAGTATCCCCAATCGCCAATATATCACCCACTACCTCTCTGTACAGGAAGACTCGAGCACCCCCACGAGTTCCACCATGGTGCCTTCCTGCCATCCTCTGGCCTCGGCCACATCTTCGCTGGAAGCTCTGATGACCCACACACCCACGATTGATGATCCACAATCACCTATCCCTACCCCTGTGCTGCCACTGATGGACTCCCTAGATGACTCCACCAGACCCGGCAGCCCCACAAAGCTCTCTGCAGTGAATGACCAGGATATCTGCTGGCTCCTACAAGCTCTCCCTACAAAGGGAGACATTCCGCAGATGCTCGAGCAACTCATGGGGACTTTACAAAGTGAGATAGTGGACCTCTGCTCTATTACTTCATCAGCAGAACAGAGGCTGAAGCTCTGGAGGCCCAGCAGGAGGGCAGCGTCTCACATCTCTGCCATGGAAAACCTACTGCACCGCCAACACCAACCCTGCAGCTGCAGCAGGAAGATACAGAGAACAGGAGCAGAAGGAATAATGTCAGGCTCCGGGGCATTCTGGAGGCCACTACAGGGGCTGACCTGAGAACAACGGTAACGAGCATCTTTAATATTCTGGTGAGAAACCACACAGATACTCATATCAAGTTAGATTGGGTGCACAGAGTTCTGGGAACCATGCACCCCTCTCAGCCGGAGCCGAGAGACTATTATGCAGGGTACATTTCTACACTATTAAAGAAGACATCCTGCGAGCAGTGTGGTGAAGAGGCTCTCTAGATTTTGATGGGGCCACAGTGCAGCTCTTTCTGGACTTGTGCTCTCAAACACTTTACTGCCGGTGCCAGATGAGGCTCTGCTAGACCATCTGCAAGGTTCAACTTACAGATGGGGCTTTCCTCTATCCCTCACTGTCAAAAAAGATCATCATGATTTTCAGCTCCAATGCCCTGCTCAGCTGCAGCAGCTATTTCAGTTCCTGAATTGTGAGGCAGTGGCGGTCCCTAACTGGATGGACCTTCCAGAACCTTGAGAAGGTTCTTCCAGATCTCACCCAAGGCCTCAAAGACAGGGACGCCCATACTCCAGAGGCCCAAGGTCCGCTTCTGTTAACTGTCCAGCAGTACTACACATGAGTTACAAACCAGACTCTGACCTTGTGAATGGACTCACATCTCTTCTCCTTTACCCTCCTACCTTGCCTGTCTTGGCTATTGAAGGTGACTATATTGCTCAAGCCAACAGAGCCGACAAGGTAAATGGACCTATCTGTTAAATGTAAAAGACTCTGGCATATAATACTACGTACCACGTGAGCTCTACTGATGTCGGCTCAACTACTTCAGGTACTCGCCAGTAGCTCTATAGACGCAGCAGGGCCAGGCATTCAAATATTGACTGACTTACCTTCCATTACTTGTTCTAGTTCGTTTTACTCAGATGTTTATTTTCCACACACTCATTAGAGTGTGGGGAGTTTACCCCCTCTTTCGGATACCTTGAGTAAGCTAGCAGCAACCTGCTGCTTTGCACCTTTTTGTGTGTAATGTTTTGGGGGAACCCATCAGAGGGGGATGCCTCAGGAATATTATGGTGTTGTTTGTGGGTTTATCTGACTGTTCATGGTTTATAAGATAGGCAGCCGTAGCCTGAGACTTTTTTTTCCACCCCCCCCATTCCTCTCCATCCTCTTCTTTTTACCTTTGCCCTCCTCATCCCTTTCCTCTTCCATTCCCTCCACCCTTTCCCCTGTTATACACCCCCCCCCCCCCAAGATGACAAGGTAGTTTGTAGTCTATCAGGTATTATAACCCTCTGAATTTATGGGTTCTCTGTAATGTACCTACCCAGCCACACTGGGATCCAGCAGTAACGTTATGCATAGTGCTAGCAGATTTTTTCCATTATATTTGCATTTCACTTGTTAACCCAGCCCCCCATTTATTAGGCACACCTCAGTACACTGTCCTAGTTGACTACCTCCTCCATAAAAATGCTTCTCCCCCACTTGGGGGCTTGGTAAGGGGCATTTCAGAACCCCAGGTTCTACCTTTTGCAGGTGAGGCCCGTGCATTACGCCCGGCCTGCTTCTCCTTCTCTTCTCGCTTCTCTCTCTCTCTCTTTTTCTACCTTCTCAACTCCCTCTCCTACTCTCACACCTTTTCCTCTGTCCCCCCCTCTCTTTTCTTTTTTTTCTTCTTCTTTCTCCACTTCTCCTCCTGGCAGTAACTCACCATGTTCAAGGACACTTTCATGACAAATAACGTGAAGGGCTTAAATGCTATTAAGTGAATTGTGGCTCCATAGATCTCATATTGTTTTCCTCCAGGACACTCACTTCCGTAAGGAAAAGATTCCAAAACTGGGCAATTTCAGATTTCTTATGGCATACCACAGTGCCTCCTTGTCCTCTAAGTCTACGGGTGTGACGATTCTCATTTCAAAACAAGTACAGTGGGTTGAAAACCAAATTGTTACTGATGATGAGGGTCGTTTTCTTCTGATCAGGGGAGACCTTTGTGAGCAGAGAGTTACTTTAGTCAACATGTACCTGCCAAATGAAGATCCGGTATCCGTATTGGTGATTTATCTCTCACTGGTGGACCAGCACTTTCCATATTCCAAATTGCGTAAGGCTAGAATGCTGCACCACGGCCACTAAATAGTTGACAATTGGAGGTTGCTCCACCTCCATGATAGGGATTTTACATTCTACTCACCTTACCATAAAACATGTACTAGGATCGACTATATCTTTGTCACACAAAGTGCACTCCCACTTCTCTCCTCCGCCACCATTCCTTTACGCTATCAGATCATGCCCCACCCATTGTTCTCTGGAATTGGGTGAGTGAGTCTATCAGACTTGGTACTGGAAGCTAAATTAATCTCTCCTGCAGGACCCGACATATATAAAGGGCAGATCACGCAGGAACTAAACTACTTCTTTATGACCAATACCACTGGGAAGGTTTCCCCATTATGTCTCTGGGAGGCTCATAAATGTGTTCTTCGAGGAGTCCTCATTAGCCTAGGAACTCACAGAATGAAAACCCTCACCTCTCTTTTGACCAAAATATGAGCACTAGAGCAAATGCATAAGAAATTTCAAGCTCAACAGGTTGAAGAGAGGCTCCAGACCTTGAGAGAAAATTTGAATTCCCTCCTTACTGACCAGGCTAAGGTGAAACTTGCTAATGTGAGCAGGGCATTTTATAATTAAGGGAACTAACCCAGTAGACTCCTAGCCAATGCCTTTAGATCTGCCAGAGCAAAAACATATATTTTGAAGATAAAATCCAATGGAAATGCCATACTTTCCTCCTTTTCGGAGATTGCCCAAGCATTCAAGAAATACTATACCTCTCTATACAATTTGGCAGATACTCCTCACCGCTCTCCCAGCAGGACAGACAGGCAGCAGCTCCAGAATACATTCAAGCCTCGATGATATCCACCTTGTCGGAGGAAGCCATTTCAAACTTGGAAACCCCACTATCCACTAATGAGTTACTCAGAGCGCTAGCATCCATAAAATCTGGCAAGGCCCCTGGACCTGATGGCTACACACTGACCTATTGTAAGCAATATGCAGAGAAATTGGCCACTAAATTTGAGGCGGCATTCAACTCCCTCCGGGGGAAGGTCAGGTGATCCCAGAGGCTTCTTTGCAGGCCTACATTATGGTGGTACATAAAGAAAGGAAGGTCCAGGCTCTCTGTCCGAGTTACTTCCCCAATTCCCTACTCAATGTGGATTTCAAAATATTCACAAAAAATTTGGCATCCACACCCTCCCTTCATTGATACACCGCAACCAATCGGGCTTTACCCTGGACAGAGAGTGCCGAGACAACACACAATGTGTCCTAGCAGCTATACACTATTCTCTTTTGACGAATGTCCCCTTAGTGCTCCTCTCCGCTGATGCGAAGAAGGCATTTGACAGGGTCTCATGGCCATTTCTGAGGGTCACTATGGAACATATTGGAATAGGGGAGGGAATGCTGCAGTGGGTTTCCACACTCTATTCCACCCCATCAACACGGGTCAGCGTTTAATGAGGTGCTTTCTGATGCATTCTCTATCCATAATGAGACCTGGCAGGGATGCCCTTTATCACCTCAAATCTTTGTACACACGATGGAACCCTTCTTGAGGACCATCAGGAATCATCCAAATATTAAAGGTATCATGGCCAAGGGCAAGGAACACAATTTGGCCACCTATGCCGATGACGTAATCTTCTTTGTGACGGCACCAGTCACCTCTCTACCGTCCATGATGCAAGAACTTCCACACTATTAATCTCTCTCAAACTTTAGGATGAACTATTCCAAATCAGAAGCCATGGGTATTTCAATAGACCACTCCCTTCAGCTACAAATTGCATCCCAGTTCCACTTTAAGTGGACTTCTTCTCATATTAGATACTTAGGAACGAATATTCCTGGGGATCTATGACGGTCATTTGAACTTAACTTTGCCCCCCTAGTTAGGACAATTAAATCAGACCTGCTACGCAGGGACAGAGAGGTCTTCACCTGGTTCGGGTGCATCAATATCTTGAAGATGAATATCATTCCGAGGCTTAACTATCTGCTTCAGGCCCTCCCAGTGCAACTACCGTCTAGTTTCTTGCCAAGGTTGAGGTCTGCTGAAATTCGTCTGGGTAGACGAACCAGCATGACTCCAAGGCAGGGGAGGAGTGGGATTCCCGGATTCCGTTAAGTATCATGAAGCTGCACATCTTGCAAGAGTGGTTGACTGGTGTGTTACAAAATTGTGGGTACACCTGGAACAAACCACAGTCGACTTACCAGTCAGACAGCACCCATTAATAGGAGTAACACTATGGGTGTCCAAGACCATTTTTAAAGCTAGCAATATCTCCTCGCATCCAAGCCCTCTAATGCCCATTATAGGGGCAGCTGGATTCCTACCTGGGCTTCAGGACCCACATTTCACAGTACTTTCCAAGAGAGGTCTCTTTTGCATAGTACATTTCCCCAGGAATGGTCATCTCATGATGACCTAGGACAGGGGTCTGCAACCTTTAAGACATAAAGAGCCACTTGGACCCATTTCCGAGAGGGAAAAAAAGACTGGGAGCCGCAAAACCATTGCAACATTTAAAACAAATCCGACACTGCATATATTGCAAAAAACGCTCTGGTCATGAAGGGGGTTTAAGGGCCCAGTAAGCAAAGGGTTAATCAGGGCCACAGTGTATCGTCATAATCACAATCATAGCCTTAGGTCAGTGGTGGGCAACCTTTTTTTTCGACTGAGCCAAATCTCGCCAAAACCACGATTGAAATTTATTTTGAGAGAAACATTTTTAAAACTGAAAATACATCCCCCATATAGTAATTCATCCCCCATAGTAATTCATCCCCCATAGTAATTCATCCCCCATATAGTAATTCATCCCTCATATAGTAATTCATCCCCCATAGTAATTCATCCCCCCTATAGTAATTCATCCCCCATATAGTAATTCATCCCCCATAGTAATTCATCCCCCCTATAGTAATTCATCCCCCCTATAGTAATTCATCCCCCATATAGTAATTCATCCCCCCTATAGTAATTCATCCCCCCTATAGTAATTCATCCCCCATATAGTAATTCATCCCCCCTATAGTAATTCATCCCCCATAGTAATTCATCCCCCATAGTAATTCATCCCCCATAGTAATTCATCCCATATAGTAATTCATCCCTCATATAGTAATTCATCCCTCATATAGTAATTCATCCCCCCTATAGTAATTCATCCCCCCTGTAGTAATTCATCCCCCGTAGTAATTCATCCCCCCTATAGTAATTCATCCCCCCTATAGTAATTCATCCCCCATAGTAATTCATTCCCCATATTGTGTGAATTCACTTACCTTTGCTCCGCGCGTTCCTCTCGCTGGGTTCCCGCGCCGTTCTGGTCTTCAGGGCGGACTGTGAGAGGAGAGGAGTTCGTCACGCTGCCCCGCCTACATCCGGGCTGCCCCGCCTACATCCTGACAGCCAATGTTTGCCAGCGGGCGCCCGGCACACAGAAGATCTACATTAAAAGAGCCGCGGCTTGCCGACCCTATTGCCTGTCACCTGGTGGGCAGTGTGCTCCGGAGCCGCAGGAAAGGTGAAAAAGAGCCGCATGCGGCTCCGGAGCCGCGGGTTGCCGACACCCGACCTAGGAGTTAGAACAAGCCTTTTCTTCGAGCTTGGACTTTCTCCAGAGGGCACAACTGGGGGCATTCTTACACTCTTTTACCAAATCAGTCTATCAATTTGTGGGAGCTGTCCTCATTCAAGGGTATATTTATGGCTGGTAAACCACTATGACACTCGCTTTCTCATTTTGATACCTCCCTGAAGGCATCTGAGGCTCCACCTGAACTCTCATTTTTGCAGTGTTGGGAAAGGGACCTGAACATTACTTTTTCTCAAAAGTAGAAAGACAGAATCATACTCTTTGCCCACAAGGCCTCCCTGGCCATTAGATACCCAGAGGGGGTATACAAACTTCTCACTAGATGGTACAGGACACCAGAGGTACTTCATCGCATGTTCCCCCGGGTCTCGAATTTATGTTGGTGGTGCAAGAAATCTGTGGACTATGGTGGAACAGATGGTACAAACATTAATGGGAATATCCCTTGGAGGAAATCCCACAGCCTTTCTCCTTCATGACACACCCCTTTCAAACAAACATTACAAGAACTCTCTCTTAAAACATCATCTCAACGCTGCAAAGGCCTGCATCCCGGCACTGTGGAAAAATCCATTACCTCCTACAAAAACTCACTGGCTTTCCTGAATCAATGAGATTCAAGAAATGGAAAACATGACCATGATGCTCAAGGGGCAAGGAGAAAAATACAGGAAAATCTGGACCCCCTATTACTTCTACATAGATCAAATCATGTTGGCCTCCCAAACATGAGCTGAATGCGGCAGACACGTAACTCATTACATTGGCTGGTAGACTAATGGGATCACCAGAGTGGAAAGCCAGGATATTTTTTTTTCCTTTCTTTTTTTAAACTTTGTGTTGGTTATCCACTCCTCTCTTCTATCTATTCCACTGGGGCTGAATGCTGTTTTCTTTTTTTTTTTATTATTATTATTTCTTTTCAATGGTAAATATACAAAATGAAAGAAGAAATGGTATGTTCTGGGGATGTGGTTAGAATGGATCAGCTTCCTGTGTACTAATTGTATCAGAGATTTTTACGTTGTATGTATGTTACATAACTATTTGCCTACTGCTGTGCTAAGTTTATCTGCATTCCATTAGAATGCTATCTTATTGTAAATGTTGTCATACTATTTCTTCAAAATAAAGAATTAAAAAATATATATATCTTTTTCTGCCGATGTAAAGACTGCCCCTTGTTCTTTGTGGTGACCTTAAAGTTAATAACTCTACACTAGGTTCACTATATGGACCACTTACCGGTATATATTAATATACACTACATTGCCAAAAGTATTGGGACACCCCTCCAAATCATTGGATTCAGGTGTTCCAATCACCTCCATGGCCACAGGTGTATAAAATCAAGCACCTAGGTATGCTTACTGCTTCCACCAAGATTTGTGAAATAATCGGTCGCTCTCAGGAGCTCAATGAATCCAAGCATGGTACCGTGATAGGTTGCCACCTGTTGTCAGGGATCCCCTCGATCCCCGCCGCGATGGTCCCGGCGCAGGCGCAGTGTGCCGCCCTGTGCAGGGACTCGAGCACAGGGTCCGGGCCGGCCGCGGCGTTCGAGTTCGCGCATGCGCAGTAGAAGCCGCGGCCGCCCGCTGGGCACCAATGGCAGCGCAGGGCGGGATATTTAAACGACCCTGAGCTGTCATTGAGTGCCTTCTGGTCTTACCTGTATCCTGTATCCGTGAACCTGTGTATTGTAAGTTGCTGACCCGGATTGTACCTGACCTTGCTGTATTTCTCCTGTCCAGACCCTTGCTTTGCCTGACCTCTCTCCTGAATGCCCCCTATTGGATTTGACCTGCTGTTGCTGACCTGGCGTGTGACCTGACTATTCTATGCCCGCTGCCTTGTACCTTGCCGTCCTCTCTGTTACCGACCCGGCCCGTCTGACCTTGCTCATCCATCCATCCCGTGCAGTGGGGTCTGCTGACCTCCTCATATCAGACTCTTCCCCGTGGGAGCCCTTGGCGCATACCACTACCACTGACGGACGCACCCAGTAGCCACGACCTGGTCTCAGGGGGCTCCAAGTCCATCCCCACCATCAGGGGCCCTGGTGAACAAGCACCCTGGGACTTAGACTCCGTGCGCTGGGGACGCCTATTCAGTGGAGTGCTAGTGGTACCGCCAGGCGGTCCCTTACAGTACCAGAAGGCCATGACTGAGTCTAGAGGAGGGCCCTCGCCGCTTGAGGAGATCTGCAGGCACCTGTCTAACTTGACGCAGGCCGTATCGGCCCTGCAGGACAGATGTCAACAGATTGAGAATCACTTCCAGACCTGCACTATATCCGTTTCTGCCCCACAGGCCGCGGTCCCCGCACCTCCGGCCGTAGCAGCCCCTGTACCGGTTTCTGGGGCATCCGCCCCACTCCCGGCGGCCGAACCCCGAGTACCCCTACCGGAACGGTTTCATGGGGACCGCACACGCTTCAGGTCATTCCGTGAGTCCTGTCTCCTCTATTTTGAGTTGCAACCACGAACCTTTGTGACTGAATCCGTGAAGGTGGGGTTCGTCATCTCCCTCCTGCTGGGTGAACCCCAAGACTGGGCCCACCGACTGCGGGGAAAAAATGACCCTCACCTTAGCTCGGTTGACCTTTTTTTTGACGCAATGGCCCTCCTATATGATGACCCACAGCGGGCAGCTTCTGCTGAAGCTACTTTGTACATGCTCCGGCAAGGCCGCCGAGCGGCGGAGGAGTACGCGTCTGAATTTAGGCGCTGGATGGGGGACACACGTTGGAACGAGTTTGCTCTCCTGCATCAGTTCCGTATAGGCCTATCAGAAGGCCTGAAAGATGAGCTCGCCCGGGTGGAGGTGCCTGAGACTTTAGAGGACTTAATTGCACTGACTATTAAGATTGACCGTAGACTGCGGGAACGCAGGTTTGAGAGGTCCGGCCAGGGTCATGGAAATCCCTGGGGGCCATTTCAAGGGCCCAGTCAAGCACCTAGGCCAAACATCCAGAACCGGCCACCTGGAGATATCCCTGAACCTATGCAACTCGGCCTGGCACGGCCTAAACTATCTCCAGAGGAACATCAGCGCAGACGATCCCAGAACCTGTGCCTCTACTGTGGCGAAGCTGGTCATATGGTACGATCCTGCCCGCTGAAACTGAGTAAGTGCACCTCTTCTTCCTTGTCCATTGGCAATGTTAGTCCATCCCAATACTTAGTGGTGCCCCTTTCCTTTCAGCTTCCGGAAAGGACCGTGGAAGTATCGGCCATAGTTGATTCGGGGGCATGCAGCTGCTTCCTGGACATTAATTTTGCTCACCAGCAGGGTATTCCTCTCCAATTGAAACAGAAGGGTTCAATATTTATTTGGCTGACGGTTCCCGGATAAAATCAGGGGTGGTGAACCAGGAAACCCCCTCCATCGCCACTGTCATTGCCGGCCAGCACCAGGAACTGCTCCGCCTGGATGCTATAGCTTCACCCCTCTTCCCAGTCATTTTGGGGCTCCCATGGTTACGGGCCCATAACCCCCAAATTGACTGGGAGACCGGAGTAATTTCGTTCCCTTCTCCATACTGTCGGGTATACTGCCGCACTTCGGGCCCGGGGGTCCCCCAAATCCTCCTGTGCTCTGAGGGGGAAGCTGAATTAAAACAGGTAATCCCGGCAGCCTACCATGAGTTTCTAGATGTGTTCAGCAAGCGGGGAGCTGATACTCTACCCCCCCACCGCCCTTATGACTGTCCCGTTGACCTGTTACCCGGTTCAGAAATTCCTTTTGGGCGAATCTTCCCCCTTTCGGAGCTCGAATTGGGAGCCCTGAAGGAATATATCGAGGACAGCCTCCAGAAGGGGTTCATCCGCCCCTCCACTTCACCGGCGGGGGCGGGAATTTTCTTTGTTGAAAAAAAGGACAAAACCTTGAGGCCGTGTATCGATTACAGGGAGTTGAACAGGGTCACGATAAAGAACCGTTACCCACTCCCGTTAGTACCAGAATTATTCCAAAGTTTAAAAACAGCAGTGGTTTTTACAAAGCTGGATTTGAGGGGAGCATACAACTTGGTTCGCATAAGGGAGGGGGACGAGTGGAAGACGGCCTTCCGCACCCGCTTCGGCCATTTTGAATACTTGGTCATGCCGTTCGGGTTGTGTAATGCCCCGGCCACGTTTCAACACTTTGTGAATGATATTTTTAGGGACTTCCTGGACGTCTTTGTTATCGTCTATCTAGACGACATTTTGATTTTCTCCCCTTCCTTGGGGGAACACAGAATACATGTAGCAAGGGTATTGGGGCGATTACGGCAGCATGGGTTGTACGCCAAGGCAGAAAAATGTTGTTTCGAACAATCCAGCATTACTTTCTTGGGCCTGATCATCTCCACCGCGGGGGTCGCGATGGATCCCCAGAAAGTCGCTGCAATACTGGATTGGCCTGAACCCACGGACAGGAAAGGCGTCCAACGATTTATTGGTTTTGCAAATTTTTACCGAAAGTTCATCAAGAACTTCTTGGGTCTGGTCTCCCCCATTACTCAGCTAACCAAGCTGGGAACCCGGTTCAGATGGACACCTGAAGCTCAGGAAGCTTTTGAAGCCTTGAAGAAGTTGTTCACCTCGGCACCCATTTTGGGTCACCCAGACGCCGCCCTGCCCTACATCCTGGAAGTGGATGCATCGGAGAATGCGGTAGGTTCCATTCTCTCCCAGCGGAAGGGCACCAAGGAATTGCTCCATCCTGTAGCTTTCTTCTCACGGAAGCTTACCCCAGCAGAGAAGAATTATGATATCGGTGATCGAGAGCTACTGGCGATCAAAACGGCATTAGAGGAATGGAGGTACCTGCTGGAAGGTGCTGTGCACCCCATCTTAATTTTTACTGATCACAAAAACCTAGAATATCTGAGAACCGCCAAGCGTCTACGCCCGCGACAGGCAAGATGGGCACTATTCTTTTCTAGATTCAACTTCCACATTACGTACCAGCCTGGATCAAAGAACACTAAGCCAGATGCGTTATCACGTATGTACGAGGACGCCAAGGAGACCCCAGTACCCGACACCATCTTGTCCTCGGGAAACTTCTTGGCCCTTCAGTCGGACCTTCGTTCCAAGATAATGGAGGCATCCACAACCGTCTCTACCCCAGCCGGAGGGCTCCTCCAGAACAAGGGGGGACTCCTATGGAGGGAAGATCGGATTGTGGTGCCGGAGGAAGCCCGAACCCTGGTCTTGGGCCATTGCCATGACCACCCGATGGCGGGGCACTTTGGCCCAGAAAAGACCCTGGAACTTCTCCGACTCTCCTTCTGGTGGCCGGACATGGCTAAAGATTGTAAGGGCTATGTAAGGTCCTGTATCACCTGCCAGAAGAATAAGCCTTCCAGAAACAAAGTTTGGGGTCTGCTGCGACCCTTACCGATTCCTGAACGGCCTTGGCAAAAGATATCGTTAGACTTTATAGTCGAGCTTCCGCCATCACTAGACCACACGGCAATCCTGGTGGTCGTAGACCGCTTGTCCAAGATGGCCCACTTCATCCCGTTGAAGAAAACCCCCTCGGCAGCCGAGACTGCGCGAGTTTTCATTCGTGAGGTAGTAAGGCTGCATGGGGTCCCCGAAGACATTGTCTCAGACCGAGGGGTCCAGTTCACGTCGAGATTTTGGAGGGCACTGTGCGAGGCCCTGGACATCAAATTGTCCCTTTCCTCTGCATTCCACCCTCAAACTAACGGTCAAACCGAAAGGACCAATCAGACTGTCAGGGCTCCCAGGTATGATCAGAGGTGTGTGACTGAAGCAGGGAAACGCAGACTTCAGATATGTGATTAACAATGTAATTTATTAACACTAACAATACAAACATAAACGCAGTGCAATACTAAACATAATACAGTGCAAACAAACCCAACCAACCACCCACAGATAACAGTACATACAAGCAAGCGTCGTCAGGCAGGCCGAGTCAATATCAATTGGGCAGGTAGGTACAGGGGGAGCAAGCGGAGAATGGTCGGGGTCACAGGCCAGGTTCAGCAGGTAGCAAGCAGCGTAGTACAGAGGGTCAGGCAGAGGGATGGTCAGGGTCACAAGCCAGGGATCAGAACAGGTAGCAAAGGAACAGAAACAGGATGCAGGACAGATACAGGGCCCAGGACAAACACAACACCAAGGCAGAGTCTGCAAGTCTGGCCATCCCTTAAATACACCAGTATCATCAGTTCCAGGTGTTAGCTGGCTGAAAGGTTGAGTCTCTGATTGCTGGGAGCACCCGCTGGCCAGCCCTGGTACTGCAGATCAAAAGGCAGGTGAATCCCACCATTGCTGGCCAGTCCATTCCTGACAGTACCCCCCCCTCAAGGAGCGGCCTCAGGACGCTCCAAACAGTCCTAGCTGGGAAAAATGTTCCACCGCCCAGGTCTGGTAACTGGCGGGATATCAAAGACTGGCACACCGGGCAGGACTCCGGGCAGCGGTACACCGGGCAGAGGCACATCGGGCTGGACTCCGGGCAGAGGCACATCGGGCTGGACTCCGGGCAGAGGCACATCGGGCTGGACTCCGGGCAGAGGCACATCGGGCTGGACTCCAGGCAGAGGCACACCGGGCAGAGCCACACCGGGACCCCGGGCGGGGCGTCAGGCCTCGGGCCCCCGGGCGGGGCGACAGGGCTCGGGCCCCCGGGCGGGGCGACAGGCCTCGGGCCCCCGGGCGGGGCGACAGGCCTCGGGCGGGGCGACAGGCCGAGTAGAGGCATCAGGCCGAGTAGAGGCTTCAGGCCGAGTAGAGGCATCAGGCCGAGTAGAGGCATCAGGCCGAGTAGAGGCTTCAGGCTGAAGAGAGGCATCAGGCTGCATACAGGCATCAGGCTGAAGAGAGGCATCAGGCTGCGTACCGGCATCAGGCTGAAGAGAGGCATCAGGCTGCGTACAGGCATCAGGCCGAGTACAGGCATCAGGCTGAGTAGAGGCTTCAGGCTGAGTAGAGGCTTCAGGCTGAACCACGGAAGGCAGGCTCACCGGTTTGGATACTGGCAGGATGGTATTGGTTGGAAAGAATTTTCGCTTTTTTCTGGTTTTAACTACTGGAGCACTGCAAGTAAACGCAGGTCTGCAAACGAATGGAGCAGCTGGAGACAGAGAAGAACTGGAGGATGGAACAGGAGAGGGAGCAGTTGCTACAGAGGGCTTTTTTACAGGGTTAAAGGCAGGATAGGTGCAGCGAGTGGGAACAGGGTACTGACATGCGGTAGATAGCCAAGTATACTGGGCTGTAACTGGAGGAGCTGTTGGGAATACAGGAGTAGAGTTAGAAGCAGGACTGGGTTTTTGTAAGCTGACTGAGGCTGGGTGCAACAAGTCTGTCCATGTCTGCAGTATGGGTTGAACAAAGCTGAGCTTACACAAAGCCTGTCTGGTCAATGACTGCACTGCGTTTATACAATCTCTTAGTGTCTGTGGTGAACATGTGGAATAACGCTCCAGAAAGTAACCCACATCATCCTCTAATAACCACACCAGGGACTCTACCTGGTCTGCACTAAATGGTGGAAAAAATTCATCCCTGCATTCGGGGGTACCAGATGAAACCAACTCTGCACAAACCTCAATCAAAGGCTGCACCTCAGAGAACTCTGTGCCCTGATCTACTAGAACATGAGCGAGCCGTATACATTCTAGCAGTTCATCCCGGGTATACTCCTTCAGAGTTTGATAAGCATACTCCCTGTCATCAAACACTAGCAGATATAAATACGCAACCTCATCCAGATCCATCCTTCCCATCAACAAGCCAAGATGGCTTCCCTGTGCAGCCACTTCTGGTCAGGATTGGCCTTGGTGTAATGTCAGGGCTCCCAGGTATGACCAGAGGTGTGTGACTGAAGCAGGGAAACGCAGACTTCAGATATGTGATTAACAATGTAATTTATTAACACTAACAATACAAACATAAACGCAGTGCAATACTAAACATAATACAGTGCAAACAAACCCAACCAACCACCCACAGATAACAGTACATACAAGCAAGCGTCGTCAGGCAGGCCGAGTCAATATCAATTGGGCAGGTAGGTACAGGGGGAGCAAGCGGAGAATGGTCGGGGTCACAGGCCAGGTTCAGCAGGTAGCAAGCAGCGTAGTACAGAGGGTCAGGCAGAGGGATGGTCAGGGTCACAAGCCAGGGATCAGAACAGGTAGCAAAGGAACAGAAACAGGATGCAGGACAGATACAGGGCCCAGGACAAACACAACACCAAGGCAGAGTCTGCAAGTCTGGCCATCCCTTAAATACACCAGTATCATCAGTTCCAGGTGTTAGCTGGCTGAAAGGTTGAGTCTCTGATTGCTGGGAGCACCCGCTGGCCAGCCCTGGTACTGCAGATCAAAAGGCAGGTGAATCCCACCATTGCTGGCCAGTCCATTCCTGACACAGACCCTGGAGCAATACTTGAGATGCTACACTTCATTTACTCAAGATGACTGGATGCCACTTCTCCCCCTAGCGGAATTCGCATACAACAATGCCCGTCACTCAGCGACGGGCCAGTCCCCGTTCTTTGCCAACTATGGTTTTCACCCTGTCTTCCTCCCGGATTTGGTCCCGGAATGCCCAGTACCAGCATCGCAAGACGTAGTAACGTTTTTCTCCACGAACAATAAGAAGCTTCAAGAGGCCATCAGTCGGGCCCAGGAAGACTACAGGAAGGCATTCAACAGGAAACGGAGGGGAGATCTTGTGTTGCGGCCTGGGGAGAAGGTTTGGCTAGCGACGTCCAATTTAAAGATGCTTTGTCCGTCGAAGAAATTGGGACCCAAGTTTATAGGCCCCTTCTGCATTAAACGGATGGTCAACGAAGCGGCCTACGAACTCGTCCTTCCTGACACACTCAAAATCCACCCAGTCTTCCATGTGTCCCTGCTGAAGCCAGTAATCCCAGATGCCTTCCCTGACCGAGAATCTAGACCCCCGGAAGCCATAACGGTCGAGGGTGAAGAGGAATTTGAGGTGGAATCAATCCTGAAGTGCCTAAGGAGGGGGGGCCAGGCCCAATTCCTAATCAAATGGAAGGGCTATGGCCTTGAGGACAATTCCTGGGAACCAGCCCAGAATGTCCATGCACCTAGACTTGTCCGGAGGTTCTTTCGCGATCACCCGTGGTGGAGAGATTGGGTGGGCATCCGGAGGTTGCCCGTAGGGGGGGGCAATGTCAGGGATCCCCTCGATCCCCGCCGCGATGGTCCCGGCGCAGGCGCAGTGTGCCGCCCTGTGCAGGGACTCGAGCACTGGGTCCGGGCCGGCCGCGGTGTTCGAGTTCGCGCATGCGCAGTAGAAGCCGCGGCCGCCCGCTGGGCACCAATGGCAGCGCAGGGCGGGATATTTAAAGGACCCTGAGCTGTCATTGAGTGCCTTCTGGTCTTACCTGTATCCTGTATCCGTGAACCTGTGTATTGTAAGTTGCTGACCCGGATTGTACCTGACCTTGCTGTATTTCTCCTGCCCAGACCCTTGCTTTGCCTGACCTCTCTCCTGAATGCCCCCTATTGGATTTGACCTGCTGTTGCTGACCTGGCGTGTGACCTGACTATTCTATGCCCGCTGCCTTGTACCTTGCCGTCCTCTCTGTTACCGACCCGGCCCGTCTGACCTTGCTCATCCATCCATCCATCCCGTGCAGTGGGGTCTGCTGACCTCCTCATATCAGACTCTTCCCCGTGGGAGCCCTTGGCGCATACCACTACCACTGACGGACGCACCCAGTAGCCACGACCTGGTCTCAGGGGGCTCCAAGTCCATCCCCACCATCAGGGGCCCTGGTGAACAAGCACCCTGGGACTTAGACTCCGTGCGCTGGGGACGCCTATTCAGTGGAGTGCTAGTGGTACCGCCAGGCGGTCCCTTACACCTGTGCAATAAGTTCATTCATTAAATTTCCTTGCTACTAAATATTCCACGATCAACTGTTAGTGGTATTATCACAAAGTGGAAGCAACAAAGTGGAAACAACAGCAACTCAGCCACGAAGTGGTAGGCTACGTAAAGTGACAGAGCGGGGTCAGCGCATGCTGAGCCGCACAGTGCGCAGAAGTCGCCATCTGTCTGCAGAGTGAATAGCTAAAGACCTCCAAACTTCATGTGGGCTTCAGATTAGCACAACTACAGTGCATAGAGAGCTTCATGGAATGGGTTTCCATGGCTGAGCAGCGGCATCCAAGCCTTACATCACCAAGTGCAATGCAAAGCGATGGATGCATTGTTGTAAAGCACGCTGACACTGGACTCTAGAGCAGTGGAAACATGTTCCCTACAGTGGCGAATCACGCTTTTCTGTCTGGCAATCCGATGTGTCTGGTTTGGTGGTTGCCAGGAGAAAGGTACTTGCCTGACTGCATTATGCCAAGTGTAAAGTTTGGTGGAGGGGGATTATGGTGTGGGTTTGCTTTTCAAGGGTCGGGCTTGATCCCCTTAGTTCCAGTGAAGGAAACTCTTGAGGCATCAGCATTCCAAGACATTTTGGACAATTTCATGCTCCCAACTTTGTGGGAACAGTTTGGGGATGGCCCCCTCCTTTTCCAACATGACTGCACATCAGTGCTCAAAGCAAGGTCCATGAAGAGATGGATGAGTGAGTTTGGGGTGGAGAAACTTGACTGGCCTGACCTCAACCCGATAAAACACCTTTGAGATGAATTAGAGTGGAGACTGCAAGCCAGGCCTTCTTGTCCGTCATCAGTGCCTGACCGTATAAAAGCCTTCCCAGAAGAGTTGAAGCTGTTATAGCTGCAAAGGGTGCAGCAACTCAATATAGAACACTAAGGACTAAGACTGGGATGACATTAAAGTTCTCTCTCTATATTGAGTTGCTCCACAGTGAAGTCACACGATTTCAAAGTCGGAGGTGCGATTTGAAAGACATATGACACAGATGTCTATGTAAATCGCATGAAAAGTAGTGTAGCATGTACTACTTTAGAAATCAGTGTGGCTCCGACCAAGTCGGAACGGCACCAATTTGTAAATGCGGACAATACGGTGCTGTCATAAGTTAGCCTGCAGTTTTTTGTTTGTGTTCTTACCTTCTTGCTGCAGTCCTGTTCCTGATCCTTTGTCATGTGTTTGTTTGTGCTCATCTATGGTCATCGTCTACTGTCCTCTGGGTTTTATTTCCTTCCCTTCCATCACTTCCTGGCCAACCTCCTTGTTTTCCTGTCTATATAAGACTCGGACTAGGCCACTTTGCCTGAGCAACTTCCTAGTTGTCTGAGCTCTCGTGTGTTACTACTGTCTGAATCCTACATTGACTACTCGTGTACCGACCCCGGCTTCGTTCTCTGACCTTGCTTGTTTTCCACCTGTCCTGACCTTGCCTATCGGATTCCGTTTGTCTCCTCCCATTGTACTCTGCTCCCACAAGCGGTCTCCTCAACCTCAGCTGGGCGTACCTGGGGGCCCGCGACCTGGTCCCAGCTTGCTGGAAGTCCATCCACACCATCAGGGGCTCTGGTGAAGAAGCAGGCTGGGGCTTAGACTCCGCACCCTGGGGAACCCCAAGTTGAGGATCAATAAGAGCTCACTACCACAGGTGCTGACAGGTGCGACTTGCCATATGATTTGCAAGTTGCATGGCATGCAAATCACATGCTAAGTCACACCCAGTGCAACCGGGGTGTTAGTATATGAATCATTAACCTCCCTGGCGGTATGATTATTTCAGATTTTTG
The DNA here is from genome assembly GCF_062004578.1 of Staurois parvus. NCBI lineage: Eukaryota > Metazoa > Chordata > Amphibia > Anura > Ranidae > Staurois > Staurois parvus. Next base: position 2,461,624 of record NW_028318272.1, read on the forward strand.
GTGCTGAAAGCGGTACCATTTTTTTGCATGGAAATATGTATTTTTTTTATTGTAGGCTGTAATTTTTAGGAAAAACTCACTGAAATCTGTCCGAACAAGAGTCTAGTAAACATCCCGGGTATGATAAAATTTGAAACACAAAATCATAAATTATAATTTAATAAATAATCATAAAAATAATATAAAAATAATAAAAAATTTAATTCAATAATGTAATCAAACCAAAAACACTGAAATGTGAAATAGAGCGCCAAGTTCGCACATTGCTGAGCTCAGTCACAAAATCGTTTTCAGTTTCTGATGACGAATTTCCCCCACGAATCATTATCACTCAATGCTGCAAGTGGTTCTGATTTACTATCGCTGTTCTCTAGCTGATCTAAACCGCTTTTGACCTAAAGGGACACTTTTTGGACGCCATGGACATTTCTCAGTTTCCAGACAGAAAGAACAGACAAAATGCAGGCAGGGCGCAGGACAAAGCACTAGGGACAATATGTATGTGAAATAGGTTGAAACAGCAATGTTTTACTGTGTAAAATGTAAAAAAAAAAAAATGACATTTTTTAAAATTTTTAAATTTCCCGCCGCCGGCGGCGGCGGCGGCGGCGCCCGTACGTCCCGACGTCACAGGGACAGGACACAGAAGCCGGATGCCGGCATCGGCCGGAGGAGATGGCCGGGGACGCTGCAGGGGACACATCGTGGGAGCGCAGGGTAAGGTAAGTGAAGAACACTTGCCGGAGCAGTGCCTCAGGGTAAGCCCGAGTGTAGCTCGGGGTTACCGCTTTTGGTACTGAAATGTTACCCCGAGCTACACTCGGGAATACCGTCAGGGAGGTTAATCATCACTTTCTGAATACTGCATTTTAGCCAGTTTTCTATCCATTTACAAACTGAATTTTCTAAGCCTGTAGACTTTACCTTACACATTAGCCATGTGTGGGGAACTGTGTCAAACGCTTTTGCAAAATTTAAGTATACTACATCCACATTTGTCTAAGTTTTTGCTTACTTTCTCATAAAAAGAAATTAGGTTTGTTTGACAACTTGTATACTTTGTGAATTATTGCTGTCTATTGCTTAAATTATTTTTTATTTGACTCCTGTTCCTAAATTTGCTCTGTTGGGCATATTCCTGAAGGACTGGACAATATTTTCTTAGAAAATGTTATTTACCCATTTATTTAGTTATATATTAAGTTGATTTATCTGCTCTCGGGCTCTCTTCTAACCCTCCAACTTGTGTTCAGTGGTGCACAGCAGAGTATGCTGTGCTGGATAGAGAGTGACTTACTTATAAACACATGGGTTGTATGAATAAATTTAGTAAAATCTGGTCCTCTTGAGTATCCTCATCATATATAGTTTCCACTATTGTGGATGATCACCCTGACTCTGCCGATAGTGATGTTGCTCTATGATAGGTCTATGGTGAGGAACTTAACTGAATTACTGAGTGTGTTGTAACATCAACATTCCTCAGGGATGATAGGAATATACTGTAACACATTATTGCTATATTTATTTATTTTTATGTATTGTATATATAATTGCCTTGTTTTGCAAGGACATTTGTTACTTTTCTTCTTGTACCAAACTGTATTGTAACTGTAATGTCTACCTTCATTTTGTAAAGCGCTGCGCAAACTGTTGGCGCTATATAAATCCTGTATTTTAATAATAATAATATGTTTTGTCTGTATATGTGTAAAAAATGTCAACTTAGTAAAAATATTTGATTAAAAAAAATATTTTTTTCATGCAAAAACTCATCTCTGTTATCTTGTATTAAACTCTCCAGTTTCTTCCCAACTATAGAAGTTAAACTAACAGGTCTGTAGTTACTTGGTAAAGACGTTGATCCTTTTATCCTTTTATAAATATAGGCAGCATATTGGTCTAACAATAATCCAGTGGTACTATGACAATCATTGAGGAGTTAGCAAAAAAAATTAGAAAAATTAGAAACAATTACTTTGAAAAAACAGAGCTCAACTCTTTTAGGACACATGGGTGTATGTCCAGGTGCTTTATTTACCTTTATTTTGTCTAAATATTTCTGGACCATATCAATTTTGAGCCATAGTGGATCATTTGGGGCTATGTCAATATCATCCCCATTATGGACCTGAGATTCCCACGCTTCTTTGTATACACAGAGTTGAAGGATAAATTTGCCTTCTCTTTGTCACCAACTCTAAATTATTTTGTAAAGGGCCTACATTCTCAGACCTGACCCTTTTTTCTGTTAATATATTTGAAGATTTTATGGGGGTTTGTCCTACTCTGTTTTGCAACCTGTCATGTATTTTGAATTTTTGTGGCCTTGATTTCCTTTTTACATATTCTGTTATATTCTTTGTAACTTTTAACTGATGATAGTGTTACTTCATTTTTATATTTTTATATGTTCTTTTGTTACTGTTTGTAGCTCACCGAAGAGATGCAGTGACCTGAGGGAAAATCCAATGACTTCAAAAACAGTGATAGAAGTGTACAGTAACTCTTCTCCACTTGGTCCAAAAAAATTTATCTCAGTTGGACTTTTAGTAAAGTTTTACCAGACCTATAGATTTGGTCAAAAAGAGGAGTGAAGCAGAGTCACTGTGTGGAAGTTCTAGCAGGAAGAAAAGCCTACATGTAACAGTCTAATATGACTGGTCCAGCATATACACAAATAAAACAAAAAAGTGTATCTAAACCCAAGAACAAAATACAATACATTACAACTTACCAGACCTTCAATATAGTGCCCGCATTAGTTTTTTTTAAAGCCTATTTTCCCCCTTTATTTTCTTTTGTGTTCTTGCCAGTAACACTCTTCCTCTCCTATGGTGAAAACTGGGCATTGGGATTAAACTGTTTGAGATTTCAGTGCAGCAGAGATAGAGCACAAGAAATTACGAGTTTACTTATTGACCAGATATAACAAGACTCTTTCAATGATATATTTAACAGACCAAAACATCTGGTTAATGATGAACCAGCTAACATTCACTAAATAGGAGACCCTGACAGCCCTGCTCGAAAAAAAGTCGATCAATCAATTGATTTTGTCAGTGGAGCTGTCTGGGAAATTCTCAACTGATTAGCATCCAATCACATTTTCATTTTCTTTTTTTTTTTTAAAAAAAGTGGCAAAAAAATAGAATTCTTCAAAAGAGTCACTATGCCTCTTTAAAAATACCTTGCGGTGTCTGCCTTCCAAAATGTGGTAATTTTAGGGGTGTGAAGGTGCTCTTTGGATTTTGGGCCCATCTATGCGCCTAGACTCCAACAAGGTTTCACAGATATGATATCCCCATACTCAGGAGTAGCATTTTGGGCTGTAATTCTAAGAATGATCATGTTAGATGATGATCGTGTCAGAAATAATCTGAAAACATTGTGCACTACTCAAATACCATACCAAGTGGCATGAATCATATTTATGCTCAAGCTTCTTTTGAACCTGTAAGTACTTATCTATTTTAATAAAGAAATCTTTTTATGGTATAACACTATTGTGGCTCCCTTGGTTTTCTTTGGAGGGGCGTTTCAAGGTGCAGACGAGAGACGTTTGATCTACCTTTTGATACTGGGGTCACAGAAACTGCATGGTGGATTGCAGCATGTCTTGTGTTGGGATATACACACACAAACGTTTACTGATCTCTTTTATGTTGCGATCAGACAATCTGATAAGACGCTTTATATCTGTGGTGGAGGATTCACAATTTGTATAAGTACCTATTTACGTCACAGTACTTAGTTGGACGCATTTATCAAGCACTTTATTGTATGGACTATGTTTTGCATGCACGTTATTTGTTTTATATAATGTACACCTTTTTGGATCTGTTTTGATTTTTTTTGCACTGTTGCACTTTTCGAGATTTTTGTCATTTGTGGAAACTATTGATAGCATTTCATTTTGATTCATTTTTATGGTGTTTGAGTAATATTAGCATAAAAGCTACAGTGTTTGGGCTATTGTGGTTGCTGCACTTTTTTTGAGGTGGACACTTTGTGAATATCATTGGAAGAATTGATTGGATTTTTTTAGTGGACTTGAAAAGGAATTTTAGTGGACTTTATATTTGTAGTGGATTTATATATCTTTATATATATTTTTATTTGCAAATTTTTGGGGATTAGGGTGATTGAAGGATTATATTTCACATTTATTGTTTTTTGGAGGATCTTGTAAATACACTGTCACTTATATAATTTTGTACACTTTCAGGGGAAGGTGTTGATGGTGTTGTAGGGTAATTATAGTACTAATGAGGTGGTTAATTTATGATTAAGTTACAAAAACAGATTAAAAAAGTTAAAAAAAAATGTTTTATTGAGTTAATGTTACTTTTTACTGTTTATTTGTGTTAACTTTTGTTTTTTGCTTTGCAGGAACACTGTTCAGCTGTGGCATTGATCTGTTTATTCAGACAGTAGCAGGGTGTTGCTCTCAGAATACATATGTCAGTGCCTGCAGCACTGCAGAAGGAGATTTCTCATCCATGGTTAAAAAAAGACCAAGCATGAAGGGCTTAGGGTGGTCAGTGGTTGGATCGCTCCTATACGTCGGCATATCATTTTTTCATCTTTCTGGCAGAGATTTCTTCATTGTCATTGATCAATGTGAATGGAAGAATCTGTTTTTTTTTTGTTCAGCCCATGGGTTTAATGAAAAATAGAACTTTGCAAGTATGCCCAATATTAGATGAGTGGGTGGATGTGTGGCAGTAGATTCTTATGGTGGGCATACCACAAAACTTTTCTGGCAGAGATTTCTTTATCCACATCTCTTTTTGTATGCCCAAGCATTAGGAGTGTGGGGTGGTCAGCGAGTGGTAGCTCCTATACTTCAGCATATTCTTTTTTCACTTTTTTTCTGACCAAGATTTCTTCATCCACATCGGTCAATGTGAATGGAGGAATCTGTGAGGTAAAAAAGAACATTATATGTATGCCCAACATAAGATGAGTGGGTGGATATATGCCAGAAACTTCTAATGTTGGGCATAAACTGCCAGGACAGTTCAAACATCCTTTTTGGAAGTAGACAACCCAAGCTATTTGCTGAGAGGCATGTTGAGTCCATGGAAGATTTTTATTTTGCCAAGTTTTTGGAAAATGACAAAAATAACTCATTTTTTATACAAGATTCTCACTTTAATCCCTTGATGCCAACATAACACAAATATGCGGCCTCACAGAACTGGGCTTTTTTTCATGGGGCCGCATATTTGCATGCCTGTCTTTTTGCTGGGAGCGCTCCGTATGGCGCGCTCTCAGCACAAAGAACGGGGCATCACTGTGAGCCCTGGGTCCCGTTCTAATGATCGGGACCTGGGACTCCCAATTCTGGGTCACATGATCAATGTTTTCTCTATATAAATGGAGGAGAGAGATACATTGTATCTCTCTAACTCCTGGTATAGAGGGGGGGAAATGTTTGTAAAAAACAAAAGAAAAAAGATAAATAAATATTAAAAAATAAAGAAAAAATACCTAGATCAAGGTTTGATCTAGTTCAGTGCCAGAGTAAGTGTTTGGGTCAAGGTCAGGGTCAAAAGGTCAGGGTCAAAGGTCAGGATTTTTTAAAAACAATTTTGCTATCAGTATCAGTGTGTTTTAGGTAAAAAAAACACCAACAAATAACATACACATATATATAGTATCGCTGTGATCGTCAAGAGCTGGAAATTTTATTTTGGGTTGTTCTTTGGTGGTAGTTTATGGTAGTAAAAGAAACACACAGCTGAATTTAAAAAAATATTTTTTTTATTTACTATTTTAGGCCAGTTTTCCTGTGATAATAAAAAAAAAAAATCAGGAGATATCATTACCATTTACCACCAAATGAAAGCCCAATTTGTCCTGAAAAAAACAAGGTATAATTCACCTGCATGTACAAAGTAGTTGTATGTACGGTTTTACTAACACATGTCAACGTTGCAAAATTGTGCTTGGGCATTAAGATTTGTTTTACTCTTAGGTGTGAAGCGGATAATGAGATATTTCTCACACATGCCATGGGTATATGTGGGATTACATCCCAAAACACATTCTGCTATTTCTCCTGAGTATGAGGATAGCCATGTACAGGTCTCCAAAATCAAATAATGTCAAAAGCTCCTGCTCATGGGTGTGGAAGGCTAGGAACGGAAATATTCGATGTGGAAAACTCCAACAGGTGCGCCAAGCCTTGCAGCTCTCATATAAGACAGGGGGAGTCCAGATGCAACTGTAGAAGGAATAAAACAAGAGCGCACTGGCCTAGCGCATTATCCCAGATAACTGTTTATTAAAACATGAATAGAATATTATACTCACAAACAAGTGGAGAAAGATCGTATATAGACAGTAGATGCATTAATAGAAGATGCATTAATCCACAACGAGCCAAAGACCCTGACGTCAATGAAGTGCCATCTAGGGGCCAAATCCAGCTGACGTGTTTTCAGGATAATCCTCTTCCTCAGAACTAAGGGAGCCTAAGCCCTCTTCCTCTATATATCACCAGAATCTTAAGTAGATGACTCATGGCTCCACCCACCGATAGGGGGCGGAGTCGACTGCACATGCATTGCTCAACAATATAATCGAAGAATCATGAACAAGTCTAAGTTACAAGTATCCATAAAAGTATCTCTCTCTCTCTCTCTGTGTGTATACTGTGTATATGTGTGTATATATATATATATACATACACGCACACACACAGTAAATATAAAAAGTCTACACAGCCTTGTTAAAATATCACGTTTCTGTGATGTGAAAAAAATGAGACAAAGCTAAATCATTTCAGGACTTTTTCCACCTTTACTGTAACCTATAAACTGTACAGCTGTACAACTCAGTTGTACATCAAACTGAAATCTTTTAGGTGGAGGGAAGTAAAAATAAAAAACTAAAATAATATGGTTGCATAAGTGTGCATACCCTTAAACTAATACTTTGTTGAAGCACCTTTTGATTTTATTCCAGAACTCAGTCTTTTTGGGTATGAGTCTATCAGCATGGCACATCTTGACTTGGCAATATTTGCCAACTCTTCCTTGCAAAAACACTCCAAATCTGTCAGATTGCGAGGGCATCTCCTATGCACAGCCCTCTTTAGATCACCCCACAGAGTTTTGAATGGATTCAGGTCTGAGCTCTGGCTGGGCCATTCCAAAACTTCAATCTTCTTCTGGTGAAACCATTCCTTTGTTGATTTGGATGTATGTTTTGGGTCATTGTCATGCTGAAAGATGAAGTTCCTTTTGATGTTCAGCTTTTTAGCAGAAGCCTGAAGGTTTTGTGCCAGTATTGACTGGTATTTGGAACTGTTCATAATTCCCTCCACCTTGACTAAGGCCCCAGCTCCAGCTGAAGAAGAACAGCCCCAAAGCATGATGCTGCCACCACCATGCTTCACTGTGGGTATGGTGTTCTTTTGGTGATGTGCAGTGTTGTTTTTGTGCTAAACATATCTTTTGGATTTATGGCCAAAAAGTTCAGACCATAACACATTTTCCAACATGCAAATTTTATACGATCTTGAACGTTTTTCTTCCTAAGAAAAGGCTTCTGTCTAGCCAATCTACCCCATAGTCCAAACATATGAAGAATACAGGAGATTGCAGTCACATGTACCACACAGCCAGTACTTGCCAAATATTCCTGAAGCTCCTTTAATGCTGTAGGCCTCTTGGAAGCCTCCCAGACCAATTTTCTTCTGGTATTTTCATCAATTTTGGAGGGACGTCCAGTTCTTGGTAATGTCTTGGTACTAACATTTACAGTTAGGTCCATATATATTTGGACACAGGCACAATTGTAGTTTTTTTCAGGTATATACCAAAACATATTCAAGCTATATTTATATGGGTATTGGTTGAAAGTGCACACTCTCAGGTTTAATTTGAGGGTATGTTCCTGTTCAAATATTTTATTGGTTTTAAAACAGGGAGGGAAAAAAAGGGATAATGGGGATATACATTCTTAGACAGAAAATTGCAAAAATAGGCATCAATGACAACAGAGACTCTACAAGAAAGGGGAGAAGAGGGGAACAGTGGTTTTGACAAAATAACAGTTTTAGTGGATAGAAGATTAGAGGAGCTAATAGCTTAGGTTCATACAAAGTTTTGATAGATAGATAGATAGATAGATAGATAGATAGGCGCGCTCCCCAATGTAGCATAGGGGAATCATAACATAGGAGTGTAGAGTTATACAGAATGGTCCGGTGAAGAAAATAATAAAAAAGGGGAAAAAGAAAAGGGGGTGGAGGGGAGAGGGGATGGTTTGGGAAGGTCAGAGGGAGAGTGGGGAGGGGTGAGAGGGGTAAGTGCCTTTACAATTAGCAACAATAAATGGGGGAGTATGTAAGATTGGTAGGGAGTGGTACCAGATTAGTGTGGAATATTCATTACGGGTTGAGGAGTAAGTCGTCAAAGTTTGGCGGGAGGAAGTGCTCTACCCAGGGGTTCCAAACATTCCTGAATTTAGGGATGGTATCTAGAATTGTGGCTTCTACTTTGGCGTGAATCATAGCCTGGGTAACTTTATTTTTAACTACTGCAATGCATAGTGAGGGAGATTTCCAAGATTTAGCTTTGACCTGCTTGGCTGCCGTAGTAACTTGTAGGATACGTTTGAATTGTGAGTTTGTGACACCAGGGGGGAGTAGGTTTAGCAGCGCCGTGGCCGGGTTCGGTTGGAGCGTTTTTGTGCTGAGTATAGATAGCATACTAAAGACATCCGCCCAGAAGACTTGGGCGATTGGGCAGTCCCACCATATGTGGAAATGTGTACCCAGGTCTACACAGCCTCTAAAGCAAGTAGAGGGGTAATTAGGGGTATATTTCGCAATTCTTGCTGGGACCAGGTACCAACGAGTCAGGACTTTGTAGTTGGTTTCTAGAGCTACGATATTTTGCGATGACGATTTAGTATTGGACCAAACATGGTCCCAGTCAGAAGGGTCTAGTTGCCGGCCAAGGTCCGTTTCCCATTTGCGTATGTATGAGGGAGGTGACGTAGTGATCAAGGTGGTAAGGAGGGAGTACAAATATGAAATGAGGCCTAGTCTATGGAGGTCTTTGTGACAAGTCCATTAAAATGGAGACATGGTGTTCATTTGGCTGGTTGCTGTAGTGTATAAAGCGTAGAAATGTTTCAATTGTAGGTATCTGAATATTTCGGAGGCCGGGAGTTTATTGGTTTCGCGTAGTGAGGTAAAGGGTTGAAATTTGTTCCTAAGCATGAAGTGATGGGCCTGGATAAGGTTGGCTTTGGTCCAGTGTTTAAATACGTGTGGTGAAGACCATGCTGGGGGGAAGGCTGGGTTTCGGAGATATGAGAGCAGGGTATTATGTGGCGATTGTAGAAGATAGCGGGATTTCAATTTATCCCAAAGCAACAAAAAGTGAGAAGTGATGGGGTTTGTAACCGAACGGTGGTAAAATAGGTCTTAACCATAGAAGGTTAGCAGTAGATAAGGGGTCGCATTCTAAAGATTCGTGGATAACCCATTGAGGGATTTTGTGGGTAGCATGATATTTTGGTAATCGTGCTATGTGTGCCGCTTGGTAGTATTTGCTGATATCTGGGAGACCTAGTCCGCCATTAAGTTTGGGACAATATAGGGTGGAACGGGGTACACGGGGGCGGACCTTGTCCCAGACTTAGGAAAAAATGCGGCACTGTAAGGTATGAAGGTAATGGGCGGGTACTGAGATAGGGAGAACTCTGAAGAGGTATAAGATTTTGGGGAGGATTGACATCTTCACGACTGCTATTCTGCCTAGCCATGTAAGTGGTAGAGAGGACCATTTGGTCATAAAAGCAGTTAGGTGCGCTAACATAGGGGAGTAATTGGCGGCCTAGAGATCCGAAATATTTGGGGTCAGTTTTATACCCAATAATGGAATAGAACATTGTGACCAGGAGAATGGAAGTATCAGTTTCAAATGGGCCAGATCTTTAGGGGGGAGGGAGATATTGAGTGCTAATGATTTCTGGGGGTTAATTTGAAGGCTGGAGAGTGAGCCAAACTTATCGAGGAGCCGGAGGAGAGTAGGAGAGGAAGTCAAAGGGGAGGTGAGAGAGTAAAACTTTGTCGGCAAATAGACACAATTTGTGGAGGGTGCCTCCTATCTCGATTCCATGAACATCCAGGTTTGTTCTAATCAGAAGGGCCAGTGGTTCTATGGCCAAGGCAAAGAGTAGAGTGGGGCAGTCCTGTCTGGTGCCACGTGAAATTGGGAATTGAGCAGACTGATGTCCAAGATACCTGATTCTGGCCGAGGGTTCGCAGTAGAGAGAGAAGATCCAGGTTAAAAAGTGAGGGCCAAAGCAACATCGAAACAGAATATAGTGCAGGTATGGCGACGAGACTGTGTCAAATGCCTTCTGGATGTCTAAAGACAGAAAACAGGTGCGAATATTGCAGGATTTAGCTATGTGTGCTAGGAGAGTTGAACGTCAGACGTTGTCTCTGGCTTGTCGGGTTGGAATGAAGCCCACTTGGTCATTATGAACTAGGGATCCTATACACAGGTTGAGGCGCGTGGATAGGATTTTAGCCAGTAGTTTGATATCTATATTGAGGAGGGAGATTGGCCTATAATTGGTCCATTTTTTGTCCGAGTTTGGTTTTGGGATCATTGAGATGTTGGCTTGCACTGTTTCTGGGTTAAAGGTTTGACCTGAAAGTATGGCATTGAAGGCATTAGTAAGAACAGGCGTAAGGAGGTGGGCAAATTGTTTGTAGTATGTGGTGGAAAAGCCATCGGGTCCTGGGCGTTTACGGGGTTTTAAGAGTTTGATAGCATTTAGGGTTTCAGTTGGGGTGATGGGGCACTCTAGTGCCGCCAGTTGGTGTTCCGAGAGAGTTGGGAAGGTGAGAGAGGCCAAGAGGGTATCAGCCTGGGAAGGGTCAAAGGGTGTGGAGGAAGAATAAAGTCGTGAGAGATGCTTGTGGAAGACTTGTAGGATGCGTTCTGGATTACTAGTGGGGTTGCCAGAAGATGTGCGTAAGCGAATAGGTTTGGTGATTTGATCAAGCCTACGGAATGAAAGGGCTAGGAAGGTGTCACGATCGCAGCGTCAGACCCCAGACCTTCTCACCCAAACTCGTGACCGAAGGGCTAGCCAATCTAAAACCGCAATGTGACGTGCGTAACAATGCCACACCCAGCTGCACCCTACACAATGATTTTCCAGCTAATGGATACAGATCGATGTACCGGCAGCCTGAGCGATTGTTACTGGGTCAGGTTAATTATGCAATTAACCCTTCACACTGCCACCACCTCCTTTTTGTACAGAGAAAGAGGAAACTTGGCGTTATCAGCTATAACACTATAATGATTGAGATAATCGTCTGTATAAAACGGTCTGCAGGCCGGTTATACAGAGGTTTAAACAACCACAGTAGCGTCTCTTTAGAGGCAGGAATTCGTGAGTTGCAATACAGAGCTATAGAAACAGTTCAACACTTTCAGAAAGAAAGATTTAATACTAAAAGGTCAAACAGGAGCAATAAAAATATTTACAGAACAAAGATGTAACTAAGATATATATATAAATATACAAAGAACCACAGCACAGCAAAGGGGTATCAAAGAGAGGTGAAAGGGTTAAAGTACTTGCCAAAGTCCTGGGTTAGCAGATCCAAGTTTCAGAGCAGAAGGGTGCTTTGATCTCCCTATGTTACAATGGAAAAAATGGGAGAATTCTTCAACTTCTTCCTCTTAGGCCTGACAGCCTGTTTTAAAGTCCCCAGCAGGGGGGTGGCTCTGCAGTCAAGGGCCAATCGCCACGTAGGGCGTGGAAATATGGGTGGATGCCTCAACTAGAGCAAAAATCTCCCATAACTCATATTTGCCTATAACTTTTCATCTGCACAAGTGACAGTCCACCCGTGGGTAGATTATTATGCAGATAAGTCTAAGGATTAATTAGATATGAATTAGGAAATTATATACTGCACGGTTCACAAGATCTATGTTTCTGCTTCCCTGAGTGTCCGAGACAAGGCAAGTGACCCATCAAACTGTTCATCTGCTCATTGGCCATCTGACGAGGTGTCCGGTTTTTATGTACGTCTTTCATATTCCAAGATATGAGACATAGGGGAAAAATGGATTTACCAGAAGTTATCTGATTCTGTCACCTACACAGAGTTAGGTTTTATGAGGTTAGAATCTCTTTCAACCCCTGAGAAAGCTTGCCTTATCTCTTAGGTGTTACAATTGGCAGGTTCTGTGGACAGAGATACTCCAACTCTCTTGGGGGCTTTTACAGCTCCTATGACCCTCCAGTGACATTGCTAACTCACACACATACTGGCCACATGTCGCTGGGCCTCTCAGGAAGGGAGGGGGAGGGAGAATAAGGGAGAAATGGATACTCTTAACAAAATGGAGTCTGCGTCCTTCACTGTGTGTTGCGCATGTTTGCGACAGAAGGTACCAGGTTTATTGGCTTTTGTATAATATTTATGCTGGGATCTACGGAGAAATAGCTCAGCCTGGTCTGTGAGGAGGAGATCAAGGGCAATCCCAAAGGGTCCCAAAAGGAGGAGCGAGGACGGCAGGTGCAGTTACCGGGAGTCATGGTGCAGGGAATAACTGTGCTCAGGACGGGCACTGCTGGTCTCTCACATCAGCGTGGGTAGTGGGGCCAGCTTGAGCTAATGTGAGAGACCAGCAGAGCCCACCCTGAGCACGGTTCTTCCCTGCAACGTGACTTATACCTGATGTCTGATATATACCCACGTCTTATGAGTTTTTATATTTCAATGGTTTTTATTAATTTTTAAACAGTATAAAACAGAGGCAACAAAACATGCTATCAGGGGCTATCAATTTCACAGATAAAAAATGCAAAATAAAAAAAAACAGTGCTCTAACTCCAACAGGACAAAAGGTACGCCCACACAGGGGCTATCAATGGCACATACTGTAAGTTACAATACCATTAATGTAACTCTGACTATAACAACTAAAGGCAGCTGTCCACTGTCACACCAAAAACAAACAGAGAAAGAGAGAAAGGAAGAAAAAGGAAAAAAAAAAAGAGCAGGGGTCCAAGAGCGCCAATACCGAAAGCCATTACATCTCCAGACTAGCCGGGGGGAGCGTGGCAAAGGCATATTGCAACCATGCCTCCCATATTTTCAAAAATTTACGTTGGGAGTCGTTGCAGATACTTGACATCTGTTCGTTGAGCATCATAGTGGTCATACGATCCCGCACCCCCTGAAGAGGGACAAACGGACTCTTCCAGGCCTGAGCAATTGTTCTAGTGGCCAATAAAAACAAATAGGAAGCCAACTTCTGCTGGTGAGCCAAGAGGCCCGGTATGGGGCAATGAAGCAAGGCATACCAAGCATCCCGGCGTATGGAGAGATGAAACAAGGTGAAAAGGAGGCCAAACACACACGAGGCCAAAAACGAAACAGTCTCGGCATGACCACCAGATATGCAATACATCTCCACAATGGCCACAACCCCAAAAGCATCGATCACTACAGGCAGGGTTAGCCTGGGCCAAACGAGCCAGAACCCAATACCAACGAAACAATACCTTATAAGCTGCCTCCAGCGTGGTCGTATTAAATGAGCATTTAGCTATGAGTGACAGGCCTTATTCCAGTCCTCTGGATCCACAGCCACTCCCAGGTTATCAACAACATATGAAAGAGAAGTATGCGACGAGCGTCTGTTCAGAGCTGCATAAAGAAGGGATATAAGGCCCGGGGCGCCCGGACGCTGCTGACAAAGCTGTTCAAAGGCAGATTTCTGGTATGGGAAAGCAGAAGTGCCCCACAGCGAGAGCAGCCAGTGCCGCAATTGAAGGTATCGAAAAAATTCCGCCGGGGGGACATCCCGGGGCTCCCGAAGAGAATTCCAGGTGGGGAAGGACCGAAAAAACAAAAAGTGTTGCACCTGCGAAAAACCATTAGTTACCCACCAAGAAAACGCCCTTGGGTGATCTAAACCCGGTGGGAAAAGAGGGTTGGTAATAATTGGGATCAAAGGCAGAAAAAGTGACATCAGGCCACTGGAGTAACGTACCGAGTCCCACACTTGTAAGCCATGGAGCAACATCGGACTCAGTGCCATAGGGCGCAGGGCAGGGGGAAGCCATAGAAGCGTCAACATTGCGATAGGGGCACAATTAGGTAGTTCCAGCAGGACCCAGAGAGGAACGTCAGAGGAAGCGTGCAACATAGACAGCGGGGCAATCTGGCTCGCCTGATAATACTTAGTTACATTAGGCACCCCAAGACCTGGAGTCTATGAGCAAAGAGCGTATTTCTGGAGACTCTGGGGTGCTTATCGGCCCAGATAAAATGCATAAACTTCGCCTGAAGCAATCGAAGAAAAGGAGGGGGAACCCGCACTGGGAGGGTGCGAAAATAATATAACAATTTCGGCAGGGTGGTCATTTTCACCGAATTAACCCGTCCTATCCAAGACAGGTGCAGAAATTGCCAAGAATGCATAAGAGAAGATAGAGAGCTAAGCAATGGATAATAATTTGCAGCAAACAGGGAGTCATAGGTGGGAGTCAAGCGAATGCCTAAGTATTCAAGAGAAGAGGAAGCCCATTTGTAAGGGAAGTGGGATTGTAGGCGCGAAACCAAATCTTAAGCCAAAGTAATATTGAGAGCGACAGTCTTATCCAAGTTAATACGGAGACCCGAAATCAAGGAGAAGCGCTCAAGAACCTGTTGCAAAGTAGGAAGCATTGTCAGGGGATTAGTAAGAGTCAATAGGGCATCGTCCGCAAAAAGGTTCAGCTTGAACTCCTGTCCCGCGTATGGAACCCCCGATACATTGCAATCGGTCCGGAACGCTAAAGCGAGTGGCTCAAGCACCAGGAGAAAGAGCGCCGGGGACAGGGGGAAACCCTGTCTCATCCCTCGTCCAATAGGAAAGGGATCCAAAAAATACCCAGTGTATTTAACAGAGGCCGAAGGCGAAGAATACAAGGCTTGAATCCAAGAAAGAATAGAATCCACAAAACCCCAACGAGACAGCACAAACCGCAGATATTCCCAGGATAGAGAATCAAAGGCTTTATATATGTCTAAGGACAGTAAGAATCCAGGGATTTTCCGCTGTTGCAGAAAATGTATAAGATGGACCACCTTACGAATGTTATCACCCGCCTGCCTCCCAGGGATGAACCCTACTTGGTCCCTGTGGACTAGGCTATGCAAATATTTTTTGATGCGAAAACTAAGGATCTTGCTCAATATCTTCAGGTCTTCATTGAGAAGAGAAATGGGCCGGAAGGCTTGCAGTTCCTGTACATCATCGGTCGTCTTAGAAATCATGGAGATATGTGCTCTAAGTGCATCTGGAGAGGGCAAGGAGCCCTGTCGTAACTCATTAAAATAGTCAGCCAAAAAGGGTGCCAACAGGGACGAACATTTTTTATAATAGAGACCGGAGAAGCCGTCGGGACCTGGGGCCGCGGTGGACCATAGAGATTTGATAGCTTGGAGCACTTCCGGTACGGTGACACCGGCGTTGTGGGCCGCCTGTGCTGCCTCGGATAACCCAGGAAGTCAGAGATCTTGAAAAAATGCCTCTGCTTGAGCCACAGGGAAGGGGTCTGGTTTAGCGTAGAGGCGCGAAAGGAAGTCTGAGAAACGGGAAACAATCTGCTGGGGATTAGAAGTACAGCCACCTGTGGGAAGTTGCAGTAGGAACGATTTATGGGGTTTCCCCACAGAATTGAGTTTCCTGGCCAGCATCGGTCCCGGCTTATTAGCACAGGAATAAAATTTGTGCTTGGTCCAACGCAGGGCCCGTTCCGCCTCCGAAGCAAGTAGGTCCAATTCTGCCACCAGAGTGTCCCAAGCGCATTTATGGGCCGCGGATGGAGATGACTTCCAACGGGCATCCGCAGAGGCCAGGAGAGAATGAAGCTCCAAAAGTCGGCGCTCCCACTCCCGCTCCCGGACCACCGCCAGCTGTATAACATGACCACACACCGTGACCTTATGCTCCTCCCATAAGGGCACTGCCGAAGAGACCGATCCCGAGTTTTCCGTGAAGTATGTTCGTAAGAAAAATTCTATTTGTTGGCAAGTAGTCTGGGTGGTCAATAAAGAGTCATTGATGTGCCAATGAAAAGGGCGCTGTTCTGACCCAGAGAAGTACCATGGGATCATGGTCCGACCAGGGTGAGGAGGGAATAGTTATCCGCCAAACCAAGGGAAGCTGCTGAACATGCATGAATATATGGTCAATTCTACAAAAACTGTCATGAGGATTGGAATAGAATGTAAAGTCACGCTCAGTTGGGTGAAGTTCCCTCCAGACATCTGCCAGCCCCACCGTCCGCAAGAGAGAGCACATACGCTCCTCCAGCACTAAGTCATGAGAAGGGGCCACCCCCCGTGTGTAGTGCCTATCCAATGTGGAATCCAAGGTAACATTTGAATCTCCCAAAACAAGAAGAAGACCCTTGGAGTGTCTGGAAACAATGGTGCAAAGATGCAAAAAGAATTTATGCTGAAAACGATTAGGCGCGTAGTAAGAGACAAAAGTAACCTCCTGGTCCCAGAGGGTGCCTTGCAGAAGCAAATACCTTCCCGTGGGGTCTGCTATTTTCCGAGCACAAAAGGGAGATTGCGTTTGAAAGCTATCAGTACACCCCAACGCTTCTCAGGAGCCGAGGCCGTGTAAAAGGTGGGATAGTGAGGTGAAAGATAACGTGGAGTGGAGGACTGAGAAAACCTGGTCTCTTGTAAACATACCACGTCAGTTTGTTGCGATTTGAGGTGATGAAAAACTTTAGCCCGCTTCTGAGGCGAATTGAAGCCTTGAACATTTTGCGAATGTATTTTCAAAAGCGGTGAGGCCACGGCGGCATCAGCATAGCACGCTCAACAGAAAAAGCATAAAGCAGCCAACAATTTCCATTCCCAATGGCGATCGGACCATGGCGTCCCGGAACCCTGCATAAAACAAAAACAAAAAAACCAGAGAAGAAAAAAAAAGAAAGAAAAAAAGAAAATGACACAAGAGGTATTTACAACAGTGCAATCGTGTCACGCCAATGGTGACGTGCATCCTACACTTGAAGTTTACCAGTTAGGGGTGGCTCTACCACCGGACACATGGCTGCAAATGGAAACATCAAAAACATTAGCCCTCAGGGGGCAAAAAGGCAATAAGGCAATGAACATAATAGAACGGGGTACCAAATAATAACACGAGTCCCAGGAGCGAGAACCGCCGTGATGACCTCCCCATAGAAACCCGGAGAACCATGGGGGCCAACCCCCTCCTACCCAACCGGGCCTACCAGGTCAACCTCCCACCCCAGAGCCCGAGGGAACCATCACCCTATGCCACCAACGGAGACCCGAAGAGCATCACCCAGACCCAAAATAGGCTGCAACAGCAGAAAGTCATAATCCTTAAGTCCAGGAGACCCCCCCCCCCAACCAGGGATGGAACCCAAGGGAGCAAGCTGGATCAGTCCCAACCTGGAATGCTAACAAACTGGGAAAGGCCAAGGGCCAAACTCACGGTCCCGTCAAAGAACACCATACCTACTGTGAAGCATGGGGGTGACAACATCATGCTTTGGGGCTGTTTCTCCACAAAGGGACCAGGACGACTGATCCATGTACAGGACAGAATGAATGGGGCCATGTATCGTGAGATTGTGAGTGCAAACCTCCTTCCATCAGCAAGGGCATTGAAGATGAAACGTGGCTGGGTCTTCCAACATGACAATGATCCCAAACATACCGCCCAGGCAACGAAGGAGTGGCTTTGTAAGAAGCATTTCAAGGTCCTGGAGTGGCCTAGCCAGTCTCCAGATCTCAACCCCATAGAAAACCTTTGGAGGGAGTTGAAAGTCTGTGTTGCCCAGCGACAGCCCCAAAACATCACTGCTCTAGAGGAGATCTGCATGGAGGAATGGGCCAACATACCAGCAACAGTGTGTGCCAACCTTGTGAAGACTTACAGGAAACGTTTGACCTCTGTCATTGCCAACAAAGGATATATAACAAAGTATTGAGATGAACTTTTGATATTGACCAAATACTTATTTTCCACCATAATTTGCAAATAAATTCTTTCCAAATCAGCCAATGGGATTGTCTGGATTTTTTTTCTCATTTTGTCTCTAATAGTTGAGGTCTACCTATGATGCCAATTACAGGCCTCTCTCATCTTTTTAAGTGGGAGAACTTGCACAATTGGTGGCTGACTAAATACTTTTTTGCCTTACTGTACATATATATATATCATCTATTCTTACCTACCTTCTACCCAGTACTGCCTGTACTACAAGACTCCTTCCTCCCTCCTCTTCTTACCATTTAAGCTGCACAACCCGCCGTGTACAACCCGCCCTGTATAACCATATACTTTTGTCACTCCCACTATACTGTATATATATATATATATATATATATATATTGTGACAGTGTGGCAATCTGTCACCCAGGATTCTCAACAAGGCAGGTTGAGGGGCTCCAGGCTAAGTGTTTGATACGGAGGAAAGTGGCTTTTCACTTTCCTCCTTTGTTTGTAAGGTCTGTTTTGGGATCTGGAGCCTGGAGATTTCAAAGAGATCTGGGAGGGATGAAATCTCCAATCCTGGGACCAGGTTTTGGGAATGGCCAGGAGACTGATTGCACAGGTGTGTGCAGGCCTTTAGAGAGAGTCAGGACCAGAGTTCTGGGCTCCACCCCGGCAGCTAGGAGTCAGCAGGGCTCCACCCCGGCAAACGGAGTCAGGAGGGCTCCACCCCGGCAGACGGGAGGTCTCTGCCTTGGAGTCAGGTGGGCTTCACCAAGGAGAGGTGGAAGCCAGACTAGCTGTGTGCTAGAAGTTTGCTGTGTGCAAAAAACAACCTTTTGGAAGGAGTCTGCAGGAGACAGACATAGAGTGGTATCCCTGAGAGAGCCAGAAGGCTGAGCATTGTTTAATTTGTGTGATGGTGGAAACCCCTGCGCGGGAAACTTTTATGTTACGGGACATTCTTTAAATAAAATTGGGCAAAAGGGCCCTTAAAAAGAAGCGAGTTGCTTGTGCTTTGAAGAAGCTCTACCACTTTGAAGCGAGTTCCCACAATATATATATATATACTCCCCATCTCCTCTTTTATTTTCATTGAAAAAAAACCCCCAACAACTGAACTATTCATATATCTCCTAAGACGTTCACTACCTCTCTTGCGCCGATTACATCTTTTATTTAGAACCCGTGAAGTACAGGTTTGTGTGCTTTCCAAAGTAGGAGATGGGAGATATCTAGAGTTTGGTTTAGCGATAGGTAGTTTTTGAGCGTTCTTTCGATATCCGAGCAATGTGTCGGGTTAGCTAGGAGGTTCTCATTGATAATCCAGGAGGGATCAGGGGGGATGGGGCCAAAGAAGCAATGGAAGTAAGCACAGCACAGTGATCCGATCAGGGAATTGGGAAGATTTTGGAGGCCAATAATAGGGAGGAGCTAGTAGTCATGAAGATGTGATCTATTCTTGAAAATGTTTTATGAGGATGGGAATAGAAGGTATATTGGCGTTTTATCAGATTGAGTTCTCTCCAGGTATCTATCATGGAGTAACATTGTAATATGGCACGGAAGGTTTGTTTGGAGGGGGGCGGAGGGGGGGTTGCGGGGACTTATCTAGGAAGGGGTATAAAGTGCAATTTGAGTCTCCAAAGACTAACAGTGTGCCACGTTTGTGGTGATCAATGACCGATAATAGGTGGGAGAGAAATGGTAAGGGACCTTGGTTTGGGGCGTAATACGTTGCGATGGTGGCTTCAAAATCCAGAAGTTGCCTGGTTAGTAGGAGATAACGACCTTCAGGGTCACTAATCTCAGTATGTAGTGTGAAGAGCGTCGTACGGTGGAAGGCAATGAGTACCCCTCTATGTTTGGTAGCGGCGGAGGCTGTGTAGACCTGTGGGTAATGGGGGCCGAAGAATTTGGGAGTGGAGGAAGGAGTGTAATGCGTCTCTTGAAGGCAGACTATATGGGCTTTATATGATGCGAAGGAGCAGAATGCCTTGTTGCGTTTCTGCGGTATGTTAAGGCCCTCAACATTCAGAGTGAGAATATTCAAGGAACCCATGGGAGAGCATGTAGCGAACCAGATAGAAGGGTGGTACCAGCTGGAAGGGAATCTGGCAGTCTTGGTAAGAGACTGTTAGGTGGGACAAGGAGTTAGCTAGGGAGGTGGAGTCATGTAGGGGGGAGAGGGGAAGGATAGAGTTAGGGGAAGGTATTGGGATGGGGACATAGGAGGCCATATTAGGCCAAGGAGGTGATCCCCGGAGTTCGGGTAGTCTGGGGAACAGTAATAGCCCGAGTAGTATCAAAAACACGATACCAAAGGGGCTAGTGGTGGGTATGCAGGTACGCAGGCCGTGGAGAAGACAGCAGATAAGCAGATATATAGTGATGAGATCCTGGGGAAAAAAGAACATTAAGGTTGGCTCACGGAAGAGTCAGGGGGTCCTAGGCTCGGACGGCATCGGTCATCCAGGTAGGTCAGTAGAAATGGGGGGATAAAGTCTTCCGTGCTGCCAGAGCCGAGGATCTCGTACATAAATGCAAACATAACCATTTAAAAATTAGACCAACAAGTAGTATATAAGGCTCAACAATAGAAGAGGGAGAATAAGATGACCCGTAGTTTCCAGGCCATCAAGAAAGAGTTTTCACAGTACATGTCAAAACATTGAGAAAGAAGAAAGAAAAAAAAGGGGGGGAGAAAAAAAGAGATCAAAAGGACGGTATGAGCCCTGAGGGCTAACAGAAGAATACAGATGTTTAACGTTCGCATCTGGGTGAGAGATGAGAAGAACAGACACCATGGGTGTCAACTACTGTAGTGGCAGAGTTCCACTTTGTTGTGTGTAAGCTGTAGGGTAGAAGCTGGTTGGTGAGATTCAGTCCATGGAATCTTGTGGAGACGGAGCAGGTGATGAAAAACGCCCTCGTTTGTGGGTGTTGAGTTGACCGTTGGCGGGGTGTGGAGGGTGAGGTTTCTGTGGTGAGCAGGATGCTGAACGCCGTCTGGAGCCTTCTGGTGGTGTTGTTGGCGGGTGTAGCTGGAGGTTCAGCAGGGTGTCCAGTAATTCATCAGGGTTCTTGCAGGTGTAGTCTCGGGCCTGGTAAAGCTTCATTTATATGGTATGCCATGTTGTTGGAGCACTTGTAGATGCGGTTTCATGGCTCTGCGTTTGGCGATGGTAGTAGGGCAGAGGTCCTGGAACAGCTGGTAGGTGTGACCCTGGAACGCGAGAGATTCTGCATTACGAGTTGCTTGTAGGAGTTGCTCTTTAGTGTGAAAAAAATGGAGCTTGGCTATGATATCGCGTGGCGGGCCGTCGGTGCATCTTGGAGCTAGTGCCCTATGAACCCTATCCATTTCTTGGCGCTCTATCGGAATAGCAGGGGTGAGCTCCTGAAATAACGCTGTGACAGTTGATTGGACGTCAATGACCGACTCGGGAAGGCCCCGGATTTGTACATTTGAGCGCCTAGCCCGATTCTCAAAGTCCTCTAGGCGCGTTTGCAGTGTTACGTTTTCGTCACGCAGAAGGTCAAGGTAATCTGCATGTGTCTGAAATGAGGCGCCAAGGTCATCCACTCTGTTCCAGGTCAGCGTTGTCCTAGTTTGTGGATTTCTCTGGACAGCTTGTCTGTAATGCTGTCAAAGGTCTGCTTCAGGGCGTTGTGCAGCATTTTTTCAAAGCGCATGAGAAGGTCAGGAGTAGTAAGATCTGGGGTAGAAGCGTGTATGGGGGTCTCTGGGTCAACATCAGACTCACCCTCAGATGTGCAGGGATGGCTTGGCTGCTCTGTCTGCAGGGCTGCATATTTCTGTGCAGCTTGTTGGCTGCCAGGAGAGGGTGCAGTGGCCATTTTGGAGAAGGCTCGAGCCAGGGCCTCCTTGATGGGCTTGCTGGGTGGCGGAGATTTGTGCCGGGACGCTCCCCTGACCATGTGACCGTGTGGCAGGGGGGTTGCTACGGCAACCGGAGCCGTTTATATGACGGCGCGGGCCGTGATCGGAGGTTGGGTGGCTGTCTTACCTGCGGTGTGGCAGAGCGTCAGGGAGACATGTCTGTCGCGCCGGCCGCACATGCGCACTCCTTCAATTTGAGGGTATGCTCATCGAAATTGGAGGAAGGGTTTAGGAATTACAGCTCTTAAGAGTAGCCACCCCCCCCCCTTTTTCAAGGGACCAAAAGTAATTGGATAATCATAAATAAAATGTTCATTTTTAATATTTTGTTGAGAATCCTTTACTGGCAATGCCTGCCTGAAGTCTGGACCCCATGGACATTACCAAAGACTGGGTTTCCTCCTTTCTGATGCTTTGCCAGGTGCTAACTGCAGCTGTCTTCATTTGTTCTTTGTGGGTTTTCTGCCTTTAGTTTTGCCTTCAGCAAGTGAAATGCATGCTCAATTGGGTTGAGATTATGTGACTGACTAGGCCATTAAAGAATATTCCACTTCTTTTCCTTCAAAAGCTCCTGGGTTGCTTTTGCAGTGTGTTTTGGATCATTGTCCGTCTGTAATGTGAAGCGCTGTCCAATCAACTTTGTTGCATTTGGCTGAATCTGGGCTGACAGTATATCTCTAAACACTGCAGAATTCATCTGGCTCCTTCTGTCTTCTGTCACATCATCAATAAACACCCAATGACAGTGGAAGCCATGCATGCCCATGCCATCACACTGCCTCCACCATGTTTTACAGATGATGTTGTGTGCTTTGTATCATGAGCTGTTCCAAGCCTTCTCCACGCTTTTTTCTTCCCATCATTCTGGTACAGATTAATCTTAATGTAAAATATATAGATACATATATATAACACACTTTATATATAAAGCTGCAAACCTAACCAAAGAAAAGGTAAGTGACAAAAAATATATAAAGGAATGCGCTAAATACCAAATCACGTGAAAATGCAGATAAATACATAAATAAAAAATATTTATAAATGTCCGTAATTCATATAGTCCAAACACCAATATATGTGATTAAAAAATCTCTTAAACAAGAAAAAACACCGTGTAGCAAAATCCACCACCGAATGAAATGGGTAAACTCACCAGAGCTATTTGCTGATCAAATTATAAATCAGCAAAAATAGCAATTGCTCTGGGAGCGATGATCTGTTGGAGTATCCAGGAGCAATAGACTGCAATCAGCCAAATCAGCACACATGGAACAGCCTTAACTGCAAGTGGTCATCATGCCTTCATAACTTTGGGAATGCTCGGGGAATCAAAGAAGAGTATCATGGTGCAGTATATTAAAACAAGGATAATTTTTATTGTAGCCTTAAATATGCACTCACAAGAAAGGTGTCCAACCGACACCAACAGTATCAGTCTCAAAAAGCTAAAGCAGGGACGAGCCTCGCTCACCGCGATCACAGCCGACAGTCTCGAGGAGCGTCCTAACGTCACATCCTCTAAGCCCCTCCTACGCGTTTCGTCATCCGACGTCTTCCTTGAAGACTGCAGTCTATTTCTCCTGGATACTCCAACAGGTCATCGCTCCCAGAGCAATTGCTATTTTTGCTGATTTATAATTTGATCAGCAAATAGCTCTGATGAGTTTACCCATTTCATTTGGTGGTGGATTTTGCTGCACGGTGTTTTTTCTTGTTTAAGAGATTTTTTAATCACTTATATTGCTGTTTGGACTTATATATGAATTACGGACATTTATAAATATTTTTTTTTTATTTATGTATTTATCTGCATTTTCATGTGATTTGGTATTTAGCACATTCCTTTACAGATTAATCTTAGTTTCATCTGTCCAAAGAATGCTTTTCCAGAACTGGTCTGGCTTTTTAGATGTTTTTTGGCAAAGTCTAATCTGGATTTTCTGTTCTTCAGGCCTATGAATGGTTTGCACCTTGTGAAGAACCTTATGTATTTGCTCTCGTGAAGTCTTCTCTTGATTGTAGACTTTGACAATGATACGACCACCTCCTGGAGAGTGTCCTTCACTTGTGTGGATGTTGTGAATGGGTTTTTCTTTACTATAGAGAGGATGCTGTGATCATCCAACGCTGTTGTCTTCCATGGATGCCCATGCCTTTTTATGTTGCTAAGCTCACCAGTGCGTTCTTCTTTCCTCAGAATGTACCAGACTGTTGATTTGGCCACTCCTAATGTTGCTGCTATCTCTCTGATGGATTTTTGTTTTTGAAGCCTTACAATGGCCTGTTTCACTTGTATGGACAGCTCCTTTGAACACATGATGTAGGTTCACAGCAATAGATTCCAAATGCAATTACCACACTTAGAATCAACTCCAGACATTTTACCTTCTTAATTTATGAAGAAATAACGAAGGAGTAGCCCACACCTGGCCATGAAACAGCTTTTGATTCAATTGTCCAATTACTTTTGGTCCCTTGAAAAAGGGGGGATGGTTACTCTTAAGAGCTGTAATTCCTAAACCCTTCCTCCAATTTGGATGTACTGTATATATCCTCAAATTAAACCGGAGAGTGTGCACTTTCAGCCCATACCCATTATATAACTATAGATTGAATATGTTTTTGTCAATACCTGAAAAAAGCTAAAATTGTGCCTGTGTCCAAATATATATGGACCTAACTGTAAAGGTAAAGTTGATCCAGGGAATATCTGATTGCCTCTCAGGGGACCAGGAAGGAATTTTTTTCCCTGCAGGAGCAAATTGGATCATGCTTTGCTGGCTTTTTTTGCCTTTCTCTGGATCAACTGTGGGTGTAGGATTATAACTTTTTTTTAATGGTTGAACTGGATGAACTTTGGTCTGTTTTAAGCCAGACTAACTATGTAACTATGTCACTGCTGCGCAATTTTTGCTCCACTTGATGACTGTCTTCACTGTGTTCTATGGTATATCTAATGCCTTGGAAATTAGTTTGTACCCTTTTCCTGACTGATACGTTTTAACAATAAGATCCCTCTACTGCTTTGGAAGCTCTCTGCGGACCATGGCTTTTGCTGTAGGATGCGACTAAGAAAATGTCAGGAAAGACCTACTAGAACAGCTGAACTTTATTTGAGGTTAATCAGAGAGACTTTAAATGATGGCAGGTGTGTACTGACTCCTATTTAACATGATTTTGAATGTGATTGCTTAATTCTGAACACAGCCATATCCCTAGTTATGAGAAGATGTGCACACATATGCAACCACATTATTTTAGTTTTTTATATTTACTCCCCCCCTAAAAGATTTCAGTTTGTTTTTCAATTGAGTTTTACAGTTTATAGGTCACATTAAAGGTGGAAAACGTTCTGAAATTAATTATCTTTGTCTCTTTTTTTTACATCACAGAAACTTGACATTTTAATAGGGGTGTGGAGACTTTTTATATCCACTGTATATGATATACATAGAGACATTTCCCACAGGAAAGAACATAGTGACAATCTTGGTGAGTGTGATTGAAGATACAATGCCAGTACCGCTTATATTAAGATGTTTATCAAATTGACAAGGGCTTATAACCAACATCATGCAGACAACTGACAGAGTCTACTGTCTATGCCAGAGGACAGGGTATCAGGATGGATCGATGTATTGATGTAACCACAATTTCCTGTTCTGATGCATACCAAGGAGATATGTCCAGTTGGTTCAGTGAGGGGAGCCTGTGGGTGCCCAGGGGGTCGACAGGATGGTATGGAATGCACGCCATCCACAACCAGGAAGTGGAGACCGGAGGTACATTCCAGCAAGCACTTTTGGTATCACATGGCAACACATCCTGTCCTCCAGGCAATACTGAGAGGTAACAGAGACAGAGATGTGAACACCATGGAAGCACAGGGATGACTTGTCTTAGCTCCCTCTATTGGAAATATCTGGTATAGATGGGAAAATATCTCTAATGCTAGCCTGCAAGCATGTGGGTGGGCACATATATAGTATATTAAACCACAATTCTGCAGGTGTATGTATATATATATATGGTACATACGTATTTGGTGCATTTGTCATAAAGTATTATAAGGGGGAAAGAGAAGTGTATATAATACGTGCAATACGTTAAAATCATTTATAGAAAATAAATATATTTAAAAGGGAATAACAAAAAAGAATTATTATTTAAAAACAAATTAGGTTACATCAGCAACGACAAATCCTATAACCCTAATTCCAATAATGGATCACTGATCGATAGAGAACATCATCACCATCCGGGCCCTCCTAACAGGGTCCAGAATGTCCATAAGATAGCCCTTCCTCCGGTCACTGGTGGGGGGTCCCTCTTTGATAATCTTTGAGATAGAAGGGACCCTAGAGATAGGACACATCCCTCTAAGGAGGGTACCCTAGGTGGGGCCCACATAGCTATTCCAGGATATATACCTGCGGACAACACTGCCATTAATGGACTTTCCATGGATGATGTGAACAATCCCTTTGAGACCTCAGCTACTTACATCAGTCTTGTGAAAGATAAGTCCCACTCCTCTTATCCTCCTCTCCTTTATTAGGGAAGACTGCTGCGGGAACACCAAGTCCCGTAGCAACATCAAAGGACAGGAAAAGGGACACCCGAAAACCCCCGCAAAAATGTAAGAAAAAAAAAATACACCAGGAGGGGACAAAGGGGGTAAGAGATTTAAAAAGAGGCAGGAACCTACAGCCAGCTACTCCACAAGAAAAATAAACAATCTGTCACATTCCTGATTTATGGACACCAAATTAAACCTCTTGAGAAAGGGTCTTAACCTCTTGCCGTCCGCCTGCTGTTTATAAACGGCAGGGCGGTGGCAGTCCAGGGGTGGGTTGCCGTTCATAAACGGCACCTTCCTTTTCTAGCTGTGCGCGCTCCCTGGGAGCGCGCACCACCGCGATCCGGTGCCCGCTGTGTCCTCCGGACACAGTGAAACACCGATCGTCGGACGGGACCTCTGTACGAGGTCTCGATCCTGTGATCACTGATTGGCGAATCAGTGATCACATGCAAAGTAGTAAGCAAGATGTCACTTGTGACATCATTGCTTACTACATGTGAAATCTGTGAATGATCACAGAGGTCACATGGTACAAGGCTATTCACAACAGCCTTGTACCATGTGACAAGCTGTGACCAATCACAGCTCACTCAGTACTTCTCAATGACTGCAAGAATGCAGAGAGAATGAGAAATGATTGCTTTTACATCCTATATGGGTGTAAAAGCAATCAGTGTAAAGAAAAAAAAAAATCTTCATCACCCCCCACAAGTAGTACAGTGTCACCATGGTGACACTGTACTGCTAGGGTGACAGTATGTAAAAAAATAAATAAAAAAATAATAATAGAAAAAAAATAAAATAAAAATGTAAAAAAAAATGTTTAAAAATTATAATTTTTGGTTATAAACTAATTTAAATTTTTTGTTTTACTAAAAAAATAACGGAATAATTTTTGGCCAAGATTTATGATGAAATGTTATTTACTTGCAAAATTTTATTAAAAAAAAACTTTTTTTTCAAAATTTTTGGACATTTTCATTTACATAGTAAAAAAAATAAAAATCCCAGCGGTGAATAAATACCACCAAAATAAAGCTTTATCTGTCTCAAAAAAATGGTAAAAAATTCATATGGGTACAGTATTGCATGACCGCGCAATTGTCTTTTAAAGTGTGATAGCGCTGAAAGCTGAAAATTGCCCTGGACAGGAAGGGGGTAAAAGTGTCCGGACAGGAAGTGGTTAATTTTGCACCACAAAATCCATTCAACCTATTTGAGTTACAGTTGTGTTCAAAATAATAGCAGTGTGTTGAAAAAAGTGAATAAAGCTCAAAATCATTCTAATAGCTTTTATTTCCATACACACAAATGCATTGGGAACACTACACATTCTATTCCAAATCAAAACATGAAGAAAAATATATCACATTTGTGTTGTTCCTCTAAAAAAATTGAAGAAAAGCAAATATTAGACTGTTCAAAAAAATAGCAGTGTTTGTATTCTTCTTTACAAACTCAAACATTCACTATATAAACTGAAAAATGTTTGAAGCTTTTGCTTTCCTTTGAATCACTTAATTAATATTTAGTTGTATAAGCACTGTTTCTGAGAACTGCTGTACATCTGTGTTGCATGGAGTCAACCAACTTCTGGCACCTGTGAACAGGTATTCCAGCTCAGGATGAATGGACTACATTCCACAGTCCACAAAATGTTGCGTCATTTCTCTTTAGGCCAGTCAATGTGCTCTTTGGCAAATTGTGACCTCTTCAGCACATGTCTTTTTTTCAGCATTGGGACTTTGCGGGGGCTTCTTGCAGATAGCTTGGCTTCACATAGGCATCTTCTAATTGTAACAGTACTCACAGGTAACTTTAGATCTTCTTTGATCTTTATGGAGCTGATTGTTGAGTCCTTGCCATTTTGGCTATTCTATCCATTCGAATGGTAGTTCTTCGCTTTCTTCCACGTCTTTCAGGTTTTGGTTGCCATTTTAAAGCATTTGCGATCATTTTAGCTGAGCAGCCTATCATTTTCTGCACTTCTTTATATGTTTTCCCCTCTCCAATCAACTTTTTAATCAAGGTCTGTTGTTCTTCTGAACAATGTCTGGAACAACCCATTTTCCTCAGAATTTCAGAAAGAAATGCACTGTAACCAGCATGTACAACATTTGCTGCCTTCCTTCCTTAAATAAGGGCAATAATTGCCACCTGTTTTTCAAAGACAGTGGTTGATCAGGTTTGTGATGTCTGACTGCTATTATTGTGAACACAACTGTATATATAGACCTGAACAGGTTTATTAGACATTTGACCACAAAGAGATTTTTTGCATTAAAAGGGGATCATGCTCCTGTAGCAGTTAGCCCAGCTGTTGACAAATGGTCAACAAGGGATTTGGACATTGTTATATTGGAAACACTGGAAGAACTGTACATAGAAGGGCTGTGGGGCAATAGTGATTCCAAGGCCCCATTTGACATCAGCCTTACCTCAATCATCATCAACTTCTTTCCTCATTGGGCAAAGGGGAATTTCATCCCCACGTTCTATGAGGTTGTCCTCAATGACTTCAGGAAAATTTGTGCGCCCCATGACTCCTATCATTCTAAGAAACATCAAGGCTTTATGGATCCACTTACTGGGCTGATAGGAAGTCTTAAAAATAATAGGTGGTGATCAGGCAGGCTGACAAAGGAACAGGAAATTGTGGTCATCCACCATAAATCGATCCATGTCCTCTGGCATAGACAGTAGACTCTGTCAGTTGTCTACATGATGTTGGTTATAAGCCCTTGTCAATGTGATAAACATCTTAATATAAGCGATACTGGCATTGTATCTTCAATCACACTCACCAAGAGTGTGTGTGTGTGTGTGTGTGTGTGTGTGTGTGTGTGTGTGTGTGTACAGTTGTGTTCAAAATAATAGCAGTCAGACATCACTAACCTGATCAGTCACTGTGTTTGGTAGAAATGATATTTCTACATGGCAAATAAGTTACTAGCAGGTGTAGTAGAGTAATAGAAATCCAACAGACCCAACAGTCATGACATGCATGCTGCTGATTCTGTGTAATTGAATCACTAATTGAAAGGGGCATGTTCAAAATAATAGCAGTGTGGAGTTCTATTAGTGAGGTCATTCATTCTTTGAAAAACAGGTGGCAATTATTGCCCTTATTTAAGGAAGGAAGGCAGCAAATGTTGTACATGCTGGTTACAGTGCATTTCTTTCTGAAATTCTGAGGAAAATGGGTCGTTCCAGACATTGTTCAGAAGAACAGCGTACCTTGATTAAAAAGTTGATTGGAGAGGGGAAAACATATAAAGAAGTGCAGAAAATGATAGGCTGCTCAGCTAAAATGATCGCAAATGCTTTAAAATGGCAACCAAAACCTGAAAGATGTGGAAGAAAGCAAAAAAACTACCATTCGAATGGATAGAAGAATAGCCAAAATGGCAAGGACTCAGCCAACAATCAGCTCCAGGAAGATCAAAGATGGTCTAAAGATACCTGTGAGTACTGTTACAATTAGAAGACGCCTATGTGAAGCCAAGCTATCTGCAAGAAGCCCCCGCAAAGTCCCACTGTTGAAAAAAAGACATGTGCTGTCGAGGTTACAATTTGCCAAAGAGCACATTGACTGGCCTAAAGAGAAATGGCGCAACATTTTGTGGACTGATGAAAGTAAGATGGGTCTAGTGGCCGGAGACAGTTTGTCAGACGACCCCCAAACACTGAATTCAAGCCACAGTACACTGTGAAGACAGTGAAGCATGGTTGCGCAAGCATCATGATATGGGGATGTTTCTCATTCTACGGTGTTGGGCCTATTTATCACATACCAGGGATCATGGATCAGTTTGAATACATCAGAATACTTGAAGAGGTCATGCTGCCTTATGCTGAAGAGGAAATGCCCTTGAAATGGGTGTTCCAACAACACAACGACCCCAAACACACCAGTAAACGTGCAACATCTTGGTTCCAGACCAACAAGATTGACGTTATGGAGTGGCCAGCCCAATCCCCGGATCATAATCCAATAGAAAACTTGTGGGGTGACATCAAAAATGCAGTTTCTGAGGCAAAACCAAGAAATAGAGAAGAACTGTGGAATGTAGTCCAATCATCCTGGGCTGGAATACCTGTTCACAGGTGCCAGAAGTTGGTTGACTCCATGCAACACAGATGTACAGCAGTTCTCAGAAACAGTGCTTATACAACTAAATATTAATTAAGTGATTCAAATGAAAGCAAAATCTTCAAACATTTTTCAGTTTATATAGTGAATGTTTGAGTTTGTAAAGAAGGATACAAACACTGCTATTTTTTTGAACAGTCTATTATTCACTTTTCTTCAATTTTTTTAGAGGAACAACACAATTTGATATATTTTTCTTCATGTTTTGATTTGGAACAAAATGTGTAGTGTTCCCAATGCATTTGTGTGTATGGAAATAAAAGCTATTAGAAGGATTTTGAGCTTTATTCACTTTTTTCAACACATTGCTATTATTTTGGGGTGTGTTTCCTCATGTTGCTTCCTTACTACCTATCACAGTTTCAGAGGGCCTGATATGCCTGAATAGCAAAAAAGCGGGTAAAACATTCTTGGAGCTCAAGTGGTTAAACTACACTTACCTTCGTTAGGACTTAATGCCCTCCCAAGCATGGCCTCCAAGCCTTACACTTTAAGCTTTTTTAGCTTGATCCTCATGCAAATGTGCAGTATGATCTTCATTCATTCAAAGGCTCTACACTTCTGAGATGAGCAAATTATGCATTTTATAGGAATAAATGGTTCATAGCGCATTTGTACAGAAAGAGCAAAGCCCAAATGAAAGAATATTTTGGAAAAGCAAGTACAACTAAATGTGGTTTATGGGCCACTCTGGGATAAAGTAAAGCCTAACAAGGGTAGGTTCACGAAAAGTATACTGGACATTTAAACTCATTGCAATGACATATAAAGAAAAATGTAGAAATACTATAGTTTGCCTTTCAACAAATGGCTGTGTGCTAGATTAAATTTGTTAATGTCAGCAACAAAATGAGGTGTGACACAAGCCTGCTTTCAAAAACAAAAGAGGATATCTAGACACCACAGGGACAACTGGATAGGTAGAAACTTAAACTGGTCAATGCATGAACAATTTAAGACAAGATGTTGTTTTAAACATAATTTCCTTTATTGAACTGTACTTTAGTCATTGCAAATCAGATAAAGTCACATTTAAAAAGTAGACCATCCAGTTGCTGACTATATTCATTACACTGTCCTCTCTGAACTGACAAATCCAATCAAAAGCATTAGTTTTCTTATTTAAGTAAAAAAAAAAAATTAAAAACAAATAATAAAATGGAATAGACAGCTGCCAATCCATCACATCACAAAAAACACACAAGTAAAAAAAATATAGCAAGTAAATAATGCAAAATGAAAAAAAGTAACACTTCAAGCTCTGAACTATCAATATAATACAATAAGCAACAAAAGACAACATCATTGGAACTGATTATTCTAACACTATAAATTCAGTCAGAAGCTCTAAAGAACACTAGTAAGAAGCAGGACAATAAAATACTGAGCATGAAATACTTTTAATCTCTCCCATTAATATTCATTTCCAGCTGCTTATAATAGCAGCGCCTCATGGCCAAATCATTAGAGTTTTACATCTGGGTTGCAAATGACACTTTGATTGGATGTAATGTTCAAATGGTTTATCCCACTGTGCCTCCGTCAAGTCTTCTGCGGAGAGGAGTCCTGTAGTGCCACCGGCTCACTGTGTGTGCTGGCTCAACGTGTGGTTCTGAAAAGACGAAGAAAGGAGAAATGCATGAGGGGAGCAATAATAGAAAGTGTGCCCATACCCTCCTACTCAGTACCGTTTATGAAGAGCGCTACATAAAAGCCTCTCATTTATTGCAAAAAAAAAAAAGAAAAAAACATTGAAAAGAAAGGACACAAATGAAGGAAAAAACCCTCGCAAGGAATGGCTGCCAATATGACAGAGACTTCTTTGTACTGATGCTGACATGAACACAGATCAGATTTTTTTTTTCTTTCCTTGTAGCAGACTAGGTCTGCCACCAGGATTTCAATCTACACAGAGAGGAGGAGAAAAATAAGTAGCAACAGGAAAGGGAGAAAGTCTACCCTGGGGGATTTTTTTTTTCTCGGGCCGCTGCAATGAAAAAAAAAAAAATCTCTCCATCACCTTCAGGCCGTTAACCGTATTGTATCCTTTGTTCTCTACAACTGAAGACCGTTCCTTTGCCAAGAGAAAAGAAATTGGCAGAGATGTGTGTTTATAACCCTAGAAATGCCTGAGCAGATCCGGCTGAATTCCAAACAGCTCAATGGCAACACATGCTCATTTTGGCAATAACCTTTTCAGTGCCAGAGCCACCAACCAAACGGGGATGGCAGACAGGCCACTGGGAGGGAAGGCTAAGCATGTTTATATCATAACACATTGCAGGGAAGTAACCAACAACAATCAGACTTCAATTTACATTCTTCGATTTTACGCTCTTTGCCTTCATAAAAGTGTCCGTACTGGTGTAATAACCCATAGCAACCAGTGTTTAGCAGCATAACCACACTGAACTGCATACTCAGTTGGTTTCTGTCGCACAACACTGATGAATACTATTAGGAGAGAGAGTGAGAGAGAGAGAGAGAGAGAGAGAGAGAGAGAAATTGTATTTTTTTTTCTTTTAAAAAACATTTAAAAGTTTTATGTTGTTAATTGCATATGTTAACTTTTCTAGAGCAGCTAAAAAACCATCCGACTGGTTGCTGTAGGAGTAGAGCACATTTGAGCACAAGATCCCCTGGAGGGCTACCAAATGGCCCTCAGTGATATGATATAGGGGGAAATGGCAGCATAACATAGGCAATAACAGAAATTCTCATATCTGCAGCTATGTAAGTGTTAAAAAAAATTATAAATTTAAATGTCCTGGGTTTTTCTGAAGTGCAATCAATAATGATTATGTGCAATGTGCAGTAACTCCGAGCAGCCAGTTAGATCATGGTTAACTTAGATTAGCGGAAAAAAAAAATGAATTTGATTAGCATCTTTGGATTACTTCACTATGCACATCACTATAAGGCCACAGCTTTACTGAACATAAGCCTACAATCAGTTAAACTCTTTTACTGACAAGGACATATTAATATGCCATGGCTGTACTCTGAAATGATAATTGAAGGGTTAAAACAAGCTCAGATACCAAAGCAGCTGTGAGTTTGTTTGGCCTCTACAATAACTACTAATATGTTTTGGGTCATGCAAACCTTTCAATTGCTTCTACAAACTTAACACACTTGTGTATCCCCCCTCTACCCACTGCTGCCATAGCTTCTACACTGGGTTCCGGCCTGTGATGTTGCCAATCTAATTGTCACCTGTCAATCAGGATGGTGAGTGGAAAGATTAGTATACATGACTCCCATGTTAATTAACATTCTTTTAAACGTGAACTTGCAAGTGTTCCATCCTAAATCCAAAAACACGCATTGGTGCATAGAAAAAATAAAGTCTACTTTTTTCCACAAAAGAGAAACCCAAGGTGTGAATGTACCCCAGAGATGGTAATCAAAATCTTGTTGTGCATAGGCCAAT
Organism: Staurois parvus; assembly: GCF_062004578.1. Taxonomy (NCBI): domain Eukaryota; kingdom Metazoa; phylum Chordata; class Amphibia; order Anura; family Ranidae; genus Staurois; species Staurois parvus. The sequence continues at coordinate 2,495,737 of NW_028318272.1, forward strand.
GTGCATAAAATCACACAGGTAAGAATAGGGTCTTGGTTGTCAGGAAAGCTTACTTGTTGCACTCAGAAAACCCCAACCGAAGCAAATGTTTTGATATCTGCTCTTACGTTTGTTTATTTAGTCGTATATGTTAATGTCAGGCTCACTTTAAGCATTTTACACTTATCTGCATACATAAATGATATCTTATCTGCCCAAAAGCTGATAAATGACACTTCATCACTGTAATGGCATGCCTGTAATGAAAATTGTCTTGAGGAAATAGTTAACTAATGAACCTTCCATTCAGAAGGCTCTGTCTCATGGGGTGCAATGACCCCATTTAGGCAAACTACTACTTTGCAATGCATGCTCCATCAATGTGGTGGTGAGCCCAGAAGATTTCTACACATTTACTACGAAATATCATATACCAATGTTAAAATACAAGGATTTTCTAGCCAGGCAATTATAGGTAATAATAATAACTATTTTACACTCACAGAAGGTTTAAGATATACTAAATACATTTTTTTATTTTAGAAAAAGTTGGATTCACAATAGAAAATGTATGTAAAGCAAGACTGCAGCCAAGTGACTAAACTGAGGTGGATGTGTATGCTTGTGCCACATGCTATATTTACAATTATCATTTAGCGTCCAGACTGTCGAAGTCTGTGGATAGTTTTAATGTGTCAATTAAGCCCAATTTTTTTTACTAATGAATATAGCAGTGAAATTGTAGAGCCTCTGTCAGGTTTTTACTTTCATCTCTGGAACAAGATGTGATGAGAAATCTTTAACTGGGATACAAAGCAATAAACAGCCAAAGCAGTATCAAAATTCAAAATACTAACACCACACAAAGCCATCAACAACTCTGCCCCCAGCTACATCACTAACCTTGGCTCAAAATATCAACCATACTGTTGGTCCTCCCAAGACCTCTTGTTTTCTAGCTCCCCTCCATCCATGCTCTCTCCCAGGACTTCACCAGAGCCTCTCCCATCCTCGAACGTCTAGCCCCAATCTGTCTGCTCCGGGCAAACCTTGAAAACCCATCATTACCGGGAAGCCTATCCTGCCTCTATAAACTGTACTCTTACTTTCTCCATCAGCTCATTCCTAAAGCCAAGTGTGTAGCCAACACACTAGTAGAATTTCACTCAAACTGTTTAGTTTTAAGATCATAAGATTTTCTAATCATTTGTGAGATCAAATCAGCGTTTTGACTGTAGTGAGAAAGATTCGAAGGAGCAGGATGAAATTTTTTTTCACAAACTAATTAATTTCCAACAGCAAATGTGCTTTATGTTTAGCAAAGTCCATTCATTCCAAAATTGAATGTTAAAAGCAAACAAACGTTTGCAGTACTTTCAAACAACATTCATCCAGTCATCGAATGTATAAAGAATTTTCATACAAATGCTTATACAAATATTTGTATGAACATTCATACGACGTGGAGCTCCAGCGGCCATCTCTGATTCAGGACGGTTAGTCCCTTTGCTTATGCTACACACAGACATTTACTTTGATGTATACTACTTTACCTGGATACCTGTTACCATTACCTGGATACTTTTATCTTTAATAAACAAGCCTTACTACACTGTGGGGATTTCTCTATTTTAACTCCCCTGGGGAGGATTAATTTGCAGATAACCCAGTATCCAGTCTCCAGAGAGGGAGCCCCTGTGCACCTTTCCGCTTTTCATCAGAAGCCCTAGGACCCATACCTATCCAGTGAGAGATTTAACCCTATCCCTGCCCAGATTCAGGTGACCTTGATGACATCAGGATTTTATTAAACCAATGCGCATTTTATTATGCGTTCTGGTGAGTGCGCATTTCTCCCACACCTGATTGCACAAGCACCGAATCTTAGATGAACGCAGGATTTCTATTTGCACTAATAGTCACTTTATGAGCTATATATATATTTTTAATATACATTTTAATATATTTTATTGATGTTGATACCTTTATGTACCTATTTTTAACGCTGCACTATATAATAACATACAGTATAATATAATTAATAATAATGCTTGTTATGCAATATTAATAATAATTATTTAATTAAGTAATAATACATGTTTTTGTTGTGATCAGTTTACTATAGATTAGCATCACCATAGTAGTCTTCTCTATTCTATAAGCTCCTGTATGCCGCTTGCCATCCTCCAACCTCTAGAGCAGGGGTCTCCAAACTTTCTAAACAAAAGGCCAGTTTACAGTCCTTCAGACTTTAGGGACGTAGACTGTGGCTAATGGGAGTAGAAAAGGTCTAGGTCAGTGAGAAAAAAAAATGCCCCTATCACTTGTGTCAGTGGGAGGAATGGTGCCCCTATCATTGGTGTCAGTGGGAGGAATAGTGTCCCATCTTTGGTGTCAGTGAGAGGAATAGTGTCCCATCATTGGTGTCAGTGGAAGGGATCGTGCCCTATCACTGGTGTCAGTGGGTAGCATAATGCCCCATCATTGGTGTCAGTGGGAGGCATAGTGCCCCTTCATTGGTTGGGGGGGTGTTAAGCTGGATAAAAGCAAGCAAAGGGCCACATCTGGACCTGGTCCGCAGATTGGAGACCACTGTAATGGAGCATGAAATGTATTAGGATGACAGCACTGTACAATGTATAAAAACCTGTACTATATGCATGTGAATATCTGCTCTTTCACCTGCTGATTATCCTCGTTCATAAAATCTTCTCTTAAGGGTGCTGTAACTAATGCTTTTCATTTTTTTCATGTTTTTCGTTTGTGAATAGGTCTGTTTATCAGCACATCTCTTGTAAATGACAAAAAAGACAAGAAGCTACTGCACATGAGCACTCAGACAGTGGTTATCTGACAGCCTCTACTGCATGGGGTAATGTTAACTACCTCTCTGTCAAACATCATTTTCAGGTGGTTGCAATGAAAAATAATTTATATTCCAATTATATACTTTATGCAGAATTGCTGTGCACCGTTTTTAAAAAGACTGTAGAGAAAGCAGCTGGCATGTCCTTTTCTATGCCCGTCAATCAGCCTATAGATACAGGCCACAGTACAGTCCCTCCCATGCTCAATCTGTTTTCAGGGGATTGTGGGAATTTTACAGATTAAAAACCTAAAGCACCCTTTAGTCTAGTTATGTATTCATTAACATATAATTCAAATGCATTTTAAAAATACTGTTAATGTAGCTTTCTTAATGAGAAGGACACAAGGGGACCTGAGCAATGTGATGATGGCCGTTTGTGGTCTAATGAGCCGAAAGGTGACACACAGGTTGATTTGCTAAAACTGGAGAGAGCAAAATCTTGTGCAGCTCTACATAGAAACCAATCAGCTTCCAGGTTTTATTATTAAAGCGTAATTGAACAAGCTGAACTTAAAAGCTGATTGGCTACCATGCACAACTGCACCAAATTTTGTACTCTCCAGTTTTAGTATTGTTCACTATGTATTTAGCGGTTTATCCGAAATACCACTATAATTGATTGCAAAATTCACAAATATCAAAGTGTATGCAAATTCAAAACATTTTTTTGTTTTCTTCGTTTCAGGTAGAGTTGGGAAGAATCAGCCACACCTGTCAGTTGTTTTTAAAAAAACTAAAAAATTACAACACATTTTAACCTTCTACACATTATGCAAAACTAAAAGTTTTGAATATAAATACATTTTAACTGGTATTAAATAAACGTTGAAAAGGTTTCTGAAAAGACTGGCCTTTGAATGTACATGCACTTGTAGCTTTTGCAACTATTAAGATTACAAGGTATACTGAACAGATACTTTCTTAAATGTTTTCCTATAAAGCTTTATTCCTAATAACATTTAATTGAGAAGATATTGTAAACATTCTTATCAATGTTGTGTAAAATATACTATATTGCCAAAAGTATTGGAATGCCTGCCTTTACACCACATTAACTTTAATGGCATCCCAGACTTAGTACGTAGGGTTCAATATTGAGTTGGCCCACCCTTTGCAGCTATAACAGCTTCAACTCTTCTGGGAAGGCTGTCCACAAGGTTTAGGAGTGTGTCTATGGGAATGTTCCACCATTCTTCCAGAAGCACATTTGTGAGATTAGGCACTGATGTTGAATGAGAAGGCCTGGCTCGCAGTCTTCACTCTAATTCATCCCAAAGGTGTTCTATCGGGTTGAGGTCAGGACTCTGTGCAAGTCAATCAAGTTACTCCACCCCAAACTTGCTCATCCGTGTCTTTATGGACCTTGCTTTGTTTACTGGTGCGCAGTCATGTTGGAACAGGAAGGGGCCATCCCCACACTGTTCCCACAAAGTTGGGACCATGAATTGTCCAAAATGCCTTGTTACGCTAACGCCTTAGGAGTTCCCTTCGCTGGAACTAAGGGGCCAAGCCCAACCCCTGAAAAACGACCCCACGCCATAATCCCCCCTCCACCAAACTTTACACTTGGCACAATGCAGTCTGTCAAGTACCATTCTCTCTCCCATTTCATTAAGCTCTCTGCACACTGTTGTTGTGCTAATCTGAAAGCCACATGAGGTCTTTAGCTATTGACTTTGAAGACAGTTGGCGATTTCTGCGCACTGTGCGCTTCAGCATGCGCTGACCCCCCTCTGTCATTTTACGTGGCCTACCACTTCATGGCTGAGTTGCTGTTGTTCCCAGCTGCTTACACTTTGTTATATTACCACGAACGATTGACCTGGAATATTTAGTAGCTAGGACATTTTCGTGGATAGACTTATTGCACAGGTGGCAACCTTTCACGGTACCACACTTGAATTCAGTGAGCTCCTGAGAGTGATCCATTCTTTCACAAATGTTTGTAGAAGCAGTCTGCATGCCTAGGTGCTTGCTTTTATACACCTGGAGCCATGGAGGTGATTGGAACTGAATCCAAAGATTTGAAGGGGTGTCCCAATTGGCAATATAGTGTATATATCGAGGCAGACACATTTGCTTATTGCAAAGTCAGGCACTGTTTCCTGCTTTGCAGCACTACACAATGGTCCTGCCTTACTGATTTCAATTGTAAGGCCCCTTTCACACAAACGTTCTGATTGGATCCGCCTGCCCTTTTTCAGGTGGACCCAATTTTAACCTCCATTGTCTTCTATGAAGGGGCAGGTGTAAATGGACGACCCGCCGACATCCAATCCAATCTGCCAAAAAGACGTTCCCCTTCCGTCCATCGGATCGGATGGAAGTTGGATGGAAATGGACAGGTGATCTGTTTCCTACTGACCACCTATAGAGGAGAGTGGGCTGTGTCTGTGTCCGTTCTGTACAAATGGAGCAGACACGGACCTGTCATCTACTTTCTCAGCAAAGATCAGCAGACAGATCCCCTGCTGAGCAAGCGGATCCGCTGACAGGTCAGCCCCATGTGAAAGGGGCCTAACAGTCATTAAGCAAGACACCTTCCCTTTAAGGTTACAATTTAAAGGCAGTACATATAATGGAATTATGTGCCTTAATATAACATGCATAGTCCTGCGCAGGAATGAATGGATAGGCCATTCATTGTAGAGAAAGGAACCAAATGCCATATAAATGAAGATATTTTGCAAATAAGCACATTTACCTGACCTGACAAGCAATAACGAAACAATGAAAGCAAATTTGTAACCTGAACTTTTAGCAAAGACCAGTTATGCAAGACTAATCTATACTCATTTAGCTGATGTCATTTAAAAGATAATGTACAATCAACATGAGATGGGGAAGACACAGATTGCAAGCTAAAGACAGCATCTGAAAGCTATGTGGCTGCTGCATTGATTGTACCAGGCAGGTCAATAACAGAATGGTATGTGGCTCTAAATCTGATAATGAAGTGCTCAATGGGAACTCTGCTCTCCAGAACAACACAGAAGCAAGGCATGCTCATCTAAACATACCTGGCATTTATTATATTGTTAATATATCAGGCTCAAGGTAGACCTCTAAAGGAGAACAATATTTTTGTTTATCATTTTCAGCATAAGGTCACTTTTTTGTACATAGATAATAATAACCATAAGCCATTAACTTCCATATACAAGATGTATAAATTAAATGTGACACAATGCTCAAACATCTACATATGAGTTTCAAAGAAAAAGATGGGCCTATTAAAATAGTAAGTTGGGCCCTAAGCAGAAAAGGATGGCCACTTCAGAAAGCCAATAGCCTATTGTTACTGTTCTAGATGCACATGTAAAAGTTTGCAGGGTCACTTCAGAGTAAACAACATTAGTACTGAGACTGGTTTGGATGGACACAAAAGTATTTTTTTACAGAAAGAGCGGTTGATGCTTGGTATTGTCATTCAACAGTAAGTGGATTCAAACATGCTTGGTACAAACATAGATCTATACTCAGGTAAAAAAAAAAAAAAATACTACATACATATATATATATATATGTATATATATATATATATATATATATACAGTATATACACAAACACTCTATGTACTACTTAACCTCTGAAACTACTAAGCAATTTATTCACTCCCTTGTTATCTCTTGCCTTGACTATTGTAACTCCCTCCTCATTGGCCTACCTAATCGCAGGCTATCCCTCTTCAATCTATCATGAATGCTGCTGCCAGACTCATCCACCTTACTAACCATCCCATATCTGCCATCCCTCTCTGCCAATCCCTCCACTGACTTCCCATTGCCCAACGAATAACATTCAAAACATTAACAATAACATATAAAGCCATTTATAACTCTGCCCCAAATTACATCACCAATCTTGTCTCCACATATCACCCGAACCGTTCTTTCTGCTCCTCGCAAGACCTCCTGCTCTCTAGCTCCCTTGTCTCCTCCTCCCATGCTCGTTTCCAAGACTTCTCCTCCCCCATCCTCTGGAATGCTCTACCCCAATCTATCTGACTATCGCCTCAGCTGCTTCAGGCGATCTCTGAAAACCTCTCTTCAGGGAAGCCTATCCCACCTTCAGCTAACAATGGAATCTTCTATTTCTCCTATCAGTTCATCCCCCACAGTTATTACTTTTTGTACCACCAGCCCCTCCCTTTTACATTGTAAGCTCCAAGGAGCAGGGCCCTCCTAACCCTCTTGTTTTGAACTGTATCATTGCTGTATTGTCTCCCTTTATATTGTAAGAGCAGTGATATCAGCAGTGATATGGGTGAAGCTGACGTTGCTTATGAGTAGGGAAGTAACTAACCAACTGGCTAAACTTGAAAACAATGGTAAGACTGCAAACATGGGGTAACAGTGATGGCAACAAAATTGGACTTATTCTATATGACATTACACAGAGGCTGATGTACCAACAACAGAAATATTTTTCCATTAGAGCGTCTTTCTGTCATTCCTACTCTTTTAGAGTGGTTATAAATGGCTATGCAAAAAAAAAAAATTCTGATTAATCTAAATATATTTGTCACTCATATACACACAAAAGACATTTTACAGATTAGCTAAAATGTAGCCACTAGGAAACAGTGACATTCTTGAGTCATAAGGTTCATAATGTCATTTTAAATTCTTTAAATAATTAGGTCAACCCATAAAAAGCTCATGTAGCCTGCTTTATTTGTTAATATACTTAAAGTTTTCATGACTATCAGAATACAAATGTAAAATTATGTTTACGTTCTATGCAGGAAGATAGGGTTGTGCTGTATTTGATTTTTAATTGTATTATCTGAGGAAAATAGGGATGTCACAGATCAATGTACAGTCCTACAGTGGTAGGAAAATTACAGCTTCCATAATGAGGCAGCAGATCTCCCTTTATAGGTGAGTAACTATACGGACCCTTGGCTTTAATCTCCATTGTATGGACAAACTGACTACTACTAAGACATGCAAATGTAATACTGCACTATATTAATTCCTTCCATAGGTCTAGAAATATCAAAAGTATAGGGTGCCATTGGTTAAAATCTAAGCTCACAGATCATTATATTTAGCACCATTACATACTGCTATTCCATGCATTAAATACACAATCTGACATATGACCATCCAAAACAGTCCCAATACTAATGGTGTTTACTAAAATGACCCTGCCACTACCATTCAGTGATGCAAAATGCGGCCACTTTTTAACCAAAATCCAAATCTACCAATATGATTGGTATTTTAAAAAACTTGTAATCAATTTTATTGCTAGAAAAATCCCACACCAACAGGAGGAACATGGAAATAGGCTCTTGAGGCTAAAATGCGAATGAAAGCTACGTTTCTGTGATTCTTTCAAACAGTTGAGCGATATGACTTGCAGTTCTGAGTGCTGGGTTTCTATCAAGGGCATTATCTGTGAAGAGTTTGTATTTCCACCTTGTGTGTATGTGGATTTTCTTTGCATGCCCTTGTTTTCCTTAAAGGGTTAGTTCACCTTTACCAAAGAACCGCCTATGCAGGTCAGAGGCATCGGAATAAAAAAAACTGTGTAGTATTGACTAACATTGCATAATGCCCTTCCTATAGGTGTAGACCACATATGTACCTTCTGAAGCCTGGCCAAAAACTGCTAGAGATGGCATCATCTCATCCTACTCTGTTGCTAGGACTTTGCTAAGACACTCTCAGCTATTACTGCCCACCATCACAGGAGTGAGCTCTAAAACCCCTACACACCTGGTCCACTATCTCCTCTGTCACAGCATCACTGAGCTCAGAGCTACTGCGCAGGACAGGCAGTGTGCATGCGTGGAAGTATGAATCAGCTGGGAGTGTCTTTGCAATGTCCTAGCAATAAGGCATAATGGAATGATGCCATCCTTGGCCAGGCTTTGAGAGGTATGTAAATGGTCAACCCCTATAGCAAAGGCATTATTTAAAGTGATTGTAAACCTTCTATTGTTTTTCTCTTAAAATAATAAACATGTTATGCTTACCTGCTCTGTGCAATGGTTTTGTACACAGGAGCCCCAATCATCCTCTTCTGGAGTTCCCTGCTTGCACTTCAGGCTCCTCCTCCTCTCTGTGCAGCACCACAGGAAGCCACTTCCTACTGTGGCATACTTGAAGGCTCGATCCCGAGCTGCACTCTGTGTGTCTATAGACACACACAGTGAGGCTAAGCCCCGCTCCCCTCTCTCTGCTCACAGGATGGCTCTTGCTGCTGCCCAAGTCCCTGCGAGAAGAGGAAGAGAGGGGAGAGCAGACAGCAGCTGGGCACAGAGCTGGATCACTTACAGCAGGGGTGTCATACTCAATTTAATTGTCTGCTGCATCAGCATTATGGTTGTCCTCAAAGGGTCTGTTGTATCTGTAAGGCTAGATGTCCAGAGCACCCCATCCCCCCTTACATCAGATGTCAAGAGCCCCCTCCCCCCCACCATTAGAAGTCAAGAGTCCCCCACCCTCACTTACATCATAGTGCACCCCCTTACCTTGTGCTGCTGCTAGGAAGACGCTGGAGGTGCAGGTGGAGCTGGGAATAAGAAAGTAAAGGGTCAGGAGGACCATAGGAGGAGGCTGTAGTCAGCTGGCAGAGGAGCTCTGTTCTTCTCTCTGCTGCTGACTGCTGAGACAAGGGAAGTGCCATAGCTGCAGAAGAGGTATAAGGGCCACATGAAATGGCCTGGTGGTCTGCATATGGCCCGTGGGCCTTGTGTGTAATACATGTAACTTACAGGCTCAGGTAAGTGTTTAGAGAAGGGGGGGAGGGAAATAGTGGGGTGTTTTTCCCTTAATGCAAGGAATGTATTAAGGTAAAAAACACCAAGGCTTTAGAACCACTTTATCTTTAAGCAAAGCTGCACAGTTTGTTTTTACCTACAGGGGACCTGTAAAACACACCTATTATTATATTTTTTTTCTTTTTAAACAAAACTGAAGGTGCACACATATGAATGCAAATGGGCAGTGAGCTCCCTCTGGAGAACAGACTGATATAAATGGTTCAGTCTTTCCTGCAAACTGTAGCAATATACGTTTACATTCTTTAAATGATTATACGCACACATACCATATAGAGGAAACAAAAACCCACTCAATATTTTATTTTATAAATACCTTTATTTCCAATTGCAAGCCTCAAAAAGGCTAACTGTAACTGAAAAATTAAAGTGTATTCAATGCAGTTATATTTTTATTTCTTTCTGATGGTTGAATGAAAACCATGTTTGCTGCCCCTTGCAGTCAGATGCGGTTATTTTTAAAGCAGTTTGACCGTCATCCAAGAGTCTAAGACTAACAGATGGCCTGTCTTAAAGCCTCATATGTTCACTAGTTTGCACTTCTGACAAACAGTAAATGTACTCAAGAGTGTGCCATAAACAGAGCTCCATGAATATTCTGGTGCTATTCTGTAAAAACACTTCATTAGAACTAATAAGCAACGCTTCAGATAAAGCAGGTGTACTTCTGAATGTTCTTTCATTCCAGGTACAATTTACAAAAAAACATATGGTATATCTGCGCCTTTCAACAAGTTCACTTTTCCTGTTACGTGGCATGTTTACAGTACACTGCTCTGCATTAGCTGTTTGCTTCACAGTTGCCAATACCATTACATGCTCAATACAGCATGACCAAGGGTCTCAAACATTTCATTGTTACAGACTACCCTCTGTGTTTTTAATGGAGAATGAGGAATCGCATTGTTCTAGATTACAATTAAGAGTTTGTGTGCATTAACGTGTAAAGTCAGTTTGTTATTTAATTGTGTCATTGTTCCATAAAATATCTAAGTAGCCCCATTGGAACTGTGCTGCCATTTGCAGTATGCTCCAATGGATGTGGTTCTTGTCTGGTGTCTCAATGTCTTACCTAGTAAGAGGATAGTTAGGTAAATTATTATTATTATTCAGGATTTATACTGTGCCAACAGTTTGCATTTAATTAGATATGTCATCTTTGTATAACAGATATGTCTAAATTTAAAAAGAAAACCTAAAAATATAATTATCCACAGTTGTGTACTGGCATTAGGATCTGTGCAGAGGAGATTATGTTGTACCAATGCCCTGCCTGAATTTGGCTGCAGTCACTCCAGCTGGAATGGACTTTCTAGTTATTGCCTTTAGGAGTCAATGAACCATATGAGCAGTGTGCCCAGAATGAGCATGGGTACTAGAATTTTAACTCAACACAGTAAATGCATCGGGATATGACATGATCCTGCAAAAGCCTGTGGTAAAGTACTACAAATAGCCTTTAGAGAAAGGCTGGAACATGAATATAGTGTATAAAAACCCTAAGCACTGGCCATGAAAGAACTGTTGGCAGCATAATGAAGCACTGCAATCCCAAGAAAAAGTGTTTTGGAGAGATATCAGTTTGGACGCACCCAGGGTCAGACACTGGATGCATAGACAAAATTCTGACTGAGCGGAAGCTGAAAGCCAAAGACTGATTAAAGACATCAAAGAACTCATGGTTAGAGATAAAATTGTTTTCAGCATTACCAACCCTACTTTGAAAGAAAAGCTGCCAACTGATCCTGATCTAACATTTGACAAAGCTGTATCAATCTGTAAAATCAAAGTGACTATTAAAGCAAAGGTTGATGCTTGGGGTGCTGGTGCACCTCAGAGGCCGCTATGAGCTGTGTAAACAAAATCATAAAATCTGCAAAGACAATCATACTTGCCGGCAGAAAACATGACTTACCGGTACCTAAAGCTGGCCTTGCAAGGGTTGAATTTTGATTGAAAAAAATTTGATTTCAGAGCGTTCGCTCAATTTTCCTATAATTAGTGGGGTCAGACCAACAATTGATTTCAACCGTAGTGACAAAAAACATTTTTTTTGAAGGAGCAGGATGGAAAATTTTTCTTATATAAAAAATTTCAACAGTAAGTCCTCATGCACACTGGACATTTTTACAGCTGCTGTTTTTGGATTTTGATGTTTTTTTCTACAGCCAGTAAACCCTCCAGCATGTTATCCTATGTGTCCATGCACACATAGACTGTCATCAACATTTTTTGGCTGGAAAAAAAAAAAACAGGACTAGTGGGTTTCTAGAGGTGTTTTTTAGCTGTACAAATTTTTCTTGGCAAAAAAACACTAAAAAACGCTGTAAACCACAAACACGGCAAAACACCATTAAATGCTAATGCAAAAATGATAAAAAACCTGAAAAACACGTTTTTAATGTAACTTTACACAGCTAACATTACCAGAGTTATTAAAACGTCCAGTGTGCATGGAGCCTAAATGTGGTTTCTGTTTGGGAAATTATATTAATTCTAAAATGAAATTTTGAGGTACTTTCAAGCAAAATTTGTCAAGTCTCTGAATGCATTATCAAAGGTATCAATTAATTTTTCATATGAATGTTTGTATGAAAACCTACCAGTATATGGCCAGTTTAAAGCACAAATCAACAAGTGCAAACAATGTGGGGAAAAAGGTACAGACTAATACTAAATGCTAGCACTATAAAGCACATGTCATCCATGTGACAGTACTTGCAGGAAAAAAAATAGCCCAATTCCCTCCCGTGGAACCATTACGTTCTATAGCCACTAGCAATAATCGCATGTAAAATCCGACAGACTGGTTGTACCTAAGTTGATCAATGGGAGTACATGCAGCCTGCCCATACATGATTTGAATCTCAGCCAGTCCCTGCTAAACCAGCAAAGATTCGAACTGCCTATGGCTGGCTTTAGACTGTACAAGTACTTGAAAAGAAAGGAATATATGTACATGGTACATCATCTTGTATACAATAATTAAATTAGATTGAACAACTAAATTAGTATAGGCAAAGATCATAAAAGATTTGAAGTACTTCTCATTGTATTGCTTTTAAGTCCCGTACACAGGGGCCGAATATCGGTCAGTTCAACAGAAACCAGCCAACATTTGGCCCATGTGTACACCAGCCTGGCCGGCTTCTGTTGAACAGACATGCTGGAAAACTAGCATCCGATCAGTGCTGAGAATACTGACCAGTGTGTTCTGGCGGTGGGGACAGGGTTGGGGGGCAGTCAGAACACAATACCTCGGCGGGGATCTCGCTGTACTAACATTTGATACTAACATTGGATCCTGAGCTCTTCAGTTTTTTTATGCGTTCCAGGCATTAGTTCACCTCACAGGGAATCATGCAAAATATTTACTGTATGTCCCAGCACACCAATTGGTATATCTATTGTGTCTGAAAAACGAAAAGTTCCTGTGTCACACTGGCATATCTACATCACCAATTGTCAGGCCACAAGTCAAAGTATATGCTTCAGTACTTCTGTATATGTGTAAGTCCCAGCATTCCTAATCCCTGCACCACCCTCCATGAGCTAACAGTTACTTTCAGAATTCACAGTACAGTACCCAAGAAATATACACTGATCAGTCTTAACTTTATGAGCACCCATCTAATATTGATGAGGCCCCCCTTTTACCTTCAAAACAGTCCCTTTTGCTACTAGACCTTTGAAGGTATGCTGTGGTATCTGGAACCAAGCAGTCAGTAGCAGATCCTTTATGTCCTGCAAGTTGCGATATGGGGCCTCCATAGATTGGACTCCATTTTTTTCAGTACATCCCACAGATGCTCGACTGGACTGAGCTCTGGAGAATTTTGGAGGCCATGTCAATACCTCAAACTCATTGTTGTGTTCCTCAAACCATTTTTGTAGTGTGGCAGCGTGCATCATCCTGCTGAAAGAGGCCACTGCCATTAGGTAGGTGGTATATGTCAAAGTAACATCCACATAAATGGCACGACCCAATATTTACCAGCGATACACACTCCTGGCCATGCACATGATGTAAAAGAAAACATGACCAGGCTACCTTCTTCCATTGCTCTGTGGTCTAGTTCTGTTGCTCATGTGTCTATTGTAGGCACTTTTGGCTGTGGACAGCACCCTGACCGGTACACAACAAACCGCAGGGCCCACACATCGGCTTCAGGGACAACAAGTTTTCTTGCTACCTAATATATTTACCAAATTTCAGATGCAATTGCAAGGAAGTAATCAATGGTATTCACTTAACCTGTCAGCGGTCATAAAGTTATGGTTGATCGGTGTATAGTTTATGATCAACAGAGCATTAATACTTCATTTTTCCCCAACTAAACCTTTTTTTTTTATTTACATATTTTACACAGAATTTTTTTTTGTTTTTATAAAGAATAAAACAGCATTTGACCAGTATAAAATTATGAAATTATTTGTTTTAACCTATAGAAACTAAATCAGAAAACCAAAATTATTTCTCAACGGCTCCTGCAAATTAATGCTTGTTATACCATATTTGTATATAAAGATCCTGCATTAGCTTATAGTAGTTTTTAGGTACAGATCGTAACAACTCTTAAGCAAGGTGGCACACTTGTGTGATAAAGATCTGTCTCCTCCATTTGGCATTTCAATGCATTTGACAGACTGTGTCTGTTAAACACAAAACCTGTGGCACGGCTAGTAGTTAGATCATGGAATACATTCCTTTATGTTCAGCTGGAAAAATGGGTAAACAGGCATGAACTGTCAGTAAATAATCCCTACTGTGTTCAGAAATGCATTAAATGTAAAGTGAAATGGCCTGTCAGAATGATTATGCATCTCTGACCTCATTCTCTTTACCACCTCTCTCTTGTTTGAGGATGGCTCCTCTCAGCTGGTGACCAAATAGCAATCCTATGCTGAGCGATGGCAGACCTTAAATGCTTCCCTATGACAGGCCCTACTTCAGATATTGACAGTATGTTATATAAAATATAGTGTACAGAGGACAAAGCATACCTATTGTAAAACCATTATATAATGAGGATGGTTGTTTTTTCTATTTTATAGATATGGTTAATACCAATCCTATAGTGAAATAAGGTCTACCCCTGCGCTCCTCATCCACAAATATATGAAGTGACTTTAGAAATGTGATATAAAAGACAATCTGCACCAATATAAATATGTTACCATTACTATTAGATGGTATAGTTGGCTTTACCGCCATGACCAAGTCTAAAACTGGCCATACGCTGATTGAAATATAGTAGGTCCCTCGTGGACCTGCAAAACTTTGATCAGTGTGTGTCCTCCCCTGCTCAACAGAAGTCCATATATTTATTGACTTCTGTCGAAGGGACAGAAGCCTGAGATCAGCAGTTGCAGCAACTGACCAGTGTATAATAACAGCGCTGGGTCCAGGCAGGGAGGATTCTTCTATTCACCTCATTTGCGTGAAGAGAAGAATCTTAGTTTTTTCATGTTCAGCCAGCTGGCTGAACAATATCTCAATGTGTATGGTCAGCCTAAGAAGCCTAGATCATATGCTCCATGGCTACAAAGAGCATTATGGGTGTTTTAAAGTCTGTGCAGAATCTGTTCTGCCTGGTAAACTTGTGGTTGATATTGAAAAAAAAAAGAAAAAAGAGCAACTAAGCTTGTTTAGTTAAAGCAAGTATGGCAGTAATACAAAACTAGTTTTCAACCACACATTGGAATAATATTTGTAAAACATTAACATACATTGATAAAACTAACAAACAGCTGATCTCTTTCGCACATTAAGCAAAAAAACACAATACTAAGACTATGGTACCCATTTTACTAGTTTTTCACTGATTATTTAGAACAATCAATGCTAAAGTTACAACAGAGATGGCCAATTCAAAACAAGCTACCACTGCACTATATTTAATGTTTTATGTTGTGTGTTTGTTTAGTGTGAACAAAACCTAAAGAAAATATGGTAATGTATACTAATATAAATATTATACAGTGCCTTGAAAAAGTATTCATACCCCTTGAAATATTCCACATTCAAGTTACAACCAAAAATGTAAATGTAGTTTATTGGGATTTTATGTGGTAGACCAACACAAAGTGGCACATAATTGTGAAAAAAATTATAAATGGTTTTCAACATTTTTTTTACAAATGAATACCTGAAAAGTGTGGCGTACAGTTGTATTGAGCCCCCTTTAGCAAAGGTGGTTCTACAAAGTATTGACTCGAGGGGCTGAATACAAATGCATGCCACATTTTTCATATATTTATTTGCAAACAATTTTGAAAAACATTTATCATTTTCCTTCCCGTTCACAATTATGTGCCACTTTGTGTTGGTCTATCACATAAGATCCTAATAAAATACATTTACGTTTTTGGTTATAACATGACAAAATGTGGAAAATTTCAAGGGGTATGAATATTTTTTCAAGGTGCTGTATATAAATATATTTTAAAAAATCTATTCTTCAGTATATTGTTTATTTGCTATTGTTTGACTCTTAAGCTGCATGCTAGTTTCAGGTCAGTGAAACACCCTTTCAGCAGATACTAGGAGATAAATATAAGACAGTGGTACAAGGTTAGGGTAAAACAGACACCACCATAGGCATAATTTAACACTTTTCCCTGTCCCAGTTCTGTTTAATGACATATAAAATCTTTAACAGGCCGCTCAACAGCGATAGCCTTTCTGGTCAATGCATTCAATAGGAATGGAAATGTACCTACTGAATATTTAATGACAAATAGCGGTAATAAGTCTTAGCATTATGCTAATGCAACAACTGTATTTCGTTACCTTCTAAGCAGATGCAACAAAACTGCAGTTAAATCTGAATTAATAAAGGATGGCAATACACAGCATGCCAGAGGGCATTAGTGAAAACATGGACACCACAAAAGTTAACCACTTTGTAGCATTGTAACAGTATAAGAGAAAATAGGTCACACTATGTCACCCATTTACAACTTCTGCCCCTCCCCCCCTTCCCACTGCCCAGAAACTTCAATTATCAGTACAGTACAATATAAACCAGTATGACATATTAAAACAGAACTAAAACTTCTGATTTAACAGTTTCACAAAACCGGTACATTCAATGCATACCTTGAATAATAACTGTTACAGTTACTAGTGTGCTTAACACTGAATCGAACTGTCAAGCTATGAAATAGCTGTTGGTTGTCATAGCTGATAATATGTGTGGCACCATGGCACCTGAAGATCACGCAGAGGCTAAAATGGCAGATTCCATGGCTATAAGGGATTGGAGGGTTTCCACTTTAAGATGTACAGTGCCTTAAAAAAGTATTCAGACTTGGTGCTGGAGGAACGTATGCGCTCTCTTTTGCGTACGGCGGGGCTAGCGGACGTCTGGAGGGAACTTCATCCAACTGAACGCGACTTTACGTTCTATTCTAACCCTCATGACAGTTTTTGTAGAATTGATCATATATTCATGCAGGTCCAGCAACTCCCCTCGGTCCGGCGGATAACTATTCCCTCCTCACCCTGGTCAGACCATGATCCTTTGGTACTCCTCCTTGCCCTTTCCGGGTCAGAACGACGCCCTTTTCATTGGCGCATCAATGACTCTTTACTGACCACTCAGGCTACAGTTGCAAGAAAAAGTATGTGAACCCCTTGGGATTACGTGGAGTTTTGCATGAATTGGGCATAAAATGTGCTCTGAACGTCATCTAAGTCACAACAATAGAAGAACACAGTCTGCTGAACATAATACTACACAAACATTAGATGTTGCCATGGTTTAATTGCACATAACATGTAAACATTCACAGTGCAGGCAGGAAAAAGTATGTGAGGCCCTAGCTTAATGACTTCTCCCAGAGCTAATTGGAGCCAGGAGTGAGCCAACCTTGACTCCAAGTAGTGTGATGATATTGGACGTGTTGCTGACAGCTGTCCTGCCCTTAAAAAACACACACCTTTTGTGGGTTTACTGGTTTCAAGAAGCACTGTCTGATGTGAACCATGCCTCGCAGAAAAGAGCTCTCAGAAGACCTACGATCAAGAATTGTTGACTTGCATGAAGGTGGAAAGGGTTACAAAAGTATCTCCAAAAGCCTTGATGTTCATGTGTCCACGGTAAGACAGACTGTCTACAAATGGAGAAAGTTTAGCACTGTTGCTACTCTCCCTAGGAGTGGTCGTCCTGTAAAAATGACTGCAAGAGCACAGCGCAGAATGCTGCATGAGGTAAAGAAGAATCCCAGAGTGTCAGCTAAAGACCTACAGAAATCTCTGGCACATGCTAACATTTTTGTTGACACATCTACAATAAGGAAAACATTAAACAAGAATGGAGTACATGGGAGGACACCACGGAGGAAGCCATTGCTGTCCAAAAAGAATATTGCAGCACGTTTGAAGTTTGCAAAAGAGCACCTGGATGTTCCACAGCACTACTGGCAAAATATACTGTGGACAGATGAAACCAAGATTGAGTTGTTTGGGAAGAACACACAACACTATGTGTGGAGAAAAAAAGGCCCAGCACACCAACATCAAAACCTCATCCCCACTGTAAAACATGGCGGAGGGAGCATCATGGTTTGGGGCTGCTTTGCTGCCTCAGGGCCTGGACGGATTGTTGTCATTGATGGGAAAATGAATTCCAGAGTTTATCAAGACATTTTGCAGGAAAACGTACGACCATCTGTCCGCCAACTGAAGCTCCGCAGAGGATGGGTGATGCAACAGGACAATGACCCAAACCATACAAGTAATTCAACAAAACAATGGCTGCAACAGCACAGAATACGCCTTCTGGAGTGGCCCAGTCAGAGTCCTGACCTCAACCCAATTGAAATGCTGTGGCATGACCTTAAGAGAGCGATTCACACCAGACATCCCAAGAATATTGCTACACTGAAATAGTTTTGTGAAGAGGAGTGGTCCAAAATTACTTCAGATCGTTGTGCAGGTCTGATCTGCAACTACAGGAAATGTTTGGTTGAGGTTATTGCTGCCAAAGGAGGGTGAACCAGTTATTAAGTCCAAAGGTTCACATACTTTTTCCTTCCTGCACTGTGAATGTTTACATGTTATGTGCAATTAAACCATGGCAACATCTAATGTTTGTGTAGTATTATGTTCAGCAGACTGTGTTCTTCTATTGTTGTGACTTAGATGACGTTCAGAGCACATTTTATGCCCAATTCATGCAAAACTCCACGTAATCCCAAGGGGTTCACATACTTTTTCTTGCAACTGTACCTGCCAAGAAATAGAATTCTTCTTACGGACATAATTTACGGAAAACTCGGGATCGGTCTCTTCAGCAGTGCCCCTATGGGAAGCGCATAAGGCCACGGTGCGGGGTCATGTTATACAGCTGGCTGCAGTCCGGAAGCGGGAGCGGGAACGTCGACTCTCGGAGCTTCATTCTCTCCTGGCCTCTGCGGATGCGCGTTGGAAGTCATCTCCATCCGTGGCCCATAAACGCGCTCGGGACGCTCTGGCGACAGAATTGGACCTCCTTGCCTCTTCGGCGGCGGAACGGGCCTTGCGTTGGACCAAACATAAATTCTATTCCTGTGCTAATAAGCCCGGTCCCATGCTAGCCAGGAAACTCAATTCTGTGGGGAAACCCCATAAACCGATTCGGCTTCGACTTTCCACGGGTGGCTGTACTTCTAATCCCCAGCAGATTGTTTCCCGATTCTCGGACTTCCTTTCGCGCCTCTATGCTGCCCCAGATCCCTTCCCTGTGGCCCAGGCAGAGGCATTCTTTCAGGACCTCCATCTTCCTGGATTAACCGAGGCAGCACAGGTGGCCCTCAACGCAGGTGTCACCGTACCGGAAGTGCTACAAGCAATCAAATCTTTACGGTCCACCGCGGCCCCAGGTCCAGACGGCTTCTCCGGTCTCTATTATAAAAAATTCTCAGCCCTATTGGCGCCCTTTTTAGCTGCCTACTTTAATGAGTTACGACAGGGCTCCTTGCCCTCTCCGGACGCACTTAGGGCACATATCTCTATGATTCCTAAGACGACCGCTGATGTCCAGGAACCGCAAGCCTTCCGGCCCATCTCTCTTCTTAATGAAGACTTGAAAATATTGGGCAAGATCCTTAGTTTTCGCATCAATAAATATTTGTGTAGCCTGGTCCACAGGGACCAAGTAGGGTTCGTCCCCGGGAGGCAGGCGGGTGATAATGTCCGTAAGGTGGTCCATCTTATACATTTTCTGCAACAACGGAAAATCCCAGGATTCTTACTGTCCTTGGACATATATAAAGCTTTTGATTCTCTATCCTGGGAATATCTGCGGTTTGTGCTGTCTCGCTGGGGTTTCGGGGATTCTATTCTCTCTTGGATT
Source organism: Staurois parvus (assembly GCF_062004578.1). Lineage (NCBI taxonomy): Eukaryota > Metazoa > Chordata > Amphibia > Anura > Ranidae > Staurois > Staurois parvus. The sequence goes on from NW_028318272.1 coordinate 2,515,719, forward strand.
CAAGCCTTGTATTCCTTTCCTTCGGCTTCCGTTAAATACGCTGGGTATTTCTCGGATCCCTTTCCTGTTGGGCGAGGGACGAGGCAGGGCTGCCCGCTGTCCCCGGCGCTCTTTGTCCTGGCGCTTGAGCCACTGGCTTTAGCGCTCCGGACCGACTGCAATGTATCGGGGGTTCCATACGCGGGACAGGAGTTTAAGCTGAGCCTCTTTGCGGACGATGCCCTCTTGACCCTTACTAATCCTCTGACGACGCTTCCTAATTTGCAACGGGTTCTTGAGCGCTTTTCCTTGATCTCGGGTCTACGTATTAATTTGGATAAAAACGTTGCTCTCAATATTACTTTGGCTTCCTCTTCTCTTGAATACTTGGGCATTCGCTTGACCCCCACCTATGACTCCCTTTTTGCTGCAAATTATTATCCTTTGCTTAGCTCCTTATCTTCTCTTATGCATTCCTGGCAATTTCCGCACCTGTCTTGGATAGGACGGGTTCATTCAGTGAAAATGACCATCTTGCCGAAATTGTTATATTATTTTCGCACCCTCCCAGTGCAAGTTCCCCCTCATTTTCTTCGGTTGCTTCAGGCGAAGTTTATGCATTTTATCTGGGCCAATAAGCATCCCAGAGTTTCTAGAAATACGCTGTTTGCTCATAGACTCCAAGGTGATCTTGGGGTACCCAATGTAACTAAGTATTATCAGGCGAGCCAAATTGCCCCGCTGTCTATGTTGCACGCTTCCTCCGATGTTCCTCTCTGGGTCCTGCTGGAACTGCCTAATTGTGCCCCTATCGCACTATCGACACTTCTATGGCTTCCCCCTGCCCTGCGCCCTACGGCGCTGAGTCCGATGTTGCTCCATGGCCTACGAGTCTGGGACTCGGTACGTTACTCCAGTGGCCTGATGTCACCTTTCTTGCCCTTGCTTCCAATCGTTAATAACCCTCTTTTCCCGCCGGGTCTAGATCACCCGAGGGCATTTTCTTGGTGGGTGGCTCATGGTTTCTCACAGGTGCGACACTTTTTGATTTTTCGGTCCTTTCCCACCTGGAATGTCCTCCGGGAGTCTCGGGATGTTCCCCCAGCGGAATTTTTTCGGTACCTTCAATTGCGGCACTGGCTACTCTCGCTGAGGGCCACTTCTGCTTTCCCATATCAGACATCTGCCTTTGAACGGCTTTGCCAGCAGCGTCCGGGCGCCCCAGGCCTTATCTCCCTTTTTTACGCAGCTTTGAACAGATGCTCGTCGCACACTTCTCTTTCATATGTAGTTCAGTGGGAACGCGACCTGGGAGTGGCTGTGGATCCGGAGGACTGGAATAAAGCCTGGTCACTCATAGCTAAATGTTCGTTTAATACGACCACGCTGGAAGCAGCCTATAAGGTATTGTTTCGTTGGTATTGGGTGCCGGCTCGTTTGGCCCAGGCTAACCCTGCCTGTAGTGATCGATGTTTTCGGGGTTGTGGCCATCGTGGCGATGTACTGCATATCTGGTGGTCATGCCCGAGGTTGGTTCGTTTTTGGTCTCGTGTGTTTGGCCTCCTTTTCACTTTGTTTCATCTCTCCATACGCCGGGATGCTCGGTATGCTTTGCTTCATTGCCCCATACCGGGCCTCTTGGCTCGTCAGCAGCGATTGGCTTCCTATTTGTTTTTATCGGCCACTAGGACAATTGCCCAGGCCTGGAAGAGTCCGTTTGTACTTTTTCAGGGGGTGCGGGATCGTATGACTACTATGATGCTCAATGAACAGATGTCGAGTATATGCAATGACTCTCAACATAAATTTTTGAAAATATGGGAACCGTGGTTGCAATATGCCTTTCCCACGCTCCCCCCGGCCAGTGTAGGGAGGTGATGGAGTTTTGTATTGGCGCTCATGGACCCTTGCTCTCTGGTGTGTGTTTTTGTTTTTGTTTTTTCTCTTTCTTTCTTCTCTGCTTTTCTTCTTTCCTTTTCTGTTTGTTTTGATGTGACAGTGGACAGCTGTCTTTAGTTGTGATAATCTGAGTTTCACTGATGTTATTGTAACCTATGTGCCATTGATAGCCCCTACGTGGGCATACGTTTTGCCTTATTGGAATTAGAGCGTTGTCTGCTCTATTATACATTTTCTATCGGTGCAATTGATAGCCCCTGCGTGGGCGTGTTTTGTTGCCTCTGTTTTATACTGTTTAAAATTAATAAAAACCATTGAAATACAAAAAAGTATTCATACCCCTTGAAATATTCCACATTTTGTCATGTTACAAACAAAAATGTAAATGTATTTTATTGGGATTTATGTGATAGACCAACACAAAGTGGCACATAATTGTGAAGTGGAAGGAAAATGATAAATGGTTTTTACAATTATTTACACATAAATCTGTGAAAAGTGTGGCTTGCGTTTGTATTCAGCCCCCCTGAGTCAATACTTTGTAGAACCACCTTTAGCTGCAATTACAGCTGCAAGTCTTTTTGGGGGAAGTCTCTACCAGCTTTGCACATCTAGAGTGAAATTTTTGTCTATTCTTCTTTGCAAAATAGCTCAAGCTCTGCCAGATTGGATGGGGAGCATCTGCGAACAGCAACTTTCAAGTCTTGACGTAGATTCTCAATTGGATTTAGGTCCAGATTTTGACTAGGCCACTCTATCACATAAATATGCTATTCCATTGTAGCTCTGGCTGTATGTTTAGGGCCGTTGTCTTGCTGGAAGGTAAACCTCCTCCCCAGTCTCAAGTCTTTTGCAGACTAACAGGTTTTCTTCTAAGTTTGCCCTATATTTGGCTCCATTCATCTTCCCATCATCTCTGACCAGATTCCCTGTCCCTGCTTTAGAAAAGCATTCCTGAAACATGATGCTGCCACCACGTTTCAAGGTGGGATGGTGTGTTCAGGGTGATGTGCAGCACCTTCTTCCACACGTTTGCTGTGTCCCCCACATGGCTTCTTGCAAACTACAAATGAGACTTCTTATGGCTTTCTTTCAACAATGGCTTTCTTTTTGCCACTCTTCCATAAAGGGCAGGTTTGTGGAGTGCATGACTAATAATTGTCCTGTGGACAGATTCTCCCACCTGAGCTGTGGATCTCTGAAGCTCCTCCAGAGTTACCATGGGCCTCTTGGCTGCTTCTCTGATTTATGCTCTCCTTGCCTGGGCTGTCAGTTTAGGCCATGTCGTGGTAGGTTTGCAGTTGAGCCATACTCTTTCCATTTTCAGATAATGGATTGAACAGTGCTCCGTGAGATGTTCAAAGCTTGGGATATTATTATATAACCTAACCCTGCTTTAAACTTCTCCACAACTTTATCCCTGACCTGTCTGGTGTGTTCCTTGGCCTTCAAGATGCTGTTTGTTCACTAATGTACTCTAACAAACCTCGAGGGCTTCACATAACAGCTGTATTTATACTGAGAATAAATTACACACAGAGGGATTCTATTTACTAAGTAGGTGACTTCTGAAGGCAATTATTTCCACTAGATTTTAGTTAGGGGTATCGGTAAAGGGGGCTAAATAAAATGCACGCCACACTTTTCAAAAAATGTTGACTACAATTTATCATTTTCCTCCCACTTCACAATTTTGTGCCACTTTGTGTTGGTCTACAGCATAAAATCCTAATAATACATTTACGTTTTTGGTTATAACATGACAAAATGTGGAAAATTTCAAGGGGTATGAATACTTTTTCAAGACACTGTAAAAGATCCCCCCAAAAATTCAGCCAGTTTAATGCTATAAAAAATGGTAAAACCATGCCTCTTTTTTATATTGCTTTTATTGGCACAATAAATACACCCCTTATACAATTACAACTGTAAAATCGTTTATTCAAAATGTTTACTGTGTAAAAATTAAGCAGTATATGGAAAGTTGCTCAATAGTTTTGCTAACAGACTCTCTATGCAAACTATACAGGCTGTGGGAGCAGTCTAGCTTTCGCCAGTTGTATTTATTAAAGGAAACCAAGAAATAAATATTAGAGATGTCATTGCCGACTTTTTGTAAGCTCCATGACTGTAAGGGCTTGTTCAAACTTGCATGAAAACTGAAGGAAACTGACGCGCAGATTTCACTTGCAGAGACATAAGTTTACATCAGTTTTCACTCATTAATGAGTTTTATACACGTTGCAGATTCCTGTGCAAAAAAAATCTGCACAAGATACTAGTGTTGTGGTTTGAAGAGGGCACATAGAGAACAGCAGATTTCGTTGTGCCCTTGCAGAACCTGTGCACCATGGTGTGAAGGAGCCCTAACTGTCACCCTTGATGCCTTGATACACCTCAACTGGAACAAGCATGTGATCAGTGAACACTCAGCACCACCTGCTTTGCACACTTGTTCTGGGTCAGAGATATAAATATTGAAGCTAAGTTCAGAATAGTTTACACCTTCAAAATCAAATTGGCGGTTTATTGACTTCCATCCTGACAGTTTATGTTCTTCTTCAAATCATGTAAAAAAGCTGTTCGAAATTCACTAACTAATCAAAGATTACTTTTATCTCATTAGATGTGGGGCTTACATAGTGTTACTTTGAAGAAAATACATTGTCATGGAGCTGAATCATTTGAGCACAGTACAGTATATTGGATTTGTGGCTGTGGGTAAATGTACCCAAAGTTAATTTACCTTTGCTCTTTACACCCATAAAATGAGCCCAACTGTTTAATATCTAGGTAACAAATATATCAAGTGTAGCACTGCAATTTGTAGAAGCACAGGAATCCTTTGCTGTCTTTTTAGTGCTATAAAATGATGGAGCCCATTGTTTTACAGCCAGAGTTTCCTGTTTTGCCACACATTCTGGAACTAGCAGCTTTACTACGGTTGATTGCATGTTGGCAAATCACCAGTGACAGAATCACCAAGGTATTGGAACCACTTAATCTATTGAGTATCATCCTCTCACTAGCTAGTGAGCTAGTAGCTATCAAAGCTGAAAATTCAAGCCAGAAAATGTCTTCACTTGAAGTGTTACTAAACCCACAACAGTAAAATCAGTCATTATATGCAGTAAAGCATGCTTGTATACTCACTGTAAAATCTAAGGGGTTAATCCTCTGCATTGTGTAAAAAGACTGTTTGATCCTGTCTTCTCTGATCTTCCCCTTTTTTTGCTATCCCCAATCCATCTTCCATAGTTAGAGCAGCAAAGGCAAATCTGCACATGCTCTGTTTGATGTGCATTGCATAGAGATTTTTTTTGGAAGGTGCTTGTGATCAGTACAGTATTGTCCAGGCAGAGGGTCAGGGGTTATGTAGCCTCATAGGAAAGTCAGAGGAGAATCAAAACTCCTCCTACAAGATTAACCAGTGTTTGGCTGGACACTGATAGAAGTCACAAGACTGCAATATACTGCTCATAAGAAAAGGTATTTAGCAGTTTATATCTACTAAAATAATTGTATTTCAATGTTCTGTGTACTGTGGAAGACTGGATATAGAGAATGCTGGGTCACGGGCTTAGTAACACTTTAGCTTTTAAGTTAAAGTGTATCTAAACACAAGAACAATATTGCAATATATTGCAGCTTACTAGTCCATAGTTTTTCTGGCTTTTTCCCTTTAATTTCATCCTGAACCTCATAGTGCTATCAATAAAAGCAACTTGGGTGGAACTTGTGGCCAGAGATGTTATAGCACGCACCAATGGAGGTTTCGGCTACACCATCTTTTTCTTTGTCAATGTAAGTTCCTGATATGCACATGTACAGTTATGTTCAAAATAACAGCAGTCAGACATCACTAACCTGATCAATCACTGTTTTTGGTAGAAATGATATTTCTACATGGCAAATAATTTACTAGCAGGTGTAGTAGAGTAATAGAAATCCAACAGACCCAACAGTCATGACATGCATGCTGCTGATTCTGTGTAATTGAATCACTAATTGAAAGGGGCATGTTCAAAATAATAGCAGTGTGGAGTTCTATTAGAGAGGTCATTCATTCTTTGAAAAACAGGTGGCAATTATTGCCCTTATTTAGGAAAGGAAGGCAGCAAATGTTGTACATGCTGGTTACAGTGCATTTCTCTCTGAAATTCTGAGGAAAATGGTCGTTCCAGACACTGTTCAAAAGAACAGCGTACCTTGATTAAAAAGTTGATTGGAGAGGGGAAAACATATAAAGAAGTGCAGAAAATGATAGGCTGCTCAGCTAAAATGATTGCAAATGCTTTAAAATGGCAACCAAAACCTGAAAGACATGGAAGAAAGCAAAAAACTTCCATTCGAATGGATAGAAGAATAGCCAAAATGGCAAGGACTCAGCCAACAATCAGCTCCAGGAAGATCAAAGAAGGTCTAAAGTTACCTGTGAGTACTGTTACAATTAGAAGACTCCTATGTGAAGCCAAGATATCTGCAAGAAGCCCCCGCAAAGTCCCACTGTTGAAAAATAGACATGTGCTGAAGAGGTTACAATATTGCCAAAGAGCACATTGACTGGCCTAAAGAGAAATGGCGCAACATTTTGTGGACTGATGAAAGTAAGATTGTTCTTTTTGGGCTTAGTGGCCGGAGACAGTTTGTCAGACGACCCCCAAACACTGAATTCAAGCCACAGTACACTGTGAAGACAGTGAAGCATGGTTGCGCAAGCATCATGATATGGGGATGTTTCTCATACTACGGTGTTGGGCCTATTTATCGCATACCAGGGATCATGGATCAGTCAGAATACTTGAAGAGGTCATGCTGCCTTATGCTGAAGAGGAAATGCCCTTGAAATGAGTGTTCCAACAAGACAACGACCCCAAACACACCAGTAAACGTGCTACATCTTGGTTCCAGACCAACAAGATTGACGTTATGGAGTGGCCAGCCCAATCCCCGGATCTTAATCCAATAGAAAACTTGTGGGGTGACATCAAAAATGCAGTTTCTGAGGCAAAACCAAGAAATAGAGAAGAACTGTAGAATGTAGTCCAATCATCCGGGGTGGGAATACCTGTTCACAGGTGCCAGAAGTTGGTTGACTCCATGCAACACAGATGTACAGCAGTTCTCAGAAACAGTGCTTATACAACTAAATATTAATTGATTCAAAGGAAAGCAAAATCTTCAAACATTTTTCAGTTTATATAGTGAATGTTGAGTTTGTAAAGAAGAATACAAACACTGCAGTTTGTAAAGAAGAATACAAACACTGCTATTTTTTTGAACAGTCTAATATTCACTTTTCTTCAATTTTTTTAGAGGAACAACACAAATTTGATATATTTTTCTTCATGTTTTGATTTGGAATAGAATGTTTAGCTTTCCCAATGCATTTGTGTGTATGGAAATAAAAGCTATTAGAAGGATTTTGAGCTTTATTCACTTTTTTCAACACACTGCTATTATTTTGAACACAACTGTAAGTGTACAAGCAAAATAAATGTTATCTTGCTTTTATTGGTTGCACTTTGAGGTTCTGTTCTTCCTCTTTTATATAAATACTTACCATTTGTGATGCTGGTGTGGAGCAGAAAGGGAATCAGTTTATTGGAGCCATAGAACAAATGCGATGATAGCATAGGAGCCTCACAGATGGGATGGCTGTGTGTCAACCAATCTCATTTGCCCAAGATCCAATTTTTCTGGTAAGAAGTGTGTATCATGGTGGCATGGAATTTTTCACTACATTGGCTTCTTTTGGGATTTGCACAATACTATGATAATTTACAATTGATTTTAAAGTAATTTTGTTTTAGACTTTATCTCACTTTGGTGGACTTTATTGGATTTTCTCCTCATCTATATATATATGTACATTGCTTATTATATTTAAAGAGATGGCACACATTTTTTTTTTAGTATTGTCATGTACATTTTGTATCCAGATATTGTTTGTGTGCAGCTGCAATTTCCTTTAGAATTTGTTTTTAACATCTTTTACATATAACTGTAGAGTGCACAGGACAGCACTGAATTTCTGGCTGGATCAATGGATATGTTTTACGATTATCAAACAGCTATAGTAAAAACACTGTCAATGGTATAATTAAAGCAAAATTTAAATTCCTTATAACAACTTCTTTTTCTTTTTGCCCCCCTTCCCCAACAAAAACGTGAAAAAAATGATTGGGTGTTTTGCTTTTTGACCATGCCAAGCCCTACTGCCTCCTGGGATTTGCTAAGACCGGGGTGCATCTGCACACGCACAAGAACGTGTAGATGATAGCATGGAAGGGAGACGGGGGAGAAATTAGAGTTTCTGTGTTTTGTTCAACTTCATGCAACATGTTTTTAACCATTAGCCGCCCGGCCAATGGCCGTTTGGCGGCTTCAATTGTGTCCCTGCATTCCGGGTGCACACCATTTGGCGTGCTCCCGCACATGCGCCGTTTGCGCTAATGCAGAGCGGCGCAGCAGTGCGATCTGTCACCGGCCGTGCACCTCGGACACGGCCGATGACAGATCCGAGTACCGGCACCCGTTGCTGGTACCATGTGACCTGCTGTGACCAATCACAGCAGGTCACATGACAGTTGTATACAATGGATGGCTTCATTCATGATGCCATCCATTGTATACTAGTGCCTAGCTGTGAATGGTCACAGCTAATCACGTGCACATGTCAACAAATCACAGCTAAGCACAAAAAAAAAAGAAAAAAAAGCTGAATGAATCGATTTCATTCAGGTAAATGCTTGCTTATAGCAAAGTAATTCTTTGCTATAAGCAAATTGTGTAAAAAAAAAAAAAAAAAAATACTGATCACTTCCCCAAAGTAGTACAATGTTACTATGGTAACATTGTACTACTTTGGTCATAGTAAAATATGAAAAAAAATCTTAAAAAAAATAAAAAAAAATGTAATAAAAAATTAAATATAATAATAAAAAAAAAAATATATATATATATATATATATATTTTTTCATACTGTCACCAGTCAGTGTCCCTGTTCACCGCCATGCCAGTTATATGATGACGCTGTACTACACTGGTGACAGTATGTAAAAAAAAAATAGTGAAAATAATTGTTTTAATTTTTTCATTTTCCGAAAAATTATGACAAAAAAATACAACTTCAAAAAACTCGCCATGCCTCTTATGAAGTATGTCGGTCTGTCTACTCTGCAAAAAGGGGTCATTTGGGGGATATCTGTACTGTTCTGACATTCTTGGACCTCAAGAAATTAGATTGGCTGTCAGTACTTCAGGATTGATCAATATTCAGATCTATACCATAGTTTGTGAACTCTATAACTTTCCTACAAACTAAAAAATACATCCTAATTTGGGTTATTTTCACCAAAGACATGTAGCAGAATACATCTCGGCCTAAATTTATGAAGAACAATTATTTATTCGTAAACGTTTATAACAGAAACAAAGAAAAATGTGGGTTTTTTTTCAAAATTTTTGGTCTTTTTTTGTTAATTTAGCAAAAAATAAAAACCCCAGCGGTGATTAAATACCACCAAAAGAAAGCTCTAGTTGTGTGAAGAAAATGATAAAATTTTAGTTTGGGTACAATGTTGTATGACCGCGCAATTGTTATTCAAAGTGTGAGAGCGCTGAAACCTGAAAAATGGCCTGGGCAGGAAGGTGTAAAATTGCACGATATTGAAACGGTTAATACAATAGTTAAAATAACCGCTTCCGCGCCGCCCTATAGCAGAAATACTGCTACAGGGAGGCACGTGTATGCAAAATCACGTATATATGCGTGATTTTGCAGTTCCGGGCTGTCAATCACCGGATCCCGGTGATTTCTCGCCGGCACCCAATGATTCCCGAGTATCTATGACAGGGGAGAGACCTGTGTATAAACAACACAGATCTCTCCCGTCAGCTCCTGCACACTGATTTGTATGGCTCTACACAAAGCAGTGTGCTTACAGTGGAAAGCACTCACACAGCACACTGTGAAACAGCACACAGTTAACCCTTTAATCACCCCCACATGTTAACCCCTTCCTGCCCAGTGCCATTAGTACAGTGTCAGTGATTTTTATTAACACTGATCACTGTATTGGTGTCACTGGTGATGTCAGTGATATCAAGTCAGTTCCCCCCCAGTGTCAGAATGCCTGCTACAGTCCCGCTATAAGTCGCTCATCGCAGCCATTACTAGTAAAAACATTTTTTGTTTAATTCCAGTATATATATATATATGGCCATTTGTAAATGCTATAACTTTCATGTAAACCAATTAATTTACACATATTGGGATTTTTTTTTTAGCAAAGACATGTAGCAGAATACATTTTGGTCAAAATTTATGACAAAATTAGATTTTTTTTAATTTTTTTTACTGGACAGGTTTAATAGCAAAAAGTTTAAAATATTGTTGTTTTTTTTTCTCAACATTGTCTGTCTGTTTTTGTTTATAGCACAAAAAATAAAAATGCACAGGTGATCAAACACCACCAAAAGAAAGCTCTATTTAGGGGGAAAAAAGAGCATAAATTTCGTTTAGGTGCAGCGTTGCATGATCGCACAATTGTCAGTTAAACTAACACAGCGCCATATCGCAAAAAAATGGCCTGGTCGGGAAGGGGGGTAAATCCTCAGGAGGGCAAGTGGTTAATTGCAGCTTGGGCTCTTGCACTTAGGAAAGTTTGATCATGTGCAAATATATGGGTTGGTGTAACTTAGGGGTCAGAGATGCTTGTTATTTCTAATCAGACATGAATGCTGAGCAATTTGTGTGTTACACAAATAATGCTGATGAAATTTTAAAATAATGTAAAAACAGGCAGAGGATGATGATGCTAGAGTTGATCAGGACTGGATTTAGAATGTTTCTCACTATTCTGGCTCACACAGAAGGTTGCATTTCTAGGAGACAAATCATGGAATGACTCACAGGGCTGACAGGTTGTTTACATTGTATGGATGCATAGCAAATACTACATTTTAACAAGCAAAACGTATATTAATTTTATTTTAACCTGCAAAGAGATGCCAGTGGCAACATCTTAAGTTGCCGTGGGAAGTTTCTCTTACTGCTGTGTTTTGAATATAACAGTCTCAAGAGAGAGTTGACACAAAGATAACTGGAGACTATCACTAAACACTGTATGACTGACAACGTACACGACCAACAAAGGCACAGTATGCCATACTCCGGGGATTGAGTTCTGGGAATCACAGAAGTTTCTTTTTTGACTGATGCAGCTTATGATAACACTATTTAAATTCTACCACTGCATGCTAAATCTTCCTGAAATAATTGTGCTCAGCTAAAAGTTACTGCACTTTAAAGTTTCAAACACTTGCCAACAAAACATGTCTAGCAAACTTACTGGCAAGTTTTAAATAGTTATAGACAAAATAAAACTTACATAAACTTTGCTTTTCACTGACTGAGAACTTGTGGTTTGCGGGGGGGAGCTGGCTACTCGTGACTAAATTTCATTATCTTAAAGTGACTCCATAGCCTTTCTGAAAATGCCTACAGAACCTGTTAGCTGCATACAAGAAAATAAAGTTAGCAGCTAAAGCCTTTTACATAAACCGATACTTCAGGGACTGTCTTGGTCCCTTCACTATGTGCTCTGGACCCTACCGTCAGCGCCTTTGTCACTACTGTTTCCTGTAGTGATGGAAGGGTCAATGGGGGGAACCACAGTGCTGCAAGAAACCAGGAGGTCAAAAGACCTAGAAGTGTTGGTTTTTGAAGATATTTTTTGCCGTTTTTCTTTAATAGAAAAGAGTTTGGAATCACAGGCAGAAAGAGAGCTAGTATCCATTTTCTTCTTTGTAGGTAATGGGTGTGTTATAGGTATATTCAAAACGGTGAAAGGATCACTTTAAAAAATGGCTACAAAGCCAGGTTATCAGGGAATTTACTAAATTTACAAAGGTTACACTTATTTTGTAAAAATAATTTCAGAAGGTTGGCGGTCTCATCTTGTTTTATCTTAATAGACTTTTTGCACTTTAAAGCCAACAGCAATAAAGCAGTATGAAATGTGCTGTATTTATGGAAGATACAATTATTTTGTACAAGTTTAATAAAACTATGTAAAAGATAAAGGAAAATCTGGCATCTCTACTGCTGTAAAGAAAATCTTTAAAAGAAAATTGATTAAATAAAATACACACCAATGTCTTCCATCTCCAAAAACACATTAAGCAAAGTCAACATAATTCTAACCAACCTGGCTCCGCTGTACACAAATTCTGGTCTTGTCTAAGATCTCCACCAACAAGGTGACCTTTACAGACTTTTTCCAGTTCAACTGGTCCTACAATTCCCTCATATCTTCGTCACATTTTGATAGCTACATGCTCCCCAGTGTTTCTATGGTGGATGTTGTTTGCAAGAATAGCAGCACTCTGCTGTTTGGGTATCCAAGAGTGCTGGACAATAGAGCAGGACTAAGGAAGCCCGCAACTTGTCTTTGGCCACATGTTCTTAATGCTTTAACAGACTCATCTATAAAAACTGTAGTAAAACGGAACTTGCCTGTAGTAAGAAAAATGCATTAATATAATTGTGGACCTTGCATTTGAACCATTTGCCTTTTACATTGACTATATCTTTAAATGACTGTCATGTCAATTTTATGTTCCACTGTATTCCACTTTATAATTTACTCTGTGGGTATCTCAGGTCTTTCAGGACCCTAGTGAAATCTTAACCCAATTCCTGACATTGTCCTTATTAACAATGGAGCCTAGATTCAACTTTTAAGCCCTAAAAAGATGGGAGTGCCAAGTTGTATACATCTTGGATCACAATAAATCTAAACTATTACACAAATAACAATGTGAACATAAAATCTATTAAAACGGCTGACATTTTTAGCAACCTCTTGGAATGACATTACAAACAGCATTTTTAAAGCTAGCTATACATTGCTATATTTTTCATGTTCAGCCTGCTAAACAGTATGGATGGAGGAATCTGCACTGCTAGCCATTGTATTCAAGCACCCGCAGCTTCTTTAATAGCTGAACAGTTACTGTGTATGACTAAAAGCAGTCACTGTTGAATCGACAATTTTCCACCTGGCTCCTTCAAGTTTTCAATCTACTTTTGATGAGCTGGGTGGTACCAACAGGGCCACCCACAGCTTAAATTCGAGACATGCAAGGTCAATAAAATATATTGTATAAGAAATGTAAACACAGTATCCAGACATTTCAATTACAGTTGTGACCAAAATTATTCAACCCCCAATGCTGTAAAGGGGTTTAGGGACTATAGTGTACATTTGGAATTGTATTCAGAATCAAATCCTACAAGGACGTTGTAACTACCCAAATGCAACTAAAATGACATCAATTGTTTATGTAATACAGTAGTAAATGGTTCTTATGTGGTTTCTTCATTGCCACAATTATTCAACCCCTTAAAGACTACCACTCTGAAGAACAGAGGTTCATACAGGTGCTTTCCATCAGGTATTGAAAACACCTGTGGATGTCACCGAGCAGCAATCAAGCATAATAAGCACCAATTAGGCAGCTTTAAAATGACTGTGATACTCAGCTCCTTCTAGACATTTACTGGTGTGGTTACAAACATGGTGAAGGCAAGAGAATGGTCCAGGAAGACAAGAGAAGAGGTGATTTCTCTTCACAGGAAGGGCAATGGCTATAAGAAGATTGCAAAGATGTTAAACATACCAAGAGACACCTTAGGAAGCATCATTCGCAAATTCAAGGCAAAGGGCACTGTTGAAACGCTACCTGGTCGTGGCAGAAAGAAGATGCTGACTTCGACTGCTGTGCGCTACCTGAAGCGTAGAGTGGAGAGAAGTCCCCGTGTGACTGCTGAGGAACTGAGAAAAGATTTGTCAGATGTGGGTACAGAAGTTTCAGCCCAGACAATAAGACGCACACTGCGTAATGAAGGCCTCCGTGCCAGAACTCCCAGGCGTACCCCCTTGCTGTCTCCAAAGAATAAGAAGAGTCGACTGCAGTATGCCAAAAGCCATGTGGACAAACCACAAAAGTTGTGGGATAGTGTTCTGTGGACTGATGAAACAAAATTAGAACTGTTTGGGCCCATGGATCAACGCTATGTTTGGAGGAGGAAGAACAAGGCCTATGATGAAAAGAACACCTTGCCTACTGTGAAGCATGGTGGAGGGTCAATCATGCTTTGGGGCTGTTTTGCTTCTGCAGGTACAGGGAAGCTTCAGCGTGTGCAAGGTACCATGAATTCTCTTCAGTACCAGGAGATATTGGATGGAAACGTGATGCAGTCCGTCACACACCTGAGGCTTGGGAGACGTTGGACCTTTCAACAGGACAATGATCCCAAGCATACCTCCAAGTCCACTAGAGCATGGTTGCAGAGGAAAGGCTGGAACATTTTGGAGTGGCCATCGCAGTCACCAGACTTAAATCCGATTGAGAACCTCTGGTGGGACTTAAAGAAAGCAGTTGCAGTGCGCAAGCCTAAGAATGTGACTGAACTGGAGGCCTTTGCCCATGAAGAATGGGCGAAGATACCCGTAGATCGCTGCAAGACACTTGTGTCAAGCTATGCTTCACGTTTAAAAGCTGTTATAACTGTAAAAGGATGCTGTACTAAGTACTAAGATTGAATGTCACTTGGGGGTTGAATAAAACTGATAATGCTGTGAGCACAGAAAAGACATTTGTGGTTATTTCATTATAACTGTTATGTTATATTTGTCTGACCTACAAGTGCCTCTTTAATGTAAATGTAAGCAAGATGACTGAATGATCAAAAGCAATGTCAAACTGGCCAAAACACTCAATTTCAGTGGGGGTTGAATAATTTTGGTCACAACTGTAATTCAGATGTCTGCAGCTTTGAACAAAAATAAGTTGAATTTTTGCACACATGCTCTCATCTTAACTACACTAACCTGCCCTGACCATCACAAGATTTTTCCTGAAGCCCCCAAATTCAGGTAACCAGATATGCAAATACTTACTTTGTAGTCCAAACTGGGGCTCCAGCATGTATAGTGCCTAGATCTTTGTGGGCCAGTAAGGAATTCAGATTGCATGCAGGGACATGGGAGGAGGCATTCCAGAAACCTGCCTAAGAGCTGCAGGTTAATATTTACTTATTAACCATGCCAAGTTTTGAAGCTTTTACAGCACATAAGAACCAACTTAGGGGAAACAAATGCAGAGTGCACTGTATTTGTACTACAAATGACAAGTGCATGACAAGATTACTTTAAGGAGTATGTGGCAGTTTGGTAGGACTGAGTGCTGCAAAAAAGCTTAAAGGGACTTGGTTGCTAAAATAGATGTGGACAATAAAGGTCCCCCTGAAAAGGAGACATTTAAAATACATCTCCACTGCCCACCCACTGATCGCTGCTATTGTAAAGAGAAAAGGCAGGCTGAGGTATCCTCAGAAACCAACACTTCTGGGTATGTCAGATTCCTGGTCCCCCGCTGAGTTCAGTGGTTCAATCTGCCATCCCCTTTGTGACTGTTAAGTCTTGTAGTGATGAAGAGGTCAGCAGAGGGAACCATAGAGCGCAGCAGGGACCAGGAAATCAACACTTTCAGGTATCTTTTTCAGATTTTTTAGCCAGCTTTTTCTCTTCACCACAGTGGAGATCAGCAGATACAGGCAATGGGAGAGGTGAATCTTCTGTGCAGTGAAACCTTTACTTTTAATATCTTTTTTAGCGGCAGAGTTGCTATGAGCCAGTATTTCCAACTTAAGGATGTCATTAGTAGAATCCCTGCAAGTCAAAAGAACTCAGAGGCAGTATTCCACTGCCATTCTATTCATACATAAAATATCAGTAATAACTAAACAGACTCTTTATAGTGTACATATATTTATAAATATATAAAATATTTTGTTTATTTAGAGTAGTGGATGGTTAAGATCCCAGTCAGTTTATTTTTTGTGGTTTGTGTTCTACTGGGGATGGTTCTCTTCAATGCCTGTCCAGGAGACACAACAGCACGTTAGAGTGAATCTCCCAAAGTCATGGGAATTCCCTTCTTAGAGAGATGTCCTCATTGGAAGATTTTCCTTTATCTCCTTCTGGGGATAACTCTAAAATTTTGGATTTTCCTCACTTTCTTTCTCGGTGACAATGTTCATCAAATAAAGCAGGCGAATTTCCCCAATGGGAACAAAGACAGCAATACACATTCAACAGAGGGTCCAACCTTTCCCCACTGTATGAAAACTAAGAAAATGTTTTGCCTAGAGATACACACATACACATACATATATATTTTTTTCCCATGATTAAAAATGCAGTATATAACATGTATTCTAAATTATGTAGGTCTGCTTAATAAATTGTTGACTGTAGTACCTTTTTATTTGAGGAATAAAAATTACTACTGCCGATCAGAGAAAACAAGTTTCATTAAATGAATGGTATTTTAGCCTGTTTGTCAGGACAAAAAGTCAATACTATAAACAGTATGAATCAACACAAGACTGTTTTTGTGTATGTGCAACAACTGTAGCACAGACAGAATAATATGTTGAAGGCTACATCTCCTTTACTGCAGACAAGAACCTCACTAAGAACAATAAATAATTGATGTGACCAGGGATATGCGCTGATACTGCTACTGTTCAGCTTTCCAGAACACATCTGGGCAGGTATAGAAAACATTCTTTCCTTCTGTTATTACATCTCCAACCAGGAAAATGTGGTCTGTCATTTTATTCCAAATGGTTTCTATGCTAATCATGAGTTACAGCTCTTTAAAAGTGCCAGTGAATATTAGAAGTTATGGCAAACTTAATTTGCTTTGATGAACTGTGTGCATTCCTTGTTTCTGAAAACATAATTATATTTAATGATGTAGATATTTTATGGCGCACACATTTTTATACTGTATATACACCTAAAATATCCTTTTTAATGTAAGGAAAATAGGAGAACAAAAAAAATGTTCTTAGCGGAAGAGTACCAATATGGCAGGATTGGACAGTTGACCAAAAATATCTGTAATACTGGCTATAGAAAGGAGTTTATTATTATTATACAGGATTTATATAGAGCCAACAGTTTGCTCAGCGCTTTACAATATAATGAGAGACAATACAGCAACAATACAGTTCAATACAAGTGGGATAGGAGGGACCTGCTCCTTGGAGCTTACAATCTAAGAGATTAGATATCAGATCCATACTGACTACTGGTCAATCTATCTAAGGAAGAGGAAGCAATCACTTAGAAAGCCTATTTTCATCAGCTGGTCTAGCTCCTTCACTCTTCCCTTAACCTATTATGTAGCAGCCAGAAGAGAAGCAAAGAGTAATACTATAGAGTGTAATCTGTATATGACAGCTCAGAGTCTGCTGGAACTGGTGACATCACTTCCCAGATGACCACACCCAGCAGCAGTCTCAGGACTTTTGGAATTCTGCACTTGGCAGGTTTTTACAGTTAAATAGCAAGAATAAATTACAGTAAATATACATATACCCTCATAGGAATATTTTTGGTTAAAAAGAATTGTGATAAGGTCTGTAATTTGACAAGATGGTATAAGAAAAAACAAAACAAAGGTTAAATGCACCATGCCAAAATTGTACATGTTTATTCTCTGACAGCAATATGTACAGCCAAAAAGTCTTTGTGCATATGATCTTTTAGTTTACAGGGATCTCAAAGATACTGGGCTCTACATAAGTTGGTTATACCTATATAAAACCTTGTATGTATGTGGTCTTGCCTAAACTGTTTTTTTTATGTTGACCCAGAATAAAATATAAAATGCTTTATAAGTTAAAGTGGTTGTAAACCCTTATATACAGTCATGGCCGAAATTGTTGGCACCCTTGATATTTCTCCAGGAAATCATGTATTTCTCACGAAACGTATTGCATTAACACATGTTTTGCTATACACATGTTTATTCCCTTTGTGTGTATTGGGACAAAACAAAAAAAGGGAGGAAAGAAAGCAAATTCGACATAATGTCACACAAACCTCCAAAAATGGGCTGGACAAAAGTATTGGCACCCTTTCACAACTGCGGATAAATAAGAATGTTACAAGCATGTGATGCTCCTGTAAACTCACCTGGGGCAAGTAACAGGTGTGGGCAATATAGAAATCACACCTGAAAGCAGATAAAAAGGAGAGACGTTCACTTAACCTTTGCATTGTGTGTCTGTCTGTGCCACACTAAGCATGGACAACAGAAAGAGGAGACGAGAACTGTCTGAGGACCTGAGAACCAAAATTGTGGCAAAATATCAACAATCTCAAGGTTACAAGTCCATCTCCAGAGAACTAGATTTGCCTTTGTCCACAGTGCGCAACATTATCAAGAAGTTTGCAACCCATGGCACTGTAGCTAATCTCCCTGGTCGTGGACGGATGAGGAAAATTGATGAAAGATTGCAACGCAGAATAGTCCGGATGGTGGATAAGCAGCCCCAAACATGTTCCAAAGACATTCAAGCTGTCCTGCAGGCTCAGGGAGCATCAGTGTCAGCGCGAACTATCCGTCGACATTTAAATGAAATGAAACGCTATGGCAGGAGACCCAGGAGGACCCCACTGCTGACACAGAGACATAAAAAAGCAAGACTACAGTTTGCCAAAATGTACTTGAGTAAGCCAAAAGCCTTCTGGGAAAACGTCTTGTGGACAGATGAGACCAAGATAGAGCTTTTCGGTAAAGCACATCATTCTACTGTTTACCGAAAACGGAATGAGGCCTACAAAGAACAAAACACAGTACCTACGGTAAAATATGGTGGAGGTTCAATGATGTTTTGGGGTTGTTTTGCTGCCTCTGGCACTGGGTGCCTTGACTGTGTGCAAGGCATCATGAAATCTGAGGATTACCAAAGGATTTTGGGTCGCACTGTAGGGCCCAGTGTCAGAAAGCTGGGTTTGCGTCCAAGATCCTGGGTCTTCCAGCAGGACAATGACCCCAAACATACGTCAAAAAGCACTCAGAAATGGATGGCAAAGAAGCGCTGGAGAGTTCTGAAGTGGCCAGCAATGAGCCCAGATCTAAATCCCATTGAACACCTGTGGAGAGATCTTAAAATTGCTGTTGGGAAAAGGTGTCCTTCCAATAAGAGAGACCTGGAGCTGTTTGCAAAGGAAGAGTGGTCCAAAATTCCGGGTGAGAGGTGTCAGAAGCTTATTGATGGTTATAGGAAGCGACTGATTTCAGTTATGTTTTCCAAAGGGTGTGCAACCAAATATTAAGTTAAGGGTGCCAATACTTTTGTCCAGCCCATTTTTGGGGTTTTGTGTGACATTATGTCATATTTGCTTTTCTGCCTCTGTTTTATATTTGTTCCAATACATACAAAGGGAATAAACATGTGTATAGCAAAACATGTGTTAATGCAATACCTTTTTTGTGTGAAATACTTGATTTTCAGGAAAAATATCAAGGGTGCCAACAATTTCGGCCATGACTGTATAGCTAGTGAAGGGACTAGCCTCAAGTGATACACAGAGATGAAACAAATCCTCTGACATGAGTTATACAGGTTCACCTACAGTCTTCTCTACAGCCATTCAAAGTGCAGAATCTATACAGCTTGTCTGAGCTTTCAGAAAGGATGGGGTAGGGAGTTGAAGTTACACTCTGCAAAGCTCAATGAGTACTGAATGGAGGGAAGGAACACACCCCCTTCACACAGCACGCAGAAACATAGCTGAGGCTGTCAATCACAGGCTGTGTGCTGGAGCTCCCTCCCCTGTCACCTTTTTTACCTCTGACTGGTGAAGATAGCAGAAAAACAAACCAGCAGAGAGAAATGACACTTGGTGCTCTGGATTGAGAGAAGTACACACTATATAGGAATGTGCTTTGTTCATATTTCATGTCTGAGGTTTACAACCACTTTAATGTTTTCATTAAAGCTTAAGGTTTCAAGATCTTAAAACATTATCTAAAAATACTGTAAATAAATAAAGACTCATCTTCTGCATCAAGCAAATAACTGAAATATTCCAGATGAAAGAGATTATATTCATTGAAAATCAGAATCAGAAAGTAAAAAAAAAATACTAGCAGAGTTTCTGAGTAAAAAAAAGGATGCAAAATTAAAAATGCACTGGCTTACTCCATGTTTCTCTCGGTACTGTGATCATATTAAACCACAATATAAACTGCATAATCACAGTTAAAAATTTGAATTTCCAGCTCACTGAAAGCTGATATTTGCACAGAATTGCTATGCGTAGCTCTTATGAAATTAGGAAACGTGTAATTAAGAATGCTAATTGGGTAAAACAGTTGGCCATTAAGACTATAATCAGGACATTGGTTTATGGTATTTACCAAGTTGAAAACAGAAGCAAAGACAGGATTTCACTGGCTTTGAACCAGAACTTTAATTTGTTATTGTGTTTTTGTAGAACAGCAAAATACTGTCAGAATCAAATGCAGCAAATCGTAGCTATTTCACTGACAGAAACAGGAAGAATACAATATAGGCATTAGGAATTGTGGATAATTTGCATATACCAATAAAATAAAAATAAAAAACACTTAAACCAGCAGTGTTTGATATGATTTTCAGTGATACACAGTGAACATATTTAAGTGGAATCTTGCAAAAATCTGATATTTATTTTGGTATTTGTGGGTTGTAGGACTAAACTTCAAGCAAAGCCTAAAATCTAGCAACTATTCAGTAATAAATTAAATGTAAATACAGCTGTGGACCAGCATCATCATTTTGAGCACACCGGTGCTGTGCCCGTCTGCAGGACACAGAGGCAACAGAGGGAGCAATTGGCTCCTGCTGCTGCTGCCATTCAAATCCTATGAGGAGGGATCCAGAGCAGGGTTGAACTGCACTGTGTGTATCTATGGATGAACACAACCCAGCTCAGAAGAGAACCCATGCTAGTGCCCCCACAGCAGCCGACTTGCTATTGGGGCACTCAGAGAGGAGGAGGAGGGGACTGCGCTGGTGGAAAACCCCAGAAGAGTAAGTAAGCTGCTGCCCCATGTAATACCATTGCACATAGCAGGTAAGTATAGCATGTTTATTATTTCCAGCAAAAAAAAAAATCAGCCTTTACAATTATTAAGTATTCAAGTGGAGAAGCAAGGCAGATCATTAATCAGAATTGGTGGAAGTTCTTCACTTTAAAGGCCCGATCACACTAAATGGACAGCTGCCACACAGTTAAACGGCAGCAATTTAACCATCCAGAAGCTGGCCGTTCTGGCTGTGGTGAGCTGGCAGTAGGGGGCGGTGAAGTGCACCAGTCACCATACTAGTGCGAATTGGCTCTGAAGGTAGTATTGGCAAGTCCAACTTCATTTATTGTCTGTTATCAAGTGGGAACCATTTGTGTCACATATGAGCTTATTAATGCACTTGTTACAACCACTGCATTTATTACAATGCAAACGACTGGCATGCTCAACTGATTCAACATGCAAGTTTTTATCTCAAACTCAGACTTGCCAGAAATACTGTTCTCTACATTTCTATGACAAGCTCTGTGGTCCAGTCATACAAGAAAAGTAAAGTTTTCATCTATCTAATTTATCTATCTATCTATCTATCTATCTATCTATCTATCTATCTATCTATCAAATTTAACAGAACCACAGTATCTGCATTCATAATAGCCTAAACGTTCAAAAACCTATTTTAAGCCAAAATTACAAGTTTTGGATTGCCACTTAGGTCTCTGTATCCAAACCCAGTGGACTCATGCTATGGGTGCTGGATCAGGGTAGGAGCTTGTCCTGGCTCTACATAAATTGAAAAAGGGAAGTCCCAATCGCTGCACTGTTGAAAGACCCAATGGTCATACAAGAGCAGCCTAAGCCTAGCTCCATGCAGGCCACTTCATGACATCCATGACTAAACCCCAAGGGCGAGGCAAAACATGTGGAGAGATATGGCCTTGGCAGAGCTAGACTGAGATTGCTTTTATCTGCATGACTATCAAGTCTTTCCAAAGTGCGTCGACTTGTTACAGAAAGCTATTGTTTTAATTGGCATACACCACTGACAAAGTCCCTAAAGTCACTGGGTAAAAGTCCCACTGACTCTAGCCTGTCTACACCTTTCCAATCTCTTTTTCAGCCTTTGGTAATTAGATTGAGAACTTGTGGCCTGCCAAGGTTATAGGACATGATATTCACTCTTCACTATATTCAAAAAAGATCAACTATTATACTAATTCAACTACCATCCAGCCAGATGCTTATTGAAATGGGTGAAGTCAGTCATTTCAAAAACGTCATTATTTTCAATGCAAACCATACTGCCTGAATTTTATTTTATACGAACCTATTCTCCTGTAAATTAGAATGCAATCTGGGAGAGAGGCATTAGGAGCCAATAAGGTGGGCTACATATACTGACAAGAAACATGAAGGTAGAAATAGACAGTCTGCTATTCCTATACTGTCCAATCACAGGTTGGAGGCAGGGAGGTGACCGAGTTGTAATGGATTAACTGCAGCAGAGAAAAGCCTGGTCTCTAGGATGGCTGTATGTCTAGCAGTGTTTATCTCAGGATTAAATAGACCAAAATACAAATCCCTTGGCAGGTACAAAAAAAATCTACCTTATATGCACTTTAGCTGTGGATTTAAGATGTGCGCACTGTACAATGGAATTGAAATGCCTATTGTTTGAATGTACCCTATCCTATTCTAACGAGGTGGCGTTCTAAGCTTCATTTGGTTGTATTATTGGATAGCCATATGTATGTAGATAAGAAGTAGGTTCATATTACTCATGCATGTGAGAACATGGATGTCTTGTGATAAAAAATGAGGCCTAATGTTGAAAGCTGCTTCTGGATGAGTGGATGCAGCAGAGTGCCTAATCTCCTATGAGAATAGCTAACACAGGGCTCACTTATATGGATTACCACCAAATAAGAGGAGAGGCACGTGAGGTGAACAGAAACACTTTTTGCTCTGTGACCAATCAATGCAGCTTATCTGTATTGGGCTGATGCACAAATGATTTACACTGACTTGATCTAATTCTTAAAACGGTACCTGCTGTACAGATGTCAACCGAAAAATAAAAGAGGCTTTAACAGACCCTAGGGAAGTATTACCAAGGAAAAGAAGTGAATCCAGCAGACGACATTTTAAAATAACATGATCGGGGTTTAGTTTTAATGACATGAAACTTATACTGTACACAATTAAATCATTTTACACTAAAACAAATCAGAGTGTGAAATGTTGACAGCAAACACAGTCAAGCTGTACAGGGGCAATGTGGTCTGCTCTGATGCACAGACTTTTTATAATGGTGAGGTCATTTATGTGAGCAACCAGAGGGATATGTGCTGTTTATATGCATCACTGGGCCTTTAGGAAGGATGCAAATGTTGCTGGATAAATAGCTCCATACCATTCCACTCTCAAGTCTTCCTTTACTACCAAGGCAACAGTAAAATATAATCCTATTGTAAGAAATACAATGCCCAAGAGGAAAAAGCTGTGTAATTAACAGAAGATGAGGCGATAGATATAGGAATATATAAACAAAACCAGCCAACAGTATGTATCTGTACAGCCCAGGGGGTGAACTGGTTTGGTATTTCCCGAGTCCGCCTGTCTCATGTTTAGATCAGCGTGATGAAAGGATTGATTACCGTCGACTCCTACGTCAGGTTACTGTAAAGCCATGCATTGGAACTAAATCGGACCTTCACCCATTTAAATAACATCCTCTCTCCTGCCTACTCTCCCTCTTACACTTTTACAGTAAATACCCTTTTTTTAACCTTTCTTCCTGAATCCTTGTCTATCCAAGGATGACGTTTTCGGCCACCTGCTGCCGTCCTGATGTTTATGTCACACATCGAGACAGCTTACAAGATCTCATGCATAAGCAGGCCCCAGCCAATTTCTGCCAGGTCCAAGGGACTGTAGCAGACTGCGCATGCACCAGATCTCATTTTAAGGTGGTGGTGCAGTCATAAAGCAGTGCAAGGAGAACGTCTGCTGCAAGGAAGGAAACACTCAACTCTATGGACTAGTAAGTATATGGGGTTTTTTTTATTTTCATACATGGACAAGTAATAGAGATTTTAAATTTCATTTAACCATTAGCCGCCTGGCCAATGGCCGTTTGGCGGCTTCAGATGTGCTCCTCCATTCCGGGTGCACACCATTTGGCGTGCTCCCGCACATGCGCCGTTTGCGCTAGTGCAGAGCGGCGCAGCAGTGCGATCTGTCGCCGTCCGTGCACCTCGGACACGGCCGATGACAGATCCGAGTACCGGCTCCCGTTGCTGGTACCATGTGACCTGCTGTGACCAATCACAGCAGGTCACATGACAGTTGTATACATGGATGGCTTCATTCATGATGCCATCCATTGTATACTAGTGCCTAGCTGTGAATGGTCACAGCTAATCACATGCACATGTCATGTGATTAGCTGTGACCAAATCACAGCTAAGCACAAAAAAAAAAAAAAAAAAAAAAAAAAAAGCTGAATGAATCGATTTCATTCAGGTAAATGCTTGCTTATAGCAAAGTAATTCTTTGCTATAAGCAAATTGTGTAAGGAAAAAAAAATAAAATACTGATCACTTCCCCAAAGTAGTACAATGTTACTATGGTAACATTGTACTATTTTGGTCATAGTAAAATATGAAAAAAAATCTTAAAAAAAATAAAAAAAAATGTAATAAAAAATTAAATATAATAAAAAAATTTAAAAAATATATATATTTTTTTTTTTCATACTGTCACCAGTCAGTGTCCCTGTTCACTGCCATGTCAGTTATATGATGACGCTGTACTGCACTGGTGACAGTATGTAAAAAAAAAAATAGTGAAAATAATTTTTTTCATTTTTTCATTTTCGGAAAAATTATGACAAAAAAATACAACTTCAAAAAACTCGCCATGCCTCTTATGAAGTACGTCAGACTGTCTACTCTGCAAAAAGGGGTCATTTGGGGGATATCTGTACTATTCTGACATTCTTGGACCTCAAGAAATTAGATTGGCTGTCAGTACTTCAGGATTGATCAATATTCAGATCTATACCATAGTTTGTGAACTCTATAACTTTCCTACAAACTAAATAATACATCCTAATTTGGGTTATTTTCACCAAAGACATGTAGCAGAATACATCTCGGCCTAAATTTATGAAGAACAATTATTTATTTGTAAACTTTTATAACAGAAACAAAGAAAAATGTGTTTTTTTTTTCAAAATTTTTGGTCTTTTTTTGTTAATTTAGCAAAAAATAAAAACCCCAGCGGTGATTAAATACCACCAAAAGAAAGCTCTAGTTGTGTGAAGAAAACGATAAAATTTTAGTTTGGGTACAGTGTTGTATGACCGCGCAATTGTCATTCAAAGTGTGAGAGCGCTGAAACCTGAAAAATGGCCTGGGCAGGAAGGTGTAAAATTGCACGGTATTGAAACGGTTAAGCTAGGTATGGTGAACTTCCTGTTTAAAGCAGTATTAAACACAAACATGTAATATAGTGCAACCTACCAATCATTAGATGTGGCAGCTGCATTAGTTTTCTTTTTTTTAAGGCTTTTTCCCCCTCTGTTTTCACCTGGTGATTTGGCTAGTAACACACCTCTTATAGTAGAGTACCCCCACTATGGATGAACGCACTCAGGGGCATCTTTGGACAGCACAGCATTGTCAGTCTGAGAGGAGTGTTAATTGGACTAGCAGATTTAAATAAATTAACAAACTGAAGCTGAACTCCAGCTAACAATTTATAAGCAGTTAGAGCAAACAGTTTTGTTTCTTTTGGGATAAATAAATAAAAGTTGATCATTGTAAGCACCCCTGTCAGTTGTAAATTGTGATTCTCATTTCTATAACAGTTACATCTGCAAGAGAGTTTGTTTTGAAAAACAGCAGACTTATTGGCCAGATCACCAGGTGAAAATAAAGGAAAGAAAGCCTAAAAAAAGAAACAAATGCAGCCACCATATCTAAGAATTGGTAAGCTGCACTTTAATACATTTTTGCTTTTGGATTTAATACCACTTTTAGATCTCACCTTGCAGCTAAGCATGGGTGAGCTAGTGTGGCTGTTCATGTGTGATGTTAAAAAGCTAAAGCTGGCCATAGATGGTGAGAATTGTGAGTTAAAATTCTTAGGAAAATTCATAAAAAAATTATCTGAACATTTAAATGATGTTGGAAAGAATTTATTTGCCTTTGACATTTGATTTTGGAGTGAATGGACTTTACTGAAAGAAAAACACATACACTGTTAGAAATTCTTTTATTTGAGAAAAATTTTCCAACTTGCTCCATCAAATTCTCTTGTCACTGTGGTCAAAAACAAACATCAAATTGACTCACTAGTGATTGGAAAACTTTTACAGATAGAGATCTATGGGGTTGATTTACTAAAGGTAAATAAGCTGTGCACTGCAAATGCAACGAAAGCGCAGTTGCTCTAGATCTGAAGGCAACATGCAAGGAAAATAAAAAAAAACAGCATTTTTGCTTGCACATGATTTGATGACAGAAATCAGCAGAGCTTCGCCTCATGTCAGAGCTTCCCCTTGGATAAAAAGCAACTGCACTTGAAGTGCACAGTATTTTTACCTTTAGTAAATAAACCCCAATGTATTTTCCATTGTCATGCATTGTTGCGCAACAGCAGAAGCATGACAACTGTGAACAAAGGTGTATTAATACGTGTACTATGTGTGTCGTTCTTTGGTATTGAGTAGTACTGCATTGCTATGTTAATCATTAAATTAATGTGACAGTAAAAAAGTTTCTAAAACTGGCTAATAATGACACTGTGCATGTAGAATTCTGTGCACAATATATAGTACTATCCCTATAACCCACATTTTGTGATGTGCGCTGATTAAAAATATTGATTTTGTTTTGTCATTGCTACCGTACTAAATCCAAGAATACAAATGTAATATATTGCAGCTTGCCAATTACTAGGTGTGATAGCATTCCTCTAACCTGGTGATCCAGTAACAATCTTGTTTTGTAGGGTGACACTCATTTGCAATACTGTATATATGAAGAAGCAGCATTGTTGCACAAGGGCAGAAATGGTTTTAAAACTACAAAGCACCTACCTTTTTCCCCTTCCCCATAACATATGTGATATTTTATAGTCCACAGAGACAGCTGGGGACAATGCTAACTCATGACAGTCAGCACAAGATTTCTGGCAGGTATAACAGGTATTGAACTTATCGAGCAGATATAACAAAATATTTTCAATAGAATATTTAACAGACCAGAAGGGATGAATAGGAACTTCATTGTCAGAGTTCACATATGCTTTTACAATCCTCACTGTGGCTTCCCTTATCTATATCTCTATAACTTATCTTTTGTTTGTGGTAAAAATCTTCTGCACTGACACCTACTAAATGTGACAGTGGGAATATATAATACAAAGCAACAGATTAATTTCATTCCCATATTTTATTCATTTCCAGCTTACTTCTTTATTTAGAGACTAGGTATGGATAGGCACACAATAAAACTCTCAAAAAGTTCACAATATAAATATTCAAAGATGTTTACCTGAAGCTCTGTCTGAAAGAAGAACTTCTGCGGGCATTGGGAACAGTCATAGATTTTATCCTCTTGCCCATGAACTGCAAATATATGCTGTTGTAGCTTATTTGCCTGTACAAAAACTAAACAATAGAGTGAGGATTAGACATCAAATCTAGTTATCAGTATTATTAAGTAACAGTCATAATTTTTAAAAATAAAATCCCATTACGAAGAAATTATTCAATCGGTGCACAAAGCATTGAGTTTTTCATAACAAACCAAGTTTTCTGTGTCCAATAAAAAGAAAATTAAAGGCTCTGAGGATGATCTACTTAACAATTTGAGAATGTTTACAAAATATATTGCGTGAATATCCACTTCAATTATCCAATCATGTACAGAAGAAATCCGTAAACAGAGATGTTCTTTTTAAATGATTGGATGATAAAGAGAATCTTAAATAGAATTTATTGTGTGAACATTCTTTAATCCTTTAGTAAATCAGCCTAATCTACAAAAAAAGGTACTCATCCTTTGTGCATTTTAATGCTCCAATTCCATGATGCTGGGAATTGGTTTTGTACTCATCAATGTTAGAATGCAACTCCCCTTGAACAAGTAAAAACTTAATACTGCTATGCAGTGCAGTGAATGTAGCATCCATTATTTGTTTTGTTAAGTCAGTACAGGCTCAGTGAAGCTAATCTTTGAATGTGCCTACACACATTTCACAAGAGGAATCAAGAGTGTAAATTTCAAAGGAAAGTCCAAACCCACTTTGCGCTGAAGGCCTCACGTGACAGGAGAGGAGGTGACCATAAGCATTGTTGGATGTGCTTGTTATCACTCCCTTAGTGAAAGGGGAAATAAGGCATTGCCCATGTATTGTATATGTTGTCACATGGTCACATGATTATTCCCTATTATGTCTCCCCACGCCTCATTATTAGGAAGGCATCTGTTCATTAACAGTGACCCCTACTCTAGTTGACAACTGAATATATCTTTAGTTGGGGTGCAATGAATTTATCATCTCTAAAGAAAATTGAAAGGAAACTCACAGCTGGGATTCATTGGAGGCCTTCCTGAGCTAAGAAATAATGTACTAAAAGCACTGGTATCATGTCAGGGGCACAGGCATTCCAAGTCTCTAAGGCTTGAATCACTGAACCCTCTGTGATTCAGCAGTCATTGATCTCTTTGTCAATGCAGGTATCACTAACCATAGACATTTAAAGAATGCTGGAGGCATCTAACACATATTATATTATGCCATTAATATTTAGAATGTAGAAGAGGGTCAGTAAACCTATTCAAAAGGTATACTACCCTTACATATTTTAGACCATTTTAATCCAAAACAAAGGTTATTCACTAGCACTAAAGCAGTTCATACAAAAAATAAATAAATAATAAATATAAAAAAAACCTTTAAAATGTCCACAGATGACTTTTTCCACTGCATCCCTTTGCTTTAATGTAAAAGGGGGTGGCTGCAGTCAACCACACTTTTTAAAGCTCTGTCATCATTATTTTCTGGGGAAAACTCCTACACATGATGTGCAGAGATGTAGTATATTACCTAACCTATAAACATATTGAGAAGGACTATGGAGATTTTTTTTTTATACTACATATGGAATCCATAATAAAATTCTGGATAACACATTAAAACTGACCAATCATGAGCAGAAGAATCTACATTAGGAATGGAAGTAATATTTGTAATGTTGGTGAAGACATGTTCCATACAGGCCCCCTTTCACATAAGTGATCTACCTACTCGTTTTCTGATTTGTGATTACAGGGATCAACATGGACAGCAACCAATTCCTATGGGTGGGCAGATGTCATTGGACTTGCGTCTGTCAACATCCACCCACCTCTGGATCTGTTCAAGTCCATTAGACCAAACACAAAAATTTTTGTTTTGGTCAACTTTTATATAGCAGACCAGCAGAGGGCAGATACAGGTAGATGCGCACCCATAGGGATTACATGGGATTGATTTTTCTATGGAGGGAAACCCTGAGCAAAAATGGATGTCTCAAAAGTGATATCCATTATTTTCTGAACTGACTCTTATCTGTTGAGACTGAATGGGTACCATACATGTGAAAGAGCCTAAAGGATAAGATTCTATAATTATGAATATGCTGCAAAAATATTTCTCATGCTGGAAGAAAAAGCTGTAGTTGGTTCAGTTTCTTGACAATCTCAATTTTATTAAAAAGAGCAGAGATCGATAACTTCAATTGCGGCACTGGCTGTGGGGCACTTCTGCTTTCCAATACCAGAAATCTGCCTTTGAACAGCTTTGCCAGCAGCGTCCGGGCGCCCCGGACCTTATCTCCCTTCTTTATGCAGCTCTGAACAGACGCTCGTCGCATACTTCTCTTTCATATGTTGTTCAGTGGGAGCACAACCTGGGAGTGGCTGTGGATCCGGAGGACTGGAATAAGGCCTGGTCACTCATAGCTAAATGCTCATTCAATACGACCACGCTGGAGGCAGCCTATAAGGTATTGTTTTGTTGGTATTGGGTTCCGGCTCATTTGGCCCAGGCTAACCCTGCCTGTAGTGATCGATGTTTTCGGGGTTGTGGCCATCGTGGCGATGTATTGCACATCTGGTGGTCATGCCCGAGACTGGTTCGTTTTTGGTCTTGTGTGTTTGGCCTCCTTTTCACTTTGTTCCATCTCCCCATACGCCGGGATGCTCGGTATGCTTTGCTTCGTTGCCCCATGCTGGGCCTCTTGGCTCATCAGCAGAAGTTGGCTTCGTATTTGTTTTTATCGGCCACTAGAACAATTGCTCAGGCCTGGAAGAGTCCGTTTGTCCTTCTTCAGGGGGTGCGGGATCGTATGACCACTATAATGCTCAACGAACAGATGTAGAGTATATGTAATGACTCCCAGCGTAAATTTTTGAAAATATGGGAGCCGTGGTTGCAATGTGCCTTTCCCACGCTCCCCCCGGCTAGTATATGGATGTAATGGTGTTTGGCATTGGCGTTTGGTATTGGCGCTCTTGCTCTTTGTTTTTTTTTTTCCTTTCTCTCTTTTTCTGTTTGTTTTTGGTGTGACAGTGGACAGCTGCCTTTAGCTGTTACAGTCAGAGTTACATTAATGTTACTGTAACTTATGTGCCATTGATAGCCCCTGCGTGGGCGTACCTTTTGCCTTGTTGGGAGTTAGAGCACTGTTTTCTCTATTATACTTTTTTTTTAATTGATAGCCCCTGCGTGGGCATGTTTTGTTGCCTCTGTTTTATACTGTTTAAACTTAAAATTAATAAAAACCATTGAAATATAAAAAGAGCAGAGATTGGCTCATTTATGGTTTAATACATTGTAAATAACTTTACAATACCATGTACCAGAATCATTATTTTAGAGCAATCTTAAATCAGCCAGATGACAGAAATAAAATCAATACTTTTTATCTACAGTAAAACTCATCTTTTAAAGAACATTGATCAAAAAAAATTTATTTTTTTTAGTTTTCTTAAAATGTCTAAGAATTGCATACAAAATAATTTTTTTTCAAGAAATAGCACCAAAGGAAGATTTGTTTATCCTAAAAATAAAAAAATGTATGAATTATTTATTACTTAAGTTATTTTCAGTTTAATGGGTCCATAGCAGAAATGTAAAAATTGCTATGGTCCATAGACTTGCAGCACACCCTACCAGGAGCAGAGGGATGGATTCCTTTGCATCATGGGGAATTAGCTTTTTTACCCTGATGTAGACCTTCTACTCTGGACATGTTCAACATCCCATAACAAACAAACACATATGAACATACACTTTCCTATTAAAAGGCACATAGTAATTTTTTTCAACATGGGTTTTAAAAATGCTCCTTATGCAGCAAAAGGTTAGACACTATTGTTTAGTTAATTTCTAATTTCCAACACCTACCAATAAATACAGTCGTGGCAAAAAATATTGGAACCCCTGCATTTCTGTCAGATAATGCACCACCTCACCCAGAAAATTGTTGCAATTACAAATGTTTAGACATTCTCATGTTTATTTCTTTTGTTTGCATTGGTACAACACAAAAAGTGGAGAAAAAAAGCCAAATCTGACCCATGCAAAAACCCAAAAATGGGCTGGACAAAACTATTGGCACCTTCTTAAAATTGTAAGAAATAATTTAATTCCAAGTTTGTGCTGCTCCTGTAATTTGTAATTATCTACTAACAGGTGCTGACAATATAGAAATCACACCAACAACTAGTTAAAAAGCTGAAAAATTGGCTCAACCTTTCTGTTGTCTGTCTCTGTGTGCC
This sequence comes from Staurois parvus, assembly GCF_062004578.1. Taxonomy (NCBI): domain Eukaryota; kingdom Metazoa; phylum Chordata; class Amphibia; order Anura; family Ranidae; genus Staurois; species Staurois parvus. The sequence continues at coordinate 2,547,381 of NW_028318272.1, forward strand.
ACATGGAGCACGGAGAAGAGAAAGAGCAGCAAATAATTGTCTGAGGATTTTAGAACAAAAAGTTGTGGAAAAGCATCTCAAGGTTACAAATCCATCTCCAGAGATCTTAATGTTTCTATGTCCACTGTGCACAACATTGTCAAGTAGTTTATAGCCCGTGGCACTGTAGCTAATCTCCCTGGATGTGGACGAAAGATTAAAATTGATCAAAGATTGCAACGAAGGATTGTTCGAATGGTGGATAAAGAACCTCGATCAACTTCCAGACAAATTCAAGCTGAGCTCCAGGCACAGGGTACAACTGTGTCAGCTCGCACTATACCTCACCATCTGAATGAAAAGGGACTCTATGGTAGGAAACCCAAGAGGACCCCACTGCTGACACAGAAACATGAAAAAGCCAGATTGGAGTTTGCCAAAGGGACAACATACATACAAAAGAAATAAACATGAGAATACTTAAACACTGTAATTGCAATAATTTTCTGGGCAAAGTTGTGCATTATCTGACAGAGATGCAGGGGTGCCAATATTTTTGGCCATGACTGTATGCTCTCAGTGGAAATGTTCCAAACATATCATAAAAATGATATAAATGTGCATTTTGCCAATCACACCCATGTAGAACAGGACATTAAATTTAATTATGATTTAGTCAAAACAGTGAAAGTGGGTCTTGTCACAGATGTAGCCAACTTCAGGGTTAAAAGTTTTAACAGGGATATTGTTTGACGCAGTAACACTATATAGTCCTATATAGTGCTGGTGATAATAAGCTTGAAAATGTAACACTTGGAAAAGAAACTGATGCATTAGCCTGCTCATTATTCGTTAATTCGTTAGCAATTCATGTTTCTAATTAAATGATTCTGAGAATATAGTTCCATTTACCAATAAAGTCAGGTCATCAACCATTTTATTATGAATCAAGCCCAACACAATAAAAATGTGGACTTACCTGTAAAACAAACAGGGCATTTGAATGTTCCTCCCATTCCTTCAAAGCTGTGTTCAATCAGGTGACACAGGAGCTTTGCCGGAGAGTCAAACATCTGGTTGCACAGCTTGCACTCGTGATTGATTCCTTCCTCTGCAAGGTTCAAATGATACACACTTGTTAGCGACACAGTAGATTAGTATCTGAAATGCAGCATTCTGCTCCAAAGCACAAACATTCAACACTATTCACTTTTTTGAAAATCAGTACCAAGCACAGTATATCATTATAAATAAACTTTATCAAACATTAAGGGGAAAAATATCTATCTAAAGATTTGGCTTTGCCATTATCTGACAGATACCAAATATCTTGTATATAGTTTGGGCTAGGGCTACATGAGAACATTTAATTTCAGGTTACACAATATATTTAACTCCTTGTTGAAATGTATGCATTTGCAAGTAAAACAAGAATTGATAAAAAAAATGTTGGTGGCTAAAAATTGGGGATGAGCTCCCAGCCTCCTCCCTATAAAAATCATGGCTCCCAGCAGCTTGTGTGAGGAGACAGGGAGTGGATAGGGAGAGACCACAGAATGTTTGCTATGAGACAGTTACTGGTATACTACTAAACAGTGGTATAATTACAGGCAGTCATATACATGGTGTGTTTTGGAGGCCTGGAGTAGACAGGGAAAAAATTATAAGTATTTGCAGGAAGAGGTAGTTGCTGCTATATTATACAGTTCTGCCAAAAACGTGCTATACTCAATGCTGTAAAGTGCCACATTACAGTAAACATGTTGCAAATTAATAGCAGCTTTTTATTTTAGTAACAAATGTGGAACCAAAGCCACCTTGTGGGAGGGTGGCAAGCTTATGACAATTGGTTTTCCGTCTACAGCTTTGCTTCCAGTGTGGTGGATCCAGCCACTATCAGGAAATGCGGCACCGTGCTTCCTTGCTTTGCCTGCACTTTGTGCTCCCTCTTGGATTACGGAAGTGCATTCCTGCATGATTTTACTCTTGGATCAGAAAGAGTTAAAAGACACCCTGAAACCAGGCCACATTTCCCTCTCCTCCATTCTGCTAGCACCTCAAACCTCTTTTTTACTGCCAGTACCCCAACACTCCTCTACTTCACCACTAACACTCCAACCTTCCAACCTCATCTTTACTGCCAGCACACCAACCCTCCTGCAAGTATTCCTCCTCTGCCACCTGGCATTTCACATGCAGTTGGAGAGCAGGAATGGATTTCTGTACAAAGCATTGACAATGGGCATATGGCATTCTGTCAAAAATAAAGGTAGCCAAATGCCTGTCACTGTGCCCCAAAAAGGCATAAACAGGGTGTAAGCCAAAGCTGGCATGAAGATATTGGGCATGTGAGCAATTTTTTTGAACCCACAACAGTGTTGTTGAGGTCTGTGGACCAGCTGTGTGGATAGCATCCACAAAGAAAGTTCAGCAGCTTCTCACAGCTAGTTGGTTAAGATGTTGCATGATTAACAGAGGTATTAGGGGAGGAGGATGAAGAAAAGTATCAAATAATGAAAAGGTAAGTGGTTTCTCTGATCCCTTGAGGAGGAGGTGGTAAAGGACCCATTAGCAGGCCCAAAATACATGGTTGCTATGCACCCTTGAGGATAACTAAAGCGAACAACTTTCTTATAGATTATAAAAATTGGCTGCTATGCACCCTTGGGCAGACTGAGGGAAAAAAAAATCACATTAGCAGGCCTAACAAAAATGACTGTTGTGCATTCTCAAGGAAATGGGGTACAGGGGTGCAAAGGTTGTTCAATTTGCTTCCTATTTACTTTAAATACTTGCATACCGTCCTGAGGCTAACCAGTTTCTACTAAAGGAAAGAATGAATACTCTATATTGAACATTTTGGGAATAATTGGTGATATGGGATGTGAGAAGGATAAGGGAATGTGGTATTGCCATTATTAAGTGTTTTTGTACAACCTGTTTTGACACTTTATTAAATAAATATGACAATACACTGTAGCATGGTACTGAAAAAAAGAAGCTCACAAGCTATACGATGGAACCATTGTGCCACTGGCCAATCTGTATGCAGTTGATGGTGTTACATTTTGGGGGGTTTCTATATTATATACATATATTTTACATACAGACAGTGCACTGAAATTATGGTAATATCTAACTTTCAAACGACTTGCGGAATTTTGAAAACATAGTTTTTCCATGTATGTTCTTTTTTTTCTTCACAAAAAAATACTCAAAATGAATAAATGTGCAATAAATATGCCATCTTCTTAAACTGAATTCTTAGAGGACAGAACACTAATTTAGAAAATCTGCTTCTAAATAAGAGATATCTCGTCTCAGAGAGCTTTGTGTAAAAAAAAAAAAAAAAAGAATGGACACACATTGGACACACATTTCACAAAGAAGGCCTCCTGAATTATTTATGAACACATAGGTGCCTATGACATCCTAACACATCCCTTTTTATCTTTCGGTGACAAGGCAGTGTCAGAGATAATGTGATGACTGCTTCTAGGAACAAGGAAGGCACCAGAGTTTATTATGGATGTCTACATATTTGCTTTATGATGAATATGAATCATATTTAAAAAAAAAACTTTCAGCACTGATCACCGGCTGCCAACTGCACTTACTTATAACTATATTTAGGTACAGGAACACAAATGCATATATAGGGGTTTTTCAACACAGTAGAAAGGCTATTTTTATAAGCTGATTATTCATGTTTCAATGGTTCAGTCCATGTTTTTAGAGACATCTGAGCTTTTACTTTACGTGTATATCATGGTTGCCAGTAATAAAAGTACAAATCAGCCAAAAATGTATTACATTATGCAAATGCATTATTTTTCTCTTTTATTAAAGAATTATAAAGCATCATCATCTTCTGTGGCACTGTACAAAGTAAGATAGATACTGGGAAGGTTGTAATACTGAAAATACCACTGCATAAAATATTTAAAATGATGTGTGCATAAAGCTGTTCAGGAAAACACAAAACAGTATAAGAAGTTATATAACATGGCAGAACCCTTCCTATGTGAATTTAAAGTATATAAATTATATCTACAGTATATAACTGACACTTATGGATTTTACTTAGGAAATTGACATAAAGGAAAGCAATAAAAACATTTTAAATTTTTTTTTACTTATGTCAAATATGTTCTAGATGCCACGTGCTGTGCCAATAAAAAGCGAAATGTGTATTTTTAACTTTTCTTCACGATCAAAAAATCTTGATTTGTACACAGACACATAGCACAATTTTGTTTATTTCTGCAAATTTAATACTAAATGCAGTTATTCTCCTGACTTCAGTTAACCCTTCAATGTAAAGCCAAAAAGAAAATTAAATGTCATCCATTAGCACTGACTGATGCCGATACGATTATCTTTAGAAGAAGAAAAAAATGGATAGCAGAGTAATAAGCATTCATTTTCCACTTCACTACGCAAAAAAATAATAGGATGTGCTCTTGTTTAAAACAAGCAGGCCTGCTGGATTCTGTCAGGCTGAAACTATGTCAGGCCAAAAGAGGCACAGAGAGAGCTTTGTGCACAAGTATCATGGGGAGATGATAGTATCCTGTAATGTTCTCACTACCTACTTTTGTCTGCAAAAGCATTTGATCCTTGACAGACAACTACTTATTTCCATAAAGGTCTAGAAGGGAGGGGGCAGAGATACGAATCAGAGCCAATTATGTGAATTCTGAAGGTGAAACCTGGGCGGTGTCTTGAGATGTCAAAGGCAGGAATTTGTATAATTTTTTTGAGTCACATAATTTAGTGCCTGTTAGTGAAGCATTGACCTTGCTGCACTGTCTACACAATACTCATTTTTCAAATGCATTCTGCTGGCATGTGCTACTGCATTGAATAGATTTACATACTGGCTGTTCTGTAGCTCAATAAAATATATTGTCCACAATGGTAATATACTGCATACCAAGTGGCATAATATAATACTATAAAATAGACCTCTGTCTGCACACGTCAAGCTGAAAACAAATATAAGACAAGGAGGGAAAACTAATAAAAATGCTTCCTTTGTATTTTTTGATCCATGGAAATCTGTCACAAAGCACAGATGTATTCAGCATTTCTTACAATTTTACGGGCTGTGTCAATTACAGCAACCTCCTGATGGGCATGCAGTGTAATTAATAATAAGTATTTAGCTGATGCATCAATTGCTATTCTAATTGTGCCAGTGTACAGCCCACTAATAGCCGGGATTGTAGAAACGAGCAAGCATGCTCAGGACTGTCACTAGTAAGCTGCTGTCATTAGACTTGCACAACAAAATCCCACTTGCAATCTATTTTGTTCTTTTTTATCCGTATATCTATTTGCAGCATAATGCCATGTTACTTTTGAGTCCTACAATGCAAAATGGCAACTCTGATGTGATAATACAATGTGGCCAATTTACTAAAGGAGTAGATAGAGCATGCTCTCTCTGCAATTAGCCTAGTGAATGTGAAACAAAATCACTTTGCAAAAATACCAGTCACTTAACACGGATCATTTAAATAACAGAAATTTAGCTTGCTTGATTGGATTTCACCTTATTCGGTAAGCAAAGTGAAAGTTCCCCTGTAAAGTGAAATTTCTCTTTGCAAAGTGATCATGCTCTATTCCTTTTCGTAAATCAGCCACAATATATTGCTAATGTGCTGCATTTTAATTAAGATATGCAGTAGAACAATATAATATTGCACTAACATTGATCAAATTATTAGGCTAGTACACAAGTGTCACACTTTACCATGGTTCGAGATGTTGTATTTCACAGTCTGCAGTACTTCAAGGGAAAAACAACAGCACATACCCTCATTTGTAACATGGCTCTTATGTATTCATAACATATGGGAATATTGGATCATTACATTAAAGCAAATATGAAACATAAGGCCAAAGCACATCTGCGTGAGTAGGATTCTACAAATCTGGCCTATCTTGTTAACTCAACTGACATTTTCTTAGTCTGCAACTTGATCTACAAACCTATCCAGAACCCACTTTCCCACGGTTATGCAAAAAAAAAAATGGACAGACTGCTCTATAGAGAAATTCTAATATGAAGAGTTGAAGATAAACCACTCAGTGCCGGTTCACATATATGCGGATTGGACGCAGTTTGAACTGCATCCAATCTGCATGACATGTGAAAAAAACATTTGTTCTTATGGTGCCTGTTCACATATGTCAGGTGCACTGCTAGTGTTGATTCAGTGTAGTTTGAAAAAGAGTCATGTACGATTTCTGAGCAGTGCCTTCAGGTTCAGGTGCAGATTACAGGCTATTGACTTCTATGGGAACAGTTTCTAAACCGCATATGTGTGAACAGGATAAGATCCTGAGTTGATCCTGTCCTGAACCTGATGTAAATGTGACATGAACCACTGAACAACTACTGTATCAGTTAGCTGTGAAACCTGAGCTTCAATTCGCACCACACATATGTGAGAATCAGCTCCTAGTGATTGTACCATATAGAAATACTTGGGGTTAACATTTTCCTACACATGCAAAACTAGAGATCCAGGTGTTGATAACTAAAGGCAAATGGACTATTCTCTTTGCAGGGGAAGTTGCACTTAACATATCAAGAATTTTGCTCTTACCAGTGAATGACTTCTTTTTTTTTTTTTTTTACAAGGCATAAACCAAAGTTTGTCTTAATGATTAAAAGTGAAATAAAGTTTAAATTAAGATATGTTGATATGATTAGGTTTTGGAAAATTCTGCCTAACCTAGACAAGCAGCCAATGGGTGCCTTTAAAAGCTGGTAATGCATTCTCCATGTGAAAAGAAAAAAAAGCTACAGACTCCTGTTTTGCCTTCCAGTTGGATCCTTAATGTTGCTGCATGTTTACTGTGTTACAGTTCACCCATTGAGAGTCTCTGTACCGAAAATCAAATTGTGCTGTGATGTCTATTCTTACTAGTAGGATACTTTTGTTGTCTGCAGAACCATTACTGTGAGCTTAAGGAGATTTTGACCTGGGAGCACTCTACAGTCTCCTCATGGACACTCTTTCATTTTCTTCCCAGTACTGCCCAATGTAATAAAGTCCTCTCTTTGCTGGTTGGTGAGATGTCCGCATTGTATTGTGGGCAGAACTCCGACACTGAACTGAACCCAAGGAATAATGATGAACATATTCACACTGGATCAGGACTGTCTGTATAAGTGGATGTTAGCCTGGGTGGACTGATATAGTCACTTGTGATCCCTCACAAATTACCTTACTAGAAGTAACTCCTGGTGCTATTTATGGGAAGTCCAAATTTCATTCCCATGTAGGCACTACTCCTGACTTGTTAACCTCACAACAGGGAGAAATGCAGACCCAATGAAGATTCTAATATTTAGTGAATGACAGGGCGCATAAGGAAGTATTCAACAGGATCTCCTTGCGCCTTCTGAGGTTCTGCTACAATAAGGAAATAAAGTTCTTGCAGTGTTATAAAGTTGCCCCCTGCATCATGCTGATTGGGGGATCCACTTAATAGTTCATTAAATGCTGGATGGATAATGAATATATGCCTAGTGAAAAAAATGTTGCCTTTGGTCTATCAATTCTCAGATTGAGCTACTGAAATGTGATCATCCTTTTATGACTAGAATACAAAGTGTGTTCAGGTTCAGGGGTTTCTTGCATGCACAAATGCAATTTTGCAGACAGCAGAGATGTGTGCTTGCACCTTTTGGTCTTGTCATTTTATATTAGATTTAGCTTCTTTCTAGTGACATTTACTTTAAATAATTGTTTATAGTTATTTCAGTAGCTCTTCCCCACAGCAAGTTTTAGCATCTTTTCTTAGCCATCTTTCAAGTACCTACAAATGTATCTTACAGTAATTTGATGTAAATGCAAAATATATTGACTATTGTGTTAAAAAAGAACAGCTATAGTTAAACAAATGAACAATTCCAAAAAGAATTTCAAATTTTTGTAAAGTGTCAAGTAAAGAAGGCACAATACCACATTCAACAATTATGGCAATCTAAATAAAAATTTTATGTAAAATCATGCTACTAATGACTTTGTAAACATCAATATTGGTCCAAAATTACAGTATACAGACAAAAAAAAAAACACAAGGAAATGGAAGATAAAGTTTTTAAAGACCACAGCAGATGAGCAGATTCTACTTGTCTGTGTTCTAGCGGAAATTAGAAACCTAAGCAAGCATTCAACAAAATTACTATGGGCACCCCCCCCCCCCCACACACACACATACACACTTTTCATTCTACAAGTTTTTGTACCAAAATAGTTGATTACAAGCATGGGGCAGGCACTGCTAATCTACTTTATACATATTAGGAGTACCTCCTCCCTGCACATCTACAGACTATCAGCATACTACATCAAACCAAACAGCACACTGGTATCAGAAATGACATAAGACTTATTGCTTTTAAATAAACCAGCTTTCTTACAGATCATGTATCTGGTATTATGATAGTCTATCTCCAGTGAGCACACAGACAAATACAACATGGCACTAAAAATCTATTTCTTCTTTTTGTTCTCTTTGCAGTGTTTGTGCTTGGAAAATCCTTGCTTTCCCTGTTTATTTCTGTATCGCCAAATCCTTTTGCTGCCCTATATTTCTGCTCCTACCTACTTTCTAATTAATCCATGAGGAAAAGTCTGAGCTCCCTTTATTTATTTCCCGAGAGGTTGTGTTCCGATGTGTGTCAGGTAAAAACGGGACTATCATCCAGCTCCTAGGGGCTCCGAAAGCACAAATGAGGTATCCGAGTCCTACCCTGACATAGAGGGGACAAAGATGCTTATCAAAACAGCTCTCTGACAATGAAGCACACTGGGGTTCTCAAAGGCTTGGGATTGATGGTACGGACAGTAAGTTTATCACCCAGGGAGCATTCCAAAACTCTCCAGGGTTTGCATTAGGTCAGTTGCTATGGAAACACTGAAAGAACTCAACCTCGTAACTGACCCTTCTCTCCTTTTTTTTTTTTTTTTTTTTATTCCTGGGCCACTTGGGGCCAAAGCTATACTTCCACAGAAAAATAATCTGGTCACATATTAAAGTTAAGAGGAGGGAGTTATAGGGTGAGTGTGGGACAGAGCAAGGCTAATACCACCTATATATCCTGGGAGAAAGCTGGCATCTGTCATAGTAAATTTAGCACTCTGGGAATAAAGAAAACAAAGTTCAAACTAAAGTGTTAAAATGAACGCTTCTGACAATTTGTCCAAATTAACCTGTAGAAATGGTGGCTAGTGCCAAGAAAATATATCTAATATGTGCAGGTAAATATCAAGAAAAAAAGTTAGAGATTGCGATCACAGTATAGAAAGGATCTTACCTAAATTTGTGCTGCATGCATGTTGGTAAACCATATATATTTGGGTAATAATAATTTCATAAACATTTTGCTAGTTTGGTGTGATATAAATAAGTAGATAAACCTGTCAAATGTGTGCTCTGACACCTTGCTAAGCACCCTGATTTAATATACATGTTCAGTGCTAGGAAAAAGGCTAATAACCACTGACATTTGTAATCTTAAACCAAGCCTTGTTCAGAATTTCAACCAACCTGGGATGTGTATGTATGTATGTATGTGTGTGTGTGCGTGCGTGCGTGTGTGTATATATATATATATATATATTTATTTATATTATCATACAGGATTTATATAGCGCCAACAGTTTACGCAGCGCTTTACAACAAAAGGACAGAGAGTACAATTACAATACAAATTAATACAGGAGGATTCAGGGGGTCCAGCTCGTTAGAGTTTACAATCTAAGATAGATAGATAGATATTTTTATATATATATATATATATATATATATATATATATATATATATATACACACACACACACACAGTATATACCTGTGTATATATATATATATATTTATATACACACACACATACACACACACACACATATATACATACACAGTTTTATGAATATGCCTTAAGAGAAACCCCAATTTTGTTAAGAAAAAGAATATATGTCCCTTCCAAAAATTTTAGGAAATGTATAAATGTATGACACCTGCTTCTGTCTGTGGTTGTTAAGGTAAATCATTCTTGTTCACTTGTTCCGATATTTAAAAATGGTAGCTAGGTTGAAGGTTCTATCTTTAATATAACAACATAATTAGTTATCATTAGTTAACGCAATATTATCAAAGACTTTCAATGCAATAAATTTAAGAATGTAGAATACATATACAAAAAGAAATTTGGCTGCAGCTTGAAATTATATCTAATAATACTATATTGCAAAATGGCTTGTTTAGCCACAATATTATTTCATGAACATGGAGTTTTCCTTGAAGGCCTCAATCACATTTTCGTATTTCCTAAGCTTGCATGACTTACTAATAAGTGAACTATGATTCCAAAAGCTAGAGGATAATAAGTCTAGACCTTAGTACTGCCCTGAAGTTCACAGAGAAAAAAAAAACTGTCAGTTTGACTATGGTACCAGAATGCTCCTTCAACCTGGGTTCACACTGATGCGGTGCGGAATTTGCAGCGTTTTCTGTGCAAATTCTGCACCGAATCAGAATCGCATCCCGTTCATGCGAACCACTGCGGGTGTACCAGTTAAGTTAACAACACCCCGAAATCGGTCTGCAAAATGCGTTGTGATGTGCAGAATCGGATCGCATAGGTGTGAATACCCATGCAATCTGATTCTAGTGCGGACCCAAAAAAGGGTCCTGCACCTTTTGGTGCAGTGCGATTAGAGCCATACAAAATGTATGGCTCCAATTGCACCGCACACAATTCGCATGTGATTTGCACAGGAATGCGGTTTGGTTCATGTGCGAATCGCATGCGATGTACCGAACCGCATATATGTGAACCCGGGCTCAATGATGTTTCAAGAGACCTACTCTCCCTGCAGTGTTGCAGAAATACGAGGCTTATTATACAATCCAAGACACAAGTGCCACATGTCATCGTCTTGAAAAAGATCTCATCAGTTACTGATACAGTTGATGATGAGCTCCTGCCTGCTTTTTGGTAACCTGGAGACCAATTATATACAAAGTAAGCATTCTGCAGAGTCTGATCAGTCCCTCTGCATGCACATACATCAGATTGGACCACACATGCGTTATTGGAATTTGCATTCAATGCCCTCTGAGATATGAGATAAAAAGGAATCTCCAAATAGTCCAGCATTTATTGATTGAAGTGAATTAAATCTGTTAAAATATTCATACTGGTAGATGAGGGAAAAAACGAAAACTTTATGCAGCCTAAATATCTTTGAAAAAAAGAATTTGATATAATAAACATTTGTTTTTAAATTTCATCAGTTTCGTTTAGGGAACTAGTCAAATGTACATGGTTCAATTTAGTGTGCATGAAAACTTTTGAGCCATTTTTATGAAATCCTGTTGAGTTTGTTTTTGTGATTCAGCACACTATCAATGACATCCTCCTCCCTGCCTGTTTTTTTCTGCACCACGTTTGGTCTGACAACAGATAATTGTCAGCATCTCTTGCTCTGTGCATCTGGAGACTTGCTAGTGGAGATATTTTCTGGAGGTTTGGCTGGATTTGACAGGATCAGAGCCTCCTTTTGAGTTTTGAAACAGTAGGTGGCAGGATCTCACTGATCCTCTGTGACAAGCACTCGTTTTGTTGTGCCAGTTACGCAAGTCGACAGTGATGCCCTTTTTAAAGCCACCATTAGCCACAAAAATAGCAATCCGTTCATCTCCCTAAGGGACCCAGGTGCACAGAATGAGGACGACACCAGTACAAATCATGCATGGCCATTCAAGGACAAAACAATAGATGCTGGAACTGTACATAAGCAAAGTGTGCTCTCTCCTACATTTGAGGCTAAATATATACGTTGCTACAGAGTGTCCCTTGATAAAACAGTTTCATGCTCAGAGAGTGAATCATATATGAAATGCCAAAAAATAAAAATGGGAAAAATGCAGGATGTGAGCTTTGGACTCCCCTGGGGAGAGAATGGGCTGTAAGCAACTGGTCAGTGAATATTCTAATCATACACAGTAGTGCAAGAAATTACTGACACTTTTTCAGCCACCTGATTTTACAGCAGTGACTGTGTTAAAGTGAACCTGTTATAACCTGAGTGTAAAAACTTAAGCAAGCCAATCAGCTAAAATGTAAACCATGGATGGCTCTGTCAGCACCACCTGGCCTAACAAAATTCAATTTAAAAATCAACTGAGCCGGGTGAAAATCCTATCATATTCAGTCACTGTTCAGCAGTGCTACTTTACTCAGGCAGCTGTGGGTTCAGCCACTGCTGACTATAACCCTGCACAACATGGTTAAAATCACGTACTAAGGGGATGTGGAAAATGTCAAATCTGTAAATATGTGGATCGTACGGATTCTTTTTCTGATTCAGGAAACAACACTCACTATAAAATGCATTCACTCCTAAGCAGAGAGTATTCCTGGTGATTCTAAAGCATGTTTTACAGGAGTTTTTTATAGACATATCAGGTCCTTTTCACACAGGCGGACTCCGACAGCTGATCCGCCTGCCCAATGGGGGATCTGTCCGCTGATTCACGCTGAGCAGGCAGGACATGCTGTGTCCCCTTCACTTATGCAGAATGGACGCAGCCCGCTCTCCTCTACAGGCGGTCAGATATAAATGGGCCGCCTGTCCCTTTACATCCGACTGTCTTGCAATCTGATCCGCGATACGGACAGGGAACGGAGCCCCATCTATCTGTTTTTTGTGGATCGTATGCAGGTGGGTGTAAACAGACACATGTCTGTTTACATCTGCTGTTCCATAGAGGGCAATAGATGGTCCAATTGGGTACACCTGAAAAGTGGACAGGTTTGATAAATCTGCCTGTGTGAAAGGGGCCTTACAGTCATTTTTGTGTATATATTAAGATTTTTGAGTCTTTTTTTTTTTACTGGGATGGGCAAGGGTAGGAGAGCACAGTTCAACAGGAGGAGAGGAGTTCCTCAGGTGTGCAAAAGCACATATAATGCATTTACAAGAACATCCATTGAAGTGTAGGGGACCAAAAATGCCTGAATACACTTACAAAAAAAAAAGATCTCATACTACAGCGTAGGGCGACTGAGCCTAAAAGTGTGAACAGGCACAATTAGAAAGAATGGGATGCATAGCAGAGCCATACAAAGCAGTGTGCTTACAATGGAAAGCACACACACAGCACACAGTGAAACAGCACACAGTTAACCCTTTGATCGCCCCACATGCTAACCCCTTCCTGTCCAGAGTCATTAGTACAGTGTCAGTGCTTTTTACTAGCACTGATCACTGTACTGGTGTCACTGGGGATGTCAGTGACACCAGTCAGTTCCCCCCCAGTGTCAGAATGCCAGCTGCAGTCCTGCTATAAGTCGCTGATTGCCACCATTACTAGTATAAAAAACAAAAAAATTCCAGTATATATACACACCGCTATTTGTAAATGCTATAACTTTCACGTCAACCAATTAATTTACATGTATTGGGATTTTTTTTTAGCAAAGACATGTAGCAGAATACATTTTGGCCTGATCATATGACAAAATTTGATTTTTTTTTTTTTTTTATTGGACATGTTTAATAGCAAAAAGTCAAAAACATAGTTTTTTTCTCAGAATCGGTGGTCTTTTTTTTATTACGCACGATATTAAAAATGCAGAGGCGATCAAATACCACCGAAAGAAAGCTCTATTTGTGGGGAAAAAAGGACATAAATTTCATTTGAGTGCAGCATTGCATGGCCGCGCAATTGTCAGTTAAAATAAGCAGTGCTGTACAGTAAAAAAAAACGCCTGGTCAGGAAGGGGAGTAAATCCTCTGGAGGGCAAGTGGTTAAATGGCAAAAAATAAATTTTGTATTTAATAATGTTGGAATGGGGCTTTTTTTGTGTTGCTTATAGTAAATAAGTTTTATTTTCAGCCAGCAGGGGAAGAAGTGGGCTTCTTTTCAAATGTTTACCAGGTCAGAAGCAGTATTAAACCTAAAAGCAAGCATTATATTGATAAATTATTATATTCTATGTCTGTTGTTTTTCAAAAGAACAAGCTCACTTGAAGATTTACAGGGATGAGACAAACCATTTAACACTGACAGGGTTGTTTACAGTGATCAGCTGGTTTAAAGCCTTTATCCCAAAAAGAAAAACATGTTGCTGTAACTGCTTTTAAAATATTAGCTGGAGTGTGGCATCAATTTGTTTGTGTATATAAATCTGCTAATACTTCTAACACTCCCTTCCTCCCAGACTGATAATGCTGCTGTCCAAATGTGCCATCATCTAGAGTGGCACGCTAATACAGGAGGTGTGTTACTGGCCAAAGCACCAAGAAACAACAGAGGGGAAAGCCTAAAATGAAAATGCAGCCACCACATCTAGTGACAATCTTGTATTATGATTACATCCTGTATTAATTGTTTATTTCTAAAATAAAGATTTTAAGTAAATACTAATACAATATACCAGATAAAAAATGTACAACGTTATTGATGCAAAGCCATAACAGTTTCCCCTACACTTTATTAGCGGTGCATTACAGTGTTATAGCCATGTCACTGAAGTGTGTATTGAGGCAATTTCACTTTCACAGCCAGACTTCCTTACTGCTGAATTGATACTTTAACTTGTACAATATTTTTATGTCAAGACAACAAAACACAGACTCGCGCTTTCTCCAAAAATGAATTGTGTAGAAAAGTGTCCTATAGGAAGAACAGGGTCCTTTGAAGGTTCCCTTTACTTCATTGTTCATATCACTCTTGAAGGTTTTATTTTTGACAATTTAATTAGCATCTCTTTCTTTATTGAACTGCATACCCCTTTAGTTATCCCTGAAGATTTCTTCGTGCAAGTGCACTTTTAGTGCAGTTACACTTATTGATTTAATATTCCACCCCCACCACCCTCAACCCCCTTGCTGGATTTATTCTCAGTGTAATCTCAGCTGTGAGACCTCATTGGCACCACACAGCTTTCTTTAAAAATATTACACACCACAAACAATTCAATCCTTTACAGAGTTCATACACTAATACAGATGTACAGTATGAATGTATTCAATTACGTTTATTTAGTTCTAGCTCTGTACTCTGCTTACCAAAGATATCTATGGTACAGTCTCCAAAGCAGAGGAGGAAGCGAATATGTGCCCCTCCTCTGAGTCATGAAAAAAGTTAATCATTACATTTTTATATGCAATATTACATACAAGTTAAATAAACATTTTAAAAATCTTTTTTGAACATGAAAGAAAAAAAAACTCACTATTCATTCTACCTAACCACTTGCCTGCTGGGCACTTTTTACCCTCTTTCTGCACAGACCAATTTCAGCTTTCAGCGCTGTCGCACTTTGAATGACAATTGCACAGTCATGCAACACTTTACCCATATGACATTTTTTGAATTTTTTTTGACACAAATAAAGCTTTTTTGGTGGTATTTAATCACCACTGGGTTTTTATTTTTTGCACTATAAATGAAAAAAAATTTAAATATAAGGTTTTCTTTGTTTTTATTATACAATTTTGCAAACATCCTTCACTGATGTGCATTGATTAGGCTCCACTGATATGCAGAACTGATGGGCACTGATGAGGCGGAACTGACAGGTAGCACTGATGGGCACTGATAGACTGCACTGGTGGGCACTGATGAGGAGGCACTGATGAGGAGGCACTGATATGCAGCACTGATAGGCAGCAATAATGGGCACAGATAGGCAGCACTGATAGGCACTAGGTAGTACTGAAGGGCACTGACTGGTAACACTGACTGATGGCACTGATAGGAAGCACTGATGGGCACAGATTGACAGCACTGCTGGGCAGCACTGTTGGAAACTGATGGGAAGTACTGCTGGGCACTGATGGCCAGCACTGCTTGGCACTTTTGGGGCTGCACTGATAATCAGTGCCCTGACTATCAGTGCATATGTCTCCTTTGACAGTTGTTGGCTATCTGCAGTACTTTCCTCGTGCTCTCACAGCGTGAGAAAAATACTGTCGACAACCAGCAATAACATGGTGATTGGGCACAGCTGATCATATGGTAAAATGCCGCTGTGATTGGCCTTTTACCATGTCATGGGATCAGCTGTGTCCAAAAGGACATAGAGATCACAGACAGCATCAGGAGCATTCTGGGAGGACGTCATATGATGCCCTCCCAGAAATGGATGACAGCGCTGTAGCCATCATTCAGCTACAGCGTGGTAGGGAAGTAGATAAAGTGGAACTTCAACATTGACTATTTTGAATCCTTGTGCTGCTAGAATTAGAATTAGTAAATGGATAGGAAAGTATATCAAATGTATTTGTTTAACTGTTTTTTAAAGTCCTTTAGTTACCTCCTGATCTCCATCCCTAAGCATATTATGTCATATATAGGAGTCTTCAGGAGCACAACTTCCTGTCTGCATGCCTGAGCTAGGAGCAGACGGATCCCAGGTATTGCTAGAATCATTTGCCCTTACTCAAGGTGGCCACGGCCAGAATTACTAGAGAGTCTTATTCTAAGTGACTTCTCAGCAAAATAATGCATGTAGACATGGATGGGTGGATGAGTTTATTTCGAACATCTAAAACGAGTTAAACAGCGTTTTTGGTTTGTGGTGCTCAGATACAGTGTAGTTACACTTTAAGAAATGTGGCTAGCTGAAGACTGCAGTAAATACAGATTTATCTAAACTATAGAACAGTCTAAATGTAGCAAGCTACATGCTTAAAGTAGAACTATATGCAAAACTTTTTCATTTTGGATAGCGTAAGAGATCTGTAGGCTTGGACCAGAGGGTTTTGTTCGTGGATACAAAACTGGTTACAAGGACCCATCCAACAGGTGGAGATAAATAGCGAGTATTCAGACTGGTCTGAAGTGGTAAGTGGGGTATCACAGCGCTCTGTCCTGGGACCAATATTGTTTAATTTCTTCAAAAATGATATAGAGGTTGGTATAAATAGCTCAATCTCAGTGTTTGCTGATGAAAGTTAAGTAGGGCAATAACTTCACAGCAGGATATAGAAACTTTACAAGAAGACCTCAATAACATATCGGGGTGGGGAACTACATGGCAAATGAGGTCTTATGTTGAAAAATGTAAAGTAATGCACTTTGGGGCTACAAATATGGGCACAAGTTAATCACTAAAGGAAGAACCTCTGGGGGAATCCAGGATGGAAAAAGATCTGGGGGTTCTAGTAGATGACAGGCTCAGCATTGGCATGCAATGCCAAGCTGCAGCAAGCAAAACTATCAAAATATTAACATCCATTTAAAAAGGAATTTACTCCATAGATTAAACAATAATCCCACCACTTTACAAAACTCTGGTTCAGCCATATCTGGAGTATGCTGTCCAGTTCTGGCCAACAGTCCTCAAGAAGGATGTGTGGGAACTGGAGAGAGTCCAGGGAAGGGCAATTAGGTTAATACGGGGACTGGAGGACTTCAGTTACAAGGAATGACTACAAACATCAAACGTATTCTCCATGGAGAATAGATGCTTGAGAGGGGATGTGATAGCAATATGCAAATACCTCAATGGTGATCCTAACATAGGGAATAAATTATTCAGTCTCAGAGAGTGTAAGAAGACACAAAGCCACTCAATGAAATTGGAGGAGAATCAGTTTAATCTTAAACTGCATAGGGGGTTTTCCACTGTCAGAGTGGTAAGGATGTAGCACTCACACAATCGGTGGTGTCAGCAGGAAGCATTGATAGTTTTAAAATACTCCTGGATGGGTATCTTGACGAGCACAGTATACAGGGATTCAGGCAATGATATTGACATGAATACACACCCACACAGGTTGAACTGGATGGACTGGTGTCTTTATTCAACCTTACCAACTATGTAACTGCAACTATGTAACTATGTAAGAGAGGGTTAAAACCCCTGTCAGATTTTTGTTTCGTCATCTGTGTTCCATTTCAGAGATTTCCCTTCACTTCCTGTCCCATAGCCAAAACTGGAGGTGAGAGGAAATCTCTGCAAATTAAGGGACTTCCTTGGGGACCCCCAGGTCACCACAACAAGTATCCCCATTGGAAGATTTCCCCTCTATTACTTTTCTGGTAACAACACAAAATTTGAGATTTCTTTTACCTTTACTGTCAATCATAATGGTAAACAGGACAAATAGAGGGGGTGAATCTCCCTAATGGGGACAGACTGCATAAACACTGACAAACGTTCTTATCCCTCTCCAGTCTATCCAAAACTAAAAAAAAAAAAAAAAAAAAAAAAAGTTTTGCTCTTAGTCAGGGGCGGACTAAGAACTCATGGGGCCCCTGGG
Source organism: Staurois parvus (assembly GCF_062004578.1). Classification (NCBI taxonomy): domain Eukaryota; kingdom Metazoa; phylum Chordata; class Amphibia; order Anura; family Ranidae; genus Staurois; species Staurois parvus. Next base: position 2,565,665 of record NW_028318272.1, read on the forward strand.
CAATAGGGGATCATGGGGCCCCTGTGTCCTTGCCCAAACTCAAAAAAGCCTATGAAAAAGGTACTGGGGCATCTCATGGGGCCCCCTACTGACCCCGGGCCCTCAGGCAGTGCCCAAGTTTCCAAATGATCAGTCCGCCCCTGCCCTTAGTTATACTTTAAATGTGGCTTATCCAATACAAAATCTGTGATTGCAAAAAAAAAAGAAAAGATACATTATGTATATTTGTTATAACATTCACAATATGCATAAAAGATACCCATATATTTATGTAAATGTCTAGTCTTTTAGTCCAAAGCAGATATAAAAAGTAACAATTGGCAGTATGTTTGTTTTGCAATTAAATGACAAGGATTTATCCAGGTGTTGAAAATTGTGTTCCCCACTGTACCACCTTTATATTAAAGAGAACCTGTCACTCAAACTAAAGGAAGTCAGGCAATCTGTACTTGGAGTACTTCCAAAAACCCTCATGGTGCAACAAAGTACTCCAGAACAACATATGCAAAGAGACACTGGGAATGTTTTTGTGTAGTCAGATGAAGAAAAACTTCAAACAAGATCATTAGCTCTCATGAGGCATCTCCCACAAACCAAGGCTTCCTACAAAGGGCACCCAACAATTGTTCAAACTATGGGAGTACAGAAAAGAGCATCACAGCAAACCAGATGACAGAGAACCCAAGACTGTTGGTAAAAAAAAGTCATATAAAAACAGCTAACGTGTTTCGGGGGCAACACCATTCCCCCTTCATAAGAGCTCAACACTGGATAAAACGTTGGTGGACTCAAGAGAAAAAAGTGACTTCACATATCTATATTAGGACCAGTATTGACCTGTTGTCATGTAGTAACAATATGACAGCAGTTGCTGAGTAGAGGGTTAGGGACTGATGTGAATGTACAATATACATGTAAAGCGCTGCGTTTATTGATGGCGCTATATAAGTACCTGTAATAAATAAAAAAAAGGGGCTCCATTGATTACTACACAATAATGCCCAATACTTCCAAGAGTATACTTCCAAGAGTATTGATTCTGCAAGATTTTCACATATTGCAAATTTCTTTTTCAAGGAAAAGTTTTGTGTGTATACAAATTCAATAATCTTTAAATTCCTTGGCTAGGGTGAAATAACTTTTATGGAAGTCTTCCAATGTGTTAATAAAACAAGTGTGATGCAAACAATAAAAGACTGACAAGAAAAACTACAAAAGAAAGTGTCAGTATATCCTATTGTAACTGGTGATGTTAATTTAACATTCAAGTATACAGTACATAAGGGGATGTTTGCAATCTAAATTACTCAAGTATTTTATAAGCTTGTTAAGTAGAAATCACTCCCTTAGCTGGTATATACTAAGTGACGAGACATTAAAGGCCAAGATTTAAAAAAAAAAGACATTAAAAAAAGCTTGTATTGGTTAAATTAAACAAAATCTTGTATCTCTTTAAATGTATTCCAGAGGGGAATTACAGTGTTTAGTTTGTTGACATCAAGGATTCCATTTTGACTTTTATATTAAAATGTGCATTGGTGACTGCAAGGGCAGAAAGGCCATCCTATTCCTAAACTCAATCCAACTTGAAGAAGCCTCCTGTCGTTACACGGCCTAGTGAGGCATCTGTGGGAGCAGATCCAACTGATCTAATTTGCATAATGATGAAGCTTTTGGAATTATGTTCTGTTTCAGATGGACAGGAGAAAATAAAATGCCCTTTGAACAGCTTGATAAAAAAAGCATTGCTTTGACTTTGAATATTTACTCAACAGATATAAATCAGGCTAAATGAAGGTTAACCAGGGGCCTGATATTGCGAAATTAGGTGCGAAGCCCCAACATCATTCATGCTAAACAGCATCAATTGTAGTGTATTATATAATTGCCTCTATAGGTATAAACCAAGGCATAGTTATAGAAGCAACATATGAATTTAGTCGGTCAATTATGGCAAAAGTACAATGGGAGAACCATTAACCATGTCCACAAATGCTAAGCGTGTGGGTTTTTTTGTGCAGAGAAACAGAAAAAATGTTATGAGCAATATAGGAACACATGGTGAAACATCTTATCAAATATATATATATATATATATATACAGTCATGGCCGAAATTGTTGGCACCCTTGATATTTCTCCAGGAAATCATGTATTTCTCACGAAACGTATTGCATTAACACATGTTTTGCTATACACATGTTTATTCCCTTTGTGTGTATTGGGACAAAACAAAAAAAGGGAGGAAAGAAAGCAAATTCGACATAATGTCACACAAACCTCCAAAAATGGGCTGGACAAAAGTATTGGCACCCTTTCACAACTGCGGATAAATAAGAATGTTACAAGCATGTGATGCTCCTGTAAACTCACCTGGGGCAAGTAACAGGTGTGGGCAATATAGAAATCACACCTGAAAGCAGATAAAAAGGAGAGACGTTCACTTAACCTTTGCATTGTGTGTCTGTCTGTGCCACACTAAGCATGGACAACAGAAAGAGGAGACGAGAACTGTCTGAGGACCTGAGAACCAAAATTGTGGCAAAATATCAACAATCTCAAGGTTACAAGTCCATCTCCAGAGAACTAGATTTGCCTTTGTCCACAGTGCGCAACATTATCAAGAAGTTTGCAACCCATGGCACTGTAGCTAATCTCCCTGGTCGTGGACGGATGAGGAAAATTGATGAAAGATTGCAACGCAGAATAGTCCGGATGGTGGATAAGCAGCCCCAAACATGTTCCAAAGACATTCAAGCTGTCCTGCAGGCTCAGGGAGCATCAGTGTCAGCGCGAACTATCCGTCGACATTTAAATGAAATGAAACGCTATGGCAGGAGACCCAGGAGGACCCCACTGCTGACACAGAGACATAAAAAAGCAAGACTACAGTTTGCCAAAATGTACTTGAGTAAGCCAAAAGCCTTCTGGGAAAACGTCTTGTGGACAGATGAGACCAAGATAGAGCTTTTCGGTAAAGCACATCATTCTACTGTTTACCGAAAACGGAATGAGGCCTACAAAGAACAAAACACAGTACCTACGGTAAAATATGGTGGAGGTTCAATGATGTTTTGGGGTTGTTTTGCTGCCTCTGGCACTGGGTGCCTTGACTGTGTGCAAGGCATCATGAAATCTGAGGATTACCAAAGGATTTTGGGTCGCACTGTAGGGCCCAGTGTCAGAAAGCTGGGTTTGCGTCCAAGATCCTGGGTCTTCCAGCAGGACAATGACCCCAAACATACGTCAAAAAGCACTCAGAAATGGATGGCAAAGAAGCGCTGGAGAGTTCTGAAGTGGCCAGCAATGAGCCCAGATCTAAATCCCATTGAACACCTGTGGAGAGATCTTAAAATTGCTGTTGGGAAAAGGTGTCCTTCCAATAAGAGAGACCTGGAGCTGTTTGCAAAGGAAGAGTGGTCCAAAATTCCGGGTGAGAGGTGTCAGAAGCTTATTGATGGTTATAGGAAGCGACTGATTTCAGTTATGTTTTCCAAAGGGTGTGCAACCAAATATTAAGTTAAGGGTGCCAATACTTTTGTCCAGCCCATTTTTGGGGTTTTGTGTGACATTATGTCATATTTGCTTTTCTGCCTCTGTTTTATATTTGTTCCAATACATACAAAGGGAATAAACATGTGTATAGCAAAACATGTGTTAATGCAATACCTTTTTTGTGTGAAATACTTGATTTTCAGGAAAAATATCAAGGGTGCCAACAATTTCGGCCATGACTGTATATATACAGTTGTGGCCAAAATTATTCAACCCCCACTGAAATTGAGTGTTTTGGCCAGTTTGACATTGCTTTTGATCATTCAGTCATCTTGCTTACATTTACATTAAAGAGGCACTTGTAGGTCAGACAAATATAACATAACAGTTATAATGAAATAACCACAAATGTCTTTTCTGTGCTCACAGCATTATCAGTTTTATTCAACCCCCAAGTGACATTCAATCTTAGTACTTAGTACAGCATCCTTTTACAGTTATAACAGCTTTTAAACGTGAAGCATAGCTTGACACAAGTGTCTTGCAGCGATCTACGGGTATCTTCGCCCATTCTTCATGGGCAAAGGCCTCCAGTTCAGTCACATTCTTAGGCTTGCGCACTGCAACTGCTTTCTTTAAGTCCCACCAGAGGTTCTCAATCGGATTTAAGTCTGGTGACTGCGATGGCCACTCCAAAATGTTCCAGCCTTTCCTCTGCAACCATGCTCTAGTGGACTTGGAGGTATGCTTGGGATCATTGTCCTGTTGAAAGGTCCAACGTCTCCCAAGCCTCAGGTGTGTGACGGACTGCATCACGTTTCCATCCAATATCTCCTGGTACTGAAGAGAATTCATGGTACCTTGCACACGCTGAAGCTTCCCTGTACCTGCAGAAGCAAAACAGCCCCAAAGCATGATTGACCCTCCACCATGCTTCACAGTAGGCAAGGTGTTCTTTTCATCATAGGCCTTGTTCTTCCTCCTCCAAACATAGCGTTGATCCATGGGCCCAAACAGTTCTAATTTTGTTTCATCAGTCCACAGAACACTATCCCACAACTTTTGTGGTTTGTCCACATGGCTTTTGGCATACTGCAGTCGACTCTTCTTATTCTTTGGAGACAGCAAGGGGGTACGCCTGGGAGTTCTGGCACGGAGGCCTTCATTACGCAGTGTGCGTCTTATTGTCTGGGCTGAAACTTCTGTACCCACATCTGACAAATCTTTTCTCAGTTCCTCAGCAGTCACACGGGGACTTCTCTCCACTCTACGCTTCAGGTAGCGCACAGCAGTCGAAGTCAGCATCTTCTTTCTGCCACGACCAGGTAGCGTTTCAACAGTGCCCTTTGCCTTGAATTTGCGAATGATGCTTCCTAAGGTGTCTCTTGGTATGTTTAACATCTTTGCAATCTTCTTATAGCCATTGCCCTTCCTGTGAAGAGAAATCACCTCTTCTCTTGTCTTCCTGGACCATTCTCTTGCCTTCACCATGTTTGTAACCACACCAGTAAATGTCTAGAAGGAGCTGAGTATCACAGTCATTTTAAAGCTGCCTAATTGGTGCTTATTATGCTTGATTGCTGCTCGGTGACATCCACAGGTGTTTTCAATACCTGATGGAAAGCACCTGTATGAACCTCTGTTCTTCAGAGTGGTAGTCTTTAAGGGGTTGAATAATTGTGGCAATGAAGAAACCACATAAGAACCATTTACTACTGTATTACATAAACAATTGATGTCATTTTAGTTGCATTTGGGTAGTTACAACGTCCTTGTAGGATTTGATTCTGAATACAATTCCAAATGTACACTATAGTCCCTAAACCCCTTTACAGCATTGGGGGTTGAATAATTTTGGCCACAACTGTATATATATATACACATACCGGTATATAAAATAAAGGGACAACATGAATGACTGGCTTTCATGATTACAACAATTTCTGGAACAGGGTTTTCTGCCAAGCCATAATTTTGTGACACAAGAAGGGTATATTTGGTGGCATTGGAAGATGGAATGACTCTTCCAATGGCAGACCTGATTGAAGAGTCAAGAGGTAGAATTGTCCGTATGGCACTTAATGTCAATTCATTCATTCAAGATACCTTTTGAACTAAAATTAATCTTGCATCAGCCTAACCCTCCCTTCTCCACAATCAAAAAACACACCATATTCTAAATTGTAATCTTTTTTTCACATACTTTTTTTTCCCCTTGTGGTCGCTCTCCCCACCCTTATTTTCACCTAGGAGAGAATGACAAAGCCTTTTCTTGCAGCCTCCTAGAATACCAGCGTCTCATATCCCAGGAGGCTGCAGGTTTAAAGACAGCACTAATCTCCTAGATTGTAAGTTCCAAGGAGCAGGGCCCTCCTTTCCCTTTTGTATTGAACTGTATTCTTGCTGTATTGTCTCCCGTTATATTGTAAAGCGCTGAGAAAACTGTTGGCGCTATATAAATCCTGTATAATAATAATAATAATAGAGAAGGAAGGACCTGGAGCCCCATCATCAGCTGCAGCTTCAAAAACCTGGAAGAGACAGCTGACTGCCAATGATGAAGACAACACTGATGGCAGGACAGGATCATATGTGTAACAGAAGAACAGCAGGGAAAAAGAGGACAACACATGGATCACAGGATTTGTGAATATGTTTTTCCTATAAAAACAGCATCAAGGGAAGTGGTAATTGGAGATTATTTTTTTTTTTTTTGTTAAGGGCATGGATGAAATTCCTCTTTAATATGTAAAGTTCTGCCCCTGCCAATTTTCCCTTTCTAGCTAAGCTCCACAAGTTACCAAATCAGGTAAAAGGATATTAACTGTGATTAATGCCCATAGAATCACACAAAACATTTAAAAGCTCTTTTGCCTGTACTTCTCCTGTGGATCACAGGAGTGCAGTTCGTTCTGCACTCCTTGACCCATTTCCAGCTGGCAGTGGGCTGAAGCCCACTGTTGGCTGACTTCACTCAGCTGGTCCAGCCTGGGGAAAGATCCCGACTTTAAAGTCGGGATCCACCCTAGAGTCTGGAGCTGCATCTGGCTCAGCCTCTCCCTCCCCCTCCACAGCCCAGCACTCCAGTGAGCATGGGGGGGGACCACAGCAGACAGCGGTGACTGACAGTCATGTGATGGTGACTATATCTCTAAACATCAGAGAATTGTGTAATTTATTACAGGTACTTATATAGTGCTGTCATCCTGCTGGCATTTTGCTGTAAAAAGTTTGTCCACAAATCCAGCCAGCAGCTAAACGCATAAACCTCCTACAACTGCCATAGTGCCTACCCTTACATCCATACCCCATTGCCCCAAGTGGCACCATCTGCTGGCAAGTATTAGTAAGCATTATCAGATTGATAGGGAGACTGCACACAATCAAAGTATAAAATTGAAAATGTGTTCAACACTTGACATTAATTGAAAATATTCAAAATCTACATTATGATCAGCTAGTAATTTGCAATGTACAACCGAAGTTTCTAAATTTGTACTGTATCTAAGAATCTGTATTTGTCCTAGAATGCAAAATCAACTATCCTATACATCCACATCTGCACTCCTGCTGCTCTGCCACCACTCTTTTCTCTTTTCTACTCATTTGCACATGCTTCCAGGTTTTCCTTTTCTTTTTGTTTAAGCTCTGGTATTTACTATCTTGCTCTGCTCCCACTCTCTGCTTTGCTCCATGGCTGGTTTGTGGCCACGACTCTCCTCCTGCATCCCACTTATTAGTTTACTCTCTGACACGTTCCTTCTCTGAGCCCACTCTCCAGGCTCTCTCTCCTCCTCTGTGTTTGCTCTTCTGTCTCTGCTCGCCTCTCTGCTGCCCTAACTCTGATTTTCCCAACTGTCCTCTATTATGCATGCTGTCTTGTCCATTAATTTCCTCTTCATCACCCACTTTGCATGTTCTGTAAGCCTCCTCATACAGATCCATACCCCCAATTCTAATGCTGATATCACCTTCTGGACTACATGCAAAGTTGATTGTAAGCATTCCTTGCCAATAGCGTTTAGTGAAAGTTAAGTATATGTAAAATGTGCAGTCTAGCACAGGAGGGATGGGTGGTAAATGAAATCTCTGACACAGGAAATGTCGCTGTAAAGTCCAAATTGAAGGAAACACTATTTAATTGCGATAATGAAGTACTTATCCACAGGACACTCCGGAAACACAACTACCTATGTATAACACAATATCTATATATAAGAAGAAAATGCAGTGCTGCTTTAGATGTCACTCAGAAAAATGTCCCATTATTTTGTGGTTTAAATATTGGTGTTAACTTCACACTGGACTTTATAATGATTGTCTGAATTATTTGTACCAGAGATATTGTTATGTGCACCAATCCCTCTTATACCCACACTTTTCCTAGTTTACATTATTTAAAATAGACATGAGACCATGATGAATGTACACATAAGGATTGCTCAAAAATGGAGGGAGACAGGAAAGCACATTACAGATGACAGGGTGATGCACAGCTTTTACTTTGCAAGCATTTCACTGCACCTTTAATTTCTGCTCTTGTCATCGCTTACAGCTCCTTCCTGCATAAAGATAGTATTCCATCACTTTTTTACCACTAGGATTAATGCTATAAAATGTCAGTTCCTACAGTGAAATTTATCAACATTATGATATACCATAGAATCTGCCATCACAGACAAATGTGCTACATTAAAAATTTGTCTAGGGTTCCCTAGAGACATTGGCCTCTGCAATTTCTATAACAGTTTATGTATTTATACCATTAAACAGAACAGGATGATAATTATGACTTCCTTTGCAGGTAAACAACAGAAATGAATACATTTGGGTTGGACTGAGAGGGCTGATGAGCATTGTCACTAGCCTACAAGTTGTGAATTATGTTGCATATTTTTTTTTTCTTGGAGGGGGAAAAGTCTAAGCAAATATGAGTTAGCAGCAGGAAGCTAATAATGTGTCTCCAGCTGTTCTAGTTAACCTGCAAATGTGACCATCTGCACTTCAGGAGTACAAGGGAAGGAGAGCTGAGGGAGAGAGAGGAAAAGAAATGGAGTGAATATATCATTCTAGTACAGGCAGAATATATGGAGCCAGTGAATGACCTTGATCTAACACATTGACAAAAATAGTTAGTACAATTTGAGTGGATATACGTATATGATACCATTAAAGATGTAAAACATCTCTGCATGTCATACTAACAGGATAAAATAAGAATTTTTGGACTCACCAAAAAATCCTTTTCTTGTCATTCACTGAAAGACACAGGAAGTCTGATGCCAGAAAGGAGCAAAAAAAAAAAAAAAACTAGATAATCTTCATATAACTGGTGAGGGAATGTCTGAAAGGGGAAGGAAAATCCAGAGACCATAACCATGGAAACTGGTTTGCCCAATCCAACCAGAAGGGTGGTACAAAAACAAATATCCCAGCAATAGTCAATAAAAGAGAAGCTCCCCTCAGAAAGCTGAACTTGGATAAAGAGACCCATGAACGATGTCCTGGTAGGAGATCAGAGCCACATCAGGTCAGAAGGCAGTTCTAGGTCTAAACTCACTGAAATCCCATTGGAGGTCCAAGAGAAAATTGGTTCCATGCATGAAACAGTTAACAGGACAGATATTTACCTTTCCAAGGTGATGAATTCCAAGGAGGAACCCTTTGAGATGAACTTGGGGCAGAATCAATTTCAAGAAATGTAAAATTGTTTTCTGGGAACACGCAGAGAACCAATGCTCGATCCCATATAGTCAACATAGCATAAGTTAGTAGGTAGTACATAGCAAAAGCAGGGAAAGGAAGGAAGATTCTATTCCCAAATTTTAACAAAGGAAAATGGTAACCTGATACAGCTGAGCACCTAGTTCTTCCCTCAAAGAGAGTGGCCCACCAACACATGACTCTCCTGCAGCAGCTGAGAGAGGATTACTACTGGATTAAGGGACAAGAACATGGGAGCAAATACACTCTGGATTCTTATGCCAAAGAAACATTCAAGTTTAGACTGCCTGCAGGCAGTGAAAGACTTCCAGAGCCAATATCTGACAACACAGGATACAGCCAAATCATAGGGACACTTGAACACTCAAGAAGATGTATCCAATAGGGTGAACTGATTGATTTTTTTCATGGGGGGGTCATCAAACCATCCCACAATGCAGCTGCCATGCAAAGCCACAAGGGAAGACACTGGGGCTTGACTAGGAATGCAGGTTACAGACTAAAGAGACAGTGCCCTGAAGGGATGGTGACCTGTAGGTACATATCCTAACTAACCACAAAGGTCAGAGAATTTCTCTTTGGATGGAAGAGGTTGTTGGGTTTGATGGATACCATGCAAATCTGTTGGACTTACAGGTCTCAAAAGAAGTAAAACATATACTCTGGGAAAAAGAACAGTGACCAGGATGCAAAACAGCACCTAAAAATAAGTGATGAAGGAGCTGGAACAATGACTCCTGGAATCAGTAGACCCAAAAGGGAAAAGGTAACTCTGCTAACCTGAATGGGGACACAGAAAGGTAAAGGGTGTGGAGTTGAAAAAAGTGCTGGGGGTGAAGTGTCAGTCTGTAATTTTGAAATGTCATTCACTAAACCTAACTGCCTGAAGGACGAATTACCCATGTTTCTGCAAGGATTATCAAATTTCCCTTCTCTTAGGAAAGTGGAGGCACACCTACACACTGATAAAGGATTCTTTGAGAGATTAGCAGGTGATTGGTCAGAGAACCAGGTTTAGGAGGTCTAGGCATGCCTATCCCAGGAATAGGGGAAAGAGAGGGAGGAGAGTTAGCCAATTTGTTTTAGACCTCTTATGCTGAGGCACGCAGATGCTATTACCTTCAGCAATATCCATGATTATTCTGTCAAGGACCAGTCTAAATGATCTTGAAGGTCAAGGGAATTAGGCACTTCTTGAATGCAGTGTCACTTTAACCAGTGCTCTTTGCATGTGTATAGATGTAAGACCCATGAAGGAGACAAGCCAAGATGACGTTACAGCTAAAGCATGGGGATCCAGACATCTGCTGCACATGCTCCATCAGGAGAAAATACACTGCCACAGTGGAGAGCTGTCCTTTAAGGGGTCTTGAGAATTCTGCCATGTCATGAGGCAATGACAAATACTTTGGACCTGGAAGAATTCTATGGCTTTCCAGGTTTCAGGACAGGGTCTGGAAAGTGCTTTACACAGAGTTACGTCTAGGTAAGGGAAGCAACATCCTATCCATTGAAGTCCAGTCACAGCCCTCCAGAAGTCAAGCTGAGGATAGGATATGCCAGACAGCAGCAACTGTAGAGACCAGCAATTGCAGCAATGTACAGGAAAATCTTGATTGAAAAATAAAAAAAAAACAATATAGCAAAATAAAGGGTGGACTCTTGAAGAAAAACTGAAGAAAAGATGTCTACCCACCTAGCACACTCGCAAAAACTTGAGGCACACCGGTAGCAGGAGGGGTTATCCTGGGCTGGCCTACAGTTTGTTAGGCAACAGAAAATAAGTTTCAAAATTGCTCAGCTCTTTATATCTTACACCATATGACATTATAAAAAAACTGGGACCAATTTTTTATTTAAATAGGTCTGGAATAGTGATGGGGTCGAATGGTGTCCCTTTCTTGCCAGGCTTCTTCATGGAAAAACATGACAAAAGACATACAGTTTTTATGATCAATTTCAGTCAAGTAAATTGCAGGAAAACATGACCAGCCTCACATTGTTCCAATACAGTCACAATTCCTTACATTATGCTGCCGTCAGTCCTGGCTCTGGATTTACACAGTTCATAAAAAACTATTTAGAGCCCCAGTGTAAAGATTCAAAGTACTCAACCATATTGCACCCTCTGTTACTTCCTCTTTAGTTTCCAGGTGTGCAGCCAACAGAAACCTTTGTTCTGCTTGCAGGCTTTACTCATCACTTCAGTTTTTTTTTTTACCTAGCAATTCTAACTTTGTTTCTTATAGATTGTAAATTTATTTAGAGGGGGATTTCATAGGTTTTAATCCTAACCTATCCTCCTCTGTAATTTGTGCCCCATACACTAGTAATGTACTGTATCATACACCAGTGCTTTTTTCAAAGATATCATAGTATTAGTTTCCTCTAGGCAGTGAGATCTAGCTTACAACACATTGATTGAAGACTGGTTGAATATACTAAATAATGGACACTTTATTATCCCACACTAAAGAAATGTTTTTGATAATAGCACTATCCAAGAAAAAGAATATGTCACAGCATCCTAGAAAATCACAGCAGAAAAAAGACTCACTATTAAAGAAAACAGAAATAAGCTGGGCCATCATTTTTACAATAAAGTTAGCAGAAAATAAATGGAAGGGTTACTGTCTTCGTACTCCCTTCTATATTATCTTCTGCAAATGCCTTCCTGCACCTTATCTCCAGGCTGTCTCTGCACAGACGTCTATAACCCTTGGGCTTGTTATTTACTGCATTGCAGATTCATCCACTGAAGTTTTTTCTCCCTCTTCTCCAACCTTCATTTTTATTCGTTTAACACTGTACACAAAAGTCAGCAATCATACTATATATAGAGAAAGGAAAGGTGCTTATTGAAAAAGATTTGTTCTATCTTCTGACAGTCCCACGGGGCAAAAAAGAGAACAAACTCACAGTAACAGTCAAGGAATAAAAACTATCTCTGTTCATGGAGTATGTAAGACTGTGTTATAGTTTTGCTCTTACAGCAGTAGAATAAAAGCATTATGCTTTCAGGATCCAAGCATAAACAATAAGACGTGTGTTATACTGACATGATTTCTATATACAACTTTCGTAACATACATATAAACACTATTTGCATATTTAATACAAAATGTATTTTTTTAAATGCACAGAATACCGTAACTGTAATTCTTTGGCATATTTAAAGTGTAAACCCTAAAGGAAAGACATTTATTTTGGTATGTTTTAAAAATTGCTGTTTTTCTCTTTCAGAAAATACCGATTTCACCTTTCATCTTTGATGCATCTCAGAGCTGCTGGCTTCCAGTAGCCACTTCCTGTCTATATGCATCTGCCCAATTGGTGGCTGCATGTTATTGCTCGGGACATTTTTTTATGACTGTAACACCAGTAGAACATTCCTTGACTTAATTATTATTAGAATTAATGCTGCTGCTTATAGTCTCCACGGGAAGGGCATGATACAGGATGACAATGCAGGAACATAATTTGGAGACAGGGACACAGAGTTGTCACCTCAAACCAATGTCCTTCATGGCAAGATTGTCTGATGTTATTTATTTATGAAAGCTGCAGATTTAAAGCTGAACTTTACCCATAACAACTTGATTAAAAAGAATGTTCTTCAGCAAGAAACATACAGTCAAGTCCATAAATATTGGGACATCGACACAATTCTAACATTTATGGCTCTATACACCACCACAATGGATTTGAAATTAAACGAACAAGATATGCTTTAACTGCAGACTGTCAGCTTTAATTTGAGGGTATTTACATCCAAATCAGGTGAACGGTGTAGGAATTACAACAGTTTGCATATGTGCCTCCCACTTGTTAAGGGACCAAAAGTAATGAGACAATTGGCTTCTCAGCTGTTCCATGGCCAGGTGTGTGTTATTCCCTCATTATCCCAATTACAATGAGCAGATAAAAGGTCCAGAGTTCATTTCAAGTGTGATCTTTGCATTTGGAATCTGTTGCTGTCAACTCTCAAGATGAGATCCAAAGAGCTGTCACTATCAGTGAAGCAAGCCATCACTAGGCTGAAAAAACAAAACAAACCCATCAGAGAGATAGCAAAAACATTAGGCATGGCCAAAACAACTGTTTGGAACATTCTTAAAAAGAAGGAACGCACCGGTGAGCTCAGCAACACCAAAAGACCCGGAAGACCACAGAAAACAACTGTGGTGGATGACTGAAGAATTCTTTCCCTGGTGAAGAAAACACCCTTTACAACAGTTTGCCAGATCAAGAACACTCTCCAGGAGGTAGGTGTATGTGTGTCAAAGTCAATAATCAAGAGAAGACTTCACCAGAGTGAATACAGAGGATTCACCACAAGATGTAAACCATTGGTGAGCCTCAAAAACAGGCCAGATTAGAGTTTGCCAAATGACATCTAAAAAAGCCTTCACAGTTCTGGAACAACATCCTATGGACGGATGAGACCAAGATCAACTTGTACCAGAGTGATGGGAAGAGAAGAGTATGGAGAAGGAAAGAACTGCTCATGATCCTAAACATACCACCTCATCAGTGAAGCATGGTGGTGGTAGTGTCATGGTGTGGGCATGTATGGCTGCCAATGGAACTGGTTCTCTTGATTTATTGATGATGTGACTGCTGACAAAAGCAGCAGGATGAATTCTGAAGTGTTTTGGGCAATATTATCTGCTCATATTCAGCCAAATGCTTCAGAACTCATTGGACGCCGCTTCACAGTGCAGATGGACAATGACCCAAAGCATACTACAAAAGCAACCAAAGAGTTTTTTAAGGAAAAGAAGTGAATGTTATGCAATGGCCAAGTCAATCACCTGACCTGAATCCGATTGAGCATGCATTTCATTTGGTGAAGACAAAACTGAAGGGAAAATGCCCCAAGAACAAGCAGGTGTCAGGGCAGGAGCCGAGGAACGGACAGGCAGGCCTAACAATGTAACGCACTGGCTGACGACAACCACCACCCACAGACCGAAGTCCCTCAGGGCGCGGAGTCTAAGTCCCAGGCTGCCCTTCACCAGGGCCCCTGATGGTGGGGATGGACTTGACGCAGCCAGGAACCAGGTCGCGGCCCCCGAGACACCTCAGCTGCGGTAATGGCCGCCGCCAATGGCGTGTAGCTGGTGGAAGAGACAAAAGAGTAGTCAGACAGGCCGGGGTCAACAACAACAGGACAAAACAGTACAGGACAGCAGACGAGAATCACAGGTCACGAGCCGGGTTCAGCAACAGAGGGTCAGATCAAAGGAGAATACAAAGAATAGTCAAGTCACAAGCCGAATCAGATACCAGGAGAGTCACGAGAGTCAGAACAGAGTAATAGCAACACAAAGACACAAGACACAAGTGCAAAGAGCATGTGCGGGCCACAGGCTTATATGTCATCAGCCACGCCCCTCTGGGGGATGGACCTCAGAGACCTGAAGGCATAAAAGGATTCCCACCATGCACAGCAGAATCCAAGATGGACGCCAGCACATGGAGTAACATAACCTCAGGGAAAAGGTAGGACCTTGACAGCAGGAACTGAAGACAGTTGCAGTAGAGGCCTGGCAGAGCATCACCAGGGATGAAACCCAGCATCTGGTGATGTCTATGCGTTCCAGACTTCAGGCTGTAATTGACTGCAAAGGATTTGCAACCAAGTATTAAAAAGTGAAAGTTTGATTTATGATTATTATTCTGTCCCATTACTTTTGGTCCCTTAAAAAGTGGGAGGCACATATGCAAACTGTTGTTATTCCTACACCGTTCACCTGATTTGGATGTAAATACCCTCAAATTAAAGCTGACAGTCTGCAGTTAAAGCACATCTTGTTCGTTTCATTTCAAATCCATTGTGGTGGTGTATAGAGCCATAAATGTTAGAATTGTGTCGATGTCTTAAACTTTATGGACCTGACTGTACATTCCCCTTTAATAATTATGCTACAAACATTAGTGTCTGCTGTAAATTGCCTCCAGCATTGTTCCTGTTTCTTTTTGCTGGAGGCTGCCATTTTGCTGACGCCCTGGGCAGCAGTTAAATCTTTAAGTTGTCAGCAGATTGTACTCTATATTTTCGGCACAGTGCCAAATAATAGAGAGCAACTGAGCATGTGCAGAGTAGGGTGGGACAGTGTATTACTGGATTTTAAATAGTATAGACACTTATTTTTAATGTTTTACATAGCTATACCTGCAAAAGGGGCCAGCCTGAAATGATCTAGCAAGTCTTATTTTTCTGACTAAAGTTCCACTTTAACGGCATTAAAAATAACTACAAATTATTAGCATTTTATGGATTAAATGAGATTTTACTGAATGGTTTTGCATATACTTTAAATATATTTTTTCTGCCACACCACCTGATTCTTAAAATGAGGCTGTATTTTCTCTGTAGTAAAAAAACAATCCAGGAAATTGTCATTTCCAGTGCTTATATTTTCTTATATGGTAATCCCTAGGAATCAGAGAAATTAAAATGTGGTCATGCTGGGACTTTCACTTTATTATGTTGTGCAATCTATTTGGTCTTTAATGCATTGAACCTCTGATGTCTCATGTTTCAGACACTTGGAGCAGGTGGACAGGTGATTAGGCAAATCATGGTGTTCAAGTTTGTTAGAAGATAAGGTGGAACACACCGAGAAATAACTACAAGGTTTTGAAATGTAGTTACACTTAAGGCAAAAGAAGCAATATATAATAGGGAACACTAAGAAAACCCAGAAGTTCTCACCAGTCACTTAGATGGTGCTCAGCTCTGTAACACCTGTATGTCCTAATAACAGCAGGAATACTTTATTTTGCTCCAGTATATACTTATCAAAATTACAAGTTGAAACCTAGTCTTAACAGACCAATTACAGTTAAAGAGGAACTCAACTGCAATCTGTGCCTTAAAATAGGTAAGCAGAGGACAAAGGACAAGTCACCATAATTGCATTTGGTCTCTGTGCGGTTGATATTTCCTCCATTAAAGACTTACCATGCCTTGTTCTGCAATCTCAGTATGGTGGCAGCCATCTTGGTAGGGGCAAAGTTTTACTTCCTTATATCAGAGCCTCTAGCAAGGAGAACAGTGTGCAGCAGAGTAATGACATCACCAAATATCAGTGCAAATCTCCTGAGACTAGCAGTCAGGCAGCAGTGTCGTACGTTTTATCACTACAGGTACACAGCTTTAAGGTTGCATGCACAAGAGTGCCTAGGTACACTCACATAATAAGAAGTGAACTGCTGTTTTTCAGGAGGGGTACCAGACAAATAAACACACATTGTTAAGCCTAATTGTGGGCAAAATTAATAATTGATGTTCTCTATGTCATAGCAAACCTTCACTTTTTGATTTCAGGCCTACTTTAACATATTTTATTAGGACACAGTGAGCCTTAAGCCATAGTGAAACAGCTAACAGCAGTTTTACATTATCTTGTCAGAAAATAATTTACTACGTTACTACTACAAAAATGCATGCTCACTGGTTACCATCAGTAAACTCCTAATGTCAAAATGTTCAGTAGGTTTACCGATACAGGCAGATAAATAAATATTTAAATCTCACATTTTCCTTCAAAAGTGGGCCCACCCCTTTATACCCCCATGTTTTCTTACTGGTTAATAAGATTGCTTATCACATGAAAGGAGATACAGAGAGTTTTTGCAAGCAGGAGCTTACAGACCATGCTTGACTTGTACAAAAATTTTGAGATTTGCTTTTAAATTCAGCAGTGTACTATATATTTGCACTGTTTTATATGCCAAAGCATTTGTAATTATGATTTCATCAAATCTTGTGATTCACACAATCCCATCACACTGCAAAGTCAGAAATTTAAAACTCTTATTTAGAGGTTCATCTTTACAGGTTCTCACGTCACCTCCAATTTTGTAACTGGACAAAAAATCATATTCTTCACCTCTACCCAATAAAAAGTAATAAAGGTGAACCAGGCAGCAGCTGAAAAATCTTCCTGGCTATGCTGTGTGGTAAAACTGTTAGAATGGTGGTTGAAAAATATAATTTAAAAACTTTTGAAGGGTACAAAAAATGAATATAGGATAAGTTTACCATTGGGAACATGTTACATGCTCCACCAGTCTTTAGGGTGGAACATGTAACATGTTCCCATAGCCGCAGCTGCCACCCCCTGACAGATAGTATGGGAAGAAGTCTCCCTGTACTATCTGTCAAATTTGAAAATAGTGTGGCCATCCGGGGCTCTGCTCACACGGCCACATCATTCATTCATGGACTTCCGTGAATGAATGAACTGCAAGTCTCAACAGCCTTAGTGGCTGTAGGCTTGTAGTTTACAATGAACTACCACGGTGCTGTACAGTGCTGTGGTATTTCATTGAAGCTTCCTGTCAGAATATCTGCTTGCTCGTACATCCTGTACAGCAAGCAGATAATCTGTCAGGTCCGCAGCAGACCTGCATGGTATCAGCGATCAGCTGGTGCAATGCTTTCCAGGCTACTGTAGACAAAAATAATAAATGCCCTTTTTGTTTGCGGTATGATTATGTCAGTATTTCTGTGCTCAAAGCGGTACATTGTGTTCAATGGAAATATGTTGTTTTTTCATTGTAGGCCTGTAATTCTTAGGAATAACTAATTGAAATTTAGTTTTTAAACGAGAGTCTAGTAGACATCCTTGGTGCAATAGAGTTTAATAAATTAAATCATCAATTCTAATATAATAAAAATATAATAATAAATTAAATAATGTAATCAAATCAAACACACTGAACTCTGTCCAAACAATATTATATAGACACTGCATTTTATTTTAGAAAACATCACGGTTGTGGTAAATTTTGAAACATGGGACTGCACAAAGTCTCATATCGCTATCAGGACAGTAGAACCTCGTTTCCTTGCGGATTTTTTTTTCTACTCTCATTTCGCCGAGAGCAATATACCACGCACATCCATGTAGGTGCTGCCTTTTTTTGGGTTGGTGGGATGTGGTCCATAAGATGACGTCCAGTCAGATGTTCTGGGTTGACAACTCCCACAGCACGTCGTCCGGATCGACCCACAGACACTGATGGTGTTTGATGGTTGAGGAAAATGGATTCCGTCCCTTTCCAGATAAAGTCCGCATGAACCACAGGCTTGTTACTGTTTTTGCGCAAAAGAATGTAGGCATTCCACAAGCACTGTTTCAGAAGATGCCAGAAAATCTTTTTATAGTATTTCTGGCAGTCAATGACAACCTGCGGCTTCTGGATGTTTTTCCCACCTTTTGTTTGTACCATCACTGTGGAGGCATTGTGAAGGGTACTCATTAGGCACACATCCTTCTTGTCCCGCCATCTAAGTGCAACCATTTTGCCTTTCTGCTAGGCAACTGCCATGGCGTGGCGAGCATTTTGTTTGTGGTCCAGTACCACATCTGCAGCGGTTTCCCCACCACTCCTTGCAGAATAATTAGGCCGAGAAACAGCCAAATGTCCTCTTTGGTGACAGGTTCCCACTTTCTGCTTCATGAAAACCGGCTGTGTGGAGCAGCTAGTTGTTGCACTGCGTACCTATATGTCTCCATCACGATAATTTCAATAACCTCATCGGTCAGAAACAATTCCAAGTACGCCAAGGGGTTGTCTCCTTCAACGTGGATTTTCATACCAGGTGCACCGGTAAACAGAAATCTTGGCGGCGCTGGCGTATCGCAATCAATAGTGCACCACGTGCGCAGTTCACTCACGTCAATCTCAGATTCGCCACGGTCTTCACTTTCAGTGTCTGAAGACAAATCGCCACATGAGTCGTTATCGCTCAATTCAAGTAGCTCCTCACTGTTGCTGTTCGCTAGCTCATCATAAACCACTTTGGCGCTAGCGAGGCGCTTTTTGGAAGTCACGAGCCCAAAACCGTTTTTAGTCACAGAAACTGAAAAACTGCACTATGGAAATATCTGAGGAAAAGTTGCAATGTATGCACTAGAGTAACACTTTATTTTGACACTGATCTATTTTTATAACTCCCGCAAGCCCCGCCCCCAACGGCACACTCACGCTGATTACACTGATCAGCGAGAGATACCAGGGAAGCAGGGAAGGAGACTGGGGACGGAGGGAGCGGATGTCTGCATGCGGCTCAGGACCTGGGACACAGATCGGGACCAGGTACTTAGTTTGCGGTGAGTGGCATGTCAACGTGGCATGAGTGGCATGTCAACATTCGACTATCCACTCTGAAGATGACATTTTTATATTAGAGTACTTCATGTTTTGGGGCTCTCACAGTTCTAAGGAGCCACTGAACTGCATGTGTAGGCATTTCATTAATCTGTCCATGTAATAAAGTTATAACCAATGACAAATTCACTGCGAATATAGGATTCATTACAGTTGTTACTGAAGCTAACAACTATATGCCGGATTGTGTAAATGTATTAAATTCTATTAAACACTGTTGATTTTCCATCATCATGTCAAGCTAATTAGACAATGGCGCAGGCTGGTGGCTCTTTTTTAGGAGTCCAACTGGAGCCACATGACGAACTCAAGCTTTCAACTGTAATAGTATGGATAATTCAGCAGGGAGATCCAGAAAGCCTTGGGTCTAGTACTCCAATTCTAAAATCTGCTTTAGCGGGATCTAAACAACTACGGTATGTTAAAGTCTACTAAGTACTAGAATATTAGTGCATGTAGAACTCCAAGCAAACCTGACCTTATGATAAATAACAAAATTGTGTTTTGAATAGAAAAATATCCTGGGTTTTCAGGCTCTTAAGGCGTTCACACAGAAACATGTGGGCACAGCCATGCATGCTAGAAATTTAATACATTTAACGTAAGGACAGGTTTGCTTTTCGTAAACAAAGAGCTGAGGAATATAAGGCAAGCCTGCATTATGTGCTTCATGCACCATAGGTAATATTTGAAGAAGTCATCACTTATTATTCAGTAATCAATACAGAATGCCCTGGGGTTTTCAGGTTCTTAGGGTGCTCATGAAGATAGTATACAATGTACTCTGAATATAAGGCAAGCCAGCATTGTTCTGTACTTTTTTTTTGCACCATAGGTAATATTCAAAGACGACATCACTCATCATTCAGTAATCAACAGAGATGTACAAGTTGGTGGGTAAAAACATGCCTGCTGGCATTTAAGAAGTGATGTAAATACTATATAACTGTCAACTTTCCAATAAACTTATGGATAAAGAACATGTTTACTAGTATGTCCACCTCTTTACCAGTGACGATTTTGAGCTCTATTTAGAGAGTTTGGCTCAGTTGCTGGGCCTGGCATATGTACTGTATGTCAGATCTCTTCTTGCACATGCCAGATTGGAACAGTCACATTTTGCTAGAAGGCCTGGCAGACTTGTCCCAGCCTTTCCATGCCATCAGAGTAAACTGCAATACCTTCTTGTTTCAACAAAGGAAACGTAGAAATTAACCAGTTGGGGTAAACAAGTGTTGAGTAGAACTGGTTGCTCTGGGTAATGCTTTACCTAATGCAAGCTAACCACATTTAAAAAGCTATAATTGAGAAAAAAGGCACCACATACATAACTGCTCCTTGCTAAGGCTTGTGAGGCCCGCAAACAGCCTCCGCTTTCCAGCATTGTGGGGCATAGATATACCTCACTGTATGGTATAATGCAATGCACAAAGCTGTGACTGGTGGTCAATTAAAATTGTGGGTTGTGTCAGGCATATCAAAGCTTTAGTTTTGTAGAGAAGAATAATTTGTATACCAATTTGAAAGCTCTGATAGTGCCATGAGAACAAATGTCTAATTCAGATATTTGAAGGTACCTCCTGATGCCTGCTTTTGCAACCACAGCTCACTTTTATAGTATATGTAAAAGTATACTTTAGACTGTTGTACATGAAGCTCTTGTCCTTATAGTATACAGTATGTGAACCCTTACAATGAACTTCTTTTATATGGTCCCTTTAGGTCCACTGAATGTGCTCATGTCTTGGGCTACATAACACTAAATCTCTGCCTTGCTGAAAAGAGGCCAATGGGACAGATTCAGTTGTTTAGTCAAGGTCAACTGGGTGGGGATGATGCCATTAGTCCAGAAAATGCTGGATTGGCAGCCCAGAACAAGAAGTTAGGAACGCTGCACATTGTTGCCACATCACCAGGTAATTACTTGACAGGGTCTTTAATGGAATAAAACATGGAAAATGTGCAAACTCTTGCAGTGGTGTACTGAATATGTGGTGTTTTTTTTCTCTTGCCTTGACATACATTTTAATTAGCTTGAAACACATTGCAGTGAATAGCCAGAGCTTAATTATGACATTGTTCATATACACATTCAGACTGCTCCCTCATCTCATCTGACCTAAGACTAATACTGATATAAAGTCGATGTACACAAGCCTGTTAAAAATTAAATGGTATGACCTATGACAACTATTAAATCAAGCCCTAATAAGTAGAGCCAACTATTAGGAAAGGAAAGCAATCCAGACATTTTGTAGCGCCTACCTTAAGGCCTCATGTACACTGCTGCTCTGAAACATGAGTTTAGGAGCTTTTGGCATTTTTTCGCCAAAGCCCTTAATCTCAACTCAATAAAAGCCTATGTATCCATGCACACATAGGCTTTTAGCAGAGCTTACCAGCAGCACAGTTTAGGTACAGTTAAACTTCCCTCTCCTGAACGCAGAAGAATCGGTTCAGGAGAGGAACGTTTTAGCCAAAAAGCTGCATTTAGCACTTGGGCATTTATTCAGTTCAATGGCAAGTACTCTGGCCAATGAAATGAATAAATGTCCAAGCGCTAAATGCAGGTAATCATTTAGCTTTTCTGCTGCCAGTAGAGTTAAAGTCTATGGCAGTTCCATTGTACATGTAGCCTAAGAGGTCATATCCTATCTATCCACCTCTACACTACTATTATGCTTTTTTGAAGCACCCTCCCCCCTCAAAAAAGGACAACTGTCTGAAGGTCAGTATTTCACTAGAAAATTCCCCCGTTTAGGTGAGTACTTCAAGGATGTGTGCCTTTGGTCTTCATTAAAGTGGGGAAGGGTTATAATCTCTGCCAGTCTTTCTATTCATGTTGGCAAATTTCGATCAGTGTGTAGCCATCCCTGCACAGCAGAAGTTGAATGTTAGATTAAGTTCTTTTGAACAAACAAGTTGGAAAACGTTTGGCAATCAATTGCCGAAACACTGATCAGTGTATTCGGACAGCAGCAAGTCCCAATGTCAGAATACAATGTCCTGGCAGGGGGGATACCTCTATCCACCTCATTTAACCCTCATATTAAAGCACACTTGTCACAAATCTGAGGAATTCAAAATAAACAAATTATAAAAAAATTTCATAAGCAGAGATTTAGTGTAAAGTGGTGTACAGGTCAGTAGTTCCTACAACTGACCTTGTAAAAAAAAAGGTCTTCCTAGAAAATGTCAAGCTTGACTGAACCTTTCAGGGTTTCTGTGTTGGTCAGTGATGATAGCCATTACAATAAAGGACCAATAGGAAGATGAGAGCAAGACCAAAATCACTTTATGATCCCATTCAAACCCAGGCAATCCAGTTATGTATGGGATTTTCTACACTTTGTTGCTATGCAGACCCATCATGCAGTGCACTGCAATACCCCAGTGCATATTGCTAGTGAAACTCAACAAAAGTGAACCAGCTGTGCTGGTGTGATGTTGTGTGAAAAAAAAAAAATCAGAGGTTTTGTTTTTTTCTTGGTGTGTTGAGGTGCACTGCCAGCCTATGAAAAATGAAAAGGCTGCCTTATCACAACACATAGGGGTCTGTTTATAAAACATTTGGTGGGTCTATGTCTGAGCATTCACACAACAGTCCCAAATAAACCTTGCAATATGCAATATGCATATTTACTACAATTGTCAGCGTCATCTAGTGGCCATAATGCAGTATTTTCTCAATTGCGGTATTTCAGGCCAATGCCACATTATGGTCACTAGGATAAGCTGATGAAAACAGGAAATACACATATTATATACATTACTGGAATTATTCAACACAGCTAAGCTAATACTGAAGCATTCGGCCAGCAAACATTTTATAAATAGACTCCAGAGCATGAATCTGGCTGAACAGGAAAGCTGAAATTATGCCTATACCCTTGGATCTACAAATCATTTTGTAATGATGGTTTCACTGAAAAAAGCCTGTATATACATGCTTTGTCATCATAGTTTGAACTGTCAAAGGTTTTGCATAAATTGATAAAATGCGTAATAATTTCAAATAATTTTTTTTCTATCCTTTTGTACTTTTTTTTTAATGTTTTTTTATCTTTCTGCAGTCTCGTAAATGCATGTAATGTTCTTCAGTAGAATTTCACCATGCTTATACAAATTGTTCTGACACCCAAACTGTATATCAAGGTTTTCCCTCGTTTACAAGCGAATAAGCAAAAAATGTCTGAAAAGCAGCCCATGTTTTTGAATCCTAAAATAAAGTTTATAAACTCCTTTATCACAGAAACCATTCATACCTGACATGTCTGAAACACATGATAGAGAATAAAATATCAGTAGACAAACATACTTGGCTAAAGCGTAAGAATAAAATAACTTACATCAAATCAGTGTCAATAATCCGCAAGCCAAGAAGGAAAAATAAATACATTGCTTGCAATCATTGGTTCTCCCACAAGAGAGCAGTGCAACCTGAACAGTTATGGTCCCTCTTTAATAAATGCCTGGCATCCTTGCAGACTGCTATATAACTCAAAAATTATAATTAAAATGTCTTAGCTCCCGTATTTATAGTAACAGTTAAACTACTGTGCTTTCTCCAAGTCAGAGTCATTTACTTGAGAACAGCACAGTTTATGGTGAACAGATCTTTGAAACTGTACCACTGGGATATGGTACAGCCACGTGTAACTCAATATATGTCAACAGCTGTAAAAATATTGGTAGGCGGAAGGGAAAAGGGGGAAGAAAAAAAAAGATCCATGAAAGACAGACCAAGTACCCCGGCCTCTAGTGCACACTATTTTCACACCCCCCCCCCCCCCTCTGTATTATCCCCCCTTGAATAATTGGGCAATTGCAGCAACAGCTATCATAAGAAGCCAAGTTGTCTTTGAGGTTGGATGATCAAAAAGGTTCTAAATGAGAATGATTTCGATGTAGGAGGCCTCACAAGTGACCAAGGCTCTTCTCTGTAGCAGAAGGGCTCGTTCTAATCTTACCAACTGCACGCTTTCGTCAGAGCATATTCCCAGGGAGTTCAGAGCTCCCCAGGGCAAAGCTACAGTAAATTCTGGCTAATCCCCTCAGCATACAAATGAACCCCTGGTAGGAGAGGATGCAGGGCCAACGCAGCTTATATATAGCGATGGATCTGCCAGCTTTATGCTTCAGCTAAACAAACAAAATGGTGCTTTTTTCTGCATTTTATTTTCTGGCTATTCAACAAGAATGCCTTTACAAACAAAATTACAGAGAACACGGAGAAGCATTAAAAGAATTTGCATATTTCTGTGTACTGAAATCTCTTGCTTAATATTTTTTTTCATCAACATCTCATATAAATATATTATTGAAAATTACAGCAGTGCACAGTGTAGTAACCTATATTCACTACACTGTTTTATCAGGCATTAGTGTGCCAACAATGAATAATGATTGCCTATTAGTTCTCTTGGCCTCATTATACATAATATACAGAGTGCACTATATCAACACACACACACTGATATATATATATAATTTATTTATTTATTTTTTTGTCCATACATATAAGCACGCACCAAGTATAATATGCAAGGATTACACGTGTAAGGAACACTATTAGGTATACAAACAGTCCATACAGTAAACAAAAGATATACTCCCATTGTTGGGTGATATTCTAACTACTGAAAGCTTTATTACCTATGTAACCTAAAATATAGTTAAATACAAATGGATTAACCTCATAACATATATACCCAGCTATCTTTCTTCACAGACATTACAATCTGAATTTATTGCTAAATCCATGGTAATTTTGTTGGCAAGTAGCCCAAAATCACCAAGGACCAAACAACATTTATATGCACTTCTGATAATTGCACAGTGCCTGAGAATTAAATTGCAAGTACCTACTGTTGGGTGAACATAAAGATGCTTTGCGCTTATAATATAAACACACACACACACACTGGGGTTGATTTACTAAAAGTAGAAAATGCTAAATCTGGTGCAGCTGTGCATGTTAGCCATTCAGCTGCTAACTTCAGCTTGTTCCATTAAGCTTTCACAATAAAACGTAGAAGCTGATTGGTTTCTATGCAGAGCTGCACCAGATTTTCCACTCACCAGTTTTAGTAAATCAAATATATGTGTGTGTGTGTGTGTATTTGTATATATATATATATATATATATATATATATATTGTATATATACACACGTACATTAACATTACTTTACCTGTCCTGTGCGAAGAGAAAAAAAAATTAGAACATTCTGAATGCTGAGGGCATATCACCTATTAACATTATTTTTGAATTGTCACACAGAGGGGTTTATTTACTAAAGCTGGAGAGTGCAAAATCAGACTCACATCTGCATAGAAACCAATCGGCTTGTTCAATTAAGCTTTGTCAATAAAACCTGGATGCTGATTGGTTTCTATGCAGAAGTGAGCCTAACTTTGCGCTTTCCAGCTTTAGCAAATAAACCTCACAGTGTTCTCTTTATGTATTTTTGTTTTTCTGCAACTGACCTTGAGTTGCATTAAAAAAATCTAAGAGTATTAAAGTGACACTAAACAATACCCTTATTCTCCAAAAATAATATATGCACATTCACTACTTAATATTGCTGAAATTTATTTTTCATGAAAGTATAACTTATTGTGTTTTTCTTCCTCCTTGGCCTTCTCCATGAGTTCCTGAATCCTTCCTTTCCCCCTCATTTTTGTTTGGAACAAGCAGTGCATGTTAGTTGTGGTCACCTGCACTGCTCTATGCACACAACATGTCTCAGAGTCCTCAGTCCCTAGTTCATGTCGGAAGCGAGCAAGAGAAGGAGGCTACATTTTCATATACAGTTAGACCATGGAGAAGGAGTGTAGCCACCTTCGAACGGGAAGTTGGAGCATGGCAGCAAAAAGAAAAAAAGGAATTCGGAGAGGGTTGAGTGCAATAGAAACTACATTTTTTAGGTTTTTTTTTAATCCAGAGTTTAGTGTCACTTTAATTCTAATGTTTGAACTATACCTTCCACCACTTGCAAAGACTAACTGTATACAACGGGTATAGAAAAGAATAACCCCCTTTAAAATAATCACATTTTGTTGCTTTGCAGCCCAAAATTAAGATAGACAAAGTTTTTGCTTTATCCAGCTGTGCAACTTATAACATCCAAGTGAAAGATAGAACACCAACATGTCAGATTTTTTTTTTTTTATTCAAAAACAGAATCACTGTGTTGGAAATAGGATCACCCCCTTGTGTCAGTATTTTGTTGAACCACCTTTTGCTTTAATGTCAGCCTTTAATCTGTTGGGATAGGTCTCTACTAACTTTGCACATCTAGACTTTGCAATAGTTGCCCACTTCTCTGTAGAACTGCTCAAGTTCAGTTAAATTTGATGGTGACCAGTTTGTGGACTGCAGTCTTCAAGTCATTCCACAGATTTTCAATGGGGTTCAAGTCTGGGCTCTGACTAGGCCATGCAAGGACATTCACCTTTTTCTCCTTCAACCACTGTGTGGCCATTTTTGCTGTGTGCTTTGGGTCATTGTCATGTTGGAAGGTAAACCTTCTTCCCATTGACAGCTTTCTCGCAGAGGGCAGCAGATTTTCCTCAGGAATTTGACGTTATTTTGCCCCATCCATTTTTCCTTCTATCCTGACAAGTGCTCCAGTCCCTTCTACAGAGAAACACCCCAATAACAGGATATTATCACCTCCATGCTTTACTGTAGGAATTGTGTTATTAGGATGGTGAGCTGCATTGGTTTTCCGACAGACATATCGTTTAATGTTGAGGCCAAATAATTAAATTTTAGTATCATTTGGCCATAACACTTTTTTCCATGTGGCCTCAGAATCTCAAAGGTGCGTTTTGGCAAAGCTCAGTGGTGACTGCATGTGGCTTTTCTTGAGAAGTGGATTTTTTCTTGCAACCCTGCCATACAAGCACATTTGTGGAGAATTTGTGATATTGTTGTCACATGCACACAATGACCACTCTTTGTCATAAATTCCTGCAACTGCGTCAGAGTTGTTATAGGCCTCTTGGCAGCCTCTACTGACAAGTTTCCTCCTGGCTCTTTCATCCAGTTTGGAGTAAGGTCCTGATCCAGGGAGGGTCTTTGTTGTACCAAATATCTTTCAATTCCTAATAATAGACTTTGCTGTGCTTCTAGGCATTGATAAAGCCTTTTAAATTTATTTGGATACACCTCCTGACTTATGGTGCCTGTCCACAACTTTATCTTGGAGATCTTTTGACGGTGCCTTGACACCTATAGTTGGTGGTTTGCTTCAGTTGCACTATCAGGGACTAAAACGCTTCTGGAAAGCTCTTTTTAAGCTGAGTCAATCAAAATGACCATAGCTGATCACAGTTGAAAGTCAAATGGCTGTCTGTGCCTTTGATAAGGAGATTAGCTACACCTTATTAAGTTTTCAAGTCATTTTTAGGAGGGGGTGATCCTTTTTCCAACTCAGTGATTCTGTTACTGAATTTTTAGTTGTTTTTTTTTCTGGCATGTTGGTGTTATTTCTTTCACTTGGATGTTATAAGTTGCACTGAGTACATGCACCTGGATTGAAATGGAGTAAATACTGGACAGCGTCATGTCAGGCTGCAAAGCAACAAAATATCATCATTTTAAAGGAGGTGATTCTTTTCTTTACCCACTGTAAATAATTGCTTCTATTATTTTATATATCAGCTGATCTCTTTAGAATGGTGTGACACACATTAAGAAATCTCTGAGAATTATCAGTAACTAATTGCTACACATCTGTGCTAATGGCCTTTCTTGGACCTGCCACATGATACCAGATACAGGTGATAGCAGATGATAAAAGCACAGGACTGTGGCATTGTGTGCAATTGATTACATCTACTAACATGAAAGGGGGACTTTTGCCACAGACATACAGGTGGTGTATACGTGTTCAAGCATAGAAGTTTTATGCTTGTCTTGTATAAAATAATAAAAAGGGGGGAAAAAAACTAAAAATCATCCACGTAACCTTTGCAGTTGGATGATGTCCCAATGCTAACTGCAGATCTGAAATGTTAATTGTACTTTAAGTTTAGAATGTAAACACAAAACATTGTTTTTGTTTTAGATATGTAGTGAAGGGGTAAACTCCCTATTGCATAATTTTCTGCTGCCTAGGTCCCACTGAGGAGATTTCCCACCACATCCCACCCTGGAGATGCAGTAGAAAATGAGAGGAAATCTCTCCAAAATTAACAGAATTCTCACCTGAAATATATGAGACTTCTTCTGTCACAGAAGAGGTTCCCTAATGGAGAAAATTCTCTCACCTCTATATCTGGTAAAAACATATTTATTTTATTTCCCCTTTCTTTCCGTCTAGGTGTTAATGATCACCAAGATAAGAAGGAGGCATGAATCTACCCAGTGAAAACACAGACAGCAATGAAAACTTGCATTTATATACACTTTAATTCAAAGATATTTGCCACCCAAAAACATGACCACTAAACTATGTTTGTTTAAAGTGGCATTAAACCCCAAACCAAAAATATAATCTATTGCAGATGTGGTGGCTGCATTAGTTTTTTTTTAGGCTTTTTCCCTTCTGTTTTCACCTGGTGATCTGGACAGTAGCACACCTCCTGTATTAGAGGGCCCCACTCTGGAGGAAAGAGCACAGGGGCACAGCAGACCGCAGCATTGTTAATCTGGGTAGAGGGAAGTGTAAAATGTACTCATAGATTTAGATAAAATAACGAATTGAAGCCAAACTCAATTCCAGCTCACACTGCAGTTACCCAAACAGTTACAGCAACAGTTTCTTTTTCTTTTGGGATAAAAGGTTTTACATGAATAAATAAAAGCTGATCATGGTAAGCACCCGTCAGTGATAAATGGTTCGTTTCAACAATCTTAACTGATACATTTGCGAAAAAGCTTTGCCACCAGGTGAAAAAGGAAAGAACGCCTAGAAAAAACAATGCAGCCATCACATATAAGAATGGGAAAGGTGAGTTATAATAAAGGTTTGTTTTTCGGTTTAATACCGCTTTAAGTTTTCCGGTAGCGGTCAAGAAAAGCTGGACACCTTCATAATTCATAATTTATTAACAAAGAATTGTGCATAGCTCCAAGTTCTCCCTGTTTTGGAACCAAATCCCTGGGACTTAATTTCCCCCTCAAATCTCGCTTTCTCAGGCTAGGTTCACACAAGTGTTTTTGAATGCATGTCGGTAAGCACGTTTTGCAGCCTTGACTGCTGATTCACGCTGGAATCGCACAGGAACATGCTCCGCATTCCTGTGTGATTCAGTGCAATGCGCTGAAATCGCAGTGGATCACACCAAAAGTTGTGCATGCACTAAAAAAGACACTGCAACAGTATCACATGGTACTGCAGTACCATGCGATCTGATGCAGGCAAACACACTGCATTTGGAGAATCATTAAGAATCTAATGACACTCAGCAGAATGCACACCCAGTGTGTTTAGCATGTGATGCAGGGAATGCGCACAAAATACGGGTTTCCTGCACCGTGTTCCTGTGTGAAGGAGCCCTAAGTGCTTTTGCTATAGCCAATGGAAAGCTAGTTACTAGGAGAAGGACAGGCAAGAAATTGTGTAAAAAGCACCTAATGCGCATGCATTTCAAATGCTCCCGCTAGTCTACAAGGATCAAATTGCACAACTCAGAGGCGAACTGAGTCTTGGGTCTCACGGACAATACTAAATATACTATTTAAAGAAGCACTGTAGCCTTTTTATTTTAAAAATGTAAATTAAATATAATAGTACTACTAGCTATTGTATTCTAGCAGTTGCAACACCCCCGGATGCTTGAATACCCAAACAGTGGCGGCATCTGAAAGAATTCAGTCACTGTCCAGTTGACAGCTTTCCATACATCTCCTATCCAAACAGAACCCCTATTTGATTGGATTCAGACACTGTTCAACTTTTGTCAAACAGAGCAGTGTCGGGAGGGCCATACACTGCTCAGAAGGGACAGGCTGTAATTCAAGCAGTGTATGGCCAGTTCAAAAAACTATCTGGGTACGGACCGATATGGAGTCATTAAGGTTTTTACAAAAGACCTTGGAAAAATGTTTGTGTTAAGCGGTGCTCAACCGTTTGAAGAACGAGGACCACTTAAGTGATCTGGTAATCGTTTGTGGGCCACAATGAAATAAAATGGTCCAGAATTTTTGATTTATTCATTTATTTATTTTTACTTTAAATAGCATAATGAGCATTTTCCTTCTACAGGTACTGAATGCTTGCGGGAGGCAGAGGAGGAAAAGGAGGCTTGCAACGGTTGCAGAAGGAAAATGGAGGTTTCTATAAATGCCGCCCCTCCTGTCTAAGTGTAAAACAGAATGTGACAGGGAGGCTGCATTGGACCCCTGCAGCATGGGGCAAGGTCGTCATTGAGATCCCTGATGCTACACTACTGGTTGGGGGTGTGTGGTAAAAACACATCTCAAGTATGATGTTTTACTGCCCGCAAAACCGCAAATGTAAAGGAGTCCTTATTGTCCTGAGCCCCCAATAAGGCTGTTTTAACACTGATGCGCTGCAGTTTACTCGCATCACTTTCCTGCAGGTTAAATGCTCTTTGCCGTAGACTTCCATTATATCTCATGGGTCTGGTGCACTTTCTGAAAGCACACCAGAAATCTTGCATTCAGTTTGAGGTGGAGGGCTACAACAGAGGGTCACATGTTGTACACCCCTGTATTAGGCAATCAAATACATGCTCTACTGCACACCATTAGATGTTTTAAAAGAACATGCAATTTCCACAAAAAGTCATGGGGATGACCTATAAAATCTCAAGGGAAAGAATTCTTGAACGAGCCCTTTAACAATCACAGCTGTAACTTTTTTAACCCGAGTGAAAAAAAACAAAGAAAAGCCTGAGTGGTTGTAAATTGTAAAGCAAGGACCAGTCAAATTACAATCCATGTATGGGCAGGGTGATTGTACAGAAGCTGATCTACCGTTCTACTTCTGTACAACAGACCTGTTGGAAAACTTGCATTCGATCAGTGCCACCAACTATAGAAGGGAACACTGATCAGAGTATTCTGATGGTGGGGAAGTCTCCCCGTTGTCATAGTACAAAGGCACATTTGTAGATGGGGGAATCCATCAGGTTTTTGGGGTTTTTTTTTAATTAGCTCAACCTGCTGGTTAAATTTAAAAAAAAAATGAATCATCCATCCTATAGATTGATGGCAAGCTCTGTACATTGATTAGCTTCCTTTTGATGGAGTATGACAGATCTATATATTTAAAAATGTAAACATTTTATTTTAAACTGGACCCAAAGAAACACTTATTGGGAACATTAGATGAGTTAATGCAGTGTTTATCAACCTTTTTTCTGTCAAGGCACCCTTTAAAATTATGGTCAGTCTTGAGGCACCCCATTCTAAAATATAAAAAACTATTCTAATAGTTTTATATAACACAGCAATATCCACAGACGTAGGACACCCAACATTGGAAGTGACTTATTCTTCCAAAGCAAATATACTTTTGCACACTGGCACTGACCAGTATTCCAGTGTTTCTCTTCTCCCTCAGTTGTTCTCCATCACTGAGCTAATTTGACCCCAGCACTGATGGAAAGGGGAAGGGGAGGGTAAAACAAGGGTGCTGTGCAGGCAGCCGATATTCTGCTTATCAACTGATGTTGTCATTGGTTGTCAGGATACCAGTGGCTAGAAGGTCATGTCGGTGCACAATGAACACCTGTGGCTTTGTGTAACTAATAGGCTTGTATACAAGTTTTGGCCAATTTTTAGACATTTTTGCCAAGGCATCCTGGTTGAAAAAGGCTGAGCTCGTGCTACAAGAACACACTAATGCAGCATTTTCTAGAGCCTTATTTAAAGCCAATAAGTTTATTCTAGAATACTGCAGGTCTGAGAACACCCAGCTCATCAGGAATGGTTCAACTACATGAGTAATACCTTATACTTTGAGCATCCTATGTACGAACACAGGACTATCTCAGTAAATTTGAGAAATTATGGGAGAGCTGGCTGGCTACACCTGGCCTGTCATCTATCGGCCTCATATCCAAAAAAATGTTGTGATGCGCTTTACTTATTCCATGTTATATCAAACTGTAAGTTGTTATTCGTTCATGCTGGGAACATAGGACCGCATTTAGTTTCTGTCTAGTGAACCTGTTGTACACTGTGACGAACTTGTTTTATTCCATTATTGTAGGACTGCTCTGGAAAGCTTTAGGCTCCATCCACAAAGAGCCATTTTGAATTGCGGTTCATATGACAATTTGTGCAAACCAAAAAAGGTTCCAGAACTCCTTTTGCATTGCATAACAGCGGCAGAATTGCCCTGTGTTTTTAGGTGCCATTGAAATGAATGGAACCTAAACATGATGATGTGCGATCAGACATTTTAACAGCATGTTTTGAAATTGTGGGCAGAATCATGGTGAATCCACCCACAATTCAAAACACCTATATTTGAACTGAGCCTTAATAAACTTTTCTATGGTTTAAAAAAAATACACAGTATTTAACAAGAATTATTATTATAATTATATACAGGATTTGTATAGCAGCAACAGTTTGTGCAGCACTTTACAAAATAGAAAGAGAGGAAGAGATAGTATAGTTAGACCCCGGTTGCATTGGGTGCGATCTGGCATGTGATTTGCATACCATGCGATTTGCAAATCGTATGCCAAGTCGCACCCTATTGTCCGCAATTACAGCGATCATATCGGTGCGGTTCCAACTTGGTCGGATCCACACCGATTTCTAATGTAGTACATGCACTACTTTTGGTGCAATTTGCATAGACATCTGTGTCTTGCAAATCGCACCGGAAATCGGAATCCCCGACTTACAATAATATTCAATGCAAAAGGGCAAGGAGCGGAAAACTTTACCCTCTACAAATCCGCTCTTCTCAAATACAACTCCAGCCTCCACGCTGCTAAGCAAACCTACTATAACACACTCATCAAGACCCTCTCATCCAATCCTCGTCAACTCTTCTCTACCCTTAATTCCTTACTCCACCCCCCACTGCCTCCACCCACCAACTTACATACTGCACAGGAGATTGCCAGTCACTTCAAGAAGAAGATCGACACAATTCGTGATGAGATCTCCAGTGTCAAGCTTCCTCCTCTAACCAACATACCAGGCCCAACACCAAACTCTACACTCTCCTCCTTCGACCCTGTTACCACCAAGGAAGTTACCGAACTCCTTTCCAAGGCCCACTTCACCACCTGTCCCCTGGATCCTGTCCCCAAACGACTGTTGCAGCCTCCTTCCTGCTCTATCCTAAACTCTCTAACCCATATCTTCAACCTCTCACCCTCCATGGGCACCTTTCCCTCCCTACTCAAACATGCACTGGTTACCCCCATCCTCAAAAAACACTCGCTGGACCCCACCTGTTTGAATAACTTAAGACCCATCTCCCTACTCCCATTTGCCTCCAAGCTTCTTGAGCGCCTTGTTGACAACCGTATGAACTGCTACCTCACC
Source organism: Staurois parvus (assembly GCF_062004578.1). NCBI lineage: Eukaryota > Metazoa > Chordata > Amphibia > Anura > Ranidae > Staurois > Staurois parvus. The sequence continues at coordinate 2,599,561 of NW_028318272.1, forward strand.
GACAACAACCTTCTTGATCCCCGACAGTCTGGCTTCCGCCCACAACATTCCACAGAAACTGCCCTACTAAAACTCACTATTGACCTACTAACTGCTAAAACCAACAGCCATTACTCCATACTCATACTCCTTGACCTTTTCGACTGCCTTTGATACAGTCAACCACCCTCTCCTCCTCGGTAAACTCCACTCCATCAGCCTCAGTGACTCTGCTCTCTCTTGGTTCTCCTCTTACCTTTCTCAGCGTACTTTCAGTGTCACATACACCTTCTCCTCCTCCGCTTCCTCTTTCTGTTGGGGTACCCCAAGGTTCTGTTCTTGGGCCCCTCCTTTTCTCTCTCTATACCTCCTCCCTGGGCCAACTGATAACCTCCCATGGCTTCCAATACCACCTCTATGCTGATGACACCCAGATCTATCTCTCCACTCCCCAGCTCACCCCCTCAATCTCCTCACGTATCACAAATCTACTAAGCGACATATCAGCATGGATGTCAAGCATCACTACCTTAAACTCAATCTTTCAAAAATTGAGCTTGTAATATTTTCTCCTCCTCGATCCCCCACTCACGACTTTACCATTAAGATCAACAGCACAACCATTGGTCCTTCCCCTCATGCCAGGGTGCTAGGCATAATCCTAGACTCTGACCTCTCCTTTGGGCCCCACATCCACTCACTGGCTACATCCTGCCGCCTCAACCTCCGGAACATTTCCAAAATCAGCCCCTTCCTGACCAATGACACCACAAAACAACTTATCCACGCCTTGGTTATATCCCGGCTCGATTACTGCAACTCCCTCCTCACAGGTCTACCGTTACACAGGCTATCCCCCCTTCAGTCTATTATGAATGCTGCTGCCAGACTCATACACCTTACCAACCGATCAGCGACTGCTGCCCCTCTCTGCCAATCCCTCCACTGGGTTCCACTAACCCCACGTATAAAATTCAAAATACTAACCACAGCTTACAAAGCCATCCACAACACTGCCCCTAGCTACATCACCAACCTCATCCACAGATACCACCCAAATCGCCCACTCCGCTCCTCCCAAGATATCTTCCTCTCTAGCTCCCTCATCACCTCCTCCCACTCTTGCCTCCAGGACTTCTCCAGAGCCTCTCCCATCCTCTGGAACTCCATACCACAGCATGTCCGGTCAGCCCCCACCCTGTCTGCCTTTAGGCGATCTTTGAAAACTCACTTCTTCAGGGAAGCCTACCCCACCTCCACCTAAGAGCTGTACCTGAATCACCTCCGCCAGATCATCCCCCGCAGCTATCACCTTTTGTATCACCTCCCCCTTCCTTTAGATTGTAAGCTCCATGAGCAGGGCCCTCCTATTCCTTCTGTACTGAAATGCATTGTAATTGTACTGTCTCCCTTATATTGTAAAGCACTGCGCAAATTGTTGGCACTATATAAATCCTGTATAATAATAATAATAGGAGGGCCCCTACTTGTGAGAGCTTACAATATAAAAGCAAGCAATACAAAGGTAATGACTGTGAAGGATGAGCTGATGGTGAAATTAAAAGTATAGTTTATAAGGTGGAGGTGGGATAGGCTTCCCTGAAAAGACACATGTTTAGGGACCACCTAAAGGTAAACAAAGGAAGGGAAGGCTATGCTAAAATCCTGGGAGTATGGAAGGAGGTGACGAAGAAGGTCTTGGGAGGAATGAAGAGGACAATTTGGAAATTTTGAGACAAGATTGGTGATGTAGCTCAGGGCAGAGTTGTGGATGGCTTTTTATGTTGTTTTTAGTATTTAGAATTTTGTTGGGTGAGCGGAAACCAGCAGAAGGACTGGCAGACACTGAACAGTTGCAAAGTATATCACACTGTATATCTGCTTTTGATAGGTGGTAAGATTTAATTGAAAAGCCATGTTCATCCATATAAAACAATATAACATTGCAAATGCAAACTCTCACAGGCTAAAAGGTTTGAGGTTTGGCTGATATCATATAAAATATGTGACACATGGCTGTAACATGTGACAAGAATGTCAGGCTTTGGTGTAAAAAAGTTTAACTGCTGTTGATCCAGAGGACATCCACTATGCCCTAAACTCTCTATTGGACTTTCTGTTGGAAGGAATGGAGAACTAGCAGACTAATGGCTTGCCTTTCAGTATAGCTAGGCTGTCATGGTTCTGCCAGTAGAAGGGGAAGAAATTGCCACTAGGATCCTGGATTGCAGAGCAGGCTCAGAGGAGTACAGGACCTTGTCTCACTCCTCCTAAAAAGCTCAAATCTGTTTTAAGCACAGTTGCGATTTGAGGAGTATTTTTAAGCTTTATATGGGTGAATTATTTCATAATAAATTGTAGCAACAGTGATTTTAGTACAGTTACAAAAGTAGTATAGCAATCATCAACTGTCTAATGTGCTTGAATGTGGAATTTAATGGAAAGAAATTCTTTGACCTTGAGAAAGACATTAAACAACAGTATTATCGGGTACTTGCTGACTACCAATGTTTTGCAATTGCTTCACCACGCTCCTCCGGCCTCTCTGACACTGAACACTAAGTTCCAACTGCAGCAGAGACATTCCCAGGCAGAATTTCCCACTATTCCAATCAACCAGCTCGGTGGTAGGGCTGGGATTTCAAACTTGCCACAGTATGAAGTCGAGTTTGGGCTCTGTTCCCTCCCCTCTCTCAGCTGGATGACGGCCTCCCTGTGAAATCAAAAGGCTTTACTGTCACGTCTGGGCTACATGCGATCACATGTGTGGAGATGGAGAGGAATATGAATGCAGCTCCTGCTCCACCGTGGGGCCTCTGAGGTCCGTCCTGCTCATCGAGAGACCTCAAGGAAAATAGAGCGAGGTCTCTTTTCATGTATATTACAACTGCTGGCATTCCCTAGGTGCTCTGCAGTGTGCAAACCAAGTGTGAAGGAATAAGAGAACAATAGCCTGATGGAAACCTGCAGCAATTCTGCCAAGAATGCTTACAGCAGAGAGCTATTTATTATTATCCTTTATTTATAAATCGTCAACATATTCCATAACGTTGTTCAACTGGGAATGGCACATTGGAGACCCATCACACAACAAATGTATGCACCGCAATACAAAAAAGGGCCTTATTTGTCAGACCTCATAAATATATGACATGCTTGACAGAACACACCAAATGTACAGTGCACAGCACAAACATCTGATCAAAAAGCACAATCATAGGCAATATTGTCATTCTAGGACTGGATTCAGGAGAGGATGGCACTTTTACCTCTTGATTAAAAGAATAGCAGAAAAATACGTTAAACTTCTTGGAGAAACGTGATGATTTCTGAGAGATCTGGATCAAGTGCTGCACAGTTCTGGATCAGCAGCTTTGTTTCCACAAGGAGATGTCGGTCTGAGATTTCTACAAAGATAGAACTCTTGATTCTGCTCGCTGTAAAGTCATGCAAATCATTAATGTGGTCTCTCTAAATACTGAGGGTTGTTGTGGCACAAAGGAAAAAAGGCATAAACAAGAACTAACTTTTTATTGTGTCCATAATTAAAGCAGAATTGTAGCCACATACATACATGCCTGTATTGCAAAACTGCTAGGAAAATAATGTGCATTAATGCATAGCTACCTCTACATCTGCTGTCTTCAGAGATAGGCCTCTAGATCAGATGAAGCCCTGAGCCTTATTCTGCTTCCCTCTATGTATATCAGGACAATGAACTCTGAAAAAGAGGCAAGGATTGTGCTGAACAAACAGTTCTTGCTAGTTCATCCCGCTCCTCTGTTTTGTGATGCTACTTTCCTTTGCTTTCAACGCCTCCTGCAAGCAGGACGCTTGATCTGTGTGTGATAGCTCTGGACTGACAGAAGTAAAAATTGGTTCCAATGGGTCTACCGTGAAGCGATTCCTCCTTAAAAGAAGCAAATCTGTGATTGAAGTCCAGTGTGGCTGCATCCAGTTATGGTCCTAGGCTACTACCTCTCTGGCAGAGACACAAGGAAGTGTTCTCCAGATGGCTTTATCTGATGCTCCTAACCATTCCATGTTGCAAAAGTCCTTTAAGTGAGATGAACTTTTGTACCAGGCACTCCTCCATACACATTTAAAGATCCTACTAGCATTAGGCAAAGGTACAGAAAAGGACTAAGAAAGATGGTGGGCAGATTAAAGTACATGTAAACAAAATCACTTAAAGCTCAAATCAAAGTTACCATGATAATGTATTTTCAAAATCTGTGGTGATCTTGCCATGAAGTTGTTTGTTCAGGCACTTCCTATTATAGCATTACTGTCCCTGTCTGCAAGTTATGTTCCTTGGTTGTCACGGGTTTTACATGGAGACTACAAGTAGCCGTTTCAATACACAATACCTAGGCACAGTATGGTTCACCATCATGAAACCCACCCTGGGAAACAGCACTGAGATGCAGTGAAAAATGTAGAAAAAAATTAAACAATCTGTTTTTAACTAAAAATGCCAAGTGACATGCTTTAGCAAATTAAAATGTTTAGTTAGAGTTTACTTCTGCTTTGAGAATGCATTATATGGTAGAACACAAAGCAAAGTGATTTTCTTCAAGATTGGGAGGTGGCAGCAATGCTATCCAGAATTACTTGTACTATTTAACAAGGTATATTTCTGCTTTGGGCTTCGTTCACATAAGTTGCTGGGGGGGGGGCACGTTTTTACCACTCCCAGGCCACCCACCGACAAGTTAGTGGCATAGCAAGTATTATAAAGCATGCCACATTTGGCAGGCAGAGTTGCTTGCCAAATGTGATCACTGAGGTGAATAGAACCATGCTGCAACCTCATGCCAAATGCTTGGCACACAGCTGCAGCACGGTAGTTCTATGAAAAAAAAAAACAGGAGGCTGCAATATCAACTACTGAACTCCTGGAAGCTGCTGCCCATCCCTCTGAAAAGTGATCCACTGCAGTAGAGACTGCTACCCATGTGAACGAGGCCTGAGGCCTTTAAACAATCACAACAATCCAAGTCTACCTTTAGGCTCAGTTCACATTCCTGCAACCCCAAAGTTCTTTGACTTGCTTGCAACTTTTGTAATTTAACATTGCAGTCCATGGCACTCAAGTAGCACCAACGTCACAGTTGCATTGATTAAGACAGTACCCATTGAAATGAATGTGTTTTGACTTGTCAAGCGACTTTATGTGTTGCAAGTCGCATGAGAAGTTGCAGCAGAGTGAACCAGGGCTTAGAAGTTATTTTAAAACAAACTAAAAATATTCTGCCTTAAAAACCCACAGTACCTAAATAACACTGCATTCAACAATGTAGGAGTAATCAGTATCAGAAGCAGACTTGCAGGTACCCATGTATTTCCGCAGTTGACATATTTTGTGGGCACTTGACCTTACTCAAGTCTCTAACTGCATGTTTAATAACAGCAAGAAATGGAAAAACTGAGTGTGCAGCAGTCTACCAGCCTGGCTTTGCTTTCACTTGCCAACATGCACATGATATGTAGTTTGGAATATAGCTGGATGGTTACTGCCATTCTTTCACTTTTCTTACAAATAGCCTTCTGTTGGAAGATACCTATGATGATTCATTTATCTCAGTACAGCAAATTAACAACATTTCACAGTATAAAGAGGCATTTTCAATACACATTACACAAACATGGTTCAGAAAAGCTGTCCTGAGAAATTCCATGCAACCATTGCTGGAGTGCATGCATATAACACTAAATGGCTGTAAAGAGGCTGCAGAAAATCAGCAGCACTGAGCTGCAACAAAAGATGAAAAAAAAGGTGGAAACAAGTAGTTTATTTTTTTAAAACAAACTGTCATGATACACAGTGCTTTGGAAATATAAAGTCATTCAGATAGGGTTATTACACCTGTTTCTAAACAGACATGACATAACATTGCATTTGTTAATCTGCATATTATCGGAAAATATATATTTACTTATTCTGATCTTTACATAATTTAACTTAAATTTAAAAATCAGCAAGGAAACAGTTAAATCTAGAGTGTACAATAAGGTATCTAACATTTGTATCAATATTTCCTCATATCCTATAAGATTCCTATGCAGATTCAAGTTGTATCTGCTTCTTTGATTATTTCAGAGTTAAAGTGGGAACACATAAAACATGGTAATTAAAAAAAAAATAATAATAATAAAAATTTCACCTTCCTACAGGCACTTGCATCAGCCATTGGCAAACACGAACCAATCGCCTCATGGGGCCGGACGAGCACTTGAAAAGCAGAAAGAATGGAATCTCTCCCACTGAGTCCTTTCAGACCTGTGCTCTTCAGGGGGGCTCCATAGCGGGCGATTACTTTATTAGTAACTGGGTTCCTGCCGTGCTTTGGTGCTATTACAGGCGTATGAATTCTCACAAGCTCAGGAAAACCAAATGCTACCACCCACCAATGAACTTTCTGAAGGGGAAAGGATTAAAGTCGAAGTACCACTTACTGTGCCCCTAACATAAAAAAAATACTATATGTACTTCTCATTCAAATTGTTTTTATATATTACTAATTAAATGCTTTGTTGTGATTTTCAAGGTTGTAGGTAAAAAAAGAAAAAAAAACTGTCTGAAATTATACTTTTAAGGCTTTTTAAAGATGGCTGCCACCACAAAAATGCTTGAAACAAAATTTAATAAACTAATCCCAGTGTGTCTCTTCAAATATATGAATGCTTCAGGGCTAGGATCCAACTTCCAAAAGCAAAAGAAAACATTGTAACCCAAACTAAACATGCGTATGTGTCTGGGCAGTACACAGAAATGGATGCAATAATCACAGCAAACAGTTTACTGGTATCCAATCAGTAAAGAATGAGTGCCAGTTTGTTGCCATGGGTTACTCCACTGTTTACATGTAAATTTACAAACTGGCAGATTTTTTCTAAAATTTACAGTGCCAATGCTTTTTGTGCCATATCGCCAAAGGCAGAAGCCAGTATGCCATTACACATTCAGTACCCATTTTATTTAGTAAATAATATTTATTTAATCAGGAAAAAAAGAAGGACCACGACATGCGCTTGGTATCATTTTCACAGCATGATTATAATTGCCATGATTACGGAAATTGTATGCCATAGTTATATTGACTGCTATTTTTAGGACAATAGTGCAACAATACAGCACAGGGTTTGGCTGCTGGTTTCTAAAGCTTTGGTGAATTTTTTAAAGCGGATCCTTACCCATAACAACTTGATAAAAAATAAAGTTCTTTAGCAAAAAACATACAGTCCACATTAATAATTATACTACCAAAATTAGTGTGTGCTGTAAATTGAGTCCAGCATTGCTTCTGTTCCTTCATGCTGGAGGCTGCCATTTTGCTGAAGCCCATAGCCATTGAACAGCTGTAAATCATAAAGTGGAACTAAATCCATCAATTTAACTGTCAAACCAACAAATGGCTGGTGTCATAACTGATCACATGTGCAGCACCATGGCAGTTGCAGATCAAACAGAAGCAGTTTCCTTGGCTGTAAAGGATAGGAGGGTTTAATTCCACTTTAAGGCTGTCAGTAGATCAGCCTTGCAAATTTGGCAGTGTCTAAAAATGCCTAAAAATGGAGAGCAACTGAGCACATGCAGTGCAGGGAGAGTCAGTGTATTACTGAAATTTAAACAGTCTAGGCCAGGGTTTCTCAACAAGGGTTCCTACAAAGGTTGCTAGGGGTTCCTTGAGCAATGAGCACTTTCTGCCTCTCAGATAAGTTCCAATTGACGCCATTGATCTTTTTAACTCTCTGTAAGGGGGTATTTCGTCCCAATGATTACAAGTATAAGGAGCATTCTTCCCAGTGACCATCACACTAACGTATCAGGAGTTGTAGATATGGCCTTTTTTTATCAGGGGTTCCCTGAGACCGGTAACGTATTTCAAGGGTTCCTTTGTGTTGAAAAGGTTGAGAAACTATGGTCTAGACACTTATTTTTTAAAGTTTTACATAGCTATACCTGCAAAAGGGGCCAGCCTGAAGTGATCTAGCAGGAATTAATTTTCTGACTAAAGTTCCATTTTAGGTTTGTCTCCAACAACTGTTCTATGCAAAAAAAATAATAATAATACCAACATAGTCCAAAGACATACAAAATGAGGGAAGGGAAAAGATTATGGTGGCTCATGCTAACCACAAGTTTTTTTCTTATTCTCAACCTTTACTAAGAAATGGATAGCTTAAATTGAATTGTTATTGATAAAAACTCCAGCTGAAACCCAGGATGCCAACAAAATAGCCACTATGACTGTGTGCCTCTAATATACAAGAATCTGAAATCTCAACCTAAAAAGTAATAAATACCTTTTATTAAGTTGGGCTCCTATGCAGCGCCGCAGTCACATTAAGTTGTGATTAAGCCAATATCACAGCCTAGTGATGTAGCTGGATTAGGCTGATCTGTAGAAGTGCTTCAAGGAGGGTGGTGAGAGTAGAGAAATGGACACTGCTGTCATTATCTACTATTTTGATTAAGTAGATGGTGTAGCTGCTATTCAGGTGAACAACTGGTCCTCACTACTAGAAATCCCCTTTACAGATATGTTTGTCCTCGGTACATTGTGCCTTACACCTGCATAATTTAAGGAAGCATGCAGTGACTTGTCTGGAAGTGCTTTTGAGACTTCTAGGAGAGAATGGTCATCAGGAATCAAAGGATACAGACTGGTGGATCTTTACAATGCTAAAAGGTAGTTGATTTTAACCAAACTTCAACACTGTACAACTGAAGACACACAATTACAGATACAGTACAGTATTTCTCTGCGTGGTGTACATGTTTTTTTAATGGTGTCCATAATTTAGCTTTAACTTTAATCCATAATTTGTATGCAAGGTTCAATATCTGTTTAACAAAAGCGTAGTCTCGAAATAACATATTCACCCCTTTTTCAAGTGGTGAACAAGGACATTCACTAAACCCCCCATTTACGGTTTTCTCCCATTTACACCCATTTTTAAGGCTTCATTGTGAAGGCTTACCCAATGTATCATACAGTGCTGTCAGGGTTGTTTAAAAAAAGTGATAGAATCAGTTTAGAAAAAGTGCCTGGATCCTTAGACCTAATCAGATTGTAAAGCTGGCTAAACACAAATACTTTGGTATACAGGGTATCATGATTAGTAATATTAAAGATAGATAGCCTGCATATTTATTTTTATGAGGTGGCTATGCTGACCATCAGATGGTGGGGATTTTTTATTTCCTCTGTAGTGTTAGTTCAGATTCTTTGGAACACAGAACACCCCAGTTAGCTTGATCCATTGTGTTTTTTGTTACTTCATCCAAAAGATTGGCCAAAAACTGTACAGTTTATTTTAATAATTTTTTTCTGATTTTGACAGTATGTGGCCAGTTTTAGGTTAATCATAGACACAAAAGTGGGGTCAGAGGGTCTGACATCCAACAACTGCTTTGTAGAAATCTGTGATTTAAAGCCAGCCTTTTCTGGGGTAGGAATAGTGATCTTCCACAAAAATCAGTTTGCGCGCTCTCATAAAACCAAAAGTTTTCCAACCCAATGGCCATCACATGTGAATGGGTGGCCTTGGCTGCATGATTTCAGAAATCAAATACCTTTATCAGAATAGTGCACGTCAATGCTATTGCATGTTAACAGCATGTAGAATAGATTACATTGCTATAACTATTCTTGTTTGTATGACATTGTTTAAATTTTTGCCTGTGCAGTCCATGGCTAAAACACCCACAGCCAAAATTCACAAAGAGGTGATGAAGCCTTGATTCTCTACATTCAATACATACAAAAGAATATAGGTAATTGATTTATCTATGCTCCATAAAACTCTGGCCTTTGTTACTTCCCATTGTTGCTTCCCCATGTGTTCATGTTTGAAGGTAGATTTTTTTCTGATGATTGCAAGACCTCATAATATCAGAACATTGCAATGTAGAGACACATGGAAAGGCTATGTTTTAAAAAGTGTATCAACCCTATAGATGAAGCTGTGGCAATCAAGAGGTTAATCCAAACCGGACACCAATGCAGCCATCCCCAATGTTTCTTTGTATGTCAATTACACTGCAAAGGAAACAAGCATAGAGAAAGGAAGTAGCTGTAATCATTTCAGGTCTCTGATCCCCACCCCTGACCACTGTTTCCTAGGCACAAATCTCATTCAAGGACAGTGCATTTTTTGTGTAAGTCTGTCATTATTCAGAATCAAAAAAAGAAATGAAGACAAATTTAAATCAAATTTAAAAGGAAACTTTAACTCCGAGATATGTTCCTTCAGAGTAATTTATTTATTTTTATTACTTTCTTTTTTTCCCTCTAGTTTTCAGTTGGAAACTTGGCTTAAATGACAGCTGCGTAGGCCTCTCCCTAGCTGTCCCCAGCAGGAGAGCTAATGTGCTTTAGTCTAGGACTGGGAGCTGCTTTTAATCTATCAGCAGGACTCCACAGCTGCTGTAAGCTAGCCGAAAATTTGTCTGCATGTAGGGTTTAACTTTACCTAGCCATTTTTGCAGAACTTTGCTTCTCCTCAGGGAGAAGGCCGTCCTTAAGAATTTATGTGCAATAAAAATAGTATCCCTGTTTGCTACATAGAAGCCCCTGTATCAGAGCAATGACAACCTATAAAATTGTAGTTCGAGAAGCAACATTATGCATGATACTGACAGGAAAGACTTTTTCTTTGGTGCCTTCACATCCAGCATCTAAAAGAACAGGACCACCTATAGAGAATACTGATATCCCTTCTAACCAGTTAGACTGGATCCAGTCTTTCATTATTTCTAATGGCAATCATTGGGCTATATATCTTGACACAAATTTGAAATGTTAGATTTTTAAAACTTAATTTTTGAAAAGACTATTTTGAATGTTACAGGATTTTACTAGCTGCAACTGCTACTGCTTATGCTCTCCTCTTCTGCTCTACCTTACTTCTCTCAATGTAACTGGCAGAAGGTAAGAGAAACTTTAAAAAATCTTGCTATATTGATAATAAACCTTTTTCTGACTATTGAAGGGATTACATAAAAAGAGTTATTGTGCAAGTATAAGTAGATTCTAGCATAACAATGTTTTTTTAAACTCCCACCATAGCCAGAAAAAAAATTGATCACAGTAAAGCATGCCATGGGCAATGTGATTTCAATGTGTGGTCGCAGGAAAGAAAATCACTTGATTCCCCCATCAACACAGTCAGTCATGATGGGGGAATCCCTCTCTCAGATCTATTGTGTTCTGCCACAGAGAGCATTCCCTGCCGGCAGAACACAATGATTACTGCCGGCAGCATCTAGCTGCCGGCAGTAATCACATGTAAAAAATCTGACAGGTTGGTTGTACTGACGTAGATCGATGGATCGACCTCAATGCAACCAGCCTGCCCATAGATGGATCGAATCTCAGCTAGTCCCTGCTGAACCAGCCAAGAGTCAATCCAGCTATGGCTGGCTTTAATCTGCTCTGCATACAAACAATTAATTAAATATCCAACCTGTTCATAGCTGGTAGAGTTCTTATCAGAAAAAGAAAAAAGCTTTACCCTGAGTTCACTCTAGACCGCAAGCTGGTTGGGGGTGCAGGAATCGCACCTGTTTCCACACCTGCAGCCACATTGCGCTGCCCTTGCAAGATGCGTGGGGCTGCCATTCATTCTGAATGGCACCCTACACAGCTCAGCCTGCATTGCAATCGTGGATGCAGGAACTGCTGGGAAACCGCATGGCCAAAAAGACCATGCTGTTTCCATGAGGATGCGTTTTTGAAAACGTTTCTGCATGCAGCTTTTTGAACATGTTGCACAGCAGTCCATTCAAATGAATGGACTGCTGTGCCCAAGCAAACTCAGGCCGCACGACCCACACTAGTGGGAATTGGGAATTAAGGCTTGTAGTAGGGGGGCGTCTCTTTTGCTATTGATAAAGGAGAAGAGAAGACTGATCAGAGCAGAGATATATTGGAGGGATGTTGTAAAATGGACACCACAAGCTTGACTATCCGGATCATATTATCTGTTCCATTAACAGAAATACACTATATTGTCAAAGGTATTGGGACACCCCTCCAAATCATCAGTGCCTGACCTCACAAATGCACTTTTGGAAGAATGGTCAAAGATTCCCATAAATACACTCCTAAACCTTGTGGACAGCCTTCCCAGAAGAGTTAAAGCTGTTATAGCTGCAAAGGGTGGGCCAACTCAATAATGAACTCTACGGACTAAGATTGGGATGCCATTAAAGTTCATGTGGGTGTAAAGGCAGGCATCCCAATACTTTTGGCAATATTGTATATATTAGGTGGTCATACACTTATTCATAAGGACACCTGCTAGAGACAATATTTCAATATCACAACTGTTTTTTTGTTATTTTCATTTAAACTCTTATTTGATTTTCCAATACAAAAAGAACAACTCATTTGCAAAAATATTTCACATATACATATTTCCATTTACCCCAATATTAAACCCACCCTTCCACCCCCCCCCCCCCCCAACCCATTTTCCTCATCCACATTCTCCATCCTGATCTATATCTTCTCTCATATTTATCAATCTATCTCTGACACTGCTCTCTCTCGGATTCTCCATTCAGGCTCTATTCTGACTTCTAAACTTCCCCCTCAATTCCGACCAGTTCCATGTATCTTTCAGAGGTTTTAAATTTCAACCAACTACAGCACATTTTTCCTAAATTTTTCCATTTTATCCTCCTCATCTATCCTATAGATATTTTCAACTCTATTTATCCATTCGTTAATGCTTGGTGCTTCAGAAACCTGCCAAAACTGTGGAATCAAACCCTTAGCCGCACTAATTTTTGTAAAATTAGTAATTTCGCTGAAGGCTCAAAGTTATAAAATAAACACCTCCATGGATCTCCCTTTACAATTATCCCACATATTTCCTGAATGTATTGAATTATTTCCCTCCCGTAATCCTTTATTTTCGGGCAACCCTGCCATATATGTGCCATTGTATCCCTTTCTCCACATCCTATCCAGCACAGAGGTGAAGTATCTACTTGTTGCATGTGAGCTACTCTTGGTGTAATATACCATCTAGCTAAACATTTATAGTTCATTGCCACTGTGCTCATATTTGTCACCTCATGTGTTAATGTGAAAACTTTATTCCATTGCTGTGCATTCAATTCCGTTCCAAGCTCCTTTTCCCATTTTTCCAAGAACCCCAGAGGATCAGTTCCTTCCATAGCCATAAGGATCTTATAAATCCTAGAAGTAACATGTTTTGGGGTTATTATTTCATTTAACAATTTTTCAAATGGATATATATCCTCGTCCTCAGTGGTTGTGGGAAACTTGAAACAAAATGGTTTAGTTGATAGTACCGCCACTCATGAAGTAGGATAAATAAATCTTTTTTCTTCTCTAAATTTTGAAAAGCGTGCAATTTCCCTTCATTCAACATATTCTTCAAACATGCATTCTTATCCTTTATCCTTTCCCAAAAATATTATCCTTCCCCGGGGGAATTACTCCATTCCCACCAAGGGAGTCAAACCAATGTGCAAAATGTATGTGGTATCCATACGATCTTCTCTAACTGTGCCTTACTTAAAATTCCTTCCATATTTACCCGTCTTTTCCCTTGAGAATGAAATGTCCAATCTACTATGTGTGATAAAATCACTGCTAGATAGTAATTCCTTATGTTGGGTAAGCCCAAACCCTCATCCCCTTTTACTCTACTCAGGACCCCGTAACTGATTCTTGGTTTCTTATTTGCCCAAATAAACTTAGTAATCATCTTCTTTAAAGGGGAAGTTCCACTTTAAGCCTATGTCCCCCGCTCACCAATAAGGATTGGCACCTTTGGGGAGCGGGTACCCGAATTTGACAGGTACCCGCTCCCACTTCCACTGCGATCACCTAGGCGATTGAAATCAGAAGTTGTCCTCCTCCCCGTAGTCTTCTGAGACATGTGACAGGTCCCAGAAGACTATGGGGCCATTCACATAGCACAGCGCTTCTTGCGCATGCACATTGGGCATCCAGCTGTGAAACCACAAGCTGTCACAGCCGGGTGCCCACACTAAAGATTCTGGCACTAGGGAGAAGAGACGGCCGGTGAAACCAGCGGTGGTGAGTACACTGCTGGACTGAGGGACAGGTAAGTTTCTGTATTTTAAAAGTCAGCAGCTACAGTTTTTATAGCTGCTGACTTTTATTTTTTTTTTTTTCAGGTGGAACTCTGCTTTAATATCCCAAAAAAAGAGCCTGGAAGGTGAACCGGGAGCATGTGGAACAGGATTTTTGGCATTATCACCATCTTTACCAGATTTATACGTCCTATCCAAGAGGCTCCTCCCTTTGAAAGTCTCCTCAGCTCTTCCTTAATTTCATTTATTAGGGGGGATATAGTTTGCCTGATATATACCTTTTATTGAGGGGGTTAATTTTACTTCCAAGTAACCTATTTCCTTTTCCCTCCAGATAAATGGAAACTTCTCTGACATTGGGAGGTTGATATTTATTATTTCTGATTTTACCGGGTTTACTTTCAAATTTGATAGCTCACCATACCGTTTTAATACTCTCATTAGGTTAGGCAATGTTATTCTAGGATTAGCGATATAAAACAACAGGTCATCTGCATATGCGGCTACCTTATGCTCCGCTTCACCTATCTTTATTCCTTCTATATCCACACACTTCCTTACCCTCACCAGAACAGGTTCCAAAGACAGTACAAACAACAAGGGAGAGAGGAGGCATCCTTGTCTCTTGCCATTGTGCATTCTAAAAAACTGAGAAAGCGATCCATTAACTGCTGCTGACGGGCTATTATACAATCCTTTTATCCATTTTAGCATTTTAGGCCCTATTTCTAGTGCATCTAGTGTATCAAACATGAATCCCCAATTAACCCTATCAAAAGGCTTTTCAGCATCGATCGATAGGATCGATGCTGAAAAGCTCTTTGTACAAGCATCAAGGATCAAGCTCTTTGTACAAGCATCAAGGATCTCAAACCATTATCCCTACCCTCTCTTCCTGGGATAAAACTCATCTATAATGATATAGGCCTATAACTGGCACACTGTGAGCTATCCTTCCCTTGTTTAAGAATAATCGTTATATGAGCTTGCAGTGACTCCTCCCTCATTTCCAACTCCTCCCCCAGTGCGTTCATATACCTACACATTTTAGGGACAAGAAGATCTCACATTTTTTAAAGTATCCCACTGTGTATCCATCCAGCCCTGGGCTTTTACCTCCCACTGTGTTCTTTAAGGATAAGTTAATTTCCTCCGTGGTAACAGATCTCTCAAAGGTCTCTAGTTTTTCTTGCACTAATCCACCTCACTTAAATATTTCTGCCTAATTCTTTTCTTTTCCTCTTCCATTTCCTTTTGATCACTACAGCTCACATCATAAAGTTCTCTATAATATTTTTGAAACCTATTAGCAATATCAGAGGTAGCATACAATATTTCTCCTTTCCAATCTCTAATTTTTTCTATGAAATGTTTGGATTTCTTACTCTTTAACCTTCTTATTAAATATTTTACAGGTCTATTCTCCCACTGGTGTCTTTCCTTTGAGACCCTATTAAATATCCTCCTTGTCTCTTGTTCCATAAGATCTTTTAACTAATATATTTTAAGTATTATCTTCTGATATACATCTGTTCCTCTCTTTTTTTTTATGTAGCTGTTTCAACTTATAAAGCTCTTCCGTCACATCTTTATTTTTTTTTCTCGTTCCTTCTTTTTTTTCTGTTCCTATCGAAATCAGTATTCCCCTAATGTAAGCTTTATGTGTATCCCAGACTGTGGCCACCAAGACCTCATTAGTCTCACTGAGCTAAAAAAATTGTTAAATTTCTCGCCTTAACCTTTTCTCTACTTCGGGATCTTGTATGACGATTTAATTTAATCTCCATATAGTTGTTTTATCTTTGCCTCCTCCTGCTCGTAATCTCATCGTGACAGGAGCATGATCAGAGATGGACATGACCTCTATGTTGGAACTAACCAATGACTCCAACTGTCTATGCGCTATCATTATATAATCCAGTCTTGAATACGAACCATGCACACGAGAGAAAAAGGAATAATATCTTTCTCTTGGATGTTTCACTCTCCACGTATCCGCCAGTTGATATTTATATAATAACCTTTTCAATAATTTCAATTTCCTATCCTATTCTTTCTGTGTACATGATGACGCATCCAGCTGAGGGTCCAAACACAGATTGAAATCTCCAGCCAAGACCAGACTTCCATTTTTAAATTTAGAGAGTTTCCTTAACACCTCATCTAAGAATATCACTGGGTTTTTGTTCGCGCAGTAAATATTAACTAGTGTATATTCCAATCTTTGCAACGTTCCCCTAAGAAATAGAAACAGACCTTCTGGATCTTCCAGTCTACCTTCCAGGGAAAAATTACCATTTTTTCAGAGCCCAATTGACACTCCTTTGGCCCCTTTAACTGGTGAGTCAGCATAATACCACACTGGATAATACTTCGAGTATAGTTTGACATTTGTATCTCGGGTTAAATGTGTTTCTTGAAGAAATACTACTACTATAGAGTGTTGATAGATTTCCCCGAGTATCTTATGACTTTCTATCGGGGAGTTCAACCCTTTCACATTGTAGGTCATCAACTTAATCAAACTCATGTCTACTATAGTTACATTGACCTACTGACTTTCCTTCAAGAGAGAACAGACAGTTTAGGATATGGATGTTCTCCCTTCTCTAACTATAACATCCCCCTAACCCACCCCCCCTACTCCCCCCTCCCCCCACCCCTCCCGGCCTACATTTAGCCTTGGAATCTGATGAGGGGGCCCCCTACTGGCGACTCTTAATTTGGGGTGAAACTCAAAACATGAATGCCCACCCTTCTCCTTGACCGATGTCATTCCTAGGTTGTAGACAGCAATGTGCTTGGCCTCCGGATCACCCACCCGTATCCCCCCATCTCCTCCCCCATTTACTCTGACTCGTGGAAGAAGCCAGATGGGGGACACGGGAGTCATGACACTGCCAGATAGGGCCAGGGGAGAGAGAAAAAAAAAACACACCTTCAACCCTCCCCCAGCCCCCCCCCCCCCCCCCCAATACCGTGTCCTCCTATTTCCTCTTCCTAGGTACCCGTTGCCACCCTCCCCTCTCCCTAGCCCCCTCTGACCATCCTTCAATGTCCATTCTCCGTAAGTCTAATTTCTCACAAAAGTCCTTCTTCTGGAAATCTCAGGCTCACCGATCTTTCATCTTTCCACCTGATTAGTCAAGCTGGAAAGCCCCAGTTATGATGAACTTTTTTCTCTTTCATATGGTTCAGAAATAGTTTCAAGGATCTCCTCCTCACCAGCGTCTCTGGGGAAAGGTCCACAAAAATGTGTAGGATTGTTTCTTCATATTTTATTTCAGTGCGATTCTGCAACCATTTCCATAAATGTTCTCTAAGTTATGGAACCTAATAATCACATCTCTGGGGCTTTCTGCCGATATTCCTTTTGGCCGTCTAACCCTATGCACGCTCTTGATTTTCAATTTATCTGTCACTGGTTTTGCCATGATTGGATTGCAGATTCTCTTCGTTTTCCCCTGTAAATCATCTTCCTGTCCTATTTCTTCAGGTAGTCCTCTGATCCTTACGTTGTTCCTTCTGTTGCAGTTCTCCTGATCTCCTATTTTAAATAATAACTCTCTCTGTTCTTTCCGTATCTCCTCCACCTGCAATTCCAGTTTAATAATTTGTTATGCATATCCCTCCACTTTTCCCTCTGCTTCCCCAACTTGAGAAAAATCTGACCCAGATCAGAGCACAGTATCCCGATCTAATTTTTCATGGACATCTCTAATTTCAAGAACATTTTCGCCAGTTCATTTTTTAAAAGTAATTGTGATGTGAGTCCTTGCTGTTCCATATTCCCTTGTTCTCCTGCATTTTCCCTGTTTAACCTTTCTTTACCCTGGTTCTCTTCCAGCATTCCAAATGAAAGTCTAGATTGATTTCCGTCAGAATTTTTTCATCCTTCATAGTGATTCTCTTGGGTTTGCGACTCAGGGCTTTCTTCTAGTGCTAGTATTTGCACTTGATTGGGGGGTTTGGATCCCCCTCTTTAGTCGATCTGCTCTTCATTTCTTCTAGAACGTTACAGGTTGTTTTCCTCTTGATCTAGATATCAGGAAGACTGCACCCAAGACAGTCCTCTTTTCCTTTCGCTATTAGTCCCAGACAGTCTCTTTATTCTTTGAAGTGATCAGTGCTAACTAATATATGATACATGATGAATGGCCCCTCCGGTCTCCAAGACCAGCAGACCCCCTTCCTCCCCCCCTTGTTTCTCTCTTTCCACACAGCAATCACTCTATGTACTAGTATACTGTAAAAAAGTGACAGTTCTTAGGAAGGTTTTTAACCCGTGAATTGCGGCAACTAACCATTCGCTTGTGTGCTGCTGTTCTGACCGTTCTTGGTCCACAGTGTTTGCTGCACTTCACCTGTTGGAGGTCCCCCTCGAGTCAGGGGTCTTGGGGCAATTGGTGGTGTCTCCAGAGGTGGGGCTTGGTAAGAATATTGTGGCGTGATGCGGGGGAATTGTAGACCTCTCTCCATATGGGAGCCTCCGACTCCGGTTCCTTCTTCTACTTTCCTCCCCGCTACTTCCGGGTTCTAAGGCCACCGTTGCTCAGGCAGTCTCTGGGCACCTTTGACTCCCTCTATTTTCCATAGGTCCTTGCCTCCTCTTTGGCCTCCCGCCCTCGATCCCTGCCAGTACCCCGCCGGGCTCGCAGGACCAAGGGAACCGGCCGAGGACACCGCTCACACACCTCATCGCACCGGCTCCCAGCGAAGCGCTGGCCAGTGGACACTTGACCCCCGGAACACTCCACACCACTTTAACCTAGGGCACGCAGAGCATGGAAACAGATGGGCGTCCAGAGCTCTTCAGCCGTGCCACTCACGGTTCCATGATTCGGCTCCCCCCCCCCCCCCCCCCAATATCACAATTGTAATCAGCAAGTATAATCGAGCCAGTGTGCAAACTTTAGATCAAGTTTTAGACAGGAAATAAAAGTTATAAATGGGTTTGGAGATTTTTGTGATCTTTTAATGAAAATGCTCTGTGTGTACATATTTTTTTTGACAGGCCAATCTAGAATCATGATATGTAAAATAAATTAAAAAAGGCAATTTTAGGTACAGTCATCCTTAGGCCCCAAATCCTGCCCAGCACTGCAACACTGCAGTCACCTTGGCTGCAGGACAGGAGTTGCCCTCTGCTTTTCTACACGAGAAAAATAATTTTATATAGGCTTCCAATTTTTTGAGGAAAGTCCGTTTTCAGTTGCTCATACAGTGCCTTGAAAAAGTGTTCATACCCCTTGAAATTTTTCACATATTGTCATGTTACAACCGAAAACGTAAATGTATTTTATTGGTATTTTATGTGATAGACCAACACAAAGTGGCATATATTTGAGATGTGGAAGGAAAATGATAAATGGTTAGGGTTAGTCAATACTTTGCAGAACCACCTTTCGCTGCAATTACAGCTGAAAGTCTTTTTGGGTATGTCTCTACCAGCTTTGCACATCTAGAGAGTGAAATGTTTGCCCAGTCTTTGCAAAATAGTTCCAGCTCTGTTAGATTGGATGGAGAGTATCTGTGAAAAGCAATTTTCAAGTCTTGTCACAGATTCTCCATTGGATTTAGGTATGGACTTTGACTGGGCCATTATAACACATGAATATGCTTTGATCTAAACCATTCCATTGGAGCTCTGGCTGCATGTTTAGCATCTTTGTCCTACTGGAAGCTGAACCTCCGACCAGTCTCAAGTCTTTTGCAGACTTCAACAGGTTTTCTTCTAAGATTGCCCTGTATTTGGCTCCATCCATCTTCCGATCAACTCTGACCAGCTTCCCTGTCCCTGCTGAAGAAAAGCATCCCCACAACATGATGCTGCCACCACACTATTTCACGGTGGGCATGTGTTGAGACTGATGTGCAGTGTTAGTTTTTTGCCACACATAGCTTGCTGCTTTTTAGGCCAAAAAGTTCAATTTTGGTCTCATCTGACCAGAGCACCTTCCTCCACATGTGTGCTATGTCCCCCACATGGCTTCTGGCAAACTGCAAATGGGACTTTCTTATGGCTTTCTTTCAACAATTGCTTGCTTCTTGCCACTCTTCCATAAAAGATTTGTGGAGTGCACGACTAATCGTTGTCCTTTAGACAGATTCTCCCATCTGAGCGGTGGATCTCTGCAGCTCCTCCACAGTTACCATGGGCCTCTTGGCTGCTTCTCTGATTAATGTTCTCCTTGCCCGTCCTGTCAGTTTTGGTGGACGGTCATGACTTGGTAGGTTTGCAGTTGTGCCATACTCTTTCCATTTTCAGATGATCGATTGAACAGTGCCCTATGAGATGTTCAAAGCTTGGGATTTTTTTTATAAACTAACCCTGCTTTAAACTTCTCCACTACTTTATCCCCGACCTGTCTGGTGTGTTCCTTGGCTTTCATGATGCTGTTTGTTCACTAATGTTCTCTAACAAACCTCTGAGGGCTTCACAGAACAGTTGTATTTATAGTGAGATTAAAGTACACACAGGTGAACTCTATTTACTAGTTAGGTGACTTCTGAAGGCAATAGGTTACAACAGATTTTAGTTAGGGGTATTAGAGTAAAGGGGACTGGATACAAATGCATGCTGCACTTTTCAGATATTTATTTGTAAAAAAATTTTGAAAACCATTTTTCATTTTCCTTCCACTTCACAATTATGTGCTACTTTGTGTTGGTCTATCACATAAAATCCCAATAAAATACATATGTTTTTCGTTGTAACTTGACAAAATGTGAAAAATTTCAAGGGGTATGAATACTTTTTCAGGGCACTGTAGGCACTGCTAATATCAAGAAATAATCCAGTAATGATCCAGATCATATAGGTTCTAGATGAAAGAAGAATTCCAGCTGCCTAAGTGCAGCCAAGATCAATACCTACATCTATTAGATTGTAAGCTCTCAGGAGCAAGGTCCTCTTAACATTTTTATATTGAATTGTATTGTTACTGTACGGTTTACCTCTGTAATGTACACTGCGGGCATTATATAAATCCTATATAATAATAATAATAATACTGATCACTTGATATTTCTGAAAAGCCTCCAGTAGATAGTCCTCAACATTTTATATATATATATATATATATATATATATATATATATATAGCAAAACTACTTCAAATACAGTTTTAGGTACACACGGCCAATTACAACTGCAATACCTACTGCATTTGATTCTTATTGCAAAAATGAACACCAATAAATGTGTATTAAAACCAGTAGGCTGTACATTTCAACAGTGGACTGTACAGTCTATAGAGCAAGAACAAGTAGCGAAAGAAAATATGGTTTCTGGTTATTAGAGTTCCTAAAAGTTTTGTGATTACTGTCTCATTTCTCCATCCAAGAATTCTTTATGTACCCCACAAGTGTCCGCAAGGAGCCAGACAATATAATAATAGGGGTGAAGCTGAGAAGAAAGGACATATAATGCGCATCAACAGTTGTCATGCTGTAGAGCTCAATATACACTTATCAGCCATAACTTTGTGACCACTGACCGGTTAGATGAATAACACTGATCACTTTGTTACAATGGCATCTAAAAGTCAGTGGAATATATTAGGCAGCAAGTAAATATGTTTTCCCTGAAAATGAGGTGTTGAAAGCAGAAAAAAATGGGCATTGCAGTTTGCTGTGTATGTGGCTGCGTAGCTGCAAACCAGTCAGAATGCCCACGCTGACCTATGTCCATAGCCAAAAGAACCTACAATGGGGCTTGTGAGCATCAGAACTGGGTCACAGACCAATGGAAGAAGGTGGCCTGTTTTGATGAACATCATATGGATGGCTGGATTCATGTGTTTTGTTAACCTGGATAAGAGATGGCACCAGAATACAGTATGGGAAGAAGGCAAGTTGGCAGAGCAGAGGGAGTCTGATGATTTGGTAATGTTATAATAGGAAACCTTGGGACCTGCCTTGCATGTGGATGTTAGTTGACACATAGGGGTTTATTTACTAAAGCTGGAGAGTCCAAAATCAGACTCCCTTCTGCATAGAAACCTTCAGCTTCTAACCTCAGCTTGTTCAATGAAGCTTTGGCAATGAAACCTGGAAGCTGATTCGTTTCTATGCAGAAGGGAGTCTGATTTTGGACTCTCCAGCTTTAGTAAATAAACCCCATACCGTCTTCCTAAACCTTGTTGCTGACCAAGTATACCCCTTCATGGAGACAGTATTCATTGATGGCAGTGGCCACTTTCAGCAAGATAACTCACCTTGCCACACTGCAAAAATCATTCAAGAATGGTGTGAGGAACACAATAATGAGTTTGAGGTGTTGACTTTGGCCTCCAAATTCTCCAGACCTCAATTCAAATCGAGCATCTGTGGGATGAGCTGGAGAAACAAGTCCGATCCATGGAGGCCCCTACTCGCAACTTACAGGACTTAAAGGATCTGTTACTGACAGCTTAGTGCCAGATACAACAGCATACCTTGAGAGGTCTAATAGAGTCCATGTTTCGATGAGCCAGGGTTGTTCTGGTGGCAAAAGGCAGCCTACTCAATATGAGGTTGGTGGCCATAGAGTTGTAGATTGTAGTATGCGTGCTGCAAAGTGTCTATGTTTTAAAGGGTGCTAGTTATGCATATACTGTATGTCCCAGGCATTGTCTCATGAGAGTCGGTAGTTCTAACCAAAAGACAATGAATGACCAAGCAATCAAGCATGTTTGCTGATGGACTTAACAGACACCCCTGTTACCAGTGTTATTTTAAAAAAGCTGTTAGGCAGGGAAAATACATTTTGGTCAATCAATTCTTCCCTCAAGATTGGTTGGTCAGGTATTAATACTCAAAGTGCTGACAAGTGCTTTCTTTTGAAATCAATGTATAGCAAATGAAACCACTGAACAAGGAGGTATGTCTCTTGCTATAATATGTGATTAAGATCTCACATGCAGCCTTAATCTTCAAACCAATACGATTATGTCTTGACATGCTAGAATAGATGTAATATACCACACTGGCAAAATTGTATACTTACCATACATCTATGGTATTGCATCTCATTAAAAAAAAAAAAGTATAAGGGAAGCTCTGAAACAAAAGCTTCCTAGAAGAATAAATAACAGCAGCAGCTGTATGTCTTTCATTTGACTAATTATCATATAATTAAGTGGATGAATTACAAGAGAGCCAAGGCATTAAATTAAAATATTTAATGCTTGTAAATCTGAAAATAATGACTCTGCTGCTACTATAAAGCAGTAGAGCTAATGCTTATGTAACTGGCTGCAGCTAGGCGAATATTAACACTGTCTTACATTTCACAGAGAGTTACCTGTAAAGTCCAAAGATCTTTTAAACAATATCAGACATACATTGTAAACATGTGTTTGATTAAAAACATGGTTTGATAAAAAAAAATACATTTTAAAAATAACAGCCGACAACCAGGTTTTCTGCGTTTTAAGTGGAACTAAACTTAGAAAGTAAAGATTTGCTACTGGGAACACCTAGAAATCTTGATGGTGTCTATGTGGCACTGTGAAATATCTACCTTTCATTTGGATTGATCCTTGAAAAACACCAGTTCACTTCCTGGTATGGGAGTGTGCCTATTCACTCCCATTTGTACCTACAGCCTCATAGCTATATATCTGCAATATGAATTTAAAGCTGGCCATACACAGAGGGAATTTCGGCCATTTAGTGATGAATCAGCTGAACGTTGGTCTATGGGTGGCCCTGTCAGCACCCTCCTGCATCCGACATCCTTTGGGTGAAAAATTGAAGGAGCCAGGTGTAAAACTGTTGGCCAAACAGTACCTGCATCCAATCAAATGCAGACATTGTTTGGGTATTTTGACGGCCAGCTGCTCCAGCTGTCAAAATGCTTTAGCTACAGCTGTAAATTTGTCCATCTGTGCGGTTTAGTATGAATGGAGGAGTTCAGCATTTTTGTTCAGCCTGCAGACTAAACAAAAATGATCCATGAATGCATGACCAGACTAAGGCTCTGATACCTTTAACTACAAAGGTCAGGAGATTTGGAGAGATTTTATGAAAATCAATGTTTTGCTGCTCAGTTTTTCTTGTTAGAGACCCTGACATGAGGAAGCAAAACTCCTTCCTCAACCAAAATGGCCAACTCCACATAGAAATAAAGTGTAAAACAAAGGATGGTAAGTCAGCACTAAGAAAAGATCAGCTGGCAGGGGGGCCCAGGCAATATGGATAACCAATTCCTTTTTTTTTTTACTGCCTTTTTAAAGTTTCAAAGTTCAGTTCCTATTTAAAGTGGAATTTTACCCATAACTTGATAAAAAAAAATAATGTTCTTTAGCAAGAAATGTACATTCCATATTAATAATGCTACCAAAATTAGTGTGTGCTATAAATTGCCTCTGGCATTGTTCCTGTTTCTTCTTGCTGGAGGCTGCCATTTTACTGAAGCCTAGAACCCCTGAGCAGCAGTAAACCTTTAGGTTGTAAGCAGATCGGCCTCTACTTTTTCAGCACAGTGCCAAAAATTAGAGAACAACTGAGCATGTGCAGAGCAGGATGAGACCGCATATTACTGGATTTTAAATGGTATAGGCACTTAGTTTTAATGTTTTAAATTAGTTTTACTGCTTTACTTTAAGCCTCACTCACAATTGATGCTCTAATTATGTGTGCATGTCCTTTGAAACCACACTCCCTGCTTTTAAAATGCGGACTACTTAAGGTTTAATACAGGTCATTGTGTACCTACAGATTGCATTATAAATGTACTGTAAACCCCTGCTTTTCTTTATTTCTTGAGATATTAATTAACAGAACCAGTGGACATCATATAAGAATTATTGTTTATACTTATGAAATCAAGACAAAAGTACATTGTAATACCTTCCATACATGGCTCAAATTTCAGCTATATCGTGCCGTGTGTGCCCCTATTAGCACCACCCACCTCTACATTTTGTCAAAACAGCCAGGTAGAAAATTGCTGGCAGATGGCACCTGAATTCAATCAGATGCAGCTACTGTTCCAGTACTCTGACAGCCATTGGACCTGGCTGATGATGCTACTTTTACATAGTATGAACTGTGTTTGCAATGGGATTTAGTGAACACAAAGTGGATTTTTATATTTGAAGCTATTGGGAAGTATATTTAAATGAATGTTTTTATGCTCGGAGTTCAGATTTAAATGCTGAGTTTATAGTAATATAAAATTTGCATACTCCAGGATACCCAAGTTTGGGGGCCCCAGGGGTGCCTCGTAGCAACACAGAATAAGCAGGTAACACAGATAAGTACACACATTATTTGTACCTGTCACTCAAGATGACAGGTGTACTTTAAGTTCAGATGCTTGTAGTAAAATAACTGTAGCTATAAACAAGGGACTAAGAATGTTTATTTCTCAATGATGAGACTTTCTAAAAATCCATTATCATACCAAAATGCTCAGTGCTTATCAAGCAAGCTCTCGATAGGCAGTGAACAGTGGTGGCTTATCTCTGCTCTATCAGAAGAGAGCAAAATATTTTAACCCGCCGGATCAATACTTTGTTGGTAGGGATATTATCAATCATTTGTCACATACACAGAGGGCTGCAGATTAGCATGAAAACTCATCATCTAAAAATTAAGAGTGCTAGCTTTTACTATATTGACAAAGATGACAAAGATGCAAATAATTTGAGGTTTTAAAGTATGATCAGGGATTAAAATAATTAGTCATTATCAATATCCTGTACAATTTTTGTCCTTCTGCATCTGATGATAAAAACCTAAGATAAAAGTGTTTAATTAAAACAATTTCACAATAAAAAAACAAGGATCCATACACGGTCTCTAGACACTACATCCAGTTCTGACCAGTGACAGCTGAAACAGTAAACTCCTCAATCTGATTAAAGATTGGCAAATCTAACTATAGCCTTAGTAATAAAGATTTCCTAAGGGCCTTCTTGAAGGATTCACCTACAAATTCATCAGTCTTCTGTGCAGAACTTCAGAGCATGCACGTTGCTCAGACCTTTGTGGTTCACTGAGGAACATCAAGACTAGTTCTCTCTACTCCGTAATTGGTTTGATTGTGATCCCACCTCAGTTCATCTCCAGCTGTGTCACCAGGGCAGACCAGAGCACATTTATCATAGACTTTTGCTCCTTTTCTATCATTTTCACATTTGCTATATTTGGATACTGTCATGTTCCTTAGTGGCCTAATGTCAAGGATCACCCGAGATTCGTTCATTCCCACCCCCACAATTACAACACAAAGATATTAAGTCATTAGGATGAACAGAGATAAAGATACTGTAGGGCAGCAGGTTACAAGAAAACAACTTATGCTGGACTGGGCCCACTTAAGTGATCAATTTATGTCATGTGAAAGCCAGGGCTGCAAGAGAAACTTTGAGACTTATTGGAAGCAAAAGTCGTTATTTCCAGCAGAATAGTATCAGCCAGAGATAAACCTATATAGCGGTAGATGGATTTGTTATTTATATTTTTAGGTCAAAATAAACCCAGAGGATAACGTCACAAACGAAATTCAGAAGCAAGCAGAAAATATATCCGTTCCTGCAACTTCTGCTTTTAAAAAAAAAAAAAAAAAAAGTACTTTTGCAATTAGGTATAAACAGGTTTTACATGAAAACAGATTCCCAATGATATGGCTTGCTAACATAAAGAGATCCAGTTAGATCAGCTGTTTTCTGTAACAAATGTGACTTCCACAATTTGAGAATGCAACAACACAAAATCCTTAAGGCTACATTCACACGGGTGGCTAGAGGCAGCTGCCAAGCAAGAAATCAATGGATTCCTACCTGTGAATCTAAACATTGAATACACACGCTGTGTGCAAACAGCAGCAGCTGTCAGATTTTTGTACTCTGTACAAATCAATATCCGGCACCGTGGTTGTTCCCATGTAACTGCTCGTCTGAATAGATCGAATAATGCCTCTGCCCGACCCTGAATTCAGACAGTATGCGCCCAGGGATGGCATTTCTGCTGAGTTTCTGGCTACACACACACAATCTGCAACTAACTGGACAGTTTGTAACCAACGCACAGAGCGCAGCTTCATCCAGATGCGGCATTTAGCTGGATCTGAATGCAGCAAAATATCCACCAATGTGAATGTAATGTTGCATATGGATGTGGACATCTCAAAACTAGCAATGTTCTTTGTCTAACCAAGAACATTCAACGATTCTAAAGTTTCAGGCTGTGGTCACTTCCATAGCTGGATAGCAGTTTTAGTTACCTTTAAATAGACCTTATTTCCCAGACCATTCAGTTCAACAAAAGCCTTTATACAAGATTATATGTGCATTCAAAATACTTTAAGCATGTTATTTATCTTTAAAAGCCTTCCTTTTGTAGGCAATCAAAAGTCCAGAGACTGATCATGGGCCCCACTATCTTTGATGTGATGAAAACATTCCCAGGATACTCAGAGCTGTCACTCACATGACTCTGTATAAGTATTCTCACTTGCACCTCCCCTGGAAGCTACCTATAACGTTTATACAGAGGTGAAAGAAGAGGTGAAGGAGGTGGACCTACAAAGACAATTTTGTAGAATGAGATGCTGCCGGAAAAGGAAAAGGCTATGGATGTGGAAGGATCAAGGGGACATGCTAGAGAACTGACTCTTTCTGGAGTAGTCACATTTTCTAGCAAGTTCAAATGCACATTGCAAGTGGAAAGGAAAAGCACTACAAGTAAACATTTAAAATACTTGATTTTTCTGTACCTTGATCAGCATATTTGAAGCTGGTGGCAGTGGGGTGGATTTACTAAAACTGAAGACTGCAAAATCTGCATAGAAACCAATCAGCTTCCAGGTTTTAAAGTCAAACCTTAACTGAACAAACTGAAATTAGAAGCTGATTAGTTACTATGCACAGCTGCACAAGATTCTGCAGATTTTGAGTGCTCCAGTTTTAGTAAATCAACCTCAGTGTCTCTTTAATGACTGCAAAAGCACTCATGCATGGGACAATTGACACACTATGGGGTTTTACCACAGCAGATTGTAACTAATCTACTGCTACATGGTAAGAAAATAACCCGGATACAAACTAAAATTAATTCAGCAATTGTATATGAAGTATTTATGTGCAAAAGTATGTGCTTACTATTAAAATATGGCACACCTTACAGATTGACCATATAATCCTTTAGATTTCACTAAACATTGTAATCCATTCAATTTATATGTAGTCAGGCAACCCCTTGTACTACATGTTGTTTTTAGATCTAAATTAGATTGTAATGGATATGGTCAACTTTAAGACAGGAACCAGCCGATCTACTGATCTGTACAACTAACCTGTTGGAAAACTTCCAGTGGATCAGTGCCACAGGCTATATCCAGCAGTGCTTATCAGTATAATCTGATGTTGGGGAAGTTTCCTTACTGTCAGAATACAAAGGGCTCAGTGGGGAGAATTTATCCATCCACAGAAAGTGAGTGGATAGAGCAATCAAGTCTTTGTTTTCTTTTCTTTTTTTCGTTCAACCTTCTGGTTAAACAGAAACAAATAATCATCTATGGACTGCCTTGCACAGCTGCTTGCTACCCATTTGACTGCAGTTCAGTGCAGGCATACAGTGTCATTCTGATGTGCAGGGGCCTCAAGTAGTATTAATCCCTCACCATTTTTTCAGATTAATACATTAAGCACAACAAAATGCACATCCCCTAGTAAACTATTTGTTAAAATTAATTTCCCAGCTTTTGCAGTTTGCAACTTTCAATGTTTTCAATAACTTGCTCCTGAGATGAACCAGCAACTAGTCCATAGTCAATAGTCCCTAGTCCATCTATGGCACAAGCCAGAGGAGGTGGCTATATTCCAACATACAGTGTGACCAATGAGAAAAAAACATAGCCACCCTCTGACAGGAAGTCAGATCACAGCAACAAAAACAAATGAATTTGGAGATTTGGAACAGGCTGAGAGCAATATAAGTACTCTTTCAATTAAAAATACATACTGGAATATATTTTTTTAAACCAGAGTTCAGTGTCACTTTAAGGCATTCAAGCCATTGGATTAGCCTCAGCAAACTAGCATTTTCTGAAGCAGGCAGCCAATGCCTGCCCCCATTTTTCTCTCAAAATGTAGGTTTCTTTTAACAAATAAAAACACTATTCGCTTTTGTGCATCACAAAGGTTTATGAATCCCATGTATACAACAAATGTACAGAATATCTATATTGAACCTTCCATGTACTTCTGTACTAACAGGTCCACACTAAATTGAAGTGACCTTTTAAAGTCTAACATTTTTAAAAAGTGCCTAACACCCAGTGGATACCCCCTTCTCAACGCAAGACGTGCATTTAAGCTCACAGCGCTGATTTTATCATTATTTTAGAGGTAGGACAGTAGATTATTTCTAACCTGGTTTACAGTGGTGTCCCACTAGGACGGTAGCCAGAGAATGTCTCCTGTGGTCTCTCATGACAGAATTGACACATACACTGTGCAGTACGCAGATTGACTTTTGAGATTTTAATGAACATACACAAGTTTCTTTTTTATTAGTGATAGAAAATATTTGTGAGTCAGTAAAAAAGTAGGAAATTAAATTTCTTTTCAAGGCAGTACACTGCTTTAACTTTAATAATCTAAAATTATAAAAAGAACAGTGGTAATTCTTTGCCATTTGCCACTGTCACATCGTAATAACATTTATAAAAAGTTTAATTTTATTTACAAACTGTAAAACAAACAGAACGTATGCAGAATGCTATATTAAATTTATCATGATTTATAGTGTGTTTTTTTTTTTCAAGCATAATATGGGAACTCTGATGCTTTTACAAATGAAGAAATAAAGGGCTTTGAAAACTACAAAATTGAGCTTCACTGAACTTGTGCTTTCTTTGTCATAGAATATCTGTATTTGCATAATCCTTTCAACTTTCCAGCCACTAAATCCCTAATCTCAAAAACACTTGAAAAAAACATCTCTCCCTTAATCAATACACTCCCTAAAGATGTTTTAACTTGTAAAATATGACTTGTAACATCAAACATGTATTTGATTTCAATTAAGTTATTTTGTAGGGACAGAAATTAATTAAGCATACAGATTTCCATCAGATAGCTACCAGTGTGATGGGCCACAAACAAAGACCTAAGGTGGAACTCCAGGAAAGTGCAAAAATCCTCTAGTCCATGAAAAACTACTACTAATATAATTACCTAAATATAACACATCTTTATATTAACTTTCCTTAAAGTGATAGTAAATCCTTTTAAGCACTTTTAACAGTTGATTTAATAAATTTTGGAGCATGCAGCCTCTTTATCTTCTTATGTTCCTGTTTATCGGGTGGCATGACTGCTGCCCAGGTTTCCTGTTTCAGGATGGCACTTTTGTCTCGTAGCGTCCTTTAGAGCCACCCTTGCATACAGAGACTAGAGTTGTGTCTCCCCCTGCAGCATAACCTATAAGTCAGGACACTTGCATTTTCAGAATGTCAGCCATGTAAGATTGCATAGATTTCTTGAAATCCAATAGATTCCTTCATCCATGCTAAACATAGTGGATAGAGAAATGTATCCTGCAAACTATTGTATTTAGACCTAAATGCCCAAACAGGGAATGCATCTAATGGGATGTGGTCACTGTCTGGTCGACAACTTTACACTGAGCTGCTTTTTTTAAATTGTATTTTGTTAAACCAGGTGGTGCCAACATGCCCCCCCCATGGCTTGAATTTTTGCAGATTCAGCAGCATTTGGATGAAATTTGAGTTGTGTATGATTAGCATTAGTCTCTCTGTGTTTCACACTCAATATTAAAGTGGTTCTAAAGACAAAACATTTTTGTTACCTTAACGCAATATCTGCATTAAGATAGAAATAAAAAACTTCCACTAGTAGTCCCCCCCCCCACAAATACTTACCTGAGTCCTGTATAGATCCGGCACGGTGTCCGTCTGCTGCAGTGCTGGTTCTCTCTCTCCCCTTTCACGGGTGCCATCAAATGCTTGGAGGAGGAAACGGGGCAGGGCTGAGCCATGCTACCTGTGTGTCAACAGGTTTAGAGCAAGTAGAGGAGGCTCTTAAAGCACTGGCGGGGGACCCCAGAAGAAGAGGCACAGGGCTGCTCTGTAGCACAGAGCAGGTAAGTATACCATGCCTGTTATTAAAAAAATAAATAAATAAATTGAAAAAAGAAAAACACATTATATATATATATATATATATATATATATATATATATATATATATATATACACACACATACACACACACACACATACAGAGAGAGAGAGAATATATGCATACTGCATATAGAGAATATTTAAATTATATATATATATATATATATATATATATATATATATATATTTTTTTTTTTATTATTATTATTATGGGCAGCATAGTGGCTAAATGGTTAGCACTTCCGCCTGGCAGTACTAGGGTCGTTGGTTCGAATCTCAGCCACGGCACCACCTACCTGGAGTTTACATGTTCTCCCTGTGCCTGCGTGGGTTTCCTCCGGGTACTCCAGTTTCCTCCTACATTCCAAAGACATGCTGGGAGGTTAATTGGATCCTGTCTAAAGTGGCCCTAGTATGTGTATGTATGAATGTAAGTTAGGGACCTTAGATTGTACACCCCTTGAGGGTTAGGGACTGATGTGAATGTACAATATATATGTAAAGCGCTGCGTAAATTGACGGTGCTATATAAGTATCTGTAATAATAATAAATATATATATATATATATATGCAGTCCTTCACATAACACATAGATCAATCACATCTGTATATACTCAACCCTATGCTCCTGTGTCTTTACAGAAAAAAAGAGCATAGTACCATGATGTTTAAAGGTTGGGGAAGGAATCCAACTCACCCAGAAACTTGTACAATCAATAAGAATGCATACTTACAACATACAGACAGAGCACCAAGTAAATTCAGAAGCATCATCTAAAGGTGCCCACAGATTATAGTGGGTATTCGAGTGTGCATGCACAATTCAACTGCGTTCAGCACTCCAGATGTGCAAGGAGAGGAGCGTCTAGGCCAGACTCTGCCAGCAACACTTATAACAGGGATGGATGACACTGATCAGGACAGGTACTTTAACCTGCCTAATATTCTGCTCCTCAAAAAAGCAGACACAACATACAGGAGTATTTTATATTTATGGTTAGCTTACATCTTCCATTTTTGATCATTCCATTTTATCTAAATTAAAAGCAGGTGCATTCTATAAGACAACGATAATTGGGCCCACTTCACCCTCTGTGCCCCAAGCTGTTCAGTGCACCACTGTTTATAAATGTCCATCGCTTCAGCGTTTCTTCATTTTCTCTCTTCTTTAGCCGATTCACTGTGCACGGTGCTGCTTCACCGGCTGCTGAGCCCCCTAATGCACTCAGAACAGCTGCAGTCTTAATTATCAAAATAACATTTTAATAGTCTCATAACCTGGCTCTCTTTGTAACATACTAAAGGATTTTTAACACCTTTTTATGTTCTTTTTTCCGCTAAACTTACTAATAGGATACATTTATGTGATTAAGCGGCCCTAATACATGCAGTATGCTGATGAAGACGTTCCTCCCACCTAAATTACTGCTCTTGGGCTTTCAGTTGCCAAGAAGTCCTATTATACACATAAATGTAGAGGTGGTCTTAGCTCCCACGCACTGGACCGCTATGTGAGAAGAAGGCTGGGGGCAAGGAAATCATTATAAGAAGTATCATTCTTCTTGCTTATTGCTATAGGAAAGAAAAAAAATTGTATGTACCCAATCAGGACTCTCAGGGAAAAGCATGTTCGCCATAGCTAGGTAAATCATTTAAGACCACTGGGGGTTTCATTTGCTTTTAACACATTTCCCTTTTCTTTAGAAACTGTTAAAACAATGCAATCAGTAACATGATCTCAACATCTCTATGGCAGGTGTAAAGCAGGGGTGAAGGATAAGCTGATAGACTGATCAATTATTTTCACCAGGTCTTCCCTGTTACAGAGTTGACAATATTCTGTAATATTGCATTAATGAGCCAATTCAAAGAGAAGTTGCATCTTCAAACTTGGGTTTTACATGAGGTAGCTTACCTTGAGGTAGCTAATCATAGAGAAGAATTATTCTCACACTACACAACAAAAGTCATTTAATCCCATAGATGGGAATAAAACAGCTGTTGCATATAAGAGAATGTATAGAATATTTGGTAGACTAAAGCTGGCCATGCACATAAAGAATTCCCTCATTCAGTCCATGTGGATGGAACAGTGTGGATACACAGATCAAATCTTGACAAAAACCACCTGCAGCTGCCAGAATACCCCAACAGTAAATGCAGCCAATTGGTTGCAGTCACTGTCCCAGTCACTTTCTTTCACCCTGGCCACTTCTGTTCCTCAACCTAAGTTTGTTGCGCTGACTGGTGTCACCAGGGCCACCATTGCTTCAAATCTGACCCAATTCACAGGAATCTGCCAAAATGTAAACAGTGTATGGCCAGCACAAGGCTTGTCATACACATTTAGAATTTTCACATTCAGCCAAGGAGCTGAACAAGAGAAAAATCACTAGATTCCTTCCATCCACAAAAAGCACATATCTGGCTGACTATCCTAACAGTGACTGCATCTGATAGGATGCAGTCAATGCTCAGCCGAACATTTTTCACCCAGCTTGCCAATACCTGCTGAATTCAAGCTGTGAATGGCTAGCATAAATTGTAGAAGTCTTCCAGAACCCGTACCAGCTAACCATTTTTTCTAGAAATACAGGCAAATACCATAATCACATAATCAGTGTAGTTGTATTTATTGTAGTTGTGCAGCTAACCAACAATCCTCTAGCGATCAGTGAGATTAAGAAGTGACACAATTTAATTGCTGTGTCTTGTTACAAAATAAACTTAAATTGGATTCTAAATACAGGTCAGCACAAAACCTGCCAGTATGATCAACATGAAACTTGCACAAAGTGAAGAGCTTACACAGAAAGGAACACTTTTACAGCCCTACGTAGCCATTGTCATATAGCCATAAGTGAATCTATGCTTTCTCTAAAGCAACAGCTACACATTTTATATCTGCCCCTGTATAACTTACTTTTCTCTTCATTGGCCCGTGGTTCTACTCGCCAATGGGAGTGAGGAGAAATACCCGGTATTTCCAGGTATAGGGATCATGTGACTTGCTCCTCTTCGCACCTGACAATACTGGTGCTTAGCTTGCTCTCAAGTGGGAGTAAGCAAGGATTAACTAGCTAAGAGCCTGCCAATGGAAGCGAGGAGAAGTAGCCCTGTGTAAAAAGAGTTGCAGAGGAGAAAAAAAAAGGTATAGATTTACAATAGATAGTGCAGGAGGGGGCTTTAAATTGAAACCTGAATGGGCACACAGCGGGTTGACTTTTACTTAGGTCCTGTACATGCAGGCTTTTAAAAAGGTCTTTCAGTGTGCTTATCACTGAGTGTTCCCTGACTATATAAGAGTTGAATATCTCAAGACACACAACTGTTTCTTTTCCCTTTACTGCAATGCACATTCATTAATATTGCCTGGGTACACACTGGATGTCAAAAACCACGACTGGCATATCTTCACTTTGGCACACATGGCATTTGGCACTCACTGGAGCCACTGAAGTTCCAGTGAAAATTCTGGCATCCTAAAAGATATTATTTGCACCGGCACCCCATCTGTTTGTCTCTTACATGGCAATGCTTGGGACAAGCAGAAGTTACCACAGCATTGCAGGATGGGATGTAGATTTAAACTGGCCATACTTGGCTCAACTTTCTCTCATTCAGCCTGCAAATTAATTGATTCCCCTCCTGTATCAAAGCTAGTAGTGTGGACAGAGAATCTCCACTGCTGGCTGCTGCTGTCGAATGGTGGTGCTGACAAACTGACTGCATTTGGACAACAATTTTCCAAATGACGGTTTTTAAATCTACTTTTGTTGAGCTCGGTGGTACCACTCACTGCTAACATTCTGACCGACTGAGCCAAAATTGGACAAAAAATGAGCGGTCTATGGGGACCTTAACCTATGCTGGTCTTTAACAAACCTGTAATTGAGAGACATTTTAGAGGGACTCCAGCAGTGTTTTTAAGTACCTGCCATGAGTTCTGAGTCCACAGCAGATACAAAAGTAAAAAAAAATAATAATAATTGGCAGCTATGGGCAATAAGAGAGTTTTTTATTTAAAGTACTCCTTATACATTAGGCATAATAATCTTACACTGCTCCTAGAAAACAAATATGCAGAAATATTTTAAAACAGGAATATGATGTATCTTCAGAGGAACGTAAACAAATAAATAATAGATTCAAAGACCAAAACAAAAGAATTAATGGGGATTAATCTCTGAATGGTAAAAAAAACTAATGCAATATTTTTTAAATGTGCACAGTAATTGCTCTGGGTTTTAAGTCATCCTGAATAGGCATAGTCATTATTTTGCATATCATTTTTATCCATCGTATGTCATGAGTTGAACACTACTGGCTGCTTTTAAAGGTTTATAATTGGAATCTTGCCTCTAAGGGAAGCATGTTAACAACTTTAAGGAAAGAAACAACACTCAAGTAAAAAGCAGAATGCATTAAGTTTCCCCCCCTCTAACAATAGCACATAACACTCTACAGAGTAACATTGTCTGGATCCTTGCTCCAAGCGTTTGACCTCTAAGCACAGCATCTCTCTCCTGAATGATAAATGAAACGCATAAAGAAAGGATTTGTGCAAACTGTGGTTGCAGGGCAGGGAAAATACACAAGACTATTGGGAACAGCTCTGAATTCTCCCTACTACAGGACAACTAAAAAAACATTCAAGTCAGTTTGAGAGTTCATGTGAGAATGTTACTCTATAGTGAAACTTATTACATTTTTCACCTACTGTACATAAACATCACCATTAATTCTCCATTAACTTCACCCTGGTTAAGAGTATAATCATCCACTATGCCAATTTAAACATCCAATTAAATAAAAAATGAATTTGAACACGTTTGATTCTACTTCTACCTATATAACACCTATGTTTTTATGGCCATAAGGTATTACACTGCCCTATTGCAAGGCTCCACACTTTGTATACTGAATCAAATCTATTTTGGATTTATTATCTGCAGCCCATGACCTCTGACTACTGTAAAAATGAGATGTGGTTTAAAGGATACTTCTTTTGAAAGAAAAAGGGAGATAGCTATTGCTCACTCATTGTGCTTATGTTAGTTGCTGTCATGCTGACTCTCGTTTGAGTCACTGGACAAAAACAAAGTATACCAATCACAGCTTCTGACTTGTTTAAGGTCACCAATGGCAGCCACCATATTTCTTACAGGAAAGATTACTTTAAGGGTGGTAAGCTGTTTTTTTTTTTATTCTGGGCAGAAAGGAACTTCAATTGACTGCACACATTGTATTTTTTTTTAAGAAATATTAGTTGCACCCATAGCTTTAAATGGTTGCTATCTAGCTCCACCTTTTCCTGCAACCTGTACATTCCTACTGGCCAGTGAGACCATTGAGAACATTGCAAGCTAATAGGATGGCATATGGAATGGAATGGGCAGGACTACATATGGGCACACAAGCTCTGGTCCTAGTTTCTATTATAGAACACACCAGAATTTCAGGCTCTTTAAAGAAAATTAAAACATATGCAGGCACTTAAAGTGATACTAAAAGTTCACTTAAAAAATAAAAATAAAATAAAAAAACATGGTATACTCACCTGCTCTGTGCAATGATTTTGCACAGAGAAGCCCCAATCCTCCTCCTCTCAAGTTTTGTGCTGGCGCTCCTGGTCCCTTCCCCCTCCTGACAGTCCCCAGAGCAAGCTGCTTACTCTGGGGGTACTCGTGCGCGCTCACTCCCAAGCTGCCTCTGTGTGTCTGATTTTTTTTGTGCTGAAGACTGCGATGGACTGACTGGATCAGTCACTGGTTGTAGGTGGGTGGTTGTGTGGGTGGGTAGGGAGATGTCCCTCCAGTCGGTTGTGCCAAATGGTGGATACTGGCGGTAAACCCTCTTGGGGTTTGGGCTGCTGCCTTTCAGGTACGGCCTTTCCACACGTAGACTCGGAATAATAGAAAAGAAGGAGCGCCCGATGTCCAAAAGAATGCACTTTTGCTGTTGCTGCATGCTTCTAAATGGGAAAGATGGTCCCACCCCCTGCTCCCTCCTCAGTGGCTGTGACTGACAGCAGTTGGAGCTGGTAGAGTTGCTTCTTTTGTGCACATCACTGGATCGTGATCAGGCTCAGGTAAGTATTGGGGGGGGGCTGAGGTGGGATCTGCCTACTGAAGGTTTTTTAAAAGACCGTCAGCCATTAGATTCACTTTAAGGATACCTGCTACCCAGATCAGAAGGTGACAACTACCCCACAAGTCCTTAAGTGTTTACTGGCCTACAGAATACTGACAGTTCCAAAATATATGAGAAACCTCACCAACAATAAATAACTGCAAATATTTTACAGTCAAGGTTCAGGACAGAAAGTGTCTCACCTCGGATTCATTATAACATCTGTAATATACAGATATAATGAGCTAAACACACACATTTCTGCTTAGCGCCTCACATTTTAGTGGCTGAAATTGTGACTGTCCAAACAAAAACAAGACAGCTGGAAGGTAGGATTTTGAAAAATACAAACAGATCAGAAATCAAGAACAAACCAACATTATATGAACAAATATTCCTGAATATACTCCAAGTAAAGAATGCTTTCATTAGACATTAACTAATGTTTAATTGCCAAAGATTACCAACAGAGCTGCCAAGAAACCAGCCCATGGCAGGGTATCGCAAAAGTACATATAACAGCAATGAGGTCCCTCCTGCAAATGAAGGGTTAAGGGTCTAGGACAGTGAGGAAAGAGCAACAGTTTGCATTTTATACCTCAACCCATCTTCTCTGTTAAAAAGCTGTTTAACCAGGAAAAGGGTACACAGCATGGGGACAATTATTGTGAAGGAAATTAAATATGTCTTGCTGCTCAACCTCATTTTCACACTAGCCCATGCTCTGCAGCCACTTCAAACAATTAGAAGCACCTATTTTCTAAAAGTCAAGACCTTAAACTCCTGTTATAGTTTATAGACTGTGATCAGAACTGTACTCCTGAGAGGAGAAAATAAGGTAAAAACGCATTATTTAGATAGTCAAATAACAGCATGATCTGATGTGTAAAAATAAGCTAACATAATATCCAAGTATGGTGGAAATCAAGCTGGCCACAGACAATAGATGGCAGTCCTACATTGGGAAACAATCTGACTGCACAAAGTAGTATTTTCTGTCCTTACCTAGCTGTAAGCTGCGGCAACACTCATCCCTGTAACGACAAAGGATAAACATAGGCCACTGGCCTTACATTTTCATTTGGCCTTGAACTTCCAATTGAGGCTCACAAGATTATCCAACTTTCTTTCTCTCTACATTCTTTGCACAATCCAAATGTCATTTCCACTTGTATAGCTATTACTGGGATTTGTAGTTCTAATAAAAAGCCTACAGTTGCTCTAAGCCATAGATGACCTATAAACAATATGTAACAGTTAAACAGCTTTTTGTGTTTCAGTGACACATTTTGAAAAGCTGTTGTAAGCAGTAAATTATAACAATCCAAAATACGCTTCTTTTAGTTTGCCAACCCTAAACAGCTAGAGTTAAAAAAAAAAAAAAAAAAAAAAGCACCTTATCGGGTGTCATAAGCAGTAATACTCCCCTGCAATTCACACTGTTAGACTTTTTTTTTTTTAGAATATTTCTTTCTTTGTTATTATAATATTTATTACCTAACAATTTATTAACCCATAGGCTGTACAATTAATTACATCATCCAACAAGAGTCTCACGGTGACTACAGGCCGAGCTCTGTGGAACTGTAATGGAACTAGAAATCCGATAAGGTCAATAAACACAGGTGTCTGCCCATGTAATGCATACTGTATCAGTTGTCATGTACACATGGATGATTTTATACAATTCAATGTAAACTTCAATATAGAACAACTCTGTAATATCTTCTAAAAGAACTACATTCAGGGTATAAACACAACAATATGC
This sequence comes from Staurois parvus, assembly GCF_062004578.1. NCBI lineage: Eukaryota > Metazoa > Chordata > Amphibia > Anura > Ranidae > Staurois > Staurois parvus. Next base: position 2,638,685 of record NW_028318272.1, read on the forward strand.
ATTTTGTTTTTCTACACTGGTCAGTTGCCTGACCATCAGAATTATAATTTGAGGGAAACTCTTTTGCTATAAGAACATTTAACAAAAGGTGACTAAGAATGACCTGGTCCTCCTCTTGATTTAGTGTCTGATAAAATATTTAGGTGAGGACCAGGTCATTTAGGACTTACATATGTGGCAAGGGAAGAAAGGCATTAACTACCCAGCACCGCTAAAGTCAACAGGCCCATTTATGGCTAGCCTTATGCTGATCATACAAGTCATTGTACAACCATCATTCATAGATTTGATTTTTTCAATCAATCATTCCCTTGCAAGCAATGAATCAACTTAAAGTGGAACTTTAACCATAACAATCTGATTAAAAAAATAACGTTCTTTAGCAAGGAGCAAACAGTCCATATTAATAATGATGCTACCAAAATTAGTGTGTGCTCTAAATTGCCTCCAGCATTGCTCCTGTTTCTTGTTGCTGGAGGCTGCCATTTTGCTGAAGCCCAAAGCCTCTGAACAGCTGTAAATCATAAAGTGGATCTAAACCCACCGACTTAACAGTTTAAAAAACAATTACTTGTATCCTCAACCAAACTGTCAAACCATCAAATGGCTGGTGTCATAACTGATCACATGTGCAGCAGCATGGCAGTTGCAGATCAAACAGATGCAGTTTCCTTGGCTGTAAAAGATAGGAGGGTTTAATTATGCTTTAAGGCTGTAAGTAAATCAGCCTCTACAGATTCTGCAGTGCCTAAAAATACCTAAAAATGGAGAGAAAATGAGCATGTGCAGAGCCAGTGTATTACTAATGTTTTACCTAGCAATACCTGCAAAAGGGACCAGCCTGAGGTGGATTTCCACTTAATTTTTCAGTTCCACTTTAAAGAAAAAAAAAATTATTTGCATTCAAAGGGATGGTCTGTCAGGTCTGACATGTGTTTCTGATGAAAACTATTATTGATTAAAAACTTTCAATTACCGCAATCAAATACATTGGTATATGGAACAATAATTCATGTACGGCCAGGAATAGTGTTGAAGGATCTTCGCTGTGTTGTGATGCTGCAGTTTTGTCCAGGAACTACTTTATGATGCACACCTTTGATTGTGGAATGCTTTTTTTTCCTGCACCATATCCAAAATACAAAAGCAGATAATGGTAAATTAATTTTTACTTTACTTATTGCCTTTGCAGTGTGGCAGCAAAATACTAGTTTTGCAATCAAACTGCAAACACCCCTGGTGCTACTGTTGTCATGGAAATACCTAGAAATCACCCCAACAAAGGTCTAGCCCTGCTGCCATTGCAGATACCCCACAGACTACAACACAGATAGACTGAAATTGTCTCACCGTTACATCTCTCTGTTGGGTGACTTGAATAGCAGATGCTTTAAGTAACACATACTATGTATACTATAAAAAGCATTGTAGAATGCCAGCTTGCTGAAAATCAGAAGAGCCTGCCACCTGCTGGCTGCTAGTGGAAAACCTGAAATATTTATAAAACTACTTCAAAAAGATAAGAGTGACAGTGGGGGCTCTTTACAATCACATGTGATTTGTATGTGCATATAGTGGGGAGGAAGCGTAGAGAAGTTGGATTGTTAGTATACATTCATGCACCAATTTTATCCCTATGAAAAGCTGATCAGTTAACAGAAAATAAACACTTTCAAGCCACTAGATACAAAAAAAGCTAACTAGAAAAATGCTGCAAAAAGTAACATGCAACATAAAATATAAACATATAGTAATTGTAAGAAAACACCAGTGAATTCATCTAAAAATGATGAAATCAGACATCAGATTATAATGCTGATATTGTTAGATCTCACTGCTTACTGATACTTTTATGGAACCATCTGGGGCCATCCTGTGGGTCAGCAACAGCACAAAACCTGCTGCTGTTCTGCTTCAGTGTTTAAAGCGCTGTATCATGACAGCAACAAACAGATCTGTCACTGGCTATGTGTTTGTACTGTGGATTAGAGCAGGCACAGCAGCAAGAAAAAGCAGAGCAAGTAGCCTGAACATTTCTAATTTGTCTCTCACGCTTCTAAGCAGCCTCCTTTGCACTTTATTGCCAAGCACTTTGCACTGATGGCAATAATGATCTAATACCTCATCCCTATTAGTCATGCAAGGACACATTTCTTTGCTATGTGGTTGTAATAGGAGTTCTCTATAAGAAATATGGAGCAACTGCTTTTATCTTAAATGATACAGCAAGGCAAAGCAGTACCAGGACTCCATGGAATAAGGGCACAGAGCAGAGACGTACGCACAGAATTACTATTCTAGACTGCAATCTCACCGTGCTTCGTCTGCAGAGCCCACAACGTACATTCATATCCCGTTTACAATAAATATATTTAACACATTTGTGGTCATTACAGAAGCCCCTTCCCTGTAATATAACCTCCTAATAGGCAGCTGTGGAGATCTAATAGAGGGAACGATACAGTTTTGTAATGATGTCTCCTGCATTATTCAGTCAAGCCAGTGGCACAACCGCACATAGCAATCCAGCCTGATCTGGGGAGTGCACCTCCGTCTAGGGAGATTGATGTATGAAGTAGGGAGGGGGTCTATGGCACTTTCTTAAGGCTATTGGAAAAGTGCAAAAACTCAGGATAGCAGAGTAAACAAAATGATTCAAACAAACAGTGTGTAGTATGGCCAGTCTTGTAGGAAAGACTGACTTGTAACAATTTGGTACATACTGCAACAAAGTACAATTAAAAAAACAGTGCAAAGGGCAGTTGTATTAGCCAATCAGAAATATTCTTTTAGCAACTAGGAGCAGATTATTTGCACAATATAAGTGATCATTCTTGGTGCCTACATCATTTGCTTATGGATTTTACAGAACAATTATCACATTTCTGCAAATAAGCAACCAGTCTTGGTCCTAGTTCACTAATAAATAGGTTTTGGGAAAGACCTGTTTTCAATTATTCTTTAAAGCATTATTAAACAATTCTATTTTTTTTCAAGCAAAGGAAGCTGCCATCTTTCCATCTGCAGTTTTGACACCAGCTATTTGATGGCTTGACAGTTTGGTTGAGAGTTCAAGCAACTGTGAAAGTTATCATCTACTACATACCCTAAATGTAATAATATTGGGTAGCTGTTAAATCTGCAGGTTTAGTTCCACTTTAAATGAAACAAGTTAGAACATCGGTCCTAGCTCCCAATAAAATATAGGAGGTTGAAATCGTGTTACGCTTCTCTGAGAGTTTGTAATTTAGATATTATGTATAATCACAATTGGACTATTTAGCTGAATATATAGAAGGCCCGTCCAATAAATCTGGGTTCTGATTACTGGAAACTTTGAGCTATATTTCTCAGATTATTACTAGCCAATTTCAGCAATGGTCTAAACCAGGGGTCTCCAAATGTTTCAAACAAAGGTCCAGTTTACTATCTGACTTTAAGGGGACTGACTTGTGGCCAATGGGGGTGGCCAGTGCCCCGGGCTCAGCATCAAAGAATAAAACAGGGTTGGTGGTCAGTAGGATGAAGAGTGGTGTCTCAGCACTGGCACTGGTGGTAGGAATAGTGCCCCATCAGTGATATCAGTGGGTGGAACAGTGCCCCATCATTAGTGTCAGCAGCAGGAATTATGCCCCACTGCTGTTATCAGTAGGAGGAATAGTGCCTTCTATCATGATGGAATAGTGCCTCAAGGACAGGATAAAGGCTAGCATAGGGCTGAATTTGAGAGCCCACTGGTCTAAACAATGTAAAAATAGCTATCACATCTTGGCACCTTTGTCTTACCATGCACAATTAAAAAAAAAAGCAAAAACAAAAACAACATTTTAGCCAGACTCTTTTTGTAACCTATTAGTGAGCACAAAACTTTTAAACAAATTGCAACAGCCAGTTCTGTCAATCACAAATGTATTACTCTATGGGTAAATTTGAGTCACAATCATAAAAATAAACAGGCTTAGGATTTCTGTGTTACGCTAGGTGCTGTGACTTGTAGTTCCACAAGGCCTGTAAAGCACAAGTTGCCCATCCATGTTTTAACACAATTTTATCAATGGTTTGCTGTGCTTTACCCAAGTGCCATTAAACTGCAGCAACTGCACTGCTAGTAAACAGACAACACTTTACTTGGGAAGATAAGTGCACAACATACCTGTGAGTTATGGAGCAATAGACTGTGACTAATGACAGTGAGCTTACAAATGGCATGTGCATTTTCTCATGTGAGCCTTGCTGGAAAATACAGAAACAGCAAGGGACTGGAGAGATGATCTGTGTTGGAACTTTGTGCTTTTTAAAGATCACATGCCCAGCCTTGCCTTCCTCTCAACTTCTGACTCTTCACTTGTCCTTAAACATTAGATCACCCAAGAGAAAACTCAAAAGGCTTGTGTTCACTTAGCAGGCCTAAGCCATTCTTGTGGGGGAAAAAATCCTAACTGCACTGGCTATACACCTGGCATTCTGGCTGTACATTCTGTAACATGATTCCAACTCTCCTAGAAAATCAAACCTGAATGTTTCGCAAAAAGGGATGAGCAAATTGATTGAAGAAGAAAAAGCAATTGGCAACCTTTTCAAAACATCTAATTATATCCAGGCAGACTTGTCCATTATACTGAGAATAATACAACATAAAAATAATGAAATCCTCATTTTGTAGATTCTGCATTGTGTGATAATCTGAGAGATCTACAGTGAATAAATTTAGGCAATCTAAAAAATTAACGTTTGCTCATTATATGGATTCTATCAGGAGTAACAGTAAATTTGTGACTGATCGATTTTCCTAATTTAATCCATAGAATGAATATTTCCTTGCATACATTATTTAACATCCAGACAATCATGGTCAAACTTGGGAACATGCCAGATCTTGCCAGGCATTGCCAGATTCTCATTAATGTTCATTAATTTTCTCAACAGTATCTATCTTCCTGTCCATATGTGCAGTGATCTTGCGATATTAAGCCCATCTTTCTGCAAATGTGCTTGGCCCTCCTTTCTCTAGCTGGCCCTTCCTGTCATTCTTTGAGCATACATGCTGGCTGGGCCTGCGCCTTGGGAGAGCAGTGCCCACCGATGTCTCTCCAACTGACCAATCATGGCTTCTGACAGTTACATGGACTTGTTCTACAATGTCCTGGAGGATGCAACTCTGTTTTGCTCTCCTGTAGTGTTAGTGTCACCGGGTGCCTTCTCTTCCATGTGGATGTGATATACCCACTTGTTGCCAGCTGTATCCAGGGACAGTACAGGCTGTGGGCGCCTTGGGTACTCCCCAACTCTCCATAGCCAGCTTTTGTTCTACATGCAACATGGCATTCTCTTCTATAGAGCTTCCAAGCTAATACACATTAAATGGTGACAGAATGCATAGACATGCTATGTACTGCCATAATGAGTTGTGGGTGATGGGATCAATGTCATGAGCTCACATGTCCCTGGACTTATTACTATTCACTGCTACCTAACTGAAAGGTCCATTTTACTGTTATGTATGTAGGACTGATATCTATAGAATATGTCATACTTATTTTCACTATGGTCACTGTTATTGCTGCTTACTGTCACAACTGCCTTTTTGTTGCCTGCATACTTTAAGGGTTGCTTGTCTCTAAGACCAATATCAACAGGATAGCCTTTGTGTTGTCAAGTCATTGTTGTTTCTTTAGAGGACCATGTTACCATAATTTAATCCCTTGCCGTTAGTCCCATATTTGCTTACAGAGCTTTATGGGTGTCACTATTACACAACTGCTCCCATTTAGGCATGGTGTGCTCCACCCATTGCTATTAGTTCTTTCCCATCCATCACCCTGCCCAATCTTGGGTTCACCAATTTTGGAGAACCCCAAGTGTGACTATGGTCAAATTCTATGATTCCCCTATGAATTGGATGTATTAATATGTTTACACAAATCTAAAAGTGATGTTACTTGAGTGTGAATCAAACCACTTTATCCCTAATCGAAAGTGGTAGGACTGTGTTGGGTGGCTATTCCAGTGCAATCTCACCACATAAGGCAAAATGGCTTGTCTCCCTATGTGTCAGGTTCACACTGCTGCACTGCAGTAGTGAGCGGGCATGGTGTACTGAAAAAAAGTATTGCATGCAGTGCTTTTTATCAATTCAGTGCACTGCCTCACACCGCGTAGCCGATGATTTCACTTTATGAGAGATTTGTGTGACATCTCAATAAGGTAAAAAAAATTAAAAAAAGGAAACAAGTGTGATGCACCAAGATCTGTGCATCATCAATGTGCTGATCTCAGCAGGACCGCATAGCAGCCGCTGCGCTGGAATGCAGCGGCTGGTGTGAATGAGCCTTTAATCAGCCAATGTTTTTCAAACTAGAGTCTAGTAGAGGAAATTTGTAAACAATCTGAATTTATCAACATGTGAGGCACTAGTTAAAGACGCAGAACTGACAAAGACACGATCTTGTATTGAAGTATACTCTAAAATGTAGCATCCCTAAAACCTCGCCTCCCAATCACCATTATTTTGTTTAGATAGTCATGATCTAATCCAAAATAAGGCTCAACTTATATAAATACAAATAGCAAGAATATAGTGAACTGGCAAGATATGCATGCGTGAATGTTTGGTGTTTACTCCATTACTAATGCTCTGGAAGAAAAGAGAAGTATATAAAGAGGTAGAAGGAAGAAGAGAGGAATCAAAATAGGTGACAAGACAAAGATAGTTTGCAGAGGGAAAGAAAGGGAAAACCTAAATACCTGAGAATATCTGCAAAGCAGGAGTCAGAAATAGTGGTCAGAGGTGTCATATCCAATCATCATATCTGGTGATATATTTAAAAGTACTGCTGCAATGTTGGAGGCAAGTATCAAGAAAAAGTAATAGAGAAGAATATCCTTATGACCCAAAGTTTGTATAAACATTCTCAATTTGATTAATAATGAAAATAGTTAAAGTAGTTCCCCATGAAAAAACAGTATTTAACCAATTCAATACCGGGCAATTTTACACCTTCCTGCCCAGGCCATTTTTCAGGTTTCAGCGCTCTCACACTTTGAATGACAATTGCGCGGTCATACAACATTGTACCCAAACTAAAATTTTATCATTTTCTGCACACAACTAGAGCTTTCTTTCGGTGGCATTTAATCATCGCTGGGGTTTTTATTTTTTGCAAAATTAACAAAAAAAGATCAAAAATTTTGAAAAAAAACACGTTTTTCTTTGTTTCTGTTATAAAAGTTTGCAAATAAATAATTGTTCTTCATAAATTTAGGCCGAGATGTATTCTGCTACATGTCTTTGGGGAAAATAACCCAAATTAGGATGTATTTTTTAGTTTGTAGGAAAGTTATAGAGTTCACAAACTATGGTATAGATCTGAATATTGATCAATCCTGAAGTACTGACAGCCAATCTAATTTCTTGAGGTCCAAGAATGTCAGAATAGTACAGATATCCCAAAATGACCCCTTTTTGCAAAGTAGACAGTCCGACGTACTTCATAAGAGGCATGGCGAGTTTTTTGAAGTTGTATTTTTTTTGTCATAATTTTTCGGAAAATGAAAAAAGAAAAAAAATTATTTCACTATTTTTTTTTACATACTGTCACCAGTGCAGTACAGCGTCATCATATAACTGGCATGGCGGTGATCAGGGACACCGACTGGTGACAGTGTGAAAAAATATATATATATATATTTTTTTTTTTTATTATTTAAAATTTTTTATTACATTTTTATTCTTTTTTTAAGATTTTTTTTTTCATATTTCACTATGTCCAAAGTAGTACAAGGTTACCATAGTAACCTTGTACTACTTTGAGGAAGTGATCAGTATTTTTTTTTTTTAACACAATTTGCTTATAGCAAAGAATTACTTTGCTATAAGCAAGCATTTACCTGAATGACATCGATTCATTCAAGGTTTTTTTTTTTTGTGCTTAGCTGTGATTTGGCCACAGCTAATCACATGACATGTGCATGTGATTAGCTGTGACCATTCACAGCTAGACACTAGTATACAATGCATGGTATGAATGAAGCCATCCATTGTATACAACTGTCATGTGACCTGCTGTGATTGGTCACAGCAGGTCACATGGTACCAGCAACGGGGGCCGGTACTCAGATCTGTCATCGGCCGTGTCCGAGGCTCTGCGCATGTGCGGGAGGACGCCATATGGTGGCCTCCCGGAAAGCTAGTACATTTTTCCGGACGCCATTCGGCCATAGGCCGGGCATCAAATGGTTAAAGTAGTTGTTAGGAGGGAAAGTTTTTTACATAGAATGCATGAAGATAAACAAAACCTTCTGTGTGCTGTTCCCCCCTTAGCCCACCCAATACTTACCTAAGCCCATCACGATCCAGCACTGTGCATGGGAACCTCCGCTCTCTCGGGTCTTTCTCTCTTCATTGGCTGTGACACAGAGGCAGGAGCCATTGGCTACTGTCAACCACAGCCAATGAGGAGAGAGCAGGGTGGCAGGACTGAGCCACACTCTATGTGTCCCATAGACACACATAGGTGGCTCGGGAGCAAGTGTTTGCTCTGGGGGCACTCGGCAAAGGGGAAGGACCAGAAGCTCCTTCAGGAAACCCGAGAAGATGAGAATTGGAGCTGCTCTGTGCAAAACTATTGCACAGAGCAGGTAAGTATAACATGTTTGTCATTTTAAAGAGAACAAATGTTACCATTAGAACCACTATAAATCTGCTGGGTAACAAAAATTCAAGTGTAATGAGGTACATGCCACCTCTTGGATCATTGGCTGTTCTTTTCAATTGCAGAGAAAAAATTCACGCCAGGAAGTACAGCTTGCAGCTTTCTACACACAATCTGCAATGTCCATCCCTGCACTTTTCTTGTCCATTCACAGAATGCTTTGTATTCTGTGAATGGTTTCACAGAATACAAGGCGTTCTGTGGAAGGTTTACAACCACTTTAAGCTTTTGTAACCCAGCAGATTTTAAATAAACATGTTTTCCTGTAGGTCAGGTATTTCTTGAAGACAGCCCATAGATTATTCTTGTTTTTTCCGCTCAACCACATTTAGGTGTATGGGGGAATCATTCCTGCTGAGCTATTGTATTCTGACAGCAGAGAGAACACACCACTGTCAAGAACACAGTGATCAGTGCTGCTGGCTATAGCCGGCGGCACTGACTGAGCGACATTTATCCAAAAGACTGGCTGTACAGAAGTCAATAGGTAGATCGACTTCTGTACAACCAGGATGCCCATACATGGATCGAGATTCGGCATGTCCCTGCAGAACCAAACAAATTTCGATCCTTGTATGGCTGGTTTAGGCCTTCCATGTGAATCATATCACTGATTTCAGAAGCAGTGGCTTGGCGAGAGGAAATAGATTGCTTTTACCTGTTATTGCCATTTCTACCAGATGTATTAAAGGGTTATTTTTTACTTTTTTTCTGGGGCATTTAAATGCAGTATATAATGGGCCAGATGATTTCGACAAGGTGAATACAGGTAGGTTTGAAGGGGGCGATAATTACTGTATTATGGGACAATCCTATAAGATATGGAACATATAACTAAGCTACATTTCCATCAAAGTGGTGATATAGAAACATTTAATGAAGAGAAGTGGGGCCTGTACGACAAGTGTAACTTATATTTCCAAATTCCTGGTACTCATTAGAAACTGATTATTTATAGGTGAGAAATAATATGGTTCAGCTGCTCCAAATAAATGGTCATGTCAAAATTCTTCGTCCATCTCCAAATAAATTGTGGCATAAAAGTGCTCTTTGAAGCCAGAGAGTGATTTCTATAGATAGAGCAAATGTAGTATCGAGTGTTAAGAAGGGTCTATGTAGGATGACTTGTCTACTTTGCAAGATGCAGCAGCTGTCTATTGGGGAAAGTCTAGCAGCTCCTGGATCTGTTCAATATTTTGCAACCGAAAAGCATGGGACAAATTCCTAGACGTATTCACTAAGAGGAAAGGTTTAAAAGATGTATGCATAATTTGGGTATTTAAGGCTTTTCAACCACAAGATTAACTGGGGAGCGTTGGGGCAAGCCATCCAAGAGAATGGAACATTTTATCTGAAGCTTGCAAGGTGGTATCCAATAGAAAACTGGCCTGTATTGACAAAGGAAACAAGGCAGTTCCAGGCAATGGCCATGTAATTTAGTTCTAGACATAGCCATACCTTAAATTTCTGTAGGAATGCACTAAAGGATGATTTCGGCTAAATGGACCAATGAGTGGTATCTTTTGATTTCAGGGAATCAAACTCCTGCATAGAGTTTATATAAGGTTTTATTGCACACTTTATGCAAACTTTTGAATGGCCCAATTTTTCTGATAAAACATTTGCATTTTACTGCAAGTAAATGCATTTCAAGTAAAAATCCCTTTCATTGCTATGTGGTTATTTCAATTTGCAAAACAGGACAGGCTGTATATTTGTATATTTCTATACATTACTCCAGCACCCTGGAAAAAATGTTAAATATAGAAAAACAAATACAGTATATCAGGTATATATGTACCATAATATTAACAAAAAACAAGAATGAATAAGTATTAAAATAATATGTCTGCATATTGCTGCATGTGCATTAGGTGTGAAAGCAAACAAAGGTCTTCAAATGTCAGGCAGCATATTGAAATGACTATACACATGCCCAATATTTTTAACCAGAATAAGTGACACCGATATCTATTTTATATTTAGTTGTATATGAAGAACTTGTTTTACTGACCAAATTGCATTTCTGTTTTTACTGTAATTATGTATCTTATCTTTGTGTTTTTCTATATGAAATGTGGTCAGTACAGGCTATTACACATAGAATTAAAAATACTAGTTTGTCCCTCGCTGTCAGCTGTACTTATAATGCAGTAACACAACAGCTCTTTGTGTTTTGCTATGTTAGAAAAGCCCTTGTATATATTTATACACTCACACACAATATGTATACATACAAGCATACATACATGTGCACACGCAAAAAAAAACAGCAAATTGTTATTACATCAGATCTACTTTGGCCCTAGAAGTTGGGATTCAGAACTTTATTGTCAGAGGGTATTATCATTATAATACTTAAAATAACACTTATAACACATACTGAAATTACACAAATACAGTCTACAGAGACTGAGAAATGAAATCAACTCCGTGTGCTTTTATAAGAATTCTGAAGTCAGAATTCCTGAGAGGCCAGATATAGACATTAACAGTTTCTTGCAGACTTCCATTAGCTGTTCAAATTTGAATACCACTGCTGAGGTGAACTCTAATCTTCTTTGAATCCTCCCAATACATTTTATCTGAGGAAAAATTGTAGTTAAAAATTTAGTTTGATGGAACGCTGTTTAAGTGCTTTCCCTCATCTAGGCCCAGGAAGAGCCCCAGAGAGCTGTGCTGTAATTTGTTCAAACGAAATAATATTTTCGTTTTCTCGGCTTTCTTTGTTGTCTTGTGTGATGAAAAGTAACGTCCTTTTTCATTCAATCCTATTAAGTGCAGTTTTCAGAATAGCAAATGCTCAACAGAAATAAAATCAGGTGTGCTTGCATAGCGCAGGAACGGGAGGGGAAGCAGCGCTTTTTTTTTCATGTAAATAGGACATGTCGTCTGCATAAGGAAAGCGAATGCTTTAAACTATTTTAGAAGCATTCTGCATACCATTGTATAAAATATTTTTTTACTGCTTTTGATTTCAAACCATTAGAATGTCACTAAATAAAAGAGGTTTTGAATTCCATTATAACTGAACATACAGGGTGCTGTGTGGTATAGCATTTTTCAGCTGTGGCCTTCAGGCCTGCTGACAGTTTACGTTTTAAGACATCTTTACAAAATCACAGGTGAATAGAAACTTGAACTGACAAATAAGCCGGTGCTCCTACATGGAAGTCTGGCATACACAAACTGTGCATGTTAAGGACTGGGTAAGCAAAACACTAATTAAATAGCAAGGTATTGTTACCATTTGTCAGCTGTAATAGAAAAATGGCACCTGTTGTACAGCTCTATTGGATAGGGATGAGCAGAAGCAAAACTGGAGCTGCTGCCCATTGCAAACAGCTTGCTTTTATCTTTTAAATTAAAAAGAAAATTCATTTCCTATTGGCACTACTTCCTTTTTTGCACATCATTCCTACTGTGTGTGTTACAAAGACCATCAATGTTCTATATGGTGAATGTGAATGCTCACTGACAGGTTACTGCTGTTGGCCAAGAAATATTAATGCACTATGTGTATTTTATATGCATTCCATGGTCAGTATCAACATTGTATTGATGGTCCTTATATGGATTCTATAAAAAACAAGTCAAAAATATTTAGGGGTACTAACAGTTTTTAAATACCAAGAAAAGGCCATACACCGTGTTCCAAATTATTATGCAAATTATATTTTTCTCATTTACCTAAATAATTGATGTAAATAACAGTCAGCATATTTCTCATGTTATCAACTATTAAGAGTACAATTCACATTTTATTGAACAAACCTCCTAATAACAGGAGTTTTGTTAAACATAAAAAACTTACAATGCACTGTTCCAAATTATTACGCACAGAAAGTTTCAAAACACTTTATAGGTTGTAAAGAACTGAAAATTGTCATTTGTTGTGTTTGCAGCATATTTACTGAAATCAAAAGCTATTTCAATCAAACTTTTAACAACATTTTAACTTTTTAAACATTTTAACAGGTCACGTTACATTGTAACATAGGACCCCTTATTTGATAGCAGCTTCACAAGTCTTGCATCCATTGAACTTGAGTTTTTGGACAGTTTCTGCTTGAATTTGTTTGCAAGATGTCAGAATAGCCCCCCAGAGCTGCTGTTTGGATGTAAACTGCCTCCCACCCTCATAGATCTTTTGCTTGAGGATGCTCCAAAGGTTCTCAGTAGGATTGAGGTCAGGGGAGGATGGAGGCCACACCATGACTTTCTCTCCTTTTATCCCCATAGCAGCCATTGATGCAGAGGTATTCTTTGCAGCATGAGATGGTACATTGTCATGCATGAAGATGATTTTATTATGGAAAGCATAGTTCCAGGGAAGAAAGTGGTCAGTCATAAACTCCACATACTTTGCAGAGGTCCTCTTTACACCTTTGGGGACCCTAAAGGGGCTGACCAGCTCTGTTCCCATGATTCCGGCCCAAAACATGACTCCACCACCGCCTTGCTGACGTCGCAGCCTTGTTGGAACTGGGTGGCCGTCCACCAACCATCCACTACTCTATCCATCTGGACCACCCAGGGTTGCACGGCACTCAACAGTGAACAGGAATGTTTGAAAATTAGTCTTCATGTATTTTTCTACCCAATGCAGCCGTTTCTGCTTGTGAGCATTGGTTATTGGTGGCCGAATAGAAGGTTTATGTACAGTTGCAAGACTCTGGAGGACTCTACACCTTGATGCCTTGATGTCCGTGGGACTCCAGAGGCACCAGCAGCTTCAAATATCTGTTTGCTGCTATGTAATGGTATTTTAGCAGCTGCTCTCTTGATCTGATGCATGGATCTGGCAGAAATCTTCCTCAATGTGCCTTTATCTGCACAAACCCGTCTGTGCTCTGAATCAGCCGCAAATCTCTTAATAGTGCGATGATCACACTTAAGTTTTCGTGAAATATCTAATGTTTTCATACCTCGTCCAAGGCATTGAACTATTTAACTCTTTTCGGCAGCAGAGATACTTTTTCTTCCCCATATTGCTTGAAAATGATGCTCTGCTTAATAATGTGGAACACCCTCCTTTAGTAGTTTTTCCTTAAATTGGGCTCACTGGCCAATCTAATTATCACAGGTGTCCGAGATTGTTTTCAGTGATCAAAAGAGCCCTGACACACAATGCCATCCATGAGTTACACTGAAAAACAAAATATTTAATCTTTGTGACACTTAAATAGAATTTGCATAATAATTTGGAACGCGGTGTATATGATCATAAAATATAAAATGTAGTTGTTCTACATTTACCTACATTTGAGCAGTCTTGGGGCACAATAAAAAAAACAACTGCTTCATAGCATTTATTCTTATTTTTACCGCTTGAAAGGTCATGTTCATGTGGATATGGCAACAATGTGGTGCAAAGTGAAGCAACCAATCAGAGATCGGCTCCCATAAAGCTATGAGAACTCAAACTGCAAAAGACAAATGAATGCACTTTAAATCCAGCTTTAAGCAGCTAACAGTGCACCACCTAACAAAGGCCAATTTTTAAGTCAATATCTTGCTAAATTACATATTCTCTATCTATATTACTATATTACATCTATCTATATTACATTATCTGCAGTTGGCTAGTAAACACCTTTGCACATTTTCTGAATATTAAATGCTTTATGTTTTTTAGCACCAGTATTAAAAGAGAACATTAGAAAGGTTATTCTTTGTTTTCTGTTCCCACTTGGATCATTCAAAAAGTTACTACTTAACATGTATTTGTTCTTCAAAAGCACCATACTGCCAATATCAAATAAAGAAAATAATCAGGCATGATTAAAATATTGTGAGGTCCTTCCCCTCTTGTTAATTTTCAGACACATCATTGCAGGATTACACTGCCACAACCGATGCGTCTCTGATCTGAAAAGGCAAATTTGTTAACCGACTGTTGAGTTTAATGTTATGCTACTATTCTGTCTCTCGTTAGTAACACAAATTACCAGCAATTAGCCGGCTGAATGTTCAAAGGCAATTCCGTCTAGTGTATGAAAAGAGCAATATAAACGCGTAAAGTATCTATCAAATCTAACAGCCCAAACAAAATTAATGATATGAATACAATGAAGGGTTTTCGTGGGATAATTATAAGAGTGTCTGTCACCAGAACTTAACGTTCCACGAAGTTAGAGATGCGGTGCTGATGATTCCGCTCCGATGTGTTGGGGAGGTGTGGAAGCTTCATTCACTTACTGAACGCTACAGTTGTTTCGTTTTATTGGCAGATTATGGAAAGGGAGAGGGGAACAAACTGCCTGAGAATTTCTGGCTCACGCTAAACCAAAAGAAAGCAACTGTTCTATTTCATCATCCTTTTTTAATACTGTAACTAAACACTCTTGCATGCTCACTTACACACTGCTCCCTGTGTATTACTTACATATCTATAATTAAATAATTAGGAAATGTTCTGGCCTTTTCAAACACTACAAAAGGCGATGATTACGAATCGGTGTTGACAAAATCCAAGCCCCAATCATATACATTAATAATTTTATGTGTGCGTTATTGTTGCTAATACTTAAACAAGCCTGCCCTGCCAGATTCCCCCCTTGCATGCCAGCACACCAATAAATTAAGATATTGCTGGCCGCATCTGCACAGGGGAAATTAGAGCATTACCTGTTCTATGCCAGTGTGCCAACTTCCTCGCTGCATGCGCAACCCATGCTGGGAGACCAGCTGTCTGGGATTGTGCCACTCCGATGAGTACACAGGAGCCAGGGGATCTCTTAGGAGATCTGCTCTAATATCACAACTGCCTCACTGCAGGGCTGTTCCCTTCATAGCACAGTATTCAAACACTTCTTTTTTCCATTACATTTTTTTTTCTTTCAAGTTAAGGAGGGGTGGTAGTAACATTTAAAAAACTTGGTTTCTGTATTCATTAAGATGTTTACATGAATCTATAACAGACAATGGAATCAATGAAAAAGTCATAATAAATAATCACAAGGATATTTTAGAAAACTATCACATGATTAGTTCCTATACATAACAAAATTAGGGCAATTTCAGAACAATTTTGACAGCCTTATCGATTGCTGCCGCATTTTCGAATGATAAATAAAAGTATACAATAATTTGGATATAGAATATGTTTTTGAATGTTAAATCTGTAGTGTACTGTGATTTAATCATTAATGAGAAAGCAAAAAAACATTTGGTATAGATCAAGAAAGGATTCTTGGAAAAAAAATAGGCTCTTTGCTTTTATTTATGGCAATCAATGGTGTGAAAAAAAAAACTACAACAAAATGTCACCTATTTGGTTAGGTTACAAATTCATTAATTGTATAGGGCTGCAGTTGGCAATTGGTCCTCTTCCCCCAACAAAAACAGACCCGTGTTAATATAAAAGTGATAAACTCTAAGCTGTCCACCTATTTAACATCAAATAAATAGATGACTTCATCCCCGCCACCCAGCCTGACTCAAGTCTGATCAGAGTATCACTTTGCACAATGGCTAAATCCTGCTAAGGTTTAATGTCTAGCTGTGTGCATTTTGCTCTGTATTAGCATGTACAATGGAGCACTTTGATTCCCCCCAACCCCCTTTCCATTTCTCTCCTTTTTCGCTCCCCTATCTGAATGCCAGAAGCTGGTGAATATATACATGCTTCATAGCTTCAGCTAAACCTTTTGTTCTTCTGGGGATTTCAGCTGGCGTAACAGCGAGAGCGAAAGGAGAAAAAGAAATTCACAGGGGTTGTAAAGGTTTGAAAGAGGCAAATTACCTCTGAGCTGTGGCATGGCACATTATTTGTATGTGTGATGTACAGGTCTGCAAAGAATTTTAACCCCAGCTCACACGAGGAAGGGCGAATGCCACTTTGCAACACCTTTTTGGCCAAGATAAGGTTAATGGAACCCCCAAAGTGATGACACCAAAGCTCAGAACACTGCAGCGGGATAATTACTCAGCTTCCTCACAGCTGAGTTTCACAGATGCATTATTAACGGCACATTCCATGCCCTAACGAGCAGCCACCGTAGGTGGAGGGATTTTTTTTTTCTATCTCTCTCCCTTCTCTCTCTCTTTCACTAACCCAGCATCTGCCATACAGGTTAGCTTACGGACAAAAAAAAATATTCCAGCCAGTTCTGGCAGACAGTGTGTTTTGTGAGCGAAGCACCTTGGGAAGCGACACACTTGGGAACAGCTGATATTTTGCTATTCATTGTCACAGAGCCCAACACCTCTAAACCTAAAAGTTTTCAAGAAAATGCACATCTGCCACCCAGCACGACCTACAGTAGAAGCGTGACTCATAATGCTACCTGAAAAGCACATTTTGCCCCTCTTCAGCCTGCAAACACCACAGATGACAGACAAAGAAGATTATGGTTACCTTAATTACAAAGAAATGTTCTGAAACACTGGATCACAATGAAGCAGCAAAAATAAGCCAAAGAGCTTCCTGCCACATCATTTTCTATCATAGGACACATTTGTTCAGTTTGACTACTCTACTGAAAAATTATTCTTGCTTCTTTACTACTCTATTGAAGAAATGTTGCATCAGAGTAGGTCTAGATACATACAAAGGGCATTATAGTCCATGCCATAACACATTTCATTGTATCACATAGATATGCATGTGTACAAAAATATGGTAATAACTAGCTTAACTGCAATTGTGACATTTAAACATGTAGTGGTCTACAAGCCATATAACCAAAGCATATTGTAGGCCACCCAAGGCACAAGAGCACCAATAGACAAAATTTGTATGAAAGAAATGCAGTAAGAGTGAAGAGTAAGGAACACCTTAAATAGTACCATGAAATGTTTTCTTTAATGCAGCCTCAAGTGTGGAAACAGTGTGGTAACATGACCAAACACTATTGCCCCAAACTGAAATTGTGGATGCCACTCAGGCTGTAGGGATCCCAATCAATAAAGCCCACCACTGTGAGTGCAGGCTAGCATCGAACTTGCCCTGGCTCCAGAGAGCAATGTACAAGGAAAAAAAGGTCCATATGAGCCACACATCTCTGTAAACCCCAGGTAAGAAAGAGCATCAGCCTCAACACAAGCTCCAGCCAGGTCACTCCTCCGAGTTTCACTCCGCCCCTGGAGCCCAAACAAATATTAATGATCAGCTTCAGACAACAATCCTTATATATGTTCTGGAAACTACTGGCCAAATAGAATAAATGGGATTCATTAAAGGGCAAGTTCACATTTTCCAGAAAATAGCCTATGAAGTCAAGGGGCCCCAATAGAAATACTTTTGACCAATGTTAATTGTATTGTCATACCTTTTATTATTTGGGCCCCCTTGAAGCTTGGCCAAAAACAAATCCTAGTTAGCAATTCCCATGTCCGGTCATGGGATGCTCACCCAGGGATTACAAGTGCAAAAACCACTGGTTTTTGTGTTGGGATGCTTGGAATTTTCCCCAGAGCTTTGTAAATCTAGTGACGTTTCACTTTGCAAATTACATGCAAGGGAAAAACATGCATTTTTGCTTGCATTTGTCAGCAGGGCTTCACCTTATTCACTAAACCTTGGGGAATTCCCCTGCAAAGTGCAACTTCCCTTGCAAAGCGAATTACATTTTTTTAATGAACTTTTTACAAAACTGCAGTTTTTTTCAATATCTACTGGGGCCCCTTGACTGCGCAGACTATTTTCTGGAAAAGGTGAACTGAGCATTTATCGTGACAAAGGGAGCACTATATTTTTCTCAAAACATCGACTTATAGCATATATAATTAGATCACCCTAAATATGACTATATTAAAAGCTTAGTTGCCCTTTACAGCAAGACATTTTTAGTAATAAATACCAGTCTACCATTCCACAAGCAAATAAATAAATAAGAGCTTCACATCAAGGTGACCCTTCATGAGTAACCCCCAGTGTTTGTGCATGCATACTAAACAAACAGTCTCCCAGTAATTAACACCAGTGCTTAATGAAGTCCAGCTGCCTCTATGGCAAGCTGACGGAATGCCAACGCTTGCTGAATGCCACTTCAGTTTTAGCAGACCCAAGATATAGTTACATGTTACAATTTACCACTGGGAAGAATATAACTATATATGGTCATTTCACTTTCTAATTCTCAAATATTTTATTTGGCCAACAAACTGTACCATCAAATGGATGCACATTTAAAGAAAAAAAAAAACCTTTGGAATATCTTTAAAATCTAATAAAAAAATGTTGTGACTGTTCATAGTTCTGATTTGTGGGGTGATTTTATCCACATGAAGCACCAGAAAAAACACTGTATTTTTGTTAAGATGTTATTCATGCTGAAGCAAGCATGTTGCGTGTTTGCTAATGCACCTAAACGCATGATATACTACACTTTGGGCTGTTTTACATTTGGAACAATGAGTGGACCCCAGAAAGAAAGTGGTTACCTGTCCTATTCAGCCCACTGTTTCAAAGCAACTTAACCTGTAATTTTTTTTTCTTTTCAAGACCATAACAATTTTACCTAACATAAAGATGAAGCCCTATATTTTTCATTTTGCATATAGTACTAAATAATCAAAACCTCTGCCCTTTCTTTTTCATCTGTGTTCCAATAGAAGATTCCTCTTTACTTTCTGTCCTATAGACACTTAGGACAAAAAGGGAAACTCTTAAAAATAATGGCAATACATGTCTGTGTGTCATTAATGTCTGTGAGACACATGAAGGGCTTCATGTGACCCTTGACTTGCTTGGCCAGACAGACACAGAATCTGCTAGTTTGCGATGGATTAGATTACATGCCAAAGGAGGCTGAGCAAGATAAGGCCCATGCAGCTTAGAGTCTTCAATTATTAAGCTACCTCATAAACAAAACAGTTGTGTTCATCAAGAACATATTGGAAACTTGGAAACAAATGTTCGATGGGGGAAGTAATCCATCCAATAAGGCAGGAAACCAAAAGCCTTTCAGAAAGCAATTGCATAAAGGAACAGTATAAAAATGCATCACACAGATTTTTAAAGGGAAACTCAAGTCCATTTTTTATTTTTTAAATGAATGATGTGATGAAGACGTAAAGTACAGCAGATTTCTGTGGCTGGACTCCGCCATTTCAAAGTGCCTCTCTAAGCACATCTGCCACTAGCAGATTTTACTTTAACAGGATGTGTCAAAATGTTCCCTCAGTCTAGTCATTAGGGAAATCTTCGAATACAGACTCTGTAGAAGCAGAAAAGGCTGGTGGCAGGCACACTTGGCATGGGACATTTGTAAATCCAAGGATTAAGGCAACAGAGGTAGGTAAGATGTATTTTGTGATGCTTTGACCCTTTCATTACACACAATGAAGATTTAGAGGGAAAACAAAAGACTTAAAAAATCTGTCTCTTATAACTTGTTTATATCAGTAAGATATGCACTTAAGGTTGTCTTTCTACTGCATGGACTTAAAATAGTATTTTTATCCTACAGACTGGCTTCTGGAACACCCTGTTGCAATGTATTTACAAACAATAAGTACTTTACATTGCCTCATCAGTATTCAGGGATTTATTTCTACATGTCATCTGTGATGACAGGTTTGCGGTAACATACCACCCCTGCTAATTTTATTACAGGTACACAGAAAAATGATCTTGTGCCAATAACCACACAACTTTAGCTAGCTTACTGTAAGCATCAATCCTGATTCGCTTCTAATTTTTGTTTTAGAATTTTTATTTAATTTCTAATCCTTGTATTGATTGTTACTACTATGCAACACACACACACACTGCTTGTATGTTCATGCGGAATCCTTGAAGCTGAGTCCAATAAAATGATAATGACTCTAGAAGATGGCCCAGCGGGCCTCAGAAAGCAGTTTTACCGACCTGATCTCTGCTCCCCTGGCAGATAGTGCTCTCTTCCTCTGCATTCTAGCAATGGCCACATGCAATTCAGAGCTCGGCATTGGACCTAAGGATGTCAGAGGACCTGCCACCGCAGGAGTTTAGGGAAGAAAAGGCTGTAGGGACTGATTTAGCAGCATGGAGGGAGCCTGCAGGACAGAAGAGTTTTGTGGTTCCCTTTTAGTTTGGGGCAGCCCCACTGCAAGGGAGCATCTTTCCTTTCTCTGGAGTTCAGCTTTACACCTTTATTGTAAATGTCCAATTGAAGATATTCCTTTTTTTTATAAACACAGTACATTTAAAACAGGATATACATTTAAAACAGGATACTACTATAAATGTAATCACTAACTATCTAAAAGTCACTAATTAAAGCTGTGTTGAAGGCACTCAATTCACAAAAATTGCGAGCACGAAGGCTATTTATCACAGACAAGACATGCAATTTCTTCCTGCAGTAAAACACACCTACCTGCCTGCTTGCAAACTTGTGGATTGTAAATTGAGCTGCATAGGCAGTAGTCATGTTCAGCATGCAAGGGTATCCTCACACAGAAGCTAAAATTTGCATATTTGCTAATGTACTTGGCAGCTAAAGGCATGAAGAGTTGCTAAACTCCAAGCAGGCCTACATTAAATGACACAAAATAATACAATCCTGTATCCATTCATACATTTTGTAAATATAAGAGTTAATTAACTGCAGTAGAAAAAAATTGGGTCTCCTGTCCCGCTAGATAGGGTTGAGTTGTGTGGCAGAGCTGGGTAAATATCAGAACCGAAGGATGGGAATATAAATTATTTGGCAGGTGGTAAACATCTCCCATAGACAGTATGCATTTCAGCTGCAGCTTTAAAGGGTTAGTTCATCTTTACCAAAAAACTGCTCATGCAGATAAGGGGCATCTGGAGATAAAAACAACTGTGCTACTTGACTAAAGTTGAATAGTGCCCTTGCAGGGCAGGAGTATTCCATTTATGTACCTCCTGAAGCCTGACTGGAATATTCCCAGGACTTTGCTATGACATTGTTAAGAAATGTCTGGTCATTACTGATCACCATTCCTTGCTCTATCCAAAAGCAATTAAAAGGTTTGGCTTTTTATATACGTTATATTATTTGTAAAGCCATGCCTATCTTTTTGGAAAAAGTATCAAATGGTTAAGACTCTTGTCAGGTTTTTTTTCCTAATCTGGGAAATTTCCCTATACTTCCTGTCTCAAAGATAGAACAGGCAGTAAGACAAAATCTATAAAAAATTATGGGAAATCCACTTAGGGCCAATTCACAGAACTGCATTGACCTGCATTTTAGTGCACTGTTAAAATCCGGGTCAATGCATGGACACAGAAAACAACTGTTTTCTGTCCCATCCACAGCTGAGCTGCCGGGTGCTGCAGTAAAATGCTGTATTGCTGCATTTTATCATAGTGCACTGTACAGAATCGCACGGCACTGTACGGCAGCGCAGCACATCTCACGGCTATACAGCACCATGAATGAAGTGTACTTTTTTGTACACTTCAAATAAAGTTTGTACAATACAGAAACAAAGGGGAGCCATGTGAAGCTCTGAATAGGGTATAACACTGCCCCTTACCACAGCCAGTAATGGACAGCTTTGGTAAAGCGCTCCAGCAGCTGTCCACTATAATGTGAACCTGGCCTTAGACAGTTGTCAACAGAATAGCTTGTTCATTCCCTTCCTCACTCTAATACTGAAAACCAAGTTTTGACCATAGATACACTGGGCTAAAATCCATAGAAAAATGAAGGTCTGCCTGCAGTAACAAGCTAAATGCTTTTTGTTTCCTTCTTCCTGTATAACTCAATTTATTTTAGTTATTGTAAATAATTTGAAGCTGTTACAGGATGCAGAGATGTAGGTGTTTAGCAGAGGAGACACATTTCCATACACTGTGTGTGTGGTATGGGATGCTGTAACCCTAATTTGAAATATGTTATCTAGCATACTTTGCAGTGATTGGGCATCTTTCATATTTTAGGATGTCTGAAATAAGAGCTGCCTTTGCTCCCTAATAAATGGGACCTATATTTTCTTAATAGTAAACATATACAAAACCATTGCAATGCTTCCCAGCCACTCATTCAGTACAGGCCGCTACCATTATGATTAAAACTCCTGTCATATTTTTTTTTGGGGGGGGGTTATTTTTTCACCTTTTTAGAGATTTCCCCTTTATTCTTTTCCTGTAGACACAACAGGAAATAAAGAGAAAAGTTCCCCATAGTTAGGTAAATTCGCTCTGAAGCTTACCACACTATCTGGCTTTATAATTGTCCCCAGATCTACCAACAAGTATGTAGTACAAGGACCTGCATAATTCGGTACAGACTGATTGGATAGTTTAAGTTGGTTCACATATTACATAGGTTTGGAAAATCTAAAGCTGACTGTACAGCAATTGTGCCATCAGATTGTAATAAATAGAGTGAGCCTTAGACAACTATCATCAGAACTGTCCCCCATTGGATGATTTCCTCTCCATTTGTGGTCTGGTGACAAGGTGACAACACAAAATTTGGAAGGAGTGAATCTCCCTAGTGTAGACACAATGGCAAGAACCTGACAGGTTTTAACACAATACATTTCTGCTTTAACCTCCCTAGCGGTATTCCCGAGTGTAGCTCGGGGTAAAATGTCAGTGCCAAAAGCGGTAACCCCGAGCTACACTCGGGCTTACAATGCGGCGCTGCATAGGGAGTCCCTGCAGAGCTTACCTTGTCCTTCGCTCCTGCGATGTGTCCCCTGCAGCATCCCTGGCCATCTCCTCCGGCATCCGGCTCCTGTGTTCCGGTCCCTGTGACGTCGGGACGTACAGGGCCGCCGGCGGAGGGAAATTTTAAAATTTTAAAAAATTTCATTTTTTTCCAAACAAATTTTACATAGCAAAACATTGCTGTTTCAACCCATTTCACATACATTTTGTCCCTAGTGCTTTGTCCTGTGCCCTGCCTGCATTTTGTCTGTTCTTTCTGCCTGGAAACTGAGAAAAGTACATGGCATCCAAAAAGTGTCCCTTTAGGTCAAAAGCGGGTTTAGATCAGCTAGGGAACAGCGATAGTAAATCAGAACCACTGGCAGAATTGAGTGATGATTCGTGGGGGAAATTTGTCATCAGACACTGAAAACGATTTTGCGACTTTGCTCAGTGATGTGCGAACTTGGCGCTATATTTCAAATTTCAGTGTTTTTGGTTTGATTATATTATTGAATTAAATGTATTATTATTAGATTATTATTTTTTATGATTATTTATTAAATTATAATTTATGATTTGGTGTTTCAAATTTTATCATACCTAATAATAGACTCTTGTTCGGACAAATTTCAGTGAGTTATTCCTAAAAATTACAGCCTACAATAAAAAAACTACATATTTCCATGCAAAATAATGGTACCACTTTCAGCGCCAAAAATCTGAAATAATCAGACTGCTAGGGAGGTTAACATCAGCTACTATTAAACAGAATTGGGGTTAAATCTTAAAAAATTCTGCCTATATGATAAAAATACACAAATATTAACAGAAAAAAATCACCCACTCAGTACACCCAGTTCTCAATGTGAATAAATGAGTTAATGAACTAGCTAAATAATTCCTTTTTATTGCTCCTTTTTTACCATCCACTTGAGAATTAGAAATCATCAGCAATACTTTAGCATTATAAAAGCATGAAATGCATTTGATATTATCACAAAGATGAGAATAATGGGGTACATCCCTAAGAACATGAAACATTCCCAACTGTCATCCCACATACTTAACAGCTTACAACCATACTGCATGTGACCATTCTGCAGATGTTACAAATTATAACATATAGCCAGACGGATGGAAAGGAAAAAAAAATATGTCTTTAACCGCATGCTGCCCAGCCACTGTACATATACGGCGGCAGGGCGGCACTCACAGGCAAAACCACGTTTTAAAACGTATGTTTTGTAAACAAATAGGGGGCGCGCGCGAGGCGCGCTGCCGCCCTATTTGTCCTGTGGATCACCGCCGCAGATGTCAGTTGCCGGGTCACAGCCGCTCATTAGCGGCTATGTCCCGGCGATCGGCGGTAAACGGTGACAGAGAGCACAGCTCCAGTAGCTGTGCTGTCTGTCACCTCTCTGTCAGCTCCAGGATGAGCTGATCAAGAAAGAATAGTTTCACTTTCTCGATCAGCCGTGTCCCGCCCAGTACACACCCCCGCCCCCTAGTAAAACACTCCCCTCACTCCTATAACCCTTCCCTGCTAAATAAAGTTAACCCCTTCCTTCCCATTGCCATTAGTACAGTGTCAGTTTTTTTTTTTTTTTGCACTGATCACTGTATTAGTGTTTTTGGGGATGTCAGTGACCCCAAGTCAGTACCCCCCAATGTCAGAATGTCCGCCGCAGTCCCGCCATAAGTCGCTGGTTGCTGCCATAAGTCCCTGATCGCCGCCATTATTAGTATAAAAAAAACCCTAAAAATCCCAGTATCTTTCCCGCCATTTGTAAACGCTATAACTTTCACGTAAACCAATTAATTTACACGTATTGGGGTTTTTTTTTAGCAAAGACATGTCGCAGAATGCATTTTGGCAGAAATTTATGACTAAATTTGATTTTTGCATTTTTTTTACTGGACATGTTTTATAGCAAAAAGTCCAAAATATTGTTTTTTTTTCCTCAAAATTGTCAGCTTTTTTTTTTTATAGCGCAAAAAATAAAAACCGCACAGGCGATCAAATACCACCGAAAGAAAGCTCAATTTGTGGGGAAAAAAAGGATGTAAATTTCATTTATGTACTATATTGCATGACTGCGCAATTGTCCGTTAAACTAGCGCAGCGCTGTATAGCAGAAAAATGGCGTAAATTGCAGTATTTATACCATAGTTTGTAGACGCTATAACTTCCACACAAAGCAATCAATATACACTTATTGGGATTTTTTTTACCAAAAACATGTAGCAGAATACATTTTGGCCTAAATTTATAACCAACTTTGAGTTTACTATATATTTTTTATAGCTGAAAATAAAAAATATTGTTTTTCTTCAAAATTTTTGGCGTTTTTTTGTTTATAGCGTGAAAAATAAAAAGCGCACAGGTGATCAAATTACACCGAAAGAAAGCTCTATCTGTGTGAAAAAAAGGACGTAAATTTCGTTTGGGTGCAGCATTGCATGACCGTGCAATTATCAGTTTAATTAGTGCAGCGCCAAGTAGCAAAAAGAGGCCTGGTCATTAAGGGGGGTAAATCCTCAGGAGCTCAAGTGGTTAAAGCTTGGTCTCTAGCTCCTGCAAAAAGTACTGCCTTCGAAGGATATTCTTGGGGAGCAGTACTACATTAATGCTGCCTCTTCTGAGTACTTTTGTTTCAGGAAAAGATTTTAAAGCATATTTGGTAGACAGCATAGGACAGATAGCAGATTTTGTCATAAATAATATCTGCTCTGTGCACTATAAGCGATCAGACTGCAGACTTCAGTGACATGTTTTCCAAGTCAGTGTTATACTGTATATCTATAAAGCTCAGCATCTATTTGATGGGTCTTCACATATGTAGTACAGTTAGCTGAAACACCATGGGTCAACATAGCGATAACAGGAGAATTATGGATACATCAATTAGGGCAGGCAGAAAAGGAAGCATGGAGACCTGAGGCAAAAAAGGAAAGGTAAAGGTAGCAATAGAGATGGCAAAGTTAAAGGTAGCAAGTACTAGAAAATAAGCCTGGTAACATACTGCTGGTTCACTATGCCATGTCAGAAAGGGGTTGATTTACTAAAACTGGAACGTGGAAAATTTGATGCAGCTGTGCATGGTAGCCTATAAGCTTCTAATTTCAGCTTGTTCATTAAGCTTTGACTAAAAAACCCTGGAAGCTGATTGGTTTCCATGCAGAGCTGAACCAGATTTTGCACTCTTCTGTTTTTTGTTTTTTTAATATAATCTTTATTTCAAGATGAGTTTTCCACACACAAAAAATAAAATGGATCATAACAATCATAATAACAACAGAAGACATGTCTGTGCAGTCTCTGGCTTCAGAAAGAGTGGCTCGCCACTCCCGTATGCAAGCCTAGTGCAATGCAAGTGTTACAACACTCAAAGAAGGTAACAGTAGCTGCATCCATACAACTTTCCAGCGGTTCAGGGCAGCAAAATTGCGAGTCCCCAGATCAAATGAATTGCTGAAAAAAAAGAAGAAAAAAAAGGAGGGGGAGAAAGGGGGGGGGACACAAAAACAGGGAAAGGGAGTAACAAGTAAGGGAAGGAAGAATTAACATACCTCTATGACAAGTGAACGTCAACGTATAGCTTATCTATGCCACAGTCGCCCCCATCAGCCGGCGCCTCTAAAAAAAAAAAAAAATAGGGGGAACAAAGAAGAGTGCCGATTCCAAGGCTGCAACACAAGGAGGGGGAAAAGAAAGGCACCAGAACCATGCAATGGCAACACGATTCAATGAGGTACTCTTAACGAGGGCTCTGCTAATTCCAACAAGGCAATATCCAAGCTGGACACAACCTGGTCTGGGTCAGTGGTGCGATCTTGCCAAGTTACCCAAACGCCTGTAAAAAGATCTCATGTGCCGCTGCAAATTGCAACCAGTCTTCGGCCTCCATTATCTTGTTCACTTTCCTAATTCAGCAATCCCTACTAGGAACACAAGCCTGTTTCCAGTATATAGGTATGAGTCTCTTAGCCACATTCATGAGGTAGGGAACATCCCTTGTAGTGGCTTAGAGGAAGGGTAGGGTAGGGTATGGTATGAAGCAGGAAAAGGACCGGAGACAATGAAACATCTATAGTATGTCCAGAACTTTCTTTTATTTGGGCTTTAACATCAATCCAAAAGGGGCGAATCAAGGGACACTCCCAAGTGTAGGAGCATGCCGCACTCACCACATCCTCTCCAACAAAGATCCAGGACTGAAGGGTAGATACGTGACAATGGAGTACATGATAATGGGCACACTGGCCCCAATAGGCACATGATACCAACGTGTCAGTAACTTATAATTAGTTTCCTGAGTCTTAAAGTCAATGGAGCTGGACTGCGTCAATTTATAAAGGTACGCAAGTTGGTCCAATGGAAACTCCACCTCAAGGTCACGTTCCCATGTCCAAACAAAAGAAGGTTTCACATCGGCAAAAACTGAGCTCAGCAGTTTATGCAATTCTGATATCAAATGGGTAAGGGCTCTTTTGCTATAAAAATTTGCTCAAATGGGGTAAATGTAGACAATGCCCTGATGTAGCGGTCATGAGAGACAAAGAAATGTAGCTGATTGTAGCTCCAAAAGTCCATGGGGAAATGCCCAAGACAGTCTCTAAGGGTCTCGAAGGGGAGTAACCTGCCCCCTCCATGAACTTGCCACAAATTAAGTTACCATCTATAACCCAATTTCTAAAAAAAAAAAAAAAAGTCAGGTTTTCCCCTGGGGGGAACCACAAATTATGACCCAACAGAACTAGCGGTGATACAGAGGGGGCCAGAGTGAAAAGATTGTTAACGTCATCCCAAATGCATAAGGCATGGGTTGTCAGGGGAGAAGTGGTTGTCGATAGCTCTCTGTATTTACAGGGCAGCCATGGGGGCATAAGATAGATTGCATCGTGCCAGGTATTTCTCCACGGAAACCCAAAGTGTAGTATGGGTGTGAAAATGCCAGTTCAGAAGCCGCTGGAAAGCAATAGCCCTGTAGTACCTCCACAGATCAGGGAGGCCCAGTCCCCCCATCCGTTTTGGACTGTTGTAACAAGCATAGCGCCAATCATGGTTTCCGCCCATTTTACACGAAATCAAGAAGGCATGGGTATCATTTGCATGAGAAAAAGCACTCTAGGGAGGATATTCATTTTAACTATATTCACACGACCCAACCAAGTGAAAGCAGTTTTATTCCAGGTTTGCAAGTCCCTACACCCCACATGTAGTACAGCAAGATAGTTACTGGAATATAACATCTCAAAGTGGTCAGTAAGCTGGACCCCCAGGTATTTCAGAGAAGACTTAGCCCACGTAAAGGGGAAAGCCTCGTGCCCAGATATAGTAATGGGCAGGACTTCAGACTTAGTGTAATTGATCTTGAAGTTAGATATCTTGCTATCTTGAAGTTAGATATCTTGATGAGGGAGCTGAAGTTCCCTCATCAGGTTACCCAATGAGACAAGCGGGTCTGTAAGGTGGAACAGGACATCATCAGCATATGCTGAGAGCTTTTGTTCGGTGGTATGTTACTGTAACAGCCTTGATATCTGGGTTTGCCCAGATGGAGCAAAGGAACGGCTCTAAGGCAAAGGCAAAAAGAAGAGGCGAAAGTGGACACCTCTGTCTCGTGTCATTCTGTATGGGGAACCAGGAGAAGAGGCTATTACCTTAACCTGTGCACTAGAAGTTGTGTATAGAGCCATAATCCATTGCAACTTTTGTGGTCGTAGACCCAGATTCTCCAACATGGCCTGAAGATTAGGCCAATGCACAACATCGAATGCTTTCTCAGCATCCGTGGACAAAATAAAGTAGGGAACTGGTTCCTGGGGGGAACGAGCCCAATGGATAAGTTGCACAGCCCGGATAGAGTTATCTCTTACTTTCCTACCAGATATAAATCCAGTCTCATCTGGGTGTATAATGGAGGGTAGGAGGCACTTCAATCAGTTTGCCAAAATCTTTGCAAAACATTTGAGATCCACGTTGAGCAATGATATCGGGCAGTAGCAATGTGACAAAGCAGGATCCTTTCCCTCTTTATGAAGCACAGTGATATGGGCCAACAGAGCCTCTGGGGGGATAGGGCTACCATTGGTGAAAGAATTGAAGTACCTGCATAGAAAGCTGAGTAGGAGTGGTAGGAACTTAACATAGTATGCCTTAGCATAGCCATCTGGGCCAGGGCTCTTCTCACCAAGAGGCGTTTTTACCGTAGCTTTAACTTCCAAAGGGTGAAATGGGGATTCAAGATCTCCCTGTTGCTCTGGAGTCAAAGGGGGGAGGCCAGAAGATGCTAAGTAAGTGCTAATAGCTTATGTCCTAGCACAGAGGGAAAGGTCTCTATCCAAATT
Organism: Staurois parvus; assembly: GCF_062004578.1. NCBI lineage: Eukaryota > Metazoa > Chordata > Amphibia > Anura > Ranidae > Staurois > Staurois parvus. Next base: position 2,668,307 of record NW_028318272.1, read on the forward strand.
ATAGAGCTTCTCATAATAATCATGGCACAGGGAATACAAAGAGGAATACAAAACCGCATCTCCAGAGGGGGTCAAGACTTTATGCATAGGAGTATGGGCTCCCTGCTTCCTGAGAGCTCTGGCCAACATTCAACCACATTTGTTACCATACTCAACAGATAATGGAACTGTTTACGGATGTGGCGGTCCAGTAGACGAGAGAACAACTTCCTGAGGTAGTACAGACGTTGAAGAGCCTCAGGAGTACCATAATGCTTATGTTGAAGCTCTGCCTGTTGCAGTGTGGTCAACACCCATTGGAAATCTGCCCAACACTCCTTTTTTTAGCTTAGACCCCCAAGAAATCAAATCTCCACGAGCCAACGCTTTATGACTCTCCCATACTGTCCCTTCCGCAAGATCATCAGTGGTATTTTCATTAAAGTAATGTGTAATAGTGTCAGTAATCCTTGCCACTACGGAAACATCATCCAACAGGTTCAACAGGTTCATTCAACTGCCAAGGCCAAGACCAAGACCTTGGGGCAACATGAAGCAAGAGCGTTGCAGAAACCGGTGCATGATCAGAAAGCGTGATGTTTCCAATCTCAGCTGCCTGTAGCAGCTCTAGAGTGCCATGGTCTACCTATAAGAGATCTGTGTGAATATACACATTGTGCACATTTGAGTAGTAGCTAAAGTCCCTGTCTGAAGCATGGAAAGCCCTCCAGCTGTCCACCAGCAAATGAGTCTGAAGTGCCTTACGAAAGTGCTTAAGAAAAGCATAGGAATGTATGGGTCGGTCGTAAGATGTGTCAATGAGACTAAAAGGCCTTCTATGATGTTGGCCAGTCTGTCCAGGATCACATCCAAGAAAGTAAGTTGGTGGGTATTAGCTGTGTAAACAATTACACACCTGAACAACTGAATGGCAATGAAGCCTTTCACAAAAACATAGTGGCCCTGCAGGTACAGAGCTATTCCACTCTTGTTTTAGTAAATCAACCCCAATGTGTCTACAATTTATAGGCCATGATTGTACACTGCATTTCCCTGTGTTTTTGCCTATAATGTAAAACAGTTACAGCAGAACCAAATCCATATAGTTTTGCCATTTCTGCATGATGGAGGTTCATCGAATCTGCATAAATCATGATCAGAGGAGATCAGTGGCAGCAGAAAGGGATGACTAACTCAGTTTAAGTAAACACTTACAACAAACTTCTCTTACTTGCTCCCATTTGGTCTGTTAAAGATATATTTGAAAGCATTTTGTTATATCTGTTTGATAATTGCTAAAAATACCTTTTGATCCTGGCTAAAATTCAGCGTTAGAGAGAAGGATATTGGATGGACTTTTTAGGCACAAAAACTCAGTACACAAAAAAATAAAATCAATGTTCCTTTATTAACACAACACCTCTAAAATGTATCTTGTATACAGTTACATTACACAATTAGCCCACAGTTAACATCCCACAACCAACCAACCATAGAAAGAGAAGATTCAACAACTGTGTTGAGTACAAATTGTAAGAACAGGATATTTCTTCTTGATACTATTAACCCGAAGATAGTTGAACTAGTACACAGAGTCTGTACATTTGGGGAGTCTCGTGGGTCTCTCGCCCACCCATAGCCTGGTCCTTGCACCCCATACCCAACCACCTTGGATGCCACCTCCCTTGTTTCGGCCTGCGGGAACCTGCAGTTGCTTGCCCTGGGGAGTCCATTGCCTCACAATGTACACTGGCTAACTATATACATTGCTATCCCCTGAAGAAGCGACCTTTTGTCGCGAAACATGTCAGGCGTTGATTGCACAGCTTGACTATCCCCTACCTTCTTGAAGAAATATCCTGTTCTTACCATTTGTACTCAACACACTTGTTGGAACCTGTCTTTCAATAGTTGGTTGGTCGTGGGGTGTTAGCTGTGGGCTAATTGTGCAATGTAACTGTATACAAGATACATTTTAGAGGTGATGTGTTAATAAAGGAACATTGATTTTATTTTTTTTGTGTACTGAGTTTTTTTCCCTAAAAAGTCCATCTAATATACTTTGCTCTAATATCTAACTTTAAGGATGTGGCACTTTGGTATAAGCTGGGTCTTGACCTTCTACCACCCGATGGTCATCCCATTTTTCCAATATAAAATTCAGCGTTGTCCTGTGCCCTATGCTCTTTGCTGTGTTATTGCAAAAAGCTAGCTAGCAGGAAGAGTGGTAAAACTGCAGAACACCTCCATATTACAGAGAAGAGGAGGAAGATTAGTGTTTTGTAGTCCTAAACCTTCCTGTCAAAGGGGGACAATGCTGTTCCTGCAAATATACAGTACAGTGAGTAAGGGATATTACCCTAGGACAAAAAAGCGTGTTAGGACAAAATTATCAGGAAGAAACATGAAAAACAATGGCTGAAAAGGGTAATGCAGACACCACATCTAAGGACTAGTAAAGTTCAATTTACAATATAAAACTAAAACTAAAATAATAAACTAGTTAAGCTAACAGCAATATCAGTGTAACAGAAAAGAGGTCTATGACCTCAGGATGCTAGCAAACAACTGAGAACCCATGGAGTTGGGTGGAATTATAGGGGGGACCTAAGGTACATGTCCTCAAAAGCTTTGCTAATGTCCAGTCACCTTAAGGTACCAACCTAAAACCCATGGTCTAGGAATATCAAGCTTGTGTCCTGTACTGTACAATTAAGATATATTTTTGTTATTGAGTTTAGATACACTTTAAGCTGAGAAGTTAATGGAATGCTCTGAAAAGTTTGCCTACTCTATTACGTGTATGCCCTTCCTTAAGCTTAAAAAAAAGGGGGGATGGGGGGGGGTGGGTGTTTGTAAACGGTGTTAGGGAGAGAACATATATGAGAATACAAACAGAAAAAAAATTAACAAAAAAAGTGTCCAATCTATTGCCAATATACTCACAAGTATATAATTTAGTTAAACCACATTAATAACTTCCACGTAGGGAATTCCAAAGAACCTTCCTGGCGTCCTGAATAATGTCAGAAAGAGAACAGGTCTGTTTTCAGGATTCATATGGTATCTAAAAATTCTACGGATTCTACAACATAAATTACAAGGATACTCACAATCTAAAGTCTGTAATGATCATTCACATAAACCTCATAACTATTAGGGTTAACCTTCTTAAAGCAGACCTACAACATATCAACTATCACTTTCTGTCTAGACCATTTGGCCATCACTTCAGATCAGCGGCAGACTGACCATTCGGTCACTCAGGCACTGCCCGAGGGCCCGGGGGAGCCCCATGAGAGGCTCCTGGGAGGACAGGGCGGGATGGATAGAGCAAGCCAGCTCTGGGTCTGATCCTGGGAGGAGACAGAGGCTGAGAGAGCCAGGAAGGAGGAGGAGGACACTTCCCTAACCAGCGAGAGGACTCCGGGCGTGGTCGGCGTGGTCTCAGCAGCGCAGCCGGCAGGTAGGCTGTGCACATGACTCACTCACATTATATCTCTCCTCATGTTCCATCTGCCAGTGAGGAGAACAGCACCGCCCAAAGCCCCTCCTACACAGCTATGGTCATAGTCCCGCCTCCCAGCAGGATGTCTAGCTGGTGATTCGCCTGAATGCAGGTGAAGCCGATTGGTCTGCTGCCCTGTCACTCAGTGCTGCACCTGCCGCCTCCCGAAGTCCAAGCTGTGTGGGAAGTACAATATGCTGTCTATAGAATGGTGGAGAGGGGAGGTGTGAGAGAGAGAGAGAGGGGGGGAGGGAGAGGGGGGTGAGAGAGGCGGGGGGATGAGAGAGGGGCGGGGGATGAGAGAGGGGCAGGGGTGAGAGAGAGGGGGGTGAGAGAGAGGGGGTGAGAGAGGGGGGTGAGAGGGGGTGAGAGAGAGACGGGGGGCGTGAGAGAGAGAGTGTGTGTGTGTGTGTGTGTGAGAGAGAGAGAGGGGGTGTGAGATAAGGGGGCGAGAGAGAGCGGGTGTGAGGGGGTGAGAGAGAGAGAGGGGGTGAGGGGGGGTGAGAACCAGGAGCCCCTCTGTCATAGTTTACACGGAGCCCTGTATACCATCCATGGTGACTATGTGTGTAGAGCGGGTACAGCGATGGAACATGTTTGAAGACTGGGTGCAGTGATGGAACATGTGTCCAGTGGGGGTACAGCGATGGAACATGTGTGCAGACTGGGTGCAAGGATGGAACATGTGTGCAGGGGGGGTACAGCGGTGGAACATGTGTGAGAGAGAGAGGGGGTGTGAGAGAGAGAGGCGGTGTGTGTGATAGAGGGGGGTAAGAGGGAGGGGATGTGAGAGAGAGGGGGGTGTGAGAGAGAAGGGGTGAGAGAGAGAGGGGGGTGAGAGAGGGGGGGTGTGAGAGAGAGGGAGAGAGGGGGGTGAGAGAGAGGGAGGGGGGTGAGAACTAGGAGCCCCTCTGTCATAGTTTACACTGAGCCCTGTATACCATCCATGGTGAATATGTGTGTAGAGGGGGTACAGCGATGGAACATGTGTACAGACTGGGTGCAGCAATGGAACATGTGTGCAGGGGGGGTACAGCGATGGAACATGTGTGCAGACTGGGTGCAGCGATGGAACATGTGTGCAGGGGGGGGTACAGCGATGGAACATGTGTGAGAGAGAGAGGGGGGTGAGAGAGAGGGGGGTGAGATAGAGGGGGTGTGAGAGAGAGAGGGGGTGTGAGAGAGGAGGGTGAGAGAGAAGGAGGGGAGTGAGATCTAGGAGCCCCTTTGTCATAGTTTACATTGAGCCCTGTATACCATCCATGGTGACTATGTGTGTAGAGGGGGTACAGCGATGGAACATATGTGCAGACTGGGTGCAGCGATGGAACATGTGCGCAGGGGGGGTACAGCGATGGAACATGTGTGCAGACCGGGTGCAGCGATGGAACATGTGTGCAGGGGGGTACAGCGATGGAACATGTGTGCAGAGGGGTACAGCGATGGAACATGAATGCAGGGGGATACGGCGATGGAACATGTGTGCAGGGGGGTACAGCGATGGAACATGTGTGCAGGGGGGGTATGGCGATGGAACATATGTGCAGAGGGGGTACAGCGATGGAACATGTGTGCAGAGGGGTACGGCGATGGAACATGTGTGCAGGGGGGGGTACAGCGATGGAACATGTGTGCAAAGGGGGTACAGTGATGAAACATGTGGGGACCCAGTGTGTATGGGGGAGCGCTGTATTTCATATAATGGGGGCCCTGTGTGTCCTGAGTGGGGGCCAGTGTACTCATAATGAAGGATTCCCTGTCATGTGAATGGGGGGTTGCACTCCTTGTATTGAGAGACCCTATATGACCTCAGGATGGGGAGCTCAGTACATTTTATATGAAGGAACCCCCTGCATGACCAGGGAATGGAGGCTCTGTACGCCATGTAATGCGGGGCAAACTTTCAGACCTGAGAATTTGGGTTCCCTGTGATTTACAATCGTGGGTCCCCTTTCTGCCCTAAGTAGGGGCTCTGTGTGCCTTATAATGAGGGGTCCGCTCTGTGACTTGAGGATGACCATGTCCTCTGCAATTTATAATGGAGAACCCCATGTGTGCCGTGAGGATGGGGGGCACTATCTATACCACCTGTCACCCCCTCTCTCTCTCATCCCCCCTAACCCCATCTTTATCTCATCCATGCCCTCTCACCCAGTCTCTCACCCCTTCTCTCTCACCCCCCTCTCTCACCCCCCCTCTCTCATGCCCCCTCTCTCTCTCACCCCCCCCCTCTCTCTCACCCCCTCTCCTCTCTTTTTCACCCTCTCTCTCTCACCCCCCCACTCTCTCTCACACCCCCTCTCTCTCTTACCCCCTCTCTCTTTCACCCCTCTCTCCAAGCCCCTCTCTCTCACCACCCTTCTCCTTTACCTGCACTTTCTCTCTCATCCCCTCACCTCCCTCTCCCCCCCTCCCTCTCTCACCCTTTCTCTATCTCACTCCTTCCCCTTCTCACCTCCTTCTCTGCCCCTCTCATATCCTCTCTTATCCCCTCACCTCCTTCTCTCATCCCCTCACCTCCCTCTCTCACCCCCTCACCCCCCCCCCTTTCTCACCCCCCCCCACCTCCCTCTCTGCCCCTCTCTCACCCCCTCACCTCCCTCTCTCACCCCCTCACCTCCCTCTCTCACCCCCTCACCTCCCTCTCACCCCACTCTCCCCCCCTTCTCTCTCACACCCCCTCTTCCCCCTCCCCCCTTCTCTCTCACACCCCCTCTCTCTCCTTCCTCTAGCTCACTCCTTCCTCTTCTCGCTTTCATTCTCTCTCCCCACCTCTTTCCACTTTCCCATCTTCCCCCATCACTCTCTCCCTCTTATTCCTATCCCCCTCCTCGTGCTTCCTCACCCCGTTAGTTTTAATTGGAGTTTCTGTCATATTTCAGGTTCTCAGTAGGTGTTCTGTCAGTAGATATTCCATGTTTACTGACAGGAAGGAGCTGAGTTGGAGCCAAAGGCCCACACAAGGCAATAAAGCCCTCAATCATCGGGAATCTATGTAACCAGCCCCGAAAACCATACCCAATTATTTCTGCATTGTGCAACACTTTCTTCTCTGTCACTAAGGCCCAAATTATGATTTGCACACAGGCCCACTTCTTTCATATGACACTCTTGGTTGTGTCATAAAGATGGCTGCCACGTGGCAGCCATCTTTAAATCTAGAAGTACCCAGCAACCTGTACAGAAAGAAGCCAAGAACGTCCAGACAGGCTATGCTGCGGTAGATATTTAAAGGTCCCCTCTACGCAGCTGAGCTGCAATATGTAGTTGGGGCTTGAGTGTGGGTGTGGCTTGAGTGTGGGCAGGGACACAGGAGGCCCCATTATCTCCTATTGCCAGGGGGCCCCATGAGTTGTCAGTCTGCCCCTGCTTCAGATCAATGTTCAGGAAAACATGCAAACTGGCTAATTCCCATAAGCCAGAAATGATGCTGGTAGAGAATATGGATTTGTTGTGAGTTGTTGATAAACTCCACTATAAACATTGAAGCACCTAAAGCTTAAGGCCTCATGCACACAGGACGTCAAAAACACCACTTCAAGGGCCTTTGACTCTTTTTTTCTTCCTCTATACATCCTTCTATGTTAGCCTATGTGTTTTTGCTTTCATAGGCATTTACAGACATTTAGAAGCAGGAGTGTTTACAGGCAGAAAAAAAAAAACCCAGAGCCAGCACATTCAGGAGAGGAGCATTTTGCTACTAAAAAAGCCCAGTTTGCCTAAACACATGTAAATGTACTTATGCGCTAGGCACATTTAGCGCTTGAGCATTTATTCTTTCCAATGGTCAGAATAAAAAATAATATTCTGGCCAATGGAATGAACGCCCAAGAACTTGACAAGCCTAAACATGCTTGCAAACGGCAGCTTTAGGCATGTTTTTAAAGTTTTTTCTTCCCCCAGAGCATAGGTGTCAAGGGGGGAAAAACAACATCCTGTGTACATGAGGCCTAAAAGTTAAACTTTATGATTGCTGTTACAGGGATACATAAAACCAGAGGCCCAAAGGTAGCCCCAGGATAAAGCCAAAATATAGCACAGTTTGCAGAAAAACATTACATTTTGAAGATACATATACAAATTGTATATTCACAAGCTGTCATGGCATCTTACTGCCATTCAAAGCAATGTTTTATAAAACTGTGCATCTCCTGGAGCCCTCTGGCTCAACTGTTTTCCTGATGTTTCCACTACTAAAAGGCAAGCATAATTTATCAGAAAGGAGCTTCCAGTAATGGTGAGTAAGCAGACATAAATGTTTTTTTCAGGCAGTAACTGTATTTAATTGGTGCATCTCTACATAGTTGTCCCCTAGTCTCAGACTAGGCCTTTCTTTTAAGTTGTGTAAAATTAAGCACACACAGGCAGTAAAACTGATTGGTTCAGCTTTGTTTTTACAGTTTCCCAATGGCTTCCGATTAGGCTGCAATAGGCAGCGGATGGGGGGGGAGGGGGGCCTCCCGAAATGCTTGTGTTCTGCCCATGAGGAGTCTTCCCTGCCGGCAGAACACAATGATCAGCATTGCTGGCTGTAGCTGGTGGCACTAGTTGTTCAGGAGGAACCAGACAGGCTGGTTTGTAGGTAGGTTGCCTACAGTGTGGGTTTTTTTTGTATTAGCTAGGTAGTTAAGCTTGCCCAGACTGGAATATGGGTTAATATCCAGAACTTCAGTTCCTAGGCTTTTTGTCTTGGGCCGGCCTTCCACACAGTGTGAAATATAGATAGGAGTAAAACTTGGTTCTGGGGCACGCAGGATAGCTTGAGGTAGAAGAAAGATTCCAGAATGTGGAACTCTGGAGCTTTAGAACCAGCATGTGATCTGCACAGGATACTGGCGATCAAGTGGACAGTACCAGTCATGGGAACTCACCATCTATGGATTTACACCTGTGAAGGTATGCCTGGACAGTCACCTCTATTAGTCATCCAAAAGAACAAACGAAATCAGCGCTCAAATCTTCATGCAGACTAGGGTATTCGGAATGCCAAACGGTGAGGTGCAGCCCTTCGAAGTTCGGGAAATCTTGGTACAATTAAGGGCACAGTATTCCATTGGACTGATACTGCGGACTACCTGCTCTATTTATATTCTCTTTTGGTTTGTGAGTATATATATATATATGTATGTATATATATATATATATGTTTTTTCATAAATATGTGGTGTACCACGTTAATGCACGATGAAAGTGCGTCCTTGTTTGCTTTTGTTAACCTCTGTCAATATAGGGTCTGGACTTTGTTATGCTTGCTGTCTGTTCTGCCATGAGAAGTTGCAGTAGTTATCGAACTGTATCAAGCCTGGTCTGAAGGTATTCTGAAGGGGTGCATAATGGCCTCTGGCGTATGAAGAAACAGGGTCAGTAAAGTACACTTGGGATTTGAAGAAGGCCACTACAGAAAGAGTTAACTTGGTAAGACAAGTAGAGGAGGAATGCAGTTGTTATGGGTAGCCAGGAACTGGTGGAGAGTGTACAGCAGCCTGTCATGGCACGGCACCTGGCATGGCAGAAGGTCCTCTGGTAGCGAGGAAGTTGATAAATTGGCTTCCTCCCCAGCGGTTAGTTCCCCAAAAGTATCTGGGACCCGCTTTACCGAGGCCCATGGCCTGGCTGATTGGTGTGGGAGAGCAGAAGGATATAAGTAAAAGCATGCATGAGGTTTGCACTATGTGCTCGGCAGGACCACATTCTGTCACTGGCAGTGAGTTGAAAGAGGTACACTGGTTAGGTGGAGAGGGTATAGGCTCAGCAGTGTCCCTCCCAAATGCAACATATTACAAGTAAGGTGTGTAGTCACATGGGACGGAAGGCTTTACAGAGGAACTCTGCATTTCTCACAACTACACATAGTGCATGGCTCATCTCCAAGCCAGGGTACTGCCACAATGTTCGACTTTCACATGAACACTGTCCTCGCCTGGTTTAGTACATTGGTGAGTCCGTGCACAGTGAAAGGTCCCCCCCATGTGCAGGGTTAGTGGCCCGCCCACAGGCTGTACTCAAGTTGATAGATCACGTTGTGTACAACCAGGGTGCCCATATTTAGATCAAAATTCATCCGGTTCCTGCTGAACTTGCCAAAATTTCAATCCATGTATGGCTGGCTTTAGGAAGAAAAACATAAAAATGTCAATCTCCCAAAATAACATGAAAGACAGGAAGTATCCTAGGCTGCTTGTAACCAAAATGTGCTGAGGATCCAACTTTTTATTGTTTTATTTACAGAGTAGAATTTGTTTGTACAATCTGTTTGGTTTTTGATTGTGTTGTTGGGCCAAACATAGGAATGTGCTTGTCCGCTTTAGCCATTGGGCCTTCTTTACTTACAACTATTACTTATAATGCACACAACTTTAGATATCAATTCTAAAAAAATACAATCAAGGTCTTTGAAACCCATCAAGATTTAACCAAACCACTCCACAAGTCTGACCGTATATTTGGGAGACCATGCCATTTTTATTAAATGAAATGTAATCTCAAACAATTAACTTATTTTTTTCCTTTTCAGGTTGTTAAATATGCCATTGAAAGGTTTTTTCGTATATCTGTATTTAAATATTTGTAAAATACCCGTTTACTTTTCCAGAAATCTTGTCAGCTCATAACTTCCTGCTTTCTCTGCCTGTGCTGTATCCTTATCAGTAAGTAACATTGTTCTGAGGGATATAGAATCGCACCTATCTATGTATTGGAGACAAAGAGGTTTTATAATAGTCCTATCCTATTTCTGGTGTCCTTACACAGTAAGGTATAAGTGAGTGCTGTGATCATAGGACAAGAAGTGTGGTACTGGCAGAATCACTTGGTGATCCGAAAGGGGATAAAAAAAAGTCTGAAAAAAAGAGGACTAACCACATCTGAGAACTGGGAAGCTGCAAATATATTACATTTCTGTTTTTGGGTCTAAACATGTTTTAAGCCCTTTGCTTCTAGACTTACAAAATAAAGACTGTCCCACCAAGCTAGAGGCAATTAGCAAGATTGCAAAATAGCTTCACTCTGATCACTCTGGACTTGTTCCACCTAATCACACAAGAATTTATATTTCCGATTACATAGGATTTATTGCTTGCCAGACATGGCAACATTTCCTGCAGCATGCACAATATTAAAAGGAATATATAATCATAAATTATAACACTATTATCAAGTGAAAAAGTAAGGCCTTTAAAAAGAAAAAAAATGGGAGCAAATATGGGAATTTCAATGAGTGAGCAAGCATCAATATTTCATTCTTAATCGACAACAGAAAATAAACAGTTTAGTAAACAGTTATTACATTACATGGCAGAAAAACATCTGTGAGGGCTGTTTTCCTTGTAATTATTCTTGCTATTTTATATTAATTCTCACTGTGAGTTACTTTGGCTGTAAGGTCTCATTTGTTTTCAAGATTCCAGAGCACTGGTAATTCAGAAATCTTAGAAAAGAAAAAGGTGCCAAATCTTAAATAAGAGAAAAAAAACCAGAGTTGATAGAAATTATTCATATCACAGTGAGTCTCTAGTAAACCTAGCAGGGGGGCAATAATCTGATTGAAATTAACATAAAATATACAACTGCAAATTACCCAGGAAATACAGTCACCATGTTCCGAAGAGCTCTGTTTTACACTTGTTAATAAAGGTTAAAATTTGTCTAACTCCGGGGAAATGCACAATTTTTGTCACATGTGACTTTTCTAAAACATGTTCCTTTTATTTTAGTTTTACTTTTGTACAGGTACAGATGTAATCATAAAAAATCTAAATCTATTAAGTATAGCTATTAAATTGGTGAATACTGTAACTCAGCCACACATACCTTTCAATAATTTGCCTGTCACTATGGGGAGCTCTAATAAATAACTGTCAGTTTTATAAAGTCTAGCACTGGTAAGCCCCTTCTGCCCCTGACTACTGGGGCTTAAACTTGATGGGAGGCCTGAATGACTACTGGTGTATCATGGTGTGGAAGCCATGCCATTTCTTGCACCTGAAGGTGTCAGCATTTCATTTATGAAGCCGTTTAAAGTTTTGGTGGGATTATGTCAACCAATTTTAACCTTCTCTGGCCGCATAGTTTAAGCAAAAAAGGATATTTTGGTACGTAGGTAAACCATACCCTTTACATGGCAACCATTTAACTGCAAAAAAAATTTGTTGTGGAACTATTCCTTGATTCTCTGAATATATGAATGCTTTAGTGTGATGCATCTGAATGTGTTTTCGGAACCTGCATGTGCTTGCCTGTGCTCCCTGATTCACCTTCCGTCACATTAGCCTACCTAAATACATCTTCAGTTCCAACTAACGAACTATAAAATGGTAGTTTCTCAAATGCTCTTCTCCATAATACAAAAAAATAATTTAAAAAATCCATGAAGGTGTGCGAGACTTCTTTGCATGGGCTGCAACAGGTGTGAGCAACTAGGAAATCACTGCCTGCAACTCTAAATGATGCAAGATATTAATGGATGGCTTAGTTCTCCAACATCTACCAAAATCCAAATAAGTTTTGGATGGACTGACTTTTCCAAGGAAACCTTGTGTTTAAGGTGCTGTCAATGGGATTTTCATTCCAATCCCTATTTAAACAATTTATTAGCCTGGTAAATTTTTGCTTTCTCCTTGGTCTGCATCTATGGGTCGCCATTGGAGAGTATTGTCCAAAAGTCCTAGAAAGTTCAGTGCAACAGGAGAAGGGTAAAACTACTGCAGGATTTTCATTGTTGGTTTTCCCATTTTGACACTGTCTCCGAGACAGAAAGTGAGGAGAAATCTGCCCAGAGACAAGAAGTAGGGGAAAATCCCCCATTGAGGATACAGAGAGCAGTTTAATCCTCCTGCGCTCTTTTCAAAATTAAAGATAATAAAAAAAGAGGCTATAATTTCACTTTAATTCTTTTTTTTTTAAATGAAAAATTACATTAAAAATCAGTGAATTAAATTGACCACTGGTACCAGTTTGATTCAACTATTTCTCAGTAATAAAGATCAATACATTATATATAGTGGTTTTATGTAGCAATTTCGAAGGGAGGTGTGCTACTTTAAAAATTAAACGTTTAAAAGGAAATACATAAAAAACTACTTGTATCAAGTCTATTTCAAGAGGGTTCCAGTTTCTTTGTGGCTATAATAAAAAAAATAAATACATAAAAAAATCTTATATGGCAAATGCAAATAAGGTGGTAAATATTTCATAAAATTGCTGCATGCATCCCAAAAGCTATAAGTCTTAATTGAGTAAAGGCCATTTTTGTAGTCAATATATGGAAATGGAAAATGCAAATGTGGTGTTTTCCTACTCCTGCAAAGACCCTTGAGGTGGCAGCCCTTTTCACAAACGGCCTCAACTTTATTATCAATATAATTTGGCTTCTCGCTTTATGGTCCCAAAAGCCCTTGTTGCTATCTGCCGGCTGCTACAAGAGGAGCAATTGCAGAATTGCTTTGCCACGTTCTGCAGGAGAACAAACCCTGGGCACTGCCAGCTTGGCATTGCAAGTGACTTGATATCACCACTTAAACAGGCACCGAGATGAGAGATTCCTGCTCTGGAGCAGAGTAGTTTCAAATATCTTTTACAGGAAGGCAGACAGAGAAAAAGAGAGAACAACTCGATGTATTCCCAATAAACTGATTATATGCCCTGAGCCTACAGGTTAAAAGCATACAAAAGTTCATCAACTAGTGCAAAATCGAGTCCACAAAAATATAATGAATTACAAAGTAATATAATCAGTATGCATAAGAAAATTTGCTAAATAAGTGATTTTAATTACATTTAGAGGCAGATTTCATTTTCCTAGGCAACTGATAGCAACCTACTTCAGTCCTTGCCTCTCTAAATGTACCAGCTGCTGCAAAGTGACAGCTTAATAGGTGGATAAACACAAATATGCTTTTACAACCATAGTAACAGATGTCTTCATCATTTTATTCTTTTGCACAAAGGTTACCAATATCTAGACATACAAGATATTTGTAAGTCAACATAATCTCATCCATATACTGGAACAAAGCATACTCACCATACTTTTTTCTACAGCAGAAAACAGTAATAGCAAACACTCCCATACAACAGACTTCTCATTGGTTAAAAATGATTAAATGCAGTTCAGCATAACAGCTGGCAGCAGCACATTTTAATGCACAAAATAAGTGTCACTATTATGTATTATAAAGGATTTGGTGGGTCAGAAAGTTCCTCCTTACAGTGACTGTCACTTTAATTCCCAAAAAATCTGCTGACAAGAATACATACCTGCAACAGCTTTCAGTAGGCATTCTCTGTCCAAATGTCTGCCTGTACAGGCCCTTCTCCTGCCTCCCATATATTTCTATTAGCCAGTGAGGATGCCAATCATAATGATGAACCCATAAGAATAAATGGAGGTAGGTAATGTTGGAGCTTTGCCCAATCACACCTGCCTATCTTTTGGGCAGAGTTAGAATGCAGCCCTTAATTTTTGTTAAAGTGACAGTGACAAGTGACAGCTACATCTCACCATATGCGCTCATCTGCGCATATAGATCAATAACAGTATGTTAAAAAAAACTGTGACAATGTTAAAAAAACATATTTCTAAACATGTATATAAATTACGCATACAATATGATCGTATGAAAAAAACAGTCATTTTCGTAATGAATCAAATCTTTCGGAAATCAGCTGCGTTAAAGGTGTGGTTTAATTAAGTCATTTTTAACAAGAAAAAAAAAACAATCAGCTTAAATTAAACCACATCAGTCATGACATTAGACTGTTATATCTGTCTGACCATAGTGAAGGCATTAGACTGCAATTATACCTATCTTACCATAGTGAAGACATTAGACTAGCCTTTTTTCAACCAGGGTGCCTTCAGATTTCTTCAGTGGTGACTTGGCAAAATGCCTAAATTTACCCAAAAATAACCTACTAGTTGATGGCTTCCTAACAACCAATGACTTCTATTACTTGATAAAGAGGACGTTGGGCGCCTGCACAGCATCCTTGTTTGCCCCTCCCCTGCCCCTCTTCATCATCACTGATGTATCATTAGCTGAATGAGGGAGAGCAACTGGGGGAGAAGAAAAACATTGGAATGCTAGTCAGCACCAGCGTGCAAAGGTGTATTTGGTTTGTAAGAATAAATCAACAATAATGATGAGTGTTCTGCGTGTGTGGATGTTATTGTGTTATGTACAACTATTAGTTTAGTTTTTTTAAATTCAAGAATGAGGTGCCTGGAGATTGTGCAAAATTTTAAAGGGTGTCGTGATTGAAAAAAGGCTGAGAAATACTGCATTAGACTGTGTTTGTACCTGCAGTATCTGACCATACTGAAAACATTAGACTGTGTTTATGGCTATCTAATCATAGTGAAGACATTAGACTGAGTTATACCTATCTGACCATAGTGAAGACATTAGGCTGAGTCTATACGTATCTGACCATAGTGGAGAAATCAGACTGCATTTATATGAACTGAGTTTATACATATCAACTGTAGTGGAGACATTGGGCTGTGTTCATGCCTATCTGTGCATAATAGAACCAGCAATTAGCTCCCATTACAGTGTTGTTAGCCTATTAACACTATATGTCTGTAGTGAAAATATTATCATTAAGTACGCACTATGGCCTTACCTAATAACAGGTAACAAAGAACTATAACATAGTCCATGATGCTCAGAAAACTAATTTTCAGCTTTAAGCAGTTTAAAGCAGTCATGTGAATAAGGGTTCATGAAGATTGGTGTTTTCCTGACCATTGACCTCAGTGGAGTAGTGCAGTCTCTGCTTTACATTTCTTCAAACGCAGCGTGTCCTATTGAGGTGTGCTTGAATTGCAAGCAAAGCAGGTCAAATGCAAGCTTTCTCTGACTAAATTTCCCATTCAAAAGTAATGCTGCTCAAGTGCGAAAGGCCATATTTGACAAGAAAGCCTCCCTACATTGGCCCTAAGGCAACCCATACATGATTAGTCCCTTTTTTTGTTCAATCTGCACTTTGCAAAAAATGACCCTATTACCCCATCTACACATTTGAGGTGGATGGGGAAATCCTCCCTGCTGAACTATTGCATTCTGACAGCAAGGAGGCTTCCCCACCATCAGAAAACGCTAATCAGCGTTGCTGGCTATATCCAACAGCACTGATTGAGCGGCAAAAATACAACAAGACGGTTGTACAGAAGTCATTCGGTAGATTGATTTCTGTACAACCTCCCAGTGCATACATGGATAGAAATTCGGTTGGTACCTGTTTAACTGGCAAAATTGTGATCCGTGTATATCCAGCTCACTTTATGTTACCATAATTAATATCAGGTTCAGTTTGCCAAAATGGATGTGTTATAGTAAACCCAATACTTATTTTATTGCACAATAACTTTCTATTAAAAACTTTTGTTTCACAAATCTAAATATCATATAGGTATGTAATCCTTATTTAGGTTTGTAACTGTCGAAAAAGCCTAATTATTTTCATAAATCATTTTACCTCGTTATTCTATCACCATATCAAATGGCTGCTTTTGCTGCATTCTTCAGCAGATACCCAATGAAAGTTATCAACATTGCCAGCTTTAAATTACTGTTGTTGTGTGAGTAGTCTTGCTGGTTGCCTCAACTTGACTATACACTAGTAGATTTTTCAACATTTGAAGACTGAACAAATGTCTTTGAAAGTGCCTCAAAATTTTGCTTACTTTTAACATTTGACTTTGGAATTAATGTAATTTCCCAAAAAGAACACCACATACAGTTGGTAATTTGTTAATTTTCCATCCTGCTCCTTTGAATTTTCAAATTTTTTGTGGTTGATGACAATGTTGATTTGACCCCAATAATGATTAGAAAACTGAATGAACATTCTTAAAATAAAAATATTATACTGCAGCTGACCATTTCTTAGATGTGAGCTGCATTAGTTTTCTTTTGTAGGCTTTCTTTCTATTTTTGGTGATTCAGCCAACAACTCTGCTGTTTTTCAAAAGCACAAGCTCTCCAGCAGAATGTATCAGTTTGCATGGATGAGACAAACCATTTAAGACCCTCCATGTTCGTGAGCAGCTCCTAAACTCTAGTTTAGGAGCTTTTGGCATTTTTTTGCCAAAGCTCCTAAACTCAACTCCATAAAAGCCTGTGTGTCCATGTACACATAGGCTTTTAGCAGCGTTTTGGAGCTGCTGCGTTTAGGTGAGGTTAAACCTCCCTCTCCTGAACACGAAGAATCACGTTCAGGATAAGAACATTTTGACCGCCGACCACGGGAAAACACAGCAAAACCGCAGCACCGCGTTTGCCACGTTTTGCCCGCGGCCGGCGGTCAGGGTAGGCTCGTGTACATGAAGCCTTACACTCGCTGGTGTGGTCAAATCAGCTTTTATTCACATAAAAACTTTGTTGTAACTGATTACAGGGCGAGCTAGAGTTTGGCTTGTTTGTGTATTTGAATCTGCTAATACATTTAATACCCCCTCCTTCCTCCCCCCAGACTGACAAGGCTGCTGTCTGCTGTGCCCCCTGTGCTCCTTCTAATACAGAAAGTGTGTTACTGGTCAGATCACCAGGTGAAAACAGAGGAAAATGCTGAAGAAAAGAAAACTGATGCAGCTAATACATCTAGTAATTGGTAAGCTGCAACAGGTCACATTTTTAGTTTTGGGTTTTTACACCACTTTAGGTTAGGTCATTAAAAATGGGGGGAAAAATAAGAAAACTAACAGTGTTGCTGCCAATAGTGGCTATTCATTCTTGTTTATTTTTTCCATAAAATTAAATTTCATATTGATTGCTATTGGCAACAACGCCAACTTTGTTGTAACTTTTTCTTTTCAAGATTTAATGTTTCAGCCCCAGTATGCCCTCCACCAATGACATAGACAAGACATTCAAATCAGCCGGAAAAGAAATAACATAAAATGAACTCAAAGTAAATTTTGCTTTGACAAATCTGTATGAGTGGATGTAACTGCTTGCACTTTTCTGGCTAAATGCTGCAAATTCCCCAAATGTCATGACACAGAAAGAATTGGTGTATAATTGCCTTGAAACTGTTGACAGTCGACAGGTGCCTTTTGCATGGCTAAATAAAAGTGCTTTTTGCTATTAAAAAAAAAAGAACCATTTCTCAATATGCACCATATTCAATCAGGAAAAGAATGACGTGATCTACAACTGCAAGAAGGAAAAATTTAATTTTATAAAAACAGGGAAAATGTTTTTGTAAAGGACAAAAATGCTTACCTATCATGTGGTTGGCAACGTGAATCTGAATTTCTCTTTCATTCTCAAAGGTCATCTGGCACTTGATGCATTGATAAGTCTTCTTCTATTTAACATAAAAAATAACAGCGGGTGACATAGGGGGAACATTTACGAAAAAAAGCAAGAACATACTGCTATTATCTTGTGGAATGCATTCCATACAAATGTGTATAAGGCCCCATACATATTTGTTATGGGGCCCCATGGCAGAATTATGTAGGGGCTCTCTGCCACTCTAATCTCAAAAGGAAAGCTTTCTAGTGGTAGATAATACTATATCATTTCATAGCAACCAAATTTAGGTTTCTAACCTATATACACATATGTTTCATATTTGTAATGTATATTTCAAATGCAATTGCCATCTATATAAATCACTACACAGCCTTACAAAGCTGGTGGCCATCTGCTACTAGGCCCCATTGCCATAGAAAAGGTCTACTAAAAGGTATAAGTAGGGTGTAAGTAAGTGATCTCCAGCTAGCGGTAGATCACAGCTTTCTTTTAGCAGATGCACAGTGTTTTTTACTTGCCTTTCTGAATACTTGCTGCAGCTTTAAAGAACATCTATGAGTCTATCTAATCACAGCCTAAGCAAATAATTTTATATTTAAAGCTCCAGACATATACAGTGCATCCAGAAAGTATTCACAGCGCTCAACTTTTGCCACATTTTGTTATGTTAAAAAATGAATTCAATTAAATTTTTTCCTCAACATTCTATAAACAATACCCCAAATTGACAATGCAAAAGAAGTTAGTTTTGAAATCTTAACAATTTATTAAAAATTTCTTCTTGGTTTCTTCCAGACATGACGCTTGGCATTCAGGCCAAAGAGTTCAATCTTTGTTTCATTGGACCAGAGAGTTTTGTTTCTCATGGTCTGAGAGTCCCTCAGGTGCCTTTTGGCAAACTCCAGGTGGGCTGCCATTTGCCTTTTACTGAGAAGTGGCTTCCGTCTGGCCAATCTACCATACATACCTGACTGGTGGAGTGCTGCAGAGATGGTTGTTCTTCTGGAAGGTTCTCCTCTCTCCACAAAGAAACGTTGGAGCTCTTTCAGAGTGACTAACGGGTGCTTGGTTACCTCACTGGCTAAGGCCCCTCTCCCTCAATCGCTCATTTTGGCCAGACGGCCCGCTCTAGGAAGATTCCTGGTGGTTCTAAACCTCTGCCCTTTATGGATAATGGAGGCCACTGTGGTCATTGGGACCTTCAATGCTGCAGAAATTTTTCTGTACCCTTCGCCAGATCTGTACCTTGATACAATCCTATCTCGGAGGACTACGGACAATTTCTTGGACTTCATGGCTTGGTTTGTGCTCGGACATGCACTGTTAACTGTGGGACCTTATATAGACAGGTTTATACCTTTCCTAATCATATCCAATCAACTGAATTTCCCACAGGTGGACTCCAACGAAGTTGTGGAAACATCTCAAGGATGATCAGTGGGAACAGGATGCACCACAGCTCAATTTTGAGTGTCATGGCAAAGGCTGTGAATACTTGTGTACATGTGGGGTTTTTTTTTCGTTTTTTATTTTTAATAAATTGCAAAGATTTCAAAACGAATGTCTTTTACATTGTCATTATGGGGTATTATTTGTAGAATGCTGTGGAAAAAATTGATTTAATCCATTTTGGAATAAGGCTGTAACATAACAAAATGTGGCAATAGTTAAGCGCTGTGAATACTTTCTGGATGCACTGTATATATATTAAACCTATACAATCTAGTTATGCATCCATACAAAATAACCTATTGTATTGGCTCCAGCTGTTGTCAGCCATATCCTGTGAGCAAGCCCACAAATGAATCCCCATAGGAGGTAGCTTCCTATGGTGGCGCACTAAGAAGGAGGAGGAGCTGAGAGTACCAGCGGGGGACTCAAGAATAGGAGGATCAGGGCTGTTCTGTGCAATACCACAGAGCAGATAAGTATATTATGTCTATTATTTAAAAAAACCCAAATACTTAAACTGTAGGCTAGGTTCACATCTATTTCGGCAAGTTTTGCATTTATTCATATGCATTTCTAATGAATTTTTCTTTTTTGTTTTGGTCAATGGCAAGCTACAGTCATGGCCAAGATATATTGGCACCCCTGCATTTCTGTAATATAATGCACCGCTTCGCCCAGAAAATGGTTGCAATTACAAATGTTTAGGCATTCTCATGTTTATTTCTTTTGTTTGTATTGGTATGACACAAAAAAGTAGAGAAACAAAAGCCAAATCTGACACATTCCATTCAAAACCCCAAAAATAGACTGGACAAATCTGTCAATATTGGTAGTACACCGCTTGGAAAAAATAAATGAAGTCAACTGCTTCCTGTAATTATCTCTCTTCTGGAATTTTGGACCACTCTTCTCTTGCCAACTGCTCCAGGTCTCTCAGATTGGAAGGGTTCCTTTTCCCAACTGCTGTTGTGCGATCTCTCCACAGGTGCTCTATGGGATTGAGATCTGGACTCATTGCTGGCCAGTTCAGTACTCTCCAGTTGTTTGTCTTACACCCCGGTCACATAATGTCATGCACATGGTCAAGACATCCAGTGCCTGAAGCAGCAAAGCAACCCCAAAACATCAGTGAACCTCCACCGAGTTTGACTGTAGGGACTGTATTCTTTTCTTTAAGGGCCTCATTTCTTTTCTGAGAACAGTAGAATGATGGGCTTTACCAAAAAGCTGTAATTTTGTTTTGTTTGCCCACAGCACATTTTCCCAAAAGGATTTTGGCTTCCTCAAGTTTTGGCAAACTTCAATCTGGCTATTTTATGTTTCTGTGGCAGCAGTGGGGTTCTCCTGGGTATCTTACCATAGCATCCCTTTTCATTCAGAAAGTGACGTATATTGCGAGCTGAAACAATTGTACCCTGTGCCTTAAGGTCAGCTTGAATTTTTCTGGAAGTTGATCGAGATTTATTATCCACCATTTGAACAATCCTTCATTGCAATCTTTGATCAATTTTTATCTTTCTTCCACATCCAAGGAGATTAGCTAGAGTGCCAAGGGCTGTAAATTTTTTGACAATGTTGTGCGCAGTGAACACAGGAACATTAAGATCTCTGGAAATGTACTTGTAACCTTGGGATTGTCCATGTTTTTCCACAATTTTTGTTCTCAAGTCCTCAGACAATTCTTTGCTGCTCTTTCTCTTTCAACAGAAAGGTTGACTAAATTTTTCATGATTTTAACTGGTTGCTGGTGTGATTTCTATATTGTCAGCACCTGTTAATTCATACAGGTGAGTTTAATTACAAATTACAGGAGCATCACAAACTTGGCATGCAATTATTTCTTACAATTTTGAGCAGGTGCCAAAAATTTTGTCCAGTCCATTCTTGCGGTTTTGGAATGTGTCCGATTTGGCTTTATATTTCTCCACTTTTTTGTTTCATACCAATACAATCAAAATAAATAAACATAAGAATGCCTAAAGATTTATAAGTGCTACTATTTTCTGGGAGAAGTGTGCATTATCTGAAAGAAATGCAGGGGTGCCAATATTTTTGGCCATGACTATATGTGTTGATGTTGCTAGGTGGAGGTGTCATGTCATGCAGGTAAAATCAGCAGAAACGTGACAAAAACACATTTATATGTGTATTTTTTATACAATTCCATTGCAGTCTATGGAGCAAACAATGCATCCTGTTGTATGAAAAAAAAAGTCCTTGCACCTTTTCAAAAAAAAGCATTGGAGGAAACTGCATAGATGTAAACGGGTCCAAAAGAATGAAGTTTAAATGGATTGCAGTGCATTTCTGTAGATCTGTAAATGCACTAGAAAAACACATAGATGTGATCCTAGCCTTCCGATCAATTTAGTGATAATAAATGGTCATTAAAAACCTTAAAGCAGAGCTAAACCCAACAATTTAATGGTTTCCCCAAAGCAGTTCCATTCAAGGCATGATAGCTGTCACATTTGTTTGTGCTCTAATGGCTAGTGTCATAACTGATTGAACTGATCACAGTAAAGCCAGTAAAGCCTATTGCCACTTACTATCTGACTATGGTTCATAACAAAGGCTGGAATCCTTCATTGAAAGTTGTTACTATCGCAACAGCAATGAATGTAAATTAAAGAATAAGTTCACCTTTTGCTAATAAATAATAAATACAAGCTTTTTTTTTGCAGGTAAAATAAATGTGCATTTATTATTTTTTGTTGCATGAGCCTGTAAACCATCAGCAGATCGCTGGTGTCATGCAGGTCTCCTGCAGACCTGTCAGTATATCCGCTTGCCCATACAGGATGTACTGCAAGCAGATATACTGACAGGAAGAATCAATGAACTATCACAGTGCTCCATAGCGCCGTGGTAGTTAATTGAGAACTGCAAGTCAATAGCTGCTAAGGCTGTCGGGACTTGTAGTTTCTCATTCACAGAGGACTGTGAATGAGTGATGTGGCTGGGCGAGCGGAGCCCTATGCGTCCACATTTTTTTTTTAAATTATGACAGCTAGTGAGAGGAGAAGATCCCTAGCTAGCTGTCAAGCAGAGGATGGGGGGGGGGGAGTGGGGGTCGATCTATTCATAACATGTTACACTCTGAATATGGGTATAACATGTAACATGTTCTGAAAGGTGAACTTATCATTTAAACCAGAACTGAATTATCATAGAATATAAAAAGACAAAGGGTAAGCCCTACTCTCACCAATGGAGGCCTTTAAAGCTTAACTTTTTTCTACAGTTATGATCTCAAAGTAGTGTTGACATTGTCACTGTGCTGAGACACAGTCTGTGTAGAAAGCAGAGTTGTGCCTCTTTCAACCTTTTCAACACAGAGGAACCCTTGAAATAACATTCCAGTTTCAGTGAACCCCTGCTAAAAATGACTATATCTACAATCATGAGACATTAGTGTAATGGCCAGTGGAAATTAATCTGTTTATAATTGTAGTCATGGAATAGAATTCCCGCCTGACCTATAGCTAAAAGAAACAATGGTGTCAATGGGAACCTATGTGAGAGGCAGAAATGTCTCATTGCTCAAGTTACCACTAGTAACCTGTAGAAGAACCCTGGTCAATAAACCCTGCACTACAAGATGCTTGCAGATTACGGCAAAGATCTAAAAACACACACAAAGCATGACCACATTAGAAAGAATACACGTCTCCTGTATTTAACCACGTCCCCCTAGGTGGATGTCATGTGATGACCTGGGGTTTAAGTGGTTATACTGAGATGATGCCTATAGCTACAGGCATTATCCCAGTATCAAACTTTACAGCTGGCAATACTATTTTCTGTAGCAGTGATTTGAGTGGCTATACAGCCACTTGATCACTTTTATAGGCAGAGGAATGGGGTGCCCCTCCTTCCCATTCCCACCTTTCCTGGGCTCTCCCAATCAGTGGCATTTCCATCAGTAAACAGAGAGAGGGGAACTGACGTTGTTCCTCCCTCTCAGTGACCGCAGAAACCGAAAGCATTAACAGGGACGCAGTCGAGCAGACCAATCTGTGTCTGATCAGCTGCAATGAAGGCCGGCGGAGAGATTTGGATTCTAATAGACCCCAAGATCTCTTCATTAAAGAGGACCTGTCACAGCCCACGGAATCACAAGGGATGTTGTTCATCTCTTGTCATAGCAATAAAGTTGATTAAAAAAAAATTAGGAGCAATAATTCTAGCAGCAGACTTTTGGTGTAACTTTAAACTGGTAAACTGTAAAGGCTTTTAAAGCTTTGCCTATGGAGCATTTTAGGTACTGTAGTTTGGCACTGTTCGACGGGCATGTGCATTTTTAAAGCGTGACAAATTAAGTATCTATTTACTCGGATTGACATCATCTTTTAAAAAAATATTGGGTATTAAATTGTGTTTGTGTTCTATAAAATTTATTAAAGTGTATTTTTTCCAATAAAATTTGTATTTGAAACACCACTGCACAAATAAACTGCAACACTCACCACTGTATTCTCTAGGTCCTCTGCTTAAAAAAAAATATAATGTTTGGGGTTCCAAGTGATTTTCCAGAAAAAAATGATGACTTCTACATGTACAAGAGAAGTGTCAGAACTGATAGGGCAGGCAAGTAGTTAAACAATATTTGCTTATTTCAGAGACCAGCTTTAAGAAAATGTGTAAGCTGAATAAGATTAGTTTCACTGTCCTGAAAGTGGGTTTTGCTTTGTGATAAAGCCCCTTTAAAAGTGCTAATAAAGGTGCAATGAAAGCAGTGACATCTAAGGGAGTTCTTAACACTTCAATCCCATCCTCAGAGGAGATGGATATCATTTGCCACCTGTAACCAACTAGTATCATTCATTTTAATTTGTCCATTTTAACTAATTCTACAACCCCCTTTGGACTTCTCTTTTTCCCAAGACTCAGACGATCTGAGCATTCAGTGGCTTTCTTTAGGTGAAGAGAAGAAAAACACTACCTCGAGTACATGGAAACTAAAGCGCTTTCAAGTTCTGCTGGAAATGCATTTGTAATAAAAAAAATTGTACAAATGGTCAGTTGTACAGTAAAAACACTCAGACAGTCCTGAAGCACTATTATTGCAATGATTATCTTGCGGAATTATAAGAATTACCCTTCTACGGAGATTATAATAAAAAAACAGGCACACATTCTCTCAATCACATGCAGCAAGTAAAACAAAAGACACAAATGTGCCTTCCCACATTTGTAAAATGTTTGTGTATATCCCTGTAGCACCCTCCTAGAATAGGTTCCTAGAGAGGTTCAGGTAAATTTAGTTCTTTAGCTCCTCTGTAACCATTGGATCAGTGTGTGATTATTTTTGGCTGTTCAAAATTTCACTGGCTGCAGGCTCAATTGCTTTCCCCTGCCTTCTAATGGATTCTAGAAAGTAGTGGGCTGAGAGATTGGCCTGAATATTTATATAGTATCAGCCAATCCCGGGGGCGGGAGCCAGCATGTGGCTGAGGAGTGCATACATAATTTGGGACCTGGAGCAGCAGGGTTCTTGTTCAGGAGGAGAAGATCCCACCTAAAGGGCTACTTGCTAAAGGGCTGTTGCTACTTTAACTCTTCGAGCATCTGCTCCAATGTTGCTAATTTGGGACTGTTCATTTGCTCGGAGTCCCAGGGTTACCTGTTCTCCTCTGGTCTGCTAAAAGGAGAATTGTCTGAAGAATGTAGACAAGGCAAAGAGTGTCCTCTGATTACTTGCAGTACCACTGGAGTATCCCAAAGCCCACCCTGCACCCCATTCAAGTTCAACAAGCATTATCTTTTAAAAAGACATTCCCTGCCTGGTCCTAGAGTTGTGAGACTGTTTGTGATGCCTGGCTGCCTTCATACCCACATATGAAGCAACCTGGGACAAATCTGTTGGGACCCTCAGGGGTCTGTGCTACAAACCACGTTACTAAACCTAAATGGCAGGGGTACATACTTGAAATTGCATGTTAGATTTCTTTGGGGGGATTCAACACATTATTATGTGTAATTGTGTATAACCCATTGCCTGCAGAGGCTGCTGCTTCTGGTTAAGGCCTCATACACACTGGAAAGTTTTTCAGCTACTCCTAGAGGTATCTGGCATTTTTTTATGCCTCTAAACATCCCTGCATGTTAGCCTATGTGTCCATGCACACACAGGCTTTTAGAGGAGTTTAGAGGCAGAAAAAAAAATCCACTGTCAGTAGGTCCAGGAGCGGTGATGTTTTGGTAGAAAAACCACTTGATGCCTGTAAACACACGTATACGCATCTAAATGCGTGTCAACACTAGGTATGATTAGCGTTTGAACATCATTTTATTTCAGTGATCAGAATAAAATATTATTCTGGCAAATTAAATGAATTAACGCCCAAGCGCTTGACACGTCTAAATGTATTACACACTTTTACAAGCGTCAGGTGTTTTTTCTGCCAAAAACACTGCTGCCAGGAGGAAAGGCTTCTGGGAGAGTTGGCAAAGAGTCCAGTGTGCATGAGGCCTTATATGTTCCTTTCAGTGCCTCCTTCATATCCACCTGATATTGCCCTGTGCAGCTATCTTCCAGGACTGTGAGCACTAATAGCTGCCCCAGTCAGAAAAGTTGCACCACTCACCCCTACTGCCCTCTCCATCATTCACAAATTGTATTTCTATTTTCCCACAGTCACTGAGTGCGATGCATTGTGGAAGTATAGTGATATAAGTGCTCTGAATGGTGGAGAGGACAGAAGGGGGTGGTGATTTGCAGACATAAATTAGTATGACAGCGACATTTTGCATTCTTGCAATAGGTAAAATTCGGAATTAGATTGTGCTCACTGACACAAGTGTTTGACCCTCAAACATCAAAAGCAAATGTCAACCTAAGCATCTCATGTATTTGTTTGGACTTAGAATTCATGGGGAAAGGGTTTTTTTAAACAGATTTCTTTATTAATTTGATTAAAGCAGAACCATTTTATTTATTCAAACAC
Organism: Staurois parvus; assembly: GCF_062004578.1. NCBI lineage: Eukaryota > Metazoa > Chordata > Amphibia > Anura > Ranidae > Staurois > Staurois parvus. The sequence continues at coordinate 2,694,457 of NW_028318272.1, forward strand.
TCTAAGGACTCGTTCACTCTGGCACTCCATGCGTTTAATTTCTCTAAGCGCAGGAGAAGTTCTCGGAAGTATAAACAACTTTTATGTCTCTCGGGTCACTTTTTCTTGTGTTTAGATGTTCCTACTTTTAGCTGGGTTTAGGGTTTCTACTTTTGATCCTGGGCACACAGAATTCTATTTCTCTAAATGCAGCTACAATGACCGCATCTAAATGCAGGTAACCACACAATGTGAATGTCACAATTTAAAAATTACATGCATTTATATGCTTTAGAAATGTCCTCCAAATATATAGAAGAGCAGGTTTGACAGAACTGGCGTGAATGAGGCCTAAAACTGCAAGCTAAAAATAGTGCATGCATGCACATTGCAAAATTATGTGGCTTATCCACATAATTCTGGGAGTCACCATTACCTCTTGGTTTCAGCATTTCTAGCTGCCTAGCCCAGAGGTCATAGGCTTTGTAAACCTCCCCCTTAAAGCGGAACCTTCCCAGTCAACACTGACTGTTTTTAATACTTACGCTGTAAATATAATAGTAAATAGATACAAAAGTATATCATATTTACTTGTTTTAAATGTGTTTTTTACATTTCTTCAGTTACTTCCAGGTCTAGACAAATCATGCCCTACATCCCTGGAGTCTTCCGGAGAGGAAGAGAAGCTTTCTCAGCTAAACACCCCCCCGTCTGCATGCATGAGCTAGGGGCAGATAGATTCTATAGAGTAAATGCTTTATGAATCATCTGCCCTTACTCAAGATGGCCACAGCCAGAAATAACAGGTGGGTGTTTTTCAAAGTGATTTCTCAGCAAAATATTGTATGGAGACATGGATGGATGGGTTTGCTTTGAACATTAAAATTGAATTAAATAGCATTTTTGGTTTGTGGCGCTCAAATGCAGTGTAGTTGCTATACGCTCCTAAACGTCAGTCCAAAAAAAGCTTAAAATTAGCGTTTTTTTTTTCCAAGAGCACAGGTGTTGCTTTAAGTCAGTGTGCATGGAGCCTTAAAGAGGATCTTCAGTGCCCCCACCCCCCAAAAAAAATTTTTTAAAAGTCAGCAGCTACAAATACTGTAGCTGCTTTTAATATAAGGACACCTATCTGTCCAGGGGTCCAAGGCTATCCTCACCAGAACCAGTTCTTCAGCCATCAGCAGGTCCCCGGTGCCAGCATGTTTACTAGTAGAAGCCAGCTGTGAGTCCTAGTGGCTACACAACCAGCTTCCTACTACGCATGTTCTTGCTGTGCTTTGTGAATGGTCCTGCAGTTTTTTGCTACCTGTGATGTGTCCCAGAAAGCTGCAGGCAGAGAGGAGGGGGAGCAAACTTTCACTTGGACTGCCTAGGCAATCTGAGATTATAGATTATAGGGCCATTAAGTAGTGGGTGTGTTTGGATTACTTTTGGAGAACAAAAATATAGTTTAGTGTCATTTTAACCCTATCCTTTATACTGGTCTGGCCTATAACTCTGCTCAGCCTATGTGAAGCCTAGTCATGATATCAGCACTACTTACAGATACTAATACTATATCTGATTTGTAAGGATTTAGTGCACTCAAACTGGATTTACTGCATATGTATTAATGCTATTTAGAAATATTTTTAACTCAGAATTATTGTGCCCACTTTAGGTAATCCAGCTTTAAAATAAGATTGTTAGGACAGAGCTATAGGAGCTGCCAATGCTGACTTGTTAAACTTCAAAACCAGTTCTGTAATAAATTAACCCTCCATGGCCAATTCCATACATTTGCAGGTCCAGAATAGACAGACCAATTCAGGAAGGAACTAGTAGAAGGTCAGTTAAACTCGTTACTGTATTTCTGTCTGAATGATAACTAGGAACCAAGATGACCAAGCTACAACAGCAAACATCTGTTACCTGTGCATCCCTCTGGAACATCTACAGACTTCCATTCATATTTTATATTAGAAGCCCCCCCATCAGAACTGCTGCATTGTTAAGAAAGAACCTTTCAATATTCTGACAATTCCGTGCAGAGTGTACTACATAAAGCACTTTGCTGAATTTCTTGGGAAGTTACAATTGTTAGTAGCTTTTACCCATGTGTACTGTGCACATATTTTCACATTTTTCCTTTCAGTTAACATAGCAGTATTAATATACTAAATATAGCTTTTAATGTGTTTACAATTACATGCTTCTGCATGATACAGGTGTATATATTATCTGTTGAGTGTAAATTGATACATGCTTTTATCTCAGAAATACTCATTTTGAGTGAAGAAATAGGTAATTTTGTAAATTATCTTCCACTTTAACAAGGACTCCCATGTGCTGATAGCTACAATGGTCAGAACCGCAGAGCATGGGTGTAACAGGGTCATAAAAATACTGTAAGTAGCAGTTCTTCAATTATGTGTTTTTTGTGTTTTAGAATGGAAATGCCCATGCACAGGTGACAGTCAACTGACCTGGCCATTTTTGTTACCGAGGAAAAATGGGACACTGGGACTGCATGTGTACTCCTTGTCTTCCACTAAACAGGAACTCTGCTGTGACTAGAGTATACATTTTTAGAACACAAGCTGGACCAAAAGGCATGAGGTGGTTAGATTATACAAGCACATCCAAACTTTCTTGAATATCTGTTGTAAGTTTAAAGTATAAACTAAAGACAATTTTTTTTTTAATTTTGGATTAGAAATGGATTAGAACACCTGTCAGTTTTTATTGCAGTCTATGCCACCGTTAAGCAGATTCCCCCTCTCTATTTATTCTGTTTACTGTTATCATTGAAAGTGAAAGTAAAAGAAAATCCCAAATGTGGGTTTGTCCCCAGAAAAGTAATAGAGAGGAAATCTTCCAATGAGGACACTAGTTCTGGTGACCAGGGAGTCCCCAAGGAATTCCCTTAATTTGCAGAGATTTCCTCCCACTTCCTGTTTGGTTATTGGACAGGAAGTGAATGTTAATCTCTTCAATGGAACATAAATGGCAAAAATCAACCTTGCATGGGTTATAACCTCTATCGAAAATGATAAAACAATCTTTTGCCTATAGTTCTACAATAAGTATGCTCTAGTGCAGTGGTCGGCAAGCCGCGGCTCGCGAGCCACATGCGGCTCTTTACCCACTCTAATGCGGCTCTTCTGTGTGCCGGGCGCCTGCTCCCCTCCCTCCTCTCGGTCGGCCGCTCCCCTGCCTCCTCTCGGTTGGCAGCCCCAAAAGTCCGCGCGGACCTTTTAATCCGGATGTGGCTGTCAGGATGTGTGTAGGCGGGGCAGCGTGCCGAACGTGAGGGGAGGGGAGCTAGGCTCCTCTCACAGTCCGCCCTGAAGACCCGAACGGCGTGGGAAGACAGCGAGAGGAACGCAAAAGGTAAGTGAATTGACACGGGGGACTTGGCTTACTAGAAGGGGGGGGGGGAATAGTACTGTGGGGGATGAAATACTATATGAGGGATGAAATACTATATGAGGGATGAAATACTATATGGGGGGATGAAATACTATATGGGGGGATGAAATACTATATGAGGGATGAAATACTATATGAGGGATGAATTACTATATGGGGGATGAAATACTATATGAGGGATGAAATACTATATGAGGGATGAATTACTATATGAGGGATGAAATACTATATGAGGGATGAAATACTATATGAGGGATGAATTACTATATGAGGGATGAATTACTATATGAGGGATGAATTACTATATGAGGGATGAAATACTATATGAGGGATGAATTACTATATGGGGGATGAAATACTATATGGGGGATGAATTACTATATGGGGGATGAAATACTATATGGGGGATGAAATACTATATGGGGGATGAAATACTATATGGGGGATGAAATACTATATGGGGGGATGAAATACTATATGAGGGATGAAATACTATATGGGGGGATGAAATACTATATGAGGGATGAAATACTATATGGGGGGATGAAATACTATATGAGGGATGAAATACTATATGAGGGATGAATTACTATATGAGGGATGAATTACTATATGAGGGATGAAATACTATATGAGGGATGAAATACTATATGAGGGATGAAATACTATATGAGGGATGAATTACTATATGAGGGATGAAATACTATATGAGGGATGAAATACTATATGAGGGATGAATTACTATATGGGGGGATGAAATACTATATAAGGGATGAAATACTATATGGGGGGATGAAATACTATATGAGGGATGAAATACTATATGGGGGGATGAAATACTATATGAGGGATGAAATACTATATGGGGGGATGAAATACTATATGAGGGATGAAATACTATATGAGGGATGAATTACTATATGAGGGATGAAATACTATATGGGGGGATGAAATACTATATGGGGGGATGAAATACTATATGAGGGATGAAATACTATATGAGGGATGAATTACTATATGGGGGATGAAATACTATATGAGGGATGAAATACTATATGAGGGATGAAATACTATATGGGGGATGAAATACTATACGGGGGATGAAATACTATACGAGGGATGAAATACTATACGGGGGATGAATTGCTATGGGGGATGAATTACTATATGGGGGATGAATTACTATATGGGGGATGAATTACTATGGGGGATGAATTACTATATGGGGGATGAATTACTATATGGGGGATGAATTACTATGGGGGATGTATTACGATGGGGGATGAATTACACTATGGGGGATGAATTACGATGGGGGATGAATTACTATGGGGGATGAATTACACTATGGGGGATGAATTACTATATGGGGGATGAATTACTATGGGGGATGAATTACTATATGGGAGATGTATTTTCAGTTTTAAAAATGTGGCTCTCAAAATAAATTTCAATCATGGTTTTGGCGAGATTTGGCTCAGTTGAAAAAAAAGGTTGCCCACCACTGCTCTAGTGGAATATAATCTCTGTCATATGCAATTTATGATGACAATTCCTTTATTGCTAAGTGATTTATCAAAGATCTAAATGGTTACCATGTGTTAATAGACATATTGCATTTGCTCCATGTGTCACCTACATCAATGCTATGTTCACATACATCAATGCTTGGTTCAAGCCTATTAAAAAGTCTGCTGAAATGGAACTTAGAGCTGTAGTAAAGTCAGTGGGGGACCAGGATACAACACAATCAAACAGTCAGATACCAGCAGCACCCATAGATCTTCAAAAGAGTAAAGAACATTTTAAAGGGTGCTTGTAATTTAATGTTTTTATTGAAGAGATTGGTTCACTTCATGAATCAGGTTGGAAAAAAAAGACATACTTTTTTTTCATCTGCAGCATTCGTTACCTCTGATCAATGTGCCCTACCTTTTGCATGATTGCTCTGCAGACAAACTTTGTGCTATACAGTATATACCGTATTTTTCGCTCCATAAGATGCACTTTTTCCCCCCCAAAAGAGGGGGGAAATGTCAGTGCGTCTTATGGAGCGGCCAGTCCGGAATTTCCACCGCGGCCGTGTCAGAATACCGGGCCGGCCGCTCAGCTCTGCAGCGGGACCTTATGGAGATGACTGCTGACCTTTGGGGAGGTGGGGAGCGGGTACCTGAATTTGACAGGTACCCGCTCTTACTTCTTTGTTCTTTGATCTTACCTGTTCCTCTATCCAGCAGCGCGCTGTCTTCCGGCTTCTGTAGTGTGGGCACTGGGCATGACAGCCGGGTGCCAAGTGCGCATGCGCAAGAAGCGGTGCTTTTTGTGAATGGTAAGGCGGTACCTGGGACACATGACAGATCCCAGAAGCCGCCAGGCCAATCACAAAGCGCAAGTGCTTCTCGCTCATGCGCACTGGGCACCCGGCTGTCATGCCGAGCGCCATTACAGAAGCCGGGAAGACAGCGCACGGCTGGATCGAGGAACAGGTAAGATCAAACAAAAACTCTGCGGAAGTAAGAGCGGGTACCTGTCAAATTCAGGTACCCGCTCCCCACCTCCCCAAAGGTCAGCAGTCATCTGTACTGTCCGCAGTCTCTGGTCATCCTTTGTGCTGTCCGCAGTCTCTGGTCATCCCTGTGCTGTCCGCAGTCTCTGGTCATCCCTGTGCTGTCCGCAGTCTCTGGTCATCTCCTGTACTGTGTCTGCAGTCCATTAGTTCAGAATTTTTTTTTTCCTGTTTTCTGCCTCTAAAACCTAGGTGCGTCTTATGGTCAGGTGCGTCTTATGGAGCGAAAAATATGGTAGATTTTAAAGCCCAGTCAACCATGGGTGCAAGTTCCTATGGGCTGTGGTGGAGGCACTGCAACAAAATGTTGCAAGTACCAGGGGTTTAACTACTCATTGATGTCCTTATTCTGGTGCATGGACTTTCATTTTAAACACATGGCATTACTTGAACCATGTATAAAAGTCAAAAACAGTGATTAACAAATTGAACCAGTGATTTAGGAGATCAATCCTGGATCTCACCGATTAAAAGCCAGAGAATATCCTCAAACAATGCAAATGTGCCAGACCCAGTCTATTGGGTTCATTTTAAATTTCCAGTTAAACATTTCATCCCACCTATCCAAATACCAGCCTAGCATAGCAGGTACATGAGCTTTGTAGTTAAGAGGGTTAGAAAATGGTAATCTCCTCACTGTGCTAGCCCATATTTGCTTCAGAATTGTGCAGGTGCCTCTCCCTCAAGACACCACCCTCATGCTGGTAAGTATTCAGCCCTTTTTGTACAGCTCATTTTCCACAAGCATTCTTTGAATACTTTGCTCTTGCTATATTTCCTGCTTAATGGAAGTAGTTATCCAATGACAGCATTCAGTTTGAGCTTCTGTCACAATGCCATGCTCCACTTACTATAATGAATGTCTTTGAGATTAATTTGTCTCTAAACTTTAAATGTAGGTTGGATGTTTTAGTGTATATGGTCAGTGTACATGGAGACCCAGCACAACAAAGAGAAAACAGACAACTCTATGGATTATTTTAAATTTTTGTAATCTTTTTGTAAACATGTAACCCATCAACTAGGTCGTTGGAGTAGGGCAGAGTCCTACCAGTCTAAATAATGGACAGATAATGTCAACAGAAGCACCCCTTTTTCAGAACCTGGCTTGTGATAAAAAAAAAGACTGCGACAGTAAGCACAAGGCTCATGTTTCTAGTTTTTTTGGTTTCTTCCTTGAAAGCTGCATCCAGTGTTATGGGACATATGCAATAACAAACAAAAACTAGCAAGGAGTCTGCATGCCTGCAGCTCTCTTGCTATGGGAGTATTAGCTTGTATGCCTAGGATGCTAGTTTGGTTACAAATGCATTGATATCAATGGAATGCCGTGCTTTTTTTTTCGTTTCATAACAAAAGTTATTATGACGAAAAAAAAATTGGCAGATCCAAGCTTATTGAACTGGACCACAGTAGTTGACAGGACAAACCTCTGTCCTACAAATTATTTGCTCACCTCACAAATAATGTATCCTATAGCAACCTGACAAAGATATCATTTAAGTGCAACTATAACCATCTTTTTTATATTTTTTTTTTCTGGGCAAAATAATAATATCCGTTGCAGGTTTTACTGCTCTCATTCGTGTTCTTGATGTGGAAATGTCCCATCACTTTTTATCCTGAAGATGCACCAGGCAGTGGGAATAATCGTAAACTCAGACTGTCCCTGTTCTGGTAACAACTTTCAAATTTCGTGTTTTACTGTCACTGGGCCAGAAGTAAATCTAATCTTCCCAACAGGGAAAACAACTGCCAAAGGTTCTAACCCTTTCTCACTGTAGTAATTATTATGGTGTAAGCACCACATGGCACCCTAGTTTTTTTCTTTTGTAATCCATCTGCTAAAGTAAGATCAAAATACAAAAATCATCACTGCAAAAATGGACATAAAACAAGTACTTACTCTTGGGAGTGGAGAAGTTTGAGCTACTTTTCTCTGACCACTAATTTCATGTGTCAAGTCTCTATGGTCAATCTGGATATGACTTTCCAGATCTTCAGCACTCTCAAACTTGACACTGCACTCTGGGCATCTCAGACACAGCCTCTCACAGACTTCTTGTGGGGGTGGGTTGGAAGGTTGTCCATTAGTGGTTCTGCTCAAGCACACAGCACAGAGACCATAAGGTAAGCCATTAACATCTAACTTTACCAGATCCTGTTTGTTTCTGAACTCTTTCAAGCATAGGGCACATTTATAAATCTTCTGCAGTATTTGTCCATTAGGAGAGGAGGCAGCAGAGTTTCCTGCTATTTTTTGCATATGGAATGTTCCATGAATTTTAAGTTCCAGAGTGGATGTGACAGTCTGCATACAGACAACACAACGGAAACCAGTCAGGGAATTCCGAAGGTCTGGATGCATCTGACAGTGTTCAATAAATTCTTCTTCACTTTGAAGGGGCAGTTTACAGATTCTGCATGTCCCTGTATCTAAACTTTTGCTATGGGTAACTTTGTGTTCAGTTAGCGTGAGCAAAGATGGGAACCGTTCCCCACAAATAGGGCACATATAGTGTTTTGCAGGACCCCTGTGTGTCTGCATGTGTTCTCTAAGTCCATTTTCAGAAAAAAATGTTCTTGAGCAAATATTACACTTGTGGCTGCCTTTGATGAATTCTGCTTTCTTCCTAGAACCATCATCTTCTCCAGGTCTGATATTATGATCTCTTAATCGATGATTCTGTAGGAGAACTTCCATTGTGTAAGCTGCTCCACAAATATCACAGCCATACATTGGTTCAGAAGCATCAACATCATCTTCACTGGCCTCATGACTGTTTGAAATTTCCGGGTTCTTCATTAGCACACTTGGGACTTCAACAGTCTCCGACTTCTTGCCTGCTGGTACCATACCATTAGCTGTACCATTTTGGCTGCTAGTGTCAAATACACAGTGCTTCTCTCGCAGGTGCTTTTCAAGGAGAATGATTGCATGGAATGCCTTGCTGCAAAATTTACAATTATATTTCTTACTGTGAGTAGTAATATGACACTGAAGCTCCACTTCCGTACTGAAGGTTTCGCCACAGAAGATACACTTATGTGACTTTGCTGGGTTGCCCAAATGGCTGTGCTTGACATGAAGCTGAAGGTCTGCCTCTTTTCTGAAGTCCCAGTTACATGCTGTACAGCGATACATTTTCTTCTCATTGCTATGCTTTACTGCCAAATGCACTTGGATGGAAACCTTAGAATCAAAGACTTCTTGGCAAAGAGTGCAGTGATATAACACAAAAGTATGCATGTCCAGTAAGTGCTTTTGCAGATCATCTACAGATGAGAACTGCTTGTCACAGCTCTCACACACGTAATGTGTGGAGGTTGTCATGTAGTGTACTGTGAGGTGCTGTAGGAGAGACTCTTGGGAGTCAAAGTCCTCCTTGCATTGAGGGCAGGACTGTTTTCTTAAAAGAAGCTCCAAATGTGATTTCAAATGTGTTTGAAAAGTTTCAAAATTAGAAAACTTTAAGTCACACTGATTACAAGGATACTCTCCACTTGACACTGAGTTTAGGCTAGGACACAGCCGCTGCCTCTTTGGGGAAGAAACTTCAACATCTGAAGAAACCGGACTCTGCTCTGATTTTGATTTCTTATTATTTGCCAATGGAATGTTCTTGTGGTTTTCTTTTATATGCTTTGTGAGCTTCAATACAGAACCAAATATGGGAGAGTTTGTGCAATACGGGCACGAATACACTTCCATGAATGACTGACTTGGCTGAATAACAGGGGATTCAAGCTTTGAGCTTCCAACATTGCAATGGGCTTGCTGAATATGATCAGTCAGTGAGGACTCAGTAAGAAATCCCATGGAACACTGGTTACAGAAGAAAGCATTGTTGCCTTCATGAGGAGTAGCATTGGGTCCACAGTGAGTGATGCGAATGTGTTCTTGAAGGCTGTTAATGTCAGCAAACATTTCAGGACAATAGTTGCAATGAAAAGCAGTTATGTTGCTAAACTGTACCATAGGGTAGGCATGGTTTTTGTGAACCTTTCTTACATGCTCATTAAGGTTATACAGGGTGGGCAAAGAATCCAGACAGATTTGACAGGTGTGGCTTTGTTGAGGTTTGTCCACGTGAATAGTTTTTAAGTGGATCTCCAAGACAGCCAAGCTGTTGAAATCTCTTTTTGTGCAGTAAGGACAGCTGTAGCTAACCTTGGACCAAGTCTGGCCCTCCTCTCTTTCTAATGATAAGGTTTTCTTATGTGCTCTTAGTGGCTTAAGCGTTGAGTCAGGAGTTGAACTACGTTCAACTGATGCACTGGAGTCTGGTGTGGCACTGCTCATCGAAGCCACACTTCCCAAAACTGGATCTGGACTAATGCTATGATTGCTTGAATCAGGCTGTCTATGACTATCAAGGTGGCAGTAAACGTCTTCCACAGAAGAAAACTGCTCTGGGCACATTGGACACTTGTGCTTCTTGTTGGCATGGACTTGGTCAATGTGGTTCAGCAGTGAGGTTTCATCCACAAATACTTCAGGGCAATGGATACACTGGAGGTCTGCTTTCTCTGAAAGCTGAGGATGTCGCTTCATCACATGCTTTTCCAGCTCCTCTGTCTGGCTGAAAGTCTCCTCACAATAATCACACATGAAGTCGTCTTTCTTCATGTCCTTGTCTGATTTAGCCAAATGCTCCTTGTTTTTCTTATGAGCCTGCATGTGACTCTGCAGAGAGCTAGTGGAAGAAAATCCGCGCTTACACACTGTACATTTAAATGGCTTGCTAGAACTGTGTGTTTTCAGATGAATTTTAAGATGATCACTACGAGAAAATGCAGCCTCACATTCGTGGCAGTGATACTTTTTGTCCCCAGTGTGGAGTTTAATGTGGCGATCCCTGCTCCTCTTGTGCTTAAACAGTCGGCTGCAGTACGTGCATTTGAATGGAAGTTTGTCACTGTGGATCTGCTCGTGCCTTTTCAGGTAGCTGAGACGACTGAAAGACTTTTCACAGAACTGACAGGGATACGGCAACCCAGATCCCCCTTCCTCTTCTCCTATGCCGAGATCACACCCATCTCCTATCATCTGAGTGGGTGATGCAACGTCTTTGCTGGAGGGAGATGAAGCCACCCAGGAGAATTGTGGGTCGTCATCACCATCTGTAATGGGAAAGCAGAATGGAGATTAAAAACAATTCCCTGTGCATCTGTGTAATAAGGCCACAGCACTTTAACAAAACCTAGGTTTTTTTTTACCATGCTACATCCTTTTTTAGCAGTGAACAGATCATTCCACAAACAAGGACATTGGATTAAAGGCAGCTTACCAACTAAATGTGCCTAAAAATAAATTACCAGCTATAAATTGTATCACTAAAGTTTACTTCTACATGGTATCACTGTACTAAGTTGTTAGTGCCGTGATCACAAAAGCATACAGATCATTAGGAAAGGCAAGCTACTGGTATCATTAGAGCATTTTATGAATTAACTTGTTAGTTACATAGCGCTTCCTTTCTGTAAGTGAAACTGGATCCAGGTGTCCAAGGAATATCACAGATCCTGAAATACCATCTCCATACTCTGCAGGTGCGCAGCTAGCTTAGTCTATCATCAAGAACAGGATGAATAGCTCATGGAGTAGGCTTAACTAGAATATCAGCCTGTAATGTGTATGAACTTCTTCATCCTCTTAGGTACAGAAGAAAAAAAATAATGTTGTATGTGATAGCTGGATTATAAGCACAACCAAATATAGAAAGGAAATGGCAACCGAGGCTTTTAACTACCTTTTGTGTTTGATAAAAGGGTTACTCGAGCCAACAAATCCTATGTACCAAAATATATGACAAACCTACTTACTGTAGATGGCATTTAGCTATGTAGCATATATTTAAAAGGGGTTATAACAGATAGCACAGGTGCTAGAACTATCTAAACCTGCAGCCAGCTAAAGTATTTTATGCCAAATCCCACCACAACAAAGAACAAGTAAAATAACAATTCCAAGATACGCAAGTTCTGAAAGGTAAATACAACTGCAGAAAATCAACGTAAATAAATAGTATTAAAAACACATGAAAAACCAAAACATTGTGTAACTGGTTTTATTTATGTTGCCAAGTACTGTTGATCTATTATAAAGGAGTTGTTCACCATTATACAAGCTAAGCTACTTGGCCACAACACACTTCAATATGCCAAGTAGTTCTGAAGACAATATTATAAAATATTTCCAATCTAACATGCTGCAACAGGTATTATTGGTAGAGTCTAACAGCAAATCTAGGCACACTTTGATAGCAGTGGACTGCAGGTGATTTCATGGACTCTGGTGAATACAATGGAATGTGTATATCCACTGAATAAGTGTAAAGGTTCAGAAATATTGCTGTATTGTGTCAACCATAAACTCAACTAAAACATAGTGATAAAAATAGCTAAACTTCCACATAAAGTTGGATATTTAATTATTCTGCCAAATTAGAAAGTAATATGAAAGTAAAGCAAAATAGTATATTTCTCTATATTCTCTCTGTAAACACACACACACACACACACACACACACACATATATATATATATATATATCAAAAACCAGTTGAGTAACCACCAAATTTATTTTATATGAATTATTTCATCCCAATCTTTGATCTTTCAACCCAGTCTTTGATCATTTTAGACATATAAAAAGGCTGTATTCAACCTACATTTTGCTAGGTCTAGAAGCCTTTACAATTCTCTGTTTCTACTGTGTGAACATTGCACAAGCTTTCAAGGACATCTAACCCCAATAGAGTGGAGCAGTGTCCCTAGAGTGTGAAATAACAGGAACGAGTCAGCTGCACAGAGAGATCCCGGGTGTCTGTTGGATGAGGTACAGGGAGAGACAGAGCTGGGTTCTGTTAGACCAGCTGTGTCCTGCATACGCACAGAGCACAAAGCTGCGACTAATCAGGGGATATAGTACTAACCCATCAACCTTAATTTCAGATTAGCTCTCATCAGCCCACCACTAGATATTAAACACAGAAGTTCTTAAAACAGGACTTCAACCCTGCAGATACTGACACGTTGTAGTGCTGCAAGGTGAACGTAAACTAGATGAGCCCTTACATTAGAACATAACTAAGTTTGACTGGGGACCAGGAAATGGGTCACTAGAACGTTGTCTCAACAGCATTCATTTTATTCATTTATATAGCACTGACAAATTCTCAAAGAAACTTAAAATACCACAATCATGCACAACACAGAAGTGTATTATGTTAAAAGAAAAAAATCACAGGAAGCAAACATACAGACACAGGAAGAACATCGGCACCCCTTGTAGATAAGGTCCCTTGTGCAAAACGAAGGTAAGGACTGCAAATTATGAGTGCTAACTCTAGCTGCAGAATTACTAAAACTGGAGAGTGCAAAATCTGATAGTTTTGCATAGTAGCCAATCAGCATCTAACTTCAACTTGTTCAATTAAGCTTTGACAAAAAAAATAACTGGAAGCTGATTTGATTTTCATGCACAGCTGCACCAGATTTTACACTCTCCAGTTGCAGTAAAATATTCAGAGCAGTACATGGTTTGCCTATTCAAGTGAACTTGTAGAAGCAAAAAGCTTTCAGTGGAGTTCAAAAATTTTGCCAGGTCTGGCTGGGCATATTCGTATACATCAACAAGATACAATTCAGTAGATATAACTTTGTGCAAATGTAGTCACACTAGCAGGGGCGGACTGACCATTTGGAAACTCGGGCACTGCCTGAGGGCTCGGGGTCAGTAGGGGGCCCCATGAGATGCCCCTGGTATCTTTTTCATAGGTTTTTTTGAGTTTGGGCAAGAACACAGGGGCCCCATGATCCCCTATTGCCCGGGTGCCCCATGAGTTGTCAGTCCGCCCTTGCACACTAGCTATAGTCACCATTTTAGCAACTAAGTGCAGTGAAAAAAATATGCTATAATGTAGAAGACTGTATAAGTCTACGCTCTAAAGGTAGGTACTATTAGGTGTCACAGAGTGGCTACGCATTAACATATAATGAAAATTATTAGTAGGCCAAAACTTTTTTTGATAGCGCGTGCAATGGTTATACACCTATCAAGGTCTAAAGCATTTTTTTTTTACAATAATCTAACCATTTCCTACTCCATTGAAAAAAAAAAAAATTGGTCCAGATAAATTCATGTCTCATTGTACTTTATGACATTTATATTCTATATGTACACATACTGTATATATCATGTTGTCAACCTGACAAAGTGTAGTTTTTCTATATTCTAGCTGTTTTTAAAATGTATCTAAGCCACATGATTGTTAAAGCATAGCATAGGTGTGATTATACCCAAAAATGTGGGCATCAAAAACAGATTGAGACATTCTACCTAAAGTATATTCTGAAAAACTTACAGTGCAATATGCCTTTTTTGAGTGCAATATACTCAAAAAATATTAAAAAATATCACAGCTAACATGTATAGTGTTCCCACATAAATTATAATATACAAAATATGCAGCGCAATATTGTGTAAACAAATACTTATAATATGTACATACACCTTGCTCAACTTGAGCTGAAGTCTGTTGCCACAGAGGATTGCTCTCAGATCACAAGCGATTATAGCTGGTGTATTTCTTGCCAGCATGGAGCTCTGGAGCTATCACCTCTAGGACCACTTTGAGGAGGCTACATGCGGGATTTTGCCCACCAGTGAGGGAACTGACACAGCGGTGGACCTGACATCCGTTGGAGAGTCCAGGTTCCAGACCGGTGGTGTTTGATTATCATAAAGCGTTTTGACCCTGCAGGGTCACCGCATGGAGGTGAGGGGCCATTGCACCTAGAGTGGGATTTATAGTATCCTGTTGCACATTAATGGTGATTACAGGACTACAGAACACCTCCACCATTTGGATGGTTCTAGACATTTTCTATGAATTGGATATTTCACCTTTGTGACTATTTAGGACACGTTAATTCTTTTGTATATGAAACACAAATGATGCAGCGCTACTACCATAAAAATTCTTCACACATAAATGAATAAGTGAAACCGTGCAAAATTAGTGACACAAATACACAATATTAAATAGTGCCAAAAAACTCATAAATAATCACGTGACAGGTGTCAATACAAGGTCCTAAAAGGACCAAATAACATAAATGGTGCCCCAAGTAATCCAATGGGATCCAATAGTGCTCCAAATCAAACAAGTAAGTCACAACAGGACTCAATGTGCTAAAAAAAACCCTCCCACCGGAACTAAAAATCAGTTCCCACCATATAACACAAAACACACGTGCATCCCAATAAACGCATAAACTAAGAACTGATCTTGCAAACAAACATGAATAAATATATAAAGTCCCGTGAGGTGTAAAACACCTGACAATATACAAAAAACCATATATAAAGTCCACAGCAATTCTTGAAGAAGGAAAAAAAAAAGTGCTGATAAATGTGCAGAGATATCCAAAAGTGGTTGAATTGCCCGCTCACCTCCCTCTTGCGACCCACACAGGGTCAAAAGGCCTTTAGGATCACTAACACATGGACCCTTAATAGTAGGTAATCCTCCACAGCTCTCCACACTGACCTCCCCTCTTGTACAGATTCCAGCACAGGCTCACAGGGCAGCAGATCTCCTCTTCAGGCACATAAGGTGGCTGCAGCCACTTGATCCTGAAAACATACACATGATCCTGAAAACAAACATGGGTCCTCTATGGTACTATGCAAAGGGTTTTCTAAAGAAAACAAGTGTATGTTTTCAGGATCAAGTGGCTGCAGCCACCTTATGTGCCTGAAGAGGAGATCTGCTGCCCTGTGAGCCTGTGCTGGAATCTGTACAAGAGGGGAGGTCAGTGTGGAGAGCTGTGGAGGATTACCTACTATTAAGGGTCCATGTGTTAGTGATCCTGAAGGCCTTTTGACCCTGTGCGTGTCGCAAGAGGGAGGTGAGCGGGCAATTCAGCCACTCTTGGATATCTCTGCACATTTATCAGCACTTTTTTTTTTTTTTTCCTTCTTCAAGAATTGCTGTGGACTTTATATATGGTTTTTTGTATAATGTCAGGTGTTTTACACCTCACGGGACTTTATATATTTATTCATGTTTGTTTGCATGAACAGTTCTTAGTTTATGTGTTTATTGGGATGCACGTGTTTTGTATTATATGGTGGGAACTGATTTTTAGTTTCGGTGGGAGGGTTTTTTTAGCACATTGAGTCCTGTTGTGACTTACTTGTTTGATTTGGAGCACTATTGGATCCCATTGGATTACTTGGGGCACCATTTATGTTATTTGGTCCTTTTAGGACCTCGTATTGACACTTGTCACATGTGATTATTTATGAGTTTTTTGGCACTATTTATTATTGTGTATTTGTGTCACTAATTTTGAACTGTTTCACTTATTCATTTATGTGTGAAGAATTTTTATGGTAGTAGCGCTGCATCATTTGTGTTTCATTTATATTTTTTGTCTATGGGTATATGACTGTATGTAGCAGCTTTACCTTTGTTGGTAGGTATTAGTTTTTAGGTAGGAGCGCAGGAGTTTGTCACATTGATTCACTCTTAATAATTTTGTATTTCGGATTATTTGTTCATGTTGGTGGGTTGATTATCCACTGTTTATTTATGTTTGTGGATATATGGAGAGTGTGAGGCACTGTTTGGCATCACTTATTACCATGCTTCTTTAGAACCCCCATTTGGGGTTAAGGATCGCCTCATTATTTATAGGCACTACAGCCTATTTTTTGTTCACTTATCCCCGTTAAGGGGGGGTCACAATTTTGTGTATTTAGTGATTGTTAGTGATTTACAAGCGGGGAGTCTGATTCCTCTTTTTTCACATTTACCACAATTTGTGGTTTCACGGATGCACTTTGTTTTATCCCTCAGTGGGATCACTGTTAATGTTCTTATTCACTAGTTGACCTTGGGCATGTAGTTAATACATGCGTTTATATACTGATTCCTCTTTCCTTTTTCTTATGTTTACCACAATTAGTTGTTTCACTAATTCACTTCGTGTCTTATCCCTTAGTGGGATCACTGTCACTTCTCTTACACCAATTGGTCTTGGGCATGTAAGATATACATGCGTTTATGTCACTACATTGTATTTATTTACCGGTGTTGTTTAGTAGGTGCTTATTCATTATCACAACATTCATTATATGTATGTGTATTTTATTATTGTATTTATCTATTTTCTTTATGATTATTTACCCATTTAGGAGAGGCGTTGCAGGTGTTTATTTCACTTATGCTGTTTATTTAGCCACTGATTTAATATACAGTCATGGCCGAAATTGTTGGCACCCTTGATATTTCTCCAGGAAATCATGTATTTCTCACGAAACGTATTGCATTAACACATGTTTTGCTATACACATGTTTATTCCCTTTGTGTGTATTGGGACAAAACAAAAAAAGGGAGGAAAGAAAGCAAATTCGACATAATGTCACACAAACCTCCAAAAATGGGCTGGACAAAAGTATTGGCACCCTTTCACAACTGCGGATAAATAAGAATGTTACAAGCATGTGATGCTCCTGTAAACTCACCTGGGGCAAGTAACAGGTGTGGGCAATATAGAAATCACACCTGAAAGCAGATAAAAAGGAGAGACGTTCACTTAACCTTTGCATTGTGTGTCTGTCTGTGCCACACTAAGCATGGACAACAGAAAGAGGAGACGAGAACTGTCTGAGGACCTGAGAACCAAAATTGTGGCAAAATATCAACAATCTCAAGGTTACAAGTCCATCTCCAGAGAACTAGATTTGCCTTTGTCCACAGTGCGCAACATTATCAAGAAGTTTGCAACCCATGGCACTGTAGCTAATCTCCCTGGTCGTGGACGGATGAGGAAAATTGATGAAAGATTGCAACGCAGAATAGTCCGGATGGTGGATAAGCAGCCCCAAACATGTTCCAAAGACATTCAAGCTGTCCTGCAGGCTCAGGGAGCATCAGTGTCAGCGCGAACTATCCGTCGACATTTAAATGAAATGAAACGCTATGGCAGGAGACCCAGGAGGACCCCACTGCTGACACAGAGACATAAAAAAGCAAGACTACAGTTTGCCAAAATGTACTTGAGTAAGCCAAAAGCCTTCTGGGAAAACGTCTTGTGGACAGATGAGACCAAGATAGAGCTTTTCGGTAAAGCACATCATTCTACTGTTTACCGAAAACGGAATGAGGCCTACAAAGAACAAAACACAGTACCTACGGTAAAATATGGTGGAGGTTCAATGATGTTTTGGGGTTGTTTTGCTGCCTCTGGCACTGGGTGCCTTGACTGTGTGCAAGGCATCATGAAATCTGAGGATTACCAAAGGATTTTGGGTCGCACTGTAGGGCCCAGTGTCAGAAAGCTGGGTTTGCGTCCAAGATCCTGGGTCTTCCAGCAGGACAATGACCCCAAACATACGTCAAAAAGCACTCAGAAATGGATGGCAAAGAAGCGCTGGAGAGTTCTGAAGTGGCCAGCAATGAGCCCAGATCTAAATCCCATTGAACACCTGTGGAGAGATCTTAAAATTGCTGTTGGGAAAAGGTGTCCTTCCAATAAGAGAGACCTGGAGCTGTTTGCAAAGGAAGAGTGGTCCAAAATTCCGGGTGAGAGGTGTCAGAAGCTTATTGATGGTTATAGGAAGCGACTGATTTCAGTTATGTTTTCCAAAGGGTGTGCAACCAAATATTAAGTTAAGGGTGCCAATACTTTTGTCCAGCCCATTTTTGGGGTTTTGTGTGACATTATGTCATATTTGCTTTTCTGCCTCTGTTTTATATTTGTTCCAATACATACAAAGGGAATAAACATGTGTATAGCAAAACATGTGTTAATGCAATACCTTTTTTGTGTGAAATACTTGATTTTCAGGAAAAATATCAAGGGTGCCAACAATTTCGGCCATGACTGTAGTAATTATTTATAGGGGGTATTGTTTACTATTTTATTTATATTGTTCACCACTTTATTTACATTGTGATTACTATATAGTTTATTTATTAGCGCAGCACCACATTTTACCCTTTGGATTGGCCATTTTTGGTATATGGTTAGGTGCTAGCAGCTTTAGCCACAGGTTCACCCAAGCACAGGAGGACTTCTACTAATGGCTGTGTATTGAGTTATTTTGAGGGGCAGCAAATTTACACTGTTATACAAGCTGTACACTCACTAATTTACATTGTAGCAAAGTGTCATTTCTTCAGCGTTGTCACAAGATATAATAAAATATTTACAAAAATGTGAGGGGTATACTCACTTCTGTGAGATACTGTAGGTCAGTAGTACAGATATTCCATGCTTCCAGATGCACAAAACTAACAAGAGAACCCATCAATTCTGATCAGAGCTTAAACAGGACTGAAGTTGCTGAGGCAGAATTCTCTCTCCCTGCCCCTTTGTGATGCTGGTGCTTAAGCAGCCAAGTATTAAGCACCAGCTTTGTCATGAGCATAGTATTTAAGCCAGACAGTCAGAATAATGGCCAGACAATTCACCTTTTTTAGAAGTAGGCCTACAGTGGAAGTCCCAATAATATGTCCCTCACAATTGGATTATTTTAAATTGGGAAATGCAGGAGTAAAGTATGTCTTAGCAGTTGCAGAGTTAATCATTACCATATTTCCAATAAGAATGTGACAATTGTAAGCTATGAAGCCAACAGTTGGGCAACGTTGGATTAAGCACAGTGCAAAATCTCCCCAAGTTCCATCCATGGACAATGGACCAATCTTGTTACTGAAATGTCCAAAAAACTGGCCCTAGAGAAATATATTGAGAATGAGGAGATTATTCATCATCTCATCCATCGATAGATAGATAGATAGATAGCTAGATAGATAGATAGATAGATAGATAGATAGAATCTTGTAGTGTCTTCAGAAATAAAAGAATGAAGTAATGGAATAATCTATCTCAAGTCAAATCAAAAAGCTCTATGACAGTGTCTGCTTCTCTTTTTCTGTTTTCCTTCCTTCTGTCCAGGAACTGGAATCACAGTTGAGTTAAACAGCTTATGAGCAGCACAGAAAGAAAAGTTTTATGTCAGCCTCAGGAATATGCTATAAATGGTTCTAGGGTTGGATCACTGTTTTTCTTGACTCCCTTTGGAAAACAGGCAGCAAGATCCTATACGCTGCTTCTTTTTCACGGGCTGGGGAGCACAAACAGCTGCAGCCTAATTACATGTAAACTGTACCAAAACATTCCTTTTATCACAGGCTGTAAATCTGTTAGCATCTGGCTTGCCTTTGTTTCTTGCACAAGATACAAGCTTGTTTCTACATTTTTCTCACCTGTAGCGGTGATTAAAATTCATTATAAATGAAAGGATCGCACACTAAAGCAAGTTCCTCTGTGTACCGTTCTAAACTCAAATTAGAAACAGCTGCTTGCTAATTCATGCAGTGATGTTTGGCCATGCTCTGTGAATCAATAATAATTCTGCCAATTTCCCGGGAAATTTTAGGGTGATCCGTATATTTAGCTATGGGTTTGACTTCCACAAAGGGATAGCAAGAGAAAGAGAGGCTTTTTCTTCCTCCTCCTCTATTTCACTTGTATCCTTCAATAAAGAAAGAGAAGGCAGTTTCTTGTCCTGGATTCTTACTAGGATAAAGATAAGTTAATAAATCTATATGTGACTGGTACGTTTTTTTCAGAATGATGAGAGATGGCATCACTGGAATAATACAACATACTGATAAAGAAGAATGTATGAATCATAACTCAACTTGTCCACATTTTAGGCCTTGCACAAAGTGGGTATTTTTGTTTTAGTCCATTCCTATCTGAGTGTTCCTGCTAAGAGCAAACTACTGGGATCAGACATTCAACCCTGCCAAAACATTAAAATCAAGAGTTCAACAAAAAGTTCAGTGTGTACAAGGCCTTGATACTATAGTCACGTATCTTGGGTCATGAAAAGGAAGCTGATTTGCTCAAATATAAGTGGATCTGGGTAGCTCTTTCGTTTTTTGAGCTAAGCATATCAAACACTTTAAAGCGTAGCCATAAAAAAGCCAGGAAGGTACAGAATGCCTTAGCTACCTATAAATAAATATTTGTGAATGTGTGTATACAGTGTATACAGCCCTATAAAAGCAAGCGATGCAACACTGCTTTCAATTAACAGGCCATGTTGATATTACCATCAGACCAATAAGGAGGGCTGCTGAAAGTCATCTCTTTTTTGTTGCATGTAAATTATCCGGCATGTTGGAAAATCTGTCTAGCAATCAATTGTTCACTTTTCTTTGGAAATTCTTTGAAGAAGCAATGAACCTTTTTGCCAAGAGTCAATCAATTCCTGCAAAAGATTGACGCTTTACAGCCACATGTATGGGCCTTGGTCATAATGAACGTGTCGATATTTTGCAAGAATGGATTCCTTTTTATGTTTTGATGGAGTAAAATAAATTTCTACAGTTTTAATCTCAAGATGCTATGGTGCTGAACTTCTATCTTTTTTTTAATCTATGGACGGTATGTTCAGCATGTGTCCGAGCACAGATGTTTGAGCCTCATCATCATCTATGTGGGACTAGGATTAAAGCACTATAAATGTTTTCCTTATGCATTTTTTGTTACATTTTGGATACAATAAGGGTTATAACTCCTGTCAGGTTTTTTTTGCCATCTATGTCCCATTGAGGAGATTTCTCTTCATTCCTTTTCCAGTAGCCACAACAGGAAGTGAGAGGAAATCCCTCCAAAGTGAGAGAATCCATGGTTGTCACCAAAACTAGTGTTCCCATTGCATTTGGAAGATTTACCCTCTATTCGTTTTCTGGTGAAAACCCAACATTTGGGATTTTCTTTCACGTTCACTCTCGGTGATCATGGTAAACAGGAAAAATAGGGTGAAATAGGGGCACAGACAGCAATAGAAAACTGAAAGGTGTTCTAATCTCTCTCCACTCTTCCCACAAAGAAACTAAAAAAAGGTTTTACGTTTAGTTATACTTTAGAAGGTAAAGAAGTAGGTCATTTAGCAACTGTTGGTCTAAGTGAGAAAACTGAAAATCAGAACGGTTACACATTTAAAGCGAACCACCGCCTACTATAGTGCACTGTTCATTGATAAGGTTTTCCATTAGGTTAAAACATTTTAAAAATTCCCAGAACCCTGACACTGCTCCATCTCTGCTGTTGTTTATATTCACCATAAAGGCCATAGCTCATCAATGAGGCATACAGCATGGTGTGATAGTAATAAGTTCCCATATCTGGATACATGTTTAAATGCCCAATGTGTCTACTATTCTAGCTGTTTTACAGCCACTGTACATTAATAATACAACATTTTCACAATAGCCAACCCCTCAACTGAAAGCTACAGTATGTATAATAAAGTTCTATCACAGTACAGATCTTGTAAAATTGTAATTATAAAAACACAGAGGAGGCAGTAAGATTTTTGTGCACCCATGTACATTATCTTAAAAAAAAGGCATGTCACACTGTTGTGTTTTGAACAGTATGTAGCACTTACACTCCTCCTTTGCAGAACTCAGTGATTTTAGAATTTACATTAAATGGGCCCTGGCTGTTCTCCAGTCATTTAAGGCTACACTTCCGTAAATAATTCTACATTAGAATGTTTTGTGGTACTTTGTTCTTGGATAAAGGGTTACATTATGTAATTAATACAATCATGTTAATTACAAAATTTTTATAAACTTTTCCAGGAATTAGGGTGTGATCTTTAGACAAAGTGGTCCCTAAAAGCTTTATTCTACTCAGTCTGGACCACTGTTTGACATACCTGCTCTAATTTATTTTTCTTCATAATAAATGTTAATATTATTTTCATATTCCGCCTGGCAGTACTAGGGTTGTTGGTTCGAATCCCAGCCACGGCACCTCCTGCCTGGAGTTTGCATGTTCTCCCTGTGCCTGCGTGGGTTTCCTCTGGGTACTCCGGTTTCCTCCCACACTCCAAAGACATTCTGGTAGGTGAATTGGATCCTGTCTAAATTGTCCCTAGTATGTGTATGTATGAATGTAAGCTAGGGACCTTAGATTGTACACCCCTTGAGGGTCAGGGACTGATGTGAATGTATAATATATATGAAAAGCGCTGCATAAATGGACAGCGCTATATAAGTACCTGAAATAAATAAATAAATATGAAATGTAAGCCACACGTATGACTCTAGCCTAAGGCAGGCCATATACAATGTAATTTGCTTTCCTGCACCCACGGGTTGCTGGAAAGAAAATCTCTGGATTCCCTCATCAACACAGTCAGTATTGATGGGAGAATCTCTCCCATGGAGCTATTGTGTTCTCTCGGCTGGGGGGGGGAGTGGTCCCTGTCGGGAGCTTTCATTGCTAGCGGCTATAGCCGCTATAGCCGGTAGCAATAATCACATGAAAAATCCGACATGTTAGTTGTACACAAGATGTACAACAATCGAATTGGGTACAATCAGCCTACCTACAGATGGTTCATATCTCTTCCCCTCCTCTCCACTCTCAATGGCATATGCATAGTGGCTGAACCAGGTATCACCGAGTCATGCCTATACCTCTAACATCACTGTGCTGCCTATGGTGCCTTGGCCCCGGTCTTCCAATAGATTACCGCCAAACAAAGCATATCAAGATGGTGGGCTGATAAGTTACTATTTTGCTTTTAAGTATCTTTTTCTAGACCATCAACAGCTAGTAAAGGTCCAGCAAAAGAAATGAGAAGAATTAGTTGGGAGCCCCTTTTATCATGAGGAATCAGAAGTAAGTTTCCAAATGCAGAATAACTGTAAAATACTGAAGGCACTACCATTATTATGACTAAAAGATAAAATGTATATCTATGAAAAAAGTAAACTGTAAATACCCCTTTTTAAAAAGATATAAAACCATGGCAACACTAAAATAATTACATTAATCAGACAATCAGAAATGCTGCAACAATTTTTGAATATAATATATAGTCTATATACAGTCAGGTCCATAAATATTGGGACATCGACACAATTCTAACATTTTTGGCTCTATACACCACCACAATGGATTTGAAATGAAACGAACATGATGTGCTTTAACTGTAGACGGTCAGCTTTAATTTGAGGGCATTTACATCCAAATCAGGTGAACGGTGTAGGAATTACAACAGTTTGCATATGTGCCTCCCACTTGTTAAGGGACCAAAAGTAATGAGACAATTGGCTTCTCAGCTGTTCCATGGCCAGGTGTGTGTTATTCCCTCATTATCCCAATTACAATGAGCAGATAAAAGGTCCAGAGTTCATTTCAAGTGTGATCTTTGCATTTGGAATCTGTTGCTGTCAACTCTCAAGATGAGATCCAAAGAGCTGTCACTATCAGTGAAGCAAGCCATCATTAGGCTGAAAAAACAAAACAAACCCATCAGAGAGATAGCAAAAACATTAGGTGTGGCCAAAACAACTGTTTGGAACATTCTTAAAAAGAAGGAACGCACCGGTGAGCTCAGCAACACCAAAAGACCCGGAAGACCACGGAAAACAACGGTGGTGGATGACCGAAGAATTCTTTCCCTGGTGAAGAAAACACCCTTCACAACAGTTGGCCAGATCAAGAACACTCTCCAGGAGGTAGGTGTATGTGTGTAAAAGTCAACAATCAAGAGAAGACTTCACCAGAGTGAATACAGAGGGTTCACCACAAGATGTAAACCATTGGTGAGCCTCAAAAACAGGAAGGCCAGATTAAAGTTTGCCAAACATCTAAAATCTAAAAAAGCCTTCACAGTTCTGGAACAACATCCTAAGGACAGATGAGACCAAGATCAACTTGTACCAGAGTGATGGGAAGAGAAGAGTATGGAGAAGGAAAGGAACTGCTCATGATCCTAAACATACCACCTCATCAGTGAAGCATGGTGGTGGTAGTGTCATGGCGTGGGCATGTATGGCTGCCAATGGAGCTGGTTCTCTTGTATTTATTGATGATGTGACTGCTGACAAAAGCAGCAGGATGAATTCTGAAGTGTTTTGGGCAATATTATCTGCTCATATTCAGCCAAATGCTTCAGAACTCATTGGACGCCGCTTCACAGTGCAGATGGACAATGACCAAAAGCATACTGCAAAAGCAACCAAAGAGTTTTTTAAGGGAAAGAAGTGGAATGTTATGCAATGGCCAAGTCAATCACCTGACCTGAATCCGGTTGAGCATGCATTTCACTTGCTGAAGACAAAACTGAAGGGAAAATGCCCCAATAACAAGCAGGAACTGAAGACAGTTGATAGAGGCCTGGCGGAGCATCACCAGGGATGAAACCCAGCGTCTGGTGATGTCTATGCGTTCCAGACTTCAGGCTGTAATTGACTGCAAAGGATTTGCAACCAAGTATTAAAAAGTGAAAGTTTGATTTATGATTATTATTCTGTCCCATTACTTTTCGTCCCTTAACTAGTGGGAGGCACATATGCAAACTGTTGTTATTCCTACACCGTTCACCTGATTTGGATGTAAATACCCTCAAATTAAGGCTGACAGTCTGCAGTTAAAGCACGTCTTGTTAGTTTCATTTCAAATCCATTGTGGTGGTGTGTAGAGCCATAAATGTTAGAATTGTGTCGATGTCCCAAACTTTATGGACCTGACTGTATTACATTCTCTTGAAACCGCATGCACTTCTGATTCCTCAGAAGAGGGAGACATCATTCACAAGTGAATATACTGAATAAGAAAGGCAGTCAAGTATGTGGACATGAATAAACTGAAACATTGTTAGAAATTATATTTCTATAAACATGCACACTCAGATCACCCAAGCATGCGTGCTTATGCTTGCAGAAATAAAGAGAACTGCCAGATGCCTCCAGGCTTGGCATTATCCCGTGAGAAACGATGGAGATAAGCAAAAAAAAAAGCAAAAAAGCTAGACAGCCATGACTTTTATGGGTAGCTTAACTGTCATTATAACACATGTTAATTTATGCCTTATCTATGCTGCTTAGTATATTATTATTATACAGGATTTATATAGCGCCAACAGTTTGCGCAGCGCTTTACAAAATTAAGGTAGACATTACAGTTACAATACAATTTGGTACAAGAGGAAACCGAGGTACAGGTGATAGGTCCTTTTTTTAAAGGAAAACAGTAAAGGATAGAGATATTTGACCTGCCAATGCAGAATTTATTTTACCAGTGCCGTCTTTAGGTCAGTCATATGCAATCTGGTTCCACTACCAAGCGGTTTACTAAATCAAATAAGCATGCAGGGTGTAGCTCAACTTCATCAGACTTAAATGGCAGCATGCTTGTTCCATATCAGTCACTCACTAGGCATTAAAGTAATAAGGATGATGGCCCTATAGCCTGCTCACTTCAGAAAAACCAGCTACCATATTTTTACCCTCTTAAGTGTATTTTAAAATATATTTTTTTTTAAGTTCCAGGAAATAAACAAAAAGATGGTTTGAAATGATAGCTGCATCTAGTCCTTGCTTTATACCGAATTTGCCCCAGACACATACTAGCTGATAATATGCCTCATCAAGTCACCCCAGCTGGCACCCTGGGGGTAAACATGACCTGTTCACCTACAATGACCTAGGCTGGCGCACACTGGGACCTGTTCTATATTAGCAGGTCGAGAGCTCCCTGTGGACTCCATGCCTTACTGTGACACACAATTAGTCTTGGCTCCTGAGCTGTCTGCCTTTGTCAACTCTTTGTTCATTAAAAGAGAAACCTGCCAGCCCCTTTTAAATTAAATTGAAATGCAGGATTAAAAGGTGCTGCCCCTTTCATATAATCAAACAATGTCTTGGTTTTGCACAAATTGTCGCTCATCTCATTCTGATCCTACACTTAGAGTGAAAATTGCTCACTAATCATCTGTTCAGGTTCAGTAGCACACCAGCGTTCTGCAAGAACTATTAGGTGCAGTCATGTATACAACTGTAATAGCTATGGCTATAAGAAGTTTTGTAACATTCCTACAAGTATCAGAGCATTCAGTCTATATGATATGCTATTTTCACATACAAGGAATACATTAAAGAAGAAAAAACAAAGGCCGCTGTTTCGTTGGGAACTCGAAGAGGGGGAACACAGGGTTAACTGTTGGAAAGCATGCTTTTGGGATGCCAATCAAAAACCCATTGGAAAGTAAAACCAAGCACTAAATGTCCAAGCCTGGTTTACAGTCTCAGTGTATGATATGAAGAAGTAGTAATCTAGACAGTCAGTGCAGCAGATCACTTAAGGTAACACTGAAAATCGTACAGGCTATCCATCTACTGCACATCTTTATACCATTGTTTACTGAAGACAACATGAGTCATAGCCTTCACCCTTCTCCAGTGTGCCTGCCATTCCAATCCTACATACTTATAATAGACCTATCCTCAGGGGTTCCCTTTGTTCCACAGATCAAAGGCAGAAGTTTCCTGTGTGGCCCAGTGCCACTCTGTCTGGGAGAGCAGACATCCTCCCTGGCCCCAAGATTACTCTCCAGGAGAGATCAATAAATCCACAGCCGAGCACCCACTACAGTCTGGTGTAGGAAATTGCAAGATCATTTTTGCCTGCATCACGTCAAGGAGCACTAAAGCACCAACAAAGTTAATTTATCTAAAAGAACAAATGACAGAAATATGTACATGAAAGTGCCCACAACTGTACTGAAATTAAGTTATACCTATATAACTTTGATACCTTTGCAGCCTATCTTTCAGATATAAGATTGAAGTGTGACATTTGGAAATGCTTTAATGTAATATTGGTACAGTAAAGCTGGCCACGGGTGATGCGATATTTTTCTCTGCAACCATGGGTTTCAGGAAAGAAAATCCCTGGTTTCCCCCATTAACACTGTGATGATAGAGGAGTCCCTCCCGTGGAGCTTTTATGTTCTCCTGGTGGGGGGGGGGATTAGGGGTTGTGGGGGAAATTGGGGGTGCGGAGGGGAAGCTGTCCCCGCTTGGATCATTGCTAGGGGCTGCCAATAATTGCATGAGAAATCCGGCAGGCTAGTTGTACCCAAGTCATACAACAATCAATTTGGGTACTATACGTCTGCTCATAGATGGTTAGAATCTCGGCTGATTCCTGCTGAACGGGCCAAGATTCAAACAATTTATGGCCGGCTTAAGGCACAAGTATGTTGAAATATATTGTTTTTCCTGTGCCACCTAACTTTAAGAGATTTATATACCAAGTTAGAATTGTTTTCTGTAAAAGAAATTGTAGTTCGCTTCGGGTACAGAAACTAAAATGAACCATGAACTGAAGAATAGTACACATGGTACAGTATTGACATCCAAAAATAAACCACTGTTTATGGTGATTCATGCTTCGATGTATTTCATAGAAGAAAAAAAATTGGCAACCAGAAGAATTTTAGTTCACATATATACATGGTACAGTATTGTTTTCTGCAAGAGGAATATTTGAAACCCAAACATTCTGGGAGTATTTATACAAACACAAAGCTACAAGGAATTAAACCAGTAATAAATCCAAAAGCAAACATTTATTATATTACAGCTTACCTATTCTTAGATGTGGTGGCTGCATTAGGCTTTCTTTTTTAGGCTCTGTACTTTATTTTTATCTGGTGATCCAGCCAATAAGATTTGGTACACATTATAAGGAAATTGGAAGAAAAATTCTGTACGAGGAACTACCGGACGATTATCTGATCATTAGTATAGTACGTTCGACAGCCACTGTTCAAACAAAAACGCTAGAAAATCTTTAGTGGTCATGAACACAACATCCAATTTTCACTCACTGTGTACAGTCATTGTATGGAAATAATCGAATAGAAAAACTGTACATGATCAGAAGCAAAGTGACCTGGAAGAAGGTGGCAACGAACATTGAAATAGTACATAAGATAGAACATATGCCTTTGTTGTTTGAGAATTTTCGTACAAGTTATTACTACTGTCGGTTACATCATGATACGCACATTTAAAGATTCAACGTTCTCCTGATTTTCTCATAGTGTGTACCCTGCATAAATTGGAACTGCACTGCATCTGACCATCACAAACCAAAAATGCTACTTAATTCATTGTTAATATTCAAAAGCAAACTCCCCCATCCATCCATGTCTTCATGCTTTATTTTACTAAAAAATAATTTTGAAAAACATTCCCTGGCATTTCTGGCAGTGGCCATCTTGAGTAAGGGCAGATGATTCATGTAGTACCGTATTTGCCGGCGTATAAGACGACTGGGCGTATAAGACGACCCCCTACTTTTCCTGCTAAAATGTAGTGTTTGGGCTATACTCGCCGTATAAGACTACCCCTCTTCCAGTGCACACCAGTGGGAGGAATAGTGCCCCATCATCGGTGTCAGTGGGAGGAATAGTGCCCCATCATTGGTATCAGTGGGAGGAATAGTGCCCCATCATTAGTATCAGTGGGAGGAATAGGTGCCCCATCATTGGTATCAGTGGCAGGAATAGTGCCCCATCATTGGTATCAGTGGGGTGAATAGGTGCCCCATCATTGGTATCAGTGGCAGGAATAGTGCCCCATCATTAGTATCAGTGGAGGGAATAGGTGCCCCATCATTGGTATCAGTGGCAGGAATAGTGCCCCATCATTGGTATCAGTGGGGGTAATAGTGCCCCATCATTGGTATCAGTGGGAGAAATAGTGCCCCATCTTTGGTATCAGTGGGAGGAATAGTGCCCCATCATTAGTATCAGTGGGGGGAATAGGTGCCCCATCATTGGTATCAGTGGCAGGAATAGTGCCCCATCATTGGTGTCAGTGGGGGGAATAGTGCCCCATCATTGGTGTCAGTGGGAGGAATAGTGCCCCATCTTTGGTATCAGTGGCAGGAATAGCGCCCCATCATTGGTATCAGTGGGAGGAATAGTGCCCCATCATTGGTGTCAGTGGGAGGAATGGTGTCCCATCATTGGTGTCAGTGGGGAGTGGAATAGTGCCCCATCATTGGTGTCAGTGGGGGGTGGAATAGTGCCCCATCATTGGTGTCAGTGGGGGGGAATAGTGCCCCATCGTTGGTGTCAGTGGGGGGGGGGGGAATAGTGCCCCATCGTTGGTGTCAGTGGGAGGAATAGTGCCCCAACATTGGTGTCAGTGGGAGGAATAGTGCTCCATCATTGGTATCAGTGACACCAATGATGGGGCACTATTCCTCCCACTGACACCAATGTTGGGGCACTATTCCTCCCACTGACACCAATTACACTTGCTGACCCTGTTCTAGTATGGTGCTGCTGCAGCCAGCATATGTGGTTGCAGCAGCACCTCTACACTGAACACTTACCTGCTGCTCCTGCACTCGATTTTCGCGGGGCCGCTCGGCTCCGCCCCCTCGCCGGTGATTGGCCGCCTGTGTGCCTTTCCTGAGCTACAGTTCTGGCGGCCAATCACCGGTGAGGAGGCGGAGCCGAGCAGCCGCGCGAACATCCAGTGGCCGAACTGAAGGAGCAGCCGCGCTTCCTGGACCGGATCATCGTGGGACCGGAGCCAGGTAAGAAACAGCCCCTGTCCACCCCTGTACTTAGTGTCCCTTCCGTTGGAAGGGGGGGCGGCGGTGGCACCGCGCCGCCCCCCTAAAAAGTGTCAGTATGCCGTATACCGGCGTATAAGACGACCCCCGACTTTTGAGAAGATTTTCAAGGGGTAAAAAGTCGTCTTATACGCTGGAAAATACGGTATTTACTTCCTGGAATCCATCTGCCCTTAGCGAAGGCATTAGCTATCTCTTCTGAATTAAAATCCTGCTTGTCCACCTATGTTTATTTTTTTACCTAAAGTTCCACTTACAAGCGATACTAAAGGTTCTTTTTTTTTGTAAAATAAAAAACATGTTATACTTGCCTGCTGTGTGCAGTGGTTTTCCACAGAGCAGCCTGGATTCTCTTGTTCTCGGGTCCCCCGCTGATGTTCCCGGCTCCTCCTTTCTGTCGGGTGCTCCCCTAACAAGCAGCTTGCTATGGAGGCACTCGACCAGGCGTGTTCCCAAACTGCTGTTCTGTGTGTTCATTCACACTCGGAACTTCGGATTGGCCCCACCCCTCTCTCTCCTCATTGGCTGACTGGGTGTGATTGACAGCAGCAGGAGCCAATGGCTCCCACTTCCTATCTTAGCCAATGAGGCAGAGACTGGGGGCACTGCTGCACACAAAAGGTTTTTTAACTTCATGCATAGAGTGCATGAAGGTAAAAAACCTTGTGCCTTTACAACCACTTTAAGGCAGTTTTTTCACAGCAGTTACAGGGATGAGACAGTCCATTTAACACTGACAGGAGTGCTGTTTGCTGTAACTGCTTATAAAGTGTCCGCTGGAGTATGGCTTCAATTTGTTAGTGTATTTAAATCTGTTAGTACATCTAACATTCTCCCCTCCCCCCAGACTGACAATGCTGCTGTTCAGAAGTGTCCCCTGTGCTCCTTCATCCAAAGTGGTGTCTCTGTAAAACAGGAGGTGTGTAACTGGCCAGATCAGCAGATGAAAACAGAGGGGGGGAAAAGCCTAATAAAAGAAAACTAATACAGCCACCACATCTAATGATTGGTAAGCTGCAATATATAAAATTTTTGGGTTTGGCTTTAATACTGCTTTACCACACCAAGACCTGTTTGCGCAGTTATCTTGGCTTGATCATTGTTGGCACTTGGAAAATGTAAAGTGTTACTAAACCCGCAACAGTAAAATCAGTCTGTATATGCAGTAAAACATGCTTGTTATACTCACGGTGGAACCCAAGGGGTTAATCCTCAGCACTGTGTAAAAGGGTTGTTTGACATATTTGATAGACATATCCGAGTGGAGTAACTCTGCACATGCTCAGTTTGGTGTTTATTGATAGAGGTTTTGTTTTTCTTGGAAGAGTGCATGTGATCAGCACAGGGCCAATCAGCACTGTCCAGACAGAGGTCAGGGGTCCTGCAGCCTTCTACAGCAGAATGAAAACTCCTCTTACAAGCTTTAATTTGTGCTCTGCTGGACATTGATAGAAGTCACAAGATTGCTCTAACTGCTAACTGCTGATGAGAAAAGGGATTTGGCAATTTATATTTACTAACATAATTGCATTTCCATGTTGTGTGTACTGTGGGAGACCAGATTATAATGAATGCAGGGTCCTGGGTTTAGTAACACTTTAGCAACTTTAGCTAGGAAGTTACTGGTGGCCAAGAACTCCAAGACCAATTAAGGATATAGAAAATCCCTTTACAGTGTACTTCCAGTTTTACAGCCACAATGAGATAACACATACTTTATATGTTAAATGTGTGTATGCAATATAAACTGTAGGTACAATCTGCAGCTATTGTTTTTTTAAACCCTAAAAGAGATAACAGATAAACACCTTCAGCTTCCACACAGCCAAAAGGCCAGCACAATGTTTGTTGAGGCATCATTAAAAGTGAGCTCCTACTTCCTGGACTATGATGCTGGTCCATAGATGGGACATATGTGTAAATCCTGGGTTCTGCACAGCAGCCTACTGTACCTTGTCTGTGTACACGAAGGTCTAATATAGATCATCCTCCTGATGATGCCTCTGATCCTGTGAGCTGCTGGAAATGTACAGTTGTACAAGAATCCCAGTACACTGGGTGGACTAGTATTGGGTTTACCCAAAGGCTTTATTATATAATTTAAGGGGAAGACTAAAATTCTTCGCCCACTCCTTCATTGGTGTGACTCATAGTTGCCTTCTACCAGAAAATGAAGGCTTATGACCCCATAATACCAACATTGTCTAATAAATAGATGTAGTTTTATTCTCATGCAGCATCGCTTCATCTATCTCAACTGCATGGTAGATCTGAATATAAAATTCTTTATCTTCCCTCAAGCACAGTTGTACAGGCTCCTCTTCTGTATTGAGATAGCTTAGTATGATATCACTGCACACTGCAATATTCTCACAGTGTACAGATGCAGCAAAATCACATAGTGTCTGCTTCATTTTCTGGCTAGAGGATTATCTAGTGCTTTCCTCCCGCGGCATGAATATCCCTGTCTTACCCCTTTCATTCACTGGATTTAATTTTTTACAATAATGGAGACCTAGCATCACATGTGGAAATTTAAATGCAAAGGCAGTCTGCTTAGGAATGACCACCCACCCAGAATTACACCCATCCATCAAGGCATTTGAATCATTTCTAATCCACTGCTTGTATCAAGTACTGTGACTGCCCTTGAGAGGAGTACTGATGAGTGCTGTGATGTTTTCTGGAACTTTAAGAAAGCACCCAGCCAGCCCCTCCCATTATCCATGATCTTCCTGCACTGCATAAAAGAAGCACAGAGGCCCGGTGATAATGTCACTGGGTATAACATAAAATTATTTAAGCTAGGTGACAGTGATCACCAGAACATATAAAGAGGGTGGGAACAGGGGCAAGGGGCAGCAGAAAAAAAACATAGTTCTAACCCTTGACCACTATCCAAACAGGACAGGAATGCTCAAACAATTTCAGGAAATAAAACACCAGGAAATAAACAATGGATTTTATATTAAAGGGCATGCTGATTTATAGATTTTGAGTGGTGGTAATACAGTGTTGACTTGGACAGATGCATCAATAGCTGGTTTTCTTTACAAATGTGTTTCTTTTTACTTTTTCTTTTTAATTTAATTTAATCTCCACTTTACATATATAGGCTAGGTTCACATAAGTGCAGGTCGTGCAGCTGCGGATCTGCACGAAAATCCATGCAGCCGCACCACAAACACACAGAGGAATGTGGACCAGTGGGCGGGTGCCATTAGTACTAATGGCATGCCACCCGCACTGGAAAATACAACCGTACTGGAAACCGAGGTTCAGAAGGAGTGCAGAGACTTCTTCCCTGTGAGAATTCAAATGAATTGGCTCCCGTGCCCGCGCAAAACACAGCCCGCAAGGCCGCATATATGTGAACCAGGGATTACACTACAGAGGAGGAAAACTGGAGCACTCAGAATCTGGTGCAGCTGTGCATGGTAGCCAATCAGCTTCTAACTTGTTCAATTAAGCTTTGACAATAAAACCTGGAAATTGATTGGTTGCTATGCAGAGCTGCATCAGACTTTGCATGCTTCAGTTTTAGTAAATCTCCCCTGATATCTACTTATATTTTTTAAATAGTTGTATTAATATGTAATATTATGTTAGCATCATGATTCATTTTCTAAATTTAGGTTTTTTTTTAATGTTCCTGCTCTGTATACATACAGTTGCAAGAAAAATATGTGAACCCCTTGGGATTATGTGGAGTTTTGCATGAATTGGGCATAAAATGTGCTCTAAACGTCATCTAAGTCACAACAATAGAAGAACACAGTCTGCTGAACATAATACTACACAAACATTAGATGTTGCCATGGTTTAATTGCACATAACATGTAAACATTCACAGTGCAGGGAGGAAAAAGTATGTGAACCTTTGGACTTAATAACTGGTTGACCCTCCATTGGCAGCAATAACCTCAACCAAACGTTTCCTGTAGTTGCAGATCAGACCTGCACAACGATCTGGAGTAATTTTGGACCACTCCTCGTCACAAAACTGTTTCAGTGTAGCAATATTCTTGGGATGTCTGGTGTGAATCGCTCTCTTAAGGTCATGCCACAGCATTTCAATCGGGTTGAGGTCAGGACTCTGACTGGGCCACTCTAGAAGGCGTATTCTGTGCTGTTGCAGCCATTGTTTTGTTGAATTACTTGTATGCTTTGGGTCATTGTCCTGTTGCATCACCCATCCTCTGCGGAGCTTCAGTTGGCGGACAGATGGTCGTACGTTTTCCTGCAAAATGTCTTGATAAATTCTGGAATTCATTTTCCCATCAATGACAACAATCTGTCCAGGCCCTGAGGCAGCAAAGCAGCCCCAAACCATGATGCTCCCTCTGCCATGTTTTACAGTGGGGATGAGGTTTTGATGTTGGTGTGCTGTGCCTTTTTTTCTCCACACATAGTGTTGTGTGTTCTTCCCAAACAACTCAATCTTGGTTTCATCTGTCCACAGTATATTTTGCCAGTAGTGCTGTGGAACATCCAGGTGCTCTTTTGCAAACTTCAAACGTGCTGCAATATTCTTTTTGGACAGCAATGGCTTCCTCCGTGGTGTCCTCCCATGTACTCCATTCTAGTTTAATGTTTTCCTTATTGTAGATGTGTCAAGAAAAATGTTAGCATGTGCCAGAGATTTCTGTAGGTCTTTAGCTGACACTCTGGGATTCTTCTTTACCTCAAGCAGCATTCTGCGTTGTGCTCTTGCAGTCATTTTTACAGGACGACCACGCCTAGGGAGAGTAGCAACAGTGCTAAACTTTCTCCATTTGAAGACAGTCTGTCTTACCGTGGACACATGAACATGAAGGCTTTTGGAGATACTTTTGTAACCCTTTCCAGCTTCATGCAAGTCAACAATTCTTGATTGTAGGTCTTCTGAGAGCTCTTTTCTGCGAGGCATGGTTCACATCAGACAGTGCTTCTTGAAACCAGTAAACCCAAAACAGGTGTGTGTTTTTTAAGGGCAGGACGGCTGTCAGCAACACATCTAATATCATCACACTGATTGGAGTCAAGGTTGGCTCACTCCTGGCTCCAATTAGCTCTGGGAGAAGTCATTAAGCTAGGGCCTCACATACTTTTTCCTCCCTGCACTGTGAATGTTTACATGTTATGTGCAAATAAACCATGGCAACATCTAATGTTTGTGTAGTATTATGTTCAGCAGACTGTGTTCTTCTATTGTTGTGACTTAGATGACATTCAGAGCACATTTTATCCCAATTCATGCAAAACTCCACGTAATCCCAAGGGGTTCACATACTTTTTCTTGCAACTGTATGTCTGCTATATGAATGCTGGTTTGCTAAATGTATATGATTATCTTTTAATTTTATATAACGTGTAACATTGGGGAATATAATGTTTTATATCTGTGTATAAAAACAACTCACAGTACATATTTTCATAGATCCAGAATCTAAAAACTATCTAAAAAGAGAATCAATAAAATGGACAGTAAGGAATCCAATCACATAAAATACAGTTTGTATTATATCCAGTAGCCCAATGCCATACCTGCTGGCACCTTCCTGTGTAATGGTACACACTTATTAAGGTTTTTTTTGGACTGAACGAAAAAAATATTTACAGCTCAGAAGGATCTGCTGCACTAACTATCCCCTCCACCACCACCACCATCACCAGAACGCTCCGGTCAGCGCTCTCACCCATTGACTGAGAGCGCTGGTCGGGAGCTGATCAGCAGATCTTTTTCGGTCAAGCCCCTTCGACAGAAGTCAGCCGAACGCACAGCTTCTGTTGGACTGGCTGCCATACAAACAGGCCAAATGTTGGCCAGTTTCCATTGAGCCAGGAGATGCCACCTGACATTTCACCCATGTGTACCAGGCTTTAGGAAGAGAAAAGGGACCTCTATGATATGTTATATACGTATAAGCAGAGAAATCCTATGACTTATGTGTTGGATGCTGCATTTTGTAGACTTGCAGCAGCAGTGAAAGCCATTAGAGCAACCTAATATTTATGAGTATAACTGGCCACAAACGGCTCTAATTTCAACTGACTCAGGAGAAATTGGCCAAAATTTCAGCTGTGGGTGGCCCTGTCGGCACCACCCAGCACTACCAAAGTTGTTTAAAAAAAATCAACGGAAACGGGTGTAAAACTGACAGCCCAATAGTAACTGTATCCTATCAGGAAGTCACTCTTCAGGTATTCAATCAGTCTTAGGGTGTTGATGCCGCTTAAAAATAATAGCTAGCAGGGAAGATTCCTTCCTCATGTCTAGTGTGGATGGAGGAACCAAGTAATTTACCTCTCATTCAGCCAGCAGACTGAACAAGAGAAAACAAACTGTATGTAGCTAGCCTTTCCTGATAACACAGAGCTGGAAAAAATATTGAGAGAGAGAGAGAGAATGAGAAAGAGAGAGAGCAAGAAAGAGAGTGAGAGAAAGGGAGAGAGGAAAAGAGAGGGTGAGAGAGAGAGAGAAAAAGATAGAGAGAAGGGGGAGAGAAAAAGAGAGAAAGAAACAGAGAAAAAAATGATGTACATTTTTATAAATGGTGGGAGATAAACCCCAAAGCCAGACTGGTCCATTTGAGTACTAGGTTTCCAAAACAGATTAACTATACTTACTCTAAACTGGACATACACAAATTGATTTCTTCCATTCAGCCTGCAAGATCACAAAAGGTGTGGATAGACCCTACTTAGCTATCGCAGCAGGAGCTGTTCAGCTGACAATTTTCAGCCCAAGCCTTTCATCAAAAAGATGTATGAGTTGTAGAGCAAGCAGGGCCATCAACTGATTTTCAGTCGATGGCTAGAATCGGCCAAAATTCTAACCATGTATGGCCAGCTTAAAGTAATTCATGCCTAACACTATATATTCTTAAACATGTTACCTCTCCCTTCCTCCTACCTATCCTGCTTAAGTCTATGTAAAAGAAAAAAAATGTGCAAACTTACTTTTTTTTAGTCCTGTACAGTGATAGTGTTGGGCTTGATGTTAGAGATGAACATCGGTCGTTCGTGTGTTTGGCGAACACATAAACAGTAAGGGCGTTCGGCGAGCTGTTCGCCGCGCCCCACAATGCACTGCGTCCTGACAGTGCATTATGATGCACTGACCTGTGGTCAGGTGCATTGCTTTGGTCAATCACAGCACGTGATGAAGCTCCCTTGTGACGTCATCACAGTATTTAAGAACTGTCATCCCAGCGGAGCTGTCAGACGGTGGGAGCCAGTGTCGAGAGCTAAGCATTTTTTCTCTTTTTTTGAGTCGGCAGTGGTGGTGGGAATCTTGGTTAACGTTGGATCTACTTCGGGGACATTTTTTTACATTTTTGTTTTTAATAAAGGACTTACCACAGACTGTCTATGGTAATTTTTTACACTACACTTTTTTTTTGTGAAGGAGTAGCAGTTCCTTGTACCCCATACTCATTCACATGGGGGGGGCGGGATCTGGGGGCCCCATGTTAAAGGGGGATTCCAGATCCCAATTACCCCCTCGCCCGCAGTACCCTACAACCGCCAGCAACGGCTGTGGTAAAGAGGCCCTTGTCCCCATCAACATAGGGACAAGGCACTTGGGGGGGAGCCCCCCTGTCCCAAAGCCCCCCCCCATGTTGAGGGTATGTGGCCTGGTATGGTTCAGGACGGAGGGTGCTCGCCCGTCCCACCCCCTTTCCTGACCTTCCGAGCTGCATGCTCAGGTAAGGGATTTTGGTGAGACCCCCACACAATTTATTTTTTTAATTTTCGCATGGGTCTTCCCCTTAAATTCCATATTATACCTTAAGGGCTTGGTATAGATGGTGGGGGAACCCCACGCGGCTTTTTAAAAAAAAATGTTTTAATTGCTGGGCAATGCTGGCATTTCTCTTTACATTTGGATGTCAGTGGGGAAACCCGCTGACAGCTGAAACTTTACAGAATGTTTTCACTACTAAAATACCACAAGACTTAATAATATAATTCATGCAGTATTTTAGTAGCTGTGAGGTCTCTTACAGCAT
Organism: Staurois parvus; assembly: GCF_062004578.1. NCBI lineage: Eukaryota > Metazoa > Chordata > Amphibia > Anura > Ranidae > Staurois > Staurois parvus. The sequence continues at coordinate 2,732,900 of NW_028318272.1, forward strand.
ACTCAGATGTGGTCAGATACCACTTAGTGAATTTGTTAGGTTTGAATGCTCGGCCGCAAACCGAACAGGGGGGTGTTTGGCCCTTCACTATCAAGTGAACCTCCTGCTCCCCTGTGTCGGAGAGCACTCTGTAAAGCCTGGGAATTCCGGGAGCCACAATGTCACCCTTCGTATTCTATAGCCCAGCTGTTTTGGTGCTCCTTTCTCTTCCCATTTCATTACTACAACCCCTAAACAGTAAAATAAAAATAACACAAGACAGCACAACATATTTGCAAACTAGTTTAATGAGGAACTGGTTTTAGCAATGGTGACATACAAGTCATCGTATTTTTCCATACTCAACAAAAATTATAAATGATAGTTGAACAAATCTACATAGTGGTAGAAGAAAACTTGCCACAAAAAAAACAGCATAAATTTGGCACAGGGCAGCATACCTATCACAGTATTCATAGAATTACACAGGGCAGTATGTTAGAGCAGAAGCAGCAATATTTTGCCGTAATGCAGGACATGGCAAGACCAGAGAGAGCCAACTTGTGCAGCAAGTTGTTGCAGATCTACACATCTTGGTTTAAAACAGTCTTCTTGCTACTCCCTGTAGAACACCAACATTGGCAATATAAAGAGTAATTTATAGAAATAAGGCATAATATTAAAGTGGAATTTTAGTCAGAAAATTAAGTCCTGTTAGATCACATCTGGCTGGCCCTTTTTGCCGGTATAGCTATGTAAAACAGTAAAACATTGAAGCTCAGGTTTCACAGCGAATTGATACAGTAGTTGTTCAGTGGTTCATGTCAGGCTTACATCAGGTTCAGGACAGGATTACTCAGGATCTTATCCTGTTCACACATACGCGGTTTAGAAACGGTTCCCATAGAAGTCAATAGCCTGTAATCCGCACCTGAACTGGACCGCACTGCTCAGAAATCGGACATGACACGTTTTCAAACCGCAATGAATCCGCATCGCACATATGTGAACAGGCACCATAGGAAGCAATGTTATTTTACATGTCATGCGGATCAGATGTGGTTCTAACTGCATCCAAACCGCATGTGTGTGAACCAGCATATATGTCTCAGCTCCAAAGCGCTGACAGTCTGAGCCAACCGATCCCTCCTCCTCCACAGCCTGATGCACCAGTGAGTGCTTGGGGTGCAAAGCAGACAGCGGTGACTGACCGTCACCACTCTCTGTTCAGAGAGGCTGTGGTCATGTGATCGCTGAGTTCTCACGCTTAGAGCAGGCAGTGGACAGATACTGCATTGGACCAATGCTGCATCCACCTAGGTAAGTATACTGGGGGGAAAAAATAAAAAGCCATACTTCTCTTTAAACAAAAGTGCCTATGCTGTTGAAAATCTAGTAATACACTGTTTCACCCTGGTCTGCGCATGTTCAGTTGCTCTCTATTTTTTGGCACTGTGCAATCTGCTGACGATCTAAAGATTTACTGCTGCCCAGGGGCTCTGGACTTCAGCAAAATGGCAGCCTCCAGCAAGAATAAACAGGAACAATGCTGGAGGCAATTTACAGCACACAATAATTTTGATAGCATAATTATTAATGAGGAATGTATGTCCCTTGTTCAAGAGTTGTTATGGATAAACTTCCACTTTAGACAGCAGCAGACATAATGTATGTTGCTGTTTTGTCAGACCGGAACCGTGTGTAGTCCTACTAGGATTACTGTCAGTAAACAAACAGTATTTTTAAAGAATATAGTTTTATAGTCTGTCTGTTAGCTCAAGTATTCACTAATCTGACGCAAGATTCCAGAAATATGAGACTCTGGACAGGAAAAAATTAAAGAATGTTCACTTTGTAACTTTCTGTGGCTCACCCATCCCTGTGGGGAAAGAAATCCAGACATTGCCCCTATACTGACCTTGATGCTTACAGGAAAGTCCCCACCCTTCCTTTCTCTTGGGGATAACGCCAAATCTCCTGGCTGAAGCAAAATGTGGGCTTGCCTCAGTTAAACTTTTAAGGACTGCCAAACATGGAAAAATTGTGAGCAATTCCCTGAAAAGTATTGGTGCTTCTTTAGCTCAAAAAGAACCCAGCATCCCCAGAGAAGGAGGGGTGCTGCTTGCTTACAGATCTTTCCAAAAGAAGCTCACAGGGAGGAGGACTTATTTTGAAGCCTAGCTGACATGCCTGATCTTCTGCAAGGTCACAGACACACACAATTGATGTAAAATGTATCAGGCTTTCAAAATGACAGCAAGGTTAAATATGGCATGCAGACAAGAAAAGGAATAAAACAGCATTTTATGTGTTCCACGTTTAAAGGATAGCTTTGTAGAAAAAGATTCTGCATGCCCTTGGCCAATTCATGGCAAGTTTTATTTTCAGGCCATGTCTAAGAGATGGGCTAAATAATCCCTTTTTATTTCACCCCAATTCTCCCTCTCTCCCCATTAATTTTATGTAATTCATTACAGTTTAAAAAGTTGACCTGGAGAAATAAAGTAAACTACACTAGTGGGGAAAACAAAAGAAAAACAGAAAAATTGTGAAATAGATGACACCCTGTGTTTTATCCATCTTTTCTTTATTGATAAGAATTATTGTTTAAAGGAACAAATTATCAGCAAAAATGTAACCATGAAAATAAGACAGCTGCTGGGGGCAAAATGGAAAATGGAATCCAAAGGAAGCAGCAGAATGTAATGTATCAACATATAGTTAAAAATTCCTCAATGCCAGTCTTCCTCTTTCCGCAGTGTCAGCCATCATCCTCCTTCCCCCAGAGTTGTCAGTTATCTTCCACTGCCCTCAGTGTCCCCCTTAGCTTTAGAAATCATCCTCCCCCCATCCTTATCATCAACAGTTACCCAACCCCTCAGCATCCGCTGTCATCTCCAACCCCCCCCTTTAGAAATAGCCATCCTTCTCCTTGCTGCCGCAGCATTAGGTGTCATCCTTCTCCCTCAGCATCAGCCGTCAAACACATTATGCTAGGTGAAGCATATTTTAGAAGAATAAAAGCACAATTCAAAGTTTAGATGTATTTATGTAACTTACAGTCAGGTCCATAAATATTGGGACATCGACACAATTCTAACATTTTTGGCTGTATACACCACCACAATGGATTTGAAATGAAACAAACAAGATGTGCTTTAACTGCAGACTGTCAGCTTTAATTTGAGGGTATTTACATCCAAACCAGGTGAACTGTGTTTGAATTACAACAGTTTGCATATGTGCCTTCCACTTGTTAAGGGACCAAAAGTAATGGGACAGAATAATAATCATAAATCAAACTTTCACTTTTTAATACTTGGTTGCAAATCCTTTGCAGTCAATTACAGCCTGAAGTCTGGAATGCATAGACATCACCAGACGCTGGGTTTTATCCCTGGTGATGCTCTGCCAGGCCTCTACTGCAACTGTCTTCAGTTCCTGCTTGTTCTTGGGGCATTTTCCCTTCAGTTTTGTCTTCAGCAAGTGAAATGCATGCTCAATCGGATTCAGGTCAGGTGATTGACTTTGGCCATTGCATAACATTCCACTTCTTTCCCTTAGAAAACTGTTTGGTTGCTTTTGCAGTATGCTTTGGGTCATTGTCCATCTGCACTGTGAAGCGGCGTCCAATGAGTTCTGAAGCATTTGGCTGAATATGAGCAGATAATATTGCCCGGAACACTTCAGAATTCATCCTGCTGCTTTTGTCAGCAGTCACATCATCAATAAATACAAGAGAACCAGTTCCAATGGCAGCCATACATGCCCATGCCATGACACTACCACCACCATGCTTCACTGATGAGGTGGTATGCTTAGGATCATGAGCAGTTCCTTTCCTTCTCCATACTCTTCTCTTCCCATCACTCTGGTACAAGTTGATCTTGGTCTCATCTGTCCATAGGATGTTGTTCCAGAACTGTGAAGGCTTTTTTTAGATGTCGTTTGGCAAACTCTAATCTGGCCTTCCTGTTTTTGAGGCTCACCAATGGTTTACATCTTGTGGTGAACCCTCTGTATTCACTCTAGTGAAGTCTTCTCTTGATTGTTGACTTTGACAAACATACACCTACCTCCTGGAGAGTGTTCTTGATCTGGCCAAATGTTGTGAAGGGTGTTTTCTTCACCAGAGAAAGAATTCTTCAGTCATCCACCACAGTTGTTTTCCGTGGTCTTCCGGGTCTTTTGGTGTTGCTGAGCTCACCGGTGCATTCCTTCTTTTTAAGAATGTTCCAAACAGTTGTTTTGGCCACGCCTAATGTTTTTGCCATCTCACTGATGGGTTTGTTTTGTTTTTTCAGCCTAATAATGGCTTGCTTCACTACTAGTGACAGCTCTTTGGATCTCATCTTGAGAGTTGACAGCAACAGATTCCAAATGCAAATAGCACACTTGAAATGAACTCTGGACCTTTTATCTGCTTATTGTAATTGGGATAATGAGGGAATAACACACACCTGGCCATGGAACAGCTGAGAAGCCAATTGTACCATTACTTTTGGTCCCTTAACAAGTGGGAGGCACATATGCAAACTGTTGTAATTCCTACACCGTTCACCTGATTTGGATGTAAATACCCTCAAATTAAAGCTGACAGTCCGCAGTTAAAGCACATCTTGTTTGTTTCATTTCAAATCTATTGTGTTGGTGTATAGAGCCAAAAATGTTAGAATTGTGTCGATGTCCCAATATTTATGGACCTAACTGTATATCAATTATTTTAAATTTAGCTGGGATTTGGTACAGTTTTTGGTTTATAGGCACTAATGATCAATTTAGCTTATTCTTTAAAATATTGTTTTGATAAACTATTGCACACACATCTTAGGACATACTAAATTAAGGAATCTATCTATAATTCTATACTTTTACTAAATTGTGTGGGTCTCTAGTGATGTTCCAGATCAATTACGTATGCCTATTAGTGAATTAGTAAGTATAAAAACTGCAAAAGTGTCATCTGACCTTGAGCAAACGATTAAAGTGGAACTCCAGACGCTTTTTAAAAAAAAAAAATTAAAAGACAGCAGCTACAAACACACTAGCAGCTGACTTTTAATAAACAGACATTCACCAGTCCAGGATACCAGTACTGTGTTCACCAGAGACGGTTCTTCACTGGTCTTCAAATACCTAGTGCAGCCATCAAGGGTGGGGAATCTAACTATTACTTCCTGCTCTGTCAGATTGGTTCCACAGCCTCCTGGTACATAGAATGTGTCTCGGGAGGCTGCGGGCGATGGAGAGACAGGCTAAACTAATGCAATTTTCACCTAAGCAACAATTGCAAAAGTGGGACCTGTCAGAAAATGGTACCCGCTTCCAGAAAAGAAAAAAAATGTTGGCAAGGGGGCAGAGGCGGATGAGCAGAATTTTCACTTTTAAAGGTTCACTTTAGGTCCGAAATGTTACCTTTTATGGAATACCTATTAAAATTATTGTATAGAACAGTATTAATTGCCGTGGCAGAAAACTTTTGTCCTATGGTTTAGAATTTATTTCTAGTTAAGGGAGTCAGTCACATGAGAATACATGTGCTAATTACATTATTGTGCGTTGACATGAGTTTTAGATATGTTTGCATCTATGACTAACTTTAGAGGCTTGATCTTCCATCATCAAGTTCTATTCCACACTGACAAAGAGACATGAACATCATTCCCGCAAAGCAACAACCAGCTCACATAGATCCTACCAGAAGACCCAAGCATCCTCAGATGGGGTCCTGTGTTTTTTGTAATGCAAATACTGACTTTATGGAAGTGGTATTTGTATTACAGTATTTGCAAGTCACATGTTGAAAGGATCATAGATGTAGTCATTAGAACTTGTATGTAAATCTTGACTTTCCCCAGCTCCTTAGCATCCCTATTGCCAATAATGCCACCTATTACACAAGCAGGAGCAGGGCCAGGCTTGACCTTTACAGGGGATAAAAGAAGATTTGCATATAGTATATGCTTGCATCATGTGTTCAGTGTAAATTGTCCAGATTTGTAGCAGCTGTTATTTCATTAGAATACTCAGAGCCAGAAACCATAATAAACCTCCCAATAAGTATGCAAATATATACGAGCTGAGAAGACTACTGTGGGTGTGTTTGAGAAGGACCCTACTGTCCCCCAACAAGGGTTACCCAAATATTCAATCTTCAATCTACTGACAAAAAGGAGAGAAGTGAAAACATGCACTACTGAGCCAACAGGTGGACCGTGAGCACAGCTCTGCACCCCCCCAGCCTCTGAAGTTCTCATGTCTCTGCAGAGAGGAGAGCAGGAGGGAGCATATTACTGGATCGAGGACAGGGGCGAGGGCTGCCTCAATTGTTGGTTGCTAGGTGGTCCAAGATGATGTGAAGGGGACAGAAGAGAAACTGTTGGGGAGGGGGAGTGGACACCTGGGGGGAGGTTGTGATGAGAAATCAACAAAGCACACTGCTTTGGCGATTTGGGGGGATGGGTAGACAGTACTGTGGGGGGAAGGGGCCAGAGGATACTACAGTGGGGGGGCGCTGGGTGTGAGGTAATGGGGCAGAGGCCACTGCTTTGGGAAGGGGGGTACAGGACACTACTGTGGGGGGGCAGAGGACACTACAGTGGGGTTGGGGTAGGGCAGGGGGCATAGTACAGTGGGTGGGTGATGTGAAGGGGGCAGAGGACACTTGGGGAGGAGGCAGAGGACACTACAGTAGGGGGTGCGGGGGTGGTGTGAAGGGGGCAGGGGACACTGCTTTGGGGGTACAGGACACTACTGTGGGGAAGCAGATGTGAAGGGAGCAGGGGACACTACTTTTGGGGGGGCGGCTGAGGACACTACAGTGGGAGAGGTGATGGTGAAGGTGGCAGAGGACACTGCTTTGGGGGGAGGGGGGTGTACAGGACACTACTGTGGGGGGGTGAAGAGAAGGAGGCAGAGGACACTGCATTGGGGGAGTACAGAACACTACTGTGAGGGGTGATGGGGTGGGGGGCAGTGGACAATACTGTGACACCGTTTTTCTCGGCATATTTTTATTGGGAGCTTAATAGTTTGTTTGGTTTTTTTTAATGGCGCCACCTTTGCTTTCCTCCATGTTGTGTAAGTAGATGTCAGCCTCTGAAAGGTTGCCTACCCCTGCATTACTGCAATGCCTGGAAGAGAAAAAGATATACGCAAGCTATGCTGCCTGTCAGCATTTCATAACTTCATTTTTAGTTTCAACCAGAGTGTGCCTTTACGTTACCATTAAGTGGAATCTAGAAGGCATAGGGAATGCTATAAGCCAGCCGACCTAGATTAGTAATGGCAAAGAAACAGGCAGAAAAAGAAATAAATAAAACACTACCAAATCCCATGTGTTTCACCTCTATTGTTCCCTTGCCTTTTACACTAATTATATTAGCATTTCTGCATATCCTCTTCATCAGAGGGAGCAGATAATTGTACTGGCATTTGTATACAGGTCATGATATGTATGTAATTTATCAAACTATGCCCCCATTAAACATACTCCTTTAACACAGAATTCTACTCCACTAACCTAATGAAGATACTCTGTGAAGGGCCACTAATAAATATATATATATATATATATATATATATATATATACACACACACACACTGTATATGCCCTTCAGAAAGAGTATCATTAAGTTTGTGAAGTGTATTTCTGCTTTAAATGTGTGTGTTAGTGTGTACTGTATATACAGTTGTGTTCAAAATAATAGCAGTCAGACATCACTAACCTGATCAATCACTGTTTTTGGTAGAAATGATATTTCTACATGGCAAATAATTTACTAGCAGGTGTAGTAGACTAATAGAAATCCAACAGACCCAACAGTCATGACATGCATGCTGCTGATTCTGTGTAACTGAATCACTAATTGAAAGGGGCATGTTCAAAATAATAGCAGTGTGGAGTTCTATTAGTGAGGTCATTCATTCTTTGAAGAACAGGTGGCAATTATTGCCCTTATTTAAGGAAGGAAGGCAGCAAATGTTGTACATGCTGGTTACAGTGCATTTCTCTCTTGATTAAAAAGTTGATTGGCGAGGGGAAAACATATAAAGAAGTGCAGAAAATGATAGGCTGCTCAGTTAAAATGATCGCAAATGCTTTAAACTGGCAACCAAAACCAAAAAGACGTGGAAGAAAGCGAAAAACTATTATTCAAATGGATAGAAGAATAGCCAAAATGGCAAGGACACAGCCAACAATCAGCTCCAGGAAGATCAAAGAAGGTCTAAAGTTACCTGTGAGTACTGTTACAATTAGAAGACGCCTATGTGAAGCCAAGCTATCTGCAAGAAGCCCCCGCAAAGTCCCACTGTTGAAAAAAAGACGTGCTGAAGAGGTTATAATTTGCCAAAGAGCACATTGACTGGCCTAAAGAGAAATAGCACAACATTTTGTGGACTGATGAAAGTAAGATTGTTCTTTTTGGGTCTAGAGGCCGGAGACAGTTTGTCAGATGACCCCCAAACACTGAATTCAAGCCACAGTACACTGTGGAGACAGTGAAGCATGGTTGCGCAAGCATCATGATATGGGGATGTTTCCTATACTACGGTGTTGGGCCTATTTATCGCATACCAGGGATCATGGATCAGTTTGAATACATCAGAATACTTGAAGGGGTCATGCTGCCTTATGCTGAAGAGGAAATGCCCTTGAAATGGGTGTTCCAACAAGACAACGAACCCAAACACACCAGTAAACGTGCAACATCTTGGTTCCAGACCAACAAGATTGACGTTATGGAGTGGCCAGCCCAATCCTCGGATCTTAATCCAATAGAAAACTTGTGGGGTGACATCAAAAATGCAGTTTCTGAGGCAAAACCAAGAAATAGAGAAGAACTGTGGAATGTAGTCCAATCATCCTGGGCTGGAATACCTGTTCACAGGTGCCAGAAGTTGGTTGACTCCATGCAACACAGATGTACAGCAGTTCTCAGAAACATTGCTTATACAACTAAATATTAATTAAGTAATTCAAAGGAAAGCAAAATCTTCAAACATTTTTAATTTTATATAGTGAATGTTTGCATTAGTAAAGAAGAATACAAACACTGCTATTTTTTTGAACAGTCTAATATTCGCTTTTCTTCAATTTTTTTAGAGGAACAAAATTAATTTGATATATTTTTCTTCATGTTTTGATTTGGAATAGAATGTGTAGTGTTCCCAATGCATTTGTGTGTATGGAAATAAAAGCTATTAGAAGGATTTTGAGCTTTATTCAATTTTTTCAACACACTGCTATTATTTTGAACACAACTGTATATATTTTATGAAATAACTACTTTTTTAGTTTAGCACTTACAGTGAAGGAAATAAGTATTTGATCCCCTGTTGATTTTGAATGTTTGCCCACTCACAAAGAAATGATCAGTCTAAAAATCGAATGGTTGGTGTATTGTAACACAAAGACAGAATAGCAACAAAAAATTCAAAAGAAATGCATGTCTAACAAACTATGCACTGATTTGCATGTTCATGAGGGAAATAAGTATTTCATCCCCTTCACAAAACATGACTTAGTACTTGGTGGCAAATCTCTTGTTGGAAATCACTGAGGTCAGACGTTTCCTGTAGTTGGCAACCAGGTTTGCACACATCTCAGGAGGGATTTTGATCCGCTCCTCTTGGCAGATACTCTCCAAGTTGTTAAGGTTGGGTGGCTGATGTTTGGCAACTCGAACTTTCAGCTCCCTCCACAGATTTTCAATCGGATTAAGGTCTGGAGACTGGCTAGGCCACTCCAGGACCTTAATGTGCTTCTTCTTGAGCCACTCTTTTTTTGCCTTGGCCGTATGTTTTGGGTCATTGTCATGCTGGAATACCCATCCACGACCCATTTTCAATGCCCTGGCTGATGTAAGAAGGCTCTCACCCAGGATTTGATGGTACATTGGCCCGTCCAATCTTCCCTTTGATGCGGTGCTTTTGTCCTGTCCCCTTAACAGAAAAAAACCCCAAAGCAGAATGTTTCCTCCATCATGTTTGACAGTTGGGATGGTGTTCTTGGGATCATAGGCAGCATTCCTCCTCCTCCAAACACGGCGAGTTGAGTTGATGCCAAAGAACTTGATTTTGGTCTCATCTGACTTTCAACCAGTCCTCCTCTGCATCATTCAGATGTTCAGTGTCAAACTTCAGACGGGCCTCGCCATGTGCTTTCTTGAGTAGAGGGACTTTGCGGGCACTGCAGGATTTCAATCCTTGTCGGCGTAGTGTGTTACCAATTGTTTTCTTGGTGACTATGGTCCCAACTGCCTGGAGATCATTGACAAGATCCTCACGTGTAGTTCTGGGATGATTCCTCACTGTTCTCATGATCATTGACACTCCACGAGGTGAGATCTTGCATGGTGCACCAGACCTAGGGAGACTGATAGTCGTTTTGTGTTTCTTCCATTTGTGAATGATTGCACCAACTGTTGTCACCTTCTCACCAAGCTGCTTGGTTATAGTTGGTAGCTCAGTCCAGCCTTGTGTAGGCCTGCAATCTTGTCCCTGACATCCTTGGACAGCTCTTTGGTTTTTGCTATGGTGGAGAGTTTGGAATGTGATTGTTTGATTGCTCCTGTTGACAGGTATCTTTTATACAGGTAACAAAAAGGGATTAGCAGCACTGCTTTTAAGAGACTGCTTCTAATCTAAGCTTGTTACCTGTATGAAAGACACCTGGTAGCCAGAAATCCTGCTAAATGATAGGGGATCAAATACTTATTTCCCTCATGAACATGCAATCAGTGCATAATTTGTTAGACATGCATTTCTTTTGAATTTTTTGTTGCTATTCTGTCTCTCAGTGTTACAATACACCTACCATTCGATTTTTTTTATACTGATCATTTCTTTGTGAGTGGGCAAACATTTAAAATCAGCAGGGGATCAAATACTTATTTCCTTCACTGTATGCACTTTACCTGCAAAAAGTCATTAAGGTTTGGTGGCTGACGTTTGGCAACTCGAACTTTCAGCTCTCTCCACAGATTTTCAGTCGGATTAAGGTCTGGAGACTGACTGGCCATATGTTTTGGGTCACTGTCATGCTGGAACACCCATCCACGACTACAGGAAAAACCCATGGCCAACTACAGGAAATGTCTGACCTCTGTGATTGTCAACAAGGGATTTGCCACCAAGTACTAAGTCATGTTTTGTGAAGGGGATCAAATACTTATTTCCCTCATGAACGTGAAAATCACTGCATAATTTGTTAGACATGCATTTCTTTTGAATTTTTGGGTGCTATTCTGTCTCTCAGTGTTACAATATACCAACCATTCGATTTTTAGACTGATCATTTCTTTGTGAGTGGGCAAACATTCAAAATTAGCTGGGGATCAAATAATTATTTCCTTCACTGTACCATCCCCAGTCCCCACCCTATTTGTGTTGCTGCATTTTTTCCCCCTGCTTTTTCTTGTGCTTATTAACACTTGACATTAAAAATGATGTCAAAGAGTAAAGTAATACATTTCTTCACCTTTAGGATAGATTTTTCCCTCGAGTGAAAAAAGTAAGGTTTAGAATATAAATAGAGATTGTGCTAGATTACATTAGTTTTAGCTGAAAACTGACCACAGGTACAACTATGAGAATGTATACTTCACATGTAGAAAAAAGGCAAAAAATTGATACTGGGCTTTTATGAACAAGCTCCTATCTATATACCTGGATTTGGGTGTTAGACATACTATTAAACATATACTGTACATACCATAACATGAGTATTTATAGTTGGAAGCAAACACCTTTACAGAATACTGTTCAATGTTTTGACACTTGTGTTTTTCGTTTTTTAGAAACCAACGTTAAAGGATAACTATAGTCACAGCATACACTTTAACATCAGAACTGTAAACACAATACAAAAGATAGTAATTATTGACAATACAATACAGTGGTGAAAATAATTATTTGATCCCTGCAGATTTTGTAAGTTTGCCTACTTACAAAGAAATTAAGGGTCTATTATTTTTATCATAGGTGTATTTTAGTTGCAGTTCAACGAGTAAAATAAGTATTTGAACCCCCAAGCAAAACATTACTTAGTACTTTATTGGAGAAACCCTTGTTGGCAGGTATAGAGGTAAGACGTTTCATGTAGCTGGCTGCCAGGTTTGCACATATTTCATGAGGGATTTTGGTCCACTCTTCTTTACAGATCTTCTTTAAATCCTTAAGGTTCCTTGGCTGTCGCCTGGAAACTCGAAGTTTCAGCTCCCTCCTTAAATTTTCTATAGCCACTCCACGACCCTAATGTGCTTCTTCTTGAGCCATTCCTTTGTTGCCTTGGTGGTATATTTTGGGTCATTGTCATGCTGGAAGACCCATTCACAACCCATCTTCAGTGTTCTGGCTGAGGGAAGAAGGTTCTCATCCAAGCTTTTACAATACATGGCCTCATCCATTGGCCCCTGAATGTGGCAAAGTTGGCCTGTACCTTTAGCAGAAAAACAGCTCCAAAGCATAATGTTTCCACCTCCGTGCTTGACTGTAGTGATGGTGTTCTTAGGGTCATAGTCAGAATTTTTCTTCCTCCAAAAACGGTGAGTCAAGTTAATGCCAAAGAGCTCAATTTTGGTCTCATATGACCACAGCACTTTCTCCCAATCCTTCTCTGAATCATTTAGATGTTCATTGGAAAACTTCAGATGGGCCTGTACATGTGCCTTCTCGAGGAGGGGACTTTGTGGGCACTGCAGGTTTTCAATCCATGGTGGCGTATTGTGTTACCAATGGTTTGTTTGGTGACTGTGGTCCCAACTGCCTTGAGATCATTCACAAGCACCTCCTCTGTAGTTCTGGGCTGATCACTCACTTTTCTCATGAGCATCCTTACACTGTGAGGTGAAATCTTGCATGGAGCTCCAGTCCGAGGGCAATTGATGGTTATTTTGTATTTCTTCAAATTGCAAATAATCGCTCCAACAGTTCTCTCCTTCTCACCAAGCTTCTTGCTGATGGTCTTGTAGCCCATTCCAGCCTTGTGCAGGTCTACAATTTTGTCCCTGATGTCCTTTGACAGCAATTTGGCCTTGCCCATGGTGGTGCCCAAGAAAGCTGTCATTAGGAGCACCTTCTTAAATTGACAGGGCTAATCTGTGTACCACATGAGCCAGTCTGTGGGAGCCAGAATTATTGTTGGTTGGTCGGGGAACAATACTTATTTTACTCACTGAACTGCAATTCAATTTTGAACATTTGTATCATGTTTTTTTTCCTGGATTTTTGGTTAATATTCTGTCTCTATCATTTAAATATGCCTATGATCAAAATTATAGACCCTTCATTTCTTTGTAAGTGGGCAAACCTACAAAAGCTGCAAAGGATCAAATAATTATTTTGCCCACTGTATAAGCTAACTTGAAAAATCTTTTATGTTGTCAGTGCTGCATGTCCAATGGTCATGTCTTTCCACAACTTCCTGGATTCCCTACATGCTTTGCAGCTTCTCTCTGCTGTTTACTTTTGTTCACTTGCTATTTCTAAGGATTACATATCGCATGGTACCTTGATTCCTATACTCACTCCATCTCCTGAAACTCCTTTTCTCAGCACCTCTGTAGTTCAGAAGGCAGGTTCTGTGGAATGTGTGACACAGCAGTGCCTACACACAGGGCATAGAAAATGTGTGTCACAGAATTCAAGGAAGTAAATGTGTGGGTATCTTCACAAAGTAAAGACTGTCACTTGAGCCAGAGCTCCCGCTCCCCAGCCGCACTGTACATCAGCAATGGGAGCCGTCAGACCGCTGAGCAAAGTGAAAGCAAAGAGAAGGGGGGTGTCTTCTGTGCTCTCTGCTTCCCCCTAGAGTGCAGTACCTGGCTGTGTGATGGAAGCTAAGGTATTATAACTTTTCATAATGCTGTATACATGTGCATGTATGTGTGTACAACTGTGTGTGTACATGTGTATACATGTGTATGTGTACATATGTACGTGTGTGTATGTACATGTGTTTGTATGTATGGGAGTTTTTTTTACATGTGTGTATATGTATTTTACTTTTAATCTTGACCCCCCATTCCTGTCCTATCAGAACTGCTTTTTTAGGACTTATTCGTAATAGCAGCAAAGACTGCTGCTCCTCTAAAAAGCAATCTATGCTCAGATCGCTTTTCACAGGCATTTGGCAGGTGGTAAAGAGGTAATATAATGCCTCCTCACCACCTGGTTTTGTCCCAGCATCAATCACCACACCACAATTGTGTGCAATGCGGAGCACAAGGGGGGAGCAGTTGGGGGTGGTAAAAGCAGCTCATTTGCTTGGTTCACATCTGTGTGGCTGCGTGTAGGGCAGCTCATTCATTTCAATGGGCTGCCTCACCGCAGAAATCCAGGGAAAGTCATCCCTGACCTTAGTCTTAAAATTGCACCACACCAAAAACACCCCGGGTTTGCCAATGTATGAGGGTACCCCTAAAGAGCAGAGCATTTGTTTGCGTGTTAGGAATGAGCGTGATTTCACGTGCATTCCACAACACACAGTAACGTGAACCAAGCCTTGGACAGGGGTGCTTCGTGACTGAAAATACTTTTCAAGGGTGCCGACAGGGAAAAGATTGAGAAACACTGTACTACAGCATTCACCCATGCAAAGACCATGTATACTCCCTCAAGAGTTGGTTCCGGCCAGCTCAGTGGATTTCTTTAAAAAAGGCCTGGATTGTTTCTTAGATACACAGAATATAACTGGATACTAACATTTATAGGTAAAGTTGATCCAGAGAATATCAGATTGCCTCTCGGGGGGTCAGGAAGGAAGTTTTTTCCCAGCAGAAGCAAATTGGACCATGCTTTGCTGGGTTTTTTTGCCTTCCTCTGAATCAACTGTGGGTATAAGATTATAACTTTTTTTTTTTAATGGTTGAACTGGACAGTCTTTTTTCAGTCAGACTAACTATGTAACTATGTATACCCGCCAATGTTCCATGCATCCCCATGCAGACAGTCCCATTTATGTCAATTGCGGCACAGTGGCTACACAGACACAGCAGCTGCTCCCAATCTGACAGCTATGCAGGTGCGGGTGCATGGCCCTGAATGTAGAACAGTGTGCATTTGTGATCAAGTACCTTCACCCACAGAGTTGTCAAATTGGGAGCAGCGGCTGTGTCTGTACAGTTGCTGTGCCCTAACTGGCCTGAATGGGATAGTGGCACGGGTGTCCACTTTTGTACATCCATGTGAATGAAGCCTTAGAGTCAATGCCAGACTGTACACTTTCACATGCTGTTGACAGCAAATCTCTACAAACTCATCAGATCAGAACCTATTTTATAAATTATTGGGGATTAATGTGGCACCCATTTCTTGCTTATGCTTTTGCATTTCATTTTCTGAATAATTTAGCATAGATGACCCCAGTGAATTCCTCTGAAACTTAAATTATCTTGCAATGAAAAATGTGGCTAACATATTTCCAGCTATTTGCACAATTAGATTTCCTGTTGGTTATCATTTTCTAAACTAGGTGAAGCCCATGTGTTCATTGTGTGAGGCCCAATTGGGAAAAGTATGAAAGCCACAGATATATAATGACACCGACACAAACATACAGGGTGTATATAATGTTCAAAGGTTCAGTGGGTTAACAAATACATCTGTGTGCAGACCTTGGTACTTCTACCCCACAAGTGTGACTTGACCTTTGTCCAAGTACAGAAAGGCAGAAAAAACACCACAAAGAAGGAAACACTGAATCACATTTCTCCTTGGAAAGACAGAAATAGCAGCCGCTCGCTGAATGTTGATGTTGGATCAGTTCTAGTGTCTGGCTCTTAAAAAAAAAGTTAAACTTTATGAGTAGTAAACCAAGGTTCCCTTTTAGTAAGGTGAATGGAGTGGGGGAGGTTTTCAGGGCTATTTTCAGGAAAATTATGCTGAATAAATGGAAAACAACAGACATAGTGTATGTGCAGTAATGTATTGCCATGCTTAGCATACACACAAAGCCAAAACATTTGTTTACATTTTTAGCAAAATGGGGGAATGTCGGGTTGTTTGTCCTGGTGGGGCGATTTCCCTTCACTTCTTGCTCCACTGAAAATGTTGACATTGTAGCAGGAAATGGGAAGGCATTTCCAATGGGGGATCAATAAAAGCTAACAAGAGTTTATACTTCTTATCATGCAACTAAAAAAGGTGTTTATTTTGCCACTGTGGTTTTTTTAGGGTCTGTTCACACCATAATGAAGTGCGCGTGCGCTTTTTTGTGTATTGAGATGTGATGCGTCAGGCAATCCAATCACTCTGAATGAACATTTAATGCACCTCACACACAAAAAAATAGGTCCTGCCCAATTTTTAAAATTGCGTGATCCAATGCACAGAGCATCAGAATCTGCATTTTGTGGTGCATTATAGCACGGGTGCAATTTAACTGAATTAGTAGCAACAGTGTGTTACCGTGCATTACCACAAACTGTGTTATTTTGCCTGCAACAGCGACAGCAATAAAAATATAAAAGAGGTTCTAGCCTTCCCAACTATACTAAAAAAAGCATTTTTTTTTCGGTCGGTGTTGCTGTTGGAGATGTTCCCTCACATGCTGTCTAGTAAAATGTTGGCAGCAAGATAGGAAGGGTAAATCTTTCTTTACGAACCCCAAACTGCAGTAAAACCCAACAGGGGTTCTAACCCTTCCCCACGCTATAAAAAAACTAAGAAAAGACAGTTCTGGTTGGACTTGTTTTTTTGGGGGGTTTTTTTGGACTTGGAGAGAATTTGACGTCCTGTGTACAGCCTGTATGTAGGTTCCAAGGAAACCCAAAGTGACTCAATGATCATTTTGAAAACATAGGTACTTGCCTGCATTCCAGCACTTTAATTTTAGGGACATAAAGTTTCTCAATTTATGGCTCTGCGTAGAATATATATTTGTGCAATATATATATATATAATTTTTTTTTTGTAACTGTGTAATTTTTATACTTTGTTTATGCATGCTACCGATAGGTTTTAAAGAATTTGAATGAAAATAGTATGTTGGATAAACATTTGTAGGAGTATCATTGGAAGTGGAAATGATATACACTTACTGGCCACTTTATTAGGTACACCTTGCTAATACTGGGTTGGACCCCCTTTTTCCTTCAGAACTGCCTTGAATTACTGTTGCCTATTTTTCATCTCGAGCCAGTCTGCCCATTCTCCTTTCACCTCTGACATCAACAAAGCAGTTTCACCCACACAACTGCCGCTCACTGGGTATTTTCTCTATTTTGGACCATTCTCTGTAAACCCTAGATTTGGTTGCATGTGAAAATCCCATTAGATCAGCAGGTTTTGAAATACTCAGACCAGCCCATCTGGCACCAGCAACCATGCCACGTTCAAAGTCACTTCCATCCCCTTGATGCATTGAGTTGCTGTTATGTGTTTGGCTGATTAGAAATTTGTGTTACCAAGCAATTGAACCGGTGTACCTAATAAAGTGGCTGGTGAGTGTATTTTAATTCTATAAGATCTCCTTTAGAAAGAAGAGTTGTGGGTGTTTGATGAATTTTGGCATTTTTACAATGGGTCTTGCACTGTGTTAGAAGTATGAAAACTGTCTGTCATCTGAGGTATGCATTCTGGAAGATATAGGTATATTTGGGATATTTGTTCAGGAAAGTATAGGAATATCTGACGTATGCATTCTGATAAAGGGCTGTTTGAGGTATGCATTTGAGAAGGTATAGGTATATCTGAAGTATGCAACAGCAAAATGGTTAAGGGGTGACCAAATTACTAAGCTGCCCAGTTTTCCTGGAATTCATATACTTGGATCATCAACACTGATATAATGGTGCCATATGAGGGTTCCAGTATTCTAATTACAGTTTCAAAAACGTGTGTATGTAAACCCAACAATAAGCTTGTTTAATTTAACCATTTTTGTCAGTTGATTGAAAGTGAATTGTTATATATGTTCATTGAATGAACAAAAAGATCCTTCCAGAATCTTGTCAGCAGAAAATTAACTGTTTCTCTCCACCTGTGCTGTGCACTAATATCAGTTATGTTCCCACCTATCTCTGAGGGCTAAACAACCCTCCCTACTATGTTAAAGAATAGAGGCTTGGAGGAGGTTTTTGTAGTCTATGGTTACAATGTTGCTTCTCCATAGATACCGTATAGTAAGCAAGTGTTCTTGAAAAAAAAGTAAACTAAGATCTCTAAAGCCAGCTACAAGAGGCTACCTTTTCTTGGAACATCAGAAATATCTAAAGCTTTAATAAAAGTAAAAGCGTAATAATAACCCATAAGTTTCCATCCTTAAACTTACCACATTAAAAGAGAAGTATGGGTTTCAGAAAAAAAAAATTATACTCACCTAGGTCTGATGCTGAATCTGTCCCCCAGCACTTCTAAGACTGAGGACTGAGCGGTCAAAACCTGCTGAATATTTGGTTCTCAGCCTTCAGTTCCAGGCTGTAGAGGGGGTGAGAGAGGCTGGCTCAGGCTCTCAGTGGCTGGCTGAGAGGCTGATCCAGCTGCTGGTCCAGGCATCTGGGTAGACCCCAACTCTAAAGTCAAGATCTTTCCAAAGACTGGACCGGATGAGTGACATCAACCAACAGTGGGCTTTAGCTCGTTGTCGGCTGAAAATGGGTCACTGAAGTGCAGAGCTAACCGCACTCCTTTGACCTACAGTAGAAGTATAGCCAAAATAGTTTTGGCCCTACTTCTCCTTTAGCACTGGTTCACACTAAATATGGCTTTGAAATAGCACTACTTCAGCTGAAGTAGTGCCATTTCAAAGCTGCCAGTCAGTGTGATTTCACGTGCGGCTTGCTAACATCTGTGCAACTTCATGCACAGATATCAATGCAAATCACACATGAAATTGCCAAACATAATGCAGGAACCTTTTTTTAAAACCTGTGAAAGTCAGAGTTGCACCGATTTGAACAGTTTCATAGGCACAAATAGGGTGAGACTTGTCATGAGATTTTGAACTGTCAAATCGCATGACAAATCGCATTGGTGTGAACGGATGCTAAAAGATAATTATTATTATACCTTCTGTTAACTTTGTATTAATAGTGTATTATGGCACATACAGGGGTAAGATTATGCAAACGATAAGGAAATGACTGACTAGGAAGTGGAGACATACAATGCTTCACAAAAAATACAGATGACAAAGGATATCCTTTTCTTTAACACCTAAATATTATGACAGCTTTGATGAGATTTCCTAGTACATAACAATATAGGAAATGTTTAATGTTTCCTGCGGGACGTTTTGGGACATTGTCTAATAACAGTTACAGAAATCCAGCTAAGAACTACAGTATATAAGCTCCTTTTACCTATTAAATAAATCTATCACACAGCCACAAATACTGAAGAATGCAGGGCACTTGCTAACATGCTGGCAGTCAACAGGGTTGATTTACTAAAACTGGAGAGTGCAAAATCTGGTGCACCTCTGCAGAAAAACCAATCAGCTTCCAGGTTTCTTTGTCAAAGCTTAAACTGAAGTTAAAAGCTGATTGGGTACCATGCACAGCTGCAGCAGATTCTGAGTACACCAGTATTATTTATTTATTTCAGGTACTTATATAGCGCCATCAATTTACGGAGCATTTTACATAAATATTATACATTCACATCAGTCCGTAACCCTCAAGGGCGTACAATCTAAGGTCCCTAACTCACATTCATATACAAGGGCCATTTTAGACAGGATCCAATTAACTTACCAGCATGTCTTTGGAGTGTGGGAGGAAACCGGAGTACCCGGAGGAAACCCACGCAAGCACAGGGAGAACATGCAAACTCCAAGCAGGAGGTGCCATGGCTGGGATTCGAACCAACGACCCTAGTACTGCCAGGCGGAAGTGCTAACCATTTAGTCACTGTGCTAGTAAATATCCTCCAATGTATGGACATTCAGTATTTTTTAATCAATCATTAGGTCACAGGATCTCTACCGCAGGAGATAAATAGTGTACAGATCAGCTGATCTTCCTCTTCAGGAGAGATTGAAATACAAATTGCATAGGCTTTGGGTCACATGACCAGATCAGGAGGGAGCCAGGAGTAGTGTTTTCTCTAGGTAGGATGGGTAGTTCAGCTCATCTATTACTCTTTATTTAACCACACAGCAAGATTATATACAAAACCATAATGTAAAAGAGAAGTATAGGGGTTTTTTCCCCCGAAAACTACTTACCTAGCTGGATGCAACATCGGTCTGATGCTACATCTGTCCAGCTGGCTCTAAGTGTGAGAATTTAGCAATCACATTGACTGCTGATCGCTGAGAGGCTGAGCCAGGTGCAGCTACAGACCCTGGGGTGGATCCTGACTTTAAAGTCAGGATCTTTCCCCAGCTTGGACCGGCTAAGTGACATCAGCAGACAGCAAGGTTCAGCCCGCTGTCAGCTGAAAATGGGTCACAGGAGTGTAGAACAAAGTGCACTCCTGTGATCCACAGGAGAAGTACAGGCAAAAGAGCAAGGATCAAGACTGTATGACTCGCAAAAGACTGTTTGAAAACTCTGTCTATACACTTCAAACAAAGCAACAGTTTTTCATATCAAAAAGTTTAAACATAATATTTGCAATTTTATATTTTAATATATAGTGGTCAAACACTGTTTCTATGTTTAAAACAATAATTTAGTCCAAAAACAATCCTCAAGTTTTAAAAATAAATTCTCTAGTGTTCTACATAGAAGCATATGAGGAGCCAGCAGCAGAGGTTGAGGTTCTGTAGAAGCCCTGGTACCATTTTAGAGGAGGATGGAGAGCAAGTATGCTTAGTGGACACAATACTAAAGGCTTCAAAAGGGTGGACATAGATGAGATCCCATCACATAGCCCTGAGGGGTGTTCATTAAAGCCCAAAAGTATATCCAGTTATGTACAATCTGTTTCAATATTAGATGAAGTTAGCCCCTAAAGTAATTAAATAAGAGTGTTCTCTTTAAAACAGGCATTTTTCCTTGTCGCCTTCATTTAAAAAACAAAAACACAAAAAAGGTCTCCTATCTTGTATATTTCTCCTTTTGAATCATATTATACCGTACATTAACTCATTTATCGAAATGGTAGTCTTCACACACATTAGATATTCTTCTGTGTATTGGTCCAAAACCCTTTAACAGTAATGTGCTCACCTTGATAAACTTTAACAGTTTACAGATAATAGCTCAGATAGGGCATTACAATAAAGCCCACAAGTGTCAAAATGCGAGTCACCTCATTAAAGAAAGTTGCACATTTTAGGAGTCATCAACACTTATGCCCCCAATACACATCACATGAAGAACTCTTGTGAACGCAGATGGTACTACAATTACCGCTTTTCAGGCCTTAGGAATAATAACATTCGACTTTTTAATCACAAGGTACAGCACAGCCTGTGCATGTGGGAAAAACAAAAACAACGCAGAGATGTAACTTTATCAAATGCAAGTGTGACATTTGACTTTAAAATAGGATTTATGCATTAAAAAATCCTGCAGAAAGTAACAAGAAAACATCCTAATTTGGGAAGCGATAAGGACGGCGGCCTAGATAAGACTTCCAATAGACGCTGAACACTAGCAAATGTGTTGATACCGCATCCTTAGCTTAACTCCCACATTTTGACATGATCAGATTATGTGAAGCATTATGAAGATGGTTTATATTTTACAATAAATCTTTCCCAGCCTCATTCGATCCCTCTGGAATTATTGCTTCCAGCCACTTTGAGCAGGAGCGAGACAAGAATCTAGACTGTAACATTGTCACATCTGGGAGACTGCAATTAACCTCTTCAGTACTAGAGGCATAGGAAACAAACAAATACGGTAGGTAATCACAACACAATTGGGCTAGCTATAACAAAGCTAATCAGTAAAATTAAAAAGTAATTTAAAGGGTTCTGTGATTTTATTGAATATGTGGAATTATACATCTTAGGCCTCAGGCACACTGGACATCTGGGCATCTCTCCTAGATGCCTTTCCTGCTGGCAGCAGTGATTTGGTATAAAAAAAAACACTTGGTGCTTGTAAATGTGTGTGACACATTTAGGAGCGTTTAGGCACATCAAATGCTTGGGTGTTAATTCATTTCATTGGGCAGAATAATAATTTAGTGTTAGCACGCTTTTAGACACGTTTACTCGCATCAAGCATTTTTTGGCTGCCAAACCACTGCTGCTCCTGGACATGCTGGTAGTGCTTTCTTTCTGCCTCTAAATGCCTACGTGTGCATGAACACATAGGGGGAGATGTACTAAAGCTGGTTCACTCAGATCTGGTGCAGCTGTGCATGGCCGCCAATCGGCTTCTATCTTCAGCTTGTTCAGTTAAGCTTTCGCAATAAAATTTGGAAGCTGATTGGTTTCTATGCAGAGCTGCACCAGATTTTACACACTCCAGCTTTAGTAAATAACCCCAGTGGCTAACATGCATGGGCATGTAAAGGCAAAAAAAAAAATTGCCAGATGCCCCTAACAGCAGCGTTGAAAACATCCAATGTGCCAGAGGCCTAAAAGTGAACCGTTCATTAGATTTGCACTAATACAATGTAGAAATTATGTAAGCACTGTTGTCTGAAATGACATCTACCAGCACCTACAGTCAATGAGACACTTATTAGGAGGTTCAAGACCTGTACCTTTATACCAATGCATGTGACTTAAAAGCTGTAAAACATTCTCTGCACATAACTTGAACTAAAAGGTTTTGGGTATTTTTCTGAATGCAACAATGCAATTCACACATACTGCTACGATACTCATGCATGCCACCATTTTCACCTGCAAACTGTAAAGTAAAATTAAAAAGCTGACAAGGGTGAGGGTAGAGATGGGAAACTCTGGGAAAAAAAATGAAAAATTGAAAAAAAAAGAATTTTTTTCCTGGTTTTTTTCCAAAGCCATTTTTGTTTTTTTCTGGAAAAAAGAATAACATATGTGCTTTTAAAATGCAAAATAATAGATATATGACATGGAATTCAAACTATATAACATGAAGAACTTAATGAAAGATTGAGACTTTATGTAAAGTTCTCCCAGCTGAACACAAGCAAATCCTGAAATACAATTCAAATAACACTGTACTTCTCAATGCGGTTCTCAGACAAGAGAAATGTGCATTTCTGCCACTAGGGGGCACTGCAAGGGAAAGGCTTTAACCAGCTGCCATAGATAGCTGAATGACGGCTTCACTGCGGCCGGCCAGTTCTGAGTGGACGTCATATGACGTCCTCCCAGAACGCGCTCTCCTGCGCGCCCCAGGGGGCGCGCACCCGGCGATCTCCGTGATCGCTGTGTCCTACGGACACAGCTGATCACGTGATGTGGTAAAAGGCCAATCACAGCGGCCTTTTACCACCTGATCAGCGGTGTCCAATGACACGCTGATCAGAAGGAAATGCAAGTGCCGGTTCTCGGCTGCACTTTCCTCACGCTGTCAGATCGTGAGGAAAGTACTGCCGAGAACCGGCATTTGTCAGAGCGGGGATCGGCACCGATCATCAGGGCACTGATGATCAGTGCCCTGATGATCGGTGCCCAGCAGTGCCACCCGCAAGTTCCGCCCAGCAGTGCGCCCACTAGCTCCGCCCACCCGTGCCCAGCAGTGCACCCACCTGTGCCCAGCAGTGCACCCACCTGTGCCACTCTGCAGTGCCACCTACCTGTGCCCAGAAGTGCCACCTACATGTGCCCAGCAGTGCCACCCACCTGTGCCCACCCACCTGTGCCCACCAGTGCCACCCACCTGTGCCCACCCACCAGTGCTGCCCACCAGTGCCACCCACCAGTGCTGCCCACCAGTGCTGCCAGTCAGTGCCACCAGTCAGTGCCCAGGGGTTGTGCCAGTCAGTGCCGCCAGTCAGTGCCCAGCAGTGATGCCAGTCAGTGCCACCAGTCAGTGCCCAGGGGTTGTGCCAGTCAGTGCCACCAGTCAGTGCCCAGCAGTGATGCCAGTCAGTGCCGTCTATCAGTACCCATCATCAGTGTCACCTATCAGTGCCGCCTATCAGTGCTGCATATTAGTGCCGCCTATCCGTGACCCCTAATTAGTGCTGTCTATCAGTGCCGCCTATCCGTGCCACCTCATTAGTGCTGCCTATCAGTGCCCTTTATTGCTGCCTATCAGTGCCAATCAGTGCCGCCTATCAGTGCCCATCAGTGCTGCCTCATCAACGCACATCAGTGAAGGAGAAAAAATACCTGTTTGAAAAATTTTATAAAAGAAACAAATAATCTTTTTTTTTTTTTTTTTTTTAATTTTTTGCACTTTTTTTATTTATAGCGCAAATGTTTACATGTTATGTGCAATTAAACCATGGCAACATCTAATGTTTGTGTAGTATTATGTTCAGCAGACTGTGTTCTTCTATTGTTGTGACTTAGATGACGTTCAGAGCTCATTGTATGCCCAATTCATGCAAAACTCCACGTAATCCCAAGGGGTTCACATACTTTTTCTTGCAACTGTATATCACCATTTGTAAACATATATATATCACCATTTGTAAACGCTATAACTTCCACGTAAATTAATTTACTTGTATTGGTATTTTTTTTTCGCAAAGACATGTAGCAAAATACATTTTAGCGTAAATTTATGATGAAATTTGATTTTTTTACATTTTTCACTGGTCATGTTTATTAGCAAAATGTCAAACATGTTTTTTTCTCAAAATTGTCAGGCTTTTTTTTATAGCGCAAAAAATGCACAGGCAATCAAATACCACTGAAAGAAAGCTCAATTTGTGGGAAAAAAAGGATGTAAATTTCATCTGGGTGCACCGTTGCATGACCGCGCAATTGTCAGTTAAAGTAATGCACAGCCGTAATGCATAAAATGGCCTGGTCTGGAAGGGGGGTAAATCCTCAGGAGGGTAAAAAGTTTAATGTTCTCCACCATCACAGCATAATGTTTACCTACTGTATAGTCTGGTCACTACATTGGTTTTTCTTTTCATCCTCTCAGTAAAATGGTGAGACCAACATCTAAAGCAGTGTTTCTCAACCGGGGTTCCACGGAAGGTCTCCAGGGGTTCCACTACGATCTGCCCATCCATCACAAGCAGAGGACAGGTAGATAGCATCCCCACACAGCTGTCAGTCAAGCTGCAGAGCCACAAAGGGAAACAACTTGCATCACTGTCCTGCGTCAAACCCAGCCAGCCCTCTCCTCTTGTCTGTCCCAGGTGCCTGTGTGTCATCACACGGGAGGGAATAGAGAGGAGGGCGGGTGGGGATCAGCACACCAGATATGATCCAGAAGCTTTCCTGAGCTACTGTAATGTACAGCGCTGAGCGAACTGTTGGCGCTTTATAAATACTGTATAATATTAATAATAATACTGTTCCCTCCTGGCCCCCTATACTGTTCCCTCCTGCTCCCCCCCATACTGTTATCTCCTGGCCAATCTGTACTGTGCTGTGCTCTTCTGGCCCCCCTATACTGTTCCCTCCTGCCCCATCCCCCCCATACAGTTCTCTTCTGGCCTCCGTGTAGAGTTCTCTCCTGTCCACCCACTCCCACTCCGTACTGTTGCCCCCTGGATCCCCTGTGCTCTGCCCTGCTGACCTCCTGCACACTGTCAAGTCTGACCCAGAACTGGACATCTGTGCAAAAAATGCAAGCACATATTTCACAGTAAACGAGGCAAGTTATAATATTCATCCTATTGTTAATGCTCTAAGAATAATGATATATCTACAGTTTGCTGATCACATCAATGGTTTGTGAGCTGTACATACAAAAATTATTTCAGGGGTTCCCCGAGATCTCAGGCTTTTTGCCATGGGTTCCTCAAAGGTAAAAGGGTAAAAAAACGTGATCTAGGGTTTGGAAACATTTCCACAGTGTAATTTCTGCTGAGAAAAAAACCTGCAATTTGCAGTGTAACAAAATGACTTTCAATATGTAATACTACTCCACATTGAATTTTTTTTCCCCAGAAAAAAAAAGCAAGCAAAATATTTTTTCCCATGGCTTCAAAATTTCTGGAAATTTTACATCCACAAGTCAACATGGAGTCAGTCAAGATTTTTAATCTTTACAATTTAAGACAAAATCCACAGAATTAACATTGTCTCAGGCATTACATTACCTTCATCATGGCTTTAAGGCTGTCTGTGGGAATTTTCTGAGGACACTGGAGCAGAGTCATTGTGCTTTTACAGAGGCGTTTATCAACGCTTGACTGGTACACATGCAAGAAGTGAGATGAATCTTGTAACCTGGGCCATGTCATTCAGCTGCTACGGGAGTGGTCATAAGCATATATATTCATCCCAAAAACAAGTTAGGCGATACCTACCATGTCTGCACACTATATACAGAAATGTCAGGATCTGCTGTGATCGTCTCTAATGCTGACGGCAATCTGAATACAGCGCTTCATGTAAGAATGAAGGTTTAACTATGCTCACAGGGAAATTGTCCAACAAGTTGGAAATTCTCCTGCTCTTGGGCAATAACAAAGACCACTGACTGCAAGAATTCAAAACCATAGCTTTAAGATTTGCTCACATATATCAATCTGTCAATGGCCAGCCTTAAAAGAAAATGCCCTTTTTTGAGCCTTATTATGGTTTTCTTGCTTGAATCTGTGCTCTTGACATACTGTAGCCTGCATCCTCCTATGGTCTGTTTCCATCCTTCTTTGCTGTAGAGTAGCCATCCCAGATATTATTGCAGGGAACTGTTGGTGAAGGGTTGCAAAATGGGATGGACATGCAACTTGTCTTCTAATAGCAGCTGAAACAGCCATAGATAACTTAGGCAGGGATCTGAATATTTAGTCTTACATTTTTATAACTGTGAAGGCTTACCTTTGAAAGAATGTATGTTGCCTCTTATTTCACTTAGTTTACTTGGAATCTGATTCTTTGGAGCAAAAGTCAGCAATCATCTGACAGTCCATGCCCTACCAAACTGCTTGACCACAGACAGACACACACACTTACACACACACCCTAAGCACCCTATTATATAACACTATTATGCACACCTAAGGTCCGGGAAAAAGACAGTCAATCCCAAACCAAAGTTAACAGGGCAACAACAATCACATGTGAGGAGATCTCCAAACCCCGACTCTCAAGCTGAGGAGTATAACAAAATAAGCACATGTCTACATAAAGTAACAGTCTGTGCATAATGATCTGATATGTAGATGCACTTGGACCTGTCAAACTTGGTTATGAATGCATGTTCCTAGATAGGATCATCAAAACAACTTTCAAAATTAAAAAGCTGGGTGTGAGAATTGTGATAAATCAGGACCCTTATCAAATCAACCAAGCACCCTCCCCCTCAGCCATTTATACTAGAGACGAATGTGGTAAGGAGCATCCCATTATCCTGCCCATATTGTATTTGGGTACTAAAGGCCACTGTGCTGACTTCAAAGACTTGACTGGGAGGGGGAGAGAAAGAGAATCAGGAACAATAACTGAATCTTCCCGACAAGATGCACATCAAAAGACCCTGCGCTGAAAACTAGAATCTGGGGGGGTCCTTTAATTGCCATCCACAACCACCATGTCGTGCAGTGAAAGAGAAGCAAGATGTAATAAAAATAAATAGGGAAAAGGAGTTTTTCAAGGCCAGAGGATTCTCCTGCAGGCCTCATTCTGTGATACATACTCACACTTGGGCTGATTTATTTAGTAATCTCTAATATTAACCCTTTCCACACTCCATAGCACATTCCCTCTGGAGGCACAAGTGTTAAGAAAAATGTCATGCAGTATGCAGTTCCCAAAAAGCATTTGTACTTCATTGTCCTGCATAAATAAACTAAATATTGCCACCAAAGCAATTAAACTAATACAACACCTTTTATAAGGATCTATGGTGATTCCTGAAAATTAAGTCTATAAACAGTCTATAGTCTCTATAACAAATGATGCCCACCCAGCTATGAAGTGTGCCCTTCTCCCCATGTTCAAACAGCTCTTTTCAAATGTGGTTTTGGGATAGGTTATGATACCACCAATTAGGTTTTTACGTATAGTACATTGGGGTTGATTTACTAAAACTGGAGAGTGCAAAATCCGGTGCAGCTGTGCGTGGTAGTCAATTAGCTTCTAACTTCAGCTTGTTCAGTTAAGTTTTGCCAAAAAAAAAAACTGAAAGTTGATTGGTTTCTATGCAGAGTTGCACCAGATTTTGCACTCTACAGTTTTAGCAAATCAACCTCATTGTGTCATTTCACAGCCTTTTTTGAACAAAACATTTGTGTCAACAATTACAATGTAAGTATGTACAGTATCTCACAGAAGCGAGTACACCCCTCACATTTTTGTAAATATTTTATTATATCTTCTCATGTCACAACACTGAAGAAATGACACTTTGCTACAATGTAAAGTAGTGAGTGTACAGCTTGTAGAACAGTGTAAATTTGCTGTCCCCTCAAAATAACTTAATACAGAGCCATTAATGTCTAAACCGCTGGCAACAGAAGTGAGTACACCCCTAAGTGACAATGTCCAAATTGGGCCCAAACCACCACCATGCTTGACTGTAGGCAAGACACACTTGTCTTTGTACTCCTCACCTGGTTGCCACCACACACGCTTGACACCATCTGAACTAGATACGTTTTTCTTGGTCTTATCAGACCACAGGACATGGTTCCAGTAATCCATGTCCTTAATTTGCTTGTCTTCAGCAAACTGTTTGTGGGCTTTCTTGTGCATCATCTTTAGAAGAGGCTTCCTTCTGGGACAACAGCCATGCAGACCAATTTGATACAGTGTGCAGTGTATGGTAGGGCAGCACAGTGGCTAAATGGTTAGCACTTCCGCCTGGCAGTACTAGGGTCGTTGGTTCGAATCCCAGCCACCACCTGCCTGGAGTTTGCATGTTCTCCCTGTGACTGCGTAGGTTTCCTCCGGGTACTCCGGTTTCCTCCCAAACTCCAAAGACATGCTGGTAGGTTAATTGGCTCCTGTCTAAAAAATTGTCCCTAGTATGTATATGTATGAATGTGAGTTAGGGGCTTTAGATTGTACGCCCCTTGAGGGTTAGGGACTGATGTGAATGTACAATATATATATATATGCAAAGCGCTGCATAAATTGACGGTGCTATATAAGTACCTGAAATAAATAAAATAAATATGGTGTGAGCACTAACAGGCTGACCCCCCCACCCATTCAACTTCTGCAGCAATGCTGGCAGCACTCATACGTCTATTTCCCAAAGACAATCTCTGGATATGATGCCGAGCACGTGCACTCAACTTCTTTGGTCGACCATGGCGAGGCCTGTTCTGAGTGGAACCTGTCCTGTTAAACCGCTGTATGGTCCTGGCCACTATGCTGAAGCTCAGTTTCAGGGTATTGGCAATCATCTTATAGCCTAGGCCATCTTTATGTAGAGCAACAATTCTTTTTTTTAGATCCTCAGAGAGTTCTTTGCCATGAGGTGCCATGTTTAACTTCCAGTGACCAGTATGAGAGAGTGAGAGTTATAACACCAAATTTAACACACCTGCTCCCCACTCACACCTGAGACCTTGTAACACTATTGAGTCACATGACACCAGAGAGGGAAAATGGCTAATTGAGCCCAATTTGGACATTTTCACTTAGGGGTGTACTCACTTTTGTTGCCAGCAGTTTAGACATTAATGGCTGTGTGTTGAGTTATTTGACAGCAAATTTACACTCTTATACAAGCTGTACACTTACTACTTTACATTGTAGCAAAGTGTCATTTCTTTAGTGTTGTCACATGAAAAGCTGTAATAAAAGATTTACAAAAATGTGAGGGGTGTACTCACTTCTGTGAGATACTGTATGTACACTGGAAGGCTTATTATATCACTTCCACCACTTTGTATAGTTCAAAGTTCATTGCAAAGTATTCTGGGCTCCTAGCCACATTGGGAAGAAAAGAAAAAGAGAAAAGAAAAGAGATAAAAGAAAAGAGAAAAGAAAAATAAATAGAAAAGAAAAGAAAAAGAGAAAAGAAAAGAAAGGAAGAAACTTGTTTTTAAAATAAAAATACACACTTGAATAGAATATTTTTTTAAACCAGAGTTTAGTATCACTTTAAAAACCACTTGGAATAGAATTCCTGCATAGTTTTAAAAATGTTCCCTCCCCCTCCTGTCACCTATACTTCCTAACTTGTGTAAAAAAGAGGTGTATACTTACTGTATCCATTCTTAGTCCACTACAGTCATCTGTTCATGTGATCCCCTGTGTTAGTGAGCTGCAGGGGAAAGGAGGGAGCACTTGACAATTGCTTTGAATTCCAGGATCCGTGATGTCACCCATAAGTTCTCTACTTTCCTCTGTAGTAGCTGCCACTGACTAACACAGGGTAGGTGGAACTGCAGTATCACATGACCAGACCAGTGCAGACTAAAAACAGGTAAGTATACACATCTTTTTTTACACAGGTTAGGCAGCATAGGTAGTAGGAGAGGGGTGGGAACATTTTTTAAGACTAGTTATAGTTAGTGCTAGGCATACCTTTACAGTACAGGTACAAAGACTTGCATGATAAAAATACTTTGCTCCACAAGATGGTGATAAACAGCCAAACACCTTTGACTGCCACAAACACTTCTAACCTGTCCATTACAAGCTGAATAGATCATTTGCACACACACAATTTTTTTTCTTTGTAAAGACAGTGTAAAATGACTGCAAACTAGAGTGCTCCACAAATTTTTTTTTTATAACATATTCGTGGATATAAATGAAAATATACAGGTATTTCATGCAATATTTTGCTCTATTACTTTTTTAATACATTTTTGAGAAGGCAGTCAGGTATTGGCACAGGGATGTGTGATGGAATCACAAAACAAAGGATTTGGGAAAGACAATTTAACAAAGTTGAGCTTAATGCTACCGGCTAAGAACAGGTTAAGAATCCTATTTTCTATGTTTTCCAAGCTGAAAAACAAATATCAGTTCCTGGGGTCCTACTCTTTGCAGCCTCCCTGTGCATTCGCTAAGCTTGCTGCAGCCTACAGAACAACCATTTCTGGCAGAGGCTTAGACAAGCCTAGCAGGACTGCTGCAGGCAGTGCCCCAGGAGCTGCTTTGGGATGGAGAAATCTGGCTACCTGCGGCTGCTCTTTGTTTGCAAGATTCCCCGGTTGAAGAAGGGGGAAAAAAATATACATTAAAAAAAAAAAAAAAAAAAAAAACTTCAAATGCACACAGGGGCCTGGATCCGTGAAGCAGTAGATCAAACCTGTGCCAGGCTGTTTGTGCACAGCAGCAATAGAATAAAGCTTTTTCCAGAGAGGGGACTTAAACAGGAGGATGAGGAAACATCAAACACCCCTTACCCTTTCTATAGGCAAAATGCGCTATAGGGAGATATTACAATGCAGGCTACTTATCTCCACAGCGACTAAATTATTTCAGTATCATAAAAACAAGCACTTTTTTGTTTAACTGGACAAATGGCAGTAACAGTAAAAAAGATCCTTTAAATAAAACAGGCACTACATGCACATAAAGAAAATATTGCATAGCGATCATTTTTTTGTTAACTGTGGCAGGTGTTATACCATTGTCAATTTGCAACAAAAAATTGCAGCAAAATAAACATGCAAAAACTCAGCATGTGCTTAACTGAAGCTTTTCGCACAGAACACTATGGGATAAATAAAATGTGGTTGAACAGAAAGTATTTTCAGAAAGACAGTACACCCAACCTGCCAAAAATCAAAATCACTTGAATATCGAACTTGCAGGAAGGAAAACCTGAATGTATAATGACAGCATCTGCCTGCCTATGTTTCCACTGTTCCCTACGAAACCGTAAGGCCAGAATGAGTGTCAAACATCCAGATCCGCCAGACTTGGTCATCAAGACCCATTGCCATCTTTGTTTTCCCAAGGAAAACCCGTGGGGTAAAACAATTGACATCTTTGCACTGCAACACAGTAGGTTAATGCCCAATTGAACCTTTCGTCTAAATCCACTAAATGCCAAGTGCATAAAAACAAAAGGTGTTCAATGTCTTATTTTTTCTAAAGCAGTCATAGTCTAAGTGAAAACGCCTGTCCCCTGCCAGCAGATGTGGAATGGGACCCTTGCTCTCTAGGTAGAAGCAGTGGTCCAATATTCTTCCTACTGAATAAGACCTATAGCTCTGTAACTAGCCAAACTGGTGCTCCCCACTGATTGGAATGGGGCAGATCAGAACTCTGGCCTCCCCACTGCAAGGGTTTATTGCTCGTTAAGGGCTAGGGGACATAGAAAAGCATATCTACTTACCTGATCCTCTGCGCTGCTAGACCAGTCCATGCAGTGTCTTCTCCCCCATGCTCCAGTGGTCTCAGGTCCTGAGGTCATCAAGACCAAAGCAGGGTCCATAGCTCTATATTGGATGTGATGATTCTAAGGGACAGTTCACCTCCAGAACGTGGAGGAAAGCCATATACGGAGCAGAGGATCAGGTAAGCTAAAAATCCCAAAACTCTCCCCTAGACTAAACAAGCAATTAATCCTGGCAGTGCAGGCACAGTCCCTTTGCAAAG
The DNA here is from genome assembly GCF_062004578.1 of Staurois parvus. Taxonomy (NCBI): domain Eukaryota; kingdom Metazoa; phylum Chordata; class Amphibia; order Anura; family Ranidae; genus Staurois; species Staurois parvus. The sequence goes on from NW_028318272.1 coordinate 2,765,362, forward strand.
GATAATTTCTAAGGTGCCAAAGTTTGGCTTTAAAGAAAATAATCTGTAACTTTGCACACCTTTTGTTTTAATGTACCTAGAATGTGTTTATCCAATTTAAACCGATTGTTCAAATCGGCTTTAGGAGTAAATTGGATTCTCCACTTGGTATTTCTCTTCCCATTTTTGCCTTAGTTTTTTCCTATTCCACATTGCTAGTGTCCCTTCCACCAGGAACAGGTTAATATTGCACATACAGAAATTGTGTACATATAGGAAATACCAGGGGTAGGGAGGCTGTGCTCACCATGGTGTTGCTTTGATTATGATAGCTATAGTGGAATTGCCTGGTACCATGATTATTTTTTTAGGTTTTTTATGTTTCCTGTCCAATATTTGTTCTATACTCCAATTAATTGTTGTCTGTCATTATACTGTAAAATGCAAAATAAAGATAAACAAATGTGTGTATATGTGTATATATATATATATAAATTGCACCTGCAGGCAAGGAAACCACCCAGATCAGGGCAGGGCAGTTTACAATACTAAAAAATTCCCAAAACACTTACCAGAGCTAGTTAAGTTTAAACTATTTCAACAATTTCAGTTATATACAGTTGTTTGTTTCGTACATTTGCAAATGTATGCAGATTTACTGTGTGAAGCCACACTGCCACGTCAAGGCCTCTCTACATAGTGTGGTACTTTTGAGTCACCTATGCAGCAGATACTATAACCAGCAGTGCCTGTGTATACAAGTTGCAGACAAGTGGATGGGATCTTTCTGTGAGGCCAGCTATTGCTCTTTATGAGCCAACCTGAAGCAGCCCCCACAATTTTGTTTGTAGCACGTCTTTTGTCTGAGGCGCCAAACACTGCATGCAGGCGTCACAAGTGCTTTAGTCACAAAGTCCTTGACGTCAGCAAGGCAGCACATTAGTGCCTGATACTGACCTAGCTTATTTTTAATACTATAGTTATCCTTTTAGAACCATAGATATGAATGTTAAATGCATAAAATTAAAGCAGTAATTAACTCAAAAACAAAAATGCAATTTATTGGCAATCCTTAAATGTGGTGGCTGCATTTGTTCTATTTTAAATATTGTTTCCCTTTATAGTCACTTTGTGATCTTGCCTTAACATACTGTACATTCTGTCTTAGGGTTTCTCCACTCTATGGAGGAGTAAAATAAAATGTGTATATCCTGTATATACTCCCCATCCTACCCTCCAGAGTACTCAGTTATGTGATCCAGGCACTCCTGCCAGGTGGCATAGCTAGATCCTGAATCTCCACTGCTGATGAACAAAACCAATCTGGTCTAATGAAACTGCCCCTGTGTCCATTAAGGGCTCAATTATTTGGCAGCTGGTGAAACTTCCACTACTCTTCTAAACACAAGAATTTTTATTTCTATGTCCCTATTAAAGATTTCCCCATCTATTGAAACTGTTGTCACCTGACAGTGGTGGGAAATTGCTCTAACTGGGCCACAGATAGTGCTCACTGTACACATTTGAAAATCTAATATAATGACTCCATTCTTACTTGCATTCAGTGCCAATAACTGCAAAACTAGGAGTACCTGTGAATAATAAATAAATGAAAAAAAAATCCAAATAGCAACTTAAAATATTTAAAGATGCGTCAACACAAACAAAACTGCAAAAAAAACTGCAAAAAATGCTCCTTTTTTAAGTATTTTGTTTACTAATTTAACTACCCTACCTCAAAATAACCAAATTAATATGCAAAAACAGAAAAAAGGCTGATTTCTTTTTACAACCATAAAGGGACATACCGCCACAGTAACAGTTTTTGGTAATATTTTCTTAATATTCTGTCTTCCGCCATTAAAAAAAATAAAAGGATGATTGTGTTGCAATGCTCACTTAATGCTTGATGCTGTTCCCCATAGACTTACTGCTCCAAGGTCCAACACTGCTTGTCTTCCAGGCTGATGATGGCCAGCATCATCTACTCACTTACTGTGAGCCCAGGCTGTCACAGACACACCTTCTGGGAGTGTGTTAGCAAATTTACAAAAAAGCCATTGAGATGCCCTTTGGAAATGTCAGAGGACACTATTAAGTACTATAGACCATGGATATTAATGGTGCTAATGCAAGTAGTGTTTTACCTATAGCAGCTTATCAAATTTTAAAATGGAATTCTCCCACCTGCATTGGAAAAAAAAGAAAATGAATGAGGATTCCTTCGGCAACAGTTTTTTTCACGGGGAGAATACCATAACCACTTGCATTGTACACCACTGGTCACTAGCCAGTAAACCAGAATATTTGACTGAAATGTCAAGGTGTCAAACGACAAAAAAAGAAAATCACAATTATTAGTTGTGGCTAGGATTGTCTTTCATTCTATGGAGAAGTTAATTACCATTCATAAAGTACATTTATGGACAATAATTAGGATAAATAAACAAACTATTAACTGCCAATTTATTTCCTGTGCAAATCCCTTATAACTGCAAACTTGAAGAGGGTAGTTTCTTTTTTTAATGGCATGTAAAATCACAGAGGAATTGTACTGCTAATTACCTAGGAAGACAGTTACAATACCACAATAGGCACTTTCCGTGGGATAAAAAAAGCTTTTCTATTGCAGAAGAAAGAAATATTAAAAACATTCACTTTTCCTTTTACAGAATTCTTCAGTCGCAAGATAGCTGAAGTTATTGTTTTATAATCTGCTATTGCAGAAAATATTTAATAATCAAAGTTACTACCAATATAGACTAGAAATGGAACATGTTTTTTTTTAAACAGAAAGCTAATCTTGCATCATTAATAAATCTGTCATTCGAGAAGAATTTTTTGACATTTGCCAACAAGATCAACGTTCTATTCAATAAGAAATCTATTATTGAAAAATCGGACTGACAAAAAAGTTTGGTGGACAAGTCAAACTTTAGGACTTTTAGAATTGAAAACTATATCAAATCGGTTACATTTTATTATAACTTCTGTCTAAGATAAGAGCAGATATGATTTAATAGCGTAAAATCCAACACGTGACCCTGCTACTGCAGCCCGTTGCGCTCTAGACATCAGTGCAGGGCTGGAACCCAGTGCTGTTTATACTTATGCAGTAACCAGTTGGATCGCTCCTGGCCACCTTTCCTCTCACTTCCCTGACACATGTAACAGCAGCTATCAGGGATTGCTGGTATGAGTGGGTTTGTTTATATTCAGACCCATTCATAATGTATGAATAGGTTTGAAGGTAAACAAAGCCATTCATAAGAATATCTGCAGGTATAAAGAGGAAAACAGTGGCTCACTGTGCTCACTTCACAGCAGATTACTATGAATAGACCTGTTTACAAATCCATTCATACATGTAAAAAAAAATGTAATAAAATTTAATTAAAAGTAGTTTGCCTTATGCAACTCCCCCCCCCCTTCATGCAAACAATCCAGCTTCTTCCACAAATGTGCCAATCCATTTCCCCTAACCAACAGTTAAAATTTTCTGCTATAGGAAAAAGTTGATAATGACACTCTCTCTCAATGACTAAACAAGCATTTTTAATGTGTCTGAGGTTATGTGCAAATTGCGTGTAATACTACAGCAGCCACTTTTTCTTGGTGTAATACTGTTGAGGCTTGTGAAATTATGGGATTAACTAGAGAATTTACTCAAAAAAGTATTAAAAAATCATATATAATAATTCTCTTTTGTTTTCACATTTGGTTTTTGGTGCAAGTTATTGTTTGAAGCATTTTACAAAATAGGGGAAAGAACTAATAGCAACTTTAAAATTATAAAAAAGACATCAACACTAAGTGATAAAACTGCAAAAGTTGCCAATTTTAAACCTTTGTTTTTACCAATTTATTAACTACCTCTAATAACAAAAAATACAGAAATTTATACACAAAAATACCACAAGGAAAATACAGTATTTTTTACCTAAACGTTTTTTTTTTTTTTTTTAATACTTTGCCTTGCATTTTTAAAAGTTAAAAAATAAAGCTCTCATTGCAATGCTCATCTTATGCCTTTTTTTGTTCCCCACACACTTACTACTCCAAGATCAGGCACTGCTCATCTTGCAGGTTGAATGATGTCTAGTATTCTCTAACCCACTTCCTGTGAACTTACACATATATTTTCTAAGCTGACCACCACTGCCCTACGTCGTCTCCTGGGACCAACACAGGGCCCATTTGTTAGCAGAGGTTTGTGGTGCATGCTGGGAAATCACAAGTACCAAATATACAGTGTACATGCTCTCTGGCTTTTCACAGACTGTTCATATTGAAAGAATTCAGCCATGAAAGCACAGACAGTTGTAGGTAAACTACAGAAAGAACTTTAAAAATAAGATTTGGCTTGACACTTGCAGGTGTATGCCGTGATTGTTAACAAAAAAAAGTTGCATATCATGTGTAGGTGACAGGTTCACTTTGAACACAAATTATATTTATGAAGTGATAAACATACAGACGTAAAGCCAGTTTACCAGGGAGTTCAAGATGATCAGGATGATTTCTGAACTTCACAAGGAGTGTGTGATGTGGATGAGAGAGCAGGAGCAACTCAACAGAGCAAAGCAGCATTGTCATAAGTAGCATCACATACACAGACTCCCTAACCTTGCTTCCTTTACAATTTTGATTCTTTTGTATTGTCTGTGTGTCCCCTGACATGAATTCTTTTGCCCAAAAGCAAGGAACTTGCCTTTTTATCTCCTGCCGCAGGATGTGCAGTGAGCAACCTAAACTCCTAGGACGTTTGGGCTGAAAATTAGAAGGAAAAATAATTGCTTGGGAGAACAATCCAGTTCTGCTACTTTGATTCAATCAATTACCATTATCTTTTGTTCCAGCTTTCACTGCTCTCCCCGAATTGTTTGTGTTAAACTTTACTTTGCTGTCAAATATCTGGCTGGGACAAACGGCCACCTCTCTCTTCTTTCCGCGGCCCTTATCACTTGTTCCCAGTCAGTGCTGGCCCGAAACAGCCTTTCAGCCCTCACATTTTATCTGCTCACACAGATTTCGGCCTGGCAGAGCTACCAGCCAAGCGTCTGCTGAGCAATCCCTGGAAACACTGCTGTGCTACTCCCACAATCCACTGGGAGTTCATTACTCAGAGATGGTTCTCCCACTATGTACCAAGTCCCACCATCCACCTTCCCTTTCCTCCCCTCCCTCAGCCTTAAAAAGCAGCTATTGTGACAGGAACAGATAGAACAAAACCACAAATTTAGATTAATAAAGCATTTGTTGATTCTACAGAAACTTTGCAAGCCCTCAAGAATTCCACGGGAGACGTTGAACAGCTCCAGTAAATTTTCTGTTATATTATCTTTCTTGTAAAGCCCTTCCTGGGCTCAGGTCCCAGAAGGTTCAGCTATCACAGCAACGGAGCAAAATCAATGAGCACTCACCTACTGACATTTTTACATAGTTTTTGGATTTAGTATCCGGCCCAAAACACAATCAAATCTTCTGCCAGGCAAATAACAGGCACTTAGCTGGTCTACTATTAGATGTACAAAGGAAAAAAAATGCAAGCACCCAAGGGAGGCCGGAGAGACAGCAGTGACGTCAGGGGTAATTGGGTGTCTGAAAGAGACTGCCAGCAGCTGGCCTGGACCCCCAGGGAACGGCTCACTGAGCCTAGCTGCAACTCTAATAAAGGAAAAGCACATTCTAGAAAGGGCATTATGCTACACCGAGGCTTTGAAAAGACTAAATATACCAGCAGTAGAAGTATGCACGTGTACAGATACACATGTAGAATGTGGATATTAAACAAAAAAATACCACGCACAATAAAGAAAAGCAGGAAGGTTCTAAAACAAAAGCCAAAAAAAACCCAAAAAAACATACAAATACCTACACATTGCTTGCATTACTTCTAAAAAAGCATGTGCTAAAGAAAAGGATAAACAATATTCCATATTAGCCACAACTGTGTCTCCAACAACCTAACGATGACAGGCAACACATATATACTAGCTCATACACACACATATGAACACAGACACACAAATGCACATGCTGCTCACACATCTGTTTCTAGTTACAATGTTGGGTGGGTTCCTCCAAGTGGGTTATTAAATGAGCTCTCCTGTCTCCTCATTATGCACAGCTAACAATAAACATGAGATGAGGAAGAGAAGGATCTGCAGGAAAAAGGTGTATAGAGTTTGAGTGCCCAACTGCAGGTGTGATTTTCAGTGATATCACTCTGAAATCTCTTACAACATATATGAAACCTTCCAGCTGATCATAGCAGTAAGCAATCTTTGGGTTATGACGGCAAACAGTGATCAACTGTGAAATTTCAGGGCAATTTCAATGGCAAACCGCTAAAAATTATCTTCTAGTCCTTTGTCTCCTACATGCATGTTTTTGGGAAAACACTGCTTTTCTCGCACACTGAAGAGCAGGCCATACATATAACAACTGGATTATACAATCTTCTTTAGATTTAGCAACCATTATGTAGTGTAACAGCCTACCTAATTGATTATAAAGAGATTATATTGTTTAGAAAGGCCTGTACATTATATAGAATGATGTGGAGAGATGATGGACAGCTAAAATGCTTTTATGTTCTAAGTTAATGTGTATGTAGGAATGTGAGTTTGGGACCTTAGATTGAAAGCTCCTCGAGGGCAGGGACTGATGTGACTGTATAATACATATGTAAAGCGCTGCATAAATTGACAGTGCTATACAAGTACCTGAAATGAATAAATAACATAAACAAAAGCAAATCAGGCAAAAAAAAAATACCCTTAACAAAACATTGCCTGGATTGCACAATGTTTGTCAAATCAGACAGATCTGCAAACAAAAATTTGTGAATCAGCGATACTTTTGTTCCTAATAATTTTAAAGGGTTAATGGTTGGTTCACACCCAAGCCATTGTGGTGCATTGGGTGGCCTTGTGCAAAGCAAACACAAGGGAAATAACTTTGGTTTAAATCAGTGTTGTTCACACCTTGGCGCTGCATTGCCTGGTGCTGCGCTAAAATGATGAATGCAGCTGTAGCAACGCTATACAATGCATCTCACTGCAACGTGTCTCCACGTGATTGCGCAGAACAAATAAAGTTTTACAAAAATGTTTGCCCTATCCTGTCACCATTTTTTTGAGACTACATGATGTGATATCTTCTAAACACATGATAACATAGCTCAACGCAACGCAAGAAAAATGCACTCCAAGTGCAAGTAAAAACTTTGCAAATCCATCCGAAATACGCATCACAATAATGCGCTTTAATGTGTCTCAGCGCAGATGCTGTAATGCTTGCTATGTGGTGTGAACTGGCCCTTAAGGTTATTTTAGCGACTATTTAAAAATATATTACGTTTAATTGTTCCAGTTTCTGATGGCAGGATAGATGAACAGACTGACACACTACGCATATCCATACATATGTTATATTTGTTCTCATTCCAATACTACAAAAAAGAACATTGTGCTTTTCCAAGTTTACCCGCCATCACCAGTCACTTTTGTAGCTTATGAAGGCCGTATCTAGACCAATAAATATTGTGAGCCAGATGGTACCACTTAGACATGCTTTTTTATTATCCAAAACTGACCATATACGAGCATTTTCTCTTTGTACTACATTATTTAAAGAAAATGCATTACCGTACAGTAATTTAGCCATTGCTAACTAAAAACATGGAATTTTTGCAATTTATAACAATTCTAAAAAAAAAAAATTAGATTGTGTAACGTGCAGAAATCCAATGCCAAATTCACCAACCATGAGTGCAAGGCATTGAAAGAGGATGTATGTAAAATCAAAATCTGTAATTCAATATGTGGTAGCATACCTAAAGCAAATATTTTTTTGAGAATCTGTTGCAAAATTTCTTACCTAGAGATCCTGCCAATAACAGTAGATCCTGTTGCAGGATGACAACGGAAAGTTACTGTCTTGTAATTAACAGCAGTGTTGTCTGCTGATAAACTTCTGTACAAACAGCCTTTCAGGTTTTTCCCAATCAATCAGTGCTGCTTGCTATAGCTGGCAGCACGGATCATTGTATTTTGATGGAGGGAACGATTTCCCCATCTACCTCAAATGCATGGATGAGGGAATCTGATCATTGGTTAAACAAAAAAACGATTAATAAATGGACTGGCGTAGCATTGTCAGCCTGCAACAGGAAGTGCTGTTAATAGCAGGATCCTCAAGTAAAAAAACTGCAACAGAGTCACAAAAAAGTATTTAAAGCTATTTATTTAAAGTGGTAATAACACTCCAATATAAAAACAATATAGTACTGCTGACCTCAGCGCCTACCTTGTTTAAGGTATGCCTTCTTTATGTAGCCTACCATTGCCTTGCATTCCTCCGCTTTTATTTTCTGTTTTATGGTGGCTCCACTGCACTGCAGAGTCCTATAGAGCCACCTTAGCATGCACACTCCATGCTTTATTGTTCATGGGAAGGGCAGGGGCATGTCCCTACGTGTGCAGGATCTGACAAGGAGCCATCATCAATCGATCTAAGCAGGGGGAGGAGGAGTGCTGGCCTGTGAATTCAGAGGTGGACTATGGAACTACAGGTAAACAGTGCATCAGCACAGCGTCCGGTAGAATAAAAAAAAGAAGGAACGCAAAATGGCCACGCTAGATTTTGCTCTGTGGTTAGCGTTGTCAGAAGTAAACAGGAAGCCCTTTCTTTTTCAAGGGGAATGGCAGGATCGCAAGGTATTGCTGAACCTTACACTACTTTCACAAATAAGTGGCCATGTTTACTGTAAGGGGCACATGAATTTATTGCCAAACTTACATACGCGTTACCTGCACAGGGGGTAAGGCTTTACAGATATGGGAACTTGGGCTGAGCTGAACATCACTTTTCCAGAAAGAGCTAAACTAATAAAGTGTATGCAACCCTAAACACTATTTCTCAGTATGTTCAAGGTCAGACCCCATACATTTATACAGTTTCTGTATACAGTTATGTATTATTTCATTTCAGGTACTTATATAGCGTTGTTAATTTACACATCACTTTACATACATCCACTTAAGTCCCACACTCTCAAGGAGCGTACAATCTAAAGGTCTCTAACTCACATTCTGTGAAAGTAACTGTGGTCCTGTTACCATTTGAAGAGTTTGTAAGGTATTTGGAACAAATGTTTTATACTAAAGTGGTGTTTTAGAGTCTTTTTAATGCAAGTAATGTGATTGCCTGATTCAGCAGAGTATAACTAACCAATGCTTTAAATCCTACTCACTTTGCTTATCTTCTGTAAGGAGGATAGGTTGAGTAAATTTGGTGTTATTTACTGTGATGTTCTCAGATGCTGGGGGGGTCTGAGCCATCTTCCCCTAAAATTAAACTTTTTTTTTTTGACCTGACTAGAAACAAATCTCATGTCAGTGCATACAAGACACCTTTAAAAACCCTGGACTGGCAAATATCGAGAGATGATGCAGTCAACTGTTGGATGCTTGAAGCCAAACACTATTTTTTTAGCATGATTAAGCTGTAGTTAAATACATCTTCTTGAGCTTCTCTTTCCCACCTACTTTGTACTGTACTACTCCGCAAAAAATAAGAATCCATTAACAGGGCTGTGGATAAGGGGGTACCACCAGTCCTCCTGTATGGGGCCCAGGCCAGCAGGGGGCCCAGGCAGCTGAGTGAATAGGATGTGGGCAGGGAGGGTGATCGGCACAGTGGGGGGCAATTACAGCCACCTGATAGCCGCCTTCTTCTCTCCTGCAGGCGTTCACCTGCAGTAGAGAGAGCCATACAGGGGATCGGTTCCACTAATTGCCCAAACCCCCCCACCATACTCATCACCCTCCCTGTGTACAATACGTTTCCCCTACTACCTAGGCCACTCACCCTTGAAATGCTGCTGGCTTCCCTCCTCTCCTCCCTACCAGCAGCTGCAAGCACAGTGCAATACACTGCAAGCTGCAACAGGATCCCTCAGGATGGAGAATGTAGGAAATGTCCAGTTACCAGCCCCTTCCTTTCCTTGCTCACTCTGTTCATTCATAACTGAAGCTTAGTAAACTGTGTTTTTTTTTTTTGGGGGGGGGAAAGGGGCCCTGTCAGGTTGGCTGTATGGGACCCCATGGTTTCTAACAGCAGCCCTGTCCATTATTAAAAGAAGGATTCAATGGTCAGAGAGTGTATCTGCATTTCCCGCCACTCTCCAATGTCTATGACCATCCTCCTCCACCCTAATATGCAAAAAAAGAGTGATCCTTCACACCACCATATTAAATAAAATGAACGTGCACATGACAAAACAAATAGGATATACTAGGGCCATATAATGACTGGAGGAAAAGCAAAGTGCAGGTAAGGTACATAGCAAATTGGCAACAATCAGTTTTCACTATATTGGTCCTTTAATATGAATTCTGACTGTAGTCATTTCGATTCCTCTGGTACATAGGAGTTTTCATCCACTGACTATGCACCAATGATTTGATATACTCAATATAGCTCATATTTGGCAGTGGTTTCTGTATACATGGCAAATTTCAAGGGTGGCTTTAAATCACCCTATAACTTCAGTGCAGGATGTTTAATTCAGATCTTTAGAGTGCTTACTGTAGCATTAAGCAAGCTTGTGGTAATGATGATTCTTGCTGAAAACCTGTTAGAAGCTTGATTAAAGCTACAGCCAGCACAGCCAATAAGATCTGTAATGAACAATTCCAGACAACAGCTGTAGGCAGTTTTCAGGACTTCAAGAAAACTGCTTGAAGCTTTATAAATGCTTTGTAAATGCACGCTGTACATCAGTTCTTCATAATAAAGTATACAAGTGTGTGTGAACTAGGAATTCTTGATTTTTCGGTGTACAGTCCCTTTAATTTACACAAAATATTTTTTTGAGATATTTCATCACAATCACATCTTCAACAAACTCTACGACTAGGTCCAAATGACCCACTTGTTGGAAAAAGGTGCCATTTTTCTTTGCTGGCATCCTCCAAAAACAGAACAATGGCGGGCATCTGGGAATAAACTAGATCTATAATTTGTGGAATGGAAACAGTATGGTGCATTGATTCCAAAAGAGAATACAGGAGCTTAATAGCATAACACACTGAACTGGAATATTACCTTTGATTCAAAGGAACGTTGAACTTCTGCATTAGAGGGATTAGTAGATCTGCCTTCTTCCTGGTGTTCATCCAGCAAAGAGTTAATATTGACATTCAATGTATATGTAACATCCCTATAATATGGCTTTCATCTTCTGATAAAACCAAACATCGTATGTGCCAAGGAAGCCATATAAACAGATAAATAACAGGCTATATGTGGAAATACATATATTTTTCAGTCTTGGTTGGTTTACAAAATGCATTTTTAGGAGGCAGCTGAAAAACATACACCATTTTGTCCTTTGGCAAATTCTTCTCTTTCAGTCTTGCATGAAGGAAAGAGAGAAAGAGAGAAAATCTCCCCGCAGAGTTTTTCCTCCTTTTCCTGGTGTGTATCTGGGACCCTGCCGTGCTCTGGGTAATTTCCAGTTCCTCAGAATTCAGGTATTAATAAAGAACCCATGGGGACATCCAACAATATAACCCTACATTTTCAGGCATTATGAAAGGAAAGCCCCAGGGGTCTGTGGCTCAAATTTCTGAAATGTAGGCATTGTAAAAGGGACCCCAGGGGATCCCTGCAATAGAAATCTGCTGAATTCAAAGCATTTTCGGAGTCCTGGTGGGAGTCATTACTCCCACTGGAAGCTTTTTACAAAACATGTGTTGCTGACATGTTGACAGATTGCTCAGTGAAGTGTTTAGGTGCATGCACAAGGCAGGGCCTATAGAGACGCTCTGCTCTCTGCCAGCCTGTCTCGAAACACAGGGACTGGTACCATCCATATTTCATAATGGGGAGTGGGGGAGAGCAGAGAGCGAAAAAAGTGGGGAGAGGAAGAGACCTAGAGAAACTGAAAAGGGAGGGGAACGAGGGAAGGAGAAGAGAGACTGCCGTGCATGATCTGCTGGGGCAACGTGTCTGTGACATCGGAAAAAGAGACTCACGGGTAGGAAAAAAGCAAGAGAGCAGAAAATCGAGCCTATTAGGCAAAGAACAGTGTGCAAAGTGCAACAGCCCAGACAGCCAGTCAGATTTCAGGTTTCAATCTTTTGATCAGTAAACTAATATCTGATTGATTGCTACTGTTTGCTGCACTTTGCAGATATTATAACTCATTGCACCTGAACAAGACCAACTGTAGGAGAGCAGAAAAGGGGAAGAAATGGGATATTTATTATATAAATATATATATATATATATATATTTATATATTTTTTTTTTAAATGGAATTATGCAGAGAAAGATCGAAGGCACCAAAAAGGTTATTTAAACATGTATAACGATGAAAAACTTGGTAACGATGTGAAATGTGCTGTTGCCTATTACGAGCATCATGCGTGTAGATTTTACACAGAAAATGCGGCTCGACTCCCTGTACACAAGCTGAGCTGCCTTGGAAGCAGGAGCAGCTGTGACTACACTTGTGCATGTGCCAAGGGCTTTAGTGGAGGAATCTGAAGGAGACTATCTGGCTGCTAAGATGTGTGGCTGGTCAGAGGGGAAAAGAGGGGGATGGGGTTATTGGCAAAAGCAAAAAGAAAACCTAAATGGAAAACACAGCATTAACCCTTTCATTTGTTTTATCCCGGTTAGCTTTACCATAACAGTTCCATATTATAGACATGTTTGTTTACATGTAATGGTTGTGGAAATAAAGCACTGCCAACAGCTATGTTAAAGCTAATCTGTCAATATCAGGCAGTTTACGGAAGCTGCTCTTAGACAGGGCTTTAACTTTTAAATGTCAAAATAACTTAAAGGTTCACCTTTTATTTTTGCAGCAGCAGCAGCAGTCACTCACAAATTGAACTCTCCTTTTTCTAAAAGAACCTGACCCATCTCATTTCCAGGATGTCCTACATCCGAGACACATTACCTAGTACTCTTGGCAAATGTCCCAGATGTCAGGCTTACAACTACTGCGCCCCTAGGCAATCCCTTTTAAATCTACAAATGTAAGCACTGCGCCCCACAGCCACATTTTAATAAAATGGTTGGTGGAGCAGGTGGGTTCTCTTAGGCCCCCCTCAGATCTCAGAATTTCCTTAATACCCTAAAGTGCAGCAAAAACTGGACATGACCTTTACAAAATGAAACCCGTACAACACACAGAATATAGTACATTGGCAACTTAACAATGTGTTGGAGTGCCATTCAAAAAATTAACAATAGTGCGACTCTACCTTTTGGTTTGATTCCTGTAGTCAATGGAAAAAAGATGCGAGGGTGGGGGGGGGAATAGAATATACAGTACATCTACATAATAAGGAATACACTGCATTTTACAAATCGAAGAACCAAAAGACAGCCTACTCTGTTATCCAATATATTATGCAGCTCATAAGAAATTAGGCACACATAGAGATAAGGATAGCAGGAAGGTGCAGAAAGAAGGAAGAGAGATAGGACCAGAGGTGGTGGTGGATGGTTAGTACTAGATATAAAAGGACTGAGACAAAAAGGTACAATGTAGGAAAGGCAACCCAGCAAGGACCAGACTGTCCAAAATTTGCAGCAGAGGTCTAGTAAATAGTCTGATGTTAGGCAGTAGATGTCTGGTGGGATGAAGGTGAGCCGCCAAATATGTCACCTTGCATGAAGGTACATTTGGGAACATTTGTGTTGCAGCAAATAATGGGAAACATGATTTGGGTCACACATTTAATATGGCCCTAGTAGCATTGCCACAAGATTATGATCAGGAGTGAATATAGCATCTGTGCTGGCTGTGCAACTTCCAAAGGCCCATTGGTTAGGTGGATGCTGGAACCCCCTCCCGCTGTCACGTGGACCTACACACTGCTTATTTGCAGGATAGGTGAAAAGTAGGAGGTATTATTCACAGTTACCTAACCTGGTTGAAGTACTCAAGAAGGTGTCTGGCAGCAAGTACCTCATTTTCTCTGGACCTGAATGTCACTGTTTTTTTTTTTGACTGAGGGGGTTTGCTATCAGAACCAAAACATATTTTATAAGCCATTAGAGAGCATTCAGAGTATTGTGGAGGCAACGTTTTATCTGCATCTATTTATGTATCTGTTCTTCTGTCCACAGTGGATAAGTACTTAGACTTGAGCAGCAGTTGAATAAAAGTCTAAAAACTGTTCTCACAGGTGCCAGATGATATGATGTTTTAACTGCAAGGAAACATACATGTAAAATGTAAATCATCTTTTGTTAAACTTACATTTGAGTATTTTAGAACTTTGTTTAGGCCACCATGGTACTCGTGGCATTTACACTGTGCACTTTTCGAATACTGTAACTGGTATTTGTACTTTTAATTTATCAGCGTAGCGAATTATAAAGATTATTTTTGGTGTAGCTACTACCATCTTGGTCTTCCACTGGGAAAAAAATCAGACAGTTGGGCAGTTTATATATCAATGGATTTTCAAAGCAATTAGGTAGAAGCAATGATAGAGGACATATGTGTAAATGGGGTAGGGGCATTCAAGTGAATTTGATGCTTCCCTCTGCATTTTCAAAACTATGTACTACATTTTATTGTTGTTGGCTTAGCCCAGGGGTGTATCTACCACAAGGGAAACAAGGCGGTTGCCTAGGGCGGCATTTTTCAGTGGGGCAGCGCCATTTTTCAGGGGAGCAGTGCCATCCCCTGAAAGAAGGAAAGGAAGAAGGGACACGCGCAGCATGGGGACCAGGTGGGATCTGAGAGAGGCTGCTGGCTGCTTGATGGTGTATGCAGAGCATGACTCTTGTTCCCAGGGAGCTGTGAAGGTGGGAGTCTTATCTCTTGCCAGGGTGGGGGGGGGGGGGTTAGCCAGTGTATGGGGGGCGGTGATAGTGGAAGGCTCTCTCAGGTGGGGGTGGGCGGGGGACTGGGGTGTTGTTGGTCAATGTCAGGCTCTCTTCCTGGGGAAGGGGGGAGTTGGCTGGTGTCAGGGTCTCTCCATGGGGGTTGTGTTGCCTAGGGCAGCACGAAACTTAAATACACCACTGGCTTAGCCCACATATAGTATATAATCTCCTGGGTAGTAAGACCCAAAAAAGGATCTATCAAGTCATATGACTCTCTCTCCTCCGATCCCAGGCTGGCCACCCAAAGCACACAGGGAGGCATGGCCTGTATATACTGTAGCTATGGTGAATAAAAGCATCAGTATGCACCTCCCCTAAAACACTGTAGCCATACAAATGGTGCGTTACTATAGGTTCATCCCACTACTTGTGGCTTAGTGATGGGAGCCCTGACCCTGCACATTCCATATGATGAGCAGTCTTAAAATGATTGTAAACCATCATCATGTAAAACAACCCATTCAATTTAAAACAGAAATGAACGGCAAAACATCGGAGTATAAATAACGTATAAAAAAAAACATTATAAATACCCTTTTTATAAGTGATCACATTCCCTCTGTCCTCAGCTGTATAAGAGCGGGGGGGGGGTTGTGGGAGAGGCAGCAGCACACTGTCTTCCCAGTGAATGGCCGTGAAGGCAGGGAGCATGTCAGATGTCAGGACAAGTCTGATAATTGGAGGAGAGCAGGCCGAGTTCCCAGCATAGTTAGAGAACTGTCCACCTGTGCACTCATGCCTAGTGTGGTCAGTTTTTAAAAGGAAAGCAGAGTGACTGGCAGGAGTGCCAGAGATTTCACGCAAAGGAAGCAATACAAAGAACAGGATATTTTTTTCATACAAGTATATGGTACAGCAGGCACATATCAGGAGTCTGAAACATTGGTTTACATATTCTTTATTGATCAATATAAAAGTACAAGAAGGCAGGAAGGAGCAGATACAGTGAGGAACAGAAGTATTTGAACACCCTGCGATTTTGCAAGTTCTCCCACTTAGAAATCATGGAGGGGTCTGAAATTCACATTGTAGGTGCATTCCCACTCTGAGAGACAGAATTTAAAAACAAAATTCAGGAAATCACATTGTATGATTTTTAAAGAATTTATTTGTCTTGCACCGCTGAACATAAGTATTTGAACACCTGAGAAAATCAGTGTTAATATTTGGTACAGAACCCTTTGTTCTGTAGTTCTTGACCAGGTTTTCACACACTGCAACAGGGATGTTGGCCCACTCCTCCACACAGATCTCCTCTAGATCTGTCAGGTTTCGGGGCTGTCGCTGAGCAACACAAAGTTTCAGCTCCCTCCAAAGATGTTCTATTGGATTTAGGTCTGGAGACTGGCTAGGCCACTCCAGAACCTTGATATGCTTCTTACGGAGCTCCTCCTTGGTTATTCTGGCTGTGTGCTTTGGGTCGCTGTCATGTTGGAAGACCCAGCCACGACCCACCTTCAATGCTCTGACTGAGGGAAGGAGGTTGTTGCTCAAAATCTCACAATAAATGGCCCCATTCATCCTCTCCTTAATACAGTGCAGTCGTCCTGTCCCCTTCGCAAAAAAAGCACCCCTAAAGCATGATGTTAGTACCACCATGCTTTACAGTGGGGATGGTGTTCTTGGGATGCAACTCATCCATCTTTTTCCTCCAAACACGACGAGTGAAGTTTAGACCAAACATTTTTTACTTTGGTCTCATTTGACCACATGACGTTCTCCCATGCCTCCTCTGGATCATCCAGATGGTCATTGGCAAACTTGAGACGGGCCTGAACATGTGATGACTTGAGCAGGGGAACCTTCTGTGCAATGCATGATTTGAAACCATGATGGCGTAGTGTTCTACCGGCAGTGACCTTTGAAACTGTGGTCCCAGCTCTCTTCATGTCATTGACCAGCTCCTGCCTTGTAGTTCTGGGCTGATTCCTCACCTTTCTTATCATCAGTGATACCTCACGAGGTGAGATCTTGCATGAAGCCCCAGTCCGAGGGAGACTGACAGTCGTCTTTAGCCTCTTCCATTTTCTAACAATTGCTCCAACAGTTGATCTATTTTCACCAAGCTGCTTGGCAATTGCCCCATAGCCCTTTCCAGCCTTGTGGAGGTCCACAATTTTGTCTCTGGTGTCTTTTGACAGCTCTTTGGTCTTGCCCATGGTAGTAGTTGGCGTCTGACTGACTGTGGGGTGGACAGGTGTCTTTAAAGAGCTCAGACAGGTGCTACTAAGTTAGATTCATGAGTGGAGTAGAGGTGGACATTTTAAAGGCACAGTAACAGGTCTTTGAGAGCCAGAATTCTTGCGCTTTCTCAGGTGTTCAAATACTTATGTTCAGCAGTAAATCCTTTAAAAATCATACAATGTGATTTCCTGAATTTTTTTTTTATTCTGTCTCTCAGAGTGGGAATGCACCTACAATGTGAATTTCAGACTCCTCCATGATTTCTAAGTAGGAAAACTTAAAAAATCGCAGGGTGTTCAAATACTTCTGTTCCTCACTGTAAGTTTCAGCACTATGAGAACATGCTGAAGCGTTCCCCAGGTAGAACAGCCCAATGTTCCAGTGAACCAGAAGATACTGTATGCTGCTGTTGCCACCATGTGAAGGCAGCCCTGGGTTCCTCCACTTCATAGCAGTCAGTAGTGTTCATTATTGTTAAAGTGACAGACTCTCTTAGAGCATCAATGTAGCTACTGCGCATGGGTGACTGCACTTCAGGCATACCTTTGGACTTATCAAATATTCTATGAATTAGAACCAGATAACTGTATTCAATCAATCAGTCAGACATACAGGACACACCAAAAATCAATCCTGACCTAGTTAGCATAGTGTTTGCTCCTGACCGGAAGAAGGAAGGCCAGTCAGAAAGGCCTTGTTCACAGATAGTGAATTGCAGGTAAGGATCCAGCAGCACAGTCCTGCACACTAAACATGGATGCATAGTTGTGAATTATCCCTATTCATCTAGTTTTTTGCATTTCCGGTACACTTAATACCAATAAATGTGATTGCTATGGTTATGAACCAATATTTATTATGCGAACACTGTGGATTATCACAGCTCTACAGTCTACCCAGCAAAAAAAACATTCTGCCATAGCCAACTGGAATTTTACAGCTAACACTTTTCCATGTCTAGATGACGCTGACGTAGCAACTGAAATAAAGAGAGGAGACCACTTCTTAGCCAGGTTAAGTAATGATAGAACACAGGATTATTTTTGAATTATTACTTCACAAAATGCTCAAGCACAGATTCCAAGAGAATACAGTTCGAAGACCTTTTCAAAAATTTAAGGAAGGAGCAAAAAAATTGTAAAAGAATGGTATCTATATCAGACACCTTCAATGCAAGCATATTTAGAGGCCAAAATCACTGCTTAGTCCATCTGGACCCTCGATCAGCAGGCCTGACAGCATTAAGCTCAGAAAAGTGATCTGTGGCTTTAATAAGGAGAAGGGGGCACAGAGGAATTAGCTGCCTAGGTGACAGAGAAAAAGGGAGGGGGGAGCTAGAGAAAGATGGAAATGTATTTGCGGCGCAGAGAGCTCAGGGAGGCCAGAAAGGAGCCCCCCAACCCCCCCGGGGACATCTAAACACCCAAGGCTTGGATGCTCTCATTTCTAGCAGAGCTAAATTCTTAAAGCTGTGCATTCTGCTAGACCACACCAAAGCCTTTCTGCACACAAAAAGCATGTAATAAATCTTTGAAAATAATAAACATATAGAACAATAAAATAAATTGCATTTGTGGCTGAAGGGAAAGGGCTGAGGGGTGGAATCATACAGAAGATGTAACCTTGTTGTGTTATTTTAAATTAAAAAAAAAAAAAAAGGAAACAAATGCACGCATAGCTAACAAAATAAAAAAGGAATTGTGTGCAATTAGGCCAGATTCACACCTTTGTGGTACACTATTGCTTACATTCGAATGCCTTTGCTTTAGGGCAGCCCATGATTTTGATTGGCCTGCCAATACACCTCCAATCACACCCTTTTTGTAGCAATCAATGGCAGTGCAGTACCATGCGTTGCAGCACACTGCAAGATGGGTTCATTGCTTTAGTATGCTGGGCGCCATTTAAAAAAAGACAGGCTTATCACCTCCCAGCTGCCTGTCAACTACCCTCTGAAAGGGGATCCAACATAGATCCCTTTTCAGAGGGACAGCAAGGGCTTCCGCAAGTGTGAATGTTCCCCAATGATAGTATTCTTCAAAGGAATTTTTTTTTGTTGTTCTTATATTATTTATATTTTTCACCATCATTACAAGCTGGCCAAGCTGACCAGCAAATGTGTTTGAAACAAACTGTTATACTTAAAAAGGTGCTTACAACTGTCACTATTCATTCATATGGTTTAAACCAGGGACATTGAATTAAAATTCAGGGAGGTCCAGTCATTAAAATTTTCATCCAGCAGAGGTCCAAGTCTGTTTATACCATGACTTGATTTCTTCATATCAAAGCTCCTCCCCCTTACATTACAGTTTCCCCATTACATCACAGCCCTCTTCACATCACAGTCCCTCCTTTATACCACAGCGCCGCCTTTTAAATAGCAGAACCCTCTCTTTATATCACAGCACCCCCCTTTATAATACAGCTCCCCTTTACAATGCAGCCCCTTCTTTACATTACAATGTCTACATCTCAACCCCCCTTAGCATCCAAGCCCCCCCATTTTACATCACAGCCCTTCCTTTACCTAAATGTCCTTTGTCCCCCCTACAAATCACAACCCCTCCCTCCTTAAATCACAGACCGCCACCCTTTACATCAGTGTCCTCAGCTCCCACCTCACATCAGTGTCCCCCTCCACTTCACATCAGTGCCCTTTGTCACCCCTTCACATCACGCCCCCCCCCCCCTCCTTGCATCCCAGTCCCCTTCACAGCTCCCCTTACTTGAACCCCAGTCCCTGTCACAGCCCCCCCCTTTGCACCCCAGTCGCCTTCACAGCCCCCCTCTCTTGTATCCCAGTCCCCTTCACAGACCCCCTTTTTGCACCCCAGTTCAATTTACAGCCTCCTCCTTTCTTGAATCTCAGTCCTCTTCACAGCCCCCCTTTCTTGAACCCCAAGTGGGGTTGAGGTGGGTGGAATTTGAGGATATCAGCTGGCAGAGGACATCCAGGCTGCTAAGTGGCGGAGCCGTGGTCCGTATAGCACTCGGTCCATTTGCAAAATGTGGTCCACCATTTACTGATGCCTGGTTTAAACCATTACCCCCAGCCCCTGCAAAAAAACAGCTGTAGTTGTTTTAAAAGCATTAGGGCCTATTTACATTAGAACGTACATTGTGTTGATACATTGTGCATCATGATGCACTGTAACACAGCTCCATTATAAATGTGCGATGGGGTGCCAATCACAATAAATGGCATTACAAAAACATTAAAGCGGTATTAAACACAAAACCAAAAATGTAATAGATTGCAGCTTAGATTGCATTAGATGTGGTAGCTGCTTTTGTTTTCTTTCTTTTAAGCGTTTTCCTGCTGTCTTCATCTAGTGATCTGGCAAGTAACATACCTCCTGTATTAGAGAGGCAACACTCTGGATGAAGGAGCACAGGGGCAGCTTTCGAGAGTAGCACTGTCAGTCTGGGGAGAAGGCAGTGTTGGATGGACTAGCAGATTTAGATACTGTAACAAATTGAAGCCAAACTCCAGCTCACACTGCAGTAATGCCACATGAAAATAAGCATTTTTTCTGCTAGCATTTGGCCTCTAATGTTAAAATATGTATGTGCATTTATGCGCATAAGGTGATTGAGCCTAAATGCATTCTACTGGCCAGAATATTAATTTCTTCCAGCTAGTGGAAAACTTTTACGTGCATACTCATGTGTTCAGACAAAAATACGTGTGCTTTTTCTGTATTTATCAGGCATTTAAAAAAACATCTGTTACCTGTATAAGCTGCATTTTTTAAGTACTGTGTTCATGAGGCCTCACGCAAGCAGACACAGCAACAGTTTTTTTTCCTTGTTTTACATGAATAAATAAAAGCTGATAATTGTAAGTGCCCCTGTCAGTAGTAAACACTCTACCTGCTACATTTGCAGGAGAGCTTGTTCTGTTGAAAAACAACAGACTTACTGGATGGATCAACAGATGAAAATAAAGGAAAGAAAGCTACTTCTTTACAGCAGTTCGTACTGTGATCCCATGCCACTGATGCTCACCTCAGCCGACCACGCTTTTAGAAAGGGTTACTGAAATGGACTTCATCTTCGATATGGAATGCCACCATGCCCGAGAAAAAATTATAAACAAGAATTTTTACCAAGATCTGGGCCACTTGGACAATCTTTAGAAACTCCTAGGAACTTAAGCCACCAACTATCTGCCTCCCAGATCTCTATACTCTGTTCTCCCTTGTGATGGTTGTAGGGAGGCCTACAGCTCTGATTTCTATATATTCCAGAACTCCACCCTCCTGCGCCAATATCAACAAGACCATCCCTCATACTCTATTCTAAATGCCGATATGCTATTATATATCTAGTCTAGGGCCTAAGGATGTATGTTTTTTCTTCATGTTTGGAGATCATAACATAATCCCAATTTGAACGCTCTTGTGTTTGTGCTATACATAACTGATACTGTGATTCCTGATCCGCAACACCTTCTTCTTTTCTTTGTATACTGTGTCTCTCGTATTTGTTTATACCTGAAAACCTAATAAACTCAAATTGAAAATAAGAATAAAATAAGTCCTTGCTGACCCCAATAACTGCAGCAACTGTGGAGGTATTCATCCTCAAAGTTTACAATAGAAGAAGTACAGTAGGCCAAGTCAATCTCAGCACTTTGCTCTGTCCCATCTTCCTGTGCACCTTCTCTGTGTTAATATTAGAAAAGAAAAGCCTGACAAAGGAGTTGAGCTACAAAAAGAATGTAACAGTGAAACTAAAAAGCTTCTACTGTAATCTCATAGAATGATTATTCCACAGTGGCAGCAGCTACATAGGTCATTGACTGTCCTAGCCTGGACAGAGTTCTACTTTAAAGTGGTTATAAAGGCTGAACGTTTTTTACCTTCATGCATGCTTTCCTGAGTCTGATTGCGATCCAGCGATGTGCACGAGAGCCTTGTCTCTCCCCTCACTGGCTAAGACACAGCAGCAGTAGGCATTGGCTCCTGCTGCTGTCAATCACAGCCAGTGAGGAGGGAGCGGGGGGCAAGGCCGAGCCACGCTCTGTATCATTTATGGACATACAGGGACAGCTTGGGAGTGAGCAAGCATGAGTGCCCCTAGAGAAAGCAGCTTGTTCTGGGGTCACTACGCAGGGGGGAGGTGACCCAAGAAGAGGAGGATCAGTGCTGCTCTGTGCAAAGCCAATACACAGAGCAAGTAAGTATGACATGCTGTTATTTTAATTTAAAAAAAAAAACTAAAGCTTTACAACCACTTTAAGGCTTGGTTCACACTACAGGTATTGCAGCAATTCTCACGCACCTGCAACCACCCGCAGTCAAAATGTGCTGCTGTTAAAAAAAAAAAAAATGTGGCTGCCATTTATTCTTAATGGCACTCCCACACATGTCAAACCACAGCATATTTGTGGGTACAGGAACCACAGGGAAATGGAATGGTGCAAAAGCCCCATGCGATTTCCTGGCTTCTGCACTTCCACAATGGTACATTTCTGAGGGAAATGCAAGCAGGGGAGCCCATTCAAATAAATGGTCTGCTGTGCATGCACAAATTCAGGCTGCAAACCTGCAATAGTGTGAACCAGGTGTGAAGGACAAGTTCACCTTTGGGAAGATGTTACATATTCCACCCATTTTCATATTCCCTCTTCTGCTGTCTCCCCCTGATCCCCTTCCTAACTGTGAAAGTATGCCAGGGATCTTCTCCCAGCACTCACGATCACAATTTAAAAAGAAAGAGCAGACAGCTTACACTTATAGTCTACAGAAGCCCTGCATTGCACCTGTGATCTGCTGATCGTGGGTGCAATGCTTTACAAGCTCCTAAAAAAATAAAATATTAAATGTAATTTATCTGGAAAAAAAGTGCATTTATTATTTTTTTTAGAAAGGTTTAAAGACTACATGTCCATCTAAAACTATCCTGTTTACAAGGTGACAACACTGCAGTAATTTTATTTACAGACCAAACAACAGTGCCACCCTAGAAAAGGGTAAAACCAATTGAACATCACAAGGTATTCAATTCACTAGGTATTAAAGCATATGTTACATGGGAGACACAAAAAACAAAAACAGATGTGTTATGATAGAGTACAGCATGTGTGTCATTTTTTCTCCTTTTGCCCATAGTTCTACTTTACGAATGATTTGCATAGGATATCTACTGGTACCCAAAGACACGAGGATCATCTCAAGCCATCTCTGACTCAAAAAAAGTTTCAACAATAGCTGATATACCTATATCAGCATTCTATATTTGGATGACATAAGGAAAGATACATACGGATCCCAATCTTTGCTCAAAAATGCTAATTTTTAATCACTCACAACCAGGGACGGACTGAGAACTCATGGGGCCCCCGGGCAATAGGGGATCATGGGGCCCCTGGGTCCTTGCCCAAACTCAAAAAAGCCTATGAAAAAGGTACCAGGGGCATTTCATAGGGCCCTCTACTGACCCCGGGCCCTCGAGCAGTGCCCGAGTTTCCAAATGGTCAGTCCGCCCCTGCTCACAACCTAGAGACTGAAAGATGTGTAACTGAAACTTGAATCTTGACTCTCGTATTGATCATAAAATATATGACTTGCAGCAAATCCCCAAGAGAAACTCCAAATTCGATTTTCAAACACCCAATTGTGGGTAGTAAAATAACTGTAACTTTGAAACACAAAGAAAAAGAAAGTCAATGGGCTTTAAGCATCTATAGCCAGTAAATTTCCGTTTTGTTCATGAAATACAACATGGGGGAAGTTTAAAAGGATGATCCACATTTTGTTCAAGCATAAGTGATGGTATACACAATATAATCTCTAAAATTGTACACATAATTAGTCAGGTTTACATAAAAAGAAAAAAAAAACACAACTCCACAAGTTTGTTTAGTTCAAGCAATAAAAAAATAAAAATAGAATACATAGAAAACCTCCATACACAGAATCCTATACCGAAAGGTGATCCAGGAAGGTAAAAAAAACTCTACAAAGCATGGTCCAATTTGCTCCTGAGAATATTCCTTTCTGATCACCCAGAAGGCAAGAAAATGTTCCCTGGATCGGCAATCTCTGGTGTTATTACCTATAAATGTTACTATCTAGTTCCAATTTGTGCATTTAGGAATTCATCCAGCTCTTTTTTATAACTACTGAGCTGGCCAAAACTAGTTCTTGAGAAAGCCTGTAAAACTGGCGCTTTTCTTCTCAACCCAGGGCTTATTCTTAAAGGTCTATGATTAAATATATTAGGGTTAAATACATTAGAAGAGGAGAAAAATCTGATAAAGTGTTAAAGTGGATCTTCACCCATGGACTGAAAGTCCCTCCTGTCCACCCCTCCTTCGCTCTGCTACCTGTATAGCGGCTTCTTTTTTTTGTTTACCCTTTTTTATTTTTCAGAAAAAGAGTTTGGTCCTGCATTCATTACATGTACTGTGTCTGCTGTGCCTCCTGGGATATGTATGTCACATATTCCAGGAGGCCTTAGTGTTTCATTCACGGAGAAGGGGGAGGGCCTAGCAGTGTGTCAATGGGAGGCCTACTGGCTGGACCCAGAAGAGCTGATGACATCACACACAAACATAATGGCGTGGGACCAGGCTGCTGAGATGAGGATTTCAGCAGCACAACACTGGATCCAGGCAGGGGTAAAAAAATAAATAAAAGAGGGGGTGGGAAGATGAAGATTGACTTTAAGTATTCTTGAAACGATAACACTACATACAATGCTAATGAGAGCCTAGTACAGACTGTGACTGTGCATGCAGATAATCAATAAGTTTGATTAGTTATTTCTATTAGTATTAAAGTGTTACTAAACCCACACTAGTAAAATCAGTCTGTACATGCAGTAAAGCATGCTTGTTACACTCCTTGTAGAACCTAAGGGGTTAATCCTCTGCATTGTGTAAAAAGGTTGTTTGATCTGGTCTTCTCTGCTCCTCCCCTTCTTTCACAATCCCCAATCCATCTGCTGATAGAACAGAGCCTTGACGGCAAGCTCAGTTTGATATGTATTGCTAGACAGTTTTTCTTTTGGGAGAGTACATGTGATCAGCACAGGGCCAATCAGTGCTGTCCAGACAGAGAGTCAGGGATCCTGAAGTCTCATAGGACTGTGAGAGGAGAATGAAAACTCCTCCTACAAGCTTTAACCAGTGCTCTACTGGACACTGATAGAAGTCACAAAACTGTTCTAACTGCTGATGAGAAAAGGTATTTAGCAGTTTGCAGTTAGACGTACTGTGGGAGACCAGCTATAGTGAATGCAGTGCCCTGGGTTAGTAACACTTTGATATCATGGTGTTGTTTAGCAAAACAGCGTTCTTCAGAATATTTACAATTACAATCACATACTTTACCAAAGTTATGAAACAGTCCCAACCTGGTTTAGCAACATTAGCTATTGCAAAGTCTAAATTGTAAAAAATAGACAAGATGGCAAAAAGGCCATTACACTTACAAAATGCAACAAAAATAGATTAATCCATGTAGCAGCTATAACTTTACTGGGTTATATTCAAAATATGTGGAACATGAGTGCAGATATTGCCCAAAGCAACTTCATAAATACTGTATGTGAAAATTTAATTTTTAAATCACAGATTTTCAAATAAAAATCAGTACTTTGAAATGGATCCTATGATTTTCCAGCTGTTGGAGAACTATAAATGCCAGCATGTCCAATTAGCATGAGATACCTCCCAGTTTATCCACAGAGAAAGAGCCACAAACAGTTCAAGCTTCTTGTAGCAGCATGAAGCTAAATTGAGCATTTAAACCCAACATCTGTCGCTAAGTTTGTACGTTCATCTCTTAAATCTAGTAATAGTTTGTATATCCTGTTCTCGCTACGGCCATTTGTTAGACAAGTTGCTATAGAAAGTATTAATACAGTTCTACCACAAGCAGGGTCAAGGAAAGAGAAGCCCAATTATTATGGCCAGCAGAGGCTGGTAATTCACCCTATTATCACCCCCAGGCTCTCGGCACCAAAGACGTACTATCGCTTCTTGTGTCATAGAAAATGCCACTGTTAAGAGCCATGATTATTACACCAGTCCTACCTCTGCTATCAGAGACTCCAAGGGGGGCCAGCCTACTTTACCTCTCTTCAAAGAGTATTATTTTGTCGCTTACAGTGGGAGGTGTGTCAGCTCTGATCCAAAGGGCCACATTTCCCAAAAAAAAAAAAAATTGGACATAAAAAAGTGTCACCTTTTTGTAGAATATGTTGGAGGGATGGAGGGAGAATGAGGAGTAGAGGAACTAAAGAACTATAGGCACAAAGTCACTTGAAGTACACTTCGGCAACATGAGATGTGTTAATGTGATACTGGTTAATAATGCCCAAAGATAACCAACAGTAAAAGAAATGCAGGTTAGTGGAAATTTTTAGTTAGCTAACCCCTTGCAGAGGAGAAAAATGTACAATTCTAGCAGAAACAAATTGTGAACATACACTTCAAAATTTACTAGGAGAAAAAACTTCATGCTTGATTTTTTTTTTCTACAATAAACAGTATTCTGGAGCACCTTAGAGGACATAGATCATTCCTTTTGCTCTCACAATGCACTTAAAAAGGACCATGTCTAAGGGTCAACAAAATAAAAACTATACACCAACTTGTAAAGAAAGTGATATTATACATACATTATATTACAGAACACTATATATGGAACCTTCCTATCAGTACATATCTTCACTCTTTGGGCACCATTCCTAATCAAAGAACAGCAAAAGGGTCTACCCCCAACCCCTGCTTTGGGCTGTGGGAGACCCTTTTGCGGTATTATACATACAGTACCTGTCCGTTGGCCCTATTGCTAAAACCTCACTCTGTAATGGCACAGATTCTACAGGCACTGGCATTGTAGTTTCTCCTGGCGACCCCTATGTCACTACTGTATCCTGCAGGGACTAGGGTTTAGCAGGAAGAACCATAGAGGCCAGTGGGATCCCACCGCCTTCACCTTGCTATGGTTAAGAACAGCTGATGAGACTGTTCTGTCACTTGCCAGCCAAGAAGGGAAAAAAAATCTAAAATAAATTGTAAAAATAAATGTGTTTTGAGCCATGTCATTCTATTTACTGTATTACAACGGCCTTTTGAAGCAGTGTTTTCACAAATACTTTAAGGAGTTGATGTACAGATCACATACAAGAGTGGAGATGAGGGTGTGCAGATGTGCAGGATATGGGTGCTGGTGGGTTAATATATAGGTCACATATAGAGTCTGGATGGATATCCCATGTACAGGTGGGAAAGGATTAAAAAACAAATGATCCCACAACCAACCCCCCACTCCCATGTTCCTTGAATGCTGCCTGTGATCTGATCCTATGAACGATGGTTCATTCATTAGTCCCTCCTCCCTCTGTTGTGAAAGGAAGGGGGGCTTCTCAAATGTAAACACTAGCATGTTTACATTTACGATCACTATGATTGACCATCATATTGCACATATCCATTCCAAATGGCTCTACATATTGTGTCTGTTCTTAGCTAATGACAGTTCAAATCACATCCATTAATGCGTGTAATATAGACACTTCATCCTTAAAAGAAAAAAAAATGGACAGGAGGCTGTGTGGTGCTCAGAAGAACAGATCAGAAAGATCTCACTGGATATATATGATGGGCGGAAAGGTTAACAAAATGAGTACAATGAAAATGTAGTTACACTTAAAGTGTATTTCCACTTTTACAGCCAAACTAGGAGAACACCTACTTTATATTTGTTACATGTCCCCAATCACATAGCATAACTCAAAAATAACATAAAGCTTGCAGCTTATCTTTTTTAGATGCTCTTTTCTGTAACTTCCAGCAAGGAAAAATCCGGCTTTGTTCTCTTTGTTATGAGGGGGCTGGGCTGCTTTTGCCATGATTAACCCTGTCTGTACTTTGCAGGCAGGTCTTGAAGTCAGTTGTAACTAGATTTGTCCTAACAAAGGGTTAAAGGTTTAGACTTCTTGCATTGTATTTTAATGAGGGCAAACTTAGAACACACTCTCTCTGATATTCTTAAAAAATTCTTGTTGTCAGCCAGGACACCTTCCCCTGAGAAATATCTAAAAAGGTAAGAAATATCTTTTATAAATAATTTTACGTATACTGTGTGAATGGGAACGCATAAACATACAGTGGGGAATTTCTCAAATTTGGCTGCAAAAGTGGAAGTACACTTTAAACATCCCATTTCTCTTGGGAACATGAACTACAGCCATTATGAAGGGTCCCACTCTCATCATTGAATTTTGTTTTATATTATGATACACATGGAAGTGGTATAAACACCCTAAGAAGGGTAGGAACTGAGCCCCCCAAAATAACTAGTATGGGAGACTGATGTACCACTTCATTTTGGGTGGAGTGACCAAAACACAGTTTCAAAATTGATTCAAATTTGATTTAAAATTCAAAATGGATTCAAAATTGATGATTAAATACAGGAATATAGGTAAAAAATAAATGTAACAAAATGTGCATAGCTGCAACCATTATATCAGTTTATTTTAGAAATATATTTTAAAAAGTATAACTGGCCCTTTAAGATACCTAATTGATCAGTAAGCAGATATCATATGGTACTTTGCTGTCTTACTGCTGAGGGAAGAAAGCAAACATGAAAGATTGAACACTAAAAATGTAACATATTGTAATGTTTGTGTGTCTAATGGACAACAGGAAGTTGATATATTTGTAGTCCTACAGAGGATGCGTTAACAGCCTTGCAAAGTCTGAGTACAGCAGGATTTACCTTCTCTTAGTATCCCATTGGAAGCCATTAGCTCTATTTTATTTCAATGCCGTTTTTTCGGATTATCAACACAATTATTCTCGCTATTGATCTGGAGGTCGTTTTGGGCCAGTCTTTAAATGGTGGCAAAGGCTCCTCTTCATTTAAGGTGTGTGAAGAAGCTTGTCCTCCAGGGTCATTTTACTTGGTAAACTTTAGCTGAACCAACTACATTATATTGTGGCAACCCAGTCTAAGTAACAGTAATAAAATCTGAGTAAATGGCAACATTGCTCCGGTGGTAACAATGCATCATAATAAGGGCTTACTCAAGTTTCAGCCAGCATAAGGATGTAAATCTGCTTAAGTTCGTGAGAGCTTGAGTTCCCTCTCCCTACTGCGATTGAAAAGGCACAACGGTCATTAAAAACTAGTCTACAATATATCACAACTTGTTCGCTGTGGCACATATCCTGGCATTGCAGTCTATGCAGAATTAAAGCTAACCCAAAACCTAAAGGACAGATCTTAGATATACAGTATATCAAGATGTATCAAGTTCTTCTCTACAGATGAAAAATGTATTAAATGTATGTTTTGGGGGTTTTTTTTTGCTTATCACAATGCCTAAAATATAAAAGTATGTAGAATTTGTATACAATGATTATAAATTTAAAATATATAAATAAAAAATAAATCTATAGGGAACTACCTTCGTTCTCTAAGCCCTGCTGACGCCTTCCCCCTCAGGATGTATCCTTATTAAACTGTAAAAGGCTCATTCTGACTCCCAAATATAATATCCACAGAAGAAACAGCCACACTCAAGTCAACCCAACAAGTAAAAGATTTTTTCAGCAAGCAGTGTACATACAACTCCACCTTGACTACACCCTCCTGATGTATTTCACCCGTGATAGTAATCATAGAGATATTCTCTTTAAGGCCCCAGGGCATTTGCCCAGCTCTCCTAAATGCATTTCCTCCTGGCAGTGGTATTTTGGCTGAAAAAACACTTGGTGCATGTATACACGTCTAGATGCGTTTAGGCACCTCAAGTAGTTAGGTGTTAATTCATTTCAATGGCCAGAATAATCTCAATAATAAATTCCAACAAAATAAATTAACACTCAAGCTCTTGACGCACCTAGAGTTAACATACGTATCAAGCATTTTTTTGTGCCAATACTCCTCTGCTCCCGGACGCGCTGGCAGTGTTTTTTTTCTACCTCTAAACGCCTAAGTGTGCATGAACACATGAGCTAACATAGAGGGGGCGTTTAGAGGCAGGAAAAAAAACAAAAACCGCCAGATGCCCCTAAAAGCAGCGTTTTAAATACACATTGTGCACGAGGCCTAAATATATTCAGTTCTGCCAGGCATGTAAAGCCTTTATATATTTATGAATGTTATTAAAAACTCTGGTACATGCAGTTGTCACAAAGCACTGCTTTAGAATTGCCTGGATGTGTGCATAAACAGCTCCTAGAATATGACCTGACCTTCATCTTAATTATAATGATAAATAAGGGTAGACTCTTTAACAGATGACAACGACTGTGTTTTACATGGTCAGATGTTTATTGAACAAGTGGTTTAAACAATCAAGGTCATTGATGGAAAAAGTATCTGATAATGATGGCAAAAAACTGGATAATTGGACTCATGTATGGCAATCGATGCAAGAGTTCAATTATTTCTAAGGATCTGACCATCTATGCTATAGATAAAAATTAAAACCACTTAAGTTTGTTTACCTGCTCTTAACAAAATGTCATTTAGATGTTCTATGAGTAATCAGGGTCACTGGAAAAAAAGTTGTTGGAAGCTTAAATAACTGAAAAAGGATACATAAGGAATTCCTAATACTTGGGCCTCAGTCAATCCAAAGTCAAACAGATGGTTTACAAATGGAAGATACTGTTTAACACTCTCTAGAAGTGGATGTCCTACAAATATCAGTGCAAAGGTACATCACACAGTTCAAAGCCAGCCATAGCAGGGACCAGCGGATATTCAATCCATCTATGGACAGGCTGGTCATACTGAAGATGACCCATCGCACAACTTCAGTACAACAAACCTGTCAGATTTTTTGCATGTGATCACTGCCGGTGGCTATAGCCAGCAGCAGTAATCATTGTGTACTGCCAGCAGGGAAAGCTTCTTGCTGGCAGAACACAACTGCTCTGCTAGAGGGATTCCCCTATTAACATTGTCAGTGTTGATGGGGGGAATTGAGCAATTTTCTTTCCTGAAACACATGGTTGCAGGTAAGCAAATCAAGTCATCTGTGGCTTTCTTAACGAGTTACAAAAGACCTTTATGGTGACCAGCCAGAGATCTGCAGATCACTTGCATTCTTACAAAAACCCTGTCAACAGACCATTAATTTCAGCGACACCATTCATTTCAACAACAATTTTCCCCTAGTATTTCATATGTATTTTATGCATGTCAATTACTTGCAAAAACCTCCATTTTTGTAGATCTTCAAAAACCCTGAGCCTGCTGCCGGGCACCACCATCTTACATATGATGTTAGTAATCCCAGCAGACTCAGAGCTGTCACTCAGATGACACTACATTACTACCCCACACTCCAGCTCTGGTAACTACATAAAAGATTACGTATGGAGGTGAAGAGAGGAATGGAGGAGCTAGGCCAGCACAGACAGTAATTGGACACTCCACATGTAAACAGGGACGTGGCTATATCAGGCAATTGACTCTTCCTTCCTTGGCTAGTCACATTGCAAGCGAATGAAAAATTGTTTACGAAAAAGAAAAATGCTGAGGTTAAGCATTTAAAATACGTAGTTGCTTTGCCTGCAGTCTTAGTTGGTTACAGGATATCTAATGTGCTTGAGTTATGGCAGCCTATTTATTTTGAATGGGCTGCAAAAATACATAAGCACATAAAACTTGACATGCAACATTTTTCTTTTAACATGGAACACCACAATGTGCAGATGGTTCACACAATTGCACTGCAGTGTGCTGCTCAGGTGCACTGCCATACCTGCCTATATGTGTTGCAGTGCCATTCTAGGTGAATGACATCTCAGTGCACTTTATTTTACGTATTGCAGCAATGCTCGTATTTGCAGGTCATTACCAATATACTAGTGTAGACAGGCTCTGGTACTGTATGTAGAGGAATACAAAGCTTACCAACATCAAGTCTCATTCTAATTGTGAAGCAACAGAATGGTGCAGGGGTGTTTTGCTGCTCCAACCCCTCGGTAGTTTGCAATCTCTTAGAGACCGGTAATTTAAAGTGTTACTAAACCCAGGACCCGGAATTAACTATCTGGTCACCCACAGTACTCAGAACATGGAAATGCAATTATTTTAGTAAATATAAACTGCTAAATCCCTTTTCTCATCAGCAGTTAGAGCAGTCTTGTGACTTCTATCAGTGTCCAGCCGAGCACTGGTTAAAGCTTGTAGGAGTAGTTTTCCTTCTGCTCTAGGAGGATGCAACACCCCTGACCTCGGTATGGACAGTGTTGATTGGCCCTGTGCTGATCACATGCACTCTTCCAAGCAAAAAAAAACTATCTAGCAATGCACACCAAACTGAGCATGTACAGAGTGTTTCCACACATATGTCTTATCAGGAGATAAGAGGGAGACACTGGAAGAAAGGGAGGATCAGAGAAGACAGGATCAAACAGCATTTTTACAAAATGCAGAGGATTAACCCCTTAGGTTCTATAGTGAGTATATCATGTATGCTTTACTGCATATACAGACTGATTTTACTGTGGTGGGTTTAGCAACACTTTAAAGTCCCCTTTTTGAAGATGATTACACGCATACACCAGATTCCAGTGGAAACAAATTCTTGTGGCTGGAGTGACAGGTGTATGTGAATAGTGGCTCCTGCTCACTCAGTACAAAGTATTGACAGGCTAACAGCAGCCATTGCTGTTCACATATATCCACACACCAAGTGGTTACCTATGGATAGGGAGAGATGTCTGAGCCTGGAAGTATTTGACTAGGTATGCAGATACATAAGAACAGAGATGGTTCAGCTGAAAGAATCCGCTGATCCTTGACACTAGAATCCGATGTATGAATGTAATTACCCGTGGAGGCCTAAAGCTTTATTAACAATATTCAGCAGCAGAATGTCACAGTATCTGCCTCATCTAAAACTCAAAACAGGTCTGATCATGCACTGTGACATTGATCCGTCACACAGAAGTCAGTCAACAACTAAGTAACTCAGCTGAAGTCCAAGGCTACATTCACACTGAGCTGAGCATTTTCAGGCTTTTTAGCAAGTGTTTTTTCAGGTGTTCTTGAGTGTTTTTTGAGCAGATTTGCAAATATTATAGGGATTTTTTTCCATTTAGGCATTTTTTCTGTGGCCAATAGAAACCTGTGTAGATGTGTCCTAGGCACATACAACAGGAAAACTAGAATCAAGCACGTGGCTGCTGTACACAGAAGTTCTGTACCTTTCTCCTTGATTTGGGGAGCTGTTCCACTGGGCCAACAAGTTTCATCCTACTTTCTCCCAGGCTCTGGTGGTTCTTGCCCGGCTCTTATAAATGGGGATCCTTGGGATCATAGATACCCATGAATAACAGCAATGAATTGTTTAGCTTCCAGAAACAGACCGTCCTCCATTTTGATCACAAGATATGTGTTTATAAGGTGTGGAGTGATGCTAGAAAACGGGAGAGGAGCTGCTGTTTGAGCTGAAAACGCTTAAAAAAAAACCACTCAAAACGCTAATTTCTTGCTGTTCAGGCACTTTCCATTAAAGACTATGGGGACAAAAAGGTTGAAATCTGCCTGAAAAGTAGCGCATGTACTTTTTTGAGCAACAAGCGTTTTGCTACAGACGACAAAACGCTCGAATGTGAACAGGGTCCACTGAAATGAACGGGATTTTCCTCACTGAGTGTTTTTGAGCTTCGAGCTGAAAAATGCTCAAGAGTGAACAGGGCCCAAGTCTGGACCTCGATCCCATAGAAATGTTATGACTTGATCAGAAAAAGGTCTTTCAAGAAATCACAAAAATATACAGAAAATGGGAAAAGGTTTTATAGACAGAAATGGACCAAAATACCCCTCAACACTAACTGAAGATTTAATTGGCAGGTATATAAAGGATATTTTCAGTTAATATCAATAAGGGGCATATTAAAAACAATGAATCTGACATTCAGCGCAGGTGAATCTTTCAGGTGCATGCATTTTAAATGACAGTGATTGATTCATTACCAGTCCAAAAAACAAAAGTGCCCCTAAAAGAGATTTTGCCATATAAGGGTTCTAAATCCATCAATGAATATGATTGTTTGGGCCTTTCATTCAATAAAAAATGACTGTGCTGAGGGGAAAGCAGTTATAGTTATTGAAGATGTCATAAAAGTATTTCTAAACCTAAGAACATACAATATATTGCAGCACACAAGTGCTTAGATGTGGTGGCTACATTAGTTTTCTTTTTTTAGGCTTTTTTTTCTCCTTTATTATCACCTGGTGATCCAGCCAACTGAACTGTGTCTATGGAGATGCAGCACTGTCATTATAGGCACTTCTGATTTAGCCTACAGATTACCTCCCCTTTCCTGATCTCCAACATACTGTAAGGGGGCAGTGTTCTGTAGCCCGAGCTAATAACATTGATTGAGATTTCACTGCAGCAAAGGCAGACAGCACATTAAGTACCACACTCAGTGGATTTCTGGCAGGGTCTACATATTTTGCACCTATCGAACAGGTTAAAAAAAAATGCTTTCAACTGAATATTTAACAGGTCAAAATGAAGCAAATAAGAAAATCATCACTAGGGTTTACATAAACTTTAAACAGTAACTCCACTTTTGTTGAGAAAAAAATCCCCTCTAGATGTGAATTGCAATGTAATTTGCAGGTATTGTTTTGTAGAAGATTCCTACCTTTTGCTGCCTGAAGAAATAGCCATTTGTTTCACCATGTCCTTTGCAGACTGAATTTGAATGGGAAGGTCTTGGTTTGTTATAATCACCTGGTGCACTTTCAGTGTTCTAATGAGAAAAGCTGCAGGGTCTGAATCCCTTTAGAAGTGTTTAAACCTTGGACAGTATCTCACCAATACAAAAACACCTATTGCACAGGGATACCTAAAATCTGACTTGTATCTTAGTGCAGACTTCGGGGAAAATCAGTGAGCCAATCACACAAGCAAACAAAATAAAATTTTTGGGGGCACCTTTAGGTTGCCATTTTGCACCGCAATTCACAGAATGTTACACCGGCTGTAGACTCCAAAAGGAAAGTTTATTTTTAATAACATTTCATTACAACATGGCTTATGTAGATGTTATATATTTTTTAATTTGCTGGATTTTCTTTCAGTGAAAGTGGAGTTGCCCTTAACTTAAGGTTCACATTTTTCCCATCAGTCACCTTGATTGTGTTTTTAATGTGTTTAATAGGAATGGGACCTAGTAAAATGCTGGATGCTATTGTAATAATATCAATGTTAATTAAATATGACAAAGATCTGATCACACTAGAACACAACATTTCTTAGGATAATGTACGTTACTATAATGCACAGTAAGGACCAATTCAAATCTAGTGACTGCAGAGCGGCAAGCTTTTAAATGCACATTTTATGCTGAGTTTTTGTAGCAGCACCGTTTGTTTAAATGGACTGCAAGTTTTTGGAAAACGCAGTTTTGAGCGCTTTTTCATGCAACAAAATTTATTTTGCGTGTTTGGGGTGCCATTAACAATAATGTGCATTTTTCCACGACTTTATCACATTCCAGAATTGCATGACACTGCCTGAGATACTTTAATGTCCATATGTGAACAGGGCCTTATGTTAGCGATGAACAGGTAGTGTTTTTGTTGAGCCAGTGAACAGATTCCTCCAGCCACACAAATGAGGTGGATGGAGAAATCCTCCCTGCCAGGGTATTGTATTCTGATAGCAGGACTCCCACGGTCAGAATACAATGAATAATCTGCCCTTATTCAAGATGGACAGGGCGGAAATGCTGGGGGGTGTTTTTCAAAGTGATTTCTCAACAAAATAAAGCATGGAGACATGGAAGGTGGCGTTTGCTTTGAATATTAAAAATGAGTTAAAGCAGAGCTCCACCCAAAAGGGGAAGTTCAGCTTTAAGGCCTCATTCCCTGCTCCCCATTGAGGATTGGCACCCTTGGGGAGCGGGTACCTGATTTTGACAGGTACTGGCTCCCACTTCCGCTGCAACCACCTAGACAATTGGAAGCGGAAGTTGTCCTCCCCCATCCCTCCCCATAGTGTTCTGGGACACATGACCGGTCCCAGAAGACTACCATTCACAAGCTGCAGTGCTACTCGCGCATGGGCACCCAGCTCTGTCAGAGCCAGATACCCACACATAAGATGTAGGCGTCGGGGAGAGAGGACGGCTGGTGAAACCGGCTGCAGTAAGCACACCGCTGGATCGAGGAACACGAGTGTCTGTTTTTTTAAAGTCAGCAGCTACAGTTTTTGTAGCTGCTGATTTTTAAGTGTTTTACATTTTGACAGGAGCTCCGCTTTGAATAGCATTTTTGCTTTGTGGTGCTTAGATGCAGTGTAGTTCTTTTTTAAGGGCTTGTTTACTGTGCATTGACTGATGGTTTTCTGCACTGAATAAATGCCAGTCACCACTAGGGCACATGGAAATCAATTGTTTTCTCTGTTCCCTGTTCATACTGCAATGCAGCCTGGAAGTGCATTTCAGTGAGCTCCAATAAAATGCAGTCATGTAGTATTTTAACCAAAGCACCTTATGCATGTATGGTGTCCTGTTGTGCGGAGACATGAATGAAATGTTAATTTGTGCAATTCAAATAAGGTTAAAAAAAGGGGAAATAAATGTGATGTTCTGAAGCACACATTATATCACCTTATCACAGTGGCTCAAACTGACAGTTGCCCACAACCTCAGTCTGCATTCACACTTGAGCATTTGAGCTTGAAGCTCCAAATAAGCTCAAATTTAAAAAATCAATTATTCTCTATGGTACCTGATCGGATGAACAGGCACCATAGGTTACAATTGATTTTTTAAGTTTGAGAGTTTTTGGAACTTCAAGCTTCGAGCTACAAAACGCTCAAGTGTGAATGCAGCCTAAAACATAGCATTTAGCAGGCGGCCAGTGTGAGCAGGTCCTATAAAGCTGCACCTGTGTAGCAGAAAAATGTAGCCTACCTCATTTTTATATGTGTTGTGGTGCATTTCAGCACATTCATTTCGAATTGGCTGTTTAACACGCTGCGCAGCATTGTGGTGCAAAACAACCTTAAAACAAGTTTATATTCTGTTTATTGCTTCTTTAAGAGCGGATGTGTGAGCGGTGTCACCAAAACCTGCCTGCTTCTCTACTGGAAGCTCATTCTTTCTTCATGTTTTTTTTTCCAGCCAGAACCTACGCTACAGAGAATGGGCTGTGAAAAGCATCTACAATCTGGACAAATAACCACTTTTTTCAATCTAAACAGTATGTTAGAGAGAAGTAAGTTTCTAATCCATTAGAAAGGTAATAAAACAATAAAAGGAGATGCACTAAAACACCATTTCTAAAAACCTTGTTCAGTCTCTATGTTAGATTATGGCGCCAGGGTATCAAATTGAGTAAAAGCTTTCACAGCATGAAAACAAGGCCCCTTAGAACAACACCGAAGACTCGGCAACTTTTCTTTCCTAAGAATTTTATAAATGCTTACTGAAAGTATTTAGGTACTGAGAACTCTTTGGGATCTAATGTTGGTCACACTAGGGTATCTACACATTGTATTGCGCAAAGCGAGCACCATCACCATAAACAAAGACACTGAAGAAACTCATAGAAAATCAGTGATGGCTAAATGTGTGTGTCTACCAAAATCTACCTTTCAAAGTGAAAAAATCAAGGCAAGAAATTATAAATATAATAGACAATAGTGGTATTGTATGACATTGCTAGCAAAGCAAATCTCTTACAACAGGGATCTCCAGACTTTCTGAACAAGGAGCCAGTTTACTGTCCTTCAGATTTTAGGGGGGCTGGACTTTTGCTAGTGGGAGTAAACAATCCATGTTTAGTATTAACAGGGGGAATAATGGTCCACCATTGTATTAGTCGGAGGAATAGGCCCAAAGCAGCAAAGCAGAGGTGCTGCATCTAGTCCCTGGGCTGCAACTTGGAGACAACTACCATACCATGTAGCTCACACACAAAGCAGTGTTTATTTCATTCATGCCATTAAAAAAAAGAATGTTGAAGAATTCAGGAGCCAGTCAGTCCTGTCCTAGGCCTTAGGATTCTAAACACATATGAAATGTGCAATTAACGCTTTATTTTTGCCGTCAAATTTGAAGCTAACACTTAGTAAAAAAAAAAAAAAGCACCAGTGACTATAAAGACTGTCCCGTGTGCTAGTTTCTGCTGCTCAGTCCTCCACCCCTTGCAGCGGTGACCTTCTGGTACTGCAGGGGTTAATATGAGCAGCCGGGTCTGTGAAAAGCACTCATCCAGTGACAACTATGCCTGCCTTTTCTTCACCCATGCTCCATTCATAGGAGCTGTACTATCAGTTCCTACAATGAAAAGCACTCTATGAATGGATGAAGGGCGGGTGAATGAACAGTACACACAGAGTTAATAATGGCAAATGCAACTTTCCTGACCCCCATAAACAGAGAGCCAAGTAAAACTTTTTCTTAGTCCAGATTTTTCCAGAAAATAAAATGTTTCAATATTTACACAAGTTATGCTATGTGTTACGTAGAAATATACTGTTAAAGTGCATCTAAATCCAAAAGCATGGATTTATTTGAATGGGCTGCCGTGCCCCGTGAAATGTAAAAAACTGCAGCCCACACAGGAACTCAGATTCCCAATGCAGGTGCGATTTCCAGTGCAGGCGGCCTGCCATTAG
Organism: Staurois parvus; assembly: GCF_062004578.1. Classification (NCBI taxonomy): domain Eukaryota; kingdom Metazoa; phylum Chordata; class Amphibia; order Anura; family Ranidae; genus Staurois; species Staurois parvus. The sequence goes on from NW_028318272.1 coordinate 2,804,086, forward strand.
GATTAGCGGGTTCTGCGTTTCACTGTTTGGGTGGTTGCAGCTCTGAGAATTTGTGTGGGTCCCGCAGCGTGATCCGCACAGGTGTGAACCTAGCCTAAAGAAGGAAGAAGGGCAGGAGCTTTCAAATCCTCAGACTTCTGCGCCAGCTGCATGAGCAGTAACAGCTAATAATCCACGAAGCTAAGTGCAGTGGGGACCAGGGAAACCGGAGAGCATGTATGATGTTAGTTCACTTTTTATTTTTTTGTGAAAAGGTGAACTTACACTTTAAAAGGAAATGTGTCTCACCCAATGGATTCAGAACTTTGTTACAGATCTGGAACTGGAACCAGAAGTATAAAGGTCAAAAGAACGGACTTTCATTTTCCCTGGTTTTAGAGCACATTCACACTTGTGCAACTTGTCATGCGACTATGGGGTCCAAAGTCACAGGAAAAGTGGCACCCCATGTTTCCTAATGAGTACCATTCATATCTGTGTGACTTCAAGTCGCAGCAACTTGAAAGTAGTCCCTGCAGTACTTTGGTCCGACTTTCATGCAACTTGAGGACCACAGACTTCAGTGCAAACCCTCCAAATTTGCATGAAAGTTGCATCTGAATGATGTACATGCAACTTGTGTGTGACTTTGTACAGCACAAACAATCATCCTTGGTCAAAGCCAAAGTTGCATCAAGTCGCACTGTAAAGTCGTAATGAAAATGCTATGATTTTGCAGTTGCACAAGTGTGAATGGAGACTAAATCTGCAACATTTTCCCTAGTTCTAGTAGTAGTGTCTCAAGAAGTACTAAAGCCAGATACAAGTAGACAAAAAGATTTTTCAGGAGGTCAGCAACAGCAATATCTGTATTTCTCTTAGTATTTGTTTCCTTACATGTCCATTGGCAGATAAAAGTTAAGACTGCCCTAAGGAAGAGTTAAAAATAATAGAGATGCATTGAAAAGTAGCAATGCATTTTTACCAGTGCACCAGCCTACCTAAAGCACAGTAGAAAAAAAATGACATTATCTGTAAAAAAATTGACATGATTAATTTGTTATTCTCGCCCAAGACCCCCTACAGCTGCATTGTCCAATTACTCAGCTAACCACCTGTCAGACCTGCAAACTTAGTTTGGGATTACCTCCGAGGCAGTGCTGGGTCCGGTGCTCCGTCAGCTCGGCCAAGGAATCGAAATCCTGCTGGCAGTTATTGCAGGTGTAAATTGACTCGTCCTCCAGCTCCTCTTCCTCAATCCTCTCTTCCTGGCTAGTCACGCTGTTACCATCTTCCAAACCTCGTCCCTCTCGCTCTGCCTCTGTCTCAGGACCACCTACAGATACAGGAAGAACATAGAGTAACGGAGCTGTCTCAAAAAACATCATAATTACTTTTGGCTTCTTTTTATCCATTTTACTTTTACAGAAAAAGTACTTATTAGTAGACTAGATATCATTAACAATTTTTTTTACAGTTACTTGAAATTTCACATCTAAAGCATAGTAGCACATTTACATTTTCCTTCATTGAGAATTAATATAGGTTAAAAGGTAAATAAATGACATTTAAAACTTTGTTTCCAATAAGAAAACTCACATTTGAAACTCAGACAAAAAAAAATAAGACAAAGGGTAAAAAGAAGGATATTGCTATTAATGTAATGTACTGTATGTATATTTTATTATACATTTTTAGAACGGAATGGATTGATCTCACTCAATTGGATACATTTTGCGGGAGTTACTAAACAGCCAAACTGTTAAGAGGAACCATCAGATAATCAATAAATGTTGCTGAAATAAAAATCATAGACACCCTACATCATAGGCTTCAGTTAAAGGTGGCACACTAAAGTAGATGTAAACTCCAGCCCTAAAATCTCATAACTTTCAACAGTAGACCTTTCACCATTAATTAGGCTTCTCAATAACGTCTTCCCCCTTCCATCTTACCCAGTCACATATCATTTTTGTGCTTTGTGTTTAGTAAATAACTTATTTTCATTGTATTCCCCTGCCACTTCCTTACTCCTCGCCTATCGGGAGAATGATGTACCTTCGTCTGCCCAAAGCCTCCTGAGATATCCACACTACACATCCCTAAAGGCTGCAGGTCAGCAAGTGTGCTGAAGTATCAAAAGACAGTGCCTGCACAGATATAAGAAAAAAGCATTCACTAAATGCAAAAAAACAAATATGTCATAATCTAGAAGGGCATATAAGGGGTGAAGGGTGTGTGGAGAGTGGAAGTTAGAGTCCAAATAATGGTGAAGTGTTTGCTCAAAACTAAACTAATTTCTTAAGTGATTTTCAATGTTTTTAAATTTACCATTTTAATTACAATACCACCTGGTAATATCCTGTCTTGGTCCTTTTTCAGGCCCTTCCTGTTATGTGGTGACAATGCCCTATCCATTTCCAATTGCTCTCCTGCGTTGTCACACTGTGCTTCTGGAAAAACTCGTAAATGGCTGTGTCTACACGCACTGAGCAGGCTTTGCCCACTCAGGAAGCCTGCCTTGAGCAGTGACATGCAGCCACCAGTGGAGTGAGTGTATGCAACACCTAAAGTGGTTGCAAAGAGGCTGCTGAAGATCTGCAACACCAAGGTGCCAAATATGGTAAAGTGAAAAAACAAGAAAAAATATTTTATATATAGAGGCCTGGGTATGAGTCAGCCTGGGAGTGAGTCAGTGAGGTTACTCCAGGTTAAGGCTGGAGAGCTCTGCAGGTCAGTTCTCTGTTTCTAGAAGCCAGTGGGAGGGGGTGAGGAGGAACTGAAGTGCATACTTAGGGCCAATCCCCAGGCAGGAGGCAAGACATGATGGCTAGGACAGCCCTTAAATATGAGAAAGCCTGGTCAGCAGGGGAGTCGGGTGAAAGATGGAGTGAGGAAGTGCTGCTGGTGTGGAGCCTGGAAGGGGATCCCAGAGGAGGGGGGTCTGCCTACAGGCTGGAAGCTGGAAAGAAGGACCTCCACTGTCCCACAGTCTAGCAGAGAATGACAGCTTGTCAGTAGGGAAGGAGCCAGCCAGCGTAAGGCCTGAAAGCAGCTCTGACCTACACAAACAGGACAGTGCGAGTACTTCTACCCCTGGGCCAAAGAAGGGGGAGGGCGGTCATGTGCAATATCCAACTAGTTCTCCTTGGGACTATGTTACTTGGGTGTCTCCAGATCCTTTGACCTGGGATACTCTCAAGACAGCCAGGTGGATGAGGAGATTTTCATCTGGGGTCTGAGGAGGTTAATTTAAGTGGACCAAGTGCTCCTTGCAAACACTGTGTGCTGAGTTTTGTCCTTTTTTACCTAAGTTGTCCTCCAAGTTGTTCAGTTCCATTGGGCATCCCATATACCCCTAGACCCCATCCAAGTTGTTGACCCCTAATAAAATAACAAAAACCAAGCTCATGGACTGCTTATTGACTGTGGATGCAAGTGTGGAAAATGCATGTTGCCTAGCTGTGCAGAGTTTAGAGGGACCCAAAAACTTAGTGGCCCTCAAGAGGGTAAAGCTGCAACAGCTATCCAGTTAAGGGTTACATCTACTTTAGATATAGATACGCAGCACTGATAGGCGGCATTGATGGGCAGCGCTGACTGGTGGCACTGACTGGCGGCACTGATGGGCACAACTGTGGACGGCACTGCTGGGTACTGTTAGGCTGCACCGATAAGGTGGCACTGGTGGGCATTGATGAGGAGACACTGATGCTGCTGCACTGATATGCAGCAATTATGGGCACTGACATGCAACACGAATGGGCACTGATAGGCGGCGTTGACTGGCAGCACGGACTAACAGCACTGACTGATGGCACTGCTGGGCGGCACTTCTGGGCACTGACTGGCGCAACTGCTGGGCAGCACTGCTGGGCACTGATGGGTGGCACTGCTGGGCACTGATAATCAGTGCCCTGATGATTGGTGCAGATGTCCTCTTTGTCATTTGCTGGTTATCGACAGTACTTTCTTCACGCTGTGACAGTGTGTGGAAAGTGCTGCCAATAACCGGCAACTGTATTTACATTGTGATCTGCTGTAGGACACAGCGATCACGGAGAGCACCGCGTGTGTTCTGCTGGGGGCGCGCATTCTGGGAGGACGTCATCTGATGCCCTCCCAGAACTGGACAACCGCGCTGTAACCATCATTCGGCTATAGCGCGGTTGGCAAGTGGTTAATTTGTAGTCTTTGTGATCATTTGGGTTACCCCTAAGTTCAGTGTGTTTGTAGTTCCTCCTTTTTGCCAGTAGTCACTGGTACCTTTGACATTAGTATGAGCTGCAGTGAAATATGCATACTTCTCCCAACCAACCAGCAGGGGTTTCCTGGCCTCTGATGCGTGCTAGGAGAGCGCATAAATATTCGGGGAGCTCAAGTGATTGAGGTCTTCCTACCAAGATCTTGGTCTGGTGTGGGTGTGTGAGGAAAATCTGTACTGGGGACAGAAGCCTGGACCAGCATCTGGCTCAGCCTCTCAGAAATCCACAGAGTTTGAGCCAATCCCTCCCTCCCCCTCCACAGCCCGGCGCTCTAGTGAGCGTTGGGATGGGCAGCGCAGAGAGCTGGAGACTGACAGTCATAGCTCTTTGCTCAGAGCAGAGATGGAGAACTGAGTGATCAAAGGTGTTTGTTCACTGCTTAGCCAATGGGGAATGGATACCAAATCCACCCAGGTGAGTATAAAATTTTTTGGGTTTTTTTTTTAAAGCTCATACTTCTCTTTTAAGATCAATTGCTCCATAGTGTCTATAGCTACAGGGGTCAGTCAGGGTTTGCTTTAAAGATCATTGTAAAAAACACTTGAAAGTCCATAGGCTGTTCAAAGGTTCATTTTAAGAACAACTTCATGTTCTAGAATGTAAAAAAAAAAGGTTTCATGCAGCAATAACTTTGTGTATCTTTGTCAATTTTTTATTTAAAGCAGATTTCTTCATACATTAGCTAAGATGATTTCAGCCCCAATAGTTAATGACGATATTTGCGGTCTATAATCTACAACAGCAGCACTGGACTTAGGAGTAGTAGGACACGGCTACCCTTGAAACACAAAAGTGGTCTGTCACACTCATTACCTTGGCTGTGACCTCCCAAAGTCCCCTGATCACAATGCTGACTGCCTGAGGTTGACAAAAACTGAAGCATCATCAGAGACTGTTACTGTCTGAATTATAGATTACCGCTTAGGCTGCTTACCGCCTGCAGTGAAAGGGTGCACACCATGCGTAGCCAACGGTGATTTCATTGCTGAATTTGTATTGTTTATGGACATATTTAATCCCCTACCCCATCAAAGCAACAAGGCAATCACTAAAAGGAAAAAAAAGCCTTCTCCCACAGGACCCCACTTGAAGTGCACCTATCAAAATAACCATTAAGAACAGATTTACATTAATACCATTAGTGGTAGGTGGCAAGTTCTCTCTGTTGCTCCCACTACTCCAGGACCCAAACAAAGGCAATTTTAAGCATAATTTAAAGTGGTATTAAACCCAAAAGCAAAAATTATACTGCAGCTTACTAATTCTTAGATGTGATGGCTGAATTTGTGTTTGTTAGGCTTTATTTCTTCTCTTTCCATCACTGGTCAGTGGTCAGCTTTTATCTACTTATATAAATTCTTTATCCCAAAAGGAAAAAAACTGTTTGCTGTAACTACTTATAACGTATTAGGCATCCCATACATTAGTCTGGGGTTTTTTTTTCTATTTAACCACCCAGCTGAACGAAAAGAATAAAAAACGTCCCAACTTCCCAATCCACACACTCTTTGTGGTTGGGGGAATCCTTCCACTGTGTCTTTGTATTATAGCCTGCATCTCTGATCGAGCAGATTTTTCCAACATTACAGTAGTACCAAAGTTAATTGGTAGATCAACTTCGTGTTCAACCCCGGTGCCCATACATGGATTGAAATTTGGTCCCTGCTCAATCGGCCAAATTTTGAGCCAGGTATGGGCAGCTTTAGCTGGAATTTGGCTTCCATTTGTTTGTGTATTTAAATCTGATAATACATTTAACCCTTCCCTCCACCAAGACTGACAATGCTACTGTTTAAAAGTGCCCTGTGCTCCTTATTCCAGTCTGGGGGGAACTCTAATACAGAAGATGTGTTACTGGCCAGATCACCAGATGAAAACAGAGAGGTAAAGAGCCTAAAAAAGAAATGAATGCAGCCAACACATTTAATGATTAATAATCTGTAATGTATTACATTTTTGGTTTTAGTTTTGTGTTAACACCACTTTAAGAGCTCAATGCTATATTAGTAATAGAGGCTGAGCACCTACCTTGACGGGACATATGCACTAAATAGGTGAAAGCAGCAGTCTGTCGATGTAGTGAACAATTGACAGACTGCTGAATAACAAATATTCCATCGGTTGGGATTCACATTCAGGAAATACTAGTATAGGCAAGCCTAATACATAAAAGGTACTTAAGAGTCTTATTATATAGGCCTATGGCAAGCTGTTAAAGGTATTTTCATTTTGGAATGGGTTGAAATTCTATTCCACCTACATATCTCACTTTTCCTACTCTCTAAACTTTAAAAAAAAAATATATATATATATATATATATATATATATATATATATTTATATACACACACACTGCTCAAAAAAATTAAAGGACCACTTTTTAATCAGAATATAGCATCAAGTCAATTAAACTCCTGGGATATTGATCTGGTAAGCTAAGTAGCAGAGGGGGTTGTTAATCACTTTCAGCTGCTTTGGTGTTAATGAAATTAACAACAGGTGCACTAGATGGGCAACAATGAGACGACCCCCAAAACAGGAATGGTTTTACAGGTGGAGGCCACTGACTTTTTTTTACTTACTCATCTTTTCTGTTTTTCACTAGTTTTGCTTTTGGCTAGGGTCAGTGTCACTACTGGTAACATGAGGCGATACCTGGACCCTACAGAGGTTTCACAGGCAGTCCAACTCTTCCAGGATGGCACATCAATACGTGCCATTGCCAGAAGGTTTGCTGCGTCTCCCAGCACAGTCTCAAGAGCATGATACCAGGAGACAGGGAGTTACTCTAGGAGAGCAGGACAGGTCCATAGAAGGTCCTTAACCCATAAGCAGGACCGGTATCTGCTCCTTTGTGCAAGAAGGAACAGGATGAGAACTGCCGGAGCCCTACAAAATGACCTCCAGCAAGCCACTGGTGTGAATGTCTCTAACCAAACAATCAGAAACAGACTTCATGAGGGTGGCCTGAGGGCCCAACATCCTTTAGTAGGCCCTGTGCTCACTGCTTAGCACCACAGAGCTCAATTGGCATTTGCCATTGAACACCAGAATTGGCAGGTCCACCACTTGCACCCTGTGCTTTTCACAGGTGAGAACAGGTTCACCCTGAGCACATGTGACAGACGTGAAAGGGTCTGGAGAAGCCGTGGAGAACGTTATGCTGCCTATAACATCGTTCATCATGACTGTTTTGGTGGTGGGTCAGTGATGGTTTGGGGAGGCATATACATGGAGGGACGCACAGACTTCTACAGGCTAGACACGCTGTGCAGTGGGTCCTGGATTCCTCCTGGTGCACGATGATGCCCGGCCTCACGTGGCCAGAGTATGCAGGCAGCTCCTGGAGGATGAAGGAATTGATACCATTGAATGTCCCCCATGCTCACCTGACCTAAATCCAATAGAACACCTCTGGGATATCATGTTTCCATCCATCCAAGGCCGCCAGGTTGCTCCTCAGACTGTCCAGGAGTTTAGTGATGCCCTGGTCTAGATCTGGGAGGAAATACCCCAGGACACCATCCGTCATCTCATTAGGAGCATGCCCCGATGTTGTCAGACATGCATACAAGCTCATGGGGGCCATACAAACTACGGAGTACCATTTTCAGTTGCTGCAATAAAATGTTAGCAAAATGGACTAGCCTGCTGTGGTTTCTTTGAATCCAGTCCTCTGTAGGTTGATAATTTTCATCAAATGATGGGGCATCCTTACTTTCCTAACACATTACCCAGTCTATATCAGTATAGATATGCAACATGATATATTTCCCCATTGATGATCTGATGTGTTTTCAATGTGTTCCTTCAATTCTTTTGAAAAAATAAATAAATAAATAAATATATATATATATATATATATATATATATATATATATATATATATATGCTTTGCCAGGTGATCAATAGCAACCTACCAACCAGGAACTGGTGCCACCGGTACCAAGCCTTCTCCCTGTGACTACATCAGTCAACACATTCACGGTGACAATGCTACAACATACAGACTTTTATTCATTCACCTTGTCATTTTCTGTACAAACAAAATCCCAATGGCACAAAAAACCCCTTTCCAAAAAGTGTATTCAAATAAATTCATAAATAGGCTGGGAGCTGAAAGGCATGCTGCCAAAAATGTCACCTTGACACATCTGAGTTAACCGTGTAAAAACCGCATGTACTACCCAATATTTGCTCACTAGAATCAGGCAAAGACAAGTGTTAAGCTGCAAAAAAGCTAACAGTATAAAAAATGTCCAGCATGCCTGTAAATATCTTCCAGTCTGTAGAAGAGACACTTCTAGTTTAGGTGCACAGCAGTCATTACGAAGATGGACAGATGCCTCATCTTCTCTCTAAATAGAACTGTTTTACCATTCGAAAGCTAAAAAAACACCTATCTGAACTAAGTTCTAGGCCACCAGGACCATAACAATCTGTGATAGGGCCCCAAAGCAAAACAATTAAGGACTGCCTGTGCCTCTAATCGCCATTTCAAAGGGAAGTTCTCTAGTTATACAAAATTCTACTGTTTTTTTAGAACGATAGCAAAAAAGGTTTCCTAACTATAAATCTATTCATTGCATTCAAAATGCATCTGTCCAAATTCTATAGCAAGCTGCATAAATCACTGTGTATCAAGGCACCTGCGGGGGGACCCCTTGGCTTCTGGGCCCCATAAAAGCCATATAGTATGCAATTTCAAGGAATACTCATCTGAGGGTCATCCATTTATAAGCATTATTTGGGGTATTGTTACATCTAACTTGGACAAACACATTATCTTGATCAATTTTTCTTTTAATCAGTTCTGGATGCTGCCGTTATGATGTGTGCCTCATGGAAATTAAGTGGTTAAAAAGAGCTGCACATTAACATAATACCAGTTTAATTAATCTAATTAGGATCCGGAGTTTTGTGCAAACATTGGGAGAAGCTTTCGAAACACAAAATATCAAAGTGTTTTAATTGGGCTCGTCAGCATATGATGAACGCTGCCCGCTCCTCTCTCCCTCTCTGGGGGCACCTGGGAAAGGTGGAAGCGGGCTGCACGCTACAGCAGATAGTACACTGTGTTAATAATGACCCTGTCCCTCTAATGAAAAGAAGAAATGTTGTTGTTATAGTAATTAAGCTTGCAAAGATTTTCGTAGAAGGGAAATTAGATTTATTTGCTCACCATTCTCTTGCTGATGAAGCATCCGCTATTTGGGAGAGGTTCTAATTAACCCTAATTTAGATGATGTGCACTTTTGGATAAGCAGTTCCCTGTGTAGGCTTGTTTGTAAATGGTACACAGATGATATAATAATTAGCACTTTAAAAGATTTTTTTTCTTCTTTTATGCTCCAACTAAAACCCCTTTCTTTTGTGCTGAAGCATTTTACACCAAAGACAATTAAGATAAAACACATTGTAATAACAGACACATTAAAAAGGCATTAGCTGGTAATACAGAGAAGTATGCAAAGAGCTGACAACTATGGAGAAAACGTGTTTGGTCAATGTTTTCTTCATTAGAAACAAGTAGCCTTTAAATTTTGATTAATTGCAACATTACGCAGCACTAAACCCAAAATGCTTTTGTTCCAAAGGGAATGCCTAGAGAATGGTTTCCATCTGATTTATATACTAGCATGTCTTAAACAATATATTTAGTACATAAATTAAGATACTAACTTGACTTTCTCTTGAAAACATGTTGCTATTAACGCACAATGCTCATTTCCATGAGGCCAACAAATTTCCACGTGGATATTAAATCACCAGGAAAGAAGATGTGATAGTATAAGGTGAGCATTAGCCAATGCTGCTGTGACTACTTCCATTGTTCCCGTTCAATAGGAATATTTGGCACTGACAATTGATACCGTTATGGTGGATTTGGCCTTCTCCATGTATGGCAAAATCCACTACTGGTCAGAAGACATGTTGGGTTAGCAACCTTGTTAAAGCAGCTAAACTGGCCTGATAATTCAATACAGACAAATTCTGGTGTTTTATATGTCCTTTATAGATTCTTATACCTCCTGTGACCTCTGAATCCTAGAATACTCCCAATACACAACTTTTTCTGAGAAGGGTAAGTGGTGGTCTACCCCCTTCTATAACTCTGTATTGTTCCTTCATGAAAATGGTGGACTCTATGCCACTGCAGCTTTTATTTCAAGGCCCTTGCTCACGTCCTGCTGGGCCCCTGAAAGACTGCTCCAGGTTGGAGGTATTCAGGTGCTCTTTTACCTTTATTTAAAAGTAGTCAGCATAGGGACTCTAAGACCAAGAACTCTAGGTTCCCTTTAATATTTTAAAACCTTGTTTGTAGTATAGATTGTAGTTATGTATGTACATAAGGGAAGTCTTATTTGCTCCTTATATACTTAGGCTCTGCATTACTTTACAAAGCTAAACAATGTTTGTGCTGTATTGGCCCTCCTCACAATTCAAGCCTGGGTAAGGTAACTCATTGAAAATAAGGCATTCCTTATTTCTCTTATCTCAGCTGTGAAAAGGCTCATTTACACTTGCGGTCAAGGGGTGGTAAAAATAGGCAGTTGAGATGTGTTTTTTTTTTCCCTCCCTTAACCCAGCACAGCAGCCTGACAGGGTTGTACATGTGTCCTAGAAATGATTTTCTGCTTCATGGCTGCCACATCAAGTAAATAAAGCCATGCTGCAACAGTGAGCCAAACGCTAGGCTCATGGTTGTGGCATGGTATTTCCAATGAAAAACTGTTCGGCTGTCAAAAAATAGAAAAAATTTAAAAAATGTATCTGCAATCCATTGCAGATCATTTTTCAAACACTGCCACAGGTGTAAACAAGCCCAATGAGAAACATATTACTCTGAGCCACTGACCGCTTTCTTTCTTTTCAAACTGAAAGAGCAAGTATGCAGAAAGTCATAATAATGAGTAAAAAGCAAAAAGTATATGCTCATTGAAAACACACTTTTTCCCTTTCATTCTAACCCCATTTTTTTTTAATAACTGCCCTTTGTTGATTTGGAATTACACTGCAAAGTGATGCTTCCAACTGTAAAAACAGTTTTATCCAGTTCAAAAAAACTTGCTGACAGTAATTGCAGAATGCACCCAATTAAACTGAGGCTTTAATTTTGTAGAGCCCAATCACCTATATGCATTGAGTAACAATAAAGTCGATCCTTTCAGGAGGCACAATAATTAGCACTTAAGACTCCAATGGCCATTTAGCTTACGACTGGCTGCTCTGTATGATTGCAGCGGGCAATCTTGTGGCGATATAATGAAAAACTAGCAATAAAATGGATGAGATTACTCTACCATCTAAGTATACTTTACAGGTGCAAATTCAAAGACTGCACATAGTTAACCTTTCAGCCATTTTAAATGCTGTAGTCCTGCCTCGGAGTAGATTACATGAGATGCACGCTATTACCTTTGTTAACCAGGAACCATGTTTCTATGTGGTTATCTAAAACTAGTTTCATGACATAGGGTGTGATTTAAAAGCCCAACTTAACCTTCAGTTTAAATCTACTAAATAAAGCCTTGGTGCACTACAATCACTTCAGCTCTGGAATGTTTTACTCCCTTCCTGACCAGGCTAGTTTTTGCTATACCGCACTGCACTGCGACGCTGTATCCAAACAACATTTGTATCATTTTTTCACACAAATTGGCCTCTGTTGGTGGTATTTGATCACCACAGATTTTTTTTTTATTTTTTGTGATATAAATGAAAAAAGCCAACAATTTAGAAAAAAAACCCAATATTTTTCACTTTCTGCTATAAAACATCTAATTAAAAAATTTAATTTCTCCATACATTTATTGCAAAATGTATTCTTTGATAAAAAAAAGTGTATATTGATTAGTTTATGGTATATAAACTGGAATTGTTTTTATACTACTAATGGTGATGATCAGCGATTTAGAATGGGACTGTGGTGGCAATCTGGCATTAACTGGCATCACCAATGACATTATTACAGTATTAGTAATAATACTATACACTGTTACTGTACTAATGACACTGGCTAGGAAGAAATTAACATCTAGGGCGATCCAGGGGTAAATGTGTGCCTGACTATTTGTAATGTGTGTACATGTACAGTGTGCTGCTTTTACTAAACAATCTGTAGGTTTCTCATCCCTGCTTTGCCCCTACTCCTTCTGTACAGAGCTCTGTGTTGTTTAGCAACCCACCCGAAACCCAGAAGTAGGCAGCGACCTACCCATAGTTTGCTTTGCCTACAGTGGCCTCCCATCCGCAGTACATTGCAGGCGGGCATAAAGTGGTAAAATAAAATATGTTGACAGTCTTAATTTGTTTTTCTCAGACAGTAGCCACGACCAGTGTAGAAAAGCCTGTCCCTGTCGGCATGCTGTAGAGAAGGACTCTTGCGATCTCTGAGGAAGCAATGGTGGAGGTCCAATACACCCCCTACTGAGTCAGACCTATAGCTCTGCAAACAGCAATATTCATGGTTCCCGCTGATTGGAGGTCTATAGCTATGGCTTATCATGAGGTGTGCTAGAACCCTGCAGAGAGAAAACTGCTTCCACACTGGGATCAAGGGTCCTTTTCTGCAGCATAATGGCAGGGGGCAGGCTTTTCTACTCAAACTGCCTGCATTCTAAAGAAAAAAAACATAAGGCTTTTGTTCATCTTTTGTTTTGATGCACCTGGAATCTTAGATTTTAAATGAAGGTTCAGTTTGACTTTAAAGCTGAATTCCATTCTTCCTTTCAGTACTGTATAGTTGTAGAGGCTCCTCTGGTGAACTAAAATACGTACCCTGCTTTCACTGCGTATTATTTACTTTTCACCATGCAACAGAAAGTGCAGGAAGTCATACAGAGCCAGCCTGGCTGGAGCACACCAGAGCATAATTTTTCTCTTTCCTCCTCAGTCCAGAAATGAAATCCTGGGTAGCAAAGTGAAACTAGTTTCAGAGAGGTACAGCCTCAGAGAGTGTAAGCATCGCAATGTATGGAATGGCAAGCAGTCATTAGTCAGCACGGCCATATGACTGTGTTGGCCAGTGAGGATCTCTTAGCCTTAATCTTTTGGAATGACGCCCAGAAAAAAAAGACATTTGAATTGGTCAGCATAGCCACAAAAGGTAGTGCTAACCAATGACCACTCACCATTGCGAGTACTATGATACTTATAGGCTCACAGGCTGCTAGTGCAGTGTATAATGTACAGATCGTCTTCTGTAAAGGTAAACTTACCATTTAAGACAGTGGTCTCCAAACTGTGACCTGTGGGATGGATGTGGCCCTTTGCTTGCCTTTATCTGGCTCTTAAGGCACTATTCCTTCCACTGACACCAAAAACGGGGCGCTATCTCCTCCACTGACACCAAAGATGTAACATTATTCAGCCCACTGATAGCATACATGGAGCAATATTCCTTCCTCTTACATCAATGTAGGGGATTACTCTTCTCACTAATACCAATGATGGGGAACTATTCCTCTCAGCGATACTAATGAGGGGGCACTATTCCTTCCAATGATACCAATGAGGGGGAACTATTCTTCCCAATGGTACCAATGAGGGGGCACTATTTCTCCTACTGACACCAATTTTCCTTGCAATTATTATCCTCCTTGGTAAAAATGCACACTTTTTAAGTCATCATAGTGGCCACAAGCAGGGCTGTGGATAAGGGGGTACCACCAGTCCTCCTGTACGGGGCCCAGGCCAGCAAGGGGGCTCAGGCAGCTGGGTAAATTGGATGTGAGCAGGGAGGGTGATTGGCATGGTGGGGGGGGGGGGGGGGCAGTTACTGGAACTGATCCCTACATCCTGTGCCTCCACCCCTACAGTGCTCCTGGCTTCCCTCTTTCCCTTTCCACTGGCAGCTGCAAGAACACAATGGTATCCTTCAGGATGGAGAGTGGGGGAAGGTCACATTTGCCAGCCCCTTCCTTTCCTGAATGAGCACAATGAGTGATCGGTACTGATCACTCGCTGTGTTTGTCCTGTCCCCAGAATACATTCTTTTCTAAGGACTTCAAGATCAAGACTGATCTGTATGATTATTGTGTTGTTTTGCATTTTAGTCATGTTTGTTTACAGATTGGTTGTCTGTTCTCTTGTGCCATGTACTGGCTAGACTTCAGAGCTATGTTGTTTAGTTAGGCCAGGGTGTGATGTAGAGGTCATCGCTCCTCCCACAATACAGGAAGTGAACCACCTCATAGGAACCATGATTCTCTACATGAGAGAAGCACCAAACTGTAACTCTTTGCATCTGACGGCATCGGAGGGAATTGATGTCCATTTTAGCTAGAATTGTACAGTAGAGGATCTTCGCTATATTGAGTGTCATTTGTTTGTGATGTTTATTGTATAGTGATTGTATGTTATCTTCTTGTTTATAGTCTTACCATTTATCTGCAATGTGCCAATAAAGTACAGGCAATTAAAACCATCTATTATTGTGTGCACAGAGAAGGGTATCTGCTTGAATAACTTCCCATAGACTCCGGGAGTACGGGGAGCGAGTTCAGGACAGTGTTCATTCATAACTGAAGCATAGTAAACTTTGTTTTATTTGGGAGGGCTGTCAGGTTGGCTGTATGGGGCCCCGTGGTTTCTAACAACAGCCCTGGCCACAAGTACAGATAACGGTTGACAGCTTTGTCCACATTTCCTCTATAGTAATAGTTTTAAAATAGCAGTTTAGAATATGTTGCCGTCCATCGCTCTCCTGGCATTGCTTGTTGGCACTGTAATGCTGGGTAGACACCATCAGTTTTTTTTTTGTTCAACCCGGCAGCTAAACAAAATAAAAAACTAAAGAGCTTGGGAGGAGCTCGCTGTACTAACTATCCAACGTTAGTACAGCAATCTCCCCGCTGAGCTATTGTGAGCCATTGGCTGGCAGTACTGGTTGGATGCTGATCGAATCCTGGTAATGCAGCATGCCCGTTCAGCTGGCTTGTGTCAAACAGGAGGATATACACACAGGCTGAATGTCAGCACGTTTCTATTCAACTGTCCGATATTCAGCCTGCGTGTACATGGCTTAAGAAGAAAACAAATCAACTGTTCAACCACACATTTCTGAAAGGGTGGAGCTGGAAATGCAATCAGAACTTGATTCAGTCCTGCACTGTACCTCTTACTAGGGATTACTGCTGGCATACTTGAACAGCTGGCTATATGTGGAGGTTCAGAGACATTTAGTGGTAGTTAAGATGACCAGTGCTGGCAGTTTCCTATTAGAATCTCATTACAGTTAAAAAAAAATTCAAAAACCACCCACAGGCTAATCAGTAATGCAGTTTCAATAATATTCCCTGTATAATTGCTTTATCGATCAGAGTAACTAGAAATCCTAAAACAAAGAAAATGTGACCAAGCAGACTAATAGAGCATAAAAGAAGGTGCCACATGTTGCCTATATGCAATTTTAGCTGTGCTGTAACTTTCTTTCATTTAGGTCAGGCTGCTACATACCAGATCATAAGAAGATAATACAGAACAAGACTTTAGGGCTTTATTATACTCCTCCTCCTTTTATTCCACTATCCCATAGGATGTGCTCAGCTGCCAAAATATAAACCTGCATCCCTGGTCAGCTTCTATCTTCCTTTTCTGCAGAAGATGGGTTATTTATACATACGTGGAGCTCCTTCACAAGAACATTTGGGGGGTGGTACATCCATGCAGTTAAGCTGCATTTCTACTGCCCCAACTCACTCCCCCTTTAGCTACAAAGGAAGTAGCCAGGGGTGTACACATGCTGTTTTTCACAGAGCAGCCCCAATCCTCTTCTTGGGTCCCTCACCAATGTTCCTGTCTTTTCCCCCCTCCCGAGACCCCCCCAGCAAGCCTCTTGCACTCGTGCGTCCTCGCTCCCTCTCAAGCTCTGTGTGTCCATAGAACCACAGAGTGTGGCTTGGTCCCACACCCCGCTCCCTCCTCACTGGCTGTGGTTGACAGTAGCGTGTCTGTGTTTGAGCCAATGAGGAGGGAGAGAGAAGAGAGAGCCTCTGCTCTCATGCACAGCTCTGGATCAAGATCAGGCTCAGGTAAGTATAAAGGGGAGTTGGGAGCTGCAAACTGAAGGTTTTTCACCTTAATGAAGAGAATGCATTAAGTTAAAAAACCTTCAGGCTATAAAACCACTTTAACACCCACAAGCCACACATACAGTATGTGTCCATGGGAGTCTGAGGTATCTGTGCTGACAGCACGCTCACAGACAGCTCCCAGTCTATTTTTATCATTGGAAGCTGGTGAGACAGGTTCCCAATCATGTGACCACAGTGAGCCAATCAGTGACCATGTGATCAGGAAATTCATGCTTTCTAGCATTAAGTCCCAATAAAGGGCTACCATGGGGGGGGCCTTAAGGGTTAAAATGTATTTCCACTTTTGAAGCTAAATTAGGTTATCGCCTACTTTATATATTTCACACTTCCCCATTCACATAGCATAACGCAAAAAAAATATTTAAAAATTGCTGCTAACTTTTTGATGTGCAGAAGAAAATGTTAGTTTTCCCCTTCTCTGTAATGATAACAAGGGTGTTGTGAAGTTATAGTTTACCATGATTTATCATGTTTGTACTGTGCCACCAGATCTCATTGTTAGTTGTAAACTAGATGCGCACACTGCCTGTCCTAATAAAGATTAAAGATCTCAAGGCTTGGGCGGTACATTGTATATTAAAGTACTTTACAAAAACCTAACTTTGACCCCTATTTCCACACTGCTGTCTATTCTAAGCAATAGAAGCTACCTATAGTGTCCTATGAATAAACCTGCTCCAAAAAAACAATTATAGACATAAGAACATTTTTTTTTATTATTTTTAGGTAAGCTGTATGAATGCCAATGCATAATAAACATTTTGGTTGTCAAATCTGAGTGCAAATGTGAAAAAATACTTTAGGGTTCTTTTAAAAATGCACATTCTAAGGCTAATAATTTTAGCCAGTAATTAGTTACAATGATTCCAGCCCCAGTGTGATAAAACAGATAATGAAAAAAAAAAGCAGGCTCATGTAGAGGGAGATTTCTTTAAAAAAATGCACTTAACATTGCAGTGTAGTAAAAGAAAAAAAAGAAAAGAATGAAAACCACTTCTGCTTGGCACTCATGTCCCCTGCCCAAAGTGCATCTGGATGCCTCTGCTCAGCAGCGCCTGCTCACAGTCTTCTCAATGTTGCCTTTGGCTCCCAGCCGTACAGTTTCCACAGAGGCGGCCAGCACACCTCTCCTCTCATTTCACAAGCACCTACTGGACACTCCTGTGGCTCTTGTTCCATAGCTGGCCTCAATTCCAGCTCCATTCTATCAGGGCAAAGGTCCGTGACAGCCCATGATAAATTAACTAGGCAACATTAGGCCAGCACATTCATCTATTCAGTACAAAAAAAAAAACGTCAATTTATACACTACTCAACACCTCATTCATTTTTGTTGTTACTATTTTATGTGCATTTCTGTCCAGTCATAGATATTGGAATAACTGGCCTAATCCGCTGGGCAGGTGAGACCTAACACATGGCCATAGAAGCTACTGTTCTTTATTCAAACGGCACAAGAGATATTGTTGTTGGTCCTGTGATACAAGGGCCACAGACAAAAAAAAACATACAATTAGATTTTAAACCCTGATCATTGGCAATTGAATACCAATTTGCTGTGTTCAGAAGAAGGGAAATTTAGAAGGGCTTAGTAAAAATGGCCTAGTCTGCATGGAATAGTAACTAAGCAGTGACTGCATACTGATAAATGGCTCTGTCTGCCTTGGCGGTCTGGGATCATCTCCTTTGCCAGGTACATATATTATTATTCAGGACACATTCAGCCTTCTCTAGAACACAACATTCAACATCTTCAAATATAAAATATGTTAAAAATATTTATATACACAAATCTGCAGGTTATGGAAGATGCCAGTTCATTCTTCTAGTGTATTACAATGCCCTTCAGGACCACCCAGAGAGCCGCTAAATTTGCTTTACAACCACAGACTTCCCAGTAATGAATCCCAGGCATTCCCTATCCCTGCATCCCACAGCATTGCACCCAGTCCCTTGGTGACCTGTGGAGGAGAAGCATGGCTCGTATCACTTTGGGGTGTTGGGGTGTTCTTCTCCTTGGAACATGTGAAAGATGGTACTTACCCAGCATATTCAGGAGGACATTCAAAAGCCACTGTGAAGAACTAAAAGCATGTCTGACTAACAATTATGTGCAGGTCAGATTTTTGTTAAGGCTTCATCAAACTATTGTAGTTTCACCACAGTAGAGGTAATGTGCGAAATTCTGCTTATTAACATGCGTTACAGTTAGGCAGCCCATTATTTTGGATAATGTCAACGCACCCCAAAGCAGGCTTTAAAGTGACAGCCATGAGAAAGTATGCAGACTGCCATTCCTGGCCTCCCTCTGACAATAAATGACTGGTTTTATCTGACTTAAAGTGTTACTAAGCCCACAACAGTAAAAGCATGCTTGTTATACTCACTGTGCAACCTAAGGGGTTAATCCTCTGCATTGTGTAAAAAGGCTGTTTGATCCTGTCTTCTCTGATCCTCCCCTTCTTCTACTGTCCCCAATCTGCTGCTAAATCAGAGCCTTGCGGGAAAGTTGCACATGCTCAGGTTGGTGTGTATTGCTAGAGAGTTTTTTGGGGGGGTTTTAGGAGGGTACATGTGATCAGCACATGGGCCAATCACTGCTGTCCAGACAGAGGGTCAGGGGTTATGAAGCCTCATAAGACAGACAATCAGGGGAGAATGAAAAGTCCTCCTACAAGATAAGCCAGTGCACTTCTGGACACTGATAGACGTCACAAGACTGCTATATACTGCGGATGATAGAAGGTATTTAGCGGTTTATATATACGAAAATAATTGCATTTCCATGTTCTGTGTACTGTGGGAGACCAGATATTTTGAATGCAGGGTCCTGGGTTTAATAACACTTTAAAACAGAAGTACGCTGCAAATCAAAAATACTATTTTTTTATTTTTTTTTAAATATTCAAAGCAAACTCCCCCATCCATCCTTTTTAAAATGTAATTTTAAAAAGCTTGAAAACAGTAAATACAATTTATTTTCCTATTTATTTACTAATACTAGCAGCATAGTTATTAAAAATAGTTGATTGAGAGAGTGAACTTCCACGTTAAAGTATTTGTAAATCCTAGCAATGAACTTCTTTTGTTTGTTCCCTTTGGACTATTAATTTCACAATTAAAAGTGTTTTGTTATATCTGTTTGAGAAGCAGGGGTGGACTGACCATTCCAGCACTCGGACACTGCCTGGGGGCCTGGGGTCAGTAGTGGGCCCCATGAAATGCCCCTGGTACCTTTTTTATAGGCTTTTTTGGGTGTGCTTTGAGTGTGGGCAAGGACACAGGGGCCCCATGATCCCATATTTCCCGGGGGCCCCATGAGTTGTCAGTCCGTCCCTGTTGAGAAGTGAAAAAAATAATTGTTGATCCTGTCAAAAATTGAGGAAGCTTGTAAGTTACTGTACACACTCTGCACTGAAATCCCAAGCAGTGTTATCAGCCCTGCCCAGTTCATCACTGTGTTCTACAGAACAACTCCTCCCAAATCTAAAGACTGGTAGCACTATATTGAATTTTGTTTTCATTAGATGTACTAGTTGATTTAGATAGACTTGACTAACAATTACAGCTAATACCTTTTAAAGGACAAGTTCACCTTTAGTAACATGTCACACCATACTTAGGGTGGGCCATGTTACTATGCCCCTTTTCTGGGGTCCCCTGTTGGCCTCCCCCTGCTGAGTACTCCCCCTAGCAAGCCTCTTGCTAAGGGGGGCACTTGTGTGGGCTCATTCCCAAGCCCTGCTGCCTGTGTCCATGCAAACACGCTAAAAAAAACTCATGTTTTTAACGTGACTTTACACAGCTACCGTTACCAGCATTATCAAAACGTCCCATGTGCATGAGGACTTCCATTGCAGAGGCTATCCAGAATGAGAAGCTGATCTACTGTCTGTTTAGATTTAGCAGTCAAAGTTTTCGCTGTCCTTTCCTCTTCCTGTGCATTAGTGGCCCATAGACATCTTTTTGGCTGGAGATGATCAGAGATGGTCAAATAGACGTCTATGGTGCTTTAATATGAAGATAGGAAGGAACCGGAGCAGTCTGATCGAGGTAAGTATGCATCTGTGGAGAGTGGGGTGAGTTAGCCTAGGCAAAAAAACGATGTACACTTTATTTTATTGAGCACTTATCCTTTAATTTGGTCTGAGGTAAAACATATTACATTTATCCCCGTCCTCCATGCTGTGCCCCTTTCTTCCCCAAGGGGAATTACATTTTATCAGAGAAATTCTTATTTCCAGCAGTCAACAGAAATAATGTTCGTAGAGGCAGATCATTCTCCTGCAGAATACGAGCTTACCTGCCTTGAAACTAATTATGCTTAAGGAACCTTTTTAATTAGATAATGGCAATAATGAAACCGCGATTAGATTTCTCTGAAAAGTGTGAAAATGGAAATTTCTGAATACAGCTACTGTCCCAGCTAATGGAAAATCTTGCTGCATTTTTGGCAGCAACTACAGTTGGCCATGGATGGATTGAAATATTCCATCCCTACCTAACCGGCTGAATTTCAATCCAAGTGTGTCCATGCCTGTTCAACAAAAATTGATCGTTACATCGACTTTTGTGATACGGAATTGTTGAAAAATCTCTCTTGAACAGCCAGTGGCAGCCAAACAACTGCAGCCACTGATCAGTGTATTCTGACAGATGAGCGTCCCACTGTTAGAATACAATGTCCCAGTGGGAAGGATTTCTTCATCCACCTTGCTTGTGTGAAGACCATTGGCTGGTCAAGAAAAAAAAATAGAGTAATCTAAGGCCAGCTTTAAAGTGGCATAGACTTTCAGTAATCTTACAAGTAGCATGAATACCTTCCTGACATGTCACTAAATATACAACAGTATCTTTTTTTTTTCCAGAAAAGCTCCACCTATTATCATGAAAAAAGCCATCCTTAATGACTTTGCCTAGGTTGAGATGTTGGTCTACTGCAGGCAGAAGGAAGCATTTCCATAGTCTCCTCTCTTCTATTGACTATACTTTGAAATAATTTAAAGGTTTCAACTAGGGCTGATCTGCGACAGACATTTCACATGTTGGAACCTGCACAGATCCTGAAACAGTGATAAACACAGTATGTTCATTTGTTATGCTGGTAAAGGTTTGATTAAGGAAAAAAATAATAATATGCCTGTCAAATCCTATTACATGTAATCTGTGTTGTAATACAGTTACAACGATATTCCTAAGTAAGAGTATCGTGTCACATCACTGAATGCTTGGTTGGAAACAGCTTTTCTAGAACAAGTGAAAAGAATCTGAAGCTCTCCTCTACATTATATACGTATGCCTTTACTTATAGTGCATTCAATAGAATTTAATAGTGCAGCTACATAAGAAGGAATTTGCCCATCTCAGTCATTTGAAAAAAAAAAGGGGGGGGGGTCACGCAAGAGAGAGTGAGTACACCGTTTACATGCTCAGTTAGCTCCTGCACAGAGGGACTGCATAACAGACAGTGGAAAGCAGACAGTCTACATAGATAGAAAAATAGAATAACAAAAGTAAAGAACTGCACATTAAGCAAATAAACCAGACCATCGAAGCAATTCCAATCACCAGCTATTACTGCAAAACATATCAATAAAAATGGACAAAAAATGACAGCATGCTCAATTTGTCTCTACTATGTGAACAGTTAAGTACACTGTATGTTCCTGCCAGGGCTTATTTTTCAACAGGAATGTGGGGGAACGCAGTTCTGGAACCTCCAGCACCTCATTTCTGCAATGGCAAGGTGTGCTGGAGGGTCTACTGATGCTGACTACTGGGGGATATATTGTCACTGGCAAAGGTCTATTATTGCTGGGGGTGGATTTATTGTTGCTGGGGGGTATTTTGTTGCAGGGAATCCATTGTTTCTGGGGGGGTATTGTTACTGGGGGATCTTTTTTGCTGTAGGGGTCTTATGTTCTTCAGGGGTCAATTGTTGCTGCGAGTGATCTACTGTTGAGGGAGGGGTCTATAATTGCTTTGCTGCTGGAGGGTCTATTGATGCTGGCTGCTGGGAGATCTATTGTATGTATTGTGGCCAGGGTCTGCTGTTGCTGAAAGGTATTTTGTTGCAGGGAATCCATTGTTGCTGGGCGGGATCTATTATTTCTGGCTGCAGAGGATACATTTTACTGCTTTTCTTGTTATTATTAACTAATTCCATACAAATTACTTGGTGCCACAAATGGATACTTGGTTCTGTATTCTCTAAAATGGGAGCTACTAGAAGGTAGATAGGGGGTGGAACCAAGGGACAGTGCTCAGAGGTAGGTGGGTGGGAGGGCTGTTTGCTCAGCTCCCCTGAACACTTTGTCTCCTGGCAGAAGAAACGCAGCTAAAGGCTGCTAAAGATGCGTTTTGCAGACACGTCATGCGACCAAGTGTTCATGGATTCCACTAGCCAGAATATTAATTTATGCTGGCCATTGGAATCAGCGCTCAAGTGCTAAACGCGTCTAGAGTTTAAGAGAGTTTAGGCAAAGAGTTTTTTCTATCTAAAAGATCCTCTCCTGAATGCGCTGATGATGGATTTCTTTTTTGCCTATAAACGCTCCTCTTCTAATATACCTGTAAATGCCTGTGTGTGCATCGACACATAAGTTAACACAAAGGTGTGTGAACAGCCAGGGAAAAAAACAATGAAAACAATGGCTGTAAAAGTGATGTGTTTTTAAGCCCAGTGTGCTTGAGCCCTAAAGAATACGGACGTGAATTCATCCATGTTGAGTAATAACATTAAATGCTACATTCACACAAGTACTGGATCCAGAAGAAGCTCTTGGATTAATGTGGATGTAACCCTAAAGCTGGAAATAGATGGTTAGCATTTTTTATAATTCAGCCAGTGAGCTAAAAAAACAGAATAGATTCCTCTAACCACATAAGTAAGGTGGACAGGGAAAATCCCCCCACCTCCCAGCCAGGACATTGTATTCTGATAGTGGCTTCCACTGCTGTCAGAATACAATGATCAGTGGCTGAAGCCACTGAGTGATAAACGTTTTCCAGCATGTCCCTTCAGCAGAAGGCATGAGAGCAGAGGCTCTCTTGGCTCTCTGCGTCCTCATTGGCTCAGACAGCAGTAGGAGCCACTGGCTCCCACTGCTGTCAATCACAGCCAGTGAGGAGGGAGCAGCGGGCAGGAGTGCCTCCATAGCAAATGGCTTGCTATGGGAGCACTCAGGGGAGAAGTCAGAAGTGCCATTGGGAGATCAGGAGGATCAGGGCTGCTCTGTGCAAAACTATAGCACAGAACAGGTAAATATGACAGGTTTGTTAATTTATTAAAAAAGAAAAAAAGAAAGCTTTAATATTACTTTCAACACTTGGATATTTTCGCTGTCCTTCGTTGTTATCTGACAGTACTTCCCAGGAATCATGTCAGTGTGCTAATTTCTACTTCTTGAAGATGTTTTTGAAATTGCAACTACTTCACCATGAAATACAGACAGTTAAGAGGTATGCAGTGGAACACTGCAATTATCAGGAGTGCTGTTTTCAATGGGGGCACACGTGCAGGCTCACTCCCGAGACTTGGTATCTGCGTCTATTGACACAGACAGCATAGCTCGGCTCCACCCCCATTCCCACATCATAGGACAGGAGAGGGAGCCAATGACTACCGGTGCTATCAATCAGCCCAGTGAGAAGGGACAGAGCCGAGAGTGCCTCTTCTCTTGTGCACAGCGCTGATTTGAGGCAGGGATCAGGTAAGTATAAGGGGGGCTGGATAGAACCACTTTAATAACAGATATTTATAAAAACTCAATATAGGAGTACCTTTTGTGCTCACACTACCTATAGTTATAGTCACCTAAATCAGTTGCCAGCACTATGGTTAGAATCAAACAAATAATAAACTAAAACGATTCATGTATCAATGGACAGTGATCAGGTATTTAATGTTCTAAATTTGTTAAAAACACACACATACAATATGGGAACAGAGTTACACTTAGACATAAAATACAGACATATGAGAAGACCTGGATGACAGTACCTGTTTGGTTTAGTGAGACATCCCAATTCAAACTGAAGTCATCAGAATCCTCCACTGAAAAAAAGTAGCAAAACATAAGTAACAGAATACAGGACTTAAATCATTATACAGTGCCTTGAAAAAGTATTCATACCCCTTGAATTTTCCACATTTTGTCATATTTCAACCAAAAACATAAATGTATTTTATTGGCATTTTATGTGATAGACCAACACAAAATGCCACATAATCGTGAAGTGGAAGGAAAATGATAAATGATTTTCAAAATGTTTTACAAATAAAGGTCTGAAAAATGTGGAACATTTCAAGGGGTATGAATACTTTTTCAAGGCACTGTATATCACACTCAAATACAGATTGAGCATAGCACTACAAGTCATTTACATTGGATTTCACTCTATGATCATTGCCCCTATATAGATGACAAACCAATCAAATGAACAAGTTGTATATTTTTTAGACACACCTTGAAGTGTAAAGCCTGGTACACACATTTTGTTTTTTGTTTCTTTGTTCAACCCAGCTGGGTTGTTAGTACAGCGATGTTAGTACAGCGATCTCTCCCTCTGTGCCCCTGCCATTGGCTGCTGGTGCTGACTGGATTATTTTAGCTGATCAGATATTGGTTTATGTCCCTTTTTCAAAAGTCGGTCCTTAGACCGGCATCTGATGGAAGGACAGCTGTAAACATGGTTAGAATGTCAACCAGTTCCTGGTGAACCGGCCGATATTTGGAGCATGTGTACCCAGCTTTATTCTCTCAAATCTGGTATTGTTTTCTACTGCACAAATCACATTTTAAAACACACAGGTTGTATATAAATAGAAATTGCCTAGCACAGACTGAACAGCAAATATAGACTGGGTAAATCAATATGTGGAAAGTACATAGTGTCAACATACCAAGCAGTTAATAAGGGCTAGCATGACCAAGTTATACAATCTACAGAAAATGAAATTGGATGTGCATGCAGAGTGTTGAAATACTGCCTAGCTAGCATCTTCCATACATACTGTATGCAAATTTTCTTAATCAAAATCTACTGTACCTTGAATGAATCCTTGATCAAAGTTGGGGGACAACTATAGTCCCCATCAGTGATAAGCCAAGAAAAGATTAGCGGATTCATCATCTATGGTTACTATGTTGCTGGATGTAGGGACCATGCCCCAGGGTCCAGGCAATGTCGGCTGAGAAAATCTGCTTACCCTTTATCTACACCTGAGATGTACACGACAACTACATGTCCTGTCACATCACTGGTACCTCGCTGATGGGGTTTTGTCCAACTGAATATAGATTAGATGACCTTTCAGCAGCCGCTAAGTTCAGATGATGGTTTCAAATAGCGCTGGAATAAATCGCTGCTGTCTACAACAGCATCTGGAAGTCAAATAGTTAACACTGAAAATGATATGGAGAATTGTTGCTAGTAAACTTTTTTGCCCCCCAGTTACACTTATTGACCACAATCCCTCTTCCTTAGACTGCAACCATAGTTAGATACGGTTTGGGTACAACACACCAAAATACCTTATTCATCCACAATCAAACACATTAGCTATACGATTGGCAAAATGATC
This sequence comes from Staurois parvus, assembly GCF_062004578.1. Taxonomy (NCBI): domain Eukaryota; kingdom Metazoa; phylum Chordata; class Amphibia; order Anura; family Ranidae; genus Staurois; species Staurois parvus. The sequence goes on from NW_028318272.1 coordinate 2,830,014, forward strand.
ATGGCAATGCTCAAAACACTGATAAATTTACAGTCTCAGTTATATATGCCTGAAATAATATTCTTCAAGAAGCCAACAAGAATGTTTTCATTCAATTCCTCCCAAAATAAATTAGTATACCATTTCTAATTTTCACTGCGTAAGTTGCCATGTTTCTTTTACATGTCAAAATTGTAATAATGAAAGGCAGATAAGATTGACAACGGGCGAATGATGCTGACCTACAGAAAACGCTTACAGAGAACTCTTACATATAGTATACCCATTGAAGTAACTGACCTCACAGAGATGACACAAATCCTCCTACAATTTGTACCTGCTTATCTGCAGTCTTCTCTCCTTGAGCTTGGGTTCACACTGATGCGGTGAGGCATATCCCATGTGATTCGCACAGGAACCATACTGCATTCCTGTGCAAATCACATGCAAATTATGTGCGATGCGATTTGAGCCATACATTTTGTATGGCTCAAATCGCACAGCATCCGCACCAAAAAAGGTGCAGGACCCTTTCTTTGGTCCGCACTAGAATTGGATCGCATAGGTATACCCACCCATGTGATTCAATTCCGTACATCACACCACGTTTTGCGAACCGATTTTGAGGTGTTGTTAACTTAACATACACCGTCGCAGCAGTTCGCATGAACGGGGTGCAATTGTGACCGCATCAGTGTGAACTCAGGCTTACAGCTTCAAAAAGCACACATTTTACACAACATGTTTGGGCTCCAGAGGGCAGGGATTAGAAGTCACACACTGCACACCATAAAGGGGAGAGCGAAGTGTAATCTGAGACCAGACTGAAGGGAATGAACACACCTTCCTCTACACAATCTTATAGGGAAACATGCACATCTGAGGCTGTCAATCACCTTCCGTGTGCTGGAGGAAAGGTGGGAACCACACTTGGTGCTTTGGATTGAGGCTAGTACACACTATAGATGGATATGCCTTGCTCATTTTTCATTTCAGAGGTGTACAACCATTTTAATCCAACCAAAAATATTTTGTAAAGCTTTAACATCTGCAGTGAAACTAATACAGTTACTTGAGCATTAGGCTCACAAAGGATAGTTATTCTATTTAAATGTTAATAAATCTAATATTAAATTAAAGAAATGAAAATAATAAAAAAAAAAACTAGAATATCACTTGTTAAAATCAGTGCATTCTCTCTTACAAGAAACATTTCAAGTGCATCACATTGGAATAGCATGCCAAGCAACAACTGCCCATGTGTAAACCTAGATCTTCTCATTTTATTAAAGGGTCTCTGTTGCTCATTACAAGCTTGTTCCAGCAGTCATTTTTCTAGTACAAGAATATAGAAAAAGTGGATGCTAAATAGCTCTTGCACTGGTAACACACCCATTACACTTACTGCATAATTTTATAAAACGTACAATGCTGAACCACTGAAAATAAGGAAAAAATACACAACAGTGAATGAGGAAATTAACACTGAACTAAACTTGTCATAAACCGGGGCAAATATAACCTACGATCAGTAGAAGAGATAAAGACAGTTCAAGTTATATGCTCAATGACCAAGAGGGTTGGGTCCCTGACCAATAAAATTGCTCTGTAGGTAAGGTCATTTTTTTAAAAAGAAATATGGGCCTACCAATTATTTTGGCATGCAGTTTTTAAAGAAGGTAATCTCATTTAATGCACATTTTCATTGCATGCAAAGTTTAATGTCCCTATGCTGGTGGCAAGTTTATTTATTGGTATTTCTCTGGGCACTCTTCTTCCCATTAGTGTAAATAAGTCCATGTCCCTTTTTCCTACCAGCTTCCATAGAAGGAAATGCATTCCTTCAGTTTTCAAATGGTATAAGGTGACTTGGTACAAAGAAATGTCAGATAAAAAAATATGATTTAAACAGTTTTACATCTTTTCCCTATATGAATGGTTCTTCAATAACCAGAAATGGTTAAAACGCATGTTGATGTGCTACAATGGATGCAAATATACACATTAAAAAAGAAAAAAGTTCGATGGTCTGCACCTCTAAGTGGCTAGAGTGAAGAAGCGGACTCTTCCATGCACAGGGACTAATTGCTCTAATAATACAAGAGCAGAAATCAAGGCTATTGCTGTTCAAGAGCAGCAGGGAGCAGAGTGTAATCAACCTAAGATATCGGACAAGCGATGTCATAGAGAGCATAGGACCAGCTGGACCTCATCTAGAAAATTAAAGGCAGAGGAGGGAAGTTTGGAGACTTTTAAAAGAATCGTGTTTTTTTTAAGCTTTGTGTTTAAGTGAATGGGGAAAAAAACTATAAATATACATAAACACATATACATTGCATCATATCTTTAACCCACCAATTTGAAATCAAAGATCATCTTGAGCAGATGGAGTGGTTATTTGCTCCCCACACATGGCCGAATTATCATTATATTAGGTATAAAACGACTCATAAATCAAGCCCTTTAAAAGCATGCACATATTCAAAGGGTTATAGCAAAATGCCAACAACTCTGATGCAGGCACAATCAGTGGGTTAATGCAGCTTAGTATCACACTAGCTATGTATGTAGGCTTTTCTGAACATAGCCCCATGTATATAGGACTTGTATAACATATTGAGGGCTAATTCACATTGCTGAACGTTAATGCATGTTATGGCATGTGTGTTGCATTAAGGCAGCCCATTTATTATGAATTGGCTGTCAACACACCTGGATCAAAGCAACCTTTTTTTGCAACACATAAGAACGTCATTTTCCATTGCTGTGTGCTGGGCTCTGCTGTACAAAACATTAGGGTGCCATTCATAATATGCAAACACAGGGGCTGCAGAAATGCACATTTAAGCACACAAGTATGAAGGGCACATAAATTAGATGCACGTGCATAAAAAGATTAGTGAGGTCAGTCATGCTAGGGGAACAAAAACGTTTTGGCATCTCAACTTATTTTCGTATCTCTGTTAATACACAGTAAAGATGCGCTGCCATGCACCGCAATAAAACGCACATTTTAGCATGCGTTGCTGCAAGTGTAAATGACAAATAATATGTAAAAAAAGATGCATGAAGATGTAGAAAGATGTACAGCGTTACACATGCCAAAAGATTACAACATTTACAAGCATCTCCATACCATGAAAAGGAAATCAGATTTTTTTTTTCAGTTTAAACCCAGCTACAAACAGAAAATGAATGTAACCTGAGATGTTAGGGAGTATTATAATATCAACCTGAATGCAATTTAAACCGGTTTCTGCTGCAAAACAATCCTGAAAACAGTTCCCGTCACTGACTTTGCTCAGAAAAAGAGCAGAAGCAGATGAAAAGCTACAGGATGCACATGGCGGAAATGTATTTAGCAGATCCTGTCCTGAGAGGAAATGCGTCCTAACGAGAAGACAAAATCTCTGGAAGCAAATGACACACGGCCAACTTTAAGATTAGCTCTTTTTCCATTGGCTTCTTCCAAGCCAACTTATACACAGAACTGCATTGTGAAACATACTAAAAACTGCAATATTTGTCATTTTGCAAATTGATTTGATTTTATACAAATTGATTTTTGGTAAAAAAAAAAAACATTTATCAACTTTGCCACACACAGCAAAGTAGTACATAACAGGTTTCCAAAAAAATTGCAGCTCGCTTCAAAAATTCCTTTCTCTACTACTCAAAAGTAGCACTGCACCAACAGAAAGCCTTTGCCTGATCACTTCTTAAAGTGTATTTCCACTTTTCTATCCATATTGGGATAACATGAATTTGTAACATATTCCCATCCATAGTATAATTTAAAAACAATTACAGATTGCAGTTTACATTTGTTTTCCTAGATGCTCTATTCTAGACCCTTCAGCAAGGAAAAATCCTAGGTACATCACTTTGTTGATGAGAGGGCTGGGTAGCTGTGTTTGCCACAATTAATTCTGTCTGTACTGTAAAGGCAGATCTTCATTATCAATTGTAATTAGGTTTGAACATATTGGGGAGAATTTACTAAAACTGGAGCACTCAGACTCTGGTGTAGCTGTACATGGTAGCCAATCAGCTTCTAACTTCAGCTTGCTCAATTAAGCTTTGACAATAAAACCTGTAAGCGGATTGGTTACTATGCAGAGCTGCACCAGATTTTGCACACTCCAGTTTTAGTAAATCTCTCCCTGTCTGTCCTAAAAAGGGTTATAAGTATAGAGGCTGGGATTCTTGCACTGTATGCTAAGACAGACCTGGGACAGGCTCACTCTAACTTTGTTAGAAAAAACCTTGCAGTCAGCTATGGCACATTCTCCTGAGAAACATCTACATGTTAATAAATACAGACATGCTGTATGAATGGGAACATATACCAAACCTATAGCAAGCACATAGTTGGGTTTTTTAACCTTTCACTGCAGATGTGAAAGCATATGCATCTTTCAGGTGTTAAAATGGTCAAACATGGTTTGCTGCATTGGACTATCCATGAGCATAGTGCACTCAGAAAACACAAAGAAACACTAAATTATCTTTCTCATGCAATAGTGTGTATGTTGCCTCGCTATATACATTGGAAACCATTTTCAATTGCCATCAACTTCTCTCTAGGCATCAATGCAGCCAAACACAAATATTTTCATACAATTTTACCCGCTTTTGCACAGTTTTAGACTACAAAAATTAGCAAACTGATCAAGGAACCTACCACCATCAGTTTTGACTTAACCCTTGAAATGACTGAAACTGCTGCAGGTGCTGCCTTGTTCTTTTGATCATTCTTGAGAAAGTGGCTGAAAATTGCGCATATGGCCAGCTTAATAGTTCTACATAAATGGAAATTAATCTATAGAATGATTAACACCCACTGCTCTTCTATGCATACAGCCTATACAAATAAGCAAGACATATTAAATATGGCTGTGCCTGAACAGATGACTCAGAAAAAGAATAATCAACATGTGCTAAGCAGATTTGGTCACGGAAAACCAAATTGAATCTGTTCCGAAGTAAAATTCTTAAATGGTGGTGGTGATACTGCTTCCAGTGCAGCATTACAGCTCCTGAACAAGCAAGTAGCACAGGTATCAGAAAATAGTACCTTCCTTCAAAAGGTAAGTACCTAATACTTTGCATGTCATGTGAAAACTAACAAAATCTGTGCAAAATGGATGTGAGAGCCAGTCTAGTGTATTTATACCTTTCCAGTTCATTTGCACTAAGAGCTCTGTACAAATATATGCTGGGGACTAATTATATAATTAGACAGTGTGAGTGACAGCACCAGCACGCAACAAAAAAGGGAACGAAACAATACTAATGTTTCAGCTTCTTCATGTATAAGGGAAAAAATTGATCTGACTGGCTTCATTATGTAATCCTTGAGCTACTAATCTTCCCACATGTTCAACCAATAGCTCACATTCATATACAGAATGACACATCTCACATTGTATTTACAACTGTTATGCTCATATTAATGCAGCTTAACATCAGTTATTTTCAGCTAAAGGCAATCTACAGTGTCCTTTCACTGTCACTACATAGAGGAAGTTGGCTGCATGCAGGAAAATCTGCCCTCAGGCTCCCAACTTTATGTATTCCGCTTCAATAAGCTCCAGAAAATGTTACATATATATTGGGAAATACATGGGTGGCTCTCCTATTTAGGCAATATTATGCACATTTTTTCCGAGAAAGCTAAAATACCATTTGAGGTCCACTGTACTCATTCGGATGAAAATATAATACTTGTCCCAACTATAAAAATGTACATTACTTAAGTCTGTCTCATCAAAATTACTGTTCACTTAGGGCTGCAAACTGGCACAAATAAAGGGTAGAATTTACAAAATTGTGTAACAGGGAAAAACAACATTCTTTTCAGTGGAGCCCAATGGACACCTCTCATTTTATCTAACACCAGAAAAGTACACAATGGCCACCTGCTGCTTTTAAACCAATCTTCATTTTTATTCCTTCTATACAAAATACCTTATATAATGTAATTCTATAAAGAATAGTACAGTTACGGAATGCAACTTACATATAAGCAGATCTGCCCACTGACTTCTCTGTGGTCTCCTACACAGCCAATATCTCCCACTTATTCTGTAGTCATCACAACAGGTGTTTGCAGTGCACTTCCTACCACCGGCAATGACTTAATGAAACAAACATTCATATCTTAGCACCTACCACAAGGAATTACAGCTGATAGGGAAAGATGTCCCACAGAGAGTTATTTTATGCAGACATGACTGATCAAGACTTGTAACCAAGGAAAAAAAAGGGTTTTAAAGCCAAGTAAGTCCCAGGTGACAGGCTACCTGCGTAGGACCCAAGTATCTGGGGAAATAGTCTTTAGAGACAGTCCTAATAATAAGAGCAACAACAAATCATGCTCTATGAATCAGAGTAGAGACAAATATGGCAGAAAACAGATTCTATAGCAACTTGTGAAAACATGGATTAGGTTATTAATAGATCAGTATCCATGGAGCAATGAAACCAGAATTGGTTTTTGAAGATTCACACAGGAATGAGAAGGACTCCACTTAAAAGGAATCCAAATTGAAGATGGTGAGATGAGAGTGTTGTAAAAATATCACCGACACCATGCCCCCATATCCCTGGTTCCACATTTATATCCATACTGAGCACCTGAGGTCTTGTCACCTGCAGTTCCTTCTACCTGGGTGGCAAGATTCACTGACCTGTCTAGTAGAAGGGGTAGAAAAAAGATAGGGCACTTACGTTCTTAGCATTGGACTTAAAAGCATTTATTACTATAGAAAGAAGCACTATCGGAATGTAGGAAACTTCTGTAATAATTCACACCAGCGGGAATACATGCTCTTATCCATTTTACGTTCTAAGTAGTTCTTTATCAAAGAGTGTACTCTGAGAAAGTGCTAAAGTTACTGTTAAATTTGTAAGAACATTTATTCCTGCTGCTGTGGACTAATCAAAGAAAGTTTCCTGTGCCAAGATAATGGGATAATCCATTTCTTGTGAATTTGTTTAAAGCTGAACTCCAGGTATGAATTTTATTGGATACTTACATTAGTCCAGTTTGGAGTATCACAGGTATGCATATACAGTCATGGCCGAAATTGTTGGCACCCTTGATATTTCTCCAGGAAATCATGTATTTCTCACGAAACGTATTGCATTAACACATGTTTTGCTATACACATGTTTATTCCCTTTGTGTGTATTGGGACAAAACAAAAAAAGGGAGGAAAGAAAGCAAATTCGACATAATGTCACACAAACCTCCAAAAATGGGCTGGACAAAAGTATTGGCACCCTTTCACAACTGCGGATAAATAAGAATGTTACAAGCATGTGATGCTCCTGTAAACTCACCTGGGGCAAGTAACAGGTGTGGGCAATATAGAAATCACACCTGAAAGCAGATAAAAAGGAGAGACGTTCACTTAACCTTTGCATTGTGTGTCTGTCTGTGCCACACTAAGCATGGACAACAGAAAGAGGAGACGAGAACTGTCTGAGGACCTGAGAACCAAAATTGTGGCAAAATATCAACAATCTCAAGGTTACAAGTCCATCTCCAGAGAACTAGATTTGCCTTTGTCCACAGTGCGCAACATTATCAAGAAGTTTGCAACCCATGGCACTGTAGCTAATCTCCCTGGTCGTGGACGGATGAGGAAAATTGATGAAAGATTGCAACGCAGAATAGTCCGGATGGTGGATAAGCAGCCCCAAACATGTTCCAAAGACATTCAAGCTGTCCTGCAGGCTCAGGGAGCATCAGTGTCAGCGCGAACTATCCGTCGACATTTAAATGAAATGAAACGCTATGGCAGGAGACCCAGGAGGACCCCACTGCTGACACAGAGACATAAAAAAGCAAGACTACAGTTTGCCAAAATGTACTTGAGTAAGCCAAAAGCCTTCTGGGAAAACGTCTTGTGGACAGATGAGACCAAGATAGAGCTTTTCGGTAAAGCACATCATTCTACTGTTTACCGAAAACGGAATGAGGCCTACAAAGAACAAAACACAGTACCTACGGTAAAATATGGTGGAGGTTCAATGATGTTTTGGGGTTGTTTTGCTGCCTCTGGCACTGGGTGCCTTGACTGTGTGCAAGGCATCATGAAATCTGAGGATTACCAAAGGATTTTGGGTCGCACTGTAGGGCCCAGTGTCAGAAAGCTGGGTTTGCGTCCAAGATCCTGGGTCTTCCAGCAGGACAATGACCCCAAACATACGTCAAAAAGCACTCAGAAATGGATGGCAAAGAAGCGCTGGAGAGTTCTGAAGTGGCCAGCAATGAGCCCAGATCTAAATCCCATTGAACACCTGTGGAGAGATCTTAAAATTGCTGTTGGGAAAAGGTGTCCTTCCAATAAGAGAGACCTGGAGCTGTTTGCAAAGGAAGAGTGGTCCAAAATTCCGGGTGAGAGGTGTCAGAAGCTTATTGATGGTTATAGGAAGCGACTGATTTCAGTTATGTTTTCCAAAGGGTGTGCAACCAAATATTAAGTTAAGGGTGCCAATACTTTTGTCCAGCCCATTTTTGGGGTTTTGTGTGACATTATGTCATATTTGCTTTTCTGCCTCTGTTTTATATTTGTTCCAATACATACAAAGGGAATAAACATGTGTATAGCAAAACATGTGTTAATGCAATACCTTTTTTGTGTGAAATACTTGATTTTCAGGAAAAATATCAAGGGTGCCAACAATTTCGGCCATGACTGTATTATACCTAACACGCCACTGGAGACGCTGACAATCTCTATAGTACTTGGCACTACTACAATGATAGCCCCAATCCTCCAAGGCCTGTGCGAGAGGCTTCCCCACTGCACACTGACCACTGGGGTTTGCTTGCTTGGCACTGCCACCATTTTTAAAGAAAGCATTGTATTTTTCTTCAATGAATACAAGACATTCTCTGATTGGACAAACTGGATAGAAGGGGTGGTGTCATTACAATTTCCAATCAAAGAAAGCCTTGTATACAATGAAAAATATAAGACTTTCTATGAATAGTGGCTTTGCCAAGATAGCGAACCCCTGTGCTCAGTGTGCAGCAGGGAAGCCGCTCACACAGGATCCGGAAGACCACAGCCATCACTGTAGGAGCACCAACTACTGCAAGGATAGTCCACTTCCCTAGCAGCCCCTCAAGTATAAAACACAGTGGGGGGAATTCAATAAAGCTGCTGCACCATTCTTCTGGTGTTAATCCCTCATTACTGTTCTGCAGCAAATTCATGAAGCATTTGTGATACTGTTGGTTCTGACAGTGGCTCGTACACCAAATTCAGAAAGCTGTAAAATGCATTACTTTTACAGCTAATTAAGACCAACTCTCTTTTGGCATATAGAGAAAAATTGGAGTAGCCAGATTTTGCAAAAGTGTCTCACGTACATTCTAAAAGTGGCGCAGCATGAGCCAAAATTCAAGTACATGTTCTAGACAGGTACATGAATTTGGCTCATTCTTCACCACTTTTAGAATGCATGAGAGACACTTTCTCAAAATCTGCCTGCGCTAGTCTTTATGAATTCCAGGGAGTATGCCTACTTGCAAAGATCCAAGCTGGACCAATGTAAGTATACAATAAAGATCATACCTGGAATTCAGATATGAGAACAAAGCTTATTGAAATTCACTTTAAAAGGAAGTAAACATAGATGTATATGGAAGATTCAGCTATGGAAGCCACCCAACGAGGATGAAAGTTAAAAACTCCAATCAAATATTTAAAAAACACCAATTGATGAAGTTATGTTTTCATTCAAATCATTATGTATTAAAATAAGCAGGCTGAGGTTTGGTTCCAACCATGCTGCGCTGCTGCTGCAGCAGTGGTTGGGGACCTGACTCTGCTACTTGCCCAGAAACTTGGATCACAAGAATGCTGTGCAGAATTACAAATCCTGTGGAAAGTATAACAGTTCACATCAGTGAACATCAGTGATTTATGAACGAAAGGGAATAAAGCATCGGCTTAGAATTATTGCATAGATTTCATAATGCCAGATAACAATATGCAATACAAATGGATTAGTTGTGATGGGTACTTGCCTTATTTTTGTTTGGTTTTTTTATTTTATTTTTTATTTGAAACTTATGGTTCTTTATGTCAAGTGCAAAAAATGCACATACAAAAAATATTCAGAAAATAAAAGAAATCATTCAGCATTTATAAATGTCTAACTGCCTTCACAAATAAGAATAAAGGGAGAAGTTGGTAATAAGAACAAGGATGCTTGCAGTCACTAAATATAAAATTACTTCAACATATTATTTTCCTTTTGCTTCATTATAGGAGCTGGAAAACAATATCATGAAATATTTACACTGCCCAAATATTTACAGCATGTATTAAGGGAGATCGATCAGACTTAAATGAAGAGCTCTGTAATATAACGGCAAGAACGATCAATTCTGCATGTAGCTGCTGCTAAAGGGACAGAATACCTCAGAACTTGATTAGAATGCGTCTTGTTCGCGTCAGATTCCCAGTGTTGAAAAATACACGGACTGACATTGTTGACCAGCTATACAAAATTCCAGTTCTCTGGCTAACTTTGACTATAATCTTTTTGGAATTAATGACCCAGAACAAGCATTCATCAAGTGAAATCAGAGCGATGTCAAAGTCATAAGTTGTATACTTATTAGTTTAAGGTTAGGAAAATGTATTTAAGCTGATGAATCAGCCTGACAGCCAGGAAAATTAACATTTTCTAAAGGAAAGGTCAGCAATGGCAGCCTCCATCTTTTATCAGTTAATACTCTATTTAAAGTTGAACTATCAATACATACTTGTTCCAGATCTGTGACCTAGTAATTACTAAATGCATTAAATCAGTTTAAAGTAGTTCTAAAGGCTAAAAGTTTTGTTTGTTTTTTTTTTTACTTAAATGCATTATCTGCATTAAAGGTAAAAAAAAAACCTATCACAACTAGCTCCTCCCCAGCCTCCCCTAAATACTTACCTGAGCCAGATGTCAATCAAATCCTCTGCCTGAGAGGCTCAGAGGCAGCAGGAGCCAGTGAGGACGAAACGGGGAGGGGCTGAGCCACGCTGTGTGTCTCTATAAACTCATACAACAGGCTTGGGAGCAAGGCCGCAACATCTGTCCCTATAGCAAGTAGCTTGCTATGGGGGGCAGACACAGAACAGGAGAGCACAGCATCGGCAGAGGACCCCAGAAAAGGAGGATCGGGGCTGCTCTGTGCAAAACCATTGCACAGAGCAGGTAAGTATAACAGGTTTGTTATTTTATTTTTTTCTTAAATTGCCTTTAGTAACATTTTAAGTAACAGAAAAATAACATTTTCAGAAAAAGAGGCCAGCAATAGCAGCCTTCAACTTTTTTCCTCACGGGTTTCCGCATGAATGAGTGTATACACATACAAACACACCCTACAAATGGCATTTTAACCATGCTTTGACCTTTTTTTTAAAAAACATTCCCAACCATTTTATTTTAATGAAGTAATACAAACTAGACGTTTATGAAAAATAAATATATTCTGATACTGAAAATGCACAAAGAATTCTGGACATGTTACATGGAGAGGGATGTATATACAGCATTTTCAATAAACTAAAATAAACAACATTCATGCACTCACTGTATTAAATTTCATTCCTAGCACCAAAACCTTCTGGAAGAACCATGTTTCTCATAATAGCCGATCAACTACTCCATTTCCACATTTGTAGTGCAGATTAAAGTGGACCTAAATTACAGAGTTTGGTCCACTTTAAAAGATTATTCAGGCTGAAGCGGGAGAATGGAGGCAATAAAGATATCAAATAGCTCAGAGCTGCAAAAACCAGGTCCCATGGTGTGCTGGTTCTGAGTCATGTAACCTGAATCCAGCATGCTAGATCACATGCAGCTCTACGCTGTGGGCGATGATGTCAGTAGAGCACTTTCACGGAGGATTCTTGTGTTGTGGTTGTGGTGGTTGCCTCAGCTCCAAGACATATAATCCAAAGACCAACACCAGAGGACCTGGTTTGACAAATCAAAGACAGGCATTTGATAGCCTTTCTGCTCCTAGTCTGCTTCCCTCTTAGATAAGTAATCTAGTAAGGGCTTATGCACACAGGCTTATTGATTGGAGCATATAAAATAAAACACATTAGTATTCCTGAACCTAGAAGCCACACGTGTTAAATACAGTTGTCTGTACAATGTACAGAATGCAGAGGATGGGTCCTGAATGGGTGCTATGTTTCACCCATACTGGAGTTGAGGCCCCTTAAAGGGGAATAATATCTGTGCAGTTGGTGTACTCAGGGTTCCTTACTCGTGCAGGGTGAGGGATTACGAGATTGTCTGATCAGAGAGGATAGGACAAACTTACTGTCCTCTCTGCACTGAAAATTTCTTATTTTGGACCCAGAATATTGAAGTTCAGAGAGATATTCAGGTTGCAAAAAACTTCCACCCCTGACTACAGGTAATCACTGAATACAATACCCAAGCTCTACTGATGGTGGTGTTATCCAAGCCTGAAAACTGGCGCTCATGGCTGGGATGTGCAGTCCCTCGAAACTTTTAATGTTGATAGATATAAGTAGACAACTCAGTAGACTCAAACGTTGAAAATCTATCTTGGCTACTCAAGTACATCCAGTGAAATAATGCTAACGTGTTTCAACTGCTGTGGCTTTACTGCAGGGACTCTGGTCCCAAAAGGGTTCAGCCTACCTCCAGGAAGCAGCACTTAAAGGCAGGAAGCTCCTTGAGCAGGGGTGGAGTAGCAAGGAGTTTGGAGAGGAGGCAACTGTCTGAAGCGTCACATGTCTTCTGGAAGCTGCAGAAAAGGGCTCAGACTGTACTTTCCTTTCTTTGATAAAACCCTTGTGTGGCTAATATACTGTTATTTTTATCTTGTGCTGAAAATTAGTGGACTTTTGTTTTCTCATTTTGCTGTAGTTAAGCTATTTATGTTTGCTTCTGAAAGCACAGTGTTGTTTACCTTGTGGAAAAAATAAAGACTTAAGTCGTGGAAGTGCAAGTGATCCTAGAACGAAGTCACAGTAGCTATTAACACTGAACTTTACAACAAATAAATAGAGGATATGGCCATATGCTGGTATCCAAAACACCAAGTGTACGTATATAAACATAAGTCCCTGGTGTACCTTCTTACATGTATGCATGTTGAGGCCTCATGCACACAGGGCGTTTTTGCAGACACTTTTAGGGCGTCAGGCTTTTTTTTTTTACTGCTACCAAACGGCACTCTATGTTATCCTATGTGTCCAGGCACACAGACGTTTACAAGCTTTTAGTAGGAGTAGCATTTACCAGCAGGAAGAAAAAAACCAGGACCAGTGCATCCAAGAGCAGCAGCATTTTTGCAGAAAAAACGCTTTATGCGGCTAAACACGTTAATTCATTTTAATGGACAGAATAAATTATCATTCTGGCCAATGAAATGAATGAACGCCCAAGTGCTTGACGTTTGTAAATGCATCTAAACACATGTAAAAGCGTTCAACACTTTTAGAAGCATCAGGAGTTTTTTCTGCAAAAAAAGCTTCTGCCAGGAAGACAGTTCTAGGGGAGTTTTTTTTTTAATGTCCTGTGTGCATGAGGCCTTATGCCCATGATGATGTGTACCCTAGTACAGCCATATTCTGTAATTCATTTGTACAGGAAGCTCTACACAACACCTGTGGCTTCTAGACACCAAAATGCTTATATATTTTAACCCCTTCATGCTGACGCAACACAAATATGCGGCCTCACAGAACTGGGCTTTTTCCTGTCTTTGTGCTGGGAGTGCACCGCACAGTGTGCTCCCAGCACAAAGTCCGGGGTATCACTGAGAGCCCTGAGTTCCGTTCTAACGATCGGGACCCGGGACTCTCGATTCCAGCGTCACACGATCGCTGTGATAGTCCCTGATTGGCTATCACAGTGATCAGTCACTGTGAAGCCCCCCCCCCCTTGTTTTTTTTTCTCTCCTAATAGAGGAGAGAGATACATTGTATCTCTATCTACTTGCAGAGAGAAAAAAAAAAACAAGGGGGGCGGGCTTCACAGTGACTGATCACTGTTATATCAAATCAGAAAAAATAAATGTTAAAAAAATAAAAAATAAAAAAATACCTAGATCAAGCTTTGATCTAGTTCAGTGCCAGGGTTAGTGTTTGGGTCATGGTCAGGGTCAAAGGTCAAGGTCAGGATTTTTTTTTTTTTTTTATTGGCATCAGTTAGTCGCAATGTCAGTATGTTTTAGGTAAAAAAAAAATGTACACTATTGTTTCTGAGCTGTAGTACAGGTACAAACAACAGATAACATACACATATATGGTATCGCTGCGATTGTCAAGAGTTGATTATGGTAGTAACAAGAAACACACACGTAAATTTAAAAAAAGGGTTTTTTTTACTATTATGGGCCAGTTTTTCTTTGATGATGAAAGAAAAAAATCAGGAGATATCCTTTACCATTTACCACTAAATGAAATCCCAATGTGTCCTGAAAAAAACAAGGTATATATCACCTGGATGTACACAGTAGTTGTGATGATATGTATGGTTTTACCAACACATGTCAAAGTTGTAAAATGTTACTTAGGCTTTAAGATTTGTTTTACCCTTAGGTGTGAAGGGGTTAAGTTATATGCCCCTGTTTACATGAGCTCTAAAAAGAGACCTATGTTTACAGTAAAGGTCTACTTAAAATTGCCCATAATAATAGATTATGGCAGGATAGAAAGAAACAACCCAACCATTTCTGATTGTAGGGCCAACCTGCTAAATACTGTACACTAGAACATTTTGCTGAGCAATTATGTAGAGTAGCGGGGTAAGAGGCCAACTTTAATTCTCATGCCCATGAAAAAAAAGAAAAGAAAAACTAATTAGTCACCATGACCAACCCGACTGTTTTCCTATTTTCAATCAAAAGTTGTTGTTTTTTTTAATTAAAATAACCACCTTACAAACTAAGAGAGCTATACCTTTGCAAAAAGAATATTTTGTGGACATTGCACAAAACACACAAACAAGCAGGAAAGCAGCTCTACAGATTTTGTAATGTTCATTCTAGCAATAAAGACAGGTGGTTTAGTACTAGAGCTTGAATCCTGTTGTCCCTCATAAAGACCATCTGAGAGTACCATTTCACCTGCTACAGACCTTTTTACGGCAAGCAGAAAGCTTTATTCTAGTTCGGCTCTGAACAGTTGTGCTAATAACCTAGAGTAAAGGCCTCACAAGCTGTTTGCATGCTGGCTCCAGCAACATTACCAAGATGATCTAAAATTATGAAGCAATTCCATCAGAGCTTCATGCAGATTAAGTGACCCGATGCATGCCAGAGAGTATATGGAAATAATAGAAGAGAAAAAGGTGGTTTTACTAACGGATTGATTACATTGCTGCAGCTCACAATTCCAATGCAGTTGTACTAGAACTGAATGTCAGTGATCGCATACAGCATTAAAAATGAAGGCAGTTGCTTTGTTTGTTCGGACTACAAAGAGTTGATACCTCAATTTTATGAACAGGCTAGTGGGCAGAAACACCTACTGGCTTGTTAGTTCTTCTTTTTTCTCACAGGGATTCAAGATGGATGTATTGCTGAAATATAAGTGATATGCAAGAAGTCAGAAGGTGCTTTAGCCCACCAGTGTCCACTCATAAGTGACTCTATTAACCCAGTATTGTTTTTAGGTGGACTGAGAACTAAAAATTAAAAATGGGTTTACATATATTTACATAGTTGGCAAGGTTGAATAAAGGCACCAGTCCATCCTGTTCAACCTGTGTGTGTGCATGTTTACATCACTACCATTTCTCATATCCCTGTGTATTCTGTTCACTAAATGCCCATCTAAAAGTGTTTTTGAAATTATTCACACTCCCTCCTGAAAGCCACAACTGTGAGAGAGAGTTCCACATCCTTGCTGCTCTAACAGTAAAGAACCCCTAATGGAGTTTAAGGTTAAAATGCTTCTTGTCCAACTTCATTGAGTGGCCACATGTCTTCTCAAGAGATCTGAGACTGAATAATTTACTCCCTATGTTAGAATCATTTTTTGGATGTTTGCGTATTGCGATCATATCTCGCCTTAAAGTGGAGCTCCGCCCAAAAGCGGAAGTTCCGCTTTAAGCCTTGCTCCCCCGCTCCCCATTAAGCTTTGGCACCTTTGGGGGGCAGGGGGGGGTAGCGGGTACCCGAATGACAGGTACCCACTCCCACTTCCGGTCTGATCACCTAGGCGATTGGAAGCGGAAGGTGTCCTCCCTCTCTGTAGTTTTTTGGGACACCTGACAGGTCCCAGAAGACTGCAGGACCATGCATGAAGCACAACACTACTCGCGCATGCGCAGTGGGTACCCGGCTGTGAAGCTGCAAGCTATCACATCCGGGTGCCCACACTGAAGATGCCGGCCTCCTGGAATACAGGACGACCAGTGAAACGAGCTGCGGGGGACATACACCGCAGGACCGAGGGACAGGTAAGTGACTGTTTTTTAAAAGTCAGCAGCTACAGTTTTTATAGCTGCTGACTTTTATTTTTTGACAGGGTGAGTGGAACTCCGCTTTAAGTGTCTCTCCTCCACAGAAAATAAAGTTTAATATTTGCAGTCACTCTTCATAAATGAGGTTCTTTAGTACCCCTTATTATCTTTGTTGCTCTTCTCTGAACTCTGTCCAGTTTGTCTCTCTAATTTGCCATGTAGTAGCCCACCCCTCTAATTTATCAAGGTCTTCCTGTAAAGTTGATATATCCTGTTGTGAAGTTATTACCCTGCTTAGTTTGCATCGTCAGCAAACACTGAGATTGAACTATATATTCCAACCTCTACATCATTTATGAACAAGTTAGGGTTCATGTACACTGCAGCTGATAAACTCACGTTCAGGAGCTTTTCTGCGTTTTTTTCAGAAGTCCCTGAACTCTCCCTAATGTTTTCCTATGAGTCCATGTGCCCTATGTCGTTTACAGGCAGTTGAGTTTACAGTTGTTTTTTTTAACGCACCAAACTTGCATTCAGGGGTAGATTTTATCAGCGTTTAAAACGCTAAACGCGTGTTTATAAGCGTTTGTGTTTAGAAGTGTTTTTTGACTGGTCAATATCCAGGGCACAATTCACTAAGCAGTATCCTACCGCGTCCGAGTATGCGGTAGGATACCGCATAGCATTTTTAAAAAAAAAACCCATTTGAATCCACTAAAAAAGGCTACTAAAATACCACATGATTTTATCAAGTCATGCGGAATTTTAGCAGTGAAAAGCATGCATCATGTTTCAGTGGTCAGCGGAGTTCCCACTGACAGCGGAATGTAAAAGAAATAATTGCCGGCAAATAAAAAATAATTTAAAAAAGGCGTGGGGTCCCCCCTCCCATCCATATCAAGCCCTCCGGGTCTGGTATGGTATGGTATGGATTTTTAGGGGAAGCCCCACGCCAAAATGTAAAAAAAAAAAAAAAAATGGCATGGGGTTCCCCCCAAAATTCATACCAGACCCTTATCCGAGCATGCAGCCCAGCAGGTCAGGAAAGGAGGGGACCAAGGATCGCTCCCCCCCCCGAACCATACCAGGCCACATGCCCTCAACATGGGGGGGTGCTTTTGGGTAGGGGGAGCTCCCCCCCCCAAAGCACCTTGTCACCATGTTGATGAGGACAAGGGCCTCTTCCCCACAACCACAGGCTGTGGTTGTGGGGGTCTGTGGGCGGGGGGCTTATCAGAATCTGGAAGCCCCCTTTAGCAAGGGGGCCCCCAGATCCCACCCCCCCCTACGTGAATGAGTATGGGGTACATGGTACCGCTGTCCATTCACCAAAAAAAAGCTGTGTGAAAAAAGACAGGAGTCATTCTTTGACAAGTCCTTTAATAAAAGAATGTCACTCCCCCACCCCCCCACCCCCCTTTCCTGACCTGCCGGGCTGCATGCTCAGATAAGGGTCTGGTGTGGATTTTGGGGGGAACCACACACCATTTTTTTTACATTTTGGCGTGGGGCTTCCCCTCAAAATCCATACCAGAACCGAAGGGCTTGGTATGGATGGGAGGGGGAACCCCATGCCGTTTTTTAAAATTATTTTTTAATTGCTGGCAATTCTTTCTTTCTGAAACGTTAATGTATGCTGTTCACTACTAAAATACCGCATGACTTGATAAAATAACTCATGCTTTATTTTAGTAGCCTTTTTTAGTGAATTTACTATTTTTCAGTGCATTCTGGGCATTTGGGAGGGTCTCCTGAGGTTATCTTTTAAAAACACTCCTAAATGCAAATGTTCATAAACACAGCTAAATGCGTTATGCAAACGCAGCTAAAATTAAGTTTTTTAACCTACGTTTTCCAGCAGGCAGTTTCCATTGTTCAAAAGAGTTTTCCCAAACGCCCCATGTATATGAACACTTGAACAGAAATGGTCTCAGGATAGAACCTTGGGGTACCGCAACTCCAGACCATTCAGAACATAAGCCATTTATCACCACCCTCTGGACGTGCTCCTGTAACTAATTTTCTATCCCAGTACATACAGTTTATTATCATCAATGCCAACTGACCTCAATTTGTATATTAAGCATTTATGTAATACTGTATCCAATGCATTGGCAAAATCCAGATACACCACATCCACAGACAATGTCCTATCCAGATTACAGCTCACTTCCTCACAGAATATTAAAAGACTTGTCTGGCAAGAACAATCTTTCATAAATCCACTACGAATGATACTTTTTTCATCAGCGAATTCCTGGATATGGTCCCTTGTCATCCTCTCCAATAATTTACATACTATTGATGTTAGGCTAACTGGTATGTAGTTTCCAGATACAGTTGTGACCAAAATTATTCAACCCCCACTGAAATTGAGTGTTTTGGCCAGTTTGACATTGCTTTTGATCATTCAGTCATCTTGCTTACATTTACATTAAAGAGGCACTTGTAGGTCAGACAAATATAACATAACAGTTATAATGAAATAACCACAAATGTCTTTTCTGTGCTCACAGCATTATCAGTTTTATTCAACCCCCAAGTGACATTCAATCTTAGTACTTAGTACAGCATCCTTTTACAGTTATAACAGCTTTTAAACGTGAAGCATAGCTTGACACAAGTGTCTTGCAGCGATCTACGGGTATCTTCGCCCATTCTTCATGGGCAAAGGCCTCCAGTTCAGTCACATTCTTAGGCTTGCGCACTGCAACTGCTTTCTTTAAGTCCCACCAGAGGTTCTCAATCGGATTTAAGTCTGGTGACTGCGATGGCCACTCCAAAATGTTCCAGCCTTTCCTCTGCAACCATGCTCTAGTGGACTTGGAGGTATGCTTGGGATCATTGTCCTGTTGAAAGGTCCAACGTCTCCCAAGCCTCAGGTGTGTGACGGACTGCATCACGTTTCCATCCAATATCTCCTGGTACTGAAGAGAATTCATGGTACCTTGCACACGCTGAAGCTTCCCTGTACCTGCAGAAGCAAAACAGCCCCAAAGCATGATTGACCCTCCACCATGCTTCACAGTAGGCAAGGTGTTCTTTTCATCATAGGCCTTGTTCTTCCTCCTCCAAACATAGCGTTGATCCATGGGCCCAAACAGTTCTAATTTTGTTTCATCAGTCCACAGAACACTATCCCACAACTTTTGTGGTTTGTCCACATGGCTTTTGGCATACTGCAGTCGACTCTTCTTATTCTTTGGAGACAGCAAGGGGGTACGCCTGGGAGTTCTGGCACGGAGGCCTTCATTACGCAGTGTGCGTCTTATTGTCTGGGCTGAAACTTCTGTACCCACATCTGACAAATCTTTTCTCAGTTCCTCAGCAGTCACACGGGGACTTCTCTCCACTCTACGCTTCAGGTAGCGCACAGCAGTCGAAGTCAGCATCTTCTTTCTGCCACGACCAGGTAGCGTTTCAACAGTGCCCTTTGCCTTGAATTTGCGAATGATGCTTCCTAAGGTGTCTCTTGGTATGTTTAACATCTTTGCAATCTTCTTATAGCCATTGCCCTTCCTGTGAAGAGAAATCACCTCTTCTCTTGTCTTCCTGGACCATTCTCTTGCCTTCACCATGTTTGTAACCACACCAGTAAATGTCTAGAAGGAGCTGAGTATCACAGTCATTTTAAAGCTGCCTAATTGGTGCTTATTATGCTTGATTGCTGCTCGGTGACATCCACAGGTGTTTTCAATACCTGATGGAAAGCACCTGTATGAACCTCTGTTCTTCAGAGTGGTAGTCTTTAAGGGGTTGAATAATTGTGGCAATGAAGAAACCACATAAGAACCATTTACTACTGTATTACATAAACAATTGATGTCATTTTAGTTGCATTTGGGTAGTTACAACGTCCTTGTAGGATTTGATTCTGAATACAATTCCAAATGTACACTATAGTCCCTAAACCCCTTTACAGCATTGGGGGTTGAATAATTTTGGTCACAACTGTATATTTCTATGCCACCATAAAACAAGATGAGGATTGCAAATTTGATAAAAAAAAAACTGGCCATACAAGAATTGTTTAGATCCTAATGGACTGGCTGAAATTCACTCTGTAGTTGGCCCCGTCAGCATTCTCCCATCTAATATTGTTTGATTTAAAAAGCAAAGATGCTGGGTGGAAAATTGTCAGCTGAACAGCACCTGCATCCAATCAGATGCAGGCAATGTTAGGTTAGGTTCATGGTATTGCTGTTTCCTTGTGGCTGTTTTTGTGCAGGCACAGCAGCCTATTCATTTGACGGGGCTGCTGTACCTATGGAATACTCAGGGAAACTGCAGTTTCCAGTGTGTGGGGATGCCATGAAGGACTAATGACACCCCCTGCGCATCTGCTAACAGCAGCTAATTTTTGATGAGGGTGCAGGAAAGCGTGTGATCCCACACAGTCCCGCACCCGCATATAGTATGAATGTAGCCTTAGGGTATTCTCTGCAGAAACCCACATAAGGAAAGTTTGCACATTGCTTGGAATGCCAGAGAGGTCAGTCTCCCCAAATTCACATTCCTTTAGGGTTGATTCTTGTAGACAATCTGCCATTGTCTTTTTTTAATCACTGTGAAGTGAAATCCACCAATGGAGCTCTAGCTTCTAGCCATACCCATAGCAAATTTCATTTGGTTCGTGATAAGCCTGATAAAATGCATTCAATGGGTGGCCATGTCACCACCCTCCCACCAAACATATTTGAACTGAAAAATTTAAGGAGCAAGGCAGAAAATTGTTGACCAAAGAACAGTCAGTCAAATGCAGCCAATGTTCAGGTATTTTGAAAGCTGAGAGCACGGATTGATAAAATATAATAGCCACGGTGGGAGATTTGTCCATCCACACTGTTTAGCATGGATGAATGAATCTGTTTTTTTGTTCAACCAAAAAACTGAAAGAACAAAAAAAATCTACGTTTATGGTCAGTGTGTGTTTTGCCCCATAGGCTCCTACAGCATCCTTAAAATGTGAAATACTTTTTTGGACTCTTTTTAAGAAAGAGTGTCAGAAAATATGCCATTTAGTAGCCCCTACAAATATGTGCAAAAGACCCAAAAAGTTAGTGGATGATTCTACATAAGAACCTAAAATATATCATCTCTAACCATGCTAAACTAAATTTTAAAAGGAATCACCCTTAAATATAGGAGGATCAAGACATTTAAAAAAAAAATGGACCTTGTGAGGCAGTGCCAAGAGGCAGTGGAACGATACAGCTAAATAACAAGCATCTGTCTAATTAAAAATGTGGTTATTTTCTCTGTTCTTCATGACAAGTGTCCATGCTATATGCTCACAGTTCAAAAGAACATCATAACAGCAAATTATACAACCTGTCATATTCACTCCATTTGTCTTGTGAGCACTGGTGTGAAGTAATTTATTTTATGTTTTCTTGTTTATCTTTACAGAGGAACTACAACAGTTTTCAATTATTTCATATTAAGTTTAAAATACTTTTTAAAATATTTTATTGCAAGAATAAAATGTTTACGTTTTATATTACTGATTATTGGGTGCTTGCATTACTCTCTGTTTGCAAAGAATACTATATTTCCAACCGGGAAAGCCCAGCACTACCTGCATCTTTTTAACCAGTTTGTGTGAACTGGCTAGTTAACCACTTCCAGTCCGGACACTTTTACCCCCTTCCTGACCAGGGCAATTTTCAGCTTTCAGCGCTAACACACTTTGAATGACAATTGCGCGATCATGCAACACTGTACCCATATGAATTTTTTACCTTTTAAGACAGATAAAACTTTATTTTGGTGGTATTTATTCACCGCTTTGATTTTGATTTTTTTTGCTTTGTAAATGAGAATGTCCAAAAATTTAGAAAAAAAGTGTTTTTCTTATAAAATTTTGCAAATAAATAAAAAAAAATAAGCCAAATTAGTTTATAACCAAAAATTATAATTTTTAAACATTGTTTAAATTTTTATTTTTTTTTTTTTATTTATTTATTTACATACTGTCACCCTAGCAGTACAGAGTCACCATGGTGACACTGTACTACTTTTGGGGGGTGATGCAGATTTTTTAATTTTTAGACTGATTGCTTTTACACCCATATAGGATGTAAAAGCAATCATTTCTCTTTCTCTCTGTCTGCATTCTTGCAGCCATTGAGAACTGAGTGAGCTGTGATTGGTCACAGCTTGTCACATGGTACAAGGCTGTTGTAAATAGCCTTTTACCATGTGATCATTCACAGATTTCACACGTAGTAAGCAATGATGTCAGAAGTGACATCTTGCTTACTACTTTGCATGTGATCACTGATTGGCCAATCAGTGATCACGATTGGGACCTCGTACAGAGGTCCCATCCGACGATCGGTGTTTCACTGTGTCCTGAGGACACAGCGGGCACCAGATCGCGGTGCTGCGCACTCCCAGGGAGCGCACACAAGCAGGGTGCAGGGAGGCCGTTTATAAACGGCCACCCGACCCTGCAGTGCCACCGTCTAGGCCATTTATATACAACGGCCAGTCGGGAAGTGGTTAAAGATTGCCTATAGGCTGTTATGCCAGACACCAGTTCTGCATATCAGTTATGCAGTCCTCCTCTGTTCAGTCCAAAAATCCTGGAAAAGGGGAATTTGTGCAACCCCCAAAAAATGAATTGATTATTGATTCAATAAGAGACAATTCAACAAAACTTGTTCAGACTACTGGTCTATTGTTTTAATGCTCCTTTATCCTTTGCACTTCAGCTTTATGCCCAACTCCCACTGTCATTTCATACACTGTCATTTCATAAGGCAGGCCATAGATTGTACGATTCTCTTTCGTGCAACCTTGTGGTTGCAAAAAATAAAATAGTTTAATTCCCCCATCAACACAGTCAGTGCTGATGGGAGAATCTCTCCTGCTGAGTTATCATGTTCTCCCAGCGTGGGGGCGGGGGGAGAACATGGGAAGCGGTCCCTGCCAGGACAACTCAATGTTTATTGTCAGCAGCAACGTCCGCATGCTAAAAATTCAACATGCTGGTTGCACCCAAGTCGAATGACAGAACAATGGGTCCAATCATCCTTGAGTACATCAGCCCACCCAGAGATGGACCGAATCTCAGCATGTCCCTACTGAACCAGCTGAGATTCAATCCATCTATTGCTGACTTGACTTTCAACCCACTACAAGATTGAAATCTACAAGAATTTAGATCCACTGTCACCCATGTTGACTATAATTGAAATCAGACTGTCCTACTGCTTCATGTGAAGTGTGATTAACTATAGATTTTTATATGTTCCCACATATGCTCGGAGAAAGGGAAGGGGTGTGTCTGTTATTCAGGTTTGTTTATGATTAAGCACGAGATCCTGTGAAACGCGTTAACAGGTCCTATATTCATGTCCTGGTGTTTTGTGTGTCCTATGGATCAATAAATACACACTATATTCTTCTATCCTCCGGAGTGCGGCTGACCCTTCTTCCTATTGCATTGTGTGTGGGGGTGAGCCAGAGCCTGCACCTGTTGTGGATTGATCTGGATTGTTTGCCTGAGCGGTATACCTTTGCTCTTTGGAATCACTTTTAGGACAGGTATTAGGTAGAGCTCCATGTGCTGGATGCAAGCAAGTGGTGAATATTAAAAGAAAACAAAAATGCACTGTATGTGTATTGCATTCAGTAGTAAAAAAATTTAAAAAATATATGTATTATATATTCTTTTCACAAGGTATGAATGAGTTCTCACAAAATTCTATGAAACTTTCATATTTTACATGCTTGCTGTTACATAATTTTATTATTGAATTTCCCATAGTGAATTTCAGACTTCCCTGTATTAGTTATAAATGTATATCCAGGAATTTTATCAGCATCCCTGTTGAAGGACACAGACAAATTTGAATTGAAAGATAAGAAAAATACTGGTAATCACAGAAATGCCTGCCAAAACAACTTCATCACATTTGTTCAACTGTCAGGCAAACATTCTTTCATGAAAAATTATCAGAAGATTAAAAGATAAGTGGTTGGATTTTTTCCACATGTTCCATCTGCAAGAGTCTTGTGTTTGTGTTAATGTTGGCCAATGTTGAAGATCTTCCACAAGATGTACGTCTGGTTGGACTGCAGAGGGGACTGAGAGAAAACAGGATTCTATAAAAATTGTATCTAAACGCTAAGCAAAATTGAATGCAGTGCAGCTTACCAGGTGCTGTGGCTGCATTAGTTTTCTTTTGTAAACATTTTGCTTTGAGGGTGTCTTGTAGATTCAATGAGCATCTGAAAGGCAAGTCAGAATATCCCAGAGGCACCATAAGGCATAGTGAATGTGCTTTGGTACTTTTTGTGAAGGCCATCTTCACAAGACCTGAAGGGATAAGGACAATCTCAAACACAGTGTGCTTATCCCCCAACCTCGACAAAAAATAACCCACCCTAGATGTACAATTAATTTTAGCCTGAAACCAGCAGCCATGCTACATTCTTTATTAAAAACATCTTTGTGCTGGATGCACCTGCAAAGTTGATCCCCATAGACTAATTGTACTATCGCCTGAGTGTATCCCACCTTGAGATATGCCCACACAGAAATCTATGAGGACTGGCTGTGCAGGCGCAGCCAGCTGCAAGATGGAGTTAAGTATGTGTTGGGGGTAGGGGTGCAGAACAGCAAAAAAGATATGTGCAGTTTGAAAGTCCACTGATCCTTTCAGCACATATAAGCATATACAGTGCCTTGAAAAAGTATTCATACCCTTTGAAATTTTCCATATTTTGTCAGGTTACAACCAAAAACGTAGATGATTTTTTTATGATTTTATTTGATAGACCAACACAAAGTGGCACATAATTGTGAAGTGGAAGGAAAATGATAAATTATTTTAAAAATTTTTTACAAATAAAAATACAAAAATAGTGTAGCATACATTTGTATTCAACCCCCTACCACACCCCCGAGTCAATACTTTGTAGAACCACCTTTAGCTGCTGCAACAGCAGCTGCAAGTCTTTTTGGGGAAGTCTCTACAAGCTTTGCACATCTAGAGAGTGAAATTTTTGCCCATTCTTCTTTGCAAAATAGCTCAAGCTCTGTTAAATTGGATGGAGAGCATCTGTGAACAGCAATTTTCAAGTCTTGCCACAAATTCTCAATTGGATTTAGGTCTGGACTTTGACTAGGCCATTCTAACACATTAACATGCTTTGTTCTAAATCATTCCATTGTAGCTCTGGCTGTATTTTTAGGTTCTTTGTCCTGCTTTCATGGTGGGGATAATGTGTTCAGGGTGATGTGCAGTGTTAGTTTTCCGCCACACATAGCGCTTTGCTTTTAGGCCAAAAAGTTCAATTTTGGTCTCACCTGACCAGAGCACCGTCTTCCACACGTTTGCTATGTCCCCCACATGGCTTCTCGCAAACTGCAAACGGGACTTCTTATGGCTTTCTTTCAACAATGACTTTCTTGCCACTCTTTCATAAAGGCCAGATTTGTAAAGTGAACGACTAATAGTTGTCCTGTGGACAGATTATCCCACCTGAGCTGTGGATCTCTGCAGCTCCTCCAGAGTTACCATGAGCCTCTTGGATACTTCTCCGATTAATGCTCTCCTTGCCCGGGCTGTCAGTTTAGGTGGACGACCATGTCTTGTTAGGTATGCAGTTATGCCATACTTTTTCAATTTTCAGATGATGGATTGAACAGTGCTCCATGAGATGTTCGAAGCTTGGGATTTGTTTTATTACCTAACCCCGCTTTAAACTTCTCCACAACTGTATCCCTGACCTGTCTAGTGTTCCTTGGCCTTCATGATGTGATTTTTTCACTAATGTTCTCTAACAAACCTCTTAGAGCTTTACAGAACAACTGTATTTATACGGAGATTAAATTACACACATGTGGACTTTATTTACTAATTAGGTGACTTCTGAAGGCAAATGGTTCCACTAGATTTTAGTTCGGGGTATCAGAGTAAAAGTGGGATGAATACAAATGCATGCCACACTTTTCAGATATTTATTTGTAAAAATATTTTGAAAACCATTTAACATTTTCATGTCACTTCACAATTATGTGCCACTTTGTGTTGGTCTATCATATAAAATCCCAATAAAATAAATTTACGTTTTTTGTTGTAACATGACAAAATGTGGGAAATTTCAAGGGGTATGAATACTTTTTCAAGGCACTGTATATCTACACTCATGAAGCTATGATCACTGTACGTAGAGACATGCAAGAGTCTCAGCTCAGGAGAGGGGATGCACTTTGGCAACTTAACCTTTGTGCCAGAAGTCCTTGTCCCGGTACTGTAAGGAAGTGTCTGGATAGAATCTGCATTTACAACAACCAGTCTAAAGCTCCAGAAGATCCCGCATGCTTCATGCAAGTGAATCCCATTCATGTGTATACTGTATCTAAAAACAAACACTTTAAAAAGACATCTTATTCCCTTTAAATCAACAGGGCACACCCCATCTGTCAAACGCACATATCCTTTCTTGCCATCCTGTCAGACATGCATGGATATCATTTGTCAGACTATTAGATATTTTTCCTGCGTGATTGTCCCAGCAGATGTTACATTATACACATTTACCACCCAATAATTTAGTTGTCAGCATAGCCAAATATCAAAGAGTAAAAGATAAGCAGTACTAACAGTATTGATGACTAAATTCATTCTAACTACTAAAGGCATTAAAAAAAAAAAAAAAGCATTCATCTTTTGAATAGATGTCGTTAAGCATGTGTTTTTTGGGGGATCCCATACCCCTTCTGATTAGCTGTCCAAACCAAAAGAATGGCAGCAGAGATTTATAAGTGAACTTGCCTGACATCCAACATTTGCATCCTGACATTTTCGTGAACCTTGCATTGTTAAAACTACCAATTCAGATTTGTTCCAGAACTTAGGCCCCTCATCTTTTTTGACTGTTTAACACATATAGAGGCTAAAGAGCAGGCTTGGGCACATCACATTATTTAAGGCACTCATGCTAGAAATAAATAGATCACTAAGATGGCGCCGATGATCTGAGGAAGGGACAAATTCCTGAAATGTGTTATGCTGATGACCAGCTTCTCTCCTTTGGTTTGACATGGTTTGAGTGCTCCCCTAGGCTTCCAGTTTGCCCTCACCAGCCCTTGTTCAGGTGGTCTTTCATCAGGTGTATGACATAACAACCGGATCTGGGACACACAGACGCGCCATCTTAGTGATTCTAGGATCAAGGGGGGAGGGAGAATTAGATTATAATGGGGCAAACAGATCAGACAGGGGTCAGTACTTATTGGTGGGTGGAATGGGGAAAGATGGGGTGGAGGGCTGTGGCAGATAAGAAGGTTCCCATGTTACAAACAACCAGTGGAATTGGTACCATTTGTATGAAAATAAAAAATATGCAAAATACGTGTGAACAAGGTGTCAGTGAATTAAAGTGTTTGTTCACCAATGCCACAAGTCTGCCAAGCAAAATAGGTGAGCTGGAAGCTTTGGTGCATGAAGAAAACTATGATTTAATTGGTATTCCTGAGTCTTGCCTTCTTTCTTCACATGACTGGGCCGTTAATATTCCTGGCTATGTTCTCTTTATAAGTGACAGAGTAAATAGGAAAGGTGGTGGTGTCTGTCTCTATGTGAGAAGTGATCTCAGAGCAAATGTGAAAGAGGACCTAGTTGATGGAGAGTGTGATGAGTCTGAAGTATTATGGGTGGAACTGCACATGGGGGTGCGTACTACAAAGGTAATCCTTGGTGTTTGTTATAGGCCTCCCAGTGTTAATGAGGAGGTGGAGGTTCAGCTTCTTGCACAGATCGAAAGGGCTGCAAGGGCTGGGACAGTGATAATAATGGGGGATTTTAACTACCCGGAAATTGACTGGAGTAATGATACTGCAGGAACAGTTAAAGGGCAACAATTTTAAACCTACTACAGGACAATTTTATGGTACAGTTCATAGAGGCCCCAACTAGGAATGATGCAGTTCTAGACCTGGTCATCTCAAACCATGTAGAGCTTATTACGAATGTCCATATAAAAACATCAGGGTAGCAGTGACCATAACATGATTTCATTTATTGTTAGCTGTAAACAGCAAGCACATACGGGAAAAATAAAAACGCTCAATTTTAAGAGAGCTAACTTTCCAAGGCTGACAGCTGCTCTCCAAGACTTAGACTGGGAGGGAATATTGGCATCAATGAACACAACACAGAAATGAGAGTTCTTCAAAAAGACTGTATGTGAACACACTGCAAAATATATTCCCATGGGCAACAAGTTTAAACCGTTAAAAATCAAACCTATTTGGCTTACGGTCAAAGTTAAAAAAAGCTATAGGTAATAAGAAAAGAGCTTTTACTAGATATAAAAATGAAGGAACACTATCATCGTTTAAACATTACAAAGAATATGCAAAAAGGAAATAAAGGCTGCAAAAATTGAAAACGAATGACAGATTGTAAAAGATAGCAGGACCAACCCCTAAAAATTCTTCAAATATAGTAAAAAAGGTCAGGTCTGAGCTTGTAGGCCTTTTACAAAATAATCTAGAGTGGGTGACTGGGGACTAAGAGAAGGCAAATTTATTACATACCTTCTTCAGCTCTGTGTATACAAAGGAGCATGGGGGAGCTCTTGTCCATAATGGGCATAGTATTGACACAGCTCCAGATGATCCACATTGGCTCACAATTGATATGATCCAAAAATATTTAGACAGAATAAAGGTGAATAAAGCACCTGGGCCGGATGGCATACACCCACGGGTCCTTAAAGAATTGAGCTCTGTCATTTCGAAGCCACTGTTTCTCATTTTTAGGGACTCTTTAATAACTGGCATAGTACCACTGGATTGGCATAAGGCCAATGTGGTGCCAATATTTAAAAAGGGGTCAAAATCTTTACCAAGTAATTATAGACCTGTTAGTTTAACTTCTATAGTTGGGAAGATACTGGAAAGTTTAATAAAAGACCACATAGATGAGCTCTTGCTGGAAAAAAATATTTTAAGCAACAGACAGCATGGATTCATGAAAGACAGAATTTGTCAAACAAATATATTTCTTTTTATGAGGAGGTGAGCAAAACCTTGGACAGAGGGGTGGCGGTGGACGTGGTATACTTGGATTTTGCAAAAGAGTCTGACACAGTTCCCCACACACGGCTAATGTGTAAGGTAAAGTCTACAGGCTTGGAAAAATCTGTATGTAAATGGATAGAAAACTGGCTAAAAGATCGTATTCAGAGAGTAGTGGTTAATGATTCATACTCTGAATGGTCTAGGGTTGTCAGTGGTGTACCCCAGGGTTCAGTGTTGGGACCCTTACTTTTTAGTATACCGTATTTTCCGGCGTATAAGACGACCCCCTACTTTTCCTGTTAAAATATATGGTTTAAGCTATACTCGCCGTATAAGACTACCCCTCTTCCAAGGCACACCAAATAAAAATGAAAAAACATCAGATTTGATTTCAATATGGTATGCTATTTCAGTATGGTATTCCAATGATGGGGTGCTATTCCTCCCACTGACACCAATGATGAGGCACTACTCCTCCCACTGACACCAATGATGGGGCACTATTTCATCCACTGACACCAATGATGGGGCACTATTCCTCCCACTGATACCAATGATGGGACACTATTCCTCCCACTGACACCAATGATGGTGCCCCATCATTAGTGTCAGTGTGTCAGGAATAGTGCCCCATCATTAGTCAGTGGGAGGAATAGTGCCCCATCATTGGTGTCAGTGGGAAGAATCGTGCCCCATCATTGGTGTCAGTGGGAAGAATCGTGCCCCATCATTGGTGTCAGTGGGAGGAATAGTGTCCCATCATTAGTGTCAGTGGGAGGAATAGTGTCCCATCATTGGTGTCAGTGGGAGGAATAGTGCTCCATCATTGGTGTCAGTGGGAGGAATAGCGGCCCATCATTGGTATCAGTGGGAGGAATAGCACCCCATCATTGGTATCAGTGGGAGGAATAGCGCCCCATCATTGGTGTCAGTGGGAGGAATAGCGCCCCATCATTGGTATCAGTGGCAGGAATTGCGCCCCATCATTGGTGTCAGTGGGAGGAATTGCGCCCCATCATTGGTGTCAGTGGGGAGGAGAAGTAGTGCCCCATCATTGGTATCAGTGGGGAGAATAGTGCCCCATCGTTGGTGTCAGTGGGAGGAATAGTGCCCCATCATTGGCATCAGTGGGGAGAATAGTGCCCCATCATTGGTGTCAGTGGGAGGAATAGTACCCCTTCACTGGTATCAGTGGGATGAATAGTGTCCCATCATTGGTATCAGCGGGAGGAATAGTGCCCCATCATTGGTGTCAGTGGGGAGGAGGAATAGTGCCCCATCATTGGTATCAGTGGGGAGAACAGTGCCTCATAGTTGGTGTCAGTGGGGGAGGAACAGTGCCTCATCGTTGGTGTCAGTGGGGCAGGAACAGTGCCTCATCGTTGGTGTCAGTGTGGAGGAGGAATAGTGCCCCATCGTTAGTGTCAGTGGGGGAGAGGAGCGGCTGCTCCTTCTTCCAGTTCGGCCGCTAGATTTTCGCGGGGCCGCTCGGCTCCGCCTCCTCGCCGGTGATTGGTCGCCTGTGTGCCTTTCCAGTGCTGGCGCCCAATCACCGGTGAGGAGGCGGAGCCGAGCGGCCGCGTGACCATCGAGCGGCCGAACTGAAAGAAGGAGCAGCCGCGCTTCCTGGACCGGATCGTCGTGGGACCGGAGCCAGGTAAGGTACAGCAGCCCCTCTGTCCACCCCTGTACTTAGTGCCCGTTGGAGGAGGAGGGGGGGCGGCGCGGCGCCGCGGCGCCCCTCGAAAAAGTGCCGCCCTGACACCTGGCGCCGGCTCGCACCGGCGTATAAGACGACCCCCGACTTTTCAGAAGATTTTCAGGGGTTGAAAAGTCGTCTTATACGCCGGAAAATACAAACTCGTTTATA
Organism: Staurois parvus; assembly: GCF_062004578.1. NCBI lineage: Eukaryota > Metazoa > Chordata > Amphibia > Anura > Ranidae > Staurois > Staurois parvus. The sequence continues at coordinate 2,861,375 of NW_028318272.1, forward strand.
AACGATATAGGGTTTGGGACTGTTAGACGGCACTGACAGGCACTGATTGGCAGCACTGATAGGTGGCACTGATTGGCATTGATAGGTGGCACTGACTGGCACTGATGGGTGACACTGAAAGGCAGCTCAGATGGGCACTGATATGTGGCATTGATGTGCACTAGTAGGCACTGATATGTGGCACTGATGGGCACTGGCACGAGGCACTGATGAGCACTGACACAAGGCACTGATGGACACTGACAGGTGGCACTGCTGGGCCTACACTGATCATCAGGGCACACTGATCATCAGTGCCCTGATGATCAGTGTACATGTCACCTCCGCGGAAAGCTGATTACCAGCTCTCCTCTCGAGCTGTCAGCGTGACAGCTCGAGAGGAGAGAAATGCCGCTAACCGGCATTTCCCTGTTTACATGTGATCATGTCATATGACGTCCTCCCAGAAAGAGAGAACCACCTTGCATCCGTCATATTACTATATGGCGGGCGGGAGGTGGTTAAAAGAGGTATAGACTCCAGAGAGAGATATCATTTTACCCCTGTACAAATCATTAGTAATACCTCATCTGGAATATGCAGTTCAGTTTTAGGCACCAATTCACAAAAAGAACATTGGGGAACTGGAGAAAGTACAGAGAAGGGCAACCATACTGATAAGAGGCATGGAGGAGATCAGCTATGAGGAAAGATTAGAGGAACTGAATTTATTCTCTCTTGAGAAGAAGAGATAAAGGGGGGATATGATCAACATGTATAAATACATCAGTGGTTCATATAGTGAACTCGGTGTAGAGTTATTCACCCTGAGGTCATCACAAAGGAAAAGGAGGCACTCTTTACATCCAGAGGAAAAGAAATGTAATCTCCAAACTCGGAAACGTTTCTTCACACAGTGAGAGCTGTGAAAATGTGGAATAGACTCCCTCAAGAGTTGTTTCTGGCCAGCTCAGTGGATTTCTTTAAAAAAGGCCTGGATTCTTTCTTGGATACACAGAATATAACTGCATACTAACATTTATAGGTAAGGTTGATCCAGGGAATATCCAATTGCCTCTCAGGGGATCAGGAAGTAATTTTTTTTCCCTGCAGGAACAAATTGGATCATGCTTTGCTTGATTTTTTTTGCCTTCCTCTGGATCAACTGTGGGTATAGGATTATAACTTTTTTTTTTCTACTGGTTGAGCTGGATGGACTTTTGTCTTTTTTCAGCCATACTATGTAACTCTCCAGTTTTAGTAAATCAACCCACTATATCACTTTCTACATTAAAGGATAAGTTCACCTTTCATAACATGTTACACCCATATTCAGGATGGAACATATAACATGTTATGATCAAACTGGCCCCAGCTCCCCCACTTTGACAGCTAGCAGGGGGAACTTCTCCCCCCCCCGTTAGTTATCAAGTTGGAAAAAAAAAACATGGCTGTGCAGGGCTCCGGCTACCAGGCAACATCACTCATTCACTGCGTTCTGTGAATGAGAAACTACAAGTCCCAGCAAACTTAGCGGCTTTCGGCTTGTGGTTCTCAATGAACTAACATGGTGCTGTGGAGCTCTGTGGTAGTTCATTGAGTCTTCCTATCAGTATATCTACTTGACCGTATATCGCGTACGGATAAGCAGATATACTGACAGATCTGCAGGAGACCTGCATGGCACCAGTGATCTGCTGATCGCTGGTGTAATGGTTTACAGGCTCCTATAACAAAAAAATAATACAGTAAATGCACATTTTTTTTTACCTGCAAAAAATGTACATTTGTTATTTTTTGTATAAAGGTGAACTTATCCTTTAAAGTAAAATATTTTTACTTTTTCATGGTAATAGATCTCTTATTACAATCCATTTACGTTATATAGTAAGTAGGATGAGAAGTTGGAGAGAGAAAACGTTTAGATGGGTTAAAAAACAAAATCTAATTAGAATACAATTTGGCCGGCTAAATAGAAGAGCTGGTTAATTACCCACAAAGGGCCATGCAATCCATCTACAAGTATTAATAGAGATCAGAGTCACGACCATGTCAACAAAATAAACAGAAGATAAAAAATATGGCAACAATGTCACTTACATCATTGCCCAGCAATCATCTGACCAATCGAGTCACTGAAGGAAAAACAATGCCATTTGAACCTGAATATTTCAATATGCTAATTAAAAAAACAAAAGAATTTCCTAACCTTCCATAAATTCTTTCCACTTTTACAGTACATACTGGTAGTTATTGTAAAACACCAGCTTTCACCATCAGTGTCTGCAATCATGCTATAAAACGTCAGATCTAGCACTTTCGTTACCAAACACAGCTCAAACTATATCCCACAGTCAAGTACACAGCTGAAATAAATATATGGGAAACATTTTACCTAACAGTATTTATTATTCAAGGTATCCAACCTTGTAATCCAGGCACTCCTGCTAGACAACACAGCCAAATTCCTGAAGGAATAATAAAATCTCAGTTTTCTGGGCACTTTCAACAGCTGATTTCGGGTCCATTCACACCAGACGTGCTGATATGCGTTGATCAATGCATGCCGGCACATATACATAAAAAATAAATGTACCTCAATAGAAGCAGTTTACACCAGTGTGTTGCACTTACCTGAGCTGAAAATAGGAGAACATGCACTACTTTTTTTCAGCACAAGAAACAATGCATGTATACGCATGTAAGCGCACATAAATGTAAGAGTCAAAACAGTCACTTGAGGTTTTCTTTACAAATACACCTTAGAACAGTTGAAAAAAAAAAAAAGTAATGCAGCACATTTTAAAACACAACACAGCATGCAAATGCATATCAGCAGACGTGTGTTTACGTGCACTTGACACACATTCTGTGGTTAAATGAACTCTTAAAGTGGAGCTCCACCCAAAAGGGGAAGTTCCACTTTAAGGATTGGCCCCCCCTTTGGGGAGCAGGTATACGAAAATGACAGGTACCTGCTTCCACTTCCTAGGCGATCAGAAGCAGGAGTTGTCCTCCTCCCTCCCTCCCCATAGTTTTCTGGGACATGTGACAGGTCCCAGAAGACTACGGGACTATTCACAAAGGGCAGCACTACTCGCGCATGCGCAGTGGGCACCCGGCTGTCACAGGCAGGTGCCCACACTGTAGATGCCAGTGCCAGGAACACAGGGCGATCAATGAAACTGACTATAGGAGGGAGCATTGCGGGATTCAGGGACAGGTAAGTGTCCGTTCTTTAAAAGTCAGCAGTTTTTGTAGCTGCTGACTGATAGTTTTTTTATTTTCACTGGAACTCCGCTTTAATCACCTACTGAATATGCAGCTTCTTTCCCTTTTAATCCTGGACTATGTTTTGGCTTAAAGCGGAGCTCCACCCAAAAGGGGAAGTTTCGCTTTAAGGACTGCACGTCCGAACCCATTAAGGATTTGCACCTTTGGGGGGTGGGGTGGGGGGGGAGAGCGGGTACCCGAATTTGACAGGTACCAGCTCCCAATTGCGGTCGGACCGCCTAGGTGATCGAAAACATAAGGTGTCCTCCCTCCTCGTAGTCTTTTGGGACACGTGACAGGTCCCAGAAGACTACAGGACCATTCACGAAGCGCAGCGCTACTCACGCATGCGCAGTGGGTACCCGGCTGTGAAGCCGCAAGCTGTCACATCCGGGTGCCCACACTGAAGATGCCGGCCTCCAGGAATCCAATATGGCAGGTGAAACAGGCTGCGGGGGACACACCACGGGATCAAGAGACAGGTAAGTGGCTGTTTTTTAAAAGTTAGTAGTTGCAGTTTTTGTAGATGCTGACTTTTATTTTTTGACAGGATGAGTGGAACTCCGCTTTAAGCCAATTTCCTGACCGCTCCCCCAGGTTTCCCATTTTAGGGTGGCTCCTGCCTCTTGCAGCATCCTATGGAGTCACCCTTGCATGCATGGACTACAGTTGTGTCTCCCTACACTGTGTGCATCAATAGAAACACAGGCTCGGTAACCTAGGATGGCAAGGCACTCCCTTCCTCCTCCCTTCTTCAAACTAACAGACTGGCTGAAGCCTACATTGTCCACTGTTAATTATTTCCTGTGAAGAGTGGACATTCGGGGAAGTAGCACTGAGACAGCAGGCAAAAGTAGCAATGAATTGTAAACTACAAACACTTAAGTAAGAATTTCAACAAATAGTTTACAGGGGATTTTTTTTTTTTTGCACCTAATGTGTTAAACTAAAAAAATGCTGATGGTTTATTACTACTTTAATCCCTACTGCAACAGCAGTACAACGTAGGCTACAAACACTGGCAAAAACAGCCTGAGCCTCACTGAGCCCAATAGCTTCATTGTTGCCCAAGACCACCTGTCAAATTGTTACTCCATTAGGACAGTTCAGTACTGGTTCTGTGAAGTCACTGTTTTCTCTCTCTCTGAATCCATCCATGTATACCATGATGAAGGAGGAGTGGAGTTACCCTTGAAACGCGTTGGTATTTACAAACAATTACAATTATCTTGAACTCATCCAGGTTTGGTCTGGCATTCCTTTCTATATTTCTATGATTTGAACTACTGTTGGGTGCCCACTGAGGGAAGCCTTGCTGTGTGGAATGGCTCACCAGAGCTATTGAAAATGTTTGAAATTTTCTTTTACTTGATACACGTGCAAGTCTAATGGTTCCCAATGCTTCACTGAGTATGTTGTTCTGGGGTCCATGAGAAATGTGGGGTATGTCATTCAGTTCAATCAGTCTTATAGCCTAGTCTGCTTCCAGACAACATGACCAGATTCCATACCTGAGACCTCCCTTCAAGACTAGCATGCACAGACTAGTCTAAGACCCTCCTCCAACTGTGATTAGACAACAAAGATGCAGCAGCATCTGCTCTCCCCAGCTCTAACAAAGTGTTCAGTAATAAATGGACAGCAATACCCAATGCAATCTCTCACATACATTTAAAAAAAAAAACTTGCAGTCAGCTATGACACCTCCTCCTGATAAACATCTAAAAACATAAGAAACAGTTTATGTTTTAATAGTTCACTGGGATTAGACTGATCTCACTATAGTGTATCAGATACAACTACAGAAGATCTCAGAAAATGTATAGTTCAAATAGAAACAAATAACCAGTCTGCTGAGAGTGCAAAAACACGCTTACATGACAGATTATAAAAGAAAGTTCTGTTAGTAAATTTCCTCCCCCATAGCTGCTGAGCATGACTGCATCTTTAAAAGAAGAAATTCCATCAATTAACTTCAGGCAATAAAGACTTAAAAAACACACACACATTCAGAGATGAAAACAAACACTCCAATTAGCTCACGCTGCCTTCCCCAGCACTTTACAAGTAATGTGCCTTTCTGGAGTAAAATTATTCCTCTTTCATCTTCCAATGGCTTAAGTGGTAAGTCTGTAATCTTCATCTCGTCTACATTCAACATCTGTCATTTACAAAGGACCAGTTTTACCATCAGGCTTCATTAGCTGTACATGTGTAGCATACCTACACACACTAGTTTGCTCATTTGTCCTGTTTAGACCTGATCATCATAAAGCTGATGTTTTATCTGATTTTGCCCTCCCTGGTTCTTCCCAAAATCATCAACATCACATTTTCATTGCATGCTTTATTTTAGACCCATCAAGGTCATTACTGGGACTCTGTGCACCCTGAAAACATCACAGCACCCTGTCTCCGTACTCCTCTCAAGAGCCCTCAGGGCTCAGGTAAGCAATGGGCTGGTTCTTGGGAGGTGTTATGCAATTATCAAATCGTGTTGATGGATGGATGTCAGTCTGGAGGAGTGAACATTCCTAGGCAGGCTGGATTTGTGTGCAGACCTCACTAAGTAGTGCCCGCATGTGATGCTGAGCCTCCATAACTGAAATTCCAGCCCGGAAATGGGCACAGGCACTGATGTCGCTGAAAGGCCATCTCCATTTTGAAAACGTACAACGGTTTAAACATTAATGGCTGTATGTTGAGTTATTTTGAAGGGACAGCAAATTTACACTGTTATACAAGCTGTACACTTACTACTATACATTGTAGCAAAGTGTAATTTCTTCAGTGCTGTCACATGAAAAGATAGAATAAAATATTTATAAAAATGTGAGGGATGTACTCACTTCTGTGAGATACTGTATATACACACACAATCTGTTGGAATTGGATAATAATCATGAATGACAGTGTCTGTAAAGATCGGTAATATCTCAAAGCTGTGTATTATGTATTATTATGTGTACTCATTTGTAGTAGGAACCTCCAATACAGGCTTCAGGCCCAAAATCTTAACTGTCTCCAAGGAAACTAGAGACCACATCAGCATGACAAAATATTATACTTAATTGCAGTCTCTGGAATAAAAAATAAAACAAAATGAAAGAAAAAGAAAACATGCATTTGGCAAACAACTATATTGTCTGACTTAACCTGAAAGCAGGAAAAGCTCTGCAATCCTGACATCTGTGAAATGACGCTTTACATACATACATGAACTGCCCTTTCCTTTACAAGAAAGTCTAATGCGACGCGACACACACACACACACACACACACACACACACACACACTAGAATATTGTGCAAAAGTACATTTATTTCAGTAATGCAATTTAAACGGTGAAACTAATGTATGAGATAGACTTATTACATGCAAAGCAAGATAGTTCAAGCCATGATTTGTCATAATTGTAATAATTATGGCTTACAGCTCATGAAACTCCCAAATCCACAATCTCAGAATATTAGAATATTGTGAAAAGGTGCAATATTCTAGGCTCAAAGTGTCCCACTCTAATCAGCTAATTAAGCCATAACACCTGCAAAGGGTTCCTGAGCCTTTAAATGGTCTCTCAGTCTGGTTCAGTAGGAATCACAATCATGGGAAAGACTGCTGACCTGACAGTTGTGCAGGAAACCATCATTGACACCCTCCATAAGGAGGGAAAGCCTCAAAAGGTAATTGCAAAAGAAGTTGGATGTTCCCAAAGTGCTGTATCAAAGTACATTAATAGAGGAGTTATGTGGAAGGGAAAAGTGTGGAAGAAAAAAGGCGCACAAGCAGCAGGGATAACTGCAGCCTGGAGAGGATTGTCAGGAAAAGGCCATTCAAAAGTGTTGGGGACTTTCACAAGGAGTGGACTGAGGCTGGAGTCAGTGCATCAAGAGCCACCACACACAGACGGATCCTGGACAGGGTCTTCAAATGTCGTTTTCCTCTTGTCAAACCGCTCCTGAACAACAACGTCAGAAGCGTCTTACCTGGGCTAAAGAAAAACAGACCTGGTCTGTTGCTCAGTGGTCCAAAGTCCTCTTTTCTGAAGAGAGCAACTTTTGCATCTCATTTGGAAACCAAGGACCCAGAGTATGGAGGAAGAATGGAGAGGCACACACTGCAAGATGTTTGAAGTCCAGTGTGACGTTTCCACAGTCTGTGTTGATTTGGGGAGCCATGTCATCTGCTGGTGTTGGTCCACTGTGCTTCAAGTCCAGGGTCAACTCAGCCGTCTACCAGGAGATTTTGGAGCACTTCATTCTTCCTTTCGCAGATGAGCTTTATGGGGATGCTGACTTCATTTTCCAGCAGGACTTGGCACCTGCCCACACTGCCAAAAGCACCAAAACCTGGTTCAATGACCGTGGGATTACTGTGCTTGATTGGCCAGCAAACTCGCCTGACCTGAACCCCATAGAGAATCTACGGGGCATTGCCAAGAGAAAGATGAGAGACATGAGACCGAACAATGCAGGAGAGCTGAAGGCCGCTATTGAAGCATCCTGGTCTTCCATAACACCTCAGCAGTGCCACAGGCTGATAGCTTCCATGCCACGCCGCATTGAGGCAGTAATTGCTGCAAAAGGGGCCCAAACCAAGTACTGAGTACATATGCATGCTTATACTTTTCAGAGGTCCGATATTGTTCTATGTACAATCCTTGTTTTATTGATTGCATGTAATATTCTAATTTTCTGAGATTGTGGATTTGGGGTTTTCATGAGCTGTAAGCCATAATCATCATAATTATGTGAAATCACAGCTTGAACTATCTTGCTTTGCATGTAATGAGTCTATCTCATATATTAGTTTCACCTTTTAAGTTGCATTACTGAAATTAATGAACTTTTGCACGATATTCTAATTTTTCGAGTTTCACCTGTATATATATATATATATATATATATATATATATACACATACACACACATACTATATAGTTCGAATCCAAACCATGGCACCACCTGCTTGGAGTTTGCATGTTCTCCCTGTGCCTGCACAGGTTTCCTCCAGGTACTCCGGTTTCCTCCCACATTCCAAAGACATGCTGGTAGGTTCATTGGTCCCTATCTAAATTGGTCCTAGTATGTGTATGTATGAATGTAAGTTAGGTACTTTAGCTTGTACATCCTAGCTTGTACATCCCTTGAGGGTTAGGGACTGATGTGAATGTACAATATATATATATATATATATAAAGCGCTGCGTAAATTGAAATTGCTATACAAGTACCTGTAATAAATATATATAAACACTCTCCAGCCACTTTATTAGGTACACATTGCTAGTGCCAAGAAAATATTCCCCACACCATTGCACCACCAGCCTGAACCATTGATACAAGGCAGTATGGATCCATGCTATCATGTTATTTATTACAAATTCTGACCCTGCCATCTGAATGTCGCAGCAACCAGTCTGCACATTCTCCTCTGACATCAACAAAGCATTTTCATCCACACAACTGCAACTCACTGGATATTTCTCTTTTTTCAGACCATTCTCTGTAAACCCTAGAGATGGTTGTGCGTGAAAATACCAGTACATGAGAATTTTTTTTAAATACTCAGACCAGCCCATCTGACACCAACCACCATGCCACTTTCAAAGTCACTTAAATCCCCTTTCTTCTCCATTATGGTGTTTGGTTTGAAATTCAGCAGGTTGTCTTCAGCACATCTATGCCTAAATGCATTGAGCTGCCATGTGATTCAATTGGCTAATTAGCAATTTGTCTTACCAAGCAATTGAACAGGTGTACCTAATAAAGTGGCCAGTGAGCGTGTATGTAATATATATATATATATATATATATATATTTTTTTATATATATATTTTTAATATTATTTATATTATTATTAATAAATGCACATTTTTGTTGGTAAAAAAAAGTACATCTATTATTTTTTCTTTCTTTCTTAGGAGCCTGCAGAGCATTGCACCCATGATCAGCAATGTCAGGCTCCTGCAGACTCTTAGTATAGCTGTCTGCCCATACTTTCCATGCAGCCAGACAGTTACACAAGTCCAGGAAGGATCAATGAACTATGAGAGCACTCACCAGAGCCCTTGCAGTTCATTGAGAACCACAAGCCATCTGCCATAGCTGACAGTACTCTGTGAATGGATGACGCGGCTATATGGGTGGAGCCCCACCCAACCATTCTGTTTTTAGATCCTGACAGTAGGTACGGGGAGAGGATCTCCCTCCCACTGTCACAATGGATCGGGTCAGGGCTCGGGCAGGTGCTTTAGTAACATGTTACATGTTCATGTTACACTCCAAATATGGGTGTAACATGTAACAAGTTACTAAAGGTGAACCTGTCCTTTAATCTGTTTTTCATGAAATCATCTTATTGTTTTTCTGCCCACTTGAAACGTCCTTCAGGAGCTTCTTTTCACCCTCATTTCATTTGTTTGGAATGAACAGTGCACTTTAGTTGTGGCTATGCACACTATAAATCCCATAGTGAAGCACAATGGCCTAGTGATTAGCACTTTTCCCTTGCAGCACTAGGGTCATTGGTATGAATCCCAACCATGACACTACCTGAATGGAGTCTACATGTTCTCCCTGTGCTTGTGTAGGCTTCCTCCCACACTCCAAAGACATGCTGGTAGACTAACTGGCTCCTGTTTAAATTAGAGCTAGTAATGCATGTGAGATATGAACTAAGATTGTAAGCAACTTGATGGAAGGGACTGATGTGAATGTACAGTACATGTAAATTGATAGAACAATAAAAATATCTAGGATTTCAAAAAAAAATAGTCCTTCTCAGGAGTGAGCAATCAAGTGAATGGGGTTGTACCGCGACTGCATGTGGTTGTGGCACAGTGCTGTGGGCTTTACAGTTTTAAAAAAATATCGACAAGGTGACATATTGCCTCCAAGCTGCCTGTCCAATGCTATGTGAAAAGTGATTACACTGCAGATCACTTTTCAGAGGGTCAGCAATGAGGGAAGCAAGTATAAATGAGCCCTAAAGCCCATTTCTGTTAACAGACCCCCTACTGGTGCGGAGCAAATATCACTTTTGTGATATCTGTGTCTGTTCATTGTTTTGGTCTCTGGAGCATAGCAGACCCATGTTAGGTCTATGGACAGTCAGATGTAAAATTGACATGAGCCCATTTACATCCAATTACTGCCGATCCATCACATTTATATCAGGTATTTATATAGCATTGTCAAATACAGAGTGCTTTATATATATATATATATATATATATTGTTCATCCACATCAGACCCTGCCCTCAAGGAGCTTACAATCTAAGATCCCTAACTCACATTCATACATACTAGGGCAAACTTAAACAGTAGCAAATTAACCTACCAGCATGTCTTTGGAGTGTAGGAAGAAACCCACACAGGCACAGGGAGAACATACAAATTCCAGGCAGGTAGTGCCATATTTTGGATTACAAACAAAGATCCTAGAGCTGCCAAGCAAAAGTGCTAGGCACTGTGCTGCCCATTCTGGGCAGCTAACAATGTAAACCATTTTTTTTCTCTCCAGACCTAAACGGATCTGAGCAGAACACTAAAGGACCCCAAGTCTACAGAAGTGTGAGAAAAGTGCTGGTATCCTTAGTAATGACTGCCTGTTACGTTATGCTTTTTTGCCAATACTGCTGCACTTAGAAGCACCTTCACTCCTTGTGTTTATCCTATGTTATGAAGCTACATAGAAAAAAAAGATGACTTCACAAATGTTTAAACCGGTAAGACAGTTCCTAGATGTATGTACACAGACTATTACGAATGCCATTTTGGGGTAGCAAATTCCCCTTTAATGTGCACTGTGCCTGTACAGGACAACCAATAGGACTATTTTCCTACATTGTCTTCACAGTAGGCATTACATTCTTCTCATGCTGCACCCACCCATTTTCTTCACAGATGGCATATATACCGTGTGCCCTCATGGCATGGTGTGATAGTAGAGTTCCGTTTCCTCCCACACTCCAAAGACATGCTGGCAGGTTAATTGGCTCCTGTCTAAAAATTGTCCTTGGTATGTATGCATGCACGTGAGATAGGGACCTTAGATTGAAAGCTCCTTGAGAGCAGGCACTGATATGAATGTACATGTAAAGCACTGCATAAATCGTAACTGCAAAGTGTCCCTCAAAATTAAAACAAATAAAAAATAAATACATATTACATTTTGGGTTTAATAAAATGAGCACAAAGAACACTACTTACCTATAGTGAGATATTTCCCTTTGTGCAGCTGTGCTCTCCTTTCGCCCAACTCTTCCTCTGATTCCTCCACCCCTTCTGCCATAATACTCTGGTACAGCAAGGATTAATAAAACTAAAGGTTTGTGAAAGGCACTCATTAAGAGTAGCCAACTATGCTCCCCATTTCCACCCAGCTGCTCCATTCATGGAAGCGGTTAGTACAACTTCTATGAATTAAATACAATCAATGAATGGAGGGTAAGTGTTTGATTAATAGGTCTGTCCCCTCCATTCATAGATCCTGTTTCATCATAGAAGCTGTAGTAGTGGGGGAATCAGAAGAGGAGGTTTTCAGAGGATGGAGGACACAGTAACAAAAGGGACATATTGAGGGTAAGCGATGTCCCTAGTGCTAATTTTTATGTTTAGTTTTAGGTAAACATAGGCTTTAAAGCAAAAAAAAAAAAAAAGATTTCCCCCTGCAATGTGAAGGCATAATATGCTAGTATCAGGGGCGGACTGACAACTCATGGAGCCCCCCAGCAATAGGGGATCATGGGGCCCCTGTGTCCTTGCCCAAACTCAAAAAAGCCTATGAAAAAAGGTACCAGGGGCATCTCATGGGGCCCCCTACTGACCCCGGGCCCTCGGCCATGCCAGAGTTTCCAAATGGTCAGTCCACCCCTGGCTAGTATACATCACATACTAGCACATTATGAAAGACTTACCTTGAAACGAAGCCCTCCAGTGGCAAGCTGTCACTTCCATCCTCACACCATCTTCCTTCCAGGTTCCCGGGCTGCGGCAGCTTGAATGGCCAAGCATGAGCACAGGAGTCAAGGCCGTGTCACACAGCTCTGAAGGAACAGCACAGGTATGCTGTTCCTTCAGAGCGCATGCACCGGTGACATCACCGGCTGCTGCTCACTAGAATATCTCCTAAATGGTGGACGTTTAGGAGATATTCATTTTACCTACAGGTAGGCTTTATTATAAACTTACCTACAAATATAAAACTAGAGTTCACTAGCACTGTAACCTAAAATCCTCACAATAGTATTTTATCCCTGATTGTACAGTACCATTAAATGCCATTGATTCTGAGGACATAACTTTAATCAGTTAGCATGTCATCACTATTCTACGGTCTTCCTGCAGTAACATGGTATTACTCTGGTTCTAGTGATATAGCACTTTTCCCATGTTGTTACAAATTTGGAGCCTGTGTCTTAGTACATCACTCTACACACCAGTAGTGAGAAGTAGAAGGTCAGTGTTTTTTGTTGCAGTATATGTAGATGCACATCTACCAATATCCTCCAAAGGCCGACTCTCTGTCTACATCCGCATGCTATAAACAGCAAATCTTACCAGTTAAGCCAATGCAGCCCATGCTTTTAAACAAAATGGTCGTTAGGGGCAAAACAGGAGTGTAGATTTGAAGGTATTGGTTAGTGTAGTTAAAGAATAAGGCCAGGCATGGTATATTTTTACATCCCATTCTGAGTGGCCAGCCTGATGCATTGAGAACACAATGGTTGGCTGCTCAGCAGAGCACAACACATTCTCTGAATTAATACAAAGCTTTCTCTGATTGGATAAGGTGGAGAGATGTGACAGTGACATCTTATTCTCTACCTCATCCAATCACAGAATGCTTTGCATTCATTCAGAAAATGCAAAACATTCTCTGAATGGGGCCCATGCTGAGCGGCCAACCTTCCGTGTTCACTGGAAACTGGAAGAAAGTGGAGATCATTGAAGTAGCAGTGTCTGCTCAAATGATTTCAAGCTTCCTGGACTAATGTACCCATGTAAAAATATTCCAAGAATTAATCTTTCAGCTGACCATAAAGTATACAACTTATTGTACCTGAGATATAGATTTTGAAATGGTATCTGATCGATCCTTTAGGCTGGCCATAGACGGGCTGTTTATCGGCGGAACTGTCGTCCGATAAACAAAAAAAAAATTGGTCGTTGCTGAAGCTGCCACCAATGGCTACGAAAAACGGCCATTTTTCGTGGATTTTACAGCATGACCGATAAAAAGAAACGAGAAGATCCGCGTCTATGGTCTGCATTAGATCTACCATCAACTATGTAGTGCAAGGTCCTGCCTAATTGAATACAATCTGAATAGGTTGTTTAGGTTTGTCCTTATACTACATAGTTTTGGTAAATCTGAGCTTATACAATGAGGTTGTATAGTGTATGGCCCATCTAAGTAGAGTTACACTTAGGGGCATATTTATAAAGAAGTAAATGTGACTTTCCCAAAATACTCCCTGGTGGTGAATCAATGTCATTTAAAATGCATGCACCTGGAAGATTCACCTGCACAGAATGTCACATTCACCACTTTATAAACATAGAGTTATTTAGTATTAGGTGTACAGTTAGTAGGACTAGAATTATCTTATATGGGTAGTTTGTAGAAGTTTTTTTCAGTGCAATGATGAAGCTTTATTACCAAATGTTGGGCTATATACTTATGGTTACTATTAAATGTAGTTTGGTTAGAATAGACATTTCATGGTGACATTGACCTAGTTTATGCAAAAACAAAAGTCAACAAAAATTCAAGTGTCATGTACATGAGATGGCTATGCTCCAGCACCTGAAATCACCATGATCACTTTCAAAAGCCAAAATATAACACAGGACTATCTGCATGGAATTATTCTACATTGTCTAGGTCACCTTCAGACACTTTTCTTTAATCACACAATCCAAAAACAAATTGCATTAGGTTACACATAAAAGCCAGACAGCTCGTCTAGGTTTCACTGTGGTTGGCTTACATTGGAAACCCTTATGGAGCAGGGTCTAGTATGAATAGTCTGTGTACCCTGTAGAGTGCCGTGGAATACAATGTCACAATTCAAGTTAATAAAATGCATAACCAAATAAATTAGCACTGGGAGTTCTGCTTGTATAAAGTACAGTAACTAAACAACTAATCAGCTACAGCAGAAAATTGCATCATTTAAGGACAAAAAAAATAATCTGAAAGATGACCACACATGTTCGAATTTCAGCCTATTTCTGCAGATTCAACCAACATTCAGACTGTGGGCTGCCCATTCTTTCATGTCCTGAGTGGTTCTGCTGATTCAATGGACTTTTGCTGAAGTAGTCGGTCAGAAAATTTACGGACAAACAGTACCTCCATCCAATCAGACACAGGCACTGTCTGGGTAGTTAGCAACTGCTTAACACGCTACTGGTGCACACACAGTAAAAAAAGTTATAAAAAAAATATTCTGCGAAATACAGCAGACAGATACTATTAACATGTCATCACTTTCATCAAAAAATCATTAAAAAAAAAAAAAAAAAGATTTATGCTTTAGTTAAGGAAAGTGGGTGGAAGAATGCAAATCATTCATATATGCCTCAGTAGCCAACTGCATCCACATCCACAGATTCAGAACTCAGACAGCCTAATAATGTTATAGAGCCGTTCATTCATTGCATGTAGCTGTTTCTGGCTTATCAGCCCTCATCCATGCAAGACATGGAAACCATATTCAGCATAGCTTGAGGAGCAATTCAGGTTATGAATAGAGCCGCCGAGATTTAACCCTTCCCAGCACCCAAAATTGAAGTGTGAACAATCCTGTGTAGGCATACTTTATTATTCGGAGACAGATGACATCATTTCCACACCTATATTGGTGCTTATACACCATGGTATATTTGTCATCACTCTGGCACTGGGACATTATCTTGGGGAGACTTCATTCCATATGATAGAATAGTATGCATACAAACTCTTACCAACAAACAGCTTTTTATTCCACAGTGTTGCATTTATTTAATTCCTTTATTTATAAAGTGGCACCCTATCACTCAGAACATGTATAAATCTAGGATAATGTATAGAAGGATTGGAGTAATCTGGCTCTTCAATGTTTTTTTTTATCAGATGTAACCTACTTATTAATAGAACAAAGAAAACAATGTATACATAAATGACAATCTATTTTAAACCCCAATTTTTTGTTAGATTTAGGAAGAGTGGTGAAGGGTTAGAACCATAGCCTGGTTTATATTGATGTACATATCTGTTAGGAAGATTGGTGATCACAGCCAATGTCACCAGGAAGAAAAGTGAAGGGAAAGCATCTTTAGGAGTAGTCACCTTTGCAGGAATAGAGGAGAAATTTTCCCATGGAGACACTTGTTCCTGTGACAACAGTCTAAAGCTGGCTACACGTTATACATTTTTGTTGTTGTACAATTTCATTTATATTTACCGTATAATATGAGGTCAAACCTAAACACTTTCAAATTGTATGCAATGAAGGTAAATGTAAAGGACATTGAACAAGAAAACCGTATATTGTGTAGCCAGCTTAACGCAAACAATCTCACGGTACAATCTCCTTTAGATCTACCATCAACTAGGTAATGCCTGATTTGATACAAATGGAAGAGATTGTTTAGCTATGTTTTACTATTACATAGTTTGGGCAGATCTAAAGAAGGTTGTACAGTCTAATTGTATAGTGTATGGCCAGCTTAAGAGAGGAGTTCCATCACTTTGATCGCTATCCTCTCACTTCCTGTAGAGTCTGCAGGACAGGAAGTGAAAAGAAATCTCCCTGAGACACAGGTGGTAAAATTAAAAAAAAAAAAAAAAAAAAAAACAAACTACAGCTTAACCCTCCCCTGCTCTATCGAAAATAAAAAAAAAACAAAGTTTGGGCTTTAGATATACTTTAATTACCAGTACAAACATTTACAGAAAAACAGTATAAGGTGTAAATTTGTCTGCCACAATAAAATTTCAAAGTCTAATAGTAGGGAAACCTCCCTAATTCTCTGCAACACCAGCACCCCTCCAATGTCTGATCAACACTGACCACACACTAAAGCAATGTTAAACCCAAACATTCTTAAACATGGGGCTGCATTTGTTTTCTTTTTAGGCTTTGTTGGCATTTATTTTCACCTGGTGGTCTGGCCGGTACCACACTTCCTGCCTTAGAGTGACTCCACTCAATTGAAGTAGCAACGGAGACACCTTTGGACAAATGGGGGAAGAGGGCAATGTGAGATGCCTCTTAGATTGTAAGCTCTAACAAGTACAGCCCTCTGTTTCCTCTTGTACCAAATTGTATTGTAACTACCTTCGTTTTGTAAAGCGCTGTGCACACTGTTGGCGCTACCTAAATCCTGTATAATAATAATGTAGTGACAGATGTAGATGGACTTGCATGGTTGCACACTTGTGTGGTGCGGGACACTGCACATGATTTGAATAGGAATTGCACCGCATTCCTATTCAAATTCATTCTGTATGTGCTATAATCGCACTGCACCCACACAAAAAAGGTGCATGCATCTTTTTTTGCAGCTCTGGAATCAAATTGTGTGGGTGTTGACACCCATGTGATCCGTTCTCAGGCAATCGCACTAAGATTTGTGACCTGTTTTGGGGTGTTGTTAATTTAGCAGTGACACCCCCAGCAGATTGCATGAACACGGTGCAATTTCAATGTGGTGTGGGAAAATGCACGGGATCTGCTGCATTTCCTGCACTGCATATATGTGAACTGAGGCTAAAGCAGAACTCCAGCTAGCAGTTACAGCAACAGTTTTCTTTTTTCCTTTTGGGATAAAAGGTTTTATGTTAATGAATAAATTCTGACCATTGTAAGCAGCCTGTCAGTGTTAAATGTTTTTTTCTCAACCCTCCAACTGCCACTTTTGCTGGACAGCTTATTTAAGCAAGTTGAAAAATAACAGACACTGGGTTGAAGAAAAAAACAACCTAATGCAGCCAAAACATCTAAGACCTTGTACACTGCAATACATGACACGTTTATTAATACTTATTTAAGAAAAAGAACCAAAAAGTGGAGTGCATCTAAGAATATTAGTAGGTGAACAGGAAAATTTAAATCCATCTCAATTTCCCAGTTCACCTACCGACTCTCAGATGCGCTCCGCTTTTCGTTTTTTTTTTTTTATATAATTCCTTGTGAGGATTTGCAGTCAGCTGCTTGAAGAGGAAACTATACATACAAGACTTTTAGGCTGGATCCCCACGCTCCCCTACTGCTCTGCTCTGGGGTACTGGGCTTTGCATTGATTTAAAATAGAAGATATCTAGAGTGTAGTTTGTAACAGACTCATGGAGTCATACACAAGAAGCATCTTTCTTTTCAGCCATGTGACTGGAATATTCAAATCTTATTGGACACAACTGAAAATAACTGTCACTTTTTTGGGGAAAGGCGATCTCCTTATCCCAGAGTGTGTATCTTTGTGAGGTCTATAGAATAACATAGTGAGTGAAGTGTAGCAATGTTTAGAAACAGTGGCCGGGAGAAGTTTGCAGCAGATCTTCAGTCCAGCTCTGATGGGGATGTACCGGATGGGAAGGGAGGATCTGTTTATTGTGCACAGCACTGAATGGGATGCAGACTGTCTCCAGCCCACGTGTCTGTATGGAGCCGCAGCACCGGACTCAATGCGCCTCACTGGAAGGATCCAGGCCGGCCCCACGGTGCGATCCTCCCCACCGATCTTCATCGGACCCTACACACCACCCAAGCCACTGGATACCCGGATGGAAGTCACCCTAGTGGGCTCCGGATCTACCGACCCCATGCAGGTCCGCAGTGACAGAGCTGAGCTCCATCAGCCCCCACATGCCACCCGATCTGCTCATCCATGGGGGTCGGTCATGCAGTCCTTACCTTTCACCGATCGTGGCTTGGCCTGCTTCCTCCTGGACATGTCCCCGACTGCTGCCAACTCTCCCCACTGCTAATCGAGTGTGTGCGGGCGGCTGATCCCTGCGGCCGGATCCCTCCTGCAGAAAACTCTTCCCCCTTCCTCTGACTTATTGTGCTAAAGTTCCTATTGTGTGGGATTGGGACTCCCTTGGGTGCAGAGGGGGGTTGGAGGAGGAGGGAGGAGCACCGGTGCCCCCCCACCCCAAGCCCTAGGGGGAGTCACACCAGCGCTGCAGGAAAAAATTAGGAGAAATGCCGGAGCCTGGGGGAGGGGTGCTAATTAAATTAGTCTATTTACTGGATGGAGCCTGGACTGTGTCTGAGCCCCCAGCTGCCCGGGATGATGCTATGGGGGGGTCGGTGTGCCAAGACTTGGGGGGGCGATGGTGATCGAGGTACCAGAATGGAAGGGACTAGTGATCGGACTGCCACAAAGAGGGGGACTGCTGATCGGGCGATAAGGTGCCCAGACCGGAGGATTGGTGATCGGGGTGCCGAAAATGTGTGTATGGGGGGTGGGAATTGGGCTGGTAAATCCGGCGGGACTGGTGATTAGGGTGCTGAAAGCAGAGGGACCGGTGATCGGGATGTTAGAACCGGCTGGGACCGGTGATCGGGATGTTGGGACCGGTGATCGGGGTACTAAGACTGGGTGCACTGGTGATCGGGGTACTAAGACTGGTGATCGGGGTACTAAGACTGGTGATCGGGGTGCTAGAACCAGCGATCGGGGTGCTGGGACCAGTGAGGACTGTAATGGTTGTCCAGCCTGTGACCCCCCCAGCCCCGGCTCTATGGCACAAAGGATGCGGTGTGATGGGAGAGGTAACCCTGCGCTCCCCTCTAATACTTCGGCTAATACCGTGCTGGGGCCCCTTGGGCTAATACTGTGCTGGGGCCCCCGGTGATCCTCTTTTGCTGCGATCCAGCAAAGTACTGTACGGATCGTATAGTGGGGGGAGGTGTACCGCGCTCCGGTGTAGGGAGGCGCTATGGATGTATAGTATGGGGTCTGGTGTCTGTAGCCCCCGATCGGTCGCCTCCCCCCTCCTGCTGTCCTCTACGTGCCCGGTGTGGACCCGTGTAGCCCCGGTCGGGAGGATGGTTTAGTGTCCGCTGTCCCGCTGTCCGGCGCCGCTAGCTGCCCCCATGCGCCGCGGTTAGCCCGCCGCAGCCGCCCCGGTTGCCTATCTCATGCCGCTCGTCCGGCTGGCTGCTCTTTGTCCCGGCTCTCTCCCCTCCTGCTCTCGCTGCTGCTGCTGGGGCTGCACTGCAGACACACATAATAAAGCCAGGCTGGGCTGGGGATGGAGCGGAGTCCCAGCAGGGGGATGTGAGGAGTGGAGTCCCGGCGGGGGAGCGCTCTGATCCCGCAGGGAGCCCCCGCACAGCCTGGGCTCAATCAGACAGTGAGAGACAACAGCACCGAGCCCTGGACAGCGCTGGAAATACAGGCTGAAGGAGGGGACGAGGCGGAGTTGTGGGGGAGGAGAGAGGCCGAAACACTGGAGGTGATCGGGGAGAGGAAGGGGCACCGGAGGAATGTCATCACAACCGCCAGTGGGGGATGGAGAACGCCGCACACAGCCCGGGACGTGGAGCTCCGACATGGAGCAGAGATGGATGGGGCACACAAAGAGCGGGGGGCACACAAAAAGCGGGGGGCACATCGGCCATCGCTGGGGGGATAAGCTGACAGGTCGGAGTAAACAAACTCCATTTCCACATTAGTGACATGACGTGATCACAGCCGGCTTTTCAGTGCCGCATCTAATGCACACATCTGAACAGTGCCAGAAATGTCAGCAGAATCATATGTGACAGCAGAGAGTGGGATGACACCTTCCCACCGCTGACAGCCACCTGCCCAGGTATGAGTGACACCCACCGCTGACAGCCACCTGCCCAGGTATGAGTGACACCCACCGCTGACAGCCACCTGCCCAGGTATGAGTGACACCCACCGCTGACAGCCACCTGCCTAGGTATGAGTGACACCCACCGCTGACGGCCACCTGCCCAGGTATGAGTGACACCCACCGCTGACGGCCACCTGCCCAGGTATGAGTGACACCCACTGCTGACAGCCACCTGCCCAGGTATGAGTGACACCCACCACTGACTGTCACCTGCCCAGGTATGAGTGACACCCACCGCTGACGGCCACCTGCCCAGGTATGAATGACACCCACCCACTGACGGCTACCTGCCTGAGTATGAATGACACCCACCACTGACAGCCACCTGCCCAGGTATGAGTGACACCCACCGCTGACAGCCACCTGCCCAGGTATGAATGACAGCCACCTGCCCAGGTATGAATGACACCCACCACTGACGGCCACCTGCCTGAGTATGAATGACACCCACCACTGACGGCTACCTGCCTGAGTATGAATGACACCCACCACTGACGGCTACCTGCCTGAGTATGAATGACACCCACCACTGACAGCCACCTGCCCAGGTATGAGTGACACCCACCGCTGACAGCCACCTGCCCAGGTATGAATGACAGCCACCTGCCCAGGTATGAATGACACCCACCACTGACGGCCACCTGCCTGAGTATGAATGACACCCACCACTGACGGCTACCTGCCTGAGTATGAATGACACCCACCACTGACGGCTACCTGCCTGAGTATGAATGACACCCACCACTGACGGCTACCTACCTGAGTATGAATGACACCCACCACTGACAGCTACCTGCCTGAGTATGAATGACACCCACCACTGACAGCTACCTGCCCAGGTATGAATGACACCCACCGCTGACAGCCACCTGCCCAGGTATGAATGACACCCACCACTGATTGCTACCTGCCTGAGTATGAATGACACCCACCACTGACAGCTACCTGCCCAGGTATAAATGACACCCACCACTGATGGCCATCTGCCCAGGTATGAATGACACCCACTGTCACCTTTCTGCCCAGGTATTGACACCTACTACTGATTGCTACCTGCCCAGGTATGAATGATACCCACTGACACTATCCTATCCAGGTATAAATGATACCCATCACTGACAGCTACCTGCCCAGGTATGAATGACACCCACCCACCACTGATGGCTACCTGCCCAGATATGAATGATACCCACCCACTGACACCTTCCTGCTCAGGTATGAATGACACCCACCACTGACGGCTACCTACCCAGGTATGAATGCCACAGACAACTACCTACCTACGTATGAATGCCACACACCACTGACAGCTACCTACCCATGTATGAATTAAATACACCACTGACAGCTACCTGCCTGAGTATGAATGACACCCACCACTGACGGCTACCTGCCCAGGTATGAATGGCACACAACTGACAGCTACATGCCCAGGTATAAATGATACCCACCACTGACAGCTGCCTGCCCAGGTATGAATGGGTCACACCCACCACTGATGGCTACCTGCCCAGATATGAATGATACCCACCCACTGACACCTTCCTGCTCAGGTATGAATGACACCCACCACTGATGGCTACCTACCCAGGTATGAATGCCACAGATCACTAACCGCTACCTACCTAGGTATGAATGCCACACACCACTGACAGCTACCTGCCCGAGTATGAATTAAATACACAACTGACAGCAACCTGCCCAGGTACAAATAAAACACACCCACTAACCTGCCTGAGTATGAATGACACCCACCACTGACGGCTACCTGCCCAGGTATGAATGGCGCACAACTGACAGCTACATGCCCAGCTATGAAAGAAATACACCACTGACAGCCATCTGTCCAGGTATGAATGGGTCACACCCACTAACAGCTACCTGCCCAGGTATGAATGAAACACACCACTGATGGCTACCTGCCCAGTTATGAATGACACCCACCCACTGACACCTTCCTGCTCAGGTATGAATGACACCCACCACTGACAGCTACCTACCCAGGTATGAATGCAACACACCACTGACAGCCAACTGCCCAAGAATGAATGAAACACACCACTGACAGCTACCTACCCAGGAATGGAAACACACCACTGACAGCTACCTACCCAGGTATGAATGCAACACACCACTGACAGCCAACTGCCCAAGAATGAATGAAACACACCACTGACAGCTACCTACCCAGGAATGGAAACACACCACTGACAGCTACATACCCAGGTATGGAAACACACCACTGACAGCTACCTTCCCATATATGAATGGAATACACCACTGACAGCTACCTGCCAAGGTAGGAATGAAACCACTGACAGCCACCTGCTCAGCTATGAATGAAACACACAACTGACAGCAACCTGCTCAGGCATGAATGAAACACAACTGACAGCTACCTTCCCAGGTATGAATGAAATGCACAACTGACAGCTACCTTCCCAGGTATGGATGAAATACACAACTGACAGCTACCTTCCCAGGTATGAATGAAATACACAACTGACAGCTACCTTCCCAGGTATGAATGAAATACACAACTGACAGCTACCTGCTCAGATATGAATGGCACACAACTGCCCAGCTATCAATGAAATACACTACTGACAGCCACCTGCCCAGGTATGAAAGACATGCCCACTAACAGCTACCTGCCCAAGTATGAATGGTTCACACCCACTGACCACTGCCTGCCCAGATATGAATGAAACATACCACTTACATCTACCTTCCCAGGTATGAATGGTTCACACCCACTGACCACTGCCTGCCCAGGTATGAATGACACACAAGGCTGACAGCTACCTGCCCAGGTATAATAATAATATAACCAAAAATAGTAATTTCTGCTAAAACATCACCCAGTGTTTTTCAATACACTTCTACATACACTATAGTGACAAAAGTATTAGGACACCCTTCGAAATCTTTGGATTCAGGTGTTCCAATCACCTCCATGGCCACAGATGTATAAAAGCAAGCACCTAGGCATGCAGACTTCTACAAACATTTGTGAAAGAATGGGTCACTCTCAGGAGCTCAGTGAATTCAAACGTGGTACCGTGATCGGTTGCCACCTGTGCAATAAGTCCATCTGTGACATTTCCTTGCTACTAAATATTCCATGGTCACCTGTTAGTGGTATTATAACAAAGTGGAAGTATCTGGGAACAACAGCAACTCGGCCACAAAGTGGTAGGCCAATAACAGAGCGGGGTCAGCACATGCTAAAGTGCACAGTGCGCAGAAGTCGCCAACTGTCTGCAGAGTCAATAGCTAAAGACCTCCAAACTTGGTGTGACCTTCAGATTAGCACAACGACAGTGCATAGAGAGCTTCATGGTCTCTTGAAAAAGGGGGTTGGTTAATCTTAAGAGCTGTAATTCCTAAACCCTTCCTCCAATGTAGATGTACCTGTCCTCAAATTAAACCTGAGAGCGTGCACTTTCAGCTCATATCCATTATATAACTATAACTTAAATATGTGTTGGTAAATACTTGAAAAAAACAAAAATTGTGCCTGTGTCCAAATATATGGACTGTATATCATACATTTAGATGTAGTGCAGTCCAAATAAATAAACTTGAAAACAAAAATGTCCTGTCTTCAAATGATAATCACAGGTGTCCATAAAAATCCTCCACCAGTGTGCTGTGATCTTAATGCTTCCTCTCAACTTCTAAAGAATCCCATCCAGGTGTCACATGTAGCCACCCTGTGCTCATATCACTTGCTCACCTTTATGTTGACCCCAGCCTTACTAGTTATGAATGAAATACACAACCTACAGCTACCCACCCAGGTATGAATGAAACAGCTACCTGCCCAGATATGAATGACACACCCATTGACAGCTACCTGCCCTTGTATGAATGAAACAGACCTATGACAGCTACCTGCCCAGATATGAATGAAACACATCACTGACAGCCACCTGCCAAGGTATGGATGACACACACCACTGATAACCACCTTCCCAGGTATGGAAACACACCACTGATAACCACCTTCCCAGGTATGCATGACAACTTTTAGCTGCCTGCCCAAATACAACTGTTAGATACCTGCCCAGATATGAATGAATCACACCCACTGACCGCTATCTGCCCATGTGCGAATGGCATATGCCACTAACAGCTGTCTGCCTGAGTATGAATGGCACACACCCACTGGCAGCTACCTTTCCAGGTATGAATGGCACACAACTGACAGCTATCTGCCCAGGTATGAATGTAAATGCCCTCTGACAGTTGACTGCCCAGCTATGAATGCCGCACACCAACAGCTACATTTACAGGTATGAATGACATACACCAATGACAGCTATCTGTCCAGGTATGAAGTGCCCACTGACAGCTACCTGCCCAGATATGAATGCCACCTACCACTGACAGCTACTTACCCATGTATGAATGGAAAACACCACTGAAAGCTACTTGATAAGGTATGAGGAGTGCCCACCACTGACAGCTATCTGCCTATGTATGAATGACACACAGTTACATAGTTAGTCTGGCTGAAAAAAGACAAAAGTCCATCCAGTTCAACACTCCACACAATGGAAGACACATGCCTAGGTATGAATGGAACACACCTTTCACATATATATGCACAGATACAAATGCCACACACCAACCACAACTTACTGCCCAGGTATGAGTGTCACACACCATTGACAGCTACTGTACCTTCTCAACTATGAATGATACACATCCATGAACAGCGACCTGCCCAGGTATGAATGTCACACACCACTGACAGCTACTGTACCTTCTCAACTATTAACAATTTATTTCAGGTACTTACAGTTGTGTTCGAAATAATAGCAGTAAGACATCACCAGGGGCGGACTGACAACTCATGGGGCCCCCGGGCAATAGGGGATCATGGGGCCCCTGTGCCCTTGCCCAAACTCAAAAAAGCCTATGAAAAAGGTACCAGGGGCATCTCATGGGGCCCCCTACTGACACGGGCCCCAGTGCCTGAGTTTCCAAATGGTCAGTCCACCCCTGGACATCACTAACCTGATCAATCACTGTTTTTGGTAGAAATAATATTTCTACATGGCAAATAATTTACTAGCAGGTGTAGTAGAGTAATAGAAATCCAACAGACCCAACAGTCATGACATGCATGCTGCTGATTCTGTGTAATTCAATCACTAAGTGAGAGGGGCATGTTCAAAATAATAGCAGTGTGGAGTTCTATTAGTGAGATCATTCATTCTTTGAAAAACAGGTGGCAATTATTGCCCTTATTTAAGGAAGGAAGGCAGCAAATGTACATGCTGGTTACAGTGCATTTCTCTCTGAAATTCTGAGGAAAATGGGTCATTCCAGACATTGTTCAGAAGAACAGCGTACCTTGATCAAAAGTTGATTGGAGAGGGGAAAACATATAAAAAAGTGCAGAAAATGATAGGCTGCTCAGCTAAAATGATCGCAAATGCTTTAAAATGGCAACCAAAACCTGAAAGACGTGGAAGAAAGCGAAAAACTACCATTCGAATGGATAGAAGAATAGCCAAAATGGCAAGGACTCAGTCAACAATCAGCTCCAGGAAGATCAAAGAAGGTCTAAAGTTACCTGTGAGTACTGTTACAATTAGAAGACGCCTATGTGAAGCCAAGCTATCTGCAAGAAGCCCCCGCAAAGTCCCAATGCTGAAAAAAAGACATGTGCTGAAGAGGATACAATTTGTCAAAGAGCACATTGACTGGCCTAAAGAGAAATGGCGCAACATTTTGTAGACTGATGAAAGTAAGATTGTTCTTTTTGGGTCTAGTGGCCGGAGACAGTTTGTCAGTGAAGCATGGTTGCGCAAGCATCATGATATGGGGATGTTTCTCATACTACGGTGTTGGGCCTATTTATCACATACCAGAGATCATGGATCAGTTTGAATACATCAGAATACTTAAAGAGGTCATGCTGCCTTATGCTGAAGAGGAAATGCCCTTGAAATGGGTGTTCCAACAAGACAACGACCCCAAACACACCAGTAAATGTGCAACATCTTGGTTCCAGACCAACAAGATTGACGTTATGGAGTGGCCAGCCCAATCCCCGGATCTTAATCCAATAGAAAACTTGTGGGGTGACATCAAAATGCAGTTTCTGAGGCAAAACCAAGAAATAGAGAAGAACTGTGGAATGTAGTCCAATCATCCTGGGCTGGAATACCTGTTCACAGGTCCCAGAAGTTGGTTGACTCCATGCAACACAGATGTACAGCAGTTCTCAGAAACAGTGCTTATACAACTAAATATTAATTAAGTGATTCAAAGGAAAGCAAAATCTTCAAACATTTTTCAGTTTATATAGCGAATGTTTGAGTTTGTAAAGAAGAATACAAACACTGCTATTTTTTTGAACAGTCTATTATTCACTTTTCTTCCATTTTTTTAGAGGAACAACACAAATTTGATATATTTTTCTTCATGTTTTGATTTGGAATAGAATGTGTAGTGTTCCCAATGCATTTGTGTGTATGGAAATAAAAGCTATTAGAAGGATTTTGAGCTTTATTCACTTTTTTGAACACACTGCTATTATTTTGAACACAACTGTATATAGTGCCATCCATTTACGCAGCACTTTACATATATATTGTACATTCACATCAGTCCCTAACCCTCAAGGGGTGTACAGTCTAAAGTCCCTAACTTACATTCATACATACACATACTAGGGCCAATTTAGATAGGAGCCAATTAGCCTACCAGCATGTCTTTGGAATGTAGGAGGAAACTGGAGTACCTGGAGGAAACCCACGCAGGCACAGGGAGAACATGCAAACTCCAGGCAGGTGGTGCCATGGCAGGGCTTTGAACCAATGACCCTAGTACTGCCAGGCAGAAGTGCTAACCATTTAGCCACTGTGCTGCCCACAGTGGCTGAGCAATTATACACATCCATGAACAGTGAACTTTCCATTGACAGGTACCTCATGAGGTAAGAACGATACAATGGGCAGCTACCTGTCAGGTATGGATAGCACATAGTACATGGTAAACACTGTGGACAACTAAATGTATCGATATACATGCCACACACCACTGAAAGCTACCTGCCCAGATGTGAATGGGACACACCACTGACAGCTACCTGCTCAGGTATGAATGACACACACTACTAAGAACTACTTGCCCAGCTATGAATGACATATGCCACTGACAGCTACTTTATGAGGTAAAAATGGTATGACTGAACAGCTACCTGCCCAGATATGAAGAGTGGGCAAATATAAAAGACTGAGTGCTGTAAAATCAAAAGGTGCTTCAACAAAGTATTAGTTTAAGGGTGTGCATACTTATGCAACCATGTTATTTTAGTTTTTTGTTTACTTCCCTCCACCTAAAAGATTTCAGTTTGTTGTTCAACTGAGTTGTACAGTTTATAGGTCACATTGAGGCTAGATTCACACTCAGGCGGTGCTGTACATTTTGCAGACCGATTTTGGGGTGTTGTTAACCACTTGTATAAGTCGCTGATCGCCGCAATAATTAGTATGAAAAAAAATTAAAAATCCGAGTATCTTTCCCGCCATTTGTAAACGCTATAACTTTCACGTAAACCAATTACACGTATTGGGGTTTTTTTTTAGCAAAGACATGTCGCAGAATGCATTTTGGCTGAAATTTATGACGAAATTTGATTTTTAAATTTTTTTACTGGACATGTTTATAGCAAAAACATTGTGACATCATTGCTTACTACGTTTGAAATCTGTGAATGATCACAGAGGTCACATGGTACAAGGCTATTCACAACAGCCTTGTACCATGTGACAAGCTGTGACCAATCACAGCTCACTCAGTAGTTCTCAATGGCTGCAAGAATGCAGACAGAGAGAAAGAGAAATGATTGCTTTTACATCCTATATGGGTGTAAAAGCAATCAGTCTAAAAAAAAAAAATCTGCATCACCCCCCAAAAGTAGTACAGTGTCACCATGGTGACTCTGTACTGCTAGCGTGACAGTATGTAAAAAAAAAAATAAATAATAATAAAAAAAAAATGTAAACAAAATGTTTAAAAATTATAATTTTTGGTTATAAACTAATTTGGCTTATTTTTTTTTATTTATTTGCAAAATTTTATAAGAAAAACACTTTTTTTCTAAATTTTTGGACATTCTCAATTACAAAGCAAAAAAAAATCAAAATCAAAGCGGTGAATAAATACCACCAAAATAAAGTTTTATCTGTCTCAAAAGGTAAAAAATTCATATGGGTACAGTGTTGCATGATCGCGCAATTGTCATTCAAAGTGTGATAGCGCTGAAAGCTGGAAATTGCCCTGGTCAGGAAGGGGGTAAAAGTGTCCGGACTGGAAGTGGTTAACTAGCCAGTTCACACAAACTGGTTAAAAAGATGCAGGTAGTGCTGGGCTTTCCCGGTTGGA
Source organism: Staurois parvus (assembly GCF_062004578.1). Taxonomy (NCBI): domain Eukaryota; kingdom Metazoa; phylum Chordata; class Amphibia; order Anura; family Ranidae; genus Staurois; species Staurois parvus. The sequence goes on from NW_028318272.1 coordinate 2,889,896, forward strand.
AATATAGTATTCTTTGCAAACAGAGAGTAATGCAAGCACCCAATAATCAATATATAAAATGTAAACAGATTTGCTGATCGCAGGTGCAATGCCCTCCAGGCTCCTTAGAAAAAAATAAATGCAAATTTTTTTATCTGCAAGAAATGCACATTTATTTATTTTTTTTAAAAGGTGAACCTATCCTTTAAATACAAAAAATAAATGTGACTAAAGTGTGAAAAAAGGGGAGGATAATGAAGACAATGTGATGCAATATGGGGCGATAACAATACACTGATAGAACAATTCACTATATCTGGTCTCCCACAGTACACAGGACATGGAAATGCAATTATTTTAGGAAATATAAACTGCTAAATACCTTTTCTCATCAGCAGTCTTGTGAATGTTATCAGTGTCCAGCAGAGCACTGAATAAAGCTTGTAGGAGGAGTTTTCATTCTCCCCCATGAGGCTGACCTCTGTCTGGACAGTGCTGATTGGCCTGTGCTGGTCACATGCACTCTCCTAAGAAAAAAAAAACTCTGGCAATACACGCCAAACTGAGCATGTGTGGCTTGCGCTCAAGACTCTTACCAGGAGATATTTAGGAGACACTGGAAGAAGGGGAGGCTCAACAAAGACAGGATCAAACATCCTTTTTTTTACAGAATGCGGAGTATTAACCCCTCAGGTTCCACAGTGAGTATAACAAGCATGCTTTACTGCACATACAGACTGATTTTACTGTTGTGGGTTTAGTAACACTTTAATAAAGAAGGAAAACTATGGAAGAAATATTACAGTAAAAAAAAGTTAAAATTAGGTTGTAAACCTAATTTCCATCAAATCCTAACAGGCACCATTTAATAGTATAGAAACTTAACCCACCGTGTTTTTACCTCATGATTGCCGAGTCTCGGCATTTGCTGGTTTGTGGGCTTGTCTATGGAAAGCTTGGGGGCGGAGTCATGATATCACACAACCCACTTTCCAACTCTCTCTTGCTCTCTCTCTCACAGTCTCATTCTCTGTTGCTGTCTCTGTCTCTTTCTTGCTATGTCTTTCTCTTGCTATCTCTCTCTCTCACACTTTCTCTCTCGCACTCGCTTTCTCTCTATCTCTCTTGCTCTCTCTCTCTCACACTTTCTCTCTCTATCGCACTTTCTCTCTCTCTCTCTCTCTCTCTCTCTCTCTCTCGCTGTGTCTTTCTCTTGCTATCTCAGTCTCACTTTCTCTCTCTCTCTCTCTCTTTCTCTTGCTATCTCAGTCTCTCTCTTTCTCTTGCTATCTCAGTCTCACTTGATCTCTCTCTCTCTCTTTCTCTTGCCATCTCAGTCTCTCCCCCCCTCTCTCTTGCTATCTCAGTCTCACTTGCTCTCTCTCTCTCGCTATCTCAGTCTCCCTTGCTGTCTCTCTCTCTTTCTCTTGCCATCTCAGTCTCTCCCCCCCTCTCTCTTGCTATCTCAGTCTCACTTGCTCTCTCTCTCTCGCTATCTCAGTCTCCCTTGCTGTCTCTCTCTCTTTCTCTTGCTATCTCAGTCTCTCTCTCTCTCTCTCTCTCTCTCTCTCTCTCTCTCTCTCTATCTCTCTCTCTCTCTCGCTACCTCAGTCTCACTCGCTGTCTCTCTCTTTTTCTCTTGCTGTCCCAGTCTCACTTGCTCTCTCTCTCTCTCTCTCTCTCTCTCAATGTCTCTCTGGCTCTCTCTTTTTCTCTCACTGTCTCTCTCTCTGTCTTTCTCTTGCTGTCAATTCAATTCAAATGAGCTTTATTGGCAGGAACAAATAACATTTTATTATTGCCAAAGCAGTTTGTATAGGAAAAGGTGGAGGAGGGGAAGGGTAATATAAAGGGGGATGGGGGAAGGGTCCATGTAAAGGATTTTTAAGTCTTCAGTTTTTCATGTCCCTCTCAGTCTGTGGCATGCTGTCACATATTGTGCAGCTATTTTCACCATTGGCTCCTCTTCTCCCAGCAGAAATCGGAGTTTCCTCTTCTATTCTATATAAGTGAAGTCTGGGATGAGAGTGGAGAGCCTCTGGAGTGCCCACTGATGAGTTCTTGGGGCACTGTGGCAGGATGTGGTCCTCATCCTCCAGGACCCCCTGGTCACATTGCTGGCACAGTCTACTCTCCCTGGGCTTGTAGGTCTGTCTGTGCCATCCTGATTTGATTTCCAGGCTGTGAGCACTCTGTACTGGCTCAGGGTTTGTCTGTCTTTGGGGTCTTGTAGCACCTCCAGGTATGGGGCCAGTTTGTAGTCTCTCTGCAGTAATTGCTAAATAGTTTCTTTAAATCTTTTATTTGAGATTTCATCGGGCCCGATTCTTGGCGTTTGGGATACACAAGGTGCTGCAGGCCACATGGCTTTGACTGGTCTTTATTGGTCAGTAGGGCCTTATGGTGGTATGAGTTAGGACTGCTGTTTTGTAGATGGCCCCAGTATGATAGCGCCCTCTGCTGTACTGCAAGAAGGAAATATGCCCAGCTCAGACTGGCAAGCTCTGTTGGAGGTGCTCCGATGGACTTGGAGGAGATGCTTGCAGAATTCCAGGTGAAATATTTCTGGTGGGCTGGAGCCCCATTTGGATTGGTCTGGGTAGGTGACAGGGCCCCAAACCTCACTCCCATAAAGAAGGATTGGGGTGATGACCCTACTAAAGATTTTAAGCCAGACTCTTACTGGTGGTTTTAGGTGGTACAGCTGTCTCCTGATGGTGTAGAAGGCTCTGCATGCCTTGTCTTTCAGGGCCTCTATGGCTGTCTGTCTCTCTCTCTCTCACCGCCTCTCTCTCTCAATGTCTCTCTTGCTCTCTCTCTGTCTTTCTCTTGCTGTCTCTCTCTTGCACTCTCTTTCTCTCTGTTTTTCTCTTTCTGTCTCTCTCTCGTGCACTCTGTCTCTCTGCCTTTCTCTTGCTGTCTCTCTCTCAATGTCTCTCTTGCTCTCTCTCTGTCTTTCTCTTGCTGTCTCTCTCTCTTGCTCTCTCTCTCTCAGTTTCTCTCTTGCTCTCTCTCTCTCTCTTGCTGTCTCTCTCAGTGTCTCTCTGGCTTTCGCTTGCTCTCTTTGTCTTTCTCTCGCCTCTCTCTCTCGATGTCTCTCTTGCTGTCTCTCTCCCTCTGGCTCGCTCTCTTTCTCTTGCTGTCTCTCTCTCTTGATGTCTGTCTCTCTCTTGATGTATCTCATTCTCTCGATGTCTCTCTCTCAATGTTTCTCTTGCTGTCTCTCTCTCTCAATGTCTCTCTTGCTATCTCTCTCACTGCCCCCTCTCTCTCTCAATATCTCTCTCTCTTTTTCTTGCTGTCTCTCTCTCACACTGTGTTTGTCCCCTTGCCTCAGTTAGATTAGGCTACTCCATCAAGGCATTTGGAAAGTACCTTTTTTAGAAGGAAATGGGCGGTTTGTTATAAATCATAGAACAAAAACAGATGTAAACGTGTCACGTATGAATCTCAGTCCGCTTTGTACCTAAGTCAGTCCTGGAGACACACCCCCTTTTACAAAGGCTTTTGCATGTGTTGTCTCACATCAAAGGGGAGGGGCATCACCATTTTTTCCCTGGTGTCAGCTGTTTTGTAATCAGTAGAGGGGAGGATTACAGCTGATAGGCTGTTCTTATTCATGCCAAACTGTGCACAAATGATTTCAGCTCTTGTGCTTTATTAAATTAACACCCCGGTCACATCAAGCCCGACTTTGAAATCGCGTGACTTAAAGTGAAGTCGCACGATAGTGCATGTACTACTTTAGAAATCAGTGCGGTTCCGACCGATTTGACCACTGTCATTTGCGGACAATAGGGTGCGACAAGGCATACAATTTGCAAGTTGCATGGCAAGTGTTAATGCTCATATTGTTTTTGATTTTAAAGGTTTACAACCACTATAATGGTCTAAAAACATGCAAACATCAATGAGAAAAAAAAGTTTAGAGTACTAAATGTACGGCAACTGTTTTTTCTCTTTTATTGTTTTTTTCCGACTGTGAAGTCCAAGGGTCATATGGACATCGCTGGGATGATATTGAAATTGACATTTGAAAGTATCCAAGGTCTTGCCAAAATATACCGTATAATGTATATGAATGAACATGGACATTTCAATGAATATTTACAGAAATCTGTATTGTCTTGTATGAGGATGTGTGAAGATAGATCTGTAGATTGTGGCATCACAGACATTACAATTGTGACCCCTTGTATTAGCCTTTTTTTCTTAAAAAGATGTTTTTGATGTTTTTTTCTGGGATCTGCCATAATTAAAGTTTTTGCTTTGTCTGTACGTATGCAACCGAGACCTTCTGACTTCGATGCACAATTCCTTTTTGCCCATAAGGATATGTCTGTGTCTGTTGGTCATCTTTTAATGCGTTCTTTAAAAAACAATGATGATGTACAAAGAGAATGCTCTTGTTGGATTTAGTATCTTGTATAAGATGGTTAACCTTGATGTAGACCTTGGGCAGTGCTTGATGTATGATAGAGTGAGGACGACCTCTCTCAAACAACATATTCCTCATTAACTCTACCTGTGCAATTCTTCTTTCAATGGAATCAGAGCGAACTCTCAGAGTACAGTTGAATTGGTAAATTGGAAGGCTTTCCCTAAGAATTTTGGAATGTGCAAATTGAGCATGAGAAATTAAGAATAATATTTATATCTGTTGGTTTGGAGTAAAAATTCTTAAAAGCTTGTCATTCTTCACCACCAGACGTCTACCAACGTTCTAGAGAAAACAGGGTTAAGTTTATGTTTTGAATGCAGGGTAATAAAAAACATACAGATTGATCTAACTGAGTGCAGCCCTCCATATCACAAACATTTTGTCAATGTATCAGAACCAAATCTGGGCATAGTCCCAATACATAGATGAAGAATAGATAAATTCCTCCTCAAGTAGTCCTACAAGTAAGTTAACAAAAGCATGGGCCATAAAACTCCCCATCATTGTCCCATGGATAAAGGGGCGGACTGACAACTCATGGGGCCCTCGGGCAATAGGGGATCATGGGATCCTTGCCTAAACTCAAAAAAGTCAAACTCATGTAAGATCATGGTTGAATGTCTTGTGAGAAAATGTTTTCTGTGGTAGTCCCATCTATATTGGGAATATTTGTATTTAAAGAATTGATGTCCATGCTGGCCAAGGAAGAATTCAGTGTCTGATGAAACTCATATAACCTAGAAAAAAAGCGGTTAGCGTCCCCTAGACAAGATTGCAATGCCAAAACAAACTGCTGATTTGAAAATCCAGGAATTTACTAGTGGTTGTATGTTGTATAATGCTTCTGGAGCCTGATACTATAGGTTGGTATTTACCTGGATTAAATTCTTTACAGACATTTAGTAGTCTGTAAATCACCGATAACACTGGAAGCGCCACAGGTATGTATTTTGCTGTATCTTCAGTAAGCCAGCTGTTGGCAATAGCAATATCTGTCTAATGGCTCAAATTATTATGCATACTGGATTTGGGATCCGCTGTAACTTGTTGGCAACACTGTTAATCGAAATGCCATTTCAATTTTAGTTGTATTTTAGTAATCTGAACTGTTATAGCTTTTGTTGTATTTGAGTTGATTAAAATCTCCAGTACATTTAGTTGAGGAATGTGTGGAACTGCATAGGAAAGGGAAAGGACTGATGATTCCGTTGATAGTGAGCAAAGCACAGACTCAGTGGAGCAGAAATATGTGATGAGGGGGAGGGAGTAGTTTTATAAAAATTAGATGGGAGTGTGCAGTATACTTTTCTGGGATGGGAAAGTGGCCTGAAAGTGGGAATAGGGAAGTAAATGGGAGTGAGGAAGTGCACAGGGCAGAGAACTGGATGATCTGGGGAGGCTGCTATTTTACACAGTGCTAAGCACTGCTACCTTGCTGGGGGTGGGGAAACACTCACCACGTCACATTCAGACAGACACAAATCCAACAGAGGAGATCCTCTTCTGTGGTTTGCAGGGCATTGTTCCAGAATTCCTAGGCAGACAGAGGGAGCTTGCATCTCTCAGCCAATACAGCTTGCCGATAGAGTCAGGGGGCTGGGGCTTTAACAGACAGGCATAGCTCAGAGGAAAGCAGAAACTCAGGTGGGTAAATGTCCCTCCCTCACATTTTCATTCCGTTTTTGTTTGTTGATGAAAATTGGAATTGATTTTCATCATAGTTTTCATCAATTGACTTAATACCAATTGTATCTTTTAGTTTAGTTTTTGTCACTGAAAACATGCAGCTGATGAAAACTTTAACGAAAATGTTTTCTTCAACAAAATTAACACTGATTGGCAAGTAGAGTGATCATCAAGCAGGTCAACTATGCCACAACAGTAACCTATAAAGTCCAAAATGACTGCTGAAACCTTTTTGGTGCGTTTAAGAACAATCCCTTTGTTTTCCACTAAATATGTCTCTCTTCCACATCAAATTTGGAGCAAGATTTTCTGGTTGGCAAATGGCATACTATCGCTAGACTGTTTTAATAAAAGTTACCAGATAGAATAATTTTAATTGTTAAACTGTGTGTTATCTATTTGATCAAGACAACGGGGAAGAAAAATTTTATTTTATTCTGAATACCCCCTCCCATGTTGCATCACATCGCTTTGCTTTTACTCTAATTTTTTTACACCTTTAGGTCCCATTTATTTTTCTGTTTTGTATTTTAACTAGCTTTTTTTCTGAGTCTTCATGTAACTTCTCAATGCAGACATGAACCTCATTGGATGGTATGCAGAAGAAATGCATCACAGCACTAGTGTGGCAAGCCATTTCAGATGCTGTGCAACGAATGCTATTTGATGCGCCGTAGCCATTTACAGAAGCAAAACTCGAAGAATCTTCCAGATTGTTCAGTCAGATGAAACAGGCCAAGTCTTTACTTCAGAGGTAGAACAGGCAGAAAACAGGTATCATGGAACAATAAAGCTTGTCCTAACTTGGCAACAGAGCTTCATTTGCATGGCAGCAAAGTTAGCCGTCCCTCTTCCATGAAAGAAAATGTAACACAGTAGGCCATGGGTGTATTTGCTTTCCTGACAGCAGGGGATCACATGCAGCTTGAACCACATAGGCTGTGAGTCTCAATGCTGGCAACTGCAGAATCATCACAGATATTTCATCACATATACCCATCTAGATATTGGATGTTCCTTCATGGTCTGGATGACTGCAGCATACAAAAAGGCCACCCACCACCGCAGAACTTGAGTTTAGCTTCCAAGTCTATCCAGCCTTTGGACCCAAACACTGTTGCCTTGGCCAGGCTGAGGAACAAAAAAAACTCTCCTCAACTGTTCTTTTCCCTTACATTGCTTCAGCAAAAGGAAACATTTCACACAAGGTCCTCACTACATATGGAGAACATATTTCATTCAAATGTTTCTACAGTTTCTTATATAATCATTGCTAGCGCAATAATTGTTACTCTTAGTGAACAGCAACCTATTTTGCAAAGATTTTTACAAATGCTTGAAAATCTCAAACTTTGTCACATTGATATCCAATTGTTAATGATTTATTAAACCAAGCACCTCCCATTTATCACTAGCAACTGAATTGAGAGTTCTTAAAACCATCAGAAATGATGTACACATAATATAGAACATTTGTGTATGTGTACATTTATGTGGTTTATCTGATTCCCAGTCAATGCATCATTAGAAGTATTGGGTAGTGTTAATTTTAGTAAATAAGTAACTAGGTAAGTAACACTGAGCTGCAGGTGCTGCAAATTTGACAGAAAATATCAAACATTTATATCCATCCAGTGGTAGTAAAGCCAGTTTTTGTACTTGTACCTACAGGTAAGCATATAATAAGGCTTACCTGTAGGTACTGTAATTATCTTCTAACCGTGCACCATTCAGGAGATATTTACCTGTGTAGAGCACCGGCGCATGCGCTCTGAAGGAACAGCATGCCTATGTTGTTCCTTCAGAGCTGTGTGCCGTAGGAACAGACTCATCGTGGCTTGGCCATTCAAGCTGCCGAGGCCCACGAACCCGGAAGAAGGACCTGGTGAAGATGGAAGCCCTGTCAGTAGTGACAGTGTGCCACTCGAGGGCTTCATACAATGCATACTAGCACATTGTACCATTGTCTTGCAGGTTTTTTTTTTTTAAAAAGGTTGCAGTTTACTACCACTTTAAATATTTTTATCTTTTCTAGAATAAAGGAAAAGTTACATTAAATAAATAAAGACATCTGTCCATGTATATATTAGCCTTAAAAGAGAAGAGTGGGAAACAAGAAAAAAAACAAACACACATATTCACCCTTATGGCTGTAGCATCACTGTGATGCTGCAGCCAGGGGCGGACTGACAAATCATGGGGCCCCTGGGCAATAGGGGATCATGGGGCCCCTGTGTCCTTGCCCAAACTCAAAAAAGTCTATGAAAAAAGGTACCAGGGGCATCTCATGGCAGCACCCGAGTTTCCAAATGGTCAGTCCGCCCCTGGCTGCAGCTGCCCCCTGTAGTCTCTATGCCTGAGAACTGAGTGATCATGTGATCACTGATAGCTCCTTTCCTAGGGCCTCTCTGAGCAGAGTGGTCACTGTCAGTCACTGCTCTGTGCTCTGCCCCTTCAGCATACACTGGAGTGCCAGGCAGGAGAGGGGACGGAGGCAGCTGGTGCAAGCTATTATGCTGAGAGGCTGAGCTAACTGACATTATTGTCGGGATAAATCTAGAGCCCACTGTCGGCTGATTCTGAGTCACAAGAATGCACAAGTGTGTAAAGGAAATTGTTTGGGCCTACTGTCAAATTCCATGTTCAAACCCTTCAAGCTTGGTTCTCCAAACAAGATCAGTTCATCACCCTTCCTGTCCTCTGCAATACAGGTGTTCACTAAAGTGTGGCCTTGTTTCTGGCCCTCTTGCTCTCTAGAAGAATCCTGATTGTATGCTCCCTCCTGAGGGAACAGCCCAGTGAGGGCTATGAAGGATAATGTGTCTCTGACTGTCAAGATGCTACAGCAGGTTTCATGGTTTCTGAACCTCCAGAAGTTGTCCCTAGTCCTAACCCATCACTTGGAGTATGTATGACTGGTCTTGGATACTTACCGGATCAGGCTGTTCTTTACTCAGGAGAAAATTTAGACTCCCCAGTCTCAAGTTTGTGCATGCCAGCCAAGGAGCCATCTGACTCCTTGCTTTTGCATAAGAGTCTTGGGTCTGATGATAACCTTCTTTGAGGTATTTCCCAGTTCCATTCCAGGAATCTGTAATGTAGAATTCTGTCATCCTGGGACAAATTGGTCTTGTCTCTTGACAAACTGTTTAACTCCAAGGAGTAGTTTCTCTCTGTCCTAGTGGCTTTGGTATCTGTAAAGTGCACGTGGTTGTCAGTGAAATTTCATCTTCAATTAACATTTTAATGCTGAGGACAATTTGACTGCCTCTTTTGCATTGGACTGACCTGTTGACATGCCATCTGATCCAGATCCAGTTGGACAGCAACTGTGGGGGTGTACACCAGTCTTCAGAGCAGAACACCATGTTTCACCTCTGTCAGCCCTGTACATCCCCAGCTTGGATAATTGTCAGGCAGCTTTTCCATGCTGGCTGCTTCTGAACATATAAAAATGGGATTGGCCAAGTATGACTTCCCACAGATATGTTTTGGGCTCTGCCAGTATATCTGGGTCTGTTGTTCCAAGGACCAGTTTACCACCCTTCTACTTGGTCACTGGCTTTAACAGCATGGGTGTTGAATCCCAGGTTTTACAAGACAGGGAATTCAGAGGCCATCTCTGAATGTTGTGACAGTGTGAGGCATTGCCACTATGCACGTTTAAGAAATGACACAATATTCACATTCAGGCTTAATGCAAAGTTTCAGGCTTTTGTGTCAGAGTGGAGAAAGCCGTGTTCTATGTTTTCCCCAGGTCTGGTAGTTCCGGATTGGGGACTGAAGCTTGAAGGTTTCAAAATGTCTTGTATGGGACAGAACCTTCAATTCATTTGTCTGGGTCTTGCTGGATGCTTGCAGCCTGTGTGAGTACTCAAGTGTGCAGGGTCATTGTAAACCAAATCTGAGAATAGCTCAGGGCAGCTGCTGCCATTCGGAGAAAAAGCCCTGTCAAGAGAGCTGGGCATTCCTGCTGGAGACTGCATCCCTTGCGGAGGGATTACTTGCTTAAGGACTGTGAAAATTGGTACAGTTACACAGGTCTGGGAGACCAGCAGAGGGTCTGGGAGTATCTAGTGGGTCCAGGGGGTTGAAAGGAAGCTGGAAGTCTTTTGAAGAGGAAGAAAGCTCAAGGAACTGGGGAACCCCATTTTTAAGCCAAGAGTAGGCCTCCACAGTTTGGTGCCTCAACCAAGTCTCAATAAGCCTGAAAAACTGTGGTCTGGGAGACCAGTGTTAATAGCGTTGGTGCTGAAGACAAGAGAGCCAGCTGGCCTGGTATTTCCAGTGATTGTGTCTTGCTGAAGCTGGAAAATCCCCTGCAAAGGAAACTTTGTTGGAACTTTGCTTTTACCTATAAAAATGGGCTGCCATGCTCTTAAACTGAATTTTGGACTGCCATGTCTCACTAAAAACACATCTACTATTCTAATCACCTCATATTACAGTGTGTTTTCCTATGGTGCTCAAAGCTAGGAAAACATTTCTGCAAGGTCTACTATCAGACCTGAAAGGCATAGTTTGCTTGGCTTTCATGCTAGGAGCTTCTGGTAGATCTCTGCATTTGCTGTACTGTTCCAGGGGCTTCTGGCTTCCAACTCTATCTGAAGAATTTTTTTCTTGTGGTGGTAGTGGAGTTTTCTTTCGGTGGTATTTGTTCGCCTCTCTGTTTTTTATTTTTTGCGCTATAAACAAAAAAAGACTGACAATTTTGCAAAAAAAACCCTTACTATATTTTACTTTTTGCTATAAAACATATCCAGTAAAAAAAATTAAAAAATCAAATTTAGGCCAAAATGTATTCTGCTACGTCTTGCTAAAACAAAATCAGAATATTTGTAAATTAATTGGTTTACCTGAAAGTCATAGCGTCTACAAATGGCGGTATATACAGTGAGGAACAGAAGTATTTGAACACCCTGCAATTTTGCAAGTTCTCCCACTTAGAAATCATGGAGGGGTCTGGATTTCACATTGTATGTGCATTCCCACTCTGAGAGACAGAATTAAAAAAAAAATTCAGGAAATCACATTGTATGATTTTTAAATAATTTATTTGTCTTGCACATAAGTATTTGAACACCTAAGAAACAGCAAGAATTGTGGCTCTCAAAGACCTGTTACTGTGCCTTTAAAAAGTCCACCTCTACTCCACTCATTAATCTAACTTAGTAGCACCTGTCTGAGCTCTTTAAAGACACCTGTCCACCCCACAGTCAGACGCCAACTACTACCATGGGCAAGACCACAGAGCTGTCAAAAAACACCAGAGACAAAATTGTGGACCTCCACAAGGCTGGAAAGGGCTATGGAGCAATTGCCAAGCAGCTTGGTGAAAATAGATCAACTGTTGGAGCAATTGTTAGAAAATGGAAGAGGCTAAAGACGACTGTCAGTCTCCTTCGGACTGGGGCTCCATGCAAGATCTCACCTCGTGGTGTATCACTGATGATAAGAAAGGTGAGGAATCAGCACAGAACTACAAGGGAAGAGCTGGTCAATGACATGAAGAGAGCTGGGACCACAGTTTCAAAGGTCACTGTCGGTAGAACACTTTGCCGTCATGGTTTCAAATCATGCATTGCACGGAAGGTTCCCCTGCTCAAGTCATCACATGTCCAGGCCCATCTGAAGTTTGCCAATGACCATCTGGATGATTCAGAGGAGGCATGGGAGAAAGTCATGTGGTCAGATGAGACCAAAGTAGAACTTTTTGGTCTAAACTTCACTCGTGTTTGGAGGAAAAAGAAGGATGAGTTGCATCCCAAGAACACCATCCCTACTGTGAAGCATGGGGGTGGTAACATCATGCTTTGGGGGTGCTTTTCTGCGAAGGGGACAGGGCAACTGCACTGTATTAAGGAGAGGATGAATTGTGAGATTTGAGCAACAGCTTCCTTCCCTCAGTCAGAGCATTGAAGATGGGTCGTGGCTGGGTCTTCCAACATGAAAATGACCCAAAGCACAAATGCCAGGATAACCAAGGAGTGGCTCCGTAAGAAGCATATCAAGGTTCTGGAGTGGCCTAGCCAGTCTCCAGACCTAAATCCAATAGAACGTCTTTGGAGGGAGCTGAAACTCCGTGTTTCTCAGTGACAGCCCCGAAACCTGACAGATCTAGAGGAGATCTGTGTGGAGGAGTGGGCCAAAATCCCTGTTGCAGTGTGTGCAAACCTGGTCAAGAACTACAGGAAACGTTTGACCTCTGTAATTGCAAACAAAGGCTTCTGTACCAAATATTAGCAATGATTTTCTCAGGTGTTCAAATACCTACAGTCATGGCCGAAATTGTTGGCACCCTTGATATTTCTCCAGGAAATCATGTATTTCTCACGAAACGTATTGCATTAACACATGTTTTGCTATACACATGTTTATTCCCTTTGTGTGTATTGGGACAAAACAAAAAAAGGGAGGAAAGAAAGCAAATTCGACATAATGTCACACAAACCTCCAAAAATGGGCTGGACAAAAGTATTGGCACCCTTTCACAACTGCGGATAAATAAGAATGTTACAAGCATGTGATGCTCCTGTAAACTCACCTGGGGCAAGTAACAGGTGTGGGCAATATAGAAATCACACCTGAAAGCAGATAAAAAGGAGAGACGTTCACTTAACCTTTGCATTGTGTGTCTGTCTGTGCCACACTAAGCATGGACAACAGAAAGAGGAGACGAGAACTGTCTGAGGACCTGAGAACCAAAATTGTGGCAAAATATCAACAATCTCAAGGTTACAAGTCCATCTCCAGAGAACTAGATTTGCCTTTGTCCACAGTGCGCAACATTATCAAGAAGTTTGCAACCCATGGCACTGTAGCTAATCTCCCTGGTCGTGGACGGATGAGGAAAATTGATGAAAGATTGCAACGCAGAATAGTCCGGATGGTGGATAAGCAGCCCCAAACATGTTCCAAAGACATTCAAGCTGTCCTGCAGGCTCAGGGAGCATCAGTGTCAGCGCGAACTATCCGTCGACATTTAAATGAAATGAAACGCTATGGCAGGAGACCCAGGAGGACCCCACTGCTGACACAGAGACATAAAAAAGCAAGACTACAGTTTGCCAAAATGTACTTGAGTAAGCCAAAAGCCTTCTGGGAAAACGTCTTGTGGACAGATGAGACCAAGATAGAGCTTTTCGGTAAAGCACATCATTCTACTGTTTACCGAAAACGGAATGAGGCCTACAAAGAACAAAACACAGTACCTACGGTAAAATATGGTGGAGGTTCAATGATGTTTTGGGGTTGTTTTGCTGCCTCTGGCACTGGGTGCCTTGACTGTGTGCAAGGCATCATGAAATCTGAGGATTACCAAAGGATTTTGGGTCGCACTGTAGGGCCCAGTGTCAGAAAGCTGGGTTTGCGTCCAAGATCCTGGGTCTTCCAGCAGGACAATGACCCCAAACATACGTCAAAAAGCACTCAGAAATGGATGGCAAAGAAGCGCTGGAGAGTTCTGAAGTGGCCAGCAATGAGCCCAGATCTAAATCCCATTGAACACCTGTGGAGAGATCTTAAAATTGCTGTTGGGAAAAGGTGTCCTTCCAATAAGAGAGACCTGGAGCTGTTTGCAAAGGAAGAGTGGTCCAAAATTCCGGGTGAGAGGTGTCAGAAGCTTATTGATGGTTATAGGAAGCGACTGATTTCAGTTATGTTTTCCAAAGGGTGTGCAACCAAATATTAAGTTAAGGGTGCCAATACTTTTGTCCAGCCCATTTTTGGGGTTTTGTGTGACATTATGTCATATTTGCTTTTCTGCCTCTGTTTTATATTTGTTCCAATACATACAAAGGGAATAAACATGTGTATAGCAAAACATGTGTTAATGCAATACCTTTTTTGTGTGAAATACTTGATTTTCAGGAAAAATATCAAGGGTGCCAACAATTTCGGCCATGACTGTATGTTCAGCAGTGCAAGACAAAAATTTTTTTTTAAAAATCATACAATGCGATTTCCTGAATTTTGTTTTTTAAAATTCTGTCTCTCAGAGTAGGAATGCACCTACAATGTGAATTTCAGACCCCTCCATGATTTCTAAATGGGAGAACTTGCAAAATCACAGGGTGTTCAAATACTTCTGTTCCTCACTGTATACTGGAATTAAAAAAAAAAATAATACTTGTAAGGGCAGCAATCAGCGACTTATATCGGGACTGCGATGGACATTCTGACACTGGGAGGGAACTGACTAACTTTCACCGACATCCCCAGTGACTCTAATACATTGATCAGTGATAATAAAAAGCACTGACACTGTACTAATGGCACTGGGCAGGAAGGGGTTGACATCTGGGGCAATCAAAGGGTTAACTGTGTGCTGTGTGTGTTTCACAATATGTGCTGTTTGCTGTTTTACTATGTAAGCATGCTGCTTTGTATTGTCCTGCTTGCTCGCGCCCCCTACCCAGAAATACAAAACCACGTATATATATGTGATTTTGTGCAGCTCTGCTGTCCTGTAGCAGTAGTTCTGCTATAGGGCAGTCGGGAAGCAGTTAAAGCGGAATTCTAGGTATGGATTTTTGCATAGTTATATTAGTCTAGTTTGGTCGAATCTAAGTGTACATATTCCATACTTGGCTGACCCCTGTAGAACTGGAGATTCACAGTAGTACCTGCCGTGACTACAATGATTCTTGTTGTCTTACGGGTCCCAAGTACGGACATCATTCAGAGAATGCCTTGCATCTCTCTCAATGTATGCAAAGCGTCCTCTGATTGGGCATGGTGGAGAGGTGGGGTGGTGGTGTCATGATTATTCCCCCAGGTCCAGGCACTGTTGTCCTCTTGATAACTATCCACGTTTGGAATGTGAACTGCAGACAAGGCTGAAATGTGGAGCTCTGCCCAGGCTAGAATCCTTTCTACCACCTATCGCAGTGATATTTCTGGTTCCTGTTGATTGATGTTTGCTATTGCTGTGGTTTTGCGTGACTGGATCCTGATCAGATGACCGTCCAGTCAGGATTTCCAGCATTCCAGCAACAACCAAATCACTCACAACACCATTAATTCAGGAGACAAGATCCTTCAGCGACCAAATCCCCTGCACCAACATCAGGCTAGCATATGTTGTTAGGATCTTCCAAGACAGTGGGTAGAGGGATTACCCCAACTTCAGAGCTGGATTCCCGAGACACCAGACCAGACCAGAAATAATCCAATCTTCAGGGTCAGGTGAGTCAGTTAACTGAACTGATTTGCCCTAAAACATTATTGTTGTTTTGTTGCATTGTAGATCAGAAGTGGAACAGAGCAAATGGGACTGCCTCGAAGTAGACTACCATCAAGCCTAGTACTCTCATGCAGAATATCAGAGTTGGGCTGCTCTTAGGACTGTAGAGTAGAAGTTTGGGAGCAGAGATTCAGAAGTTTTCCTTAGAAAGATAACTCTGTATTGGGCTGTGTCTAGGATGAAACCTAGATAATTCAAGTGATGTGTCAGTTCCAGCACTGAGTTTTTAAGGTTAAGGATCCAACCAAATATTTTAAGGTCTGGACTGTCCACATCAGAGTTTGTGCCAACTGTTCTCTCAGTAGGAGATTGTCCAGGTATTCTACAATGGGTATACCCTGGGAGTGTAGTAAGACAAGCACAGGTGCCATTATCCTGAACACTTGGGGTGCAAGAGACAGACCAGATGGTAGTGCTATAAAGGGGTATTGTTGTGATTCAACAGCAAAACAGAGATAACCTTCTGGAACTCCTTTCCCCAATGTGTCTGACTATCTCCTACTCTGTCCACTTTTAGACGATCCCTAAAAACTCATCTTTTCAGGGGGGTCTATCCTGCCCCCACCTAGCAACTGTACATATATTTTTCCCATCAGCCCATCCACCACAGTTATCACCTTTTATATTAAATTATATAAATTAGAGTAAAAACCTTGAAACCTTTCTGCTTTTCTAACAATGGCAAAACTCATTTGTCAAGAGCAGCATGGAGGTCTGCTAGTCTGAAGGTTAGACAACATGCAGGTTAGACAACATGAAGTGAGGAGGTGGCAGAGAGAGGAAGCCCCTGGAAAACAAGGCATTAAAGATGCTTTAAGACCGGGTGTTTGCAAAAGCCAACAAATGTCCCTCTGTTTTGGAAAGTGGGGGCATTTCTTCATTCTGAAGAGGATTTGTCTGTAAAATTGGGAATTTAGGGGCTCAAGCCTACCAATTGAACTGAGCTCCTGGCTTTGGTCTGGCCTTAGAGATTATAGAGAGGAGTAATGAAAGGAACCCTTCTCAGCATCACAGGGTGGAGTAGTCTTCCCAGTATGTGACGTAGGCTTCTTTAGATAGCAAAAATGAGTACTTTTACCCCTAATGACATAATTTATGAGCGTATCCAAGGAAGGACCAAATTTACCATTGAAAGACATGCAAACCCACATATCGGTCAAAGAGTTTTCTACACATTCACAGACAGGAGACTCATTTAGGAAATAATGTAGGCAATGTTGACTAAACCATCTACACAGTAGTGTAAAACTGAAGGTATAATCGATAAGAGCTTGACAAATATATAGTCAGTAAGGATTTTAGCTGGATCCTGTAACATAGGATCCATGTAAGGATTGAATACTGATTCTATCGCTATGGCAGGATGCAAAGCAGGGCCTGCTAGCATAAACAATGGGATCCATTAACACAGCCCACTCTTGATAAAGGTCTCTTCAAATAGGTACTGGTCAGTAAAACTTTCAGAAGAGTGAAAAGTTTATCAGGTGTTTTCCAATCTCTGTACAAAACACCTTCAAATAAGGAGTGTGTAAGAAAAGGGTTTAGAGTCTCTCAGGAATACCAGACTAGTAACAGCATTAGTAGAAGCTGCAGGATGTGGTTCTACTTTTAAGGTTCAGCACACTGCATCAAAAAGAACTGACATGGGAGGTATGACAGCTTCCTCTGGCCCATCAACAACAAAATTATCCAAAATGAACTGCTAAGACTCTTTGTCAGACAGAGCTGTCGCAAACGTGCGCAGCACACAGTGAAGGACGCAGACTCCATTTTGTTAAGAGTATCCATTTTCTCCCCTCACTCCCTCCCCCTCCCTCTCTGAGAGGAGACATTTGGCCAGCGTGTGTGTGTGTGTGTGTGTGTGTGTGTGTGCGCGCTGGTTGTGGGTCACTGGCAGGCCAAGGCATCTCTGAGCTAGGTGCCTATCTGTCTTGGAAAGCTGTACCATTTCACACCTCGGAAGAGATAAGGCAAGCTTTCTCCAGAGTTGAGAGAGATTCCAACCTCATAAAACTTAACTCAGAGTAGGTGGCAGAATCAGATAACCTCGGTTAAAACCATTTTTCCCCTATGTCTCATATCTTGGAATATGAGAGACTTACACAAAAACCTAACATATCATCAGATGGACGATGAGCAGGTGAACAGTTTGATGGGTCACTCGCCTTGTCTCGGACGCACAGGAAAGCAGAAAAATAGATCTTGCAAACCATTTAGCATACACTTTCATAATTCATATCTAATCAATCCTCAGACTTGTCTGCATAATAATCTACCCGTGGGTGGGATGTCACTTGTGCATAGGAAAAGTTATAGGCCAAATATGAGTTATGGGAGATTTTTGCTCTAGTTGAGGCATCCGCCCATAACTACACGCCCTTAATGGGTTATTGGACCTTGACTTAAGAGACACCCCCTGCTGGGGACTACAAAATAGGCTGTCAGACCTAAGAGTGGAAGAAGTTGAAGACGTCTCCCATTTTTAACATCAATATCACCTGGGGAGAAACGTGCCCTCTTGCTCTGAAACTTGGATCTGCTAACCCAGGACTTTGGCAAGTACCTTAACTCTTTCACCTCTCTCTGATATCTCTTTGCTGTGCTATGGTTCTTTGTATATTTATATATATATATCTTAGTTACATCTTTTTTCTGTAAATATTTTTATTGCACCCGTTTGACCTTTTAGTAATAAATCTTTCTTTCTGAAAGTGTTGAACTGTTTCTAAAGCTCTGTATTGCAATTTACAAATTCCTGCCTCTAAAGAGAACGCTACTGTTTGTTTAACCCTCTGTATAACAGGCCTGTGTTATGACCGGGTTATGCAGTCGATTATTTCAATCATTATAGTGTTAGAGCTGATAACGCTGAGTTTCCTCTTTCTCTGTACAAAAAGGAGGTGGTGGCAGTGTGAAGGGTTAATTGCATAATTAACCTGACCCAGTAACAATCGCCCAGGCTGCTGGTGCATCAATTGTGGTCTGTTAGCTGGAAAATCGTTGTGCAGGGTGCAGCTGGGTGTGGCATTGTTACGCACGTCACATCGCAGTTTTAGATTGGCTAGTCCTTCGATCACGAGTTTGGTGAGAAGGTCTGGGGTCTGACGCCGTGATCGTGACATATTGGTGGCAGCGATCATGGGATTGTCACATATTAGACGTCGCGATCGTGGGATCGTCGCATGTTGGTGGCAGCGATCTTGCGATCGTGACAAGAGCCTCTACAACAAAAGGATTAGAGGCCTCTACCACTGCAGGTATGTCAGACAGATTTTGGAGGGGAAGACATAGAAGTATGTTTCTAGTTGCAATTTGGCCTATAAACTCTAGCATAGCTGCAGAAAACACCTCCCTGGATAAGGCAGAGGGGGGAATCACACCTGATGGAGCTAAAGAAGACCTCAAAGAGCGTATGGACAAAAGCAGGGAACAATGATCCAGGTCATCTGTGTCAGGTCTCTAAACACTGACAACTCATGGGGCCCCCGGGCAATAGGGGATCATGGGGCCCCTGTGTCCTCGCCCACACCCAAAAAAGCCTATGAAAAAGCCAATGAAAGGTACCAGGGGCATCTCATGGGGCCCCCTACTGACCCCCGGCCCTCGGGCACTGCCCGAGTGCTCGAATGGTCAATCCGCCCCTGCACTGAAGACCACCATGGAAATTTCAGAGGAATGTGAGCTGGGTCAATGCAGTGTCAATGCTTCCCTTGCACCTAGAATTTGACATGCTGCACCACTTAACAAAGAAAGCCTAATTGAGAAAACCAGGTGAAAATGGTGGCTACTCATAAATCAGTTGTTGAAAGCCAGGTCATCTGAAAGCCAGCCAGTGATTAGGTCACTGTAGGTGGCAGCAAGGACTAACCAGGGTGAAACTGAATGTCTCTATGAGAATAGCAGGAAGGTGCTACCACATGCTGAAAAGATGGGAATAGAGCATGGATAGTGTAGTTCAGGCCTTGAAATTTCCACTCGCCTGCTCACATTTCACGAGTGGAAATAATATGGGGGCGAGGGCCAGATCAATCAAACAGCCGATGGATATGGAACGGGGTGCCGGCCCCAGAGGCGGAATAAGCATTCAGGTATTTAGGCACTCACACACTACCCAAGGGCCCAGAGTCCTTAGGAGGTCCTATGACAGGCTCCTGAAAGGATGGGGAGGGCCGTAGGGAGGATTGTGCAAGCATGCTCTGAGTTCGGTCCGGTGAGAGGAAAGAGAGACTAACAGAGCCCAAGGAGGAGGACACTTCACAGACTGGTGAGAACTCAGCATGTAACAGTGGGAGGAAGGGGGAGAAATGTCTGTGACAGGAGTGCTGAGAAACGGAGTGTGACAGGCTGAGAGAGCCAGAGGGGAGACATGCATGTGTCTGTGTATATGTGTGTGTGTGTGTGTGTGCTTGTCTGTGTGTCTGTATGTATGTGTGTGTGTCTATGCATGTGTATGTATGTGTCAGTGTCTGTATGTATGTGTGTGTGTATGTATGTGTGTGTCTGTGTATGTATGTGTGTGTGTGTGTCCGTGTATGTATGTGTGTGTGATGGTGGTGGGGGCTCTATATTCACTTTATGTAGTAGGGGACCCTGTGTGTTTTCTGGGGGGGACGCATTGTACCATAATGGAGACCATGTGTTCTAAGAGGGGGTTGTGTGCTCATTATAACCTCAAATTATGAGTGGATGGTGCCATAATTGTGAGTAGCAGAAATACCAATCACCACCCTTTTTTGCCCCCCTCCCCCCCTTTATCTCTCACCCCCTTCTCTCTCTCTCTCTCACCCCCCTTTCGTTTTTTTTGAAAAGGGGGTTGAGGACATGGCTATGGGGGGGGGGGGGTGAAGGAGGGTATATATTTATTTCTGTAACTGTATTCTGCATAAAACATTTAGCAGTGTCATTTAATGAGAGAATTTACGAGGGCGTGTTTAGGGTAGGGATTAGGGGCGTGGCAGGGTAATGGATGGGTGGAGCAACTGGTGGTGAGCAACTCCTAAGGCCTGGCTAGTAACTGAGGACTTGAAATTTTAAGCCCTGGTATAGCTAGTTACACAGTGATTAAAGAATACATAAACTCAACATTTCATGTTCCTGATATGTACCTGCTGTATTATGTACTTGTATGAAACAAGTATCCTCTTATTTGTATTGCTTCATTTGTATGAAATCCTTGGTGTTCCTGCCAGTCCCTTTACTTTCCTATTAAAAACTGATCACACTAGGCATGAGATCACAGAGTTATTAGTCCTCTGACTGTGCTGAGAACTCAGCTTGCTGTCCTCCAGTGGTCAGACTTCTTCTCCAGGCAGGCCTCATAAGCTTTGGTCCAGCAGAAGCTGGTTATGGACCCCAAAGCTATTACTGATGTGGATAGCTGTAAAAAGAACCCAGTTCAGCAGCATGCAGATGAAATTTTGTTTAATAAAAAAAATAATCTCAAAATAAAGAAATTGGCTAGAAAAACAGTTTAACTTTCCTCAACGGAGAAAAGATATTCATCGTCCCACAACACCAGTACAAAAGTGAAGAATGCTGGGAATGGGAGGGGTTCTTCATGGCTAGCCAGCAGAGATTTTATTTGCCAGTGTCCAATTCCTCTTGTAGCTGGCAGTATAGCCCAATTGTATCAGAATAATCGAATCCTGTGTTCTTTAATGAATGAGAAAGATTTTTTTTAGTAAACTTAATTTGGAATATTGCATATTAATATTTATCATTTTTCATTTGATCCAGGAGGTGGAGCCATAGGCTACTTTTCTCCTAATAGAGATTTTTCTGCTTCTTTGATGTGAGAAGTACATTGTTTAAATATCTCAATGAGTCAGAGCAGTGGATCATCCCTTATGGAATTACTTACTCTGAAGTTTCAAATCAAACAAATTGTGCCCCAGAGCAGAAACATCTTCTGTGCTTTCTCTTTAATTAACTCAAAGGGGGAGATTTACTAAAACTAGTGCACACAGAATCTGGTGCATAGTAACCAATCGGCTTCCAACTTCAGCTTGTTCAATTAAACTTTGACAATAAAACCTGGAAGCTGAAAGGTTGATGTATATTTGTAAAACAAATATGGATATATAGATCATAATAAAAAAGAACAGTTTAAAATTGTACAAACAAAAAAATATTAACTTGCTATAAAACTAAGTTTCCCTTGAAGGCTTGCTCACTCTGATTGTCCACAGGGAGGCAGTGTTTTTACATGTACACAGTCCAATGTTTATCCCTTACATAATGTTTTACATATGAAATATACAGAATGTGCAAATTGCACAAAGTAGGATGTTATTCATTATATTCATATTTTAGGCATGGCATATTATTATTATTATTACCTGAGTACCCTATTTTGTTCTTTTTGATGTATAGCATGTTTTAGGAAAGATGGTTAAAATATCCTTTTTATTTAATACTATTAGCAGCTTCTTGATGATGCTATGTTACCATGGAACATAGATATTTAGGTTTTTTTTTAGCAGGGGTTCTCTGAGACCTCAAAATTATCAAGGGTTCCTCTGGGTAGAAAGGTTGAGAAAGGCTACTGTATACTATTTAGAATGCAGAGCAGCATTGCAATGTAGTAATGTGCTAAATGGACGCTCAGGAATAAATGATAGCATGTGATATTGTGCATTACAAGGCATGTTTACAGCTTTTTTTTCCTAAAGTGGTTGTAAACCCTTGCATAAACTCAATGAAGTGACTAACCTCAGGTGATACACAGAGATGAAACAAATAATCCTACATAAGTTTATCCCATTTATCTGCAGTCTTCTCTTCTCTACAGCTGTGCAGAATTTATACAGCTTGTCTGAGCTTTCAGAAAGCAGGGGGCAGGGAACTGAAGTTTCACTCCACACTGCTCAGTGAGAGCTGACTGAAGGGAAGGGGCCCTTACTCCATTCATACAGCATTCCGGAACAGAGCTGAGGTTATCAATCTGTGTGCTGGAGCTCTGTCAGGGATCCTGTTGCCGTGCAGCCGTGCGACGGCGACGGATCACCTCGGGCCGTGGCGGTGCGAGCGCGCAGGCGCGGGAGCGTGCGTGCGCGCATGCACAGTTGCACGGAAAACTCGCACATGCGCAGTAAGCATACACGTCATGCCAGGCGGGCTATTTAAACAGTAAAGTCATTGCCTTCTGGTCTATAACGTTCCTGCACATATTCCTGATCCTGTTACCTGTATTCTGATTTGCCTGACTAAGAAAGAACTCCGCCTGCACCGACCTCAGCTATCCCTGACCATCCGCTTGCCTGCTCCCTTGTACTTTATCTGCCTGCTTGATGCTGACCCGGCTTGTCTGACTCTGCTGCATCTACCTGCACCTGCACCTGCACCTGTACCTGGCTGCCATACTTACCTGCCACTGCACCCACGGTCCTGCACCTGGCCTGCATCCTGGTCACCGCCATACCTGCCTGCTACTGCACCCATGCTCCGGTGTCCGGTTCCAGTCCACATCCTGATTTCCACCATACCTGCCTGCCGCTGCACCTACGTTCCTGCACCCGCACCTGCCTGCATCTGGATCTCCTGGGTCTCCAGCTACCTGCCGCCAGCTCCAGATCCACCTGGCACTCGTGCCACTCCTGGCCCTGCGCCCACTGTTCCCACTATCAGGTGCTCCGAGCGGGAGTTGTAAATGGACGCCTTCTCTCCACGTCAGGCTCCCCAACCAGGTACATGACAAGCTCCCTCTCATGTCACCTTTTTACTGCTTGGTGTCAGGAAAGCCTGTCAGAAGTGATTCATGCAGATAGCAGAGGAACAAGGTAGCAGACAGAAATGTTCTGGTATGAGACAAGTACAGACTATGGAGAGATCTGCTTTGTTCATATTTCTTGCAAAAAATGTGCATTAATATGTGTTTCATTATCGCAATACAGCACAGATCAAGCTAATGACTAACTTGATTTAGACAGAAAGTTGTTACATGTATTCACTTTCAATCCTCCCATTACATTTAGATGAGGTTAACCCTTATCCAACTACTTGCAAACCTCTCCCATTGAAACATGTATTATTTGGCTTTCTGCTACAGAAAGTTATAGATGTGGCTTCTAAAAGCAGTATAAAACCCAAAAGCAAACATTTATTGTATAGCAGCTTACCATTTTTTAGATGTCATGGCTGCATTAGTTTTCTTTTTTAACTTTCTTTAGACTTTCTTTTTTCTATTTTCATCTTGTGATCCAGCCAAGTAAGTCTGTTGTTTTTCAACAGGAAAACTCTCTTGCAGTTGCAGAAATGTGATAAACAATTTAACACTGCCAGGGATGCTTAACTCCTTCACGCCTAAGGATAAAACAAATCTTAATGCCTAAGCACAATTTTGCAATGATGACAGCTAGTAAAACAGTAGACATAATCACAACTACTTTGTACATGCAGGTGAATTATACCTTGTTCTTTTTCAGGACAAATTGGGCTTTCATTTGGTGGTAAATGGTATTGGATATCTTCTGATTTTTTTTTTTATTATCAAAGGAAAACTGTCCCAGAATAGTAAAAAATAATTTTTTTTTTTGTAAATTTAGCTGTGTGTTTCTTGTTACTAACATAACCTACCACCAAAGAACAACCCAAAATAAATTTTCCAGCTCTTGACAATTGCAGAGATACCATATATGTGTATGTAATTTGAACCCGTAGTACAGCCCAGAAACAATAGTGCGCATTTTATTTTTTTTTTTACCTAAAACACACTGACACTGACATACCAATTAAAAAAAAAAAAATCCTGACCTTTGACCCTGACCTTGGACTTTGACCCTGACCTTGACCCAAACACTTACCCTGGCACTGAACTAGATCAAACCTCGATCTAGGTATTTTTATTTATTTATTTATTTTTAAATATTTGTTTATCTTTTTTTTTTTTTTTTTTTTTTTTTAAACAAACATTGTTTTTTCCCCTCTATGCCAGGAGTTAGAGAGATACAATGTATCTCTCTCCTACATTCATAGAGAGAAAAAAAAACAAGGGGGCCGGGCTGTACAGTGACTGATCACTGTGATAGCCAATCAGAGACTATCACAGCCATAATGTGATCCGGAATCGGGAGTCCCGGGTCTCGATCGTTAGAATGGGACCTGGGGCTCTCAGTGACACCCCGGTCTTTGTGCTGGGAGCGCGCTGTGTGGCGGGCTCCCAGCACAAAACCAGGTACGCAATTATGCGGCCCCACAAAAAAAAGCCTAGTTCTGTGAGGCTGCATATTTGTGTTATGTCAGCGTCAAGGGGTTAAAATGATCTGCTTTTACTTATTTATGTAAAACCTTTATGCTGTAACTGATTATGATCAGTTATGATTTCTGCACAGCAGAAAAAAACACAGCAGCATGTTTCCCTAGTAAACACACACAGCACATTATGTAAAACAGCACACAGCACACAGGTAACCCTTTGACCACCCCAGATGTTAACCCCTTCCTGCCCAGTGTCATTAGTACAGTGTCAGTGCTTTTTATTAGTATTAGTGTCATTGGGATGTCAGTGGCAGTAAGTCAGTTCTCACCTAGTGTCAGAGTACCCTCCGCAGTCCTGCTGTTCCGCTATAAGTCGCTGATCACCGCCATTACTAGTATAAAAAAAAAATTCCAGTATATATACCGGCGTTGGTAGACACTATAACGTTCATATAAACCAATTAATTTACTATTGGGATTTTTTTTTAGCAAAGACATGTAACAGAATACATTTTGGCCTAAATTTATGAAGAAATTTTTAAAATGTTTTTACTGGATATGTTTTATATCAAAAAGTAAAAAAATATTGTTTTTGTTTTCCAAAATTATTGGTCTTTTTTTGTTTATAGCGCCAAAAAATTAAAAAACACAAATACCACTGAAATAAAGCTCTATTTGTGGGAAAAACGACATTAAGTTAATTTATGTACAGCATTGCATGACCGCGCAATTGTCAGTTAAAGTATTGCAGCACCGTATCGCAAAAAATGGCCTGGGCAGCAAGGGGGGTAAATCCTCTGGAGAGAAAGTGGTTAATACAGGAGGTGTGTTACTAGCCAGATCATCAGGTGAAAATGGAATGGGAAAAGCCTATAAGAAAAAAAAATTAATGCAGCCACCACATCTAATGATTGGTAAGCTGCAATATATTATATTTCTGGTTTGGTGCTTAACCTCCTTGGCGGTATGATTCTTTCAGATTTTTTGTGTTGAAAGCGGTACCATTTTTTTGCATGGAAATTTGTAGTTTTTTATTGTAGGCTGTAATTTTTAGGAATAACTCACTGAAATCTGTACGAACAAGAGTCTAGTAAACATCCCGGGTAGGATGAAACTTGAAACACGAAATCATAAATTATAATTTAATAAATAATCATAAAAAATAATAATATAATAATAATAAATGTAATTCAATAATATAATCAAACCAAAAACACTGAAATTTGAAATACAGAGGCAAATTCGCACATCGCTGAGCAAAGTCGCAAAATCGTTTTCAGTGTCTGATGACGAATTTCCCCACGAATCATTATCACTCAATTCTGCAAGTGGTTCTGATTTACTATCGCTGTTCTAAAACCGCTTTTGACGTAAAGGGACGCTTTTTGGACGCCATGGACTTTTCTAAGTTTCCAGGCAGAAAGAACATTCAAAATGCAGGCAGGGCACAGGACAAAGCAGTAGGGACAAAATATATGTGAAATGCATTGAAACAGCAATGACAGCAAAAATGACATTTTTAAAAAATGTCAAATTTCCCGCCGGTTCCGGCGCCCGTACGTCCCGACGTCACAGGGACCGGAACACAGAAGCCGGATGCCGGCATCGGCCAGAGGAGATGGCCGGGGATGCTGCAGGGGACACATCGCGGGAGCGAAGGACAAGGTAAGTGCTGCAGGGACCCCCTGAGCAACGCCGCATAGTAAGCCCGAGTGTAGCTTGGGGTTACCGCTCTTGGTATTGAAATTTTACCCCGAGCTACACTCGGGAATACCACCAGGGAGGTTAACAACACTTTATAATGTTGTTCTTATTAAAAGATTGCCAAAGAAAGCTCATCTGTGATGCCGTGGGTGGGGATACCTCCAGCCGTCACCTCCTTTCTCTCATGTTCCCTTCCTTTCCTCCTTAATTATTTTTTCTCGGTATTGTATACTCACTGAGATGCCTCAGGATGATAGAGGCAGTAGCACGCTGGATGACAAGGGAACCTTCCCAATCACTGTCCATGACGGTTACCTCCTAACCCTTTCATCCCTGCTTGTTCAGGTATTTTTCAGTAGTATACTTGTCCCTAGTAGATAGTGTTTTCCCTGTCAATGTTTGTACTTCATGGGATTTTTTGTATTCAGCTGTGCCACTAAGCTTAACTTTGTACCTGAAGTGCTTCAAACCAAACCCATTAAGTTTGCTCTTTTGTGTGCTTTTTTGTATACTGCAAGTTTGATAAATAAAGAATTAAAAAAAATTATTGCCAAAGGCTTTTATCTGGTGTCAGAGAGAAAAATTCTCAGTTAAAGTGTTTTTTACCTTAACGCATTCTCAGTAGAGATGAGCGAATTATTCAAAAATTCGGTTCGGCTGATTCGCCGAATTCGCCGATTAAATTCGCTTTGTGCCGAATATATTCGCTGCGAATTTAACTTATAAAAAGGGTGTTTCTAGGCTTCAGAGAGCCTTTATATTAGTGCAGAACACTGTACCTTTAATTTAAATGCCCTTGGAGTCTGCTGGGGAAGAGAACTAATACTGTCAGTCAGTATGACATGCAGATGAGTGCCGTCGATCTTAGAATCACCGCACACTTCACTCATTTGGGCAGTCACGGGGCCAAAACCAGAGTGTGGAGCCACAGTGTGGCGGTGGAGGCAGCAGCAATGGGAGGCCATACAGCACCCTATGACAAAATGGAACCCACCAGCAGTGTGAGGAGACCTGAAAGTGGCACATGGCAGAGTGTGGCGATGGAGACAGCAGCAATGGGAGGCCGTACAGGGACCCATGACACACTCTGGACCTGGCAGCAGCATGAGGAGGCGGTACAGGGGCCCATGACAGATTACGGGCCTGGCAGCAGCATGAGGAGTCGGTACGGGGGCCCATGGCAGATTACGGGCCTGGCAGCAGCATGAGGAGGCGGTACAGGGGCCCATGGCAGAGTGGTGGAGCGTAAGCAGCTTCAATTAAAGGCCATACAGAGGCCTATGTTAAAAAGTCCCCCCAGCAGCAGCGTGGGGAGACGACTATCAAGAGTCCAATGGCAGAGTGGCGGAGCAGAAGCAGCTTCAATTGAAGGCCATACACAGGCCTAGGTTAAAAAGCGGAAGCCGTCAGCAGCGTGAGCAGACGACAGAGACACATGGCGCAGGGTGGCGGTGGATGCAGCAGTATTCGGAAGCCAAACACAGGCCTCGGTTAAAAAGCGGAAGGCGTCAGCAGCGTGAGCAGACGACAGAGGCACATGGCGCAGGGTGGCGGTGGAGGCAGCAGCAATGGAAGGCCATACAGCACCCTATCACAAAATGGAACCCACCAACAGTGTAAGGAGACCTGAAAGTGGCACATGGCGCACGGTGGCGGTGGAGGCAGCAGTATTCGGAAGACATACACAGGACTAGTTTAAAAAGCGGAAGCCGTCAGCAGCGTGAGCAGACGACAGAGGCACATGGCGCAGGGTGGCGGTGGAGGCAGCAGTATTCGGAAGCCATACACAGGCCTAGGTTAAAAAGCGGAAGCCGTCAGCAGCGTGAGCAGACGACAGAGGCACATGGCGCAGGGTGGCGGTGGAGGCAGCAGCAATGGAAGGCCATACAGCACCCTATCACAAAATGGAACCCACCAACAGTGTAAGGAGACCTGAAAGTGGCACATGGCGCAGGGTGGCGGTGGAGGCAGCAGTATTCGGAAGACATACACAGGACTAGTTTAAAAAGCGGAAGCCGTCAGCAGCGTGAGCAGACGACAGAGGCACATGGCGCAGGGTGGCGGTGGAGGCAGCAGTATTCGGAAGCCATACACAGGCCTAGGTTAAAAAGCGGAAGCCGTCAGCAGCGTGAGCAGACGACAGAGACACATGGCGCAGGGTGGCGGTGGATGCAGCAGTATTCGGAAGCCAAACACAGGCCTCGGTTAAAAAGCGGAAGCCGTCAGCAGCGTGAGCAGACGACAGAGGCACATGGCGCAGGGTGGCGGTGGAGGCAGCAGCAATGGAAGGCCATACAGCACCCTATCACAAAATGGAACCCACCAACAGTGTAAGGAGACCTGAAAGTGGCACATGGCGCAGGGTGGCGGTGGAGGCAGCAGTATTCGGAAGACATACACAGGACTAGTTTAAAAAGCGGAAGCCGTCAGCAGCGTGAGCAGACGACAGAGGCACATGGCGCAGGGTGGCGGTGGAGGCAGCAGTATTCGGAAGCCATACACAGGCCTAGGTTAAAAAGCGGAAGCCGTCAGCAGCGTGAGCAGACGACAGAGACACATGGCGCAGGGTGGCGGTGGATGCAGCAGTATTCGGAAGCCAAACACAGGCCTCGGTTAAAAAGCGGAAGCCGTCAGCAGCGTGAGCAGACGACAGAGGCACATGGCGCAGGGTGGCGGTGGAGGCAGCAGCAATGGAAGGCCATACAGCACCCTATCACAAAATGGAACCCACCAACAGTGTAAGGAGACCTGAAAGTGGCACATGGCGCAGGGTGGCGGTGGAGGCAGCAGTATTCGGAAGCCATACACAGGCCTAGGTTAAAAAGCGGAAGCCGTCAGCAGCGTGAGCAGACGACAGAGGCATATGGCGCAGGGTGGCGGTGGAGGCAGCAGTATTTGGAAGCCATACACAGGCCTAGGTTTAAAACTGGAACCCAGCAGCGTGAGCAGACGACAAAGACGCACATGGCAGAGGATGTATCTGGCAGCAGTATGAGAAGGCGGTACAGGGGCCCGTGGCACAGTGTGGTGATGGGGGCTACAGCAACTGGATGCCAAAAAGTGGCCGATAGGGCTATATACTGCATGACTACATAGGTGGTTTTTATAGTATTTTATTTTGGCCTCCCTCTCAGCAGGTGTGAAAAAGGCCACCATTTTTGAACGGTAGCGAGGGTCCAACAAGGTGGACAGCCAAAAGTCATCCCTCTGTCTGATGGTTATTATTCGGCTGTCGCTACGCAAGCAACCGAGCATGCTATGGGCCATTTGTGCCAAGGAATGCGAGGGACTCCCTGCCTCCATCTCCACAGCATACTGCCACGGTGCGTCTGGGTCCTCTGTCTCCTCCTTCTTCTCCTCTACCAGATGCTCCTGCTCCTCCACTCCTGTCCGCTGAGTGGAAAAACCACCCATTTCATTCAATAATTCCTGAGCACCAATGTCCTCCTCTACCTCCTCCTCTTCTTCCTGTCCTGCCCCCACAGGGGTCATGTGGCGTTGAGATCTGTGCGCCACGTCTACCGCACCCTGACCAGCCATTGTTAACAGCATTTGTTCCAGGACGTGCAACAGAGGAATGACGTTGTTCATCCCATAGTCCTGCCGACTCACGAATAGCGTGGCCTCCTCAAAGGGCCTGAGCAAGCGGCAGGTGTCACGCATGAGCTGCCAATGGCTGACATCTAAGTTACACAGGGGAGTACCTTTATCCGCTTGTAACATCAGGAAATCAGTGATGGCCTTTCGCTGTTCGTAAAGGCGGTCTAACATATGTAGGGTTGAATTCCACCTTGTTGCAACGTCGCAGATCAGGCGATGCTGTGGAATTCCGTTCTGCCGCTGCAGCTCAAGGAGGGTGTGCTTTGCGGTGTAGGAATGGCTGAAATGCATGCAAAGTTTACGTGACATTTTAAGGATGTCTTGCAGTGGGATGGTGGATTTTAGGAACCGCTTGACAACCAGATTGAACACGAGAGCCATGCATGGCGCATGGCACAACCTTCCTTGACGCAGAGCAGACACCATGTTCTTTCTGTTGTCGGTCAACATGGTTCCGATTTTCAGTTTGCGCAGAGACAGCCATCTGTCGATTTCTCTGTTCATTACACTCAGAAGTTCCTCCCCTGTGTGACTACGTTCGCCAAGGCATACCAGGTGCAGCACAGCGTGACACCGTTGCGCCCTGCACATGTGATATGCCGGTCGCGTAATGGGACTTGGCACGGGGGTGGCGGCTGAGGACACGGCGGAAGAAGAGGTGGTAGAGGTGGACATCTTTGCTGGACCAAGGACATGCAAACGTGGAGGCAAAAGCGGCACGACCTGTCCAAGTTGCTGGTGCGGCTGTGCCGGCACCACGTTCACCCAGTGGGCCGTAAATGACATGTACTGTTCCTGACCGTAGTTACAGCTCCACACGTCGGCGCTGCCGTGCACTTTGGCAGAGACCGACATGCTCAAAGACTGGCCCACCATCTCTTCTACATGTGAATGCAGGGCTGGCACTGCCTTTTTGGCGAAGAAATGCCGGCTTGGCACTGTCCACCGTGGCTCGGCACAAGCCATCATTTCTCGGAAAGGTGCTGAGTCCACCACTTGGAAAGGGAGGGACTGCAGCACCAGCAACTTGGACAGGAGGACGTTCAGCTTCTGCACCGTCGGGTGCGTGCTCGCAAACTGTTGTCTCTTGGAAACGGATTCCAAGAAAGACTGCTGACGGAATCCGTGAAGAGGAGTAGCAGGAGAAGGAGCATCTGAACGAGCGGAAGATGCCAACGAGCGACAACTCCCCTCAGCAGAGGTGTTGGAGCCTTGACTGGCTGATAGAGGGCGATTGACGTCGGGTGACGGAGCAAGTAACGGAGCAGGTGATGGAGCGGGGGCTGGGGCAGGCAGAACCGCCGTATCTTTATGACGGTTTTCCCAGGCCACCGAATGGCGACGCTGCATATGCTGACGCAACGCTGTAGTCCCAACATTGGCCCCCTGGCCACGCTTGACTTTCTGGCCACATAGTCGACATACGGCTACGTTTACTTCCTCGGGCGGCGTGACGAAAAATTGCCACACCGCCGAGTAGGAAACTTTGCCCCCGCTACTCCTCACTGGCTGACTGCTACTTCCTCCGTGCACACTGGCACCACTACTGGCCGTGGTGGTAGGCTGCAGTGGAGCTGGTGCTCTACTCCGTGGCCGTTTGGCTCCACTGACACTGCTGCGACCCTGCTGCCTCCTGGGCAACCCACCGACTGTTTTGCTCGCTGGCAAGCTGGCACCCTCTTCTCCTGATGATGCGGAAGCAATAGCCTGATGACGACGAGGCTGCCAAGTGCGATCAGCCTCATCATCATCAATTAGGGTCTCCGCGTCACTACTAGCCCCCTCGGCTGCGTGTGGGTCAGGAGACAGACCTGTCTCTAGACCGGCTACCGAGCCACTCTCCTCGCCAGTACTTCTTCGCCTGGCTGCTGAAGAGGCGGATGTCTCCCCCCGTTCCTGACCGCCCTCTGTTAGCTCTTCCTCACTGTACAGTGGGGCTGAGCCCACAGCATGCAATACTTCGCTTGGTGAGGGAACACCAAAGGACAGGGGCAGGTCGAGGACACGTGATTTCAGTGGGCTTGCTCCCGGGCCATGCCAACTAACGGTTGTGTCTGACGTACCCACCGACCGTTGGCTGTAGGTGTCAGAGGTGACCTGGGAAGAGGAAGACAACCGAGTCAACCAATCGATGACGGCAGGGTTGTCGGTGGAGACACGACCGCTGGATGACACCGGGAGCACTGGCCTCTGGCTGCGACTAGTGCTGCCTCGACCCCTTCCTCTGCTGCCACGTCTGCTCGCTCCTGAAACATTGCCTCCTCTGCCACTCCTCTGCGTGTTGTCTGACATACTCTTTAATTCAATAAGCACCCCAAAAATAAAACCGGATTTAACTCTTTGAACGTACAATAGTGGTTGTGAAGCAGAAAGTCAGTTTATTTACCACAATCGGTCAATTGCAGCTTGCCGTTGGCTGGAAACTGTACGTTTATGTCACTGGAATGCACTAATCACCCAAAAAATATTACCGCCACCCGGCGTGTAAATGGATCTAACTCTTTGAACGTACAATGGTGGTTGTGAAGCAGAAAGTCAGTTTATTGTACACAATCGGTCAATTGCAGCTTGCCGTTGGCTGGAAACTGTACGTTTCTGTCACTGGAATGCACTAATCACCCAAAAAATATTACCGCCACCCGGCGTGTAAATGGATCTAACTCTTTGAACGTACAATGGTGGTTGTGAAGCAGAAAGTCAGTTTATTTTGCACAATCGGCAAACTGCAGCACCAACTGTGCACAACAGCCACCAAAAAAAAAAAGGGTGTATGTCACTTTAAATTTTCGATTCTTTGATAGCTGTGGCCCTGAGTAACGATTCTGTGTCCCTGAGTAACAATTCTGTGTCCCTGAGTAACGATTCTGTGTCCCTGAGTAACGATTCTGTGTCCCTGAGTAACGATTCTGTGATCCTGAGTAACGATTCTGTGTCCCTGAGTAACGATTCTGTGTCCCTGAGTAACGATTCTGTGTCCCTGAGTAACGATTCTGTGGCCCTAAAGTCTCTGTGGCCCTAACTCTGTCCCTTAATACAGACAGGTCTGTCTCTCTTGAATGACCGGAGGCTAATGGAGAATTCTAAGATGGCCGCGATTTATAGCTCCACCATTACACAGTGCTGGCTGGCTGCTGATTGGCTAATGCGATCACATGTCATGATTCATGACTCATGAATGCATTATGGGTCAGCGCGCCTTGTCTGCGCGCCTTCCCAGAGATCCCCGCCCCATCTTCTCTGTCCATTTTCTCCTGTCGCCACACATGTCGCCGCCATTTTTGGGAAAATTCGATTCGTGCATCCGAAGTTTGCTAATCTTCGGATTCGTCGCGAATCAAATTTTTCCAAATCTTCGGAACGAATTCCACTTCGTCATGTTCGATTCGCTCATCTCTAATTCTCAGCATTAAAGTGATATTAAAGGCATTTTTTTAATAACAAACATGTTTACTTACCTACTCTGTGCAGTGGTTTTGCACAGAGCAGCCCTGATCCTTCTCTACTCGGGTTCCCTGACAGTGCTCCTAGCCCCTCCCTCCTGCTGAGTGCCCCCAGAGCAAGCAGATTGCTATGGGGGCACACAAGCAGGCTTGCTCCTGAACCGCTGCTCTGCGTATCCATTCACACACAGAACCGCGGCTTGGCCCTGCTCCCCTCTCTCATTGGCTCACTGGCTATCATTGACAGCAGGGGGAGCCAATGACTCCCTCTTTTGTGTCAGACAATTATTATTATTATTATTATTATACAGTATTTATATAGCGCTAAAAGGTATGCTCAGCGCTGTACATTATAGTGGGGGACAGAACATGAGACAATAAAGTAACAAAACAAAACACGAGGGGGTCAAGGGCCCTGCTCTTTCGAGCTTACAATCTAGGAGGGAGGGGATAGTGGTACAGGAGGAAGTGGCTGTGGGGGATGGAGTGGTAGGAGGAGTGGAGGAGATCGGCTGTTAGGTGAGGGCAGGGTAGGCTTCCCTGAAGAGATGGGTTTTCAGGGTGCGCCTAAAGGTGAGGAGGGTAGGTGACAGTCTGATGGATTGGGGTAGTGAGTTCCAGAGGATGGGGGAAGTCCTGGAGAAGCCCTGCAGTCGGGCGTGGGAGGTGGAGACCAGGGAGCTAGAAAGTAGGAGGCCTTGTGAGGAACGAAGAGTACGGGTTGGGTGGTATTTGGGTATCAGGTCGGTGAGATCGTTTGGGGCAGCGTTATGAATGGCTTTGTATGTCTGTGTTAGTAGTTTGAATTTAATGCATTGGGCAATCGGGAGCCAGTGAAGGAAATGACAGAGGGGGGTGGCAGAAGCGGAGCGGTTTGTAAGGTGGATGAGTCTGGCCGCTGAGTTCAGGATAGACTGAAGCGGGGATAGTCTGTGATGAGGCAGGCCGGTGAGAAGGGAGTTGCAGTAGTCCAGACGTGAGATAATAAGGGTGTGAATGAGTTATTTAGTAGTGTCTGGGGTTAGGAACGTACGTATTTTGGAGATGTTGCGGAGGTGGAGCCTGCATGAGTTTGCCAACGATTGGACATGGGATTGGAAGGACAGGTTTGAGTCTAGAGTGACACCTAGGACTTTGGCTTGCGGGGTGGGACTGATTGTGGCGTTGTTGGTCATGATGGAGGGGGGGCGCGAGCTCGGGGGAAAATCAGGAGCTCAGTTTTGGAAAGGTTCAATTTGAGGAAATGGAGCAACATCCAGTCTGATATGTCGTTCAGTAGGTGGGTGATATGGGCAGAGACTGAAGGGGTGAGGCGAGGGGTGGAGAGGTAAATTTGCATGTCATCGGCGTAGAGGTGATAGTTTAAGCCGTGGGAGTGTATCAGTTTGCCGAGGGAGGAGGTGTAGATGGAGAAGAGAAGGGGCCCAAGGACAGAGCCTTGGGGGACCCCAACAGAGAGGGGGAGAGAGGGGGAGGTGGCAGCGTTATAGGTAACGCTGAAGGAGCGTTGGGATAGATAGGAGGAGAGCGAGGACAGAGCGGAGTCTCTGATGCCGAGGGAGTGTAGTTTATTAAGGAGGAAGGGGTGGTCAACTGTGTCGAGGCCGCAGAAAGGTCGAGGAGTAAGAGGACTGAGTAGTGGCCATTAGCTTTGGCGGTTAGCAGGTCATTAGTGATTTTGAGTAAGGCGGTTTCGGCGGAGTGTAGGGGATGGAAGCCAGACTGTAGTGGATCGAGAAGGTTGTTGTCAGTGAGGTAGGCGCTTAGGCGATTGTAGACTAAGCGCTCAAGGAGCTTGGAAGTAAATGGCAACAGGGAGATGGGTCTAAGGTTGTTCAGGTCGGTGGGGTCCAGGGAGGGTTTTTTGAGTATGGGGGTGATGTGCGTGTGCTTTAGGGGGGAGGGGAATGCGCCAGTAGAGATGAGAAATTGAAGATGTGGGTGAGGGAGCGTAGGATGGAGGAGGAGGGTGACCAGAGGAGTTGTGTGGGGACAGGGTATAGGGGGCAAGTGGTGAGGCGGGCTTCTGAGAAGACCTTAGTGACCTCCTCAGTGGTAGCAAGGCTGAAGGAGCGGAGTGTTGGGGAGGTTATAGTGTGCGGGATGTTAGGTGTGGTGGGCGGTAGGGCGGTGGCGAGGTCAGAGGAGGGGAGAGTTGATGGGGTTATAGTGGGAGGGAGGCTAGGTGGGGAGGTAGGTTGAGCATTGGCGATGTACTTACGGATTGCGTCAATCTTGTTTTGAAAGTGATTGGCAATCTCTTGGGCGGTGAGTGAGGTACTGGGTGGGGGTGGGGGGGGGGGCGGGAGATAGTAGGGAGTTGAAAGTGGAGAAGAGCCGGCGAGGACAGGTGGAGAGGGTGTTGATGAGGGTTACGAAGTAGGCTTGTTTGGCGGCATGGAGGGAGGAGGAGTAGGTGAGGAAGGCGGATTTGTAGAGGGAGAACGCTCAAAGGGATTTGGTTTTGCGCCATAATCGTTCCAGCGTGTGACTGCGTCGTTTAAGATTTTCAGTGTGGTCATTCTGCCAGGGTTCAAGCAGTTGGGGTCTAATGCTACGTGTGGTTAGGGGTGCTAAGGAGTCTAAGGCAGCTGACAGTGAGTCGTTATACGTAGTAGTGGCCAGGTCAGGGCATGACAGTGGAAGGATACTGTCGTACAGATGGTCAGCTGCAGAGTGGAGAGTGGCCGGGTTCAGGTTGCGGAGGTTACGGCTGGTGATGGTTTGACATTTGGGGAGGAGAGGTGTTTGAGGACGGGGAGACAGAGAACGTAATGAGGTTGTGGTCAGAGAGAGGGAAAGGGGTGTTTGTGAGGTTGTGGAGGGTGCAGAGATGGGAGAAAACGAAATCCAGGGTGTTCCCGTCAGTGTGGGTGGAGGACTGTGTACACTGTGTGAGTGCAAAAGAAGAGGTTAAGTGGAGGAGTTGGGATGTAGCCGGGTTGTTGACATTGACAGGGATATTGAAGTCTCCAAGGATGATGGAGGTTAGCTCAGAGGAGAGGAAGAAGGGTAGCCAGGCGGAAAAGTCGTCAAGGAAGCGGTATAGGGGTCCAGGAGCACGATAGATTACTGCAATCCTCAGAAGGGTGGGGGAGAAGAGTCAGATGCAGTGGGTCTTGAAGGAGGAGAAGGATAGAGAGGGGGGGTTTGGGAGGACCTGGAAGGTGGTCAGCGGTGACAAGAGCACGCCGACCCCACCGCCTCTACGACCGCTCGGTCTGGGTGAATGGGACCAGATGAGACCTCCATGGGAGAGTGCCACAGAAGGGGTGGAGTCAGTGGCTTGGATCCAGGTTTCGGTGACCACTAGGAGGTTGAGGGAGTGGGAGATAAAGAGGTCATGGATGGTGGTGAGCTTGTTGCAAACCGATCGGGCGTTCGGGAGTGCAACCGAGAGTGGAGGGGTGGATGCGGGGAGGAGGGGGACAGGTATAAGGTTGAGGGGGTTGCGGCGGTTCGTGGGAGTAGGAGGGTGTCTAGTGGGTGAGTGAGGTGGTGAGTGACCAGGGTTTGGGGAGATATCCCCAGAGGTTAGACAATGAGGAGGGAGAGTCCCAGGAGGGCCGAAGCTCTCATGCACATTGCTGGATCACATTGAGGCTCAAGTAGTTATTAAGGGGGCTGCACACAGAAGGTGTTTTACCTTCCTGTATAGAATGCAGGAAGGTAAAAAGCCTTGAGCCTTTACAACTACTTTAAGGATAAAAAACCTTCCAAGATTAGTTCCCCCCCAGCCCTATCCAAATACTTACCTGAACTCGATCCAGTGGTGTGACCAAGAACGGCATCACTGCCCTCTCTCTTTCTCCTCATTGGATATGGAAGCAGCAGCAGGAGCCATTAGCTACTGCTGCTGTGAATCAAATCCAGCTAGGAGGGAGCAGGGGAGAAAGCCAAGCCCACACATCTTCCCCATAGCAAGCGCTTGCTATGTGGGCCAGACACTGAAGAGGAGGAGCCAGGAGCGCTGGTAGGGGACCCAGAAAGAGGAGGTTTGGGGCTGCTGTCTGCAAAACCATTGCACAGAGTAGGTACGTATAACATGTTTGTTATTTTAATTTAAAATATAGTCTTTAGTAACGCTTTAAGTATGATATAAACTGCACACCAACACAAAAAACATCCTGAATGCTAGAGAACCTAAGGAAAGTGCAATATTATGGAATCTCTGTAGCTAGAAAGGTTTTGCAGTTGGCTCATTAGAGCCTGGTTTTTGTTTATTGGTAGAAGTAGAATTACTTAAGGCAGAGTGGCAATCCTGAAAAATGTTAAAACCACTGGGAACTTAGGGATATGTAAGTAGAAATTGTTTTCTTCTTGCAACTTCTGTTGATTCAAATATTTACAGCATTTTATTAATCCCCAGCTATTAAACCTGGATATACATTTATGTACAAATCTAATATTAATGCTGATATTTTTTTCTGTAGTGTTGTATATATTTTGTAGATATGTGTGACTAAAGTCAGTTCTTGTTGGGGTTGAATATTATGTGGTCAGATGTCTTGACCTTGTGGTTTACCAGTTGTAAAGTTGTACAGTAATATGTTATCTTCTCCCCCGGCAAGTTCTTGGTTAGGCATGAAAACTGAGGTTTTTATAAGCGAACATAAAAACTGTGCTTTATTTCTACTAAGTTTCTACTAAGTATCCAGCAGTCTTGGAGGTGTTAAATAAAAGCAATCTGCTTCTCTCCTGTGTCATGTCCAGATTAAAGAGCAGTGTTTCTTCTCATTAGTGCACCAAGTGCTGTTGGGTACTCCGCGCATATTAGAAATGTCATACAAGTTCTTCCTATTGCCCTCCTGTGATCCATATAAAGATCTGGGTACTTGTTTTGCATGCAGAATGCAGTAGTGAAGGTACACATTTCCCATTTTCAGTTTTAAAAGTTGTACAAATCAATACAAATATAGAAAAGTAAAACTCATCCAACTATTCCCCAATACTCATTGGAATAATCCCACCTGGCTTTACTTTCTATGCAAAAACCACCTAATCGCAGGAAGCATAATACATGCATAGCATTTCCCTTCCTCTGTACAATCAGCTGCAATCAGTGCCTTCTTTGCAATAAGAGAACAGGAGCCAGGAATAGAAGTGTATGAATGTATGCGGAGGGCAGGAGTAGGTAATGATTTAATTATGCAGCAGGTAATTATATGAGCTTGTACTAATAATTCTGTAATTGATATTTATGAAGTGTTTCATATCAAACTTTAACTTGTTTGCAGAGATACATCAGAAGCGAGACAAACTTAAATAGACGCAGAACGAGCCTTCTTTCAAAATGTAACCCTTGCATTATATGAAACGTGTATTTTTTGGTAGAAATATTGTTTTCACTTCTCTTATCCATTTTTTCAGGGCAGACTTCCTGATTGGTGTAAAATGACTGCTTATTAGGCATCGGCACAAACTTTGTGGTGTGCACCAGAAGCAAATGTGACAAGGTGAAAAGACAAAAGGATGATTGGGAGACCAGGACAGTGTTGTCATTCCTGTAACTGGAAGTACCTTATTAAGGACCATAATGGCAGGATCACCAGGTATTCTTTTATCCCCTTCCCTCCACCGCCACCTCCAAGCCCTTTCAGAGGTTCTAAATGCTGGAAGGTGGAGGCGGGCATTCCAATCATGTGACCGCTGTGATTGGCAGTCATAGCGGTCACATGATTGGAAAGCTCTCAGTTGCAAGTTTGCATTGGGATCTTTCTTGCACCCATCGGTTACTGTGCTGGGAGTGCATGATCTCAGCACAATAATGTGTTTACATAAGGATGCATACAGGGGTGGACTGACCATTTGGAAACTTGGGCACTGCCCAAGGGCCCAGGGTCAGTAGGGGGCCCCATCAGATGCCCCTGGTACCTTTTTCATAGGCTTTTTTGAGTTTGGGCAAGGACACAGAGGCCCCATGATCCCCTATTGCCCAGGGGCCCCATGAGTTGTCAGTCTGCCCCTGGATGGACATATGTGGCAGATCACCGTTAAAGCCCACCCACCAAGAGGCCACATATCTGCATGCAGCCAGTGGGAAGTGGTCAAATCAGACCTTCAGTCTGTTTTTAAAGTTCCTTCGGTAGTAATTCCCTCCATCTCTTATAACATAATTGGATATAATAAAGCTTTTTTTCGGTCTCTAAATACCTGTTTTATTAATTTTCCTGCTCCACTTCCTTCTTTCTTCACCTAGGCAAGTGACTTAGTCTAGGTTCACACCTATGTGTTTTCTCTTGTGTTTTGTATTTTGCATTTTGCAGAAATGCACAGTCCATTTAACATGATTTCCTATGGGACAGGTTCACATCTCTGAATTTTTACCCAGTGCGTTTTTTGGACAGGTTCAGGGACTTTTTTAAATGCAAAACATTGTGTTTTTGGTTCAATAGACTTCAATAGAGACACTATAGAAATGCATGTAGTGCAAAAAAACACAAAAGGCATAAAAAATG
Source organism: Staurois parvus (assembly GCF_062004578.1). Taxonomy (NCBI): domain Eukaryota; kingdom Metazoa; phylum Chordata; class Amphibia; order Anura; family Ranidae; genus Staurois; species Staurois parvus. Next base: position 2,929,643 of record NW_028318272.1, read on the forward strand.
CGTCAAAAACGCATGTGCAAAAACGTATAACGCACTACAAAAAGCACTGCTGAAACGGATCAAACGCAAACTGCATAGGTGTGAACCTAGCCTTAGACTTTATTCTGCATTGTCACAAATTCCAAGAGGCTTCAGGCACAAGAGTCAGAAAAAAAGGCTCTCCCCAGGGAAGAGAACAGGCACTGGCTTCAGTTGACCTTAGTACAAATGGTCGCTGTCAGGACAGGTGAGTGCATTAAAAGTAAATCACTGGTTAAAGATAGCATATTGTGAAAAGTTAAAGTGGTTGTAAACCCTTGCCTATACCCAGTGAAGTGGCTGGCCTCCTACATAAGTTGTACGTGTTTATTTGCAGCCTTTTGTCCTGTACATCCTAGAAAACTCAGAGATGAAAATGATTTTTCAGACTCACAAAGCAGGGGGTGGGGAGCTGCAGTTACACAAGAGCTCGGAGAGCTGATTGGAGGAAAGGGACATGTGCTAGAGATTCCTCTCTTGTAACCTTTTTACCTCTTGGTGTCAGGAAAACCGGTAAGACGTGATTCATGCTAATAACAGAGAAACTAGACAGCAGAGAGAAACAACACTTAGGCTCCATGCACACGGGACGTTTTTATAATGCTGGAAACGTTAGCTGTGTAAAGTCACATTAAAAACATGAGTTTTTCAGCGGTTTTTAGCATTTTTGTATTAGCGTTTAGCAGTGTTTTGACGCTTTTATTAAATTTTTTCACATTTGTGCTTTTTAGAAGGGTCTTTTTTGTCAGAAAAAGTCCAAAAACACTGGTTTGCTGCGATTTACCGCAGTTTGCTGCGGTTTACCACATTTTGCTGCGTTTTTCAGCATTAGAGCGTTTGTACAGCTAAAAAACTCCTCTAGAAATCCACTAGTTCTGGGGGTTTTTTTCCAGCCAAAAAACGCCCCTGCCAAAAAATGTTGATTACAGTCTATGTGTGCCTGGACACATAGGATAACATGCTGGGGAGTTTACTGGCTATAGAAAAAAACATCAAAAGCCAAAAACAGCAACTGTAAGAACATCCAGTTTTGTTTTGAAGTGTTAGGCGGGCCATAGATGGGTCGAAAATCAGCTGATTTTTCGGCCGACAAAAAAAATCGGCTAATTTTCGCACCGTTAATGGTCGGCCATTTTTCTGGATTTTGGCACATTTTTTTTGATTGGTAAAGTTGGAAAAAAATTGGCCTATTTTGCAAGAAAAAGAAGAAGAAGAAAAAGAAGAAGAAAAAAGAAGTAGCAGAAAAAGAAGAAGAAGAAGAGGAAGAATTCCAGTCCGCTATTATATTTGACATGAAAAAGTATTGCAGTTGCAACAATGTATCTATTTGTACCTGAATAAAAACATCTGTATCCGAAATGGATACAAATAGATACAGTGAGGAACAGAAGTATTTGAGCACCCTGCGATTTTGCAAGTTCTCCCACTTAGAAATCATGGAATGGTCTGAAATTTACATTGTAGGTGCATTCCCACTCTGAGAGAGAGAATTTAAAAAAAAATTCAGGAAATCACATTGTATGATTTTTAAAGAATTTATTTGTCTTGCACTGCTGAACATAAGTGTTTGAACACCTGAGAAAATCAGTGTTAATATTTGGTACAGAAGCCTTTGTTTGCAATTACAGAGGTCAAACATTTCCTGTAGTTCTTGACCAGGTTTGCACACACTGCAACAGGGATTTTGGCCCAGTCCTCCACACAGATCTCCTCTAGATCTGTCAGGTTTCGGGGCTGTCGCTGAGCAACACGGAGTTTCAGCTCCTTCCAAAGATGTTCTATTGGATTTAGGTCTGGAGACTGGCTAGGCCACTCCAGAACCTTGATATGCTTCTTGCGGAGCCACTCCTTGATTATCCTGGCTGTGTGCTTCGGGTCGTTGTCATGTTGGAAGACCCAGCCACGACCCATCTTCAATGCTCTGACTGAGGGAAGGAAGTTGTTGCTCAAAATCTCACAATAAATGGCCCCATTCATCCTCTCCTTAATACAGTGCAGTCGTCCTGTCCCCTTCGCAGAAAAGCACCCCCAAAGCATGATGTTACCACCCCCATGCTTCACAGTAGGGATGGTATTCTTGGGATGCAACTCATCCTTCTTTTTCCTCCAAACACGACAAATGAAGTTTAGACCAAAAAGTTCTACTTTGGTCTCATCTGACCACATGACTTTCTCCCATGCCTCCTCTGGATCATCCAGATGGTCATTGGCAAACTTCATATGGGCCTGGACATGTGATGACTTGAGCAGGGGAACCTTCCATGCAATGCATGATTTGAAACCATGACGGCGTAGTGTTCTACCGACAGTGACCTTTGAAACTGTGGTCCCAGCTCTCTTCATGTCATTGACCAGCTCCTCCCTTGTAGTTCTGGGCTGATTCCTCACCTTACTTATCATCAGTGATACCCCACGAGGTGAGATCTTACATGGAGCCCCAGTCCGAGGGAGACTGACAGTCGTCTTTAGCCTCTTCTATTTTCTAAAAATTGCTCCAACAGTTGATCTATTTTCACCAAGCTGCTTGGCAATTGCCCGTAGCCCTTTTCAGCCTTGTGGAGGTCCAAAATTTTGTCTCTGGTGCCTTTTGACAGCTCTTTGGTCTTGCCCATGGTAGTAGTTGGCATCTGACTGACTGTGGGGTGGACAGGTGTCTTTAAAGAGCTCAGACAGGTGCTACTAAGTTAGATTAATGAGTGGAGTAGAGGTGGACTTTTTAAAGGCACAGTAACAGGTCTTTGAGAGCCAGAATTCTTGCTGTTTCTTAGGTGTTCAAATACTTATGTTCAGCAGCGCAAGACAAATAAATTCTTTAAAAATCATACAATGTGAATTCCTGAATTTTTTTTTTTAATTCTGTCTCTCAGAGTGGGAATGCACCTACAATGTGCATTTCAGACCCCTCCATGATTTCTAAGTGGGAGAACTTGCAAAATCGCAGGGTGTTCAAATACTTCTGTTCCTCACTGTACAATGTTGCAACCGCTATACTTTTTAATATCAAATATAATAGCAGAGCTCTCTACAGGGACAGAAGTAATTAAATGCCGGCCGTAGACGGGACCAAAATCGGCCAATTTTTGTTTACGGTTGGTGGTAACGTCGGCCTATTGAACGACCGATTTTTTGGTTTTTTGTTAAAAAAACGTCCGGTTTTCAACCCATCTATGGCCTGCATTACAATGACCTGTTTCACTTGGATTGACAGCTGACAGCTCCTTTGAACGCATGATGTAGGTTCACAGCAATAGATTCCAAATGCAAATACCACACTTAGAATCAACTCCAGACCTTTTACCTGCTTAATTGATGAAGAAATAATGGAGTAGCCCACACCTGGCCATGAAACAGCTTTTGATTCAATTGTCCAATTACTTTTGGTCCCTTAAAAAAGGGGGATGGCTACTGTTAAGAGCTGTAATTCCTAAACTCTTCCTGATGTTTGGATGTACATACCCTCAAATTAAACCTGATAGCTTGAATATGTTTTGGTAAACACCTGAAAAAATCTATAATTGTGCCTGTGTCCAAATATATATGGACCTAACTGTATGTGCTTTGTTCAGATTTCATGCCTGAGGTTTACAACCACTTTAACTCCCTAAATGTCATTAACAATATATTTGGCCGTCACATGTTTTTTCTTTTAATTTGTAAATTAGGACTGAAGTTTCTCTTTAAAGAAAGCTGCACATTTAGATAGATTGAAAATTATTAATGAAATTATATTGACATGTTAAAGTTTATATAATATTTTAGTATCCCATATAAGGCAAGTTCCATGCATAAAATTAATATTAAAAGAAATATTTGGCCACAGCATACTTTCATGTTATAGCATTAGCATTGCAATATCAATACAAACACTAACTACCGTGTTTCCCCAAAAATAAGACACTGTCTTATATTTTTTTGGGCTCAAAAAAACACTAGGTCTTATTTTTGGGGTAGGTTTTATTTTTTAAATGTCCAGGTGTGGACAGGGGGTGCAGAGGTGAGCTGCAGGCAGTTGTGTATGAGGGTTACTATAGAGAGGGCCGGCTGATGACAGTTGTGAGCTGCAGTCAGGTGTTGCAGATTTGACTTGACAGGTGAGTTTTAAACAGGGAGCAGATATGAGCCACAGACAGGGTGAAGGGGCGTTTTGCAGATGTGAGATGCAGTGGTGAGCAGTGGCTGGGGAGTGCAGAGGCAAGCTGTGGCCAGGGGGGTGCAGAGCTGAGCTGTGACCAGGGGGTGCAGAGGTGGGTTGCAACTCAGCTCACCTCTGCACTCCCCGAACCGCAGCTCACCTATGCACCCTGTCTGCAACTCACCTGACTCAATTTACTGCTGCAACACCTGACTGCAGCTCACTTTTGCACATCTTCCCCTCCCCCTCCACTGACCTCATATGGTTAGCTAGCATTGCAAAACACAGCTGTCAGCAGCCAGCCCCTCTCTATAGTAACTCCCGTTTCGGGTCCTATCTTCCTACACAGTGCACCAAGCACACTTACTCACCGCTCTGCCTCTTCCCCAATGGCCAGCGATCACCCCTGGGGAATCGGCTTCCATGCATTAGGCTGCAGGAGGAGGTGCCCCGCCCCTAAACACACTGCGCACTGCACCCGCAGATATCTGTTCCTTCCCTGTCCCACAGTGAGTACAGAGGTAGGGAGGTACTGTGGGAGCGGATGGTGCTGTCACTTCAGCCGCACTTCTGTGTTTATAAGAGACAGTAGATATGGGTGTGTGCAGGGCCAATGCCGGAGGTGGTGGAATGGCGTTCCACAATGTTCCGACTAGGTCTTATTTTCAGGGTAGGTCTTATACTTTAGCAATTCCCAAAAATAGTACTAGGTCTTATTTTTGGGGTAGGTCTTATTTTAGTGGAAACAGGGTATTAAGAGGAATTTAGAATATAAATTTGCGCTAAGAGTATAAAGTGCAAATAAATAGCAGCTGAACACTACACCCCGATACCAGGCAATCAGAAATAATATACATATAAAGTGCAGTGCTTAACAAAATCACAAAACAATTAGTGAAAAAAGTTCCAAATAATTAGTAAAAAAAAACTTTGTCCATAAGAAATCAAATGAAGAAAAAAGTCCCCAAAGGATGTGATGAAACAGAAACAAATTCAAGGATAGTTGATGTGTCACCAGCCACTCACATAAAAGGCTTACTAGAAAAGTATGACCCCCTGTTAAGAGTGGTCAGTCGCGCTTTGCTGTATAACAACCAGAAAGACTGGAAAGCTGAATCATCCTCTGGATCCACAAGAGAGAAATGCCAAATTATCACTAATTAGGACAGCTATAACTGCACCGAATGGGACCCCAAACACATGGCATAAACATGCAAAAGAAGATTGCTCCACATAGTGTAAAATCCTTAATATAAGATTTTATTTCAAACATGATTGCACTCACATGATGATAAAGATAGGTAAGCATGTACAAACGAAAAATCAAATCCTTCCAGCATCCAAAATGGCCACCGGCTGATCACGCATGCGTGGTAGCATGTGTATGTGGCTCCTTCCTACGCGTTTCATCACAAGTGACACCCTTCCACATTCCTTATATAGGACCTGAAGCCCCAGAGGATCACAATGATTGGTCAAAAATTGCAGGAAAGAGCAGGAAACACACCTGCAAGTTAATCAATTTAAAAATACGGATAGAAGTAGCTCCATCTAATGTTGGAAAACCACATAACAATTGAAAACAATAATAAACCACTGAGGGTGTAAAGAAACAAATCATAGCTCCACTCAGTGGTTATAAAATATGGAGCAGATGTTTAAACTCATATTCACTAATAGGTGAACCTACTAAGGTGGACTAATACTACATTGAGGCGCAACCTATTGGTAAGCTAAACTCCTTTAGAGGTAGGAAAATGACCGAATTTACTGGCACACAAACTGGCACCATATATAAGATACAGTCATTTACATAATGTGCAATCAGTACCTACTCACAGGGTATAGCGAATATGTGTCTCAGAATTCAAGGAAGTGAATGTGTGGGGATCTTAACAAAGTATGCCTGCAAACTTCAAGATCGTTCAGATCATTCAGATAGATGTGAGCTAGAAATAATTGAAATTCACTGTGGAAATGAATACATTGTGTGTATATATATATATGTGTGTGTGTGTATATATATATATATATACAGTATATATATATGTGTGTAGTTTTAAATGTTGACCATAGATATGGTTTATCTAAACCAAACAAACAATAGGAGTGTAACACTGTATATTGCAGCTTTTCAGTCCATATGTGTGGTGTCTGCATTAGTTTTTCTTTTTTAACCTTCCCCCCCTCCCATAAATTTGCCAGGTTATTCTGCAAATAACTCACATCCTGTCCCTGGATGGCTGTGCATACTCCTGCACTGTATCCATGGAGAAAGACATGGTTGTCACCCAGGCTGGACTTCAAGCATGTCTGCCTTTGTTGCTTTTTATTACACGGGAGATGGTAAGATTAGTAGTTTACCGAAGAAATATAACATTTTTTTTTTCATTTCAGCTCACAGGAAGTGACAAGGACACTGCATTTCTGGACCAACAGCTATTTTTCCTACTAGCTAAAAATGTTCTTGGCCTTCAAAGTGAGAACTAACACAGCCACCCTATCTGAGGACTGGTACTCTGCGATATGTTAAGCTTTTTATCTTAGGTGTTGTTTTTTTCTGCTTTTGACAAGCATAAGCTCCCCAGCATCCACATTGTCCAGGAAGGGTTACTGGCACAAAATAGGAGTTTTTTGGCAACCTAATTATCTCTTGCCAAGTGAAATGGTAAAACCTAACATTGAATTTTAAACATCTTATAAATATACAATTCCCTATTTAATAACAAATTTACCATTCTACATTTTAAAATAGGTCAGTATTTTTTATTGCCCCACATTCTTTACATATAAAGTCTGCTTTATGACTTGTACCTACAGGTAAGCCTATAATAAGGCCTATTTATAGATACAGTAAATATTGCCTAAATGTGTACCAATTTGGAGACATTCACATTTGTAGAGGCCATGTGATGTCTTCGGCACATGTAGACTGCACTCTGAATGGATGGCATACTGGAATATGCCATCCATTGAGAGTGCTGTGCCACAACCGTGATGCCTGTGTACATGCACAGAAGCGATGTCATCATGGCCCAGCCATTCAAATGGCTGGAGTCCAGAAATCCGTAGAAAGACCAGGTGAAGATGGAAACACCAACAGTCGTGAAAGCGTGGCGCTGGAGTGCTTTGTTTTATGGTAAGTCTGTCCTAATGTGCTAGTATGCGGTACTATGACTTTTCAGCCCAGGGGCCCATTTTTGCTTTCTTTCTGTTGAAATTTACTACTGCTTTAGAAACTATGGGTGCCATCTGCCGAACTGTGGCTACAGGATAAGGGAATTCATGCACCATGAATTCTAGGGTGAGGTCACCCAGGGACTCCTCTGCTGATATTATTCACTTTAATTAGCACAATAATTAGCTATCGTTGCTATTAGCTAACATTAGAATAGCAGAAGCATATTAGACAAAAAACATCTATATAAAATTGGCTGAGTACTTTGGATTTTTGCTCTGCTTCTAGATTTTTATTGTACAATTTCTCTCAGCATGGACAACCAAGTGAGAGAAGATAAGTATTTTTTAGAAAATGATGCTTCCTTCTTGTACATGATGCCTTGGTCAGAACAGTATATTATACAGCATGCTGTAATGACATATAGAAAACAAATGAAAGAATCCATGGGCCAGATATATTAAATGTCATTCGTACTGCTGTCCTTTGTATGCCAGTGTGGTGCAGTATTTTGCACCAATAACATAACTGTGGTTCTAAGAGAGACTGTCATTAATAATGTGCTGCAGATATCAAGTGGCACATCTTATGTCTATATACTGGAAGGGGCCCAGCGTAGCCAAAGAAAGTGTTGTGAGATTTGACATTTCATACATCTGCCCCACCATGAAAGACTTTTCAGTGATCCTAAGCCCCATTTCTGTTTAAACTGAAATTAAATCCAGGATGTGCCCCATATCCTTTAATTATTACACCTTTAATAGCCTTTCTATGGTTTATTTTTCATTAAAATCTCCCTACTTCCCACTCAGTTGTCCTGCAGAGAATCGCAGATCGGACATAACCTCCCAGCAGGTATGTAATTCCCCCTATCCTGTTGCCACCTCAAAGGCATTTTGTCCACATGCCACTGGGCGCAGGGAGATAAGCTATTACTTATTTTATTTATTTTCCATGCCATGAATTTGGCAATAAAATTAGCTTAGCAGAACATTAATCCCTTATTTGCTAGAGGTGGCTCAATGCTGTGTGACTGTTTTACAATTATGGCTAATGTAAAGGGTAGTAAGTGTTTTCAGGCTAGGAAAACTTTGCTGTATCTTATGATAAATAAGATCTTTTATGTTTAAAATATGCATTTAATTTTAATGCAAAGAAACATTTTCTACACAATCAGAATTAAATATATCAGGCACAGAAACACCTTGTACAAGTGGCCAATTAGCACTGAAATCCAGGAATAATTATGGGTTTAAAACTCTGAATTCATTTTTTCTAAGTTTATGAGATATGGTCTTAGAGGGGTTTCTAAGTAATGTTACTGTAGTAAAATAGACTGGTCAACAGTAAACAATAGGCGAGGACAGGCTGGCTCCACACTAGCATAGCCACTTGCCCTCCGGAAGATTTTACCCCCTTTGTGACCAGGCCAATTTTTGCTATTTGGCACTGCATTACTTAAACTTACAATTGTGCGGTTATGCAGCACTGTATACCCACATGAAATTAATATCTTTTTATTCACACAAATAGCACTTTCTTTTGGTGGTATTTGATCACTACTGGGTTTTTTTATTTTTTTTGTTATATAAACGAAAAAAGACAGAAAATTTTGAAAAAAAAAAAAAGTACTTTCTGCTATGAAACACGTCCAATAAGAAAATGTAAAACATTTAATTTCCTCATAAAGTTAGGATAAATATACATATATATGGTAAAAAAAAAACCAATAAGTGTATATTGATTGGTTTGTGCAAAATTTAAAGCATCTACAAACTATGGTATATATATATTGGAATTTTGATTTATTTATTTTTATATACTAGTAATGGCAGCGATCAGTAACTTTTAGCGGGACTGACACTAATTGACACTTTGATGGAACCAGTGACACTAATACATGATCACTGCTAATAATATACACTGATACTGTACGAATGACACTAGCTTGGAAGGGGTTAACATCTAGGCGCAATCAAAGGGTTAACTGTGTGCCTAACAGAGCTTGGTGCATTTACTGTGTGCAATTTTAACTAAGGGATGTGCTGGTTTTTATTTCCTGCTTTGCAGGGAAACAAAAACTGACACATCCCCATTGACAGGACAGAGCTTTGTGTTGTTTACATTCACAGAGCTCTGTCCTGTATTCTTCTTCACTGAGGAAGAGGATCAGCTTGTGTTGTGACTAATCACCTGGACTGTCAGGGCAGGAGCTGTGGAACGGACAGGCAGGCCTCGTGGCAGGGTCACGCACCGACTGACGACAACCACCACCCACAGACCGGAGTCCCTCAGGGCACGGAGTCTAAGTCCCAGGCTGCCCTTCACCAGGGCCCTTGATGCTGGGGATGGACTTGACGCAGCCAGGAACCAGGTCGCGGCCCCCAAGACACCCCAGCTGCGGTAATGGCCACCGCCAATGGCGTGTAGCTGGTAGAAACCAGATCAGACAAAGCGTAGTCGGGGAGGCTGGATCGATAACAACGGGACAAACGGTACAGAACGGTAGACAAGAATAACAGGTCACAGGCCGGGTTCAGCAACGGGATGTCAGATCAATGGAAAACGCAGAGAATGGTCTAGTCAAAAGCCGAGTCAGTTTCCAGGAGAGCCACGAGAGTATAAACAGAGCTATAGCAACACTAACACACAAGACACGAATGCAGAGAGCACTTGCAGACAGCAGGCTTAAATGTGATGAACCACACCCTTCTGAGGAGGAGCCGCAGAAGCCTGAAGGCATGAAGGTTCCCACCATGCTTTGCAGAAACCCAAGATGGACGCCAGCACATGGAATGCACAAGCTCTGAAGAAAGGTAGGACCTTGACATGGACTAACTACCTGGAATGGCTGGATCATGTATTAAATAAGTGATCCAGTGCAGGAGACCTGCTCTGCCTCCTTACTCCTCCGTGAGGAAGTCAGCAAGCAAATAGCAATCAGAATCAAAGCATATCTAACCAAATACAACAATGTAATACAGTGTGGAACAGGGGCGGACTGACAACTCATGGGGTCCCCGGGTAATAGGGGATCATGGGGCCCCTGTGTCCAAACTCAAAAAAGCCTATGAAAAAGGTACCAGGGGCATCTCATGGGGCCCCCTACTGACCTCGGGCAGTGCCCGAGTTTCCAAATGGTCAGTCCGCCCCTGCTGAGGAACAGAAGTGTCAGGAATGGACTGGCCAGCAATGGTGGGACTCACCTGCCTTTTGATCTGCAGTAACAGGGCTGGCCAGCGGGTGCTCCCAGCAATCAGAGACTCAACCTTTCAGCCAGCTAACACCTGGAACTGATGATACTGGTGTATTTAAGGGATGGCCAGACTTGCAGACTCTGCCTTGGTGTTGTGTTTGTCCTGGGCCCTGTATCTGTCCTGCATCCTGTTTCTGTTCCTTTGCTGACCCTGCCTGATCTGAACCGCTGCTGACTTCTCCTGCTCTGATCCCGGCTCGCTCCTGACCATCCCTCTGCCTGACCCTCTGTACCACGCTGCTTGCTACCTGTTCTGATCCCTGGCTTGTGACCCTGACCATCCCTCTGCCTGACCCTCTGTACTACGCTGCTAGCTACCTGCTGAACCTGGCCTGTGACCCCGACCCATCTCCGCTTGCTCCCCCTGTACCTACCTTCCCTATTGATATTGACCCGGCCTGCCTGACGACGCTTGCTTGTATGTACTGTTATCTGTGGGTGGTTGGTTTGGTTTGTTTGCACTGTATTATGTTTTAGTATTGCACTGCGTTTATGTTTGTATTGTTAGTGTTTTTTTTTTTTTATTCAAATATTTATTAAATTTTCACATTTATAATTACATATAAAAAGAGAAAGGAAAAAAAAAAAAAGAAAAAAAAAAAAAGAAAAAAAAAAAAAAAAACAGGGGAACATGAAAGAAGAGCATAATGCATTTCATCTACATTCTCATATAATATTTTTACTCTTATTTTCTTTCTGTTACCTCCTTTTTCTTCCTTTCCCTTCCCTCTACCCTTATGCCCTACCCCATCCCTCCTCCCTCCCACTCTGCATTTTTCTCTTACTTCCATCTATATAAAATTAAGAATCTTCTCCTGGCATTTCTTCATATATATTCCTATGGTGTACAAAATCTTCCCATTTTTCCCATCTCCTGTTATATATCTCCATCTTATCTTCCTGGGTATAGTATAGTTTCTCCATCCTACTAATCTGATTTACTCTTTCTACCCAATCCTTCTCTTTCGGAACTTCCAAGCTATGCCAGAATTTGGGTATCAACCCCTTCGCTGCGTTCACAAAGTACCATATACCCGAGTTTTTATATTTATTCACTGGTAAATCTGTTTTATGTAGTAAACACACTTGTGGGTCTAATCCTATCTTTATTCCTGAGATTTTCTCAATTAAGTTGACTGTTATCTTCCAAAAATTTTGTATCCTTGGGCACTCCCACCAGATGTGAAACCATGTACCAATCTTTCCACAACCACGCCAACACTCTTGTGTTTTCTCTATATCTATTTTGTGCTCTAGAATTGGTGTAATGTGCCATCTTACTAAACTTTTATAGTTTACCTCCACCTCTCTCATACTAGTGTTCTCGTGCGTGAATCTATATATCTTCCTCTGTTTATCCTCATCTATCTCCACTCCTAAATCCCTTTCCCATTTTTCTATATAGCTTGGTTTTAATTCCGTAGCTAACTCGGTAAGAATTTTATACATTTTTGCCGTGCCCCGTTTTCCGTCTCCCCGTGATTCCAGTAACCTCTCAAACATGTTCCACTCCTTTCTCCCTCTTATGGGTTTCGGAAGACTCTCAACAAAGTGATTTAATTGGTGATATTTCCACTCATCAATCTTAATAAAAAGTTCCCTTCCACTCTTTTTTAAGTCTTTCAATGTTTTCAACTTCTTTCCGTCCATAATATCCCTTAGTTGAATGTCTTCCTTTTTAATCCATTTTCCCATACTCCCTTCAATACCTGGTGGGAAGTATTCTATATTCCTTAGTGACATTAATTGTGAATTAAAATCCCAGTGCATATACTTGTGTAAATTATCCCAAACCCTTAAAACGTTCAATGTAAACACGCTCGTGGTTTCTTTTAAACCTCTATATTGTGTTGGTGCCCATATGTTTCTACTCAGGTCAACTCCGCTCAAGTCATTCTCTATCTTTACCCATCTTTTCCCCCTTTTATTGTGTGTCCAATCATAAATTCTTGCTAAAACTACAGCATTATAGTATCTCCCAAAGTCTGGCACTCCCAGTCCCCCTCTCTCTTTTCGTCTACTTATCAAATCATACGATATTCTAGGTTTTTTATTTTTCCATATAAATTTTGTTATCATCCTTTTAATTTCTTTAAAAAATGCTTCTGGGAGTTTTATTGGGATCATTTGATATTTATACAAAACTTTGGGTACAATTATCATTTTTATCAGATTTATTCGTCCTAACCAGGAGGGGATTCCTCCTCCCAATTTCTTCAGTTCCTCCTTAATCTCGTTTAAAAGGGAAATATAATTTAATTTATACAATTTTGAATATGAAGCAGAAAGTTTGACTCCTAAATATTTTATCTCTCTATCTCTCCATGTAAAAGGGAATTCTTTTTTTATCTTTTCTTTCTCACCATTCGGGAGATTTATATTCAAGATCTCAGTTTTTGTCAGGTTGATTTTTAGGTTTGATATTTCTCCATATTCCTTTAAGCTTTTCATTAAATTCGGGAGTGTTATCCTAGGATTACCCACATAGAACAACAGATCGTCTGCAAAAGCTGCCACCTTATGTTCCGTTTCCCCTATTTGTATTCCCTTTATATCTGCATTCCTCCTAATTGTTTCTAGTAAGGGTTCCAATGTTAACACATACAACAAAGGGGACAGTGGACATCCCTGTCTAGTGCCATTTGACATCCTTATAGGTGCCGATTTTTCACCATTGACCAAAATAACCGCGGATGGCATTTTATACAATTTTCCTATCCATTCCCTCATTCTACTACCTACCCCCATGATCTCTAGGGTGTCCATCATAAAGCTCCAGTTTACTCTATCAAAAGCTTTTTCAGCGTCGATCGAGAGAATCACTGCCGGGGTTCTCCCTTTCTTAGCTTTCTGGATCAACAACAGAGTTCTAATTCCGTTATCTCTACCCTCCCTCCCTGACACAAAGCCAACCTGGTCTCCCTGGACCCATTCTGGCATTAAGTCTTTGATCCTATTTGCTAAGACCTTCGCATATAACTTTGTATCTACATTTAGGAGTGCAATTGGCCTATAACTTGAACATTGAGTAGGATCCTTCCCTTCCTTGTGTATAAGTGTTACATGAGCTTGTAGGGATTCCTGTCTAATCTCCATTTCTCCCCCCAGGGCATTCATATATTCTTTCAACTTTGGTATCAATAGTTCACTATATTTTTTATAGTACCTCACGGTGTATCCGTCCGGGCCAGGACTTTTCCCCACCTTAGTGTCTTTTAGTGCTATTTTTATTTCCTCCTGTGTGATTTCTAATTCCAGGGATTTCAATAGATCTTTATCTATCCTTGGTAGTTCTGCATTTTTTAGATATGCCTTTCTTTTTTCTCTGTTCTCATTTTCACTATTATTTACTAAGTTTTGAGACTTAATATTATACAACTTATTGTAATACTCCTCAAACACCTTCCCAATCTCTTTAGTAGAGTGAGCCATTTCTCCCTTGGGGTTTCTTATTTTTTCTATGTAATTTCTAGTTTTCTTTTTTCTCAGGGCCTTCATTATATATTTTCCTGGACGATCTCCCCATCTGTACCTCTCCACTGCAACTTTATTAAGTACTCTCCTCATCTCTTCTTCCATTAATATCTCCAATTCTTTCTTCTTTCCTATTATCTTCTGTCTTATCTCACATGTTATTCTGTTTTTATGGATCTGTTCCAGGTCATTTATATCTTTTAAGAGCCCTGTCATTTTCTTACTCCTTTCTCTTTTCTTTTTTGCTCCTAACGCAATCAATATACCCCTAATATATACCTTATGGGACTCCCAGACAGTGGCCATTGAAACATCTCCTGTTTCATTCTCCTGAAAATATCTTTCCATTTCCCGTCTGATCTGCTGATCGATCTCTTGATCTAATAGAAGGGCCTCGTTTAATCTCCATCCCACCCCCCTTGTCAGTTGTCTCCCCCATCTCACCTTCATTATAACTGGGGCATGGTCTGAGAGAGTCATTGTCTCTATTTCTACTTTGGCCACCCTCTCGATAAGTTGATGTTCTACCATTATATAGTCCAGTCTTGAATAAATCTCGTGTGCATTAGAGAAGAAAGTATAGTCTTTTTCCTTTCCATGCATTATCCTCCATATATCCACTAGTTGCCCTTCATATATCTCCTTCTTCAAAGTCTTCATAGACCTACCTCCCTCTCGTTGCACACGAGATGTTGTATCCATCTGTGGATCTAGACATAAATTCAAGTCTCCCGCCATTATCAGTCTTCCCTTTTTAAAGTCCCTCAATTTTCTTAATATCCCTTTCAGGTATACCTCCGGTCTCTTATTTGGGCAATAAATATTCGCCACTGTACACTCTATTTCCTGTAATCTGCCCCTCAGAAACAAGAATCTCCCCTCAGGATCTGTCTCTCTCTCTTCCACCTCCCACCTTACGTTTTTAGCGAACCCAATTGCCACCCCTTTGGCTCTCTTAATTGGGGAGTCTGCATAAAACCATGTTGGATAGTTTCTAGTATTTAATTTGATATTTGACTTAATCTCAAAATGCGTCTCCTGTAAAAAAACTACCGAGGCTTCTCTGTGTTGTAACTCCTTAAATAGCTTAAATCTCTTCCCAGGACTATTCAACCCTTTTACATTATATGTTATAAATTTTATATCTTCCATAATTCTTGAGTACATCTCGTCCCTATGCAGAGTATTTTTAAAACCTTCCCCCTATACCATCTTTTACCTCCTCCCCCCCCCCTACCCTCCCTCTTCACCTCCCCCCTCCCCTGCCCCTCCCTCCTCCCTCCCCCCTCGAACCCCCCCCTCCCATCAGGCCTATTTTTTACCATCTAATCCTTTGTGAGCTTACTGTCACATTTGGATCTTGGCCCTGAGGTTGAACTCTAACCTTGTACGGTTCACCGTCCCTCCATTTCCCTCAATGTTCCCCTTTCTATCCCTTCTTTATTCTTTCTTCTAATTTGCTGCCATTGCTCTTTTCCCTCGACGTTTTCCCCTCCCTCAACCTCCCAACCTGGAACCTCTACTTTTTGAATGTTAAGTTTGTCAAAAAAGTCTCTCAAATCCTCAGGAAATCTCAGGTATGCAGTAACTCCATTCTTCCATCCGATTAGACACATTGAGCCGCTCCATCTATACTGTATGTTTTGTTTTTTCATCTGTTCTATTAAGGGTCTCAGTGATCTCTTTCTCCATAATGTCTCAGGTGTCAAGTCTGCAAAGATTTGTATATTTTTCCCTTCATACTCAATATTATATCTTCCTTTTGTCTTCTTCCATATTTCTTCTCTCTCTCCAATTTTATTAAATTGAATCACTACATCTCTCGGTCTCTCTTCCGCCCGATCTCGTTGGGCCTTTCCTGATCTATATATATTGTCCAATATGCATGTCTCTGTTCTAGGTCTACCCATAATGGAGTTTAAGATTTTTTGTATCGTCTCTCTTAATTCTTTATCTTGTATAAGCTCCGGAATTCCTTTTATCCTGAGATTTTTTTTCCTGTGTATGTTACCTTGTATCTCCAGTTTATATCCCAGTTTTTTTTGTTCTTGCCTAATCTCTAGTATCTGATTATTCAGTTCAGAAAGAGTTTGAGCATGTTTATTGATTTTTTCTTCTGTATCTTCTACTCTAGTCAAGAGATGTCCCAGATCTTTCCGAATAATTCCCATTTCCTGTTTAATTGATTTTTCCAAATTTTTAAACATTTCCGCCATTTCCTTTTTATTTGGGATTTGTAGTTCTCCTTCATTTTCCTTTGACTCTATTTCTCCTGATATTTGTTGATTATTATCCATTTCTACTGGAGATCTGGCGCTTTTATCCATACTGTTCTCCATTATACTTTTTTCACCTGCCCCCTGAGTTCTTTCTGGGGTCACATTACCTTGAGATGTAAATTTTCTAATTGTTCCTGATTGGGCGTGTTTAGGGGCATTCCCTTTACTATTTTTGCTCTTCATTTTTTTAACTGTATCCGAGTTCTCTTTTTAAACTTTAAGATATATACTGATAATAAGTCCTTTAGGTAAATTCTACTTTCTTCAAGCTATTTGGTGGTTCCCCCTTTTTCTCTATATATATTTCTTCTGCCACACCAAGAAGCTATCCATAAACAGATTTAATATATAATCCAGATAGTCTCACTCACCCTCCTTCCCGCTGCTTCGTTCCAGTGAGGCTGTCAGCATTCTGGTGTGGCTCTGCTCCTTTTTCCCTTCAGCTCAGGAGGGGAGGGGGGGGAGAGGGGTTAGAAGAGGAGGGGGGGGAGAGGTGAAGGGGGGGTTTTCCGAGGCTCTTTTCTTCTCTCTCTCTCCGTTTCTCTCGTGGGTACCGACGGTCATGTAAATCTCTCTGCCCGAGCGGCTTCAGTTTCAAAGGGAGCCAGCCGTTTCTCTCTCCCTCCTCTTCTGTTGGGTCGGAAAGCCGGGGTCTCCCTCTGCTTCAGGAAGCCGGCCGGCTTCTCCGTCTCCCAGTACTGCCCTTCGGCGGGTCACGTGACCACCTCCCGTCACCCGCACTCCCAGCAGTCAGAGGTGAGAGATTCCCAGCCGTCTCACCGTCCAGAACTCCCGCAGCTCCGTCTCCTCCACTTCACTCTCAGGACCCCCCCTCTGCCGTAAGATCTCAGGCGGGGAGTTTAGCAGCTTCCATGGGGAACGTCAAGGGAAGGAGGGCGGTTATCCTACGGAGAGCGCTCACATCGCTCTCTCTCACACCGCCACGATTAGGCTCCTCCTCTCTCAAGTACTACATGTGTTGTGTCTGGTGGTCTGATTAGTCAGTATTGTTAGTGTTAATAAATTATATTGTTTATCACATATCTGAAGTCTGCGTTTCCCTGCGTCAGTCACACACCTCTGGTCACACCTGGGAGCCCTGACAAGAAGTATTTGAACACCGGCGATTTTGCAAGTTGTCCCACTTAGAAATCATGGAAGGGTCTGAAATTCACATTGTAGGTGCATTCCCACTCTGAGAGAGAGAATTTAAAAAGAAATTCAGGAAATCACATTGTATGATTTTTAAAGAATTTATTTGTCTTGCACTGCTGAACATAAGTATTTGAACACCTGAGAAAATCAGTGTTAATATTTGGTACAGAAGCCTTTGTTTGCAATTACAGAGGTCAAACGTTTCTTGTAGTTCTTGACCAGGTTTGCACACACTGCAACAGGGATTTTGGCTCACTCCTCCACACAGATCTCCTCTAGATCTGTCAGGTTTCGGGGCTGTCGCTGAGCAACACGGAGTTTCAGCTCCCTCCAAAGATGTTCTATTGGATTTATGTCTGGAGACTAGCCAGGCCACTCCAGAACCTTGATATGCTTCTTACGGAGCCACTCCTTGGTTATCCTGGATGTGTGCTTCGGGTCATTGTCATGTTGGAAGATCCAGCCACGACCCAAGAAAAGCACCCCCAAAGCATGATGTTATCACCCCCATGCTTCACAGTAGGGATGGTGTTCTTGGGATGCAACTCATCCTTCTTTTTCCTCCAAACACGACGAGTGAAGTTTAGACCAAAAAGTTCTACTTTGGTCTCATCTGACCACATGACTTTCTCCCATGCCTCCTCTGGATCATCCAGATGGTCATTGACAAACTTCAGATGGGCCTGGACATGTGATGACTTGAGCAGGGGAACCTTCCGTGCAATGCATGATTTGAAACCATGACGGCGAAGTGTTCTACCGACAGTGACCTTTGAAACTGTGGTCCCAGCTCTCTTCATGTCATTGACCAGCTCCTCCCTTGTAGTTCTGGGCTGATTCCTCACCTTTCTTATCATCAGTGATACCCCACAAGGTGAGATCTTGCATGGAGCCCCAGTCCGAGGGAGACTGACAGTCGCCTTTAGCCTCTTCCATTTTCTAACAATTGCTCCAACAGTTGATCTATTTTCACCAAGCTGCTTGGCAATTGCCCCGTAGCCCTTTCCAGCCTTGTGGAGGTCCACAATTTTGTCTCTGGTGCCTTTTGACAGCTCTTTGGTCTTGCCCATGGTAGTAGTTGGCATCTGACTGACTGTGGGGTGGACAGGTGTCTTTAAAGAGCTCAGACAGGTGCTACTAAGTTATATTAATGAGTGGAGTAGAGGTGGACCTTTTAAAGTCACAGTAACAGGTCTTTGAGAGCCACAATTCTTGCTGTTTCTTAGGTTTTCAAATACTTATGTTCAGCAGTGCAAGACAAATAAATTCTTTAAAAATCATACAATGTCATTTCCTGAATTTTTTTTTTAAATTCTGTCTCTCAGAGTGGGAATGCACCTACAATGTGAATTTCAGACCCCTCCATGATTTCTAAGTGGGAGAACTTGCAAAATCGAAGGGTGTTCAAATACTTCTGTTCCTCACTGTATATTGCAATTTACCAATCCTTAAATGTTATGGCTGCATCCTTTTTATTATTTTACTTATTTTCACCTGGTGATCCAGCCAGTAACACACTTTCTTTCTTAGGGGGACTCCACTCTATGGAGGAGTAATAGAGTCACCCTTGTCAGCAACATTGTCAACCTGTGGAGAGGGTAGTGTTAAATGCACTAGCAAATTTAGATGGGCTTGACTAAGAAATGAAAGCCAAACTCCAGCTAACACTTTTTAAGCAGTTACAGGAACATTTGGGATGTGTTTTCCATAAATTAACGTAAATTAACTCCTGTAAGCGTTTACCTGACATGTAGCGATTGGTGAATACCAAGCCTGCCAAACATGTCACATTCAGGCAAAATGGGGAAGTACCGAAAATGCCTCACAACCTTTTGCAACACACGCAGTTACGGTGCATTTATGACCAAAAATGAGGATAAAGGATAAGTAAATTTTGGGAACATGTTACATGTTCCTCCTGTTTTCTTCCCCCTCCCTGTGAGAACGGGCCGAAGATCTTCTACCCACACCTGCTGTCACAATTTGAAAAGAGCGTGGCTCTGCCAACACAGCAACGTCATTCATTCACAGAGTTCTGTGAATGAATCCTTAAAAGTACCATCAGCCCTTGCCTTTAAAAAGGTTAACTTATCCTTTAAAACAGGTGGTGAGAAGGCATTACATTGCTTTTTCACCACCTGTCAGTAGAAAGGTAAAGATTTAGATGCATATCTAAATCTACCCTTAAGGATCTTTTATGCTAATGATTTTTCCTGAAGATCATTCTATTAACACTGAGTGTTATCCACTAAAAAAAAATATTTCCCAAGGAAACATAAATGTGTTGATGCCAGAAAATATTGAAATTATGCTTCCATGTAGAGGAAATGTTCATGTATGCAACGATCTTATGATAAAATTAGATATGCAAAAGATTTTTTCGCAAAAGAGAATGACCAAAAAAATCCAGCTCTACGTACAGATTATTCTGGTAATGTTCTACTGCGAATGGTCTCTCATGCAACCTTAAAATTATTTTTCTAAAGCTACCCTTTAACATGGGATGACCGTTGCCCAATCCAGTCGTTTTTCAGGCAGATCAGTTTTGTGACAAGTCTGTTATTATATGTCATTGTCTCAATAATTAAAATCACTAAGTGTCATTTCTGTCTGCTGCTTCCATCCTCTGCTATCAGCATGAATCACTTCTGATAAGTTTTCCTGACACCAAGAGAAAAAAGGTGACAGGGGAGGGAGCTCCAGCTGATTGACAGCCTCAGCTCTGTTCCTGTGAGCTGTGTGGAGGGGATGTGCTTCTTTCCTCCAATCAGCACTCAGAGCTCTCCTCACTGAACTGTGTAGCATGTGACTTCAGCTCTCCTCCCCTTTTTTCCTGACAGTTCAGACAAGCTGTATATATTCCGGACTTTGAATGAAAGTAGAGATGAGAAGAATACATACAGGTACAACTTAAGTACAATGATTTGTTTCATGTGTATCACCTAAGACCAGTCACTTCACTGGATATATGTAAGGGTTCACACCAACTTTAAGGAAGAAACATACATAGTGATACGTAGTGAGCAAATATGTTGGCACCGGGTACAGATATATTTACACACTATACACATGAACAAGGTTTTAAAACATTAACACTCACTAATAAGATTATTTAATATTGAAGAAACTCTTTCCTTTGCCAATGTTTACAGGAGCTGCTGCCAAATATGAACTGTTCAGCGTATAAATATCCTGCAACACATAATCAGTGAACAAAGACTCCACTATAAGGATATACACTATATTGCCAAAAGTATTGAGACGCCTGCCTTTACATGCACATGAACTTTAATGGCATCCCAGTCTTAGTCCGTGGGGTTCAATATTGAGTTGGCCCACCCTTTGCAGCTATAACAGCTTCAACAATTCTTTGAAGGCTGTCCACAAGGTTTAGGAGTGTGTCTATGGGAAGGTTTGAGCATTCTTTCAGAAGCACATTTGTGAGGTCAGGCACTGATGTTGGACGAGAAGGCCTGGTTCTCAGTCTCTGCTCTAATTCATCCCAAAGGTGTTCTGTCAGTTTGGGGTCAGGACTCTGTGCAGGCCAGTCAAGTTCCTCCACCCCAAACTCACCCATCCATGTCTTTATGGACCTTGTTTCGTGCAATGGTGCGCAGTCATGTTGGAAGAGGAAGGGGCCCATCCCCAAACTGTTCCCACAAAGTTAGGAGCATGAAATTGTCCAAAATGTCTTGGTCTGCTGACGCCTTAAGAGTTCTCTTCACTGGAACTAAGGGGCCAAGCCCAACCCCTGAAAAACAACCCCACACCATAATCCCTCCTCCACCAAACTTTACACTTGGCACAATGCAGTCAGGCAACTACCGTTCTCCTGGTAATCGCCAAACCCAGACACATCCATTGGATTGTCAGAAAGAGAAATGTGATTAATTACTCCAGAGAACACATCTCCACTGCTTTAGAGTCCAGTGGCGGTGTGCTTTACACTACTGCATCCACCGCTTTGCACATGGTGATGTAAGGTTTGGATGCAGCTGTTCAGCCATGGAAACCCATTCCATGAAGCTCTCTATGCACTGTTGTACTAATCTGAAGGTCACACAAAGTTTGGAGGTCTTTAGCTACTGACTTTGCAGACAGTTGGTGATTTCTGCGCACTGTGCGCTTCAGCATGCACTGACCCCGCTCCGTCATTTTACATGGCCTACCACTTCATGGCTGAGTTGCTGTTGTTCCCAGTTTCTTCCACTTTGTTATAATACCACTAACAGTTGACCATGGAATATTTAGTGGCAAGAAAATTTCACGGATGGACTTATTGCACAGGTGGCAACCTATCACGGTGCCACATTTGAATCCACTGAGCTCCTGAGAGCAGCCCATTCTTTCACAAATGTTTGTAGAAACAGTCTGCATGCCTAGGTGGCTTGATTTTATACATCCGTGGCCAGGGAGGTGATGGGAACACCTGAATCCAATGATTTGGAGGGGTGTCCCAATACTTTAGGCAACATAGTGTATGTGAAAGACAGAACATTTACCAAGAATCTTTTAAATCAACAGTCCTGTATTAAATAATCTCTACTCCCATTTAACCTCCTCCCGCCCACGAAATAAGGAAATGATAGATAGGCGGGAGTTCTGTTGTTCTGGGAGACATCATATGGTGGTGCACGGCACAGTGATCGATGGTGCGCTGTGTCCCAAGGACACAGCAGATCACTGATCACAGTAAAGAGCCGATGATGTAGGCCCTACCATGTAATCAGCTGTGTCCAATCACAGCTGATCACATGTGAACAGAAAATGCTGGTTATTAGCAGTCCTCTCCTCACGCTGACAGCGTGTGAGGAGAGGAGAGCTGAAAAGCGGCATTCCTCAGAGGGGACATCTACACTGATAATCAGGGCTGTACCATCAGTGCTGCCTTTCAGTGCCCATCATTGCTGCCGATCAGTGACCATCATTGCTGCCGATCAGTGACCATCACTGCTGCCGATCAGTGCCATCAGTGCCACATATCAGTGTCCATCAGTACTGACTTTCAGTGTCATCAATGATGCCTGTCATTGCCTGTCAGTGCCACCTATCAGGGCCTCCTCATCAGTGCCATCCATCAATGCCTCCTCATCAGTGCAGTCTATCAGTACCTATCAGTGTCATCTATCAGTGCCCATTAGTGCCGCCTATCAGTGTCACATATCAGTGGCCATCAGTGCTGCCTTTCAGTGCCCATCAGTGATGCCTGTCAATGCCGCCTATCCACTGGTCCTCCTCATCAGTGCAGTCTATCAGTACCCATCATCCATCCACATTTTTTTTTCATGTGCTAGTCTCTTACCAAAAATGTAGAGGTTGCTAAAGTCATGAAAATTCTCGTACAACAGAGAAGTGATGTAATGTATTGTATTGTACTATTTCATTTTTGAGCATGCGTGGCCTTGGACATCCGATTTTTTTTGGGCGAATACTGTACTGATTAAAAGAAACTTGTACGTTATAGAATTATAACTTTTTTTTTTATTGGTTGAACTGGATGGATTTTTGTCTTTTTTTCAGCCAGACTATGTAACTATGTAGGTTTTGGTACCGTACAAGAAAATATTTTGTGATTGTCCCTTCAGATAATTTCACATGAACTGTCATGATTGGCTCTCGAAAGCTGTGTACTAACGATCAGATTATCATGTGATTGCTTCGAAAGAGGTATTTTTCGTCCGATTTTCTGATCATGTGTACGAGGCATTAGCCTTTGTTAGATCTGCAGTTGCCATGGTGCCGCACATGTGGTTAGTTATGGCACCAGCCATTTCATGATTTTATAATTTGGTTGAGAACACAAGAAAATGTGACAGCTAGCATTGCCGGGAATGTAATTGTTTTTTTAAACTGTTAAATCGATGGGTTTAGTTCTACTTTAAAAAGTTTTTTTCTTTTTTCTAATGCCAGCGATCACATAGAGGCTGTTGGAACCCAGAGACTAGATGAAGTACCGCTTCACATACAGTATATACGGATTGGATGTGGTTTGAACTGCATCCAATCTGCATGACATGTGAAATAACATTGCTTCCTATGGTGCCTGTTCACATACTGTATGTTCGGTGCACTGGTGGTGCGGATTCAGTGCAGTTTGAAAAAGAGTCATGTCTGATTTCTGAGCAGTGCCTTTAGGTTTAGGTGCAGATTAAAGGCTTTTGACTTCTATGGGAACTGTTTCTAAACCGCATATGTGTGAACAGGATAAGATCCTGACCTACAGTAATCCCGTTCTGAACCTTATGTAAACCTGATATGAACCACTGAACAACTACTGTGTCAATTAGCTGTGAAACCTGAGTGTCAATCCACACCACACATGCGTGAATCAGCTCAAAGCCATGAAGAGGAGCGTTATTTTCATTATTTTCAGATTTTGCTAAATTTTTAAAGTGGAAGTAAAGTTGAAAAAAAAATTACATTCCGGCATACACAGTGCCTGTGTGCTGGGATGACTGCACTCCTGTGCATGTGGAGGAGTGACATCAACTCTCACCAGCCAAAGAAGATTGCAGAAGACTTGAATCTGGAAGAAGGCAGTGAGAAAATGCAGGTGCCAGTGAAGGAGCTTACATCAGACCCTTGGAATAGAATTAAGAATTTTTTACTTAAAGCGGAGCTCCACCCAAAAGGGGAAGCTCCACTTTAAGGACTGCTCGCCCGCTCCCCATTAAGGATTGGCACCTTTGGGGGGCGGGGGGGAGTGGGTACCCGAATTTGACAGGTACCTGCTCCCAATTCCAGTCCGATCACCTAGGCAATCGGAAGCGGAAGGTGTCGTCCCTCCCTATAGACTTTTGGGACACGTGACAGGTCCCAGAAGACTACAGGACCATTCATGAAGAACAGCACTACTCGCGCATGCACAGTGGGTACCCGGCTGTGAAACCACAAGCTGTCACATCCAGGTGCCCACACTGAAGATGCCGGCCTCCTGGAATACAGGATGGTTGGTGAAATGGGGGACTGAGGGACAAGTAAGTGGCTGTTTTTTAAAAGTCAGCAGCTACAGTTTTTGTAGCTGCTGACTTTTATTTTTTGACAGGGTGAGTGGAACTCCGCTTTAAAGTTGAACTCCAGGACCTAAGTATGTTTGCAGTTACTGATCCTCTTCTTGAGGTCTCTTGAACTTTTCTTGTAATCCATGAGGTTCAGCCCCAGTGACAGCATATTTCCTTAGGAAAAAAGTACTTGTTCTTTGCATCGGAAGGAGGACTTTTTCTCATGCTGTACATCACAGTCGGGAAAGAGGACTACATTTCCCACGATGCAAAAGGAAATGCTGGAGATGAGTCAGCCTGTGCAGTGAACTGAAGGAATGGAGGGTGTAGTTGGCATTTAGAGCTGCATCTGCTAAGCTGAGAGGCAGTGTATGCAGAGAACTGAAGGGGGAACGGAGGATGGAGGTGGAACTGAGGGCTGTATCCACAGTGGGCAGCACAGACCGGGAGTCTCAGATTCTCAAGTCCGCCCACTGCAGCAAGCAGGGACGTAATTACATCTCTGCTCACTATAAAGAAATACAGTGGGGCAGAGACAAAAGTGGTGGCCATGGGGATACAGAGCATAGCAGCCACCAGTCTTACAAAACGGATATCAGAGGAATTCAAGCTAGGATTTAAATAATGCACCCTGGATTTCTCCAAGATTACACCGTGGGGGGAGAAACAAGCAGCACATTGCGCTAAAGTTACATAGTTAGTCTGGCTGAAAAAAGACAAAAGTCCACCCCCTCTGTCTAAGGTATGACAGCACCAATACTGCCAGCTAATAAATGTTCTGCCAGGAGTTCTGCTTTAAAGCGTTATTAAACCCAAAACAAAAATATAATATATTGCAGCTTACCACTCATTAGATGTGGTGGCTACGTTAGTCTTTCTTTTTCTTTTTTCCTCTCTCTTTTTTTTTCTCTTCTCACCCGGTGATCTGGCAAGTAAAACACTTCCTTTATTAGAGTGCCCTCACTCTGGATGAAGAAGCACAGGGGGCACTATTGGACAGCAACACTTTTAATCAAGGGGAAGGGGAGTGTTTGATGCACTAGCAGATCTAGATACACTAACAAATTGAAGCCAAACTCCAGCTCACACTGCAGTTACAGCAACAGTTTTTCTTTCTTTTGGGATAAAGGTTTTACATGAATAAATAAAAGCTGATCATTGTAAGGACCTGTGTCAGTAGTAAATGGTTTGTCTCAACACTCTAACTGACACATTTTGCAGGAGAACTGGTTCTTTTGAAAAACAATAGACTTACTGGCTGTATCACCAGGTGAAAATAAAGGAAATAAAGCCTTAAAAAGAAAAATAAAGCAGCCATCATATCTAAGAAAAGAATTGGTAAGCTGCTATATAATAAATGATTGATCTTCCATTGATGATCTCCCTGATGAAAATGTTCGTTTCTATGCTGTCTCTCTCTTCAACATCTCATTACAAGTCACTAACTCATAACATGCTGTAAAGACGGTTCCAATTAATACCGCTTTAATTTCCAATACAAAATGCACATATTAGGCTTGAACATTAGTTACAATCCTGTAAGGAGTCCCATTGTCAGAATACAATAACACAGCGACTTACTGCATTACTTCATCCACCTCAAATGTGTGGGTGGGGGAATCAGTCTGCTTTGTTTTGTTTTTTTTGATCGGCCAACTGACTGATCAAGAAAAATCGATCCCTCAATGGCCAGTTTTAGTCTATGTGGGGACAAAGACACTGTTGGACTGTCCAGATATTTTTAGAATTAGCCATGACACCATCTAAAAGGTAGACATTTTCTAAGACAATGAGTTCTTAAAAACAAATTGTCAGTTTATCTGAATGAAGAGGTGGCAGATAAGTAGGCCTTCAGGACCAAACCAACATCCAAAGAATGTGGATCTTCTAGCTCATTAAGGAAAGACTGAAAAGTGACCTCTTGATTGAAGTAAAAGGCTCTGAAGGTTTCAAAAATACCTTGTTTAGATAGAACACTAAATTAGGCTCCTTGAAGATGATTGCTTGCAGCTCTGACACCTTTTTGGTGGAAGTTATTGCAAATAGGAATGAAAATGTTAAGGTTAGATCCCAGAGAGTGGCTAATTCAGAGAGATAGAATGGAGGACCAGATAGTGCTTCAAGGACCGTCCATGTGCTATTTGGTAAATGTTGGTTATCTGGAAGGCCTCAGTTTTAAACCAGCTTTAACCGGTTGCCTACCAGCCACAGTACATATACTGCGGCAAGGCGGCACCGCTGTGCAAAATCACATTTACACAAGTCATTTTGCATATCAGGTTGGGGGCGCTCACCAATGACACCACCAAACGCGGCCATGGGTGTCATTACCTGCCGGGTCCCGGCGATTGCCGGCAAACAGTGACACAGAGCACAGCTGCATTGTTTTCAATGCAGCTCTGCTCCCTATCAGTTCCCAGTTCACTGTCCCGGACAGCAGAGATTAGCTCTCTAGATCAGTGTGTTCCTGTGAAGTACACACCCCTTGCCCACTAGTAAAACACTCCCCTCACACAGTTAACCCTTTGATTACCTAAAAAAAAGTTACCCCCTTCCTCTCCAGTGCTATTAGTACAGTGTCAGTGGTTTTTTTTGCACTGATCACTGTATTGGTGTCACAGGGGATGTCAGTGACCCCAAGTCAGTTCCCCCCAGTGTTAGAATGTCTGCCACAGTCCCGCAGTCCCGCCATAAGTCACAGATCGCCGTCATAAGTCGCTGATTGCCACCATTATTAGTATAAAAAAAATTATAAATCCAATATCTATACTGCCATTTGTAAACACTATAAATTTCACGTAAACCAATTAATTTACACGTATTGGGATTTTTTTTAGCAAAGACATGTCACAGAATACATTTTGGCTGAAATTTATGATGAAATTTGATTTTTAAATTTTTTTACTGGGCATGTTTTATAGCAAAAAGTCCAAAATATTGTTTTTTTTTCAAAATTGTCAGCTTTTTTTTTATAGTGCAAAAAATAAAAAACACACAGGCGATCAAATACCACTGAAAGAAAGTTCAATTTGTGGGAAAAAAAGGACGTAAATTTAATTTGGGTGCAGTGTTGCATGACCGCGCAATTGTCAGTTAAAGTAACGCAGCGACATAACACAAACCGCTTCTGTAACCGCTTCCTGACCGCCCTATAGCAGAAATACTGCTACAGGGCGGCATGGGTGCACAAACTCACATATATATATACGTGATTCGCACTCCCGCAGTGTTCATGCCCCTCCCAGATAGCTTCAGTACACCAGTCATCACATTTAACCCCTTGATTGCCAGGAACACGCTCATGCACAATAAACCTCCATTGCTAGTATAATGTCTGAACGGATTAATATCTTTGATCAGATTAGCACTATACCAGCATTCACATTAGTATAGTGTCCCCAAAAACACAGCATTAGCGGGATCAGCCCCGGCACCTGCCAACACCTGCGTTTAGCCCCTACGCTCACCCCCCCTTCTCCCCCGTGCAGTGTCAGTAGTCAGTAGGTCACT
The DNA here is from genome assembly GCF_062004578.1 of Staurois parvus. NCBI lineage: Eukaryota > Metazoa > Chordata > Amphibia > Anura > Ranidae > Staurois > Staurois parvus. The sequence continues at coordinate 2,957,646 of NW_028318272.1, forward strand.
GTCACTTGATACATTGCACACAAAACCGCAGTGTTGGCAGAATCAGGCCTGATCTCTGTTAACACTTCTCAGTAAATTTTGATGACTCTCATATGCAGCAGAGTGCCAATACTAGTGCCACGCTACCTTTTGGTGAACTGGCAAGTACTAGTGGCCTAGTACATCATGGTCTTTCACATATCTCTTAGATTGTAAGATCCCAGTACCTCCTAACCCTCTTGCATTGAACTGTATTGTTCTGTATCGTCTCCCGTTATATTGTAGCGCTGAGCAAACTGTTGGCGCTATATAAATCCTGTATAATAATAATAATAATACCAGCACTGCAGTATCACTTGGCGACGTGGTGAGTCCCATAAGTGCAGTACAAGCTGGTGTGGTGGCGAGCACAAGTATTGTCCTGAAACCACCAAGAATTCACACACAGGCCTGTAGAACCCCTAGTATCCTTCTGGATGTGCTTCCAAATCCGATTGATAGCCCACAAATTCTGCAGCATCCGTACTTCCCCCATCCATTGCCCAACCCGGAATTTCAGGTGGAAATAGCAAATTTAACTCCTCAGCTTGATTTTTTGAGCTATTTTTTACGGAATATCTGTATGCGTTGATTGTGGATCAAAGCAATTTATATGCACAACAATTTATCGCCGTCAACCCAAATTCAAACCTTGCCAGACCAGTCACATGGAAACTCATTACGGTTTTCGAATTTAAATTTTTTTGGGCCTAACCCTAAACATGGGCATTACTAAAAAAATTGAATTGCGGTTGTATTGGTCCGCAGACCCTATTCATCATATGCCTGTGTTCTCTGCTGCCAAGGCCAGGCATAGATATGAGAGTATAATGTGTTTTATGCATTTCAACAACAATACACTCTGTCGTCATTTAGGTGACCCTGAATTTGACCGCCTCCGCAAAATTCAGCCCCTTATGAATCACCTTAACCAAAAATTTGTAGATGTCTATACTCCCCAGCAAAACAGCTGCGTTGATGAGTCCCTGATTCATTTTTCTGGCCGCCTTGTATTCAAACAATTTCTCCCCAGCAAGCATGCCAGATATGGGGTCAAGATGTAGAAGACCTGTGAGATGACAACAGGCTATACTTATATTATTATTATTATTATACAGGACTTATATAGTGCCAACAGTTTGCTCAGCACTTTACATTATGGAGAGAGACAGTACAGTAACAATACAGTTCAATACAAGAGGGATTAGAGGGTCCTGCTCCTTGGAGCTTACAATCTAGGAGGGAGGGGATAGTGGTACAAGAGGTAATTAGCTGTGGGGGATGGAGTGGTAGGAGGAGTAGGGGATTCCAGTATTAGCTGGGGTCGGGGTAGGCTTCTCTGAAGAGATGGATTTTCAGAGTGCGCCTAAAAGTGAGCAGAGTAGGCGATAGCCTGATAGCTTGGGGTAGGGAGTTCCAGAGGATGGGTGAAGCCCTTGAGAAATCCTGGAGACGAGCATGGGAGGAGGAGACAAGGGAGCTAGAGAGTAGGAGGTCTTGCGAGGAGCGGAGAGTACGGTTTGGGTGGTATATAGAGACAAGGTCGGTGATGTAAATAGGGGCAGTGTTATGTACGGCTTTATATGTCAGTATTAGTGTTTTAAATTTTATCTGTTGGGCAATTGGAAGCCAGTGGAGGGATTGGCAGAGAGGGGTGGCAAATACAGAGCGGTTAGTAAGGTGAATGAGTCTGGCAGCAGCATTCATGATGGACTGGAGTGGGGATAGCCTGCGATGAGGTAGGCCAGTGAGGAGGGAGTTACAGTAGTCAAGGCGTGATATAATAAGGGAGTGAATGAGTTGCTTAGTGGTTTCCAAGGTTAGGAACGGTCGTATCTTGGAGATGTTGCGGAGGTGAAGTCTACATGAGTTTGTCAGTGATTGGACCTGGGGCTGAAAGGACAGATTGGAGTCTAGGATTACACTTAGTACCCTGGCGTGAGGGGTGGGACTGATGGTAGTGTTGTTGATCTTGATGGAGAAGTCAGGGGGGGGCACGGGCTGGGAGGAATACTAGAAGCTCAGTTTTGGAAAGGTTGAGTTTGAGGAAGTGGAGTGACATCCACTCCGGTATGTCACTTAGTAGGCTGGCGATGCGATTGGAGACTACTTATAAGTTTCGGTTTTTATGAGGGAAAAGATAGTCACGAGGAGCCCCCCAGATGCCCAGACTACATGGGGAGTAGTGGCAAGATAGTTTGGGACTTGGTGTCATCCTTTTTTTATATGGGGTACCACTTATACGTGGACAATTTTTATTTGAGCGTTTAGACATTTGTTCAATCTTGGAACTGGCGCTTGTGGCAAAGTGTGACCTAATGTGTGCCCACTGTTAGAAGTGGGTGGATGCAGGGTGGTATATTCTAATGGTGGGCATACCATACACGTTTTCTGGCAGAGATTTCTTCTCTTTTTTCCATTCAGCCCACAGGCTGCATACAAAAAAAAAAAAAAGAACATAGTATATATAACCAAGGATCAGTGATATACTGGTACATCACTGGACTTTGAATGGTTATACCAGGATGATGCCTACAGCTGCAGGCATCATTCTGGTACCATTTTTTTCAGCCGGTGATCGGCTTTCATGTGAAAGCAATCCTAGTGGCTAATTAGCTGCAGGATTGCTGTTACAAGCAACGGGAGATGATCCCCCCCTCCCCCACTGCCTTCCACAGCCTTCTTGGGCAGTCCCATGCCATCGGGGGAACCTGAGAATGCAGCCGGTGTTTCTACCAGCTGACCATAGAGCTGATTGGAGACCAGAGTAGTGCAAATCATCTCTATAGTCTAAGAATTCGGAAGCTACAAGCATTTCATCACTTCAGTTTCGCAGGATATAAACAGCGCCATTTGTAAATTGGGAAAGCATCTGATCACACCGATTTTGGTTTGATTAGGTAATGTAAGGGCAGAGGAGATATCCAGAGTCTGATAGACCCCAGATTTCTCAAAAAAGAATATATGACAATGCCCATTGAAGTTATAGGGGATATTTGCATTCCCTGTGATAGCATTAAAAGTGATCAAAAAAAAATGAAAGGTACAGTGTAAAAATAATTTTTTAAAAATCTAAATAACTTAAAAAAAAAAAATAATAAAAAACTCGCCCCTCCCATGCGCACACACCTGTGTGCACAAACGTTGTCCCTGTGCCGGTATGTAAACAACGGTTGCACCATGCATGTGAGGTATCGCCGTGAACATCAGATCAAGGGCAGTAATTCTATAACTAGACCTCCTCTGTAAATCTAAAATGGTAGCTTTTAAAGGCTTTTAAAGCGTTGCCTATGGATATTAAAAATGTATGCAGTTTGTCGTCATTGCACGGGGCATGCACAGTTTTAAAGCATGTCATGTTTGGTATCTATTTACTTGGCATACCATTATCTTTTATATTTTACCAAATAATTGGCCAATATATTGTGTTTTTGTGCATTAAAAGTAAAAAAAGTGTATTTTTTTTTTTTAAATTGCTTTTGAAAAATTGCTGCGCGAGTACTATGTGCCATAAAAATTGTGGTACCCACCATTTTATTTACTAGGGTGTCTGCTTTAAAAAATATATATAATGTTTGGGGGTTTAAATGAATTTCCTAGTAAAAAATACAGATTTTTTTCATGTGAACAAAAAGTGTCAGAAAAGGCTTGATCTTCAAGTGGTTAGAAGAGTGAATGATGTGTGGCATAAACTTCTAATGCTGGGCAAAAAACGCCCCCACCCCCCAAAACGACCCCTTTTTGGAAAGTAGACACCCCAAACTATTTGTTGAGAGGCATATTGAATCAATAGAAGAATTTATTTTTTTACCACAAGTTTTTGGAAAATTAATATTTTTTTTTACACAAAATTGTCACTTAAATTATTTACTGCTCACACATGCCATGGGTATATGTGGAATTACTCCCCAAAATACATTCTGCTACTTCTCCTGAGTATGTGAGAGATGTTTTGGCAGTCTACCCAAGTACAGGACCCCAAAATCCAATAAGCACCTTCTTTTAAAGGGCTTTATTTCCTCATTACACTTCCAGACTACCTATCACAGTTTTGGAGGCCCTGAAATGCCAGGATAGCGCCTAACCCCCCCAAATGACCCCTTTTTGGAAAGTAGACACCCTAAGGAATAAGTATGGTAAGTATTTTGCAGATCTCATTTGTTGCCAAAAGTTTTTGGAAAATGAAGAAAAAAAACAAAAACATATTTTTTCTATTTTTTTTTATATTTCAAAACCTTGTGAGAAAAATTGAGATCTGCAAAATACTCACCATGCCTTTTTTTAAATTCCTTGGGGTGTCTGCTTTCCAGGAATGGGTCATTTGAGGGGGGTTTGGTGCTATCCTGGCATGTCAGGGCCTTTGAAACTGTGATAGGTAGTGAGGAAGTGAAATGAGGAAGTTACGCACCTTCAGGCTTTCAAAGTGGTCATTGGATTTCAGGCTCATGTATGTGGCTGGGCTCCCAAAAAGTCTCACACATGTGGTATCCCCATACTCGGTAGAAGTAGCAGAATGTATTTTGGGGTGTAATTCCACATATACCCATGGCTTGTGCAAGAAATAAATCATTTAAATGACAACTCTGTGTAAACAAAAAAGGTTTTTATCATTTTCCAGAAACTTGTGGAAAAAAAATAAATCTTCCATGGACTCAATATGCCTCTCAGCAGATAGCTTAGGGTGTTTACTTTCTGAAAAGGGGTCGTTTGAGGGTGTTTGTACCATCCTGGTATTTTAGCACCTCAAGAAATGTGATGGGCAGTCAGAAAGTAAAAGCTGTGTAAATTCCATTATCTATACCATAGTTTGTAGATGCTATAACTTTCACACAAAGCAATAAATATACACTTCCTGGGATTTTTTTAACCAAAAACATGCAGCAGAACACATTTTTTATAACCGAAATGAGAAAATATTGTTTTTTTAAAAAAAACAATTTCCCTCAAATTTTTTTCTGTTTATAGTGCCAAAAATAAAAAGTGCACAGGTGATCAAATACCACCAAAAGAAAGCTCTATTTGTGTGAAAAAAAGGACATAAATTTAATTTATGTACCGTATTGCATGACCGCGCAATTGTCCGTTAAACTAGCGCAGCACTGTATAGCAAAAAAATGGTGTAAATTGCAGTATCTATACCATAGTTTGTAGATGCTATAACTTTCACACAAAGCAATCAATATACACTTATTGGGATTTTTTACCAAAAACATGTAGCAGAATACATTTTGGCCTAAATTTATAACTAACTTTGAGTTTACTATATATTTTTTATAGCTGAAAGTAAAAAATATTGTTTTTCTTCAAAATTTTTGGTCTTTTTTTGTTTATAGCATGAAAAATAAAAAGTGCACAGGTAATCAAATACCACCGAAAGAAAGCTCTATTTCTGTGAAAAAAAGGACGTCAATTTTGTTTGGGTGCAGCATTGCATGACCACGCAATTATCAGTTGAATTAGTGCAGCCCTGAGTAGCAAAAAGAGGCCTGGTCAGGAAGGGGGGTAAATCCTCTGGAGGACAAGTGGTTAAAGTGGTTGTAAACCTCAGTCATGAAATCTGAACAGAGCACATCTATCTGTAGGTTTTACTTGTCTCTCTCCAAAGCTCTAAATGTCATTTCTCTCTGGTGCTTAGTTCCTGTTATTAGCATGTGTCACTTCTTAGAAGTTTTCCCAACACATGAAATGAATTTGTGTTGGAGGGAGGTGGGGAGGAGAGAGCTCAGCAGACAGCTTGTCTATTCAGAACATAGCTTCTGTGTGCTGTGTGGAGGGATGTGTATCCCTTTCCTCCAATCAGCTGTAACTGCAGCTCCCTGCCCCCTCCTCTGTGATACTGAGAAACACAGAGGGATTTTACCTAAAATCAGCACTTTTAAAAGTCTGCAAATAAACAAGTAAAACTTATGTAGGAGGATTTGTTTCACCTCTGTGTATCATCTGAGGTTATTCACTTAACTGGGTATATGAGAGGGTTTACAACCACGTTAAGGAACTGAATAACTAAGGGATTAGGGGCCCATTTTATTCTTGTCATGGTGGATAAAGCTGAGACGTGACATTTTACTGTACTAAACTTAATACTCTATCAAGACCTAAGTGCAGGAACTGGAGGACTGATAACGGAGTGCAGGAAATGGAGGACTGAAAACGGATTGCAGGCATTCTCCATGAGCTTGCCCACACCTTTTGATAGGTACTATTTGGGGAAATCTTTATTGCCTGTAGTAGCATGGGGACTACTCCCTCTGAGCAACCTTGGCTCAATAAGCTCCACCTCTCAACTTCCACGCCATTAGATGTAGTTTATTGGGTGCCTGGTGCAAAAATGTACCCTGAGAGAGCAAGTCTGGCATCACCAGCAGAGCTAATGGTGGCTCCACACTGAGCCACATGAGAGTTGGGAACTATGGCATGCTTGACCAAAATCGAATGATTGCAATAACCATCACTGAGCAGTGCCTGAGCCTGGCCAAAAATCGCTAGATTAGGAATGTTGGGGAAAAGTTGTATCACAACAGGAAATTCCACTGGTGGTGTAAGAAGTCCACTCCTCTGCTGTCAGATATGGAACCCTTGCCAGGAGTCTGGCACACTTCACATTCCAAGACACTGCTGCTAGGTCTATTTGACCAAATCCCCACTTCAGGGTTAGTTGAATGAATGCAGATGGACTGAGGGCCCACTCATTGCTGGATAGAAACAAGAGGCCTAATGAATCGTCCAACTGGTTGTAAGCTGCCACAATTTATAGTGCCTTCTGATCTGTAAGATGAGCCTAGGCCCACTCGAATGATGGATGTATTGGGAACCCAGAACTATGAGAACTCAGAACTTGGACTATTGCTCTTTTCTGAACCAACTCGGTCACATACTGGACCAAAATCCTCCATCTGTTCAATGAAGATGATAACCTTGTCATCTGAAAATGATTGTCTGGTAATCACCCCTTAAAATTTCATTGATGTTCTATGGGGATGGTCGTTGCTGCCCAAGGGTCTCAGCTGTTTTCTGTACAGGTATGTGCAAAAAGCCTGAGTCTGGCTCCCACTGCCACATCCTGGACAGGCACATCCTCACAACTATTTTCATTTCACCTGTAGAAGGAGCCCAGACTTCTGCAGCCTTAGAAATGGTTGTTTGCCCTTCAAATTTTTCCTGAGGTGCCTATCAGGCCTGTAGGACTTTACTTCTTTATATCTATACAGAAGATGGCATTTGAATGGTGGGCCTTTCTGAATTTTCTTCTGAACAGACTTTCACCATCGTAAGTGATCTTGCACCAGTTAGATTTTGATGCCAGATCTGCCACCCATGGTTTCAGTCATAAGGTTCTTCTCAACTAACTGAGGACAACATGGCCCTAGGCGAGCACCTAAACACATCCACCTACACCTTTGCTATGAAGTTACCAACAAGCTTCAACTCTTGAACGGCTGTAATAATCCTGCCATGATCAACCTTCTCCAGAAGGACTTTCTTGAGATTAGATGTCTAAGTTGAAATTGCTTGACTGACTACTGCTAGGGTGATTGCTGGTCTGCAAGCACCCCTAAGAGAGAGGGCTGTCTTTAAGAAGGGGCAAAAGAGGCAGCTGCCCTGGGCCCAGTCATTGTTGTGGGACCCAAATTAGCTGCCCCTTACTTGCCAACTGTCCCAGTTTACATTCCCTTGAAGTCTTCACCCCGCACTGTGCCCCAATATTTCAGTGTGAAGTGCTGTCTCTTATGCTGCCCAGCTCTGCTTAATTCACATGCAGACTGTGTCAGCATTCACATGTAAATAACCAACATTAGTATATAAAGAGAGGTGGGCCAGCAGTATTGATATATAAATAGCAGGGGTATTCATATGTAAATATAAGCAGCATTCATATGTATATTATGCCCCCCTGAGGTTCCAGCAACCATTACCTCCTCTGAATGCTGCCCACTGGGGAGGTAAACAGGGGCATGCTTGAAAGTCCCGCCTGCAACTGTGGTCACTGTGCCTACCATCAACTTGTTCTACAAAGGTAAGCAAAGTGTGTGTGTGTGTGTGTGTGTGTGTGTGTGTGTGTGTGTGTGTGTTTGTGTGTGTGTGTATATGTAGGTAGAAAAGGAATTACAGTTTGGGATGCTCAGGTGAGCAGAGGAGGCATGTAGAGTTAAGGTGGGGGGAGGTTAGAGTGAAGAGGATGGGGTAAGTTTGGGATACAGAAGTAGTGTGTTGCCTTCACAGGCTAATTGAATTGAAGTTACTTATATGGGACATGTAGTGTACCACTGCCATCTAGTGGCAAACATGAATGGCAGGTCTCCTCTGCATATGTAAGCTCTCAGACAGGAAATGACTCTTGGTTTAGGAAGCTCGTCAGCCATTTTAGACTTCTATTCACTGGGGATGCAGTGTGCTTGCTTCTCTCCCAAGGGGCCTGAGACATCATCACCTGTAAGTGCCTTTCTTCTGTGTCATCTGTCATTTATGTTACACTAGTTACTCTATGTATACTGATATGCTGTTATTGTATTGTGTTTCAGTTTCACCTATAAAATAAAGTTGGATTCTTTGGTAGACAACACAAGCAGTGGGCTTCTGTTTGCTGGAGATTCTGACAAGGGTTTAGCTGTCCGTTTAGAGCCACACATAGTCAGTGTTTTGAGAGCGGAACAGTGAAAAGGTGAAGCGCAACAAGCCTGGAGATAGGAGTCACTGCACAGACAGAATGAGTCTAAGATCAGGAAGACAGTATAAGGCTGAAGATCAGCCACCCGGGACACATCAAGGCAGGGAGAGCATGCCAAGTGTCCAGCAAGATGATACACGCTCACACTCGTCTAGATCAGCAAGGTCCAGTCAGATTTCATCAGCAAGTGCCCTTTTAGCCAGAGCTCGCGCCAAAGCAGAGGCAGCTCATGTTCAGCTAGAATTCGCTGAGAAAGAGGCCACTGTTATGAAGGAAATTGCTGAGAAAGAAGCCGCCGCTGCAGCAGCAGAGGCTGCCATTATAAAGGAAAGGGCTGAGAAAGAAAAATCAGAACAAGAAGCAAAGTTGCATATTCTTCAGCGTCAGTGTGCAGCCGCCGCCGCCGCAGCAGAGGCCGCAGCTTATGCCGAAATGGAACGGTATAGAAGTGGGTCTATCCACGAAGGCCGATATGTGCCTGAGAAACCCCTCTCCTCAGTAGAACGCACAAGGGAGTATGTCCAAGAACTTTCAAGCAGCAATGCAACAAAACAGTTCCCTAATCTAGAGTCAGCTGAATCTAAACCAAGACCAGCAGAATCCCTGAGTGTACAAAAACAAACCAATCCAGAATCAGCTGAATCTAAACCAAGACCAGCAGAACCCCTGAGCGTACGAAAACAAACCGATGAGGCCAGCAGTACCAGAGCGATTAAAAATGAATCCTTAGTACAGCAATCCAAACACCAGAGTACACAAGATGTCACTAAATATCTTATCCGTAAAGAAATGGTTAATTCGGGCTTTCTCAAGTTTGATGACTGCCCTGAGAATTACTGGGCATGGAAGTCTTCTTTTCTGTATGCAGTCAAAGACTTAGGCTTATCAGCAGCCGAGATGCTGGACCTGATGATAAAATGGCTTGGGACGGAGTCAGCAGAACATGCAAGAAGGATGCGCAGGGTACATATATTTAACCCTCCAGCAGGACTTGATATGGCCTGGCAAAGGCTAGAGGAAAGATATGGATCACCAGAGGCAATTGAAGGTGCTCTAATGAAAAGACTTGAGTCTTTTCCCAAGCTAAACAGCAAAGACAACTTGAAACTGCAAGAGCTGGGTGATATTCTTTGGGAAGTCCAGTGTGCCAAAGAAGAAGGCTATTTAAGAGGACTTGCACATTTAGATACCGCCAGCGGTACTAAGCCAATAGTGGAGAAACTACCTCACAACCTGCAAGAAAAATGGGTGAGTGTTGGAGCCAAATACAAAGAAGAATATGATGTCCCCTTTCCCCCTTTCTTTGTGTTTTCTAGATTTGTACAGCAGCAAGCAAGGATCCGGTGTGATCCCAGCTTTTCCTTCATCACCAGCAGTCAACTGCCAAAGGCAGAAAAGCCACTTCGATCCTACAATAGGACTTCAGTGATCGCCCACAAGACAGCGGTTCCCTCTGAGGACCCAGGCTGTCCAAGCAGCTACAAGGTAAACACCTTTGAAGGTCCTGACAGACTTTGCCCACTTCATAAAAAGCCCCATCCTCTAAACAAGTGCAAAGGGTTCAAAAGTAAACCCATCAAGGAAAGGATAGCCTTTCTTAGACAAAACGGCATCTGCTTCAAGTGTTGTGGATCCACTAAGCATCTAGCAAAAGACTGCAAAATACAAGCGGATTGCTCAGAATGTGGCAGTAACAGACACATCACAGCTTTACACCCTGATACATTGCATCAACCACTAGAGGTCGCTGAAGAGCAGAAAGATGAGGGCAGGGAGCAAAAGGATAATTCAGCTACCCCAGTAATGTCCAAATGCACTGAAATCTGTGGCAACAGTACAAGTCCACGCTCATGTGCCAAGATCTGCCTAGCAACAGTGTACCCCACAGGAAAAAAGGAGAAGGCAGTTAAGATGTATGTAGTTCTGGATGAACAGAGTAACAGATCACTGGCAAGGTCAGACTTTTTCGATGCCTTCAACATTACATCAAGTGCTATCCCATACACCCTAAAGACATGTGCAGGAATGATAGAAACTTCAGGAAGAAGAGCTACTGACTTTACTATTGAGTCTCTTGACAAGAGAGTCCATCTCTCACTTCCCATTTTGATAGAGTGTGATATGATACCGGATGATAAAACAGAAATCCCTTCACCAGAAGTAGCCCGTCATCATCCTCATCTCAATTCAATATCTCACCTTATTCCAGCTATCCAGACAGATGCCTCTATTCTTCTACTTCTTGGGAGAGACATTCTACAAGTACATAAGGTACGCCAACAAATTAATGGGCCCTTCAATGCCCCCTATGCCCAAAGACTTGACCTAGGGTGGGTCATAGTAGGAGAAGTTTGTCTAGGAGCAGTACATCGGCCTGACAGTGTCAATACGTCAAAGACATCTGTGCTACTGAATGGACGCACATCCCTTCTAAGTCCATGCCAAAACAGCTTTGTTGTGAAAGAAACCCTTAACATCCCAAAACCATACTGTGACTTTCCTTCTAGTTACAATAGAGACATTAGTAGTGGCATGGAGTCTGACACTTTAGGGAACTCAGTATTCCAGAGAAAAAAAGATGACGACAAACAAGCAATGTCTATAGATGATCGAGCTTTTCTCCATATCATGGATAAAGAGACTTTCCAAGATGAAAACAACAATTGGGTAGCTCCCTTACCCTTTCCCACACCAAGGTGTTACTTACCCAGTAACAGAGAGCAGGCCTTGAAGCGCCTGAACACACTATGTAAAACCTTGCAAAGAAAGCCTGAAGTGAAAAAAGACTTTACAGAATTCATCAAAAGGATGCTTGATAATAATCATGCTGAAGTAGCACCGTCACTGGATGAAGGTAAAGAACACTGGTATCTGCCGATGTTTGGCGTTTACCATCCACACAAGCCAGACCAAATAAGAGTTGTGTTCGATTCCAGTGCTCAACATGGAGGTGTTTCATTGAATGATGTACTAATGAGTGGCCCAGATCTAAATAACACACTTCTGGGTGTCCTCTTACGCTTCAGGAAAGAGCCTATTGCTTTCACAGGTGATGTGCAACAGATGTTTTATTGTTTCCTAGTGAGAGAGGACCATCGTGACTACCTGCGTTTCCTGTGGTACAAGGATAATGACATAGCTAAAGAGGTGACAGAGTACCGAATGAGAGTACATGTTTTTGGTAACAGCCCGTCTCCTGCTGTTGCCATATACTGCATGCGCAAAGCTGCCCAGAAAGGTGCAGAATGTTATTGTCAAGATGCCAAACACTTTGTGATGAGACATTTCTATGTAGATGATGGACTTGCTTCAGCTAACACACCTGAAGGAGCAGTCGACATTCTCAACAAAGCAAAACAGATGCTGGCGGAGTCTAATCTGCGACTACATAAGATTGCCTCTAACAGCAAACAAGTCATGGAAGCTTTCACCGCAGAAGATAGAGCTAAACATCTCAAAGACCTGTGCCTGGGAACAGACACCCTTCCTTTACAGAAGAGTTTAAGCCTAAGCTGGGATCTAGATAAAGACTGCTTTGTGTTTCAGGTTTCTTTAGCAGAAAAGCCATTCACAAGAAGAGGGATCCTATCCACTGTGAACAGTCTTTATGATCCTCTCGGGTTTGTAGCACCAGTCACCATAAAAGGTAAGGCCTTAGTTCGTGAACTGTCAAGTGGAGAAAGTGAGTGGGATGCCTTACTTCCACAAGAGAGACTCCATGAGTGGGTCCAATGGACAGAGTCTTTACAAGCTTTACAATGTCTTCAAATTTCCAGATGTTATGTTCCTGTTTCATTGTCACAGGCCTGCAAGAGAGAACTGTACATCTTTTCAGATGCCTCTGTTATAGCAATAGGTGCAGTCGCTTACTTGAAGGTAAGTGGTGCAGGAAATGTCTGTCATGTTGGATTCGTAATGGGAAAATCCAAACTGAGCCCTAGGCCGGCACATACAATTCCACGCCTAAAGTTATGTGCAGCTGTACTAGCGGTTGAACTGTATGAGCTAGTGAGAGACGAGATAGACCTGAGCCTAGATGCTGTGAAATTCTTTACAGACAGTAAAACAGTTTTAGGCTATATCTGCAACACTACAAAGAGATTCTTCTTGTATGTCTCCAATCGGGTGAATAGGATCAGACAAACAACCTGTCCAGAGCAGTGGTTCTACGTACCCTCAGAACAAAATCCTGCAGATTATGCTACCAGGCCTACACAGATAGCTTGCCTTCCGAACTCTATATGGTTCTCAGGTCCACCTTTTCTGTATCAGACAGCTGTAGATAGTCCTGATGACAACAATGTTTATCCTTTAGTGGATCCTGAAGCTGATCCTGAAATTAGGTCAGAAGTAGTAAACTTCAGTACTAAAGCCTTTGACACCAGACTACGGACGCATTGTTTCGAAAGATTTTCCAACTGGAAGAGACTAAGCAGGGTTATAGCAAAATTAATTCATGTTGCCAAAAGCTTCCAAAAGAAAACGAATGATGATCAACCCGGAAGCTGGGGAGTTTTCCATGAAAGAGTCAGTTTAGAAGAACTTTCACAGGCCAAAACAGTTATAATTTCTTCTGTACAATGTTTCTGTACGCATGTTTCAGACAAGAATATGACTGTATTGAACAACAAAGGACACTTCCAAAACAGAGCTGTCTTACAAAACAAACTGAGTCCCTTTGTAGATCAAGATGGACTGTTGAGAGTGGGTGGCCGTTTATCCTTCGCCACGCTGTCAGATGAGGAGAAGCATCCTGTCATCATTCCTCATGATCACCACATTGCTACATTGATCGTAAGATATTATCACAACCAGATAGCTCACCAAGGGCGCCACATAACAGAAGGTGCAATCAGAGCTGCAGGTTTCTGGATTCTTGGTGGAAAACGTTTAGTGTCTGCAATTATTCACAAATGTGTCGTGTGCCGTAAGCTCAGAGGGAGATTAGAAAGCCAAAAGATGGCAGAGTTGCCAAAAGATAGAGTCAATCCTGAACCTCCCTTCACTAGTGTGGGTGTTGATGTGTTTGGCCCCTGGGCAGTTGTAACACGACAAACTAGAGGAGGCAGTGCTGACAACAAACGCTGGGCTGTTCTTTTCACATGTCTTTCTACAAGAGCAGTGCATATAGAATTGGTTGAGTCCATGTCAGCATCCAGTTTCATTAACGCTCTAAGAAGATTCTTTTCTATTCGTGGTCCAGCTAAGTTGATTCGCTCTGATAGAGGTACTAACTTTGTAGGAGCATGCAAAGAGCTGCATATATGCTCAAATGATGCAGAACTTCTAGACTATCTTGAAGACAAAGGATGCACATGGATCTTTAACACTCCACACTCATCTCACATGGGAGGTGCTTGGGAGAGATTAATAGGTGTAGCTAGGCGCATTTTAGATGCAATGTTACTCCAAGCTAAACCTACTCGTTTGACTCATGAGACTTTGAGTACTTTCATGGCAGAAGTTATGGCTATCATTAATGCAAGACCTTTGGTACCACTATCTACAGATCCTGATAATCCTACAGTTCTTACGCCTGCCATGCTCTTGACCCAAAAGGTAGACTCTTTATCGGCCCCTTATGGGGACTTTAGTACAACAGAACTTCATGTAAAGCAATGGAAACAAGTCCAATGCCTGGCTGATACGTTTTGGAAGAGATGGAGGAGAGAATACCTGTGTACCTTACAAAGTCGCAAGAAATGGACTGAGACCAGTCCCAACGTCAAAGATGGAAATGTTGTTTTATTGAAAGATAGTCAAGAAAGCAGAAACAACTGGCCTGTGGGAATTGTCACAAATACATTGCCAAGTAAAGATGGTAATGTCAGAAAGGTTGAAGTCAAAGTGACAAAACAAGGGACTGCTAAAGTGTATACTAGACCAGTTTCAGATGTCATTATTCTCCTTTGAATAGCATTTCTGTTGTGTAGTTGGCACAATACATAGCAGAGAGCTCCTCACTGATAGCGTTCAGGCGAGACATTCGCCATTGAGTTAAATTCCATCCTGTGGATTACAATTGGGGTTGGAGATAGTTTGGCCTTGGGCGGCTACTCCAATCCGAAGATGGGTTTATGGACTAAACTATTTCTTCATGTGGGCCATAAGCTTGAAGTACCATAGCCAAAAGACCCTGATATGTTGTGGACTCATGTTTTAGTTTATGTTACCAATCTAGGCCGGAATGTATTTTCTTATGTGTTTTCCCTGTACAGTAGATATGCATGGGCAGTGATATAATATATTATATCAGGCAGGGAGTGTGTTGCCTTCACAGGCTAATTGAATTGAAGTTACTTATATGGGACATGTAGTGTACCACTGCCATCTAGTGGCAAACATGAATGGCAGGTCTCCTCTGCATATGTAAGCTCTCAGACAGGAAATGACTCTTGGTTTAGGAAGCTCGTCAGCCATTTTAGACTTCTATTCACTGGGGATGCAGTGTGCTTGCTTCTCTCCCAAGGGGCCTGAGACATCATCACCTGTAAGTGCCTTTCTTCTGTGTCATCTGTCATTTATGTTACACTAGTTACTCTATGTATACTGATATGCTGTTATTGTATTGTGTTTCAGTTTCACCTATAAAATAAAGTTGGATTCTTTGGTAGACAACACAAGCAGTGGGCTTCTGTTTGCTGGAGATTCTGACAAGGGTTTAGCTGTCCGTTTAGAGCCACACATAGTCAGTGTTTTGAGAGCGGAACAAGTAGGCAGGGAAATTTAGGATGCAAAGGTTTACTGACATGGTGAATAAAAATGTACATCACGTGTAGGACAGCCCATTAATTTCAATGGGCTGCCCTATGCACTAGAAGTGCAGAAATAAAGTCCCCGACCCTTTTTCAAAACCACACCGAGTCACATTACCATGAATTTTGGTGCATGTGGAAACGCATATGTCAGCAGATGTGTGAGGGTATCATTGACAATTAATGGCACTGCTGTGTATCTGTTAAAGGGCTGCATGTTTCTGTGGTGTCCGGAAAGCGATTTTGCATGCGTCCCAACACACATAAATGTGAACATAGACTAAATATCTCAATTACATTGGTGGTCAGCGTATATCTTCTCATTACATTGGGACATGGTGTAGAATCCTTTCATTCACACTAGTGGTCAGTGTGAATGTCCCCCTCACATTGGTGGTCACTGTGAATAGTCCTATTACATTAGTGACAAAAGTGTAAATCCCCTTTATATGGGTGGCTATTGTAGAAACGCCTCTTTATATTGGTAGTCTGTAAAAAATCCAATCTTACATTTGTGCTCAGTGTCAAATCCTCCTTTACATTGGTGGCCAGTGTAGAAATGTATTGGTTGTGGGTGTAAAATCCCTAATTGCATTGCTTGTCAGTGCAAATTCCCCATTACATTAATGGTCAGTGTAAATTTTCCTTTACATTGGTGCTAAGTGCAGAATGGCCCTTACACTGGTGGTCAG
The DNA here is from genome assembly GCF_062004578.1 of Staurois parvus. NCBI lineage: Eukaryota > Metazoa > Chordata > Amphibia > Anura > Ranidae > Staurois > Staurois parvus. Next base: position 2,973,776 of record NW_028318272.1, read on the forward strand.
TGTAAATCCCCTCTTACATTGGTGGTTGATGTAGAAATGTCACCTCCCATCCAGCACTGCCACTGATCCCATCCACCCCAAGCACTGCCACCGATCCCATCCCCCCAAGTTCTGCCACTGATCCCATCCCCCCAGCAGTACTGTCACTCATTCCATCCCCCACCACTGCCTCCGACCCCCCCCACCACTGCCATTGATCCCATCCCCCCACCACTGCCATTGATCCCATCACCCCACCACTACCACTGATCCCATCACACACACCCCCCCCAGCACTGACTCTGATTCCAGGAGTCCTAGAATCCCTAGGAGTTTTCTGTCTATTAGTAGGTCCTATCACCTTACCAGTCCATGGTGTGCAGGCAATGAGGGGATGATGTGCTGTAACCTTCAGCAACCAATCAGTGAGCCATAATTAAGTGCTGTAACCTTTAGCAACCAATTAGTGAGCTGTAATGATGCGCTGTAACCTCTAGTAATCAATAAGTAAGTGGTAATGATGCACAGTAACCAGTAGCAACCAATCAGTGAGCAGTAAAAATGTGCAGTAACCTCTAGCAACCAGTGAGCGGTAATGATGTGCAGTAACTTCTGGCAACCAATCAGTGAACAGTATTGATCTGCTGTAATCTCTAGCAACCAATCAGTGAGCTATAATGATGTGCAGTAACCTCTAGCAACCAATCAGTGAGCAGAGATGATGTGCAATAACCTCTAGCAGCCAATCAGTGAGCGGAAATGATATAGCTGTTTTGAAAGCTATAACTTAGTCAGCCTGTTGTTGATACACATTTTTTTTCTCTAGCTTTTGCCACTCCTCCTGAATCAGCTTCTCCAGCTTTTCAATGAAGGGAAAGGACGTTTTGAGATTGGCAAAACATTTCCTGACTTTGACAGGCGTCTTCCGCTCCTCGCCCCAGCCAGTGCCACTTTAACCGCTTTAGCTAAAGGCTCTGTCAGTGGAAAATCAAAGTCTGCGGCCCCTTTAAGCTCCTCATTCTCTGACAAACTGTCCCAACTCTGTTGGAAGTGGTTGACTTTGACAAGATGTACTTGGAGCCACCTTCCCTGACTGAGTGGCAAAGGCTTCCAGCATTCTTTGTCTGAATCTTTTATTAGAACTGTCACGTCCTTTACATCTGCCTCTTTCTCCCTTGAAGCAGGACTGACACACTAACTTGTCAGGCAACAATGTAGCACCACAAAACCACCAACTGATGGCCTGCTGATAACCCACAATGTCCAGGAGATAAGGAACAATGATGGTGTGGAGGAAATACTGCATGATGGGTATGGTGATGGTGTGAGGATGATCTTGAGCAACTTTTCCCAGAGTGTCTGTGCCTTGATGGCAGTCTGTGATTAGATGTGGCTGATGATTTTGACTTCCTTGCAAGGCTGTCAAAATATTATGCCAGCATTGGGACTATGCACTCTCTTCTTTGCCATCTTCACTACTCACCTAACCTCTTACCTTGTAGACAGTGGGTAATCTGCTTGGGTCACTGTTAGGAGAATCAGAATGAACCAGGAAGAAAGACACTGCAAGGTACAGCTCCCCACCTGAACCAGATGTGCAGACAATGAGGCAGCATGAAAGTAGAAAAAAAGTGTAGTAAAGAAAAAGAGCCTTTAATCCCACATGAAAGAAAAATATTTATAGTTTAAGAATATTATTCCCAAATATATTGACATATATTTGAAATACTACAATTTTGGCTGTATTCAATATATTTCAAGAAATATATATGTATATATACTGCATGTTGAAATGCATTTTTATTACAAAATATATGAAAAAAATGTTTAAAAATGCATTTTCAAATATACTGTATGTCTTTAAAAATACATTTACAGTATATACTCGAGTATAAGCCGACCCGAATATAAGCCGAGGTACCTAATTTTACCACAAAAAACTGGGAAAAACTATTGACTCGAGTATAAGCCGAGGGTGGGAAATGAGGCACCTACTAGTCAATGTAAAAAATTGGTGTCAGTGGGAGGAATAGTGCCCCATCATTGGTGTCAGTGGGAGGAATAGTGCCCCATCATTGGTATCACTGGGAGGAACAGTGCCCCATCATTGGTGTCAGTGGGAGGAATAATGCCCCATCATTAGTATCAGTGGGAGGAATAGTGCACCATCATTGGTGTCAGTGGGAGGAATAGTGCCCCATCATTGGTGTCAGTGGGAGGAATAGTGCCACATCATTGGTGTCAGTGGGAGGAATAGTGCCCCATCATTGGTGTCAGTGGGAGGAATAGTGCCCCATCATTAGTATCAGTGGGAGGAATAATGCCCCATCATTAGTGTCAGTGGGAGGAATAGTGCCCCATCATTGGTGTCAGTGGGAGGAATAGTGCCCCATCATTGGTGTCAGTGGGAGGAATAGTGCCCCATCATTGGTATCAGTGGGAGGAATAGTGCCCCATCATTGGTGTCAGTGGGAGGAATAGTGCCCCATCATTGGTGTCAGTGGGAGGAATAGTGCCCCATCATTGCTATCACTGGGAGGAATAGTGCCCCATCGTTGGTGTCAGTGGGAGGAATTATGCCCCATCATTAGTATCAGTGGAAGGAATAGTGCCCCATCGTTGGTGTCAGTGGGAGGAATAGTGCCCCATCGTTGGTGTCAGTGGGAGGAATAGTGCCCCATCGTTGGTGTCAGTGGGAGGAATAGTGCCCCATTGTTGGTGTCAGTGGGAGGAATAGTGCCCCATCGTTGGTGTCAGTGGGAGGAATAATGCCCCATCATTAGTATCAGTGACACCAATGATGCGGCACTATTCCTCCCACTGACACCAATGACACTTGCTGACCCCTGTTGCAGTATGGTGCTGCTGCAGCCAGCATATGTGGTTGCAGCAGCACCTCTGCACTGCACACTTACCGGCTTTTCCCTCACTCAATTTTCGCGGGTCCGCTCGGCTCCGCCTCCTTGCCCGTGATTGGCCGCCTGTGTATCTTTCCTGAGCTACAGTTCTGGCGGCCAATCACCGGTGAGGAGGCGGAGCCGAGCGGCAGGAGTGAGGGAGTGGCCGGAGTGACGGAAGGAGCAGCGCTTCCTGGATGGATCATCGGGAGCCAGGTAAGAGACAGCAGCCCTCTGCCCACCCCTGTACACTCCCCCCTTGACGGAGCCTCGCGCCCCCCCTGGGGGGCGTGCCCCACTATCTGCAGATGTTGACTCGAGTATAAGCCGAGGGGGGCGTTTTTCAGCACAAAAAATGTGCTGAAAAACTCGGCTTATACTCGAGTATATACGGTAATCTACGTTTTTGGAATGCACTTACAAATATATGTACAAATATGTTAAAATGACTTTTTTATATGTTGAAAAAAATCTGAAGAATATAATTTTAAAAAAATATATTTGTAAAAATATTTTTAATATATAAAAAATACATTTCAACATGCAATATATATATATATACGTATATATATATATATATATATATATATATACGGTATCTCACAGAAGTGTGTACACCTGTCAGGGCTCCCAGGTATGACCAGAGGTGTGTGACTGATGCAGGGAAACGCAGACTTCAGATATGTGATAAACAATACAATTTATTAACACTAACCATACAAACATAAACGCAGTGCAATACTAAACATAATACAGTGCAAACAAACCAAACCAAACCACCCACAGATAACAGTACATACAAGCAAGCGTCGTCAGGCAGGCCGGGTCAATATCAATTGGGCAGGTAGGTACAGGGGGAGCAAGCAGAGAATGGTCGGGGTCACAGGCCAGGTTCAGCAGGTAGCAAGCAGCGTAGTACAAAGGGTCAGGCAGAGGGATGGTCAGGGTCACAAGCCAGAGATCAAAACAGGTAACAAGCAGCGTAGTACAGAGGGTCAGGCAGAGGGACAGAAACAGGATGCAGGACAGAAACAGGATGCAGGACAGATACAGGGCCCAGGACAAACACAACACCAAGGCAGAGTCTGTGGGTCTGGCCATCCCTTAAATACCCCAGCATCATCAGTTCCAGGTGTTAGCTGGCTGAAAGGTTGAGTCTCTGATTGCTGGGAGCACCCGCTGGCCAGCCCTGGTACTGCAGATCAAAAGGCAGGTGAGTCCCACCATTGCTGGCCAGTCCATTCCTAACAGTACCCCCCCCCCCCAAGGAGCGGCCTCAGGACGCTCCAAACAGTCCTAGCTGGGCAAAATGTTCCACCGCCCGGGTCTGGTAACTGGCGGGATATCAAAGACTGGCACACCGGGCAGGACTCCGGGCAGCGGCACACCGGGCTGGACTCCGGGCAGAGGCAGACCGGGCTGGACTCCGGGCAGAGGCACATCGAGCAGAGGCACACCGGGCAGAGGCACACCGGGCAGAGGCACACCGGGCAGAGGCACATCGGGCAGGACTCCGGGCAGAGGCACATCGGGCAGGACTCCGGGCAGAGGCACATCGGGCAGGACTCCGGGCAGAGGCACATCGGGCAGGACTCCGGGCAGAGGCACATCGGATTACCAGGCGAAGCAGCAGGCAGCGGGCCACCAGGCGGAGCAGCAGGCACCGGGCCCCCGGGCGGAGCAGCAGGCACCAGGCCCCCGGGCGGGGCGTCATGCATCGGGCCCCCGGGCGGGGCGTCATGCATCGGGCCCCCGGGCGGAGCAGCAGGCACCGGGCCCCCGGGCGGAGCAGCAGGCACCGGGCCCCCGGGCGGAGCAGCAGGCACCGGGCCCCCGGGCGGAGCAGCAGGCACCGGGCCCCCGGGCGGGGCGACCGGGCCCCCAGGCGGGGCAGCAGGCACCGGGCCCCCGGGCGGAGCGGCAGGCACCGGGCCCCCGGGCGGAGCGACAGGCATCGGGCCCCCAGGCGGGGCGACAGGCATCGGGCCCCCGGGCGGGGCGACAGGCATCGTGCCCCCGGGCGGGGCAGCAGGCACCGGGCCCCCGGGCGGGGCAGCAGGCACCGGGCCCCCGGGCGGAGCAGCAGGCACCGGGCCCCCGGGCGGGGCGACCGGCGTCGGGCCCCCAGGCGGGGCGGCGGGCGCCGGGCCCCCAGGAGGGGCGACAGGCATCGGGCCCCCAGGCGGGGCGACAGGCATCGTGCCCCCAGGCGGGGCGACAGGCATAGTGCCCCCAGGCGGGGCGACAGGCATCGTGCCCCCAGGCGGGGCGACAGGTCTCGGGCCCTCAGGCGGAGCGGCGGGCGCCGGACCCCCAGATGGAGCGACAGGTCTCGGGCCCTCAGGCGGAGCGGCGGGCGCCGGACCCCCGGGTGGAGCGACAGGTCTCGGGCCCTCAGGCGGAGCGGCGGGCGCCGGACCCCCAGGAGGAGCGACAGGTCTCGGGCCCTCAGGCGGAGCGGCGGGCGCCGGACCCCCAGATGGAGTGACAGGTCTCGGGCCCTCAGGCGGAGCGGCGGGCGCCGGACCCCCAGGTGGAGCGACAGGTCTCGGGCCCTCAGGCGGAGCGGCGGGCGCCGGACCCCCAGGCGGAGCGACAGGTCTCGGGCCCTCAGGCGGAGCGGCGGGCGCCGGACCCCCAGGAGGAGCGACAGGTCTCGGGCCCTCAAGCGGAGTGGCGGGCGCCGGACCCCCAGGCGGAACGACAGGTCTCAGGCCCCCAGGCGGGGCGGCGGGCACCGAGTCACCAGGCACAACCGTGGGCTCCGAGTCAACTGGGATGACCGCTGGCACTGGGTCAGACATTGGATCGTCTGGCTGGACAGCGGGCATCGGGTCACCAGGCATCAGGTCATTTGGCTCGACAGCGGGCACCGCGTCATCTGGCAAGGCAGTGGGCTCCGAGTCAACTGGTATGACCGCGGGCACTGGGTCAGACATTGGATCGTCTGGCTGGACAGCGGGCACTGGGTCACCAGGCATCAGGTCATTTGGCTCGACAGCGGGCACCGCGTCATCTGGCAAGGCAGTGGGCTCCGAGTCAACAGGCACGACAGTGAGCACCGGGTCATCAGGTACCGGATTGTCTGGCTCGACAGCGGGCATCGGGTCACCAGGTATGACAGCGGGCACTGGGTCACCAGGCATCAGGTCATTTGGCTCGACAGCGGGCACCGGATCAGGTACCGGATCATCTGGATCAACAGCGGGCATCGAGTCAACTGGCCTAATAGGATCGTCAGGCTGGATCAGTTCATCATGCTGGGTAGAGGCATCAGGCTGAATGCCGGCGTCCGGCTGAGTAGAGGCTTCAGGCCGAGTAGAGGCTTCAGGCCGAGTAGAGGCTTCAGGCCGAGTAGAGGCTTCAGGCCGAGTAGAGGCATCAGGCCGAGTAGAGGCATCAGGCCGAGTAGAGGCTTCAGGCCGAGTAGAGGCATCAGGCCGAGTAGAGGCTTCAGGCCGAGTAGAGGCTTCAGGCCGAGTAGAGGCATCAGGCCGAGTAGAGGCATCAGGCCGAGTAGAGGCTTCAGGCCGAGTAGAGGCTTCAGGCCGAGTAGAGGCATCAGGCTGAAGAGAGGCATCAGGCTGCATACAGGCATCAGGCTGAAGAGAGGCATCAGGCTGCATACAGGCATCAGGCTGAAGAGAGGCATCAGGCTGCGTACCGGCATCAGGCTGAAGAGAGGCATCAGGCTGAGTAGAGGCTTCAGGCTGAGTAGAGGCATCAGGCTGAGTAGAGGCTTCAGGCTGAGTAGAGGCTTCAGGCTGAGTAGAGGCTTCAGGCTGAGTAGAGGCTTCAGGCTGAGTAGAGGCATCAGGCTGAGTAGAGGCTTCAGGCTGAGTAGAGGCTTCAGGCTGAACCACGGAAGGCAGGCTCACCGGTTTGGATACTGGCAGGATGGTATTGGTTGGAAAGAATTTTCGCTTTTTTCTGGTTTTAACTACTGGAGCACTGCAAGTAAACGCAGGTCTGCAAACGAATGGAGCAGCTGGAGACAGAGAAGAACTGGAGGATGGAACAGGAGAGGGAGCGGTTGCTACAGAGGGCTCTTTTACAGGGTTAAAGGCAGGATAGGTGCAGCGAGTGGGAACAGGGTACTGACATGCGGTAGATAGCAGGGCAGGAGGAGCTGTTGGGAATGCAGGAATAGAGTTTTGAGGAAATAGATTAGAAGCAGGACTGGGTCTTTGTAAGCTGACTGAGGCTGGGTGCAACAAATCTGTCCATGTCTGCAGTATGGGTTGAACAAAGCTGAGCTTACACAAAGCCTGTCTGGTCAATGACTGCACTGCGTTTATACAATCTCTTAGTGTCTGTGGTGAACATGTGGAATAACGCTCCAGAAAGTAACCCACATCATCCTCTAATAACCACACCAGGGACTCTACCTGGTCTGCACTAAATGGTGGCAAAAATTCATCCCTGCATTCGGGGGTACCAGATGAAACCAACTCAGCACAAACCTCAATCAAAGGCTGCACCTCAGAGAACTCTGTGCCCTGATCTACTAGAACATGAGCGAGCCGTATACATTCTAGCAGTTCATCCCGGGTATACTCCTTCAGAGTTTGATAAGCATACTCCCTGTCATCAAACACTAGCAGATATAAATATTCAACCTCATCAAGATCCATCCTTCCCATCAACAAGCCAAGATGGCTTCCCTGTGCAGCCACTTCTGGTCAGGATTGGCCTTGGTGTAATGTCAGGGCTCCCAGGTATGACCAGAGGTGTGTGACTGATGCAGGGAAACGCAGACTTCAGATATGTGATAAACAATACAATTTATTAACACTAACCATACAAACATAAACGCAGTGCAATACTAAACATAATACAGTGCAAACAAACCAAACCAAACCACCCACAGATAACAGTACATACAAGCAAGCGTCGTCAGGCAGGCCGGGTCAATATCAATTGGGCAGGTAGGTACAGGGGGAGCAAGCAGAGAATGGTCGGGGTCACAGGCCAGGTTCAGCAGGTAGCAAGCAGCGTAGTACAAAGGGTCAGGCAGAGGGATGGTCAGGGTCACAAGCCAGAGATCAAAACAGGTAACAAGCAGCGTAGTACAGAGGGTCAGGCAGAGGGACAGAAACAGGATGCAGGACAGATACAGGGCCCAGGACAAACACAACACCAAGGCAGAGTCTGTGGGTCTGGCCATCCCTTAAATACCCCAGCATCATCAGTTCCAGGTGTTAGCTGGCTGAAAGGTTGAGTCTCTGATTGCTGGGAGCACCCGCTGGCCAGCCCTGGTACTGCAGATCAAAAGGCAGGTGAGTCCCACCATTGCTGGCCAGTCCATTCCTAACAACACCCCTCACATTTTTGTAAATATTTTATTATATCTTTTCATGTGACAACAGTGAAGAAATGGCACTTTGCTACAATGTGAATTAGTGAGTGTACAGCTTGCATAACGGTGTAAATTTGCTGTCCCCTCAAAATAACTCAACACACAGCCATTAATGTCTAAACTGCTGGCAACAAAGGTGAGTACACCCCTAAGTGAAAATGTCCAAATTGGGCCTAATTAGCCATTTTCCCTCCCTGTTGTCATGTGACTCATTAGTGTTACAAGGTCTCAAATGTGAATGGGGAGCAAGTGTGTTACATTTGGTGTTATCGCTCTTACTTTCTCACTTTCTCATACTGGTCACTGGAAGTTCAACATGGCACCTCATGGCAAAGAACTCTCTGAGGATCTGAAAAAAAAGTATTGTTGCTCTACATAAAGATGGCCTAGGGTATAAGAAGATTTACAAGACCCTGAAACTGAGCAGCAGCACTGTGGCCAAGACCATACAGCGGTTTAACAGGACAAGTTCCACTCAGAACAGGCCTCGCCATGGTCAACCAACAAATTTGAGTGCACATGCTCAGCATCATATCCAGAGGTTGTCTTTGGGAAATAGATGTATGAGTGCTGCCAGCATTGCTGCACAGGTTGAAGGGGTGGGGGGTCAGCCTGTCAGTGCTCAGACCATATGCCGAACACTGCATCAAATTGGTCTGCATGGCTGTCGTCCCAGAAGGAAGTCTCTTCTAAAGATGATGCACAAAAAAGCCCGCAAACAGTTTGCTGAAGACAAGCAGTCTAAGGACATGGATTACTGGAACCATGTCCTGTGGTCTGATGAGACCAAGATAAACGTATTTGGTTCAGATGGTGTCAAGCGTGTGTGGCGGCAACCAGGTGAGGAGTACAAAGACAAGTGTGTCTTGCCTACAGTCAAGCATGGTGGTACGAGTGTCATGGTCTGGGGCTGCATGAGTGCTTCCGACACTGGGGAGCAACAGTTCATTGAGGGAACCATGAATGCCATCATGTACTGTGACATACTGAAGCAGAGCATGATCCCCTCCCTTCGGAGACTGGGCCGCAGGGCAGTATTCCAACATGATAACGAGCTCAAACACACCTCCAAGACAACCATTGCCTTGCTAAAGAAGCTGAAGGTAAAGGTGATGGACTGGCCAAGCATGTCTCCAGACCTAAACCCTATTGAGCATCTGTGGGGTATCCGCAGACAAAAGGTGGAGATGCGCAAGGTCTCTAACATCCACCAGCTCCGTGATGTCGGCATGGAGGAGTGGAAGAAGACTCCAGTGGCAACCTGTGAAGCTCTGGTGAACTCCATGCCCAAGAGGGTTAAGGCAATGCTGGAAAATAATGGTGGCCACACAAAATATTGACACTTTGGGCTAAATTTGGATATTTTCACTTAGGGGTATACTCACTTTTGTTGCCAGCTGTTTAGACATTAATGGCTGTGTGTTTAGTTATTTTGAGGGGACAGCAAATTTACACTGTTATGCAAGCTGTACACTTACTACTTTACATTGTAGCAAAGTGTCATTTCTTCAGTGTTGTCACACTTCTGTGAGATACTCTCTCTCTCTCTCTCTCTCTCTCTCTATATATATATATATATATATATATATATATGTATATATTGAATACGGCCAAAATTATAGTATTTCAAATATATGTTAATATATTTGGGAAGAATATTTTTAAAATATATTTCAAATATATTTTTCTTCCATGATATATTTTAAAATCTGTGATGACATCACCCACTCACGCATGCCCAGAAGCGTCTGCAACCCAAGATGCCATGTTAGAGAAGGGCAGAGAGTTGGCAAGCTTTGCTGACAGCTGGACATCACATCTGGCAACTAATGCATGGTACACACCTCTGCCCACCGCCACCATATTGGAAGAGAGGAGGAAAACTTTCACACCAGAGCCAGGAAGCAAAGAATCACCAAAAGAAAAAAAGAGAAGAAACACTGTAATTCAGAAGCTTATTTAACCACTTTCTTCCCAGGCAATATCACCCCCTTCCTGCCTGTCACAAATGTGCGCAACAGAGACTGACGCAGACTCCATCTTGCTAAGGGTATCCATTTTTCCCTCATCCTTCTCCTTCCCCCTCCCTTCCTGAGAGGCACAGTGACAGATGTGTGTGTGTTAAAAGTGTCACAGGCCAGATCCCAGCAGGGAGCAATGTGGTGCCTCACTGACCACAGTACCTGTGTAATTTCACACCTCGTAAAAAGATAAAGGAGCCTTGCCAGGAGCTCAAGGCATTCCCAAGAAGCCCACACCAGCTAACATTTTTAAAAGATCCATTTTCCCCTATGTCTCATATCTTGGAATATGAGAGACCTACATAAAAGCCGGACATCTCATTGGATGGACGATAAGCAGGCGAACAGTTTGATGTGTCACTCGCCTTATCTTGGACCATCAGGGAAGCCAAAACATAGAACTCGTGAACCATGCAATATATAATTTCATAATTCATATCTAAATAATCCTCAGACTTGTCTGCATAATAATATACACGCGGGTAGACTGTCGCTTGTGCAGATGGAAAGTTATGGACCAGAATATGAATTATGAAAGATGTTGGTTCCAATTTAGTGGCAGGATACCGTACTGCCACTATATATATATATATATATATATATATATATATATCTTAGTTACATCTTCTCTGTAAATATTTTTATTGCACCTGTTTGACCCTTTTAGTATTAAATCTCTCTTTCTGAAAGTGTTGAACTGTTTCTATAGCTCTTAATTGCAATTTACGAATCCCTGCCTTTAAAGAGACGCTACTGTTTGTTTTAACCCTTTGTATAACAGGCCTGTATTATGACCAAGTTATGCAGTCGATTATATCAACCATTATAGTGTAATAGCTGAGCACCGAGTTTCCTCTTTCTCTGATCAAAAAGGAGGTGGTGGCAGTGTTAAGGGGTTAATTGCGTAATTAACCTGACCCAGTAACAATAGATTCAGGCTGCTGGCACATCGATCGGTATCCATTAGCTGGAAAATCGTTGTGCAGGGTCCAGCTGGGTGTGGCATTGTTACGCACGTCACATCGTGGTTGTAGATCGGTTAGCCCTTCGGTCACGAGTTTGGTGAGAAGGTCTGGGGTCTGACGCCGCGATCGTGACACTGCCCAGGCCAATTTTCAGCTTCCAGTGCTGTCGCACTTTGACTATTGCGTGGTCATGCAACACTGTCAACATATGAAATTGTTTTCATTTTTTTGGGACATACCTCTTTTAATCACCATTGGGTTTTTTATTATTTTCTAAACAAACGAAAAAGACCGAAAATTTTAAAAAAAGGGTTTTTTTCTTAGTTTCTGTTATAAAATTTTGCAAACAGCAGCACTGAAAGTCAGTGATAGGTGGCACTGAATGGCGGCATTGATGGGCACTGACAGCGCTGATAGATACTGATGATCACTGACCGGCAGCACTGATGGACACTGGCAGCACTGATGGACATTGACTGGCAGCACTGATGGACACTGACTGGCAGCACTGATGGACACTGTTGGGACTGCATTGATGGACACAGCTGATCACGTGGTAAATGGCACTGTGATTGGCCCTTTACCATGTCCTGTGGTAAAAGGCTTTCTGGGTGTATGATTCGGGAGGTCGTCATATGACGTCCTCCCAGAACTAGACGACCAGAATGGGGCTCCTTCCACATAGGTTATTTAGAGGCTGAACAGGAAAGGATTTCCACCAATGAGAGGCTGAACCTGGCTGGGGCAACATCCAGTAAGGAATGTTCCATGACCAATTCAGTTCTAGCAGGATACCGCACAGACTTATAGTTAACAAGTCCTTTCAGGTTGAGGGGCACAACCACAACCCAATCCATGCTGCCATAATGCACCAGGAAAATGTTTACTGTTTTTCTCACCTAAGGATTTGTAATTTTGTTCAGGCTTGCCTCTGCTGATCATACCTTGGGCCGACTGGAAGATCACTATACTCTTTCCTGATTCAGTGTTCCATTCAGGGTATTCATGTGACCTTTCCATCTTCCTGCTCCATCAAAGTCCTTGATCTGATCTAATGGAGTGGGACTTTCTAGGTATGAGGGAGCATGTGATCTCTCTAGTGTGACAGTGCTCAGGACTGAGTGACCAATCACCAGGTCAGAACATTGTCATTTTGGTGGAGGAACCTTCCTGCCATCCACCCAGGTTGGTTGCAACATCAGAGCTTACCCAGGGTGTACTTCTGCAGCAGGGACGGGATGATAAATCAGAAATACAATAGTTTAGTTTTTTGCTATCAGGAGGAATTGTGACTAGTCCCTGAACAGGCAGGCCACAGCATCTGTAGCCAATGGGGAAAGAACAAAAAGAGGGCGCACAGGCCTAGTGCATTACCATAAAAAATGTTTAATAAAAAATAAAGTAGGTGTTGTACTCACAAACGACAATATAGTCAAGGCACATCATAAAAGAACAGCTGGATCAACACCGCGCTGAGTAACAGTCCGCAATAGGGAGTTTAGACATCCAAAAGGCTGACGCGTTTCGAGGACTTGCCTCTTCCTCAGAGCCAGCTGTTCTTTTATGATGTGCCTTGACTATATTGTCGTTTGTGAGTACAACACCTACTTTATTTTTTATTAAACATTTTTTATGGTAATGCACTAGGCCTGTGCGCCCTCTTTTTGTTCTTTCCCCATTCAGTATATTTGGATTCCCCCGGTCCATTTGAGGGCAGCAAGGTGTGCATGTTCCAGGACATTCTTAATGTGGTTGTAGCATCGAGTCCATCCCCAAGCGCAGGAGCATTTGTGTTTGCTGGTTCTTTCATCTGTAGCCAATGTAGCCACCACACAGCTCTATATCATGCTGAATCGCTCAGCTGACGTAATTTTGAATTATCTAGTAATTGAGTATCTTTCTAGCTGACCTGACAGGTAAAAGGGTTAGTCTGTCTTATGTTCATGGTCAAGTGAAAGGGTTTGATATGGATTGTAATGCACCTTTGTGCTTCTGGCTTATGTGATATTCATTTTCATACCAGGAAGGCAATGCAGTGTGTATTCAAAGTATTTCAAATGTGTCAGAATGATGTAATCACAAGATGACTATACAAAGGTAAAAGGGCACTGTTATTTTAAGTATATTATATTGAAGACAATGTCATTTAAGAGGTTTACACACATTTCAGGACCTATATTCAGTACCCACATTACTAATATAATTTTTGTGTGCAGAAAGATAATAATTCTGTTTCTTATCCCATAATGCACATACCCATCACACAGCTTACATTAGACACGTCTGAGAGTGTAACATGTGTGTTATGTAAATGGTGAGGGTCTGTCTCCTAAAATCACCCATTTCCATACAATTACTTGTTTAACTTTGCCAAGCCTATAGCCGGGAGCAGTTTAAAGACTCCTAACTCCCTTTTTCCTGCTGTCAGTGTACCCCTGAGACAAGGAGCTCAACCAGCTCGGAGGCATCTTTTCAAATCTGACAGATGCAATTAGCAAGTCAATCTGGGGGGTGGGGGGCTTTTGTCAGTCCTCAAATTGCACATACACAGTTCATTGTAAGTCAGTTCACAAGGTAAGTGTATGTTAATTGTGGCAACATAAACACCTCTCAGTGTAAAGGATGGAGGGAAGTGTTATTATAAAGTGGCAATGGGAACATGTCTGAAAAATCATTTATAATTGCTAATGGTAAGATAATTAGGGTGTATTTTAACAACAGAGGTCCAAAGATAGATTATTATAGTTCCTGTTATCTGAGTGTAGCTTCTCACAACCAATCATTTTTCATTTTTTGGCTCCTAAGAAACACTGAACCTGGATTCTTATTAAGTTCCCTCTTCCTCCAATTCCTTCACCCTTAACCTGTTTCCTATACCTACCATTTATACCCTATATTGGAAACATTTTTAGGACACCATATCTAGTGTTAATCAGATAAGAAGTGGATTAAGTGCAGGTTTTTACTAATAACTACAATAAAAAGGCTTTTGTTGTAAATATTTTCATGCTTGAGATTTTCATGTTTAAGATTGGTTTGGGATCTCTTTGACCAATGAAGGATCTTCCAATTTTTTCACAGGGGAGCAATTTTATCACAGTTGCTTCATTTGTAATAAATGTTGTTGGTGGGTTAGGCTGCTATTTACAGTTGCAGATGCAGATCCCTGATCTTCCATCATCTTCTCTTGGAGATGTGGATTGAATTGTACTTGATACACAAATGGGTTGGAATCCTGCTCTAATCCTGCTTCAAACACTAAACTGTGTAAGATTTTTTTTTAATGGAAAAGTTTACTGGTTGTGGTTTACTGGACAAAGAACTTCTTAAATTGCAGTCATTAAATTCTTGTTCACTGTAGCTGTTAGAGGCTAACTCTCACCATCACAGGAGCAAGGGTGGCTTATGTCATCGAGGAGGCAGGGCAAATGCATAGGCTTTCTTCTCAAGAATTTGCATTGGGGATTTAAATGAAAACACTGCTCATTCCTCTGATGCTGTGTGTGATCCTTTAATAGCTGTGGTGCCCCAAAATGTGACCATGATATGTCAACACTAACTAAAAAATTTTTGGCCTGGCTTCTGGGGCTCAGAAATGGCCTACAGGAATGCACTTACATTAAAGAACATCTACAAAAATGCACAACGTATTTTAACCTACTGATGCTACTTTTGCATAAGCTATTTTCTTAACCAATTGCTAAGCGTTATAGCTGAATAACGGCTACAGCACGGTCATCCAGCTCTGGGAGGACCCCTATTGACGTCCTCCCAGAACTGCACCCCCCAATGTGCCCGCTGCGGCTAGCTAGCAGCTTTTTCTAAAAGGGAGATTGGTGTGAAGTAAAAGACAAAATGTTCTTCAAAATGTGAGCTTAGCCTTTAAAGTCATGCCCCCATGTTCTTCTTCTTAACTTTCTACTGAAAATCCTGCCCTCCTGAACCTTAATCACATACTTAATGTATTAAGGTTTCAGTCATTTTCCCCTTTCCCTTCTTTCATCCAGACTGTACCTGTTAAGTTCCTGCATTCTCTCCTCATATATTGCATCCCTCAGATATGTCACTATTTTTGTTGCCTGTCCCTGGGCTTATTTATTTATTTATTACAGGTACTTACAGTTGTGACCAAAATTATTCAACCCCCAATGCTGTAAAGGGGTTTAGGGACTATAGTGTACATTTGGAATTGTATTCAGAATCAAATCCTACAAGGACGTTGTAACTACCCAAATGCAACTAAAATGACATCAATTGTTTATGTAATACAGTAGTAAATGGTTCTTATGTGGTTTCTTCATTGCCACAATTATTCAACCCCTTAAAGACTACCACTCTGAAGAACAGAGGTTCATACAGGTGCTTTCCATCAGGTATTGAAAACACCTGTGGATGTCACCGAGCAGCAATCAAGCATAATAAGCACCAATTAGGCAGCTTTAAAATGACTGTGATACTCAGCTCCTTCTAGACATTTACTGGTGTGGTTACAAACATGGTGAAGGCAAGAGAATGGTCCAGGAAGACAAGAGAAGAGGTGATTTCTCTTCACAGGAAGGGCAATGGCTATAAGAAGATTGCAAAGATGTTAAACATACCAAGAGACACCTTAGGAAGCATCATTCGCAAATTCAAGGCAAAGGGCACTGTTGAAACGCTACCTGGTCGTGGCAGAAAGAAGATGCTGACTTCGACTGCTGTGCGCTACCTGAAGCGTAGAGTGGAGAGAAGTCCCCGTGTGACTGCTGAGGAACTGAGAAAAGATTTGTCAGATGTGGGTACAGAAGTTTCAGCCCAGACAATAAGACGCACACTGCGTAATGAAGGCCTCCGTGCCAGAACTCCCAGGCGTACCCCCTTGCTGTCTCCAAAGAATAAGAAGAGTCGACTGCAGTATGCCAAAAGCCATGTGGACAAACCACAAAAGTTGTGGGATAGTGTTCTGTGGACTGATGAAACAAAATTAGAACTGTTTGGGCCCATGGATCAACGCTATGTTTGGAGGAGGAAGAACAAGGCCTATGATGAAAAGAACACCTTGCCTACTGTGAAGCATGGTGGAGGGTCAATCATGCTTTGGGGCTGTTTTGCTTCTGCAGGTACAGGGAAGCTTCAGCGTGTGCAAGGTACCATGAATTCTCTTCAGTACCAGGAGATATTGGATGGAAACGTGATGCAGTCCGTCACACACCTGAGGCTTGGGAGACGTTGGACCTTTCAACAGGACAATGATCCCAAGCATACCTCCAAGTCCACTAGAGCATGGTTGCAGAGGAAAGGCTGGAACATTTTGGAGTGGCCATCGCAGTCACCAGACTTAAATCCGATTGAGAACCTCTGGTGGGACTTAAAGAAAGCAGTTGCAGTGCGCAAGCCTAAGAATGTGACTGAACTGGAGGCCTTTGCCCATGAAGAATGGGCGAAGATACCCGTAGATCGCTGCAAGACACTTGTGTCAAGCTATGCTTCACGTTTAAAAGCTGTTATAACTGTAAAAGGATGCTGTACTAAGTACTAAGATTGAATGTCACTTGGGGGTTGAATAAAACTGATAATGCTGTGAGCACAGAAAAGACATTTGTGGTTATTTCATTATAACTGTTATGTTATATTTGTCTGACCTACAAGTGCCTCTTTAATGTAAATGTAAGCAAGATGACTGAATGATCAAAAGCAATGTCAAACTGGCCAAAACACTCAATTTCAGTGGGGGTTGAATAATTTTGGTCACAACTGTATATAGTGCTGACAATGTATGCAGCACTTTAAATTGCACAGTCACATCAATCCATGCCCCAAAGACCTTACAATCTAAGGTCCCTACACATACAATTTAGACAAGAGGGAGCTAAAATAATTGTAAAGGGATTTTTTTTTAATAAAAAACACGGTATGTGCAATGGTTTTGCACAAAGCAGCCCAATCCTCCTCTTCTGCCCTCCCCCAAGTGCCTCCATAGCAATCCACTTGCTATGGCGTCACTTATGTGGGCTCATTCTCAACCACACTCTTTGTGTCCTTTGACACACAAAATGTGGCTTGGCCCTCCCCCCGCTCCCCCCTCACTGGCTGTGATTAATAACAGCAGGAAC
The DNA here is from genome assembly GCF_062004578.1 of Staurois parvus. NCBI lineage: Eukaryota > Metazoa > Chordata > Amphibia > Anura > Ranidae > Staurois > Staurois parvus. The sequence goes on from NW_028318272.1 coordinate 2,991,089, forward strand.
CAAAGGGAATAGGGAATATCCGATTGCCTCTCGGGATATCAGGAAGGAATTTTTCCCCTGTAGGAGCAAATTTCATCATGCTTTGCTGGGTTTTTTTTTGCCTTCCTCTGGATCAACTGTGGGTATAGGAGTACCCGGAGGAAACCCACGCAGGCACCGGGAGAACATGCAAACTCCAGGCAGGTGGTGCCGTGGTTGGGATTTGAACTAACGACTCTAGTACTGCAAGCAGAAGTGCTAACCATTTAACCACTGTGCTGCCCACAATATTTCAACAAAAGGGGAGTTTTCCGTGGATATAGCTGCACACTAGAGCCAAACAGCTGACAATCTGATTTAAAGCAAACCATTCATAAAATACAGACCTGAACCTACTTCCTCCAATATGGGTCAGATACCTAAAGTTACCCCTATCATTGCGCCGATCCTCATATAACAGCTCAGTCAAATGCATTTCTAAGTATGGGGGAGCACATGTCCCCCGGCATTTTACAATGCAGCACTTGCGGCCCTATAACTGTCAAGTGGTAGCACAGGGCATGACAGATTGGGCAATTGCAGATAATGCTACGTTCTGCGTCAAGCTGACAGCAATATTTTTGGGGTGGGAGCAGGGAACAGATGGTGGAAAAAAACAACCCTAAGGTTATCTTTATTTTGCATGACAGGCGGTCACAAGAAAAACCAATACACTTCAGGAGCTCAACACTCCTCCTTCATCAGGGCTCAGATGCTGATAATAAATAGGAAGGACAAAAAAAGAAGGGATGAATTTATTTCATTCAGGTCACCAGTCGGCAGTCATCTTCACATATGTACGGCAACCATTGTTGTCCCTCTGAAAAGCAAATCACTCAGGATCACTTTTTAGAGGGCGTTTTGACAGGTGTCGAGGAGACAATATGTCGCCTCCTTGCCACGGTAATGCCTGCATGCTGTTTAAAGCAGTAGTAAACCGTACTTACAAAAAAATAAATACATTTTCCCTGCAAGGTAATGTCATAATGTGCGGGGATGCAGATGAACTTTTGTCTTTTTTCAGCCAGACTAACTATGTAACTATGTGTCTGAGCCAATGAGGAGAAAGAGAGCAGCGATGGGAGGCTGGGGGGACAGCGGCACACAAAGGTTTTTTTACTTTAATGCATAGAATGCCTTCTGCCCTTAAAACCACTTTAACCTACCAGCATGTCTTTGAAATGAGGTAATAAACCAGAATACCCGACTTGCTCTTATCAATACCTTTTTCTGTAGGTGAGGTCTCCAGAACTGGACACAATATTCTAAGTATAGGAGAATCAGGTGCTTCTGCTGGCAATCCCACTAGTGGTGCAGCCCAGAATTCTGTTTTTCCCACAGTCAGGCCACACTATTTGCTCATTGTTTCAAAATGTATTGTATGTTACCCCGGAACACCTGCATATTTTCACAATAAATATAGTAACAATACACTACATTAGCCATTGCACCTCCCAGCTGGACCTGACAATTCTGAAAACTCAATTTTATAAGTGTGTTTTTGCAGCTATTGATATGCTTCTCACTTTACTTTCCAGAAATAAAAGCTCCCCGAAGAGTATCTATGTTTTTCCTGTGAACTCCCGGAGGAGTTTCCCTAACAGAAAAGAGTTGATCTTTTGGTGTCAATGTGCTACTCAGAAACAGCGGATACATAAACAAACTTTGACGACAGACAAAAAACAAATGGCAAGGCTGGATCTTTTTACAAATAAATCTAAATCATGAGATGGAGTACTGTTTGAACTGCTTACAATATGACTTCATTTACAAAAGCTGCTTTCACTTATGGTGATTTGCAGGGCACTTACAAAACGACTGTCAGTATATTAAAGAAAACCTGTAGTGATGAAACATGAGGCTTCCATTGCTCATCTCTCCTTTGTAAAATACTAGTTTCCTGGCTAGCAGGCATATTTTTTCAGTATTATCTAATTTACTAATTTTGCCTGAGTATGCAGTTAAGAAATTTTAACTTTACCATGACTTTCCTGATATCTATACTTGTATCGTAGGTCAGTGTCTCAAAACCAGGCAGCTAATATTTTCAGAATCAGATTAGCATCGACATCTTCTGTATTTCTCATAGCACAGGTTCCCTTTAATTGTTCTATCATGAAGCAAAACATCTGAGTGATTAGGCTGTGGTGGAAACATGTATTGCCCAACTGATATGGCTTATTCTACTCCAAGATCTGTGACTCAGTGATAGGTGTACATTCATTGCCCTAGAACAAGGATGTGGCATATGAGCTACGAATACTTGCTTCCCTGAGATCCTCAACTCACAGAAGTATTGTTTTTTGGCAGGTATGACATAACTATAGTCGTTAAAGGATAAGTTCAGCTTTTGGACAAAAATAATAAATGCACATTTTTTGGCAGATAAAAAAATGTGCATTTATCATTTTTGTTCAAAGGAGCCTGGAAAGCATTGCACCAGCAATCAGTAGGTCTCTGATACCATGCAGGTGTCCTGCAGACCTGTCAGAATATCTGCTTGCCATATGGGATGTATGAGCAAGCAGATATTCTAACAGGAGGCTTTAACCGCTTCCCGTCCACCCAATAGAAGAAGCACTGCTACAGGGTGGCACGGATGCGCAAAATCACGTATATATGTGATTTTGCAGTTCCAGGTAGGGAGCACACGCGAGCCCTAACCCGCGCCGCCATTCGCGGCCTCGGCTGTCAGTCACTGGGTCCCAGCCAGTGATTACTACCCGGCTCCTGGTGATTGCTGAGCATCTCCGATGGAGGGGGGGGGAACTGTTTGTAAGCTCCGCCTTCTGCTCCCTCCTCACAGGATTTAATTGGCAGCAGCAGGAGCCAATGACTCCCGCTGCTGCCTCTGTGTCTGTGAGGAAAGAGAACAGCGATGCTGCTCTTGGACACAGCACTGGATCAAAAGATGAGCAAGGTAAATATTTGGAGAAGGGGAGAATGGCTGGGGGGAGCAGATTCTGGAAGGTTTTGATTTTAATGCATGGAATGCCTTAGGGTACAAAAAACTTTAAAAATGATCTCCAATCCCAGAGGATGACATTTTTAGGAAACGCATCAGGCGGAGTCTTTTTGTGATGTCACCACGCACAAGCCAATGGACTGACACCACAGCCGAATAGTTAAATGCTTTTCCATTGCTCTCTTAAACTCATCTGAATGTAAGTGCAATACATAGGTTTTTAAATAAGCATTTTGTTTTTAATGGGGTTGCACTATGAAGTATTTTCTTGATTAAACCCTTTCAGACATTATTGCGGAGAGTGATATGAAGCGTTTAAGCCAGATCCTGGTGTGAACACACAATGATCCATCCATCATCCCTGGACCTGTCAGTGAGAGTGTCAATGTGGAGTTTGGATACCATCTGCTCATTTGATCTCTATAGCTTGAGGTCAATTTGTTCGGTAAGAGGGTTGCCTGTTCTTCTGAGGAGCACCTTTTGAGCACAGCAGCACCTTATTGGAAGATTTATTTGGCACCCAGCACTTTTCCCTCACATTGGATTTGGGGACTTATTTATATGCGTTCATCTTGCACTGCATTGCACTGTATATGAAATATTATTTGGTGTTATATGAATTTTAGTTTGCACAGTTTTGTACTTCAGACGGACTAATTATCATTTTGGGATATATGAATTTTGATTTGCACTATTTATTTATTAATCACATTTAAAGTGAACAGAGCACTTTTTTAATGTGTTGAAATGATATATTCTGGTATTCAGGAAGGCAGTAGCAGCAGTTCACATTTTAACGTTCCTCTTCTTCTTGGGTCCCCCACTTGTGCTCCTGGTTCCTCCCCCTTGACCAGTGCCCCCAATAATAAGCCGCTTCTATCGGGGCACTGGTATGTGTTTGCTCCTGAGCCTTGCTCTATGCATCCATAACACACATAGAGCCATTTTCCGACTCACCACTCTCTACTCATTGACTACTGGCTGTGATTGAAAGCAGTTGGAGCCAATGGCTACAGCTGCTGTCTCAGCCAATTATTTATATATGTGTGTGCCTAAAACCATAACATAAAACCATTTTATTAAATGTCATAAAATATACAAAGTTGCACTTGCAAAAAAAGATACTCAGCCCAGCAATCAGGATAAATTGCATAGTCATACACAAGAGCCACGCACAACCAGCACCTCCATGCATGTGCTCCACACATCACTTACTCCTAACCCCTGCACTCTCTTTGTTACTTGCTCTGGACCCATGCACTTTCAGTTCCATTTATTCCTGATACCCCGCTCTCTCTGTATCACGTACTCCTGGACACTGTTCTCTCTGCAACATTTAATACTGACCACTGTTCTTTCTGCATCAGGCTCCCACTTTTCACAATAGCACATTTCACATGAGGCATATTTAGTACCCTATATTCAGCCCCATTCTGGAGGGGGAGGAAAATCAAAATGTTGCTATAGGGCCCCATAGTTGTAGCTACACCCCTGCTTACAGATACCCTTTAACAGAGATTTTTTTTTTCTTTGGGGGGGGGGGGCATTGGTTATTGTACAGTCCAATGGTCATTGCACTTTGCTTTGAATTATTACATAAGTCAAGCAAAAGATTACTAGGAATATACATTTTAAGGGGATATTGTGCCAATAAAAAAATAAACAGCTCATAAACCTTCCATACAGTTGTTGAATATCCTTAGCAATCTATTGCACTAATCCTAAACTGGCACTGTAAACAGGTGTATTTGGAAGTGAATATTTCTCAATTTGTAATGACACCACAATGCAGCTTCCCAGAACAATGCACAGCAAAGCAAAGCACTGACATGTTGTGGTGCACTGCATTGCCAAAAATGCTGCAAGGATGAGGTCAGTTGTGGTGCATTGGGCAGGCCATTCTGAGCTGCCCTACTGCAACTCATAGTGATGTGAAATGCAATTCACATGTATTGCACATTGGCAAGCAGATTGAGCTGGTGTGAATGGGCCCAAATACTCAATGCTGCTTAGAACATTCAGTACATTAATTAAAAAAATGAAAGCATTTCTTTAAAATGTACATTTTTAATGGCATAATTTATATTTCAAATCGGAAATACTTACTCTGAAAGCTTTAAATAATATTTTGCACTCCCATTGAGTGAGGAAACAAAGTGGGAAGCTTCAGACAAGCTACTAAAGAACATTTTAATGGCTACAGTCTCTCAGGTATTAAATGTAAGGAAAAAAATAGAGGTGAAAATCAGCGACATAAAAAGGTCAAATGGTTTTTCACAAAAAGTTAAAGATATTTTCTCACTTCTCTATTCAGTGCTAATTTATTCTTAAATATGATGTTTCGCACTTTTAACATCTGAACATTGATGTATTATTGCTGAGAAACTGAGTAACCTAGCAGGTATTTAAAAATGGTGTGAGAGTCATGTTTATAGAACCTTTAAAAAGTGCTACAATAGGGAGTGACTGTATCACGAATTCTCTGTATTTTAAATAAAACATAAAGTGTAGCACCAAATATATGATAATGAAACTGAAATATATGAAAATAAATAAATGTCTGTGATATTAAAAAACAATAGTACAGAAAAATATATGTTGAATATATGTATGTCCATCCACCACCATAAAGTGCTCTTGCTTGCAACAAAACAATTCTACTCAAATTTGCCATCACCATCTCCCATTGAATTTAAGACTCACCAGAAATGATGGCTTCCACTACAACAGCATAAACGCCCATGTGTTTAAACAAAGATTCCAAAGGCACATGTATCTTAACATGAGACCCTATTGGTGTGTGTCATTCTGTCTAGCTGGACTTAGTGCATGTGGAGTAGAAATAAAAATAACAATCATCTCCTTGGTTGGACTTATAGACCTGAAGGTGTACATAGTAAAACCAATGGTTATCAGCAACTATGAGGGCACAGACGTTTCAGGATACACCAACAACCTGTGCAGCAACAATAGCAGATATCAGTTAGCCCTCAAGAAACTGTATGTGCATTCTTGCAGATTCCCAAAATCCTTGGCACACTTTCTGCAAGGAGCCACCACAAAATCTGGCAATAGTACAGTTGTGGCCAAAATTATTCAACCCCCAATGCTGTAAAGGGGTTTAGGGACTATAGTGTACATTTGGAATTGTATTCAGAATCAAATCCTACAAGGACGTTGTAACTACCCAAATGCAACTAAAATGACATCAATTGTTTATGTAATACAGTAGTAAATGGTTCTTATGTGGTTTCTTCATTGCCACAATTATTCAACCCCTTAAAGACTACCACTCTGAAGAACAGAGGTTCATACAGGTGCTTTCCATCAGGTATTGAAAACACCTGTGGATGTCACCGAGCAGCAATCAAGCATAATAAGCACCAATTAGGCAGCTTTAAAATGACTGTGATACTCAGCTCCTTCTAGACATTTACTGGTGTGGTTACAAACATGGTGAAGGCAAGAGAATGGTCCAGGAAGACAAGAGAAGAGGTGATTTCTCTTCACAGGAAGGGCAATGGCTATAAGAAGATTGCAAAGATGTTAAACATACCAAGAGACACCTTAGGAAGCATCATTCGCAAATTCAAGGCAAAGGGCACTGTTGAAACGCTACCTGGTCGTGGCAGAAAGAAGATGCTGACTTCGACTGCTGTGCGCTACCTGAAGCGTAGAGTGGAGAGAAGTCCCCGTGTGACTGCTGAGGAACTGAGAAAAGATTTGTCAGATGTGGGTACAGAAGTTTCAGCCCAGACAATAAGACGCACACTGCGTAATGAAGGCCTCCGTGCCAGAACTCCCAGGCGTACCCCCTTGCTGTCTCCAAAGAATAAGAAGAGTCGACTGCAGTATGCCAAAAGCCATGTGGACAAACCACAAAAGTTGTGGGATAGTGTTCTGTGGACTGATGAAACAAAATTAGAACTGTTTGGGCCCATGGATCAACGCTATGTTTGGAGGAGGAAGAACAAGGCCTATGATGAAAAGAACACCTTGCCTACTGTGAAGCATGGTGGAGGGTCAATCATGCTTTGGGGCTGTTTTGCTTCTGCAGGTACAGGGAAGCTTCAGCGTGTGCAAGGTACCATGAATTCTCTTCAGTACCAGGAGATATTGGATGGAAACGTGATGCAGTCCGTCACACACCTGAGGCTTGGGAGACGTTGGACCTTTCAACAGGACAATGATCCCAAGCATACCTCCAAGTCCACTAGAGCATGGTTGCAGAGGAAAGGCTGGAACATTTTGGAGTGGCCATCGCAGTCACCAGACTTAAATCCGATTGAGAACCTCTGGTGGGACTTAAAGAAAGCAGTTGCAGTGCGCAAGCCTAAGAATGTGACTGAACTGGAGGCCTTTGCCCATGAAGAATGGGCGAAGATACCCGTAGATCGCTGCAAGACACTTGTGTCAAGCTATGCTTCACGTTTAAAAGCTGTTATAACTGTAAAAGGATGCTGTACTAAGTACTAAGATTGAATGTCACTTGGGGGTTGAATAAAACTGATAATGCTGTGAGCACAGAAAAGACATTTGTGGTTATTTCATTATAACTGTTATGTTATATTTGTCTGACCTACAAGTGCCTCTTTAATGTAAATGTAAGCAAGATGACTGAATGATCAAAAGCAATGTCAAACTGGCCAAAACACTCAATTTCAGTGGGGGTTGAATAATTTTGGCCACAACTGTATATCCTTTGTAGGTGTGCCAGGACTCATCATGGCTTCAGTGTAATAGTCCTTAATCTGTTTATGTAAGTGTTGCAAGAAATACAAATAGGCACTTACATAAACAGATTAGGGACTATTACACTGAAGTCAAGAACATTTAAAGAAGCAGGATGGAAGTTGTTTTCAAACAAACTAATTTCTAAAAGTTTATGTGGTTTCTTTCCAAAATAATATGTTAAAAGCAAACAAAATATTTTGAATGACATTCATTTGTTTTGAGAATACTCTGAGAATTTTTGTATTGGAATTTTCCTAAGATGTTTCCCAAGTATTTTCATTCAAAATTATATCCATCTATAGGGTATTTACACCCTAACTACAGATCACTGCAGCTAAAACACTTGAAAACAGAAATACAATTTAGCATATATACATTAAGGCATTTGAGTAGAAATGAAGCACCTCCTTCTCAAAGGAAGCCCTTCATAGCAACAGGAAAGATAGCCGTCCATGGATACCTGCAGAACAGTAAAAGAAAGGAGAACAATGCATTCCTAATACTAACTATATATCTTAAGGCACTTCAGCATCAAATGTCCTTGAAAACCACTTAAGTAGGAGCCCCTTCTAATAAAGCATTAAGCCATGCCACATCCCAGTATCTTCCCTAGACCAGTGGTCGGCAAGCCGCGGCTCGCGAGCCACATGCGGCTCTTTACCCAGTCTAATGCGGCTCTTCTGTGTGCCGGGCGCCTGCTCCCCTCCCTCCTCTCGGTCGGCCGCTCCCCTGCCTCCTCTCGGTTGGCAGCCCCAAAAGTCCGCGCGGACCTTTTAATCCGGCTTGCGGATGTGGCTGTCAGGATGTGTGTAGGCGGGGCAGCGTGCCGAACGTGAGGGGAGGGGAGCTAGGCTCCTCTCACAGTCCGCCCTGAAGACCCGAACGGCGCGGGAAGACAGCGAGAGGAACGCAAAAGGTAAGTGAATTGACACGGGGGACTTGGCTTACTAGAAGGGGGGGGGGGGAATAGTACTGTGGGGGATGAAATACTATATGAGGGATGAATTACTTTATGAGGGATGAAATACTATATGGGGGGATGAAATACTATATGGGGGATGAATTACTATATCAGGGATGAATTACTATATGAGGGATGAAATACTATATGGGGGGATGAAATACTATATGGGGGGATGAAATACTATATGGGGGGATGAATTACTATATGAGGGATGAAATACTATATGGGGGGATGAAATACTATATGAGGGATGAAATACTATATGGGGGATGAATTACTATATGAGGGATGAATTACTGTATGAGGGATGAAATACTATATGGGGGGATGAAATACTATATGAGGGATGAAATACTATATGAGGGGATGAAATACTATATGGGGGGATGAAATACTATATGGGGGATGAAATACTATATGAGGGATGAAATACTATATGAGGGATGAAATACTATATGAGGGATGAATTACTATATGAGGGATGAAATACTATATGGGGGGATGAAATACTATATGGGGGGATGAAATACTATATGGGGGGATGAAATACTATATGAGGGATGAATTACTATATGAGGGATGAAATACTATATGGGGGGATGAAATACTATATGGGGGGATGAAATACTATATGAGGGATGAATTACTATATGGGGGGATGAAATACTATATGAGGGATGAATTACTATATGAGGGATGAAATACTATATGAGGGATGAAATACTATATGGGGGGATGAAATACTATATGAGGGATGAAATACTATATGGGGGGATGAAATACTATATGAGGGATGAAATACTATATGAGGGATGAATTACTATATGGGGGATGAAATACTATATGAGGGATGAAATACTATATGGGGGATGAAATACTATATGGGGGATGAAATACTATACGGGGGATGAAATACTATACGGGGGATGAAATACTATACGAGGGATGAAATACTATACGGGGGATGAATTGCTATGGGGGATGAATTACTATATGGGGGATGAATTACTATGGGGGATGAATTACTATATGGAGGATGAATTACTATATGGGGGATGAATTACTATATGGGGGATGAATTACTATGGGGGATGAATTACACTATGGGGGATGAATTACACTATGGGGGATGAATTACTATATGGGGGATGAATTACTATGGGGCCGACCGAGAGGAGGGAGGGGAGCAGGCGCCCGGCACACAGAAGAGCCGCATTAGACTGGGTAAAGAGCCGCATGTGGCTCGCGAGCCGCGGCTTGCCGACCACTGCCCTAGACCAACACACTGGGATAAGTAAAACAACATGAGTTCGGCCTAATCCAAAAAGAAGAAAAGACTATCCCGTTGGGATGGAGTCCTGCATCAGCCTCCCTTTTTTTTAATTGTACTTCCAAGGGCTAGGCAGTCTAACAACTGTGCCATCAGGCTTCTGTACAGCTTTGGCATAGCTACAATTTGGCTATCCAACCTTGACGACCACTAATCAGTAGACCCAGAGCAGCCAACCTCTCCTGCAAGCCCTGTCAGCCCCATCTGGAAGGAGCCCAGCTATGAGGACAGCTTTTCTTCAGGTGAGCCAGTTGAGAGTGGCAGCAGTGGAGGGATATATTGAGGGTCACCCAGACTGCAGGCCAAGTTTGGGCCCCTGGAGGCAGACTGTGTGGAGTGGTCCTTAACTAGCAACTCAGAGAAGGAAGGGAGACACTACGGAGGACTTGGACTCGCTAATGGGACTGTCAGGATGTTCCACTACACTAGACCTGGCTGAAAGACCTGGGAGGACAGAGTCAGTTCAGGTTCAACCACAGGTTCAGTCAAGATCCTCAACCCCCTGGGCTAGGACCAAAGCCCAGAATGTCTTGTTCAAAAGATGGATCATTCATTCCCCAGAGCCCTGTGTGCACCCTGGAAAGGGCAGGAAACGGGAGCTCCCCAGATTTTCACGCTTCCAAAAGGAGATCCAAAAAAAAAGTGGCTGTGGAATGGAGATTGGACTACCCCTATGTCCCACAGGGCATTATGCACTCTGATGAGACCTCCAGATCACAGTGGGAGGCTGACTTAGTGTGGAACTATATGCATGTTCCCAAACCACTATGGGGGGTCTCACAATCTGGTAACCTGGGCCAGATTCAGGATATTTTGCAAGAATGGAGCCGCGGTCGGGCTATTTAGAGTAACAACCATTGCAGCAATTCTTCATTGACTACATGGAAAGATACAGCAGTAACTTGCTAATGCATGTTGACCAAAGCCTTACTCATATCATTGGAGTGAGTGCTATGAGTAAGGATTTGGCAGAAATACATTACTGCTATATCTTGCCATTTAGTCAAAAAGAATGATTGTATAAGATGTTACCAAGTAGCTGGCTACATTGTATTCAAGGATTATAATACAGACAATATATATATATAAATATATATATATATATATATATATATATATAAACACTATATCAGGGCTCCAAATTTCAAGTCCTGAGCTACTAGCCAGGACTTAAGAGTAATTCGCCACCGGTTGCCCCGCCCAACCCCTATCCTGCCCCACCCTTAATTCTGCCCCTAAACACGCACTCGTAATTTATCTCATGAAATGGCACTGTTAAATGGAAGGGAGAGGTTAAAAAAAGGGAGGGAGGGATGGAAGGGAGGGAGGGAGTGAGGGGTGGAAGGAAGGAAGGGGTGGAAGGAAGGATGGGAGGAGTCGAAGGAAGGGAGGGGTGGAAGGGAAGGAAGGGAGGGGTGAGTGGTTGGAAGGAAGGAATGAATAAAGGTAAGGGTGGGTGGAAGGAAGGAAGGGAGGAGTGGAAGGAAGGAAGGGAGGAAGGGAGTGGTCAAAGGAAGGAAGGGGTGGAAGGAAGGAATATAGGGATGGCAGAAAGTAAGGGAGGGGTGGAAGGAAGAAAGGGGTGGAAGGAAGGAAGGGGTGGGTGGAAGGATGGAAGGGAGGGGTGAAACAAAGGAAGGGAGGGGTGGGGGGAAGGAAGGGAGGGGCGGAAGGAAGGGTGAAAGAAAGGATCAGAAGGAAGGAAGGGAGGGGTGGGTGGAAGAAAGGGAGGGAGGGTTGGGTGGAAGCAAGGGAGGGAGGGAGGGGTGGGTGAAAGAAAGGGAGGGAGGGGTTGGTGGAAGGAAGGAAGATCAGATTCACATGACTCAGTCAGAAGCATCAGAGCTGTTGACTGCTCTGTGTACAATTTCCAGTCCACTCATCCTCTGAAGCTGCAGTGTGGAGTGTGGGTGGGCACAGGGAGAGGCAGAGCAGATCCAGCCTCTCTTCCCACTTCTATTACTGCAGAGGACAGGGGGAGGGCTGGGCACTGAGGGGCACACAACAGGGGGACCCAGAAAGAAATGAAACGTTTGGGGATGATCAGTGCAGTGGTGGGAGCGGTGACAAACAGCAATCATGGCTTTCAATGAAGCAGCTGGAAGCCAATTCTCCTCCTCTCCCTCCCGCAGCTTTCAGCTGCTTCATTGAAAGACATACAGGAGATCGCTGCTTGTCACCGCCCCTCCCACACACCCCTAGTCCCGGCACTGCTTGCCCCCACCTTATTTCCACTCACTCATAACAAGCGGGCGATTGGGAATTTCGAGGTCTGCACTATATTGCCTAAAGTATTGGGACACCCCTCCAAATCATTGGATTTAGGTGTTCCAATCACCTCCATGGTCACAGGTGTATAAAATCAAGCACCTAGGCATGCAGGCTGCTTCTACAGCATTTGTGAAAGAATGGGTCGCTCTCAGGAGCTCAGTGAATTCAGCATAGTACCGTGATAAGTTGCCACCTGTGTAATAAATCCATCCGTGAAATTCCTTGCTACTAAATGTTCCACGGTAAACTGTTGGTATTACAACAAAGTGGAAATGACTGGGAACAACATCAACTCAGTCATGAAGTGGTAGACCACATTAAACGACAGAGCGGGGTCAGCGAATGCTGAAGCACACAGTGCGCCAAAGTCTCCAACTTTGTGTGGCCTTCAGATTAGCACAACAACAGTGCATAGAGAGCTTCATAAAATGCGTTTCCATGGCCGAGCAGCTGCATCCAAGCCTTACATCACCAAGTGCAATGCAAAGAGTCGGATGCAGTGGTGTAAAGCACACTGCCTCTGGTCTCTAGAGCAGTGGAGACGTGTTCTCTGGAGTGACAAATCATGCTTTCCTGTCTTTTTTGTTCCAGAAGCTTTCTGGATTTCAGTCATAAATGTCTGACATGCCACCCCACTTAAAGAGCATTTTGGCATCGCTAAGATGTAAGATTTGTTGCATCAAAAGTTCTGGTGGCTCCACCCTGTCTATAGCTTTTTTTCTTCCTGCTGTACTTGTGCTCATGGAAGATAAGAAAAAGAAAAGGACACACAAGCCTTGCGCATTACCTCACATACAAATCTTTATTTGAAAGTAACAGATGTAGACTCACAAACGTCAAGTAAAAATAAGCATGTCATGACCCTCCATGGTCCATAGTCTGGAGTACTGTGCGAGTCCCACACACAGAGACAGACACGCAGAGCATGGGATCCCCTCTTCCTCAGAATCAATTAGCTCTGTTTTTACTTGATGCTTGTGAGTACAAATATGTTACTTTCAAATAAAAGATTTGCATGTGAGGTTATGCACAAGGCTTTTGCGCATTTTTCTTTTTCTTCCAGTGGCTTTCTGGGCTTCTTCAGCCCTCAGGGAGCTGCACAGCTTTGCCAGACAGAATTGAATTGAATATAATAATTCATGAAGATCTCTCCACACATGCCAGATCTGGTCTTGAGCGTGCAGGAGGTTTTTTCTTTGTTTTATGTACTTGTGCTCATGCCAAGACCTTTGAGATCAAGCCTTGGGGTCTCCATTGACCAATATGCTTCCCAGCTGGGCCGAGGAACATGTTTATGTTCGACTTCATTTTGGAACTCCCACTATTAGAAGGTTACAGTGCTATCTTTGTTGTGGTGGTGGACAGGCTCACCTTGACACTTTATCCCTATGAAGGGCACTCCCTTGGCATCAGGTACAACTTCATTTGATTCCATGATGCTCCTGCGAATGTAATGTCTGACAGAGGAGTCCAAATTACCAAAAGGCTCTGAAGAGAATTATGCAAGAAACTAAAGATCCACATCTTCTTGTCCTCTGGGTACCACCCACAGATGAATAGCCAAACTGAGAGAGCAAATTAAACATTGGAACAGTACCTCAGAACCTCCTCTGCAACATGGACTAGTGGGTTCTTTTTACTTCTAATGGCTGAATTTGCATACAATAACACCTTGCATGTTGCCACAGCACAACCTCTGTTGTTTCTTATTTACGGCTTTCACCTTGCCAGCTTGACAAACTGCTCTTCAGAATCTTGTTTTCCTGATGTGATAAACCACCTCAGATAGTAATACACAAGTACATCTCCTGCACATGATTTAAAGGATTGGTTTCATATTTTCATTGCCTCAGTTTTACATGTTATGTATTGGATATCAGGCATCCTAGCTGCTGTTGTTCATGCTTCTTTAAAAAAAAAAAAATATATATATATATATATATGCAGTATATAATTTTCCAGGTATACAGTTGCAAGAAAAAGTATGTGAACCCCTTGGGATTACGTGGAGTTTTGCATGAATTGGGCATAAAATGTGCTCTGAACGTCATCTAAGTCACAACAATAGAAGAACACAGTCTGCTGAACATAATACTACAGAAACATTAGATGTTGCCATGGTTTAATTGCACATAACATGTAAACATTCACAGTGCAGGGAGGAAAAGTATGTGAGGCCCTAGCTTAATGACTTCTCCCAGAGCTAATTGGAGCCAGGAGTGAGCCAACCTTGACTCCAATCAGTGTGATGATATTGGATGTGTTGCTGACAGCTGTCCTGCCCTTAAAAAACACACACCTGTTTTGGGTTTACTGGTTTCAAGAAGCACTGTCTGATGTGAACCATGCCTCACAGAAAAGAGCTCTCAGAAGACCTACGATCAAGAATTGTTGACTTGCATGAAGCTGGAAAGGGTTACAAAAGTATCTCCAAAAGCCTTGATGATCATGTGTCCACGGTAAGACAGACTGTCTACAAATGGAGAAAGTTTAGCACTGTTGCTACTCTCCCTAGGCGTGGTCGTCCTGTAAAAATGACTGCAAGAGCACAGCGTAGAATGCTGCATGAGGTAAAGAAGAATCCCAGAGTGTCAGCTAAAGACCTACAGAAATCTCTGGCACATGCTAAAATTTTTGTTGACATATTTACAATAAGGAAAACATTAAACAAGAATGGAGTACATGGGAGGACACCACGGAGGAAGCCATTGCTGTCCAAAAAGAATATTGCAGCACGTTTGAAGTTTGTAAAAGAGCACCTGGATGTTCCACAGCACTACTGGCAAAATATACTGTGGACAGATGAAACCAAGATTGAGTTGTTTGGGAAGAACACAACACTATGTGTGGAGAAAAAAAGGCACAGCACACCAACATCAAAACCTCATCCCCACTGTAAAACATGGCAGAGGGAGCTTCATGGTTTGGGGCTGCTTTGCTGCCTCAGGGCCTGGACGGATTGTTGTCATCGATGGGAAAATGAATTCCAGAGTTTATCAAGACATTTTGCAGGAAAATGTACGACCATCTGTCCGCCAACTGAAGCTCCGCAGAGGATGGGTGATGCAACAGGACAATGACCCAAAGCATACAAGTAATTCAACAAAACAATGGCTGCAACAGTACAGAATACGCCTTCTAGAGTGGCCCAGTCAGAGTCCTGACCTCAACCCGATTGAAATGCTGTGGCATGACCTTAAGAGAGCGATTCACACCAGACATCCTAAGAATATTGCTACACTGAAACAGTTTTGTGAAGAGGAGTGGTCCAAAATTACTCCAGATCGTTGTGCAGGTCTGATCTGCAACTACAGGAAACGTTTGGTTGAGGTTATTGCTGCCAAAGGAGGGTCAACCAGTTATTAAGTCCAAAGGTTCACATACTTTTTCCTCCCTGCACTGTGAATGTTTACATGTTATGTGCAATTAAACCATGGCAACATCTAATGTTTGTGTAGTATCATGTTCAGCAGACTGTGTTATTTTATTGTTGTGACTTAGATGACGCTCAGAGCACATTTTATGCCCAATTCAAGCAAAACTCCACGTAATCCCAAGGGGTTCACATACTTTTTCTTGCAACTGTAGAAGGGAATTTTAGCATAGCGGTACTACACACAATAGTAAGTGGCAAGTGTGTCCCATTACTGATAGGCGGCACACATGTCGTGGGCCAGTCCAGAGACCATTAGTCAAGATGGCAGACAACAGTGTTAGTGCGTGAATGGAACAGCACGTGGCAATGACGTTTCTTGTGAAGGAAGATGCAAAACCCATGGATATCTACTGTCGACTTCAAGCACAGTACAGTGGTGAGACACTCAGCTGCAGTAAGACATCTGAGTGGTGTAAAGGTTTCAAAGATGGCTTCACATCCATCGGTGACGATCTTGGCCGTGGTGGTTCCGAGCCTGCAGTAGTCATTCCTGTGAATCTTTCTGTGGGAACAGTGAACACAATGATGACGAAGTGAAGCAGGTTGTCCTCAGATGGCTCAGGCATACTGACAAATCTTTCTATGCCGAAGTTTTCCAGGTATTAGTTAAATGCTAGGATAAGTGTATAAATGTAGCAGGGGAGTATGTCGAAAAATAAACTCCGTTTCCACTTCTTGAAATTTGTTCTTTTTTTATATAAACTCAAAAGTCCCAGTTTGACTTCAACGCCCCTCGTATATATGTATATCTTCAAAGTGATGAACAGGCTTATATGGGTAAGTGTGCAGAACGCCTTATCACCAGGTGGTGGATCCATAATAGGAGTAAGTGCCGGCCGATCAGTGGAAGCGCTGGAGGGAGGGGAAGCACTGATGGTAAAGCCTGCCAAATTTCCTGGAGTGTGCGGAGTGGCGGCAGCGTCTGACATCATCAGGATGCGACTCGTTTCTGAGTATGCACGGGTTTTGATGTGGACCAGAGCGCTCCTTCTTCAAACATGATGCTTGAAGAAGGAGTGCGCTGGTCCACTTCGGAACCTGCGTTACATCCTTATGACGTCAGGCACCACAGCTCCACACACTCCAGGAAATTTACCAGGCTTTACCATAAGTGCTTCCCCTCCCTCCAGCGCCTCACACTTACTCCTATTGCGGATCCACCACCTGGTAATAAGGAGTTCTGCACACTTACCAATATGAGCCTGCTTATCACTTTGGAAATATGAGTTGTTAAATTTACTTTTTTATTAATAAAGCTGTCATACAGTCTACACTTAGAGGCACTGTGTCTCTTGCTCTGTTTTCTCCTACAGTAACTGCCTGTCTCCTAGAATCTCCTCCATGCTCTTAAGACTGTGCTGGGAGACACAGCAAACCTTCTGGCAATGGCACATATTGATGTGCCAACCTGGAGGAGTTGGACTGCAAGTGCAACCTCTGTAGGGTCCAGGTATCGCCTCATGCTACCAGTAATGACACTGACCCTAGCCAAATGCAAAACTAGTGAAAAACAGTCAGAAAAGATGAGTAGGTAAAAAAATGTCAGTGGCCCCCAGCTGTAAAACCATTCCGGTTTTGGGGGTCGTCTCATTGTTGCCCATCTAGTGCACCTGTTGTTAATTTCATTAACACCAAAGCAGCTGAAACTGATTAACAATCTCCTCTGCTACTTAACTGATCAGATCACTATCCCAGTAGTTTAATTGACCTGATGCTATACTCTGATTAAAAGGTGAACCTTTAATTTTTTTGAGCTGTGTGTATATATATATATATATATATATATATATATATATATAATATATACTGTATATACGGTTTATAAAATCAGGCTAATATGATTACATGTACCTGTTATTAAGTAATTAAATGAAAAGGAGGTTTAAGTCTACGTTTTTCCCTATATGCATACATAGGGAAAATGATTTGGGGTATTTAGGTATTGATTTGGGGTGTGGACACCCCACAGAATGTCCATTTTTCTGTGGGGCCTTTGAGCAAACTTTCAAGGTTACCTGGCACATAATCTTGTGTGCGTGTTTTTTAATTGTGTTTAATGTCCTGAGGGGTCAAACAATCTTCTGGGTGACAGTTGGTCAAATACAGTTATTTTTTTTACACACAAAAGTTTATTTATATATTGTTATTTTCCCCCTGATTTTTTTTTTAGAAATTTGGGCCTGGCCTTACTATTTAAAAATGTCCTGCTGCTGGCCAATTTAACATTGCTGTATCATTTGTCAAAATGGGCCTGTTACCATTTGGTGAAAAAGCATATGTTGCTGGTAAAACTACATGAAAAAAACTTTTTTTTCAAACTGAAATAAATGAGATTGTGGTGCTGTTGTTGTACATAAGCTGCACTAAATGTGAAAGAAAAAAATCAATTCCTCAACTAAATATGTGCTGCCAATGTATGTTGTTGCTGAGACTGTCCGTAAAATTGGTACTGTTCAGTAACACCACATACATCTTTATGTCATTCTCCAAACTTGTTGTTTAAAGGATTTTGTGTATTTTCAATGCTGCCCTCAAAATCACATAAAAAGACCCTTTAGCTACTGTATAGTATTTCCTGGATAAAAGTGTGAGTACAAGAGCAGCTGCAACACAGTGTCTTTATAATTGCTCCCTCTGGCCAGCTAAGCATCCGGCTACAAAGAAGTTGGCGTTCAGACACTATGAATTGAACTGTGTAGTGGTTTCAGATTTTCTAGTGAATCTCCATTCTGAATTTCCATTTAGAATGATAGCAGCATAAGACAGCAGAAGTCTGAAAGAATTAGCAATCTCCTTTGACTGTTACCTAATGTTCCAACTCCATTGACTTCATCGACATCCTCTGCAGCAGTTCAAGACTTTCCACTAGGCATATCACCTGAACCCATGCAACTAGGCCTACTATGGCCCGTGAATTCTCCTGAAAAATAATTACACCAATGAGTGAACAAACTGTGCCCCTACCCTGGAGGCTTGCTGGCCACTGGCCACTATGTACAGACTTTTCTGGCAAAAAAATGGGAGTTCCTGGCCAACCCTCCTATTTCCAGCCAACCAGGTAGCCCCAGATGAGCTCACATTTATCTTCTCATTTCTTTGAAGTTTACAGGAAGAACCAATCAGGTCTACACCATTACTGACTGTGGTCCTTACAAATTCTGTTTTGTCATTATGACGTTTACCTCCCAACAAAGAATCCCTCTGCAACCCAAAATACAGGGACTTTCTATTCGTCATGCAGATGGTTCAAGCATTAGGTCAGGGACTGTCACCCATAAGACCAAACCTCTGCCTGCTGTGTACATAAAGAGCTGCCATACCATGAGAAATAACTGATGACCTTATTCCCCACAAGAACACATTTATGACTGCCTGATTGCTTCCAAGTACTGAAATTGCATTTGGAAGTTTTCCCCTTGTTGAAACCTTAACTTTGGGCCTATCAGGATCTTAATAATATCACTACTCAGATTAATTACCGACTCTCCCTTGAATCTAAACTGTCTCAAAGACTGAGATCTGAAAAAGTGTTTAGTAAACTGGATTAACAGGGTGCCAACAACCTAGTGCGAATCTTTGAAGGAGATGCGTAGAAAACAGCTGTTCACACACTTTGAATACCTGGCTCCAGTTACTTTTCAGCATTTTGTAAATTATATTTTTGGAACTTTCCATGATCTTTTCTTAATTGTATACCTAGATGACATTCTTATTTCTTTGTGAAAAGTAAAGGAATGCTGCTGCGCTTATGAATAAAAACCTAATGTGAAATACACGTGTAATGCAGCAGTCCTAATTGTGAAGTTATAAACACAAAATTAATAATAAATACCATGTGGACCGCGCATAAGTTGTGTAAACATTAAAAAATTGAAGAAATTCAAAAATAATTAATAATCATAAGTATTAAACAAAAAACATCTAATTAAACTGGTTGTATTAGGTATGCAGTCCCAGTATGTGAAAATAAGGTGCAAGCGTGCTAAGTTCTTGGTTGTGAACTCCGTATTAAAGTGACAAGTGCTCCACTGTGCTCAGACCGGTGTCCCACATGGAATTGCACTCACCGCCATCCCATGACCATCTATCTCTATGATGGTAACAAGCACTTTTATTGGGACTATCCCAATGTACAACGTGATATTGGTGACCGATGTTCTTCCACAGCGTTTCTAATAGTAACTAATATATCTTCCCATGGATTAAATAGCGTTGTGGATGGTAACCAGTAATCCTTCTCAGATGCTAAATTAATCCGAGAAATCCTCCTCTCCTCCACAGGCAATTTGCAAATTGTCAGCATAGAAATAGAAACAAAAACAGATATCCCATAGTGTAAAACTGTAAAACCTTTAGTAGCGGGGACAAATAGTAAAAATGCAACTCACAAAAAAAGTGCTTATAACTTGGCACTAAGTGTATTCAGCTTTGTTGCTTGTGAATGGAATCAAAGATGGCCACCGCATTCCAGTGTGCGTTCCAAAGGGCAGACGCTGGAACATCCTGATGACGATCAATTGGTCGTGAATGGGTGCACCCCTGAGGACGTGCATGCACACAAAACGCGTCGAGTGGATCCACATTTGCTGACGTCACACCGCCGCTGCCAGCGGTCATCTTAGACAAAAGCTTATCTTTCAACCAGTGCCCAAGATGAAGTAGTTCATTTTAACCTCTTGGCTGCCCCCTACCTCAAGATGTGTTATGCTTGAATGCCTGTTACCAGTTTTATTCTGGTGAGTGTACATCTGATGCAGGTGGTGGATTCCCCTGTGTGATCAGTACTATACTTGCACTCAGCACCTTATTGCTCTACGGACATCTACTTGGCATTTTATGGATTCAGCATTTTATCAATATCATGTATAATCACAGACATTATCATTATCCGTTTATTTTACCTTAATCTTGCATTTTAGTGCACTTTATATCACGTATCATCACGGACATTATTAT
The DNA here is from genome assembly GCF_062004578.1 of Staurois parvus. Lineage (NCBI taxonomy): Eukaryota > Metazoa > Chordata > Amphibia > Anura > Ranidae > Staurois > Staurois parvus. The sequence continues at coordinate 3,011,763 of NW_028318272.1, forward strand.
AATACTATCTTGTTTATGATGCACGTTACTGTTCCGTTCTATTTTTTGAAGCTGATTTGCTGACAGATTTGCAGGTTTATATGATGCACTTTACTGTTCCGCTTAATCCATACAGTTCATGATGCACTTTACTGTTCCGTTCTATTCTTCAAAGTTGATTTGCTGACAGATTTGCACTTTTGTATGATGCACTTTACTGTTCACCTCAATCCATACAGTTTATAATGCACTTAAATGTTCCATTCAATTTTTAAAGTTGATTTGCCAATAGATTTATACCTTTATGTGATGCACTTTACTGTTTCACTTAATTCACTAGTTCTTTTTGATGCATTTTTAGCACTGCACTTTTTTTCATATATATTTGTGGGGATTGTTACTTTACCTTGCGTGCTAGCCGCTTCTTAGCTATTGCCAGCACTCACCTATTTATTACATTCTTACAATCATAAAGAACCATCTGCAATAAAATTAGGACAAGTAAGCAAGCAATAGAGCCCCAATCCTATAAATCTTTACATCATTAAGCCAGTGTGGAGCAGACACTCTGTCTTGCAGAGACAGAAGGAAATAAGATAACCAAAGACTGCAGTTGAACAATGGTAAATCCTCTAGGATTTTTGGAACAACCTACCATACATGTAGGTTCAGAAACTACATGAAAGTGTACCTAAGAATATTGCTGCAGTGTTAAAAGCAAAGGTAGTCACAACAAATTTTAATGTTAATGTTTGATATGTTTTTTTTCTTACTGCAATTTCTAGGATGAAATGATTACCAATTATTTTTAAAGCATGTCTGCATTACGACATTTTTTTTCACAGATGCATAAAAACGTTTTCATAGCACCAGATGTACCAGTACAGAAGGCTGATAAATAATAATAAATAATAAATAAAATCTGTTGTACTCAACAGCAGATAGGAGGGTCTTCTTTGGCAAAAATATTAATAATAATACATTAATTTATATTATGTGCAGTAGCCAATTGTACTCACATTTATGAAAACACTGTTGTAATGAGAGGTAATTATTCATGCAACATGTTTATTACAAAATTCTCCTTTAAGCTTTCTTAAAATAGCTCGCTACCCCAGTTATTAATTAACAAGAGAATAGCTTGTAGTACAAGAACTATGAGATTTTTGTTCATTCTGCAATTAAAAAAAGCAAGAGGAAATCAGTTTGAATGCAAGCACACTACTGAAAATGAGTGATTAATAGAATGTCATAGCATATTGAACATAATTTCTGGTATAAGGGCACACTATTAATACTTTACTATTAAATCATAATGTAGTGTTGGGTGCAACAAACAACGTACACTTGTAATTGAGTGATCTGCACCAGGAATGAGATTCCAGATGCATATTAACATGTATGCAAAATTTTCTGTGTTCTATCATTAGCTAAAGAGATACATAATCAAGATATGCAACTTGTTTCATTCAGCAGGAGCACAGCCTGAGCAAAAAATCATTACATAAAATAATTAGTACAATCAAATATATTTAACAAGAAAGAGGGAATGAGCAGAACATATGCTTTATTTCTGTGTAGTCGGAAAGATAACTGCCTGGTTATAATCTGCTTGTAGTTATTGCATAAAAAGCATGTAAACTTTTAGAAAATGATCTTCACAGATTGCTTTCCTGGCTGGCAAAATTGATGTGGTTTTTATCTGGTAAAAAAAGTTATTAGCAGCTGGTCATATAGTGTGTGTGTGTGGAAGTGTGTGTGTCTACCATTTCCATATCCTTTTCCATTATGTTCACTAAGTAACACATCTGAAAGTTCTTTTATTTATCTACGATCCCTCCTGACACCACCAACTGTGGAAGAGATTTCTACATACTTACTGCTCTAACAGTAAAGAACCCCTTTAGCAGTTTCAGATTTAACTACTTGCCATTCCATTTCATTGTGTGGCCACATGTGTTCTTTAGAGACCTAAGAATAAATAGTTTTCTCCAAATGCTGGAGTAACTATTTAAAGATTTGTATAGCCCTATCATATCCCCTCTTAAGCGCTTCTTCTCCAGGGAGAATAGGTTTAATGTGCAGGTGTTCTTCATAACTGAGGTCCTCCAGCACCCTTATTAGCTTTGTTGCCCTTCTCTGGACTCTCTCCAGTTTCAACACATCCTTCTTGAGGATTTTTGACCAGAACTGGAAGGCATACTCAAGATTTGGACAAACCATACTCTTTTTAATGTATGCTAATAGCCTTCTAGCCTTGCTTGCTGCAGACCACCAATGCATGCTATTGCCAAGCCTGTGATCTACTTGGACCTCCAGATCCTTTTCCATTCTTAATTCTCCTAGAAGCTCTGCCCCTAATGTGTAACTTATATTTTTAGCTCCCAAGTACATTGCTTTACATTTTTTTCAGTATTGAACCTCATCTGTCATATAGCTGCCCACCCTTCCAATTTATTGAGGTCAGGTTCTTGTGTACAGTTTCTATATCCTTTTGTGAAGGTTTTGCCCTGCTAAATTTGGTATCATCAGTAAGCACTGTGATTTAACTATGACAGCCTCTATATCATATATGAGCAAGTTTAACAGAATTAGTCCCAGGATAGACAGGGGCATATCTACCATGAGGCAAACAAGGCGTTTGCCTACGGTGGCAATTTTTAGGGGGGTGGCACCGCTGCTGGAGAGAGTGACAGACCTGGCTGGATGGAGGGGCTGCCCTGGTGTTCCTGAGTGGCCACTTTTCGCTGGGCACCTTCTCCCACCCGCACTCTTCTGGGACCAGGGGACAGCCTGCAGCAAGGAGGGGAGAAGTGGTGAGAGGAAAGAGCCCGGAGGAGGTGAGCTGTGATGTGTTCTCTGAGCTCTCCCTCTTTTTATCCATCCAGCACATAAGATGCTGATAGATCTTATGGGACTGCACACACAGTATGATTACCACCCCCCTCCCACACTGCCTGCTGCCCGGAGAGCAGCAGCCCTTAGAGGAGGTGGGGGGAGGAATCATACTGTGTGTGTGTATTCAGTCCCATACATCTGAGAAATAGAGAAAGAAGAGAGAAAGAGGGAAGAGAGAGAGGGAGGGAAGAGAGAGGGGGAGAGAGAGTGGAAAGAGAGAGAGAGGGAAGAGAGAGAGGGAAGAGAGAGGGGGGAAGAGAAAGAGAGGGAAGAGAGGGGGGAGAGAGGGAAGAGAGAGGGGGAAGAGAAAGGGGGAAGAGAGAAAGAGAGAGGGGGAGGGAAGAGAGAGAGGAAAGGAGTGAGAGAGAGGGAGAGAAAGGGAGGGAAGGGAGAGGGGAGAAAGAGAGAGAGAGAAGGGAGGGAGGGAAGAGAGAGGGGAAGAGAGAGGGGGAGAGGGGGGGAGGGGGGGAGGTTGAGAGAAGAGAGAGAATAGAGAGAAGGAAGAGGGAGGGGGAAGAGAAATATAGGGAAGAGAGAGAGAGGGAAGAGAGAGAGAAAGAGAGAGAGAGGGAAGAGAGAGGTAAAAGAGAGAGAAAAAGAGGTAAGGGAGAGAAAGTGGAAGAGAGAGGGAAGAAAGAAGAGAGAGGGAAAAGAGAGAGGGAGAAGAGAGAGAAGGAGAAAGGGAAGAAAGAGATAGGTAAGAGAGAAGAGAGAGGGGCAAGAGAGAGAAGAGGGAAGAGGGAAGAGAGAGAAGAGGGAAAAGAGAGAAGAGAGAGAGAAAGAGAGAGGGGGGGAGAGAGAGAGGGAGAGAGAAGAGAGGGAAGAGAGAGACAAGAGAGAGAGAAAGAGAGAGGAGAGAGAGAAGAGAGAGGATGAGAGAGGATGGGAAGAGAAGATAGAGGGAAAGAGAGAGGGAAAAGTGAGAGGGAAGAGAGAGGAGGAAGAGTGAGAGAGGAAAGAGAGAGAGGAGAGAGAGAGGGAAGAGAGAGATAAAGAGAGAGGGAAGAGAGAGGAAAAGAGAGGAGAGAGCGAGAGGGAAGAGAGAGAAAGAGGGAAAAGAGAAAGAGAGAGGGAAAAGAGAAAGAGAGAGGGAAAAAGAGAGAGGGAGGGAAGAGAGAAGAGAGAGGAGAGAGAGAATCATATATACACACACACTCATTGAACTCTCTTGCTCTCTCATTGGGGGGGATGCACAATTTTCATGTTGCCTAGGGCAGCACAAAACCTAAATACACTGAGGATAGAGGCATAGGATACCCCACTCACAACTCTGAGACCATTGAGAAAATATGCCATTAAACCTTTATGCATCCCAAAAGAAACAGTTTACTGTAACTGATTACAAAGTATTAGCTGGAGTTTAGATACAATTTGTTACTGTATCCTGAGAGCAAGAGGTAACTCTGAAATGTGAACACAAAGGAAAAGGGACAAGCACCAGATAAGTGTAGCAGTGGAGAACAACTTTAAAGTGGTTGTAAAGGCTGAAGGTTTTCTAGCTTCATGCATGCTATGCATGAAGGTAAAAAACGTTCTATGTGCAGCATCCCCCTCCAGCCCCCCTAATACTCACCTAAACTCCCTCAATCCAGCAATGTGCACTGGAGTCTCGGCTATCCTGGGACTCCCTCTCCTCATTGGATGAGACAGCAGTCAGTCTGTCAATGAGAAGAGAGAGGAGGTGGGGCCAAACCATGGCTCCGTGTGTAAATGGACACACAGAGCAGCGGCTCAGGAACGGGGATCCAGGCTGCTCTGTGCAAAACAATTGCATATATATATATATATATATATATATATATATATACACACACACACACACTGATCACATCATCCACATCATGAAGGGGGGGGGGTGCAGTTTGGCATCACTGCCCTGAGCACTGTCCCAGCACTGTATATATATATATATATATATATATTTACAGTACTGTGCAAAAGTTTTAGGCAAGTGTAAAGAAATGCTGTAGAGTAAGAATGCTTTCAAAACTATGTATTTTAATTGTTTATTAATATCAATTTACAAGATACAAGGTGAGAGAACTGACGTTTAAATCAAATCAATCAATATTTGGTATAACTACTCTTTGGCTTCAAACCAGCATCAATTCTCATACTTGCTCAAAGTCAGAGATTTTGTAGGATTAGAGTCAGGTGTATGATTAACCAATTATACCAAACAGGTTCTAATAATCATCAATTTCATTTGTAGATTGAAACACAGTCATTAACTGAAACAGAAATTGCTGTGCAGGAGGATTAAAACTGGGTGAGGAACAGCCAAGCTCTGCTACTAAAGTAAGGTTGTGGAAGACAGTTTCATGTCACAGGTCATAAACCATAGCAAGACTGAGCACAGCAGCAGGACACAAGGTAGTTATACTGTATCAGCAAGGTCTCTCCCAGGCAAAGATTTCAATGCAGACTGGGGTTTCAAAATGTGCTGTGCAAGCACAAAGAAACAGGCAGCGTTGAGGACCATAAACTCCATGGACAGCCAAGGAAACGTAATACTACAAATGAAATACACATCATGCTTGCTTCCTTTTGACATCAGTGGATGTCCTGCATTTCCATCAGCACAGAACTGGTGGAAACCAGCGGCACCCAGGTACACCCATCTACTGTCTGGAGAAATCTGGCCAGAAGTGGTCTGCATGGACGAATTGCAGCCAAAAAGACATTCCTTCCACGTGGAAAAAAAAGGCTAAATGATTCAATTATGCACAAACACATAGGGGTGTAGAAAAATGGCAGTGGTTGCTCGGAACTGATGAGTCAAAATTTGTAATATTTGTTTGTAGCAGGAGGCAGTTTGTTTGTCAAAGGGCTGAACGTGGTACAATAATGAGTGTCTGCCGGCAATAGTGAAGCATGGTGGCAGTTCCTTGCAAGTTTGGGGCTGCATTTCTGTAAATGGAATTGGAGATTTGGTCAGGATCAATGGTGTCCTCAATGCTGAGAAATACAGGCAGATACTTATCCATCATGTCATACCATCAAGGAGGTATGTGATTGCCCCAAATGTATTCAGCAGTAGGACAATGACCCCAAACATACAACCAATGTCATTAGGAACAATCTTCAGACCAAGGACTCCTGGAAGTGATGAGTTGTCCTCCATGGAGCCCTGATCTCAACATAATGAGTCTGTCTGGAATAACATGAAATGACAGAAGGATTTGAGGCTGCCTACATCCACAGAAGATCTGTGGTTAGTTCTCTATCATGTTTGGAACAACCTACCTGCCAAGTTCCTTCAAAAACTGTGTACCCTTTGAAGGCAGAGGGTGGTCACACAAATATAATTTAATTTGATTTATAAATATAAATATGATTTAATTTGGATGTCTCTTCTCTGTTCATTTACTTTAAATTTTGTTAATTGATAAAAATAAACTATTTACACTTCTATTTCTGAAAGCATTTTTATTTTGCAGAATTTTTCACATCTACCTAAAATGTCTGCACAATAGTAAATATATAGGAAGGTGTGACCATTTAATTCCTGGAATAAACTGTAAAAAAAAGTCAAATGCCACTGCATTCTTAAACAGATGAAATTTGAAGACAACATTCTTTCTGATCTTATGTCAAGATATGAGGAACCATCTTTGCAGAAATGTTTTTAATTCCCAAATCCTCCATTAGAATCTGTTGCACTATTTCCCTGTTCATGTTTAATTCATCTTCCATCATTGGCACATTCAGTCTTTGATCTGAGTGTATGAACTTTCGCACTCTGTCCACATTTGCATCTGTCCTTTGCATTTTTGGCTGCTCACTTGCGTCATCATGGACATCTTCCTGCCCCTCCTTAAACCGCCTATGCCATTCAAAAACATTTGATTACTTCATGGACTGTTCACCATAAGCCTGTTGTGTTAAAGCTAAAATTTCACTCATACTTTTGCTAATTTTCACTCAAAATGTGATGTTAATCCATGGCTCCAGATTCCTATCACTCATTTTCCAGCAACAGCGCAAAGCATACATGTGATATTTCTTTTACTACTCATTAAAGACTGAGTCAACTGGTCTGAGACCCAGACGAGTGCAAGTAGAACACGTCAGAACACGCTCGAGTAAAAAAGGCTGTGTGACTCATCACCATAGTATAACACCACAGGCATTCCGGGAATTGAATTGTCACACCTCCTATATTTGTTTGTATATTAATGCATTCATTACTCAGTTATGATATACTATATCAGAATGCCACATAATGTTATAATGAAAAGTGAAAAGGCTTTGCTCACATACAAACATATATAGAAAGGGTTGATGAAAACAGAAATGCTTAATAGTACCATGGGATGGAGGATACAGTTGGTGTATAAACTTGGGCACAAAAATGACCCGGAACAGTCCTGTTGTTGTTAGTAGAAGTAGTACAGACACCTTCTTCTAACTGTAACCACCAGTTTCCTCACATATCCTACTGCATCATGTCTACCACTAAACCTGCATACCTACCAAATTGCTGATTTGGGAAAGAAGTACTCATTATGGCACAAAATATGTTGGCAAAGGACATACTCCTTGCCACATCATCTGCAGGTTTCCTGAAGATGTCCTGTGATGATATGTGTAAATGTGGGATTTCCGGTGGATGACATCACTTGCACTGACATCATTTCCGGTAGTTGGAAAGCACGCTGGCCCTTGAACATTGAGGAGCAGAAGCGGTTTCACACAGTCTAGTTGGCTGGTCATACCAGGTGTTTGGGAAGGTACTACACATGTAAGTGGATTATTAAATGGTTTTATTGGAATCCTTTTAGTAAACATGGTTCACAATGTCTGAGCATTATCTCTTGATAGTGGCTTAAGTGGAAGAGTAAACCTGAGATATTTTGGGGCCAAACTTGACCCCTCCTTTCATATAAGGGGTCAACTACTTCTGATGAGTGAGCATTCTTTTGGGACACTGTGGAAAACAGAAGCACTGATTGGGGGTCAAGTTTGGCCCATTGTAGTTCTGAAGCACCTTTGGATGCACTTTTGTGATTGCACATTCTTCGTGCACCATATATGACATAAGTTGCTCTTACCTAATAATATTTCTTGCACTGAGCACTTTGGTATCACAGGTGAAATTTAATACTAGGATTCAGGTAGCGCCGCTCTCATTATAATTAATTAACAAGGAACAGAGGAGCCACTTTGTGCACCAGTGTTTACCTGAAAGGGAGGATGTGTGAGGTCAAGCTGGCAAATACATACTGTACATTTCTTTACCTACAATATAAAAGGGTCTCAGTCTATGCAGCATACATTGCACATGCTTGCCACAGTCCTTGTACTACTTCTGAGCTACTTAGTAACCAGTAACTGTTGAAACAACAGATGCTTTGGTCAGGAGTATGTAACATACAGCACAACATAAAAATTGCAGTGGTTAAGGCAGTGTTTCTCAGTTGGGGTTCTGCAGAACCCTAGGGTTCCACATCGACCTACCCAACAATCACAGACAGCTGACTGGCAGATAGAGTCTAAGCAAACACATGCAGAGTAGCGCTGGAAGAAGCTGTGATAAGACTTCTCTTAAAGGTGTCCGTTTATGACACAGAGAATAGCTGCGATTCAACGGATCTCAGCTATTCTCTGGTCATTCACAGTTTATGACACGCAGGAGATCATGTCAGCCCTTTGCTGGAGATCTGTGTTCTCCCTCCAGATTCTCCAGCCCAGAGCTGGAGAATCAGAGGGACCGCAAACTAAGCAGAGATAATTTACCTCTGCTTAGTAAACTGATCTTTTACTGTAATCTCGCGAGATTATAGTAAAATCAGCCGTTTTCCAGAGTTTGCAGACCGTTCTCCAGCGTTTGGAGATCGTTCTCCCTTCGTTCGGAGAACTGCTTCATAAACTGCATTCACAGGAGAACTGTGTTCTCCGAGAATGCCGGAGAACTGAGCAGCGATCTATTACCGCTGGTTCATAAATGGACACCATAGTGCGATCCTTCCCGCCAGCCCCTCCTTTCCTCCTATTCACCCCAGGTACTTGTATATGAAAAAACCTGGGGTGGACGAGAGGAAAGAAGGGGCCAGCGGGAAGGATCGTGCTGAGAGAGGACACAGCCACTTCCTGAACTACTCTGCATTTTTACCCTGCTGTGTGCCCTGTACCTTGCTGTGTGCCCTGCTCCCTGCTGTGTGTCCTGTACCATTCTGTGTGCCCTGTACCCTGCTGTGTGCACTGATGTGTGTGCTATACCCTGATGTATGCCCCATGCCCTGCTGTGTGCCCCATGTTATGCTGTGTGCCCCATCATGTGCTCCAAGCCTCGCTGTGAGCCCTTTGATGTCCCTCATGTTCTGCTGTGTGTCCTGTGATGTGCCCCATATTCTGCTGTGTTCCCCATGTTCTGTTGTGTGCCCCATGCCCTGCTGTGAGTCCTGTGACGTGCCCCATGTTCTACTGTGTGCCCTGTGATATGCCCCATGCCCTGCTGTGTGCCCTATACCCTGCTTTGAGCCCCATGATGTGCCCCATGTTCTGCTGTGAGCCCCATGATGTGCCCTATGTTCTGCTGTGAGTCCCATGATGTGCCCCATGTTCTGCTGTGTGCCCTATGCCCTGCTGTGTGCCTTATGATGTGCCCCATGTTCTGCTGTGTGCCCCATGATGTGCCCTATGTTCTGCTGTTCACCCCATGTTTTGCTGTGTGCCCTGTGATGTTCTCCATGTTCTGCTGTGTGACTTGTGATGTGCCCCATGTTCTGCTGTGTGCCTTGTGATGTGCCCTATGTTCTACTTTTTGCCCTATGCCCTGCTGTGTGCCCCATGTTCTGCTGTGTGCCCCATGATGTGCCCCATGTTCTGCTGTGTGCCCCATGCCCTGCTGTGAGCCCTATATTGTGCCCCATGTTCTGCTGTGTGCCCCGTGATGTGCCCCATGTTCTGCTCTGTGCCCCATGATGTGCCTCATGAGCTGCTATGTGTCCCATGATGTGCTCCATATTCTGCTGGGTTCCCCATGTTCTGCTCTGTGCCCCATGGTGTGCCCCATGCCCTGCTGTGAGTCCTGTGACATGCCCCATGTTCTGCTGTGTGCCCTGCGATGTGCACCATGCCCTGCTGTGTGCCCTATACCTTGCTTTGAGCCCCATGATGTGCCCCATGTACTGCTGTCAGCCCCATGAGGTGCACCATGTTCTGCTGTGAGTCCCATGATGTGCCCCATGTTCTGCTGTGTTCTCCATGTTCTGCTGTGTGCCCCATGCCCTGCTGTGAGTCCCGTGACATGCCCCATGTTCTGCTGTGTGCCCTGTGATGTGCCCCATGCCCTGCTGTGTGCCATATACCCTGCTTTGAGCCCCATGATGTGCCCCATGTTCTGCTGTGAGCCCCATGATGTGCCCTATGTTCTGCTGTGTGCCCTGTGATGTTCTCCATATTCTGCTGTGTGACTTGTGATGTGCCCCATGTTCTGCTGTGTGCCCTGTGATGTGCCCTATGTTCTACTTTTTTCCCTATGCCCTGCTGTGTACCCCATGTTCTGCTGTGTGCCCCATGTTCTGCTGTGTTCCCCATGATGTGCCCCATGTTCTGCTGTGTGCCCTATGCCCTGCTGTGAGCCCCATGATGTTCCCCATGTTCTGCTGTGCCCCGTGATGTGCCCCATACCCTGCTGTGTGCCCTATGCCCTGCTGTGAGCCCTATGATGTGTCCCATGTTATGCTGTGTGCCCCATGATGTGCCCTATGTTCTGCTGTGAGTCCCATGATGTGCCCCATGTTCTGCTGTGTGCCCTGTGATGTTCTCCATATTCTGCTGTGTGACTTGTGATGTGCCCCATGTTCTGCTGTGTGCCCTGTGATGTGCCCTATGTTCTACTTTTTTCCCTATGCCCTGCTGTGTGCCCCATGTTCTGCTGTGTTCCCCATGATGTTCCCCATGTTCTGCTGTGCCCCGTGATGTGCCCCATACCCTGCTGTGTGCCCTATGCCCTGCTGTGAGCCCTATGGTGTACCCCATGTTCTGCTTTGTGCCCCATGATGTGCCCCATGTTCTGCTGTGTGCCTCATGCCCTGCTGTGAGCCCCATGATGTGCCCAATGTTCTGCTGTGTGCCCCATAATGTGCCCTATACCCTGCTCTGTGCCCTATGCCCTGCTGTGAGCAGTATGATGTGCCCCATGTTATGCTGTGTGCCCCATGATATTCCCTATGTTCTGCTGTGAGCCCCACGATGTGCCCCATGTTCTGCTGTCAGCCCCATGATGTGCCCCATGTTCTGCTCTGTGCCTCATGATCTGCTGTGTATCCCATGATGTGCCCCATGTTCTGCTGGGTTCCCGTGTACTGCTGTATGCCCTATGATGTGCTCCATGCCCTACATTCTGCTGTTAGCCTCCTAATATGCCCTGCTGCTCCTTAAGCAATCTACCCTATTGTGCCCAATAATCAGTCCTGCTGCCCCCCTCCCCATGTAATGTGCCCCATAATGGGGCCTGCTGTGCCCCCAAAGTAATGTGCCCTGGTGTGCCCCATAATGTGCCTGTCTGTGTCCCTGTATTGTGTCCTCCTGACCTGTGCTCTGTCCTGCTGCCCCCTGTACACTGCTTATCTCAAGTTAAACCCAGAATTGAACATCTGTGCAGAAATAAAAGTATGTGTTTCACATAAAACAGGTAAGTTTTAATATATTTTTTCTATTATTTATAGTAACCAATAAACATAACCAACGTTCCCTGAGCTGTAGATTTGAATGTTATTCCAGGGGTTCCCCGAGATCTCAGACTTTTTGCCAGGGGTTCCTTGAAGGTAAAAATGTTGAGAAACTCTGGGTTAAGGTAATGCAACAGTGTTTCTGACATTGCTGGTCAAAAGGAGAAAGAATAAAGCCCTGGCTTGGGTGGTCAGTGGGAGAAAAAATGTCCGGCTCCATTGGTCAGTAGGAGAAAAATATAATGGCTAGTTGGTGATGATCAGTGGGTGGAAAATACACACTGTCTATGGTCAGTGAGAGAAAACTGCCTAGCTGTCAGGGCTCTGTCCACAGCGCGCGGAGACCTGGTATTCCTGCCAGTACCTTGCATGGCTGCAGAAATGAACATTATTCACTGGTGCATTGGTGCACAGATGCAAGCCAGAATATGCATGCGCACTGGCGCACAGTTACGCACGTATTTGCCCAGTTTGGAGCCAGATGGCCTTTATAAGCAAGCCCATCACTCACTCAAATTGCTGTTTGATCTCTGGCTGTCCAGCACATTTGTCCAGTGTTCCCTTGCTATTGTGATCTGCTGTTACTGACTCGGCTTGTTCCTGGACCTGTCTTCACTGCCTGTCTCCTGATCTGACCTCGGCTTGGCTAAGGGGTATTCTCACTTGCTCTCCTATGTATTTCCCCAGCTTGGCTAATGGATATTCTCACTTGCTCTTCTGTGTATTACCCTGGCTATGCATCTGACTACATCTGCTCAACTCCCCACCTGACATCTGACCCTGGCTCCGAACTGACTACTCTGCTGTCCTCTGCTACTCTGAAGGCCTGCTATCTCACATGGGCGCTACCTGTTGGCAGACACCATTCCAGTGAATCAGCTGTGCTCCTGGGTGACAGGTGACAAGCATCCTCAGTCAGATCATCTCTACAAGCACTCCTGCAGGCATCCCGTGCTACTTTGGGCCTGACTCCCTCTGTCCCATCAGTCTGGAACTTAGCCGCAAGGGAAGCCCTCTCTCCATTGGCCTCCAGCACCAGATAGTGATACTAGCATCATTGCTCAGTAAGAGAAAATACCTGGCAATAAGTGGGATGAAAGAAATAACCCAATGTTAGGTGGAGGAAAAATTACTCTTGCGTCAGTGTGATTAATACGCAGATTGCAGTAGTGAGGATTAAATAATGCAGAGTGCAAATTGTGGAATTTATGTGCATGACCTGGAGAAGACTTATGTGTACCATAAATGCCCTCTGTTCCCAGCTGCCAGTATCCCCCTGCACACAGCAGCTCTGGGCAGGTTGTCCCATAGGTCCTCTTCTTATGACTAATATTGACCCTGCACCAACCCCAGACTATTATGCCCCCCCAGCACCACCATCATGTCCTACCTTGCCTTTATTTCTCCCCCTCCTCCATATGCAGAAAACACATTAAAGTATCAGCAAGACACAGCTTCCTATTCTGGTGCTCCTGGTGCTCCTCCCTGCTGATCCACTGTTCACATCCAACCCAGGCACTTGTATGTGATGTAGCATGATCAACACAAGAGTTATATTGGAGGGCACCTGCACTGCTCTGCCTATGGGGAGAATTCGCTTTCCAGCTGAAAAGGTGTTGCATGCAACCTTTGGTATTGATGCCAAGGGTTGCCAACCACTGCTCTAAAGAAAAGACAGAGGAAGTACTATACGTATCACAGCATAAATATTTATTATATGTCACTACTGCAGTGAAGCAAACGATTGCTAAGTTGTGAAAATCAACAAACCTTTATATTCTTGAGACAAAACATGGAATAACACAATTTATGATTCACAGCAAATTTGAGGCCATAATACTAGATCAAATTTTCAAACATTTAAAGGTATGGCAGCCATGGGTGGACAACTACCTGCCAAAGGATTTTGATCAGTCATTACTGGAACCTTGATGGTGTACTCAGAAGTTCATCCATCAATGCCTCATACCAGCTCGTTCCTTGATCACTGTACCTACTGGACCCCCTCGTTTTATTTTTCTTTACTCTCTTTTTTCTTGCTTTCCCTCTCCACTGACCATTCATTTGCATTACGTAAGTTATTTAGGCTTTTTTTTAAATTTTTGCCACTGTTGAGCTTTAAGTATGATTGTCCCCATATGTCGGGGCCCCTCACTTGTATAGCCCAAGTCATGATTTATCTTTCTGCTCCAATTTGTATTCATTGTTATGTTGCCTTTAGCCTTGTACTCCTTGGATACCTTTAACTAAGTTTGATTTCCATAGTAGCATTTGTAAAACCAACTTTCCTTATAATGTACTCTGTTCTCCATTTCGAATAAAAATATTAAACAAGAAGACAGAGCAAGTACACAAAAAGAGGGGAGAGTGCAGAATGCCGAATCCAAGCTTGAACAACTTTGCTGGATCTGAACTTTAAGGATTAATTTACATGTTATAGTATGTTATAGTAAATTTATTAAAACATTGTAAATCAATTTTTAAACATTAATGACAGAACAAATGGAATAGTCTCTCTAACAAAAACGGCTCTTACCTGTCATTTTCCTTTCATTTTGCAAAGATTTTTCAAGCAGCACAGCTGGTACATTTTTACATCCAAATGGGTATTTTCATGCAAGGTGTATACCAGTAATGTACAACAGGTTTACTGGCGCAGATGTGCCAGTAGACACACTCAAAGGACTATGCCTCAGGCTTTTTTTTCTAAAGCAGGGAAAGACATTACATCTGAACCACATCTTAAATAAAAAAAGGAAATGCAGGGTATAGAACACTGCAAATCTTAATAAGAGAAGAAAGGAGATGTTGGCAATAACTGTGCTGTATATTTGAAAATATGAGTATATATGTAAGTGCTTGGTATGATTAAGCTGAAAGTGACCATTTTGTACTCAATATGTGGTCAATTAGTTACAATGGGCCTTCATGTAGAAAAACTGCGAAAAAAGTATCTGTACTGTCCAAACAGATTAAATTACAATTGCCATCTTCCTAATGCAGATTAGAAGGTGGAAAGAAAATACCTAGTTGCTACAGGCAACTAGCTATGGGCATTTGCTTTGTTTTTTACAGTAATTACAGAAAGTATAGAGAACAAGTTGAGTAGTTACACCCATGGCAATCCAATAGCTTTGTTTAGCTCTAGATTACAAATAGGGCCATGTCACACTTGTGATCTGGTCACTGGCAACAATTAACATTGACAGGAGTGCTCTACAGCACAAAAACAGGTTAAGGGAATACTCACTTGTTTCCACGTGTCGCTCCTTCATTGGCTGGATGAGCTAAAATGTGCAACAACTAACACATTTGACCAGTGAGAGAGTGTCAGGGCAGGGGCCGAGGAACGGACAGGCAGGCCTAACAATGTAACGCACTGGCTGACAACAACCACCACCCACAGACCGAAGTCCCTCAGGGCGTGGAGTCTAAGTCCCAGGCTGCCCTTCACCAGGGCCCCTGATGGTGGGGATGGACTTGACGCAGCCAGGAACCAGGTCGCGGCCCCCGAGACACCTCAGCTGCGGTAATGGCCGCTGCCAATGGCATGTAGCTGGTGGAAGAGACAAAAGAGTAGTCAGACAAGCCGGGTCAACAACAGGACAAAACAGTACAGGACAGCAGACGAGAATCACAGGTCACGAGCCGGGTTCAGCAACAGAGGGTCAGATCAAAGGAGAATACAAAGAATAGTCGAGTCACAAGCCGAATCAGATACCAGGAGAGTCAGAACAGAGTAATAGCAACACAAAGACACAAGACACAAGTGCAAAGAGCATGTGCGGGCCACAGGCTTATATGTCATCAGCCACACCCCTCTGGGGGATGGACCACAGAGACCTGAAGGCATAAAAGGATTCCCACCATGCACAGCAGAATCCAAGATGGACGCCAGCACATGGAGTAACATAACCTCAGGGAAAAGGTAGGACCTTGACAGTACCTCCTCCTCAAGGGCCCCTCCCCCTCCGCGGCTCAACAAAAGGTTTCTGAGGAAAGCGGGTATGAAAAGCGTGGAGGAGGGCAGGAGCATGGACATCCACGGAAGGAACCCAGGAACGCTCCTCGGGACCATAACCGCACCAATGAACCAGGAACTGTAACCGACCTCGCACCAATTGAGAGTCCAGGATCCGGCTCACCTCATACTCCTCATGACCGTCAACCCGGACAGGACGGGGCCGAGGCAGAAAGGTAGTGAAGCGATTGCAGATCAGAGGTTTCAACAGGGAATCATGAAAGATATTGGAGATCCGCATCCCAGACGGAAGGGCAAGGGCATAGGCCACCGGATTCACTTTGCGGAGAATGCGGAAAGGACCGACAAAACGGGGACCTAGTTTGGGTGTGGGCACCCGAAGATTGAGGTTGCGAGTAGACAACCACACCCGATCGCCGACCTGGTATGAAGGAGCGGGCAACCGTCTGCGATCAGCCTGGAACTTCTGGCACTGAGCTGAGTCCCTCAAGGCCCTCTGGATCTGCCCCCATGAAGAACGCAAGGCAGCAAGATGGTTCTCCACAGCCAGAATGTCCTGTGGTGAGAACCTCTCAGGTAATACCGCGGGTTGGAACCCATAGTTGGCCATGAAGGGAGACATCCCGGAGGAGGAGTTGACCGCCGAGTTCCTGGCAAACTCTGCCCAAGGCAGGAGATCGGCCCAATCATCCTGATGGTCTGAAATATAACACCGAAGGAATTGTTCTAAGGCCTGATTGGAACGCTCCGCAGCCCGGACTGCGGGTGGTAGGCTGAAGAATAGGAGAGACTAATACCCAACTGGGAGCAGAAGGCGCTAGAATCTGGACACGAACTGACTCCCGCGGTCCGAGACAATCACCTTAGGCAACCCATGCAGGCGAAAAATCTCCCTGGAAAAGACCGTGGCCAGTTCTTGCGCTGTGGGTAATTTCCTGAGTGGAATGCAATGGCACATCTTGGAAAACCGATCGACGATCATGAAGATGACCGTATGACCCCGAGACACCGGGAGGTCTACAATAAAGTCCATACCTAGATGTGACCAAGGACGCTCCCCATTGGGAATGGGTTGCAGAAGACCCAAAGGGAGATGCCGTGGAGACTTATTCTGGGCACAGATCGAATATGCCGCTACATAAGAGGCAATGTCGGCACGGAGGGTTGGCCACCAGAATAAGCGAGAGACGACCCAACACAGCTGGTTCTTCCCCGGCAGTTTTGGCGTTATGGTAGGTACGCAGCAGGCGGGTGCGCAATCCCTCGGGTACGAAACATCTACCCTCCGGCCTCCCGGGAGGAGCATCAGTTTGAGCCGCCAAAATCTGCTCCCCAAGAGGAGAGGTCAGACTGGTGCGAATGGCGAATGATAACGCATCAGCCCTGACATTCTTGGAACCAGGCAAATATGAAACCACATAGTTGAAGCGTGACAAGAACAGAGCCCATCTGGCCTGGCGGGGTGTAAATCTCTTGGCCTCCGAAAGATAAGTCAGGTTCTTGTGATCGGTAAGAATGAGGACTGGAACCGCGGAACCCTCGAGCAGGAGCCTCCATTCCTTGAGAGCCAGAATGATGACCAACAACTCCCGATCTCCAATCTGGTAGTTGCACTCTGCAGAGGAAAGCTTCCTGGAGTAGAACCCGCAGGGAAGTAGGGGTCCATCGGGCGACCGACGCTGAGACAGGAAAGCCCCTACTCCCATCTCAGAAGCATCAACCTCGAGGACGAAGGGCAACCCAGGATTGGGATGTGAAAGAATCGGAGCCGAAGCAAAGGTGGCTTTCAGAGCCTCGAAAGCTATGATGGCCTCGGATGGCCACTCGTGAGGGTTACTCCCCTTCTTGGTTAGGTCAGAGAGAGGCTTTGCCAATGTGGAGAAGTTCCTGACGAACTTCCGATAGTAGTTGGCAAAACCCAGAAAGCGCTGAATGGGCCGAAGACCATTGGGACGAGGCCACTGCCGAACCGCCGCAACCTTCTGAGGGTCCATGGAAAATCCCTCCGCGGAAATTATGTAGCCCAAAAAGGCAACTTGGGATCGATGGAACTCGCACTTCTCGAGTTTACAAAAGAGTCCGTTCTCACGCAATCGTTGCAGCACCTGCTTGACATCCTGGACATGAGACTCCATGGAGGTAGAGTAAACCAAGATGTCATCCAGGTAAACCACTACGCACTGCTGCAACAAATCACGAAGGACATCGTTTATGAATTCCTGAAAAACCGCGGGCGCGTTACACAATCCGAAGGGCATCACCAGGTATTCGTAGTGCCCGGTTCTGGTGTTAAACGCGGTCTTCCACTCATCCCCCTGTCTGATCCGTACGAGGTTGTACGCCGCCCTAAGGTCGAGTTTGGTAAAGACTGCTGCTCCCTTAAGGCAGTCGAACAACTCAGAAATCAAAGGAATCGGATATGCATTTTTAATGGTAATCCGATTGAGACCCCTATAATCGATGCAGGGCCTCAATTCCCCACCTTTCTTCTTTACGAAAAAGAAACCTGCTCCTGCTGGAGAAGTAGACTTACGAATGTGCCCCCGGGAAAGCGCATCCACAACGTACTCCTCCATGGCCTTATTCTCCGCAACCGAGAGAGGGTACACCCTGCCACGCGGAGGAGTGGCCCCGGGTTGCAAGGATATGGCGCAGTCGTAAGGACGATGCGGCGGTAAGGTACCAGCGTGTACCTTATCAAACACGTCCCCATAGTCGGTGGGCAACGCAGAGTCCGAGGAGGCACACAATACCTTAACCGGCCCTCGGATGCACCCGGCCCCACACTGTGGAGACCATGAGAGAATCTCGGCTGTTTGCCAATTGAAGGTTGGATTGTGCCTCTGAAGCCAGGGATACCCCAAAACCACCGAATAGTGTGGGGAAGAAATCACCTGAAAACAGGCCAACTCCCTGTGAACAGCCCCAATGGCTACCTCTATCGGCAGAGACTCGTGGGTAACCTGCGGCGGTTGCAGGGGCCTGCCATCTATGGCTTCGAGAACCAATGGGGTAGCATGAGCCTGCAGGGGAATGGAGTGCTGTGCAGCAAACGAGCTGTCCAAGAACAACCCACCGGCCCCAGAGTCTACCAACGCCTGGGCCGTCACCGAGCCCTCCATCCAAGAAAGGACCACGGTGATCAGTGGCTTATCCTTGCGGAACGCCGGGGACGAGGAAACTCCACCCAAGATCTGTCCCCGACATGATCTCAGGTGCGAGCGTTTCCCGGACGGACTGGACAAGACTGCCGAAAGTGCCCACCGAGGCCACAGTACAGGCAGCGACCCTCCCGACGCCGAGCGCCCCGCTCTCCCTCGGAAAGGCGAGCAAACCCCAGCTGCATGGGTTCCCCACCAGACAAGCTATCCCCAGGAGGCGTGGGAGGAGAGGGAGGAACGGGTGGGACAGAAAACGCAGGTGCCGGTCGATTGGAAGGCCTCCGCAGGCATTCCCTGAGTGAAGGCCTCTCCCTGAGCCTGGTGTCAATCAGGATCAGGAAAGAGATGAGCTCCTCCAACACCACAGGCAGTTCCTTAGCTGCAATCTCGTCCTTCAATGTGTCAGAAAGACCATGGGAAAACGCAGCCACCAGAGCCTCATTGTTCCAACCGACGTCTGCCGCCAGGGTACGAAACTCTATAGCGTACTCGGCCACAGTCCGTGAACCCTGATGCATGGTCATGAGCAGTTTGGCCGCCGAGGCGGAACGAGCCGGTACATCAAATACCCTACGGAAGGCATCGACAAAACCGGAAAAATCTTGAATCACCGGGTCGTTCCTCTCCCATAAGGGATTTGCCCAGGCCAAGGCCTTGTCTGAGAGTAGTGAAATTAGGAACCCCACCTTTGACCTCTCAGACGGAAAGGCGTGGGGTATTAATTCAAAATAAATACCCACCTGGTTGAGGAACCCACGACACTGACTCGGCTCACCCCCAAAGCACTGTGGAAGAGGGGCAGAACCAGTCATACCTCTGGGCGCCGCTGATGCAGCCGTTGAGGTGGTGGACGCAATAGGCGGAGAAGCAGCGGGAGAGACCACCGGAGAGACTACCTGCCTAATAGCACCAGGAGCAAGGTGTGCAGTGCGTGCAAGCAGAGTTTGCAACGCCTGAGCGAACTGATCCAACAGGTGATCCTGTTGATCGAGTCTGGCGACTAGCGTTGGGAGCGAAGGCGTGCCTGCGCCGTCAGGGTTCATGGCACTTGTGTAATGTCAGGGCAGGGGCCGAGGAACGGACAGGCAGGCCTAACAATGTAACGCACTGGCTGACGACAACCACCACCCACAGACCGAAGTCCCTCAGGGCGTGGAGTCTAAGTCCCAGGCTGACCTTCACCAGGGCCCCTGATGGTGGGGATGGACTTGACGCAGCCAGGAACCAGGTCGCGGCCCCCGAGACACCTCAGCTGCGGTAATGGCCGCCGCCAATGGCGTGTAGCTGGTGGAAGAGACAAAAGAGTAGTCAGACAAGCCGGGTCAACAACAACAGGACAAAACAGTACAGGAGAGCAGACGAGAATCACAGGTCACGAGCCGGGTTCAGCAACAGAGGGTCAGATCAAGGGAGAATACAAAGAATAGTCGAGTCACAAGCCGAATCAGATACCAGGAGAGTCACGAGAGTCAGAACAGAGTAATAGCAACACAAACACACAAGACACAAGTGCAAAGAGCATGTGCGGGCCACAGGCTTATATGTCATCAGCCACACCCCTCTGGGGGATGGACCACAGAGACCTGAAGGCATAAAAGGATTCCCACCATGCACAGCAGAATCCAAGATGGACGCCAGCACATGGAGTAACATAACCTCAGGGAAAAGGTAGGACCTTGACAGAGAGGGGCATATGGAAGTAGAATTTTTTTTAATAAAGTGAACAAACCACTTCCCAATCTTCTATATAATGCGACCAGGTGAACACTTTTGCTGCTCCTTGCAATTTCATATCCTCCTACAAAGTCATGTATTTAGGTTTTGTGCTGCCCTAGGCAACAAAAGAATTGGACTCCCCACCCACGGAGAGAGCCTGACACTGACCAACACCCCCCCCCCCCCACTGTGGAGAGTGCCTGACATTGCTTAAAACACCCCGGCCCCCCACCCGAGGGAGCCTTCCCCTAACACCCATCCAACCCGCCTTCCCGGCGAGGGAGAGAAAGACACTCACCTTCACAGCTCTGGACATCCCTGGGAAGGAGAGTTGGGCTTTGCATACACCATGAAGTGCCCGCAGACTCTCTCAGATCCTACCTGGTCTCTGTGCTGCATGTGTCCCTTTTTGCTGCCTCCCTGAAAAATGACGCCCTAGGCAAATGCCTTGTTTACCTTCTGGTAAATACGCCCCTGCTCCTACACACCACCAAATATATATATAATATCTGATTGCAGCGCTGCAGATACCACAGTTACATTATTCTTCCTATCCCAAACACAATGTGAAGCACAAACTGTACAAACTCAGTCCATGTACTAAAAAAAAACAAAAAAAATTGTGTACTGTTCATATACAGGTATAACACCACCTTGTACATTTAATTAAACAGTTGTGAGCAAAATAAATAAAAGTTGCACTTCAACCAAAGTCTTTTCTGTTCATTGCTTTGTGCTCCACAATTATTTCAATATCATGCATGTCACTCCCTGTGTGAATCCACGACCAGTCACACCAGAATCTCACCTTGACAGTTGACACATACTGTAAACAATAGGTCAAGATGCACCTTCCCTTTGAAGGGGCATATGTATATTGGGTGTTTTTTACAGATTTCTGCTGGAGTCATGCATTGCCCTTTATCCTCCATATTTTCCTGGCCTCTGATGTTGTCTCCAAATATACCAGAATTTATTCCTATATATTGCTCATTAACTTTCCCGTAGCAGGTGCTCAGAAAAAAAAAAGAGGAATCATGGTGTTTTCTGCTTAAAATATCACAAATTTTATTTGTAGCTTCGGTGCCTGTTTGGGAGAAGTCTAGGGATTTTATTCTAAACTGTTCACTTGTTCCAAAATCCCAAAACGCAATATTCGCCTCATCCTGAACCTCACATCCTTGAATGTCTTTATTCAGGTCTACAAATTCTGGATGGGACCTAGTAGACCAGTCATTGCCTCCTTCCTCATGAAAACCATCTGACTTCTGTGGACATCTAAGATGACTACTTGCATGTTCTCATCTTTCCAACGCACCAACATTTTCTGAGGTTTTACCTGTTTGTCCAATTGTTACTGAGGTTAGATCCTGAAGCTTCACAAATCATCACTGACCAACTTATTGCTTGGAGTATATGGGTCTGGTCCTTTACTCCTTTCAGTCCAGAGGGTTCCTCTTCAAGGAGAAACTTCAGACCCTCTAAATTTTGAACTCTTCAGTCCAGGACCTGTCCTACACTCTGCTTTTGCATGAGAGTCTTGGAGCTCATGGCCTTTGAATGAGTTCTCTTTGTCCAAATTCAATCCAGAACTCTACAATGCATTCTTCTATCATTATGAGACAAAATAGTCTGGTCTCTGGACAGGCTAATTCAATTGACATCAAGGAAAATGCTAAATTTGGCTTCGCTGCTTAGGAATACAGGTCTGGAGTCAGGCAAGTCCTTTCTATCTGTTTTTTAGAAGATTTTCACAACAGAGCTTGGGGCAACTTGGCTCTTGGTTCAGCATTTCTCCAAGCTGTTGGAATGCCATCCAATCCAGGTTCAGTCAGACAATACCACATTGGTGGCGTACATGAAACATTAGGGAGGAGCCTAAAGTCATATTGCGGCAAGAGAAGTAGAGCAGATCCTGTCCTGGGCAAAATTTAATGTTCTAGCCTTAAAATATTCTTTCTACTGTGCAGTGCTATACATTTTGATCAGAGGGGTCACTGTGGGGGTGTGGACTTCACCCGGGTGACACCCTCCAGAGTGAGGACACTAACTTGTGACCGAAGGACTAGCCAATCTAAAACCGCGCTGTCACTTGCGTAACAATGCCACTCTCAGCTGCACCCTGCACAAAGATTTTCCAGCTCGCAGAACCACAATCTATGTGCCAGCCGCCTGAGAGCGATTGTTACTGGGTCAGGTTAATTACGCAATTAACCCTTCACACTGCCACCACCACCTTTTTACAGAGAAGGAGGAAACTCACAAATCTTAGCAGTAACACTATGATATTTGAATAAGCATCTGTATACACACTGCCACTGCAGACAGATATATGCAGACGTTTTAAAACACACAGTAGCACTCTTTAGAGACAGGGATTCTTAGTTTGCATTAAAGAGCTTTAGAAACAGCTCAACACTTTTCAGAAAATAGGATTTATTACTAAAAAGGTCAAAATGGTGCAATAAAAATATTTACAGAAAAGATGTAACAAATATATATATATAAATAGAGAGAGCAATAACACCACAGAGAGATAAAGAAAGAAGTTCAAGAAGGTAGAATACTTGCAGAAGTCCTGGTTTAAGCAGAATTCAAGTGTCTTGAACAAAAGGGCACCTTTTCTCCCGAAGTTGGTTCCTGATGTTAAAAGGGAGCATCTCTTCATCTCTCTCTTTTTCTAGGAACCCAGCAGGGTGTCTCCTTATGCAGAGAACCAATCGCCTCATTTGGGTAGGGGTGTTTAGGCGGGGACCCCGGCTATGACCAAATCCCTCTCCCGTTTATACCATGGTCAATAACCTTTACTAGGTACATGTAGCAGCCTAGCCACTGGTAGATTAATATGCAGAATGATATCCTTTCTACTCTCATGTAGGTGCCACATAGGGGAGTAAGGTGTCAGGTGACTCATATTAAACTGACCTATTTGAATATATGCTTTGTTTTAATGTACCTTGTTCCTGGCGGGATTTATGATATTGTATGAAAAAGTGATTTCAAGTGGGATGTATGTTTTACCGCCATTCTGGAATGCTTTTCATGTCCAGTGACGGACTGATTTATAGCTTTATGACCAGTCCAAGGCAAGAGCCTAACAGACATCCTGAAACCAGCTAATTGGGTTTACAACCATGAAGCGTATCCAGCTGTGCCCTGTGCACTCCTGAACTCAGCACACACACAGGCCACATTCTGTCAGGGACCATCGCGACGCATGGGTCTGCACATGTGTAGGTGTCTGTCAAGACATGCAGGAAGCAGGGCACTAGGACCCAGGCGCACCCGTCATCTATGACAGTGCTGGGCAGGCACTAGGACCTAGGCTGCACCTGTCAGGTGCAGGACGGGCTACTTAAACCAGCCCTGCACAGACACTTGTTGCCGAATGGTCTTTCTGCGATTCCTGTTATCTGATACCTGTGTTGTGAGTACTATTGATTCGGATTGTCTGACCTTGCTGCCTTCTCCTATCCTGACCCCCTGGCTTGCCTGACTTCGCTCCTGGATGTTCCCCTTTAGATCTGATCTCCTGTTATTGACCTGGCGTGTGACCCAACCATTCTTTGCCTACTGTTTTGTACCGCACCGACCCCCGGCTACAGACTCAGCTTGTTTGACTTAGCTTTCACTCCGTAGTCAGACAGGCCGGGTCGGTATCGTGCGGACAGCGTGGTACAGGAGGAGCAAGCAGAGAATGGTCGGGGTCACAAGCCAGGTTCAGCAGGTAGCGGGCAGCGCGGTACCGAGGATTAGACAGAAGGATGGTCAGGCAAGCCAGGGGTTCAACAGGATAGGAGAAGGCAGCAAGGTCAGACAATCCGGATCAATAGTACTCACAACACAGGTAGCAGATAACAGGAATTGCAGAAAGACCATTCGGCAACAAGTGTCTGTGCAGGGCTGGTTTAAGTAGCCTGCCCTGCACCTGACAAGCGCAGCCTAGGTCCTAGTGCCTGCCCAGCACTGTCATAGATGACGGGTGCGCCTGGGTCCTAGTGCCCTGCTGCCTGCATGTCTTGACAGACACCTACGCATGTGCAGACCCGTGCGTCGCGATGGTCCCTGACACATTCCATTCAAAAAAAAGGAGGGGGAGAGAATGATATTTGCAGAGTATGATACAAGATGGTAGATCTTTAACAAAATGGTTGTCCGCATCCAATCGCCGCAAGTGGGATACTCCAAAACTTTGTACAAACAGGACACTTTCTCTTCTGTAGAGCTACAAGCCAATGCCCTGCACAAATAAAGGGATGGACTAAGTTTTGTAGCAGCAACTTGAGGAGATAATTCTCCCCCTCTGGATGGACCAAGCAAAGTTCTTTGACAAGGAATGAAATAGACTAAGTTCTTCAGGACACTAGACACTATGTGCCCTATATACACACAGCTGACTCTCTAACACCAGGAAGGGTGGCAACAGCCTGTAGTCTCTAGGATTTCTCGCAACTGTCCGTACTCACAAATGTCTTCAGATGATTGGCTAACTCTTTCCAATGCCTTCCAGACTGTCAGGGATCTCCTCGATCCCTGCCGTGATGGTCCCGGCGCAGGCGCACTGCTCCACCTAGTACACGGGCACTAGGTCCGGGCCGGCCGCGGCGTTCGAGCTCGTGCATGCGCAGTAGAAGCCGCGGCCGCCCGCTGGGCACCAATGGCAGTGCAGGGCGGGATATTTAAAGGTCCCTGAGCTGTCATTTTGTTGCCTTCTGGTCTTACCTGCTTCCTGTGTTCCTGTACCTGTGCCTAGTAAGTTATTGACCCGGATTGCTCTTGACCTTGCTGATTTCTCCTGCCCAGACCCCTGCTTGCCTGACCTCTCTCCCTGGATGCCCCTTATTAGATCTGATCTCCTGTTGCTGACCTGGCGTGTGACCCGACGATTCTCTGCCTGCTCCCTTGTACCTTACCGTCCTCTACCTTACCGACTCGGCCTGTCTGACTACGCACTTGCTCAGCCATCCATCCATCCATCCCATCGGGCTCACCCGACCTCCTCACATCTGGCTCTCCCTGGTTGGAACCCCTGGCGAACACCCCTACCACTGACAGGTGTGCTCAGTAGAGGCGACCTGGTCTCCGGGTACTACAAGTCCATCCCCACCATCAGGGGCCCTGGTGAACAAGTACCCTGGGGCTTAGACTCCGCGCTCTGGGCACGCCTGACCAGTGGAGTGCTAGTGGTGCCGCTCGGCGGTCCCTCACAGTACCAGAAGGCCATGACTGAGCCTCGAGGAGGACTCTCCCCGTTGGACGAGGTTTGCAGGCACCTGGCCACCCTGACGCAAGCAGTAAACACATTACAGGACAGATGTCTGCAGATCGAGAATCGGTTTCAGGCCTGCACCATATCTGTTCCGGTTTCACAGGCCCCGGTTCCCGCACCACCGGTCGCAGCAGCCCACGAGCCGGCTCCTGGGCCTCCCACTTCACTCCCTATGGCGGAACCCCGAGTACCCTTACCCGAGCGCTTCCATGGGGATCGCACACGCTTTCGGTCATTCCGGGACTCCTGTCTGCTCTATTTTGAACTGCAGCCACGGACCTTTTTGACAGAATCGGTGAAAGTGGGGTTTGTTGTCTCCCTGTTGCAGGGTGAACCCCAAGACTGGGCCCACCGACTAAGGGGAAACAATGACCCTCACCTGGTTACGGTCGACAGCTTCTTTAACGCCATGGCCATCTTATATGATGACCCACAACGGGCGGCCTCGGCCGAGGCCACACTATACGCACTCCGACAAGGTCGGCGTGCGGCTGAGGAATACGCCTCTGACTTTAGGCGCTGGATGGGTGACACCCGTTGGAACGAGTTCGCACTTGTGCACCAGTTCCGTATGGGCCTTTCTGAGGCCCTGAAAGACGAGCTCGCCCGGGTGGAGGTGCCCGAGACATTAGAGGACTTGATTGCACTCACCATTAAAATCGACCGTAGGCTACGGGAGCGCAGATTGGAGAGGTCTGGTCAGGGTCGCGGAAATCCCTGGGGGTCATTTCAGGGATCCAGTCAACATACTAGGCCAAGCATCCAGAACCTGCCGTTTGAAGATGCTCCCGAACCCATGCAGCTAGGCCTGGCTCGGCCTAAACTATCGCCTGAGGAACGCCAGCGCAGACGCTCCCAGAATCTGTGCCTGTACTGCGGCGAAGCTGGTCACATGGTGCGTTCCTGCCCGCAGAAGCTGAGTAAGTTCACCTCATCTTCTTTATCTGTTGGCAATATGAATCCGTCCCAGTACTTAGTTGTTCCCCTCTCCTTTCAGCTTTCAGAAAGGACCGTGGAGGTGACGGCCATAGTTGATTCGGGGGCATGCAGCTGTTTTGTGGATATCAATTTTGCTCACCAGCAGGGTATCCCCCTCCGCCCAAAGGAGAAGGGGTTTCACATCTTTTTGGCTGATGGTTCCCGGATAAAGTCAGGAGTTGTTAACCAGGAGACCCCTTCCATTGTGACTTCCATTGCCGGTCAGCACCGGGAACTCTTCCGCCTGGATGCTATTGCATCACCCCTTTTCCCAGTCATTCTGGGGCTCCCTTGGTTGCGGGCCCATAACCCCCAAATTGACTGGGAGACTGGGGTTGTCTCGTTCCCTTCCCCATATTGTCGGGAACTGTGTCGAACTTCGGGCCCGGAGGTCCCCCAGGTCCTCCTGTGCTCTGAAGGGGATGACAGCCTAAAACAAGTGATTCCTGCAGCCTATCATAAGTTTCTTGATGTGTTCAGTGAACGGGGAGCAGATGCTCTACCCCCCCACCGTCCTTATGATTGTCCTATTGATCTGTTGCCCGGTTCTGAAATTCCGTTCGGGCGAATTTTTCCCCTTTCTGAGCTAGAATTAGGGGCCCTGAAGGACTATATTGAGGACAGCCTCCGAAAGGGATTCATCCGTCCTTCCACTTCCCCGGCAGGTGCAGGGATCTTCTTTGTAGAAAAGAAGGACAAGACTTTGAGGCCATGCATTGACTATCGGGAGCTGAATAGGGTCACCATTAAAAATCGTTACCCATTACCACTGGTACCTGAATTATTCCAGAGCTTAAAAGCTGCAGTAGTTTTTACCAAGCTGGACTTAAGGGGAGCCTACAATTTGGTTCGCATAAGGGAGAGGGATGAGTGGAAGACGGCCTTCCGCACCCGTTTCGGCCATTTTGAATACCTGGTCATGCCGTTCGGGTTGTGCAATGCGCCAGCCACCTTCCAGCACTTTGTAAACGACATCTTTAGGGACTTCCTGGACATCTTTGTCATCGTCTACTTAGACGACATTTTGATTTTCTCATCCTCCCTGGGGGAGCACAGGGTACATGTAACAAAGGTGTTGGGGCGGTTGCGGCAGCACGGGTTGTACGCTAAAGCAGAGAAATGCTGCTTTGAACAGGCTAGCGTTACATTTCTGGGTCTGATTATCTCCACCACGGGGGTCGCAATGGACCCTCAGAAGGTCTCAGCGATCCTAGATTGGCCTGAACCCACGGACAGGAAAAGTGTCCAACGTTTCATTGGGTTCGCAAATTTCTACCGGAAGTTCATCAAGAACTTCTCGGGTCTGGTCTCCCCCATCACTCAGTTAACTAAGCTTGGGACGCGATTCAGATGGACGCCCGAGGCACAGGAAGCTTTTGAAGCACTAAAAAGGTTATTTACCTCGGCACCCATTCTGGGTCATCCCGACGCCTCCCTGCCCTACATCTTAGAAGTAGATGCATCAGAAAACGCAGTTGGCTCCATCCTTTCCCAGCGGAAGGGCGCCAAGGAATTACTTCACCCAGTAGCATTTTTCTCACGGAAACTTACCCCGGCGGAGAGGAACTACGACATTGGGGATCGCGAGCTACTGGCTATCAAAACCGCTTTAGAAGAATGGAAGTACCTGCTGGAAGGTGCCTCCCATCCCATCCTGATATTCACGGACCACAAGAACCTGGAATATCTGAGGACGGCCAAACGTCTACGTCCACGACAAGCGAGATGGGCATTGTTTTTCTCGAGGTTCCAGTTCCACATCACATACAGGCCCGGCTCGAAAAACACGAAGCCTGACGCATTGTCGCGCATGTACGAGGACACCAAGGAGATCCCAGTACCCGACACTATTCT
Organism: Staurois parvus; assembly: GCF_062004578.1. NCBI lineage: Eukaryota > Metazoa > Chordata > Amphibia > Anura > Ranidae > Staurois > Staurois parvus. The sequence continues at coordinate 3,040,278 of NW_028318272.1, forward strand.
TCCTGCAGGAAATTTCTTGGCCCTTCAGACAAACCTTCGCTCCGAGATCCTGAGAGCGTCCACAGCGATGTCTACCTCCGATGGGGCCCCCTCCAGAACAAGGAGGGACTCCTATGGAGGGAGGACCGGATTGTGGTGCCGGAGGATGCCCGAACCTTAGTCTTGGGACATTGCCATGACCATCCACTGGCAGGACATTTTGGGCCGGTCAAGACCCTGGAACTTCTCCGACGTTCCTTCTGGTGGCCGGACATGGCCAAGGATTGTAAGAACTACGTGGGCTCCTGTGCCATCTGCCAGCGGAACAAGCCTTCAAGAAATAAGGCGTGGGGCCTGCTACGTCCATTGCCCATCCCTGAACGGCCCTGGCAGAAAATCTCTATGGACTTCATAGTCGAGCTTCCACCTTCACTGGACCACACAGCAATTCTCGTGGTCGTGGACCGCTTATCCAAGATGGCCCATTTCATCCCTTTATGGAAGACTCCATCAGCAGCCGAGACAGCGCAAGTCTTTATTCGAGAGATCGTTAGACTACATGGGGTTCCCGAAGACATCGTCTCGGACCGAGGGGTGCAGTTTACCTCGCGGTTTTGGAGGGCGTTGTGCAAAGCCCTGGATATCAAGCTGTCCCTTTCCTCGGCATTTCACCCTCAGACCAATGGCCAGACCGAAAGGACCAATCAGACCCTGGAGCAGTACCTGCGATGCTACACATCATTCTCTCAGGACGACTGGGTACCACTCCTCCCTTTGGCAGAATTCGCGTACAACAACGCTTGCCATTCAGCAACTGGGCAGTCCCCGTTCTTCGCCAACTATGGGTTTCATCCTGTCTTCCTCCCGGACTTAGTCCCGGAATGCCCGATTCCGGCAACACAGGATGCACTGACCTTCTTCACCTCCAACAATAAGAAACTACAGGAAGCCATCCGTCAAGCCCAAGAAGACTACAAGAGGGCTTTTAATAGGAAGCGAAGAGGGGATCTGGTTTTGCAGCCCGGAGAGAAGGTTTGGCTGGCTACGTCTAACTTGAGGATGCTCTGCCCGTCAAAAAAGTTGGGACCTAAATTTATAGGCCCTTTCTGCATCAAACGGATGGTCAATGAGGTGGCCTATGAACTTGTTCTCCCCGAGACACTCAAGATCCACCCTGTCTTCCACGTGTCCCTGTTGAAACCAGTAGTCCCTGATGCCTTCCCGGAACGAGAATCCAGGCCCCCGGAGGCCGTAACAGTTGAAGAGGAAGAAGAATTCGAGGTGGAGGCAATCTTGAAGTGCCGACGAAGGGGGGGCCAGACCCAATTTCTCATCAAGTGGAAGGGCTACGGCCCTGAGGACAATTCGTGGGAACCAGCCCATAATGTCCATGCACCTAGGCTTGTCCGGAGGTTTCTTTGTGATCACCCGTGGTGGAGAGATCGGGTGGGCATCCAGAGGTTGCCCGTAGGGGGGGGGCAATGTCAGGGATCTCCTCGATCCCTGCCGCGATGGTCCCGGCGCAGGCGCACTGCTCCACCTAGTACACGGGCACTAGGTCCGGGCCGGCCGCGGCGTTCGAGCTCGCGCATGCGCAGTAGAAGCCGCGGCCGCCCGCTGGGCACCAATGGCAGCGCAGGGCGGGATATTTAAAGGTCCCTGAGCTGTCATTTCGTTGCCTTCTGGTCTTACCTGCTTCCTGTGTTCCTGTACCTGTGCCTAGTAAGTTATTGACCCGGATTGCTCTTGACCTTGCTGATTTCTCCTGCCCAGACCCCTGCTTGCCTGACCTCTCTCCCTGGATGCCCCTTATTAGATCTGATCTCCTGTTGCTGACCTGGCGTGTGACCCGACGATTCTCTGCCTGCTCCCTTGTACCTTACCGTCCTCTACCTTACCGACTCGGCCTGTCTGACTACGCACTTGCTCAGCCATCCATCCATCCCATCGGGCTCACCCGACCTCCTCACATCTGGCTCTCCCTGGTTGGAACCCCTGGCGAACACCCCTACCACTGACAGGTGTGCTCAGTAGAGGCGACCTGGTCTCGGGGTACTACAAGTCCATCCCCACCATCAGGGGCCCTGGTGAACAAGTACCCTGGGGCTTAGACTCCGCGCTCTGGGCACGCCTGACCAGTGGAGTGCTAGTGGTGCCGCTCGGCGGTCCCTCACACAGACACTTTAACCCTATGATACCAGACTAGATCCACAGGCGACAGACTCCCTCAGTCAGCTTAAGCAACTTCCAGCTAAACCCGGCCTCCCAGCTCACCCAGCTGGGACAACGATGAACAGCATACACACGGCAGGTGGGACTAGGAAGCAGTCAGCTCCCCCCTAGGCTTTGATCTCCTTCCCAGGGTCAAGACTATTCTGTTCCAGGTCTCAAACTATTTATATACTTCCACAGCAACCATCTGTGCCCTCTCCCACAGAGACAGTATAAATATTCATGCTGCTTATTTGTCTTATTCAACATGTATGTTCTAGAACCACCCAGAGAGTTCTAGATTGCAGGAAGAGTAATCCAAACCTGCAGCCAATGAAACAAAGAACAGACATAAATAATCACAAACAGCCACACTGATTTCAGTAAGCCAAAACTAAATTTATCTAACAACAAAATGCAGCTCCGCTGTATACAGGGAGCCAGAACTAAATGTACCTAATCCTAGCACCTATCTAAGAACTACATATGTTGAAAAGCTATATAGTGTGTATTAAAAAGGTGCTTCCAAATGTCCAAGGAGCATAAGTGTTGAATAAATAAAATTGTGTCAAAAATTCAAAACAAGTAAAATGTGCTGATCCCAAGCCCACAGAATCTCCACCACCGTACAATCACAACTTGAGGCTTTCCAAAAGCATATGATTCTCTAATGATAGAGGTCATACAATACATGGCACAATCACAGCTATTGATTGGCAGGAAATCAGTATCAATTCTGCGAAACGAGTATTTGAAATGGCAGCCTTATCTTGCACAGAACTCTTTTTGATCTTGCATAGGAACAAAGTGGTGTTGAGGTCTAGGTCTTCTTTCCTGCTTAAGATAGTTTCTGCCTTTCACCTTAACTCTCGTCCCTTTGTCTGGCTTCATTTCATGCACTGCATGACAACTAGATAAATAGCATGTTCAAAAAAAGAAAAAAAAATCAGCCTCTGTTTTCTCTTGACATGCTTGCTGACTTTTGTGGTGATCCAATGGCTTTAAGGCTATGAGCTACCAACCCAGACCAAGCATGCAGATTAATTATTGGTACTTATATAGCGACATCAATTCACGCAGCCCTTTACATATATTGTACATTCAAATCAGTAGCAGCCCTCAACCAGCTTACAATCTAAAGTCTCTAACCCACATTCATACATATATACACCGTATTGCCAAAAGTATTGCGATGCTTGCCTTTACACGCACATGAACTTTAATGGCATCCCAGTCTTAGCCCGTAGATTTCAATATTGAGTTGTCCTACTCTTTGCAGCTATAAAAGCCTCAACTCTTTTGGGAAGGCTGTCCATAAACTTTAGGAGTGGGTCTATGGGAATGTTTGATCATTCTTCCAGAAAAGCATTTCTTAGGTCAGGCACTGATGTCAGACGAGAAGGCCTAGCTTGCAATCTCCGATCTAATTCATCCCAAAGGTTTTCTACTGGGTTGAGGTCAGGACTCTGTGCAGGCCAATCAGGTTCCTCCACCCCAAACTCGCTCATCCATGTCTTTATGGACCTTGCTTTGTGCACTGGTGCTCAGTCATGTTGGAACAGGAAGGGGCCATCCCCAAACTGTTCCCACAAAGTTGGGAGCATGAAATTGTCCAAAATGTCTTGGTATACTAGCGCCTTTTAGATTTCCCTTCACTGGAACTGAGGAGTCAAGCCCAACTCCTGAAAAACAACCCCACACTATAATCCCCTCTCCAGCAAACTTCACACTTGGCAAAATGCAGTCAGACAAGTAGCGTTCTCCTGGCAACCACCAAACCCAGACACCTCCATCAGATTGCCAGACAGGGAAGCATGATTAGTCACTCCAGAGAACACATCTCTACTTCTCTAGAGTCCAGTGGCAGAGTGCTTTACACCACGGCATCTGACGCTTTGCATTGCACTTGGTAATGTAAGGCTTGGATGCAGCTGCTCAGCCACGGAAACCCATTCCATGAAGCGCTCTACACACTGTCAGGAATGGACTTGCCAGTGGTGGTGGGACTCACCTGCCTTGTGGCCTGCAGTACCAGCGCTGGCCAGTGGGTGCTCTCAGCAACCAGAGGCTCACTCCTGCAATGAGCCATCACCTGAAGCTGATTATAACAGGTGTATTTAAGGAATGGCCAGGCCTGTGATCAGGGCCTTGGTGTATGTTTCCCATGGGCCCCTGTACCTGCATCCTCTCTGCTTTCTGCCTGATCCAGATTCTGCTTCGATCCCTGACTCTGCATGAACTCCGCCTGTCCTGACCTCGGCTATTCCTGACTACTCTTCCACCTGCTCCTTGTAACCTGCCTGCCCGTTTGCTACCGACGCGGCCTGCCCGACTACGCTTAGTATTGTTTCTATTGTTTTCTGTTGGAGGTTTGGGTTGGTTTGTTTGCACTGTGTTGTTGTTTAGTCTTGCACTGCGTCTATGTTTTGTTTAGTCTTAATAAATTGTCTTATTCACACTATACCTGAAGTCTGCGTTTCCCTGTGTCAGTCCACACATTTCTGGTCATACCCGGATCCCTAACACACACTGTTGTGCTAATCTGAAGGCCACACGAAGTTTGGAGGTCTTTAGCTATTGAATCTGCAGATAGTTGTTGACTTCTGCACATTGTGCACTTCAGCATGTGCTGACCCTGCTCTGTCATTTTACGTGGCCTACCACTTCATGGCTTAATTGCTGCTGTTCACAATTGCTTCCACTTTGTTATAATACTACTAACAGTTGACGGTGGAATATTTAGTAGCAAGGAAATGTCACGGATGGACTTATTGAACAGGTGGCAACCTATCACGGTACCACATTTAATTTCCCTGAGCTCCTGAGAGGGACCCATTCTTTCACAAAATGTTTGTAGAAGCAGTCTACTTGCCTAGGTGCTTGATTTTATACACCTGTGGCCAAGGAGGTGATTGGAACACCTGAATCCAATGATTTAGAGGGGTGTCCCAATACTTTTGGCAATATAGTATACATATACTAGGGCCAATTTAGACAGGAGCCAATTAATCTACCAGCTTGTTTTTGAAGTGTGGAAGGAAATCCACGCAGGCACAGGGAGAACATGCAAACTCGATGCATGTAGTGCTGTGGTCGAACCCGAGAACCCTAGAGCTGCTAACCACTTAGCCACAGATGGGAAAATATCATGTCATTTGCTGTGTACTATCTCTGGGTCAGTGATTTAGCTAGAATATCAGCATTACTGTCAGGCAACTAGTATGTTCAGAAACAGATCCACAGTGACAGCTTCCTACTTTCTTTCAGGTTTCCTTTAAATAAGCTGGCTAGTGTGAAAACAATAGCAGGCCTATTTCATCTGTGACTTGCTCTGTGACCTTTTTTATCAAGTCAGCATGCCCCCTCTTCTGGCAACAATGAGTTCTGTCAGGAAGCATACAGAACACTTGCATTTTATATATCAAAAGTGTAAACTCCTTCATCACCAAGGTTATTTCATACTTTAATGGCTAGAGGAAATGTTGCCATTGTGTAGTGTTTCACTTCAACTACTAATAACCTACTATGTGCTTTATGTTTAAATTCAACTTGTAGACTTTGTTGTAGGGGGCAATAGATATGGCTTCTTATCCTTTCATATTTTATTCTTAAATTTAACATTTTAATATCTGTAAATGTGTGAAGTCAGGTATTTTTGTAGACCAGATATATGTCTGATTGCAGGACATCAGAGGAACCTATTTACGTGTAATTTTTTATTACTTTCAGAGTCTTATAATCCCAATCCCCCTTCCCTGTATAGAAGCCATTACACACTGACAGGGAGGCACAGTGGTAGGACAGCAATCAGTTGTCCTGAGAGACCAAAGAAATGAACCCACCATCCAATTGCTGCTCCTTTGCTGTCCAATCACAGACTGAGGACATGAAGAACGACAGCAGAGAAAAGTCAGCTCACCAGACGGATTATGCAGTATGGTACAACTCTGAACGTTGTAAATCTAAGAATTGGATGGACAAAAAATGGACATTTCAGATCACTTGGCAGGTAAGATGGCTCCCACATATTTACTTCAACAGGGCATTTACAAACGTTGCTTGCCTAGAGTTCAGCTATAAAATTGATAGAATTCCATAATTTCAGTAAAATGTACTATTTACAATAGCTGACCCAAATGCATTAGGTTAGGTTCACACTGCTGCGATCCGATTTTGATCCGACTTTCAATGCAATTATGTAGTACAACTTGGATGCTACATTGAAGTGGTTTGCATATTTTATGGGGAAAAAATCATGCTGGAATTCCACCAAACCAATACAGGAATCTTTTTAAAAAATCGCAGTGTGCTGAGGTCCTTTGATGTGAGTGAGCACCATTGAAACAAATGCGATTTCCATTGTCATGTGACTAAAGTCGCATCTGAAATCGCATTAGTGTGAACAGAGCCTTAAAGTCATATTAAACCAAAATAAAGTTTTTTACCTTAATACATTGCTTGCATTAAGGTACAAAAAAGTTTTTCAGTTCCCTGTGCTCCCCCTTCCCTGTGTGAGGAGGAAGAGAGGGGAGATCAGCGCTGTGCACGGATGCATCTCTTCTCCCCTCTCTCCCTCTTCACACAGGGACTCAAACAGCAGCAGGAGCCATTGTATGGTTTAAGTTACAGCCATGTACTTTTAGTTAGGCACAGTTGTTTTCTTGGCTATTCAGGACCAGTTAGAGTATAAAAAGACAACTGACCATGAGAAAATGATACATGTCCGCTCCTTCTAAGTTTCATTTAAAAAATGTTAAATAATTGTTGTAGTGCATACTCAAAAAAAAAAAAAGGCCAAGACAAACATTCCTAATAAATTGAGCAGATCCTTGATACACAATGTGTATGTGTGTTTTTTTTTTAGTTGTTTTGTTAGTTCTAACAAGATCCAACATGAATGGAGTGCATTATATCTTCTGTAGGTAAGAAATTATTTTTCAGCCCCCCTTTTTTCACCATGCAGTGGTGTTAAATGAGCCTCCAATGCACTTTGATTTGGCAAACAATGCACCTGGCCACCTAACACATATATCATCAATAACAAAACAAAGTGTGTTTTTGTATTTTCTAAAAGTTAAAAAGAATTCGTGTGGAAAAAATTGTTTGTAAAGCCACCAAAACATGATTATACCTTTCAATTCCATTAATTAAAAAAAGGTTTAGGTTTTAGAAAAGACAAAAGAAAAAAACAAATGGTGTTTATAAAAAGACATTATAATGCATTGAAATCTTTGCAATTTATTAAAAATAAAAAATGAAAAAAAAACACATGTATATAAGTATTCACAGCCTTTGCTCAATACTTTGTTGAAACACCTTTAGCACCAATTACAGCCTCAAGTCGTTTTGAGTATGATGCTACAAGCATAGCACACCTATTTTTGAGAAATTTCTCCCATTCTTCTTTGCAGTACCTCTCAAGCTCCATCAGGTTGGATGGGGAGCGTTGGTGCACAGCCATTTTCAGATCTCTCCAGAGATGTTCAATCGGGTTCAAGTCTGGGCTCTGGTTGGGCCACTCCAAGACATTCACAGAGTTGGCCCGTAGCCACTCCTTTGTTATGTGGGCTGTGTGCTTAGGGTTGTTGTCCTGTTGAAAGATGAACCGTCACCCCAGTCTAAGGTCCAGAGCGCTCTGGAAAAGGTTTTCATCAAAGATGTCTCTGTACATTGCTGCATTCATCTTTCCTTCGATCCTGACTAGTCTCCCGGTTCCTGCCACTGAAAAACATCCCTACAGTATGATGCTGCCATCAACATGCTTCACTGTAGGGATGGTATTGGCCAGGCGGTGAGCGGTGTCTGGTTTCCTCCAGACATGATGCTTGGCATTCAGGCCAAAGAGTTCAATCTTTGCTTAATCCGACCAGAGAGTTTTGTTTCTCATGGTCTGAGAGTCTCTCAGGTGCCTTTTGACAAATTCGAGGTGGGCTGCCATTTGCCTTTTACTGAGGAGTGGTTTCCATTTGGCCACTCTACCATACAGGCCTGATTGGTGGAGTGCTGCAGAGATGGTTGTTCTTCTGCAAGGTTCTCCTCTTTCCACAGAGAAATGCTGGAGCTCTTTCAGAGTGACCATTGGGTGCTTGGTTACCTCCCTGGCTAAGACCCTTCTCCCTCGATCACTGATTTTGGCCGGGCGGCCCACTCCGGGAAGATTCCTGTTGATTCCAAACTTCTTCCATTTACGGATGATGGAGGCCACTGTGCTCATTGGGACCTTCAATGTTGCAGAAATTTTTCTGTACCCTTCCCCAGATCTGTGCCTTGATACAATTCTGTCTCGGAGGTCTAAGGACAGTTCCTTGGACTTCATGGCTTGGTTTGTGCTCTGACATGCACTGTTAACTGTGAGACCTTATATAGACAGGTTTATGCCTTTCCTAATCATGTCCAATGAACTGAATTTCCTACAAGTGGACTCCAAGTTGTGGAAACATCTCAAGGATGATCAGCGATAACAGGATGCACCAGAGCTCAATTTTGAGTGCCATGGCAAAGGCTGTGAATACTTATGTACATGTGTTTTTTTTTTTTTGTTTTTTTGTTTTTTAATAAATTGCAGAGATTTCAAAACTAACTTCTTTCACGTTGTCATTATGGGATATTGTTTGTAGAATGTTGAGGAAATAAATTTATTTATTCCATTTTGGAATAAGGCTGTAATATAACTAAATGTGGCAAAAGTTAAGCGCTGTGAATACTTTCTGGATGGACTGTAAATTTTTTCGAAAAGCTCCCTCTTGTGGTTTTCTGTAAAAACCACTTAACCTAAAGGTCTGCTGCTTTCAACATTTGGGTTAGGTCTAATGCAGAGGATTGTTCCCTCTCCCATATAAACAGTATATATAAGTGTGTGTGTGTGTGTATATGTATATATATATATATATATATATACAGTCAGGTCCATAAATATTGGGACATCGACACAATTCTAACATTTTTGGCTCTATACACCACCACAATAGATTTGAAATGAAACAAACAAGATGTGCTTTAACTGCAGACTGTCAGCTTTAATTTGAGAGTATTTACATCCAAATCAGGTGAACGGTGTAGGAATTACAACAGTTTGCATATGTGCCTCCCACTTTTTAAGGGACCAAAAGTAATGGGACAGAATAATAATCATAAATCAAACTTTCACTTTTTAATACTTGGTTGCAAATCCTTTACAGTCAATTACAGCCTGAAGTCTGGAATGCATAGACATCACCAGACGCTGGGTTTCATCCCTGGTGATGCTCTGCCAGGCCTCTACTGCAACTGTCTTCAGTTCCTGCTTGTTCTTGGGGCATTTTCCCTTCAGTTTTGTCTTCAGCAAGTGAAATGCATGCTCAATCGGATTGAGGTCAGGTGATGGACTTGGCCATTGCATAACATTCCACTTCTTTCCCTTAAAAAACTTTTTCATTGCTTTTGCAGTATGCTTTGGGTCATTGTCCATCTGCACTGTGAAGCGGCGTCCAATGAGTTGTGAAGCATTTGGCTGAATATGAGCAGATAATATTGCCCGAAACACTTCAGAATTCATCCTGCTGCTTTTGTCAGCAGTCACATCATCAATAAATACAAGAGAACCAGTTCCATTGGCAGCCATACATGCCCACGCCATGACACTACCACCACCATGCTTCACTGATGAGGTGGTATGCTTAGGATCATGAGCAGTTCCTTTCCTTCTCCATACTCTTCTCTTCCCATCACTCTGGTACAAGTTGATCTTGGTCTCATCTGTCCATAGGATGTTGTTCCAGAACTGTGAAGGCTTTTTTAGATGTAGTTTGGCAAACTCTAATCTGGCCTTCCTGTTTTTGAGGCTCACCAATGGTTTACATCTTGTGGTGAACCCTCTGTATTCACTCTGGTGAAGTCTTCTCTTGATTGTTGACTTTGACACACATACACCTACCTCCTGGAGAGTGTTCTTGATCTGGCCAACTGTTGTAAAGCGTGTTTTCTTCACCAGGGAAATAATTCTTCGGTCATCCACCACAGTTGTTTTCTGTGGTCTTCTGGGTCTTTTGGTGTTGCTGAGCTCACCGGTGCGTTCCTTCTTTTTAGGAATGTTCCAAACAGTTGTTTTGGCCACACCTAATGTTTTTGCTATCTCTCTGATGGGTTTGTTTTGTTTTTTCAGCCTAATGATGGCTTGCTTCACTGATAGTGAGAGCTCTTTGGATCTCATCTTGAGAATTGACAGCAACAGATTCCAAATGCAAATAGCACACTTGAAATGAACTCTGGACCTTTTATCTGCTCATTGTAATTGGGATAATGAGGGAATAACACACACCTGGCCATAGAACAGCTGAGAAGCCAATTGTCCCATTACTTTTGGTCCCTTACCAAGTGGGAGGCACATATGCAAACTGTTGTAATTCCTACACCGTTCACCTGATTTGGATGTAAATACCCTCAAATTAAAGCTGACAGTCTGCAGTTAAAGCACATCTTGTTTGTTTCATTTCAAATCCATTGTGTTGGTGTATAGAGCCAAAAATGTTAGAATTGTATCCATGTCCCAATATTTATGGACCTGACTGTATATATATATATATATATATATATATATATATATATATATATACCGTATTTTCCGGCGTATAAGACGACCCCCTACTTTTCCTGCTAAAATATAGGGTTTGAGCTATACTCGCCGTATATACTGCCCCTCTTCCAACGCACAACAAATAAAAATGAAAAAACATCAGATTTGATTTCAATATGGTATGCTATTTCAGTATGGTATTCCAATGATGGGGTGCTATTCCTCCCACTGACACCAATGATGAGGCACTACTCCTCCCACTGACACCAATGATGGGGCACTATTTCATCCACTGACACCAATAATGGGACACTATTCCTCCCACTGACACCAATGATGGTGCCCCATCATTAGTGTCAGTGTGTGAGGAATAGTGTCCCATCATTAGTCAGTGGGAGGAATAGTGCCCCATCATTAGTCAGTGGGAGGAATAGTGCCCCATCATTGGTGTCAGTGGGAGGAATAGTGCCCCATCATTGGTGTCTGTGGGGAGAATAGTGCCCCATCATTGGTGTCAGTGGGAGGAATAGTGCCCCATCATTGGTGTCAGTGGGAGGAATAGTACCCCATCATTGGTGTCAGTGGGAGGAATAGTGCCCCATCATTGGTGTCAGTGGGAGGAATAGTGCCCCATCATTGGTGTCTGTGGGGGGAATAGTGTCCCATCATTGGTGTCAGTGGGAGGAATAGTGCTCCATCATTGGTGTCAGTGGGAGGAATAGCACCCCATCATTGGTATCAGTGGGAGGAATAGCATCCCATCATTTGTGTCAGTGGGAGGAATAGCACCCCATCATTGGTGTCAGTGGGAGGAATAGCGCCCCATCATTGGTGTCAGTGGGAGGAATAGTGCCCCATCATTGGTGTCAGTTGGAGGAATAGTGCCCCATCATTGGTGTCTGTGGGGGGAATAGTGTCCCATCATTAGTGTCTGTGGGGGGAATACTGTCCCATCATTAGTGTCAGTGGGAGGAATAGTGCTCCATCATTGGTGTCAGTGGGAGGAATAGCGGCCCATCATTGGTATCAGTGGGAGGAATAGCGCCCCATCATTGGTATCAGTGGGAGGAATAGCATCCCATCATTTGTGTCAGTGGGAGGAATAGCACCCCATCATTGGTGTCAGTGGGAGGAATAGCGCCCGATCATTGGTATCAGTGGCAGGAATTGTGCCCCATCATTGGTGTCAGTGGGAGGAATAGTGCCCCATCGTTGGTATCAGTGGGAGGAATAGTGCCCCATCATTGGTGTCAGTGGTGGAGGAATAGTGCCCCATCATTGGTGTCAGTGGGGAGAATAGCGCCCCATCATTGGTATCAGTGGGGGGAACAGTGCCTCATCGTTGGTGTCAGTGGGGGAGGAACAGTGCCTCATCGTTGGTGTCAGTGTGGAGGAGGAATAGTGCCCCATCGTTAGTGTCAGTGGGGGAGAGGAGCAGCTACTCCTTCTTCCAGTTCGGCCACTCGATTTTCGCAGGGCCGCTCGGCATCGCCTCCTCGCCGGTGATTGGTCGGCTGTGTGCCTTTCCAGTGCTGGCGCCCAATCACCGGTGAGGAGGCGGAGCAGAGCGGCCGCGTGACCATCGAGCGGCCGAACTGAAAGAAGGAGCAGCCGCGCTTCCTGGACCGGATCGTCGTGGGACCGGAGCCAGGTAAGGTACAGCAGCCCCTGTGCCCACCCCTGTATTTAGTGTCCATCGGAGGAGGAGGGGGGGGCGGTGCCGCCCCTCGAAAAAGTGCCGCCCTGACCCGGCTTGCACCGGCGTATAAGACGACCCCCGACTTTTCAGAAGAGGGGTTGAAAAGTCGTCTTATACGCCGGAAAATACAGTATATATATATATATATATATACACACAGTGGACATAAAAAGTCTACACACCCGTTAAACTGTCAGGTTTAGGAGGAGGGAAGTAAAAATAAGAAACTAAAATATGGTTGCATAAGTGTGCACACCCGTAAACTAATACATTATTGAAGCACCTTTTGATTTTATTACAGCACTTTTTGGGTATGAGTCTATCAGCATGGCACATCTTGACTTGGCAATATTTGCCCACTCTTCCTTGCAAACACACTCCAAATCTGTCAGATTGCAAGGGCATCTCCTGTGCACAGCCCTCTTCAGATCACCTCACCGATTTTCCATCGGATTCAGGTCTGGGCTCTGGCTGGGACATTCCAAAACCGTAATCTTCTGGTGAAGCCATTCCTTTGTTGATTTGGATGCATGCTTTGGGTTGTTGTCATGCTGAAAGATCAAGTTCCTCTTCATGTTCAGCTTTCCAGCAGAAGCCTGAAGGTTTTGTGCCACTATCGACTGGTTGTGATGAACTAGGAGCGCAGAGAGAGAGCACATGGACACAGATCACATGGAACCCGACATGCAGGCATTTATTGGGGAGTTTTTCAAGGTGCAGACAATCAAACAGCTAGTCCAGAGAACAACACAAGATGCTGTGATACAGTAGGGTTCTCAGGATGGCAATATGGGACAACAGGGGGCCGATAGTTCACAGGGTTCAATAGGTCAGAGCAGCGGGCACCGCAGAGGTTGGAGTCCGCGGGCAAGGGTTTCGGGCAGAATCAGGCTAAGTCCAGCACAGGGCAGAGTTCCAGGCACAATGGGGTTAATCCAATACACGGGATGCAGATCTGGGCAGAGAGGGTTAAGTCCAACGCAGGCAGAGGTCTGGATACAATGGGATTAATCCAATACTTGAGATGCGGATCTGGGCAGAGAGGGTTAAGTCCAAGGCAGGGCAGAGGTCTGGGCACAATGGGGTTAATCCAATAAATGGGATGTGGATCAGGGCAGCAAGGGTTAAGTCCACACAGGGCAGAGGTCCGGGCACAACGGGGTTAATCCACTTACCAGCTAGCAGTGGAGAGCCTGGGGGTGGAGAGGGCTGGAAGGTCCATAGAAGGCTTGCAGTCTGGTCAGTGAAGGAGGATGGGGGGGGTCCGTGGGGTTTGGCCACAACACAGACCTTGCTCAGCAGCAGGCAGGGGGGAGAAACGACAAAAAAGCAGAGACCAGGGCCCGCTCCGGCATTATATGCGGAGCCGGGCACATTCTGGTCGCTGTGGTAACCTTAGACTTGGCGTCGGACCACTGTAGCAGTTGGCCCCGCCCCTTCAATGCCGGCCCCGCACAGGGAGCGTGGACTTTATCTCTGGCGGGCATGGAGCGCAGGAGAGTGGGATCATACCGTGCCCATAGAGACAGGGAGGGGGGTGACAAGAGTGGAGCCTGCATGTGACGAATCATGTGACATGCAGGCACAGCGGGAAGGCAGACTTGCTGGTGCTCGGGCAGGATGCCGCCTCAGCAGGGGGCAGATCCCTAGTGGCAGCGGGAAAAAGGGACGCTGGGGGGGGGGGGGGTTGACAAGCAGTAAAGAGGGGGGACTATCTCTGTGACAACTCCTCCCCCCTCCATTCTACAAGTGCCGCCAGGGGAACCTCAACAGGTTCCCGTAGAGGCACTTTTGGACTGCGTTTCTTTACTGGGGGTCTTGCTGACGGAACAGCCCATCCGCATTCTGGTGCTGGCTTCCACACTGGTACTGGATAGTAAAGTTGTATGGTTGTAAGGCCAGGCTCCATCATAAGAGGCATCTGTTATCGTCTGAGACCTGATTCAGCCAGGTGAGGGGTTTATGGTCCGTGAGGATGGTGAACTCCCGGTCATAAAAATTTAATTTTTTTCAATGCCCACACTATGGCCAGGCACTCGTTCTCTATGGTGGCATAGGTGACCTGCCGGTCCAGTAGTTTCCTGCTAAGGAAGGCTACAGGGTGCTCCTCCCCCTCTTCATTTACCTGGCTGAGGACAGCCCCCAGCCCATAAGTAGAGGCATCCGTCTGTACAAGGAATCTTCGCTGGTAGTTCGGCACTGCCAGGACGGGATCATAGGAAAGGGCCTTTTTCAGTAGGTCAAAAGCGGTCTGGCAGGCCGGGTTCCATCTGGGCCATGGCCTTCTTGGTGAGGTTCATCAGGGGCTTTGCAATCATCCTGAAAAGGGAAACAAATTTGTGATAATACAGTGCCGAGAAAAGCCATAACCTGTTTCTTAGTCTAGGGGGTGGGCCATTCCCTATTTTAGCTGGTTCTGGTTGCAGTTTACCCCTTCCCACCCGATGTCCTAAATATTGCACCTCTGCCATCCCCATCTGTCACTTGTCTAGTCAGATGGTGAGTGTCACGTACCTGGCTGGGGAGCCTGACGTGGAGAGAGGGCGTCCTCTTACCACTCCCGCTCGGGACCCCTGATAGGGTAAACAGAAGGCACCGAGCCAGGAGGGGCACAAGTGCCTGATGGGTCTGAGGTGACAGCTGGCAGGTGATGACCCGGAAGACCAGAATGCAGGTCAGTTGCAGATGCAGGTGCAGCAGCAGGAAGGTATAGTGGAGGTTTGAACAACTGCGGGCAGCTGGCAGCCAGAGATAGTCACAGGCAGGAGAGGTTGCAGCATCAGATAAGCCGGGTCAGGATCAATTGGGCAGATCAGGTACAGAGAAGCAGGCAAGCAGATAGTTAAGGGATGAGCCGGGACGGTGCAGGCGGAGTTCAATCGTGGTCAGGTCAAATCAGGTAGGTAACAAGAATCAGGATACAAGCAACAAACATAGAATATAGTAGACCAGAAGGCATAGGTTTAAGTGCAGCTGGGGTTTAAATAGCCCGCCTGTGTGTGCAACCGCGTGCACATGCGCATCGGCACGGCCGACAGGTACCCAGCATTGGCGCATAGATGTACACCGATGCAAAGCTTCCTTACCCTGAAAGTGCCCCCCCTTATGAGCAGCCTCTAGATGGGCAATTCTTTTAGGGTGCTTGCGTCTGAACGCCAAGATTAAGTCTCTAGCGTGGATGTTGGATTCTGGTTCTCATGAATTGTCTTCAGGTTCATATCCTTTCCATTTAATTAGGTATTGGAGCTTATTCCTTCTTCTAATGCAATCAGTGATCACTTCCACCTCATATTCTGCCTCGCCATTGACAGTTACTGGTTGAGGTGGCTTTGAGTTCCGGTCGGGAAAAGGGTTAGGAACTGAGGGTTTAAGTAGTGACACATGAAATACAGAGTGTATCCTTAGTGTTTCTGGCAAAGTAAGCTCATATCATACACTATTGATTCTTTTCTTTACTGGAAAAGGCCCCAGAAACTTGGGATAAAGCTTCTTTGAAGAACGGGTCAATTTTAAATTGGTTGTAGATAGCCATACCTCCTCACCAGGTTCCAGGATCAAGTCCCCCTTCCTTTTCTTATCAAAAAACCTCATTATCTTATTGGGCTCTCAGGATTGCCTCCTGTAGTACTTTGTTGTTCTGTTGAAGAAACTCAAAAGTATTTTGTACTGCTGGATTTGGCGATTTGGGCACCGTATTGAATAGATATAATGAATGGAATCTGTAGTTTGAAAAGAAGGGAGATTGTTTCATGGCCAAGTGCTTTGAGTTGTTATAAGCGAACTCGGCCAAAGGTAATAATGACACCCAGTCATCTTGAGAAAATAAGGTAAAGCAACGGATATACTGTTCTAAAGTCTGATTAGTGTTTTCCGTTTGCCCATTGGTCTGGGGGTGATAGGCGGAAGAAAATGAGAGTTCTATTTTTAGCTTTTCACAAAGTGCTTTCCAGAATTTTGAGGTGAATTTTACTCCTCGATCGGAAACGATATTTCCTGGAACTCCATGGAGTCTCAGTACTTCTTTAATGAAGCTTAAGGCCATTTCTGTTGCAGAGGGTACTCCTTTCATCGGAATGAAATGAGCCATTTTGGAAAATCGGTCCACCACAACAAAGATGGCCGAACATCCTTCTGACAGAGGCAATTCTACGATGAAATCTATTGAGATCATCCTCCAAGGTGGGTCAGGGACTGGTAAGGGCCTCAGTAGTCCCCATGTTTTGCTCCTTTTACTCTTATTATGTATACACATAGGGGAAAGTTCACGTATGCTTTGCAGTCTTTCTCCCATTCAGGCCACCAGAACAGGCGCTGTATCAAGTTTGAAGTCTTGTGGACCCCGAAGTGTCCGGATCATGACATAATCCGGACCCCGAAGTGTCCGGATCATGACATAATCCTACAACTGCTAATCGCACACTTTCTGGTGCAAGAATTCTGTCTCCAGACCACAGTATGCCCTCTCTAGCTGATAAGCTTACTCCTGGTGGTGAGAGAGCCCCCAATGATGCCTGCTGGACTTGTGACAACAGTTCTGTTTGTAAGAGACAGAAATTTCCTGCTGAAAACACCATGTCAGGGAATGGGAAGATCCCTAGGATCATCGAACATCCGAGACAGGGAGTCTGGTTTGACATTCTTGGAGCCTGGCCTATAGGTTATATGAAATGTAAATGGGGAAAATAAAAGTGCCCACCTGGCTTGTCAGGGTTTCTAACGTTTCACCGTCTTCAGGTATTCAAGGTTCTTGTGGTCCGTATAGATCAAGGTGGGGTGTGCCGCTTCTTCCAAGTGGTACCTCCACCCCCCTAAAGCTGACTTGATAGCCAGAAGTTCTCGATCCCCTACATTATAGTTCCTCTCTGGAGGGGATAATTTGTGGGAAAAGAATGCTACTGGGTGTAGTAGGAGTTTCAGGCCCTGCCGCTTAGATAAGACTGCCCCAACTGCATTCTCCGAGGCATCTACTTCCACCACAAAGGAAAGTGTCAGATCCGAGTGACTTAGGATGGGTGCTGAGGTGAATAGTTTCTTTAATGAGTCTAAGGCCGCTTGAGCTTTGGATGTTCAACAGAATCGGATGCCTTGCTTGGTTAGCTAGTTAATGGGGGCTATGATAGCTGAGAAGCCCTGTAGAAATTTGCGACCCCTATGAAGCGTTGTGCTTCCTTTTTGTCTGATGGTGCAGGCCATTCCAAGATGGTGGAAACCTTTTGGGGATCCATCCTGAAACTTTCGGTGGAGATAATTAATCCCAAGAATTGGATGCTCTGGTGTTCAAATTCGCATTTTTCAGGTTTAGCATAAAGACCATGAAGTCTCAAGTGACTGATGACCTTTTGTACATGTCCTCGGTGGAGTTCAATGGATGCGGAAAAAATCTAAATATCGTCAAGGTAGACTATAACAAAAATGTCTAAAAAGTCTCTGAAAATATAATTCACAAAATGCTGGAAGGTTGCAGGTGCATTACATAGGCCAAAGGGCATAACTAGGTATTTGAAATGTCCAAATCTGGCATAGAAGGCAGTTTTCCACGCATCTCCTTCTCGGATACGTACAAGGTTATATGCCCCTCTTAGGTCCACTTTGGTAAACATAGTTGTGGACCTTAGTCTCTGAAATAGTTCCAGAACCAATAGTAGGGGATATCTGTTCTTGACTGTGATGTTATTTAGCTCACGGTAGTTCACACATTGACGTAGAGTGATCCCTCTTTTCTACGAAGAAGAGAAGAAGATGCCTGCTCCCACCAGGGAGGTAGATGGGTGGATTCCCAAGATAACCGAAAATAATGATGAAGCAATGGCATCCAGACATAGCAGTTCCTTGTGGCCAGTAGAAGGTATCATGACTGGTAGGGGAATCGTTTCCTGGGTGACTGCTCCGGATTTGATGTTGGATTCATTGGTCATGTACACCGTAAGTCTCTGTGCTTTAGCTCGTAGGGGTATCTGGTGTTGCCGGGTAAAGGTTACATCAATAAAGCAGCTGCAAGCTCCGGAGTAAAGGATAGCGGAGAGTGGAAGGGCTCTTTCTGAAAGCTGAAATGAGATGGGAATAGAGATGTGAACAGGGTTGATGGGAGCAGAAGGTGGACTGGTGGGTAGGGTGGTTGGCGATTTAGACAACTTGGTGGGACAATTTCATAGTCAATTCTCCACAATAGAGGCACAAATTGTTCTGACTGCGACCTTGGCGTTCTTCAGGTGTCAGTGAGGCTCGTAACAGTCCCAGTTGCATGGGTTCAGGTTCTTCGACTGAGGGTGTGGCGAAGTTGATTGGTGCCATGTTTACCGGTGGTGGTGCCCTGGGTAGCATCCATATAGGGAGGTCTAGCCTGGTAGATCTTTCTAATCTTCGCTTCCTAAGACAACGGTCAATCTGTATAGTGAGATTGATACGTTCTTCCAGCGTGTTGGGTACTTCTGCGTGAGCTAGTTCATCCTTGAGGGGCTCAGCAAGGTCTAAGCGGAATTGATAACGTAGGGCAACGTAATTCCACTTGGTATCGGCGCTCCAGCGCCTAAACTCGGTTACATAGTCCTCCTCTGCCCTGCGTCCCTGCTGATGCAGATCACTTGGGGTCATCTTAAACCTGGGCCATGGAATCGAAAAAGATATTTAAGGAGGCTAATTTGGCATCCTCCTTTTCCAGCAAGTGATGGGCCCATGCCTGTGGTTCGCTGTGGAGCAGTGATATCACAAACCCCACTTTAGTTGCTTCTAGTAAAAAGGTACGGGGTTGTAATGCGAAATAAAGTTCACATGCTTTGCGAAACACCCGAAATTTACTGCGGTCACCAGAAAATCTCTCACGTGTAGGGACCCCTGGTTCTGGGGGTAGCATCATTACAGCAGGAGTCATCACGGTTCCTGGAGCAGCAGCTGAGGCAGGTGCTGCTGCGGCACTAGCGGAAGGTGCAAGTGCAGGCAAGGTCTGAAGGCGGTTTTCAACTCATGTGTATCCCTCTTGCAGATCTTTGACGGCTTGTGTTAGTGCGGAAATGTGATGACAGATCTCGTCTAGAGGAGAGGCTTCTTTCTCAGGCTCCAACATGGCCTTCTGGTACTGTCACAAACCTAGTTGGAGAGCCTGATGTAGAGAGAGGGCATCCTCCTACCACTCCCTCTCGGGACCCCTGAAAGGGTAAACAGAAGGCACCGAGCCAGGAGGGACACGAGTGCCTGATGGGTCTGAGGTGACAGCTGGCAGGTGATGACCCAGAAGACCAGGATGCAGGTCAGTTGCGGATGAAGGTGAGCAGGTGCAGCAGCAGGAAGGTATAGTGGAGGTTTGGATAACCACGGGCAGCCGGCAGCCAGAGATAGTAACAGGCAGGAGAGGTTGCAGCGTCAGACAAGCCGGGTCAGGATCAATTGGGCAGATCAGGTACAGAGGAGCAGGCAAGCGGATAGTCAAGGGATGAACTGGGACGGTACAGGCGGAATTCAATCGTGGTCAGGTCAAATCAGGTAGGTAATAGGAATCAGGATACAAGCAATACGCACAGAACATAGTAGACCAGAAGGCATAGGTTTAAGTACAGCACAGGTTTAAATAGCCCGCCTGTACACGCCGGCATGCACAACCGCGTGCTCATGCGCATTGACATGGCCGACGGGTGCCCAGCGTTGGCACATAGATGTGCGCCGACGCGAAGCTTCCTTACCTTGACAGTGAGGTTGGCTCCTGCAATTCAGTCCAGGACAAGGCCCACATGCCGGAGGTAGTCTTCCCAGGTTTTGCTAAAGATGGCAATGTCATCAAGGTAGGCGCAGGCAAACCCATGACAGCCCTGCAGAAGGTGGTCCACCATGTGCTGGAAGGTAGGAGGGGCATTTTTCATTCCAAAGGGCATGTTGAGAAAATCGAACAGGCCGAAGGGGGTGATGAAGGCGGAGCGCTCCCAACCCTCTGCGGATAAGGGGATTTGCCAATAGCCCTTGTTTAAGTTCAGGGTAGTGACATAGCAGGCTCCAGCCAGACGGTCCAGCAGGTCATCGATACGGGGCATTGGGTAGGCATCACTAACCGTGTGATCGTTGAGGTGTCGGTAGTCTACTCAAAATCGGATGCTGCCATCTTTCTTGGGGACAAGAACAACAGAGGAGGCCCATGGGCTTTGGGAGGGCTGAATAATTCCCAGATCCAGCATTTTGTTCAGTTCCTCTCTCATAGTGTTCTTAACGGCTTCGGGGATATGATATGGGGCTTGTTAGAGGGGCCAGGTCCCCAGGGTCTCCACATGGTGAGTGGTGATAGTGGTCTTTCTAGGCTGGGCAGAAAAAATGGAACTGCGCTGGCCCATGACAGCATTCATGGCCTTCTTTTGTCCCGTGTTAGGTTGCAGGCCCAGGGGAACCTGATGCACATCCGTTGGATGGCGCGCTGCTTCCAGATGATCCAGCATGGCCTCTTCGTCATCCTCGGAGGGTATCGGGCAGACGGCCATGACAGGGGGATTCAGTCATGGTACTCCTTGATCATATTCACATGCACTGTTTTCTGCCGCTTTTCCCGATAATCCTTCCAAGAACATAGTCTCATTCACTTTCTTAAGGACATGGAAGGGTCCCTCCCATGTGGGTTGCAGTTTGTTCTGAGGATTTGAGACAATCATGAGGACCTGTTGGTTCTCGGTAAACTCCCGGCTGCAGGCCTTGCGGTCATACCATGTCTTTTGTCGGGCCTGGGCTGCTTGGAGATGGTCAGCTGTGAGGCCGGCAAGTTGGCCCATCCTTTCCCGCAGTTCCAGGACGTAGGGCACCACAGGGAACCCAATATTTGGTAGTCAACCCTCCCAGAATTCTTTTTGCCTTATGGCTGAAACGGGGCTGTGCCACAGATATAGATTATTGGGCTGTCATACTGCACTATACAAGAGAGGTCTATGGGGCCATCTATATCAATGCCCACTGTTGGTCAATTGATCTAGATCCTATCTGTATGCTATAAGTAAAATGACATTGTTTTTTTTCTGCCTCATGGCTGTGCCACAGATATAGCTGATTGGGCTGTCATACTGCATTATATATGATTACTGCACATCAATCCTTCATGTCATGTCAATTACTCTTACTATCCATGATTATTTGACCTCTATGGTATTTTGTTATTTCATTCTGGCCTATTTGCTCAGTGCGTGGTGATTGCATATATATATATGTGTGGATTGACCAGGATCCCGGTACGGGTGCTTTAATTTCATGGCAATGTTGTCATTGTTTTTACAAGTATCAGGTGGAGGGTGCTCTAACTGTGTGTCATTTGTTATCACAATGTCAATAAACATGATGTTTTAAGCCGCAGACTGTTCTCTTGAGGACTTCTTTTCCAGTGGGGCGCTACTCACTCGTTATTTTTTCTACCATAGCATAGCCTTCAGGGTCCCGTTGAAGTGTGCACACAGTCCATTTGTCTGGGGGTGTTAGGGGGTGGTCCATATGGCCCACATTCCACAGGTCTGTCAGAGGGACTGAACAAGGTCCGACATGAACTGAGTCCCCTGATCTGATAGGATTTCGGTGTTGAAGGCTGTGATGCTGGACTGCTTTGGGATAACTAATAGCATAGTCTACGATGGTCAGGATGTACCACTTTCCAGATTTGCTGGGGCGAGCTAAGGATCCCAGAATGGCGATAGCTACTCGTTGGAATGGCTCCTCAATAATGGGTAAGGGCTGTAGAGGTGCCGAAGGCAGTTTTCCCGTGTCGCTGACAGGTATCACAGGTGCGGCAGTAGCGAGCTACCGATTGGGACATCCCAGGCTAATAGAAGGGCTGGGCCAACCTCTTTTCTTTCCGTAGTTTTCCCTTATGCCCAGTCATGGGAATGTCGTGGGCAAGGTGCAGCAGTTGGGTCCGGAATTGTTGGCGCACTATCAGCTGTTTAGCAACAGTCTGGGGCCCTCCTCAATGTTCTCTACAATTCTGTACAGCAACCCATTTTCTTGTACTATCCTTTCGCCAGTTCCAGGACTGGTCAGCCCTACCCGGGCCCAGAAGCTTGACAGAGTAGGATCGGTGGCTAAGTCCCCTTGAAACTTTTCCTGATCCCATGTCATCCCAGTATTGTCAGCAGTCGAGGATGAGTCATGCACCACGGGTAACGGAGTTCCATCCACATGCTGGGGTGCCTCCTTCCTCTCAGCGGTTTCCCGGTGGGCTGGACTTCATCTGACGCCTCCAACAAAGTGACACTGAAGATCACCCACATAGTTCCTAAGAAGTACATCCACAGGCAGTCCTCCCATTACTCCCACATTGCAGCATTTAGGCCCCAAGCCATAGTCCAGATTGACCATATCAAGAGGGATGAAGCGTTTGCTGCCCCCTGCTAGTTGGATCACTATCCCAGGGCCAGGCTGGAAAGCGTCAGGACACACCACTCGGAGGTCCACAATAGTGAGGAAGGCCCCTGAATCTTGGAATCCCACTGCGTTTTGTCCATCCACAGTGACCTCTTGCAGATTTTCTTTGGAGACTCAGGGTAGGGGCTCCCACAGGCTGTAGGCCAAAGACTTCTGGAGGGATATCCTTGTTTGTGGGAGCGAGACTCCAGTCTGGTGGGGGGGGTAGGTCCTCGGGAGCCTGGTACAGATCCACATAGTGTACTGGCTTGGGCAATCTAGGCCCAAGAGTCTGTTTCCTGGTGGGGCAGCTGACCTGATAGTGACCAGTCTGCCCACAGCCAAAACAACGCCCATCTCAGGTGGGTCTGGGGGCCTGCTGTGAGGTGGCTGGACGAAGTAGGAGCAGGGGCCATGGAGGGGGCCCATCCGGTGATGGGGAGTCATGTAGGACAACGATGCAGGGCTGTACATCCTGGCAGCTCGGGGTGCATCGGCAGCAGGCTTCTTCCATTGTGGGTTAATTAGGAGTGCCTCATCTGCTAAGACTGCAGCTTCTTCAAGGGTGGCAGGTTTTCGTTCACGGACCCACTGTCGGAGCTCGGGGGGGGCATCTGTTCCTTCAGGATGGCCTGGGTGATCTGCTCAGGGGAGGTTGCCTTCTCCCCTTCCAGACACTGGTGATAGACTAAGGACAACTTGTGCACAAACATCTTTAAGAAGGTCTCTGGGAGGCTGGGGGTAGTCCGGAACTGGGCCCGATATGACTCTGATGATACAGCGTAATAGTCCAGTATGGCCCTTTTTATCTCCTTATAGTTCCACTTCTTGGGGGGGGGATCCATCATTCGGTAGGCATCAGCAGCCCCTCCGTCAAGCAGCCCTACCACATGGTGAGTCCAGTCTGTGGGTGGAACCTGCAGTAGTTTGCACTTATTTTCAAAGTCCTGGAAGAACCCTTCTACATCTCCAGTGTGTTCTTGGTAGGGCTTAAAGTCCTTCCTGGATATTTCTGTGCCTCCTGTGCCACAGGGACAGGCACAGGAGCAGCTGCTTGCTTCTTTGCAGCTTTCCACTCTTTTTGTCTTTTTTAATGGCCGCAAGCTTCCTTTCCGTGGTGGCATCCTTTCCTAGAATGGCCATCTATTCCTCGTACCATATGACCCAAGGGCATTAGCTGATTGTACTGTGAAGATCTGATCCGTCTTCCCTCGAGACTGCTTGGCCCATATCTGTGCCCAAATCTTCCTGTTGGCTGCCTTCCTCCAGCATCTGAACCAGCTTATCTTTATTAAGTCCCCTGTAGTTAAGGCCCAATGTTCTGGCCTTTTTTGTAAGCTGCTCGCCATCCAGTGTCGATATTCCAGAGCCTCTGTGTCCATTGTATGCAGACTCTCATCCGCCATCTAGAGCGCTCTCGTCCCACTGCTGTCAACCAGTTGTGATGAACTAGGAGCGCAGAGAGAAAGCACACAGAGACAGATTACATGGAAGCTGACATGCGGGCGTTTATTGGGGAGTATTTTGGAGTGCAGACAATCAAACAGCTAGTCCACAGGACACAAGACACAGTAGGGTTCTCAGAATGGCAATATGGGGCTGATAGTCCACAGTGCGCTAGGACACCGCAGGGGTTGGAGTCTGTGGGCAAGGTTTTAGGACAGAATCGGACTAAGACCAGCACAGGGCAAAGGTCCAGGCACAACGAGGTTAACCCAATACACGGGATGCGGATCTGGGTAGAGAGGGTTAAGACTAATGCAGGCAGAGGTCCAGGCACAATGGGGTTAATCCAACACCAGAGATGCGGATCTGGGCAGAAAGGGTTAAGTCCAATGCAGGGCAGAGGTCCGGGCATAATGGGGTTAATCGAGTACATGGTATGCAGACCAGGGCAGAGAGGGTTAAGTCCAAGGCAGGGCAGAGGTCCGGGCACAACAGGGTTAATCCAATACAAGGGATGTGGATCAGAGATGTCTTCACTGTGTTTCATGGTTTATCTAATGCCTTGGAAATTCTTTAGTATCCTTCTCCTGACTGATACCTTTTAACAATGAGATCCTTCTGATGCTCTGGATGCTCTCTGCAGACCATTGCTTTTTCTGTAGGATGTGACAAAGATGTTAGGAAAGACCTACTAGAAGAGCTGAACTTTATTTGAGGTTAATTAGAGGCACTTTAAATGATGGCATGTGTGTACTGACTCCTATTTAACATGATTATGAATGTAATTGCTTAATTCTGAACGCTGTCACAGCGTGAGGAAAGTACTGCTGATAACCAGTAACTGTCACACAGCAGATCGACACGGATCATCAGGGAACTCATGATCAATGCGCTGCAGTGCCGCCCAGCAGTTGCACCTATCAGTGCCACCAGTTATTGCTGACAGTAAGTGCCTTAACATCTACCATATGGGAGAAGGAGTAGATAGCCTCTAGTGGCTAAAGGAGATAGTGATCAACTGTGGAGATGTGTCATTAACCACCTCCGGCCCACCATATAAGTTAATGATGGGCGCAAGGTGGTTCTCTCCTTCTGGGAGGACGTCATATGACATCCTCCCACTCTAACCGCGCATGCGTGGCTCCAGCAGTGCCACCTGTCAGTGCCAATCAATGGCACCTGCCAGTGCCCATCAGTGCTTCAATGCCATATGTCAGTGCCTACCAATGGACATCAATGCAACATATCAGTGCCTATCTGAGCTGCCTTTCAGTGTCACCTATCAATGCCTATCAGAGCCAGTCAGTGCCACCTATCAGTGCCATATATGAGTGCTGCCTTTCAGTGCCCATCAGTAATGCCTGTCAATGCTCATCACTGCAGCCTCATCACTGCACAACAGTGAAGGACAAAATCACTTACAAAATGTTATAACAAAAAGAAAAAATGTTTTTTTATCAAAATTTTCAGTTGTTTTTGGTTTGTTTAGCAAAAAAATAACAAAACCCAGAGGTGATTAAATACCACCAAAAAAGCTCCGTCTCACAAAAATTATAAAAATGTCATATGGGTACAGTGTTGCATGACCGTGCAATTGTCAAAGTGCGACAGTGCTGAAAGCTGAAAACTGGACTGGGCAGGAAAGGGGTATAAGTGCTTTGTAGGCTAGTGGTTAAACACACAGTTTTACATGCAATGGAGGTAAGAGTTCAGAGGGCACAGAAGTGGCACCAATTAATGCGTGGAATTCACATGAAGCACAGATTCTCATTTTATGTGTTGGATTACGTTACATTTGGAATCATATGAACTTTTTGGAGCACTTTGATATCAGTTCACGTTGATTGTGTAATAATGGAGGATATTTATTTTAATTTATTATTATGAGCACTTTGTATTCACTTTGGTTGTTCCATTATGATGGATTAATGTTTATCTAATATTTTGTAAGCAGCGCTACATCATTTTTTTTATTTTATATAATTGCATTGTAGGAACACAATTGATGATAGCAGTAGCAATCACTTTATATATCACTCAGTAGGTGCAGAAGTTCATTTC
Organism: Staurois parvus; assembly: GCF_062004578.1. Lineage (NCBI taxonomy): Eukaryota > Metazoa > Chordata > Amphibia > Anura > Ranidae > Staurois > Staurois parvus. The sequence continues at coordinate 3,066,578 of NW_028318272.1, forward strand.
ACTTATTTAGTGCAGCCTCATCAACGCACATCGGTGAAGGAAAAAAAAAATTACCTGTTTGCAAAATAGAAACAAAGAAAAACCTTTTTTTTTTTCAAATGTATTGCTCTTTTTTTGTTTATAGTGCAAAAAATAAAACACCCAGTGGTGAATAAATACTATCAAAAGAAAGATCTATTTGTGTAAAAAAAAAAAAAATTATAAAAATTTCATATGGGTACAGTGTTGCATAATCACGCAATTGTCATTCAAAGTGCGATAGCGCTAAAAGCTGAAAAATGACCTGGGCATGGAGTAAAGTGCCCAATAGGCAAGTAGCTAATCTCCCCCCCCCCCCCCCTAAAAAAAAAATATTTCCACTGCATTTCAGCCCTGCCACAAAAAAGGAATAGCTGATATGTCAGTGATTCTCTCGTTAACACAGGTGTCAGTGTTGATGAAGACAAGGCTGGAGATCACGCTGTCATGGGGATTGAGTTAGAATAACAAACTGGAAGCTTTAAGAGGAGGATGGTGCTTGAAATCATTGTTCTTCCACTGTTAACTATGGTTACATGCAAGGAAACAAGTGCAGTCATCATTGCTTTGCATAAAAAGGGATTCACAGGCAAAGATATTGCGGCTTCTAAGATTGCACCTAAATCAACCATTTATTGGTTCAACAAGAACTTCAAGGAGAGAGGTTCAGTTGTTGTGAAGAAGGCTTCAGGGCACCCAAGAAAGCTCAGTAAGTGCCAAGGTTGTCTCCTAAAGCTGACTCAGCTGCAGGATCGGGGTACCACCAGTGCAGCGCTTGCTCAGGAATGGCAGCAGGTGGGTGTGAGTGCATCTCCACACAGAGTGAGGAAGGGCAGCAAAGAAGCCATTTCTCTCAGGAAAACCATCAGGGACAGACTGATGTTTTGCAAAAGGTACAGGCATTGGACAGCTGAGGACTGGGGTAAAGTCATTGCCCTTGTCAAGAGAAGAAAATGTGAGCGCTACCATCAGTCCTGTGTCATGCCAACAGTAAAGCATCATGAGACCATTCATGTGTGGGGTTGCTTCTCAGCCAAGGTAGTGGCCTCACTCACAAGTAGAGATGGGCTTCGCCGAACACACGAATGGTAAAGTGCGTTCGGCAGGCTGTTCTCCCACCGTGGCCCAGAATGCACTGCACCCTAACGGCGGGCATTGTGATTGACGTTGGCTATACTTCGATGGAATGTTTTTTGTTTTTTTGAACTTGTCAAAGACTGTCTCCTGTCATTTTTTACACTAGACTTTTTTTTCCTTTGTGAATGGGTGCCACATACTCATTCACATGGGGGGGTGGGAGCTAGGGCTCCCTTGTTAAAGGTGGCTTCCAGATTCAAATAAGCCCCCTGCCTGCAGACCCCCACAACACTGGCCAGTGTTGTGAGGAAGAGGCCCTTGTGCCCAACAAGGGGACAAGGTGCTTTGGGGGGTTGGCCCCCCAACCCAAAGCACCCCCTCCATGTTGAGGGCATGTGGCCTGGTACTGTTTGGGGGGGCACTCACACATCCCCCCTCTTTCCTGACCTGCATTCTTGGTTAAGGGTCTGGTATGGATTTTGGGGGGGAACCCCCTCACCATTTTTAAAAACATTTTGGAGTGGGCATTCCCCTTAAAATCAATACCAGAACTGAAGGGCTTGTTTTTTTTGTCGTTAATACCAACAATTATTTTGACAATCAGCTGGCAGCGGGGAATCCTGCTGACAGCTGAAACATTAAAGAGTGTTTCACTACTAAATTACAGCATGACTTAATAATTTAACTCATGCAGTATTTTAGTAACTGAGCGGTACCTTACCACATACTCAGATGCGGTAAGATACTGCTCAGTAAATTGTCCCTGTTCGAAGTTCGCAGTCAAACTTTCCGTATGTTCGAATATTCGACTGTGAACCAAACAGAGGGGTGTTCAGCCCATCACTACTCACAATTTTGCCAAAGCCATGCAAAAGTGATAACTAAGTAGCTTAGGGAACAAAACCAAAATTTTGGGTCCATGGCCAGGATATTCCCCAGACCCTAATCGCGTTGAGAACTTGGGGTCAATCCTCAAGAGGCGGGTGAACAAAAAACCCCCCACAAATATTGACATACTCCAAGCATTGATTATGCAAGAATGGGCTGCTTGTAATTATACTTCAGTATACCATAGTGACATCGGACAAAAAGATCTAAAAACACTGACGCAGCAGACTTTGTGAAAATTAATATTTGTGCCATTCTCAAAACGTTTGGCCAGGGCCGTATATACACCAGCATTAACATTATGATGACCTACCCAATGTTGAATAGTTCCCCCTTTTGCCACCACAAAAGCCCTGTCCCATTGTGGCAATGACACCATTAGACCAGTGAAGGTATGCTTTGGTGTCTGGCACAAAGCTGTCAATAGCTGATCCATTAGGTCCTGTAAGTTGCGAGGTGAGCCTCTATGGATCAGACTGGTTTTTACAGCACATTCCACAGATGCTTGATGGACTGAGATCTAGAGAATTTGGAGGTCAAGTCAACAACTCTAACCCATTGGGTTCCTCAAACCAATCTTGAACCATTTATTGAAGTGTGAAAGAGACCACTACCATTGGGGAATACCGTTTCCATGAAGGGGTGTACCTTAGGTAGGTAGTACGTGTCATAGTATTGTAAGCTCGAAAGAGCAGGGCCCTCAATCCCCTCATGTTTTGCATTGTATTGTTATTGTTCTGTCCCCCTTTATAATGTACAGCGCTGAGCGAACTATCGGCGCTTTATAAATACTGTATAATAATAATAATAGTAGCATCCACATGAAAGGCAGGACCCAGGGTTTCCCAGCCGAACATTTCCCAAAGCATCACACTGCCTCTATTGGCTTTCCTTCTTCCCATACTGCATTCTCCTGCCATCTCCTCCCCAGGTAAGCAGCACACCTGCACACGGCCATCCACATGATGTAAAAGAAACCGTTATTCGTCAGACCAGGCCACCTTCTTCCACTGCTCTGTGGTCCAGTTCTGATGCTCACATGCCCATTGTATGTGCTTTTGGCTGTGGACATGTGTTCGTATGGACACTCTGACCAGTGTGCAGCTATGCAGCCCCATATACAACATACTGCAATGCCTATTTTCTTTCAGATGCCATTGTACCAAAACAATCAGTGTTATTCACTACACCTGTCAGTGATCTTAATGTTATGGCTAATCGGTGTATTCATTTCAGCTGTAGGCTGCACTCACTGCAGTCCATATGCACCGCACGCAGGAAGGAGAAAACCCAATATGCCCAGTATTAGTATATCTAAATGGTCTAACGGGGCACAAAAGTATCCTCTGCCTTATACAAAGGGCTTCCCTGGAGGGGTCACTGGATCCTTTTGTGCCTTAATGTAACAAATATAAGAAGCGCCACAGAAAACAAGATAAATAAAATAATAAGCAGCACCTCTAAGCAAAAAAGGTGAAATTGTGTATAAATAAAGAGTGCGCTAATTATTTACAAAAAATGCAAGGATAAATAATAGAAATAACAAATAAAATCCATAAATATAAACATAAGTCCAGCCACCATAAACAGTGATAATCCAATATCAACTTAATGTCAATCTTGAAACAAACACCCATATGCAAATCCGACACCAGATGAAATTAATACACTCACCAGAGCTATATGCGGATTAAATTATAAACCAGCATGATAGCATTTTGCTCTGGGAGCGATGATCTGCATGATATCCCAGTAGAGGAACCATAGTTCCTTACATCCAACAATACATGAAGCACCTCATCCCTTCTCTCACAGATGTGGAGATCGCCATAGACCGTGCACACAGAATACCAAAACCATCATTCCTACCGGCCGCAATACCCAGAGACATCCTAGCGTGTATACACTTCTACCACGTGAAGGAGAAAAATGATAGCAGCTAGAAACCCTACCTCAATTCCAGCATCCCAAGCGAATAACAAACTATTCGCCGACCTATCCAAAGCTACACTCCTCAACCGCAAGAAGCTTGTCACCATAACAAAAGCGCTGCAGAATCATGGAATTGGCTACCAATGGGGTTTCCCCACGAAGCTCACTGTTAAACACCAAGGAAGGCCCTATACGATCAAAACTCTAGAAGCAGGCATCGAACTCCTGAAAACATGAAACATCATACCAGTGGACTCACACCAATCCACCTCTACTCATCCACAACAAATGGACGCAGAATGGTCATGAACCAACAATCCCTTACATCACTCAACACCCAACAAGCAGGGTACCACTTCACAAACCACTAAAGGCTGGCAGAGAGCCCCTATCCAAACATTTCCAGACCCCAAGTTTTCGTTCATGAGTCATGCATGTTCAAACCTCCCCGTTATACAGTAGCAAAATGTGCTACACAGGTCACGTGTTTTCTACACGTTTTTCTGACCCCTTTTGCCTCCTCATACCACCAGTCAATCTAATCAACTTCTCTCCCCTCAAAAACCTACACCACAAGATGAAATACCCTCTTCAAACCAGCGACCAAACCAACCTCACTACTCCTTCCCTCTGGAAGCTCTCCACCTACAACAAAAAGAAACCTACTTTCCTCCACAACCGAAAAATCATCTCTACTACTTCATACAACCCATCCACATCCAACAAAATGATTAACATATCATCCCTGAATGTCCGTGGTCTTAACTCCCCTTACAAAAGATCTCTACTACTAAAAGAAGCTCGATCCTTACAAGCTGACATCTTATTCATACAGGAAACCCACTTTGCCTCCACCAAAGTCCCTAAACTCAATATACATCACTTTTCTTCAATATATATGGCGACCAACCCCAAGAAAAAAAAATTGTGTCATTACAGCCATAAGAGACTCCCTTCAATTCCAATACGTCTCAGAAGTAGCAGACGCCCAAGGCCGTTACCATATCCTAATATGCAAACTCAACGAAATCCTATACACCCTAGTCAATGTATACGGTCCAAATACCAACCAACTCCAATTTTTCAACAAAATCAACTCAACCATCTCTTCCCAAAAACAAGACAGACTACTCATTGGCGGAGAATTCAACATCATAGGCAATCCGCTCCTGGACTCCTCCTCTAGCAAACGCTCCTCCAAAACATACCTTTAACCACTTTCTACACACCAACAATCTCTACGATATAGTGGTGTGAACCTCATGCGCTGATAAATATGTGACCTACCAAGAGAAGCTGCTAACATTAAATCATATACCCATGATCTGTAGATATACATAAAAATGTAGCGCTACTCATATAAATAACATAATTTAAACCAATAAAATACACATGTGAATGGTGACACAGTCTAAAAAACATAAGTGAAAAACTAAAAAATGCTCACTTAGTGCCACAATATTAATATATAAAATACCTGTGAAATAACACACAATCATGCAATGTGCCACATAATATAATACCACAAATACAGTGATATACAGCTGGACCAAGAAGTAATGGTGAATAATAGTCAAGAAAAATAGGTCACAACCACTGCAAACTCAATATAAAGCATAAACATGCAAAGACGTAGTGTATATAAATACAATAAATATCTAAAAGTGCCACAAAAAATGACAAAGGACATGTACCCCCTATAATATGTAAAAATATCTCAATCATTGCAATAAAAATACATAACACAATCAGTGTACAATATTTGTGCAAATGCCGTGCAACAACACACAAATTAGATCAGACTGCAAGGTCTGATCTGTGCTCAAACAGTCCAGTATGTGGATAATATCACTTTATCCAATTCCAGATGACACTCGTGCTGAATATGTGACAGTGGGTAGCTGCTTACACAAAATCTGACCACCGACTAAATTAGCCTCTCACCTCAAAACTTCGACCCGTAAGGGTCAAAGCGTTTCGTGGGATCACACCCTCAGATCCTTCAAGTATGCAGCCACTCCACTGGTCTGCTCTCACCACAAACAAATCTCCCTCACAGGGGGTCAGCACTCTGGTAGTGGCTCCTCTCCAAATTGTGCATTGCCTTGGGGAACACGTACTGTCCAATCAGGTTGACACGTTAACTCTTATAAGCTCTTCCGTATTACCGTCCAAATATGGAAAGCAGGCCACGCCTCCACCTTATCCGCCCCGGGATTGGCCTATCTGGCGATGTCAACACAGCACGGAAAGACTACACTTATTATTCCCCATCCCATTTATCCTACTCCAGAATTGACTTTTTCATCACAGACAAGTGGACGTTACAGCAAGTCACCTCCTCCAAGATCGGCACCATAACATGGTCAGACCACGCTCCAATTTCCATCACTCTCGACTACAATCAACATTCTTTGATCCCTCGAATATGGAGATTGAATTCGACTCTACAGAGGAATCCAGACCACAAGAAACATATTGGACACACACAATATATTCTTTGAATTAAACGATACACCTGACATCTCTATACTCATATTATGGTCCACTTACAAGGCATACACGAGAGGTATTCTTATACAACTGAACTCCCGCATTACCAAACAAAGAAACAAAAATTGATGAACTCCTCATTTCCATTAAAACAAAAGAACAAAAAAATCCCCAAACACCTCAATCTCTTCTTCCCTCGTCACAGTCAGAAACAAACTTAGAACCCTTTTGCTTTAATTTTTTGAAGATTAAGGTCGTATTTATAAAGTTAAATTCTACTCCGAGTAACAAAGCCAATTCTCTACTAACCAAAATGATCAAACGACGATGCCTAAAATCCAAAATATCCTCAGTTCAACACCCAACCACACATGCATTAACCACAAATCCACAAGAAATAGCTAATGCCTTCGCAAATTATCAACACGTATACAATCTTAAAAACGATTCTGACACTATACAACCCACACTTGCATCCATACAACAATTCCTACACACAACCAAACTTCCCCAACTCTCCCCATCTCAACTTGACGCCATATCTATTCCAATCTCTCCCGAAGAAATAGACATGGCCATCAAAACACTCCCTCGAAACAAATCTCCAGGAAACTACGGATACAAAAACGAATTTTACAAACAATTTGCCCCTGACTTATCACCATATCTGACCAAAACAAATTTTACAAACAATTTGCCCCTGACTTATCACCATATCTGACCAAACTCTTTAACCATGCCGCCACCACCGGTACATTCCCTAAAGACATGCTACAGTCCGTAATAACAACAATACCAAAACCTGGCAAAGACCCACAATTTGTCCAAAACTACAGACCAATCTCCTTACTCAATACAGACATAAAACTCGATGCAAAAATTATAGCTCGCAGAATTCGCCCTTATCTTCCTACCTTAATACATCCAGACCAAGTAGGATTCATACCAGGCCCCAAGCACCCGATGCCACCAGAAGACTTATATCTCTTCTTCACAACATAGAGAATACCAAACAACCATCATTACTCTTATCCTTAGACGCAGAAAAAGCATTTGACCGAATACATTGGCTATTCATGCAACTAACCCTACAGAAATTTGGTATCACAGGATGGATGTCAACAGCCATTCTCTCATACTCCCACCCATTAGCCAGAGTACTAACAAATGGAACACTATCAGACCCCTTCAATATCACCAATGGTACTAGACAAAGCTGCCCACTATCTCCCATAATATTTGCATTGCTCATTGAACCCTTAGCTTCTAAAGTTAGAGACGACCCGACGTTTACTGGCATCAAACACCTTAACGCAAAACATAAAATTAGTCTATTTGCAGACGACATCGTATTAATGATAACCAACCCAAACAGATCCCTCCAAACAAATACGTACCCACCTCCTAAATTTCTCAACGGTTTCATATTATAAACTTAAACCCAAATCTCCATACGCCGCACCAAACCCAAGTACTACTTGCCAAACAATTTCCCTTTTCCTGGGAAAACAATATCCCCTATTTAGGAATCAGACTCACTGCAACAATAGACCAATTATACACCTCTAACCACAAGATACTCAAAACTATCCCCCAAGAAATTACTACCTTCTGCACCTCAGAACTCTCCAAACTAGGTCGAGTAGCGACACTAAAAATGTACATCCTACCCAAAATACTATATATATTTCGCACACTTCCCATACCAATACCCAACACCTTTTCCTCCAAGTTACAATCAATTCTCACCAAATTCTTATGGAACTCTAAAAAACCTAGATGTACCACCAATCTCCTAATACGCCCAACATCCAAAGGAGGCGTAGGCCTCCCACATCTAAAATCCTACTATAATGCTACTCTTCTTGGCCAAATATATTTTTGGTGGAACCCAACCAGAGAAAAAAATCTGGTCTGCAATGGAAACCTTGCCTTTTCTTCCACTTAAACCCCAAAACCTACTCCTAATTCCATCAACACCACAAAGAAACTACCATCTGAAACACCCATGTATCCAAGCCGCTCTACAAGCCTGGTACGATCTTCTGACTACCGAATACACAGATGGCAAACAAATATTTATCCCAATTAACATACTCCATTCCATTACGTCCTCTTTAGATCTATCCCAACGGGAAAAGCGAAATATACATAATATAGCAGACCTTTATATAGACCACACCCTACACTCATTTCAAAATCTCCAAACCAAATTCAATCTTCCTACCACCGAATACTTTACTTACCTAAGAATCGTTTACTGTATACAAACAAAAAATATACCTCATACCACAAAAATTCCATACCTCGCATATCACTTCTTTACCAAACCACAATACCCAGGTAAAGGCATTTTTGCACTATCTACACGTACGTGACAAACCTACAATTCCCTCTAAAATCTACATCCCTAACCAACTGGGGAAAAACCCCTTTCAGAACCAAATTACGACACAAGCATGGGAAAAAAAACATTTAACACCACTTACAAATCCTCCCGATGTAGTTTGCACTTGGAATCATACCTAAAAATTCTCCACCAATGGTACTTAACCCCTGTCAAACTAGCCAATTACTACCCAAAACACTCCTCTTGTTGGCGTCAATGTGGAGACGTAGGATCAACATTACATATACTATGGTCCTGTAAATAAATCAGATCCTTTTGGAACAGTGTCTTCCAGTTAATCTCTGAAATATCCAAAACATCGATAACCCCAAACCCTTCACTTGCACTTCTACACATTGGGATTGAAAAACTCCCTTACAACTCCCGTACTATCACTGCCCACACACTCTTCGCAGCCAAAATCAATATAGCCAGATTATGGAACACTACCACTGCTCCTTCCCTCAAGTCACTAATCACAGACCTTAATTTCCAATGTGAAATTAAAAAAAGATCCGCCTTTAACAACTCTACCCAACACAAATTCAAACTCCAATGGACTCGCTGGTTACAAAATCCTAACTGCTCGGTACAACTCTGATACTATGCATACCACTGCATTACCCACCACCTTTAGACTGTTACCCCCTTTCTCCACCCTGTTACATTTACCCCCCCCCCTTCCCTATCCTCCTCACTACCCACCCTTATTCAGTACCCCATTATCACCTCATACATCTTACCAAGGTTCTACACATATCCAAGACTACCTCTGATGTTAATGCCTTAAATCCTGCTATTAGCCCCAGCCAACTAGTAGGGTAAATACTCTGTATCATCTTGATGTTCTATAAATACATTTGCTATTGAACCGAATATTCCTACTATGTTCTGTTCTTGAAAATCTTCAATAAAAATATTTATTAAAAAAAAATTGTGCAACCGCAACAAACATCAGTACACAAAAACTGTCCACATGCCACACTTCCTTTGCAAGTACACATACACATTACATGCAATTATGTACATTTAAAAGGAGCGCTCCCAACCCGGAGTCGCGCAGGCGCACTGCGTGAAAGTCCGACAAAATGGCAGCGTAGTGCGCACGTGCCATTTCGCCTATATATATATGCAATCAGCCAGTCACGTCTGTCCGTTCTCCCTCTGAGGAAGTGCCATTGCACCAAAGGCCTCAGGAGGAACCAGACAGCACGTGATATCACTGCCGCCGGAGCTAGGAGAAAGCCCGGCAGCCATCTTAACTCTTAAGGGTTAGTCTTCACATTCCTGTTATTTATGGATGTTACTATACCCTGCTATATCCATTGTTATTTCAATAAAGTTTGCTGAACCTACTATACTATGGACACCTGTTTTCTGGCTCCTTCATGGAGCTATTAAGCCTGCAGGTTACCCCAGCGACACAAGCGTTACCAGAGGAAAAGGAGCCCTGTACTCAGCCTGAGCACCTAATCCATCCTTAAGGGGACGTCTGGATCCAGCAGATTTCTTTGTTATTCCCCATGACTTGATGACTACACCATAGAGTAAAAGTTCACCTGAATATCCTGCCCATCTACAGATACCTTGATGGTTTATATTATATGCGCATTATCCATGCGCTTCCGGTGAGTGCACACTTTAACTATTGGTTGGAGTCACAAGTCTATCTGCTGCTGATTTTTCATTATCCTGGGATTTATTTATATCTGAACTTTACCAGCGGACATTTACAATATTATATGCATACAGGTTGTTCTGTGCTGGCAAATCATTTATTTTTATATATTATTTCTTAGCACTACACCCTTACTAAACTATGGATGCACTTATGTTTTTCTGGGTCAGGGATTTAGAATACAACAAAAATGGTGGACCCTTAATTTTCTGCTGCTGATTTTGTTTATGAATGTGCAATCTCCTATATTGCTATCCTCAGAGGCTCCTTTTCATAGTTTAACCACTTCCAGACCGGACACTTTTACCCCCTTCCTGACCAGGGCAATTTTCAGCTTTCAGCGCTATCACACTTTGAATGACAATTGCGCAGTCATACAACACTGTACCCAAATTAATTTTTTACCATTTTTTTGAGACAGATAAAGCTTTATTTTGGTGGTATTTATTCACTGCTGGGATTTTTATTTTTTTTGCTATGTAAATGAAAAGTCCAAAAATTTTGAAGAAGTGTTTTTTTTTTAGAAAATTTTGCAAATAAATAATATTTCATCATAAATCTTTGCCAAAATGTATTCCGTTATCTTTTTAGTAAAAAACAAAAAACAAATTAGTTTATAACCAAAAATTATAATTTTTAAACATTTTTATTTTTTTATATTTTTTATTTTTTTTTTACATACTGTCACCCTAGCAGTACAGTGTTACCATGGTGACACTGTACTACTTGTGGGGAGTGATGAATTTTTTTTTTTTTTTACAATGTTTGCTTTTACACCCATATAGCATGTAAAAGCAATCATTTCTCTTTTTCTCGGTGTGCATTCCTGCACTCATTGAGAAGTACTGAGTGAGCTGTGATTGGTCACAGCTTGTCACATGGTACAAGGCTGTTGTGAATAGCCTTGTACCATGTGACCTCTGTGATCATTCACAGATTTCACACGTAGTAAGCAATGATGTCACAAGTGACATCTTGCTTACTACTTTGCAAGTGATCACTGATTGGCCAATCAGTGATCACATGATCGGGACCTCGTACAGAGGTCCCGTCCGACAATCGGTGTTTCACTGTGTCCGGGACACAGCGGGCACCGGATCGCGGTGGTGCGCGCTCCCAGGGAGCGCGCACAAGCAGGGTGCGGGGAGGCCGTTCATAAAAGGCCACCCAACCCTGTACTGCCACCGTCCGGCCGTTTATATGCAACGGCCGGTCGGGAAGTGGTTAAGATTAAGAAAATTTAGGCCCCTTTCAAATGACCGCTCTGATCAAGTCCGCCCGTCAGTTTTTCAGGCGGATCTGATTGGAAAGTCCATTAATCCCTATGGACTTCCGCATTTACACCTGCCTAGCTCCGGATCTGATGGGGGTTCACCTAGGGTCCAATGAAAGGGGATCTTCCTTTTTCCATTTAGGCGGGGGAGATTGGAAAGTAGTTGGGTAAAAGCGGACTGCAGAATCTCGCAGACTCTCGTAGAAGCGGAGTAGACACAGATGTGTCATCCGCATGCTGTGCTCAGATCACCAGGGATCTGTGAGCAGATCTCATGCTGATCAGAATGGAAAATGTGAAAGGGGCCTTAGATTTGGCTCATGTTTGCCCTTGAACTGTAACCATAACTGGTGCACCAGCAAACGTTAAACTTGTTACTGAATTTAAACATTTTCACAGACAAAAAGGTCAGACAAGATATTCTGTAAAACTTTGTACTTTATTCTCTGAAGAGACAGACAAAAGAATCAAAATGTTATATAAACAAAAACAAAGATAATTTGCTGGCTACCCGACATGGTTGCATTGCACAGAAAATTAAACTGTCGCTGTCCAGATCATTAAAATGTAACCGTGTCATTAGGGGAAAAAATACTCCTATAGGAATGTAGGGACATTCACACGTTACTGCTGCACTGCTCTAATACTGAATTACAAGTACAACTGGGCATACAATAGTTGCTGGCAGGACTGGATCTTCTGTATTTACTGGAGTAAAGGTTTAGGTTTTACTGGCCAGAGGTGTGAAGTGGTATTCGCAGAAAGAGCTGTCAAGAGAAAAAAGAATAAAAAACCAAAAGGTTATCACAGCAGTATTATATGCCTTACAGTTACATGCCTTAGAGTTTTACTGTACCAAATCGTAAATAAGAACACCGTTATACAAGAACAGCAGCTCTACGCTTCCTGGTTTTCCTCAATAATTTATTTGTTACAGCTACTAGTATTCACAGCAAGTCTCACTAGTATTAACTAGAGTTAACTTTTAGAGGCTGTCATTGGAAAACCAGGACTCAAATCCATAGAATAATTTAATAGTGATGTAAACTAGCACATGTAGGTATGGTATACAAGGACAGACAGGTTTTTTCCATCTTCAAGTGAGCTTAATGTGATTCTGCCCAATAAGTCTGGTTTCCATTTTTTAAATGACTGTACTCTTACAGTTTGGAGTAGGAAGCTTGTCAAAAGTGATGGGTTGACAAACAATTATATTTGCTATTCGGAATGTCAGCTCTTGTGACCTTATAAGCTTCTGCTGCGTAGTATCGTAACGCAGGCAATCTAAGAACTGAACTTACCTGGACTGCCATCAAAAAGAATAAGGCAAACCAACAAGTAAAATACAGGAATTCATCATACAGTGGTGAATACTCATGACAGTGAATGTAGGCAAGGCCCTTACTGCCAGCTGTTATGGCAGTACATTACCATGTAGTCTTCCAAATACATAAAGATGGCATAATACAGGGCCTCGAGGGCACACAATATCAAGACCAAATCTTATTTGCACTATATCAGAGGTCAGTCAGCAAACGTGGAGAAGGAATCCATTCTATCATACTAAGCTAAACCACAGAAATTAACTAAAAACAGCATCCAAAAGATCCTCTCTACCATTTCATAGAGGGAACAGTTCCTAGGTCAAAGTATGTGGACATTAACTTGGACCAGATTTTCTCTAAACGCTGATGGAAGACTTAAGCCTATCAAAAACAGATCTTTGATGCACATCTGAGATCATTCACAATTCACTGACAAGTGAATTTGACTTAAAATTGACTTAAAATTGACCACCTCCTGACCCACTTTAAGTGAATTTTGTACTTCTCTAAGAGCTTGTGTCAAATGGCTTTTGTCTACTTTTTAGGAGTCTTATATTGGACGTTCACCCCCAGTGAGGAGTAATGGTTGATTGGGGTATACACAGTAATGAACTTGGTTGTGTTGCCTCTTCCCAGCACTAAAATTCAGTCTTGCAGCCAGTCATACCAAAGCTGCCCCAGTGGAGAATCTATTCTAAGGGATCACATCCCACATGGAAAAAAAAAAAAAAATAATATATATATATATATATATATATATATATATATATATATATATATATATATCTATCTATCTCTTTCGCAACTTTCAAAATCAGACGTTTACAAACACTGGCAGCTTGGGATCCCTCGACTCTTGCAATGCGCTGGACAGCTACTGAGAGAAACAGATGAGCTGACACAGCTGACCTCCTAAGACTGCTAGCTACCAGGCTGTCTGTGACTTGGGTACTTTGTTACTAACCTTAAAATGAGCATGTAGATAGAAAAGAGTATAAGGACCCTGTTGCCAAACTATCAGACTATTCATTTCAAGAAAAAATGTCTCCACAATTATTATTATACAGGATTTATATAGCACCAACAGTTTTCTCAGTGCTTTACAATATATATAAGATTATGTGTGTGCTTCGCATGGGTGCTATCTACCTGTAAAGGCCTCACATATGTGCACATCCAATAGTCCTGAGACTGCTGCTGGGTGCCACCATCTTGGTGGTGATTATCAGCTCCATCAGACTCAGAGCTGTCACTCAAGTGACCATCTATTAGTATTCCCTTTCACTCCTCCCCTAACAACTACATAAAAGCTTACATGGAGAGGTGAGGGGTGAAGAAACAGGGCCAGCACAGAGAGACATTATACACTCTCAGAAGAGGAGATGGATATGAAGTGCAAGGAGTTCGGGGCTGTGCTTAAAAATGGACTCTCCAGGAGTAATACATTTTCTAGCATGTGAATAAAATCCAGTTATGGAAAGGAAAAGCTCTGCAAGAAAGCATTTAATTTGGTTTTTTTCTGTGCTTTAACTGCAATTTTTAAACTTGGAGACAGGGTCTGCAAGTCAAAACACATGAGCTGTATACTTGTTGCAAGTCAGTGATTAACCACACTTCAGTGATAAATACAGTGATCATCAATACAATGAACAAATGTATTCAGCGCTCACACAATGATGAATAGGACCAGAATGAACCATACTTCAGCCTCTGCCATGTATCCATACATCACCAGGTTGAAGGGGTTATACCGCGAGGATGCCTGCATCTTCACGCATCATCCCAGTATCTTTCTTCAGGCGACGATGTTCTTTAGGGCTCATTCACACCATGGTGCAAATCTGTGTCAGTTTTAATCTTTTTTTTGCATGTATGGTGTGAACGAGGCCTTAATGTAAAAGATTCTTGAAGCTAATTAGCCACTGAATCATTTTTACAGGCAGCAGAAGGTGGATGCCCCCTCTAGCTGCTTTTCCAGGCTCTCCTGTCCCACCGGGAAGCCCAGGAATGAAGTCAGCACTTCTGCCAGAAGGTCCCTGATCATCTCTATGGTCTAAGAAACCAGAATTGATGAGTATTTTATCATTTCTGGTTTGGCCAGGATGTAAACAAGCCATTTCTGGCTTGTGAGGGCATTAGATCAAACCGATCTGGGTTTGATCTGATGTTGTAGGGCAGAGGAAAACTCTGGGGTCTAATAGTCCACAGATCGCTACATAAAGAGGACCCGTCGCTGTTCCAGCTATCACAAGGGATGTCGGTCATCCCTTGTGATAGCCATAATACTTTGCCTAAGTTACCTAGAAATAGTGGAGCGAGAAGCAGGTTGATCCCAATGATGGCCCTCCCGATTTACAAAAAGGGAGTCAGTCAAAAAAAAAAGAAGACATGGCAAAGAGCCTGTACTACATCCAAACAATGAAGGGAAATCTCCTCAAGATGTAATGGAGTAGGACAGAGGGATGGAAGTAGAGTGTTCTGGTTAAGGTGTAAGGAAGAAAAGGAAGACACCACTTTTGGGAGAAAGGAAGCTCTACACCTCAATACAACCTTATCTCGGTAAAGCAAAAGAAAAGGTTCCTTGCGAAACAAGGCTGCCACTTGTCTCACCATGGTGATGACATGGCAACGAAAGGCCATCTTGTGAGGAGAAAATGAGCTGTAGATCTGTAAAAGTTCAAATGGATGGTTTCTGAAAAGCCCACAGAACCAGGTCCCATGGAATCACATGCCAACATATAGGCAGAATGTCAGCAAACTTGTACAAAAACTTTTACCAAAGAGCGAGAGGCAAACCGCTTTTGAAAAAAACTGCTGCAGTGGAAATCTGGCCCTCCATAGTACTCAGACCAAATGTTGACCCAGACCAGACTGGATAAAAGTCAGGATGTGTTCCATATAGTATTGCTACGAATAGACTTTTTGTGGTTTGCACCATGCAAAGTTCAATTTCCAAGTACAATTGTAAACGTTGCGAAAAGGTGGATTTTGTAGATTTTAGGAGCATTTAAATAAAGGTTTCAGATAGATCCTAGCCTTGATGACCTGGGCTTGAACAACCATGTCATTAAATCCAGAAACAGTGAAATAGGTTGATAAACCGGTCCTAAGGACAGGAGATCCAAAAGGTCTGGGAGAGCCCAGAGAGTCTACGCAAAGTCGAATGAGAGCAGTGTACCACATCCATTTGGGTTAGCTTGGTACGACAAGTATCACTGGAATAGAGTAAAGGCTTAGATTATCTTCAACCAATCCCAATGAGCCATCATAGCATCTATAGGTATGGCCTGAGAATTCATGGACCTGGAGAAAAACTTGCTTATTCTGTTGAACCTGGAAACCAGGAGATCCACATTCAGCATTCCTCACTTGCAACAGGAGGTGGCTGGATTCTGTTCAAGCTGTCAGATTTCTGGTTCATGACTGATGTATGCACTGCTGGTGCCTTGTCTGACTGAATCTGGTCCAGCGTTGAAGGAACAACCAAGTTTCTTGTAGCTCCAGGATGATTGTGAGACTAGCTTTCTATATTCACCACCCTACACTATGAATGTGTTGGAGACCGCTTCACAGCCTGTCAAGCTGGCAACTATCTGGAAAATCTTCCAGACCAGTGGGGGGGGGGGGAAGGTTTTCCTAGACTCCAAGGCTGTATTTGTGAGCCACCAGGCCAGGGAAACCGTGTCTTGGATGTCCAGTGCATGCCCACAAAACCTTCTTGTCCCACGCAACCAGAATGTAGAGTTGCAATGGTGTGTAGTGGAATTGAGCGATGGCGACAGCCTTAATCATGTGTTAATGTACGTTTTTCAATGGCAAAACTGTGGCCCATCAAGTCCAAAAATTGTGGGGAAACAAAAAAACCAAAAAAAAAAAAAACCCCTTTGGAGAGCCTACTTTCCAAAAAAGGAATCATTTAGTGGATTTTGTACGATTATGGCATTTTTACAGAAAGAGAAAGTTTTTTTTCCCAAATATATTATCGTTTTTCTTTTTCTAGTAAGGTATAAACCCAGTGGTTACTAAATACCACCAAAAGAAAGCTCTGTCTAAAAAATAAGGCATAAATTCATTTGGCAACAGCATTACATGACAGAGTAATTGTCAGTCAAACTATCACATCACTGAAAATTGGCCTGGTAATGAAGGACTATTATACGCTGGTTCTCAATCGGTAAAAGGAGGCCACCCCACTGTTAGACTCTGCAAAAGCGGAATAGGAAAGCTCTTGGACTGCAATTTCAAATTTGGGAATGTAGGGTCAAGAGTTCTTCCTGCAGAAGGAAAACGTTGGACTGAACAATAGCCAGAAGAATGGGATCCAAGCGGTACAAGGGGTAGAGAAGCTCCAGCACTAACTTCTGAATGTTCAGGATACAAATGAGCCTTTGGAGAATCTGAACAAAGCGGTGGTCCTTGACTGATAAAATCTGTGCTGACTGGTATCCCAGAATCGGAATGCCCTGGGAATGTAGCAAGGCTAAAACAGGAGCCAACACCCTTGTAAAAACTTTTGGTGCAGTCTACAGCCTAAAAGGAAAAGCAAACTGGTACGGTTGTGTGCCCACAGTAAAACATATGAAGCATTGATGTGCCTGAAAAAAAATGGGGATCTGCAGGTAGGCATCCTTTAGGTCCACAGAGATGTGGATTTTTTTTTTTTTTTTTTTTTAAATGGAGTGCTTTTAGGTCCAAAATAGATCCAATTTCCCTTTTTGCTTTGAGAACAGTGAACCAATGGAAGTAGAAACCCCATAAACATCTTTGCTCTCAAACAGGAGCAATGATTCATTGGGAGGCTAATTGTGCACAAAGAAGGCTTTCGATCTAGGTAATCACAAAGGATAACATACATTACCCCATTTTGAAAAGTGGGGGCATCTCCTCAGGTTTGATAGGTTTTGTCATCCAAGGTTTGTGAAGAAACTCAGCCTTGGACTTGGCTGCCTGGGAGAAATGAAAAGGAACTCTAGTTCCCAAGGAACGTGGTTACCCAGTTTGAGTCCTAGCTTTCTTTTACGGGGCAAAAGGGTACTCGTTACCCAAGTGACCTCTTTAATAAAGTTGTTCAGGGAAGTGCCAAAAAGGTTTTTCTGTGCTACTGTTCAACAGACCAAAATCTTTAAGCCTAAACATCCTCCACAATGTACAAAGACTCTTAGTGCAAGGCAATAGACACATGTCCTAACTGCTGCAAAACAAGAAGTTCCTTAACAGGGATTTGGTAAAACAGGAAATGGGCAGAACCACCACAGGCACAGACCATTTCTTGACCAATGCCTCCTAAATAGGGTACTGTTGGATAACACTTTTGGGAGGGGAAGCAACTAATCAGGAAAAGAACAGTTACCATTCAAAATCAATTGCGATAAAAATATTGAAAATGTTTCAACAGATTGGGAACTTAATGCCCAAACTGATAACCTTAGAGAATGCAAATGTCTTTTGCTTCAGTTCTAAGCACCACATCAACAACCAAGTATCTTTAAGCCTAGGAGTAGTAGACTGAACCATCTTAGTTACTAGGTCATTCAAAGGGGATAGATTAGATTATTTGTCATCCTGAGCTGCATGTGCAAAGGCAACTGCAGGAAATCAGAGAGACTTTAGAGATGGCGTGGAGTCATGCTTGCAGCCTCTGCAATCGCCATATGCAATCATAGTCATGATCCTATGCATAAATTCCAACGCAGTTTCAGACAATTCTCCCTAGATAATGGAAAGGAGGGAGCCAGGCTGAATGGGTACAAAGAGGAGCTTGTGGAACAAGCACCTGCCTGTGCAGGCCAGTCAAGTTCCTCCACCTCAAACTCCCCCCCTCCAACCAAAACTTTACACTTGGCACAATGCAGTCAGGCAAGTACCGTTCTAGCAACCACCAAACTGAGACATCTTTATCAGATTGCCAGACAGAGAAGCAGGATTTGTCACTCCAGAGAACACATCTCCACTGCTCTAGAGTCCAGTAACGACGTGATTTACATCACTGCATCCGATGCTTTGCATTGCACTTGGTGATGTAAGGTTTGGATGCAGCTGCACCACCACAGAAACCCATTCCATGAAGCGCTCTACGCACTGTTGTTGTGCTTATCTGAAGGCCAGATGAAGTTTGGAGGTCTTTAGCTGTTGACTCGGCAGACAACTGGCAACTTCTGCATGCGCTAACCCCGCTCTGTCATTTTACATGGTCCTCCACTTAGTGGCTGCGTTACTGTTATTCCCAGTTGCTTCCACTTTGTTATAATACCACTAACAGTTGACCATGGAATATTTAGTAGCAAGGAAATGTCATGGATGGACTTATTGCACAGGTGGCAACCTATCACAGTACCACACTTGAATTCACTGTGCTCCGGAGAGCAACCCACTCTTTCACAAATGCATGCCTAGGTGCTTGACACACACACACACACACACACACACACACACACACACACACTACACACACACACACACACTACACACACACACACACACTACACACACACACTACACACACAGTCTTGATAAAGAAAAAGGGGAAAGAAATTGTTTCACAAAAGGGGAAAAGATGTCCATTCTTCAAGGGCACTACCATAAAAGAAAAGCATGATGGAGTGGATGGTGTTATACTGTCCAACCTTTTATTTTTTGTTGCCAATGTCCAATTCTCCTGTAGGTGGCAGCATAACTCACTGCTCATATGTGGTTCACACACTTGAACATTAACTTATTTATAAAAAGGACATTCAATGCTCATTTTGTCCAATGGAGTACTTGGGTTTTATCCCCAAAAAACTCCAAAAAGGACTACATGTACCACCAAGTGGAAACAGGCTTGATAAAGGGGATTTCTCCTTCAAAACATTGTCCATTCAAGGTTTTCTTCGCTCTCTTTTTTTTTTTTTTAATCACAGGTGTCAATAATGCATTTGTTAAAATATTTCTGTGTAATTTTGTTTGTGCATCCTTTCCTCATGTTGTATTATACTTGTGCCATGATGTTTGTACATGGTTTTTTCTGTGTGCTGCTATGAGGTATTTTGCCTCTGCTGGACAGGTTACATGGCGTGTAACTTTTCTGAACATTGTATAAAATATTTTTTAAATCTTAAAAGAATATTGCTGCAGTACATTCTGCTTTGTAATGTGCTTATTATATTCCAAAGCATATGAGAATTCCTACTGACCCTGCGTCCTCTAATGAACAATTAAGAAAATTATTTTGTTCACAAGACCTGTCATTACAATATCATTGTAACCTTAACTGGTTCCCGCCCGGCCAATAGCACAAAGGCGGCTGGCAAAGCAGTACCCTATTTAGGAGGCATTGGTCAAGTGTTACTAAACCGACAACAGTAAAAATCAGTCTGTATATGCAGCAAAGCATACTTGTTATACTCACTATGGGACCTAAGGGGTTACTCCTCTGCATTGAGTAAAAAGGATGTTTGATCCTTTCTTCTCTGTCCCTTGTTAAAATGACCACCTGATACAGACTGAACCCGTGGTCACATGCACATGGTCAGTTTGGTATATATTGCTAGAGGTTTTTTTGTTTTTTTTTCTTGGGAGGGTGCATGTGATCAGCACAGGGCCAATCAGCAATGTCCAGACAGAGGGTCAGAGGTTTCACATCCTCCTAGAGCAGAAAGAAAACTCCTCCTACAAGCTTTAACCAGTGCTCTGCTGAAGTCACAAGACTGCTCTAACTCTAACATTCCTTGCATTAAGGTAAAAATTGTTTAGGCATCAGCATCCCCCCTCATACTTACCTGAGCCCTCATTTGATCCAGCACTGTGCACATCTGCAGCTCTTCCCTCCTCTCACACTGTCTCTCGCTGGCATTGCTAGGGCACTGGCCATTGGATCCGAGCGCTGGCCAAGTCCCGCTGTCTGTGTCAAAGTGGGGCTCGGAAGTGAGCGCACACGAGTGCTCCCATGGGAATTGGCTTCACTGGACAGAGAAGAGGGGCCAGAAGCACCAGCGGGGGACCCAAGAAGGGGCATTGCACAGAGCAGGTAGGTAAAGACATGTGTTATGTTTTTGGAACAAAAAAAAAACAAAAAAAAAAAAAAATGTACCTTTACAATCGCTTTAAGTCATGACAAAGTTGTTGCCAATCAACAGACCCATAGCAAAAATGGTCATTGCTGTGGCCCATAGGTGTACAGGTGTGAGTTGATCTGGATAAAAAGGTCTTAGAAAGAAAAAAAAAAAAAAAAAAAAAAAAAAAAAAAAAAAAAACTTACCAGGAGTAGGAAGAAGACCAGGTTTTTCACCAAGAAGTGGTCTTTTTGCAGGAGAAATCGGTGGAAAGCCAAGCAGCGGAGGTCTTTTTGTTGGCATTGCCAAAAGTGGTGGAGGTTTGCCTTTTGGAGTTGATAATCCTAAAGAAACAAAAAAGGTTTTCTATTTTTTGTTTTGTTTTTTTTAACATGTTTGTGTTTTATTACACAAATCTGAGGACAAATACTATACCTGGAAAACAAAAGACTTTAAGTATGTCTGAGGATCAAATGCAGACCCTGCTTAATAATGCTTTTCTTATTAGAAAATAGGTAGTTAAAGCAGGAGATACATTATAAATTAAGAACACAACCAATTTAGTCATTTTACTTGCAAATAAAGTAAAACACTGCCTAATTGTGTTTGGTTCCACCTCAAAGCCTCATAAGAAACGTTTTCTGTTCATTTTCCAATCAAACATGTTGACAGCCAGTATAAAATTATACAACTGAAGAAAGGAAGCCGCCAATTAATAAATGGGAACATTTCTGTAACTATGCTGTCTAAATTAGAACAGACAATGGTAGAACTTTAATCTGGCTTGGGCAGCCATATGACTAGTGGAACATTTAAATTCCCTGTACCAGCAATATTAGAGTAGATAGTAAATATGTCTTCTGACTTTGGTCCAAAAGAGATGTCATCCAAACTAGCAGACATAGGAACTGAAATTTCGTTTGAGTAATGCCAGTTGTTATACCTACCCTTTAAACTGTAATTTCTGATTCCAAGACTGTGCACATGAAATGGCACAAAATATAAAAGTAGTATGCATACATCCATACAGAAAAGATAATCTGATAGGAGTTCATGTTAAAAGGTTGCTCTTCCAGGGTTAGCAAATGGGCCTCGCTCACAGGTGACACCAGGCAACCTTAGTAGTCACAGGTTTCAGTATAGACGGCCAGTGTAATGAGAAAAATGGGTAACTGTGCTAGTAAGCAGAAGTCAGAAAATATCCTTGTTTAGTGGGTAAATGGGTAAACTCCATACAACCGAGAACATTCTAAACCCTAGTGCAAGGGTCAATAAACTTTCAAATTTTAAGAGGCTGGACTGTGGCCACTGGGAATAGAAAATGCCCCGGCATCCGTGGGAGTAAACAATGCCATAGGCTTGGTGATCAGTGGGAGAGAAAAAAAAACCCACACACCTCATCGTTGGCGGCAGTGGGAGGAATAGTACCCCAAAAATTATGTCAATAATAGGAATAGTACCCCATCATTTGTGTCAGTGGGAGGTATAGTGCCTTGTATCAGTGAAAAGAAAAGTGCCCCAGGGGCCAGATAAAGGCAAAGGTACACTTTCTGCCCAGACTAGTTTGTAGACCCCGGCCCTCTAGAACAAAAAAAATTACTTTCACAAAACAGTGAACAGATTGCTGAGTATCAGTTATTTTCAATAGTAACTGAGCGAGAACTTAGAAACGAATAATGTAAATAAATATTCTTATTGTGAATCAGAATAATCCAAAAGATTGCCCCCTCTATCATGTGTTTTATTTTGTTTCTATTGTACCTATAAACAGCATAAATTCTTTCATCTTCCTTTAATCCCCAGATGGAGATCTTTGAGGACTTGTCATTATCATCTAAACCCATATATACAGTATAAGCAAAAGGAAGATATACTTGAGACTTTATTAATGTTATAAACGTTATGATAAATCTACAACATAAATGTCGAAATAGAGTCATTCAGGGTAAGAGGAAGTTTATTTAAAGCGGTTGCAAACGCTTACATATACCTAGTGAAGTGACTGCTGGCTTCAGGTGATACACAGATGAAAACATCCTCCTACATAATTTTCCCAAAAACACTTCAGCGCAATTATCACTTTTTTTTCTATAAATGCTGCCGACACTCACGTGTTCCCACAAAGACATACAGTAATCTCATATAGTAGTGCCGTGCACCTTAATAATTTACTATGTGCAATATACAATATCAACAAAGTGCAACAATGATTGTTTCCTCAGCAATAGTCCTTTGTATGTGATAAATTCAGTGCATATATCTTAATTCTTGTGCAAACACCTGCTCCTTTCTTCCATGTGTACAAATTTGATTGGCTCAGAAAGGTTGGCGCATGAATAGGCTGTGTGGTGCCTGGCGTGTGAAGCGGGATTGTGGGCAAGATGTGGAATAACCACGGTGAGTCCTGGGTGTCGGGGATATCCCATACATTCAGCTCTTATATTGGTTCTGTATGAACTTGGATAGTTGCCAGTGAGTTAAAATAGGTCCCGAGCTGCGTTGCTGTGGTGCATAATCCGAGTCAGTCACAAGTTATACAATGGGGGGACCTAGCCAGCACCATCGAGGGATAGGGTTGTCCCATCATCCCTTTACAAGCGAACACATTAATTACAGGTTCTGGGGCTAATGTAGTGCAGGTAAGGCATTGAGTTCAGTTACCACCTTAATCAGCCCTAAAAGCTGTGTAAATAATGTTTGCTGTAAAAGGGATGAGGTGGCAAAACCCAGTAGAGTTATGTCTGTTCATGACACCTGAGAACTAGGGTTGCCATCTCATCACTTTAACCCCTTCCTGACCAGGCCATTTTATGTGACATGGCGCTGCATTACTTTAACTGACAATTATGCAGTCGTGCAGCGCTGTAAATAAAATGAAATTTATGCAAGTTTTTCCCCCACAAATAGAGCTTCCTTTCGGGGAAATTTGATCACCTCTGCAGTTTTTATTTTTTGTACTATAAGCAAAAAATAGACTGACAATTTTGAAGTGAAACATCTGATTAAAAAAAAAAATCTAATTTCTTTATAAATTTAGGGCAAAATGTATTCTGCTACATGTCTGTCTGTGATTCAGCACAGTTCAGTGGAGGTAGTGTAAGTGAGCCCTACCTCTTGTTTGTAGATAATTTGGGAGGATCGCAAAGTTGTCATTTGCCCATACTAGGTAAGGTAACAGGTTCAGGGCTCGTCATCAGCGGCTGTACTAATTGTACAGCCATTGGTGTGTGACGGGAGGAAATGGTGCTGATGCACCAATCCTGGCACGGTTCTGTCTGCTAAATAAGATAGTGCTCTATACATTGACAGGTCACATGACTGGGCTGTGTTCCTCAGCTTCATGAATGTGAAATGAGTAGAGCACGTTCCTAACCCAAGAAACTACTAAACAACTCATTCACTCCCTTTATATATCACAACTTGACTACTGTAACTCCCTCCTCACCGGCTTACCTCATCACAGGCTATCCCCGCTTCAGTCTATCCTGA
This sequence comes from Staurois parvus, assembly GCF_062004578.1. Lineage (NCBI taxonomy): Eukaryota > Metazoa > Chordata > Amphibia > Anura > Ranidae > Staurois > Staurois parvus. Next base: position 3,091,170 of record NW_028318272.1, read on the forward strand.
ATTCTGCGGACAGACTCATCCAGGCTTCCCCCATCCTCTGGAGCTCACTACCCCAATCCATCAGACTGTCACCCACCATTTCACCTTTAGGCGCACCCTGAAAACCCATCTCTTCAGGGAAGCCTACCCCACCCTCACCTAATTGCTGATCTCCTCCACTCTTCCTACCACTCCATCCCCCACAGCCATTTCCTCCTATACCACTATCCCCTCCCTCCTAGATTGTAAGCTCCAAGGAGCAGGGCCCTCGAACCCCTCGTGTATTGTACTGTATTGTTACTGTACTGTCTTGTGTATTGTCTCCCATTATAATGTACAGCGCTGAGCAAACTGTTGGCGCTATATAAATACTGTATAATAAAATAATTTGTGCTCCTCCACCAATGTCATACATATGTACTCTCACCTCCTTGTGTAACCCATACACAGGTCATACAGAGCTTTTCCCTTTTAACCCAGGTAGGTATAAGGCTCTTTCAAGATCCACTCTCCTCCTCATTTTACTCCCAATGGCTCCACCTGCTCCTTATCCCCCATATCCGCCGCATATGCAAACAAAACGCTAAACGTAGTATAGCATGTAGATACTTGAATATTTAAAAAGCAAAGAGTGCACTCACATTAAAAAGTGTCCTGTTGGAACACTACGGTAAAAACGCCTGGAGGAAGTCACGTGGTGTGACATAACGCATAGGGTGGGCCGATGATGTCAAGCCGCAATACCGGAAGTTTACGAGCCACCATCTTGGGATCTCTCTGAGTACACCAATATCAATATATCACAGGCGTTTTTACTGTAGTGTCCCAGCAGGACACTATTTAATGTGAGTGCACCTGAGCCCCACTGGTTTAAAAAAAAAAGGCAGGAGGGCAAAAAACCTGTGTGCAGCAGCGTCCTCCAATCCTTACCTGAGCCCCACCTCCGATCCAGCCTCTGCTGTATGGGGACTCTTCCACCTTATTGGCTATTAGCTCCCACTTCTGTCAATCACAGCCAGTGAGGAGAGAGTGGGGTGGCAGGGTCGAGCCGCAGCTCTATGCGTCTTATGGACACATAGGGCAGCAGCTTGGGGACAAGCACAGAGCAGTGCCCCCAGGGCGAGTGGATTTCCCTTGGGGCACAGCTTGAGGGGGAGGAGCCAGAATAGCCAGTAAGGACCCAGAAAAAAAAGAAAAAAAAAAAAAAAAAAAAAGAGGATCGGTGCTGCAAAACCACTGCACAGAGCAGGTAAAAATGACATATTTGTTATTTTAGGGAAAAACAAAAAAAAAACAAAAAAAAACAAAGCTTTAGTGTCACTTCAAGGTTTTACAACCACTTTAAAGAATGATATCCAAGTGTGAGGAGGGTGAATGAACGTAAGAGGGAAACGTAATCAGTGCAGCTTCATCAACCTTCAGTTATGTTTTTGAACTCAAGAGTCATTTGTTATGTAAAAAAATTTTATCGTCCATATTTCCAAAAGGCATTATAATAATTTTGTTTTTTGTGTTCTGAGGTTCTCCTCCCACTGTGTGACATCAGAAACCGGAAGAGAGGAAGACTTTGTCACTTCCAGTTTCAGTTTGTTGTACAGAAGTTGTTACAGTCTTGTGAAAACATCTAATCAAATGCTTTGGAGGCCAAAAAGGAGAGATATGGAGTCTAATAGACCATAGATCTCTCAAAAAAGATGACCGGTCACGGTCCATGCCATCAAAAGGGATGTTTTTCATCCCTGGTGTAGCAATAAAGCTTGTTTCCTGCATTATTCAACGTTGAGCACAGCTCATTGTTTTACTGACCCAGGACAGGTAAATAGGGATGTGTTACAATCTTCTTCACACATACCATACAAAGCATGGCAGTGGATTAGTTTATCACACTGGACATAGGAATTAAACAAAATTAAAAAGAAATGTTTAGCACATCAAGGACCAAAAGAGCTTTAGATACATTCAATACTAAAATGATGAAATGTCACCTGGTGTAGGAAGAAGTCCAGCTGAAGATCGGTCAGATAGAAGAGATGGTTTCCCTACAGCCATTAATGGGGTCCGGACAGGAGTAGGAAGTAGTGGTGGAGGCTTTGCCAGGGCATCTGATGAAACGCTGGGTAGAGCTTTATAAATGGCATTAGCTGCATCATCTTTGAGTTCAACTTTCTTAAAACCTAAAAACAAAACATGTTAATTAGAAATTAATCCAGTCCTACCACTGGTTATAACTGCAGATAAGTCCTAAATCATTCCCAGACTGTTAAAGCCATATTAAACCCAAAACCAACAATGTAGTATATTGCAGTTCACCAATCATTTGATGTGGTGGCTGCATCAGTGTTCTTAGACTTTTCCCCCCTCACCTGGTGATCTGGCCAGTAACATTTCTCCTGTATTAGAGTGCCCCACTCCAAATGAATGAGCACAGAGGGGGCACCTTTGAAAAGCAGCATTGTCAGTCTGGGGGGGAAGGGAGTGTCAGACGTACTAGCAAATTTAAATACAGTAAACAAATGTAAGCCAAACTCCAGCTAATACTTTATAAACAGTTACAGCAAACCGTTTTTTGATTTTGGTATACAGGTTTCATATAAACAAAACCTGACCATTGTAAGCACTCCTGCTCATGCTAAATGGTTTGTCTCAACTATGGAACCAACAGTCTGTTAGAGAGCTTGTTCTTTTTCAAAACAGACTTACTTGCTTGATCACCAAATGAAAATAGAAAACAGCAAGCCTAAAAAGAACATAATGCAGCCATCTCGTGTAAGAAATGGTAAGCTAAAATAAAAATGTTTGCTTTTGGGTTGAAAACCACTTTAAGAATATGGCAAAGCCCATCAAGGACATACACCCCAGCCTAGTGTTTTAAAAAATCTTTGCTTGCCAAAGAGAAACTAAAGAATGCGAGGTTGTAGAGAAAACTCCTTATGACTAGACTTCATGCAGACAGTAAGGAGGAACATGGAACCTAATTAATTTTTTGATACTTTATGATACCCACTGTCTGATGGCAGTTACATGAATTTACGGGAAAAGTTCACTTATGTCTCCCTACATTGTAGTAGTTAGCACACGTAAACACACATTAAGAAAAATCATATGTTAACACCCTTTCTCCGAGTTCATTGACAGACACAGCTTCTGTTCATTCTTAACCACAGTGTTTATAGAGCAATCTACAGTAGTAGGACACTAGGCAGAAAAAGAACAGCACCACCTATGGGCATTCCTAGCTGGTATAAGCCCCCTTCTCTGCTACAGGCAAGCCAGTTAAGTCACAAAGCAGTACAAGAATAAAAAGACCAAAAGAGGGGTAGGTGCGGTGTCTATCAATGAACTCAGGGAAAGCGATTTTAATGAAGGAGTAGGCAAACAAAAAAAGGAGCCAACAGGCAATCACCTGAAGAAACACCCTCAAACCCTACAGGGAAAACAAGGAACCTGAAAACACCTGCAAAACCTTGAAGACAAAACAGGCATCCAAAAGATGGAAAAAAAAAAAAAATCAACACTGTAAAAATTTTATAAAGGTATGCACAGATGACCAGGTGGTCACCTTGCACACTTGACACACAGACACCTTCTGTCAAATCCACTGAGAAATGCAGAGGAGACCACCAGGCCTTTTTCATTGCCCACCCATAATCACAAAAAAGAAATCCAGTCCTCTGAAGGGAAGCTGCAGCAAACAGGCCAGCTAGGTCCTAAAGAAGTCCCGACAAGAGGACTAGATGACAAATATAGAAATTTGGGGCACACCTCCAGGAGTCTTGGACACTGGACACTGCAGCTGGATTGCACACAAACATGATTAGCCGACAAGTCCAGGAGTCCATCACAGCAACCCCATTTACAAGCAGTAAGACATTCTACCTGTTTTGACAGTTTGCCAGCTATAGTGGTTCATGGTCTTTGCCATAATCTATTCCGCTCACATACACAGGAATGATGGGATGGGTGAGAGTCCTATAAGCTTGACAGCTTGCTGGCATTGCAGGACTGTCCCCAACACAGTCTGGGCTAATTTGCTAAATGGACTGCATGGTTACTGTGTGACAATACATGGCTATATATGTGGACATCTAGAAGTGGATATGAAACGTCTACACACTCCTGTTAAAATGTTAGGATTCTGTGATGTAAAAAATGAGAAAAAAAATATTTCAGAATTTTTTTCCACCTTTAAAAAGTAACCTATAAACTGTACAACTCAATTGAAAAACAAACTGAAATATTTTAGGGAGGGGTGGGGGAGTAAACAAACTAAAATAATGTGGTTGCATAAGTGTGTACACGCTCTCATAACTGGAGATGTAGCTGTGTTCAGAATTAAGCAATCACATTCAAAATCATGTTAAATAGGAGTCAGTACACACATGCCATCATTTAAAGTGCCTCTGATCAACCTCATATAAAGTTCAGCTCTTCTAGTAGGTCTTTCCTGACATTTTCTTTGTTGCATCCTACAGAAAAAGCCATGGTCCACAGAGAGCTTCCAAAGCATCAGAGAGATCTCATTGTTAAAAGGTATCGGTCAGCAAAAGGGTACAAAAGAATTTCCAAGGCATTAGATATACCATGGAACACAGTGAAGACAGTCATCATCAAGTGAGGAAAATATGAGCAACAGTGACATGACCAAGAATTGGACATCCCTCCAAAATTGATGAAAAAAAACTAGAAGAAAACTGGTCTGGGAGGCTGCCAAGAGGTCTACAGCAACATTAAAGGAGCTGCAAGAATATCTGGCAAGTACTGGCTGTGTGGTACATGTGATAACAATCTCCTGTATTCTTCATATGTCTGGGCTATGGGGTAGAGTTGGAAGATGGAAGCCTTTCTTATGAAGAAAAACATCCAAGCCCGGCTAAATTTTGCAAAAACACATCTGAAGTCTCCCAAAAGCATGTTGGAAAATGTGTTATGGTCTGATGAAACCAAGGTTGAACGTTTTGGCCATAATTCCAAAAGATATGTTTGGCGCAAAAACACCACCTCACAAAAAGAACACCACACCTACAGTGACGCATGGTGGTGGCAGCATCATGCTTTGGGGCTGATTTTCTTCAGCTGGAACTGGGGCCTTAGTCAAGGTAGAGGGAATTATGAACAGTTCCAAATACCAGTCAATACTGGCACAAAACCTTCAGGCTTCTGCTAGAAAGCTGAACATGAAGAGGAACTTCATCTTTCAGCATCACAATGACCCAAAGCATACATCCAAATCAACAAAGGAATGGCTTCACCAGAAGACGATTAAAAAGTTTTGGAATGGCCCAGCCAGAGCCCAGACCTAAATCCAATGGACAATCTGTGGGGTGACCTGAAGAGGGCTGTTCACAGGAGATGCCCTCGCAATCTGACAGATTTGGAGCGTTTTTGCAAGGAAAAGTGGGCAAATATTGCCAAGTCAGGATGCGCCATGCTGATAGACTAATACCCAAAAAGACTGAGTGCTGTAATAAAATCAAAAGGTGCTTCAACAAAGTAATATTTAAGGGTGTGCACACGTATGCAACCACATTATTTTACCTTTTTAATTTTACTTCCCTCCACCTAAAAGATTTCAGTTTGTTGTTCAAATGAGTTGTACAGTTTATAGGTTACATTAAAAGGTGGAAAAACTTCTGAAATTATTTATCTTTGTCTGATTTTTTTACATCACCTGACCTTTTAACAGGGGTGTGTAGATTTTTTATATCCACTGTAACTGGCACTGTGGAAGATGTGAGCATAGCTAGGACTGCCCATAGGCGTTGCTGTGTTCTTTTTTTTCCTAGTGTTCTACTCCTGTAGGTGATGTTATAAACCCAATGGTCAAGAATAAACAGACGTGGTGTCCACCAATGAACTTAAGAGGAAAAACAAAACAAAATAATAAATCATTAAATTTATTTTTCAAACGCACCTAATGATAGTACCGGAATTCTTATTTATTGTAAGCTGTATATTAGATTTAATCACCTACACACAGTGAAGGAAATAAATATTTGATCCCCTGCTGGTTTTGAATGTTTGCCCACTCACAAAGAAATGATCAGTCTAAAAATCGAGTGGTAGGTGTATTGTAACACAGACAGAATAGCAACAAAAAATTCAAAAGAAATGCATGTCTAACAAATTATGCACTGATTTGCACGTTCATGAGGGAAATATGTATTTGATCCCCAATCATTCAGCAGGAATTCTGGCTACCAGGTGTTTTTCATACAGGTAACAAGCTGAGATTAGAAGCAGTCTCTTATAGGGAGTGCTGCTAATCTAATAGTTTTACCTGTATAAAAAGACACCTGTCTACAGGAGCAATCAAACAATCAGATTCCAAACTCTCCACCATGGAAAAGACGAAAGAGCTGTCCAAGGAAGTCAGGGACAAGATTGTACACCTACACAAGGCTAGACTAGGCTAGCAAACTATCACCAAGCAGCTTGGTGAGAAGGTGACAACAGTTGGTGCAATCATTCACAAATTGAAGAAACACAAAACTGTCAGTCTCTGGTGCACCAAGCAAGATCTCACCTCGTGGAGTGTCAATGATCAGAACAGTGAGAAATCATTCCAGAACTACACGTGAGGATCTTGTCAATGATCTCCAGGCAGCTGGGACCACAGTCACCAAGAAAACAATTGGTAACACTACGCAGACAAGGACTGAAATCTTGCAGTGCCCGCAAGGCCCCCCTGCTTAAGAAGGCACATGTCCAGGCCTGACTGAAGTTTGCCACTGAACATCTGAATGATGCAGAAGAGGACTGGTTGAAAGTGTTGTGGTCAGATGAGATCAAAATCGAGCTCTTTGGCATCAACGCAACTCACCGTGTTTGGAGGAGGAGGAATGCTGCCTATGACCCCAAGAACACCATCCCAACTGTCAAACATGGTGGTGGAAACATTTTGATTTGGGGGTGTTTTTCTGCTAAGGGGACAGGACAACTGCACCGCATCAAAAAGGGACAATAGACGGGGCAATGTACGGTCAAATCTTGGGCGAGAACCTTCTTCCCTCAGACAGGGCATTGAAAATGGGTCGTGGATGGGTGTTCCAGCATGACAATGACACAAAACACACGGCCAAGGCAACGAATCAAGAAGAAGCACTTTAAGGTCCTGGAGTGGCCTAGCCAGTCTCCAGACCTTAATCTGATTGAAAATCTGTGGAGGGAGCTGAAAGTTCGAGTTGCCAAACCTCAGCCACCAAAGACTTGGAGAGGATCTGCCAAGAGGAGTGGGCCAAAATCCCTCCTGAGATGTGTGCAAACCTGGTGGCCAACTACAGGAAATGTCTGACCTCTGTGATTGCCAACAAGGGATTTGCCACAAAGTACTAAATCATGTTTTGTAAGGGGATCAAATACTTATTTCCCTCATGAACATGCAAATCACTGCATAATTTGTTAAGACATGCATTTCTTTTGAATTTTTTGTTGCTATTCTGCCTCTCAGTGTTACAATACACCTACCATTCGATTTTTAGTCTGATCATTTCTTTGTGAGTGGGCAAACATTCAAAATCAGCAGGGGATCAAATACTTATTTCATTCACTGTAAGAGCACTCAGACTGGTAAAGGGAGAGGCCACACACAGGTGAGCTGCATACAAATATGCTTAACACACTCTGACAGGTGGAAAGGTCATAGAAATCACCTCACCAGCCTGCTGCTGCTCAGCAGCGTTCTAATGGCTGGCTAGGGGAAGGGATAAGTCAGCAATAGCCCTCTTAATAGTAACTTGAATAGTTGTGTCATCTACTCAGCCATACTGTCTTGCAGAGCTGTGCAAACTGGAGGACCTAAGGAGGAACTTCAGTTTAGAGAGAAAAAAAAAAATGAAAATTAAAACATCAGCAGCTACAAATACTGTAGCTGTTGACTTTTAATAATAAAGAGAATCTTAACAGCCCAGGGATAAAGTGCTGTCTTCACCTGGGATAGTTCTTTGCAAGTCTTCAGTTCCCCAGAGCCACCATGTTGACTGTGGGAAGACGGATGTGACTCTCTGCGGCTTCACAGCTGGCTCCCACTGCACATGCGTGATCCGCACTGCACTTTCTGACTGGTCCTGTAACCTCTGGGGACCTGTGGAGAGAACCCAGAAGGTTGCGGGCAACTTTCCCCTAGATAGCTTAGGCGAGGGATTAAGGGGACAATCAGCGTAACTTCCTTTTGTAAGTATAGTCCTGCTTTAAGGGATATAGTTGCAAAACCTCTGCAGACAAAACTGCTTTGTAATTAAATTTATACATTTGCTTGGATTTCAGCTTTATAGAATAAACTCAACATTTCGTATTCCTAAAATGTGATGCCGTCCCATGTAGTTGTACAAAAAAGTATCCGGTTCTCTTTGTATTGCTTTCTTTGTGTGAAATCCCTGTGTTCCTGCCAGCCCACTGCTTTCCTATTAAAAATTGACTACCCTAGGCAGGAGAGCACAGAGTGGTCAATTCTCTAGCTGTGCTGGGAACTCTGTGTGCTCTCCTCCAATATTCAGACTTCTGCTGACACAACACCCCCTGCACAGCCTTTCACTGGGAAGATCAGTATGCTGCTGTTTCTCCTTCCCAAGCTTGTATGCAGCTGAGAACAGTGGGTATGTAATTACTTAGAAATGAAAAGCAAAACATCTGTGTATAGATATTAAAAATATATTAGATACACCTTTTTCCCCCTTTTCTATATTTTAAACTGAATGGAATGTTCTACAAGGTGAATGTTTACAAAAGACTTTAATTTGGCTACACGTGACAATTTAAAGGCAATTTCAACAACTTTCAACCAGCATTCAAACAAGCAACCAAAATGTCCCAATAATGTTAAATTACATTGTTAGTGAAAAGTTGCCATGATCCAGTTGTGTGTTAGGAATAAAACTGACTAAAGTGCCAATCACTCCCACACACTCTCAATTTGTCATGACAGAAGACATGCACCTCAACCTAGCACTGGAATGAACACAACACCACAATTCTAAAGTGTGAAAAAGTAAAAAACAAACAGAGAATGGCCTATTTACCTTGATTGGAAAGAAGACTGATACCAGTTGATGGTCTGTCACCTAGCAAGGAAGGCTTAGCTAGCCCTCCAAAGGAATTCCTGGCAGGAGTGGGAAGAAGTGGAGGAGGCTTCTCCAAGAGATGTGTTTTATTGTTGTTATGACTATCAAATGCAGGGTTAGCCTGTTCAGTAGTGTCCGCTTCTTCAAAGCCTAAAAGTTGGAAAAAAAAAGTTAGGCAAGGAGAGAAAAGAAAAAAACATCCCATATAATTGCAACTGGAAACATTATTATAGCTACTCAATAAGCAACACACTTATCTGGCATGAAGAGTTATAAAGAACTCAAGATAGGTTGTTCAGTTGCATCGAAATATTATTCATTTAAAATAGATTTTTTTTAAAATTTAAAGTGCAACTCCGGATTCAATGAAAGTTCAAATATTTTCATAATTTATATTCCAAGGCAACGCTATCAAAATCCCTATTTACTTTGTCTTCTATAGCTATACACTGATTTCTCAAAATAGGGGGAAAAAAAAAAAAAAGTAGGAGGATGTAACATTTTACTCACCTGCAAAGTGAAACAAAAACGAGAAGCGCACCAACTTTGCGCATTACCTCAGTAACCAAAATGTATTAATTAGAAAATGGTACTTACATACAGCGAATAAAATCAGGCATGTAAGTCCTCAGAGGGACTTCAAAGATAAGGAGCCAGCGCAAATCCCATCATGGGGGTAGACACTCAGTACAGCTAATGCGTTTTGAAGGCCATGCCTTCATCTGAGCTCTGAAGAAGGCATGGCCTTCGAAACGCGTCAGCTGTACTGAGTGTCTACCCCCATGATGGGATTCGCGCTGGCACCTTATCTTTGAAGTCCCTCTGAGGACTTACATGCCTGATTTTATTCGCTGTTTGTGAGTACCATTTTCTAATTAACACATTTTGGTTACTGAGGTAATGCGCAAGGTTGGTGCGCTTCTCGTTTTTGTTTCACTTTGCAGTATTGGTCGGGCTACCCCAGCCTTGTTTGGAGCTGCACAACCTTATATGCACTGGTGGTCGCTTTTTCCAGTTCTGGTTCCATCCACTTGCCACCCACCTGGGTCCTAGAGCGCAGGAGAAATCGCGTCTGGTCTAACATTTTACTCTCCATCAGTTTGTTGCAATACCTCACATCTCTTCAGATACTGATAACCTAGGCCTGTCCACAGTACTACTTGAGGTATCAGGGGCTTCTCAATCAAGAACATATTTTTAGGGAGGACAACTGGCAACAGGTTTTAAAATACAGCAGTATTTTACCAACAGTTACACCTGTTTCCCAATTTTTACTAAAAAAACTACACTAGTGTCAACTGTGATTTTCCACCTCACTCTCTCACACAGGCAATGGTCACCTGGTGACAAGTGAATCTCCCAAGCAGGCACAAAGAAAGCAATAAACCCTGACAAGGGTACTAACCACTCAAGATTCTATTCAAAAACAAAATCAACTTTAGAAACACATTAAAAATTTGATGGAAAATTCCAAGATTACCAATAGAATTGCCCAGTGTATGGTCAGAGGGCTGAGAGTGGCAGGGCTTTGGCCTGAAAGCTTCTAGCTCAACAACAAATTCTGGGCAATCTATAATAATCAGACTTCCCAGATGGCAACTATAGTTGACCTACAAATCCTACACTAGCCATTCCACAAAAGAAGTCTGTTCCCTTTAATAGACGGCTGACGTCATGAACACTGCTCTCTTGTCAAACCTTAAATTCTCACAAAATACATACCAGGACAAGGAGAAAACAGAAATGCTAGCTCTGGAATAGATTTTGCAAACCGTTTTCAAAAATCCTTGAAAAAATATTTGCAAATATTATACATAGCTTGTTTTATAAACAGAGCCGGAGTTTCACTTTAAATGCCCTGTAGATTTTATTTTCTAATACTATAACAAAATAAAAACCTTCTAATTGTGTTGGGGTTTGCACTGTATACAAAAGGTAAAACAGTTATATGAATGAATATTAGTATTTAATGTTTCAGTGTATATTATAATCAGAATGAGTTTACAAACTGGAAGTGCAAAAAAATGCAAAAAACAGTCGACGTTGCAAACCATTTGAGGAAATAAAATTATGAATAACTGATATTCAATAAAGTAATCCCAAAGTGAAGTGCAACTGCATCAAAATGGAGTTTAAAGATTTTTCATCTGTTTATTTAAATTTTTACATTTCTTTTTAATATTTAAAACGGAATGGATCCTTTTTAAAATCAGTCTTTGATGTAAAATATGAAATGCAGTTTGAATGAAAAAAACACTAATGTAGATTTGGGTGCATATAACATTTGAAATAACCCTAAAAATGTATACAGTAGTCATTTAAACGTGGGGCACTCAGGAGCATAAGCCAGCAGCAACACTGACCCAATAGCTAAAGGAAAACAAATATGAATATTATTTGTGTCTTGTTATGTATATGTTAACCTTGTATTTAGACAATAAAATATTGAAAAGAATTTCATGTGTTTACCCTCAACTTAAAGTGGGAAAAAACGTTTTAGGAAGTGCTGTAAAGAATAGAGAGACAGTTTGAAGAAACACGTCTAGTTTACCTTTACCAACGATTCTAATATAATACTTGTGTAGAACACAGTAACTGAACAAGTAGTAACAGTGGAAGATGTTAAGGGTAAGGGGGTTCTGATCGTGTGTGTACGCACTGGGGACAAAATGGGAAATGTTAAGTATACCTTCCAGCTCAGTTATCCTTGTCTTCAGGTAGTCACTGACTGATTTCAGCTCTTCGGCATATAAATATTTGCCATCACTTAAGAGGAAGAGAAGGTGCCTAATGTCCAGAGGGACAGTGTAAGATTCATAGAGTTCCCTCTCCAGGTAGTCGTCTGCCAGATCAGCCGCTTTGTGTGAAATTTCATTACGCTCTTGTTGTTCACGCTCGCCAAAAATTTTCCCGAATGCCTTAACTACCAGAGCCAGGGCATCCTCCATGGGCATATTACGATGTACTACAGAGGAGAGACATAACTTGCTTTGTCAGTTTTTAGCGCACATCTTTTAAAATCATATAAAATCATGTGAAGTGTGGACGCAATATCAAGTGTTTTAGCAGAAGTGTGTTATTTACAAACTTTTAAAGACGAGCCAAGTTTGTGCTTACAAGAGTTATCGAACTTCGGACAGCACTATTCTTTTAATGGTTTTTTGAAGGGATTGAAATGAAGATAAATTGTTTGTGTAAAAAGTTAGTGCAATCTGGCAGCCCAGCAACATGTCAAGGATTTACTTAACATATTTAAGCACTTATGAAGCAGAACTTCAATACTGATAAAACCCAAGCAAGAACACCTTATCCAAGCTTTAAATCCCAGGGGATGGAGGACTGAAAAAAATCTACGAACATTCAAACATGGTGGACCTGAAGATGATCGTGTAAGAAAGTGTGCTTTACAAAATGTGTTACCCAAAGCAAAAAGGGTTTCTATAGTATATTGTTTAAATTAAAACAAGGATTCTAATTGCCTGCGAAAGTTAAGATATTTCTTTTGCACACTTTCCAGTACAGGCGGTCCCCGGGTTACAAACAAGATAGGGTATGTAGGTTTGTTCTCAAGTTGAATTTACATATAAGTTTTTTGAATAGCATAGGGAAGGAAGGGTTAACACCCCTGTAATGTTTGTTTGTTTTTCTGTCTGTGCTCCTGTTCCCTTTGACAACTAGATTTTGAAAATGTTGGGTTGTTGTGGAAACAAGGACTGGTGATAAACCTTCAGTGGGAGACCCCTTTCTCCCATGAGAACTCATTCAGGAGTGAATTTCCCTTCCTAGAGGTAGTTATCATCTCACTTCCTGTTTCTTCCTCTGTTTGTAAGTACAAGGTTGTTCATAACTCAGGGACTGCCTGTACCTTAATGTCCAAATCTAATCATACCTACTGTATGTGCTGAAGTTAGGGAGCTACAATATGCTGTATATTGTTAGCATTCTGCATTGTAGTTTGGGTGCTCTGAGTGTTCAATTAAAAAAATGGCCACTGATCATATAAATAAGGAAAAAGAATGGTCAAATTAATTTTTCAGCTTGTTGGGGGGGGAATCTATACAGGCCATTATTTGAGACTTGCACCAGCACAAAAAAATGCCCTATGGGTTGAAGTGCAAAAACTACCTAAAATAAACTTCTTCCACCAAAATCTTAAACACGTGTTTAATTAGTTGTTTATTCTTTTATTAAAATAATGTTAAGTACTTAAAGCCCAATCTCTAAAGGAAGCTAAAGTGGGTTCATATGCAGCCCCTACCAACTAAGTTTTTAGAGGGCCTCAATTTCACCTTGCTGTCATATGTTTGACTAAAACTACTATCCCCCTCACTTGAGAAGCATACCACAGACCATCATGTCTGGGCAACTCGAGAGATAATGACCCTTATTGGATAGGAAATTAATGAATTTTTCTGCCCCCCAAGACTAAGTACAACATCCCCAATTGGATGTTCTTTAGATCTTTGCAGCTTCGTCATGCAATTCACATGCAGCTCCTTACTAGAGAATCAGACCCTATTGAGAGGCTGCGTGATGGGGAAGCCTCGGCATTTACCTTAGACCCTCCCTTGCACATGCTATAAGCTAACGTGTACAAATCAGAAATGGAGGGATGATTTTCCAGACCTTAAGGAAGGTTACTGGGGCGACTGTACATGCAACTATGTCATGAATATGGCCTCGACCAAGGACACGTTTTCACAACTCAAGTTTTTGCATACAGCTTACTATTCACTCCAGAGATTTGCCAACATATCAATCAGCCAGCCCCCTGTGAATATGGTCAGTGAGCTGTAGACTCCTTCCAGCCTATGGTATGGACTTGCCCCCCTGTATTCGTCCCTTGTGGTCCACAGTGGTGACCGACATTAATAACATGAATGATCTAACCTTCAGAAATGGACCCTGAAGTGCTCTTGTAAGCTATTTTTGATAATGGTGCCTTGGGGACGTTAAAATAAACTGTTAATCTTTTATGTTACTTTCTATGCCTGAAGAAATTCTTTTACAATCAGACGTCACCTAACCCTCCCACAGCGACTTCCTGGTGTGCTGCTATTTACAAGGCTTGGCCAATGTATAAGCTAACCTTTGTTTTCAGTAGAAACAACCCCAAATTAAGATAAAATTTTAACCACTTGGATTGATTCGTAGGGCTCCAGCTGACCCCCTCCTCCCCTCCCAAGAGTCTTAACCATGGAGTACACAAATGACCTAGACAAACATCAATGGCACCACTACAGTAGGTTGGCCTTCGACTTGTTTTGTCAAGCAACTAGAATTCCAAAGGGCAAAAGCAAAAAAAAACCACTTCCTAAACAACTACATTTTCCCATGTTGGAAAATAAAATAAAAGCATTCATTTTGATGGCTACTTTAGATTACATCAATTTAAGAAAGCCAGTCTGAAATGGGTATTTGTGATGTCAAAATCTTAATCTCTAGCTATTGTACTAGAGTGACATAACCATAGGTTGTATTTTTGTTCTTGTTTTCTCTGCCTGCAACAGCAAAACGTAAAACTGCATGCCCCACAGTGGCTGATCCGGTTTCTGCCTGATCTGAGGACTGTTCTGTTTTCAGCCTTTGAATTGTGCAGAAGACTTAACAGTCCATCTGGGCTGCTGGAGAAGGGTAAAATAGTTAATTCCTGTAATTTTATTTCATGTAAACTAGACAGCAGCTTTTCATATATGACTTTTTCAGCACTAAACTCAGAATAGAGATACAGCTGTTTTATAGCTACATACTTCTGCACTGCCTGGGAAAAGTGAAGAAAAAAAAAAAAAGTCCACACTGCCAGAACAAATCAAGGGTAAAGATTTGGATTACTACAAAAACACCCATTAGCGACTTGTTCTCTTTATTGTTAAGGGCAAACCTATAAAATTTTCCAGGTCTGTTCTCTTTTATCATTAACATGGATAATTAGTGAACCCTCCCGATTTAAAAACATGGATGGTGTAATATATAAAAGGTAATTCTGCTCAAGTTTTATCCGTTTTGATGCTGAGCTAATTAAAAAAAGGAGACCAATAGATGCTGGAATGCCACACCTAAGAAAGTTTACTATGGTAGTATTTATAGGATTTGTTTCATAAATCGCTAATAACCAACTTATAGTTTCTGTAAGACAGGTCAAAACCCAAGCAACATTGATTAACGGTGTTCCAAAAGATTGAGAAGGACCTTGTTATGGCATTTGTGATTGGTTGTGTGCATTTTAACTATATTCAGCAAAAATGGTTTGTTGCAGTATTCTAGTGACAATATTAAACTGATTTGTAAAATAACTACACAGAGATAAACTTTTTTTACATTTAAATATTTTAACCATAATAAAGTTTATTTTTTTTAAATGTGAAGTTTCAAAATAAAAAAGGAAGAAATGTGGGCCCTAGTGGAAGAAGGTGACAATGCCAAAAGTTTAATGACTGAAGACCACTCTAATCCTACAGAGAAGAGATGCATCTAAATATTGGAGAACAATATGCTTAACCATGGAAAAAGCAGGCCCAATCAAATGGCTCCAGGAATGGTGCAGACGCTTGAAAGCATTAGTCCTAAGAAGGTATATGCACAGCAATGCATAGCTGACCACATACAGCAAATGCCAACTTAGGATATCTAGGGGGAAGTGTTAAACATTTTAAGTGAAAATCTAGCTGTATGATGTAGTAATGGTAACAGTTAATATGCAGTATATATTGAAACTGAACTTTATTTGTACTCAAGTTACATCAATTTTTGCAGAAATTAGGTTTAACAAAAGTATTTAAGTTGCAGAAACAAGCAGCATTCAGCACATTAGCTGTTTTTTTAAACAGCATTTGTACTGTAGTAGAAGTGGTTAGGGCTGGTAAGCGCTATAACTGGTTCTTTATGTAATGAAAATCTTTGTTTTTTGAAAATGTTAGGTTTAAATTAACATTGTGTGCTTTTATTCAGATTCAGTTAGCCTTTCCTTGGTCTACAGAGGGTAGTCACACATGCAGATCACCCTCAAAGCAATACAACTTCACACCACAAATCGCTCCATAAAACTTCCAAGGGTGGCCCAGAAAAGCAACCTAGTTTATGCAAAAGCGGTGGGGAAGGGGGAGGGGGGGGGGGTGTAGATGAAAGTTGCAGGCAGATTCTGCAGGTGCCACTTATCTTTGAGAACACTAGCAATCAGGACAGGCTTGCTTTAAGGTTTCCAGTGGAACACTGATGGCAGCCAGATAACTGCTAACAAACATGGCCACTGCCTGATATAGCTGCCATCTCATGCTTTAGTTATCAAACACTCAACTCCTGTTTAGCCTCTCAGAATACAGAGTAAACCAAACTCTCCAATAAGCTAACCTCTTTCCAGCTGCCAGATTCAAAAAGAACAGGGACCTCAAATGAGGGCAAGGTTTAATAGCATACTCCTAAAAGTGTAAGAGTAAAATGTGCCATCTTTATTTTATAGTTTCACAAAACCTTTTTAATACATGCAGGGATACCAACCAAAATGAAGAATAAAACGTCTGAATATTCCTGTGTTACCTGTTTGAAGAGCTTTCATCGCAAACTGCTCAGTTATCACTGCATTGCCTGACATTGCACTGCTACTACAGACAAGAAATAACAAGAAACATCTGCACCACATATTTGTTTCATTCACTATAAAGGCACCATAAATGATTATTTCTAGTGCTCAATCAGGGGCGGACTGACAACTCATGGGGCCTCCGGGCAATAGGGGATCATGGGGCCCCATGATCCCCAAACACAAAAAAGCCTACGAAAAAGGTACCAGGGGCATCTCATGGGGCCCCCTACTGACCCCGGGCCCTTGGGCAGTGCCCGAGTTTCCAAATGGTCAGTCCGCCCCTGTGCGCAATGCATGTCACTATAGACCATAAATTGCACAACCCAGGTACCACCCAAAATGTTTGTACTGGTTTGTGCAAGTGTCCTCCCTACACTTAAAACGTTACTAAATCCACAACAGTAAATCAGTCTGTATATTTAGTAAAGCATGCTTGTTATACTCACTGTGGAACCTAAAGGGTCAGAGGAGAATGAACACTAGTCCTACAAACTTCAACCAGTGCTCAGCTGGACACTGATAGAAGTCACAAGACTGCTATATACTGCTGATGAGTAAAGGTATTTAGCAGTTTATACTAAAATAATTGCATTTCCATGTTCTGTGTACTGTGAAAGACCGGATATAGTGAATGCTGGGTCATGGGTTTAGAAACCCTAACTAGAGCATAAGGAAGGCATCAGGGATCCATGTATGCATTTTGCTTAGCACAATTGGCTGTCTAGAATTATATGCAAAAGCATATAATAATGTGCATATAAATTAGAATTTAAAGCTCTTGGCAGGGAAACCATCAAACTACAGGCATGCAGAGCAGCTGTCTTCCTTGTTTTCATTGCTGTTCTTCAGTTACAGTGCAACTTGTAGACATGCGGAATGTAAACAATGCAATGTTTACTCTGACTTAAGTGCATGATGACAGCTCTCAAAACACATGGAAAGAAAAGATAGGCAACAGTTAATATCGGCAAAGTTAAATGGTATCCATAAATATATTAAAAAAAAAAAAAAAAAAGCTATAATGGTTTAATATGGTTATATTTTATGTTCTAGGTTGAATCGCTATTATTGTTGATAATTCCAATAGAATTTATAAGTGGCCACTTCCAGATACAGGAAGGTTTGGCTGGTTGGTAGATTGCCAGCTTTACAGCATATTGTTTGTTCAGAACTACTGGTGTATAGGTCCAAAAATAGTCAACAGGCAAACTCTGTGGGTGAGAGGATTCAGGTGGAAGATGCTATCCCTCAGACTTCTATATTCTTAAAATCGGCACAAGCACATATTTGTAAGAACCTATTTAGGTTTGCTGTTAGCAAGCAACTTCTTAATAAGGATATAAATCACATTTATGCTGCATAAAAGACTCTATTCTTATCATTTGATAGTGGAATTACAAGAGCACTTTTTGTCAGCTACATTACCTATTCAGTCGAGTGGGTACAATTTAGCAGGGGTGGCTCTGTTTGCAATTAGCCTATGGCAAGTGCAGTTTATCCCCAAGTTGAATGTCCACCTGAAGTATTTATGTCTTTTTTTTGTATTTGCATTAACATTTTGTGTTTGCTATAAAGTTAACAGTGTACATGTTTCTGTAGTGTTTGGGTCTGGGAAGGGAGATTGTGTACCTCTACACTTACTTTTGATAGACTCGTGAAGAATGATTGCAGTGCAAGAGGAGAGTGCTACATTTGATTGTTCAACTAGTATGCAAAACGGGGAGCCATCATTTTTAACCTCCTGGAGGGCGCGTGTAAGACCAGTTTCTGCTGTCAAGTAAATCATCTCCACCACTAGGCCATGATCCTGCAATCGATGGCCTATGGCAGTGGCGTACTCCCTTTAAAAAGAGAAAATGAGGGTTACTGGCAAATGACAGACGATACGATTTTAACACTGAGACTGTGATGTTTTGTTATGTCAAATGGGTCAAAGCAATAACTTCATGTGAGGTGATCAAATTTAAGCATACCGGTGATGTGCAAACGGGCAATAGATTGCATTTAAATTTGGGGTAAAGATGTAAACACTGTAAGCAATAAATATATATATATATATATAAAAATAATATAAGAAACTGGTGGTGCAATGTTAACTGTCAAAGATACATGAAGATCTTACATCACAAATGTTATGATGCATCCAAGGACGATTTAAACTTGACTTATACATGTAATTACATAATGAAAAACAGAAATGCTAAAAGGTTTGGCAAATAAGTGAAATATTTTATATTAAATGGCCTTTTAATGAGGGGGGAAAAAAAAAAAAAAAAAGAAAAAAAAAAAGACACTTGACCGCATAAATTACATGGATTCCTCAGTGTTGTAATGTAGTTAAAATCTTCCACAACTAGCTCTGCTAGACTCTTATAGAGGGATGATCCCACCCATTATGTGCGAAAAAGAAAAAAAAAGGAGGAGAGGAGGGGAGGAGAGAGAGAGAGAGAGAGAGAGAGAGAGAGAGAGAGAGAGAGAGAGAGCGCGAGAGCGAGAGAGAGGAGGGGAGGAGAGAGAGAGAGGGAGAGGAGGGGAGGAGAGAGAGAGAGAGAGAGAGAGAGGGAGGGAGGAGGGGAGGGGAGAGGAGAGGAGGGGAGGGGAGAGGAGGGGAGGGGAGAGAGAGAGAGCGAGAGAGCGAGAGGAGGGGAGGGGAGAGAGAGAGAGAGAGAGAGGAGGGGAGGAGAGAGAGGGGGGAGGGGAGAGAGGAGAGAGGGGGAGAGAGAGGAGAGAGGGGGAGAGAGAGGAGAGAGGGGGAGAGAGAGGAGAGAGGGGGAGAGAGAGGAGAGAGGGGGAGAGAGAGGAGAGAGGGGGAGAGAGAGGAGAGAGGGGGAGAGAGAGGGGAGGGGGGAGAGAGAGGGGAGGGGGGAGAGAGAGGGGAGGGGGGAGAGAGAGGGGAGGGGGGAGAGAGAGGGGAGGGGGGAGAGAGAGGGGAGAGAGAGGAGAGAGGGGAGAGAGAGGAGAGAGGGGGAGGGGAGGGGAGAGAGAGGAGAGAGGGGGAGGGGAGGGGAGAGAAAGGGAACAACTTCAGTACAACCAGTCTGCCCATTCATGGATCGAAATTTGGGCTATTCAGCAGGAATCGATCAGTCTATGGCCAGCTTAACTGCAACTAGCTTCCTTTTCATTGTTTACCTTTCCTAGCTCAAATTAAGTTGAATTGGTCATTCCCTACAGTTTAGCATCAAAAACACACCAATCACTATGCTGCATCTCACACACCAATGTAAAATCACCATTTCTGGTCTGCACACAATCTTTAGAACATACCATGCTAAGGCGCGGAATTAAACATACAACAAAAAACACCTCAGACTTACCCATAACAATATATTTCTAGAAATATTTTAGGACAACACCTGGAAAGAACAGTTTTCCAGGAAATATTGCAACTTCAAACTTTAAAAGCAGGACCACATTACAAAAGAGGGCAATCTCTTCTGTCCTGAAAGACTCCTAGAAATACTGTTACAAGTATAACCATGGTTTTCCCCAATTGTCTTTCAGGACAGCACCTGGAGAAGATAAGCAAGTACCCTAGGGTGGGACAAAAGCCTGTAGGACCTTCCTGCCAAATAACTGCTCTGTGGCCGACTAAAAATCCACCCTATAGTGCTGGATAAATGTAGAATAACTTGACCCAGTAGCCGAATAGCAGGTTTGCTCTGGCGATGCACCATTTCTGCCCAGGAAATAGACAGTGAATGGGCAGAATGGAATACAATATCTAAGGAATTCACAATCCCAGATGTGGCATAGGTTTCCCCAATATCCAGTCAAAGCCATCTTCCCAAGGCGAAAACAAAAAAAAAAAAAAAAAACCTCATATATCAAACATACTCTGACATCCAGTGTGCGGAAAACCTCTTCTGGACAAGAAGTTGAAGGACAAAAGTTAGGTAAAATAATTTCCTTGTCTGATGAAAAGAGGAAGAAATCTTTAGGAAGAAGCCTGGCTCTGTGCTGAGAACGATTCAATTTGGGAAGAACACTAAAAAAGGTTCATAAATCGACAAGGCCAGGAGCTCGCCAATTATATGAGCTGAAGTGACAGCCAACAAAAGAATTGTTTTCAATGTCAAAAATTTTAAAATAAGTCACTTCCAAGGCCTCAAAATGACTTCTTTGTAAGCCCTTGCAAAACAACAGAGAAATCCCACTTAGGCCTAGACCTGGCCAGAACATTTAAAAAAATTCTTTTGACTGGAGGATCCTGAGATCCTGAAGTCCTTTCAAGAAAAACTTATAAAGCTGCTATCTGGGTTTTAAGAGCATTACTTGCCAAGCCTTTCTCCACTCTGTCAAGAAGAAAATCCAGAACAGAAAACTATATCCTTAGGAACATAATTATTTGCTGTGCACCAGGAAATATAGCATTTCCATGTCTTGAAATTAATGACCATTTTCCTATTGGACAAAGGGGTAGGGAAAAAAAAAATAAAAAAAATTACTAGACAAGTACTTATCCTTAACATTTCTCTCTCTCAGAAGTCAGTCTGCTAACCTGAGGAGACTCCCTTTCGGATGAAACAGTGGCCTCTGAACCAGATCTTTTCTGCAAAAGGGAAAAGTAAATATCAACCAATGCATTTTTCTGATTTGCAAACAGGTTGCCTTGCAGGGGGAGGACAACTACTTCTGATCACCTAGGCGGTCGCAGCGAAATTGGGAGTGGGTTCATGTCAAAAATCTGGTAAACACCCGCCCCACCCCTGCTCTCTAGAGGTGGAAATCCTTAAAAGGAAGCAGGGGACAAGGGCGTAAAGCGGAATTTCCCCTTTTGTTTTGAGTGGAACATTTTAACCATGAATCCTAAGCTGCCTGGGCTTTGAGATGGGCACCCCATCCCAAGCACTTGCATAAGTAGTTAGTCTCTTGGGCCAGCGGGAAGGACCAAGACAGACCCTTGACAGGTTGGCCCAATTCCATCACACCACTATAGTGCTCTTTCAACATGAGCAGAAAGTTTGATTGTCTTTTTAAAAGATTACTGGTGGATTCAATTTCTGAAGGATGGATTGGTGAAGCAGCCAAGTGCGAAGACGGGCCCACTCCGCATAAATGGAGGCTGTTAGCAGGCTCAAGACTGACATGGCCACCTGAACTGAAGCAGAAAAGTTGGTGCTAATTTGGCCCAGGGCCAGCTGAATCTTTTCTGTCTTTTCTTCTGGCAGGAAAATATTTAAATAAAGTTAAATTCTATGGTGTAACCCCAAAATGACACTACTTGGACTGGAATAAAGTTAGATTTTTTCCAAGTTAAGAAGCCACCTCTGACTCTCCAGATGCTCCTGTGCTTTCAGCAGATACACCCTCAGCTGATCTATGGTAATGGCAAATAACAGCAGACTGTTCAAGTATGGCACTACTGAGGTCTCAAAAATAGTGCAGCCCAAAAGATATACCAATGAATGTAAAAAGAGTGTAATAACACTATACTATAGTATACTGAAACAATATAAATGTCCATATACAATTTTTTTTTTGGTAAAAAAAAAATAATGTTAAAAACTCAAAACACGGAAAACGCTGCTAAATGCTAATGCAATACAAAAAAAAAAAAAAAAAAAGCTGACGTGACTTTACACAGCTAACTTTACCCAGTGTGCATGGAGCCTAAATCATAAGGCTGTTCCATCAGAATGTCGGCCAGGTCTTCAGCCCTGGTCAATTCAAAGAGACTCAGCCGAGGCATCCGCCATATATCCAAAAGCCTTCAAAG
Organism: Staurois parvus; assembly: GCF_062004578.1. Taxonomy (NCBI): domain Eukaryota; kingdom Metazoa; phylum Chordata; class Amphibia; order Anura; family Ranidae; genus Staurois; species Staurois parvus. Next base: position 3,113,503 of record NW_028318272.1, read on the forward strand.
AGAGTAGGGAAATCTCCAAATGTCTTCGAGGGGTACCTGCCTCAATATGCTCCTTCAGCTGATCAAGCCAATATTCAAGATATCTGGCCACAACTGTTGGAGAACATAAGAACATAGCTGGATTAAGATTGGGGGGGGGGGGAATGTTATGGTAGAAGTGGCCCTTCCATCCATGGCATCTTTAAGGATGCCTATAACCTCAAGCGCCAGATCTGTAGGCCTCTGAATAGATACCTGAAAAAATGTTGCATTCAGCCTTGGCTTTTTCTTCCCACACAAAAGCCTCATCCTCAACAAAAGGGAATTTCTCCTAAGAGATTAGGAACAAAACAGCCCCCTATTCTGATTCCCTTTTTTACCACCTCAGAGAGGTCCTTATGTACTGGAAGAATCCGATTATTGATGCAGTCCCTAGTACATATGATCATTTAGGGATAACTGCACTTTTTCCTCCTGGGACTTCTACAGTAGTATAAATAGGTTTTAACAGGTCACCCACATCTGCTGAGGCGCTTGCTCCTGCTGCTGCCGCCACCAGTTCCGCTGGTTACATCTTGCAGAGTGCGCAGCGGAATACTGAGGCTTAAGCCTAAAACCTCCAGTTTAATCTGCCACTGCGCGGACCGAAAGAGAAGGAATCCAGCAAAAGGAGGACACACCCCTCTCCCTGTGTTCCAGCAGCAAAGAGGGCCTACGCCGTGCCAGAAGTCCCTCCTACCCAAAAATGATGTCATCTGCCACTTGGGACTTGGAACAGCCAGAATCCCAAAACCGCCAATGACCATAGGACACCCAGACTGGCCCCTGCAGACCTCCAGCCGGCCAATACCCTTACTGAGCCAGAAGAAAGAGGTGGCTGTGAAACACCCTCCACCTGTCGCGGTACCCCAGCACCTGGGGAGAACACAGTGTCACCCTAGTTCCTAAGCAGTGCTTCCACCACGGTGGAGGAAACACACTGAGGCCATTGTGAAAGTGTCCTGCTTTTAACGTTTTTAAGTTTCTAGGAAAACTGGAGGGAACTACACGCTCTCTAGGTGCTGCATTAAGACGATTAGGGAAACACGGGGACACACACACACACACCTGGAACCTCCCTGAACTGACCCTTGCCATTTTCTATCTGGCCACCATACATCCTCCTTTCTTGCAGTTTATTACAACATACCACCTCCTTTCTTGCAGGTTGCTGTCCATCACTTAAATATTACCAGCATGATAAACATTGAAATTAAGATTCAATATGCAGTATATAAAGATTTTCAACAAAATATTTTAACGAACCGTGCATGCTTAAACTCAAACTATACCTTTAGTTCAAATCAACTGAATTCCAGGTGCATCAAAACAAATATTTCAATGTCTTTCAGTTTGTTTACTGCCTAAAGCAGTCCCAGGATGAACAGAAAAGCCTGCTACCCTTCCTGGGACCCTTGCCCTTTGTAGGGAGTCAACCGACTCTGCAAACTTAGACCAAAAAAACTTTGGCAACTTTGAC